>NC_064641.1:438173040-440673040 GCF_023864345.2 Schistocerca serialis cubense | reverse complement strand
GTGAAATCACTTGAATATCTCAGTCGCAGTTTATCTGTTAGAATCTTACTCGTTACCAGTGATGCGACTTGTGCCAGCAGCCCTGTATTTTACATGAACACCTAACAATGCACCCTCTCATAAAGCGGCATCTGTGAGGCAGTCGTTTCTGGTCAATAATATTCCAGAACTGGACTGGCTTGCTGGAGTCCTGAATCCAGTGGAACATCTTTGGGACGAGTTAGGTCGACTTCTCTCCGGACCACAGAGTCATACGGAATGGAGATCTTCGTCTTTTTCTAATATCAAATCAGCAACAAAGTAAATTGAGTGGCCAAAAATCACGTGAAGGGTTGTCCCATTTGAACATGTGCTGTGTCTGAGTCCTAAACGTTGCGGCTATATGGAGCATGTGGTGTGACTGTAGACACGATATCTGACCACTCTGCTACAGACAGGTGTGTAGTAAACGTGGCAGTACATAGCGAGTTAACCGGTTTCGAACGAGGGATGATAAACAGTGCAAGACGCATGGTTCACAGCCTACCGGAGAGTGCCCTAGATTTCGGATTTACGTCAGCGGTGTCTAGGGTGGTTCTTCAGCATCGCAGAGACCATACGCGTAAATCATCGCGTAGGACGACCACAGGTGTTTATAAACGGACGTCACGTCGCCTCCGCAGAGCCATACCAGGCGATCGCCCGTCTACTATGTGTCGATGGCCGTCGATTTGCAAGTGAGGCGTCAGGAATCCATTTCTGCCAGGTTCATACGGAGACAATGCGCCGCACAGGCTTCAGCAGCCAACGTCCGACTCACGTCTTAGTGGCTTCAGATGACTTTTGGCCTCTCAAGGTAGAGGACAGTTGTCGTTAAGCTTTCGCTACTTGGGAGGGCTCTCATCAAAAATGAGTGATCTTACAACAACGAAACTTTGTGGAAACATTTGCAAAGACATGTGGAAGAGAACTGACGAACAAACTATTCAAAGAAACACATTTTCATTTCCTCGTGAGAGGGTAACATTTGTTAATTGCGTACAATGTTTACATGTAGGTTACAAACTTCGCTCAATGTGAGAGCCATCTGCATCCACGACAATCTGGAACCACAGTAGACATTGCTCTACAGCTGCCAGTAACAACGGTGGACCATGGAATGTTCAGCTGTCGTGATAGCTCATGCACTGCTTGAGGATCGCACATTGCATACAGTATTCTGAGCGATGGCACTGTTAACCATCGGCTTCTCCCAGGAGCAATTCCCAAATCAGCAGTTAATTCGAACTTCCGAATCATGTTCTTCAACCCTTGTGAGGAAAGACGAGCTGTCTGTATCGCTTTAATGCGTCGATAATCGCGAAGAGCAGCACCACTACTTCTGTTGTTTTGATAAAACAGCTTTACGAGTAAAGCCCTACTCAACATATCCGGACCCATGTTGACTGTCTGCAACTGTAATGTAAACTGATGATTATGTTTCAAACCTACTTCGCCGTACCAGTACTAATGCCTAACTGCAAACCATGACACATACACCACTTGCAACACAAATCTGGACATCATTCCTATAAAGTTGGGCATCCATCCGATAAATAGTTTTCTGTCTACACTGGTTGAAGTAGCGAAAGCTTAATTATGACCACCCTGTACATTAGAAATGCCATTTATAAGGAAGAGAGTAGTAGGTGGGATGTAGCAAAGTAAGTGCATTTTGTTAGTGTGGGTTGCATACATTCAGGACCAAGCATACTTTCTGATGCGAACTTGATTGATTTAAGACCCCCTCCACCCTTAGCCTACTGTTCTTTAATTGATTTATGACCTCCCTTTTGATAATTCATCCTTCTCACAAATGCTCCGGCCTTCCCTCTCTCCCCCCCCCCCCCCCCCTACCACCATTTCACCCAACCTTCTGGGAAAACCCCTCACCAACACAAGCACATCTTTGACATCAAATCAATTTACTAATTAATTAAATCGATAATTAATTAAAACCTCCCCCTCTGGGAAATCCCCCAGCCCCCCTCCCCTCCTCCATCTGGAAATTGATGGGAAAATGACTCAGTCTGTGCTAGAGAGGAAGGATCTCATGACATCAATTTCAATTACATAGCAAAGGATATACTGTTTATTTACAAAATTCAATTTGCATATGTTGGATCTCTCTTTTATTTGGTGGGAAAAGCTAATCATTGTCTGCTGTTTTGAAAGATGCAGATCTTGTAAAACGCATCAAAAAGAAGTAACCAAATAGCTCACTTTTCTTCCTGATCACACAATGAATACCTTTACAAAACTGATGTCAACATAACCCACCGCATGTAATTACACTGTTAAAAAATCTTCTGATCCCGTCTTTGCACCACCTGCATGGCAGAAATGCCGACCGCTTCATGTTATCCAGCATGTGCCACACTGTACCACATGCCCCTTATCGCGAGCAACCCTTTGAGCCCCAAGCACTGAACTGGAAGGCGCCCGTCGCCCGCAGAGAAATGCGTTATACCAGTTGTCAGCTTTCTTTGAAATTTGATACTCACTTCCTGTTTTGTTCCCAGGCACACACCTTCCGTACCGGTCAGTGGAAGCATCTGCTCCATGTGCTTGCCCTGCAGTGCAGATACCAACTGATTTAGTTCACGACACCATGAGCAGAGCATGCTGAGAGAGACAGCCTCTCCACCCCTTATCCCTCAATCCTTTCCCCATCGCCCCTCTGGTTAGTTCCTGTTGGACAGAACATCAGTGGCGGCAACTCTTTGATATTGATACCTGAGAAATTCCTGTCGAAACACATCCTTCTCCTCTCCCCCCCCCCCCCCCTCTCTCTCCCTCTCGCTCAAGTGGCTACTTCCTGCCCAGCGAGCATGTGTCACACAAAAACTGAACAAAGTAATGGAGACCTGATAAATCACCAGCTGTGAATGTCTTGGAAATATTTCCTCACGCTATCAGATTTATTGACTAATTATATAATCAATATCCTCTGTATGAGACAGTTTTTGCTTCCATCCTATTGCTGGATACTAGGATTGGTATATTTGGCAGGATTCGATCCCGCAACTGCCTGGTTTCCAAACCGTTCTGATTTTTTCCCCCTTGTTTCCTATTGGTGAATACTGGCACAGTTACTTCATTTGGTAGGAAGTCCATTACATTGGTGCTAGCTGAGAATTTCCGATTTCAGCTCAATTGCATGTTATGCCCTTAAACAATCTGTGGAGTGCTTGGATTGATGTGTGTGCTCACTGTACCACTATTGGAAACAATAAACTGACCAAACGTGAATATGATCGATTGGAACTGGTTGTGTATAAAATGATAGTTGGAATTTCAAATTTCAGCATGAGTGATATCGTCGCGATTGTGGAATTTCTAACCAATACAGGTCTACTAAGTGTATTTTATAAAGCACTATAGAATTCCTAAGTTTGTTTTTTCACCTGTACCAGGACGAAGAATGAGGAGGAAAGGGTCTCACTCATTATAGGATAGTCACAACAAGTATCACTACAATACAGCACGTACTGCGATGTACTGAGAAGCACTAAACGACAATTCTAGGAGTTGTCATGGCTAAATACCTGAGACAGCTGAAAACACTTGTACAAACAGTCCACTCACCTCCAGATGTCCAGTGCACTCGTCCCCTTATACACCGCCAGTGCCAACGCTCAGTGGTTGGAGAAAACTGCTGCCGTGATTACAGCCAAAGTTGTGGATATGTGTGTCTGCCAGAATGCACCACTTGGGCCATGGAGGGCATCTGGGAATGACTTGAATGACAGAAATTCGGATTTCCTAGAGGGGGATGGGTTAATTAATTTATTGGTGTATTTAATTAATCAATTGATTTGGTATTGAAGGCGTGGTTGTATCAGCGGGGAGAGAGGTGGAGAAGGTGCTGGTGGAGGGGAAGGAGGGAGGGATTTTTCAGAAGGAAAGACTATCCCCAAGGAGGTCATAAACCAATTAGCAGAACAATAGGTCAAGGCTGGAGCAGGTCATAAATCAACCAAGTCTGTCTCTGAACGTCTGCTTCTCCCTAAATGTATGCAACCCACATCAAAAAAATGCTCTGACAATTTCATTCGTGATTTTATGTGTTTATACGTGCAGGAAGGGTGTCAATGTGGTGTAACAAGGAACGAAAAGAAGAAAGCAGAAAACAAAAATCTGTCGGATGATTCTGAAGCACGCAGAAAATGCGCAAACATTGGCGAAATTAACTGTAATTACATGCATAAGACGAAAATGAGGAATGCATTACATCTTACATATAAATACAGAGAAGATAAATTAATAGGAATTTCGAAAGATAATGAAGTATTTTCAAAAAGTAGGTCAATACATACAACGCTAGTTTTATGCATCATCACAGAAGATCACTCTCTCCCTGTAGGGGAGAATGTTGTATCTTGGAATATTTTTCTGACTTTCGCCCCTAGCCAGCCGTGTAAATGAAGTATAGTATACTTTCGTATTTCATTTTTAAGTGATAGCGTCATTTACTGTGTGCTGTAGTCTCTTTTAAAGTTAGGAAAATCACTCCAAAAAAAGAAAGATTTTTACAAATATGAAAAATGTTTCAAGGTACAACATGGCTCCGTACCTAGGAACATATTCCACTGAAATTTAGAAGTGTTACTGTCAAGAAATCTTGTTAATACTGTAACTAAGAGTCTATCTGTCAAAATATTATTCTAATAGCCACGTAAGTATTATCAAAAGCCAGTTACAAATTAAATACATTTTGAAATAGAAGCTATTAGATACTATCGCAAATTTCCATGATCGAGACAAGTAAAGCTGTTAATACATTGAATAAACGCAGCTCATTTCGAAATATAACATGTTCCATTGGAAAATCATGTTCTGTTTCAATACACAAAATGATGTACGACTAACGAAGTGTGAGGGGAGTTCAATAAGTAACGTAGCACTTTTTTTTCTCGGCTGGTTTCGATTGAAAAAATGCGAAATTTGTTGTGGGACGTCGTGGAATACTCCTGTTAAAGCCCCTATACGTTCATGAAGTTCCGATAGGTGGCGGCGCTCTGCGTAGCCTTCGAAATGAGGTCTGCAACGAAGATGCGTTCCAAGCAGAAAGTTGTCACTGAGTTTCTTTTCATAGGCAACCAGAGCATCGCAGATATTCAAAGGCACTTGCAGAATGTCTACGGAGGCCTGAACAAAAGCACGGTGACTTATGAGGCACCTGCTACAAGGTCGCGCAAACCTGTCTGACCTCCGGCGTGTTGGCCGGTCGCATACACCTGTCACTCCTTCAGTTTGTAAAGTGCGGACACTCTCATCGAGGTGATCGACGGATGACAATCAAACATCACGCTGCACGGCTGGACGTCTCGGTTGATAGTGCTGACACAATCGTTTTCCTCGCCGTCCAACTGAGCATCATAAAGAGCAACGGAGTACCATCTGTGCGGAATTGCTTGCGCGTTACGAGACAGATCGTGACAATTTTTGTCGAACATCGTCATAAGCGATCGAACATTGGTTCACCACTTCGAACCGGAAACGAAACGGCAATCCACGAGTGGCGCCACATCACCTCTCGTCCGAAGAAAAACATCAAAAGCGCACCCTCAGCCGGTAAAGTCATTTCGACGGTCGTCTGGAGCTCTGAAGGGGTTATTCAATTGATATCCTCCCTCATGGTGCAACAATCAATTCTGAAGTGTATTTTCTACCCTCAGAAAATTGCAGAAACGACTTCAGCGTGTTCGTGGGCACAAAAATGCAAACAAACTTCTCCATGACAACGTAAGGTTTCACACGAGTCTGCGCACTCCAGAGGGGATCAATGGACTGTTCTTCCTCATCCACCATATAGCCGGATCTCACATCCTCAGACTTCCACCTGTTTGGCCCAATGAAGGATGCACTCCGCGGGAAGCAGTACGTGGATGCTGGGCCGGTTATTTATGCATCAAGACGCTGGCTCTGACGCCGACCAGTGGAGTCGTACCATGCGGGCATACAGGCGGTACCAGCAAGGTTGTGTAAGGCCGTCGCATTGAACGGAGATTATGTTGAAAAATAGGGTTTTGTAGCCAAAAAAGTGGAGAATAATATGGTGTATTGGAATCCCGAATAAAACCAACCTGCTTTCAGTAAAAAAGTGTGTTGCATTATTTATTCAAAACCCTTCGTATAACTAGTTTTAAAAATGCAAAAAATTTTGCTCACCGTGAAATTCTGTAATTGAAGTATTAAGAGTATCTTCCAAACAGTTTTAATATGTTGTACAGTACATAAATTGGTAGAACCCAAAATATTTACAAATGCTGTAAAACACAACAGCTCGTGTCTCACAACAACAAAAACCGTATAAAAGGTCGGAAACAGTTTATGGCGATGCCAAGTGCGCATTTCTTCATTCCATTGTGTAATCGGTCACTAGACTGAAATACTGACCATAAAAGATCACGTGTTCCTAGTTACCTTATCCTCAGGGTGCAACCTTCTCCCCTACTTTAGGTTAGTTTAAACACACAATATGAGGAACTTCTTAGGAACTATTTTTACATCAGAAATGTATGAGCTCCACTTACATCTCAACCACAAACTCAAGAACCGGGTCATAAGTCAAACTGAACTCTCATAACACCGTCGCATAGCACATTACCTACAGGGTCAGCATAGTGTGCTGTGCATGTCGCCAACACCAAACCGGATTTGTCACATAACTTCAGAATAACGTTGTTTATTTTCATTTTGCATCGAGATCGTAACTTCAGTATTATATTTATTCGCCCTGTTTTTACACATTATTTGTAACATCAGTGGGGAATAATTGTTACTATTATGGATGTAAATCGGAATAAGTCAAATCAGGAAAAGTTTGTTTTGAAAGGTAAGTATCACAAACATCTAATTAGATACCCTACTAGCAACACTCGCTTTATGCATTGAAAAATACCGACATGCATTGAAACAGACAATTAAAACCCTACAGCTAAGTTTTGAAACAAAGATAGGTTCCGCATCGCGTGAGTGCTACGAGTCAATCTGTTGATTATATACGAATTTCGAGCAATTTTCACCCACAGATAAGATTTACGTGTGACAGACTGAGTCATTACCTCCAGAATACAGAGATAAAGCAGTTGCAGCAGGAAATTGTCGTAGGAATACTAGTACGTATGTCGTGGATAATCGTTACATGTATTTAATATTTTAGTTTCCTTAAGGATCAATGAAAAACAAACATTTGGTATAAGAAAGTAAAAACGGAAAAGTTCTCCTCCAGAAATAGTTCAGTGTGTGATACACTAATGACATGCCCGCCATAGCCCCCGATTTTTTTTTTTTTTTTTTGTGAGGGGGAGGGGAATATTTAACTTTGACGCATCTGCAAGTCTTTTCACAATTTCGCCCCAATTTAATTTATTAAATCAGAGACATGTCAATACGATGCAGAACAAAACTTTCTTTTCTGGAACAAAAAATTAGCTGTAATACCCTAGCATTTATCTCTTCGAAATCTCGTCAGATTCGTTCTAAATATTGAATGCAAATTATTAAGATGGTCATGAAACGCGTGTATAAAATCCACAGTACTTTTGAACAAGATGTGTTTGCATTAGCCATGTAATGACATTCAAAGCCTACAGAGCGCTTACAGGCAAAACCTTTCTTGACTATAGTCACTCGATTTTGCGGGCAGTGTATGTAGGCGACAAAAATTCCATTCTGCGCGTCAAGGTGCTCACTGCACGGATATTCCTACTCTGTGCTACCATGTACAAATTTAAAACTTGCGAAGTTAAAAATACTTCTGTAAGAAATACGGATCAGTGGTATAACATTCGTGTAAGAGGTGGATAGTTCGGGCAGTGACTACTCGACGTACGTTCAGCTCTGTAAAGTCACAGACGGCTTTGTAAAGGTAAGTAAATGCTTAATTAATCTGTAATAGACGTGCACAACTAACGATACTTTATCGATATTACCACTGTTAGACCAGTTTTTCAAAATCTGCGTTTTTATCAAAAGGACCTTAAAGAACGTTAAAGAACTGGCAATAACTGATCTCCAGAACCGACAGTCTGTGAGATATACGCTGAAGGAAGTCCGAGGTTTTCAGGAAAAGCCCACAAGGAAAGGTACCCCCTGGACAGAAGAAAGGAAGGAGTTACATCGGCAGAGGATGCGACAGTACTAGGTGAAGATCAAAGGCCAACAGCTGAACGAGCGTGGTTCAAAGTAGGCCCATTCGAAACAAGAAGAAGAGAAGGACCTATTGCGGAACACAAAGCACTTCCAAAAGCAAACATTATTGTTGTGTTTAGAGAATCAGCTTTTATTGTCTACAACTAAAAATTTCAGTTTCGATGGTTTTCTTTCATACTGTTAGTGATTCTGCGTTGCAATGTATTTCACATCTGACTGAAAACTGAAAGAATCTGTTGCGTAAGTTACAACATGTCTTAATGTTGTGGCTGCAAATGAGAGATGATTACGTACTTAGCAAACATTAAGATCCTTGTAATGTGGAAACGAATCTACACACGTCGTTGTTTACAACATATAAACATCGCAGAAACAAATCTGACATTGTAAAAATTGTACTATTATCAGGAGAGATTACTTACAGATGGCTGACGTTTTGACAATGCAGTTTCTACTACTACCTTTTTAGTTTACATGCTTCTAAGTGATTATAAACGAAATTTTATCATTAAGAACTCTAGCTACACCGAAAACTTATGAAATTCTTCAAATTTCAGTTTCAGTTTCTCTTTTCTATATTTTTTGTGGTTTCAAAGTCACAGTTCATTCAACGAATCCGATAGACTACTTTTGTTGAAACTTTGCAGTACGATAAAGAGAATAAAACGACACGCTATTGCTTCAGTGAAAAATGCAAAATCTCAGCACTAAATGAACAAATTTAATTTTAGGATATGTTGTGTTTAACATAATAACAACAACAATATTTACTGGAAATATAGATATTTGTTCTGTATCATAGAAATCAGTGACAAGTTACAGAGAGCATTTCTGTCGTTTTGGAATGTGATGAGGGGTGATATGGTCACCTTGAAGATAACAGCGATTCAAAATTTGAGAATATGTAAAAACCAAAACAGTCCTTAACCGCAAATAGTTGTTTAATTCAGTTATCGGTTTCGAGGTCACTGATCGTCTTCAGATTAATCTGTCTCCTTGAAGCACAGACTGACCTACATCTAGAGCCATAAGTGTTTACTACAGTTTATCATTTACACTATGTGACGACTATAACGATCGAAACCGGTCATTGAATAAAACAAATACTTGCGATCATACACTGGTTTGATTTTTACATATCGTTTTGGAACGTATGACACACCTTGTGTTTATTAACGTCCACACACGAAACTACTGTGGTTGTAATCTAAACTTGCGTTGTATCCTCAGTGGCAACAATAATACTAATTATTTTTACTAAAATAGTATCCAGGTTAAGAAAACAAAGTTGTTGAATATTATTAACAATCACTTGTAGGAAAGCCATAAGCTATCATATAATACATGTCTCTATAACATGAAACCTATCACAAGTCGATGGAAGGAATGTGCTGAAAAGTGAATGTACTTCTCTTCTGGTTCCGATAAAGGTGGCGCAGTGGTTAGTGGAGTGGAATCAAATACTTTAGAATGGACGTTTAAACCGCCGTCCGACTCTCCTGAATTACATTTTCGCTTATTTTCCCAAGTCACTTCACGCTGGTTCGGTCAGTGACAACCAGGTTTACAGAGGGGCGGTTTAAGGTCACGCACGGTCGTAGAACCGATGAACTGCGGGGCAGCTATTCAGCAGTACGTACCCGTATTTTGTAAACTTATTATTTTCATTACATGTAAAATGTGGGTATTTATTTAAAGTGTTCTGTGAAAGTGCCACTCAAATAATAAAATGTGGGGATAGCGACTGCTGAAATTTTGTTTTGCTGATTTAAGCACTAGCTTTCCTTTTACGAATAATTGTGACCACGATGTTCTTATTCCCGTTTCCACAAAGTGGGAACAGTAACCTAACCATTGTTCCACGTTTACACCATTCCTCAACTTACCAGGAAAGAAAACCGGCACGTGCCCGCCGTTTCAGGAGATGACCTGGACAGTCTCAAAATTGATTATAAATTATTACAGTTAATGTTAAAAAACAAAATATGTAGTATTAAAACTTGTCAAGTGGAAGCTCGAAACCTAACTGTGTGACGTTCGAAGGAAGAAAATGAGCACGCTGGTGTATATGAAGTTGTTAAACATTGAAACATCCACGAAACACATTAGACAATATACTGTAAGGTACACTGCCGCTGAATTTAAAATTTGTGAAAGGAAAGTCAAACATGAGCGCAAAAGCAGTATTAAGTCAACTACATTATCATTAACATTAATTCCATCGAATTCCGATTGCTCGACTGTTTCGCTTACCAAATTACAACATTCGATGTATCAACAGATGAGTTTTTTGGCGTACTCTGTTAATAATCAAGTGCAACCAATCTCTGTTGACAATATCGTAGTCCAAGTTCATAGTACATAAATAAAATTATTATGCAGACATAAATACTTAAGTTTATTAAACCAAAAGTAGAATTACAACCAGTGTAATGCAGTGTCAATGATCAACTATTTCCAGTCGTACAAAATCGAGGGGTTACAATTGTCAGCGGGCGCGGGGGAGAGGGGGGGGGGGAAGTGGGGAGGGGAGGGGGGGTGCACAGAGCGGAAGAAAAAAGCTTGGCCCCCCGACCCCCCTACCATAGTGGTCATCAAACTTTTTTCTCAAGAGCCAATACTGACATTGTGGACCGGCACGTCTGGCCGCATATCTACCGATCTTGTTATTAATTGGGAACTTGCATAAATTAGTATGTTTTGAGACACCAGTAAACTAGCTATAGTAAGAGCGCGATAAGTTGGTCGTCTGTCCCAAGTACTGACCGTTAATATTCGGCATTATTGGGAATCCTTCGTGTCGACTGTTCTGTTACAGGTAACCGCCACCCTCAGTGACCCAAAGTTGTGAAATTCTATTTGTTTGGCGAAGTGTAGTTCTGTTATCCGTGTGAGCGGATGATTACTTGATTAAGAACGTCAAGTATATTTACATTTAAATGCATTATAGAATATGAGAAACGATCGCAAATGTTTACTTGATATTTTGGACGTCATTTTTGTTCTGCTTATGGCGTTGTATTAAAACAGCTTAAAATAAGTTCATATACTTTGCTTCATGTCAAGATGACCGTCTCTGTAATGCGCATTCACAAATCCATGTTACTTCCGTGTGAAAATTTACACCATAAGAGCTGATCGGTCCGAGTTGCGCACGTCTGTGATCAGTGAGTATTGGTACACAAGCATTAAAACATCCGTCCTGTCACATCCAGTTCCCGACAGTGGGCGTGCTACATACCTCTCTGCCCCTGAAGCAAATAGTCAACTTTACTTAGGTTACGGCCGAATTCACCAACGTCAGTTCAAATTAGGCACGCCTTAAAATATTACTGCCTCTGTAAGTATTTCTGTTTTTTACTGTACAGGAAAACATTTCTCTTAATATGATTTGACGTGCATGGAAACTATTCCCTTAACATTATTTGACGCTTTTGGATTCGGCTATTGGTTGCTAGAGGCATGTTATTATAAAATACGACAGAGAAACGCGCGCCGCATGAACACTTGATTCGGCCCGCAGTTTGACGACCACTGCCCCAGACGCCATGGGCGGAGAACCGGCGGTGAAGAAGAAACAAATCCCTGCTTCCGCCACACAGTGCTGACGCTGTACATGCCAATGTTGGCAGCCGCCGGCCACAAAACATTAGCGGGCTGGAGTCGATTTTTCCCTTTAAGAATCAGGCAGTCGGCTGGGAGGCTCCTGACAGCGCGGAGCCCACAGTATGTGCTGCCTGTTCTGTATGGACAAGTCGCCGCTAGGCAAGTTATACCCCAAATTGAAACTTCCTGGCAGATTAAAACTGCGTGTCGGACCGACAATCGAACTTGGGACCTTTGCCTTTCGCGGGCAAGTGCTCTACCAACTGAGCTACCCAAGCACGACTCACGACCCTCCTCAAAGCCCTAATTCCGCCAGTACCTCGTGTCCTACCTTCCAAACTTCACAGAAGCTCTTCTATGGAAATTGCAGAACTAGCACTCCTGGGAGAAAGGCAAAGGTCCCGAGTTCGAGTCTCGGTCCGGTACACAGTTTAAATCTGCCAGGAAGTTTCATATCAGCGCAGACACGCCGCTGCAGAGTGAAAATCTCATTCTATACCTCTAACGGTTTTCAACTCCACAACTGTTTTATCTGAAATTACTCCAATGTGAAGAACGATTTGAATGAGGAAGCGTAAATCTAGTCATGGAGAAAACAGATACTAGGAGACTTCAGAAAGTAAGTTGCATATTAGTATAGCAGGCCATGTAACTTTTATTGAATGCTGCTCTAGATTTCGAAGTGACACAGAGAAATGACACAATCTTTCAACATAGTTACCAAGTCTCTGTACACAACGTTCGGAACCTTCCACCAGTCTTTCAATTCCTCGACAACAGAAATCCTCTTCTGGTCTTTCGAAAACCGCCTTCTGAACGTCCTCAGCGCTGGAGAATCTCCTTCGCCACAGATAGTTCTTCAGACTGCCGAAAACACGGGAATTTCATGGTGCAGGATCTAGAGTTTCCAATTAGCATAGCCTACGTCTGTGTAACCTCAGTCAAATTGTTGGCTTCATTTCACTATGACTGGACGAAAATGCATTTGGCCCCTATACTGCCACAACTTCACGATGAGTTTCTGTGCAATTTAGACGCTTTGCACACAAAAACCGTACTCTTCCCTGTACTTCAGCTTTGGAGAACGCTTTCAGTTGCCGCGCCATTTCACACACACACTCTCTGTGATGTAGGGGAGACAGGGGTACATTTACGCAGAGCACTATACTCGGAATCTTTCGCGGCAGCATGTCTGAATAAAATCTTCTGTTTTCAAATCGCGTCAATTCGAATAAAATTCTCGAACTTTCGATGGCCACCTGTGCCATCGTCGTCAGGAATAAAACCACTGACTGCCGGGGCAGGAACGGTTTTCCATGATTGCAGCCACTGGCACGAATCAGAGAGGACCGAAATGAGACGTGCGTGGAAGATGATTGAGCATCTTATAGCATCTCCGGTCCGTCGCGGGACCGAGTGACGTGAGGTGGTGCGAGGGGCTGCCGCCACGTTTCAAACTGTCCCTCCCGTCTCCCTACCCGCGTCAGACATTCCTCGTTGCTTCCTTTCGGCATCCAAAGCCGTCCCCCACGCCCTACTTAGTGTGTACACCTGGTCTCTGTTAATATTGTTGCTGTTCATTCTAATCATTTATAACGGAATCCCAGTATGCTAAAACATGAGCCAAGGCTCTCGTGTTTTCAAGCAGTATTTTATGTCCATTTTCCAGGCAATGCTCGGCTATAGCCGACTTGTCAAGCTTCCTTTGTTTGATATGTTGCTTGTGCTCGATACAACGCTCTGCAACTGAGCGAACTCTCTGACCTATCTCGTATCTTGAGGGCGGGCCAGAACGATGGTCTCAGTCTATGTCTCCGCAGCACACGACCTAACTTGCTACTCGTTGCCCCATAGTATGGCAGGAAAGCGGCTGGCTTAGCCTCTTGCTATAACCATTCTCTTTGAACACGTGACTCAATTGCTGCAGTTCAGACTGTCGGTCTTCGTCAGAAATAGCTTTCTCTCTGTGTGTTAACGTGTTCTTGACCGCTTTCTTGTGTACAGGGTAGTGAAAACTTTCGGCGTTCAAGTGTCGACCAGTATGCGTTGATTTCCTACGCACTGAATGACCAAGCCGGCCTTAAAACATCCAAGAACGGTAGCTTGCCATCCTTCTCCATCTCGATGGGAAATTTAATGTTGGGATGGACACCGTTCATGTGATCGACGAAGAGCACTTTTCTGGGGAACCATTCTAGTAGAGCGTTACCGACAGTGGAAGATTAGTACTGTCATCCACTGAGGGTTCTTACAAACGTCTCACAGACCAGCTGACTCAACGTCTTACCGCGAAGAATATATCTGTCGATTTGTGCAAGGTGAGCATAACTTTTAGAATTGGGAACAGATAAACATATGTTTATTTACAGGAAGTTATTCTGATTTGTATAATTTGTAATCCTGCAAGCTTACTATCATAGTTTCGAAAATAATTCAAGCATGGCGAGGGAACACGTTTATGCAATTCTGTAGAGACGCGCTACGCACTATTTTGCATTGCCATCCTACATGATCTCCTAGTCAAGGAGGTTTAAGGCAACAGTAGTTGGAAACGCGATCTAATAAAATGAAGGCGCAGGTAGAAATTGCTAAAAAAAGCCATTTCAGCCCAATCAAACAGAAATGATTAATTCCACGAGAGCAACGCCAGATAAGGACAAGAAATTGCTAAAATCAAGAACAATGAAAAATGTGGATACGCTTACATCTGATATCGTTAGTTCGCTGCCCACAGGCAGGTTTTCACATGATAACTATCCATGCTCTGTTTCTTCTGCCATCCTATTCAGCTTGGCGTAATTTCCGCTTTTCTTATGTCTCCTTCTTCCTCTCAATCTTCTCTCACAAACTAGTCCTTCCAAAGCGTCTGTTAGCAAGCACTCCCGTCTCAACGAACGTCCGATCCAGTTCTTCTTCATTTCTGTTAGAACCTACAGCAGTACAATGAAGAGGCTGAAAATTGCCTTTATATTTCTTCCTTGAAACTGTACAGGAAATCAAAATAAAATCAAGATTCCGTCCAGGGCCTTAGACGTGGTGGTGGGCTCACGATGATTTCGCCACAGGAAGTACACTGTTTTTCGTGTGCATAAATTGGAACTCGGACAATAATGATGAATAGGCCTTTGATTAAGACTTTCTTTTAGGCTATACTATGCAAACAGATGGAAGTTCGCCATAAAATTTGTTTACACCCAACAAAATTTTCCTATTTTGATTTATTAATTGTTATAAGTAAGCCTGTAATTTTGTCTAGTGCCAATAAAACATATTTTGAAAATTTTAGTTATCTGTTTTGTTAACACGTTATTGTGTTATATGATACGCGTAAACGTGCCCCCGTGTACGTGTAATCTTGCCACGTACCCGGTGCACGTTTACCTACTCGACCTGAGCCTATATAAAATTGTTTTACGCTCTTAAATGTAACGTTTAGTTAGAAGTGTATATGTTAAGTTATACTTTAATAACTAAGTTATAAGACTAAATAATTTTGAACACGATGAAGCTAATCAAAAAAGCTTTTTAAATTCCGAAAAATCCGCGTTAAAGTGCCTGTCTCCCAGACCTGCCACCCACGCTCTAGGAAGGTGTGGCTTATCTACAAAGGAGATGGCGTGCAGAAGATCATGCACGACCAATTCTTGAGTACTGGTCGAGTGTTTGGGACCCTCTCCAAATCAGATTATTACAGGAAAACATCGAAATACCCTAAATTAGAGGCATGCTGCCACATTTGACACCGACACGTTCGATCAACACGCGAGTACTATGGAAGTGTTCCGTGAACTCAGATGTGAGCCCCTGGAGAGAATAAGACTTGTTTCCGCGAAACACTGTTGAGAAAGTTTTTGAGAACTAATATTTTCAACAGACTGCAGAATGATCCTGCTGCCTTCAGCGTATGTCTCGCATAAGAACAGCGATGATATGATAAGAGAACTGGGGGCTCGTATGGAAGCACACAGACAGTTGGTTTTCTCTCCAAAAAGGACTAGGAGTGGTACAGGGTATCCTCCGCCATGCACTGTATGGTAGGTTGGGAATATGTATGTGTGTACCAAGTGACTGAAATTGAACTGCAGCTACTCACGGAGATCCAATATATGCTGCAATTAGTAGATACGCTAAAGCATTAATGCAGAACCGATTTACGCTGGAAAAAAGTAGTTCCAATTTTGGCCACGAGGTGCAAATCTGGCGCTGTACAGCATGTCATCGACGTCTCTGGTCCTCATATTGAACAAATTGTGTAAGTTAATTATAAAATAAACATTACGTGTGTCTCATTTTGTTACGTTTTCTGCCCATATCCCATTCCTGATCCTAGTTCATTACATTTATGTACCTCTTTCGTGCATTCACATCGCCAGATTTTCACCTGGTGGCCAAAATTGGAATTTTTTTCAGCGTAAATCGGTTTCACGTAACGTGTTAGAATATCTACTAAGTTTCGCCGCCATACGATAGTAACAGCCCACAGTGGATCTTTATGAGTAACCGCACTTAAACTAAAACTACTACTCTATGAGTAGGTGCAGCCGGGAGAGACTGTCAAGGCGGTTACTGGTGACGGGCGACGGCAGCCCGCGCCTCTCACCGCGAGAGTGCCATAACAGCGGCCGCTGAGCACCTGGAGCGCCCTCAGCTCGACGCATCTGCGTGGAGCGCACTCCGCCAGCGCCGGCAGCGCCTGCCTGACAGCGCTGAGGAGCCGCCGCTGCGGCCACGGCGCCGCTATCGATCCGCGCAGTCGACCCTTCTGCCGTCCTTTGTTTACAGCTGCTGAGCGGCCGCCATTCACTTTCTGACTTCTGTTGTAGCAACAGGCTGCTGTTCGGCTCTGCATTACGATTAAGATAAATATTTCACTTCAAACCAATTTACGCGGGTTCCATTCAAGTGAGTAAAGAGAATGTAAGGAATCGGCTCAGTTCATTTACTAACTTGACTATAACCTTTAATTATCTCGTGTATGATGTACAGGGTGTTTATAAATTAATCTCGGGGATTTAACGCTTTATAATATTTATTGTATTACACTTACAGTTATAAATGATATGTCAAACGAAAGAGCAACTCAAACAGTTTTACCAAGAACCTTATAAATGTTCAATGTGAGCACCATTTGTCACACGGCACGCATCAAGCCTATAGCCGGGTTCTTCCCAAACAGTGTGTCTTCAGTAATTGTAGCAACAGCTGCTTCAATCCGGTTTCTTAATTTAGGGATGTCTGCTGGTAGTGGAGGCACGTACACACGATCCTTGATGAAGCCTCAAAGGAAAAACTCGCATGGCGTTAGATCGGGTGAACGCGGAGGCCATGCAAAGCAAGACCTGTCATTGGGCCCCTTGCGGCCTGTCCAGAGTATGGGTACAGTGAAGTTCACTAGCGGATTGCGGCGGAAACATTGCGCGCTGCGCATGCCTACTGGTGCCAAACACAACTGCCTGAGTTGGTCTTCCATTTGAGATATCATTTATAACTGTAAGTTTAATGTAATAAATATTATAAAACGTTAAAACCCCGATATTCATTTATAAACACCCTGTATTTTAGACTGAGCTGAACTATATTGACCCTGTTGCATATCGAAACACATCTTCCAGTCACATTAACGTGATCACCTGTCAAAAGCAGAATAACCACATTTGGCAGCGCGGACATGCAGGAAGAGAGTCTATGAGATTCTAGAAAGTAACGACAGGATGAGGAGCCATGCCAACTCTAGTGCAGTGGCCAGCTGCGCTATGTTTCTGGGTTGAAGAGCCCGGTGGATGTAGTCTCACACGTTCTCGATTAGGTTTAAGTCAAGTGAGTTTGGTGGCCAGGGGATTATGGTTAACTCACCCTGCTTCTCTTCGAACTAAACACGTACATTGTGAGCTGTGTGACACGTTGCGTTGTCCCCCTGGTAGATGCAGTTGTGCCCAGTAAAAAGAAACTGCCTTCCAGGGTGATGAGATCGCCCAGGGAATGTCACGAATACATTTCCCGGACCATAACGCATGCAGAGTGTTTGCTTTTAGACGTTTCAATTGTGATTCATCTGAAACGGCCACCTATCGCCACTCAGAGGACGTCCAGTTGCCGTATTCCAGCCTTTTTCGCCAATGAATAGCAGTTAGCATGGATGCATGAACCAAGCTGCTGCTTCGGAGATCCATAAGCAGCAATGTTCGCTGAACGGCTGTTCAGGAGACATTGCTTGTAGCACCTTGTTTCTCTTGGGCGGTCAGTTGGTCAACAGTTGCACTTCTGTTCGTCCGTACACATCTCCGCAGTTGTCGCTCAACCTTGTCATATACGGCCCGTGGTGCACCATAACTGCTGCGGCGTTAGTTTTGGATAGCGCCATATTGACGTGCACGGTATACTTTAAACATGGCGGCAGGGGTATGCTTAGAAACTAAGCCGCTTCGGAAACGCTTCCACCTTTGCCACGAAATGCAATGCTGATGCCCTTCTGGGTGTCAGATAAATCGCTCCGTTTTCGTATTACGGCCACCTACAGTGTCCCCCCGACGCGCTTCATATACACTCCACTGCCAGTGCTGCGACCAGCCGTCTGTGAGTGATTACTGCACGTTGACGTCCAACACAGGAGGCGATCACATTAATATGGCTGGACTGTGTAATTGCAATGCAGAGGTAACAATATAATCGTAACCCCTTTACAGTGATGGACCTAATCTGTTAAATGCCAACAACGCTCATACGAACGTAATTTACAGTAATACAAGACAGTTTTGCACTTGTTCCAGTAATTCTACTGACACACAGCACATCGTACTCTCCTCTCCCCACCCCCCAAAAAATTCAAATTATCAAAAAACTGCACCTACAGTAACATCATACAGGACGAGGTAGCTACGAGAGGCCATCTGAAATATACCGAGAGCGAGGGGATGTATTACAGTGTGATTTTTGGTAAGTTATAGCGGACAATGTGGCAAATTTGATGCCGATGAATTTTCGGTTTTCCATACTCAACGATTGCCGTAAGCAGCCACACCAATGAAGTACTGCACACACGACAGGTGTAGCGCCCCCGCTGTTCCCATAAAGTCCTCTAAGGGAGGGAACAGGAGGGAGGATCGTATGACACGGTTCTCTGGGGGACTCTCGGCGCTGTTCGCCGCCTAAGTAGAGCGTTTTTCGTGGCTTGTCCTAACCTCATCTGTGAAAAAAAACAGTCACAGCAACACTTTTCCCACTTGTCATAATTTTTTTTTTGCGCCAACATGCTTCTTCGTCGACTATATTTTTTTCTTGACAATACAAGATCTAATTGAATACTTTTTTATCTTTCACTATCCCGAATGGCCAGACACATTGGAAACGTTCTCCCATTTGAAGTTGTGTCTTGTATGATGCAGCAGTGTTGAAGATATGCGCACAGTGAGCTTGGTAGCACATCGCGAGTTGGTTGGTTGGTTGATTTGAGGGAAGAGACCAAACAGCGAGGTCATCGGTCTCCTCGCGAATTAACCAATTTTGCACATAGGATGATAAGCGGTGCAAGACGCATTTCAGCAATTACGCATGAGTTCGAGTTTATGAAGTAAACAGTACCGCCGGCCACTGTGGCCAAGCTGTTCCAGGCGCTTCAGTACGGAACCGCGCGACTGCTACGGTCACAGGATCGAATCCTGCCTTGGGCATGGATGTGTGTGATGTCCTTAGGTTAGTTAGGTTTAAGTAGTTCTAAGTTCTAGGGGACTGATGACCTCAGATGTTAAGTCCGACAGTGCTCAGAGCCATTTGAACCATAAACAGTACCTAGAGTGGATCTTCGATATCGCGGACACAAATTTTCTACGCACGTAAAATATCATATAGGGTAAACACAAATGTTTGACGAACGGTCGTAAGTCGCTTCCGCAGAGCCATACGGTGTCACCGACAATCTACCGCCACCAATTCGAATATGTGGCCTCAGGAAGCTGTCTTTACCAGGACTGTACACTGTGCAGAGATGAGTCTCCGCATGGATTTCAGCAGCCGACTATCGACTTGTCTCCAAGCGCCTTCTCGTGGCTTTTTGACACTCAGCGTCTATTCAGTATACGACTATATTAACTTCGAACTGAGAACACCTTCCGTAACGCAATATGTAGATTAGAGAGACATGCCGATGAGACAGAACAATGTTATTGCCCACCGCGAGATTCAATGCCGCCTAGCAGCATCCTGGGCAGTTGACGCAGTAAGAAAAGCATACAGTGTCCAGTCACCACCGCCTATGTTGGACGTCAGCTTACAATAAGCACTCACAGAGAGCCGGTGGTAGGACCAGCAGTGTCGCGGAGACGCGGAAAACAGTGCAGACGTTATCGTAAAGAGGAAACGGCGCGATTTGTCTGACGTCCGAAGGGGAATGATCACCGACTTTGGGGCCACGGATGGAAGCACCTCCGAAACAGCTAAGTTTGTAAACCGTTCGCGTGCTGCCATGGAGAAAATATACCGTGCATTTCAAAACGACGCTATCCAAAACTGGTACAAAAGGGTCACAGATGGCTGTAATGAACAACGGCTGCAGAGATATGTACGGGCGAATAAACGTACATCTATTGATCAACTGACACCCAAGTGAATACACATAGTGAACATTGGTGTGTGTGGACCTCCACAGCAGGCACCTGGTTCATGCACCCAAGCTGACTGCTGTTCATGCGTTTTGACTGCTGTTCATCGCCGGCGAAGGATGGAAATTGCACGTCAAGACGACAAGTGGACATCCACTGGGTAGCGAGGGGTGGCCTTTTCAGATGGATCATGTTGTATGCTTCATCGAATAGGTGGCCGGCGCCCTGCACGTTGAAAGAAAACACACTGCAACAATCGTCGGAAGGGTCCAGACTGGAGGATGGAGCGTAATGGTCAGGGGAATATTTTTCTTGGCATTCTATAAGGCACAATTGATCAATATAAGCATGCATCTATCTTTCTGGATTTGCAGTTTGTTTTTCTCGGCACGGTGGCATCTACCAGCAGGACAATACAAAGTGTCACACAGTTTGTAGTGTACACGGGTTGTTCAAAGAGTACCGGATGAGTTTGCTGTACCCATAAGCCACCAAACTTCCCGGATTACGCCGAGAATCTGTTCAAATGGTTCTAATGGCTCTGAGCACTATGGGACTTAACTTCTGAGGGCACCAGTCCCCTAGAACTTAGAACTACTTAAACCTAACTAACCTAAGGACAACACACACACATCCATGCCCGAGGCAGGATTCGAACCCGCGACCGTAGCGGTCGCGCGGGTCCAGACTGTAGCGCCTAGAACCGCTCGGCCACTGCGGCCGGCGAGAATCTGTGGGACTGCCTCGATCGGTCTGTTCGAGCCAAGGATAATCAACCGAGAGGCAAGCACTGGAGTCGGCATGGCTCCACATCCCTGACGTTACTTTCCAGAACCTCATGACCCTCTTGCTGCACGTCTCGCAGCGGTCCACGCAGCAAAAAGTGGTTAGACAGGCTGTTGATAAGAGGTCACATTAATGTGACTGGACCGCAGGAGAGAGGAATCACTATAGCGGCGAAACAGGCAGCAGAATGGGAGCAAACATTAACGTAAGTCACTGTGACAAAGGGTAGAAGGAGTATGAGCATCTCGGAAGCGGCGAAGCTGATCGGCTGTACGCAAGCTACTGTCGAGAGCGTCTGTGGAAAGTGGTTGAAGGACGGTGAAATCTCGAGTAGGCGACAGAGTGTTGGAATTATACGCTTCAACACAATACGTGGAGGTCGGTGACTTAACCAGGAGAGTCGGCGATCTGAGGGATATCTCACGACAGAGTAAAATGCTATTGCAGGTTGACGTGTTTCTTTGAGCGCACAGTTGAGCGCAAATTGTTGAACGTGGGATTCCGCATCAGACGACCCCTGTGTGTCCTCATATTGACCGAAGAACATTTTCAATTACAACTGCAGTGGACACGGTGCCGTCGAGACTGGACCGTGGATTAGTTGAAACATGTCGCCTGGCCGGATGAATCACGTTTATTGTTACACTAGGTGGATGGCCGTGTGTGAATATGCCGTCATTCAGGCGAACGGCTGCCCGAAACGTACACCGCACTACGGACGTAGACCAATGGGAGAGTTTTATGCATAGACTTGCATAGAACCCATGGCAGCTCTCGACTACGTAGACATTATTGCGGACCAATTGCGCCCTTCATATCTGAAGTCTTCCCTGACTGCGATGGCATCTTCCGACAGGATAAATGCCTGTGTAACAAGGCGATAATCGTGCTACAGTTGTTCAGGAGCACGATAGTGAGCACACGTTGATGATCTGGCCAACAAAAACGCTTAAACTGTATCCGAAGGATCTGAGACGCTATCGCGTGCCAGCTTTGTGCCACAAACACCGGGTCGTAACTTACGGGAACCGCGCGACCTGTCAGTAGCCATCTGGTGCCTCATACCTCCGTAATCCTACCAAGCAGTTTCCCAATCCATGCCACATAGAGTCTCCGCTGTGTTGCGTTTCTCAGGTGGACCAGTATACAATTAAGTAAATGATGATAATACTTTCTTCTCATTGTGCATGTGCGTGGGCGTGTGTGTTACACATATCTCAAAGTAGGAATTACAAGATACATAGTAAAATGCAGCTACACCTTTCACAATGCAGTATTTCTGTACATATAACTATATATCATAACCTAAAACTCATCATCGCGATTAAGGCCGTTGAAACATGCAAACACGAATGACGTACGTAAACAGATAAGACTTTTTCACCCAACACTAATAAGTTTCTTTAAAACTGTAATTATTTATGTTGGTGTGTTTGCATTGTCTCTATTAACTCAAAAGAAGCTATGAACATGATTACTCAGTTAACTTAGCCGATAATCAATACTCTAGAACGGTAAATTGCATGCTAAATATATTACTTACTTTCTTGGCATCAGGTGGCAGATCCGTATGATTATTTTCTGATTACATGATTTTAAAATAATCAGAGCTGGCAGGAATCACTACCCATTTACAAAGCAGATAATGTTAGCCAATGTCTTAAGAAATGTACATTTCAAAACACGGTATATCTTTAAATCTAACTGTTTAATGCTGGTGAGGGAAAAAAGGGTTGCGCCTAGAGTGCCTGCAATCAAACGAGTGTTTCTGCAATTTCACTGCACTTAAGTTATTTCTTTAGCGTTCGTACCACAGAGATAGAACTGATAGCAAGTGAGGGCATCATGTGTTGATGTTTACACCGCTAGGCAGTGAAAGGTTTGTAAAAGTATTCTGCAAGTGTTTTAGATGAAGACGTATTGAATAAGTAACATAAAATACATGGTGTTTGAAAAAGAACTCCTAGTTATATGTATAAATTTAATGGGGAAATTAATGAAAAATTACATCAATAAGTACATATCGTGAAAGAGAAGTCCTTCAAGTTTTGTTTAATGTTAGTAGACGTTAGCGGGGGATCCATTTGTTGCCCTGCACATGTCGAGACGATATTCCACTTCTCGCAACGTATTCATCAACATTTCAGGTGTAACTGTCCCAACCGCCGCGATGGTTCTTTCCCGTAAATGACTGATGGGTCTCTTTTCGCTGTAAACAACATTTTTTTATGTGGCCCCAAAAGAAGAAGTCCAGTGGGCTTAAGTCTAGGCTTCGTGGTGGCCAAGGTATTGGGACAGCCCTGCCTATCCACCTTTCTGGAAAGCGAGTGTCAAGAGCCGCACGCACACGGTTACTGTAATGAGGTGGTGCGCCATCTTGTTGGGAAAACACGAGCCCCTTTTCAGCCTCAGTATCGTCCATTTGGGGAGAGACGTACTCTGTCAACATGCCACAGTAAACGTCCCCGTTTATTGTGTTTCCACAAAAATGAAAGGTCTAATCACACGATCTTCCATCAAACCGCACTAGACATTAACTTTGGGAGAGTCACGTTGATGCTGAATAACTTCATGTGGATGCTCTGCCCCCCGAATTCTACAGATATAACGATTAACTGTTCCACTGACATGAAATGTAGCCTCATTACTCTGCACTGCACTGCACGCACGCCTGGACTGAACTGAGGGAACCGAGGAAAAAAACAGCACTGATGCCATCTCAAGGTCAAGCAGACCTGCCAACTACAGGGGAGCCAAACTTGGAGAGTTGATAAATCAAACACCACAAACTAGAATAGCGTATGCGTCTTTGTACAGATTCTAGAACAAATTAAAACTGGAGAATTCTTTTCAAACACCCTGTAATATGAAACATTTTATTTTATAGAATGAATAACCTCTTCACTGAGAAAAAAAATTTAAGTGCAGCGCAAACTTGAGCTTCGGAGCTTGGTAGTCACAAATTAGTGACATTAGGAATTTTTCAGACTAAATCGTTCACTCTGCAGCGAAATGTGTATTGTTATTAAACTTTTAGACTGATAACAACAATGTGTCACACTGAGATGCGAACTCGGAACCTTGACTTTCTCGGGCAATGGCCATATGAACTAAGCTGCCCAGACACGACTCACGACCCTTCGCGGCTTTAAGTCCGCCAGTCTCTCTCCCTTGCTTTCCAAACTTCACAAAAGCTCTCCCGCAAATCGTGATAGACTAACTTTCCAGCAAAGAAGGAACCGTGGAGGAATGACGTAGACGCAGCCTATCGGTTGTCCCATGACCAAACTTTTACTCTCTGTTGGACATTGCACTATTCCGAAAGTACATGACAGAATAACATTGCCAATAGGACAGCCAGTCAAACACAGAACCTTCTCTCTTTCGATATGAGTTCGACTCCCGGTCCGAGACTGGTGTTTAATTGCACAAGAAGTTTAAAATTTAAGAGTACTCTCTAAGGATGGCATAACTGTGTCAAAACATGTTTGATGCACTGTAAATGTACAAATTATGTTTTGTTAATGCTGAAGTCAAGCAGTGTCTTGATACATAAGTTTTCTTTTTAAATGTACGATAATATTGCATTTCCTTAATCGGCCTGCTCTTATAGCTTAACATTCTGTGCCCGAGCTAGCCGGAATCGTGTAGTCGTAACTACCAATTAGTCTGGTAAATCGACAAGGTTTAGGCGATTTCCCACGCTCGTTGAGTCAAACGCTAAATTTCCGCCTCAGAAAAAAACTATGCACCAGCAGTTGACATACCAAAACAACCAAAATTTACACGGTTCGCAGATAGACGTTGCAAATTATTTCCATAGGGTAACTGGTGACTATAGCGTCAGAAAGGGCATCTGACCGTCAGTTTAAAATGAAATTCGCCAAATCATGAAAACATCAGACCCCATATGACGCTACAAACACTGGGTAAGAGAGATACGTTGATTTTGTATGTTTTAAAGCGACGTGCTGAGAAGCGCTTGAAGTGTAGGATGTGTTGAACAGAAAGACAGATACAGCTGATATTTTGTGTGACTGTTGTATATACGCTGTGTGAAGTTCGCAATGCAGGAGAGACGTACTAGCAGTGTTGAAGATGGGAGGATGGGTCGTCAGTCGTCCGTGGATAGCTTAGCCGATAAGACCATTATCTGCGAAAGGCAAGGTTTCGGTGTTGTGTTACTGTTGGGCACACAGTTTTAACATGCATGGAAGTTCATTACGCACAATATTTCTAGAAATAAATGCGAATAACCTTACAAAAGCAGAGGAGAAACTGCGCATCGGTGAGGTGTGCGGTTTTGACGATTATGGCACCGAAATACAAATGGAACAGATCGTAAGACCCAGTGCTACTGCTTGTCAAGAATGAAAAGCGTGCGGTCATTTCCTACAGCCATTACCTTCTTCAGCCGATGTTATGAACCGAAATATCAAACTGCCCGCAACTATCATACGGTCATTGTCCTATGAAAAGAACAAATCGTTTCCAACATACACCAGCAACCCGTGTTGTGCTTATATTCCGAAAACTGAGGCTTTGTTAGACGACCATCAGTTTGGCTTTAGAAAACGTACAGACACCAGAGAGGTAGTTCTGACGTTGCAGTTGATAATGGAAGCAAAACTGAAGAAAAATCAAGACACGTTCATAGGATTTGTCGACCCGGAAAAAGCGTCGACAATGTCAGATGGTGCAAGATATTCAAAATTGTGAGAAAAATAGCGGTAAGTTGTAAAGAAAGACGGATAATATACAACAAGTATAAGAAACAAGACGGAACGGTAAGAGTGGAAGACCAAGAAAGAAGTGCTCGGATTCAAAAGTGTATAAGACTGGGATACAGTCTTTCGCCCCTACTGTTCAGTCTACATATCGAAGAAGCAATGACCCAAATAAATGAAACGTTCGAGAGTGGGTTTAAAGTTCAATGTGGAAATATATCAAGATTCGCTGATGACTGCTATCTTCAGTGAAAGTAAAGAAGAATTACTGAATTCCCTGAGCAGAAGGAAAAGTCTAATGAGTACAGAATATGGATTAATAGTAAACCGAAGAAAGACTAAAACAATGAGAAGTAGCAGAAATGAAGACATCAGAATTGGGGATCACGAAGTAGACAAAGGAATTCTGCTAACCAGGCAGCAAAATAACTCTTGATGGGTGAAGCAAGGAGACCTAAAAAGCAGATTAGCACAGAAATAAAGTGCTTTCCTGGCTAATAGAAATCTACTAGTATCTAACACAGGCCTTACTTTGAGGAAGAAATTTCTGAGAATGTTTATTTGGAGCACAGCATTGTATGGAAAACATGGACTGTGGGAAAACCGGAACAGAAGAGAATCGAAGCATTTGAGATGTGGTGCTACAAACGAATGTTGAAAATTAAGTGGACTGATAGTTAAGTAATGTAAGGAAAACACTGACAAGAAAAAAAAACAGGATGAGAGGACATCTTTTAAGACGTCAGGGAATAACGTTCATGGTACTAGAGGGAGCTGTAGGAGGTAAAAACTGTGGAGGAAGACACAGATTGGATTACGTCAAGCGAATAACTGAGGATGTAGGCTGGAACTGCTGCTCTGAGATGAAAGCGTTGACACTGGAGAGGAATTCGTGGCACACGGCATCAAACCAGTCAGAACACTCATGACTAAAAAAAACATACGTCAAGTAGCAGCAACCGTGTATACACGCTATCGGTATTATAAATACCATACAGTACCTATCGAGCATGATTCCTCCAAGTAATGTCTAATCTATGCATAATCATGTTGGAATGAGGTAACGGAAATCAGTAAAAAATATGATAATTCAACAGAGACAAGTTTTTGACTGTAGTATTCGATAAAGCAGACATCGCTAATTCATCTACAAAATGGAGCGGCATCGTTCGTTTGACGTCCTGCCATGACAGCCTTTGCCACGAATGAGCTGTTCACCTGCATTGCTGTCAGTACCTGTAGTGTGTTGGACGATGTCGGCATCTGCTTCAGAAAATTTAAACACCAATCAGTATAGTTTGTGGTGCTATCGGGGGACAGAAAAGAAAAACTTTGGCGGAAAACTGTCCGCTGGATTACAGCCTAAGTTGTAGAAACGGTGCGTCACCAGGAAAACATCTGGAGTACGTCAGAAATTAAATACTTCTCAGAGCAACTACTTCTGCCGTCATTATTACGACTTCCCGTTGCAGTATGCACGTAAAGTAACCCTGAAACGTAACCTTGAAGCAGAGAAAGTTACCGGTTTACAGACGCGGTGAAAACCATTACGTCGCTAAGTAATTGACGTTTAGAGAAAGGCGCCTGATGCTATGTAACGACGCTAGCTCCGAAGCTCGGCGGGTTTGTATCTAGCACGCTTGTCAGGCGCCAACTACGAGAATGGACGAGAGTTGACGTAGCGTTACTAACTGCAGCATTGTGTTCAAAACTGCAAGCTGTGTGCTACCTAACGAAGCTTTAGAGTTCACAGTTATCCTCTAGTTCTTTTATGGGGGTACCAACTTTGTATACCAGGAAGTGCGCCAGAGCACTTCTCATTAAGAAAAATTTTCTAATGTTGTTCCTTGTATTAATTATATTTCATCAGTTTAAACGCAGTTAGATAGTTACAGAAATGCCATGCCGCCGCACTAATGATGTAGTTTCCACCCTGTACCTACACGCAGTTTACCTATTTTTATACGGTGTTATAGTTTTTTCGTACGTCGCAAACGTTTGTTCAACTTTTCAAGTTGATCTTGACTACCGATGGACGGGGCGCCGTGATTAAGGTGCGGGGTTCATATCTGTGGTCACTCAGGTTTCTGTTTTCTTGTGATATCCCAAACTAGTTTAAGAGAAGAGCTAGGATAATTCCTATAGTGCTGGAGAAAAATACACTTGAGACATACGCGACGGCACCGTAGTGGGTTCTAGCAGGCATACATTTGCTTCTAAAGGGGGGGGTGAGTAGATACTAAAACTCACACATAATATTACATCACTTTATTAAAATATCGGACATTAAAGTAAAATCTGAAATACCTGACTTGGAAACAATCCATGCCCACAGGTATATCTATGTATTTGTTACAGTTGCTGAACAGTTACCACTTCATACAATCCAGAATGATATTCGTCTCAATGTACAAGTGACTATAAACTTCGATATAGTTCTCACTTGTAATACAACTAAAGTAAGACGATGCTGACGATTTAAGCGATGATTTGCAGAGTCGGGCTGAGCGGCACTGCACTCTGACGTAAGTATTCTTCCAGCAGAGGCGACTTACGGAACCTCTAGCGGGTTTGTCTTCATCAACTGCTCTCACTGATTACTGAGTCGGGCAGCGACTGTCCTTACCTGTGGTTCCGTCGTGAGATACCATCTTTGACACGGGACCTCGTTTTCGAAAGACACTACGGTTCCTATCAAAAGGACATGGTTGATTCCTTCCACATTCTACTCTAATCAGACCTAATGTTGAATCCATAATGATCTTGCCGTCTATCGGACTTTAGTCTTCCTTATTCCTCCTTCTTCGACCACACTTCCGAGGCACCAGTCGCAATGTCGTTGCTTCTTTATTTGGCCTCGAACATCTGAGAGAGCACTGCTCTGAGAGAGCCCTGTTCCTACGAGAAATCGAATGTGGCTTAGACCTTGAACCTGGATCTTCCGCGACAGCTGCCTACCGTCTGCCAAATACCATCTCTGTAAATGGCAAAAGCGTCGACTTCAAAAAGACTCATAAATGCAGATTTCAGCACCTGAAAAATTTTCGACTACCTCCTATCATTATTATGTTTTATCTTTAACACTTGTAGCGTGTTACGCGGGTTTCATGTGGAACCTTAGCAGATGTGACACACTTCTTCTAGTAGTTCCTTTCATCTCTTTATTTCCCTGTACTTTTGAGTCTGTACTTGTCGATCGACGCTAGATGCTGGGGAAAAAGTTCCTGTCAAGTCGTCTGAAATTTTGGAAAACCGAGCGAAGTACAGATTGTTTCTGTCACTTAGTCAAAACGGAAATACGTCTCAACTGCATTTATGCCGACGTGTTTAGTGCCTTGTCGACTGGTGTTTTGGTTATTGTTGGTTTACCTTCTACAGAATAGGTGATTCCTCTCTTGTTCAAAAATAGATTCTTACAGAAGACGTTCCTACACTTGTGATTCTCAAATTTCGTCGGATATTTTGTCCATAAATGAAATAATTGAAACAGAACACCAGCAAACGCAGGAGGATTCAAGATTTTTGCTGCGTTATAGTCATTTCTTTTTTTTTTTATTTCTAATTGGTTCGCACAATGGCCACACACAAGCAAGCACACAATTCAAAAACATGCCATAAAATTAAATTGTAGTTACATTATAAGTAAGACATTAACAAAGCGAAATTTCTACACTTTGTTTCCATGAATGTACAGAAAGACATTGAACACTGTGCCGTTCAAAGTTAAGCTTTTCCATAACCTAAAAAATTAAGGAACAACTTTGTTGCCGGCCGCGGTGGCCTAACGGTTCTAGGCGTTTCAGTCAGGAACTGCGCGACTGCTGCGGTCGCAGGTTCGAATCCTGCCTTGGGCATGGATGTGTGTAATGTCCTTAGGTTGGTTAGGTTTAAGTAGTTCTAAGTTCTAGGGGACTGATGACCTCGGATGTTAAGTCCCATAGTGCTCAGAGCCATTTGAATCAATTTTTGAACCACTTTGTTGATAACAGAGATAGGGAAGATCCAACGAATAACGGCGCGTTTCGTCGTGCGATCGTTCAGTCGGTGCGAGAACGTTACAGAGATACTCAACGAACGCCAGTGGCAGAGGTTACATTAGAGGCACCATTCTTCACAAAGTGGTTTACTGTTGAAATTCCAAGAACGTACGCCCCAGAAAGAGTCGGGTAACGTATTACTTCCTTCCACATACATGATTCTTCACAAAGTGGTTTACTGTTGAAATTCCAATAACGTACGCCCCAGAAAGAGTCGGGTAACGTAATACTTCCTTCCATATACATCTCGCGAAATGATCAGGAAGAGAAAATCAGAGCTCATATGGAAGTTTACCGACAGTTATTCTTCCCATGTACCATACGCAAATGGACTGTGGAAAGAGAGAGAAAAGATACTAGTAACAGTATCCTCCGCCAAAAGCCGCAAGGAGGCTCTCGGAGTAGAGATGTAGATATAAATCTCACGAAATGAAGAGAACATCAAAGATATTAGAGCTCACAGGGTGATTTACTGTTAATCATTCATCCACAATCATTCTTCCCAAGCTTCACCCGCGGATGGAATACAGAATGGGCGAAAAGCTAGTGATAACGGAAGTACTATTCGCCACACACCGTGAGGTGACTTTCGGATTATATATATAGGTGTATAATTTAATCTAAAACATAATAATATCGTTCTAACAATGTACACTACCAGTTTGTCAGCTTCATAGATGTCTTGGACGTACGACATTACAGCTATACATTTGTTCGCGCAAAATTACAATGAATGAACTGCAATTTCGAGAAACTGACACCAAAATTGTGACTTGTAATGTAACATAACGGCCACAAGATAGTCTCACGGAATGGGCCCTGGCCCAACATTCTCTTAGTAAATTTCCGTTTTTAGACCTGACATTCATCGGCGCCTGCTGAAGCTGTACGCATACCCATCAGTTGTGAGCACAGCGGGTATTGCTTTTCAGCAGTGGCGAAAGAAGGAGTCTGAAGGACGAGGCGCATTCCAGGCATCGCCGTTCCGCTCTATCGGCTCAGGATAAACAACGACTCGGTGAGATCATCCACCAGAGTTGGCGGATTACAGCAAGATAATTTTTGCTATACGCACTCGTAGCGTGGCTTATTCATCACGGCACCTCACGCTGCGTACAGCGAGCGCACACCCTGTTTGTGAACTGCCCGTTACTCATCCCAGGCAGTCGGGACATTAGAGGACCGAAAATTTCCTATCAGCCAGGACGCAGCACTTTATCCTGGATGGACAGTCATCTACAGAACCCGCATAATACAAAATGTCCAAGACAAAGGCAGACCCGCATCTACAATACATTCAACCAGTCACCAAAAAGCCTATCCGATGTTATTTGTAAATAAAGACGTGGACTTCTACTCTAACGTGACGAAAAGTGACAGGAAATACTGTTTTTTCTGGGAAGATGGAGCTACGTGACACACACATCGTCATTCGCTGCCCCGTATTCATGGCGCCTTCGCAGAAGAACGCACAATAACCAAATTTTTGTGGTGGCCCACTGCACCTAACTTATCTACATCTACACCAGCTTATATACTCCGCAGACCATCTGCTTGAGATATTAAAAATCAGAAAATACTTTTTTAAAAATACACAAATTTAAAAACTACAACATATGACAAATGGAACCTCTGCGCCTCCAGGTATTTTTACGTTTGTGAAGTCATTTTCAAATATACTTTACGGAGAACGCTGTAACATGGACTGTTTCGGTAATTTGGCGAATATTTTCACTCGCTTGGTTCACCCTTTTACTGTCATTTTCGTACACTTTTCTCATTAAAAATTTCCACAGAAAAAGTCTTCTCAAGCACATGTCTTGCGGAGAATATAAGCAGGTGCAGATGTAGATAAGTTAGGTGCACTGGATCACCACAAACATTTGGTTATTGTGCGTTGTTCTGCGAAGGCCTTATGAATACGGGACAGCGAATGACGAGATGTGTGTCACGTAGCTCCATCTTCCCAGGAAAAGCAGTATTGCCTGTCACGTTTCGTCAGGTTAGAGTAGATGTGCTTGAAAATTAAGATAATCATCTGTATTTACAAAGAACATCGGATATGCTTTTTTCCTGAAGGGTTGTTTGAAACAATGTGAAGTATTTCACTAGACTAGAAGATATTAGGGTGCCTATTCACATCTCCAGTAGGTTGAAATTAAGCTTCATCACTGATGAAATACAGAATACGGCAAATTTTACCAACCACATTACTTTTATTCAACCACTCGCAACACTTCATCACCTTTTTTTTTTGTCAGGTGGAGATAATGCCTAAACACTTGAACCTGGTGAAGTTTCACGTACAAGGAACTAAGCACAAAATGACAAGATCTACGTCTAACAACTGTCTGTAGATAAAGATGTCTGACAAATTTTTTCGTGGTAGCAGTAACGTTCTGCAAAATGCCTAGAATCGCTTCCGGAGATTCAACTAAAAGCTTAGGGTTACTAAATTTTCTCCATTCTGGAAGTGGAGCTTCCTGTGAGCTTATTGACTGTTACAATAATTTGCAGTATTTGAAATACAGTAGTTTTTCTCCCGATATCATTGCCATATTTAATGCTTCTCATTTTCGAACTTCAGATGCGTCATTTTGCATAAGTTGGGAATGTTCCATACTTGTTACCTTCGGGAGACATACAACTTTAGAACTGCGTGCAACTGCTACTGCTTATAACTAATATTTGAAACAGTACGTATTCTTTCTGTAAGATGTAAGTAACAAACATTAACTTCGCTCGTATGACGTTATAAAAAGTGGTAGATGGGCTTGGTCTCTGGACGCCAGTTACTAGACATTAATATGGAGTGTGCCACATTGCACCTTCATGACGGCTTGAAGTCTACTGGATTCACTCAGTGAGGTGTCAGTGTCTGTTAAACAATGGCAGCCCGTTCTTCCTGAAGAGCCGAAACCAAAGAAGGTAGTCATGTTTGACGCTCGGGTCTGGAGAGAAGAATTTGTAACTCAACCCAAGGCATTCCATTGCGTTCAGGTCGCGAACCTAGGCAAGCCAGTCCACTTCAGGTATGTTATTCTCCACGCACCATTGCCTTACATATATTGCTTTTTGACAGGGTGTATTGTCGTGCTGATAAAATTCATCGTCTCCAAATTGTTCCTGTACTGTACTCAGTAAACAATGTTTTCATGTTCTTCCGCATTTAGTTTGTTAATCGCAATGAGAGGAGCACACCGCAACCACGAAAAATATCCCTTTATCGTATTTCACTGTTGATATCAGATAACGTGTCCCAGGCAGTCGCCAAACCCAACCCCTTCCATCGGATGCCACAGGGCATAACGTGATTCATCAGTCCAAATCGCTCGTTTCCAGTCATCTACTCTCGTGTGGCACCGCTCTTTACACCATTCCAAGCGTCGCTCAGTATTGACTAGAGAGATGTGTCGCTTACGAGTAGTTGCTCGACTATTGTACCCATTTTAACTTCCTACGCAGTTATTGTACTAGCTGGACTGCTGGCACCATTTTAGAACTCATGAGGGATTCCGCCCGATGATTTCATGCGATTTTTTACATGACTCACCAATGTTCGACGGATCTTGACCGTCAGCACATGAGGTCTGGTCCTGGTTTAGCCCTGGTTGTTCCTACGAGTTCCCACTTCGTCACAGTCTACGGCACTTTTGGAAGAACTGAAATGTCCTGGTTTCCTGCTCCAATGAGAAGTCCAAGTTGGAAATCACTGAGCTATCCTGAGCGACCCATTCTGCTGTTACCGCTTCTCTACTGGCAACACAATACTCCTCGCCTTCTTTTATACTACCGAGTCCGCCTCTCGCGACATCTAGTGGTCAACTCCGCACTACGTAGAGGTGTCCAGATACTTTTGCTCAGGTAGGCCTAGTGTATGCCTGCTAGTTTCAAGCAACATAAAATGAGGCACGTGATGTTGGAACTGCGATAGACAAGTGTTGTCCAGAAAGTAAGTGTCGATCGGTGGCTAAATGGAAACCACAGTGAAAATCAGAAACATTTTATTTACAAGAGTCAGCTACACTTTCCAGATACTTCTCTATATAGTCGCTGCTCCGACTTAGACATTTGTCGGAGCGTTATATCAAATTTCCAACACTACCGTCATAGAAGTCAGCCACCTGTGCTTTCCGATAATTCTCTACGCTGGTCTATAGCGTGTAGCCTGCGCCCAAGTTTGCTTCGTATCCAGCGTTTCATGTGAACAGAGATGATACTCAGGACGAGCCAGTTGGGGCTGTGTTGTGGGTGATCGAACACTTCCTATCGAAATGGCTGCAAGAGCGTCTTCACTGTCCCTGCATAGTGCGGCTGATACACTACTAGCTATTAAAGTTGCTACACCACGAAGATGACGTGCTAAAGACGCGAAATTTAACCGACAGGAAGAAGATGTTGCGATATGCAAATGATTAGGTTTTCAGAGCATTCACACAAGGTTGGCACCGGTGGCGACACCTACAACGTGCTGACATGAGGACAGTTTCCAACCGATTTATCATACACAAACAGCAGTTGACCGGCGTTGCCCGGTGAAACGTTGTTGTGATGCCTCGTGTAAGGAGGAAAAATGCGTACCATCACGTTTCCGACTTTCATAAAGGTCGGATTGTAGCCTATCGCGATTGCGGTTTATCGTATCGCGACATTGCTGCTCGCGTTGGTCGAGATCCAATGACTGTTGGCAGAATATGGAATCGGTGGGTTCAGGAGGGTAATACGAAACGCCGTGCTGGATCCCAACGGCCTCGTATCACTAGCAGTCGAGATGACAGGCATCTTATACGCATGGCTGTAACGGATCGTGCAGCCACGTCTCGGTCCCTGAGTCAACAGATGGGGACGTTTGCAAGACAACAACCATCTGCACGAACAGTTCGACGAAATTTGCAGCACCATGGACCATCAGCTCAGAGACCATGGCTGCGGTTACCCTTTACGCTGCATCACAGACAGGAGCGCCTGCGATGGTGTACTCGACGACGAACCTGGGTGCACGAATGGCAAAACGTCATTATTTCCGATGAATCCAGGTTCTGTTTACAGCATCATGATGGTCGCATCCGTGTTTGGCGACATCGCGGTGAACGCACATTGGAAGCGTGTATTCGTCATCGCCATACTGGCATATCACCCGGCGTGATGATATGGAGTGCCATTGGTTACACGTCTCGTTCACCTCTTGTTCGCATTGACGGCACTCTGAACAGTGGACGTTACATTTCAGATGTGTTACGACCCGTGGCTCTACCCTTCATTCGATCCCTGCGAAACCCTACATTTCAATAGGATAATGCACGACTGCATGTTGCATGTCCTGCACGGGTCTTTCTGGATACAGAAAATGTTCAACTGCTGCCCTGGCCAGCACATTCTCCAGATCTCTCACCAATTGAAGACGTCTGGTCAATGGTGGCCGAGCAACTGGCTCTTCATAATACGCCAGTCACTACTCTTGATGAACTGTGGTATCGTGTTGAAGGTGCATGGGCAGCTGTATCTGTACACGCCATCCAAGCTTTGTTTGACTCAATGCCCAGGCGTGCCAAGGCCGTTATTACGGCCAGAGGTGGTTGTTCCGGGTACTGATTTCTCAGGATCTATGCACCCAAATTGCCTGAAAATGGAATCACATGTCAGTCCTAGTATAATATATTTGTCCAATGAATACCCGTTTATCATCTGCATTTCTTCTTGATGTAACAATTTTAATGGCCAGTAGCGTAATTGCCTTGAAGAGGGAAATGCGTGGCAGTTGTGTTAGGTGGGCTGCATTCATTAAGGCGAAGCCTCTCAGCGGGCCCTCCTACTTGGCGGGAGACATCGTTGTTCTAGTCACTTTTACTCGCTCTCAGTGCTCTCACAACTGAAAAGAGCGTCTTGATCTGATCTACGGTCATACTAGAGACACCACCCAACACATCTGTGCAAAGCTTCATCCGGTTTTCACTGTGGTGTCCAATTCGCGACCGATCGGAACTTACTTTCTGGATAACCCTCGTATTAAGTAAGACGAGAATAAGGAATCTGGGTATGGTAGCATACGGCAGGAAAGCGTCGTGTAATTAATTTAAGTAACTAATACAGATATAAAAAAATATTTAATTTATCGTAACCTACCATCTAGGGAAATATACTGCATTGTATCGGTCCAAAGTTTTAGAGACCATTATGCATTTGAGTAGGTACTCAGAATACTTACGTATATGTTTATTAGCAGTCTGTAATGAACTGCGATGGTCACGATATTAACGGTCGTGGTTATCAGGTTTTTGTTGACAGCCGGAGAAAGTGATGAAGACACGTATTGGTACAGCAAATGATTTAGTGAAATGTCAGTATTTAGTGAGCTCTTTGTCTGTTGCTTTTTCCTCGAAAACAAGTAGTAAGTATTAACCAGAGGAGAGTACGGAGAGCGGTAGCGTGGTTAGGAGACGGGAGCGGACGCGGGCCGCTGGTACAGCTGGCGCCGGCCTCTCCGTGGATGGGCGGCCGCGCGGAATGCAGAGCGCTGGCGATACCCGACACCGCCAGGCGGCGGCTGCACGCTGGCGACTGCCGGCTCTCCTGTACGGTAACACGGAGCACGTCTAACGAGTGCACAGCCAACACGTCAGTTACACGTCTGATTGTGGTCACACACAGACTTCGTGATAGGTTTCAGTTTCATGCTGGTCTGGGACTCTAATCACGACCATCCCCCGTACACCATCAACTTTCTATCAGGACTTTTTGTTCCTATTCGAGCCTAAGATTGCCAGCCAACATCTTCAAATGCTTAATCCTGATCTCAGTGCAAAACTTGCTTTCTGGGAAGTTTAGTTTTCGAGCAGGGCATGGTGCCACATCCCAAGCAAACCCGGTTGTCGAACACGCAGCACGAGGGCGGTTTCCTCGGACGTAGAGAAAGCCTCTGATTGCATCTGGCGCGACAGTTTAATATACAAGCTGCACCAATAAGAGTGTCGATTACACATAATAAGACTCATGACTTCATTCTTACGTAATACTGGGTCTGAGCACTGTGGGACTTAACATCTGTGGTCATCAGTCCCCTAGAACTTAGAACTACTTAAACCTAACTAACCTAAGGACATCACACACATCCATGCCCGAGGCAGGATTCGAACCTGCGACCGTAGCGGTCACGCGGTTCCAGACTGAAGTGCCTAGAACCGCACGGCCACACCGGCCGGCTTACGTAATACTGATTTTTTATAGTTGAGATAGATATAAGAGTAGGATTAAGTCACTGTGCCCCAAGGTTCAGTCCTGTTGCCGATCCTGTTCTTTAGTATTCGCCAGCCCTGGAATGAAAAGATTTCATCAAACTAGCAGGGTCTGCTAAAAATGTGTGCTGCATACTACCTACCTTAGCAAATTGATAAACAAACATTCAACAAGAAAATGGTTCAAATGGCTCTGAGCACTATGGAACTTAACGTCTGAAGTCATCAGTCCCCTAGAACTTAGAACTACTTAAACCTAACTAACCTAAGGACGTGACACACAGCCATGTCCGAGGCAGGATTCGAACCTGCGACCGTAGCGGTCGCGCGGTTGGCCACACCGGCCGGCTCAACAAGAAAAAATTAGGAATGAGTGTCTCTAAGCGGAAATAGGTATTTTAGAAGCGAATCAGGAATTAACATTACGGGGCATACCTACATTCATACGAACCAAATGATTGGATTATAGGTAACATACAAGGTATGTGCACGTCGCAGAATGGCTCATCCTGTTGCCACTCAGAGGCATAAAAACGTCTAGCACTGCCATGAAGTTTCAGACAACATTTCGTCCTAGCAAAAGTAGTTCCCCATAACGTGACCTATCAGTCCTACACGCTTGATACGAAGACTTTGTAACATTTTGTATCTACTCATGATATCGCCAAGCGTGACAACAGTCATTCTGCACTCTTCAGAGACGACATTGCCGTCTACGCCAACCACTAGAAAATTAAACCAACCTCAGACATACCTTGAGAAATAACTCAATTATCCAATTTAGAAAAATTTAAACTACAATAAATGCAAAGCAATCATATTCGCTACCATGATAAGACATCCCAATCACAGACTATCCATCGAGGGACGGATCCCATACTGGTGGATACTGTGAAATACAGTGAAATACACTCCAAGACAAAAAAGAAAAAAAATGACGAAACACGAAGAAATTATCAGAATGGGATGGGAATCAGTAGATATGATATACATGTACAGACAAACAAAAGATTGCAATTCCAGAAAAAAAGAATGATTTATTCAAGGGAAAATGTTTCATAAAATGAGCAAGCTAATAACGTGTTGGTACACATCTAGCTCTTATGCAAATAGGTATATGGTTTGGCTTTGGTTGGTGCAGGTTTTGGATGTTCTACTGCATTATATTGTGCCAAACTATGTCCAATTGGCACGTTAGGTCGTCAAAATCACGAGCTGGTTGAGGTCCTACCCATAATGCTCCAAACGTTCTGAACTGCGGATAAATGCGATGACCTCGCTGGCCAAGGTGGGTTCGGCAAGCACGAAGACAAGCCGTAGAAACTCTCTTCGTTTGCAGGCGGGCATTATCCTGCTGAAATGAAAGCTCATGACGGCTTGCCATGAAGGACAAAAAAATAGGGTGTAGAATATCGTCGACGTACTGCTGCGCCATAAGGGTGGCGTGTATGATAACCAAAGAGGTCCTGCTATAAAATAAAATGGCACCCTAGACCATTACACCTGGTTGTCGGGTCGTCTGGCGGGCAACAGTCAGATTGGTATCCCATCGCTGTCCAGGATCTCTTTAGACAAGTCTTCGGCCTGGAATCTCAGTCACTGCAGTAGAATTGTCTTCAGTGACGAGTCCCGCTTCAAACAGAACCCCGATGGCCAGCGAATACGCGTCGGAGACTGCCTACACAGTGGTGGTATACCAACCTGACAACCAGGAATGATGGTCTGGTCATTTTCATAGCAGAACTGCTATGGTTGTCATCTGTGGCAACTTTATAACACAGTAGTAGACCGACGAATCACCCATTTTGTTGCCATTCATGGCAAGCCATCCTGGGCTTACATTTTGTCAAGATAATGCCCACCCGCATGCGATAAGAGTTTCTACTGTTTGTCCATGCTTGCCAGATCCTACCTTGGCCGGTAAGGTTGCCGGATCTGCCTTCAATTGAGAACGTTTGGTGCATTCTGGGCAGGATCCTCCAACGTGCTCGGGATTTTGACGATCTTACGCACCGATTGGACGTAATTTGGCACGATGTCCCACAGGATGTCATCCAACAACTATCAATCAATGCCAAGCCGAATAGCTGCTTGCATAAGGGACATACGCGGACTTGCTTAGTTTGTCAAGCTCTTTCTCTTGAATAAATCATCCAGTTTTCCCAAAATTGTAATCATTTGTTTGTCTTTACATGTAGATCACGTCCAACGATTTCTGTCCCATTCCCATTCGTATAACTCTTTCGTGGTGCTTTGATTTCTTTTTTTTCCTTAGAGTGTATTATAGCCTAAAATTCAATAGTAAACTGTTGTAGGATTCACACATGAACTGTGTACGAAATTGAGGTTCGGTTAATTTATATAGACTGTACCCATTACGTCAAGGGCAACTGGCTTGCGCCAGGAAAAAGTCATTTATTTTACAAAATGGTGGTCCATCAATCATTACAGTATGGTTATGAAATCTGGAGCATGACAGCAGACAAGTGAAGAGAATCCAATCCTCCAGCACAGTGCTCTCCGAATTAAATCAGATGTATCCCATTTCTTTTTAAACACTCGCAATCATCTAGTTAAAAACAAGTCCACCATCTCATCACTCGTATAGCATAAAATTCAGTCATTTCGCCAAATTTCAGGAAACCTCCTTTTGAACTCAGTTCATCATTAGGTTTGGGCCAATTTCAATTATTTTTGAATGAATGCATCGCCATTTGTGTATTTCCTTATAGTTCCTGTGTACATCGTATATTTCGGCTTTTGCGTCGTTATTGTGTACAATAATCTTAGACGATTAACGTATTTTGCTGTGCACTGAGAAGTATGACATATTATTTCACGCCATTATCGAGTACACTTTTCTTATACCATTAAAATCACTCTGTTGTGTACTGTGCAGGACGACACAGACACAGTTCAATACATTTTTTTGACATGATACAAAGGGTACAAAATGTTTTCACCTGCTTTTGGCTGACTTTCCCAGATAGGATGTGCTTCTATGATAGTGTGCTCCATTCCTACAAGATGTTAATTTTGTACTTGTTTCCTGCGAATGCTATGCTCTGTGGCCTCGGGGAATGACGGTTTCGGACACGGGTCTCCATCTGCAGTTTATTTTTATCCGGGAACCCTCTAAAATTTCCTATGTTTATCGGTATACGTAATAAAATTAAAGCACGGGTGGAAACCTGTGTCCAAAGCCGTCATCCACCGAAGCAACAAAACATCGAATTCAAAGGAGACGAGGCCTGTCTGTGCCGCAGCTAGCTCCATCTTCTCCACTGGCGATCGTCGCATTCAGTCGCGATCACTGAATAATAAACAACATTGCGAAACTTTCCACCTTCGGTCCGTCAGCGTACAAAGTCACGTTTGCTGTCCAAGGGGTGGCCTAGTGGCAGGCGCCGGCGCCTGTAACTTCAACGTCCTGTACCGTCGTCGGATGACGATTCTGGACATCGGTTCCTACCCTCTATTTGTTCTTCAAGACATCCTCTGAAAACCCTCAAAATTTGTCGGTATCGTTTTGTAACACACTGTACATTATCATTCAGTTGAGACAGAAGGCTTTTGGGCAAAGTCTTCTGGGCCTTCAGATTACACGTTAGTAGTATGGTGTGATTTCTCGCAAGTATATGTCATTTATATAACTTAAAACGTGCTGGGAAAACGTCTCACGTAATGGGAGAGTGTCTGACTCTTAGTCTAGCGGGCTGTGCCCACACATACGCCAAGGATAGTGTACAGTACGCTTCACGTAAATTAAATAAAAGCGAACCCATTCGCTATAGGCTGGCATGGAAAGCCAAATTCCGCCCGATGTCGGACTCTAACTCTTACATCATAGCACGTCGCCACTCCACGGGTGTCATCACCTCAGACTCAATAGGAAAGTATATCGATGCACCTACGAATCCGTTAATCGTTCCTCCGAATTATTTCCTCACTGGGTCCGGAAGTGATGTGTAGCATGTGTGGGAAACAGCCTTCCTGTTAACAGAATATTGCGTGTAAGCTGCAGACAACCAGCCTAATGGGCAGAAATTAGGAGCTGAAAAGATTTAGCAACCACGTCCCGAACAGTTGCCATAGCGGAGGTATAGAGCAGTGGTCGTCAAACTGCGGCACGTGGGCTGCCTGCTGTCCTAATGAAGTGTTGCTGCGACCCCCGGTTCTCAGCCGGTTTTTTTATAACAATGCGTGGTTCTGGCAACTAGGAGATGAATCCAGAAACGTCAACTAAAGTTAAGAGGTTCCTAAGAGTGTTTTTTTCTTGCTCAGTAACAAACAAAAATACTTACAGAGACAATAATATTTTAAGATGTGTTTACCTTTAATTGATGGATGAATTCGGCCGTGAGCTACGTCCAGTTTGCCGCTTACGTCAGAGGCAGAGTCGTACGTAGGTGCGGTCACTGCAGGGCTAATGGAAGTGAGAGGGGTAACTGATTGATTCCAACGCTGACAGCTGACGAGGTGCGCAACTGGCGCCGATCAGCTGCTGTGGTATAACTCTCAAACAGAAATAACATTGATCCGTGAATGTGCGTAATAGGTACGGTTTTCTTCAAATATTTAACAAGTAATATGAAATCAAATAAAGGCTGTTCTAATATAATAGCAAAAGAAAAACATTTAGTAAACATTTGTGATCGGGTCTCATCTTACAATTACTGATATTAAGTAATACAACATATTAATTCATGTAGGTCACCAGATAATAGTAAGATCGGCAGGGGAAAGTGTGTAAAAGTGGCCAGGACGGGAAAAGTGATCATTGTACACTTTTTGCCCTGAACAGTACAGCTGGTCAGACTAGTTCTAATTGTTTCATCACTTGTATGGAGAGTAATAATTTTTTACAGCATCAATGTTTAAACGACATCTTTTGGCCGACAAATGTAGTGCAGTTTTCTCTGGATTACTAATGGCGACATGGCATCCGATCGGGAACAGTGACCACACTGCTCGTCGGGGAAAGCGATAATGTGTACACCGCAAAAATAGTTACCTCTAGAAATCATATGATACAGCATATAAAACAGTCTTCTAAAGCCTTTTATGTACAAAACTATCATCTGTCATTCAATCCCTTTTTGACAATTTCGAATTAACTAAAAAATATTATTTAAAACCGGCTCTGCTGTATGTGGCACACAAAACTCCAATGGAAAACGATCTGCTGCAGCCGCTTGGTAGACACATAGAAAATGTGCCCGAAGATCAGAAAAACAAACGTGAGATCCTATTGCACTGGCACTGGCCACGGTAGCCGCTTAGGTAAGGAAATCTGATCACTATGTAAGGCTTCATAAAAAGGAATGTAGTACCAATACTTTGTTTTCTTTTTCACTTAAAAATACTTGATGTGATACGTTATAATTTGTATATGCAAAATGTGTAAGTTTCCATCAACACCTATGATTTGGTGAAAACTGAATTTCTAGTTGAGTGATTCCCCCCCCCCCCCCCCCCTACCCCTCTCGTCCAGTCCTTTTAATGAATGCCCACGTGCCGCCCTACAACTTCAGTATCGGCTCTTAAGCAGAAAAGTTTGACGACTAGGTGGTACAGATCAGAAGGAGCGGTGGGTGGGCGGCGTCCTTCCGCGTGGAGCTGTGTCGTCCGCTCCTGGTGTCGCCAGCACTCGGCCCGGCCCGGCCCGGCCCGGCACAGCCGGATATTAGGAGTCCTCTTTTTCCCGGCAGCCGTTGTTTATGGAGGGCGCGCGACGGAGCTGGCGCCGAAAGAAGGACACTCTCAGCCCTGGACACGTGTTGTCGTGTCCCACGTGGTGGCCGCCACTGCCGACAGTTTTAACGGCGCCAGTTCCTCTGCTCGACTGGAGTTCGTACTGCCAAGCAGACCTTACGGAATAGTCCTCTTCGATTCTCTTCATACGAAGAGTATTCGTAAAGTACCAGCCGTTGTGGCCGGGCGGTTCTAGGCGCTCCCGTCCGGAACCGCGCTGCTGCTACGGTCGCAGGTTCGAATCCTGTCTCGGGCATAGATGTGTGTGATGCTCTTAGGTTAGTTAGGTTTAAGTAGTTCTAAGTCTAGGGGACTGATGATCTCAGATGTTAAGTCCCATAGTGCTTAGGGCCATTTTTTATTCGGAAAGTAAGGTCCGATCGGTCACGAAACGGAAACCACAGTCAAAATAAAATGTTTTATTTGCAACAGTTATCAACACCTTCCGACTACTTCTCTGCATAGTCGCTCCTCCGAATGAGACATATGACGTATCATCGTACAAAGTTTCCAATACCCTCGTCATAGAGGGCGGCCGCCTCTGCTTTCCGTCAATTCTTTACGCTGATCTGCAGCTTGTTGTCTGTGCCAAAATGTGTGTCCATAGCCAGCGGGTCATGCGAGCAGAGATGAAAATCAGGGGGAGCCAAGTCCGGGCTGTTTGGTGTTGATTAAACATTTCACATCGAAAACGCTGCAGCAGCGTCCTCATTGCTCCTGCAGTGTGCAACCGAGAATTGTCACATTGGTGGTGATGAAGTGGTCCAAGCGGAGATGATGTGGCTCCCTCAAAGAAGTCAAACGTTCTACAGTGACGGTATCAACAAACGGGTCTCTCGTTGGGAGAAATGTGCTCGTCACCAGGGTGACTATGTTGAGAAACAAATATGTAGACATGACGAATAAGGGTGTAGAATGTTAATAACATTTGTTTCATTTAAAAAGCTTTATTAGTTTTCAAGTAAAAAATCGGAGGCATTACTTTTCAGCACGCGCTCGTACCGCTAGGGTTTCAGAAGACGACTACACGAAAAGTATAAGATATACAGAAATGTGATACATATCGTAGGATAAACAGTCTCTCCTAGTTTAGATTGTTAATATGTTCCTCGCCATATTTGTAGAGCGCACCACTAGGGAAGACACGAGTGAGAACTTCTAGGCAAATCATCTGCTCCGTATTGTCGCATCGAATTAGTTCGCGCCTGTTGACAGGCAACCCAACAGACAGACTTCCAAAGCGTGTTGCTGTCGTGTTATTTCCTGGGAGTTTCCCAGCGACCTTCGCGAACTGCACACACACTTACGCGTTTCTCGCGTCGCAAACTGTGCCCATATTGAGCACTTGCGATGTAAGTTAAAAACTTTTAGAGATGCTCTATCCACTGATACGTGTCTATTTTCTCTATGTGTTGTATTTTTTGTGTACTCGTCTCTGGAGACCACAGAGGGGCTTGCGTTTTTAATATTATATTTTTATTTATTTCTCATCTCTGAAAATAAGAAAAGCATTTCATGTTATATTGTTCAGTATTTTTTGTAAGAAATTTTAATGTCTTATAAATTTTCATGCAATTAGTAATTAAAAATAAAATGTTATTTCAATTACAAAATTTTCATTTTGTACACAGCTATGGGTAGTTCTGTTCATACTTAACAGCGCTCGATCTTCAAAATCTATTTTTGAGTGTTTTTGAGAAATGCATCATACTGCTTCAGGAAGCTGATGTCCAAGCATCGATCTTTAAATCCTGTACGTATGAAGAAAATTGAAGATGGCACTCCTTAATGTCCTCTTGTAAGTACGAAACGCTATTAAGCAAACGCAGATCCAAGGCTCGGTTTGGGGTGGGTTCTCAGTTTGTTACTTTCCCGCTACCCCTCCCCCTCCAGTATAACTTTCCATTACTGCCACTATTAACGTACCACAGACGCCTTGAATACTATTACTGATGACAACAATGAGATCCTTGCATGAAATGTAATAATATTAACAATAATAGTAATAATAAAAATAATGTAACTTCGTTTACATTGCGATTCAGAGATAACTGCATTTCAAAATCAAGCGAAAGAAAATGTAAGAGCCGGCCGGTGTGGCCGTGCGGTTCTAAGCGCGTCAGTTTGGAACTGCGTGACCGCTACGGTCGCAGGTTCGAATCCTGCCTCGGGCATGGATGTGTGTGATGTCCTTAGGTTAGTTAGGTTTAAGTAGGTCTAAGTTCTAGGGGACTGATGACCTCAGTAGTTAAGTCCCATAGTGCTCAGAGCCATTTGAACCATTTGAACCAAAATGTAACAAATACATGAGTCATATACTGATTACAGAACTATAATTCGCAACAAACCTTCATAAGTGTTACAAAGTCATAGTTAACAGACCTAAAACAAGGTGCATACTCGTCATTATCAGTACTTCACTAAGCATCAGGACTGTGGACAAAGGCCTGCAGAAAATGGCTCTGCGAGCGGGTAAATGGGAGCGTGCTCCCTCGTTACGAGTGGTCGTTTCGTTTAGACGTTGGCGCCAACATTCGCTGTGTTCCGGATGATGTCTGCTGTAAAAGTAAGTTTATGAGGGACCGTCCTTCTAACACATATTTGGAATATAGTAATACCCTTAAAGAACTTGCAGTGATAATAAAGCTCATTAATAACCATACCCAAATTCATAATAAATACTCTTTGCACTGACGTATGGTAAATCCTCCACAAGCTGGTAACTTATGAGAAAAGAGTCGTCTAGATATTACAAAAGATTATCATTTCTTTCCTTGAGAAATTCATACACAAAAATATATCTCACAGTGTTTAGAAGGCAGTAGACATCGCCTTTCTACATTTCTCTTTGTGCCTTCTTTTCCTGTTATTGTTTTTCTTCTTCAATAAAACTATTTTCATTAACATCTATTATCCATTTACGTTATCGTAACGAACGGTGGAAACATTTTCTTGGTCTAGGTACTGTAATAGCTGAATATTTTTTTGATTGTATATATTCGGTCGCTCTTGTCGGAGAACAGGCACAGAAAGAAATATCAAGTACTCATCGTTCGCAATTTTTCACAAAAACAAAATACACAATAAAATAAAGATTAAGGTGACACGAACATGTGTGAACGCGACGAGAATTGATCAACTTCCGATGTTAGAAGACGACAGCACCGTCGCTGTTTTCGCGCATGTGCATTCTTCTGTATACTCAGGAGTTTAGAACTCTACACTCGGCACAGTCAGATGATCACTGGCGTCCCTGTCTGGCCCACTCGCCATGTGGTTTACGAATTGTTTACACTCAGGCTCGTGTCACACACCACCATGAATAGTCGATTTTGATCAAGAAGTCGCTCCTGTACAACTGGCCTTATTTATGAGGTGGCCGACAGTAAGGCCCATTTCACACGAGCGGCTTTTTTATCAAAACCGACTGCTTGTGGTGGGAAGGCGTCGCACCCTAGCATGTAAATCAGTCGGCATTTACGTTGTACGATGCCTGGATAAAGAAATGCCTACACTTTCCGTAACAGAACCTACACCTGTACTCGGCAAGCCGTCTTAAGGATTGTGGCGGTTGGAACTTTCTGTACCACTGTCACTTTCCCCCTCTCTCTATTCCTTTGCCTGCGAGGCTTTGCCTACGTTTAAACTTGCAGCGAAGTTCTCTTTGCTTTCGTAACAGGTTTCGAAATTGGTTCTTGAAGCACGTCAGGACTATTTTTATCCCTCACAACTTTGCTGTCACATACCTACATAACGCACAGTGTACAATGCTCTTGAATTTTCTCCATTGGTACTAAACGTTGCTAGTGCTTATGAAAGAACTTAAACAGATAAATACTTTTCAACGAAACTTTTTTTCAACAGTGAAGAAGTCAGACCTACAAACGAGGACAATACTTTTCAGGGTTGTTTGGCACTTGGGAAGGACACAAGACACAAAGAATAGTTAAGAAAGTGGTATGTAGTGCCTTCCAAATATTATTTGATGTGTTTATATTTATATATCTTCCCGAGTAAATAAATGTTGATATTTTCAAATGTGTCGACGACACTTTTCTTGTTTCAGGTCTCAATAGCATAGAGAATTTACCATACAACCTTTGTCAAGAAAATGCACCACGAATTTCGCTGTTTTCATTGTTAATCCTCTAATGCTGTAATTTCGACCTTTTGTGGGAAATACGGCCCCTGCTAACCTCACTTTCGCCGTTCAGTTCTCGAACTGCGCAGAAGACGGTTCTCGCACGACACTCTGTCTTGACGTCGACGTGTAAACAAAAATGACCACTCCTAACACGAGAGACTAGTACAGGAACAATACGCCAGGGGCGCTGCAACTTACTCACTTGCCACGAGTAGCCGATTGAAACAAAAAAATATCGCTGAGCTTGCATGTGTGGAGCCCTGGCCCGCCTGCCTGCCTGCCTGCGGTAAGAGGCCCGCGCCGCGAAGCCCGGCCTCGCTATAGCCCGCTGCCCCCACCCCCTCCCTGCGGACACAGCTGTGGTATTGATTGCCCGCGGCTGTCGGCTCCTTTGTGCTGCCCCAGGCGGGGCCGCCAAAGCATTGTCCCGAACAGGTACCGACGACGCCACTGGCCGACCGCACAGCTCTGAGCTCGTCTGTAAGTTCACAAAACCCGACTGTTTACCGTCCACGACAACCACTTGCGCCACTTGATACTACTGTACGTCCGTTACCAGAGTCGAATGTAGTGTAGTAATTAGGAGCACCTGCACCAAGAGCCGCCAGAACCCTGCCCCGTCCTACACAAAACTGCGCCAGCTTCATTCTTCCCGGTGTAGCGTCTCTGCCTAGTAACACTTCCGAGTCGCTTCAGTATGGACGCCGGCTTTAAATGCGCCGTTAAAGTGAGAGTGTGTCCACTTGTATAATGGTATACAGCAATTAAAACTAAAATTTAGACGTTATTAAATACTTCTATAAACTGATCCTTGATTAGATTTTCGAAAGTCCAATTTCTTTCCTTTTTTTAAATACGAAATTTATAAGTGAACTATGTCCACTCTTAACCATACCACTATACAGGGTGAGTCACCTAACATTACCGCTGGATATATTTCGTAAACCACATCAAATACTTACGAATCGATTCCACAGACCGAACGTGAGGAAAGGGGCTAGTATAATTGTTTAATACAAACCATACAAAAATGCACGGAAGTATCTTTTTTAACACAAACCTACGTTTTTTTAAATGGAACCATGTTAGTTTTGTTAGCACATCTGAACATATAAACAAATACGCAATCAGTGCCGTTTCTTGCATTGTAAAATGTTAATCACATCCGGATATATTGTAACCTAAACTTGACGCTTGAAACCTCCGACGTTCAGTTGCGTGTTGTAACAAACACGGGCCACGGTCGGCGAGCAGCATCTGCAGGGACATGTTTACGATGACGACCGTGTTTACGAGTGTGGCTGTAGTGCACTGTTGTGGTTTGGTCTAGCTGTCGCAGTGTCCGCATGTAGCGCTTGCTGCTATTGTTATTCTGCATTCGTCTCCGCACGCAGACCAACTGTAGTACACCGTGTTACCAGACGTCTGTGATAGTATAGTGTTGTAGGAACTGTGACCATGGTGTATTCGAACTCTGAAAACGCGGAGATGATACTCATCTATGGCGAGTGTCGACGAAATGCAGCTGAAGTCTGCAGGGTGTATGCAGAACGGTATCCGGACAGAGAGCATCCAACGTGCCGCACATTGCAAAACATCTACCGCCAACTGTATGCAACAGGTATGGTCGTAGCACGCAAACGGGTCCGTAACAGGCCCGTCACAGGAGAAGCGAGTGCAGTTGGTGTGTTAGCTGCTGTTGCCATGAACCCACACATGAGTACACGCGACATTGCGAGAGCTGGTGGACTGAGTCAAAGTAGTGTCATGCGCATACTGTATCGTCACCGCTTTCACCCGTTTCATGTGTCGCTACATCAGCAATTACATGGTGATGACTTTAATCATCGAGTGCAATTCTGTCAATGGGCATTAACAGAGAATGTGTTGCAGTTCTACCTGTTTACCGATGAAGCGGGTTTCACAAACCACGGGGCAATGAATCTACGGAACATGCATAACTGGTCCGTGGACAATCCTCGCTGGCTCAGACAGGTAGAGCGATAGCGACCGTGGACTGTAAATGTATGGTGCGGAATCATTGGCGACCACCTCATTGGTCCTCACTTCATTGCAGGGGCCCAAACAGCTGCAACTTACATCGCGTTTCTACAGAATTATCTGCCAACGTTGCTTGAAAATGTCCCACTGGAAACGCGTCGACGTATGTGGTATCAGCATGATGGTGCACCTGCACATTCCGCAATTAACACTAGGCTGACCCTTGACAGGATGTTCGACGGGCGTTACATAGGACGTGGAGGACGCATAAATTGGCCAGCCCGTTCTCCTGGTCTTACACCTCCGGACTTCTTTCTGTGAGGTACGTTAAAGGAGAATGTGTACCGTGATGTGCCTACAACCCCAGAGGATTGTAGCAGCCTGCGGCGACATTACACCAGATGTACTGCGGCGTGTACGACATTCATTACGCCAGAGATTGCAATTGTGTGCAGCAAATGATGGCCACCACATTGAACATCTATTGGCCTGACATGTCGGGACACACTCTATTCCACTCCGTAATTGAAAACGGAAACCACGTGTGTACCTCACCCCTAATGGTAATGTACATATGCGTCAGTGAAAAAGACCAATAAAAAGGTGTTAGCATGTGGACGTAATATGCTGTTCCAGTCTCTTCTGTACCTAAGGTCCATCACCGTTCCCTTTGGATCCCTACGTAATTCGGTGCTCTCCTATACACACGATCGAACAGCGGAGGAGTGGTACTCAAGCGTCAACATTAGGTTACAATATCTCCGGATGTAATTAACATTTTACAATGCAACAAACGGCACTGATTACGTATTTGTTTATATGTTCAGATGTGCTAACAAAACTAACGGGGTTCCATTTAAAAAAACGTAGGTTTGTGTTAAAAAACATACTTCCGTGCATTTTTTTGTGGTTTCTATTAACCAATTACACTAGCCCCTCTCCTCACGTTCGGTCTGTGGAATCGATTCGTCAGTATTTGATGTGGTTTACGAAATATATCCAGCGGTAATGTTAGGTGACTCACCCTGTATAGTCCTTCAGCAGAGTACGTTCGCAGCGGTTAGCCAAAAGTCGACGTCACCTCTACCGGGAGGTTATAGCTAAAGTGCAGTTACGTCAAGTGTGGACTGCTTTCATCGTAAGGCAGCGAAACTTGGTAGATGTTCTAATGCGTTAATGCGAAACCGATTTGCGCTGGGAAAAAAATTAGTGCCAATTTTGGCCCATAGATGCAAATCTGGCACTGTGAATGCAAGAATGACATATAGAAATGCCTCCATGTGTCATGGGTTAGGAACGGGACGTGGGCAGAAAAAGTCAAACAGGTGAGAAATGCGTTGTGTTGATTTTATTATTAACCGCTGCTTACAAAATTTGTTCAATGTGAGCACTGGAGACGTCGACATGATGCTGCAGTGGTAAAACGGCGTGATCAACAGCTGCTCGCAGCAGTTCCGGTGGAATCTGAGCAAAGTGTTTCCGTATATTGGCCTTCAGATCAGATAGGAACCGAATGCGTCTCTAGTAAACACGTTCTTTCAGATACCGCAGAGCCAAAAGTCACATGTATTCAGATCAGGTGATCTTGCAGGCCATCGGGAAAACCTATGGAGACAACACGCTCGTGGAATGTCGTATTAAGCAGATATTTCACTGGGCGAACGACATGAGGTGTTGCCCCATTTGCATGAAAACAATGATTTCCACGCAGTTGAACTTTTCCAAAGTGGGAATCACATGCTGTACAAGGAGGTATCGATAACGTGCAGACATCAGGGTACACCTGACGGGCCCTGTCCTGTATTCTCTTCACTGAAGAACGGACCGAGTATAATGGCGTTTGTGAGTCCACACCAACCGTCACATACAGCAAGTGCTATGGCTCTTCGTGCACTACACGTGGTTCAACAGTTCCCCAAATACGGTAGTTCTGCCGCGCGGGGTACTCGTGCAGTCAAGGCGTCTTGTCACTATTCGCGCGGCTCCCCCAGTCGGAGGTTAGAGTCCTCCCTCGGGCATGGGTGTGTGTGTGTGTGTTGTCCCTAGCGTAAGCTAGTTTAAGTGCGCCTGTAAGTGCGTAAGCCTAAGAACCGATGGCCTCAGCTGTTTGGTCCCATAGTGATTACCACAAATTTCCAATTTTTCGCCAGTTCTCTGTATTCATAGCACCCTGTAATGTAAAATGTGCCTCGTCACTCAATAGAATGTTGCCCGGCCACATATTATAAACTTGGTTCTGTGCCGAAAATCAAATAGCAAATCATGTGGACCATGAGGTTTCAGTTGCTACACCGTTATGGTCGTATACGGGTGCTAATGTAAAACAGACCGCAAAACCTTCCGTATTGTTGACAGTGGGATGGGCAATTCTTGCGACACTTCACGAGCATTAGCGCAAGCCGGGGCACGTGCTGCATTATCAGTTACAGCAACAGCAACCTCGTCAGGGACTTCCACCGGGGTAGGACGCCTCCCTCCTCCAGATGCCACACCAAGTCTCCCGTGTCTTTGAATTTCATTATCACCTTCTTTAAACCATTTCACGACAGCGGGCGTGTCCACAGATCTTTCAGTCGACGACATTTTCTCAATGCAGCACAGTAATTGCGGTCCTTTTCATAAAACAGTTTCACCAACTCCGCGCTGTCTATTTTCTCCGTGGACATATTTTACACTCAAATTATGGCTTGTCAAATGACAGCGTGAATGTCACACCGTCAAAGAAACAGTGTAAAGCGCCAGATTTGCATTTTGTGGTCAAAACTGGAACTATTTTTTTCAGCGTAAAGGGGTTACGCATTCACATCATATCTCCCATGTTTCGCTGCCATAAAATAATTACAGCTCACTGAGGGGCTCCATTAGTAGCAACACTTTACTGTCATAAATCAACTGTCCTTACAGACAGTATGACCATAGAACATATCTGTGTTCAGATAACATATTAATCGGGAACTCAATTCACCTTGGAAACCAGTAAGGATTCCAAAAACAGTGGCAATACGAAACCAATACCAACTGCAGTTCGTACAGTGGTAAATAAGCAATCTGAAAATGGAGCGGGAAGAGTCTTAATGTACTGTAAATTACAAACGTTGCTGTAGATGAATAAATCGATCACCGTCAGTGCAGCACATTTGCAGTATATGCCTCATAGACCTTAGGACAGCAGTCTCAACTGGATCGAACCAGCCTGGTGGAAGCAGATTGCTAAAACTGATCAAAACTGTCGAATGCGTTACCAACATATTAATTGCTTTCGTGCACGTTTAGACGTTCCTTTCAGGGCATAAGTGTCCGCGAAGTTGTGAGGCAGCCTGAACTCGCTACCTCTACCTTTCCGACGAAAATTGCGAGGAACAGAAGGCGAGTCCACGCACGTCTATATCGGTGCGTGAAAGAGCGTACGATGTTACATGAGTGCTGCCGATAGAAGCCGGAGCGTTCATTGACTTGTGTCCTTTCAAAGTGGGAAACGTTTGCAGCCGTTGTATCACAGCTCTCGCCGCACGTTGACAAAGCGATTTTGAAAGAAGAAGGTAGCATGCTGCAACAAGGGCAAAGAATACATGAACAATGTAAACTGAACCCGTGTTTTTTTGTTTTTTTTTTTTTTTTTTTTTTGACGTCAGAATTGAAGATTATCGCTACGGGAACAAACGTGATACAGCATTAAACGAAATGTGCTGTGCGTTAAAAGACCGCAGATCGCAGACAACAGTACAGTAAATTGAAAAGAAAAGAGAAGCTCTGTGTTCAAAGTACTGCCGAGAAAGACATGTCATTGAGACTTCGAAGTGAAATGGTGCTGGCTGTGAGGATGTTTGTGTACCAAAGTATAGGCTTTTGTCAGACTTCTATTCACCAGCGACGTGGAATCTTAAAGTACAGACAACTTCTTGAAACAAGTAATTGCTTTTTTCATCACATTGTCCTGTTTCGGTAGTTTATCCTACACAATATCCAGTAGGAATCATGAATTATCCTCGCTCACCCTCAGTTAATTTCTAAACAAGTTTTCGTCCCCTTAAATAAGTTGTTTTCGAAGCTTCCCCTCTCCTCTCGTCTGGTCGTTCATTTTTTCACCCATAATGAAAGTTTTTGTTTTCTTTTATTGTCCTTCACTGCCACGGGATAGAGCGCAGCGGTCACAGTGAGAGTAAGAGTTTATTGGTAATTTTCTTTTAGCACTCAACGCTGTGATAGTTTGTTCTCTGCGTGAGATGTACTCTTCGTGACCCGCCCAGCCGTCAAACGACGCGCGACTTCTCTCGCTCGCTTTAGCGGTCGCTCCTTTGCACACTTTAAGAGACGTGTCCATGAGCACTTACGTACGGTAGAACGCACAAAAGAAGAAAAGTCAAAGCTTACGCCCCATCAGCTGGGTGCCTCAGTTGACAAGTGTCAGATTACACATCCAAAGTTCAAGGACTCCGACTAAGCCCATTCTAGTGTTTTTTCTGTCATTTATCTTTCCTTCCACCTCTGACAACGGCTTGTATGTGTGAAAACTCCCAAGGTACACTATGGTTAAGAGCCCACGTCAAACTGTAGGTCTTAGTACAGCTGTTTGACTGAGTCAGTTCGAAATTCAGAGGAAAGCAATAGCATACACTGCCCGCAATAGGAAGGTGCCTTGGGAAGCATTGTCTCTGTTAAAACCAATAATCGGTATGAGGACAGCTTTACTTTTTTTTTAATTTCAAAGTCTCCCGAAATAACTCTGGGACACTATCACAGTTCGCATGGAAGGAAATCTGCAGTTGCACTACTGTACTGTCCTGGCAGTTGTTGGAATGATTTACGGAAATCACAAAAAACTACAGCATGACGTGACAGGTATTTAAATTCCGCTACTCTAGAATGCGCGATCATTGCCCTAAGCCAGGTTTCCATGTGCAATTAAAGTGACGCCACAGCTGGTCACGTAACGAGTCAAACTGCAGTGGCGTTGTGAGCTTATTTTCACATTCAGTGGTCTAAAATCTAATGGTACAGGTTTCATTATGTCTTTTACAGATTAATATGGCTTGTAATGAGAAATAGCGTCGCATGGATTGTGAGTGGGCCAAGAACTAAATAACAGGAAAAGAAAGCACAAACGTTTGGTCCGAAAGTGGATTACGCGCAGGCATCAAATACACTTCAGAATGAAAATTAACGTTGTCAGACTTACAAAGTAATTAGTACTCGAGCACGTAGATTTATTCGTTGTGCATTTCAGAATGACTGACAAAATGACGAGTACATTTCGAGCTGTACGTCAAGTTCATCTAAAGCATTTGTCAATTGAAAGAGGGATGCGATGCAGTCCCAAATGCAGCTGCAATTGACTAATACTTGACACCTTGCGATTCCCCATCATTTCTCCTGTATATATTCAGTGCCCTTAAAGTACGAATATTAAATGTGCTCTTACACTTTGCAGATGTGCATGAAATTGAAGAGGTCGCAGATACCGTACCTGTACGTAAATGCACCCTGTATCGTGTTTTGACGTAGTAATGTTTAGTTTAAGTTCACAAAAATCATTTGGTAAACCTGTCATGATGTCCAGTACAGCGCAAGCAGTTGGTTTCTTCACTCTCAAGTGCCTTTAACAGGAACTTAAATCGTGCTGAAATTATTATGCTTCCATTCCCCAGAAAGTTTTCTTTTGATTTCTTCTCTCAGGTTCCTCTTCTTTTACGCCACTACAGTCTATGGAGGACCCAGGCCTTGTCGACCACCTGTCTCCTACAATCCTCTCTTGACTTCGCCAGCCTTCTCGAGTTTCGTACTCCTAGTGTTCTCAGATTCGTCTCTACGTCATCCAACCACCGCAGCCTCGGTCTCCCTGCTGAGCGGCTACCCTCTAGTTTTGCAATTATTACCTTCTCTGGCACTCGTTAACCTTTCATTCTCTGCACATGCCACGACCACTGTAACCTTTGTGCCTTTACATCTAGGGTGATTGGTGCATTTTTATTTTTTATTATTTTCTTCAAGTTCACTGGCCAAATTTTTAAAAGAATTAGTAATCGTACGAAGCTAACATTAGCACAGTCTGTGTATACTGCAATCATAACACAATATGAAACTTCCTGGAAGACAAACACTGTTTGCCTGGATAGGATTCGAGCCTGGGATTTCTGCCTTTCGCTGCGTCGGCCGTTGTGGCCGTGCGGTTCTAGGCGCTTCAGTCCTGAACCGCGCTGCTGCTACGGTCGCAGGTTCGAGTCCTGCCTCGGGCATGGATGTGTGTGATGTCCTTATGTTAGTTAGGTAATTCTAAGTCTATGGGACTGATGACCTCAGATGTTAAGTCCCATAGTGCTCAGAGCCATTTGAACCATTTTGAACCTTTCGCGGCAAGTGTTCTACCCACGGAGATATCCAAGCACAGCTCAAGGCCTCCTCCACAGCTTCACTTCCACCACTGCCAATTCTCCTACCTTTCAAAGTTTTATACACTTGATCTCCGTGTAACGACAATATGCAACGTCCTCTTTAAGCGCCACTACATTTTTCAGTCATTGTCTTCTCTTCTCTGCTAAACCTTCCTCTCTTTGTGAAAGAAGTTCTGAACCATCACATCATCGTGCACATTTTCCCAATAACCGTTCTCCATATATTTATTTCTTCACAGTTCCCGCGCTTATCTTCACCTATTCCGTCTAATATCTCGTAATTCCCACACTTTTGAAATTTTTTCCATGTCCTCTTTTCCGCATTTTTTTTCTGTGCTTCGTTCCTCTTACATAGTCTTGCTTACTAGACACAATAATTATTGTGTGTCCGCGTTTTCGCACTCAGCATTGTGCGGTAGTTTTATTCTGGATCCTCTAGCCTGTGTGTTTCTCGATCCCGCACTAAGCCACCGGCTTTATCCATATATCACTCTCAGCCCGTAGCACAAGTAACGGTATTGCTGTTCCGAACTTTTTTACTCTTTCCTTTCATTCAAATTAAATTGTATCCATAATAAACACGATCTTCAGTTTATGTTTTTCCTTCCTTGGCATTCCAACTCTCATTCTCACTTCGTGTTCTATTGTGTATCTGAGTACAGTCCATGAAATCTTTTTCGAAGTCATAACTGCCCATCAGCATCGCTCGAATCTGCATATCCTCACTTAACATGGCGACAATGTCTGAAGTCCTTTGTTGTTCTTATGGTGATTACTGGGAATTATTTTTTTGCTGCCTATCTACTACCGAATCTCAGGCACCCATGTGGATGACTGCAGTGTAAGTCGATATTTTATGTTATGAAGTACGGGTATCGAATTAAACGTAGCAGAGGGAGAAATATGGTGCCGACGCATTTCCGAGTTCTTTCAGTTAACACCCGGGAGAATGCCAAGATTATCATCTTCATACAAAGGACGCTTCACTGTCTAAAATGTCACGTGTGTGTACGCCTTGATCAACTGCGGTGAGGCTTGGAATTTAACCCAAATATACTGACCCACACTCTGATAAGAAGGTAACTTTGCACCACCAGCTCCCATCTCATTACCGTAAAAATGCAGGCGACGAAAATTTTAGTCATCGGGAGTCGAGTTGGCTGTTTCCAGATGGAACAACACCGCGCTGACGTGCATTAATGGTATTGGGTAGGGTGGTATGTGCCTAGTAGCTATGAGAGGCACCCACATGCCTTGCTCATACTGTGGCATCAAGCAGTCAGGCCTGCAAGATGAGTGGTCTGCCAAGCGAGTGGATTCATTCTTATTTATCGAGTAATATGAACTCTCGTACTCTCAATTAAGTTACAAATTATCCTACTGTATGAATAATACGCAACGGAAACACGCATCTGACTATCAGTAATTTACAGAACTCTAACTGTTCACTACGCACTGGCAATACCACATTTTCTTTTTGTCTTTTATTTAACGGCTTTTATCAACACGTGGCCACCGCACTGAATATGAATGGCGCACACATTATAAATTCGGGACATCATGACAACATACAATTCGAAGGAAAAGTCCACCAATCTTTTTCTTTTCACTAACTTATTTATTCCAATAAATTCTATAACCTAAACACACAAATTCTATAACCTACAACAATAACACATGAGAAATTCCGCCCAGCGGGCATGGCTTAACGTTGGTGATTCTCTATATTATGGTCTCGTAATTATTTAATGCTACAGTGCACTTTCTGGATAGGATGGTGGATCTTTTATTATATCTCACACTTCGACTCTCACAATCATCATCACGAAACTTTCCTCCAGATCGAGCGGTACAGAAGGAACAAGCATAACCCACTAATCTCTTGAAACTACCTCGCTACTCTCCCATGCAAACCACACATACCCAAATTGCATGACATACATCACACTACAACATGGAATACAATACACTAAATAGTCACAACACTATCACTTTCAGCTTTCCCACTTCAATTAGTATTTATCCCAGTTTCACACGACACTGCCCCACTTTGTAATTCTACTTTCCTACTATGAACTCTGGAGATATATGCACGTCTTCCTGTGCAATGCAAGCCAAGTGGCGTTGCTGGATAGACGGCCGACTCACCTTGCTTCTCTCTCAGAGTTTGAATCTAGCGTCACACGGAATCATATCACGCAAAGTAATATTAAGAATATATTCATCACACACGCGAGTCCTCAACTGATACCATGGACGAGTACTTCTCTTTATCCTTTGTCTCATACACAGATTGAGACTCACACAGTACTCACCACGTGGAAGTACTCGTCTCTAATTTCAAGTCCTGCACATGCCATTTCTTAAATATTTCAACTTATGGTACACACGCTATTTCTTAAATATTTCAACTTATTGTAGACACGCTATTAATTCAGCTTAACTTAAGCACACGGAAGTATTTCAACTTATTGCTACACATGGTTTCATTGTGACCGTTGGTCACTTCCGAAGATTACTACAATCCCATTAATATTACCTGCCTGACATTTAATTCACCCCACAAAAGTTCCTGAAATAGAGAAATTATTATTTCAAACTACTCTTAAATATTCCACATGCATACCATGTCTCCACTCTTTTGTCTTTATGGAGCACAACTAAAACAGGTCTTAACAGCACAAGATCCAGCGGCAGAGTGCTGAAACATGGCCGTTCTTCAGGTCATCTCGCACCTCTGTCGAGGTGGCGGAAGACAATGCTACCGTATTGGTTAGCCACATTTCTGGCGCTCAAAGCTCCAGTAAGTTTCATCTCTTTGGTTCCACCAAAGGTGGCCAAAGGATCGTCTCAAAGATGATCATATATTCACATTCACTATCTGCGGTTAGCAGACGACCATACATTCATTCATTTCACAGATCTCACCAAACTGGATGTAGGGATTTATTTTGTGGGAGTGCACATGTGATCAATTAAATAAATAAATTGTCATTCTTTCCTACACTTGTATCCAGCTTCGCTGTATTAATTGAAATTGAGTTATTTTACAAAAAAAAATGTGTTGTTCTGACAAAAATAATGAAGTATGTTGTATCTATTTTCAATGTCAGGCGGTACTGTAGGCTTTCACCACCGGCTACCCATGCAGAAAAAAATGGCACGGTACTATCCTTGCAATGAGAGGGTAGTTCCGAACATTTTTTAAGAAAACTGTATTAGAACAAACGTAGCAAGTCATCATAATAACCAGGAGGAGACCTTAGCCCCTGGTGACCTGAAATAGACGACCAAATGCTGTTACTTTACCAAATTGTTGACACAGTTGTTGCATTATTGTACTCTCCACAATCCGGAGTAACATACACATACATATTTACAACAATCCAAATGACAAATAAAACATCACATCATACAAATAAAAAATAATGGTGAGATAAAAACTGGCTTAGTTACCGGGATCTTCGTTATTTTTAGGAGTAATCCAAACTTCAATAATTCTAAAACAAATAAAAAAATACTAATAGCTCACCGTCCAAACACAGAACAAGTAATCTGACATTCATAAATTGCGTTGTAATAATCTTTACACGGCAATGTCTAAACACAAAACAAAATCAACAAAAGAAAAAAATTTCGTACACTAGTTACATGTAGAAGTCAAGCTCCATATCAGTACTCTAAAATATACATCAAACCTACAGAGAAATAAAACTGAGAAGAAAAACAATGAAATATACCACAAGTTACATACTGGTTACGTAATATAGTCAACTTAAGCAATTGCTACTACTCAACTGTGAGTTTAACCTTATCCTTGTCCACCAGTACAAATACCTGCTGCTGAGCCAGTCAGTCCATCAACTTTGATCAGTACACGCAGGAAATAGTTTAGCAATAAGTGCTTGAATCCACCAGTAGCTCTCGTATCTTACTCTACTGCTCATTTCTCTGTTGTTACACATTTGGACGACAAGAACTTGCATTTCGACTAGCCTTCGTTACACTTTAATGTGAAATATCACCACTGTGATAATGAAAATAAGTGGCTTCAGTCAACACACCAACAAGATCATTACTGTCCACGACATCAAAATGCATCAATTAATTCCGATATTTGTTGTGCAATGCAAACTCTTGTCCCCTGTGACAATCTTACTGACCTATGCAACAAGAGCCGCTACGTTAGTATTACGCCACTGGCTAATAATTAAAGCATCATTGTACCAAATTTTCTAATAAACATGCTACGTGAACTGGTAGCCCAGAACAAACAAAAAAACACTAAACTTTCTAAACACAAATGTTAATGAAATACAATTACACTTGCTGTCCCTTCAGGAATGAAACATATAAAAAAATTACACAATTACAAATACATTATTCCCTATCTTGCAAGTCACACGGAAACATTTCATTCTGTGATTTTCTTGGGGTCAAAAAGTTGCTGATAGGTTCCCCAGAAACACTGTCTCGGTGTCAAAGCTCTCCCATGGTTACCCGGACGAAAGTCTTTAAGTCACTCAAATCGGCATTTTGAACACGCACTGAACAGTAAACTGTATCTCACATTAAACACAAATGTCATAGTCACTCTCAGAGTACCATCCACACGAATCTCGTCGTCCAAAAATGGCCCTACAACTACTATTACCCACGGTTCTGACCTTTCAGTTCATGGTGTAATTAAAAGTCGTAAGTTCCAACAAACAGCACTTATTCCCGCACCAATTAAAGAAATGTCTCCTACTACAAATGCAAATGTCAATGTCCCACTTTAGTTTCTTGCGTTCATAAATAATTAGTCACCAAATGACAACTGTCCTCTTTAAGTATACCAAGCGTCCCACATGCAATTCACAAAGCACACTTAACAAGTCACTGCCAAAAGTTTATGGATCCCACCGTTCGGTGGTCAAGACAAAACAAAACGATCGTCCTGTCTGCTAAAGACAAAATCTTTTCCACCACTCACAACATGGAAACACCAGTCCCTCACTTTCCACCTTATGGAGACGTAACGAGCAGTCATCTTGTTTCACGGCCCCACAATCCTGTACTAGTTAATAGTTGCTGGTAAAAAATGCCCACCGGACTCTTCCCTGTGTCGTTCATTCTGCCGTGGCGCCGCCGCGCGTGCCGTTGAGCAGAAGAAACCACCCGCTGTTGCCTCTGCGGGATACTTTCCCCAGTCGTAAGGGTGGCGGAAATTATGAATGGCCAGTGGTACGTGCGTGTCGCCCCAGGCCGTTGACCTGCTGTAGCGGGCGTGTGGAGTGTACCCCGACTGGCAGTGGAGTGGGGAACGCACCGGCTCTGTTGCCGACGTCTGCTTGGCTTATGTGGTACGGGCGCGTTCGGTGTAGCCCCTCAGCGCTACGACACCCAATCAGTGAGACCCTTCCGTGCATCTCGCAACATTACAGACAAAAGATATTCTTACAGTATTTTAAATACTCATTGATTATGTGTATGATGTATTAGATACATTGGTAATAAAAGAATCTTTGTTCTAAAAAACATAAAATCATACACCATAGTTTTCTACACATACAACATCAACATTTATCCCTTTTCTATATACAGCCCACACTTGTGCTATTGATTGTACCTGTTGTCCCTCATACAAAACATGAAAGTGTAAAAAAAAAACAAAAGGAATAATAAGCAATCTATACAGCTCATAATTACAATATCAAATAGTAGGCTACTCTAACATCCTATCACAGTGGAAATATTAGAAACTGTTTATTCTAAAACTACAATATACAGTGAACCTTTGTGCTTGTGACAGACGGAAATTAATACCCCTTGAAAGTGTTCTAACAAAAAAAAACCTACCACATGTTATTAAATAGTAAACTACTTTAACATCCTAACACAATAAACATTTTAGAAACTGTTGACTCTAACTCTACAACATACAATGCACCTTTGTGCTTGTGACAGACTGAAATTAGTATCTCTTTATATATTTTACATTTTATTATATATAACAACATTTCTAGGACACGTATGTACCATCCACATGTCAGATCCTGACCTCCCATCGAGGTTCATCCCAATCAAACAATAAAACACAATAATGTTTTAGTTATGGATCGGTAGCATCCCCTTTACAGGAGTGTGCGCATTGATCACACTACTCTACAACTCTCACTCACCAGACATCACATTTTCATTCTCATTCAACCCATTAATGCACTAACAGAATAGGTCTAGAAGTCAGCTAACCTTAACACCACCACACTCACGACAACATACCATACCTTTGCTCCCTTATACTCAACCACATAACACATGAAGCTGTTTCGGAGATAGCTTTCCAGTCTCCGAATTCGTCCTTTCACTCTGGCACCTCTCTCCATCGGCTTACCTCTGCATTCACTTTACCGATTATTCATCCTGCTAAATATCAACTTAGAATTGCGACATTTCATCTAAGAACAAAAAATACACAAATTATTCATCCTGCAAAATAACTGTGCACATTCTTGGTACCGTTTTGATTAGTTATACTGGTACCAGGCTTCAACAACAACAACAACAAAATTTTTTTTTTCATATAGCGAATGTTATGGTAAGAATTAGATTTACACTTATATTACATCTTATGTCAGTATTCCACAACGTTCACCATCTGGATCTCATACGTTGTGCAGTTGTCCTCGTCTCTTCATTCGTATTTCGGCTCTCCGTCCGTCGATTACTCCATCATTTCCTGGTCTTCCTTCGCCATTCGCATCAATCTCGATTGCAGCATACACAGGCCTCTCTGTAACATACCTCTAAGCCATCTCCACATTATTAGTTCTACTCACCTTTATTTACCACTGTTTCATCACGTCGAATCTCCCTTTATTAATTACACTGCTTCACGTCGCTTCTCTTCTTAAACATCACCTTTATCCACAAATATTTATCACGTCGCTTCTCTATCTACCATCTTTATCCACTCATTAATCATCACGTCGTTTCTGCTTGATCCTTATTCATATGACAAAAAATATACGTACATACACCACTCTGTCGACTCCTGTTCATGACTCATTTGACCAGTCTATTCCGTCATACTTCCTGACATCCCACCTGAAAATTCTTATGTTCGATTTGACCCTGCACAACGTTACACACCACAAATAAATACACTGACTATCTACCATAAATTGCCTACTTTCGATCTATCCTTAACTTTTCCATAATTTGATGTTAGAAATGTGATGAAGCCCACGAGATTGTTTTCCCTTGATCGTCTCAATCAGTACAGCATTTTCCTGGACAATCCGCCTCACTCTGAATGGTCCACTATACATAGTAAAGAATTTGCTAGTTAGGAATCTGAGCTTACATGAAAACTAAATGTGTGCAGAGAGTATACAAGCTTGGAGAAATGGGCAGCCCAAGTGTTAGAAACTTAGGTGCTAGTGGCCTCTTTCCCTAACACCAGATTCCGAACAACCATACACAGCACTTCATTATAACTGTCACCACGACAATGACATACTACCGATCAGATGGCAGCTAATCTAAAAACTTCGATCACAATGTTGACTTTTTACATTACGTGTTAAGTACCTGCAATAGTCAAACTGCACTAATTAAACTGGACTCATTGGCATTATTACATAACATTTTTTAGCAACTGGTTTGTTTTGAGGAAACAGTCCTTTTACTTTAGTGTTCGAAATAAAAATTTGCAAATTTTGCTCTGAGAGACCAGCCAAACAGATTCCATTACTGGTGTTTTATTCTCTGATCAGAAGTATGATATTTGCATTCCTACATATCAGTAGAGTATGTCTGCTACGTAGACAATTTTCAGTGCCAGCGGCATGTGTTTTAAGGCAAGATGCTAAGGGCTGATATGTTGGATTAGTTTCTCCTATCCTTCAATCCATTTTGACAAGAATGAAATGCCAGGATTCTATGCTCTCCTGTCATTCTGATAGTTTCTGCCGTTCCTATCCTCGCCATTATCTGACCTATGAGTCGTGTCTCCGTTCACGATGTTGTTCTCATTACCAAGTTCCTATAACAAGTGCTGAAATGACGAAGAATCGTCTAAGCCTCTGCCTGCTATCACTATATCTCTGCGCCATTTCATTGGCAACTTCGTTATACAGATCCTAAAGAGGTCCCCAGGTTTGTATGGCACATCCAAATACCTATTCCGTCTCAGCATTTCCTGATAGCACGCCACAGGATCTCTTATACCACCTTCGTTACAATTTGGCATCATCAATATGCTTTGCTTAACCTGGTCCTGCTTACTTTTCGACCAGAATTCATTGAAAAACTTGTCACAAGATGTCTTGTAGCTACTACAGTCTTTAATAACTTCCTGCATTTTCGCTCTAGCCTCGTCCCTCAAATGGTTACACACAAACTTCATTTTGAGGAGCAGTCCCCACGATGAAGGTAATGAATCTTGAAATTGAGACAGCCTTGGACTATACCCAATTGGGTTTGCCACCTGTTTTATCCGACACAACCGTTCTTCTAACTCTCTGAGTTCGTCTTCCTCTTTCTGCCTATTTTCGTTTTTTGAATTTATCTCATTCTCCCTCTGCAATCTACCTGGTGGTGTTTCACCTTCGATCCTGCACGCTAATTGCAACTGTGCTAGTTCTTCCCTATGTTTCCTACTTATTTCTAATTGCGCCTCTTTAAGTTGTAATAGTGATTGCATCTCCCCCTGGTCGGCATAAGCCTCTCGCTGCGTCCTGTCAGAGCCTGTCTCGCCTCTTATACTGACCTTTCCTACATCTGCACTAATCGTATTCATTCCGACCATTACCTCTTTGATTCGCTCATCTGGCAACACGTCCCTACGTTCTGTAATATCACTCTCTATTGCAATTATTCGTACCTCTAAATTATTGGCTTTTTCTTTCACGGCGTCACATACTTGCTTCAACGCACCCAGATTCTTCGCCCCCTCATCTAACCGATTATTAACTGCGGGCAGACGCTCATCGCTAACTGAGTGTAGCTTCCTCATTGCCTCTTTATTTCCCTTATCCCTTGCCTCTAATCTTTCCTTACTATCTTTATCCATTGCTTCCAATCTTTCCTTATTATCATTATCCATCGCTTCCAATCTTTCCGTATACGCTTCCAATATTTCCTTTATCTCTCTCCTTATTATCTCTATTCATCGCTTCCAATCTTTCCTTATTATCTCTATCCATCCTCTGTAAAAACTGCAGTAGCACATTGTCATTTGCTACTTTCGGTGCGCTCACCTCGATCGCCTGAGAAACCGTAGCTTCGCCAAGGGTAGCTTCACTTTCACTGCATACCTGACCTAGTCCCGGCTCGCCCGCGTCGTCGGGAAAAGCCCCCGTTTGTGGACAAAGCCCGCCGCATAAAGGATCACCTAGCTGCGGTCCGCTGAACAATTCAGCCCCTTCCGAGTGTTTGCCGTTCTCGCTCATTAACCCAAGGTCGACACCTACTTGCTGCTGCACTGCTACGTTCACCCCAGAATCACTATTCTCCATGGTGACTACACTTTTCGACTGCGTCCTAGTTACTACGGACATTACGCAAAAAAAATTATGCAACGATCTTCCAGCCTTGGACGATATAGCAATTAATTACATAAAAAAATAAAAGATCCTCACCAATCCAGAAAGAAATTGCAAACAAAAAAAATTTACTTCTTAGCGCTATCACAATATATTCCATTTAAAAAATTCTTAACAGCAAACCCTAACAGCAGAATCCTGGCAAAAAAAGTCCTGACAGGGTCGAAATTATGAGAGGCACCCACATGCCTTGCTCATACTGTGGCATCAAGCAGTCAGGCCTGCAACATGAGTGGTCTGCCAAGCGAGTGGATTCATTCTTATTTATCGAGTAATATGAACTCTCGTACTCTCAATTAAGTTACAAATTATCCTACTGTATGAATAATACACAACGGAAACACGCATCTGACTATCAGTAATTTATAGAACTCTGACTGTTCACTATGCACTGACAATACCACATTTTCTTTTTGTCTTTTATTTAACGGCTTTTATCAACACGTGGCGCACACATTATAAATTCAGGACATCATGACAACATACAATTCGAAGGAAAAGTCCACCAATCTTTTTCTTTTCACTAACTTATTTATTCCGATAAATACTGTAACCTAAACACACAAATTCTATAACCTACAACAATGACACATGAGAAATTCCGCCCAGTAGGCATGGCTTAACATTGGTGATTCTCTATATTATGGTCTCATAATTATTTAATGCTACAGTGCACTTTCTGGATAGGATGGTGGATCTTTTATTATATCTCACACTTCGACTCTCACAATCATCATCACGAAACTTTCCTCCAGATCGAGCGGTACAGAAGGAACAAGCATAACCCACTAATCTCTTGAAACTACCTCGCTACTCTCCCATGCAAACCACACATACCCAAATTACATGACATACATCACACTACAACATGGAATACAATACACTAAATAGTCACAACACTATCACTTTCAGCTTTCCCACTTCAATTAGTATTTATCCCAGTTTCACACGACACTGCCCCACTTCGTAATTCTACTTTCCTACTATGAACTCTGGAGATATATGCACGTCTTCCTGTGCAATGCAAGCCAAGTGGCGTTGCTGGATAGACGGCCGACTCACCTTGCTTCTCTCTCAGAGTTTGAATCTAGCGTCACACGGAATCATATCACGCAAAGTAATATTAAGAACATATTCATCACACACGCGAGTCCTCAACTGATACCATGGACGAGTACTTCTCTTTATCCTTTGTCTCATACACAGATTGAGACTCACACAGTACTCACCACGTGGAAGTACTCATCTCTAATTTCAAGTCCTGCACATGCCATTTCTTAAATATTTCAACTTATGGTACACACGCTATTTCTTAAATATTTCAACTTATTGTACACACGCTATTAATTCAGCTTAACTTAAGCACACGGAAGTATTTCAACTTATTGCTACACGTGGTTTCATTGTGACCGTTGGTCACTTCCGAAGATTACTACAATCCCATTAATATTACCTGCCTGACATTTAATTCTCCCCACAAAAGTTCCTGAAATAGAGAAATTATTATTTCAAACTATTCTTAAATATTCCACATGCATACCATGTCTCCACTCTTTTGTCTTTACGGAGCACAACTAAAACAGGTCTTAACAGCACAAGATCCAGCGGCAGAGAGCTGAAACATGGCCGTTCTTCAGGTCATCTCGCACCTCTGTCGAGGTGGGGGAAGACCATACTACCGTATTGGTCAGCCACATTTCAGGTGCTCAAAGCTCCGGTAAGTTTCATCTCTTTGGTTCCATCAAAGGTGGCCAAAGGATCGTCTCAAAGATGATCATATATTCACATTCACTATCTGCGGTTAGCAGACGACCATACATTCATTCATTTCACAGATCTCACCAAACTGGATGTAGGGATTTATTTTGTGGGAGTGCACATGTGATCAATTAAATAAATAAATTGTCATTCTTTCCTACACTGGTATCCGGCTTCGCTGTATTAATTGAAATTGAGTTATTTTACAAAAAAAATGTGTTGTTCTGACAAAAATAATGAAGTATGTTGTACCTATTTTCAATGTCGGGTGGTACTGTACCCTTTCAGCTATTCTAAAAAAAAAACTGTCTGTATCGCGTAATGCAGAATGCGCATTTGTATATGGCGACCATCGAGTCTTGTAGTGTGATGTCACTTGTTTATGGGACTTCCGACTTTAAGAGACATGTGTCTTCAGCTACACGACACTGCTACACGGCGCTGTTACTGCTATTTAAATGCATTACTGTTTCATAAAAAATGGTTCAAATGGCTCTGAGCACTATGGGACTTAACAGCTGAGGTCATCAGTCCCCTAGAACTCAGAACTACTTAAACCTAACTAACCTAAGGACATCACACACATCCATGCCCGAGGCAGGATTCGAACCTGCGACCGTTGTGGTCGCACCGTTCCAGACTGAAGCGCCTAGAACCGCTTGGCCACACTGGCCGGCCTCTTTCATAAAAGAACAAGCAAAGAAATCTTTGACACGTTTATTATCATCCGCAACTTCTACAAAGCAATCTCGTCACCTCCCTCTCCGTAAAGAACGCCGGATTAAAGATATAACACAGCAGACTAAATACTTCTGAACACAGAGACAAGCGGACAACAGAGACAGCTCTGGAAATAATAAACTTAAGTAAATGCCGAACGCTGTTTCCTGGACTAGCACTATATTAGGAGGCTCCCGTTTATAGGCTTCTGCTTGACATCCTGTTTGTTGTACACATGCAGTGCCGCGAAGCAGTGTCTACTGCCTGCAGAGGTCAGTGAACCGCGAGAGGGCAAAAATACCGGCAGAGCAGGAATAGCCGACCATGTATTTCTGGTAATCGTCTCCAGCGACAAGTTAATTAGTATGCTCAAAGGGAACGAAAGCTTAAAGGATGGGCACTGAAAAAACGTTAGCAATGAAATACGGGAGCATTGGGACACGTTGGAGATTAATGGCACTTGTGGGAATAAGAAATTACGGTCCTAAGGCACAAGAACTACATGCACAGAATACTTCGTGACGCCGATGTGAGAGGTTCTTGCAAATATTGTACAAATGAACGAACGTTATGAAGTTTTTGGGATGTTTGACCGCTGTTTTGGGTAAAAGTCAGTACAGATAGTTTGGCGTAATCTTATCGTTCAGGAAATAAAATGACTCTTACTTACTCTCGGTATACAGTACACAGGACGTTTATAGATTTCACCGATAGACTTTGAAGAAATATAGGTCACACACGAAGGATCGTTTTTTGCGAAGGAACATATTATTTTCAAACGTCGTTTGCGAGTTCTGCATACGACACGTCCGTAAGGTTCGGATCATCATAATAGCAGTCGCACTCAGATTACACGTTTTTAGGATAAATGTCCAACAGTTGTTAAAATGAACTGCCCTGATCGTCATTATAGCCCTAGTGTCCTCAAAACATCCGTATTCTATTTCGTGTGGTGAAATTCATCATTGATTTGGACGATTAACCAATCCTTATCTCATGATTCATAGAGGCATCACAAATTACCGCAGGTTATCTCAAGTCACGAACTGCGCAGCAATTTGTCGTGAACACCTTGAATCTTTCGTTTTATTTCTGCAATCTGACTCAAACCCATCATGAAAATTCTCAACCGTACCTGGCACATGTGACTGTGTGAACCAGATCTCCCGCGGCAACATTTCGGAGGATGTTCTGGGGGTCTGGTACAGGTTGTATTTCTTAGCTTCACAAAACCAACGGAACGCCGGGTGAACTACGAGACTGCTTCACCACATTCTCTTAGTATCCTTGTTCTCGGCCAGTGTGTTTTATTATCTTCCGCCTCCCTCGCTAATAACTTTAATTTTCCAACTGGCTGAGAACGAGCATCCCAAACTGTGGAATAAATCAGCGAGCGGTCGGAAACAGCGATTTGCTCATTTCACAAGCACAAAGGCATTGCATCTACTATTCCAATGCAACTGCGGCTCTGCGGTTTGTTAGGCAAGGCACGCGAGTAAGATAACCCAGCCACAAGGCTACTATATTTTCCTTTGGTTACAGATTCATAAAAATCAGAATGGCTTCGTGGTGCGTGCAAAGGTTTAGAACATATAGACCAGAATATCTGTTTTTATATTGCAATAGTAATTAAGAAAAACAAAGGGTAAGCGGACTATGTCGCTCAAACTAGTGTAGAGTGTTCGTAAATACCCCTTTGACCGTCTTTGTCATGATGAGTGAGAAATGAAATACTTATAGCAGCTGTTAAGAAATGAAGGAATGATATTACGCTAGCTGAGCTGTTAGCGCAGCGACAGCCATCACATCACATATTGTATACCAACTTACTAGCTCCATATTTAGCAATCAGTCAATTGCTCGCTCTAAGAATTGATCTATTCCTAAAGACTGTAAAGCAACACAGATCATTTGAATCAAAAGGGCATAAAACAGTAACTAGCTGAATTATAGACGCATATCACTGACATCAATTTTTAGTAGAATTTTAAACGTATGCTGCGTTCCAACGATATTTAATACCTCGAAAAAGAGGAACTGATGACACACACCAGCACTGATTTAGAAAATATAGTTTTTGTGAAACACAAATGACTCTTTCATACAAAGTAATGAGCGTTATCAAAAGGGCACCCCAAGTTGATTCTATAATTCTAGATTTCCAGATGGTTTTTGCTCCTCACAAGTGGTCCCTAATCAAACTGCATGCCTCTGGAGAATCTAACGTTCCCCAAAGGAAGCATTATAGCTCCTTTGTTGCTGTTAACCCATGTGAACGATTTAGGCAGCAGTCAGAGCAGCCCTGTTACATTGTCTGCAGATGATGCTGTCATTTACCGTCTAGTAAAGTTATCAGAAGATCGAAACGGATTAGAAAATGGTTAGACAAGATACCTGCATGGTGCGAAAAAGGGCAGTAGAACCCAACAATAAAAACCGTGAGGTTCTCCATATAAGAACTAAAGGGATTCTATCAAATCTCGGTTACACGATAAATAACGTCGATTCAGCTAAATACCTAGAGATTGCAGTTACGAAGAATATAAACCAGAACGATCACATAAATATTATTGTGGGAAAGGTCAACCAAAGATTATGTGTTATTGGGAGAATACTTAGAAGATGAAACAAATCTGGGAAAGAAACAGCCTAAAACACGTTTGTGCGTACTGTTCCTGACTATCGCTGAGCGGTACAGTATTCTTACAAAATGGGATTGACGTAGGACATACAGATAGCCTGTTGAGTGTCAGATCGTTTTATATTACCACGACACATGGGAGAGAGTATCACAGATAAATAAGTACTTTGGCGTAGCACTTATTGAAACAAAGGCGTTTTTCGTTGCGGCGAGATCTTTTCGTGAAATTAAAAATTTTTCCTCAGAATGTCAAAATACTTTGTTGACTCCCACCTACATAAGTAAGAACGTCCGTGGTAATAAAAATAAGATAAATCAAAGCTGCCAGGGAGACCTTTAGGTGTTCATTTTACCCGCATGCTGTTCGAGACAGAAAGGTTAAAGAAATAAAGTGGTAGTATGAAAACTCCGAAAACAATGTGAAAGTGTTAATAGTAGCATAGTCACGTAAATCTGGCTGTAGAAATAAGCGTTACATGTCGCGCCCGACCTGAAATATGGTCGTATTTGCAATGTTGTTGGCACAGCGCAACAGTGAACACAAAAATGGTTCAAATGGCTCTGAGCACTATGGGACTTCTGAGGTCATCAGTCCCCTAGAACTTAGAACTACTTAAACCTAGCTAACCTAAGGACATCACACACATCCATGCCCGAGGCAGGATTCGAACCTGTGACCGTAGCGTTCGCGCAGTTCCAGTCTGTAGCGCCTAGAACCGCTCGGCCACCCCAGCCGGCCAGTGAACACACTAAATTTTATGGCAGAGGTTATCGCTCAAACCTCACATGTGTTGTTTGTTGACAAAATTGGTCTCGACACGTATTTCACTCTCAATAGCTCGTATGAAGAATAGAAAAGTAAAACGTTCTGTCAAACCTGACATTTGTCGGGAGAATGAAAAAAACCATGTATCTCTGTTCGTACCTAACTGATTTGTATCCAAATAATCGAGATGATATTCTGATACGACAGAATTATGCTGCTCATGGCATCACAGCAAAACAATGAGACAAATTAGAAAATATATACTTTATTAAGAACGTTGTAAGTGCCATACCATGAAACTGACTGGTTCTCAGTGACAGGAACGAAAAAATAACCGGCCACTGTTAATAATGCTGTTTAATTACACAAATAGCGCTGTTACCAGTTTCGAACTGACATGTCAGACGGCTGTTCACTTGTATATTACATTTCTTGTAGTTTATATTAGTTGATGGATGTTTTTGTTTCCAGCAACTAATGTAAACAACAGTTGTAATATGAACGTGAGCAGCCGTCTGAACCTGACGGTTCGAAACCGGTAACGGCGCTATTTGTGTAACTAAATAGAGTTTTAACCGTGACTGGTTGCTGTTTTCTTCTTCGCGACAACCAGCTTATATTGTGCATATAGTCAGAGTCTCAAAAGTGATAATTTTCGACTAAATAGAACTAAAAAAGATTTAGTTTCAAATACCATTAATACCGAGGCACAAAGTTTTATTTGTGATAAGAGAAATACAAAAATACAGCATTAAGCTTTTAACTAGTAGAACTGTAATCACCGAAAACTACTTCGCTTATCTTTTAAAATTTGCAACTTCAGAGGGAAGCACAGACCATGAGCTGCTTGTTTGAAAGACTTTCTGCATATTTTGACACCTGGATCAAGTTTGAGGACACCAACAGAGTACCGAGAACACAATAGCACTGGCAACGGGTTTTGTGACAAAACAGCTCTTGGAACGTTTTCCACACATCATGTTATTTCTTAACCGATGGCTGCGTCAGTATGTAGTTGGAGCGTGCACCTCCTAAAGTCTCCTCAAGTCCTCGTGTATGGGCTAGTGAAAATTCCGTAAGTGTCGAAACTGGTAAGTCAATGAATAGTATATTTAAGTACCTCTATGTTCTAAAGTGAGGCAATCATAAAGGTAAAGGACGCAGGCGTGTAAAGCCGAAGGATAGCGCAGTGCTATTGGTGAGCCCTACGGCACGTGTCGCAGACAATGTGCCCCACACTGGCTCTGCCTCTCGGCTGCACGAGCAAGTAGCGCGCACCCCAGATGCAGGCGAGGTAATTCCATCAGGACACAAGTGGTCCCCGCTGACAGCATGCGGCGCCCTACTTTTCAAGAGCAGGAGCTCTCAGCGCTGAGCGGGAAGGCGCACCCAGTCCTGTCCTGTCCTGCCCTGGTCCACATCAGGTGGAAGGGAGGGGGTAGGCTATTTCGAACTCGTCTGCCCGGAAGAGCAACCTTCTAGGAAAAAACACAAACTCACTTTATCCCTAATGTGGCTACGAAGTCTTTGGCGACGTATTTCTTGGATAAAAATCTCTCGGTGTGCATGCCGCGTCAATTCAGGATAAAACTCCAAGCTTTCGACCACTACCTCCATGGTCGTCGTCAGGGCTAAAACTGACTGTCGTAAATTACTGGGACTCTGTGATCGGGAAGTAGTCGAAATTAGACTTAGCGAGAACTTTAACAGAGACAACGGCTATGCTCTTAGCAACACCTGGAAGAGTGCACTGGACAGAGAAAAGTCGCAGAGGAAAACTTCCCGCACTTTACCTCCTGATTCAAGGGATGGCGCTGCGAGTAACGCGGGATAGAAACTACATCTATGGAAGTGGAGGGCCCCACTTCACTACGCGCCATATCGCTGTTGCTATGACGTATTCCAGCCAATCAGAAGCCGTCCTTTGCATATAAAAGTGGGAGCCTCGCTAGTTTACGACAGTCAGTTTTAGCGCTGACGACGACCATGGAGGTAGTGGTCGAAAGCTTGGAGTTGACGCGGCATATACACAGAGAGATTTTTATTCACTTTATCCCTGTTCGTGTCATTCCTCCACAAGGATCAGCTAACCAAAATGAACGAACTAAAGTAGAGTCGTATATCACCGAGCCTGGCGTCGCAGTGGGTACATTCAGCTGTGTAGTGACAAAGGCTTTTCTTGCTTCACGTCGTGTTCTTTAGAGCATCAGTTGAGCGTAGGTGCTTGTAACGTGTGTGTGTGTGTGTGTGTGTGTGTGTGTGTGTGTGTGTGTGTGTGTGTGTGCGCGCGCGCGTGCGTGTGTAGTGCAGTGCAGTGTACTGCTGTGTTTGTGTTGTGCGACGACTCCGACAGATGGACGAAAGTGAAACCTGGTGCCAGTGCGTAGCCTACTTCTCTCAAACAACACCAAGGTAGCCGCCGAGCTTAACGTCCCCATACGACGACGAACGGATCGCCACTGAATTGTGTCCCAGACGCTCACTCCATTCGGCGCTTCAGCTGGCTTTTGAAATAAATCCAGCTCATTGGTGCCATGTTTGATGATAAGGACTGTGCGCGAACATCTTTCTCCCCACAACGGACAATTAGCACGCAAACTAATTTCTTCCACTGCTGGGATTTGAACTGGCTATCTCAGCTCCAACACGGTCGAGCACACTTACGGTACTGAGCATGGCTACGTAGGCGGGTACTGAACTGATTATTTCCCGTTATATTCGTTCGTTTCCGGGATAATTATCCGGCATGAAGGATCATGATGAAGGAGAAGTGTCCTTAACATGATACAACACCCCTTGTCATGCACGTAGAAGTGATTTGAAAAGTGTAGATATTTTTTCCAATAAACGCCGAAAGTAATGACTGGCTAATGATCTATGTTCAAATATACATTTGCAGTCCAGAGCCACTTACGTGGAGGTTACATCATGTACCAGTACCATGTACCTTTCGTTCTGTATGCTGCCTGGGAAGAAAGATTACCTGTAAATGTCTCAGTAGTTGTTGTGGTCTTCACTGCGAAGACTTTTCATGCAGCTCTTCACTCTAGTCTAACCTGTGCAAGCATCTTTACGAGGGGCGTCTGAAAAGTCCGTGCAAAGTCCGAGAGATAGCACCACCGGCGCGTGTCGATGTCATGTTTAGTCAGTAGCATCCTTGGAAAGAACGTACACCAAGTTTCCGGCATATTGGTCTGGTTCTTTGAGTTTGCCATTCGTTTGAATCAAGCAAGTCGAGTGATTGTCAAAAAATGGACGAAAAAGAATTTCGTGTGGACATTAAACATTACTTTATGAAAGGCAAAACACCTCAGGAGACTAAAGAGAAGCTTGATAAACATTACAGTGACCCTGCACCTACGATTAGAACAGTTTATAAGTGGTTTCAAAATTTTCGGAGTGGTCAATGGGCACAAGTGATGCTGAACGTCCTGGACGCCCTGTGGAGGTTACTCCAGAAACCATTGATAAAATCCATGATATGGAGAAGAGTAAAGGTGCGTGAGATTGATAGTGCTGTGGGCATCTCGAATGAATGGGTACATAATATTTTGCATAAACATTTGGACATGAGAAAGCTATCCATAAGATGGGTTCTGCGATTGCTCACAATTGACCAAAAACGGAATCGTGTGAAGTGTTGCAAGGATTGTTTGCATCTGTTCAGGAAGAATCTGCAGGTCACTGTGGATGAAACATGGATACATTACAATAATCCTGATACCAAACAACAATGTAAACAATGGGTTACCAAGGGAGAATCTGCACCAAAAAAGGCAAAGACCATTCTTTCGGCCGGAAAGGCTATGGCGACTGTCTTTTGGGATTCGCAAGGGATAATCCTCATCGACTATCTGGAAAAGGGTAAAACTATTACAGGTGCGTATCATTCATCATTATTGGACCGTTTGAAAACCGAGCTGCAAGGAAAACGCCGGCGATTGGACCACAAAAAAGTCCTTTTCCATCACGACAATGCACCAACACACACCTCAGCAGTTGTGGTCGCAAAATTAATGGAAATAGGATTCCAACTTTTCATATCCCCCTGTTCATCAGACTTGGCTCCCTCGGACTACTATTTGTTCCCCAATTTGAAGAAATGGCTGGTGGGACAAAGATTTTATTCAAACGAGGAGGTGACTGCAGCAACTAATAGCTATTTCGCACACTTGGACAATTCCTATTATTCGGAACAAATTAGAACAGCACTGGACGAAGTGTATAAGTCTAAAAGAAGACTATGTCGAAAAATTAGTAAGTAGTTTTTATTTTTGCACGGACTTTTCAAACGCCCCTTGTACATACTTTTCGAAGCTGCAACATGAATATGGTTATAATAATCAAGCCTTAGTCTCTCTGTGCAGGTTTTACTCCCATAGCCCGCATCTCGTGGTCGTGCGGTAGCGTTATCGCTTCCCACGCCCGGGTTCCCGGGTTCGATTCCCGGCGGGGTCAGGGATTTTCTCTGCCTCGTGATGGCTGGGTGTTGTGTGCTGTCCTTAGGTTAGTTAGGTTTAATTAGTTCTAAGTTCTAGGCGACTGATGACCTCAGCAGTTGAGTCGCATAGTGCTCAGAGCCATTTTTACCCCCATGCCCCACCCCCTGCGACAAGCGCTCACACAGTTACCTTTACAAACAAACTGAGTACTCATTGCTGCATCAGAATGCGTCCTATCAAACACCTTCTTTTTAGTCGAGTTGTGCCATAAAGATATTTTATCCGTAATAGATTCAGTACCTCTTCATCAGTTATTAATCTACCTCCTAATTTTCACCTTTCTTCTATAGAATTACATTTCAAGAGCTTCTATGCTGTTCTTATCTGAACTGTTTAACGCCCACGTCCCACTTCCATACAAGGCTACACTCGAGACAAATACCTTCAGAAACGCTTTTCTTGCAGTTCTCAACTTCGGCCATCATCAGCTATTTTGTTGCCCAAATAGCTAGAGTGATCTACCACTTCTAGATTCTCATTTCCGAGAGTAATTCCGTCAGCATCGCCTGATTTAATTCGACTACGCTCCATTACCTTCATTTAACATTTTGTTAATGCTCATATTATCTCTCTTTCCAACACACTATCCAATGTGCTCAGCTGCTCTTCCAAGTCCTTTGCTGTGTCTGACAGAATTACAGTGCAGTTAGCAAACCTCAAAATATGAATGAAACAGAATTTACTAATTTTCTCGTCGTCCTCAGCTACTGGGATACATACAGGAAGAAGTAAAATGTTAATTTACTCTTCTTGGAATGAGTGATCTTGGAATTTTCATATCTTCCCCACCAACTCTACCTGCTAAGTGCGCAAACTAAGGACCAATAAACAATGGTCGAATCAAATTTCACTATACTACGTGCTTCTTAAACAAATTATACTGCTTTATAATTCCTCCAATAAATCTCAAACTTCATTTTCCTTCAGTACCCGTCACAGTTGCGATAATACTCATTTCTTTGTGGTGACTAGTTTCCGACCACCATGCCTACCACTAGTAATTATTACGTGTGTACAAACTGATAAACTTCGTATGAACAGGCAATGTAAATTGTTTCCAATCGAACGCTGTGTTCGATTAGAAAGAATTCACATTGCATGCTCATCGATGTAATGATTACTGGAGAGGAATAATGAATGTTTGCATACTCACATGTAATTTGGTGGGAACTGTATGAGTACACTTACGTCTAAAACCGTCGTTTGGAAATGGACAGGATGGTCGGAAAATAGTCACCACAAAGATGTAACTATTATCGCAGCCGTGACGGAGATATGGAAGGAAAATAATGATTTAATAGCCCAAGTTGCTGGTCCTGTACTTCTTCGGTATGTTGGAACTTCTTGAAGCTCACTCTGTCTTACGCAGCTGTTCAAAGTTAAGTAGCCCCGGATACATACTCGTGAATATTTTACAATGAGTTATCATAGCCACTGCTGTAATCGAAAAATAGTAATGTTTTGGCCGCCTACTTACAACCAATACGGTAAATTTGTTTATTCTGATTGTCAACTGGAGGTTCCTTGCCGAGCAACAGTCTCCTGCACAGGTTTCAGCATCTCGTTACAAGCCTTTGTTTTGTGGCATCGTTGTACATGTGTCTCATTGATGTTGGTCAGCCAACATAACTTTTTGTCCAGTAGCAAAATAAAAAAATTATCAAACAAATCTTGCTTAGCTCATTGCGTGCGGGTCACGTCCAGCTACTGTGGATGGACCACGTAAATTTATGTTTTTCGTTCCACGTATTTTTCTGAGACCCGTTGCTCATGGCAGTAACTATTTCAATTTAACAAAAGGATATATATGTATTGGAGGGTTCAGTGCAATGAACAAGAGTGTGAACTTATTTTTATCTTTCGTTTTATCGCCAAAAATCAGTACGGCGAATTAGTCAGTACTGTAGTCGTTGCCTCGTGCGGTATGGCGCGAAAACAGTTGCCGGAAAGCGAAATTCTTGCTGAACTGCTTGCGGATAATTTTTCTGATATTCCAAGTGATTGAGATGATGTTGTTGACAATGGTAGTGGAAGTGAAGAAGAAAACAACAAGGCTATATGAACCAAAATGAGATAACTGTGAACGATTTAGATGACTGAACTTCTGACAATGAAAGCCAGAAGGACAAGATCATTATTTTAGAAACATTTAGACGAATTCCAGGTGTAAAAGCTCTTTCCAGTGAGATCAATAGCGTTACAAGCACTGTGGAATTATTTCTAGGGTATTAATTGTTCGATCAGATGTCGACACAATCAAACTTCTGTTACAAACAAAATAAAAACCATTATAAAGAATCTCCTATGTCCCCCAAATTTACGAATATCACTGCTGTTGAACTAAAAAAGTTTCTAGGCATGATTGTCTTGATGGGGAAAATAAAGAAAGATTACTTGAAAGACTATTGGTCAACAGATCTTCTAATAGAGACACCGATTTTTGGCAAGCTAAAGAGCAGAAATCGATTTGAGCAGATATGGAAATCGTGGCATTTCAGTGACAGTTCCTTACAGAGAGGTCAGGAAACGTACTCTGCAGAACTGAACGTGTGCTAAAGTACCTTCTAGATAAATTTCAGACCATATACAAAACTGAACAGGAGCTTGCTCTTGATGAAGCAATGATACCATGGAGAGGGCGGCTTCGTTTCCGGGCATATAATCGTGGAAAACTTGTCAGATATAATTTACTTTGCTAGAGTGTAAATGGATGTATCTCCAATCTAGAAATATGCACTGAGGAAAGAAAAAAGCTTCGAGACCCTATTCTCCTTGTACTTTCATTTCATCTTGGCATGTGGCACGATGTTTATCAACACAATTATTACAACAGTATAGCTATTGCCAAAACACTTCTAGAAAGGAAAAGAAGAGTTTGTGGTACAATACGAATCAACAGAGGTCTCCCTCAGTGTCTAAAAACAGAAGCCAAATTTCTTAAGAAAGGAGACACTACATTTAGAAGAGAATGTGACATTTTGCTGCAGGTATGGAAAGATAAAAGAGGGGTGAGAATGATAACAATAATACACGATGCGTCCATGGTTGCGAGAGGAAAAAAGCACAGACGGGAAAATAATACAGAAACCAAAATATATTGTGATATACAACAAATTTATGAAAGGCGTGGACAGAGCTGATCAACGTCTTTCGTATTGTGGGATAATGCGGAAAGCCAATAAATTGACATTGGAAGTAGTTTTGTTTCTAACAAATTTTGATTTGTTTAACGCATACAAAGTGTATAGAAACCTAAATCCAGATGTACAAAAAAAATATGAAACGTTCCTAAAAAAAAGTTGCAGGACCCTGGTCAAGTGGTCAACAAGCTGGCGCAGCAACTGTGATGGAAACTAAAGCAATCCAACTTACAAAACGAGCACCTGCTAAGAATCCAATTGGTCGATTGTCAGGGAACGTGAAAGAACATACTATTCGGTATACTGTGTCTACGTGATGGTGCACTGTGATACATTTCTGCAGAAGTTCTGAGAAGAGGAAGTGGGTTACCGAATCAAAAATACAGGATGCTATTTAGAAAAATACGTAAATACGTACTATTATTGTTCATATGTTGGCAACGAACAGAGATACAAAAAAAAAAAACTTTCATGCTGGTTAATGACTTCCTGGTAGCTAAACAAAAACTGCTTGATACATTTTTTTTACATCGCTTATGCACAAAATGTTATTTGGGGTGATCACGATAAATGGGGACACTTGCATACAACAAGATCGTCTGCCAACAAAGAGCACCCGAGTATTATGTACCAGGTCACTTACAACAATATATCGACAAGCGTTCCGCTCCGGCTTCACGCGAGTAGCAGCAAGCACTCTTCTTTTTTTTTTAATTTATTGACTTTCGGTACGTGGCCTTACTGCCATGTCAACACTCTAAATATGATTCCACAGTCTGTTTTGACACTACAAGGTCTACATTAGGGACATTAGTTTAAGTTGTACCCTGGTTCGAAGTTAATAGAGCCAGGACCGGACGACTTGCCTAGAATAGCAATAATAAATTACATAAACAAACCATCCTCGTGACTCGTCCTATCTATCAAAATGGTTCAAATGGCTCTGAGCACTATGGGACTTAATTGCTGAGGTCATCAGTCCCCTAGAACTTAGAACTACTAAAACCTAACCAACCTAAGGACATCACACACATCCATGCCCGAGGCAGGATTCGAAACTGCGACCGTAGCGGTCGCGCGATTCCAGACTGTAGCGCCTAGAACCGCTCGGACACATCGGCCGGCTATCTATTAGCGAAAATCGTATCACAATCTCTACAGCAGTTCCTGTAATTTGACTTAACATATGACAGAAAAAGCAGCGGTGGGCTTTAATTTATCATCTAACTCTAAATGATGGAACGATTTTAACCACATTAGGCTGTCAGTTATATTAATGCACCATTAAAGGAACAAAACGGACAGCCAACCGAGTTAAAACGGTTCCATCATTTAGAAGATAAATTGAGACTGTGGACCTGTACGTGAAGAAATTACTCTAATTTATAGTATGCAGTGATCACGAACAGTAACGATCCTACAACACGCCTGAAGCTATTTTCGCTTCTGACATTGAGAACGAAGTATTGAATACTGTTTTGTAGTAAGTCGTCAGTTCAGACACAAAGTTAGTGCGACACTACGTAAGCTCGTAATTTGATCATTATCCGACTGTCTGAACTGTAAGGGATGCCTTCCGAACGACAAAAACACGACGCGTAGGCCTTTCCGCCGCTTGTGCACACCATGGACAAATTAAAGCGAGCTGAGTTTTTTACGATCGCTGTTCATGGAATTCGTGTTGGTTCTGAGGAAATTTGCAGGACTAGCAGAAAAAAAAGACGCAAAAGGAAATCGTGTTCCATTAGTCAGCATCAGACTGAAGCAGTGTAACGTTGTAGTCATGGGCAACCGATACATGACCATTCTTGAAAACAGAAATGACCTGCACATTTTTCCTACTGCTTGGAACGGTTCATTGCTCCAGTGAGGTACAAACAAGCTGCTGATGAAAAGGGAACGAGTTCTGCCGTATACCTGTATGGAATGGACTAGGTATCAGTCAGATGTAGTGGTCTTTCCTCTTTTGAGCGATTCCAGTTCACTTGCAATTCTGCGACCACTGCCTTGCGGTGACGAGAAGGAGCAGCCGAGTGCGCAATGGAGGAGTGCGGAGCGGCGGGGAGTCGGAGCTGGTAGGTTCTACAAGCCAGACTCACGGGGAAATTGTGTGACGAGTCAACCGGCAGCGGCAGTTCTGGTGAGCCACCAACAGCTGTCGGGCCGTCTCACTCCCCCCCCCCTCCCACCCCTTCCCCCCTCACCATAACAAGTTCGCCACTCTCCGCTGCTTTGCCGGGAGCTATTACGTTAATTGCTTTACGTAAGCAACGATTCGCTGCCAGCATATTAGGAAAGCGAACATGATGTGTCTAACGTACCAGAGATAGGCACAGAGTTAATAGCGCGGTGGTTTTTCGGATCATCACGAGTAAAGAAACCTCTTGTAAAAGCGTTCCCACTGCTCCTGGCGGCATTTCGTTTACAGTATCCGCTTTTATAGACTAAGACCTGCTAAAAGTGGGAACCTGTCCGAACACTTCCTGTCTGGATCATGATACCAAGCATCACGTCTCATTTCCTACTAGCAGAGTGAAATTAAGCCCACTCCCCCAGCCCTTCCGCTCAGTCCAATTTGGCAAATTTAAAACTACGAATGCATGTTTCTCCGCCGAAAGTTTCATCCACTAACGCTGGAGACACCACCAGAAGCTATAAAGTGCCAGATGTTTCAAGCTCAACAAAACGCAACAAGCCATCATCAGACCGCTGGATAACAACAGAATCGTTAGACTTGTCGACACCTCTATTAATTTTTCTCCACTGTTAGTCAACGATGAAAAAAGTCCGCACTTAAAATTTTAACTGCCGACATGTGCTGGAACAGCGCAAAAAATTTTCTTTTTTGCACTGTTTCCGAGCTTGAAACTGCCTAGCGTACAAACCTGGAGTGTCTGCGTACACTACACCCCGCTCTCTTCGCCGATTGAAAGCGATCGAAATATAATTAATATTCGTAGAGAAATACTACCTGTATTTTATAAATAAGTTTCTTTTCGAGTTAATATGAAGTAAGTGCATACAAATACAAATGTCCAACACTTCTACATTGAATTTATTTCTTTTAGCAACTGCAGAAAACTGAAACATCGTCGAAGTGCTATAAACATATATTTTTTGTGCTCCATGAGCATACATGATGGCAACTGACAGTTCTATGAGGAGCAGACAGACTTCGAAATTTATACAGAAATATAAGCCGTAGCTATGGATGATATTTAATCAGGTTTTCAAAGCAACGACAGGCAAAAAGTGTAATAGTGACTGCAAATTGAAAATGTTGTCGCTGAAAACTATAGTCCATTAAAATTATTATGGATTTTTGTCACTCCAACTTCTACAGAGTTACAAATGACAATTTCAATAAACGTAAGTTGCTGATCCTTTTTTCAGGCATCACGCCGAAGGTTCATAGCTGTAGTCCACAGCAATTATCTGTAGAATTTTCTGTAAAATGCATTCCACTCATGGAAAAATGTTCGGTCTTGGGTTGAAGAACAAGTGTCATGCTAGAAGGAATCTGAAATATCTGCACGTATTTGTCAATGCGAGTTCAAATGAGCCTGATTATTATTCTGACTGTATATGATCAAACCAAGTATCTAAAAGGGGAAGAGATTTGTTTTCACAAAAATTTGACAAGTGAGAAAGCCCGCATCTCGCGGTCGTGCGGTAGCGTTCTCGCTTCCCACGCCCGGGTTCCCGGGTTCGATTCCCGGCGGGGTCAGGGATTTTCTCTGGCTCGTGATGGCTGGGTGTTGTGTGCTGTCCTTAGGTTAGTTAGGTTTAAGTAGTTCTAAGTTCTAGGGGACTGATGACCATAGATGTTAAGTCCCATAGTGCTCAGAGCCATTTGAACGAGTGAGAAATATAACATTCAAATTTCTCTCAATCACAGACCAGTGTGTTGATACTGTCACTGTAGAATGTTTGACTTTGTTGACTGAGTCACAACCTCACCTCTGCTTGCATAACTTCATCACTATCAAGTGAAGTCCTCGCAGGTGTTCTTTAAGTTTTGAGAACAGATGAAAATCGGATGGGGACAAGTCGGGATAGCATGATGATCGATGACAGTGAACCCAAGGCGTCGGATTGTTACGGATGTCGCAGCGTCCGTGTGTGGTCTGGGGTTGTCATGCTGAAGGACAGGGTGCTCCATATGTGGACGAATTCTTCGAATTTGAAACTAGATTACAGAATGCTGTTTTTCACGCACAGACATAGTTACGTCGCATACCGTCATGTTACACGCTACAGTTCGGAGATCTGTGGCGGTAGAGGGCAGCAAATATATGTATATACATGAAGAATAAAGATATAGCATGATAATGAAGTTTGTTTTATTTAAAGGGCTGCAAGTGTCTTCACATAAAAAATTCGGAGGCGTTAGCTTTCAGCACACCCTCGTGCTATTATGCTCAAAAGCATCCGAACGACCTTAATTGATTCCGCTTGATTTGTACGCTGAACACACAACTTTTTGCAGGTACTCTGACTTCTTTTCCGTACAATAATTCGACTTTGCAAAGTGCTTACTTCAAGAGACCACTAGAAAACATTACCCTGAGTGCAATCTGACCAAATGCAAATTAATTCCACGATAATGGAAATATCAGGAAATGCGTTTTTCCAGATGACTCAGTCTCAGATTTGTTACAATAAATGGCATTTTAAAAAGCGAGTTTCAAATGAAAATTTTTGTTTTGGACCAGGACCCAAGACTCCGACGTATCAACCATTGTCCCTGTTAACTAACCATGAAAGCTCTTAAATATAGCTTTAATCACAAGCAACAAAGTGTGCGTATGTCTAAACTCGAAACGACACGACGTAAAGTTTGCGCTGGACGGATATTCGAACTCAGCGCCTAATCGACTGTTAGCTGAGCACGATCAAATGAGAGATGTCGAAATTTTTCACCAGTAGCGAGACGATTCAAACTGAAATAACGAAGCGATACCAGGATTCGAACCCAGCACCTATCACCGTAGTTTTTTGCCAGTAGTAGACGTTAAATATCGGCGTATTTCACAAGTAGTGATTTGTGAGCATGTCTGAAATGGAAATAACTTGATGAAAAAGTCTGTGCTGACTGGGAGTCGAACCCACACATATAATAGTATCTTTCAGAAAGAGACGTTAACTATTAAACCGTTTTTAATCAGTAGCTAGGGATGGCATATTTGAACCTGAAATGATATGATGAAAAGTTCCATGTCTGACTGGGAGCCAAAACAGGCAGCTATCGTTACTGTTGAAGACGCAGTAAGAGACGTTAAAAATCATAGTTATTTGTCACCTATAGCTTGATGTCCACATGTTATAGCTTGAAATTACACGATGAAAATGTTTGTGCCCGACCATCATACGAAACCATAAGGCATCTTGAAGAGCTTGTAATTTTGGAGAAACACTGAAACAATGGAACTGCATCGTCCCAAAGGCGTCAGATCACGCAAAAGGGAGTACCTCAATTGGAATTCCAGTCCTGCAGCAATATTTTCGACATCTCAAGATTTAATTGCCCTTTGACCTTCTACACTGAGGTGACAAAAGTCATGGGACAGCGATATGCACGTATACAGATGGTGACAGTGTCGCGTACACAAAGTATACAAGAGCTGTGCATTGGTGGAGCTGTCATTAGTACTCATGTGATACATATGAAAAGGTTTCTGATGTGATTACGGCCACACGACAGGAATTAATAGAATTTCAAGTCGGAATGTTACTTGGAACTAAACGCATTAGACATTCCATTCGGAAATAGTTAGTGAATTCAATATTCCGAGATGCACAACGTCAAGAGCGTGCCGAGGATACCAAATTTCAGGCATTACCTCTCCCCACGGTCAAAGCAGTGGCCGACGGCCTTCACTTAACGACCGAGAGCAGCGGCGTTTTCGTAGAGTTATCAATGCTAATAGGCAAGCAAAACTGCGTGAAATAACCGCAGAAATTAAAGTGGGACGTAAGACGAATTTATTCGCTAGGACAGTGCGGCAAAATTTGACGCGACCGACGCGACTGCTTTCGCTAACAGCACATCGCCCGTAGCGCATCTCCTCTGCTCCTGACCATATCGGTTGGACCCAAGACGAGACTGGAAAACCGTGGCATGGTCAGATCGATCCCGATTTCAGGTTGAGAGCTGTCTGGTGGAGATCTCACGAAGCCATGGACCCAACTTGTCAACAAGACACTGTGGAATCTGTGTCTACATGGATCCTCTGGTCCGACTAAACAATCATTGACTGGAAATGGTTACGTTCAGCTACTTGGAAACCACTTGCAGCCATCCATGTACTTCATGTTCCCAAACATGTCCAGGTCACAACTGTTCGCGATTAGTCTGAAGAACATTCTGGACAATACGAATGAATGAATTTGCCACCCGCGTCACTCGACATGAATTTCATAGAACATTTAGGGGACATAATCGACAGGTCAGTTCGTGCACAAAAGCCTGTACCGACAACACTTTCTCAAGTATGGACGGCTATAGATGCAGCGTGACTCAGTATTCCTGCAGAGGACTTCCAACGACTTGTTGAGTCCATGCCACGTTGAGCTGCTGCACTACGCTAGACAAAAGAAGGTCCAATACGATATTAGGAGGTTTCTCAAGACTTTTTTCAGCTCAGTGTTTGACGATTAGTTCAGTAACAAATTAAAATTTCGGGTTTAAGAAAGCATTAGAGGTGACAGACGTTCTACCTGCCACGACTTCCGGCTCTGTACTATACAAAAGTTTATTGAGTCTACTCCAATAGCTACCAAAGGGACGTAGTGTTTAATGTAGAGTTGAAACCACATTTCAGCCCTACATTGTTCAGTTTGCGTTACCAGAGATGAAGACGAGCTATTCGTATTTGTTCAAAATGGTTTCCTGCAGAGTGAATCGAACACAGCCTTTAAGCATACCAAGCCAGAATCATTCTAACAGATCGCTGAACTACAAATGTGTGTGGCATATGATTTTATTGTAATGTTAGAGGCTCCGCAATGAATGAGAATTATGACTCCCTGCCGTTTGCTCAAAAATGGCTCTGAGCACTATGGGACTTAACTTCTGAGGTCATCAGTCCCCTAGAACTTAGAACTACTTAAACCTAACTAACCTAAGGACACCACACACATCCATGCCCGAGGCAGGATTCGTACCAGCGACCGTAGCGGTCGCGCGGTTGCAGACTGTAGCGCCTAGAAACGCTCGGCCACATCGGCGGGCCCTGGAGGTGGGTTACAGACTGTTCATAACACTTGTTTCCTAGTTCGTTCACATCATCTTTCACCAGCTGCCTCGGCTACCCAACCTGATTTTGTAATAACCGAAACAAAAACAAGTAACGGCCATCTGCACGAAATGGCAGCACTACAGGATGCTGAAATTTCTGCAGGAGGAGTTGTTTTTCACATGAGGTCTCGTGGTGCTGTAGGTATCAGTAGACTTGTGGCGAACGTGGTGTAGTGTAAACGCAAAGTCGTGGTGTGCATCCATCTCTTTTCTTCGTAAACCCCATTTTGTCTGATGTAACTGTCCACGCAGCAGTGCTGTGACCATTCCTCATGCAGCATCTTATGTGAAGCGTATAGAGGTAAGTAATCTACCGTTGCAGGTAAAACGTTCCTGAAAAACGTAATTTGGTGCGTAAGTCAGGAAGACTTGTCTTGCTGATTGTTGTAATTCGACTGATCAGTCATCATATATTATTTAAGGTTCCAGAATTGTTCCTGTGGTGATTTATTGAATGTCACAGTTGAAATTTATGAGAAACGTTGCGGCGTTGGAAAACAGACCATGAAACTGAAAAAAATAATTCAAAATTTGTAACAGGATTTAATTCAGGGTTGCAGGCAGTGGAGATACCTGTACATGACTTTATTACATAGTTGTCTTGTTTCAAGTAGGATGTTACGGTGTGAATTATTTGCCACATTCAAGATCAACGGGTTTCGTGAACGACGTTTACACGGTTTATCATTATCGTCAACCCGATTATTGACAAATGTTATGAAGTGCAACCATTTAACCATCGTGAGAGACTTGAATTCAGTGGATAATATTGAGAAAAAAGAAAACAACGATGATTAGAGTTAAACATTCCGTTAATGTCGGGATCAGGCAGGCTGCGGAACGAAATCGACTGTGTCGTTTCAAAGGAAAGATCCCAGCATTTGCCTTAATCGATTAAAGAAAATATCAGACATCTTAAATCTGGATAGCCAGACGATGATTTGGACCATCGTGTGTTAACTTCATAAGAAATAATGGATACCCCTAGTAAAAAATATCTCAAGCAAAGGCCAGTGTGATTCCACAAAACGTAATTTTATGCAGCTGGTGACACTAGGTTGCGAACTACATTCCAGGGTATCTTCATCACAGTTGACACCTGTTGCCATCAGCGAGACACCTCGTGATCGCCATATAAGGTGAACGACAAGGGAATTGCAACATGTATTACTATTCTAGGAGAATACCCATCTGCACTCTGCTGATTTCACTAAAAAAATCTGTCAAGGAGCCTTGCAGGAAAACAACCCCTTCCACATTTATTCTTCTAATATTGCACCCTCAAAAGTTTATCTTCTTCGCTCATTATCGAACAACCATCAAGGAACTTTCTTAGGTGAAATTTAAAACTTTCTCGGCGTCGGGTCTGTAACTTGCTGTAACGATATCTCGGTGCAGAGCCTTCTAGCCATCTTTCGTTGAATACTGACGTGCAATACACTAAGCTCCCCTCTTTAAGATCCCACCAGCACATGTGTGGTGTTGTAGTTGGCACTGCGAGTGCGTTGCCCGGACTCCTATTCTGGACGACGACGACGGTTCAAATTCGTGTCCGGTCATCCAGTTTTAGGTTTTACGTGATTTATCTAAATCTCTCCAGGCAAATGGTTGCTTTGAAGGGCACGGCCGATCTCTTCCCACATCCTTGACCCAGTCCGAGTTTGTGTTCCGTCGCTAATGATCTCGATGTCGACGGGACGTTAAACCCTAACCTTCCTTCCTTCCGCACGCACTGCTTGTGAGCATGCGCTTCTGCTGGAAGCCTGTGCGCTGCTCAGTGCGCCCTCCGTGGTGAAAGCTCCCCTCTTCGATATCAAAACGATTGTTTTCTCACGGTAAGATTGCAGAACGACGCCGATTACGCAGAGCACGAAGTCTGTCGATAACCAGCTCCATGAAGAATTTAACTGGAAACCGCCGGCTCGATACATAAAGGTTTCAGACAGTCGTATTTCCACTGATTCATTGATAACTGAGCTCCAAAAGTTTGGCGTATAGGTTACAATTTTTGTTTCATTACATTTCGTCGAATGACCAGTGGAAATACAGTGTTCAGTGATAACGGACTTACTTGCTTTTAGAAGGCGGGTATGCCACTGATTTTCTGTAATGCGATACTCCACAGTGCACGTCGTCAAACTTTAAAGCTCAGTCATTATGGAAATACACTGAAGCGCCAAAGAAATTGGTATAGGTAAGCGTATTCAAATATAGAGAAACATCAACAGGCAGAGTGCGGCGCTGCGGTCGGCAACGCCTTTATAAGAAAACAAGTGTCTGGCACAGTCTTTAGATCGGCTACTGCTGCTACAATGGTAAGTTATCAAGATTTAAGTTAGTTCGAACGTGGCGTAACAGCTGGAGCACGAGCGATACAGCATCTCCGAGATGGCGATGAAGTGGGAATTTTCTCGTACGACCATTGTACCGTGAATATCAGGAATCCGGTAAAACATTAAATCTCCGATATCTCTGCGACCAGAAGAAGATCCTGCAACAACGGGACCAACGACGACTGAAGAGAATCGTTCAACGTGACATAAGTGCAACCCTTCCGCAAATTGCTGCAGATTTCAATTCTGGGCCATCAGCAAGTGTCAGCATGCTAACCATTCAACGAAACATCATCGATATGGGCTTTCGGAGCCGAAGGCCCACTCGCGTACTCTTGATGACTGCGCGACATAAGGTTTATCGCCTCGCCTGGGCCAGTCAACATCGACATTGGACTGTTGATGACTGGAATATGTTGCTTGGTCAGACGAGTCTCGTTTCAGATTGTATCGAGCGGATGGACTTGTACGGGTATGGAGACAACCTCATGAATCCATGGACCCTGCATGTTAGCAAGGGACTGTTCAAGCTGGCGAGGTTCTGTAATGGTGTGAGGCGTGTGCCGTTGGAGTGATAAGGGACCTCTAATACACCTAGTACGTCTCTAACAGGTGACACGTACATAAGCATTCTGTCTGATTCCCTGCATCCATTCATGCCCATTGTCCATTCCGACGGACTTGGGAAATTCTAACAGGACAAAGCGACACCCCACACGTCCATAATTGCTACAGAGTGGCTCCAGAAACATTTTTCTGAGTTTAAACACATCTTCTGGCCACCAAACTCCTCAGACATGAAAATTATTGAGCATATCTGGAAAGCATTGCTACGTGCTGTTCACAAGAGATCTCCAGCCCCTTGTACTCTTACGGACTTATGGGCAGCCCTGCGGGATTCATGGTGCCTGTTCCGTCCAGCACTACTTCAGACATTAGTCGAGTCCATGCCACCTCGTGTTGCGGCGCTTCTGTGTGCTCGCAGGGGATCTACACGAATACCAGTTTCTTTGGCTCTTCTGTGTACGACTTTGTTGCTATTGGTGATCCTTCTTGAGCTGACTGCAAGACGGATAACCAATAGTAACAGATTTTAACAGCTGTGCGGAAGACGGCCACGCAAACAAACGGAAATACGACTGTCTGAATCCCTCATGAATCGAGACGGCCGTTACCAGTTAAATTCTGAGTAGAACTAATTACAGAAAAACTTCGTGTCCTGCGTAATCGCCATCGTCCTGCGACCTTACAGTGCGAAGACAATCGTTTTGATACTGAATAGGGGAGCTTTCATCACGGAGGGCGCGCTGACACTGATGTGAGCAGCACACAGACTTAAAGCTGACGCTCTCAAGCAACGCATGCGAAATACCAACAAGGACACCGCGGGATCTTAAATATGGAAGTTAGCGTACTGCACGTCGGTATTCACCCGAAGATGGTCAGAGGACTCTGCACCGAAATATCATTCCAGTATGTTACAGACATCCGGCAGTTCTCCCGAAATTTTACAGAACAACTTTCTTGTGGTCGAAAATGCACTTTAAAGTTGGAGTGGCGAACTGTTTATTTCCAAACAAGTAGCTTCCTACAGGCGTGGAATCCAAAAACTGCCTGAGCGTCATTAGACTATTTAAGTTACTCTGAGAGGAAATAGTGTTGATTATTAATGTATCTCTTATGTTTTTCTGTTACATTCAATAAACAAAGAAGAGTTGCTATAAAAATATGCACTGAGGTAAAACATACGAATTACGACTTATCGCGAGAATCTTACAATTAAAGTCTAATTTAATAAAACAAACAGTATCCTTAATACGAGCCTGACCAAAATTTCATGCAATAGTAATAAATTACGCACTTTTGACCTCGATAAGGTCTATATCTACATGAAGTCCTGTGTCCCACACAAGAAACATGACGGGGGTGCAAGGAAAATACGTAAACGTGGCAGCAAGAAAAGACTCCACAAGAAACCCAATTATTCAATGTTCCAAATAATCAATCAAATTGTGTATTCACAAAAGCTAATAAGCAGAAAAATATAAGTTCAAACAAGGGTACAATGTCGTAATTTCTCAAATTTTTCATCTTTAGATCTAGAGGGTTGTTATAAGACTTAAGGTGGAGAAATAAAGTTGTGGTAAGACTTAAGGTGGAGAAATTAAATTTTCCTCGCTAATTTTCGATCTGGAAGTTCGTAGTTCGGTAATAAAAGCGGTAAAAATCTGACTAATTGACTAGGTCTCCAGCGAGATCGGAACCAAGAACCAGTGCGTCCTACCATTCACAAAATGGCTGCGTTAACACTTGCCTAGCAAGCTGGTATTGATTGCTCTAGCTCTCACTGCCACAGTGATTGATAAACGCAGATAACAGTCAAAGTAAAATATGAGACTAGTTGTAGATTCTGCGTAGAATTATCTTCCTGGAATTAAACAATAAATCATACAACCCACTGTTACACATTAAGTGAGACTCATTATTTATTGAAAATGGCGATAAAATATCAAATGAATTTAGCAGGATAATTCCGAACTCTTCAGGATGTAAATCGACGGTCACATGGTCGCCATATGTCCTCTACAATTTCGCCAACTGTCCATTAGGCAAGCGATAGGAAGAAAACATTTGCGTTGCCTATGTGTTTCTTGAGCTGGCTAGCACTTGAGACCCTCATGCTTTGTAGACATGTCAGTGCTGACAGCCACTGTGTTGACTTCAGCCAATACACGTGAAGTATATGCTATTAGTTGTATTCTCAGTTATGGAAGTATGGTTTGGGTCTAAAGCGTAGTTACAAATAATACATAGAAGTACCAAGTGCACATTGAACACCATAAGTGAAGAGCAGGTGGAATTATTTGGGCGGCCCTTCTCCTCAGTAGCTGTCTTGGCTGTTTGTGGTTTTCTGTCTTAAGTGTACTGCAAACGATAAAGTTAATTCACCTGAAAGGATTCGTCGTTTTAACATTACCGGGTGCTATTAATATTATGAGTAAATAATATTCTCTTTAATATTACACAATTCAAAACCGTTTCCCTTAAGATTGCTTTGCTTGGCAGCAACTCCAACACATAATAACACAAATGAACAGACAACGTAACGCTGATTACAAAACATGAATGTCCACAATTAAATTTCTAAAACTGCCAGTAACGCACAGTTTTAAATCATAAAAGCAAACTGTGCAAAGAATCTTGCACAATAATCGAAAAATTAGACTCAGAAAGCCGCGAAGTAAGCGAAACAAATGAATGAGTGCAGCGCAAGTTCAATTCCAGCTTCTGCTAATATTAAAGTAGAAGCATTCGTGTTAAGAATGTGGAACAAGGGACACAACACGCGGATGGTAATGAATATGTCAGCCCTAACCAAATTGCCATTTAGTCTATAAAACCAAAGGTACTAAAAAGTCATTTACTCATAACGATTACAATATAACTGTTGATGACGCTTTATTAATAAAAAAGACGCTTCATGAATGATCTTTTCAATTTTCAGATAGCTTAGGACAGAGAGAAATAAAAGCAACAGGAAGAGGTTCACCTAGGTGAGTGTGGGATAGAGTTTATATGCTTCTGCTAGAGTGTGGCACATTTCGTCCGTCGTTTATCGTGTATCCGTGCAGCTTTTTAAGAATCGTCATCTCCCGCTTCTCAACTTCCATTGTTCCCTACCCGTCCAGTCTTCTAACCGAAGGACCCTTGATTTCATAGCATCATTGACACCTTGCATCCATCTACTAAACGATCTTCCATGTTTTCTTCACCCAGCTGATGTCCATTCATACCTATTCATAGATACTTTTTGGTCATTGGTTATCATACAATCGTTTGAGGTGGCCATACCAATATTTTGTTACCTGTAGAATTGAGAATAGTGTCTTTTTCTCCTATAATTTCCCATATTCTTGTTCCACTCTGCATATACAACAATTTCTTTGCAAATAATTCTTGCTAGTTCGAGGTCGTGAGGAGACTGGAAGCCATGCATGTTCCCGAATACTACGAATTTGGAACTTGGGAGTTAATGCTGGTCCACCAATAAATCTTTCCTATAATGGCACAATTACATCATATAGTAAGATCGCATGCTGCATTGCACCGGGATTACGCAGACGATAGCAGTGTGTGTCTGAGACTTCCCACCGCAACCTTCGCGTTACCATAGTGTGTAAAACGACTCGAAAGATTTTCGTTGACACTTATTTGCCATTTGTTCGCCGTGTAAGAGCGATTTATGCAGGACAACATCGTTTGGTCCGGAAAAGTTTAATTATTTTATCAATCTAAATCCGTTGCTTTTGTACTATTTATGTGATCCTCAATTTTTTTTAGTAAAACAAGGTCCAAAGAGCAATAATATGGGGAGACAAGTTCGGTATGCACAGGGGCAATCTTGAAAGTGTTATAAAGGTTTTCTAATAGTCTCCATGACGAAATGAAATTGCAGTTAACCTTTCCAGGTGATTTAGATTCAACAACAAGTGCCACAGCATTTAAAGCAGCTGTTTGTTCTAACAATTACACTATGATAACACTCATATGAAACTTGTGATAGAGTGCTCATTAGTTGTTTCTCTCTGTCTTAAGCTCTCTGAAAATTGAAAAGTTAACTCATCAAGCTATTCTTACTTCATTGAAAAAGCATCATCAACGTACTGAAATCATTATGAGCAAATGACACGCCTCGTTTCTTTGGATTTTACGGACAGAATGACAGTTTCACTTAAGGTTGACACTTTCTAGACTTTACTGCCAGTGTTTTGTTCCTTTTTCCCACATTATGATCGCAACTACCTCTCCTTAAGCCTGTAATCGAATTTGCACTATACCAGATTACGAAGTTTCTTTGTGAATGTTCATGTTTTGTAATCAGTGTTATACTGTCTTTTCATTTGTGTCATTATGTATTAGAGTTGGTGCCAAAGATAGTGCATAATGTTAAAAAGAATGTTATTTACCCATAAAGTTAATAGCATCTGGTGACTAGAAAAGTGAATCGCTTCTGATAACGACCTTTTTGGTATGCACTCCTCTTAACACAGAAAAATTAAAATGGCTATGAACGGCTACTGAAGAGCAGAGTGCCCAGAAAATTCCCATTGCTCTTTATTTATCATGTTCAAGTTACAGCCGGTGCAACTATGTGTTATTTCTACCAATGCTTTAGACCCAAATTACAGTTACAGGAATGAGCATAAAAATCATTGTCTTATACTTTAGGTCTTTCGGTTTCCAGACAAAGCGATTATAGCGTCGCCATGTCTTCACAGTGTGAGCTTCTAAAGAAACGCATCAGCTGTGAAAATGTATCCTTTTTGTCGCTAGTCTAACGGACTATTGGAGAATACGTTTGGCAACTGTGTGATTGGCAATTCACTTTCTGCTATCTTCACATGATGTTTTCTTGTCATTTTCAAAAAATAATCAGAATGAGTCTCACTTTATTTCTAACAATCGGTATCAAATTTATGATATGACTCCAGGAAGGTCGTTCTGCACAGAATCTATAACTAATCACATATTTTACATTGCGAATTATCTGTGTTATCAATAACTTTGGGCAGGCCGGTGTGGTCGTGCGGTTCTAGGCGCTTCAGTCTGGAACCGCGTGGCCGCTACGGTCGCAGGTTCGAATCCTGCCTCGGGCATGGATGTGTGTGATGTCCTTAAGTTAGTTAGGTTTAAGTAGTTCTAAGTTCTAGGGGACTGATGACCACAGATGTTAAGTCCCATAGTGCTCAGAGCCATTTGAACCATTTTTTTAATAACTTTGGAAAAATACAGCAAGCAGTACCGGTTTGCCAGCTGAGGAAACGTGCTTACTTTGTGAAGAAGAGGATACACTGTCTCTTGAATTCAATCTCGTTGGAGACCTAGTCAATTTTTTATCTTTTTATCTCTTCTCTTACCGAGCTGCAAGCTTTCAAATCCAAAAACAGTAGGGAAATCTTAATTTCTCCACCTTAATTCTTCTAACGACCTCAGTTAGTACCCCTTAGATCTAAAGGTGAAAAATTTAAGAAATTATCACATTGAACCCTTGTTAAAACCTACATTTTTTTGCTTATACAAACATAATTTTTAGTTTTTGTGAACACACAATATGATTGATTTATGTGTGGCATAAAATAACTTGTTAATTGTGTTTCTTTTTGTGTCTAATCTTGCTGCCAGATATACATATTTTCAAGACAGTCCCGACATGTTTCTTGTGTAGGACACATGACTTCACGTAGACACAGACCATATCGGTGTCAAAAGTGCGTAATTTCTTACTAATGCATAAAGTTTTCGGCTGGCTTGTATTACGGATGCTATTTGTTTTAGTAAATTACGCTTTAATCTTGAGGTTATAATGGCAAGTTGTAATAACAGTATATATTTTTATACCAACTCTCCTTGGCTTATATTCTGGAACAGAAAAACGTAAGAGAGCAGTTAATCATTAACAATATTGTCTCTCATAGTAACTAAAACAGTCTGATGACTGGCAATTTTTAATGCTATTGCTTTGGAGATAAAGATTTTTTCAGTCCGAGTTTAAATTGCGCTTTAGTCCAGAAGAAACTTTTTTTATGTTTGTTCTTTAAGGAGCGAAAACGGTAAACTATTGAGGGCAAGAAGTTAGAAGAATAAGTGTGGCAGCGAGCTCTTTCCAGCCAAACTCATATTGATTCCTCAATGAAATCAGGGGAGCGCAGGTGGGCGAACATTATCAACACTTGGTGCACTTTCCTTGGTTGGTTTTCTTGTATTGCGACTGCAAGGCTTCTCAGCTGTTGGAAACAGACGCCACCTGCAATGGACACACCCTGAGAGGCAGTTCGTAATATACCTTCTTTGGGCCATCATATTCATAACGTTACATTTTGCTGGAGCACATTGATCTTTCTTCAGATATTTTATTTGAACGAAGTTAACGCATGGAGGGAGAAATCATTTGATTGTAGTAATTTAGGTTTACTGTTCCTTCCGTAAGCAAAATCTGGGATCTTCCCTTTGAAAGGTTATAGACTGTTTCCTTCTCCTTCCTTCTAATTCTAGCGTTTGCTTAATCGCCAGTGACGGGATGCTTACGCCTAATTGTCGTTCCTTTCCTTGTTCCCCATTTTTGCGCACTGAATGAAAGTGTCTCACAAAGGTTAAATGGTCGCAGCTCAACTTATTTGCCATAGAGGTAAACTTTAAAATCGTGATTCATCAAGGCCCATTGGTCTTCTTGAACAGGCCAAATAATTCTCACCGAAGCAATCCTACTTGAAACGAGAAAACTTTCTCCTAACGGGATTTTTGCAGTGCTCTTAACGCAAACACGGCACAAATTTTTTCAGTTGCCTCCACTGGTGCTACTGTCGATTGAATCCAAAGAGAATAAAATGTCACATACGTTAGACTTTCATTCCGTTTCACGATCCGTTTTCTAACGCTTAAATAACGTTTCTTATAAGCTTACCATATTTAAAGTTCACCATAAGAAGAATTCTAGAAACTCAAATAAAAAGCGACGATTGATAAATATACTTACGGCAATATGCGACACAGCTCGCCAAACCAAATATCCCCGGCTTCATGCACCAAACACCTTTTTCTCAAATAAATATTACTTTGTTAGATTACGTACTTCAATGTTCTTCAGCGATTTAAAAAAATAAGGCAGAAGAGTGTACTCGAATCTCGTCTTCTGCGATTACGATGCACCAGGTTAACTACCAGACCCCAAAACATACAACACCACAGCAGCTTAAGTGGAAAGGAATCTTCCTGCAGAAATTTCCACATCCTACTGTGTTAACAGTTCATGCGGATGCTGGTAGGTAATTTATTTCAGCGAACACAGACAAAATCAAGTCGAGAGTATGCATCGGGTAGCCAAGGCAGGTGATGAATGGCAATGCGGGAAAACAAGGAAATGAATATTTTGAAACCCCACCTCCAAGGAGTCAGAATTCTTACCCTGTATGGAGCATCTTTCACCACAAAAAATTCATGAGTCAGCCTTGTGTACAGTTCGGTGTCTGTTGGAAAGATTCTGGCTTGGTATGCTTAAGGTCTGGGTTCTATCGACAGGGAGAAAGTCTGCTATGACAGAGACGGAAGTGGGGCAGCTTTCTTACAACAGAAATTTCATTTGATTGCTATTTCACGTACGAGTAAGTTAATAGGGCACTTACTGCATCTGATCTTGAGACGTAAAAATATTTATGCAGGAATGGAGTTCTAACACGGATCTCGCCTTTCTCCGTATTTGACCTCTTTGGGATGATACACGTACACTGTTTCGTTGTTTCCTATAGGTTAAAAACTCCTCAAGATCTTCGCTAAAACGTCTGCCTGAGTGCGAATCATGCCCGCGCATAAATATTTGCATCATGTTATTTCGAATTGTAGCATGTTCACACCAAACTAAAGGTGAAAAATAACTATGATTTTTACTTCTTTTAGTCCATTATCAACAAAAACGGCAGCTTCCACGTTTCGACTCCCGGTCAAACACAGAGCTTTTGTGTATGTCATTTTAGGGTCAAAGGTTCAAACATGCCAATCCTATCTACTAGTTAAAAATAATTTACTATTTAACATCTCTTAGTGGAAGATAGAAAAAGTATGAAGTTCGACTCCCAATCGGCACAAAACATTTCGTAATGTTATTTCCCGTTCAGACATGCCCACACCTCGCTACTTACGAAGTAAACCTATTACTAACGTCTATTCGTGGCTAAAACCCGATGGCGATAGGTGGTAGATTCGAATCCCGAACAGGCAAAATTTAATCGTCTCGTTATTTCAGTTTAAGTCACCTCGCTACCGGTTAAAAGTTTCGACATCAAACATTTGACTGTGCTTAGTTATTAGTCGATTGGGAAACAAGTGCTGGGGTCGAATTCATGCGCAACGCAAACTTTACGTTACGTAGTTCCAAGTTTAAACATGTGCACACTTTGTTTCTTGTGATTGGAACTATCCTTAAGATATTTGGTGATTAATTAACAGGAACAATAGTTGATGGATCGGAATCTAGGGTTCCGGTCAGTACAAAAATTTTTGTCATGTATTTTCGATTTGAAACTCATTTTTTATAATGTCATTTATTGTAATAAATTTGAGTTTTCGAGCGTTGAAAACTAGCATGTGCAATAACGCGTTTCCTGACGTTCGTATTATCGTGGAATTAATTGGCATTTGGTGTGACTGCCACTCAGCGCTATGTTCTCTAGTGATCTCTTGCAGTTACCATTTTGCAAAGTAGAAAGACTGTACAGAAAAGGGATTAACGGATCTGAAAAAAAGTTATGTGCATGGCATATAAATCAGGCAGAACGTGGTTCGGTTGTTTGGATACATTTGAGCATGGTAATATATTGTAAATCAGTCTGATTTCGAAAATAAAATGCAGTATGATAGAACGCTTTCATTTGAAGACGATAAACATAAAGAGTCGGTTATGGTGTCCACCCACATTAATTTCCATGATTGGTCTGCACAGTTTATTGTTACCTATATTACTTGCTTGTCTTCAAAAATCGACCGGAGACTTTGCAGCACGTGGGAAAAGAGCAATGTTCTGCCCAGCAAATCATTTGGCAGACACACGAAAGTCTTGCAAAACAAGAACGGAAAATGTTAAAATTTCCACGCGTCACGCTTTTCTTTCATTTCGTGGAAACAAAATAATCCCTTCTTCTTGTAGATCCTTGGTTTGATCATAAACAATCAGAATTATTATCAAACCCATTTGGAACTCATATTGACAAATCCATGTAAATTTCTCAGATTCCGTCTACTACGACGAATGTACCTTAACCCAAAGACAGGAAAATATCCGTGAGTGGAATGCCTTCTACAGGCACAGATAATTACTATTGTTTATAGTTTTCCGTAACAACACCCCTAAGCTGTAATCACTAGTACACTTATTCCCTTCTAGTTGCTTTAAAAATTGTTTAAATATGCCGAGTACTCCTCTCAAAATAACCGATATTAGGATGGATTCAAAGTATGTCTGATAATCATGTAGCTGTCAGTTGTCATAATTTATGCTGAAGTAGTACAAAAAATGTATGTTTAGAAGACTGTGACAATATTTCAGAAATCTGCAATAGCTGGAAGAAATAAATTTAATGTAAAAGTTTCGGAAATTTCGTACTTATGTATACATACTCTATATTAATTTCGAAAGAAAGTTACGATAAAAACATAAGCTGTATTTCTCTATGAATATCAATTATCTTTCGATCACTTTCAACCGACGAGTCGGCAAGATCGGGGTGTAGTGAAGCGAAAGACTACAGAGCTACACACTAGGCAGTTTCAAGTGTAGAAACCATGCCAAGCCATGTTCAATAGTTAAAATTTCTGAGAACGGACTTTTTTCAAGGTGTCTAACAGCGGGGAAAAAATTTAGTTTTATCTCATTATATACACTAGAAAGTTTCGTTTCCGTTCACTCACGAGCCGCTTTCACAACAGTAGCACAATCATAGAAATAATCTTTATTTCTACTCATAAATAGCACTAATAACTAATAAGAAAACACAAAAAAAGCTTGCGTGGCCATCTCATGGTCTTAAGGCGTACGGATGTGATGAAACAACTGCACGTACATCCGGCTTTTTCTTGTCTAGTTCTGTCTTTCCTCAAATCACTTCCCTTGCCCCTTTATATGGTGCTGCCATTAATATAGGCGGCGCTTCTTGTTCACCCAGAAATGGACGTATTATTCCTAAATACATCACCCTGCTTCGGGTGGGCTCTTATGGTTTAATGTAACCTGGAGGCGTCATATCAAATATTTGATAATGCCCATGGCAATGCGGATATAACTTTTTTCTTGTTTTTACTTTCCGCACGTAGAGGTTAGATAACTTTGCCCATTGGCTGTCATGGCACTTAGGCAATTTTTGCTGTGGGTGCCTTCCTGCCATTCTAGAACATTTGTATTCATTTTTTAACCTGATGCCAGATACTTTTCTATCTTTCAGCAAAATCTTAAACGGAGGATAGATCTTCTCCCACGGTAGGTCGGCATATTTCGAAAGAGGGGGGAATTTTTTGGCCAAAGCACCCTTGGAGGGGGATAAGTCTATGCTTTCGAGGATTTAAGATTTATATGCTGCCACAGAAAGTGGTAGCAACACATTCCAATAATTTTGGCTGCTATTTACATAACAGCATAGCATTTTCCCACTGTCTTGTGAACACGTTCAGTTCTGTCATTCACTCGAAACTGTAGTGCATTAGCTCATAAATTCTTCTGCTAAGGGCATAATGGCTTCAATAGTTTGGATATAAGAATAGCACCTTTGTCAGTTATTACGGTCTCTAGCATTCCGAATTTCAACGACCATTGGTTAATCATAGCCTGTGCCATTGTTTCTAGTTGTTGATTTGGTATGGGTATCATGGCCAAGAAAAGTGGCAAATGCTCAATTATAGTTAATACATATTGATTTCCTGCTGGTGTATCTATTCCGTTCATTTGGAATGATCTGTAAGGCTCAGATAAACTTTTTAATGGAATTTGCTGATGATTCATCTCGGCTCTTTGAATGCAAGAGACGCAGCTCTTTACGTAACGCTCTGTGTCCTGTTTACTTGTTGGCCATCAATAACTTTCCACAGTACAGCAAGCTGTGGCACGTCGTCCACTATCCCTTGCTAATATGGAGTCGTGAACCTGCCTCAATACTTTGTTTACATCTACATCTACATCTACATGGATACCCTGCAAATCACATTTAAGTGCTTGGCAGAGGGGTCATCGAACCACCTTCACAATTCTCTATTATTCCAATCTCGTATAGCGCGCGGAAAGAATAAACACCTATATCTTTCCGTACGAGCTCTGATTTCCCTTATTTTATTTTGGTGATAGTTCCTCCCTATGTAAGTCGGTGTCAACACAATATTTTCGCATTCGGAGGAGAAAGTTAGTGATATTTCGCGGTAATATAAAACGTGCTGCCTTTCTTTAAACTTTTCGGTGTACTCCGTCAGTCTTACCTGGTAAGGATCCCACACCACGCAGCAGTATTCTAAAAGAGGACGGACAAGCGTAGTGTAGGTAGTCTCCTTAGTAGGTCTGTTACATTTTCTACGTGGTCTGCCAATAAGACGCAGTCTTTGGTTAGCCTTCCCCACAACATTTTCTATGTGTTCCTACCAATTTAGGTCGTTCGTAATTGTAATACCTAGGTATTTAGTTGAATTTACGGCTTTTAGATTAGACTGATTTATCGTGTAACCGAAGTTTAACGAGTTCCTTTTAGCACTCATGTCGATGACCTCTCACTTTTCGTTATTTAAGGTCAACTGCCACTTTTCCCACTATTCCGATATTTCTTCTAAATCGTTCTTCAGTTTGTTTTGATCTTTGAAACACGTATGTAACGCAGCAGCGATGGCGAGGCATTGTAGCATCTGTGACCAGAGAGTATGCGCTTGACCGCGCGAGTGTTGCGAGCGGCTCTCAGTCAGTAGTAGTCTTTGCGAGTGAGTTGTCGCTATGCAGAGTAGCAGTCAGTCAGTCGTTGCGAGTCTGTCAGTTAGTAGTCGTTGCGAGTCTGTAGCTCTGTCTAGTTGAGAGCAGTACTGAGTCTGTAGTCGTCATGCAGAGCGGTCGGTCAGTAGTAGCAGCCCAGTGCGGTTGTGTGATGTAGGCGGTCGGCAACAATGGTCAAGATGAGGAATAAGGTATACTGTTAATTAATATAATCATTAGATAATAAAAAATTTATTTATTGTAATTATTCTCCAACAAGTCTCCCAATAATAATTTTTTATTTCAAAAGCATTTTCTCAAAAGTTTAATTTTTTTTGAACTAAAGATCTCGTTGCACTTCCCATTTCATTCCACTTCTTTTTGAAGAAAAATTTCACTAGAATTAAAAAAAAAAAAAAAAAAGGGAGAATATTATTATTTGCAATGTAGTTCCTCCAAGTGCTGCGCAACAACAAGAGCGGATATGTGACATCCATTTATTCTGAGGTAAGACTTTAATTCTGATTGTTTTTACACAGGGCCAAAGACCGATATTTCGGTTTAATTGAATTTTCTTATCACTAAATGGACTTTAATTTTTCATCAGGAATTTATATTTGAGTCAGATTGCGTATTTCACATTTTTGTTGCCATTGTCAGTACATTTGATTGTGGGCAGGTTACGCTTAGAGCCATGTCCATCAACATTTCTAATTAGTATCGTCCTTTCTTTAAAGATTTTGTGGGGAGGTTACACTTGGCTCCCATTTCTATTAAGTATTGCTATATTTTCTTTCTTTTAAAAATTGCGGTGGGGAGGTTACACTTGGCGACACCCAGTCCAGGATCGTATTTCGTTGAGAGTCTTTTGAGCGACAGTCAGATATCTGCTCTTATTTGCTTAGATAATTAGGATTTGGCGCAACGCTTTTAATAATATTGTGACTTTCTTTCTACAGGTCAACGGCAATTTGCTGCTTTGTTGTATTTGTGTGTTGCTTTTGCATTGTGCTTTTTTTGTGTTGTGAATAATTGTGACTATTGCAAAAATGCCGCGAAAGACTGTGAATAGTGTATCGCGAAGTATTGTGAATGAAATTACCGACTTAAACAACGTGACCGATAGTAATTGTGATACGCAGCGTGGTGATGACAATCCTGCGTTCACTAACAATCAGTGCATTCCAACCACTAATGATGACTTCTACCTTGATGATGAACAAACGAACTCAATTGTCTCGTCTGTTAATTTGACAATTGATGACGCAGAACGCTCTATTGTAATGAGCGCTGCCCAGCTTAACATACCCGATTCGGAAAACTCAAGTAATGTACAGACAAATCTGTCTAATGAAAATGAACAGATCACAGAAAGTAGGACGGATTTATTTAATTGCGAAATAATGACTGATAATGTGCATTCGACTGACAAACTTTTTTCTAAATCTCAGAATGACCAAATGGTCACACAAAGCGAAACAATTCCAGTTCCACCATTAATTAGCACAGAGAATAGAAATGCTAATTTTGGCTCAGATCAAATTATGGTACTATTGCTGCAACGACTTAACCAAATTAATGAAAAACTTGGCAATAGTGACAAAAAACAAGACAAACTTAATGAACAGGTCAAACAACTTAGGGAAGATAACAAACAAGATAACAAACACTTAAATGAGAAACTTGACAATAATGACGAAAATCTCAAACAACTTAGGGAAGATAACAAACACTTAAATGAGAAACTTGACAATAATGACGAAAATCTCAAACAACTTAGGGAAGATAACAAACACTTACATGAGAAACTTGACAATAATGACGAAAATCTCAAACAGCTTAGCGAACAAATTAGAGCCGTTGCCGCGCAGTGCCATGACACTAAGGAACAGTTGCGCGTGGAAATTGAGGCTTGTTCACAAAAAAATAGCGAAGAAATAAAGTCGGTTGCGCAAGAATTAAGGGAAATGCAAACAGCCGCGACAGATACACTCAGAGACGAAATTAGCGGAGTCGCCAAACAGTGCTCTGAAAAAGCTACACAATTACGGGACGAGTTTAGAGCAATGACGGTAGAACTTTCGCGCACTATGGACGCAAAGATAGACGCGAAATTCGAACAGCAGAACACTCAGATTAACGAGCGCTTTAGTCAGCACATACAGAACAGTGATACGCGTTTCCGCAGATTTATTCAAGATCAAAACAAAGTAAAACGACAAGTCATGGAAACAATCACTGCACAGAGACAAGAGGACAAACGTAAAATATTCGCGAAAGCGAAGACGTATGTAGACAATAATATTACTACAGTGTCCGACAAAATTAATACCATAGAACAATTGAACGCGGAATTACGGGATGAAATTTCTGATCTTAAAGCAAAAACGGATACACACACAGTAAATATTCAAACAGTGACAGATAGATTCGAACAACTAGATCTAACACAGGATTGCGATGTCATCAAAGCTGATGTTAAAAAACTGAGCGAAACTACGCGCAAGTTGCAAAAACAGATTAATGCGTCTGATTCTAAAACCGATGATCAGGTTAAAATACTGACTGAAAAATGTGATGAATTGGCCAGTCGTATTGATGTTATCGAAAATACTAATGACAATAAATCAGACGATACTGCACCGGTTTCTTTTATCCAAACACCTGAATTTCAAAATTTACAGCTGACAATTAATGAAATCGATTCATCTAACAACACGTTACGTCGGAAGTTATCAAATTTACAACAAGAAGTAACAGAGATGAAAAACATGTCAGTTAATAACATACCACAACAGACGCCACTTTATGAACATGTGTCAGACTCACGCAGCGCGTATAATTTGGGTAATCTACAGAGAGTACGGGACTTAGATTCCGATCAACCGCAGTTCAATAGATTCTCTTACGATCCTGAACCTGTTTCATTACACAGAGATGATAATTTCGACTATAAACATTTTCTGTCAGTAAGAAAGTTCAAAATATTTAAAAACGATAGAACGCAGATTCACCCACTGGATTGGATTCAACAGTTTAGCTTTGCTCTTCCACCGAATTGGCCTGTAACACATAAACTTGAATTTATTTGCAGTTTTTTGGAAGGCGAACCGGCAACTCGTATGAGACCGATCGCGAGACAGTGTTACTCGGTAGAGGAATTTCAGAATGCTTTTCTGTCAGCGTACTGGTCGAAGACGACACAGCGCGGAATTAAAGATCAACTAATTAGTTTGCCAAACTATGAAAACTCAAATTTTCCCAGTGTAACGCAATTTTTTGAGCACATGGTACAACAAAACCAGTACCTAAGTGAACCGTACAGTGAATCCGCACTTATACAACTATGCATCTCTAAATTACCACGGTCATTACGAGTGTCACTTCTAACGGGCCAGCAAAAAGAAAACATTTCAGCATTCAGAGATCTTTTACAGCTCTTGGAAGTACAGCAATCCGATTATTCTTTTGTAAACAAAAACTTTTCGAGTAACAACCAAGGTCAACAACAGTACTGCAATTATGATCAGGGACGTAATTTCAATCGGAAAGATAACAGACGCTTTAGGAACGATAACTACCAGAAACTTAATAACAGGCAAAATTCTAATTATCAATACCGTCAAAATTTTCAGCAACAGGAACAACACTTTAGTAACAATAGAGGTGTTTCACAACAACAACATCAAAACCAGCCGATTAGGATACCTAACCAACAATGGAATACACAAGGTCAACCAGGCTTTAATGTTTCGCCGCGTGGACGCATAGTCCCTGGTCCAACAAATAGTAACGTACGTCAGCAAGGAAACAACTACGTACAAAGAAGACAGTATTTCAATTCCTATCGTAATGCACCGTATAGGAATGACTATTACGACAGACGTAAAAATAATGAAGACAATTTTCAGCGAACGTCTAACAACAGTCGGTCATACCAACAGCAAAATCATACGCAAGAACATATTCTCATGAATGAACCCGACAGTAGGTACCATCCAGAGCGTAACACGCCTGGAAGAAGTAATAGGACAGTTCAAATAGTCGAAATGCCACAGAATCCTCCTAATAATAATAACACGTCAGATAGAATCTGACTAGATAATGTACAGGACGCATCTTGCAATAATACAAGCACTACCTTAGACACGCAAAATGTTGTTCACGAAAATGTAATTACTTTTGACGACATCAGAGACACTCTTTTACAGGAAAGACCAGTTATTCAGAAAACCATTTCACATCCTGTTATCGAAATTAAAATTGGTTCATCGAAATTCTCAGCAGTAATTGATTCCGGATCACCTATATCAGTAATAAATGAGGAGACTTTTAATGAGTGCAACAAAGAGAATACTTATCCGACATTACCTTTAGGCAAAACAAAAGTGAAAGGAGCAGTATCGAGTAAAGGAGTAGACGTTAAATTACAGACACATTTATCATTTTGTATCGCAGGTCACACGTTTCACTCTAATTTTTGGATTGTTCCTTTATTGACAACAGACGTTATTTTAGGCACGAATTTTCTGGTACAACACGAAGCAGTCATTGATTTTCAGAATTCTTATTTAATGTTAAAGGATGAAAATGTACAACTTGCTTTAGAATTTCAGCACTCATTATCTGCGGAAGAACAAACAATTAACCGCACAGAGGTCATTTCCGCAACACGTGACATAGACTGTAATCCCACATTGTTAACGGATACGTACGTACACAACTATAATACTCCAGACGAAATGGACTACGACGTAATACAAATGATTTCCGATAAAGTTAAAGAGAGTAGTGCAATTACAGACGACGAACGAACGCAATTACACAAAATTCTTTTACAGCAAGCTCCAGTTTTTGACAACATTCCTGGTACTATGTCCGGCTTTATGTATGAATTTCAAGTCAAACCGCATGACACATTTAAAGCAAAGCATTATCCTATTCCATACATTCACAGAGAACAGGTTAAAAAAGAATTGCAGGATATGCTCGACCAAGGAATTATAGAACCAGCAGTTAGTCCGTACATAAACCCGCTACATATTGTTAAGAAAAAAGATGGCTCACTTCGCCTTGTACTTGATTCACGTCACATTAATGACATTATTATTAATGAAACAGATCGACCACAGACATTAGAGGAACTTTTACAGAAATTTCACGGTACAGCTATTTATTCCACATTAGATTTGAAATCGGGATTTTGGCAAATTCAACTTCATCCGAATTGTAGAAAATATACAGCTTTTCTCTGTTTCGGCGACTGTTATCAATTTTGCAAACTACCGTTCGGCTTAACTATTTCTTCTGCAGCTTTTATTCGCGGTTTGAACACAATACTTCCGACAGAACTTAAAGACAGAATTACGACGTATGTAGACGATATTCTTATCGCAGAAGCTAACTGGTCTGAACACAATATGATTCTTGAACAACTGTTACAAACTTTTCATGCACAAGGACTCACAGTTAACCTCAGTAAATCGCACTTTGGCAAAACTTCTATAAAATTTCTTGGACACGTAATTTCAGCAGAAGGCATTGCACCTGATCCGGAAAAACTTCAAGCTCTACGTGACATTACTGTTCCTACGACGAAGAAGCAATTACGCAGTTTTTTGGGATTAATTAACTTTTTTCGTAAATTTATTCATCATTCTGCTTTAGACACGCCTAGACTATGCCAATTAACAGGTAAAAACAGTATTTGGTCTTGGGATAAGCAAGCACACTCTGAATTCATGAACCTGAAACATGCTTTGTTGAATGCACCACTTTTATCGCATCCAGATCTTACTAGAAATTTTTCCATTGCTACCGACAGTTCCAACACCGCTTTAGGCGTACACATTTTTCAGGAAATAGAAGAAGATGGTTCTACAGTAATTAAAAACATCGCATTTGCAAGTCGCATTTTGTCACCTGCTGAACGAAATTATTCCGTCACAGAACTTGAAACATTATGTGTTGTATGGGCTTTTATGAGATTTAGGCACTTTCTTTATGGCAGACATACCACAGTTTACACAGATCACAGAGCGATACAATTTTTACTTTCGGCCAAATTCACGCACGACAGATTAAGCAGATGGAAACTTTATTTACAGGAATTTAATTTTACAATAGTTCACATTCCTGGCACACAAAATGTTATAGCAGACGCGCTATCGCGTTCTCTCGGCAACAATCAGCAAGACGTAGCAACCAACTTCTGCAAAACAAATTTCAGTGTCATGTACATTCAGCAAGTTGCATTTGAAAATTTTATTTCATCGTCATTACAGGACATAGCACAAGAACAAAATAAGGACAATGTGTGGAAAGAAATTAAACACCTTTGGCAAGATAGGAAAAATGTTACGATTAGGAACCACTACACTGTACGCAATGACATTCTGTTTCGCCGCTCTCATCCTGACAGCAACATTTGGTTATTATGCATTCCTGACGAACTGGTTAACAAACTAATTTGGTACACTCATTTAAGTTACGCACATTACGGAGCACGAAAATGTTTTCTTATACTGAGACAGAACTGTTATTTTACCAACATGGAAAAACGTATACGACGAGTTTTAGCGTCTTGTAAAATCTGCCAGAAAGCTAAATCAGACACCACTTCACATATTCCTCCATTATATCCCATTATACCTGTTAAATTAAGACACATGGCCGCAGTAGATATTTTTGGTCCGATTCCGAGAACTAACAGAGGTTTTTGCTACATTTTTGTCGCTGTTGAGCTCACTTCAAAATTTGTTACTTTCACTCCGTTACGCAAAGCTACTGCTAAAACTGTTTCGAAAGCATTTGTAAAACATTTTCTATTTCATGTAGGGCATGTAATGAAAGTAATTTCTGACAATGGATCTCAATTTCGTAGTAGTGTATGGACACGCATGTTACGAGCTAGAAACATTTCTCCGATCTATATATCCAAGTACCACGCTTCTTCGAACCCTTGTGAAAGATTAATGAAGGAAATTGGTAAGCTGTGCAGAATATACTGCCACAAAAGACATATTGATTGGGATACACACATACTCTCATTCCAAGATGTAATTAATTCCATTCCAAATGAATCCACTATGCTATCTCCGACTGTTATACTGAAAAACGTTGAACCACCGAACAAAATTAAAGAATTAATAGAATTCCCCAAAAATCGTCGCCTACGACACCACGAAATAATTGACATTGCGCTGAACAACATCAAACGTGCCGCAGAGCGCCGGAGAAGACAGCAAAAACAGGTTTGTACACGCCGCGACTTTCACGTTGGACAGAAGATATTAGTACGTACACACTATTTATCCAGCAAATTAAAAGGTAAGTGCAGTAAATTTGAACTTCTATACGCAGGTCCGTATCGGATTCGCAGTATCCCTCACCCCAATGTTGTACACGTCGAAACTTTGAGAACCAGAAAATCGAAAGGCAATCACCATATCTCAAACATTAAACCGTTTATTGAGTGAAACCACTGTATGATTCAACACACTATGATGCCATTTACTAATGCAATTAATTCACCTGACTAATTATTGATGATTATCGTATTTTTTTTCTTGGCAAGTGCCCGGCAAGGTAAGGTTAGCAGGTCGCTTTTCTTGTCGTCACACATCAGACCATGCATATTTTTCCAGATGAATTTACACATTTACGACTATTTCTGCAATTATATTTATGTGACTACTTATTGATGATTATCGTATTTTTTTTTCTTGGCAAGTGCCCGGCAAGGTAAGGTTAGCAGGTCGCTTTTCTTGTCGTTACACATCAGACCGTGCACATTTTCCATTTTTTTGTGTATATGACTGTACTCCAGTTTTGTTTGTATGCACTATGAAATAGTTAAGATATAACACACACCAGTCGACTTTGACATTTTTTTTGCCTTATGACATCTCAACATCGTGACTGTTTCACATTTTTTTTGCTACTGCATTGTATTATTCTGTGTACATTTTTTCGCATCCGAACACTGTCAATGTCTTGGACATATTACGTTTTCTGTCATGTTATGCTGTATGGTTAATTGTGTCACCATAAACCAGTCATTATTTAGTGGGTATAGGATTTAAATGCAAGACATTAATCTTTGTTCATCAATTTCAGAAAGGAATGATGATTCTAAGAAATAAATTTAACATAAATGGGAATTTCACCTACGGAATAAACGAAAGGAGATGCAATAACTTTATGAGGAAGAGTAAATGGATCAGGATTAACAAACATTAACAAGAATATACTATACTCATCGAAGAATAGCAGTCTTAACTAATTTTTTCTTTCAGAATACAAGGTGATTGATGCAGGCTGTCAGAGAGAACTACACATCTTAGTTTTAGTGATGAAATATGCTAGAGATAAGGAATAGTTATGTAATGAGTAATGAAGTGATTTTTTGCAGATGATAGTGAATACTGATGAATAATGATGAAGGATATGATGTTATGAATAATGAAGTTTTTCTTTACAGGTGATGATAATGGTGAAGTTATGATGATATGGATAATGAAGTTTTTTTCTTTATGCCACGTAGTTATTTAAGTATTTGTTGCGGTTTGCTTTGACAGCAGGTGTTACATTGCATAGTAGGATGACGGAAAGTTTTGGAAAGGACAGCTATGGAACACATTTTATACACATTTCACTACTTGTTAATTCGAAGTTCACTACTTTTCAGCATAGTGTGCGTTTCTTCTTTCAGGTCAATAATCCGTTTTTGTATTTTTTCCAGGAGAAGTTTTTCATGACACTTACTAAACCTGTTACTTATTATACCTGTTCTAGTACTTGCATTTTTATATTTTTTACCCATTTGTGTTTATCATTTATAAATGTGATCACATGTACTGCCTTGTTACATAATCTTGCTACAGCTGACTCATGACGAATGACGTTACCTATCCTCATTTGCAGCAATAGGTCAAAAGCAAAAAGTATTATGCCTCAGCAATTAATTATCGATCCCAACGCAATGCATTGCTACCAAAAAAATGTATTACCAGTCCCACATAATGTCACTAGTTTATGATAATTCTGAATAATACTGATCAACTCTGAATAGCATGTCACTCGAGTAATGACCTCTTAATGAGACTATATTCAAAATAATGCTTTGTCACTAGCTAATAACTGCCACTGTTTATTGTAATGCCTGTGATTACTAATGATTTGACTGTAATTAACTGATTTTTAATAATGACTTTGTAATGATCTGAATAATACTGAATGATGAACTATGTTTTATTCTATTCAATACTTGATGGCCACTGAGTGCCAATAATTAATGTCAATCAACGAAATTGTTATTAATTATGCCATTAATTAACTCTTGTTTTCAATGTTCATACTTTGTAATTGGAAATAAATGTGACTGTTTCATAATGCTTTGTAATTAGGAAAAGACTAATGATTCTTAATAGATTGGAATGACACATAATTAATTAACTATGGTACTGTTTAATAATGCTTTGTAATTAATTAAGGCTACAAATGATTAATTAATTAACTGTAATTAGACAAATGATTAATTAACGACAAATGATTAATTAACTGTAATTATACAAATGATTAATTAACTGTAATTATACAAATGATTAATTAACTGTAATTAGACAAATGATTAATTAATGACAAATGATTAATTAACTGTAATTAGGAAAAGGTTAATGATTCTTAATTATACTCTGTAACTGAAAAGAATGCGATTATTTCATAATGCTTTGTAACCAGGAAAAGAAGGCTACTGATTCTATGTACAACAATTAATGAACATTTTTCTGTAATACTACATACTTGGTACAGAAATGTTCAATAACTGGGCTATGAATGCCGCACACTACTACTGTAATTGTCAATATTATGTGACTTGATGTCCTTCACCTCATAAGCTGACTACCCTGAATTACTGCAATGTCCATTTGTCCTGTTTATCCCAGTGATCATGGAGCACTATATTTGGTTTTGCACTAATTCTACGTTGGTGTGCCTTGTAAGAGTGTGGTGTTGACACGACATGCTGTCCACCACCATGAGCGATGAAGACATTATTATGGTCCCACTGTTTGGTGTACCTAATGTACTGCCAAAATGAAAACATGGAACATTACTACGACAGTTCAGTGTCTTGGCTACACTGATAAATTCTGATGGGAAAAGAACTTCAAGTTGTGTCACTTGGTGTTGTACTACTGTGGAAAGATATGGACTTTCAGAGCAGCTGTGTGCAATCTAAAGTGCTACAACCATGATGCAATCCTTCCCTTTCCTATCCTGATTCTTGTCACATAAAGAAAAAATTTTTTTTTTGGTAACATCATTTATGTTCATAGGTTATACATTTTTCGATTCGCTAAACTCCAGTGTGAGTACACTTATGTCACTGGTCGACATGATGTTTGCCATTATGTTTATTTGTTGTGAAAATACTAAAGACATTTTTCAGTGCATGTGCACTTTGGACATGAATTTTTTTTGCCATTATGTTTATTTGTTGTGAAAATGCTAAAGACATTTTTCAGTGCATGTACACTTGTCAACATAATATTTTTTGCCAGTCTGTTTATTTGTTCTGAATATGCTAAAGAATTTTTTCAGTGCCTGTGCACTTTGTTATCTGTCAAATAATTTGTATATACTTTTCTGATTTGCTACTATGTTTTGTACTCACATTTTGTCTTTGTCTGATATATTTTGTACTTAGTGCGTGTGCACAACATTTACTTTATGTACTACATCTAATTATTCTTGCCAGTCTGTTTATTTGTTCTGCATATGCTAAAGAATTTTTTCAGTGCCTGTGCACTTTATCTGTCAAAAAGTTTGTATATACTTTTTTCTGATTTGCTACTATGTTTAGTATTCACATTTTGTCCTTGTCTGATATATTTTGTACTTAGTGCGTGTGCACAACATTTAAATATTCTGTAAGTTGTAGGATTTTGTTAATTAAAGAAAAATTTTGCCGCGCTTGGCAAGTCCAAATGACTCACCATCGCTGCCAAATTTTTGCCCCCCGAGTGGAGGGTTATGAAACACGTATGTAACGCAGCAGCGATGGCGAGGCATTGTAGCATCTGTGACCAGAGAGTATGCGCTTGACCGCGCGAGTGTTGCGAGCGGCTCTCAGTCAGTAGTAGTCTTTGCGAGTGAGTTGTCGCTATGCAGAGTAGCAGTCAGTCAGTCGTTGCGAGTCTGTCAGTTAGTAGTCGTTGCGAGTCTGTAGCTCTGTCTAGTTGAGAGCAGTACTGAGTCTGTAGTCGTCATGCAGAGCGGTCGGTCAGTAGTAGCAGCCCAGTGCGGTTGTGTGATGTAGGCGGTCGGCAACAATGGTCAAGATGAGGAATAAGGTATACTGTTAATTAATATAATCATTAGATAATAAAAAATTTATTTATTGTAATTATTCTCCAACAAGTCTCCCAATAATAATTTTTTATTTCAAAAGCATTTTCTCAAAAGTTTAATTTTTTTTGAACTAAAGATCTCGTTGCACTTCCCATTTCATTCCACTTCTTTTTGAAGAAAAATTTCACTAGAATTAAAAAAAAAAAAAAAAAAGGGAGAATATTATTATTTGCAATGTAGTTCCTCCAAGTGCTGCGCAACAACAAGAGCGGATATGTGACATCCATTTATTCTGAGGTAAGACTTTAATTCTGATTGTTTTTACACAGGGCCAAAGACCGATATTTCGGTTTAATTGAATTTTCTTATCACTAAATGGACTTTAATTTTTCATCAGGAATTTATATTTGAGTCAGATTGCGTATTTCACATTTTTGTTGCCATTGTCAGTACATTTGATTGTGGGCAGGTTACGCTTAGAGCCATGTCCATCAACATTTCTAATTAGTATCGTCCTTTCTTTAAAGATTTTGTGGGGAGGTTACACTTGGCTCCCATTTCTATTAAGTATTGCTATATTTTCTTTCTTTTAAAAATTGCGGTGGGGAGGTTACATCTTCTGATGACTTTATTAGTCGATAAACGACAGCGTCATCTGTAAACAACCGAAGACGGCTGCTCAGATTGTCTTCCAAATCGTTTATATAGATAAGGAACAGGAAAGGGCCTATAACATTACCTTGGGGAACGCCAGAAATCACTTCTGTTTTACTCGATGACTTTCCGTCAATTACTACGAACTGTGACCTCTCTGACAGGAAATCATAAATCCAGTCATACAACTGAGACGATATTCGATAAGCAAGCAATTTCACTACGAGCCGCTTGTGTGATACAGTGTCAAAGGCCTTGCGGAAATTCAGAAATACGGAATCGATCTGAAATCCATTGTCAATAGCACTCAGCACTTCATGTGAATAAAGAGCTGTGTCAATAGACTTTTCCTCGACGTACTTCATAATGTTCGAACACAATATATGTTCTAAAATCCTGCTGCATATCGACGTTAACGATATGGGCCTGTAATTTAGTGGATTACTCCTACTACCTTTCTTGAATATTGGTGTGACCTGTGCAACTTTCCAGTCTTTGGGTACGGATCTTTCGTCGAGCCAACGGTTGTATATGCTTGTTAAGTATGGAGCTAGTGCATCAGCACACTCCGAAAGTAATCTAGTTGGCATACAGTATGGACCAGAAAACTTACTTTTATTAAGTGATTTAAGTTGCTTCACTACTCCGAGGATATTTACGTCTACGTTACTCATGTTGGCAGCTGTTCTCGATTCGAATTCTGGAATATATACTTCGTCTTCTTTTGTGAAGGCATTTCGGAAGGCTGTTTTTCGTAACTCTGCTTTGGCAACACTGTCTTCGATAGTATCTGCATTGCTATCGTGCAGAGAAGGCATTGATTGTTTCTTGCCGCTAACATACTTTCCATACGACCAGAATCTGTTTGGAATTTCTGCCAGGTTTCGAGACAAAGTTTCGTTGTGGAAACTGTTATAGGCATCTCGCACTGAAGTCCGTGCTAAATTTCGAGCTTCTGTAAAAGATCGCCTATCTTGGGGATTTTGCGTGTTTAAATTTGGCATGTTTGTTTCGTTGTTTCTGCAACAGTGCTCTAACCCGTTTTGTTTACCAAGGAGGATCAGCTCCGTTGTTTGTTAATTTATTTGGAATAAATCTCTCAATTGCCGCCGATACTATTTCTTTGAATTTAAGCCACATCTGGTCTACACTTATATTATTAATTTGGAATGAGTGGAGACTGTCCCTCAGGAAGGCGTCAAGTGAATTTTTATTTGCTTTTTTGAATAGGTACATTTTTCGTTTATTTTTAGAGGATATGGTGATTACAATATTCAGTCTCGCTCGACAACCCTGTGTTCACTAATCCCTGAATCGGTTTTATGCTCGTTATTAACTCAGGATTATTTGTTGCTAAGAGGTCAAGTGTGTTTTCACAACCGTTTACTATTCGCGTGGGCTCATGAACTAACTGCACGAAATAATTTTCAGAGAATGCGTTTAGCACAATTTCGGGTGATATTTTATGCGTACTTCCGGAATTAAACGTGTATTTTCGCCAACATATCGACGGTAAATTAAAGTCACGACCAACTATTATCGTATGAGTCGGGTACGTGTTTGAAATCAAACTCAAGTTTTCTTTGAACTTTCCAGCAACTGTATCATCTGAATTGGGAGGTCGGTAAAAGGATCCAATTATTATTTTATTCCGGTTGCCGACAATGGCCTCTGCCCATACTAATTCACAGGAAGTATCTACTTCAATTTCGCGACAAGTTAAACTACTTCTGATGGCAACAAACACTCCACCGCCAACCGTGTTTAGCCTATCCTTTCGGAACACCGTTAGGTTCTTCGCAAAAATTCCGGCCGAGCTTATATCCGGCTTTAGCCAGCTTTCAGCGCCTATAATGGTTTGAGCATCAGTGCTTTCTATTAGCGCTTGGAGCTCTAGTACTTTCCCAACACAGCTACGACAATTTACAAATGTTATACCAATAGTTACTGTATCTACGTTTTTCCTGTGTTCATCCTGCACCCTTTGTGACTGAAGCCCTTTTTGTGTTTTCCCGAGACCCTCTAACCTAAAAAACCACCCAGTCCACACCACACAGCCCCTGCTGTTTCACAACTTACTGGCACAACTATGCATGTTTTATTGTACAGCACTCGCTGTCAGAGTTCAATTGTGTTTGCTCGCGAACTGCTAACAAAGTTTAGATTTGCCTGGACGAAGTACAAGCTCAAAATCAAATTTATTTAACCATAGAGCCCCGTAGGTCAAACGACTGGTTGGATCTTTTAGCCCCCAAAAGCCATTTAAGTTCAGCGTGGTACGTCATGGCCTTGAAACTTGCCCATGCAGATAACAACGGAAACAGGTGATGCCAAAAGTTAGCATGAGCATTTCATTTTTGGTAGCTGAATAGTTTCTTCCGATCCTATTGAGGTGTCTAGGAGTGCAAGCTATTGTGTATTCTTTCCCCTCTATTTCATGACTTAAAACACAGTTTCGAATATGGTTGGTCGAGTCACACAACAGTACAAGCTGTTTTATATAGTCAGAAAAAGCAAGGACGGGACCAGTAGTCAATAAATCTTTCAGTCTCTCAAATACTGCTTCGAAACTTTGAGTATAGTGAGATTTTGCTCCCTTCTTTAAGAAATGAATAAGGGGTCTTGCTACCTTCGCAAATTTTGGAATGTATTTCCTACAAAAATTGGCGATCCCGATATATAACTGTAATTACCTCACTGCACTAGGTGCTGGAAAGTCATTTACGGCTTGTTCCATTCATTGGTCGGGTCATAAAACCGTCATGGCCTTTAATATTGCCTAAACAGTGGACCTCTTGTAATGCGAAGTGGCACTTTCCCAAGCGAAGGGTCAGTCATGCCGCACGTAATTGCTCAGTGGCCTCTGGCAGACACAGCCTTGAAAGAAACAGTGATACTGCCAGGGTGAACCACGCAATGTTTCGGTTTCAGACCGTGTAGATCTCTGTCCGAAAGCGCTGGAAAGTCGCTGGTACATTTTTCCAACTCAATGACATCTGACGATACTGTTAGCGACCAAAAGAACGGAAAACGCTGTTTTAGGTCGAGCCTCTACTGGGACGAACTTCATAAATCCAAGGTGATAAAACAATGGTAATGCCGCAGATTGTCTGAGAACTTAGTAATGTTCGGCATGGGGCACGCGTCAGTTGTCGTCCGTTGGTTTAAAGATCTACAGTCACAGCAGAATCTATAAGGACTTCTTTGGAGTGATGATGACAGGCGTTGACCGAGGACTGGTGCTTTCTTCAATATTTCGATCCTGGGACTGTTGATCAATGAATTGCTCCGTCACTGGTTGTAGACAGTGCAGTACCCGATGCGGCTTTTTGTATACTGCCGGCTTGTTTTCAGTTGAAATTCCGTACTGCACTAATGGCATAGCCGGCACTGGTCCACGAGGGTCAAATGATTCTGCATATTTCTCCAATAATCCGTCCATGTCCACTCTATCACATCTGTTCAGATACGACACCTTTACCCTTAGTGCGGTTAAACCGACAGACTGTCCCACCTTCGTGTATTCTACACTGAAATCCCTATACAGTTCATCTTCCTCCAACAATTCTATCTATCAGTGTACCTTCTGACAGACACTCCTCTTTCAAACCTGAATTGCCTACACTGATGGGCACCACGCAGCCTCTCTCAATTTCCTGCACAAGATTGTTATCCTGATTCCACCTTTCACGCGCCAGCAGACATTTCCCAATGGAGTGTTCCACGTTTCTGCACCCTTGACACTACGGCTTTCTACAGAATTGCTGAATGTGGCTCGGAGGTTCACATAGATAGCATATGACTTCTGTATTAAAAACTATTCGCTTCTCGATCGACCTAGTCACTGAGTCGACTTCAGCCATAGTTGCTGCAGTTTCTAGTCTTTCGTCCGAGGTTTTCAGGAACTCTACCGTACTTTTCGCGATATCTTAGATGGTAGATCCCTTAAAAAAAAAAAAAAAAAAAAACAACAACCGGGGGGGGGGGGGGGGCATCAAGGGCTCTTCGTTTTGCTTCCTGCAGAATGGCCTTATTGGCACGATCAACATCCGTCAGTTCACACGTGCTGATAGTGACTTTCTTGATTCAGTTTACAAAACTCTACCGACTCTCCTTATTTTTGGACTATACCATTAAGTTGTTCACAGTAATACCTAGAAGTATATTTCTTCTGTAACGATGTACTAACCTTTTCCGAAAGCACTGAGCATCACATATCTTCTCATTGCACATTACGTATGTTCTAGCGTACCCTACTGATTTTAAACGAACCATACGTAACAACTTCTAGCAACTCTAGTTTTCTAACTCCGCAGTTGTATGTAAATATCAAAAAAGACAAAAACATCTTCCCTACAATTACCCAAAAATGGGACAACCTATGAGGCAGTATCAGCATCAAGGGTGGGCGGAGACACGCTAGGAATTGACCGTTCCCTTCTTTCACCATTTAAACGATCTATTTCCTTATGCAAAGTCTCATTTTCAACTCGAAATTTAACTACCTCATACAGTAAATGCTGAATGAATCTTACTTTCTCGCCGACAGACGTTTCGCTTGCTACTACTATCAAAGTCGTGGAATAAACCCAAACAGAGAAGAAAGGACAGGAAAAACACTACCTGACGGACCAAACAAAAATTAAAGTCGCCACTTACTTGAGATATGGCAGTGACTGTCAGTGCTGCTGCCTCCTCTTCGTTTCTGCCCTCCGTCGGTCCACCATAACAGCCCCTAACAGTTGTTCCGACATCGAGTGTAACGGATTGTTGTTATGGGAAGGTGTGGGCGAGCAGTTCTCTGCTGGAGGTGAGTGGAGGTGCCGACAATGTAGCAAGCCAGTCATTGCAAGTACTCTGTATTAACAATCATGCGGCAACGTAGATCAGTGCGTCTGTAGCAAGCAGACAGTAGACGGCGGCCAACGTACCTCAGACTCGTTCACGTCAACAGAGACGCGCCGGAAGCGTGAGATAGGATGGCGGGTCAGCAACAAGACAGTGCGTAGCCAGGCAGAATTACATGGGTGATGAACACGGAACCGCAGACAACGTGGGCCAGACCATGAGACGGTGACAGGTCGATGACTGCCCGAGCTCAGGCAGACAGACGGCGGCCGTTGGTTCATGGCCAGGTAACAGCGGCAATGGATGCGTCGAACGTTCAGCATCGACGCACGGACTGTGCTTTAAAGTATAGCCCAGCAGTATCGAAGCTGACGGGCTGAACATGTGGGTTTAAATACCGCTGCCCCGTGCTGAGCTTGCGGAAGAGTTGTGTTTTGTGTTGTCTGGAAACCTCTGGACCAGAGGCCGATGACCGGTGTCCTGCTGTTGCCATGCAGTAGTGTGTCAAAATGCTGAAGTTTCCTGAACGCTGTTCCACTACCAGGTCGTTGTAATGCCGCAGCGGCTCTACGGAACTGCTGTAGCGACAGGAGTGTTGGCTGCAAGACATGCTGTGGCTACGATCTGATGACGGTTCTGGGCTGCTTTCCATGCTTCTGAAGTTCTATGGTGGTAGATAGGAAACATTGTAATATGAAAAATGAAATATCAGTTCAGAACGACATATTACCCACACACGCAGAGTGGAGTTTCCTATAAAGTCTGCCTTGGAAACTATAGATCGCCATTCGTTTCCTACACAATTTCACAATTCACTGGTACTTATTGATTAGCAGACTGCTTAACATTCATATCCTACAATTGCCCAATGAGTGGTATATCTGGATAATGGATTGGCGAGAGAAGGAACAGTACACTCCAGACAACACACGGAGCCACCTTGTTAGATTGGTTCAAATGGCTCTGAGCACTATGGGACTCAACTGCTGAGGTCATTAGTCCCCTAGAACTTAGAACTAGTTAAACCTAACTAACCTAAGGACATCACAAACATCCATGCCCGAGGCAGGATTCGAACCTGCGACCATAGCGGTCTTGCGGTTCCAGGCTGTAGCGCCTTTAACCGCACGGCCACTTCGGCCGGCACCTTGTTAGAATACAGAACTATACAGAGGTGAGAGTTACTTTTGCAGAAGCGTCAGCCTGCCTACCAACCTTGAATGAAATATTAGGATGGTGCATAAGTTCGTAGCGTTTTTGTTTTGCATGTTGGTATTCCGGTTGCTATGGGTTTATTTATCGATTTTTTATTTGTTGTTCACTATTGCAATATGATTTTACATATTGTCATTTTGTGATTTGGAGATAAAGAGTGGATAAAATGGAGTGTCAAGTGCAGAAATCGGAACATTTCAGACAAATTCTTCTGTTTGAGTTCAATACAAAGGTGACAACAGTGCAGGCAGCTAGAAAAATTTGCGGGTGTACGAGGATAATTCCATTAGACCATTGGACAGTGCACGGCAAGAAAATTATTTTCTCGTTTTAAAGAGGCTCGTTTTGACGCGACTCTCCACATTCAGAAAGAACTTCGGTGTTTGATGAAGATCTTTTAAACGCATTAATCCACTAACCGGTTGGTTGGTTGGTTGGTTTGGGGAAGGAGACCAGACAGCGTGGTCATCGGTCTCATTGGATTAGGGAAGGATTGGGAAGGAAGTCGGCCGTGCCCTTTCAGAGGAACCATCTCGGCATTTGCCTGGAGTGATTTAGGGAAATCACGGAAAACCTAAATCAGGATGGCCGGACGCGGGATTGAACCGTCGTCCTCCCGAATGCGAGTCCAGTGTCTAACCACTGCGCCACCCCGCTCGGTCCACTAACCGGAATCAGTACAGTTGAGAACAGGCAAATGTGGTGAGCTGTGATCATTCCACCATCGTGCGATATTTGAATGCAATGGGGAAGGTTCAGAAATCGGGTGTATGGGTACTGAATGCTCTAAGCCAAAGTCGGGCGTAGCCACATGTGCAGCTCTGCTTGCTCGTCATCAATTGGCTCGTGAACAACAGCTACTATTCCTATCCTGTATCGTTAATGGTGACGAGAAATGGTGTCTTTATGCTAACATAAGTAAAAGAAATGAATGGCTGAGCCCAAACAAAGCAGATACTCCCCGTACTAAAATTTGCGCGCACCCACAAAAGATAAGGTTGTGCATCTGGTGGAATAATGACGGTGTGGTGTACTACGAATCGCTGTTGACAAAATTGGGTACGTAGTACATCCGCAAATTGACAGGCAAGATAATTAATTTAGAGAGTTCCGCTTCGTTTCTACTAATATTTAATCAAACTACGACCGGTTTCGAGTTTTTAAAATCCCATCTTCAGGCGTATGTAATTATAGTATTTGATAATACATAACATGGGGTCTGGCCAGTCAGTGCCTGAGTTACAATCACTGAAAGCTGGCGGAAACTGTCCGCTACCGGGCAGCCGCACGGTAGGAACACCAAACACTACACAGTAGATTTTAAAATCTCGAAACCGGTCGTGATTTGAATAAATATCAGTACAGCTGAAGTGGATCTCTTTAAATTAATTATCATCACTGCTGACATTTATTGTCAACAACTGAGTCGTACTGCAGATGCAATCCAAGAATAATAATCAAGAAGACTGCGTGAAGGGATGGTACTCCACGACAACGCCCACCCGCATTCAGCTAGACAAAAAACACTATACAGGAGTTCGGTTGGGAAGTCGTCCCCTAACCACCTTATTCACTTGATCTTGCGCCCTCAGATTTTCGCCTTTTCTGCTCTCTATCGAACAACCTCCAAGGAACTTCCTTTCAGGATGAAAATGCGCTCCGAAAGTGGCTCGACAAGTTCTTTGCTTTAAAACCATGTGATTTCTACAGTAGCGGAATCGAAAAGTTACCGCAGCACTGCAGACTGTTTAGAGAAGTGGAATATATTACTGAAGACTACAGTCTTTGTTAGGTGGATCTGTTGTGTTTGTTAAAATTGTGGGAGAACGCTGCGAACATATACACCAGTCTACTAGTTTTTTGCATTAGTCAGTAATTTATTGCATACGCTATACCCCCAATCGTCATTCCGTCATTAAGTTGAAAATGGTTACTGAAGCAGACGAACAATTTTTGAAAGTCAGCTGACGAAATAGCTATATGGCGTCTCAGTCTGAAGAAAACTACATAGCGCTTAGAACCATATGCAAGTATCAGATAATCGGAACAAAATATGTCTTCTCAAGAGCGATAGTAGCATTAAGACAATGTTAAACGGGAATGACACCTTCACCAATTTTCTTTTACATTCTTTGCAACAACAGGCATTTTGGTAGCATCTAAAGTAGCCTTATCCGGTAAGATCCATGAGAGATTTTTGTGAAATCCTTTCATACCAGCTTTACTTAATCATCGTCACTGATGCGAAACAGTAGCGATAGAGAAACAGGATTTGACAGAGCTGTCGAAAGTACTAAAATATTAGGCTCAACCGTAAATTACTCAGTATCATTCTCCTCAGGTACAGGAAAGTTCGAAAATTTTACTACTCCCATGGTGTTCGGTGTCAGGAATTCGTAGATTTTGAGACAGCTCTCGACAGTATGTAACAAAATCTACACTATCAATCCTGCACTCAGCGTCAGGATGCCAACTGAGGCGTTACATGAGTGAGAAGTATCGGCACCAAAGTCCGGAAAGCTGTTACTGGCCGTTGTGCTGACCCCATGCCCCTCCACACCACATCCGAATGACCCCAGTAGCAGAGGACGACACGGCGGTTGGTCGGTACTGAATGGCCTGACAGAGCCAGTAGACGGAGTTTAGCTTTTTGAATTATAACTAGCTTTCAGTTTCTGGAAGAAAATTTGTGGTTATTCATACATGCTCGTCTTATATGGGAGACTGTACCAGTTACATGAAATTTTGTCTAGGAAGGCATTGATAATTTCTTTGCTATTTGGTGCCAAAATTACTGTTGATTTTGACCAGTATAATGAGAAAGACTCTATGCATGATGATGCTGATGACAATGACGCCGCCTCCCCCTTTTCATTACCCTACGCCGCTATACCTTCTAATAATTTTCTGCTTCCTTTCTTTATTTTCCCCGCAATAGCTTTGCAAATTGCCACAGCTATCAAATTTGCACATAATTTCACACATTGGATTAGTTCTTCAGTTTACTCTCACATTCTCTCTGTTTTATTATCAGCTTGTGAAAGGCCGCAAAAACCTATACTTACATTTCAATCCAGAGAAGAGTAGCCCACTGTAACAGATATCCTCAAGCACTCATTAAGCACAAGTGTTTTCCCTGAGGTCTGGAAACAAGGGCTAGTTAAGTCACTACCTAAAAAGGACGCTGCCACAGCACTTTGCATTCTTCCCGCACTGTCCAACATTTTAGAGTATATAGTCCACGACCAGCTGACAAACTGCCTAACTACAAACTACTAGACCAGGGCCGTTCAGCAAAGCTGATGGGAGCCCGGAGCTCCGAGAAGTAAACAGAGCGACGGGTGAGAGCAACGGAAAGAGCGCGGGCCGTGTCGGCTGCCAGTCCGAGCCGTCGGCGCATTTAGACCTGGCAGAGGCAGCATGAAGCTCTAACAGCAGGCCCTCGGCACCACCTTGTATTAATATTGCAAGGGGGATCTACAACTTCTTACTGAACATGATGGTCGTGTAAAAGTTCAGAGCGTCACAAAGAATTAAACCATATAAAGAAATGCAGTTTAACACGTCATTATTCTGTAAGTCACACGGCAGAATACGAAAAATATGTCGACAGCGAACGAAAGGCAATAATCCTTCAAACCAAAGCCAGGTTTTCAAACGAAGTAGGTTACCACTTAATTATAAGTTTTGTTTATAATATGGTGACAATAGAAGAACTAAGGTAAAACTGCTTCGTTTCAACAATTACCATGTCAGTTTTGAGAGCTCGTACTACTGATATTATTTGATAAAAATATTTCACATTATTTGCAGGACATTCATTATCCTGGAAGAGATTATTCTGTGACAATTGGCTACAGACTTTATTATCGAGTGAGGTGGCGCAGTGGTCAGCACACTGGACTCTCATTCGGAAGAACGGCGGTTCAATCACGCGTTCGGCCATCCTGATTTAGGTTTTCCGTGATTTTCCTAAATCGCTCCAGGAAAACGCTAGGATGGTTCCTTTGAAAGGGCACGGCAGACTTCCTTTCTCATCCTTCCCTAATCCGATGAGTCCGATGACCTCGCTGTACGGATTCCTCCCCCCAAATCAACCCAATCCAGAATTTCTTATCGCACAGCTGTGCACTTGAAGCCTTTTGCTGAAGATGAATTTATTAAAGAATGCCTTGTAATAGCGGCGGAAGTCCGCCCCGGTAGCTGAGTGGTCAGCGTGACAGACTGTCAATCCTAACGGCCCGGGTTCGATTCCCGACTGGGTCGGAAATTTTCTCCGCTCAGGGACTGGGTGTTGTGTTGTCCTAATCATTATCATTTCATCCCCATCGACGCGCAGGTCGCCGAAGTGGCGTCAAATCGAAAGACCTGCACCAGGCGAACGGTCTACCCGCCGGGAGGCCCTAGCCACACGACATTTCCATTTCCAGCGGCGGAAGAGATGTGTCCACAACTGGTACCGCATCTACCGGTTGCATAACAATGTTTATGGCTGGCTTATGGGCAAATTTTCTTAAGAGAAAACTTGGTTTAAAAATGAGAATTTTGGCGATGGGTTATCCACAACTTGCCTTTTTGCATTTTAGAAGCTCATGGTTTACTGAAGGCGCGTTACTTTCTCGAGACACTATAATGCGCCGAACTGAAAAATTAAGAGAAAGATTTAGAGATTCGGCTGACAATAAAAGTAAAGACAGTCTTTGAATGAGTATCTTGACTTGTCAGGCATAACGCAGGTGGTAATTTCCAATAGGATAGTGAACAAAATGCTGCAAAGTTCGTGAAAAGATGTTAGATCTCATCCCATTGAAGGACACAACAATACGTCAAGACATGTTCGATGCACTTGAAGCGGTCTGCCATGGGAAGTCCTAACTTCCGTAGCAACAGACGGTGCTCCAGCTTTCAGAGAACAATGAAGAATCATGATCTCTAGGTTATCCCTATATATTTTGTGTTCCAAAAGCGTAAAACTGAGTTATGTAATGAGCTTGGTTGTGAAAATCACTGATTCTATTCGAGCGAAGAGATTCAGTCATCGCTTGTTCAAAGCGTTTCTGGACGATATCGCTTGTGAATATGGAGATTTGAGTTATCACTGTGAGGTTCCCCAGCTCAGTCATGCGAACGTTCTGGAGCGCTTCATGGAACTGCGCCAAGAAACATCGTTATTCACGAAAATGAAGAGGGGAAGTGTTTCTGAGCTTTCGGATGATTTAACCTTTTTAATGATGTGACAGGGTATCTTTGCGACTTGTGTATGTCACTTTCAGGGAAGGATGTTATTATGCACTTCTGTGACAACATAAAGGCGGCTGGAGGCTAGGAACGTCTCTTACTTTCTGAAGTTGTGAGTATTAATAAACGTTGCCATTGCTGCAAATTTTAGAGAGTATACCGATATTTCAAGAAAATTTCGTACTGAATTTGAAACATGATTCACTGATATTTCGCGCTTGGAAACTGATTTAGGAATTTTTGCTACTTTTTACTCTATAGATGTCGATTCTGTAAGCCACCCTCTCCAAATGGAAATAATAGATTTTCAGTGCGATTCAGAACTGTACGATAGATATCAGAGCGGAAAGACTTTAAGTGACTTTTACAAACATTTGTCACGGAAGCGTTACCCGCAATTTCATAGACATGCAGAACGGATGCTTAGTCTGTTCGGATCAACGTACAATTCTTAGCAGTTGTTTTCCCTAATGAGACAGAGTAAAATACGACTGAGATGCTGTATATCAGATTATCATCTGAAATGTGTTTTGAGACAATGTGCCGGCCGCTGTGGCCGAGCGGTCTAGGCGATTCAGTCCGGAACAGCGCTGTTGCTATGGTCGCAGGTTCGAATCCTGCCTCGGGCATGGATGAGTGTATTGTCCTTAGGTTAGTTAGGTTTAAGTAGTCATAAGTCTAGGGGACTGATGACCTCAGATGTTAAGTCCAATAGTGCTTAGAGCCATTTGAACCATTTAGACTGAACTTTGCTGAGTCAGTCATTCCCAACACTGAAGCTTTTACGCAAGGAAAAATAAATAAATGTAGAAAGGAGAAACAGAAAACTGATGTGGACTAATTTCGTATATTTTCTTTGTTATTCAGGTTCCTAGCCTGTCATCGCCCATTAACTTCCTACTTAGTGGGTATTTTCATTCATTTTGTCCTTTTTCTTGAATTTGAAAATCTCTTTAACACTAAGGTTCTTGTAATAACCGTATTTATTAAATGTTCAACATGTTTAATTAGAACTGCGATTCCTTTTTACGGTTCCTTTGGTAGCATATCCTCAGTTGCTCAACGGAGTATTGATTTACTTGTGACTAACAAACAATTTCAAATGCTGTCTTCTATTTTTCGACACCACGGTCTTCCAGAATTAGCCAGCTCTCCGTAGCGTTTGGCTGTCACTGTCAAGCGAACAGCCAAGAGCTCCGCGCTCCCGCTCGCAGAGAGCAGCAAACAGCAGAATCACGCTGCTCCATATAGCGGTACCCTGAACGACCCTGTACTAGACGAGTGCCAGTCAGGCGTCCGTAAACATTGCAGCACAACATCCGCCTTAATAAAGTTAACAGATGACGCGAAGCTTGCAATGGATGCACAGGAAGTTATTATCAAGTGCTTCTCGGACTTCAGCAGAGCGTATGACTTTGACGACTTCGACATTTTACTTGCCAACCGTAGCAGGCTCAATTTCTCGCAAAGTGCAGTGCAATGATTTATATCATACTTGACATCTCACCAGCAATGCGTCATGTCCGGCATCATACCACTTGCACGCTTATGATCTCCAGTTGTACCTACGAGTAGGTGGAAAAAAAAAAGGTCCAAATGGCTCTGAGCACTATGGGACTTAACATATGAGGTCATCAGTCCCCTAGAACTTAGAACTACTTAAACCTAACCAACCTAAGGACACCACACACATCCATGCCCGACGCAGGATTCGAACCTGCGACCGTAGCGTTCGCGCGGTTCCAGACTGAAGGTAGGTGCAAAAGTAAGCGGTACTGGTTGGTCGTTCTAGGCTCCTTAGGCAGAACATCTTTCATATTAATTGGGACAAATATCAACTTCTCTCCCTCGGCAAAGGGTCTAGCAGTAATAATAGAAGAAAATCTAAACTGGACTGAGCACGTAACTGCAGTGTATAAGGAGCTATCAGCATCCCTCCAACACCTACAAAAATATAAAAAGTTATTCCTTCTTGACCTGAAAAACAGACTTGTACAAACATGTATGCTTCCTTTGAAACTTCCTGGCAGATTAAAACTGTGTGCCGGACCGAGACTCGAACTCGGGACCTATGCCTTTCGCGGGCAAGTGCTCTACCAACTGAGCTACCCAAACACGACTCATGTCCCGTCCTCACAGCTTTACTTCTGCCAGTATTTCGTCTCCTACCTTCCAAACTTTACAGAAGCTCTCCTGTGAACCTTGCAGAACTAGCACTCCTGAAAGAAAGGATATTGCGGAGACATGGCTTAGCCACAGCCTGAGGGATGTTTTCAGAATGAGATTTTCACTCTGCAGCGGAGTGTGCGCTGATATGAAACTTCCTGGCAGATTAAAACTGCAGTTTCATATCAGCGCACACTCCACTGCAGAGTGAAAATCTCATTCTGGACCTATACTTCCGTTTACTGATTACAGCGATTTTATCCTGCAAGACCTTTCTCAGGAAAGCTTATCCCGCCTGGAACTAGTTATGAATGCCTGCGCTCGTTATACCTGTAATGTTCGACTCTTTGATCATATTTCACCATGCCTGCCTGCTGCGTGCAGACAAGCGCACAGATTCTCATACCCTCTCTATTCTTTGTTTTCTTATCGACGCACTGTTCCTCATATCTCTACTCGGCCTTAACGCTCTTAACAGAACAACATGGCAGAAACGCCCGTCCCGTCAGAGCAAAATCCTTTCTGCCCCATTCCAGCGTTCAGTCACTTTCTCGAAGTTCTTCTCAGTAGCGGAACCGAATTCTGGAATAGCCTCCCGCATTATATTTGACACTTCACTAACATCTCCAGCTTCAGAAGACAGTTAATGACGTATCTACCGAAGCAATAATAAGGATTGCCATTGTCTTTGTACTCACTCGTTACCTTTGTATATTCTTCTCTCCAGCCAGATCTTCCTCATTTCCCAGTATTCTTGGCTGGTGCAGTCTAATTAAATTTCCTTTCCTCAGAACTCGCTATATCAGAAAACATCTGTTTTGTACACCCGTAAATTGTTTTACGTCTGCCACTATCATTATTGTCATTATTATTATTATCATTTTACTATTATTATCATTAATTTCATCGTTACTAGTAGCAGCACCAGCAGAAGTAGTATTGCCAGTACTAACTTTATTCGTTCATAGTATTATTTACTCACATTGTCACTATAGACACTCAATTCATTTTAATACTATTTGTCATATCAAAATTCATGTTCCTTAGGTAATTATGATTTACGAAATGTTCTATATGTGTGAAAACCTGGTCCGATGTAAGAAAGAACTTGATGGCCCTCATTGAAAGAGGTAAAACAAATAAAAATAAATAAAATAAATAATTCAGTCACTGAGCTGCCTTATATAGCTCAACTTCATTATTGGTTTGTAATGACGCGGAGTTCTATTACAGTATCCAGTGATGCTCTTGTTATTATTCCACAATTATCCTACCAGAATTGTTTTCACTCTCGCGATTCGGTTTCTAAAATATTTGCAACGTGAGCAGCCATCATTCGGAGATTCAAAAAGTGATGTCTCATAAATACATGCGGTTATCATTTTAGACTTGAACTGCATGTTCACCTTTAACAACGTGTTTGCAAGCTGCGTCTTAAAACCGGTAATTAAAAAATTAATGTTCTCTCAGCATAAATTACAACTGTTGTGTCTAGACAAGTCAGCCTAGACACAATGTGAGGAAGCCGAAAGGCACGCGCTAAGCCAAAGCAGGGTGCGTGAGGTCTGAAACAGGATACGTAATGAATGATATAAAGAAAAGTACGTAGCTTCTGGAATACTTAACTTTAATCCATCCTTGGTACATCGCTATTGACGATATAAGTGAGACTCCTTAGATACAAGCTATGTAGGCTAATGGCGCCTTGCTAGGTCGTAGCCATGAACTTAGCTGAAGGCTATTCTAACTATCTGCTCGGCAAAGGAGCGAGGCTTCGTCAATGTAGTCGCTAGCAAAGTCGTCCGTACAACTGGGGCGAGTGCTAGTCCGTATCTCGAGACCTGCCTTGTGGTGGCGCTCGGTCTGCGATCACACAGTGGCGACACGCGGGTCCGACATGTACTAATGGACCGCGGCCGATTTAAAGCTACCACCTAGCAAGTGAGGTGTCTGGCGGTGACACCACAACAACCGTCCCCTATCTCACGTTCATGGAGCTTTACAACCATGTTTTTAGATCTATGGGACTAACTCAGCACATGTCTTGCTCAGTGACAAAACAGATCACCGAAACAACAGTTCCTAATAAGAGAAATTAGTCAGTGGCTAGAAATTTAAGCTGGCGTCAGCTGTATCAGTGACAGGGTACTGTCTGAGCACAACGCTTGATAAGAATGGCAAAACAAAGAGACGCTTGCGGGGCGACCTGAGTGTCAGGCGAGGGGAGCGGGCCGGTAATGACAAATAAACAGCGTCGGTTGCGGTGGGGGAGGTGTGGGTGGGGGGAGGGGAGGGGGGGAAGGGGTTACGTGTGTGGGGGACTGACATCGTGCGCTGCTCGTTACCGCGTTAACCCGAGTAACCGGGGGCGGAACCCCGCCGCGAGTCGCAGGGGCGGCAACGATTGATGATTGCTATCAGCACGCGCACGAGTAGAACATGCTTACTGGCAGTCGCTGCAACACAGGAAAATGCTGCAGGGCAGCCAGATGTCCGATTCTTGGTGCAAAAGGCTGGCAGCTGTGCAACGTGATGCACACAAACAGGTGGAAAGTTCGATTACGAATTAAAAAAAATGGTTCAAATGGCTCTGAGCACTATGGGACTCAACTGCTGTGGTCATAAGTCCCCTAGAACTTAGAACTACTTAAACCTAACTAACCTAAGGACAGCACAAATCACCCAGCCATCACGAGGCAGAGAAAATCCCTGACCCCGCCGGGAATCGAACCCGGGAACCCGGGCGTGGGAAGCGAGAACGCTACCGCACGACCACGAGATGCGGGCGATTACGAATTACGAATTAATCTGACGCATATGTGGCGTTGTGCTGCGTATAACTGTTAATATTTTAAGTTATATGTAAAAGAACACACAGCTGTTGTTAAAAATATTTTAATTTCCACTAACATTTAGGTTCACTGAACAGCAGGTGACAGTTGTCTAGGTCCTCGGTTAGTGCTTTGGTACACCTGATAACATTTTTTTTTCTTTTTCGTCTCATTCTCCATCTCCAGGATGAGAACGGGCTATTTTAGATGGTCCATGACACACTATTCTGCAAAAATTAACTACGAGATAGATAAAGTAGCATAACACATTAACAACTCGGCGGAAATAAATGAAATTACGGGAGCATGTAGTCAGAGGCCTCCCAGTCGTTCACAGAAAGCTGGATATCACACGGCGTTAGGTCAGTGTGACTGCAGCGCCAGATGGTGCTGGCTCCGCATCACGGGACAGTTGAAGGAACAGGGAAAGACAGCGCGTGTCAATCAGCGAACAGTTACAGCGCACTGTGGTTGTGTTCAACAACGTGGCGCACGAACAAATGGTTCAAATGGCTCTGAGCACTATGGGACTTAACATCTGAGGTAATCAGTCCCCAAGAACTTAGAACTACTTAAACCTAACTAACCTAAGGACATCACACACATCCATGCCCGAGGCAGGATTCGAACCTGCGACCGTAGCGGTCGCGCGGTTCCAGATTGAAGCGCCTAGAAAATGGTTCAAATGGCTATGAGCACTATGGGACTTAACATCTGTGGTCATCAGTCCCCTAGAACTTAGAACTACTTAAACCTAACTAACCTAAGGACATCACACACATCCATGCCCGAGGCAGGATTCGAACCTGCGACCGTAGCGGTCACACGGCTCCAGACTGTAGCGCCTAGAACCGCACGGCCACTCCGGCCGGCGAAGCGCCTAGAACCGCTCGGCCACACCGGCCGGCGCGCACGAACAACATTTGGATGACTTCACATGGGGAAGAATCATCGGGAAACTGGAAGCAGGGTGAAGTCTGAGGAATGTAGTCTGGTATTGCTCACAACGTTGTTACGCGTGCATGGGGAGCGTTCCGAACATTGCCCGAAAGAAAGGAGGTGGTCAGCCACGGTCACCTACAGCAGCAGATGACCGCTACATTGTGCAACAGGAACGAAGGCACCCACGTCAAACAACGAGTGAAATTGCAACCACATTTAATAGGGCTGCAAGGCACGGATTCTCACGCTCCCCAGTGACACGGCGACCACATGGCGATGGTCTCTTCGCCGGACGATCGGTATGTTGTGATCTGTTGACACGCGTACATCGGCGCCGCCGTTTGCGATAGTGCCAAAAGCGTGGGTACTGGACCAACAAGGTTCAAATGGCTCTAAGCAGTATGGGACTTAACATCTGAGGTCATCAGTCCGCTAGACGTAGAACTACTTAAACCTAACTAACCTAACACATCCATGCCCGAGGCAGGATTCGAACCTGCGACCGCAGCAGCGTCGCGGTTCGGACTGAAGCGCCTAGAACCGCTCGGCTACAGCGGTCGGCGACCAACAAAGAGTGGGTCGCGCGCTCTTCTCGGATGAGAGATGCCAGTTTACAACTTGATGCTGCACTGAAAAATTGAGCCTATGAAAAGTTACAATAACACCTTTATTTTATACTACACAATGCTCCACAGGTGTTGGTATATTATAGGCGCAGATTTTTTAAATGCATCGCATGTACGGCATTCTACCGTAATTTACGTGTCAAGTGATCTCGATTGTTATTGGCGACGGAAGGGCCTGAAATGCCCTACAATCATGCCTGTTTAATATTTAGGATTTCCTCAAATTACTTCGGGTGGAGGCGGGTGGTGTGGAAGGGAAACCGGGATGGTTTCTGAAACAACACAACTTCGATGGCTGAGACAGTGCCCTATCTATGACATTGGTATCAACAGACAGCCTTTCATCCTTCCATTTTCCTAGTGTCGTGACTATGTGCGAAATTACCTTGGATTCTGTATCACCTTATACAGTCAAAAGCACACAGCATGTTTGCTCTCAGCCTCTTGACAGCTTGACAGCAGTCTGCTGCCTGTGTTGCGGAACGTGGTTTTAAGGCGAGCAGCTATGAGTTAATGCTGACACGTGTCCTGTTCTAGCAACAGATTCAGCGACGGCCAAGTCGCGCTTACTACTACGCTAATCAAATTTCAGAACCGGACCGCCGACTGTTTTTCTCCACACAGCGACTACTGAAAGTCATACTGCGACAGTGACGGTATTATTTTAGGATAGTCCTGTCTACATCGTTAAGGAATTTCAATTACGTAAGTTTTTTCCTCTTTGTAAGGCACCACCGATTACTGTGCATTCCATAGACGCCAGCCATCCAGATCGTAGTAGCACGTGAGCCTCCTTTTGATACTGTTATAGCGTTCAGTCTTCGGCAAAGGCTTTACGCTAGGTTCTGATACAATGAATTGGAATATGTTTTCATTCTTCTTGAAGTTTGGTGGCTGGCTGTTACTGGAATTGGGCTACTGGATCTGACAGGCAAAGCAAAGATACTGATTAGGTCCAACAAAACGGCTTTGAACAACTCTGAACATACCAATTATGGAAATCCATATGGCTTCCCTTCCGAGCACGATACAATGTTTCTGGTTTTTTGCGCTGTAGCTTCTGTCACGCTTACACGGAAAAGATCTAATTACAAAGGGTTTAAAAGTGCAAGAGGTATGCAGCTGTAAAATGTTTTCGCAAAGGCCAGCTTTCATTTTGCTGTCGACCAAAACTAGTTCTACTTTGTGACGTTCTGATGTTACCGTTATGATTAAGTGTTGATACTTTTTTTTCCAAGTGTATGGCATCGGTGTCGACACAAGGCTTCCGATAATTTCGTAATTTTGTAAGAAATATCAAAGTCTCAGTACTAGAAGTACCAAATTAATTTGAGAAAAATAATATGTTCCAATATGTTCCACTACTGCCTTAATGAGAATTAAGCTGTATTATCTATGTTGCATATAGGAAAGACAAGTGCATTAGCAAAAACTTCGTACTATGTGCATTCTACAATGAATTCATGAGATTTCAGGAACGTATTACCGTATAGTAGTACTAATAAGCACGTACACGCAACCTTCGAAAAATGGTTCGAATCTTGACTTTATCGACTTTATGCCCAACCTAGGTCATGCAAACACAGTAAAATTCTAAATTTTTTTTGTATTCTAAATAAGTGTGTATGATGTTTTACAAAAACTGTAATTCTAATGAGTGTTTTGCTTAATAGAATAATTTTGTACTATTGTCGATGCCAAATATCGTGTCGAATCTATTAACTTTTGCTGGCTCCAAACCGTAATGCCATCACCGCTATAATGCTGCACCAGTCATACTGATATACAACAATTAAATCTATTAAACCGAAATGACTGAAATCAGTAACATGCACAGACAGGACATGCTTTCAGTTGGTATACGGTGTATCTCTATGGAAGTGCAACCACGGTCCTACACCCGACACGTCCTCCCAGTGATGCTATCCCCACATACCCTGTGAGAGAACCTCTGCTTGTAAAGAAAAGGAATAATAGAGGAAAACATTAGTGACAATACTGTCAAACCTGGATACTGGCTCACGGAAAGCAGAAGTTCTGGGTCTGAGCCTCGTCTGCACAAATTTTCATTCGTCACGGCATATCCCTTACATAATATGTTCATCATTTGCGAATGGTTATCAATGGTGTCATGTTATGCCATATCATTGCAGCTTAATTGATTTCATCGCCACTGACTCCAGCCATTAAATTTCACAATTTTTTATCAATTGTTGTCCTTTTTAACAGATCATAAAATAATTTTTCTGCAGCTGATGACATATGACCTCTCTCTGACGTTTCGAACGTCCAACTCACTAACTTGATCCTGGCACTAGAATAGACCCATTTTTTTCTAAGAAGCAACAGCGTCTTACCTGCAAAGAATATTGATTTACGACACTTGTTTCAGAGCCACTACTCTGTTAAGTCTTGTCAGTCATAATACTTTGCGCCGAAAAAACGTGGCAATAGCCAGTTCCCTTCATTACCACTAGACTCGTGCTAGATTATACCAACATGAAAGCATCATTGTTAACTCATGGTAACAACATAAAAATTAACTCATTATTTTCCTGTTACAGGATAAAATTATTGAATTAACACAAATGATTTCTGTGCCTACTCCAAGAGCAGAACAAACAAAAGAAAAGCAGTGTTAGTTGATTTCCTAAATACACCCTTGTTGCTCATGCTATATTTACTTAAGTACAGTAAGGTGAAAGTAGTGGAACAAGGGAGGCCTCAGTGCACATTGCAGGTGCCTACATCAGCGGAAAGTATACATTCAGGATCAAACCGACTGTTCTCTTTTGATTGACAAGTACTTAACTTATTGTTCTGCTAAGAGGGTTAGGACCACTAGGGGATAATCAGTCCTTTTCATTGACAGGTTCTTAACCTACTGTTCAGTTAAGTGGTTCCCCATGTCACTCCTGCCCCTACCCTCCCCCCTCCACCTCTTCCACCCCTATGGAAACTCCCCTCGCCGATTCAAGCACACTTTGGACACAAATTTGATTGACTAATTAATGAAATCGATCAATTATTAACCCCTTCTCTGCTGGGATACCCCCTGCCCCACCTCTCCTCTTCCCCTCCCCCACCTGGAAATTGCCTGGAAAAAGACTCAGTTGATTGGCCATTTGGCAGGAAACTCAGTGCTGTGTATGGAATATTGTTTGAACAATTTAGACAATGTGTGGAATATTGTTTACTTAAACAATTTACAGGATACAAGGCAGTGTGCGGAATATAGTTTATTTATTTATTTATCCAAAGAATTTGGGGGGAAATCGATTGAAGAGTATGGAATATTGTTTAAACAATTTAGACAATGTGTGGAATATTGTTTACTTTTTTTAAAAAATCTTATGGGACTTAACTGCTAAGGTCATCAGTCCCTAAGCTTACACACTACTTAACCTAAGTTATCCTAAGGACAAACACACACACCCAAGCCCGAGGGAGGACTCGAACCTCCGCCGGAACCAGCCGCACAGTCCATGACTGCAGCACCCCAGACCGCTCGGCTAATCCCGCGCGGCTACTGTTTACTTTAAAAAAATGGTTCAAATGGCTCGGAACACTATGGGACTTAACATCTGTGGTCATCAGTCCCCTAGAACTTAGAACTACTTAAATCTAACTAACCTAAGGACATTACACACATCCATGCCCGAGGCAGGATTCGAACCTGCGACGCGGTTCCAGACTGAAGAGCCTAGAACCGCAAGGCCACACCGGCCGGCTTTGACTTAAACAATTTACAGGATGCAAGGTGGTGTATGGAATATAGTTTATTTCTTTATTTACTTATTTAAAGAATTTGCCGGGGAATGGAGGCAGAGTACGGTATATCATTTAAACAATTTCTGTAGACAAGGCAATGTGTGAAATATTGTTTATTTAAACAATTTATGGGATATAAGGTGGTGTATGGAATATATTTTATTTATTTACGTAAAGAATTTGGCAGGAAATCGATTGTAGTGTATTGAATACCGTATAAGCAGTTTAGGGAATGAATGGGATATTGTTTATTTAAAGAATTTATGGGATACAAGGCAACGTTTGAATATAGTTTATCTATTTATTTAAAGAACTGTTAGGAAATTGACTGCAATGTATGGAACACTGTTTATTAAAATAATTTATGGGATACAAAGTGGTGTAAGGAATATAGTTTATTTAAAGAATTTGTAAGGGAATCGACTGCAGTGTGTGGAATATTTAAACAACTATGGCTCTTTTTCATTTAGATTGCGTAAGGAAACGCGTAGCTACATTGTAACAGACCTCTTAAACATGTCTGAAAAACTCTCACTGCTCACCACCCATGCACGCTGTCAGGAGTTGGGGCGCGCCGCAACACTGTCGACTGTTGACGGCTCTGCAGATACGTGAAGTACTGCGCTAATCCCTGATCAAAAGCGTCAGGTGGCGACAACCGTTTGATACTGCTTCCTGAGAAATTCCTGTTGAAACACTGCCAGGCCCGCACACGCCGTCGTTTGTTTTTGCGGACCGAACCGTAAACAAAGCAGTGTTTAAATGAAACAAGTCTACTGTTACCAGTCACTGTTTATTTATCTCCACGACGCGTTTCAACGGTTTAAACCTCCATCATCCGGTGGCTTTACATTTGTCAATATGACATTTGTGTGTGTGTTGTGTTACGATTTTTTGGAGGAACTTGGGGCTCTGTCTAGTGGAGAAACAAAACACTATTTCAGAAAATGGTTTTGGGTTTCTTTTGACAAAAATTAAACGTGTATCTAACGGTAAACATAAAAATAAGTAAAATAAAGTACCTCCAGTGGTCATAGGTTCCTTTCACTGTCGTAACACATCACATGTATACTGTCACATTTGGTGTCGGAAACTATTGGGTGCATGGATCGTATAGCAGGAGAGAAAACATTATCACAAAGTACAAAGAATATACGTCCTAACAATATTATTACAGGACAAATTTTTTAAGGGATTTGGAGGTGTTGTTTGAGGTGTTGAATACATTCGTTGGAAGAAATACTTCAGGTGCCACAAGTTCCTCCAAAAAATCGTAACACAACAAACACAAATGTCATATTGACAAATGTAAGTCCACCTAATGATGGAGGTTTAAACCTTTGAAACGCGTCGTGGAGATAAATAAACAGTGACTGGTAACAGTAAACTTATTGTTTCATTTACTGTCAATAACAGTCATGGTAAATCCTAACCTAAAATGTTCGCATTTAAAGCAGTGTTTACCTAGCAAACCCCCAGTTGTGGATGTCTTGGAAATATTCCCTCACTCTATCAGATTGATTGACTAATTAATTAAATCAGTACCCTTTATGTGGAACAGTTTTCCTTACCTCCTATTGATAGATACTAGGACTAGAATATTTGGTGGGATTCGATCCTGCAACCACTCAGTTTCCAAATACTACTGTTTTGTTTTCCCTTGTCCTCTTTCGGTGGGTACTGACACAGTTAGGTCATTTGGTAGGGAGTCAGTTACGTTGGAGACTGCTGAAAATTTCAAATTTCAGCTCAGTTGCATGCCATGTCCTTAAAAAATTTGCGGACGGTGTTGGACAGATGCATGCTCGCAATATCACTGTCGGAAACAAAAAACTTATCAATCGGGAATATGATGTTGTGATTGGGTATTTAAAGCCTAGAACAGTATATGGAAGCATTTGTAACAGAAGTAGAATTTCACAAAAAATCCTTCATAATATTAAATGTATATCGAGCACCTGCAGGTAACTTTAATTTGTTCGTAAACCACCTGAAAGCTGTACTGGCCCATTTAACAACCAAAAACAAAGAAATAGTGGTTGCTGGTGATTTCAATGTAGATTTCCTTAAAGACTCTCCCAATAAGAATTTATTTGAGTTAAAAAAAAAAGCGCTGCATAACCCCTAAGTTGTTCTCTCCACTATATACTCGGAAGAAGGCACTTGATGGAATAGTAACAACAGCAACAAATACCTCTGTGATGATTTGAGAAGCACTAAACATGACACACTTAAACTAAGATACAGTCTGTAGCAGTAGCTGTCATCACTGAAACACTCACACATCACGGCCCCTGGTGGCCGAGCGGTTCTAGGCGCTTCAGTCTAGAACCGCGCGACCGCTACGGTCGCAGGTTCGAATCCTGCCTCGGCCATGGATGTGTGTAATGTCCTTAGGTTGGTTAGGTTTAAGTAGTTCTAAGTTCTAGGGGACTGATGACCTCAGATGTTAAGTCCCATAGTGCTCAGAGCCATTTGAACCAATCACACATCACGCGCGCTGATGTCCTGAGGTCCACACGCAGCGCGCCAATCCCCTCCTACACAGCTGGCGCCAATGCTCAGAGGTCAGTGAAAACTACCATCGCAGCCACAGCTGCAGTTGCGGGTGCGCGTGTGTGCCAGAGTGCGCAGCCCTCGCCCATGGAGGGCATCAGGTATGAGTGGAGTGCTAGGAATTAGGATGTTATGTTTATATCGAGCGCAAACACCCATCATTTGGAATCTCCTCTCACGCAACACACATGTCCACTTCTATCCCCACTCACCCAGCACACTGGTCATTTCACTAGCCCCCGCTATCACAGAGAAGAGCAGACAGGCCGGCGCATTCTTTGTGTCTAACCACACGTCATAGGCTGAGCTAATCTGTTACTTCCAGTTGCTAACTCCCCGTAACCACACTTGTAGCTAGCTAGCCATGGTGCACAGCAAAACGAGCATCTGCGGCTTGGATGTATACTGTAATTCTAACAAATTCCACCCCGACATTAAACCCCAGTTTTTTTTAAAAAAAAAAAAAAAACACTTTATCCAATCCGAGACAGCGAAGTTGTTGGCCATACAACTCGAATTTATCTCGCAAAATATAGATTTCCACTCTTTATTATTATTATTGTTATACAAATTTGGCCGTTAAAGACCGTGAAAACAGTTATTTCTTGCGCTTCTGGGAAGTCTTCCTTCTCTCAGTCCACACTTCTTTCATTCTTGCGCTGAAGGCGGCTTTTCTCTCTTCAGACCATTTAGTTCCACAAGTCTTCTTAATTTTCACACCGAAACCCGTGAATTAATTCAGTTTTTTTCTAAAAAGGTTTCTGTTAAATATTGTATCCTGATCTATGTCCATTTCTTTTAGATCTCTTTCTGTGTTGATAAACCATAAATTTTTATTTTTTAGATTTGCGATGTACGAAAATATTTGTTTTGTAAGCCTATTCGGGTTCATCCTCATGATGTGAGCATAAAAGGAGCATCCTCTTTTTCTAATTTCGTCTGTAATTTTGCTGCACTTCGTATACACTTCTTTGTTGCTTTTTAGTCTGTATACAGGCTTGCCTTGATCATCTGTTATTTTCCTGTGTCCAAGAATTATCCTCACAATTCTTCTTTCACGATTTTCTATCTGTTCTGCGTATGTAAAATTTGCCAGTGTTTCTGATGCATATAGTATCTGCGGTCTAATGACAGTCTGGTAGTGTCTGAGTTTAATGTTTTTGGATATACATTTTTTTGAATACATTTGTCTGCAGTAGTGAGTTGCTGTCTCTAGTTTTTGTATTCTAGCCCTGCAGGCTGGATGACCTTTTGCCACAGGCTGAATTAGTTCACCAAGATATTTAAAATGTTTAGATACCTGTATTTTCCCGTATTTCGTAGTTATTTTCTCTGGTGGATTTTTGATATTTTTAATGATTTCTGTCTTTTCAAATGAAATTTGCAAGCCTGCTTTTTCAGCAGTTTCTTTAAGTAATTCTATTTGTTTTATTGTGTCTTTTTGTGTGTAAGCTAAACAGGCGAGATCGTCAGCGAAGGCAAAACAGTTGGTTTCAATGGCTTTGTAGCACTTCCCTCCAATTTGGACTTTCTCAACTCCATGTTTTTGCGTGAGTTTTCTCCATTCTGCTATGACTTTATCCAGAACACAGTTGAAGAGTACCGGGGACAGCGCATCTCCTTGTCTGACGCCGGTTTTGACCTCGAAATGCGGTGAAATTTCTCCTTGGAATTTTACTTTTGATGTTGTATTTGTTAATGTTGCTTTGATTATGGTGATTGTTGTTTCATCTATTTCATATTCTCGAAGTGTTTTGATGAGTGTGTCCCTATCGACTGAATCATAAGCTTTTTTGAAATCAATGAATGTTATGAAATATTTCTTGCTCCTTGTAGATAAATAGTTCATTGTTGTTTTGAGGTTAAAAATTTGTTCGGCGCAGGATCTTCCTGGTCTGAAGCCAGCTTGATATTCTCCAAGTTTTCCCTCAATAATTGGTGATACACGATTGAGCATGGCTTTTGATAGAATTTTATATGGGACTGGGAGAAGCGATATTCCACGATAGTTGTTAACATCCCTTTTGTCACCTTTTTTAAACAAAGGGTGAATTAGGGCAGTTTTCCAGTGACTTGGGATTTTCTTGGTTTCCCATACTTGTTCAAGTTCTTTGTGTAGTGCTTCTACTGATGTTTCTCCCCCAAGCTTGAGCATTTCTGCTGTAATTGTGTCTTCTCCACATGCTTTCCTGTTTTTGAGATTTTTGATTATGTTTGTGATTTCCTCTCGTGTCGGAGGTGTTGAATGTGTTGGTAATGTTTCTGGTTGCGTAAAACTGAGAGTCTGGATGGGTGTTTGGCAGTTTAGGAGTGTCTCAAAATATTCAGCCAGAATTTCACAGTTTTCAGTATTGTTGGTGGCGAGAGTCTTATTATTTCTCATAAGGTTTAGGCAAGGGGACTGGTATCCTCGGAGTTTCTGGTTGAATGTTTTGTACCAAGCTGCCGTGTTGCATTTCTTGAAATTCTCTTCGATTGAGTCCAGTTGTTGTTTTTCATATTGTCTCTTGGTGTTGCGAATAGTTTTCGAGGCATTCTTTTTGGCTTGCTTAAATTCATCAAAGTTGTTTTCAGTTTTATGTGAGTTCCACTTTTTCCAGGCTTTAAGTCTTTCATGCAGAACTTCATTACAGTTGCTGTCCCACCACGGGTGTCTCGGTTTGCTCTTTTTTGGAAAGGTTGTTTCTGTTGCCTCAATCAAGTTGTTCTGAAATTCTTGGAGGTTTTGTGAAGGGAAGAATGTCTTTAGTTTTTTCTGAAAATCCTTGAGGTTAGAGTTGGACTTAAGGTTGTAATTTCTCAGGGTTGTAAGATCAAAATTTATTTTATTTCTGTTTTTATATTCACCGTTTCTGCTTTTCTGTTTGTTTTGTGGGATCAGTTTAGTTTTTATTTTCGTGAGATAGTGATCGGAGTCGAGGTTTAGAGATTTTCGGACACGTGTGTTCAATATTTCTTTTTCACATTTGGAGGAGATGGCAACGTGATCTATTTGAAATTCTCCGATACTCTTTATCGGAGATACCCAGGTTTTTTGTTTTCTGGGAAAATGTTAAAAACGTGTTGACATTAGCTTGAGTTTAAACTGCTTACAGAGCATAATTAACCTTTCTCCATTTTTGTTGGTTCGTTTGTGTGCGGGAAAGTTGCCGACAATATCGCGGAATTTCTTTTCTTTTCCAATCTGAGCGTTAAAATCTCCTAGAAGTATTTTTGCATTGTTTTCTGGGATTTCTGATATATGATCCTTAAGGTTTTCCCAGAATTCATCTGTTTCTTCCCTATTTTTTAGCATTATTTTTGTCATTTGTGGGAGCGTGAACATTGATTAATGTGTATTTTTTATTTGCACATCGAAAAGTGAGGAAAGATGTTCTCGATGATGTTGACCAAAAATGTTCGACAGAGTTCAGAATTTTTGTGTTTACAGCAAAAGCTGTGCCAAGCTGAGGGCATTTCTTCATTACAATTTTTCCAGGTTTTCCTTTAAATATTCTGAATTTGTTTGATTCAAATGTGTTTTCATCAGTGAAGCGAGTTTCTTGTAGCGCCACAATTTGTATGTCTTCCGTGTGTAACTGGTCTGTAAGGTGCTTAAGTTTTCCCACTTTGAGAAGGGAGTTTATGTTGAGAGTTGCTATGTTGAAGATTTTTCTGGGTTTAATCTTGTTGGATTTGCATGGTGTTGCAGACTCCCAGAATCCATGGGTCTGCTTGCGTCGTTGCCGACGGTGGATTGGCCACCTGGGGTAGTTTCGTTATTGAAAGACATTTCCATCATGCGTTAAGATTGTAACTGTTGAAATTCTTCAAAGTTGGGGAGATTACTTGCGTAACCTACCAGGAATACGACTAACGTTGTTAGCGTTAGAAGGTTTCTTGAAACAGCCGCCTCTAACATGAGGAACAGACGCTGCCCACAAGCCGCCCAATCTGGGTACAGACGCTTGCAGTTATAGATTTTTGGTTCCTCCGCTCTCTCAGCCGTTGGGAGTTAAAAATTCCTCATCCGCCTATGAGACCGTTGACCGGTTTTCCCCCGTAGCCCTAGGCAGGGGCCCTCACAGGGTGCTACCATCCGGAGCCAGATGGACCCAGGTTTTTTTACGAGGTTGTTACTCCTCCCCCTCCTCCTCCCTCATCACTTGTAAGATGAGGATCCGGGCTTGGGACCGGCAATGGCGGAGTTGATTTCCACTCTTTTATACAAGTTATTTTCAAAGACAGAAGAAATCATGGCATACACGTTCTTTCCACTCTTTTATACAAGTTATTTTCAAAGACAGAAGAAATCATGGCATACACGTTCTTTTCACATCGCTAAAGTATCTTTACTTGTTGTGAAAGTCCTGTAACAGTATGACATAGGCTACATTTCCTCTAAATATTTACTCATCAGGTAGAAAAAAAATCTGTTCTAATTTGTTACATCAGACATCACAGGACTAGAATATTAAACTTACTTTTGGCTCATCATGGAATGCTAAGATCTAGTTCTATCACAGGATGCCTCCTCATTTTCGAACTCCAGCAAAGTACCCAAATGCCTAGCAACATACCAAGGTAATAGCACAGAGAAGTTGGTTCAAAATGGCTCTGAGCACTATGGGACTCAACTGCTGAGGTCATTAGTCCCCTAGAACTTAGAACTACTTAAACCTAACTAACCTAAGGACATCACAAACATCCATGCCCGAGGCAGGATTCGAACCTGCGACCGTAGAGGTCTTGCGGTTCCAGACTGCAGCGCCTTTAACCGCTCGGCCACTTCGGCCGGCAGAGAAGTTGGAAATATCAGGTTTATACTACATAGCACTTTATAAATTCGGTAATACAACTGATTTTATTGTGATGGTTGTCTCTCTCTATATAGTTGGGAGATTGGAATTCCGTTAAAAGATATCCCCGCAACGAAAAAAGACGCCTGATTACCGATCCGAGTCAAGAATCATATCCGTGCTACCTACACATCGCTTCCACTGATCAGGTGGCACTTCTTTGATATCAAACTGATAGCCTAATTAATTAAATTGATCATGAGAGTCACTTTGCACAGTAAGTGACTTTTTTTCCAGCTGTCGGATTACACTCACCAGGTAGCTGAAATGGAAATCCCTGGAGAGAAGACAATGTTCTTTTCGGCGAACACTATCAAGAACAGACATTTAAAGCTGACCGCAGAATTCTACTGCCGGCAACATACATTTTGCATAAGGACCGCACTCTTAAAAACACGTTCACAAGTATTACTGTCACCCTGCATAAAAAGCTGTCTTGGTTCTACAGGCACACACACATAAGAGTCGCTAAAAGTTTATGCTTTCTGGTAGAAATGCTGTCTGCGATTTGGAATCAGGTCTACCCATTCAACCGCATACTTGCACAGGATCGTACGGAGATATCTTTTAAAGATTACAGCTACTGGCGAATCATATTTGTGCCACTATCACAACTCAAAACGAGTCGCCTTTTCTGAACTTATGTGCTAAGGATCCCACACAGCAAAATATCCAGCATGCTTTTTTAGACAGTCCCTCTGCATCTTGTAACTGCTCCTCAGTCTCTGCCCCACCCTCCTTGTAGCTTTTTCCATGTGATCGTTCCAATTTAAATCAGAACTAAACGGAAGTTGGAGAGCGCTATATCTAAGACATTCTGCATCCCACGGAGAAACAGGACGAGCTGAGTTAATGCGACAGGACCATGTTTTGACCACTCGGTGGAAGTGGGAGCACGTTGTCGTACCTCCGCCAACTGTACACAATGTGTAAGGCCAGCGCCAAATGAAGCTTTTTCCGCCAACACGAGGTAGTAAAAAAATACACTACAAGCAGTTATGGCGGTGAAAATGAGCAAGACTCCACATCATACAGGAGCTGGAAGAAGGATGAGGATCTTGCTACTGCATTGCGGTGTGTCTCCAAATGATATACAGGTACTGCAGTCCTAAGGTGGTACATTCATGCCTGTCACCCAAACATTCTCTCCTTCCTCGTTTCTTTTATACCATCCAACAGAGAAAAACTGTGACCTATAAAAACTTCACTAACATCACCCGGTAGAAAACTTGATATCACCGCATCTCTGTCTTCTGATATACCGAAAACAAATAGCACCTGCATGCTAGAATCGAGCATATGTAACGATCCTATTAAACATATAGGTATTGGTTCAGTGGAGCAGATGGCTCATGATCGAAGTCGCTTCCATAGACCAGCGTAAAGTTTTGTCACCTGTACTGTAGGACGACCATATCCCACAAACTATTAATTGCAAGTGAGGTTCCCTGTATCGTTGTTTGATACATTGTTTTTTTCTGCTGTGACACATCCAAGCAGTGTATGACTACAGCTACATACACCACCATCGTTTTGTTTTTCCCATCATGACTTCGAGGGCTGTACCAGGTACTAAACCAACATTAATATGTCTCGATCCATTCTCTCTCACAGAAAACTGGACATCACATGGTGTAAATTATGCTGCTGCTGCTTCCATAACACACAAAGTATGATTGAAATGTAAGACAGAGGCGGTGTTTCTTATTGACAAAAAAATGCAGATGACATCACATTATATGGGAACTGGAAGAGTTTTGCGCCATTGGGGAGCGTTTCAAAACAGCTGTCCGACCTCTACATACAAAGTCATCTTTTGCAGTGAGGTGGTAGCAGACATCTAGCTGTTCCATTTCTATTGATCCCTCATATTGCAGTCATGTACGTGATCGCTGTTTTGGTGCAGGCCCTCCCAAGAGGGCGTTGCCCCGCACCAGAACTCTCTATTCATCTCAAACAAGCAATGTCAGTCAGTCAATAAGTGGCAATCAACAGTGTACTATTGTATGGATGGCATGCAAAAGACACCGCCGATGTACTGTAATAAGCACCATAGTTGATAGTGTGATCAATTTTAGCAATTTTACACGTTTTTCCATAATTTGGACGCCACCAGCGTTCTTCCCAGTATCTGTATCATTGCAAAACCTTCCTTCCACTGCTTTGCGATTACCACGTACTAGATTTCGAATGTAGATAGATGACTGTGTAGTACACCCATTCATTGTTAATTCTCGAACATACATATATATACAGGGTGTTACAAAAAGGTACGGCCAAACTTTCAGGAAACATTCCTCACACACAAAGAAAGAAAATATGTTATGTGGACATGTGTCCGGAAACGCTTACTTTCCATGTTAGAGCTCATTTTATTACTTCTCTTCAAATAACATTAATCATGGAATGGAAACACACAGCAACAGAACGCACCAGCGTGACTTCAAACACTTTGTTACAGGAAATGTTCAAAATGTCCTCCCTTAGCGAGGATACATGCATCCACCCTCCGTCGCATGGAATCCCTGATGCGCTGATGCACCCCTGGAGAATGGCGTATTGTATCACAGCCGTCCACAATACGAGCACGAAGAGTCTCTACATTTGCTACCGGGGTTGCGTAGACAAGACCTTTCAAATGCTCCCATAAATGAATGTCAAGAGGGTTGAGGTCAGGAGAGCGTGGAGGCCATGGAATTGGTCCGCCTCTACCAATCCATCGGTCACCGAATCTGTTGTTGAGAAGCGTACGAACACTTCGACTGAAATGTGCAGGAGCTCCATCGTGCATGAACCACATGTTGTGTCGTACTTGTAAAGGCACATGTTCTAGCAGCACAGGTAGAGTATCCCGTATGAAATCATGATAACGTACTCCATTGAGCGTAGGTGGAAGAACGTGGGGCCCAATCAAGACATCACCAACAATGCCTGCCCAAACGTTCACAGAAAATCTGTGTTGATGACGTGATTGCACAATTGCGTGCGTATTCTCGTCAGCCCACACATGTTGATCGTGAAAATTTACAATTTGATCACGATGGAATGAAGCCTCATCCGTAAAGAGAACATTTGCACTGAAATGAGGATTGACACATTGTTGGATGAACCATTCGCAGAAGTGTACCCGTGGAGGCCAATCAGCTGCTGATAGTGCCTGCACACGCTGTGCATGGTACGGAAACAACTGGTTCTCCCGTAGCACTCTCCATACAGTGACGTGGTCAACGTTACCTTGTACAGCAGCAACTTCTCTGACGCTGACATTAGGGCTATCGTCAACTGCATGAAGAATTGCCTCGTCCGTTGCAGACGTCCTCTTTGTTCTAGGTCTTCCCCAGTCGCGAGTCATAGGCTGGAATGTTCCGTGCTCCCTAAGACGCCGATCAATTGCTTCGAACGTCTTCCTGTCGGGACACCTTCGTTCTGGAAATCTGTCTCGATACAAACGTACCGCGCCACTGCTATTGCCCCGTGCTGATCCGTACATCAAATGGGCATCTGCCAACTCCGCATTTGTAAACATTGCACTGACTGAAAAACCACGTTCGTGATGATTACTAACCGGTTGATGCTACGTACTGATGTGCTTGATGCTAGTACTGTAGAGCAATGAGTCGCATGTCAACACAAGCACCGAAGTCAACATTACCTTCCTTCAATTGGGCCAACTGGCGGTGAATCGAGGAAGTACAGTACATACTAACGAAACTAAAATGAGCTCTAACACGGAAATTAAGCGTCCCGGACACAGGTCCACATAACATCTTTTCTTTATTTGTGTGTGAGGAATGTTTCCTGAAAGTTTGGCCGTACCTTTTTGTAACACCCTGTATATACCAAAGGAAACCAGACAGAATGCTATACCGATCTACATATTTCTAGCACTTCGATCACAGTGCTTAATTTACGATTACGATTGCCCTTCCTTCCCTATATGGATGGGAGTCACAGAGCATTCTCGCATTCCTGAGATAAAGTTGAAGATTGAAGGAGCCCCCTGTATTGCCTTTGACCAACTTCCCACCCCTTGCACCACTGTCATCGATTTAATTTGCAGTTCACCAGAAGTATAAGGCTACTATGTGCGCTAAATCCACATCTCATGAAGGAACAGGGCAAGCCGAGTCCGTAACTGCTGTTCAGAGAAGACTGTTCCACACCATTCTTACTCACGGCGCCCACCCAAGTGCACATGGTCTTTCCAGATGGAGCTCTATGACAGACGTAGTTTGAAACATTTTACGTAAATCAACTGCGGCATCAGTTCAGGAGTATTGTTCTAGTGTCTGTGGTCTGTACTAAGAAGGTATTGATAAGAGAGAAATGATCGTGGAACATAAACACATGCGTTCCTAAGGCTACGTGGTTCTGCACTTAAAACACGCTATAATGCTAGATCAGTGCGGTTTTCGACCTATTAGTCGCATGGAATGCAGTGCTGTTAATATTCCAAAATAAGAAATATATTTCCAGTGCATGACATACATTCTCCCTTAAAGTTTCTCTACGATAAACTATGGTGACAAACTGTAAATTTATAAAATTACTGCCTTGCGCGCCAAACAAACCATCGATTCTTTGCAACACAAACACTACATAGGTTTCCAGAGACGTATGACTCCTGCTGTTTACGACGTTCAAGCCCGATTACAGTACGGAAATTATTATACGTATTATACGTTCACGACAGCCCTATAAACGATCAATGACAGCGTAAAATGCATACGACCAAACAGTGACAACTTACAAGGAAATAAACACCAAGATCAGTAGCCAGAGGGGATGTAACAATCTTACCGCAGTTTATCACCGCCCCTGGTAACCTTCATCTTGCACACTGAAGTAATGGTCCCCGATGTTAGGCTGTGCTCCTCATGATCAGAATAATATTGCCGTTTCGTCTTGACGCCACGTCTCTAGAGTGCCTTCTCTCTCCACTACTAAGGTGTATATATGTAGCATCAGTCGACTTCCCTCCTCCAGAAGACTCAATTTTATTGATTTTACTCACTACTCATTTCATGGCATTTGTCTCTAATTTTATGTGTTCTCAGTCAATTTTCGTAATTTTACTAGTTTTTTGCAATTTTACATATTTCATGGTACTTCCCACAATTTTTACGTATCTCACTTCAATTTTTAGTATCTATACTAGGATTTCCACGAATTTTACCGATTTTATTTCATTTTCCATATTTTTCCACAGTTTTCCATATGTATATATTGATATTGCTGACATACCTACTTCCTACGAGAATATTTGCGCACCTTATAAACCAACCTTCTAAAAATCCTAAGACTTGCCCTCTCCCCGATCATCCACTTGTATGCATTCAGGATAGCACGAGCATGGGAAGTACAGTAACAGTCGGTTAGTACCTATATCAAACTGAAGACACGATTTACGTCCAAGATGTGCAGAAGAGAAATGTACTACTTGGCTTACATTTCCGTTCTCCTTGAAGAGTGTACCGAAACAAGTTTTCGATCGATGGACATTTTTCATCACAAATGAGTTGGAAGTCCTCTAATGACTGTGGTATGAAGAGGTTTGCTGCTGATGATCGCAGGTAGATAATGCTCTAAGTCACACACAGAACACGCAGTTGTATACGAGTAGATAGCAGGTTATACCACACAACTGATACGCTTCGAGAGAAGAACGAAAAAAACAACTGCTTGTGAGGTATTTGTTAGCTGACTGCATGGTTGTGATTGGTCAAGAGAATAGAGGAGCTCATTGTAAATACCGATTGTTAGGGTTCGAAGTATCTAAGCAGTCCTGCACAGGGTCAAACACGCGATCCATTTTGTAATTGTATATTGCAGTCATTCCAGCTGGTAATACAACGCTCTTTAGCTGCCGATAACTTTGGGGTGACACCTGGACTTGTGACATTTGGTGGTCATCTATATTCAAAATTCTATTCCAACCGTCTTATCGCTTTCCACGAAAAATGACTGTTCCCGATAGTTTCATGTCAACTTTTTTCTCGTAGTCCTCTTGCTATACCATACTCGTTCCCATGTATAAGAACTTTCGTGCACCAAGCAGAAGACATGCAAGTACTTCCTCATTCCTCCACATTTTCCCTAAATCTATACGTATTTTCCGTCAACTTTCGCAACTTTATCGATTTTATGTCACGACAGAACTTAATTTCGGTGATCCGACAGGAACCGATGTTAACACTATGGTAAAGCCGTTGACTTTTAATAGGAAATCGGAGGTTAATTTATGAATAGCCCTCATACCTACAGTTTATTCCATTCCGTGTGACAAAGATGAGCTGTATGCCATAAAAATCTACTCTCAAAACTTTCCTAAATTTTTATAGGACGGAAAAAGTAGGATAGTTTTATTGCTTGAGCAATCCGATGACTTTTAGAAAAAGATTGGTCGACGGGGAGAATGATCCCTTCAGCAGTCGTCGCATGCCCTTTATTTTTGATTGATCTTCGGAGTTTCGTAACTGTCCTAGTATAAACCTGTGACATTACAGTACTCTCACGAATTACTCTCAAGAAATCTGTTATCGTAATTTCTTTGTTTACAGCAAAAACCTGCAACCATCATTTTGAGGTTTGACAGCGTCTGCTTGAATTTTTTTCGGCTTAGTGTCAGAATGAGTTCGCAGTCACTGTCTAGACTGTTCCTAACTATTAGAGTCCACGCACGGGACGCATGTCTCGTCCCCAGTCACCAATATTTTCAGAAGTTCCTCCTCTTTTTCGCGGTTACAATGATAGAGTGTCAAGACCGGACCACCTTTTAGTTTTCTGAGCATCAGTGATACACTTTTATATGCACTACGCATTAAAATTATTATAACCTAACCTACATGGAACAGTGTTAAAGAGGATTATGCTTGAAATCTGAGGCACATCGTCCGAAACTCTGTAAACTGCGAACCGACGTCTCGCACGCAGTTTCATCAAGATGTTGCACAAGTTGATCCTCACATCTGAATGTCTTTCTCGGCCACTTTCATCATGCACATTTATGAGACCAGCCATGACTTTTCTGCACCACCCCGTCGCAGCATTACTACTCATTACCGCATCCCTATATGCTGTTGTTGTTGTTGTTGTTGTTGTTGTTGTGGTCTTCAGTCCAGAGACTGGTTTGCCGCAGCTCTCCATACTACCCTATCCTGTGCAAGCTTCTTCATCTCCGAGTACCTACTGCAACCTACATCCTTCTGAATCAGCTTACTGTATTCATTAGACGCCACAGTCTCTACTGAATCTCGGTAGCAGTGACTCGTTCTGCTGACAGGAAGCCAATAATAGAACGTACCTCACTGATGGCGGGAGGAGCGATAACGCTATCTATTTCAGTCGCACACACCGACGAAAGAAACGGAGAGCAAACTGACGCTACGTGATTTTCAGTCTCTTGTTCCAACATCTCAAGAGTCATGAAGCTACAAGCATTTGTTTATTTTTAGTAGCCAGTCGGAGATTAACTTATGAATAGTCCTCGTATTTCTGCGGGTAACAGGTTAGTTCGACGCACGCTGTGGTGGTTATAGGAGTTAATTAAGTAATGAACTCGCGGTCCAGGCCGTGAAGGCCCAAGGGTGTCAACCAACCCTGCGTCGTTATATAGACAAGATATGGACGGGCATGTGGTAAGCACGCAGCATTTCCCGCCATTTTCCCGACATTTCAGACAGTGCGGCCGTTACTTTTAATTCGTAGCCCCTCAATTGGCATCATGAATTGAGTACAGTCCGTAGCAGTCTTCCCACCAAGGAAAAACCCTTAGTAGTACCGGGAGTAGAACCAGGATCCCCCGCACGGTAGCCATCTACGCTGACCAATCATCCACAGAGGCGGACATATAAGCTCACTAGCTAACCCTAATAGGTTGACGTATAGGTTTCTGCGAATTGCAGTCTGCATGTGTTCAAAATAAACGTGACGTTAGTTGTGTAAACACATTTGACTGTGCTCAGTTGCTCCTTGACTATGGTTAGCTGTATTTATGACGTAACTGTAACTTCTTAAAATGAAATGATTGGACTTCCATTCGGCGGGTCGCATGATAGTGAGACCAGCGCTTGTACAGTGCACTAAAGTAATGGTCGTTTCGAGCTTGAGCTGTTGCGTATGAGTATGGGAAAAAGGATGGAACCCGATGCTGGAACAGACCCTGCTCAAAGTTCATCAACGAACTTAACTTTACCAAACAACACATAGATTACAGCATCTTACGCCCTCATTACATCACACACTCTGGAGGGCTTAGGTGCAAATCGCTGTAGCCGGCCGAAGTGGCCGTGCGGTTAAAGGCGCTGAAGTCTGGAACCGCAAGACCGCTACGGTCGGAGGTTCGAATCCTGCCACGGGCATGGATGTTTGTGATGTCCTTAGGTTAGTTAGGTTCAACTAGTTCTAAGTTCTAGGGGACTAATGACCTCAGCAGTTGAGTCCCATAGTGCTCAGAGCCATTTTTGCTAATCGCTGTGATGAGCGACTTCAAATCTCCTCGTTGGCCAAATTCTGGCTGCCTTCAGGCTGAACTTGACTAAATTGGTGCTCATTAGTAATAACCTGCACAAAAAGCTAAATCTGAGGAAATGTGAGAGAATTTTGCAACTAACAGGAAAGCACACAGCATCACAAGTCTTCTGCTGTAAACCGTCCGTCAAGTTCCAAGACTGATTGCATTCCTGTCGTACAAGCGACGCCAGAGCAGTAACGACGGTGACAGTTGTGCTATCAACTGTAAATAACAAATGTGCAGTTGACAGGTCATTTGTGAGCAGGCAGCGTTAAGTAGTGGACGTGTGACCATAGGGTGTCAACGTTGCTCGTCTCGCAAACTGCACTGTGGCAACGGGCTACATCTCTAATTACGTTCTGAAGAAAAGAAAAGCGTGAGCAAACTTTGTCCCGTACAACTTAATTCTCGCACTAAAACAACGACGGATGGACACCTGCAACGACTTGACTGAAATGCAAAACGCGGAATAAATCACCATGGGTGGCGAGACTTGGTGTTACCAGTATGAAGCTACCACAAAACGAGAGAGTACAGTTGAGTCTCTGATGGCTCGCCAAGACCGAAGAAGATGCACATGTGCAACTTGAACAACGTCCCAAAGAAGGACTTTTCTGACGGTTTCACATGCTTGTATGAAAGCTCTGTGCGTTGTAATCAAGTTGGGAGAGACTATGTGGAACACTTGAAGCATTAAACCACCATCTTATCTTTCCTATATTTTTTATTCAGTCTCGAGTCTGTTTGGAATTTCTAAAATAAATATAGGAGAAAGAAAACAAAGACTCTCACGTGCTTATACTAAATTAAAAATTTATAGCACGAATGAAAGTCTTCCACATTTTTGATTGCATATTTGTTGTGCAGAATGTTGTGAGAATGTACAGAATACCTTCCAGATGTTTTGAGTTCAGTCAGCACTTTCTTTTCATTACGCATCCGTACGAATACTATTTTATGCCGGTAGTTCAAATGGTTCAAATGGCTCTGAGCACTATGGGACTTAACATCTTAGGTCATAAGTCCCCTAGAACTTAGAACTACTTAAACCTAACTAACCTAAGGACATCACACACATCCATGCCCGAGGCAGGATTCGAACCTGCGACCGTAGCAGTCGCGCGGTTCCGGACTGCGCGCCTAGAACCGCTAGACCACCGCGGTCGGCTATGCCAGTAGTTCCGTAGTGAGCTAGTTCTGTAGTGTGGTGTTGCTCCATGCGATCGGAAAGACTGAAGACTATATTTACTAAAGTATGCAACAACTATAACATATTCATTGTTTAATGCCATGAAGTGTGGGTCCAGTCCGAAGTTTGGTTTCATGTGGCTCTCTACGATAGTCTATTCTGTGCCAGCCTTTTTGTTTCTGCATAACTACTGCGACCTCCGTTTATTTGAACCTGCCTCCTGTAATCACCCATTGGACTCTCTCTCTGCAATTTTTACTTCCCCGCCCCCTCCCACCCGCCCACACACACACACACACACACACACACACACACACACACACACAAACTTTCCTCCAGTACCAAATTAGCGGTACCTTGATGCCTCAGGATGTGCCCTATCGAGCAATCCCTTATTTTTCTCAAGTTCTCCCATAAATTCCCTTACTTCCCAGTTTGATTAAGTAACTGCAAAAAATGGTTCAAATGGCTCTGAGGACTATGGGACTTAATATCTGAGGTCATCATTCCCCTAGAAAGAACTACTTAAACCTAACTAACCTAAGGATATCACACACATCCATGACCGAGGCAGGATTCGAACCTGCGACCGTAGCAGTCGAGCGGTTCCGGACTGAAGGGCCTAGAACCGCTCGGCCACCGCGGCCGGCTCAGTGACTGCAACTCGAGTAATTAAAAGTGGTATGATTTCAAAAAGATAATAAAACTATGCTGACTCCCAATTTTGGCTTTCCAGCCGACACTGCGTGTGAGTTACATTAATTGAATACTCGAGTGGATGGTTGTTATTCCTTTAACGCCGGAATTATCTGCACGGTGTGGCATCACATGGTATATAATCGCCCGCGCGAACGAGTTCCGCTGTACACGGAAATAATGTGGCAGCAAGCGGATGCAACACGGAAGTATAGCTGAGTCGGACTAAGTTTATCCCTGTCAACTGCAGTGACCTGGGCACAGCAGTTTCGCGGGCCTGCTTGAAACAGTAACTTAGCGCGATTTTGTAAACGTCTCCATGGCAATGTCTCAGTGTTGTCACAGCTCTGTAGACGATTACTGTTTTCGACAGCCGTTGAAAGCTGGCAATAGCGCTATGAGCTGTCATGGATTTTCTAAGCCGTCTCGAGTATAGACGAGACGAAATAACGTACGTAATTCTCATCCCGCATTTGGATCCGAGTTTTGAACCGGCACTGGTGAAGTTATTAACGCATATTTCTTTTGATTATTTTTGTTTAACTTATAAATTACTGCATATTATTACTTCTTACATGAAACATAGAATTAATTTTACTTAACAAAATCGAGAACTTGTTGTTTTATTACATCTCAGTTTTCAAAAGGAACTTTGAGCTATGCTAATAAAAAAAAAAAAAAGAAAGTCCATGTTATGTAGTGGGTCATGGAATAACTATTTTTCCTGCGGGGAATATTTATTTTTCCAATTTTTTTTATATATAAACGATCTGCTCTAGTTATAGTTCCATTATTTCGTTCGATTACCAGTAGACGGTCTAGAAATAGAAGCAAATAAAATGAATTATAACTGAAATTGATTTCGATAAAGATGTGTCACCCAAAACAGGAGTGAAAGATGGAATGAATTGAAGTTTTGATTGGCTGTGTCCCGTTTTGGAACTATGTTCATCCGCCCTCTTGTTGTGATTTGCATATCTTAGGTACATTGAGTTTACGTTCTACAGGATCCCGCGTGGTTTTACAGAGAAACAAAAACGGGGTTTGCCTCGGCTGTTTTGGAAGTAACAAGGCCACAAAAAAATAAAAAAAATATAAGAAAACAACGAGAGAAAACCGTGTGCAAAGAAATGGCTAAGCCGCGCGGGATTGGCCGAGCGGTCTCAGGCGCTGCAATCATGGACTGTGCGGCTAGTCCCGGCGGAGGTTCGAGTCCTCCCTCGGGCGTGGGTGTGTGTGTTTGTCCTTAGGATACTTTAGGTTAAGTAGTGTGTAAGCTTAGGGACTGATGACCTTAGCAGTTAAGTCCCATAAGATTTCACACACATTTGAACATTTGAGAAGTGGCTAATACAAGAAAACAAATCACCTACGTTTCCTCACTTAACCAGCTAGGAGCCGTTGATTTCCGTAGTTATCTAAGAATGGATGTATCATACGTTTGGAAACTGCTGAACATCATCAAACGGTTCTTAACGAAAAAGTATACAGTCATGAGAGTGTAACCTGCGAGGAGAGGGTGTTAGTCACAATATGGTTTCTAGCCACTCGCAGAAAGTGCAGTCGTATCCCCTCAATTATTAACTAAAATGATTCCTGAATCGTACAACGAGATTCATAGCTGATTGAGGAAATACATCAAACAAAAGCAAAATAAATAAAACAAAAGAAGTTCATGTAAACGTTATTAATTTATTTATGTATGTAGCATAAAAGATGACCTGTAAGTTTAAGAAACTCATTTCAGATTCGAAGAAGAAAGAACACACATGGCGATGGCGCACATAATTCAATAAAAACAACGTCAAACACATAACAAATGAAGCATTTAGCAGCGGTAATAAAATTACTCTGCTCTCAATAGCAGAGGGCTTAGATATAGGCTGGACTTTTTAACACTTATAAAAATGAAGCAAGTATATTTTATGAATTAATCTCCATTAAATGTCAATATTTCGATCTTCAGATTTCATTTCTCATATGTAAAAGCTAAAAACAGGAATACGGAAGATCGACGGACTTTTATTCTATGCTCCACATGAAATCACTATGGAGTCGTTAAAAAATTTAAAAATACTTCATTTCTTGCATGTGTATTGCTATACTCCTCGTACGACGTGTCCCACAAACATCTGCAGTCTTAAAATTTCTCCAGAAACTCTGTCCTTAAGGTTTTGTTCGCCTCGCACCCTGTCATGTGTATCAGAACAGCATTTAATCCCGTGCACATTGACAAAAGACGAACATCTGTAGGGCAGCGCAACACCAGTTTCTAGGGTGGAGTGCTGACGGCGGTCAGCTGTCGGGTGGACCTACCCGGCCAACATCTCGACGAGGAAAGTCCGTCGGTCGGCCAGTCAAAACGTCTACATACGCCCAATTTGTCGGTCGGTCGATTGGTGCGCGTGCAGTCCCTTTAGGAACAATCGTGTAACGGTCCAAAATTAAGGCACGCTTTCACTGGTCTCTCTTATGAACGCCTTATAGCGAAAGCCAGCTATCATTGATTCGCCACATGACGGGTTGCATGCTTAAAGGGTAGAAGGAGAACGATTAACCTCAAATTCTGTCGACGGAGAGAGACAGAGAACAGCTTGGATTAGGGGAGGACAGACAAAGAAATCGCCGGGTCCATAGCAAATGATCTTCTTGGCATTTCCTGAGGTGATTTAGGGAAACTGGAAAACATAAATCTGGATGGCCCGAAGGAGACTTAAACCGCTGTCCTCTTTAATGGAAGTTCACACTGTCGAACGGCGCATAATGAAAAGATCAGCTTCTAATGCGTTCATACGTGACGCTTCGTGCCTCCTCAACGGCTGAATATACAGGGTGATCAAAAAGTCAGTATAAATTTGAAAACTTAATAAACCACGGAATAATGTAGATAGAGAGGTAAAAATTGACACATATGCTTGGAATGACATGAGGTTTTATTAGAACCAAAAAAAAACGGAGTTCACAAACTGTCCGACAGATGGCGCTGGACGGCAAAACGTCAGTAACTGCTACCGTAACGGGTGAGAGGTACGCCGATATGTTACAGAATAGCATCATCCCCAGCCTGGTTGATAAACACCTGCTGGAACGTACGATTTTTCTGCATGATGGCGCTCCACCCCATATTGCTAGACGCGTGAAAGATCTCTTGCGCCCGTCGTTTGGTGATGATCGTGTCCTCAGCCGCCACTTTCGACATGCTTGGCCTCCCAGGTCCCCAGACCTCAATCCGTGCGATTATTGGCTTTGGGGTTACCTGAAGTCGCAAGTGTATCGTGATCGACCGACATCTCTAGGGATGCTGAAAGACAACATCCTACGCCATTGCCTCACCATAACTTCGGACATGGTTTACAGTGCTGTTCACAACATTATTCCTCGACTACAGCTATTGTTGAGGAATGATGGTGGACATATTGAGCACTTTTTGTAAAGAACATCATCTTTGCCTTGTCTTACTTTGTTATGCTAATTATTGCTATTCTGATCAGATGAACCGATATCTGTCGGACATTTTTGAACTTTTGTATTTTTTTTTTTTTTTTTTTTTTTTTGTTCTAATAAAACCCCATGTCATTCCAAGCATGTGCGTCAATTTGTACCTCTCTATTTACATTTGATTTATTCAGTTTTCAAATTTATACTGACTTTTTGATCACCCTGTACTTACGTTTTGATGAGTGTAGGTCCGCAACGCTGTAAAGTGATAGCTAGTTTTTGTGTGGACGAACTCCATCGGAAAACAGACTTTTGTTTTTTCTATTGGTGCCAGTCTCTCAGCGAACTGCTAGCTGTGCTTTCCAAATAGTGTAGATAGCTCTTTTTACACTAAAAGAATCTCTCTTGCCTGGGATTTCCGGCCTCAGATGAACTCGCGCGGAAAGTCCGAAGCCCCAAGTAACAGCCGATACCGGTCTGTGGAGGCTGGAGGAGAAAGCGAAAGTTGGCAACGGTGCGCCGCGCGGTAGCCGCGCGCACGTTGGCAGCCTTGCAGCCGGGTCAGCTGTGCGACGCGGCGGCAGCCATGCTGTTCAGTGCGGGAGGCAGCCTCCTCACGGCAGTCGGTGTGCGGCAGTTGTTCTGTCGAGTAGTGTTGACAAAAGTGCGTGAGCGCGCGCGCACATTCCGCGTCGCGTGAGAACGCGCAGGCCGTGCGTGCGGGGAGCACGTGGCGGGGATCCGTAACTCACCTCGAGCCGTGCACTCTGCGATCCTTGGCGCACCGCGGGGATGGAGGGCCTCAGACTAGCTATTCAGTGAGTTCTTACTTTTAGCTAAGAATTATACTGCACCAGTATTGTAGCTTTACGATTTATATGCCATCACTTTTGTCCGTGGATTGTATTAGAAACGGCTGATAAGCCCATATCGTGATATTTTTTGGCGAAATCAAACTGACGAAAACAGCAGTCTGATATCAGAGTATCAGACTCCGTCTTAAAGTAAATGTTAAAATCTGGCCTCGTAGCAGTTCTCTCAACACAGAACAGCAACTGGGTCAGTCACCATGTAAAAATTACTAATCTGTACTGGTGAACTGAACTGCCTATTTTGCGTACAGTGGAGCATGAACAACAATTATATTTTCCCTCCAATTCGACGCGAGTGACAAATGACTTAGGTTCCTATTTCTTAAGTGCTATGCAGCCTAAACTGACTAATGCAGGATACGGCTATTCTGTGATGAAAAGATACAATATTATAAAGTTTTGGGAAGCAGAGTTAAGTCTAGAAGCAAAACAATTTGTCGTCACAACCCATACAATAGCTAAAATGTAGCATATTGTGTGAGTGTGATTGGATATCAGAAGTTTAGAGATGCAGTGTAGGGGGAAACGGAAATGAGCATCAAACAGATCGAAAGAGTGTAGACTGCTGTGAAAATAAATAGCGCATTTTGTTGCCGATTGTTTCTTTTTCCTCAACTTCATTTCTGTGCAACATTGTTATTGTTTACGTGTGGCTCGTTTTGCTATACATTCCGGATACTGCCGAAAAACCTTGTATGATACTGCTGAGTAAAGAAACTTTTATGTTTACTGAGTTTAAATACTGCCATGTGCAATATGATCATAACACTTAACTGGTGTTCTATATGTTGTCACGCTTCCACATCCACTAGCGACTATTGTCGGCTGGTTACAGTCATTGTCGTTACGCTTTTTATTTTTATTTTTTTCCCCGCTTGGCACGCTGCAGCCGGGTATGGGAGCACAGTCGAGTGCTATTTACCTGTACGGCTTGCCGTTTTTGCGCGCGGCGAAGCATGTAAAAAGTGCCAGAACGCCCGCCCCCCGCACGCACCCCCGGCGATATTAACGCTTGTCGATGTCACCGCACGCACGTGCGCAGTGCGACGTCCCGGAAAGTGCGCCGACGCCGCACCTTCGGAAAGACAATGGGCGTACCTCTCGTGTTGTCCTGCGGCTGGTTAGCGCCGTGATTGCTGCTGAGTGGCTGGCGTCTCCTAGCCTTTGTTGTCTGCGCGTCCCGCCGCATTTGTTTAGCTTCTCTCTTTTTTCCGACCGCAGCCAGCCAGTGCAGCTGTCTGCCTTGTCTGCTCCTCTACGCCATCTTTCACTCTCGCCATCAGCTGATGACAGTGCAGCGTCGATGTCGCCCTGTTACGAGTTGTATCCCATTATCACTGCTGCTACCGCTTCCACGGGGTTTTGGTCCGCGCTGCGCCTATAAAATAGTTCTTTACAATGAAACAGATAATAAGTTAATGTTTCTATGCCCGGTGGCAGTAGTCGGTACTGAGTGCTACGATAAAGTGAATGGTACTTCGGCATATAAAATCAAATAACATCAACGTAGTAACGCAATGGCGAAAACATGCAGCTCAGTATCCGTTCTCAAATTATGTTTGAGTCATATTTAATAAACAGAATGCAGAAAGTTAAGCTGAATATTCCAAACAATTTTTGAAGGAGGGAATATTTTAGTAACTGGGGAGAAATCGGGAATAGAGCCCTACAAAATTCAATTCTGGGTCCACTCCTATTACGTATGTATGTGAATGACGTTCTAACTACCCTACCACAACAAAAGTCAAAATTTAATGATGACTGTGGTGTTGCTCACGCTGCTAAATACTGCATTTTCGGGCAACAACAAAGTTATTATGTGGCAGGTGTCATTAGAGCACAGTTAATAAAGTCATTTCATGTAATAATGAATAAACTAGGCACTCATCTTTTCGTGTTTCCCACGCTGGTCTCGTTGTAAAATCATGGCTCAATCGTCGAAAATCTTGTAGTGATGATTCCAAGCTCGGATGCAAAGAGGCCTGGGTTTTATTCTGCTATATTCAAAAGTTTTATAGAAGTGTTTCACAAACCATTCTTGAAGATTAAGGATTTTCTCTGCCTCGTGATGGCTGGGTGTTGTGTGCTGTCCTTAGGTTAGTTAGGTTTAAGTAGTTCTAAGTTCTAGGGGACTGATGACCATAGATGTTAAGTCCCATAGTGCTCAGAGCCTCGGAGCCATTGAAGATTAAACCTTTGAAAGTTAGCACAATGGTAATGTAAAAAAAAAAAAGTAATCGGCACTCCGAATTCAAGTTACACTTCTTTTTTATTGCATTTGTTGCGATGGCACATAACACACAAAACATCACTTCACAATACAAAACATACTTGAAAACATCTTCCTCACTGTTAAAGTTCACATTTTATAAACTGGCTACAATATGCGTCTTTCCAACATGACGTCCAACACTTGACTTCTTCAAGGTCCGACTCTCTAACAACCAATAATCGCTTACGCGCCCAAAAATCAGAGTTACAAGTACTTCAAAGATCATAGTGACAAAAGAAAGAATACACACAAGAATAATATCATTGCAATATAAACATATCGATGAATCAAAGTACTTCTACATTAATGGAATCAAATCTGAATGTTGGCTCGGAAATATGTCAACTACTTTACAGAAACACAGTAGAATATTACTGGTATCGAGAGGTTCAGGTGAGTTGTCGCAATGGTTACGTAATTCAAGTACCATTACAACCTTCATCAAATAGTCTTGCAAGCAACTAATGTAGCACACACGCTCAGTAAACAGGAGAGATGTTCTAAAGTTTTAGGTATACATATTGATGAAAACTTGAATGAGAAGAAACACATTAACGAGCTACTCAAACAATTAAGCTCAGGTCCTTTTGCTTCATGCTAACCTTGCAAACAAACGAATCAACCTCCTAACATGTTTTGCATATTTAAATTCGATAATGTGTTATGGAATAATTTTCTGAGGAACTCATAGCTTATACAGTACTGGTTGCGCGAAAGCGAGCAGTGAGAATATTATGCGGTGGTGACCAGCAGTCGTCTTGTAGGGACCTCTTGCAGGAGATTCACATTTCAACTGCATCTTCACAATACACATATATATATTTGCTAATGAATTAAATTCGTCATAAATAATCCTCTACAATTTGGGAAGAGCTGCGATGTCCATACCTACAACACTAGAGGAAAAATGACCTTTGTCACTCTTTATTGAAGCTGTTCTTGACACAGAGAGGAGCAAAGCATGTTTTAAATCTAACGTAAAGTCATTTTTTTCTGGCAACTCCTTTTTTTCTATAGAAAAATGTAATTTAAAAAGGGATGGACTGTAAAAAATTAGTTTTCAATGCAGTCACATGGGTAGGACTTAAAGGTGATGTGTTAATTAATGCCGGCCGGAGTGGCTGTGCGGTTCTAGGCGCTACAGCCTGGAGCCAGCGGACCGCTACGGTCGCAGGTTGGAATCCTGCCTCGGGCATGGATGTGTGTGATGTCCTTAGGTTAGTTAGGTTTAATTAATTCTAAGTCCTAGGCGACTGATGACCTCAGAAGTTAACTCGCATAGTGCTCAGAGCCATTTGAACCATTTGTTAATTAATTTTAAATCGAATCATTTGTATGTATCCTGCAAACTGACTCGTTCCAAATAATTTCAGTGAAAATGTTGCTGAAGTGATCTATGGAACATATACACTAAAGTGACAAAAGCTACGTCGTGTCGAACGTCCTTTTGCCTGCTGTAGTGCAGTAGCTCGACGTGGCATGGACTCAGCAAGTCGTTGGAAGTCCCCTGCACAAATATCGAGCCATGCTGCCTCTACAGCTGTCCACAATTGCGAAACTGTACTGGCCGCAGGATTTTGTGCACGAACTGGCCTCTCGATGTCCCGTAAATGTTCGATGGGTAGTCGAATCATTCGCTCGAATTGTTCAGAATGTTCTTCATGTTCGCGAACAACTGTGGCCCGGTGACATGGCGCATTGTCATGTATGAAAAATCCATCGTTATTTTGGAACATGAAATACGTGAATTGTTGCAAGTGGTCTTAAAGTAGCAGAACAGTCAGTGATCGGTTAAGTTGAACCAGATGACCCAGTCCGTTCCATGTAAACACAGCCCATACCATTATGGAGCCACAACCAGCTTGCACACTGCCTTGTTGCCACCTTAGGTCAATGGCTTTGTGTGGTCTGCGCCACACTCGAATCGTACCACCAGCTCTTATCAACCGAAATCGGGACTCATCTGACCAGGCCACGGTTTTCCAGTCGTCTGTGATCTAGCCGATGCGGTCACGGGCCCACGAGAGGCGCTGCAGGCGTTATTCTTGTAGTAGCAAAGGCACTCGAGTCGGTCGTCTTCTGCCATAGCCGATTAACGCCAGATTTGGCCGCACTATCCTAACGGATACGTTCATCCTACGTCCCGTATGATTTCTGTGGCTATTTCACGCAGTGTTGCTTGTTTGTTAGAAATGACAACTCTACACAAACGCCGCTGCTCTCGGTAGTTCAATGAAGAACGTCGGCCACTGCTTAGTCCGCGGTGCGGATGCCTAAAATTTTTTATTGTCGGCCCACTCTTGACACTATGGATTTCAAAATACTAACGAATTTCCGACGCTGTGTCCCATGTGTCTAGCGCCAACCACCATTCCGCGTTCGAATTATGTCAGTTCCCGCACTGAGGCCATAATCACATCGGAAAAGTTTTCACCTGAGCATAAATGACAGCTCAGCCAATGCACCGCCCTTTTGTACCTTGTGTATGCGATACTATCGCCATCTGTGCATGTGCATATCGGTCTCCCACGACTTTCGTCACATCAGTGTAATGGGCTATAGTAAGTACACCTATGGCCTAACTGACGATAGTGATATGAATATGCGAGACCCAGGAAGAGGTGAAACATTTTGCTACCCAGTGATTAATAACTATCCATTCTTAGATTGGAGCCACCGCTGCATTGCGGTTTCCAGTTGCACAGATTGCTCGATAATCATCTGCTATTTTTCTGCGGCAAATACTTAAAAATTGCCGCCTCGTGAAATTTTGTATTACCGAATTTAGTTTGAACTGTTTCCAAAAGCGAGGGCAAGTTTCTTCGCTGGAATCTTGTGACAAGCGTTCTTGTTTCATACATCTGAGAAATACGTTTGTCAATCGTACATGAGTAATGGTTGTGCTCTTGCGGTGATAAAATCAAAAACAAAAACAAGGAAGCCTTTTGCTGTGGTCAGCCACGTCTGTTTTAAAGCAGTTTAAAATATCAACGTTCAAAAAGAGTGGATGAAAAATGACGTAAATGGAGCCACCAGGGTACGTATTTCGAAGAGAACTTCAGTTCCAGTTAAATGGTAACAGAACCACTGCCGGAAAAAATAATTTCGTCAAGTTACATCCTTGCGACCCGCTGACCGGCCGCAGAACGATTTTCCGCCAACTGCACTGTAACTGCAAATGCAAATCTGTGACTTCTTCTTTTATTACTCTGTGGACGCCGCTGTTCAATTCTAAAGGCACTAAGAATTCTTTTATACGAATGCGTGGTGTCTGTTCTTTGGGACATATAACTGATTCGCCCATCTGGGCAATGCATCCAGCTTATTCAGTGCGGATGCACGAGTACGCCCGACCTCCTGCGGGAGCATGGAGGAAATGGAAGGGGGCTGTGGACAGATGACACTTGGTGGGAGGCCATGAGGCGTACAAAGATATTCCGCGCAGTTGTGAGAAACACTGTGTCCCGGGTGCACCTTCCTAGTAAGCAGGAGACCTCGTGTTCGAATCCCCGTCCGGCACACATTCCTACTCGTCGCCGCTGATGCCGCACAAAGTCCTGGTGTAGCTAATATCACTAGTCCCTTCCATTTCCGTTCCTTTCCTTCCTCCTCCTTCAAGAATTCTAACACATACACCTTCATAGTAAATTAAGTAAACAACATGGTTTCTTTCGATACAAACTGTACTGTGAACACTAGACATAGAAAACCTACCTCGAACACTGAACGGAAAGGTGTGAATTGTTTGCCAGTTCCTTGTATAACTTCTCATTAAGTGTATGGATAAGGGAAGCTTAGCTGCTTGGATTGCAGAAGTAATGAAGTTTCTTACACGGGCGGTCGTTGAATCCACCAGTGGTAGAGTACTTTCACAGCTACATCAAACGAACGCTTATTTTTTGCCTTTTTATTTCTGTTTGACGTTACATGGACACTGATTTAATATTCAAGTTTTTTAATAGTGTTTGTAATTGTTAAAACTATGGTAATGCTCTACAGCGAGTAGGTATCACGCATGGTCAATATTTTTCCAGATTAAAGATAAATGATAAATAAAGTAAAACACAAGCGTTTGTTCATTGTCTTGATTCCTGTATATTTTTTATACTTCCCGACAAAATTGCATTTATGTATTCACATAACCATTCTGTATATCGAACGGCCATCTTCAGACCAGTGAGCAGTCTTCACGTCGCTGTGGACGATGTCTTCTTTTCCTTTTTTTTAATAAACATAAATGACTGTAAGCCAAATTTCAGAATATAGAAATGGCTAGGAGAGGGATATAACGGAATTTTACGCATGAGTCGTAATTGCTCTGAACTGTATTATAGGCCCGTTTTTCGTAAGAAGACTTCATCTAATTAAGCCGCAGACGAAATATATTTACGGGAAAAATAACTTCTTTGTTTGAAAGTAGTATGTCAGGAATTTGGCTCTGTTCCACAGTGAACCGTTAATGAGACGTAGCGTGCTGATGACTATAGACACGAAATTCATTAAGAGATTAGGCAGTGGAAAAGTGTCTGCGGTAATGGAGGTCGTGGGGTATCTGCGTGAGACTGTGCTGTCACGTTAATTTTCCCTCTGTACTGTCTGGCGTGAAACTAAGCACACATTCTGCCACACATCTACCGTAAGATTTTTCATGTAGGATGCCACAGACACAAATTCATTAAAGGACAGTTCCATCTTCCACCTTGACTATATTATGATGAGTTATTTATTTCACACAATCAGCTGATGTTTGCCATGTGCCATTTTCAGATGCTTCTTATTCTTCTTCTTATTCTTCCGTCATGCATTAGGTTTTCAAATGGTTCAAATGGCTCTGAGCACTATGGGACTTAACAGCTATGGTCATCAGTCCCCTAGAACTTAGAACTACTTAAACCTAACTAACCTAAGGATAGCACACAACACCCAGCCATCACGAGGCAGAGAAAATCCCCGACCCCGCCGGGAATCGAACCCGGGAACCCGGGCGTGGGAAGCGAGAACGCTACCGCACGACCACGAGATGCGGGCAAATTAGGTTTTCCCTCAGCCTGTTGCAGTTACGCCTGGCACTTCCGTAATTTTACAGGTCTTCCAATGCATTATTACCCAAGATCCACTTCCATATAGTAATGTCGGTACTGACTAAACTTTATAAAATTTTAGATATGTTTCTGTTCTTACTTTATGTTGGAGGGCTCTTCTGATAGTGACATTTAAATAGTTGAATTTCTCAATTTTGTCTTTTTTTTATCTAGACTCCCCTGTACGGCAGCGTAGTTACCAGAAATTTGAATTTATGCACTTGCTCTATAATCTTGTTGTCTATAATTATTTTTGTTCTTACTGGGTTTTTTTTCCACAGAAAGCTATTAATTTTGTTTTTTGTATTGATGTTGACATATATTTGGCACGTTTGGTATAGTTCGTAGGCAGCTCTCTGCAGTCCATCTTCATTATTCGAAATTAACACTTGCCTACTCTTATTTCCACAATTTAACAGTCATCCAGTGTGGGTTTATACAATGTGCGTATGTAACTTTTGTCAGTAGGCTTTCGCAGGATCGTTAGCGTTTGTCTTCAAGCGTCAGCCACCCATTTCCCTTTCTTTTTTTTCCTGTGACGCTCTACCATGACTGAAACAAGCCTATGACCATGTACACTACCATTCTTTGTATACGTTCAGTATCCCCTGTTAGACCTGTTTGGTGCAATTTGAGCAATGTCATAGAATGAATCGCACGAGTGGTTCGTAAGCAATCTCCTGCATTTTTCCCAACGAAAAGAAGTTTGCCCATGAGATACCTACAGTTAAATCTCTGTGAATATTACATTTCATATCCCTAGAAATTGTTACATTCAGGTCTCCTTATGAGTTGACTGATTCCCGTTGTGACTCATTTACATTGTGAAAGGATCCTAAGTTTTTTTCATTTTGAAAAATGCACAATTTTACATTTTTCAACATATAGAGCAAGTTTACAAGTTTTGTTGCACTACTTCGAAATCTTATCACGATCTGATTGAATATTTGAGCAGTGCTTTCCAGACAGTAGTTCATTATAGATAACTGCACCCTCTGCGAAACACATTGTCTATCAGGTCATTATTGTGCAGAATGAACAACGAAGGTTCCAACACTCTTCGTTCGGGGTACGCCTGAAGTTATTTCATCCTCCCTACCATGAAATGCTCAATCCTGTAAAAATTCTCTTTTGACATCTCGTATTTGTTACTGTAACTTATAAAGTCTGACGTATATGCCTTCTGCCTTTCAATCCCAGAACTCCATGCACAAACTCGTTTCACTGTGAGTTTCTGATGCGCTGCGGTAGCTACAAAGGGCCCCAAAATCCGTAGCGCGTCATGCGATACCTTCGCACGGCTTCAATGTACTCCGCTGCGGTGAAAACAGTTCTCCTCAGCCACCACCCCCACCCCACAGTCCTCTCTCCGAAAAATCGCGGGCTAGTCGGCGCCGTGCCGTGGAAACGCCGCAACATCGATTTCACTGCATTACCTGCCGCAAGGCTGCCAACTAAACGGCCAACACTTTGCTACCTTGTTGCAGTGCACTTTTAACTGTGAGCCAGACAGTTAATTTCTGTTGTTGTTGTATACTGAAACGTCAGTGCAGTCTGCGTCAAAGATTTCGGGATTCTAAAAAAAAAATTGTGAAGGTTTATCTTTCTTCTGTCAAGTTCAGACTGTTTCAAAAATATTCATCCGATTTCATAAGACTCTTTTTATGTTGAATGAAAACCGAAAATTACAGGGTTGATCGTAACTGTTACAGGTAATACATAAAACCTGTCCACCACACGCATTATTAAAATTTCGTGAATTTTGGTACAAAGTTGTCGAAAAGCAATAACAGGCAAAGAGGCGAGTATTTTATTGACTTGTTAACGCCTTTTTTGTGTACCGAGGAAAACTTTATCTTTTCTTTGCTGCACAACGAGCCTTGCAACTCTTCTTCACATGATTTCCCGTAAAGTTTGTGCGAAAAGTTCCCTACGAAAAAGTAAATAATAGGTATTTGCCTTTTATGTAAACAAGACGCTGCTGAATGTCCTTAAAATTGGAATATTTATTAAAAACTGTGTTGCGCGATTATTACGCGAGTTAGAGGATTGAGCATTAATTGTACGAGTACAGCAAAATACCATCCCCTCTTTACGTACAATCGCTCGTCGGAAACTTCTTATAGATATTTCCTACGGTTCAAGAAGTATTTTGTGTTAAAGGTGCTTCGAAATATACTTGCTCGTCGGCTGCCAAGGTGTCTCAAGCACTTACTTGTATTGATGCTTTCCTCAGAGTTAGCCATTTTGAAACCTGCCCGTGGAGAATTATTACCGGAATTTGGTCAGTGAGGGAGGAAAGGTGTAGCGTCAAGTTACTGATCACAAGACATTACAGCAACGTCCTTGATTAACTCGTGAAGTTCTGTTCAGTGTATCACGTATTTAGTGCAAGAAGCGACGTTGTTAGTGATCAATCGAACTGCGACATTCATTACGTTCTGTGGCCACAATTGTGCTATTCGTGAGGGGTGAGATCTGTGCCAGTTCCAGGTTTTGACCCTTTACCCATAATGACCCATAACAGCATCAAACGGAACACTACACTCAGGACTCGCATTCGGTAGGACGACAGTTCAAACCCGCGTCCAGCCATCCTGATTTAGGTTTCCCGTGAATTCCCTAAATCGATTGAGGCAAATACCGGGATGGTTCCTTTGAAAGGGCACGGCCGACTTCCTTCCCCGTCCTTCCGTAATCCGATGGGGCTAATGACTTACTGTTTGGTCCCCTCCCCCAAATCAGCCAACCAACTAAGGATTCTTTTATTGTACCCAACGCTTACTGGCCAGTATTTTGTTTACTACTGGTATATGTCAAGATAGCATGGTTTTGTAGGACCAAATTTTTTATCTAAAATACCATGTTATTAACTACTAATGTGGTTTATTACAAGTTACGTACACGGTCGTGGTTTTTATGGAAGTATTGGTCAGAAAATCAATGACTATTGAAAATAAGTAGGATCTCAATAATGTTTCATTTGATGCTCAAATGTCTGTGTTTGCCTAATACGTCTCTGATATCAGCATGTCACCTTTGCTGGAACTTCTCTTAAGCTGCGAATTCCCCTGCCTTTCATCACAAGCTTGCAGGTCCATTTTACCTTTTTTTTTACGAGTTGCACAACCAGGGGTGTTACAATTGATGATAGGCTGAAAATACAGACGATTCAGTTTGTTCTGTCCACCGGTGTATCCGATGACATGATGTAAGACTCTCCCATACAAATTTCAGACTCACTGTCTGTACATTTTCCGGGCCATAATGGGTGATGAATGGGCAGTGAATCTCAAAATAATCAATAAATATCTGATTGCATCCGACTGGCGTCTTGCACAAATAAACCACAGCCCACTCTGACTGTGGCCTGGCGCGCCCTCTCACGCCTCACTTTCGTCAGAAAGCCACCTCATTTACCTTCGTCACAGCAGAAAACGTATTCGTGTGTTTTAGCAAGAATTAACATACTATAGTTTCCAAAATGTACAAAACTAATCTCTTACTTGAGCAACTTTGCCAATCCCATCACTCGAAGACAAGTTCTCCCGTTAAACAGGTAATTATGGACACAGAGGTCTGTTTCGCTCCAAGCACTTACCTGATGCAGCCATAACAAATGCACCCGTGGAGAACTGTATGTAGGTAGTTGCAACCCGACAGCAACATACGCTAAGTTCATTCTAGGTGGCTGGACCTAGTCGCAGTATCCGTTGTAAAGTGCCTAACAGAGACAGCTTACTGCAATACCAAACAGTGTACTACTACATTTTCTTCGTCACATGGTATTGCTCAAATAATCCAGAAACAGCATAATCAATTTATTGAGACCTGAAATCCCTTCAGTTTCTATGCAGTGATTCCACCGTGCAGATAGTGCGATACAGTTGACTACCATGCGCAATACAGTCAGTATCAACTTTCCCTCTAGAAGTTGGTTGGTTGGTTGGTTTGGGGAAGGAGACCAGACAGCGTGGTCATCGGTCTCATCGGATTAGGGAAGGATGGGGAAGGAAGTCGGCCGTGCCCTTTCAGAGGAACCATCCCGGCATTTGCCTGGATTGATTTAGGGAAATCACGGAAAACCTAAATCAGGATGGCCGGACGCGGGATTGAACCGTCGTCCTTCCGAATGCGAGTCCAGTGTCTAACCACTGCGCCACCTCGCTCGGTCCCTCTAGAAGTGTTCTGATCTAGATGTGAGACTATTTATCTACTCTTATTTATCGGTCTCCAAACTTTGATGCTGCCTCCCTTCGCTCGCCCATTCCCTCACCCCTCCTCCCCTCCCTCCCCCAACTCCTACTCCTTAACAAGAAGTTTTTGAGCGGACCTTACAGTCGTCCGAAAGCACGATACACAGCAGTATCAAAAGGAAGACATAGGATGTGGTCATTAAAATGCGTGAACTGGTACTTGTTACTGTTGTTTCATGTCGTCACTTAATGTCGTAATTGCGTACAGCTAGTGTCACTGACTGTTGCACGTGCTACAGCTTGAAAATTACAGTATTCGGAATCTGAAGTGAGGAATTCCATAATTGGATTTTGCCTTTGTGACGTGTTACATAATTTAAGACACAAGAGATTAATTTACATTTACAGCTCTTTACTCAATTCAAAAACACCATTATTCGTATTCGAGTCAGAGTTTCGTTTCCGAGCGTTTCTGCATTCGTGTCTGTTGAGGTAGCGTATAAACGAGAGCAGTAAAACCGAACTGCAGTTGTAGCTCCTTGTAAGAGTAATACAAATTCCACGCTTCTGGACGAAGAGATCGATTTGAGAACTTCTTTCCTTGATTTCCAAACTGTAATTAACGTTCCGGGGTTCTAAAGAAATGGCTTCGGCAGATTAAAAACACAATGGGACCTGGCGCTGACGTCGGCGAGAGTTGGCATCGCACAGCGCCCCGCATACCTCCCATCTCCCAGCGGCTTCCTCCCGCTTCTCGGAGGTACTAACTTAAATCTTCCGCAGAACAAATTTTGATCCACTGCCAAGAAAGTGCGAAAACTCGAGCGGAAAACGTCCGCTTCTAGTGAACTCAGAACAACACAGGGCTGAACACGAAAAGTGCAAAATGGTTCAATAGCGACACAATCACCAAATTTCACACTGAGGTATTTATTGCTTTCTCATCACGTTTGTTAAAGTTTGTACGTCCTGTCTTTTTCCAAATGCCCGAGGTAATTACTTATTTGCTGCTACAATCGCGTTTTTCTCTAAGTGAAAAAATAGTAAAATAAAATACTGATGTTTAATTTTGTGCATCATCATGATGCGTTGTAATCTGAAATAAAATGTCTGCTCCAGTTAGGTGTTTTTTTTTTCATCTTTTAGGCACGTTGCAAAGGTAGATATTTCCATACACATTGTCAGTGAACAGGGATGTGTGTATGAAGGGCTAATGTCCTTTTCTCTTACTGTCACGTCACTGGTCTCCAAGCAGAGCAGACGACGGTGTGGCAGAATCACCTATAGTTTGCCTTGCTGCACGGAATTAGCGAGGAAAGGCAAGTTGTTCTTTGATGAATAGTACTGGGTCATGTTTTAACACCATTATTTGTGCTGCCTCGAATTTGAGATCAGATTCACCGAAATTAGCAACATGTGCACGTGCACGTAATCACAGCAAGGCAATGTTGAGCGTATAATGGAGGATATTTGGCACAAATATCAGTTACTCTGTCTACTGTTGCACTAACACAAAGAGCCTTTCAGGCAGATTGCATGTCTCTGTATGCATCCTAATATAGCTTAGCATATAGTTCTGATGCCCACACTAAATATACATCAAAGGGAGTAGGGTTACTGCACAGTTTCCTTGTAATGCTAGTTTTCTTGATTCTCTCAATACCGTATCTAGAGAACCACATCGAATGTCCTCCAAAGGCTCTTATTTAAGCTCTTCAGGCATCTTGTCACCTTATGGATAGCAATCCGTCGTAAATCTTCCCAAAATATTGGAGCACGCTATCGAACTAGCGTCTTGGATACTATCTCCCTTGCCGATTTACATTACAGAACCATTTTGACAGGCCTAAGTCTTTTCATATTTTCGTACCATTTTCCATTGCTTCATTACTCGTAAGTATTTACACTACGTGACAGGCTCCCCAAGTATACCACTGATGTCTTAATCGGGTACTGTAGTGTTACTTTCCTTGTTTACTCCACAAGACCTTTGGAGTGTGCCTTGTTTTCTCCTGTTAAGAACAGCTGACAAGTCGTACGTCCTAATCACCCGGTACACTAGCCTCATTTGTGCGGTCGGTCATTGGGACTCACTTTCATCGAGTGACCGTAATCTGTTGGCCTTATTCGCTGTCACCAAACGGTTCAGTCACTAACCGAGACGACGAAGTATTGGGAACAGCCTATGGCTTCGTAATTGTGGATCAGAATACAATAAGCAAACAAATTGGTCAACCGAAGTTATTTATTTATTTATTTATTTATTTATTTTATTTCGAGTAACTACATGGCAAAACTTCAAATGTGCTTTTACACATTGTACTTGAAAACACTGTAACAAAATATGTGCCTCTAGAGCTTAACGTTATTGACTAATAAATCACTCGCATAATGCTTCTTCTTGCATATTGCTTACCATTTAATGACATCGTCGTTGCGAGACGTTACCCCTTAGGGCGAAATTCGTGATGACGGGTGTGGCAGAAACGGGAAAGGCAAATTAGAAAAGATATCCTTGACGTTAAGATGGGTGTATTAAGAATCGGTGGGTAAGTGTTCGTATTTACTACAGCAGCGTATTTCCATGAAGCGGGCTGTACGTTTTGGAACTGAATTTCGAAGATAACTAGAACTGAACACGTCGTCGGCAACGCTCTCGCTTCTCAATGTATTGTAGTCGCAGGCCGGCCTCTTATTAGCTGCTTAGCCTTCCTTCTGCAGCTCTCTGAGGAACCTCCTGCATTCAAACACGACTGCTAAATCCATTTTCGGAGACTACAAGACAGACAAGCTACGAAAAAGATGTCGCGTTAGGATATAATGGTGTTTCTAATCGACGATTTTTCGTTCTATTTTTGAGACTTACATGTGAAGATTTCTTTGGAAGTTACGAGAATAGCTGCAGTGTGATCTCGTGTTGAGTACCAGGGATTTCAGTGAGTGGTTCACACGATAATCAGTTGTTGTCAGCAATAGATCAAATGTGACCACTCAGTGTCTTTTGAGTATAGCACTTACAGACGCATTTTCTTCCATCAAGATCAGTCTTTCCGGACGCCCAGATACTACAGGTACTGTAGAAAACCCATTTAATACTACAGTCATTACGAAAATAGACACACACTACACCTTCCAGCAAATTCATTTTACTCGTGGGCTTAGGTCCGAGACTGTTTCCTCGACTGTACGAGAACCTTCATATAACTAGTGTTTGTAGTAGTAGTTCACTATCACACTGTCTAAAGTAAGAGCAAAAGCTGAGCATTTGGCGTTGTCAAGATATTCGTCTTTAGTATGATTCGATGGCTCGGTAAATAAGTGCCCTCCCCCCGTGATTCGAATTCCACACTAGACTGTATGCCCTGTTTTCAAAAGTCAGCGGAAAGCAACGGTGTGCCATCTCCAGTTGTACCACCATTTGTGAAGCAGTGTGGTGTTCGAAACAACCTTCGGGTTGAGGACAGATTTAGTTATATCTCACCAGTCTAATTTAGACTTGTTAAAACGGACATTTAACGCCGTAACTGGTGAACGTACGTGGCTGTAGTAGCCAGACCCGTGTACATGTATGGTGTTGCGAAACTATTCGTTCAAATTAATACAGCAGGTAGAGAGCATCAAAACCAATAAATTTAGCTGTGGTACACATGGTTCCTGATTGCAGTTTCTGATGCTAGAGACGATTTACACAGAAGGTAGCGTAGCAAGCTAATTACAACAGTACCATTCACAGGAAATGCTCGGATGGGACCATTGGCTCTCGTGTCCGTTCGAGGATTCCCGGCATGTCCGCAATGGTGCCAGAAGTCTGCAATTCTAGCAGCGAGGAGGTCTTCTGTTTCCGCAAATGTTTCAAACACTAGCTGTTTCATACGCCCCCAGAGGAAGAAATCCGGGCACGTGAGGTCATGTGACCCCGGTGGCCAGTCCACAGGGCCACTTTGGCCGATCTGTCAATTCCCGAAGGTGAATATCTCTCACAGCATTGCTGAAACGGGCTGGCGTCCCATCGTCCTGGAGGTACATTCTCCAACAGTTCTGCAACACATATTCCACGAAGATGTGATACCTCCGTCCGTTGAGGCGTAATTTAAGAATGTACGATCCAATCAACGTATCACAGAGAATACCTGTCCACAAGTAACTCCGAATAGTTGTTGATGAGCACGAGTTAGAGTACCTCGTGAATTCACATTTGCCAGAATATGCGAACTGAGGATATTTGAATGTCAGTACACATTCCCGGTCAGCGACACAACAGTTTACGTCAGCTTCACTAACAAAATGTCCCCTGATATAACAAGCTGACTTCAGAAATCATATGTTCCTTATCGAAGTACACTGAAGGAAAACATAGCAAAATCAAAAAAAATTAATTTAGATTAATGAAATTTCGATAATGAGGTACGCCACGACCATACGTCATACACGATGGCCTTCTCTCTCGGTTGTGCGACGTGGCTGTCCGGAACCTGGTTTCTTGCGATCGTACATTCTCGAGACCATCGCTGCAGCAATTGTGTACAGTGGCGACATTCCTGCCAAGTCTTTGTGCAATACCGCAGAAGGAACATCAAACTTCTCGTAGCCCTATTACACGATCTCTTTCAAACACAATGACGTGTTGATAATGGCGTCTTCGTCGAAGCATTCTTGACTAACATCAGCTCACCACGTCCAATCTCAAAAATATACTTGTAAGTGATTAACATTGCAAGAGCACATGTTAATGTAAGCGCGAGATAACCCATTGCAAATGTGAAATGCTGGTACGTTAATAACCGATCTAACCGCCACAGTGCTGAATGCAAGCATGCAACCGTGCACACAATGTGTTGTACAGACGTCGAATGTCAGTTTGTGGGCTGGAGTTCCATACCTGTTGCACTTCGGCGGTCAATACAGGGGCGGTTAATGCTGGTTGTTGATGACGTTGGAGTTGTCGTCCGACGATGCCCCATATGTGCTCGACTGCAGACAGATCACATTATCGAGCAGGCCAAGGCAACATGTCGGCACCCTGTAGAGCATACTGGGTTACAACCGCGGTATGTGGGCAAGCGTTATCCTGTGGGAAAACATCCCTGGAATGCTGTTGATGAATGGCAGCACTGCATGTCGAATCACCAGACTGACGTACAAATTTGCAGTCAGGATAAGTGGGTTAACCACGAGAGTGCTCCTGCTGCCATACGAAATCGCATCTCAGATCATAACACCAGGCATAGGTCCACAGCATCTAGCAAGCGTACAGGCTGGTTGCAGACCGTCAGCTGGCACCCTTCTAACCAACACACGGCCATCACTGGCACCGACACAGAACCAGCTTTCATCAGAAAAAGAAGAGACCTCCACCCTGACCTCCAGTGAGCTCTCATTGACACCACTGAAGTCGGAAATAGCGGTGGTTTGGGCTAAGTGGAATGCACGCTTCAGGGCGTCTGGCTCGGAGCTGTACTAGAAGATAACCATAGTGCCAACTGCTGCTCAAATTGCTGCTGCAGCTACAATGAGGTACGCCACGACCATACGTCATACACGATGGCCTTCTCTCTCGGTTGTGCGACGTGGCTGTCCGGAACCTGGTTTCTTGCGATCGTACATTCTCGAGACCATCGCTGCAGCAATTGTGTACAGTGGCGACATTCCTGCCAAGTCTTTGTGCAATACCGCAGAAGGAACATCAAACTTCTCGTAGCCCTATTACACGATCTCTTTCAAACACAATGACGTGTTGATAATGGCGTCTTCGTCGAAGCATTCTTGACTAACATCAGCTCACCACGTCCAATCTAAAAAATAACCAAAGTCACGACTGTTAGAGTGTGTATTTAAAGCGAACCTGATTTATATCCTCACAGTGACGCTACTAGCGCCAGCTTTGTGTGACTGGCCCCAAATATTGCCAGACATCATCTTTCAGATACAGGAACACGCCTACCAACTTACGTTTATGCCGCATAACCCGTTCTTGGTGCTGCTATTTTTTCCGTCAGTATATATTTGTTTTTATGTTCCAATTTTCCTGTATTAATTCGAGCGAATGGTTTTGGAACACTCTGTATGTATTCCACAAGCAACCTGACCACGTGTGTCGGATATCAATACACTTTCCTTCATTTCATGTTCCATTGGCGAATGGTGCGTGAGAGGAAAGACTGTTAGTGGGTCTCCGTATGAGCTCGAATTTCTGATTTTTCTTTCGTGGTCAATTTGGGTATTGGGAGGAAGTCCTTAATGCTTCGTGGAGCGTATACTCTCGGACCTATAAAAGTAATCCTCTCCGTCTTGCTCAACGCGTCTCTTTTAGCGCCTGTGGTTAGAGTTCAATGAGCGTCTTCGCTTCGCTCTAGCGCGTAGTACATTTACATGGATACTCTGCAAATCACATTTAACTGCCTGGCAGAGGGTTCATCGAACCACCTTCACACTTCTCTATTATTCCAATCTCGTATAGCGCTCGGAAAGAATGAACACCTGTATCTTTCCGTACGAGCTCTGATTTCCCTTATTTTATCTTGGTGATCGTACGTCCCTATGTAGGTCGGTGTCAACAAAATATTTTGGCATTCAGAGGAGAAAGTTGGTGATTGAAATTTCGTGAGAAGATTTCGTCGCAACGAAAAACGCCTGCCTCTTAATGATGTCCAACCCAAATCCTGTATCATTTCTGTGACACTCACTGCCATATTTCGCGATAATACTAAACCAGTCTCCGACGAAATTCACTGCTCTTTCTTGGATTTTCTCTTGTTAGAACTATCCGGTAAGAGTCCCAGACTGGCGAATAGTACCAAAAAATTAAGTTGGTCCGGCATTCGACTGAAGTGAGGTTATTTATGGAACTCAAGAAGTATCTGCTTAAAAATTAGCTGCCTCTACTTTCGAACACAGCTCCTTCGGAGTTAATGGCCACTGCATCTTCTCGCTCAGACGTCAATTCCGATCTACGCTGATTTAGTTGGATGCGTGGACAAGGTGGTGTAAAATATAAATCGATTTTCTGATGGTTGGTAGACGCACCTTTGCAGGCATGTTCGTAATATTGTAACACTTCTCTGGGAAATAACTGAATATCGTGGTACCAGCATGTGCTTTGATTCGTGAAGATATCAAAACGGCGGACACGCGTAAAATACGCCCTGTAGCAAGAACTCATATCATTAGCCGGCATAGCCAACAAATAACCTCTCACCTTCGAACCTGACCTAGAACTCGGGTTACTATACGTATCAAGTCGGTCGCGACAACCTAAATTCCAAAAAATAGTAAAGAAGCAAGATAAATCTCTGTTGCGCACATCACTACGTAACGCGTCAAAGCTGACATCTGCTATCGGCACGTTCAGTTAGAAAAGTTAGATTACTGATACTTACAAAATAGTTTATAGATTTATATTTCAGTATCGATTTTTGAGATATCGTAGCATCGATATTAAAGACAAAAATCGACTATCGGTAGTAGAAGAAACTAGGATAATTGTTATCACTGAAAATATCATTTTTTTTTTCGTCATTCAAATGAATGAATCTTTTGCTGAACACATGTCAGAACATCAGTGTAACATATTTGCGATTTCTCAAACGTGGCCATTGGGGTGAGGGCGGGGCAGCAATATTTTTGAACGAAATTAAGGCAGGAATATTAGTTATTTTTGTACCTAAGCCTGGACTTTCGTTATTCATTCAGTTCACGCTTTTGTGGCAAGCAGTGTGTACGAATATTGTTTAGTTCTTTTAATTGCAAAAATGATACTTTCAATTATGTAATTAAGTCTTCAGTTTATGGTACGGTAAGATAACATTTGATTTACGTAAATGCAAATACTCGTACTTGCGCAAAGGAAATTAACCCGTCCATAATAAGGCATTTCAGATATTTGTATTCCATCTGTCCGAATAATTTTACTCTTTTCGTCCGTTCATTGAAATTTGTATATCTCTCTGTCTCTCTGTCTCTCTCTCTCTCTCTCTCTCTCTCTCTCTCTCTCTCTCTCTCTCTCTCTCTCTCTGTGTGTGTGTGTGTGTGTGTGTGTGTGTGTGTGTGTGTGTGTGTGTGTGTGTGTGTGTGTGTGTGTGTGTGTGTGTGTGTCTTTTCACGTGCCTTTGTTAACATTAAATGATTACGAAATGATACGGCAGTGTAGGCACGTCGTATTCGTCGACGAGTAATGTCAGCGAGGTGTTGATATTTTCTCTTTAACAGTCAAATTGTTACGAAAGGCTTTCCAAAAATGGAGGAAAGTTAAGTGTCGAGTGGACATTAAGAATCCATTTATACCTAAATCATTAGTGAAGCTCTCAGCATGTGGCCAAAAATTACTGTTTCTTGACAAAAAGTTATTGGGTACGACATATAATGTTAGTTATTCTTGCAGTTATTGATTTAAGTGTGTTTGTATGTTGCTTTTTACGCCGCTCTATAAATTCAGTTAATATCGATTTTTGGGATCGATTATTATTTGTTGTCGATGTCTAGACGTCGATGATAAAATTTCAATCAACTTCGATGGTTTGACAACATTTGACATCCCTAGGTTCAACCGTCCTTTCCTTCGTGCATTCTGAAAATCTCAAACGTCAGGTAGAGCAAGATGTTAGACCGCCAGTCCCAAAAGCATATATCACAGGAGTTTGGACGTGCCACCCGCTTTCGCATCCGTTGCTGCAGGATCCCGTTTTTCCAGTCTGGCGGTGGACCGTTTGTGTGTAGCGGCTGAGCGGCGCGCGTCGGGCACGTGTCGGCGGGGACAAAGGCCATTGGCCGCCCACGCCAGCTGCCAGCGCCCGCGCCCGCGCCCGCGCCCGCGCCTGCGCCCCTGTGCTATGTATAGGCCGCGTCAGCTGCTCGCCTCGCCGCGCATCTCCTCACACCTGGCTGGCCGCCTGCGGACTGCGTTCTGGTGCAACCGTTCCGGCAGGGGGGCCGTTAGGACTGCAACGGAACACTGCACTGCCCCCCTTTCTGTTACCCTCACCTTAACCTTCACCTTGACAAGGCCTCGCCTTCGACTCTCCACAGCCCTGAACAAACAGATCCGTATGTTTCCATAATTTTCTGCACTACGAACCATTTTTCTGGCATTTTCTTGTTATTCTTGTTGTGGAAGTCACTGTCCCTTCACGTTGGCTTTATACAGCGCTCTATAAATATCGCTATCAAGGTACCATCTCCATTTTGCGGTAATGATGAATCCGATATCGTCGCGATCTGTCTTATACAACAGGTGGTTGTAATTAAAGTGGGCCGGCCGTTGTGGCCGAGCGGTTCTAGGCGCTTCAGTCTGGAGCCGCGCGACCGCTACGGTCGCAGGTTCGAATCCTGCCTCGGGCATGGATGTGTGTGATGTCCTTAGGTTAGTTAGGTTTAAGTAATTCTAAGTTCTAGGGGACTGATGACCTCAGATGTTAAGTCCCATAGTGCTCAGAGCCATTTGAACCATTAATTAAAGTGGAGCTACACACAGAGATCAACTAATTATCGTGTGGCAGCGAAACTTGGTAGATATTCTAATGCGTTAATGTGGAACCGATTTACGCTGGAAAAAAAAAAAATTAGTTCCAATTTTGGCAACCAGGTGCAAATCTGGCGCTTTGAATGCGAGGAAGACTATAGTAATGTTTTCATATTTAATGGGTTAGGAACGGGACGTGTGCAGAAAAGGTCAAACAAGTGAGAAAGGCATACCGTTCATTTTATTGTTAACTGCCCCTTACACAATTTGTTCAATATGAGCACTGGAGTCGTCGACGAGATGCTGTATCGGCGCCAGATTTGCACTTGGTGGCCAAAATTGGAACTAATTTTTTTCTATCGTAAATCGGTTCCGCACTAATACATTAGAATACGTACAAAGTTTCGCTGCCATATGATAATTACAGCCCACACTGGACCTTCGTGACTAGCTGCAGTTTAATTATAACCACCAGGTACTTCTATCTCGACCTGTCCATGCGGTTCTGTCCATCATCACTTCAGCTATTATTTCCAGCAACAACTCGAGTCGCAATATGTGCCCAAGCATTCTATTTTCTCGTTTCATTGTGTTGATACATACATTTCTTGTAGTTGACTCGCTGGAAATCTTCATTCCTTACTAGATAAATCCATCTCGTCTTCATTAGTTTCCCGTAATACCACATTTCTTCCCATTTTTCATATTTCATTTAATAACTAACCAGGCAAGATTAGGGCCATTAGGCCCTTTGTTGCATCTAGCCTGGTATTCTAGATATTTTAATTACATTCATTATTATAAGCATGTTACACGTTAAATCAAATTTATATTTCACACTCATAGATAGCTGTGCTTCCAACATAGATTTCATAAATCTTTTCTCTAGTCTCAAGGTTTATATTTTTTTTATTAGCTGTGTGTAGGATGCCCTTTTTCGTTGTCCAGTCCTTTTTTCATCTATTAACAAAGAAAGTTGTATTATATACTATATTCGTCGTTACACAGTAATCCATCTTACTGACTTAAAGAAATATTATCACTTTCACTATCACACATTTATACTAAAAACAAAATTGTATACTACCCTTTTCAATTAAAATTCACAAGAACATGATTGTTGCAGCAAAAGCATATGTTTTTAATGAATTTTAGATAAATATTTAAAATAAGTGGTGGTGGTGGTGGTGGTGGTGGTGGTGGTGGTGGTAACGTCCTGTGGAACCAAACTTCTGAGGTCATCGACTACTTAATCTAACTTACGCTAAGGGCCTCAGACTGCGCGACTTTTTATAAGTTAATAAGCACGGAATAATTTACAGTATATCCAAGGCATCAAGCAAGCTAAAAAAAAAAAAAGAGCTGTGCCCGAAATGCCCTTCTTTTACTGTTCACAGATTGTAAGTTTGGTAATTGTTTTTCGTCCTTTGTGTGTCACATATTTTTTCTTGATCTTTACTTCCTTACTTGCTTCATTTTCTTCAGTAATCATTTTTCTCAAAGGTACTCTTGACATCTTGTGTAGTGTATCCATCTCTTTAATACTGCCAGTTCCAACTACAATTCGACGTTGCTGAGTTTGGAATCTGAAAGCTCTGTTGCACATGGCATAAACGTGTGCTCTCCTACGTCGTGCTGGGTGGTATGATGTGTCCTCCTATATCAGTGAGAAAGTGGCTTTTCTAAAACTCTGAAGGTATGTCTTTCTCTCACCATTTTGGTCGCTAAGTCAAGGAAGTTAATCGTACCGTTCTTTTCCAATTCTAATGTAAAGCGATTTTAGGGTGCTGCTGGTTTATAATTTTTGTCAGTTACAGTAACTAATTTTTACTCGTTTTGAACAAAAAATGGAGTTGTCGACGTACCGTTTGCAATAAATCATGTTCTCTTTGTTTCCTGGGAACAGTTAAAACAATTTTCTCTCGGTTGTTCACAAAAAATTATGCTAATATGCATGATAGGCAGTAATTAACAGATCGCAAAAATGGTTTTTAAAGAAGCCAGGAACGTGAATCATTCCTTACCGAAGAGTATGCCCAGTTTATATCGCTAAATGGAAACAGATTCATGATGTGTATGTGCAGACTGAAGCGATTAATGAAAATTTGTACCAGGGCTGGCACTCAAACCCGGATCTCGTGCTCACTAACCAGATGCACTGACTACTATGGCACTGTGGCAAGTGGGTTGAGGTGTAAATGAGAATTTGGATTGAGGAGAGAGGCGTGTTAGAACAGTTCGTGCAGTTCTGCAAAGACACTGTGCGAGGTTGGCGCAGGGGTTAGAGCACCTGCCTAGTGAGCAAGAGACACGGGTTCGAATTCCGTCCTTGGCACAAATTTTCATTAATCGGTTCAGTCCGCATACATGCAGATAGACGTTTAAGACTTGAAAAGGTCTCTGAAACAATGTAGTTTCCTTCGGAAACATCCATTTAAAAACATCGCTCGTTTGGACACTGGTTAAAGTCAAACCGTCAAGGTAATGTGAATATTCGGTGATGCATTCGTGTATTGCTCGCTTGTAATGCATAGAGAACCGATGTAATAGATAGTTTCTTGCCACGGTTAGGTGAACTGCATGTATTATTAGTTTTCTGTCCCGAATGATCACAAGGTCAACGGGACGATTAACACAATCGATTCTTCTTTTGTTTCACATAACTCAGAAAAGATGTCCTCTGAGATATGCTCGGTACTTTGCTGCAAGAATCCGCGTCACGGATGTTCGCGAACGCTTTCGAGAATGGCTGATATAAGAAAAAGTTCTTATGAAATACGAAACGGAGCGTCAAAAATTCCTCAGTGTGTGCCCACGATCTGCGATCGTCAGACGCAAGTAGGTTGCTCTGACACAACTCTTCTGCCAGTCCCAGGCTTTATCGGTAACTCTGGGTGTTTACCGTTAGTGGTAAACTTTTCAGTCGACGTCGTCATCGACAGTGACGGACTGAAGCATTCCGTATTTCCAAGTGAAATAATGAGCTGGTGGTTACGTAAATGATGTGAAGGTGGGAGAAAACAGCTGTGCGTAACAACGTGTGGGAGTGTACTGCTGGGAGCGATGACTCACGGCAGACTGTTTGTAAATAAGAACGCGCGCTACGCTGGAGCTGTCCTCACAACTAAGCACCGAAGCCCCTTCCACTTAAATGGATTCTCTATTACAGTCTTACGCTAAAAAAGCATTTGGTTACCGGTTTACATAAGTGATTGTCATCTTCAGGTCTGTATGAAAGTGTACTACTGGTGATTTGATTTCTTCAATCTTAAAGATCAGCTGAGAGAGAGAGAGAGAGAGAGAGAGAGAGAGAGAGAGAGAGACGGATCGCACATGAAATCATCTTTATTTGGATTGATAACTAGTTTTGGCTAACAATCTAGCCATCTTCAGTTCTAAGGTATAAAACGGATTTTTTCTGATGCTAGAAACATACAACAGCTTAGAGAAGTGCACATAATATTGTACCAGGATTAAAGAGCATACACACGAATTAATTACATAATAAATACCATAAAACATTGTTGATTAGTGATGGTGCCATTACGGCTTCATACATCACCCACTTATAAAATCAGTAAAAATAGCGTCCCATCGTTCGTGACCAGTGTAATTGAATGATGGACATAAAACTGAAAATACACATTAATATAGGTAAGTATTACATAAAATTACATCGCTTGGTTTATATAAAATAAGCAGACTCCTGTCATGCAAGCCAGCAACTGTGGCCGAGCGGTTCTAGGCCCTTCAGTCCGGAAACGCGCTGCTGCTACGGTCGCAAGTTTGAATCCTGCCTTGGGCATGGATGTGTGATGTCATTAGTTTAGTTAGGTTTAAGTAGTTCTAATTCTAGGGGACTGATGACCTCAGATGTTAAGTCGCACAGTGCTTAGAGCCGTTTTTTGTCATGCAAGTTATTATCGTTAAGGCCCTGTTGGTCTAACTATAAGACAAGCTGTATTGATGTCACTATTTAAGTTTAATTACATTTGCATCTTGTTCCATAAATTGTTATTAGAACACGTACATTTTATGTAAGTTACACAGCCAGCTGCTATCGCCACCTAGCAGTATCCACCCAAAGCAACGTATCGAGAACCTAGTGGCCGTCAGTCCCCAATTCGCCACAGTACCGGCCACACATGTGTATACTATGAATATAGCGAATGTTGCATTTGCTGAATGTCGTAATGGGCATCAGCTGCCATACTATTCACATGTACCACGTCGTAGCAACATATACCGGGTGATCAAAAAGTCAGTATAAATTTCAAAACTTAATAAACCACGGATTAATGTAGATAAGAGAGGTACAAATTGACACACATGCTTGGAATGACATGGGGTTTTATTAGAACCACCCCATATTGCTAGACGCGTGAAAGATCTCTTGCGCGCGTCGTTTGGTGATGATCGTGTGCTCAGCCGCCACTTTCGTCATGCTTGGCCTCACAGGTCCCAAGACCTAAGTCCGTGCAATTATTGGCTTTGAGGTTACCTGAAGTCGCAAGTGTATCGTGATCGACCGACATCTCTAGGGATGCGGAGAGACAACATCCGACGCCAATGCCTCACCATAACTCCGAACATGCTTTACAGTGCTGTTCACAACATTATTCCTCGACTACAGCTATTGTTGAGGAATGATGGTGGACATATTGAGCATTTCCTGTAAAGAACATCATCTTTGCTTTGTCTTACTTTGTTGTGCTAATTATTGCTATTCTGATCAGATGAAGCGCCACCTGTTGGACATTTTTTGAACTTTTGTATTTTTTTTTTTTTTTTTTTTTTGTTCTAATAAAACCCCATGTCATTCCAAGCATGTGTGTCAATTTGTACCTCTCTTTCTACATTATTCCGTGATTCATTCAGTTTTCAAATTTATACTGAGTTTTTGATCACCCGGTAGATGATTATCTTTGTTAAGAAATCATGTAAATACTGACTGTGGCAGTACTAAGTTGTAATGTCATAACGTCTTTGGTCAGACGATGTCTTTTTACATTGACGTTTCAGTCGATAGTTTCTTATGCATATATTGCTTTATTTTCACTGCCTCTTATCTACATTAATGTATATTTTTAGTTTTTAGACCATCGTTCAATTAAATTGGCCACGAACGATGGGACGCTATTTTTATTTATGTTATATAAGGATGTTGCCATTTTAAGAAACATTTTAACGATGTTTGAAGCCGTAATCGCATCACCACAAATCAAGAATGTTTTATGGTATGTATTATGTAATTAATTCGTGCACTTCTCTAAGCTAGCCGGCCGTTGTGGCCGAGCGATTCTAGGCGCTTCAGTCCGGAACCGCGCGACTGCTACGGTCGCAGGTTCGAATCCTGCATCGGACATGGATGTGTGTGATGTCCTTAGTTTAGTTAGGTTTAAGTAGTTCTAATGACCTCAGATGTTAAGTCCCATAGTGCTCAGACTCTTTTGAACAGTTTTCTCTAAGCTGTTGTATGTTAAGATGGGAAAACATCTGTTTTATATCTCAGATCTGAAGATAGCTAGATTGACAGACGAAACTAGATATCAATCCAAATAAAGATGTATTAAACAACTCTGGAAGAAAGGAATGCAGGTGTAAGAAATATGATGAGCTGAGCGTGTTGAACCTCAGATCATATTGTTGTCGAAACATGTTACCATACAGAAATTTTTTTTTAATCAGTGTTTACAAAATGCAGTGCAATACAGTACCTTCACATTTGAACAGAAAGACGTTGTTTTATATTTAGTAATGGAAAAATTCGTCGCTACAGTGACTCGTAAGCTGTCTCAGTTGTGTAGTGGTGTAGTACAGTTTACAGGTTGGAGCAAAATACTTCCACTGTACACTGTTTTTAACTAGCCAGTCAGTTTTCCATTTGTACTGATCAGCTAGTAAGTACGTTTATAGAAAAAATTACAATAAGAAACCACCACAGTTGTATTGGCACACATTTGTTATGTCACGACCGGTTTCATTCTAAAGAATATGACTTTACGCTGCCAAGAATCTTAATGAATTCCCACAGAGTTGCGCCAGTATCATGACTTAATAAGTCTAGTTGTTTTACGTAACATTATAAGTAAATTTTGGAACACGATGGTGTGGTGTGCACAGTTTGCAAAGTCGACGGCACTCACTGTTCGCCGTGGCTATGCCAGCCGGTCGACGGAGGATCCCATAATAATTCGCCCTCAACGTTACAAAAACAACTTTGATTTGTTGCAACAAGACGAGATAAATCAGTATGTTCCGACAGGGAATGAACCTGGCTCGGTATGGTACTTTTTGACCAGACAGCATGTTGAAGATTGGCTCTTCTGTAATTCACCGGGCACTGTAGGCACCGGCGCAAAATAAGCATCCACTTTCTAAAGGGCTATTCCTAGAACTAGAAAAGTATTGTTTAGTTCATCTGTCAGGGTGATGATTCCTCTGCATTTGGTACTTACAAGGAACCCCTTGAGTGCGTGGTCGCAAATGGCTAGTGACCTTTACGGTATTTGACATCTCACATACCACATACTTTCTACCATGCAATCACAATATTGGCTGCTAATGGCAACGGGGGGCGGGACTGCAGGTATCCAATGGTGAGCCCAGCATGAGGCTACGGGACCTCATAGAACTGCTTAGCCGACGAGTAACTCATAACAGTGCTGCAGTGGTAGTGGTATCGATTCAAAGCAGACCGAAAAAGAAGTGGCAGATGAAATATTAATGCTAGATGATTCAGTGCAATGTGTGGCGTCGTATACGCTCGACTAAGCGGACAATGTGCACGAGGAGAACAATGACGACGATACGTGCTTAACAAGTGAAAGTGGTATTGAAACAGGTGTCGAGCCACGTAGCTCACCATCCTTGTTGGTGAGGGAGCCACAAATCCCGTGTCCAGTGAAACATTGTAAAGGACAATCTTTGTCCAAGAAGTGGCTACTAAACATAATTACGTACATGGAAGATCATCCGCTGTACAATAAAAAAAAGAACTGAACATATTTCGAATAAGTTCGCAGCAACATGACCGTGTAGAGCATAAGAAAAACTACGGATATTCAAGGGAGAGTAACTCGCACTTGTTACAAAAACTAGTGTTTGCGGTTTTCAAGGATGCTTGATACAATTTACAGGATGTGCATGATATTGACCGACTACGTTATGCATATCAAATTTCTGGCCCAATAGATTAGTGATTTCAAAGGGGAGCAGTGGATGGTTGCGTAACTTCAAACAGTGCTACATAATAGGGAGACGTAAGATAATGAAATTTCAAACAAAGCGTCGACTTGACGACGCACAGAAAACTGTGGAATCGACCACAAAATTTATAGATGAGATAAAGAAACTTATTCCATCGTTCAGTAAGGTATTTGTTTTCAACTCCGAAATGTCGGGAAATGAAGGAAAATGCATATGAAAGTAACCCTAAAGTGAGAGGTAGTGAGAGATTTTTATCGCTAACATGCTTCAAGGCAGTCGTATTTAACTATGCCGACTGGTAATTTGGCTGGTAAATTGTCTGGGCAGTTATTACTGTGCTGCGAGAAGTTGGAGGTGCTCTGGCACCTACGATTCTTTCTCATGTACGTGATCTTGCAAGAGCACTAGGGAATATTTACACCACAGCAAGCAAGAGTAGGAAGGTAGGCGTAAGAGAACTACATCTATAGTATGAGCACTGCTTTTGGCCAATAGCTGGTCAGAATAATATACTTTCGCTTGATTCCTGGTCTGCGTAAAAAATCTTACTCCTTTAGAGCGAACCATCCCTCCCGAAAAGTGTGTAACATTACAGTTCATACCACCTGCACCACTAGACGAATTCAGCCTCTGGATGGTTTTTTTTTCCGTGCCTGTAAAACGTATTATCGCACTATCTGCAGCTGGACGATAAACTCCACGCTAGACTGTTTCGCATTCGGTTGCCTGCCATACATTCCTCCAGTTCTCATCACCCCGTTACACCAATATGACTCTATATGAGTGGATACCTAGCTGAACGTTCTGAACGATTTGTAACTCCCAAGGAGTTCGCCTTCGGTTTCTTTGGTGCGAACCTTTGGTATCATTGTGGCGCGCCTTTTTTCATTCGGTGTTCATGGTGCAAGTTAATGGTTTGTTCTGAACATTTCTTGACTGTCGACGATGTCCATTTTGTGAAGTGTGATCCATACATCCCATTGTAGGTTCATCTCTGCACCGCCAGCACACTCATTTTCTGTCGCCCTCATGATTCACATGGTGAGTCACTAGTAGTTAATATTTTTTCAAATGAGCCATACTGAATATTGAACATGCGACCTAGTACACAAGGAGTTCCTTATTAGTGTTCTCTCAAATTTGCTTACTCATAGCTTCAATTAGCATAGGCGTACCATCGATCAGATCATGAAAAATTTGGTGGTAAAGGGTTGAGTCGCGGTGACGAGAGGTTTCTGTGTTTTTGTAATTTGGCGGACATTATTATATTGTGGATTTTAGAACGCATAGTCAGTATTCCGAATTGAACAAACATGCAGTCAGAATATATTCGTAATGCTCCTCCACGAGCTATTTAGAGCCGTAACGGTTAACGGTGCTACTGAACATTCCCTCACACGCAAATTCTTTGTTGACATTTAGTCGCCTGACAGATAACTATATTGTTTTTAAAACTCTGTTCTCCTCTGGGGGGAGGGGGGACTGATAATGTATCTCATCCACATGGCGGAGTTTGCGTGAACTGCCGAGAGTTCCTCGCGAAGCGGATGTACATCTAAGTATAGCCCGCAGTCTTGGCTTAAGTCCCAATACTGGCAGCTCAAGCAATACATTTCACAGGTATTTATGAAGACAGCTAAACCGGCTCCAATATAAAATGGAGCTGTCACAATCAGTAGGGGGGTGACTCCAACTGCTTCGTAAATCAAGATAAAGTTGTAAACATAAAGATAACTGAAAAATTTTTTCGAATGTTTTGGAAGTTCGCAAAAGAGTAAAGAAACTCAGTTGCAAATACACAGCCTGAAGAAAAACGATTCCTGGCATGAGAAATAAGTTTGGACATAGAAAGAAAACGAAAAGTATAAAATTGATCTCGGGTTCTTTCAACACATCCATCGAACGCAAAGAGCAATAAAAGAATGTTTATTGTTGTTAATGCTGCTTTATAAACCTTTTAGTAATGTGATTTTATGCTTACTAATCCTCCCTTGAACGTAATACGACCAAATTGCCCGTTCAAACTGTCTCTTCTCAGTTGTACGTCACTAACTACCGCCTTACTTTGAAAACTGAAGTTGTCTGCAAAGAGGCTGAGGAGAGTAGACATTTAGGATTACACTGCCAGAAAAGTAACTCCCGAGAGGTGGCTTCCACGCTGCAGTGGAAGATGACATATGTAATCATTTCTACGAATCTATGTGAGTTGAATATGAGGGCAGAAAATCCCAGGAAGCCACGGTACTACGTAAAGTCATGCACGGGTCCAAAACCTTGCATTTATATTATAGAGAACCAATCTCCCGTTAAAGCTGAAAGTAAACAGAAAGGTGGGCTATCATATTCGGTCTTTAAAATCGCTTGCTCATATTTGTCATTTTGTTGGCATTACTGTGAGCTCCCTAAATTTTACAGTTGTTACCAGTCAGTTCTCACATATTGTGAAACTTCCTAACAGATTAAAACTTATTTCCGGACCGGGACGCGAACCCGCTTTTAAAAATCTTTTCACAGTTGCTTGTTACATCAGAAAACACCGTTGTACATTATACGCCTTTTAAAGTAGGTTTTCACTGTTTAGAATATATCCAGCTCATGTAAACAGATGTGCTACTGCGTGCTGTATTTTGGGGATGTAACAAGCATCTGTGAGCGATATATATATATACATATATATATATATATATATATATATATATATATATATATATATTGCATGGGGGCTTAATTATATATTATGAATGCAAATTCTTTTTAAATTTTTAGTAGCTGTATGTCCGGTTACGCTGTCTCGTAAACGGTTGGCCCTGACTAGTTTTAGTACGCAATCTGACTGCATAGAATAACAACAAAGAATGAAAGAAAATTTCCGTTAATACAATTAATTAATTAAGTCCCCAGCAACTACACTCCTGGAAATGGAAAAAAGAACACATTGACACCGGTGTGTCAGACCCACCATACTTGCTCCGGACACTGCGAGAGGGCTGTACGAGCAATGATCACACGCACGGCACAGCGGACACACCAGGAACCGCGGTGTTGGCCGTCGAATGGCGCTAGCTGCGCAGCATTTGTGCACCGCCGCCGTCAGTGTCAGCCAGTTTGCCGTGGCATACGGAGCTCCATCGCAGTCTTTAACACTGGTAGCATGCCGCGACAGCGTGGACGTGAACCGTATGTGCAGTTGACGGACTTTGAGTGAGGGCGTATAGTGGGCATGCAGGAGGCCGGGTGGACGTACCGCCGAATTGCTCAACACGTGGGGCGTGAGGTCTCCACAGTACATCGATGTTGTCGCCAGTGGTCGGCGGAAGGTGCACGTGCCCGTCGACCTGGGACCGCACCGCAGCGACGCACGGATGCACGCCAAGATGTAGGATCCTACGCAGTGCCGTAGGGGACCGCACCGCCACTTCCCAGCAAATTAGGGACACTGTTGCTCCTGGGGTATCGGCGAGGACCATTCGCAACCGTCTCCATGAAGCTGGGCTACGGTCCCGCACACCGTTAGGCCGTCTTCCGCTCACGCCCCAACATCGTGCAGCCCGCCTCCAGTGGTGTCGCGACAGGCGTGAATGGAGGGACGAATGGAGACGTGTCTTCTTCAGCGATGAGAGTCGCTTCTGCCTTGGTGCCAATGATGGTCGTATGCGTGTTTGGCGCCGTGCAGGTGAGCGCCACAATTAGGACTGCATACGACCGAGGCACACAGGGCCAACACCCGGCATCATGGTGTGGGGAGCGATCTCCTACACTGGCCGTACACCACTGGTGATCGTCGAGGGGACACTGAATAGTGCACGGTACATCCAAACCGTCATCGAACCCATCGTTCTACCATTCCTAGACCGGCAAGGGAACTTGCTGTTCCAACAGGACAATGCACGTCCGCATGTATCCCGTGCCACCCAACGTGCTCTAGAAGGTGTAAGTCAACTACCCTGGCCAGCAAGATCTCCGGATCTGTCCCCCATTGAGCATGTTTGGGACTGGATGAAGCGTCGTCTCACGCGGTCTGCACGTCCAGCACGAACGCTGGTCCAACTGAGGCGCCAGGTGGAAATGGCATGGCAAGCCATTCCACAGGACTACATCCAGCATCTCTACGATCGTCTCCATGGGAGAATAGCAGCCTGCATTGCTGCGAAAGGTGGATATACACTGTACTAGTGCCGACATTGTGCATGCTCTGTTGCCTGTGTCTATGTGCCTGTGGTTCTGTCAGTGTGATCATGTGATGTATCTGACCCCAGGAATGTGTCAATAAAGTTTCCCCTTCCTGGGACAATGAATTCACGGTGTTCTTATTTCAATTTCCAGGAGTGTATAAAACGTACGAAACCCAAGCACAAGTGTAACTGTTCTGTGTGTGGAAGTGTGATTCAACGTACACATCTGGCACGGTTCTTCTTCAATAATACAAGAAATTTTAAATATCATTTATACTGAAGTAATTAAAAAAAATAGAAATACTATAATTGCGCAAGAAAACCAGAATTACACTCTAATACAAGAACACAAGCCAGATGCTTTGTTGACTGAACCTGTAATGATGCATTATTTAAGACATGGAAATAATGAAAAAAAGGGAATATTTTACCTTCATATATATTTACGAAAAGCACTCTGATCATTACAATATCTCCATTCGAACAACATCTGCTGTCCATCCCATCAAACAACTGCCTAAAACATGGAACAAGCACTCTCCACCACGACTTCTCGACAAGAACTTTTCACTACGACATCTCAGCATGCACCGACTACTACGAGTTCTCGACAAGCACTGCCAGTGGAGGCGGCGGAATAATACTCTTTGGCGCAATCTCTGGCGCTGTGGCTCAGTGTAGCCACCTTTCATATGCCCCTCCTCCACGGGCCAGAATTTGATGGTATTTTTGCCAGCATTGGTGGTGAGAATACCACCAAATTCGTCCACAAAAATACAGACAAAATAAAAGATAATATTAATACGTAAATATCACATAATTAGATAAAATTTTGGCTTTGCACTGACCTTTCAATAAACTAATATATGAAATACAGTAAGCAATACAACTTCTTTCATACATGTGACTTTACATAATAGTTCACACAATACACAAAAAATCAGTTTATACAAATGTTCACATAAAATGCTTTCAATGATTAGTTCCAGCAGTAGCACCCAGCAATGGTCAACAGTTGCAGACACCAACAAGTGACATCATTCAGCAGAAGCAGTTCCCTTAGTGGCACTCAGCAATGTTGAGCAAGTACAGACACAAACAGGTGACATCTTTTCAGTAGAAGCAGTTCCATCTGTGGCACCCAGCAATGTTGAACAGTTGCAGACACCAACAAGTGACATTATTTCAATAAATGCAGTCCATCAGTGGCACCCAGTAATGTTGAACAGGTGCAGACACCAACAAGTGACATCATTTCAGTAGAAGCAGTTCCATTAGTGGCACTCAGCAATGTTAAACAGGTGCAGACACCAACAAGTGACATTATTTCAGTAGATGCAGTCCATCAGTGGCACCCAGTAATGTTGACAGGTGCAGACACCAACAAGTGACATTTCTCAGCAGAAGCAGTTCCATTAGTGACATCCAGCATTGTTGAACAGGTGCAGACACCAACAAGTGACATTATTTCAGTAGAAGCAGTTCATCAGTGGCACCCAGCAATGTTGAGCAGGTGCAGACACCAACAGGTGACAGTATGTCAGTAGAAGCAGTTCATCAGTGGCACCTAGCAATGAAGAGCAGGTCCAGACAGCAGTCCATAATATTCACTATCATTAATCACACTGTTCATCAGAGTTTATAAGCAGAAATTAAACATGTCCTAGTGGCACCAATCATGTAGAAAAAGTGCAAGTAACAGTCCATAATATTCACTATCACTGATCACACAGTTCATCAGCAGAAATTAAACATTTCTAAGTGGCACCCATTATGTTGAAAAAGTGCAGGTAACAGTCCATAATATTCACCATCACTAATCAGACAGTTCAAGCATGAACAATAGTTTGAATGCACACACAATTGCTTTTACAAAATTATTATCAATGCTCTTACACTAAACATACAAATTATAAGAAACACACAAATAATATCATATAATTGTCATATTAACTATTAAAAATGCACAAATATCAGTAAACCTATAATATTTATGGGTGTCAGTACAAGCCACAACAAACAAGTAAAATAATATTTAGGAGATAAGTCGGTACCACTTATCTGGGATTAAGAAGGGAAAACACACAAAACACACTCACTCATCTTTCATCCACATTAAGTACTACTGTGTAATTGAATAGTGTTAACTGTGTAAATGCAATTCTGTCAAAATTTGATGTTCATCATGTGTATCAAGTAGTAGTGGCAGCAATGTATAACAGTCAATAATAGTTAGTCAACGTCATAGTCATCATGTCAAGACCAATGTTTGCCAAGCCAGATCAAAATGTACGGTTGCTGAACAACTGTCAGTGTGCCAAGATATGCAAATACTTCCTCTCTCCAAAAAAAAAAGTATATACTGCTTAGTGATTTAACAAAGTGTGTGCGTAGACTATCTTCCTTCTACTTGAGTGTTCTAGTCTGCCATCTTCATCCTCCTTGTTCCATATAGACCAACAAAAAAAAATATGCTCCTCACTTACTTTACCTCTTATCCACCAAAACTCCAATAATCATCAGCAGCACATAATCTTAATACTTCAATAATACCTCTTACGTCGATACATATAAACCTCATCATCAATATCATTTACCTTACATAAGAACTCTTTCCCATAGTCAGTCTCCTCGAACAAGTACAGATAAAATCCTAAGGCAAACTTCATCATCCCATACAATCCGAAGACACAATGTCCACACACAACCTCTGTGTAATCCATCTGACCCAAATCTTCTACTCATTATGAATTATAAAATATATTTTGGTTACCGTGTCCATCATTAAATAAAAGAAATGCATACATTACCTCTAACAGACTTTAGTTTGAATAACTTTCAGTAAGTAAGTACGAATACGTAGTGTTAATGATCGTAATATTTCACAGTGTGTACACCACTTCAAGAATCATGGCAGAAGCAAACATGTGGAGTATTTTTTGTGTCAAGTGTCACTTGCTATTTCAATTGCTCACGAAGAATGCAGTGTAATAACTGTCAATGGTCTAACCGTAGTGTTGGTATGTCATGTCGTTAGCTTCCTTCCTATTAGCATAAATTTATACAGCTTCCATAAAACCTCCAGCTCATTTGACTTCTATGAAGTTTCTTGTACTAATGGCGTTCGTCGAATTATAGCAGTTCATTTTCTTATCTTAAAAATATAAGGCACTGAGCGTAAGCAAAACATGCAACAGCGAGTAAATATACCAGTAGAGAACAGAATGTCAACAAGTGGATGTAGCACAATTCCTACAACGAGGCTCTGCCAGGCGAACAATCTATAATTAATACCATAGTGTGACCTAAACTCCATGTTCGTACACCGCATATCAGCATTTCTATATACCAAATTAAAGAGTAGTTATGACAACAAAAGAGAAATGTGTAAATAAGCAATCCATACGCAAAGCAGCAAATATGTATCTTACATAATAAACAAGTCATTAGCATGATATCAGCATAGGCAAATAAATGTTCATATGTAATCTTAATAACTAGACACGAAGGCGCAAGCAGATAAATCACAAAGTATAACCTACATACATAACCATATCAGCACAACTAATCAGGTGACAATTATAATTTAAATAAATAAGCACAGCAGGCACATAATAAAAAAAATATGACATCAGTGAAAAAGCAGTGCAGCCAAGCGATGCATAATATACACAAGTAACAACCCTGTTCATTAATCAATCATTGTCAAAATCAGTTAATGTACGCAAGCACGTCGCTTCACAAGTAAATTCATAGAACATGAAATTTAGTACAAAGTATGAATCACGTAATCGCGAGCAGCAAATTACGTCTAAAGTACGTACCTAAGTGGAAATATGTTACCTGAAAAATAAACTCAATTAACAGTTACCCTTTTAGTTTATTAGTTTCTTCTTGGAAATTACATTCTTCCTGAAAATTTCTCGATAGCAAGTCCTCTTAACGTGGGACAAACACAGAATTTACCTGAAGGTCTTAAATATTTTGCACAACCGTATCCTGAAAAATACTGAACGTTAATAACATAATTTACCAAGTCACTATAGCTTTATACCGAATTTAATCAGAGAAATTAGACTGTGTATTTGTTTACGGCTGTCAGTGCATTCGCACTGAGCGCTCGATCAGCTGTAGGCGCGTGACGTGGGAAGTGATTGTTTGCGGTCAACGACTGCCTTGTGCGGCGCGGAGACTTGACTGTTGATTTGAGTATGTGCCGCCGCCAAAACACAGCGTGGTATCCTTGTATTCTCTGCATGTTTACATGTAGCTGTTAGTTTCTCAAAAGTATGTCATTCCACAAAAATTTTAACGTTCGATATGTGATGTATTCCCTTAGAGCGCCGAGATTTAAGAGTTTCTACTTCAACAGTGTTATCATGAATAATTTTGCGAATCCTGTATGGACCGTTATAAAGCAGAAAAAATTTGCGACACAAGCCCTTTCCCTTGTGAGACAAACGATGAGACTGAATTAACACCTTTTGACCAACTGACAAGGTCTTTAAACGACCAGGACGTTTTGCTGATTTCTCTCTTGTAGCAGCCGCAGATGGAATATTTTGTAGGGCCAGGTTGACAACTTCAGAATGCCGCAGTTTCCGTGCAGGCGGAAAAGGAACGATTTCAGAAATGCGATTTGTCGGTGCTTTGTTTTTTAATATCAGTATAGGCGGTAAAGAAGTTGAATCAATAGGGAGTTCATTCAGAATGTTTTGAAAAATATGAAGATACTGATCCCAAGTTCTGTGATTCTGATGACAATAAAGTCGACACAATTTATTGATTTCCTTCATCCATCTCTCTGAAGCGTTAGATTGAGGGTGAAAAAGTGAAATGAAAATTGGTTTAATCTTACGACGCCGTAGAGTACGAAGCCAAATTTTAGAGCGAAACTGTGATCCATTATCTGATATAACCTTTTCAACATGAGCAACTTCTTTAAGAAAATGTTTGATGAAAGCGTTAGATACTGAACGAGCTGTTGCTTTGCGTAAAGGTTTAAAACACACATATTTTGATGTCAATTCCACTGCTACGAAAATGTACGCAAAACCATTAGTAGAACGAACCACTGGACCGAACAAATCGACTGCAGCCATCTCCTTTAATTTCGCGGAAATGATAGGAAACAACGGTGCTCTGTGAGAAATAGTTGGCGGCTTAGCCTTTTGACATAATTTGCATTTGGCAAGAACAGATCGAATACGTTTTTCCATATTACTGAAGTAACAATTTTCTCGTAATTTATGGAAGCATTTTCTGGGACCAAAGTGTGCATAACTGAAATGTGTGTACCAAATCAATTTATTAACCCATCAGGAATACAGACTAACCAAACAGAGTTGTCGACCGATTTTCGTTTAAAAAGAATATCATTGCGAAGTAAATAATACTGTCTGATCGCTACGCTTTCCTTTCTCCTCCACTTCTCCTTAATGTCCTTCCAGATTGGATCCTTATTTTTCTCCTTAGCGATGTCCTGGAGCGAAGACGAAATAAAATTCTCAAACGCAACACCTTGAATATACATCAAACAATAATTGTTTTCCTTGCAGTCCTCTTCAGCACTTTGTTTCAAACCCATAGGTGCACGTGATAAAGCATCAGCAACAATATTTGAAGATCCCTGTATGTAAACAATACTAAAATCAAATTCCTGTAGGTACAGCACCCATCGTGACAATCTTCCATGAGTTAGTTTTGTTGACATAAGAAATTCCAGAGCTCGATGATCGGTATAAACCTTAGTATGTCTGCCAAACAAAAATGTCCGAAATTTTGTGAAAGCCCAAACAACAGCCAAGGCTTCAAGTTCCGTAATCGAATAATTCTTTTCGGATTTAGAGAGAACACGACTTCCAAATGCAATAGTCTTCTGTACTACAACGCCGTTTTCTTCTATCTCTTGAAATAAGTGTGCACCTAGGCCTTTGTATGATGAGTCCGGCGCCAAACAAAAATCTTTAGATAAATCCGGATGTGAAAGAAGTGGAGCAGCAACTAAAGCATCACGAAGTTGTTCAAATTCTGACTGAGCCTCCTCATCCCAACACCAATTAGAATTCTTTCCAGATAGTTCACATAAACGAGGTGTGGCCAAATTGTCCAATCTAACAAAGCGTCTAAGAAAATTACAGACACCAAGGAAACTACGAACATCACGTTTTGTGGTAGGAACAGCATAATTACGAATAGCGTCTAGTTTCTCTGGATCAGGAAGAATACCTTCTGTAGAAATAGTGTGACCGAGAAATTTCACCCGAGAACGACCAAATTCAGATTTTTCCAAGTTCACTATAATGCCAACTCTTGCAAAAATACGTAATAATGAATCCAAAATTTTGTTGTGCTCACTCCAACAATGTTTAGCAATAAGAATATCGGCAACATATGAAGTAATATTGTCACGAAGATAAACAGGTAAAATTTCGTTTAAACTACGAATGAATGCTGCTGAAGGTACACTAAGTCCAAACGGTAATTTCCGAAATCTTTTTTTGGGTAAAATAGTCATATCCGGTTATTGTTTATCTACTATCTAGATAGATTGATAGTCGAAGAGTTGTTTTGACAGATGCAAAGAATAGTAAAAGAGTAGGCAGCGGTGCAGAAAACTAAAAGGGAAATAGCACCACTACAGCTCGGGGCCCTATGCACGCTACGGCACATATTCACTTAGTGTAGTGAATCCCCTGAGGACTTAATAGCCGCACATAATTTCTAGTTTGTGACTTAGTGGCCAATTTGGTGGAAGTGCGTACACAAATTGACCTGACCATGAACACGGATGTATGTCATTCTTAGAATTGCGAAATATCTTAAATTTGCAAACAGTCAAAAAGTGTTTATAGTCAAAGTTTTCGCCTCATGGCGACAAAGACCTACCGCGTCTGTCCCAGTCCGAATGTCGATTATTTTCTTCAAAGCCCTTTGCTATCTGTGATTCTAAATTTCTTCTACTGTCTTTTCCTACGATTCTGCCTTCAATTTGTTTGACTTGCTTTTGTAATGCCTCAACTTCCCTTTTAACGCGTTCATTAAATTTTCCCTGATTTTCAACATGTTTATTTATGTTCTGGTACTCTTCAGTTTCTGCAAATGGTAATGGAGCTGTATCATCCGAATCTCTGTCCCCATTTAAGCTAAGACTTGTCAATTTATCTGAAATCTCCTCAACTCTTTCCGATAAATCACCTATTTGATCTTTCTGTTTATTTACGTCTTCCGTAAGTGTCGCGACTCGGGTTTCAGTATTGACACATTTGGCAGTTAACTGTTCATATTGTTGTGTTAGGTTATTTAATCTGTCATTTGGTACGGATTCCTCGATTCTCTCAAATATTTCCTCCTTATCGTGTGCACGTTGTAAATTTAACTCTGAAAATTTCTGTACTATCACGCGATCTCTTTCCTCCTGTTCTCTGTCCTGTTCCTTTTGTCTGATTTCTATTGAAATTAATCTATTATTGTGAGTGCGGTGTCACCGCCAGACACCACACTTGCTAGGTGGTAGCTTTAAATCGGCCGCGGTCCATTAGTACATGTCGGACCCGCGTGTCGCCACTGTGTGATCGCAGACCGAGCGCCACCACAAGGCAGGTCTCGAGATGCGGAATAGCACTCGCCCCAGTTGTACGGACGACTTTGCTAGCGACTACACTGGCGAAGCCTTTCGCTCATTTGCAGAGCAGATAGTTAGAATAGCCTTCAGCTAAGTCAATGGCTACGACCTAGCAAGGCGCCATTAGTAGTTTATTGCCTGAATCTACAGAGTCTCACTTGTATCGTCAATAGCGATGTACAACAAGGATGGATTAAAGATAAGTATTCCAAAAGCTACGTACTTTTCTTTATAGCATTCATTACGTATCCTGTTTCAGACCTCACGCCATCCTTCGTGTGTTTATAGCGTGCATTGCGGTCCCCTCAAATCACACTGTGTCGGTTCTTCTGTCGACACATCAGTGAGCATTCAAAATCGGTTGTACTTCTTCTCTAATTTCTTTCTTTAATTCATCTTTTATGTTTTTGAAACATGTCCCTATTCGTGAGTCTAACCGTGTTTCCATTGTTTCCATCTCTGTTTTAATTTCAGATCGTAACTGTGATCCCACTGTTTTTAATTCAGATCCCAACCGTGATCCCAGTGAGTCTAACCGTGTTTCCATTGTTCCCATATCAGTTTCTAACCGTGTTGCCAAAGTTCCCATCTGTGTTTTTAATTCAGATCTTAACTGTGATTCCATTGTTCCCATCTCAGTTTTAATTGTTCCTATATCAGTTTTAATTGTTCCTATTTGTGATCCCAAATTTAATATTGCACTCATCAACTGCTCCATATCTTCCGTCGTTAACCACGTAATCCGAAAATTTTTCGATTGTGAAAAATTTTGAACTGGTTCCGGACTATTTTCCCGACTAATTAAATTGTTTTCCACTTCATTATTCATAACACTGTTCTTCTGTGTTGGCGAGTTCGCCATGTTAACAATTTCGTTATTCTGACTATTTACCATTTTTGCCTTTTTCATCGATCGCGTAATCACTTACAAAACATACAAAACTCGTCACTGTACGAAAATTACACACAATGACTCCTCATCTCCAACAATACCATTCACACGAAATGTTTCCCTCAAACACGATTAACGAACAATTGAAATAATTGCACTAAATTGTCAAACGCGTATACAAGACAACAAAATTAAATCCTGAAATACCATTAGAAGAATGACAATTACCAAATCTACACATGCAAAATAGACTACAATTACTAAACTACAAATTACTACAACAATACTACTGTCTACTATTTTTACAATCAGAATAATTCCAAGGGACGATCCGAAGCAGCGGTCGCCACGTGCATGGGGGCTTAATTATATATTATGAATGCAAATTCTTTTTAAATTTTTAGTAGTTGTATGTCCGGTTACGCTGTCTCGTAAACGGTTGGCCCTGACTAGTTTTAGTACGCAATCTGACTGCATAGAATAACAACAAAGAATGAAAGAAAATTTCCGTTAATACAATTAATTAATTAAGTCGCCAGCAACTATAAAACGTACGAAACCCAAGCACAAGTGTAACTGTTCTGTGTGTGGAAGTGTGATTCAACGTACACATCTGGCACGGTTCTTCTTCAATAAGACAAGAAATTTTGAATATCATTTATACTGAAGTAATTTAAAAAATAGAAATACTATAATTGCGCAAGAAAACCAGAATTACACTCTAATACAAGAACACAAGCCAGATGTTTTGTTGACTGAACCTGTAATGACGCATTATTTAAGACATGGAAATAATGAAAAAAAAGGGAATATTTTACCTTCATATATATTGACGAAAAGCACTCTGATCATTACAATATCTCCATTCGAACAACATCTGCTGTCTAGCCCATCAAACAACTGCATAAAACATGTAACAAGCACTCCCTACTACAACATATCAACACCGACTCACTACTACCACGTCCGCCCCGGTAGCTGAGTGGTCAGCGTGACAGACTGTCAATCCTAAGGGCCCGGGTTCGATTCCCGGCTGGGTCGGTAATTTTCTCCGCTCAGGGACTGGGTGTTGTGTTGTCCTAATCATCATCATTTCATCCTCATCGACGCGCAGGTCGCCGAAGTGGCGTCGAATCGAAAGACCTGCACCAGGCGAACGGTCTACCCGACGGGAGGCCCTAGCCACACGACATTTCCATTTATTTACTACTACCACATCTCAACAAGCACTCTCCACCACGACTTCTCGACAAGAACTCTTCACTACGACATCTCAGCAAGCACTGACTACTACGAGTTCTCGACAAGCACTGCCAGTGGAGGCGGCGGAATAATACTCTTTGGCGCAATCTCTGGCGCTGTGGCTCAGTGTAGCCACCTTTCAATATATATATATTGTGTGTGTGACCTTTTACTCAAGGTGCTTTATGTTTTTCAAATCTTTTAGTTACGACAAACCTTTTATAATGTGCTGATTTTTATCCGCTTGACAACTTGGCGTGAGGTTCAACGTAAAATGGACATGTTTCAGAATAAAAAGTTTTTGATACCTGAAGACGACAGCAAAGTCGGGGAAACCAGTTGCCTTAAATAAAGCAATGTTTTATGCGATCTAGGCTGTTGAATGTTTTTTTAGCAAGTAAAACAGATCGTTCCTTCAGTACTCTCAAAATGAGAAGATTCAATATACACAGTCTTCGCTAAATTTAAGGAAATGCTGAAAGAATTGTGCAGTGTGACCACTCGACTTACTGAACGCAGCTATGTGAATTTGTGTACGTACAGGATAATACCCATGAGCACAAATCATGTTATAACATAAGTAACAAATTCCTAGTTATGTTCTACAAAGCGATTTGAACTGGAATGAAGTGGTGGTGGTGGTGATGATGATAAAGGCGAACGGAAGACTTAAATTTCTTACAAGGGGTGTGAGTAAGCGCAATCCACTTGTAACGGAAACCACATTAAAAGTGCGAGCAGCCCTCTAGGGTACTGCTGCAGTGTATGGAACCCTGATCGGGTAGACATGGCAGCAATTATAGAATGATGTCACGTGATCATACGTGGGGCTTTCAATAAGTAATACAACACAGTTTTTCTTAACCAATTTCGGTTAAAAAATGCGGAATTTGTTGTGGGACATCGTGGAATATTCCCGTTTCAGCTTCTATAGTTTAATGAAATTCCGATAGGTGGCGCACGGAGGTGAGTTCCAAGCAAGTTCCAAGCAGTGAGTTTCTTTTGGCGCAAAACCAGAGCCTCGCAGACATTCACAGGCGCTTACAGAATGTCTACGGAGACCTGGCAGTGAACAAAAGCACGACGAGTCGTTGGGCGAGGCGTCCGTCGTCATTGCAACAAGGTCGCACACACTTGTCCGAACTTCCGCGTGCAGGCCGGTCGAACGCAGCTGTGACTCCTGCAGTGTTGGAACGTGCGGACACTCTCATTCGGAGTGATTGACGGATCATAATCACACATCTCGCTGCTCAACTGAGTGTCTCTGTTGCTAGTGCTGACGCACTTGTCCACCAGTTGCGGTACACTGGGTTCCTCACCGTCTGACAGAACAGCACGAAGCAACGAAGTACCACCTCTGTGGAATTGCTTGCGCTTCACGAGGCTGATGGCGACCATCTTTTTTTCTGTCGAACTCGTCGCAGGCGTTCAAACATTGGTTCCTCACTTCGAACCGGAAACAAAACGGCAATCCACGAGTGGCGCCACATCGCCTCTCCTCCGAAGGAAAACATCAAAACCGCACCCTCAGCCGGTAAAGTCATGTCGACGGTCGTCTGGAACTCTAACGGGGTTATTCAGTTGATGTCCTCCCTCATGGTGCAACAGTCTGAGGTGTGCTGTTCTACCCTCAGAAAATTGCAGAAACGACTTCAGCGTGTTCGTCGGCACAAAAATGCAGAAGAACTTTTCCAAAACAACGTAAGGTCTCACACAAGTCTGCGCATACTAGAGAGGATCTTCTAAAACTTCATTGGACTGTTCTTCTTCATCCACCATATAGCCGAATCTCGCATGCTCAGACTTCGACCTGTTTGACCCAATGAAGGGTGCACTCCGCGGGAAGCAGTACGTGGATGATGGGCCGGTTTTGACGCACCAAGAAGTCGACTCTGACGCCGATCAGTTGAGTGGCACCATGCGGGCGAACAGGCTTCCCAGCCACGTGGTGTAAGGCCGTCGCATTGAACGGAGATTATGCTGAAAAATAGGGTTTTGTATCCAAGAGTGGAGAATAATATGGTGTATTGGAATCCTGAAAAAAAACCTGTTTTCAGGAAAAGAGTGTTGCACTACTTATTTGACACACCTCTTACAAACAGGACTTCTGTCTGACTTCATTGTAAAATAAAAAACTCAATGTCTTACATAACCAAACTGTATAAAGATAAGCGAGCAGTTGTGCGGGATAAAGAGTGTAAAATGTACAAAAACACAAGCTCTTCAAATTTTAAAGCTTCCTTTTCCAAAAACGTATGAAACGGCAAATGCATTTGGCAACCGATCTGTTTATGGAGCTAAGAGTTGATCTAAGAGAAAAATTACAATTTTTAATATCTGTCTTGTTCTGTTAGTATTCATGTGAACTGCTCTTAGTCTGTTAATAGGACGGTCGCAGGTTCGAATCCTGCCTCGTGCATGGATGTGTGTGATGTCCTTAGGTTGGTTAGGTTTAAGTAGAGGCCTCATGACCTCAGATGTTAAGTCCTATAGTGCTCAGAGCCCTTTTGAACCATTTTGTTAATAGGAACAATTTCTTCTCTCGTGAGTGCCGAGTTGAGAAGCCGCGGCTGGCGACGAATCTATTGCGAAATCGCCCAGTACTGTGTGCCTTTAATGATGTTACAGTCGATGTTCTCCAACACTGCCTATTCCATTTTTGCGGGGCTGGTGACGACTATGAGAAGCACTGTGTAGTAAGGTGTGCCGGTGGGAAGAAGATGCTGCGCCATCTTCGCCGTTGCTAAGGTCATAACTGGTCAGTATGTGAACCTGCTTAATGTAATCAAACCTTGGTATCCCTGTACACTAAATTCTTCTGTAGCTTGTGTTCGCTTCTAGATCGTACCGTTGGTCTACGATGAACTTCCGTCCAAGGCTATATTCTACATATTTTCACTTACATTTATATTCATGTTTGAAGATCCAAAAAAGAATAAATCACACATCACTCTTGAGAGAACAGTGTGCATTCCAAGGCATATAGTCGTTTATGCCATATTATGAACTACTGTCGCCGAGGAGGTTGGCTGGTCAGAGCCGGAGTATTCCTGGACAAGACTGCACAGTACGTAGGCAGTTGAGGAACGAGCTGGCACCTCGAAGTCGCTTCTGGAGTCCCGGGGCGTCCTCTTGGATTCCAGCCAAAGGGGCAATGCTCGCCATTAAAATATCCTCAGCTCCTCGTGGTTCTCTTCAGAGTACCACACGAGGTAGTCGGGATTACAAACGCTTCCTTTATTTTGGCGACGCAGATGCTTGCATTGCACCTGGGGCTACATAGCTCTATCCAATCACACTAAATAACAAAATCATGAAGCCAGGGTAGAGGAACTTAAAACTTCTGAAGTTGTTACATGTAACAACGCAGCATAATTTCTGTTTCTTCAGATATTCAACTTTGATGCCGTGGATGAGCCAAACACACTTAGCTTGTCTTTCGGGGAGGGGCGGGAGGGGGGGGGGGGGAGGAGTGTCGTAGCGCTGGTAAGCGGAAGAACTAGCCCACACTGGGCGACAACCGTTTCAGTACTTAAGCGGGGTCACTGAACAAATATACAGAACTGTAGACCTCCCTAACTGACATAAATTTACTGTAGAATTATGCAACTTATTTTTTCCCGTACGATGATTTTCTTGGAGAACTAAATATACCTCTGTAGGAGTCAGCACGGTTGCCGAGAACACAAGAGTGTAAAATCCAGTTTGCTCTGTTCGGTCACGTCATCAGTCATTTATATATATAACGGAGCCCTGTTTGATAGTTTTTCTGAACTTCCGGATTGGCATCGATGTAGTTACACTGGATCTCTTACCAACTGAGATACCAATCGTTCCTACAATTTTATGTCAACATTAGCCTTCATAAGTCTTAAGATTATTATTATTATGAACAAAACGATGATACCACTTCACATACAAACTTAGGTAACTAACTGAGCTACATTACTATCACGTGTGTTGCAAATGTGTTCGCAAGTAAATTTCCAAATTTCGCTTAACAATATCAAATATACAGAATCCGGAAGATTTGCTGTACTGGAAGCTTATGAAAACTCCCCAGGAAATCTGGAGGTATGGATGGTTATAGCCTTCACATACGCAGTTTAAGGAGTTTTATTTTACAGCTTGGAATAACTGCTTTTAACTCTCTCAAATGCGGGTCCAATGAAGGGAGGCACGGACCTAAATGTGTCATCGATATATTCTACTAGTTACTACGCGGTGGACACATCCGTCTACTGAAAATCTTTGGACTAAGCACCAGTTGGGTGACTTCCGTTTCAGTGTTACTAGCTACTCATTTGATCCTTTGAGTCTATATGGACTGTATTACAAATTTCCCCTAATCTGGGATTGAACAATTAACATCTGGCAGTAATTTGCGCTCCCTGCACGTACAGCTCATACGATGAATCGGAGAGTGACGACGATGTCTCTACATGAAAATAACAAATTTCCCAAATGAAATTTCGTTCTGCAGCGGACTTCACGCTGTAATGAAACTCACAGGCACGTTCGAGAACAGCGTGCCCGAAGCGAACTCGGACATTGCCTTTCTCGGTGAGTGCTTTATCAGTTGACCCAGTAGAGATCGTAACGCGGTCTCACTAAAGACTTAATACTGCTAATACCTCTCCTAATCTTCCAAACTCAATGGGAGCTCTCCATTTACCGTGTCTGGACTTGCATGTTAGTCAGATCTCCGTTGCTAGCGTTTCCCCAAAAAGTAATAATGTTGACCCTGAATCCCAGACCAACATACTGGTTTCACTTGAAGTGCCACCTAAATTTCACAGAATTTGAATAGTCCATCAAACCACTAGCGCTAGTAACCTCTACCGCTAGATTCCTCTTTGTGTAAATACCAACTGGCAGTGTGCCACATAACGTCCAAGCGACTGACAATGTTTTTATTTTTGCGTCGTGTTCTACTCTATTGACGCAATTTTCAATGGCTAACTTAAGAGGAGCAAATGATCTACACTAATTTTGAACTGCAAATTATATGTACCTTGTTTTAAAATTATCTCGTGAGCAACTGTAAGAACAGTCATAAAAGTAGATGAAATGACACGTAAAGATACTTATTAGACAATCTATAAGGCCATGAATACTAATAACTCATTTGTGGAAGAGCAATCTTCGGAATGGAGGACTCCATTCTGTATGTTGCCGATAAAATCTCGCTAGTTCACAGCAGCAGCAGCAGCAGCAGCAAAACTTCTTTTAGAGGCCAAGGGAGAATACTAAGAGCACAATGCGAGAGTTGTCGAGGAGCGAAGATTTGTTGCTTCAAGACACCTTCTGAGGGTCTTGTTTGGAAAATGCCGCAGTATGCGTTCCTTCACCTATCTCGGCCTCCTGTAAAATGAAACAGTACTTAAGTCGTCGTTTTAGCTGTACCGGATCGACACCAAGCGGAAAGGCAGCAGCAAATGGGTACGATGCAGGCAGCAAACCCTGCAATAATAATATTTGGTAAGGGTTCAGTAATGAAAAATACTCAAGACTGGGTCGGTAGTGTGTTATGGAAGCCACTTCTTTCGTTGATGAATTATATTTACTTAAGATTTTCCCAATGAATTTGTCTTGCAACTGCTTTCCATGCATTTTTTATGTGGTCATTGTACTTAAATCGCTCCCGATAGTTACTTACAGGTATTTTACGGTGGGTGAGGTTCCCTGTAATTTTTGTAGCCAAAAGTGCAATCTGACAGTAGTGACTCTCCTCACCTACATGCAAGGGCTTGCTGAAAAATAAGGCCTTCGCTTTTTTGTGTGAAATGGTTTAGCTTTTTAAATAAAACAAACGTTATTAACATTCTACATCGTTATCCTTCGTGTCTACATACTTGCAGCCCTCTGCCGCTAGAGGTCTCCGGATTGTAGCATATAAAATGACAGTGTGTAGCGTAACTATGTCGGCGCGTGAGAAACGGCGTGCTGTAATCGAATTTCGAATTCGAAGAGTTCACCCACACGTGGAGTACCCTCTCCTTCAGCAAGACAATGCCAGACCACACATGAGCGCTGTGACATCTTCAATAAGACGACGCCTTGCGTTCACCGTCATCGATCATCCTCCATGCAGTCCCGACTTGGCTCCATCCGATTTTCGTCTGTTTCCAGAACTTAAAAACACATTCGAGGACTCCAGTTTGATGGTGATGAAGCAGTGCAAGCAGAGGAGACGACGTGGTTCCGTCAACAGAGTGAAACATTCTACTATGCCGGTATTAACAAATTGGTCTCTCATTGGCAGAAATGTGTTCGGTCAGAAATAAATTTGTGCTCGTGATGAATAAAGATGTAGAATGTTAAAACGCTTTAAGAGTTTTCACATAAAAACACAGAGGCACTGCTTTTCAGCACACTCACGTATTTGCAATACGCTACGTTCTGGGTCAACTACCTGTCCCTGCACCAGGCATAATAAATCAATGAATTTTATTGGAGAATATCGTAAATTTGGAAAAGCGATCGTAGAAATAGCAACTTAAAAGATTTACGCCTTTTAATGTAAGAATAGCCACAGGCACCTTGCCGTAGGAGCCTAGGTGGAAACTGTGAGAAGAGGTGAGCAGCTGCAAGGCGGCCCCTGTTATCTCAAGTCGGTGACCCAATGTTTGTGGTAGCGTCTGGAGAGTTGGCACAGATCCCGGCTGTGTAAACACAAGGCGCGCTCGGTGCGTCCGGAGCCGTGACCGTTTCTTGAAGGCCAGTGCTACTCGTTCTCTGCTCTGGAATTCTCCACTCAGAAAAAAAGGAAAAATGCAAGCTTCGTTTCATCGCATAGGACTACGGCCACATGTGCAATTTTTTTTTTTTTCCATTTGGCCAGAAAAAGAACTACAACGTCTAACTGAGGGCGGCCACACAGCGCTGGAGTTCACGCCGCTGCTGCACTGGTTTTAAGGTCGCAAGCAGCAGATTTCACACCAGTCTATTTCTCTGCAGGAATTTCAACCGCCTAAGCGGCTGCACGAGCAGTTTTTCACGTGGCGTTCAGAACGTCGCACGCTCTCGACCAGAATATTTGAGTGATGATGGGCAACGTAGATTGTGTGGACAGTGCACCGTAAATTCTGGGGGTACAAAAATATCCCTTATTTACTATATATGATGTGCGGGCTATAAACGCAGCAGCATAGAGACGGAGCAATTACCATAGCCCTTACATGGGTAGATTGAGAAAATGGAAGTGGAAGAAAGAAATAAAATTGACAGATAATAAAACTACAAAGAAGTTTCTTTATTTCGTATATATTTACAATTAAGTTCTTCGTTTTCCGAATAAGTTCTTCATTTTCCGGTTAAGACAGGGCTTAACGACTCGATGATTCTGAGCGTGAGCACTCACGTTTGCTGACGCTCCTACTCGCGAGCAGAGCAGTTGCGGCATGGTGGGGAATGAGGAAAATGCGCGCGCACTATATGGTTGCGATAACACGAGAGACGCGCCAAATGTAAAATAGGGGAGGATCAGTTCTGACTGCTGTGCCATCTAAGATTAGCAATGAGAATCCAGTTTTCCGTGAAACCGATAATGTCTTCACATTGTAACCCGCAGTGCGAGGTATCTTATGAGTACGTAAAATGGTTAGTGTATCAAAATACACTGAATGCTTTCATAAGTTTAGTTCATAAAGGTACTACTTGTTCTACCACAACAAACAATACGGAAACAGAAAATGCGAAGGACCTGAGCGTGGACAAATACTTTTACAATTTAAAAGGAAGCTCTCTGAAGAGGAGGAGCTACAAAACTGTAGTACTTTTAGCAAAGTTCAAATGGCTCTGAGCACTATGGGACTTCTGAGGTCATCAGTCCCCTAGAACTTAGAACTACTTAAACCTAACTAACCTAAGGACATCACACACATCCATGCCCGAGGCAGGATTCGAATCTGGGACCGTAGCGGTCCCGCGGTTCCAGACTGTAGCGCCTAGAACCGCTCGGCCACTCCGGCCGGCTTAAGCAAAGTCCTTACGTCCTTTCGCAGATGGTGATTTAAAAAAAAGAATATTCGGTAGTTGAACCAGAACAACCATGTCCGCTTCAGGTAGAATACGTTTCGCGTCGTGTCGTAATCAAACATGCCAGTCATTCGTCGTACACAGGTTTAATGGCACACGACGTTCACACCAGCTTGAAAAATATTTGTAAAGAGTCTGTTGAATATTTTTAGCATTCTGTGAAAGTGTAGATGTCACAGGCACACAGCTGGATGTGACATACTTAGTAGTGTTTAAGAAAGTTTAGAAAATATAGGTTTCTCATGGAATTTATTAATTTATGTGTCCGCAGACAAATGAGAGTCACTCGGAAAATAAATCAAGAAAAAAATGGCTCTGAGCACTATGGGACTTAACATTTGTGGTCATCAGTCCCCTAGAACTTAGAACTACTTAAACCGAAGTAACCTAAGGACATCACACTCATCCATGCCCGAGGCAGGATTCGAACCTGCGACCGTAGCAGTCGCGCGGTTCCGGACTGAGCGCCTTAACCGCGAGACCACCGCGGCCGGCAAATAAATCAAGATTCATAGCTCAAGTGAATGGAAATGGGAATGAAGTCCCATGGTTCTTGATAGAGCTTTGGGGGTCGCTCCGGGAGACCCGCACCGCCGTACTAGGCAAGGTCCTAATGGAGGTGGTTTGCCGTTGACTTCCTCCGACCGTAATGGGGATGAATGATGATGATGAAGACGACACAACAACACCCAGTCATCTGGGGCAGGTGAAAATCCCTGACCCCACCGGGAATCGAACCAGGGACCCCGTGCTAGGGAAGCGAGAACGCTACCGCGTGACCACGAGTGGCGGACTCAACTGAATGAGAAAAAGAAAAAGCTTCCAGTAACCAATTCGCACTGATCTCTGGCTTGAAGTAAGTGATCTGAAGTGCAACAGGGAGTAAGACGTCTAGGTGCCTCCAAGTACACCGCCCAAAATTAGTACACCATTTTAGAGGTTTCCAACGCACTCAAGATGTGTATCTGCAACAGTGCAGCTTGAAATAAGACAGTCTCGTTTGCAATTTTTTTTATTTACAGGAAATGAGGTGTTTCGCCCTTTTGGGGCATCATCAGATTGACGTAAAAATTAATGTCCACATCTTTCAAGAAAAAATGATAACCGGTTGCTGTACCAGGCGCCCTTTGTGGAATGGAACCAATTTTAATTAAATTTATATATGAATAGCACAAGCGGTTCTGAGGTACCAGGTATCGACCCGTGCTGAAAACACCCATTGTTAGTGCCTGGTGTAGCCTCCACGGGTAGCAGTGCAAGCGCTGATCCTGACAGCCAGTCGACCGTACAGATGGAGAATACCGTCCTGTGACACGTTATGCTATGCCTGCTCGACCTGTTCATGTAGTTACGTAAGAGTTGTTGGTTGACGAGTCACTTCTCGTCCCATCATATACCACCACGTGCTCGATTGGAGACGAGACCAGAGATTTTGCTGACAAGGGAAGTTGCTGCAAGTCTTGCAGAGCACGTTGAGTTGCACAGGCAATGTGTGGACGAGCATTTTCATGTTGGAACAACACATCGCCTTCTTGTTTGCAAGAACGGCGGAAGAACGTGTCTAACAACATTATGTGCTGCGAGTACTGGTTAGATCCCTTTCAGAAACACCAAAGGTGAACCAGAGCTGTAGCTTATCGCGCCCCAGACCATAAGGCCTGGTGTGGGGCCAGTTTGTCTTGGACGAATTGCGAAATGCCGGTCGGTGTGGCCGTGCGGTTCTAGGCACTACAGTCTGGAACCGCGTGACCACTACGGTCGCAGGTTCGAATCCTGCCTCGGGCATGGATGTGTGTGATGTCCTTAGGTTAGTTAGGTTTAAGTAGTTCTAAGTTCTAGGGGACTGATGACCACAGATGTTAAGTCCCATAGTGCTCAGAGCCATTTGAACCATTTGAACTGCGAAATAGTGCTCACCAGGTCCACGTCGTACGCGGATTTTGCTTTCATCTGAAGACCACGGCGCGAAATTCCATCTACCAAGTGATCGTCTGACGGCACTAGTCGAGTCCTGCACGACGATGCTGTGGCGCAAGTGGAAGATGGGTTAGAGATATGCGTGCCCATAGCCCCTCTGCTAATAACCGGTCGCAACAGTTCATGTTGACAAGTCCGGGCTCACAAGCCCTCTTATCTATGCTGCGGTAGCTGTACGATCTGCCACTGCTGCCCTTATAATGTGACGACCTGGCGGGTGTCGTTGCTGTATGAGCGTCCAGAACCTCGATTACAGGTGTGAGGATGTTCACGTGTCCAACTTCTGTGGCAATTCTCTGAAAGGACCAGCTCGCCACACGGAACCCGACAGTTTGATTCCTTTCAGACTCGCTGTTTTGGCTGCAGGAAACATGAGTGCATCCCGTGGCATGGTTGTCCGCCTGCTTCTTCACATTTTTGTACCACAATGAGTCTTCTAGCTGTGAGCATTCCCTATTACGGCGTAGACACAGGTGGTGCTCTGGTAACTGTGCCACTATGCTATGTGTTGGCGGACAATGTTGAAACCATTATCAGTACAGCTAATATTCCCAGGTAGCATATGCCATCATCGGATCGTAATTGACGTCTTCCAAGGTGTACTAATTTTTTTTCCGGAGTTGTATTTCCCTCAGGATCGATTTCCTCGTTTACACTTGCTCCCGTTTCTCTCCCATGTCTCCCCTGTGTCGATGGAGGGGGTACAGCACTGACTGCTGGCAGGCGTGCGCTCACCGTCTTCTCGCTGAGCACGTTTGCTGTGAAGCCCTGAATTAAGACAGCCATCCAAGATTTACGCCGTACAATAATTTTGCCAAGGCACTGGTCCTTAACTACAACAGAAATAGACTGCCAAGTGGTCTCTCTCAAATTTACGCTTGTGTTGTCTTCATGTCCGCATGCAGACATACTTGTCATGGACATGTCAGTGTGTCCTCAAAGATGTAACTATAAACAGTCCTCACATAATTGTGAAGTGTGTATGTTGCAACGACACCGTCAACAAATTCAACATGTATGGGTCTTTGCAGAAGCCGCCAATTTACTTGCTAATATGCCAAGCGCACATTTAACAAAACGCCTGCCTCCTGATAACCTGTAGTTAAAAATTGTTTCTGAAATATCAGAATTTTCTGGAAAAGATCATAAGAGGTTTTCATGTAGGACAAATGTCTCATAGCCCACAAATACAAATGGAAGAGGTATACGGGTAGGACACTTGCAAGAGGTGTCGATTGAGACACATTTAATGTCTATACGTAATTCTCTTCTCGAGAAGAGTTGTTTTGAACAAATTTGAACCTTCTTCGTAGTCATAGCTTCCCACATCAGTACGCCTGAAACATTAAATTCTGTGTGCCACAGTTACTAGAAAAATCGAAACGATATAGAACAGTTTTTGGAGTGACTCATCTGACATACTATAATACTAAAATATATTGGTGAGGAGAGTAGAACGAACTTCAAAGTCAACTGGCTCTGAGCACCATGGGACTTAACTTCTCAGGTCATCAGTCCCCTAGAACTTAGAACTACTTAAACCTAACTAACCTAAGGACATCACACACATCCATGCCCGAGGCAGGATTCGAACCTGCGCCGGCCGATGCGGCCGAGCGGTTCTAGGCGCTTCAGTTTGGAACCGCGCGACCGCTACGGTTGCAGGTTCGAATCCTGCCTCGGGCATGGATATGTGTGATGTCCTTAGGTTAGTTAGGTTTAAGTAGTTCTAAGTTCTAGGGGACTGATGACCTCAGACGTTAAATCCCATAGTGCTCAGAGCCATTCGAACCATTCGAGCCTGCGACCGTAGCGGTCGCGCGGTTCCAGACTGTAGCGCCTGGAACCGCTCGGCCACCCCGGTCGGTAGAACGAACTTCCCCTTTGTTGGAATGTCAGTTAGCATAGAGCGCATTCACTACTTCCGCTGCTGCTTTTGACGTAGACGACGACGAAGACGACAGAGTAATAACGCAATGTAAAAGAATTATTTTCTATCGAACGAAACACTGTCTTTGCTGTTCCCGAAAAGGAATTTCTCCGACGCTTGTACCTGGCCGTCTGAATGTCAATGCCTGGCACTTTTTCCTGTTCCGTGTTGTCGGCACACTTACTGAAATTCCTGTAGCTTTTTCTCCAGTTCGAATCACGCTGTAAAATCGCAAGCGTGGCCCGCCACGAATCCCTCTCCTGTGCCAATCTCGTCATCTCGGAGTAGCATTTACGCATTACTTCCTCAGTTGTTGGCTGTTTTACAGAGTATTTTAACCTGTAGTATTTTCCCTCTACTACAATTGAAATTATTCCCTGTTGTCACATCAGATGTCCTATCATCCCATTCCGTCTTTTTGTCGGTCCACCTAATTTTCAATGTCCTTCTGAAGCACGTAGTCCCAAACCCTTGAATTCTCTTCTTTTCCGGTGTTTCCACAGTCCTTGCTTCGCTTTCATGCAGTACTGTGCCCCAAACGTACATTCTCAGAAATTTCTTCCTCTAATTAATGCCTATGTTAGATGCTAGCAGACTTATCTTGGCCTGGAATTCCCGCTTTGGCCTTGCTGATCTGCTTTTTATGTCGTCCTCGCTTTGTCCGTCATGTGTTAATTTGCCTCCAAGGTAGCAGAATTCTTTAAGTTTCTTTATTTCATAGCCCCAATTTTAAAAAGTTCGTCGCTAATCTCATTTCTGCTACTCCTCATTATTTTCTTCTTCCTTTGGTTTACTGTCATTACATATTCTGCACTCATTACAGTGTTCATTGCATTCAAATATCTCATAATTCTTCTTCGCTGTCACTGCTGATAACAATCTCATCAGCTAATATTATCATTGATATCCTTTTCACCCCGAATTTTAATCCCAGTCTTGAGTTTTGAACCTTTCTTTTATTCCCGTCATTGCTTCTTCGATGTGTAGATTGAACAGTAGGGGCGAAAGACTGCATCTCTGTCTTACATCCTTTTTATTCCGAACATTTCGTGGTCTTTCATTCTTACTATCCGCTCTTGGTTCTTGTGTATACCGTATATTACCCGTTTTCCTATAGCTTACACATATTTTTCTGAGTATTTCCAACATCTTGCACCATTAGTCTATACATTGCCGAACGCTTTTTCTAGGTGCTGTGTGGGAGGGTAAGATTACAAGAGAATGCCACATTGCTACTTGTTCGCCTACGGTAATAGCTGTATCCCTTAAAAAAACGCAGTGTGGGATGTGTGCCGCCGTCATTCAGTGCATCAATTGAGTAGTCTACAATGAAATCCATTCGCAAACGTAGACTAAATGTATCGTCTCAACAACGCATGATCATAGTAAAAGTGAAAGAATTAAGGTCATGTTTGTGAAATTATCAACTGTACGGAGCAAGCTTGCCGTCCCCTGTTGCTACAATTTCCAAATGCCATGTGACACTCAGGAGTGTTATTTTCTGACGAATGTTCGACATATCGCAGTTCACACAGGAGTGTCGCTTTCTGGCCCGAAGAAAACCACCTCATGTTAAGATACGGGACAGCACGCCATCACGACGTCTGCCTGACCTTATCACACCAGAACGATCAACTCCATGTGTCTCACTGTCAGTACAAGACTAATAAAGAATCGCGCTAAAGTAATGAGGAAGTCTTTCGAAACATAACTCCTGAGTTTCTCCGCAATGCGTCCGGGAGATGGTAGAGGCGTATGCATCCGTCTGTAAGGCCGATTGGTGAACACACAGATTCTTTGGACACACAGTTTTTATACACTGATGAACCAAAACAAATTATCATTGATCACCGCGAGATTGAATGTCATCTGGTGGCGCTGGAGGCACATGGTGTGAGGAAGGTATATAAGCGGGGCAGGGACGAATGGGGAATCGTCCTAACGACGATATGGGTCGAATATGGAGACATCCACTGGCATAAGCTTGTTTGACAAAGGGTGGAGTGTTGCGACCTGACGCCTGGGAACGAACATCTCGGAGATGGTGAAGCTGGTTGGCGGTTCGTATGGTGCTCTCGTGAGCACCTGTAAAATGGTTGAAAGACGGTGAAAGACGTGGGACGTCCACAGCCCATCGCAGAACGTAGAGATTGGAGATTTGTCAAAGCAGGATAGGTGGAGATCTGTGGTAGATCTAACGACAGATTATAATGCTGTTGCAGGCACAACTTTTGTGAAGCATACAGTTCAGCTCGCATAACTGAACATCAGGCTTTGCAGCAGGCGACTCCTTCGTGTTCCCATGCTGTCCTAGCGACTTCGTCAGTTACAATTGCAATGGGCTCGGGATCATAGAGATTAGACCGTGGATCAAATGGGAACGTGTCGCCTGGTCGGATGAATCACGTTTCTTGTTACACTAGGCTGGCGGTCACGTTCGGATACACAGAGATCCTAGTGGACGGCTGCTCGAAACACGTACTGGGGCGCGGACTAAGGCCGGTATTACGCTGTGGCGGGCATTCACCTAGGCTTCAATTGGTTGCAGTGGTTTGAGAAGCAGTATAGTGAACTCTCGTTAATGTGTTGAGCACCGAATTTGCGTGATCTGAATCCGATGGATCGGATCTTGAAAGCTGGTGGTCAGAAGCTCCGCGGCCAGAAACTACGGGCCCGCGAATTACGGGAACTGCGTGACCGTGGTTAGACCTCTGGTGCAACATACCCCAGGAAAGTATTAAGGACTTTTCGTATCCGTGCCACTAGTATAACTTCTGTCAACACGCAGCTGAGCAGGTGTTCATAACGTTTCGGCGCATCAGTGAAGTGTACAACATAATATAGTGATTTGTCCTAGCTGCATTTTCGCAGTGAACGCGCAGCACACCGACAATTTGTCACGTCACCGGAACACTGCGCCTTACTCAAGCACTCTGCAGTGCAGATAGTAGCTGTTGTTGCAGATAATGGCCCGTAATGGCTGGCGCGCGGCACGTCAGCGTTTCGGCCAATGGCTGCTGCAGACGCGAGGAACACAAGGCAGCACTTCGCCCTACAGCGGCTGCAGGAAAGCGGTTACATAGCTGCCTCGTCAGGACTTCACGCCTGGTGTGTCGGGTGTCAGGCACTACTGGTTTTCAGAGACAACAGATGACTTTTCTATTTTAAGGTGGCGTATGGACAATTTGCGTGCTTAATAAAAAAAAGCGTGCAAGGTAAGGGTTTTGTGTACCGTCGGCGACGAGACCATTAGAAACGGAGCACAAGTTCGGCCTGGGAAAGGAAGTCGGCCGTGTTTCTCTCAATGGAATCATCTCAGCATTCAGCTTAAGCGTTTTAGGGAAATCTTGAAAATCATGAATCTACAGGTCCAGGCGAGGATTCGAACAGCCACCCTCCCATGTTCTAGACCAGTGTCTCATCACTGCGCCACCTGGCTCGGTAGTTAATTTCTTGTCATGATCTGTAGAACATTCCTCTACTCGCCAGACAACTAGGAAACCAGTCGAAGCGTCGAATAGGGACAAAACATTGCCTCTGCACTTAATGCCGGAGGACAAATATCACAAGCAAAATTCGTCAAGGATGTGTGCATTTTCAAATGTGCACCTCGCCTATTTTCAAATAAGGCATCGCGTTATCAGTGGTTTCTGGTGCTTAAGTAGACCAACAAAATTGTAGTATACTCCGGGGATAGGAAAAGTCTTTAAATTTTTGAACGTATGTATAAAACCAACGCTATCAACACGTGATTTCCATATACGGGTCATTCTATTAATTCACGATGTTGCTGCACATAATTCGTCCGACGTCTCCCACTTCCATTTAACGCTATTGCAGAGTATGAAAGTTACCAGGGCCGGCCGGGGTGGCCGAGCGGTTCTAGGCGCTACAGTCTGGAACCGCGCGACCGCTACGGTCGCAGGTTCGAATCCTGCCTCGGGCTTGGATGTGTGTGGTGTCCTTAGATTAGTTAGGTTTAAATAGTTCTAAGTTCTAGTGGACTGATGACCTCAGAAGTCTCATAGTGCTCAGAGCCATTTGAACCATTGAACCGTTACCAGGGATTTTTTATCCAGCTTTTCGCATGCTAATTTCTGCCACTTTCAAACAACCAGTTTACGTCATAATGTTCTACATCGCCTGTCTAATAGTTTCCACAGTACTTACACGTGTGGAAGCATTGATCTCCTTTAAGCCGTAGGGCCCAAACTAATGTGTGCCGGCCGGGGTGGCTGAGCGGTTCTAGGCGCTACAGTCCGGAACCGCGCTGCTGCTACAATCGCAGTTTCGAATCCTGCCTCGGGCATGGATGTGTGTGATGTCCTTAGGTTAGTTAGGTTTAAGTAGTTCTGAGTTCTAGGGGACTGATGGCCTCAGAAGTTAAGTCCCATAGTGCTCAGAGCCATTTGTGCCAAACTAATGTGTAAGTTACGGGAAGTGAAAAGGGAACCGGCTCATTCATACTGAAACCTAGGGTGGTCTCCTGCAGTTTATGTCAAATCACTCGACCATAAATTTGGGGGGCATGGAACCGTAAAAGTCACTGTCAGTGGAGTTAGTAGCAGTATAACAAAGCACTCAAAGATTCCAGTGTCTTAGTCTTGTGTTGACGGTTTGACCGCTAAGCCCAACATCCTCCACTGCTAGACATTTTGATCACTAATACATACTATAACCAACGTCCGCCACTGATACTTCCTAAATATACACTCCTGGAAATTGAAATAAGAACACCGTGAATTCATTGTCCCAGGAAGGGGAAACTTTATTGACACATTCCTGGGGTCAGATACATCACATGATCACACTGACAGAACCACAGGCACATAGACACAGGCAACAGAGCATGCACAATGTCGGCACTAGTACAGTGTATATCCACCTTTCGCAGCAATGCAGGCTGCTATTCTCCCATGGAGACGATCGTAGAGATGCTGGATGTAGTCCTGTGGAACGGCTTGCCATGCCATTTCCACCTGGCGCCTCAGTTGGACCAGCGTTCATGCTGGATGTGCAGACCGCGTGAGACGACGCTTCATCCAGTCCCAAACATGCTCAATGGGAGACAGATCCAGAGATCTTGCTGGCCAGGGTAGTTGACTTACACCTTCTAGAGCACGTTGGGTGGCACGGGATACATGCGGACGTGCATTGTCCTGTTGGAACAGCAAGTTCCCTTGCCGGTCTAGGAATGGTAGAACGATGGGTTCGATGATGGTTTGGATGTACCGTGCACTATTCAGTGTCCCCTCGACTATCACCAGTGGTGTACGGCCAGTGTAGGAGATCGCTCCCCACACCATGATGCCGGGTGTTGGCCCTGTGTGCCTCGGTCGTATGCAGTCCTGATTGTGGCGCTCACCTGCAAGGCGCCAAACACGCATACGACCATCATTGGCACCAAGGCAGAAGCGACTATCATCGCTGAAGACGACACGTCTCCATTCGTCCCTCCATTCACGCCTGTCGCGACACCACTGGAGGCGGGCTGCACGATGTTGGCGCTTGAGCGGAAGACGGCCTAACGGTGTGCGGGACCGTAGCCCAGCTTCATGGAGACGGTTGCGAATGGTCCTCGCCGATACCCCAGGAGCAACAGTGTCCCTAATTTGCTGGGAAGTGGCGGTGCGGTCCCCTACGGCACTGCGTAGGATCCTACGGTCTTGGCGTGCATCCGTGCGTCGCTGCGGTGCGGTCCCAGGTCGACGGGCACGTGCACCTTCCGCCGACCACTGGCGACAACATCGATGTACTGTGGAGACCTCACGCCCCACGTGTTGAGCAATTCGGCGGTACGTCCACCCGGCCTCCCGCATGCCCACTATACGCCCTCGCTCAAAGTCCGTCAACTGCACATACGGTTCACGTCCACGCTGTCGCGGCATGCTACCAGTGTTGAAGACTGCGATGGAGCTCCGTATGCCACGGCAAACTGGCTGACACTGACGGCGGTGGTGCACAAATGCTGCACAGCTAGCGCCATTCGACGGCCAACACCGCGGTTCCTGGTGTGTCCGCTGTGCCGTGCGTGTGATCATTGCTTGTACAGCCCTCTCGCAGTGTCCGGAGCAAGTATGGTGGGTCTGACACACCGGTGTCAATGTGTTCTTTTTTCCATTTCCAGGAGTGTATTTACGAGTACTAACCCTTTGTCTGGCAATAGTGTTCCATATACCGCTTTCGAAGCATATTCCTTCTAGTAGCTCTTATTTTCACACTTTGTCAATCCACTTTTTTAACGACTTCCGTAGAACATTTCAGATGGTTCTACATCCTTCTTCTCCGGCACCGAGCGAGGTGGCTCAATGATTAACACACATTATTCGCATTCCAGAGGAGCGGGTTCAAATCCCCCTCCGACCACCCAGAAATAATCTTTTCGTGGTTTCTCTTAGCCTTTTAAGGCGAATGCTGGGATGGTTCCTTTCAAACACACACGATCAATGTCGTTCCCTATTCTTGACCAGTCGGAGCTTTCACTACGGCTGTAATGCCAGCGCCTTTATAATTTTTGTATTTGTTACCTAACAGTACAGGATTTAATTTCGCCTAATGTTGCGTACATTTTCATAAACTACTTTCTCAGTTCCGTGAGCTGTCCGTATTCCTCTCCGAGTAGGGCGATGTTTTCTGCAAACCTCAGTCTTAGTAGTTTGCCTAACACCGATAACACTATTTAGAAATTTGTCTACTTCTGTCGTTGCTTCAACTAATATATTATTGCATTTCTTTCTATAAACGATCTACTCTTGGAAAGTATTCTCAGTACATCATACTCTCCCAGGGGGCTCGCCGCTCTTTGGCGGGTTCGTGCTTGGCTACCACGGGGCCACAGTGTTTGCAGGATTTTCCCTTCAGTACTGCGTGTCTATCCTCTTGCTATTCCTTTTCCCCTCCCTTGGGGAACATGTCTGGGATGTTTTTGGGAATGTGTTCTGCAATTTCAGTAACGACTTCAGGATAGTCTCTCCATTGTTTTTCGTTCCTTTTTTCTTTCTTCATTCTCCTTCTCCTGTCCTTCCTCCACTTCAGCGTTTGAGGTACCTCTTTTTCTTCTTTCTCCCTATGCGCTCCTGAAGGCTGGCCCGCGCGTCTGACGCTGGGCTGGTCGATGGTCTGACCAAGGCAGAAATCCAAACATACACCTCTGACCACGGTGTCATTGCAATCTATCAGGCGATGGAGAGAGTAGTGCCCACATGCTCTCTTTTCTCACTTTCGACAGAGTGGTGCTTCTGTCAAAGATCAAAGCAGGCTATGAAGTTATCACAGCCTGAACACACATTCCGAACCTGATGAGCTGCTTTCAGTGTCATCGTTACAACCATACTCGAATGTCCTGTTGACACCTGGCCAAATGTGGTAGGGATACTCACGAGGGCGATTCTCCATGTCCTTTTCCCTGCTGTATGAATTGCAATGGCAAACATGCAGCCTCCTCTGGAGGTTGTCCCGTGTATCTCGATGAGCGGGCCGTCCAGGAGATCTGGGTGAAGGAAAAAGTACCTTACCTGGTCGCTCGCAAATTGTTGGCTAGTCAGAAACCCTGCGTTCTACCATCTGGCACTTACGTACTGTTGTTCTTGCTACCTCTCGCTCCACAGAGGACATGGCCACGCCGACATGCGACCTCAAATTCAGCATCACGGCTATAAAATCGCCCAGTGTCACGGTAGCATCCTTGTCTCCTCCCCCAGCTGTGCAACAAGCCACCAAACTTTTGCTTCACGGGGCGAAGTCACCTGTTACACAACCGGCAGGCCGGAATGGACTGAAGGAATACTCCTGTGAACACTTCTTAGGTCCCTCCAGCCAACACACTTCTGAGTCTTCCTCTGCCATCCGGAAGGCTCCTAGAAATCAAACAAAGGCAAATGGTCTTCTCCTTCGCCGACTCAAAGATCCTCTTTGACGGCATCGCCGTGTGATACCCTCGCCCGGCCGACCTCCGTGTCGCTGGTGCGCACCGCCAACCGTTATTCTGGCCGCAATCGCAGCGTCCGCATGTTCTCTGCCTCCAGGAAACAAAAACTGCGTCTTCATGACCACTTTGAGCTCTCTCATTTCTTTCCGGTCCGCTTTGACATTCCCACTGTCGACAACATTCTATCTCATGGGGGAGTCATGCAGCTCATCTGGGATGACATTCATAGTCAAACTATCTCCCTGACTATCCAGCTTCAAGCTGTTGCAGCCCGCATTTTCCTTCTTCACTCACCTTTTCCCTTTGTACCATTTACATCCCTCCGTCATTTGGTGTCACCAGGGCAGACTTCCTCCAGCTTATTGGGCAACTCCCTCACCCCTTCCTGGTGCTTGGTGACTTTAATGCGCACTGTCCCCTTTGGGGCTCTCCCAGAACCTGTCAGAGAGCTGTCCTCTTGGCTGACCTTCTCAGTCGACTTAACGCCGTCTGCACCCACGTTCGTTTCAGGCCCTATGCACACCTATTCCCATTTGGACCTCTCCTTTGCACTGCCCAGTTTACCCATCGTCTCGAGTGGTCCGTTCTCTCTGACAAATACTGGAGCGACCATTTTCCGTGTGCTATCGGTTTGCTAACTCCTACCCCATCTACGTCACACCCAAATGGCAGCTTCCTAAGGCTGACTGGAGGCTTTACTCCTCCCTGACGACCTTCGACGAACCACATTTCGCCAGCTGTGACGACCAGGTAGAATATCTTACAAACATTATCGTTACCGCCGCAGAACGTTTCATTCCTCGCACTTCCTCTTTACTGCGCCGTGTCCCGGCCACTTTGTGGAGTGAGGTATGCCACAACGCGATTTGCGCCTAGAGACGTGCTCTCCGCGTTTTTAATCGCCATCCTACCATGACAAACTGTATTCGTTATAAACAGTTGAATGCACAGTGTCGTCGCGTTCTTCGGGATACGTGGATTTCATTTACTAGTTCTTTTAACAGTTCCACTCCCTTTTCTGTCGTGTGGGTCAGCCTCCGAAGACTCTCTGGGACCAAGGTCCATTCTCCAATTTCCGGCCTGACAGTAGCAGATAATGTCATAGTGGCCCCTATTGCTACCTCCAACGTCTTGTGCCCCTATTTTGCTGAGATTTCGAGCTCCACCCCCTATCAACCTGCCTTCTTCCATCGGAAATGAGTGGAGGAGTTTCGGGCTATGCCCCTCTCAGAATCATGAGAGCTACAATGCCGCCTTTACTATATGGTAGCTACATCATGCTCTCACCTCATCCCGATCCTCCATCCCAGGGCCAGATGATGTTCACATTCAGAAGTTGCAGGACCTTTCTCTTGCAGGCAAGAACTTTCTTCTTCATATGTACAATCGCATCTGGGCAGATGGCACGTTTCGCAGACGCTGTTGTGAAGCCACTGTCATACACATACTTAACCCCGGTAAGGACAAACACATTCCTTCTAGTTATCGCTCCATTTCTCTCACCAGCTGTGTTTGCAAGGTGATGGAACGTAGGACCCATGCCTGGCTGGTATGGTGGCTCGACTCTCACAATGTACTAACCACAGCACAGTGTGGAGTTCGAGCACGCCGTTCTGTAGTTGACCATCTCGTCACTTAATCAATCCATGTCATGAATGGTTTTCTGCGGCAATACCAGACTGTGGTCGTGTTTTTCGATTTGAAGAAAGCCTACGACACTTGCTGGAGGAATGGTACCCTCCGTACTCTCTACACGTGGGGCTTCCGTGGCCGCATGCCTCATTTTCTTCGGGAATTTTTAATAGTCCGAGTTTTCAAGGTATGTGTCGGTTCTGCCTTTATCCAGGAAAACGGTGTGCCTCAGGGTTCCATGCTAAGCGTCGCCCTCTTTGCTATCCATTAGCCCTATTATGGCATGTCTCCACCGGGCATCTCCGGCTTCCTTTTCGTTGACGATTTTGCCATCTATTGCAGTTCTCCACGTACTTGTCTCCTTGAGCGGCGTCTTCAGCGTTTTCTCGATCGTCTTTACTCATGGAGCATCGACGGTGGCTTTCGCTTTTCCACTGACAAAAGCGTTTGTATGAATTTCTGGCGGTGGAATAGGTATCTTCCTCAGTCTTCACATCTTGGGCCTGTTGTTCTTCTGTTTGTTGAAACTACGTAATTCCTGGGGCCCATGCTCGATAGGATACTTTCTTGCTCCTCCCTCGTGTCTTACCTGGACGCCCGCTGTACGTGGTCCCTCAATGTCCTACGTGTCCTCAGCGGTATAGTTTGTACCGGTCCCTTGTCCGTTCGAAACTAGACTACGGGTGTTTCGTTTATGCGTCTGCAAATCCGTCCCTCTTACGTCTTCTTACTATCCACCATCGTGGCATCCGTTTGGCCACTGACGCCTTTTACACTAGCCCGGTTGAGAGTACTTATGCAAAAGCTCCCGAACTGCCGCTGTCATACCGCCGAGATTTTCTCTTTTATAGATACACATGCCGTTTGTCTGCCATGCCTGGCCACCCATCGTATGCCTCGTTCTTCGATGATTCCTCTGATCACCAGTACGGGACGCATCCCTCTTCTCTGTTACCTCCCGGTGTTCGCTTTCAGCTATTGCTCCGGCAGCTTAACTTCACGCAGCACGCTACCTGCCATTTTCCCAATGGGTGTGAACCCTTCACCTTCGCCTTCATTCTCTTCCTAAGGACACTATTCCAGCCTCGCTCTATCGCCGTAATTTCCTCGACCTTCGCACGGAACTTCGCGATAATGCCTTTGTGCACACTAATGGCTCTCGGACTGACCGTGGTGTCGGGTGTGACTTCGTCATTGGCACTGACGATTTTCGGTACCGGCTTCTGGAACACTGCTCAGTATTTACAGCGGAACTCCTTGCCCTGTATCAGGCCACTCAGTACTACTGGCGACACGGGATTTTCAATTGTGTCATGTACTCCGACTGTCTCAGAGCCTGTGTGCTCTGTACACCGTCCATCACTTAGAGCGAAGGGTCCAGGAAAGTTGTCACTTGCTCACCCCTCATAGAGCCACTGTGATGTTTATGTGGGTCCCTGATCCGGTCGGTGTGACGGGAAACGAGGCCGCTGACGCTGCTGGCAAGGCTGCAGTCCTCGTTTCTCGGCCCGCTAGTTCTTCCATTCCCTCCGATGATCTCTGTGTTGCCATCTGTCAGCAGGTTGTGTCACTTTTGCATCACCACTGGTCCTTCCTTCATGGGAACAAGCTCCGCGGAATTAAACCTCTCTCAGCGGCTTGGACGACCTCATTCTGGCCCTCTTGCCAGGAAGAGATCGTTTTAGCTAGGTTGCGAATTGGGCAGTGACCTTTTAGCCATCGCCATTTGTTAAGTGGTATCGCCCCACATCTTGGTGCTCTTTGCGAACCGTCAAAGGTTTATGGCAATTTCCTGACGGAATGCCTTTTTTTTTACCATCTGCTTTCTCATTTATGTTTGCTGTCTGAGTTATCGGCCGTTTTAGCGATTGATGCGCGGGCTGTCGACCGCGTTTTACGTTTTATCCTTCTTAACAATATGGCGAACGACATTTAATCTTTAGTTCAAGACCTACGTTTCTCTATGGTGTATTTTATGGACCTTTCTCTTAGTCCCTGTTTTTAGCTGTCTTTCCTTCCGTCGATTGGGCTTAACGTGTAGTCGGTTTTAACTCCTTTTTCTTCTTCGTGTTCTACGCTTCTGACATGAGCGCGTATGACCCTAGTTGTTTTTGCGCCCTGAAACAAAACGAAACAAACAGTACATCGTAATTTCAGTCGGTCGTATATTAAGTAGCAATACTAGAGCGCACACAAAACTCTATTATGGTAAATAATAATGTTCTTGGTACGCAATGAGAATAGTAATTTTTTTCAGGAGTTAGTTTTCTATTAGCCATAAACGTTACTGAGCTGTAAATGTAATTTTGGAAGAAGGCTGTACATGTATTTAATTGGTTTTATAGATGAAAGAGAATGATTGTATTCTAAACCCTCACGTTAATAATTGCTCGGAACACCAGGGTAAGTGGTCGCAAAACTAGAAAGCAGTGCTTTACAGTGCTCAGTGTGAAAACGCCATCTAATAGTTAGAACGTGCTGCGCCGTAAACATAGAGGGCGGACGTGTATGGTTAGACACACTAGAATGGGAACATTCCAGTGGCAGAGGGAACCACAAAGGAAACTCAGCTGCACGTGATAACAGCCTGACATATGTCTGGAAGGCGCCGTCAAAACAGGTACAGCGAGGTGTTTACTCTTCCGCCGTGATAGTCGAGCCAGACGTTGTTGATACAGAAGGAAATGCATTCTGGCTTCTGGTGCAGCCTCTTATCAGGCAGAAGTAAACAGTGTGTATCTCGCATTAACTGCAAAAAATGTTGATACGAAGTGGATGACAGAACGATAACTTAGCTGAACCTTGAGGCTAGTCTAGCTTTGTCGAAAAAAACATCACAGTTCCGTGGAGGGTTATGACCTCCTTTGGATACACGTTTGCAGAAAACTGACGGAAGAAAATTGTTAATGTTGTAGCAAGCAGCCAAGAAAAATATACCCTGTAACTGAGGTTTTATTTAGTTCTGTTGTTAACTTTTAGGCGCGTTCAGCCTAGCGAATTGAAAGTTTTTACGCGGGGCGGCTGTTGTTGACAAGAACGGACGGACGGATGGTTGATATGTAGGTAGGAAGCATCAAGCTAGCAACGAAGCAGCAAAGGAAATTCTGTTCTCATCGAAACCACGAGAAAATGCACACAAGCTATCTAGCGAGGTGGCGCAGTGGTTAAGGCAATGGCCGCGAATGGCGGAAGTGTGCGGCCTCCCTGATTGGGGTTTTGTGTGGTTTCAGTAAATCGCTTAAGGCAGTTGCCGGGATATTTCTTTTCAATAGAACATGGCCCATTACGTTGCCCGCATTTCCTTAATTATAGCTCGTTCCATCTCTAATGACCTCGACGTCCACGGGACGGTCAGCCCTCCTTCCCTCTGGAGCACGAGCTCGAATTGACGGAGATGGTGGCAAGAATCGACCGCAGCTTCGCTATAGGTAACCCCGTAGGAACTACCACAGGTAATTACAGACACCGATGAACCCAAATCCGAACCGACTGACTACGGTACGAAGCCCATTCTCCTGAATAAGAGTTCAGTCTGCTGTATGGTTCTGGTGTACTCTCCCTAAATAATATACTAGAAGCGAACAGAGCGAAGAGGAAATAACTGACTGCACTACTGTTCTAAAGGGCATTACCAGAATCCCCACAGAATACCAAAAATATGATAACCTTGCAGCGCTCCAAGTCATTGTTACCAGAAGTCCATATATGAGTTTCACCTCCTTCGTATCCCCGTCCAGTTACCCCAGTTTCAAGTGTTTCCCTCACCCAATAGTTTGTGCTTTCGACGGTGCCGCCCTGTTCTGTCAGAATTGAGCTATTTCCTGTTTGCTAATCAACAGCTGTAGAGAGACTGTTTACCAGCTCCCTGCCCTCAAATCAGCATAGTCAAAGCGTGACTCTTTCTTGGCACGACATGCACCTAGCACGCACGCCGTCGTCTGCAGCTGTATGTCTGCTGTTAAAGATGTGGGTACAGCAGTGGAGTTCCAACAAGCGTTTTGCAGCTAACTTTTCCTGGGAAAAACAGTATTTCTGCGCAACTCTATTGGATCTGTTTCGCTGTGCAGTGGAGAGCGCCAGTGTTTGCTGACATAGGAGAGGCCACGCCTGTGGCGCTTGGGGGAGGGGAGGGAGAGAGAGAGAGAGAGAGAGAGAGAGAGAGAGAGAGAGAGAGAGAGACTGCAACTGCACATACACTCATTATCCCAACACTTTCTTTTACATTGGTGGAAAAATGAGAGTGTATATACTGACAGCCTTACTTTCAGCAGTGTCCATCGCTCTCGGGCTTGTGGATATCCATTCCTCCAGTTCCAGATCGCGTGATTAGTAGTGCTACAGTATGTGCTCACACAAACGATTTCCACTTAAGAACAGTTACACAGTATTACAATATTAAGGCAAGGGATTAGGAGGGAAGCTTGCCCCATCGGGGGACTGATCTCAGCGCCGGACAGGTTTGGTTTACCCATTTGCATGCTGGAATGCAGAAACCGGCTGTGTTGCAGTAGAAGGGGAACACACTTTCTTGTTTCTCACGCGGCTGTGCTTTGTCCCTGTCAGGGTGAGAAATCCGTCGTCAAGTGATCATCCATTGTTACTAATGTTACGTAGATAATCTAAACAAGAATTTCTGGTAACTATAATTTGATTTAAAGTTGTGTGAATTAAGAATAAGGTAACGTTCCATTGGTAACGAAACTTACCTCCATTTGAATAGCGGTAAGTGTAAACCTTTCGTGTTGGCCTCAGTTTCGGACACTAAGTTTGTGCCCAATCCCAGACAGAATCACTTTCAAAACCAGACGTACTGAAGTTGTATTACATTTTGCGGGGATTGGCAGTTTCAAAAAAAAAAAAAAAAAAAAAATGAAAATGATGAGGTACAATGACGCAAGCTGTCGATGGTGTATTAGCTGGAAAATTCAGTATCAGAGAAGCAGCAGTGCACTTCTGTCCCTAACACCTCGTTGAGAGAACATGTTTCTGCTCTCAAATTAGGGGAAAGAACAACAATATCGCCTTATTTGAGCAGATTTAAAAATACTGTCCTCGATCTTTTGAAATATGAACCTATCAAATATCTTAAATATTTAGATAACAGTTTTTTTCCCCTAAACAAAACAAGTTTTCAAAATAGTTTATGATTTAGCGAAACATCTGAACATCAGTTCAACAGGAAGAACAAAACTGTAGGCCATAAATTTGTTCGGGATTTCATGAAATGGCATTCCGAATTTTCCTTCCAGTGTGCTCAACCTACCAATCTTCAAAGAGCACAAGGTTTCAACACAGAGCAATCAATTGTTACTTTGAATTTCTATAATAGCATTTAAACTACTGTTCTATTTATCATATTTCTAAGATTTCGTTTCTGATGCAGTGTGTCCTGCGTTAGGAACTGTTAGTGGAAGAATATCATTTTAAATACTTCCTTAAAATGTGATTAATGATATCAAACCGACATTTTTTATTTGTTCTTGTGACTTTTTACTACTAGTGTATATTTTCGCGATGAAACACTTTCATTATGATTCGCTCATATGATATTTATAAAAGTCCAAAATGACTAGTGTGTTCGCCAATGTACAGCTCCCTCTACATTTAGCTATAATACTTGCTTTCTCAGACCGCACATTTTGTTTTTCATATAATCGTAGCTAATGTTGTCTGCTTTCTAGTCTTCTCCAACTCTAACGGCTGTAGCTCGTACCGGGAAAGAGGAGCACTAACATTTTACAGTGGGTTTGGCGCGGCTGCTTCGCGCGTCTACCAATACCAATCATGGTAACACGATTTTGTATACGTCTCTATGGCGACGCGTCAGCGTTCCTGCAGCTATTTTTAGTCGCGTAGCTCCGGTACAACCATCAGTCCTTTGCGCTTCTCAGTTGAAAGCTGACAAAAGCGCTGCTAATTGTCAAAGCTCTTCCTCCGGCGTGCGTTGTACAATATCATTTAAATTGATGAGTCCATTAAATATCAGACTAGTAAGCCAGTACTATGATTTTCGACCGCCTTGGTCGTTAAAGAGTGCTTTTTTATGCTTAATGTCGCGTTTACACGCTCCAGTGCTTATTACACGAAAAATGGCGCGTTAGACGATAATTTTGATTCTTTTTTACACTGTAAGCCGACCCGCCCTCCCTCGTCGCTCAGTCCCCTCCCCCCAAGATTCCCCGTAAGTCTCTGGGAATGCCACTTGTGTCCGATGGACAAACAACACCGTGAAGAATAGAGTATTACTGAGGTCAGACTTCTGACGTGTGTATGTGCAAATAAGGGATATCAGTTCCTAGTGAGGTAACGAATTACATCAACGTGTCGGGCAGCCTCCTGATCCCGAGAAACTAGGTCGACCGACCTGACGTGGAATGAAGATAAAAAATGCACATGGTACAGTATGAATTGTAAAACAGAAAAACCGTTAACTTTGCACATTACTTTTACAGAAATAAACCGAAACCATAGAAAAGGACAGAGAGGTGTCGCAGCGCCGTTAAACAAATAGAAAAAAAGAAATATCTTGTGGTTTGCAGAAGGCGGATTTAGAAAACTAATTTTAATTCGGAAACACCGAAGACGTCAATGGAAACCCTTCCGCCAGCGATGAATATATTGCTTTGACACGCAATCACATTTAAATCTGCTGAAATCATCAGTTGCTTCTCATTGTCGATCTCTAACAATTACCCTATAACCTGGCATTGCAGATTCGTGTGCGTGGCTTCAGAATCCAGGCAGCTCAATTAAAGTCAAGAACAACAAGAGCAACGGCTGAGCGCCAGTCAGTCTGAGAGGTTTTGCCGCCTCGCCGTGCTTGTCTACGAAAGTCAGCGACCTGTACCGCCAGCAGTGCTAAGTTCCCCCTCTCGCCATAAAACTGCGGACGCATGCAGATAAGGAGACGACATAGCGAGAAGCAGTCTGGTTCGCAGCTGCTAGTGCCGCCGCTGATAGACTCGGGTCGCCACACACACGCGCACACACACACACACACACACACACACACACACACACACCCGCGCGCGCACGAGAACGACTGGTGTACTGACAGAGACGAAGGACGTTACGACTGTTTGTGGCTTGAGTCATTGCATAGGCTGCGTCTGTTAACTTTCTTCCTTTCAGGCTGTTGCCGTATCTAAAAAGACTACTGCAAGAAAGTTCGCAGAAGCCTTGCTATCTCTCTCTCTCTCTCTTTCTCTCGTGGCGGACAACCTCCTGCCGAGCGTAGCGCAGCAATTAGATGAGGCATCGATTCAGCAAGTCGTTTTCCCTGCAGAAATATTCGACCGTGCTGCCTGTATGATGATGATGATGATGATGATGATGATGTCGCATACTCCTTGACAGAGCGTAGGGGACGCACCGCCGTACTAGGCAAGGTCCTACTGGAGGTGGTTTGCCATTGCCTTCCTCCGACCGTAATGGATGATGATGATGATGATGAAGACACAACAACACCCAGTCATCTCGAGGCAGGTGAAAATCCCTGAACCTGCCGGGAATCTAAAGCAGGACCCCGTGTTCGGGGAGCGAGAAGGTTTCCGCGAGACCACGAGCTGCCTGTATAGCCATCTACAATTGTGAAAGTGTTGCCGGTGCAGGATTTTGTGCACGACCTGACCTTTCGATTGTGGTGAATAGGATTCATGTCGGTCGATCAGGATGTCCAAATCATTCGCTCAAATTGTCCAGCATGTTCTTCAAACCAATCGCGAACAACTGTGGGGCTGTGACATGCGCATTGTTATCCAGAAAAACTCTATCTTTGTTTGGGTACATGAATGGCTGCAAATGGTCTCCTAGTGGCCGAACATAACCTTTTCCAGTCAATGGTCGGTTCAGCTGGACCTGAGGTCCCTGCCCATTCCATGTATCAACACACCGCACAGTACTATGGAGCAACCACCGCTTCGTGGGGTCTGCGCCACACCCGCACTCCACCATCAGTTCTTAGCGACAGAAATCTGGACCTTTCTTTGGCCAGGCCACGGTTTTCCAGTCGTCTAGGATCCAACAGATGTGGAGGCGCTGCAGACAACGTCGAGCTGTTAGAGAGCAAACGCACTCGCGTCTGTCGTCTGCTGCTATAACCCATTAACGCCAAATTTCGCCGCGCTGTCCTAACAGATATGTTCGTCGGACCTCCCATGTTGATTTCTGCTGTTATTTAACGCAGTGTTCCTTGTCTGTTAGCACTGACAACTCCACGCAAACTTCCGTGAAGACCATCGGCCACTGCTTTACTCCGCGGTGAAGGTAATGGTTGAAATTCGGTATTCTCGGCACGTTCTTGACACTGTGGATCTCGAAATAATGAACTCCCCTTACGATTTCTGAAATGGAATGTCCCGTGCATCTAGCTCCAACAACCATTCCGCTTTCAAAGCTGTTAATTCCCGCCGTGCGGCCATAATAAAGTCGGAAACCTTTTCACATGAATCATCACAAATGACAGCTCAACCAATGCACTGCCCTTTTATATCATGTGTAAGCGATACTACCGCCAGTCTGTATATGCACATATCACTACGTGCAATTCCACATCTTCTGTCACCTCAGTTTATGTTGACATTATTATTATTGTTTCAGTAATGGCGAGCGTGTGCGTGCCGTCTAAGAACTGAACACGCAGGGTACTTCAGTGTACCTAACCAACGGTCGTCGATTGGGTCCGAATCAGGCTCGCGTCATTGCGGACGCTGTAAACATTTTGTTACACTAGCAGGTCATGCACTTAGGACCTTCAGGTGGAAAATTTTGAGTGTGATAAGTAAGCAGCAGAGGAATGGTACTTATCGCAGAGAGGCCATATTTGGTCAGCTCGTTTGGTAGCCTCGTGCTTCGGGGAGGTGCCACAGTGTAACGGAGTGCTAGGCTGACGACCTGGACACGCGACGCCACGGCAGAGCAGGAAGCGAGGAAATCCTGCCTGCCGTGACGAGACTCGACGCGATGCCGGTGTCGTTGGCATCCCTGCAGCCAGCAGGCTCCCAGGGCACTTGGCTGTGTTTATGTGCTGCCCCTGGCAGCCAGATAGCTCCCACCCCTTTCGGCTGAGTCTCTGGTAAACACAGCTGCCGCCTTGTTCGTCCTATGTACACATCTGGCAGCAACCCTTCACCGTCTTGGGCGAAAACCTCTCTGCCCGAGCAGGTGGGGAAACTGCGGCGTAAATATCGTACATCAACTTTATTAAGATCAGAAGATCCATCCGCAGATTGCGGATATGATTACTTATCAGCTGCGCAATTTATTAGTGGCATATGAAAATCTGCTCCGGACCGGGAGTGGAATCTGGTTTTCTCACTTAACTCGAGTGGTCACCTTAACCACTTCGGCTATCTGTACACGCTCCCCGGATCGACCGAAACCTCCATGTGCCCACGTCCTGTACTCGCACGCTTGTTGTGAATCCTGCACGGGGAGAGACTTAATTATTATTGTCACGACATGCATGTCTGAAGGACATTGGAGAGCACATCGTTAAATACAAGCGCTGTAAAATAGCATTATTAAGATCGCCAACAACATTTCAATCGATAGAAGGGTAACCAGTTTAGCACATCTTGGCATGCCTAGGTGATACACCGCGGTCGGAAAAATCATGTTAACAAACGGAATACAGTACTAGCACTTGAAGGACATCATCTGTCACTGGCGTAAAGATGATATCCTTCAAAAAATTTGTTATGACTGTGAATGCCAGCTACAACAAGATTTATTCAGTACTATCAGTTTTTGTTTGTCCGCCCCCGGTAGCTGAATGGTCAGCGTAACGGATTGTCAATCCTCTGGGCCCGGGTTCGATTCCCGGCTGGGTCGGGGAATGTTCTACGCCCAGGGACTGGGTGTTGTGTTGTCATCATCATCATCATCATCATCATTCTATCGTCCTCATCTACTGCAGGTCGTCGAAGAGGCGTTAAATTGAAAGACCGGCACCTGGCGAACGGTCTGCCCGACGGGGAGCCCTAGCCATACGATTAAATAAAAGAAAGTTTTTGTTTCACTCTGACGTGCAGCAATGACCATAGCAACACCTGATTTATTTTGCTTTACTTGCGACCTTAACCTGTTGTATGCATCGTCATCCTCTTCCTGTTGCGAACTTCAGTCTTGATCTGTCTATCTGCACTTTAGTTTGCCCACTCTGCAGAACGCCACAGGCTGATACGTGTAGACCGTTCTGCCAACGTTCATCGCTCATTGGCGCAGTATGAGACCTCCAATTTTGACGATATGCTAAGGTGCCATTTAAACTGCAAAAATGTTGAGTGTCTGCCTTACGTCTTCATTTCTCTTCTCACTGTCTCAGTTACACCCACAACTGATCGAAGAAATCGCATTTCACAGACGTGGACTGTACTTCTCTCCCGGTTAGTAAGGACCTGTATAAACCAGCTTGCACCGCCAGTCTTGTAGAACTTCAAATTGTTTCTTTCCGTACTTTATTCTTAGCGTTCAGCTTACTGTACCACATACTGTATTAAACTTTTCTTCAATTATCGCGCCAATATCAAGCGCTTAAATAGGTGATTGTACAACCAAGGAAACTAAATTGGCCGACCTACTTAATGGATTATTAATATACAGTAATATAATATAATGCTTATTAATAACCATCATGCAACGGACTTCAGATGGGCAACAAAATGTTGTCTATTCTGATGTATGCTGCGAAATTAGAGAATTGCACTTGGTGGATTCTCCTCTTATAAACGCAGGTGGAAAAAGAGGACAGTCGATTAATACTCGCAGCGAAATAACAGAACTCTTTATGAAGTCCGTTTTTTGCACTTAACTTTAATTGCTGATTCGACGCATGCTGCTTCGGGACGGTACGTCCGCAGCTGCTTGGTATTGTGGAAACTTCTATAGTTTTTTTGTGTCCGTCTTAGTTGCATGAATATACAATTTATTTCTGTAGTGGTTACCGGTTTCGGGCTGACTCGACCTTTCTCAAACGACACTCCTGGTACTTAACCATAACTAGTTGTACAACATGATGCCAAAAGACACGAATAGCTATGTACATAAAGTCAAACGATTGTGAAAACACACTTGACCTCTTAGCAATAAATGATCCTGAGTTAATAACGAGCATCAAAACGGATACAGGGATTCAAAAATGGTTCAAATGGCTCTGAGCACTATGGGACTCAACTGCTGTGGTCATCAGTCCCCTAGAACTTAGAACTACTTAAACCTAACTAACCTAAGGACATCACACACACCCATGCCCGAGGCAGGATTTGAACCTGCGACCGTAGCAGCAGCGCGGCTCCGGACTGGAGCGCCTAGAACCACACGGCCACCGCGGCCGGCGATACAGGGATTAATGAACACAGTGTTGTCGTAGCGATATTGAATATTGTAACCCTCAAATCCTACAAAAATGAACGAAAAATACACCTATTCAAAAAAAAGCAGATAAAAATTCACTTGACTCCTTCTTGAGAGACATTCTCTACTTCTTCCAAATTAACAATGTAAGTGTAGACCAGATGTGGCTTAAATTCAAAGAAATAGTATCAGCAGCAATTGAGAGATTTATACAAAGTAAATTAACAAACGACGGAGCTGATCCTCCTTGGTACACAAAACGGGTCAGAATGCTGTTGTAGAAACAACGAAACATGCCAAATTTAAATAGACGCAAAATCTCCAATATTGTCGATCTTTTACAGAAGCTCGAAATTTAGCGCAGACTTCAATGCGAGACGGTTATAATGGTTTCCACAACGAAACTTTGCCTCGATACCTGGCAGAAAACCCAGATATTCAGGTCGTATGTGAAGTTTTTTAACGGCAAGACACAATCAATCCATTCTGTGCGCGATAGTAATCGAGATACTATGAAGATAGTGCTGCCAAAGCAGAGTCACTTAGCACAGCCTTCCCAAATGCCTTCACAAAAGAAGACAAAATAAATATTCCAGATTTCGAATCAAGAACAGCTGCCAAGATGAATAACGTAGAAGTAAATATCCTCGGAGCAGTGAAGCAATTTAAATCATTTAATAAAAGCGAGTCTTCTGGTCCAGACTGTATACCAATTACGTTCCTTTCAGAGTATGCTGATGCAATAGCTCTATACTTGGCAATCGTATACAACCGTTCACTCGACGAAAGATCCGTACACAAAGACTGGAAAGTTGTACAAGTCACACCAATATTCAAGAAAGGTAGTATGAGTAATCTACTAAATTACAGGCCCGTATCATTAACTTCGATATGGAGCAGGATTTTGGAACATATATTGTGTTCCAACATTATGAATTACCTCGAAGAAAAAGGTTTATTGACATACACTCAACATGGATTTAGATGGTTCAAATGGCTCTAAGCACCATGGGACTTAACATCTTAGGTCATCAGTCCCCTAGACTTCAGAACTACTTAAACTTAACTAACCTAAAGACATCACACACGTCCATGCCCGAGGCAGGATTCGAACCCGCGACCGTAGCAGCCGCGTGGTTCCGGACTGAAACTCCTAGAACCGCTCGGCCACAGCGGCTGGCATGGATTTAGAAAACCTCGTTCTTGTGAAAGACAACTAGCTCTTTACTCGCATGAAAGGTTGAGCGCTATTGACAAGCGATTTCAGATTGATTCCGTAGTTCTGGGTTTCCGGAAGGCTTTTGACACTGTACCACACAAGCGGCTTGTAGCGAAATTGCGTGCTTATTGATAATCGTCTTAGTAATGTCAGAGAGGTCACAGTTCGTAGTAATTGACGGAAGGTCATCGCTTGAAACAGAAATGATTTCTGGTGTTCCCCGAGGTAGTGTTATAGGCCCTTTGCTGTTCCTTATCTATATAAACACTTTGGGAGAGCAGCCGTCTTAGGTTGTTTGCAGATGACACTGTCGTTTAGCGACTAATAAAGTCATCAGAAGCTCAAAATAAGATGCAAAACAATTTAGAAAAGATATCTGTATGGTGCTAAAATTGGCAATTGACCCTGAATAACGAAAAGTGAGATGTCATCCACATGAGTGCTAAAAGGAATCCGTTGAACACGATAAATGAGTCAAATCTAAAGGCAGTAAATTCAACTAAATACCTAGGAATTACAATTAGGAACAACTTAAATTGGAAGGAACACATGGAAAATGTTGCGGGGAAGGCTACGTAAAGATTGCGTTTTATTGGCGGGACACTTAGAAAATGTAACATATCTACTAACGAGACTGCCTACACTACGCTTGTCTGTCCTCTTTCAGAATACTGCTGCACGGTGTGGATTCCTTACTAGATAGGAATGACGGAGTACATCGAAAAAGTTCAAAAAAGGGCAGCACGTTTTGTGTTATCGCGAAATATGGCAGAGAGGGTCACTGAAAAGATACAGGATTTGGGCTGTATTATCATTAAAACAAAGGCGTTTTTCGTTGCTGCGGAATCTTCTCACAAAATTCCAATCACCAACTTTCTCCTCCGAATGCGAAAATATGTTGATGACACCGACCTGCATATGGAGAAACGATCACCATGATAAAATAAGGGAAATCGGACCTCGTACGGAGAGCTATAGGTGTTCGTTCTTTCCGCTCTCTACACGAGATTGGAATAATAGAGAATTGTGAAGGTGGTTCGATGAACCCTCTGCCAGGAACTTAAATGTGATTTGCTGAGTATCGATGTAGAACTGCGAACAATAAATACTCTCATTGATAAGACAGCTTACGTATCTACTGTTATAACTGAACGACACAACCGAACTTTGGTTTGTGCCTCTTAGCACCGCGTCGCATGATTAGTTACGGTAAAGAACAAGGTGTTCGGTTTTGAGAATTGGCCAGTCAGCCCCAAACTGTAACCACTGCAACAATAAATTGTATATTCATGCAACTGAGACGAACAAAATAAATTTTTAACAAATTTTCCACTTATCTTTACAGCTTTCCACAACTGTGACTGATGGGAGCACGCGTGGAACTGCATATACAGATATAACTATTGATTTCCTTGTTAAACAAAGAAGCAACCGAAGGCATTGATTTGCGAGAGATGGCAAGTCTAGATCTCGCAGTGTAAAATGTTCTAAGTGCGGTTACTATGAGTGCAAACACTGTCCGTTAGACACAACACTCCAAATACAAAAGTGTGACCTAAGCACGACAGAGCGCCGGCGCGATGACTGTGTCACTGGAAGCAGAAGTAGATTCGATCTGGACTTCAGACCGAACTGGCTCGCTAGTCCCTAGCGGTAGTATTTTATAACCGCTACGCGGCGTCGGCGGCACGTCGCAACTCCCTGGAGGTGTGACTGAAGCCTCGTCGGGGTTGGCGCCGGCGGTGACACTGTGTGGACACGAGGTAGTGTAATTCCATCTTATGCAATATGTTTAATGAAGGTAATTTTATTTACTTGATTTACCCTATCAACGTAACCCAGCATCTTTGCGCTGGTCGGCTGCCTCTGCGACATTGTCGATGGTCGACGACACTGCAGCACTGTTGCATTACTTCATTCAGTTCAACAGAGCTCGCTGTAATGTTTCAAAATCCGAAACCAGTGCCTAATCATGAAAAAAAGAGCGTCAAAACACAGCTATCGATAGTTGTCATTATCAAAACCTGACTGCGCAAGTATTCCTTAATGACGTCGTCAGTGTATAAATTAAATTAAATTTGCTACAAAGAGCAGCTTGTCGTACCCCCATATCAATGTATTTGAAATTGATTCTCCTGCTCTCTTCTTAGCACATATGTGTCTTGTCTTCGGACGCTCGGCGATTTATCTTTAGCCCATGATGCCCCTCAACTTTTTCATACATACTCCATCAAGAGCTTCGACATGCCCTGTAAATTTTTAGGGAGATTCTGCCGTCTCACACTTCTCCTTCCTCAATTATCTGTTTCATAACGGAAACATTATCAACGCAGTATCTACCCTTGCGAAATCCGATCTGTTATTCTAGCAAGACAAACCAGATGATGGGGCAGAGGCGAAATATGGAAATTCTGGTATAAAGTTCATATCTGGAGAGAAACTTCAAACTAGTTTGTCATGTTATAAATGCAAAAAATTGTAATGAAACTAGAGTAATCACTTGGGTAAACGTTATCTGTGTAAAACATTGACATGATAGTGCATACGTTTTATTTATTGTCAGACGTTTGAGTCCACCATTAATTAATTGAAGAAAAAACTACTGTTGATTCTGAAGGATACACCACTTCGAAAATCGGCGCTCTGCTAAAACCTGATGATGGAGATGATGCGTCTCACCAACACCGACTCAAAGGACGGCCTCGGCGTTTGTTCGTGACGTCACGTCAGCTAGGCACGGCGAACGCCAGGTCTGCTGCAGGCATACTCACAATGGTGGTGTCTCCCTCTTTGACACAGGAAAATGTGAAACTATTGGCGGTAGTTGACCAACGCACGTTGTTCTGAGACATTTCTGCAATCAATTAATTGTGCAATTCATTACACTTCGTAACAAATAGTGTACTCCTGAACTTAAATTTCCACCTGTTTTAAGGACTGACATACAAAAACAACTTTATGGTCCAGCAGCAACAGAATTCGTGCTTATTTACCTTATTTGTAAATCTGAGGAAGTTACGTTTGTACTGGGTTGCTTTTACAAGAAACTGTGAACATATTGGTGCTCTTCTTTAGGTATCTTGGCTTACTATGGGGTGAGGAGCACTGGATGTTTATGAAATATCTTACGATTGTACACGTTGGGGGAGGGGGTGGGGGACAGAAGAAGAGGCAAAAGAGAGGTAATTGTTTTATCAAATAAAATTTTTTTATCTTATAAAGTTTCTCCTTTCAGTTGCAAGAGGGGAATATTTATCTTTTCTAATGTGCTTATTTAAAAAAAGTTTAAGCTCAGCAGTATTTTCGATGTATGAAGCTATTTTGTTTCCTGTTTAGAATTTCTTTCGTTGAAAACGACTGTAATCTAATGACTGGCAACAGTTGGACATTTACACATGTAAATTAGTTCACATTTCCAGTGACGATGTCAATCGAAAATAAATAAATAAATAACAGAAACGAGTTCATTGTAAGGGGGTTTGGGTAAGTTTCGATAACAAAATGGATCAAGTAAATATAGTTACTAGAATATAAAATTTCCGAAGCTTGCAATGGAGCAAAGCATCTTCTCATATTGATCTACGTTTGTTTCGACAGGATTCAGTAATACAGAACTATGATATTCATTTGTAGCTTTACGATAGTAAGAAAATCTTTCATCTAAATAAAACTGCAGAATCCAAAACAATACCAAACATTTTGTCCAAAAATGAGAGATTTATAGTGATAAGCACGCCCAGGCGTTTCTGCCTGCAACAGACCTGGCGTTCGCCGTGCCTAGCTGACGTGACGTCACTAACAAGCGCCGAGGCCTTCCTTTGAGTCGGTGTTGGTCTCACACGCGTACACAATCAGTGGGCGCCATCTAATTTCTGTGTGTATTTCATGAGACTATTCAATTTTTATTAGTAATATAACTCTGATGTAAAAGAGAATCATAAGTCCTATCTTAACTTGGGGAGTGCGTGCGAAGACTTCTATGTTGAGGAAAATTATAGTTTAGCATCCCGTCAAAGGTAAACTAAAGGTGCTGGAATGCTGAATCACAGCTGTGCAAGATAACAGGTAACCTCTATCAAAGTCCTGAGATTCGGAGAAAGTAGTTCATCTTATGTAAATAGCAGCTAACAAGGCTCTTCCAAGCAACCAATATCGCCTGTGCACTTAAAGGAATTATGTTTAATATGTTTCAATAAAACTTTTCTGACACTCTAATTGTGACTACTGCCGTTACACGTATATTAATTTATTATGTGTACGGTCGTTCCTTCTTAGTGGAAAATGCAGATGAGATGGAAGTATTAGATATAGATATCGCTTTCCTGCTGTGCTTATAGCAAAAGCGAATGCTTTAATAGACAATTTGTGCATGCTCCAGGAATGTAACGCTTCATTCTAGCTTGTATTAAATTATATTAATCACAGATTGGTCCAATTGCCTTTTAAGCACATTTTTATAGCTCAGATAATATTTTCTATATCAAGAGTAATACATATGATAGAATTTTTTACCAAATGTGACAATCACAGATTTACTCTCAAAATTAGCAGTTTCAGCTGCGATATACGGCAGTCTTCCGATCAGTGTTGTAGCTTAAGGAGGAAACAAAGCGATGGGAATGAGGTAACGCCCGATAGGTTCAAATGCTTCAAATGGCTCTGAGCACAATGGGACTCAACTTCTGTGGTAATCAGTCCCCTAGAACTTAGAACTACTTAAACCTAACTAACCTAAGGACATCACACACATCCATGCCCGAGGCAGGATTCGAACCTGCGACGCAGCAGTCCCGCGGTTCCGGACTGCGGCCCCATAGGTATACAACACAACTAATGTACGGGTAACGCGGTTACGACCTTAACAGACCAAAGCTATTAGAAAACTGCCGTAGTTTACTGTAGTTTTGCAACTCCACACAACAGAAATAGTAGAAAACGCAGATGCCAGGGTGATATTCGTAAGAAGAGTCTTAAGAAAATGTAACTCATCCACAAAAGAAGTGGCCTAGAAAACACTTGCTCTTCGATTCTTGAATATTGCTCATGACTTTGGTAGCATTATCGTACATACAAACGCATTTCTTTGCCTTCAGGTGCGGCACAGTATGTCCTGCGTTCGATTCCCAGTACCTAAACCGTTCCTCTGACGTCGTAAGGTCGGGTACAGAGGGGTGGGGGAGGGAGGGTGCAGAAGGAAAACACATTACTTGCTCCCACATACTCTGTACGTCTAGTGAAATGACCACAGCGAGAAAACACGAGAAATTTGAGTTAAAACAAAGATTTACTGACATCATTCTTCTCACGCGCCATTCGCAAATGGAACTGGGCTTCACGAAGCCACTTCAAAGACAGAATATATAAGCTAACGCCGAAGTATCCTCAAATTGCAAGGTTTGCACTGGACCGTGATCTACATGACATTCGTTTATATGTTCAGTACAGCTCCTCAGGCTTTCGCTGCGATTAAAAAGTATGTCTAGAAATTTAAGTGACTCATTTGTATCCCACGCACTCTTGAAGAGGTACATTATCTGATTACCAAGCTGTACTGAGATAACATTGATCAAATATACGTCTATGGTGGGTTTTATCAGTGGCTATTTCATCATGCGATCACGAATGATTGCTGCCTCTGATACGTATCTCATGGCTCGGCTCTCCTGAACCCCAATAACATTACTCTGATAGGACAGATGTTATTAATGTGAAGCAACCTCCAAGAAGCTGTACGTCCCCACCAACCCCATTTTCTTCTCCCCTAATTAATTCTATTGTTAAAAGTGATTATAAATTTTAATGAATATGTAGTAGAAATTAAAAGATACTGATGGGCCGGGAATCGAAACCCTATTTCCCTCATATTGCGAGTAGTTGCCCTAACCATAAAGCTATCTGAGCAGCCCAGCCTACGATTTCCGAACAGTACCACCAGAAGTTGAGGCTTGGAGTACGGTGGAATAACACCGCTGGGGGAATAGTCGATGGAGGCAAATGGCATATCATGCCACAAGTGATTTATACCATCAGTTCGATGGGACAGCAGAATTCAAGGCAGCATGCTGAATTTTGAGTGCTAGCGAGGCGGGGACATATCTACAAGACAGTTAATGAGGTTTCGGGTGGATTTTGCGATTTTCTTTTATACAAGGTGTTTCAGGACAAGTACGAAATATTTTAGGAGGCGGTAGTACAGTCTATTTGGAATAAAACGTTTCATTTAACATGCGCCCAATTTTCGTTGGTTACACAGTTACAGCTAGTTACAAAGATGAGTTTTCATTCCGCGTGTTGGGTTTAATTTATAGAGTGTCGTTTTTGTTAAGTTCAAGTTGTGAGGATAGCCAAAATCGCGTTCAAAAGTATTTTATATCGATCGGTTTCGACAGATAACGACTGTCATCTTCAGATCTTCACAAACTTTTTTGTTGTACGTCGTGTTTTATTATGCGCTCAATTCTCATGCCATGTTAACGTTTTAATGAAAAGTGTATTGGAAATTCCACACAGGTTTGTTAAAAATAAAATTACAAACAAGTTTGTCAAAAGTGAAAATATACACAGCTATGTATTTAAAGTGAGAAGATTCCAAGATTTGCTTCACTCGTCATGTAAATGTAAACATTGGCACAAATGTGCGCTCTTATTATGTATTGTGAATTTTAACAACTGACAAGTATCAAAGGAGTGCTACATATGTAGATATGCCAAGTTCCACAACGTGCATTTTAGCTATGTATATGTTTACTTGTGACAAACTTGTTTGTAATCACATTTTTAACAAGCCTGTAAGGCATGTACAATATACTCTCCACAAAAATGTTAACGTGGCATGAGTAACGAACGCACGATGGACCACACTGTATAAGATCTGAAGATGTTTGAAGATATGAAGATGACAGTCTTACCTGTCGAAATAGGTCAATCAAAAAATTTTTGAACGCAATCTTGGCTATAAAAAATTTCTTTTAAAGTACTTACAGATCCTTCCTTCTCGTTTCTCATTATGAGGAACTTCAATAATCGTTTATGCTTAGGTTAAGCTGCGATTGTCCACATAGAAAAGTTACATTCCAACTGTAGTTATGTGTTCTTGGTCAGATCTACTGTATCGTTTAAGCATGCTACACGTATGTACAAATGCTTAGAATGTCGAGGTGGTATTTACGTACTGGTTTTATATCGGAAACACTGATGCTGCTACTGCTTGTAGAGGATACGATAGACAGTTTTCTAAACGTACATTCAAGGATGTTTAGTCTCGTTATCACTAAACTGCGCGAGACTGGTGCAGCATCCAACAGCCGTACTTCATCTGAACGATCAAATTAACACAGTGTGGATGAAGTAGAAGACATTATTCAGTTGTTAGAACGTTATCTTCAACAAGCACATGCAAAATTGCTACATGTATTGGTATTCCAAATACAATATTAAGTACGTTAGCCATGTACGGCCTCTATGCTTATCACTGACAATGGATGCAACGCCTTCGAGAAGGAGATGAAGGCAGACGATTAGAATTCTGTTGGTGGCTGACTGTAAATCAGAGTAATCGGGTTAATACCGTTTACTGAGTAAACCACTTTCAAAAAAATGGTTCAAATGGCTCTGAGCACTATGGGACTTAACATCTATGGTCATCAGTCCCCTAGAACTTAGAACTACTTAAACCTAACTAACCTAAGGACATCACACAACACCCAGCCATCACGAGGCAGAGAAAATCCCTGACCCCGCCGGGAATCGAACCCGGGAACCCGGGCGTGGGAAGCGAGAACGCTACCGCACGACCACGAGATGCGGGCAAACCACTTTCACTCGTGACGGTATCAAGAACATTCGTAACTCGCATCGGTGGTTCGACGAAAACCTGACTGCCTTTGTGGAGACACCTTCAAGAACGTTGCTCTTTAAATGTGTGGTGTGTTATGATAGACAATCAGTTGACAGCCCCTGCTGTGTCACCACCATAATTTTACAGGGCCCTGTTTTCTAGACTTCGATGAAAACGAGCTTCCAGCATTATTCGAGTAGATTCAAAAGGCTACAAGGATAGTTACGTTCTTGTAGCATGACGGGGGCCCCTGCCATTCTAATCGTCAGGTTACTTACCATCTAAACCGAAGATTCTCCGGAAGATGTCTCTCTGTGGCTGGTTGACATTTATCTTTCTTACGCGAAGCAGTTCATCCCTATTACAGGAGGATTAACACCATCTTTTCACAAATGTGATTAAATGTTACGTCGAAATGTGTAGTCACTGATCTATGTAAGTTCATTCCACTCTCCGTGATTTGACATACAGCTGTTTTCTTAATTTCGCATTAAAAAGGTTAATCGTGGCCTCAGGAGCTACGTCAGTGACGACCGAGGTCCTCGACCTTGTCCCCTTTAGATTGTTTTCTGTGGGGATATTTCAAAGGGTAAGTCTACAAAAAAAAAAAAAAAAAAAAAAAAAAGAAAAAAAAGAAAGAGCTGAACTGATCGTTCTGATTATAAATAGCGTGCCTCATAAACTTAAGCCAAGACAACCTCATAATAGTTAGATGTGACGTTGTCAAGAGAATTGGAAAGTGCTTTGATATCGGAGATGTAATTAATCACTCTGTTTTGAACTTAATTATTTGCCTTTGCTTAACACTTCCTGTGCGTATTAGTTTGTTACAGTCTTAACAGTTGTATCTCTGAAGCCAGTAAAACTTGGACACATGTTATATGGAATGTTTTCTTCGAATACTACCACTTCCTAAACTACATGCTGTTACACCTGACACACCTTATATGTATATTGTATCGACTTGGGAAGAAACAAATTTGTCAATGTGAAACTGCAATAATCATGGTACGGTAATGGAAAGACGAACTACACGCAACGTACTGAAGGCAACAAGGGAACAGGTCATGTAATCCGACAGCCGCCAAAATGATTTTTCTTTTTTAAATTGTTGATGTAGAACATTGTAGCGTGGGAGTGCGTGCTGCGTACAGAGGCCCGTACCTTGTCACCGCTAACGGTGCATTCCGCGCGTCGTGTTTGGGTAAGGGTGCAGTTGTGGTCGGCTCTGGACAGCTGGGAACGAGGTAATCGAACCCAGGACCGGCAGCAACAAGGCCCCACCTACAAGGCCGTGTCCAGTTTCCTTACGCCGGCTTCCAGTTTCCCGCAGATGCCGGCCGCTGCACCTTAGCTGGTTCTCGGAAGCCTCACAGCCTGAATTATGGATGAGGAATCGCCTTGAGAGAACTCCATTCCCTTTTCTGCCGCGAGCCGCAGAAAGATGCGTTCCGGAAAACACGTTTGCGCAGAAGACATATCGGCTGGGCAATTAAAGGTCGTACCTCTGTTGCAACTTGCTTTTGATTGCAGTTATCTACCGCTATCCATTTTCAAATGGGATATAGTATTAGACAGAGAGCTTCGGAGAGAGAGAGAGAGAGAGAGAGAGAGAGAGAGAGAGAGAGAGAGAGGGGGGGGGGTAGTATCCTAGAGTCGACGAAGGGTGCAGACAGCAGCTTTACTACCATAAAGATGTACAGTGGATAGGCAAAGTAATATGACTAGGTCTTGGAGGTTATATTTCAATGTATTATACTCTTTGTTCTGCGACTGTGAATACAAACGACCGGTGAAACGTGTGATCTGTCTCCCAAACAGGGCAACTCGTTGGTGCGCGGTTAGCGGGAGCGTCTGTGACGAAATCGGCGCTGAACTCTTTCTTGTTTCACGACCGATAGTATCCACGTTATTAAAACATCATCGACGGAGAGACTGTGGGTGAAAGCCAAAGTTAACTAACAGAGACCGACGAGCATAAAAGGGATTGTGGCCGGACAAACTAACGCGGTGAAAGTGGCTGTAGAACCCAACACTCACACGAGTAGTACTGTGTCGACAAAAACATGTCGGCTGGAGGTTGACAAGGCTATAATTCGTGGAAGGGCTGCAATTGCAAAACCCTTAATAACGGAAGCAAACTGCGAAAGAAGTGGTGCCATGATCATAAAGTCGAGACAGCTGATGACTGGAAGAATGTGGTACGTTTGGATGAGTCATCGTTTACAACAATTGCAACAGACGAACAGGGTTGTGTGTGGAGAACCCCAAAAGAAACCTACGACTCGGCGTGGCTGCTTCCTACAGTCAAGCATGACGGAGACTCGATTATGATTTGGGCGGCTATATCGTGATATTCAGTATTCAGCTGGTGCTATCATTACCCTCACTGGCCGGGTTACTGCGAATATTTATCTCGACATCCTCGAGAACCGAGTGCTTACTATGACTATCATTTTGCTGCCAAACACTGCCATATGCCAAGATGATAATACGCCCATAAAAACAGCCAGAAAGGTTCAAGCTTGGTTTGGGGAGCATCAGCATACCACAAAACGTTTTTTCTGGCCAGCACCTGCCAGACCTCAACATCATTGAGCTGTTATGGGGAGTTTTAAAGCAGAGAGTGAGGATCAGATTTCCAGCTCCAACATCGTTGAAGCGATTGGAAGATGTTTTGGTACAAGATTGGGAGAACATTCCGTTGGAAACCATTCAGATACACTACGGGTGTATTCCGCGAAGAAGTGCAGCTCTTCTCAAAACCAATAATGGCACAACTCCTTATTAATAAATTACTATTTTGTGTATGTTAGCTATTCATATTATCTTGTAAACCCCCTGTAATTACCTAGTTGACAGAACTTGAATACGATAAGGGATTGTTACACGCTACTTGCCAACAGTCTAAAATCAAGTGAGGCGCGTTTTGTTCCCGTGAACGAAGAGGTTGTTTGCAGATGGAGAGCAGCGTTGGGTTGTGCGAGGATGGGAGGGTAATCGGATGTGGCCTTTTGAAAGGAACCATCCTCGTATTCGAAGGAAGAGCGAAGGATGATTAAGATTTAACGTCCCGTCGACATCGAGGTCATTAAAAAGGGAGCGAAAGTTCGTATTGTTTCAAAGATGAGGAAGAAAATTGGGCACACTTTTTCAAAGAAACCACATCCCAGCATTTGCCTGGTGCAATTTAGGGAAATCGCGGAAAACTTAAATCGATGGCCGGACGCGGACTTGAACCTCCGTTCTCAGGAATGAGAGTCCAGTGTGCTAATCACTGCGCCACTCGGTGCGGTCCGGAATTGCCTTACGTTATTCAGGAAAATGTTGGGAAACCTAAATTTAGGTGGCTAGACAGTGAGTTGTCCTCCCGAAAGCGATTTAATGCCGTAATCACTGCGCAACCTCTCTCGGTAAGCGTCACTTCATTCAGTTGTTCGTAAGCATGTTTTGTTGTAGAGTGCCGTCAAACTAAGCTCGTTCGCAAACTTGAGCCACAGTGAATAAAACGGACACAGAAAGGTCCCCAGCTTGTGCGGCTAACGTTCATTGTAAGCAAGAAATCTTGGGGTCCTTGTCTCAGGATTACACTGCAGTTCCCACGAACGTGCGGCGGGAGGCTGGCTGGATGGCTTGGTGTTTGCAAACAGGCGGGCTCTTGTCGCGTAGCCGTGTGCAGGAGGAAGTGAAGTGGGGAGCGTTATCAGCTCGGCGTACGGCGCCAACACCGCAACACGGCCGCAGTTCTCGTCTTGCCTCGGTGTGCCTCGCACAGCGCATACCGTCTTCCGTAAACAGCCGGCTTCTTCTTCCTCCATCCATCTTTCTTGTCCATCGTATCAATCCTGCTCTCTTTGAGTTTACTCAGAGTTCTTAAATTCATATTTTCCGTAAATTTCTCTGATGCATTTCTGTCACATCCGTGGTGTCTGTGCCAAACTTACACCCAACCACTGTTCAAACAACGGTTGTCCTCTCTCAGCGTAACTTATTGCTATGAAGCATTAAGTTCCTTCCTTCCTGCGGCCCTGGCCTACCTTTAATTAGGCCGTTCTGAAGTTCTGCGGCGAGCCGGAATAAGTTGGCGTCGACGCACCTGCTGCGGATGTGAGCGCAGCTGCTGCGGAAGTCTGCGGTGAGTACTGGTCGCTGTTGCTTTCTGACGACAGCTGCGGAAATCACGAATTCTGTCAGTTGCTGGTAACGTGAAATTAAAAGTGTGCGGACAGTTCAAAAGACACTGGTAGAGCTTCACGCAGAGGTCTTAAACTGAAACACCAAACATTTAAGACCTTGTAGTCCTAGAGATGAAAATGTAAATGTTGAATAAGGCATTGTTGGCTGGAATGTTCTGTAGTAGCTAAGCCACCTAAAACGCAAATGCTTTCTCTGTAAGCCTTATTGCCGGCCGCGGTGGTCTAGCGGTTCTAGGCGCTCAGTCCGGAACCGCGCGACTGCTACGGTTGCAGGTTCAAATCCTGCCTCGGGCATGGATGTTTGTGATGTCCTTAGGTTAGTTAGGTTTAAGTAGTTCTAAGTTATAGGGGACTGATGACCACAGATGTTAAGTCCCATAGTGCTCAGAACCATTTGAACCATTTATAAGCCTTATTGTTTAGAGCAACCGACGTATGAGAGTGGAAATGGAGCCAGATGTGGTGGTGGTGGTGTTGGTGGTTGTATATATGTGGGAGAATGAAACCTCGTGCCAGTACATAGCTTACCGCTCACGAGTGGCACCAAAAGTGCCGCCAAATTCGCCCCCATCCAACTAACGGGTCACCATAAAGTGGCACATGCCTTCGCTCAATTGGATAAGTTGGAAATTATTTTCTCGCCCCTCCGCACCCACCATGACGACCTGATACTGGCAAGTGAAAATTTCTCCATAAAGTACACTTTTCCTACCACAGAATGTGAACGAAAGAGATTCAACTCCAAGAAACTAACATGACAAGGCCAATAGCAATAGGGAGGGACGAAACTGCGATATTCAGCAGCAGATGAGAGCACAAAAACTGAAAAGTCTTGCAATTAAATGACATAAACGTTTAATAGCAGGACATTTTCTATTTGTTCATGTCGGGTGATGAATCTCGCAATCTCGTCTTTCTCTGCTGGTATTTGTCTTGTCATGTTAAGATTCTTCGGGCCCATTTCTTCTTCTTTCTGTAAAGAAAGAAGTGTTTCACTTGGCAATGTGAAGACTGTAAACAGTCCTCAACCTAAGGTCGATTTGAAATGCTGTGTTATGTACTGGACATGCTAAGCCCTTGCCATAATCAGTAATTAAAACGACGGTAAGTTCTGACAGTTATGAATGTTATTTGCAGTAAATTGAAATAAAGGATAAAGAAATAGATAGTACTCACTACGCAGTCTAATAAATACTACTTTCAAGTAGTTCTGGCAGTGAGCTAGACTACCTTCCGTTCACCCCTCTTTTATACGTTGGCGCTGAAATGGACAGCGATGTGACACAATCGCTTGGGCAGAAAGCGTGGAAAGAATGACTTCCGCCCTCTTAAGGGAGTCCCACAGAACATTTTTCCGTGACTACCTAAACTAATTTCAGCACTGAGTCTGGATTCTGGTACGGGATGTGAAACTGTCGCCTTCAAAATTCGACACCAGTTTTCTGCTGTTGCATCTGCATTGATACAACTGTAAATGTCCAGTGCTTCTGTGTCACTGGAAGGAGACCCAGCAGCGCCAATCATCGCGTTTTATATACTTGGATGCTTGAAATAAAGCCAATTATTGAGTGCTTCTGTCGCCTGGGCCATGTAAGCAAAACACTGAGACTGCTCAAACATGGACACAAAATTACATATAAACTGTTGCTGTTGAAGTCTTTGCTTGGAAGGCTGGCTTGTCGCAGCTCTCCACGATACTCTAACCAGCACAAGTCTCTTCATCCCCACGCAACTACTGTAACGTACGTCAGTTAGAATTTGCTTACTGTATTCAAGCCTTGTCCTCAATCCACAATTCTCCCCCCCCCCCCCCCTCAATCCCTTCCCGCCCCACAAACACACTACCTTCCCTTAACAGATTGAAGCCGCGCGGGATTAGCCGAGCACTCTGAGGCGCTGCAGTCTTGGACTGTGCGGCTGGCTCCGGCGGAGGTTCGAGTCCTCCCTCGGGCATCTGTGTGTGTGTGTGTGTGTGTGTGTGTGTGTGTGTGTGTGTGTGTGTGTGTGTGTGTGTGTCTGTCTGTCTGTCCTTAGGCTAATTTAGGTTAAGTAGTGTGTAAGGTTAGGGACTGATAACCTTAGCAGTTAAGCCCCATAGGATTTCACACACATTTGAACATTTGAACAGATTGGAAATTCATTGATGTCTCAGGATACTACAAACTTCTTTTGTAACCCAATTCGCTTCAGTATCTCCCCATTACTTTTCTGGCCCTTCTCTTCCAATCTTCGACATTGTTCTGTAGTAGAGTAACAAATCTCGCTATATCAGAAACGCTTTTCTTGCTATTGCCAGCTTTCATTCTGTGATTTCTCTACTGAGCCAACATCAGTTACTTTGCTAGCCAAATAGGAAATTAACGTACCCCTTTTAGTGCCTCATATCCTACTCTTCTTGCCTCGGCAACAACTGATGTAATTCGACTAAATTCCATTACAGTTGTTTGACGTTCATCTTGTAATATCTTTTCAAGACACTAACCATTTCGTTCAACTGTTCTTTCAAGTTCTTTGTCGCCTCTGACATAGTGTTATCGACAAACTCCGCAGTTTTCATTTCCTGTCCCTGAACTTTTTTGCTCATTGTACAATATTTGGTATAGGCTACAACCATGCCTCACTCCCTTCTCAAACTATTGCTTCTTCATGTCTTAAGACTCTTAAAACTGCAGTTCGGTTTCTGTGTAAGTTGTAAGTAACTTTTCACTCCCTGCATTTAATCTATCCTGCCATAAAAATTTCAAAGGGTCTATTCTATGTCTTACTGTAAAAAGCTTTCTCTAAATCTACAAATGCTATAATAGTAGATTTGCCTTGCATTTCTTCAAGCTGACTTAAAAGAGAAATCGTTCGGTCGGTATTTTCTCTCGTGCTCCAACATTTCTCCGAAACCCAAACTGACCTTCCCCGATAACAGTTTTTACAAGTTCCTCGATCCTTCTGTAAATAATTCGTTGCAGTGTTTTGGAGCCGTGACTCATTAAATTGCTGGTTGTGAAACTAAAGTAAATCAGTCGTAAATCCGAAGATTGTGTTGAACACTACACTGCTTAACTAGTCACGGTGCTGTTAAAGGTGGTATACCGTTGATTCCCTCCGACAGACTTAACCAGTCTGTTATAGGGACACCTATAGCTTAAGGTTTTTACCGAACCACGGCGCAACTCGACATTTTTCATATCAATGTGAAAGAAGTGTTAATGACAGATAAAAATCTTAGGATTGTCATTTTTTTTCGGGCCCTTTTTTCGGTAATTGCAGATATACAAGTTGTATGGTTAATTGCAGTCTTTTGCAACCGTAATAAGTCTTAACAGATCGCGAATCGAATTCGAGACCTTTGATCTGTAGTCTGGCATTTTATCATTGAGTCACGCTACAGAAATTTTTTCCGTAAATTCAGCATCGTTCTCGATAGAGGTGTTTTATTTTTTTATGTTACCTCCTTAAGAAGTCTTTTAGTGGTTAATAACTTGCAGCCTTTAGCGGGACCGTTGTGTTGTATTGGTTCGAAAAAAGTTGCGTGCGTAAACATCCCGCGTGTGTGGAGTCTGTAGCCGTGCGCGGGTCCGGGGCTCGGGCGATGCGCGAGCTCGGTTGCCGTACCGTGAGAGGGGGAGATACCGTATCGCGGGCTAGCCAACGCGAGACACGTAATTACGAAGCGGCCGGTGATGTATCGGCGAAACCTCCGATATCGCCGCCTCCTCCCTCCCAACTGCACTGTTAGAACAAGCGAATCATTTATTGGCGTCCTTCGCGTTAACCTCTGTGTAGTGCGGATGCATTTCGTTTATGAAGTGACAAGCCTGTAACTTCTGTTACTTCGGGAGACATGGGAGAGGGGGACTGTGATGTGACTGACAGCGTACGGAAATTAAAAACAGAAAACTTACGATTAAGTTGTATCACCGAATTTGACATAGTTTCATTGTGCGCACTTGCAGTACGATCAAGTCTCTTCAAGCCAATTCGTTAGCGAGGGAATATGTTGTTTTTATGTTCGCTCTAATACTGACGTTAACAATAATTTTATTAGAAATTAGTATGGTTTTCGCTTCAGTATAATTATTTGATATTAAATCACGTGCAGGTTCCCACATCAGACATTACAAAATGGCCTCCTAATAATGATGCGTTCAGTTTATGTCCTTCAAGTGTAATTTTGGCCCTAGTTATTTCGCTCCAACCACACTTTCATCGAGTTTTATGATCACTTTATACATTAAATATAAAGTTATCGGTCTTGTAAATGTATCGAAATACATACATACTCAGAAATATCATTGAGGTAGACAAGGTTTTCCTGATGCTTACTTTCATTCGAATGTAGTTACCGGTGAACTGTCTTGTATACACTGCATTATTATAGTAGCATTTCAAGAAACTCAGTTTTATTTGTCATTATAGTCTCAGTTATATACATTCTTTAGTTTCTTCGTTGTGAGAGCTTCGTTTAATTGGATTCCAACTATTCACTAAATAACATCTTATGTTCCGAAAGGTTTTGGCTTTGTGTCTGTTTTATTGTTCTGTTTCGTTGTTTTTAAATCCCCTGTGTGTAGATGAAAATTAATAAAAAATCCTTATATGGTATAAGTTTTAGACCGATTATAGTTTTAAAAGTCCGAAGCAGTTAAATTAGGGACTACCAACGAAAGACTTTCGATAGGTATTGATGTGCCATGATGGATGGTAAAGAAAGAAATTGTTGCCGTAGTGTGATGTTTACGATCGGTCGCAATTTTGTCGAAGTGAGAAGCGTTCCATGGCATAACACTCAGACTGGTCGTGGTGGGACGCGACACACTTCAAGCGACGGAGTGGCCTGAAAATTAACAGAGAAACGTTTATTGGTTACACTGCTACACTTATAAAATAATCTTAATAACGTTCGCCTTACAACTATGTAGCTGTATTCGGAAAGATTCAGAGAACTGACTCCTGGATAGGGAAATATACACAAATTACAGTCAGTACACTGCGTGGTAGGTAGTAACTTAATAATCTCCACAGACGTAACACTACAACGTGAATAGACCGACATTCTTACAAAAAACACCACGTTTCAAATTTCCTCGGAGTGAATTGTAAAGTATTGGCTTCAGTTACATCTTGCCAAGTCATTGTATTTTGTTAAACGTCTCCAGCTAGCTGATGGCCTCCCTACTCAACCGCGCAATATTCTCCTATAAAAACGGCAAACGACTAACCCCCGCGCGCGGGAACATACTTAGGATTTCTTGTAAGCTTTCCATATTGGAAAATTAGCTTTATTGATCACGATGGTGCACTACCTCGAGACCGCAGAAATGTTGAAAACTGAACCACAACCTCCACCCCCAGAGAGCACACGAATTGCCACTAATGCCCAAGATGGTTATCGGGCAAAGGAACTCCGGGAAATTGTTTTAACAGGCAGGCTTTGCAGCCAGTCAGCCTCAGAAGCAGAGCAGAATGCAGACATTTTCCTGCTAATAGCACTTATATGGAAGTAAGTTCCAGACCTGGACATCTCGTAAGTCTGTTTGCAACAGGTACTGGAAAACACCGACTTTCGTTTGAATGTCATTAGTCCTTGAGCCAGCATCGTAGGCTCCGACCACAAGCCACTGTTTTGTAAATCGCATCACGAGGGAAAGCATTCAGGCATACAGAACGATTCAATTTACACATTAAGTGTCAGATGCAATCATTTCTGGCAACAGCAAATTATGATTAGCGCTAGGCTAATCAAACTGATAGTTATGGAAATTACTCCCAGATTGCTTTACGCACCGTATGTATGTTAGCGGGAAAACAACCACTTTGGTAAACAAATACTGCTCCTCCTCGTACACCAGTGAGCTGTTTTCGTCTAGTACTTAAAACAAATCATTTACGTTAACTTCAGACAGACCACTAACAGCTGTCCATATATCGGTAAAGTAAAAAAAAAAGAAAAGAAAAAACCATTCACGGATTAGGCCTTAGGTATGTCCTGACTGGCCAACTGTTCCCTACAAAACAGTAAGCCGTGCGATCCATGACCGTGGGAAATGTAATCAGCATATAGCCAATCCCTCCAGCCGTTATTGCCAGTAGATGAATCCTGGCGATGCCGCTGTTTCTTTATTCAAGCAGCTCCTCATTTGGCCTCACAAGGTCTGAGTGAACCACGTACCGGACCTATCCGCCCCAGGAAAAATCTGAGGAGGTACAGGGAACAGAACCCGAATGCAGTGACGGTAACCATTCGTCTACGGAGGCGGTCTAAGTCGGAATATATCTAACACAAATGTTAGAGTTATCTGGACCTTATATTCCTCAGTCAAACTTTCCTGACCATCTGTGCAGTGATCAATGAGGTTCTTTTTTCGGTTTTAAATATTTTTGTTTCTCTTGTTAGACTTTTGCACCAAAACTCCATTCTGAACGGCAGAGAGGACACACAATCAATATAGAAACTATTCCTGCTTCTGTTATGGTAGTCGTGAATTCCTGAGCTCAACTTAAATTCACTCTTCTTATTAACTACACGGAACATTAGGGAGTACTATACACTGAGCAGCCAGCACATTATGACCACCAACCTAACAGCCGGTATGTCCAACTTCGGCACGGATAACAGCGGCCACTCGTCGTGGCATGGAAGTAACGAGGCCTTGGTTGGTAGGTCGCTGTAGGGAGTTGGTACCATATCTGCACACACACACGCACACACAAGTCTCCTAATTCCCGTGGTATGTTCGATCGGGTTCAGATCTGGAGTAGAATGAGGGGGAGGGGGGTGCAGCGCATCAGTTGAAAATCGCCGCTGTGTTCCTCGAAACACTCCATCACACTCCTGGCCTTGTGACATGGCACATTATCTTGTTACAAAAATGCCGCTGTTGTGGCATACGTGGTCTGCAACGTGTGTATGATACTCCTTGGCCATCATGGTGCTTTGCACGAGCTCCACTGGGGCCATGGTTGCCCGGAATGTTCCCCAGAGTGTAATGAGAGCCGCCGCCAGCTTGTCTCCGCCCCACAGTGGAGGTGTCAAGCAGCTGTTCCCCCGGAAGACGACGATTCGCCCTCCCATCGGTGTGATGAAGAGAGTATGGGGTTCATGAGACAATGCAAAGCTCTGTCACTGCTCCAGTGTCCAGTACCGATGGTAACTCGCCCGTGTGCATTTTTACTTTTGTTTATTTCCTTTTCCAGATTATCAGTTTCAATATAACAATTTTTAAATTGGCATTTAAATGTTGAGCATTGTTCTGTCATTATTTGTGCGTCGTGAACTTTCAAATATTAACTCTCTAAATGAATTAAAATAATTACGGATGGAAACAGTTAAATTTTAACTAACGAATTTGTGAACTAATTTGTAAAACGATATGTAGTAAAGTACACGTATTTGTTCAATTCCAATAACTGCACCTACAGTCGTGGTTATTTATATAAACAGCCGTATTTGATAACTCGTACCACCTTTGAATAATACAAATGTATGATTATTAGAAAAAAATGTCATGATCGAATGACATTCTCGAATTATTATTATTATTGTTGTTGTTTTTGTAACTGATAGTTCCAATAATTAGATAGAAGTAAATATAAACGGTGGACCATTTTCGAGAAGTGCTGAAGAAGGAAAGCAAAATAGGAGGAAGGGGAGATTAAAGAGATTCATGTTTCAGAAGGGGGACTCGACGGGAAAAGTTTGAGAACCCCTGCTCTAGATGTCTGGGGTGGGGGAGGGGGGAATTGGAGGATGAAGAATATAGTGTTTAAGGTTTGCAGACGACGTGCTCTTTTCAGCTACATATGAAAAAGAAATACACAATATTGTATACTGCATTAAAGGTAATGGAAAGATTCATGGAATGGAAGTCAATACAAAGGAAACAAAAGTAGTGGCACTAGGAAATAAATAAAATGGTAAAGATAATGTGAATTGAGAAATATTAGAGCACCTGCTTAGGTTAGAGAATTCCCTCCCTAGGCCCGACAAGACGCCTCCTGAGACGCGACAAGGTAGCAGTAGGCAAAACGCAACAGGGAATAACAATATTAATATGGTAATAGTAAATTGCAGGAGTGTCTATAGAAAGTTCCCAGAACTGCTCTCATTAATAAACGGTCACAATGCCCACATAGCACTAGGGACGGAAAGTTGGCTGAAACGAGATGTAAACAGTAATGAAATTCTAAACTCGGATTGGAATGTATACCGCAGAGACAGCCTAGACAGTGAAGGGGGAGGCGTGTTTATAGCGATAAAAAGTGCAATAGTATCGAAGGAAATTGACGAAGATCCGAAATGTAAAATAATTTGGGTGAAGGGCACGGTTAAAGCAGGCTCAAACATAGTAATTGGATGTCTCTATAGGCCTCCTGGCTCAGCAGCTGTTGTGGCAGAACACCTGAACGAAAATTTGGAAAATATTTCGAGTATATTTCCCGACCATGTTATAGTTTTGGGTGGAGATATTAATTTACCAGATATAGACTGGGAGACTCAAACGTTTATAACGGGTGGCAGGGACAAAGAATCAAGTGAATTTTTTTTAAGTGCATTATCTGAAAACTACCTTGAGCAGTTAAACAGAGAACCGACTCGTGGCGATAACATATTAGACCTTCTGGTGACAAACAGACCCGAATTATTTGAAACAGCTAATTCAGAACAGGGAATCAGCGATAATAAAGCGGTTGCAGCATCGGTGATTTCAGCCGTAAATAGAAATATCAAAAAAAGGTAGAAAGATTGTTCTGTTTAGCAAAAATGACAAAAAGCAGATTTCAGAGTACTTGACGGCTCAACACAAAAGTTTTATCTCAAGTACAGATAGTGTTGAGGATCAGTGAACAAAGTTCAAAACCATCGTACAATATGCATTAGATGAGTATGTTCCAAGCAAGATCGTAAGAAAGCTACCCAAGCACGACTCACGCCCCGTCCTCACAGCTTCACTTCTGCCAGTACCTCGTCTCCTACCTTCCAAACTTTACGGAAGCTCTCCTGCGAACCTTGCAGAACTAGCACTCCTGAAAGAAAGGATATTTCTTTCAGGAGTTCTAGTTCTGCAAGGTTCGCAGGAGAGCTTCCGTAAAGTTTGGAAGGTAGGAGACGAGGTACTGGCAGAAGTGAAGCTGTGAGGACGGGGCGTGGGTCGTGCTTGGGTAGCTCAGTTGGTAGAGCACTTGCCCACGAAAGGCAAAGGTCTCGAGTTCGAGTCACGGTCCGGCACACAGTTTTAATCTGCCAGGAAGTTTCATATCAGCGCACACTTCGCTGTAGAGTGAATATTTCATTTAAGATCGTAAGAGATGGAAAAGAGCCACCGTGGTACAACTACCGAGTTAGAAAACTGCTACGGAAGCAAAGGGAACTTCACAGCAAACATAAACATAGCCAAAGCCTTGCAGACAAACAAAAATTACACGAAGCGAAATGTAATGTGAGGAGGGATATACGAGAGGCGTTCGATGAATTCGAAAGTAAAGTTCTGTGTACTGACTTAGCAGAAAATCCTAAGAAATTTTGGTCTTATGCCAAAGCGGTAGGTGGATCAAAACAAAATTTCCAGACACTCTGTGACCAAAATGGTACTGAAACAGAGGATGACAGACTACAGGCCGAAATACTAAATGTCTTTTTCCAAAGCTGTTTCACAGAGGAAGACTGCACTGTAGATCCTTCTCTAGATTGTCGCACAGACGACAAAATGGTAGATATCGCAATACACGACAGAGGGATAGAAAAACAATTAAAATCGCTCAAAAGAGAAAAGGCCGTTGGACCTGATGGAATACTTCGATTTTACACAGAGTACGCGAAGGAACTTGCGCCCCCCCCCCCCCCTCCCTTCTTGCGGCGGTGTACCGTAGGTCTCTAGAAGAGCGTAGCGTTCCAAAAGATTGGAGAAGGGCACAGGTCATCCCCGTTTTCATGAAGGGACGTCGAACAGATGTGTAGAACTATAGACCTATATCTCTAACGTCGATCAATTGTAGAATTTTGGAACACGTATTATGTTCGAGTATAATGACTTTTCTGGAGACTAGAAATCTACTCCTTAGGAATGAGCATGGGTTTCGTAAAAGACGATCATGTGAAACCCAGGTCCCGCTATTCATCCACGAGACTAAGAGGGCCATAGACACGGGTTCCTAGGTAGATGCCATGTTTCTTGATTTTCGCAAGGCGTTCGATACAGTTCCCCACAGTCGTTTAAAGAACGAAGTAAGAGATATGGACTATCAGACAAATTGTGTGATTGGATTGAAGAGTTCCTAGATAACAGAACGCAGCATGTCATTCTCAATGGAGCGAAGTCTTCCGAAGTAAGAGTGATTTCAGTTGTGCCGCAGGGGAGCGTCGTAGGATCGTTGCTATTCACAATATACATAAATGACCTTGTGGATGACATCGGAAGTTCACTGAGGCTTTTTGCGGATGATGCTGTAGTATACCGAGAGGTTGTAACAATGGAAAATTGTACTGAAATGCAGGAGGATCTGCAACGAATTGACGCATGGTGCAGGGAATGGCAATTGAATCTCAATGTAGACAAGTGTAATGTGCTGCGAATACATAGAAAGAAAGATCCTTTATCATTTAGCTAGAATACAGTAGGTCAGCAACTGGAAGCAGTTAATTCCATAAATTATCTGGGAGTAGGTATTAGGAGTGATTTAAAATGGAATGACCACATAAAATTCATCGTCGGTAAAGCAGATGCCAGACTGAGATTCATTGGAAGAGTCCTAAGGAAATGCGATCCGAAAACAAAGAAAGTAGGTTACAGTACGCTTGTTCGCCCACTGCTTGAAAACTGCTCAGCAGTGTGGGATCCGTACCAGATAGGGTTGATAGAAGAGATAGAGAAAATCCAACGGGGAGCGGCGCGCTTCGTTACAGGATCATTTAGTAATCGCGAAAGCGTTACGGAGATGATAGATAAACTCCAGTGGAAGACTTTGCAAGGAAGATGCTCAGTAGCTCGGTAAGGTCTTTTGTTGAAGTACGAGAACATACCTTCACCGAGGAGTCAAGCAGTATATTGCTCCCTCCTACGCATATCTCGCGAAGAGACCGTGAGGAATAAATCAGAGAGATTGGAGGCCACACACAGCCATACCGACTATCTTTCTTTCCACGAACAATACGAGACTGGAATAGAAGGGAGAACCGATAGAGCTACTCAAGGTACCCTCCGCTACACACCGTCAGGTGGCTTGCGGAGTATGGATGTAGATGTAGATGCATGGCCTTAAATTACCCAGATAGTAGGATAGAAACTGACTCGAAGAGCGGCACAGAAATTAAAACCAGGACAGCAAAGGCCAAAGAGGCATTTTGTGAGAAAGGAAGAATTTTCTGCAACAATATGGAGAAAGATTTTAGGAAAAGATTAGTAAAATGTTCTGTACAGAGTGACCTCCGATATCACGCTGAAGCGTGGACACTGAGCAGGAAAGACAAAGGCTGGAAGCTATGGAGATATGTACGTGCCGGAGGATGGAAAGAATAAATTGGATGGGTAGAGCGATAAATTTTAGTAGTACTGAGAAGAGTGGGAGAGCAAAGACAGTGACTGGATTTAATAAAGAAAAGGAAAAGAAGTTGAATTGGGCGGGTATTAAGAAAAGTGGAGAGGTCTGTAACAGCAATGCTAGAGGGGCTTATGGAAGGGGGGGTGGGGGGGGGAGGAGGAGGAGGAGGAGGAGGAGGAGGAGGATGAGGCGAGGGCGATGTTTCAGCTCCTGAATGATGTGTTGGAAGGCAGCACATACAGTGGCATTAAGAAAGAAGCGTTGGATCGCAAGCAGTAGAGACACAAAGGACCTGTGAATACAGTAAAAATCTTGAGGTGATGATGATGGTCTCTGTAAAAATTTTCAGTTGAGTATATACCATGCTAAAAGTGCGATTTTGGAACGTCTGCAAAATGCCCTTAGTAGCCACAATCTAATCATAAGACTTAAAATCTTTACAGGGTTGACATACTCGGCCGGCCGGTTCTAGGCGCTACATTCTGGAACCGCGCGATGTGTGTGATGTCCTCAGGTTAGTTAGGTTTAAGTAGTTTTAAGTTCCAGGGGCTGATGACCTCAGAAGTTAAGTCCCATAGTGCTCAGAGCCATTTGAACCATTTTTTTTTTTTTTTTTTACATACTCGAATGGCAGTCATGATGCGTGGTTTCCAATGTTTCCTTAAATCTGTTGAGTCGAATGCTGTGATGGTTGCATTGAGAAAAACACGGCCGACTTCTCCATCCTTGCCTATCCGATGACCTCATCGTCAACGAGACGTTGAACCGTAATCTTACGAGTACTTCCTTTCTCATAGCGCGAGCAGTTTTAAATTTCATTAGAAGGCACTGGTGGCAATCACAGGTTGGAAATGTGGGAAATAGTGTGAGATATTCGGTGACACCTCAAATCCGTCGTTTCCACATTGGCGAACCTCCTTCGGACAAGTTATTGTCTGATGTGCTTTTTTGTTCAATTACTTTTTATGCAGTCAGACCTCTTCTCACGTATTGTTCATCCATAGTATTGAGATAGGGTTAGGCAGTTTCTGTTGTGCTCTTTGCACGATTATCTATAAGAAGAAAAACTTTTGCATGCCAGTAAACTCTGTCCATATTCTTTCAGCAGACGAGATAAATTTTTGGTGCTGGGACACCGGCCTCCGCCTGCTGCTGCTTTGTTTCTGACGTGACATCGATCCCCGTCTCGTCCACGGTAATAAGCTGCCACCGACAAGTAGTTTTTGTAATAAAAACTTTCTAAACATTGCTCGTAAATTAGGTTTCTAATTTACTTTTGATCACCATTCAACAACTGCGGTAAATGCCTTGCACTCTCTTTTCTCAGAGTACATACAGTAAATTTCTTTTTATAAGTCAGTGGTGCCGCCTATTTACACACGTTAAGTCGCCGATCGTTCAATACGTTGTCCACCTAATCTTTGTTTCCCTCTATGACTACTATTTCGGGACTTAACGTGGACAGTGTTTAACAGACGTAACTTACCACTGCGCTTGTAAACTTACCGTTTCTGAACTGTTGAAAATAAAGGCGCAAATTCCTTACAAACCGTTATAAAAGTTACACAAATTGCCGTCCATTTGGACACTAGTCAGCAGGTTATTGCATAACATGTATCAACAAAAATTTGTTGAATTCCAGAGCGTTTTCTTGTGCCTGTCGATATAATACTCTGCACTTCCGCATGTCGGTTTGCGTGGCGTACTCTGCGTGTGCCGGCTGTCTCTGCTTGAGACTACGCAGCTGGCCTGGCGTGATGCGGCGTGGTGTGGCTGCCCCTTAGCGGCCTTGCACGTGTGATGCGCCGCAGATGCGCGCGCCTTTCGCAAGGCGCTGTGCGCAGTGCGGCGGCATGGGTGTGCAGCACGTGTCCGCCGGCCTCGTGTTCAGCGGTGCTCACGGATTCCAGAGTCTCCTGAAGCAGCACGTTGGCTCTAGGGACGGGATATTATAATACCGATATAATCGATAAAAGCCATAATTAATATCTACATCGAGAATTAATCGGCTTAAGATATCGAAACCGGACATGTCGGTATAAAAAATTAGTATGCACACACTGCATGGTTAACCATATTTGCTCCGGTGTCTGTAACTACAGCGATGTTTCGAACTGTTTGCATGTTTCGAACTGTTTAAAGAATATTTTTTCAGAAAATGAGAAGCATTGTCAGAGGTATGTAGTTCTGTAAGTTAAAAAAGAGCTAAAGAAGTTGAACCTCTTTCATTCCAATCTGGATCCACATAACGGACATTAACACATAAAAATCTTTGATTTGACGCATACATCAGCGAGTAATGCTGTTGTTAGCTTACTTGATTCTTGCTTAAACTGCAATCGAAGTATTTCATATTTTTCGTTTATTAATTTTACCAAAGTTTTTTTTTGTTAGTATTTTACACAGACCTGCTAAACCCCGCCCGACCAGTTCGCGGAAGACGCTAACGGTACTGACCGCCCCCCTATGTCATCCTCACTTCTGAATCAAGTAGCTTTTCAATTTGCCTCACGAGGGCTGAGTGCACCCCGCTCGCCAACAGCGCTCGGCAGACCGGACGGTCACCCATCCGATTGCTAGACAGCCCGACAGAGCTTAACTTCGGTGATCTGACGGGAACCGGCGTTACCACTGCGGCAAGGCCGTTGGCCTGTTTTATACAAAGGAGCTAAAGCTTTTATAAGACTGATGAAACCTTGTTCCTCCGCAGTAAAAATGGCACACAGTATTTGCAAATATGAAAGAAGTTCGTGTAATTTATTCGTTTCGTCATCTCCTTCTGCAAACAAAGGAACATTGGTAACTCCATGTGTACAATTTGAATAAGCAGCTGACGAAGTCGAAGCAGCTGCTGGATTAGAAGTGGAACTAAGAGGTCTGCTTCTATAGTATCAAGCTTTGATTCTGACACCGTTTTCCTCGACCATCCTGTAGCCAACCGTTCCTGATCAAAAGTTTTCCATCGCTGGGACTTCAAACGATCTTTATGTTTGTAGTGTTACCTGAAGTTTGGAGAAGCTTCCCACAATAATTGCACTTCGCACTTTTACTATCATCTAAATTGAAATACTTCCACACATTACTTTTCAGAGGCACTAATTACACACAAGGATTACGATCAACGACGAACACAAGCAGAAGTAGTTTCGAGAGTTGCATTTCTACCAAACTTAATTTCGAGTGAGAGGAGGTTACGAAAATACGCAACTGACAATAGACAAAATTTTTCTAAGAACTTCAAAATAACAAAAATGCATGTAGCGTTCCTATGTTGCAAATACTTTAATATTAAAAAGAAAATGAAGTTGATTTTTCTCTATTATGCGTTATATGATGATGACTGTAATAAAATTATACAGTTGTATTGCCGCAAAATATCGATGGGTCAGTATATCAGCTGGGCAAATATCGATTTAAATAACGCGTCACTGATACCTGTATAACGATATATCGCCGTCCGGTATCCCAACTTAGTCGGCTCCAGCATCATATTCAAGACGACATGCCGCGCCGGGGCCGCTTATAGCGCTTGCAGCGCGAGGAAGTCAGGTTGACAAGCGCTAGGGGGATGTCGGCCGCTATGAAACACGTTGTTGTGGTCTACAGTCCGAAGACCGATTTGATGCTGCTCTCCACTAAACTCGGTCCTGCGCCAGTCTCTTCCACTCATTTTTTCCCCTACTCTGTTCAGTAATTCATTGGTTACGCGATTTAGCCCTCTCATTTTCAACATTCTTCCATAGCACCACATTTCAAAACCTATTTTCCTCTTGTCTGAACTGCTTATCGTGTACATTTCACTTTCGTACAAGGCTACACGTCAGAAAAATACCTTATGGAATGGTTCAAATGGCTCTGAGCACTATGAAGATCGTCTTTCAAAGAGATAAGACGGTCGGGGGTAGTGTTCACGCAAGAGTCATCGACGTTCGTGCCGTGTGAGCTGTGGCGCTCTTGTTGGAACTAGACATCCCCACACCCATCCCTTCAAGTTCGGGCAGAAAGAACTCCTCGGCGATCTGGACATATCTCTCAGAAGTGACTGTAACTGGCCTATCGCTCTCTTCAAAAACCCATGGGTCAGTAAAGCCAATTTTGGATAATGCACATCAGACTGTCACGCATTCTATGCGCAGGGGCAAAACACAATTTTCTCTTGGGTCCGTGCCACTCCAGTATCGCATTATTTTTTTTTTTTTTAATTCACGCTCCAAATGAAAATATGCCTCGTCGCTGAAGAACAAAAGGGCGTCATGAGACAGGTTTTCGATCAAGACTTAACATATACTTTCTTCTCTTTTTTTGCGTGCGCAGTGCTGCCATTTTCTATGTTTGGAAGTTAGTCTTCATGAAAAATCGTGTCACTGTGCGATAGAAAATTGCAAGAGCAGTTGTATGTTTGCGTGAGGATCGCTTGGGGAAACTGAAAATCGCCAGCCTTACTTTCTCGCCGTTTTCTGGTATGCTGGTGGTTCTTGAAGGCTCTGATTTCTTTTTCTGCACACTGACGGTATTCATAAACGTTTTCACCGACGTCAAATCGATTTTCGATCAGGAACACGACCTGCAGGCGCGATATTGAACTCTTCTTTGAGTGCACGCTGGGTTGTGATGACCGAACGGAGTTTGGAAATGTAAGATGTCAGGACGAACGCGCACACTCCTTCCTTGTCCATTGCATGCTCGTTACTAAACAACCGTAAAAAGAACAGCTACGTCCCATCCTTTAGAATGCGCTCAACCCCACACAATAATTAGTAATGACCGCTGTGTGGCGCGCGTTTAAAATAAGAAAGTTCCTGTGCCGCACCATGTACTTGGTGCCTCTGTTCATCGTTTTCACGAATTACGTACACCGGGAATTTGATATTTCGCTGTTCGGCTGATACTGCAGCTGCAGGTTAAATGCATCAGCCGGTAATGCGATGTGTAAGTTGAGACGCTGTAATGCAAACGTGCCGTAGTACGTACACGTTCCGTGTGACGTAACAGCAAAGCGGAGAAATACGTAATGCGTTGTTTACTTCCGCGTTAAATTTACGGTGCGGTTTTAGCCCTCCGCGAATTGATTTTATTTTGCAGAAAAATTTTTCACTCTGCAGCGGAATGTGCGCTGACATGAAGCTTCGTAGCAGATTAAAACTGTATGCTGCGCGGAGACTCGAAGCTGTGAGGGCGGGTTGTCAGTCGAGTGTGGATAGCTCAGTCGGTAGAGCACTTGCCGATGAAAGGCAAAGGTCCTTAGTTCGAGTCTCGGTTCGACACACAGTTTTAATCTTTCAGGAAGTTTCCTAATTTGATTTTGTTTCCATACTGCATGTTCCGCATAATTGCTTCAGTCATCATCAGTGGCCACAACAGTAGGGTTGGGTTGTTTTGGGGAAGGAGACCAGACAGCGAGGTCATCGGTGTCATCGGATTAGGAAAGGAAGGGGAAGGAAGTCGGCCGTGCCCTTTCAAAGGAGCCATCCCGACATTTGCCTGGAGCGATTTAGGGAAATCACGGAAAACCTGAATCAGGATGGCCGGATGCGGGATTGAACCGTCGCCCTCCCGAATGCGAGTCCAGTGTGCTAACCACCAACAGAAGGGATTCCTGTAATTATTTTGTCTTCAGTAGTTTATGTTTAATTATTGTAGACTAACTACTCTTAACCATCAATTAGAAGTTAAGTAAGATATTAATCACTTCTGTCTATTTCTGCTGCATGTGCCAGTTGAAAACATGATAATCAAACAGGATAATCAATGAAAGCAGAAAACATGTAGGAGAGCGAAGATAAGTCCAGAGTCGTCATCATCTTGTGTTCTGCCTATTGCCAGGTTCCTGACAACATTGCGGCCTCCGTATGATCCTGTTACAAGCCAATTGCTTCCTAGTATGGCATCTTCCTTCTTTTATTCCAACCAGCATATTTGTTCTTCCCCTTCCTATTTTCTTCTGTCTTTCCACTGTACCTTCGATAGCTGTTACTAAAATTCCTTCTCCTCGCAGTAAATGTCCCACCCACTTTGCTTTCCTTTCCTTAACCAGATTTACGAGAGTTCTTTGTGCCTTTATTCTTTACATTAACTTCACTGTTAACCGCTTTATCCACTAATTTTATTTTTACTATTCTTCTCCAAACTTATTAACGACAGGCAGGCTGCATGCTTCCGGTTTTCTTCCATCATGAAACGCAAACATTTGTGCGGTAAAAATAATGATCCAGCTTCCTCAGCCACGGCCGCACAGAATTTTTCAAGATCCCCGCAACCTCAAAGCGATTCCCCCGATGAGCTTGTTTGAGTGGGCTATACAGATGGAAGTCTGATGGTGCAATGGTGGATGGTGTGGTCGACACGCTGGAAGTCACTGTAGTCGCTGGCCGGTCCCTCCGCGTTGCATCAGCCAATTGTGCTTGCCCTTCAGCTTCTCTAGAGCGGCGAACTCATCGTCTAACGGTGCTGACGTCCACCGTAGCTGCGCCGCACGCCTTCTTTAGCCTTTCGTGAATGCGTTTGGCGTTTCATCGTTGCAGTAAGGAATTCATTCAAAAACGCAGCCTTTTACGTAAGTCAAGGTCAACCATTTTCTAAATTTCTACAGTGCTGCCATCTGGTGATCTAGGCCGCGCGGAGTGGCCGTGCGGTTTCAGGCACCATGTCACGGATTGCGCGGCCCCTGTCGCCGGAGGTTCGAGTCCTCCCTTGGGCATGGGTGTGTGTGTGTTGTTCTTAGCATAAGTTAGTTTAAGTAGTGTGTAAGTCTAGGGACCGATGACTTAAGCAGTGAGGTCCCTCAGGAATTTACACACATTTGAACATTTTGTTGATGTAGGACACTGCTATTGAATTGGAGGAGGTTTGCGGAAGTGCGCCAAATTTATTATCACTACATTACCGAGTTAATGAAGGAGAAATAAAGGAATAGCTGGCATTACTTTCTGACTGGCCCAAGTAAGTCTTCCGCCTTCCAGCAGCTCTTACGATTAACACCTCTGAAGTGGCTGAAATTGATTTTCTCTGTATCTTTCCGTTTGGTGATCTCCTTACATTCTGACTATCACTGTGTGCTTCAACTACACTTAGAAATTATTAACGTAGAGAGAAGCTATATTTACGTCCTAACCAGGTCGTGGCCTTCACAGAAGTGACGCGTTGGGTCTCGTGTTAGCTATGCTCCCTAAAAGGCATCGTTGGCATCAGCTACAAACTTAATATTATTTCTTTAATCCACTTACGCTATATGTTGCATTCATCTACTATAGAAATATTAAAGATTGTACAGTAGTGCCGGCCGAAGTGGCCGTGCGGTTAAAGGCGCTGCAGTCTGGAACCGCAAGACCGCTACGGTCGCAGGTTCGAATCCTGCCTCGGGCATGGATGTTTGTGATGTCCTTACGTTAGTTAGGTTTAACTAGTTCTAAGTTCTAGGGGACTAATGACCTCAGCAGTTGAGTCCCATAGTGCTCAGAGCCATTTGAACCATTGTACAGTAGTAATCATATATTAGATTACTGTATCTTTATACCCTCATGTCGAATGTTTCAATTTTGTCTCTGTCTTCTTCGGTGTCCAACTTTCACAGCCGCAAAGAAAAACTCTTCACACGTTCTTTAACTACAATTGCATTTTGTTGCATAACAAGCATTTCTTTTTCAAAAATAGTTCAAATGGCTATGAGCACTATGGGACTTAACAGCTGTGGTCATCAGTCCCCTAGAACTTAGAACTACTTAAACCTAACTAACCTAAGGACATCACATACATCCATGCCCGAGGCAGGATTCGAACCTGCGACCGTAGCAGTCGCGCGGTTCCGGACTGCGCGCCTAGAACCGCGAGACCACCGCGGCCGGCATTTCTTTTTCGCGAAGGCTTACTTTGCCATTGCAGTTTTTGATCTTATTTCTTTTTCACTCGTCTAGTTATCATCTCCGTTTCGATTGTCATTTCATACTCTTGTAATGTTTCTTAAAGCCTAGACAGTGTCCTTCAGTGGAATACCTGTCGCTTTTCTAAAACCAAATTGTTCTCCCCTGCGTTCTCTTCCATTATACGTACCCATCTACAATTCAATACCCTCAACATAATTTTGGTAGCATGAGTGATTATAATTATTGTTCCTTATTCTTGTTGTTTATTCTGTGCGTTTGTTGGTACCGGATGTTTTGTGGTTAGAACCACCACTGTCTTAAACATGTACCACTTCCGTGTATCGCGCTGCAGAAAGCTGTATTTTCTGTTACGTCTCTTTCATCCATGCACTGAAATATTCTATACTACGAGCATCCAATCCAGAAGTTTGCCTCTCTTCATTTCATTTACCGCTTTTTTATACGTCAAAGGTTAGAATTGTAGTTCGTATTTTTTTATCTGCTTCTGTTTCATCTTCCATTTCAATGGTTAGATATGGCGTCTCCTTTGTACTGTGTAAGACTTCCATATACACTTCTTTCTCCTTTTACAGTATCGTAAGATTTGTATCCTCAATTTCTCTTCCTCTAGAGTTCATTGTCCATTTAGCTTTTCACACCGACGAGTCGACAACAAACAGGACAGAATAAAAGGTTATAAAAACAGCGCTTAGTGGTTTAAGTTCTATATGAGCTTACGTTATTATAAATGCAATGCACTCTGAAAGATTCTTACAGGCATATCTATGGTACTGTCTAACATCTCGGGGTATTTTTACATAGTTTGTGAGGAACCAAACTGACGTAAACATACTTCCGAGTGGAGAAATCGTTCCTAATACGAGCGATGATGTTGGACTCCCTCTGTCCTGTCATAACTATTTTTAAAAAACTGACGGACGATCACAATGGAACAGGGTAATCTCCGCTCCTCCACCCCCCCCCCCACCCCCCTCTCCTTTCTCTCGCAAAAAGCATGATAGAAGTAAAATAGTTGTTCCGTTAGAAGCAAGAGCTATTGATTGTGTTTAACAGGCCATCTTGCAGACGAATATGGAATTTCCCTTACCCAAAGCATTTGAAATGTACGAATTTTCGCCTTACTTTGTGCATTTTAATTTCCCGTTATTTTTTGAAAGTGTTACCTTGTAAGTCATCCGCGAAAGAGTCACTTTCATCATATTCAGACGCCAACAACTAACTGATGATCTACGCTTCATCCTTTAACATATAGAAAAAAAGCGTGTGTCCAGAGTCGTTATAACTAAAGACGATGTAAGTGGATAAAAAGCAGAAGTATAAAAGATCGATTTGCCCTTAGTGACGGCGATCTGTCAAACCTCGTTTGACGAATTTTTTCCGCTGCATGCGGAATGTTGCTGAGCTCAGTTGCTTAGAACATTAGTCACAAAAGGCAAGGTTCCGGCTTCGAATCACGGTCCCAAACAGCGTTTTAATCAGCCAGTGGGTTTCAACTAACTGTTAGTTTGTCCAACGCGGCAGAGACTTTGGCTCCCAAAGGCTAGGTTGTTGTAGCTTGCCTGAGTAGAGGGAGAATTCCGTGGTGCAACTGGAACCTGAGTAGCCGAAACTCGGCTGGTAGCCTTCTCTGCTGGCAGAGGACGTATTAATGGACTGCTCCGGACGGAGGCGGCCCCCTAAACAATTACTCATTACTCGGGAGGTGCTCATTGAATATGTATGACTGGTCGCCTGCGGGGCGGGAGATAATTAGTCGGGATATAGGCTGGCTAGGTGGGACGGTGCGCCGAGTCCTGCCACACAAGTATCACTGGCTAGTCGTTTGTACACGGGCTGTCATATGCAGCTGGCTGCGGGGGCCTTAGGATGGTTGGTAGTGGACGGTGTCTCGTACTGCAGGAGGATTGAAACGTGGAACGTAGCGTGCGCTTCGTAGAGGGTCGTGTACAGGCAGTTGCTTCTAGAAGGGAAGTTAGAGTATACCCGTCGAGGTAATTAAAGCTAGACATTTCGTGGCCTCTTCAAGGTACCATCTAGGCCAGGGGCGGGCAGCAATCCTGCACGTGTGCGGTGCACTTGCACGCGTGCAGTTAACAGGTGTTCTGCGTTCACAAGGGGCAAGCTGGCCACCCGCTTATCTCCCCTCCCCACCATACCTTCTGTCCGCTCCTTCCTCTGCAATGCGTTTTGTTTCCTAGCTTGCTTTATTGAATGAAGCAATAAGATTAGTAGGAGTGCTTGAAAGATATCCTGCTTTGAAAGAGTACCTATTACCTACGATACGTTTTATTTAATTGTCAGAGGTGGAGTGGAACAAAATAAGGTTAGTAGGAGTGCTTGAAAGATGTCGTGTTTTGAAAGAGTACCTATTACCTACGATACGTTTTATTTAATTATCACAGGTGGAGTGAAACAAAATTTCTACATACAGACAAACACAAACAGTTTCTTAAATTTTCATCACTGATGTTTGCTCTTAACCGACACTTACTAATTCAGCAAATGGTTTTCCAGCTCTCGCTATATTAAGCGCAATCTTAGAACTTGCACGTACCGCTGGGCTATTATTGTTGTCGTCCTGAAAAATTGAAAACAGTGCTTCATAAAATGTTAAATCAGTTAGATGAGAGACATGACGAAAGGAAGTCGCAGATCTCTCGTGACCACAGCAACTACGACAGATTCATCTAGTATCGTCAGATCGCTTTTCTTAAGCTCAGTCAATTTCCCCATCCGCTCAGAATCCGACAATAAATTGTACTCGTCCTTGTGAAATATGTTATAATGGCCTTTAATATTAAACTTCCGCTGACCAGCGAGAATACTGCAACATATTAAACATTTCGAATTTTCACGTTTTTGCACAAAGAAAAAACGATTCTCCCATTACTTTTTAAAAGATAGCAAATCTCCACTACTCAGTTTCCTTGTTTCACTCTGCATTTTCCGGTTCTTGAAACACAACGTTCACCACGAAGTGGTCGCTTCGCATCAACGTCCGCAGCTTAGCCTGGCACTACACTGCCGCAACCTGCCGGCTGTCGCCACTGCCCCGGTCGACGACTGCACGCGAGCAGCACACGTGCAGCGCTGTGCGCTCATGAGCCGCGTGCAACGTTTGCCCGCCACTGATCTAGGCAGTCGCGTGAATAACTTAGTCAGTCTGGCCAACTAACGCAGTTCAGAGAATTGGTTTTCAGTGTTGAGTCTACGATAGTCGTCGGTGTCAAATCTACAGTTCGCTTAGGGATCAAACGCCTTAACTTTTCTTCTCAGTCTCCATCCATGGAAGAAGCAGAGAAGTGTCTTAATGTATTGTATAACAAAAATTACCCTCTGCCACGCAGTGAATCATGTAGCATGAATTTAGATGTAGAAGGAACAATTTCACAGGACACTGGTTAAGAGAGAAGTGTATAAAATGGGAACGAAAGTATTATCAGAGAATAAATATTAACAGGAAAGACAGATCAATCGGTGAATGGGACAGCCACAGCTGTAGAAATCCATTTGAATAATACATAACTGCAAAAGCTGCTTTGAGAAGATTTGTTGATCTCTCACTGGTCCACAATTAGTTTTGTGACTGTAAATTCACATCCTCAGTTGCCAAACAATTGACCTTGGAATAACCCGTCTACCTACACGAGCCTTAATGAAATACATGTGGGCAGGAATTTAAACATGTCTAGTCTTTAAATTCAGAAGCTTGTAAAGCCTCCTCTAACTATGCAAGAAAAACGCTTAAAGATCACTTGGTTAGGGGGCAGCCTAGCATGACAAAATGGGCCCTCTACAAACTTTTGAATTTAAGGAAGAGACTTGTTAAGATTACTGCCCATACTTAGACGTCAATAAGACATGTGTAGCTAGACGGGTTATCGCGAGGTCAAAAGTGTGGCACCTCAGGATTTGTGTATATAACCACGAAAGTAATTGTGAACCAATAAGAGATGAATCTTCTCACGGCAGCTGCAGCTGTTACTTCTTATTTAAAAAGAAGGAAAGACATTTAGTTTTTCTTGTGAAATACTTGTGCGGAAGATACTGTTATATTGACACAAATATTACTGTTTCTTGAAACAGGAGATAAAATAAATCATCATAGTTATATATAAAAACCTCTTCCACTACAGATTCACTACGCACTGAACTGAAGTGAAGAAGTTCCACATCATAAATTTTTGTAGATCAAGAAACGCTAGAGAATCACTTAGATCTTGACTAATCTTGGTCCCAGGCGCTGAGGATAATCAACGACAGCTGAGTAATTTGAATGCTCTGTTTGCGCCTTCTCTGTATCTGTAGGTGTGCCAATGCCTGATATTTGTGAGACTATCTGTACGTCAAATGTACCCCTACTCGTAAGTGTAACTGACGTTAAATGACTGGTGTACTAGCATGAAAGCTTCACTGTTACCGTATGTCTGCGTTTATCCTGAAGCTGTGGTCGAATGGTCCAGTTGGTCGGGATGAACAGGAGACTAATGTCCAAATCGCGGTCTAGTATTTGTCACGAAATAGTGCAGGCTCAACATTTTTAAACGCGTTTCGTTGGTATCATTTCATGTAATTATATTTATTGATTACATTGAGTAATTGAATTTAATTCAATAAAATTAAAAACGCGCACAAAAAACCACGACAGGTTTCACTGCGTTGTTACAAAAAGCAGTATAGCCAAGCCTTTCTGGAAACACCTGTCTGGTGTTACGACATTACAGTCGACTCTTGCTAATTCTAAACTCGATAAATCAAGCTAGTTGTCAAGTTCAGTAAATGGAAGAACTGCTTGCGTTTTGGCACACTAGATAAATCGAAGTCCTTGTCATGACAGACTGCCCGGCAAACACTGTAATGCAAAGACAGCGGCGGTCTAATGCTTGGTAATTCGAATTGAATAGTCGGTTGTTCAGATGAATGTTTTGTCAAATAACAATTGTCAACATTCTTCTGTTTTCTAGTCACTGCGTAAGTAACGACAGTAAATAAATAAGTTGTAAAAATGACTTCAGGGGAGTACAAGTGTTTGATTTTCCCTGAATAATGCAGGTTGGCTTCAAATGGCTCTGAGCACTATGGGACTTAACATCGATGGTAATCAGTCCCCTAGAACTTAGAACTACTTAAACCTAACTAACCTAAGGACATCACACAACACCCAGCCATCACGAGGCAGAGAAAATCCCTGACCCCGCCGGGAATCGAACCCGGGAACCCGGGCGTGGGAAGCGAGAACGCTACCGCACGACCACGAGATGCGGGCAATAATGCAGGTTACTGGGACCTTGGAATGCTAAGTGAACAAAAAAGGGTGTACTGAAAACTGTCGGAATTCCGTCATTCACACCGTCCATAACACTGAAGCAGAAAGATAAGATTGTTGAAAGCGTATCATACGGATGGAGGAAGTGAATATGGGCAGGTGAGTCCTGGCATCATGAAGAGTGCTCATTAAAATGGCTTAGTTAGTCCATAGAAGAAAAAGTTACTGTCGGAGGGTATTTGCTTAAAAAGGCCAAGTCATTCGCTTTTAGTCTGGACGTTGAAAAGTTTAAGAGCTAGCGCTACTTTCTGCTTCCCTTTATGAAAAATTCCGAATTTTACTGAAGCTGCAGTATCATTTTTTAAATTAAAACTCTTATTCAGACTTTTTCTGTTTCCACTTCGATCATTCAACCTTTCGTTCAATCGTACCCTCAATTATTCGAACTTCCTGTTAGTTCCCTTACTCTTCGAACTATCAAGAGTCTACTGTTCTTCCATCGTGTAGCTGGCACGCAGCATCAGCACATGTTTGTGTACAAAGGAAGCAGCTGATTCGCGTATCACTGCGCCCAGTATCCGCCGGATATGGTATGTCGGCACATGAGCCTTCTGTTCCGTATCACGGGTAGTCTCGTATTTGGTGTTAAACGCATTAGCTTTTCCTGCAGTCATTGCTTCAGGAATTTGGCGTAAGCTTAACAGTCTTGGTGGGCGACATTGTCGTAACGGCCACAATATAGCTGCAGCTCATATTTCAAGTAATTTTTTGGCATAAACCAATTATAAGCAACTACTACGAACCCAAACACAGTAATTAATTATGAGACAACAACCTCCGTAATTTCTACATTTATTTTGCTGCTTAGAGTCTGTGAAATTTCTCATTTCGCGAGAAACAGAGCTGTATATATCGTAAAGCAGAGCATTATGTTGTGCTTAATATATTCCTCTTCCATTATATCGTACCATCGGGCTATTCTCCGCCGTAGATACCCAGAAAAACACTTCAGTGCTTCATCTACCATCCATTTGTCTGGCTATATGTCCTACATACGTCCACCCCATTTTCATTACAGCCGTCACTCCAGTTGACTTTACGCCATCGATTTGTTTTTCCTGCCTCTCGTAGCAATTCCCAGCATGCATGTCTCCATTATTCTCTGAGCAAAACTCCATGCCTCATTGCCGCAAGTCAAAATTCTTAATACACAAAAACAGTTAACTACCTGCTTCATAAACATTAGCTCAGTTTTTAAAATTCTATTTACTTCATCTGAGTCCCTTCTTTTGTTTAATTCTTATTGATATCGCTTAGTTGTTGTATTTATGTCCCAAATATAATAAGTTTGCATCTGGTTTAGAGACTTTTGTTAATTTGCAGCATTTCTCCCTTCTATTTAATCTCTTTACAATTTATTTTCAGGCCAGTTTTTCAAATTTCCTTTTTTGAATTCTTCCATTCGTTGTTGAAGCTTAATCATCCTGGAGAAAAGCGTCACAATGCCGCAGTAAAACGTGGGTACCTCAAGTATTTATCATTGACACACTTAGTTTTTTGCCCCGTTTAAGTATCAGAAGACTTCCTTTGCCTGAGTCCTCTTTCTATCGAGTCGAAATTTTCCATGAACTCCTCTGTGAATCCCCGACAAAATGGTAATTTACTCATTGCTCCTCTATATAATTTAGTTGCAACAGCGAACGGGCCATGTGACATGTCCGCTTCCAAAGCCAGCCTCTGTGTTTGCATGATGAGAACGTCTCTGGAAGAGAATGCAAGCAGTGGTTCGCAGTTTGTTTGTCGCCTGACTCGAGCGATACGGCTTTCGCTTTGGTGACCTCTGCCGGGTATCAGCCTCACACAGTGACCTCGCCCTCGGAACTCTTTCCGCATCAGACAGCAGCTGACGCTCGATCAACACAGATACGTCTTAAGCGGTCATCCGGGCAATGGCTTCGGGAATGCGCATGTCTACACTACTGGTCATTAAAATTGCTGCACCAAGAAGAAATGCAGATGATAAACGGGTATTCATTGGACAAATATATTATACTAGAACTGACTTGTGATTACATTTTCACGCAATTTAGGTGCCTAGATCCTGAGAAATCACTACCCAGAACAACCACATCTGGCCTCAATAACGGACTTGATACGCCTGGGCATTGAGTCAAACAGAGCTTGGATGGCGTGTACAGGTACAGCTGCCCCTGCAGCTTCAACACGATACCACAGTTCATCAAGAGTAGTGACTAGCGTATTGTGACGAGCCAGTTGCTCGGCGACCATTGACCAGACGTTTTCAATTGGTGAGAGATCTGGAGAATGTGCTGGCCAGGGCAGCAGTCGAACATTTTCTATATCCAGAAAGGCCCGTACAGGACCTGGAACATGCGGTCGTGCATTATCCTGCTGAAATGTAGGGTTTTGCAGGGATCGAATGAAGGGCAGAGCCACGGGTCGTAACTCATCTGAAATGTAACGTCCATTGTTCAAAGTGCCGTCAATGCGAACGAGAGGTGACCGAAATGTGTTATGAAACGTCCCCTTAGAAAAATTATACATGACTGTGTTTGTCTCTGGTGTTGTTCCATTGTGTCTAACTTGTGAAGATTTTGTTCCATTGTGTCTAACTTTTGAAGCTTTTGTCCCATTTGTTGCATTAATTCTCTACATGCATGCCACAACTGTTTTACTGTACAAGAATGAAAAACTACAACTACAAAGGAAATTCTCTCTACAATTACGCGCTAGCAATAAACAAAGGCTGCACTAATTGCACAAACTACAAAAAAAAAAATCAGAAGATTCCAGTGAGGTATCCTAGGCTAAGGGTCGAAATATGAAACGTTCCCTTTGAACAATAATACATGACTGTACTTAAACTGACACACAATATTTTTAGCGCAACGCAATCTGACTTTCAAAAATCCCTACAAAAGAATGGCCCTGACTAACATTAACCTATACCTTTCACAAATCACTTACCTCACAAAAATCTTGGTTACTCGAACTACTGCAATACAGCGAGCGCCAATACTGCCAGCTAAATAAAACATTCAAACTACGGAAGGCACTAACTACTGATAGGCGTAGTTAGCAAGTGAAAGATTTTTATAGAGAACAAACATTGTATTTACCTTAATAGTCATCAAAAGTCATAATATATATAGCAGTTCATGACATCCAGTCTTACAAATTTCAAAATTCCGCCATTTCTCTCCCCACATCCACCACTGCTGGCGGCTCACCTCCAACTGCGCAACGCTACGCGCTGTTCGCATCCAGCTGCCCAACACTACAATGGCAGACAACAATGCAAACTAGCCACAGATTGCACACAGCACAGCCAGTGATTTTCATACAGAGCGCTACGTAACGTTGCCAATAAGAAAACATAAACAGCCTACTTACAGTGTAACCAATGGCACCCCATACCATCACTCCGGGTCATACGCCAGTATGGCGATGACGAATACAAGCTTCCAATGTGCGTTCACCGCGATGTCGCCAAACACGGATGCTACCATCATGATGCTGTAAACAGAACCTGGATTCATCCGAAAAAATGACGTTTTGCCATTCGTGCACCAGGGTTCGTCGTCGAGTACACCATGGCAGGCGCTCCAGTCTGTGATGCAGCGTCAAGGGTAACCGCAGCCATGGTTTCTGAGCTGATAGTCCATGCTGCTGCAAACGTCGTCGAACTGTTGTTCGTGCAGATGGTTGTCGTCTTGCAAACGTCCCCATCTGTTAACTCAGGGATCGAGACGTGGGTGCACGATCTGTTACAGCCATGCGGATAAGATGCCTATCATCTCGACTGCTAGTGATACGAGGCCGTTGGGATCCAGCACGGCGTTCCGTATTACCCCCCTGAACGCACCGATTCCATATTCTGCTAACAGTCATTGGATCTCGAGCAACGCGAGCAGCAATGTCGCGATACGATAAACTGCAATCGCAATAGGCTACAATCCGACCTTTATGGTACGCATTTCTCCTCCTTACACGAGGCATCATAACAACGTTTCACCAGGCAACGCCGGTCAACTGCTTTTTGTGTATGAGAAATCGGTTGGATCTTTCCTCATGTCAGCACGTTGTAGGTGTCGCCACCGGCGGCAACCTTGTGTGAATGCTCGGAAAAGGTAATCATTTGCATATCACAGCATCTTCTTCCTGTCGGTTAAATTTCGCGTCTGTAGCACGTCGTCTTCGTGGTATAGCAATTTTAATGACCAGTAGTGTAGTATATCACTCACCCATTTTGATGTTTACAGTGTCAGCTTTGACGCACTGGAGCATATGGAAATTTTCCAAGGGTGTTAAGAATGATTATAATTTCACTACGACTGGTGCATATCTTAGTCATAGAGGATTTTCTTAAATTAATTTAATTAAAGATAATTCCTTGTTCTGTGGAAGAAACTAATAATACAATAATACCTTTCGCAGGTAACAATCGCCCACAAAATGTAAACATTTCTAGGCCACATAAAGTAACTTTTTCACAAACAAGAAACAGAAGTTAGTTCAAAATTCTTAGGTTGAGGAATGAACTGTAGATTATGGCAGGAATTTTCTTATTACGATCAGATACATTGAACACATAAACTGTTAAACGCTTAACCAATTCACAAAATCGCCGGCCGGAGTGGCCGAGCGGTTCTAATCGCTACAGTCTGGAACTGCGCGACCGCTACGGTCGCAGGTTCGAATCCTGCCTCGGGCGTGGATGTATGTGATGTCCTTAGGTTAGTTAGATTTAAGTAGTTCTGAGGTCATCAGTCCCCTAGAACTTAGAAGTTATGTCCCATAGTGCTCAGAGCCATTTGAACCATTTTTTTTGTTAAGTTCTATAGCGCTCAGACCCATTTGAACCATTTTTGAATTAATTCTTTCCATCACGCCTGCAACGACAGCTTCTAGCAACTACTTTTTAATATATGCTTAACTTTTTTATTGGACACTTCTTCTCGATGACTCGTAGTTCGTCTTCATTCCATCCTTAACCTGCCCATCGGTTCTCTGATAGTCTCCTATAACATCATATGACAGAGGCTTCTGATTGTTTCATTTTTATCTTCGGTAGTGACCACGTTTCATTTGCATACACACCTCCTTTTCAAACATTGCTTTTCATGAATGTTTCAGAATCTTTGCTGCATTAATTTTTGTATAATGTCCTTTTACTTTGTCATCCTTGCTACTAAGTCTTGCTTGCATCTTGCTTCTATATGAAGGGCTTATCTCAATAGTGGTACAAGTCCATTTTTGTTCATTCTGAGATGCAGAGTCCTAAAGTTAAATGAGCGCTGAAAAATCTGCTGTTGAGATACCAGAAATACTCAAGTATATATACTTGTATATTTCTGTTATCTCAACTGCAGATTTTTCAGCGCTCATGTAACTTTATGACTCTATCACAGAATGAACAAAAATGGACTTGTACCATTATTGAAATAAGCCCTTCATATGAAACGTTAAATTTTCGGTGTCCAAGAGCCTTTATTTCCTCAGATACTGTACTGTGCATACACTGACAAACTTCTGAGCTTAAAACTATGTAATTTTTTCATTTATTATAGTAAAAGAACAATACAAAATCTTTCAACTGCATAATTAAAATTGCACCAGTGAATTTCTTTAATATTACATATTTTTACTAGCTTGAATCCTCAGCAGCATTCAACAGACGACTGAAGTTGTCGTTTCGTTTATACGTTTCCAGTATACAAGATAAAATCTGTAGCGAATTCAATGGCGTGTCCTAACTGTGGATTTCACGGTGCGCCAGATAATTATGTTATCTAACTGCAGGGGCCCCGTTATGCGCAGTCTCGGAACGAGCCTCCGAACCACTAATAACCAGTGTGCGCGTCCTTCTTCAGCAGATGTGTGAGCGTGTACGTGTTGTTCAGAGCTGGAATGATCATTAGTTGGCCTCTGATTAACAGCAGGGTGCAGATAAACAGCCATTTGTGCTCGCCTCATAAAGCAGTTCCACTTGCCTGTTCTCCTGTTGTGGGGCACCCACATTTGGTGCATATAAAGTTAAGTCAGATTTCATAAGGATTTTGGCTACACATGATTTGTAACTTTGACCTTTTGGGTTACCAGTCTCACGCTTAATCAACTAGGCTACCAAGCGGTGAAGAAACAATTGGTTGTACTGTGAACTGTAGGTAGTCCGCAAAAACTCTTCGGCTACCTGTGGTCATATGCGAGTGTTTACCACGCATTATGAACACTATGGTTTTTCGTCAATATTATGCTAGCGGCGGCTTCCAAGCAACCATGCGCTGTGTCCTCGTACTGCATGACAAATTTCTGGTGTCTACGTCGCAGATATCAGTCTCAGGCAAGACAGACCGAGGTTCAGACGCTTAGTTCTCATTCGGGCAGGTGAGGCGGCTTGGGGAATGGGCGGAGTGGTCGCTTGAAATCCTGTCAGTGCATCTTGATTTATTTTCCGCTGTTTCTCTCAATACTCGCAGCTTCGCAGCAGCAATGTCTTTATAATCTTTTCTCCAAACGATTATATTCCTTCTTTAATGACCTTAATGTTGTGGGGCGTTAATCTCCAACCACCCCCTTTTGCAAAGGGCATTCCCCAGTTAAACATCTTTGTCAATTCTGGATCCACAGTTAGCGACAGTATTATAGACTTCAATTTCATACAGCTGCTGGTTGTCAGGTCATATGTAAGACTTCAGTTTATTGAGAAGTTAAAAGTATTTTTAAATTACATACGACAATTTGTTAGCTCTTTCATTTGTCTCCCATCTGAAAGAAGAGTTGCAACGAAGTTCAGAACAGGAAAGAAAATTTCAAGATGAACACTAAATAGTAATAAGTTTCACAAATGATATTTCTCTTTTAACAAGTAATCAGATTGATACATATGTTTAAAAAATTAACGGGGTTTACAGGCTGCATAAGATAAAATTTGGGTGAAATTTGATATTTAAAGATTAAAAGAAGCATTAATGACAGTGGTAACCAACATTGGCCAGACTTTGCACTACACCAATAGTTCCCAACCTGCGGGGTTATGCTTAAATATTTCGTGCAAATGACTTCTCCGAGTTGTATTTAGTTCACACAGTTGATCGGATATCGCTTCATTAAAAAAATGGTTCAAATGGCTCTAAGCATGAATGATGGAAATCGTACAAGCGGCTTCCTGTAAGTAATGCAACACTTTTTTTCTGAAAGCAATTGCAATACAACATATTATTCCGGACTCTTTGGGCTAAATTGGTTCAAATGGCTCTGAGCACTATGGGACTTAACATCTGAGGTCATCAGTTCTCCAGACTAAGAACTACTTAAACCTAACTAACCTAAGGACATCACACACATCCATGCCCGATGCAGGAGTCGAACCTGCGACCGTAGCAGCAGCACGGTTCCGGACTGAAGCGTTTATAATCGCTCGGCAACAGCGGCCGGCTCGCTTCATTATTCGGTTCATACAATAGACGAATAATTGACAGCACTACACAACAGTAACTTTGTAATAGGCGCTACACTGCTGACGGGCATACACAGTATTATTGTTATTATTATCATTAATACCAGTAGTCAGATACAAAGCACTGACAGCAAAAGCCTTCCAGTTCCTGACAATTCAGAAATAAGAAGTCCTGCGATAAGGGGTTTTCCAGACGGTGGGCCTAATTATTGCGCATGCATTTTAATTTGGATGATTTTAAATGAGGTGCAGGGTGTGGATGAAACAGATGTCGGTTGGGATAGAAGTGGTGTTCTGTTACAGGTGCTTTTCAGCAATCACGATGCGTTGAGAATTGCGTCATCCTTCTCCCTATCCCCTAAAAATATGTTGTAGAAATAAACAGTACCAATTCTCTTATTCACTTATTAGTTCGTTGTTTAGAAAGACCATCTACACAGACCAAGTATCATTTATCATTCGTCATTTTAAGAACGAAAGTGTTCGAAGAAATTGTTTTTCATTCCTATGAATAATAATGATGGTGGGAATCGGGGTAAGGGGGGAGGGTATACTAGCTAACATCTCATTACGCTCAGAGGTAATGGAATGCTCTCAGAAAGGTTGGGAACCAGTGCTCTAGATCCTAGGAAGTAGTACATAAAACCGTACGCCAGGAGCCGAGAAATGTTGGATGCGGAACATTCAAACTGGGAAAAATCAGAACATACAAGACTGGTAGTATGTGGAATATGGCGCAACAGGAATTATACGATGGAGAGCCGTTAGCCATAATTCTCGAAGACATATTCTGTGGTCAATAAGTACTACGATGTGGTAGGAGTCGTGCGATTATCGAGAGGAAAGTATACACGAAAATGAGAAACAATAAAGGATGAAATATACAGGCGTATAATAGTTAATAGCAAAAACTTTCACAGGTGAAAGTATACGATACAATAAACATAAACATTCTAGTAAGAACGAACCGCTACTGATTTCAGTATGCAATATTGTCCTAGTCATTATAAACGTATTTACGATGTAAACTTGTCGATTACGTTGCACCTAACTGGGCTCAAATTTGACGTAAGCACACAAGACGTTCATGAGTCACCACATCAGCTACGTTTGTCGTGGCATGTTTGGTTAAGCATTGGGTGGCTATGGAGGAGTCTTTCATGATTGCTTGAGTCTGCTCAAAACAGACTAACCTAAGTGAGAAATCTATGTAAATAAAAATGTATACGTTTGCTTGTACAAAATCGTCAATTCCGAAAGTTTCTCACTGACTGATTTGAAATTTTGACACAATGTTGCATTCGAAACACGGATGTTTTTATATGCCTATTTTTAACGCATATAATATATAAATGTATCCCACGTGTAAAAATTTAAATCGGTCAAGAACTTTTGTACATATGGTAAATCACCTAAAACTTGCACCGCAAATGTTGTGGAAACGAAAAGTGCTACTGATTGGTAGTCAGCGGCTCGTATTGCTAGTCTATCAAAAGATTGTAATAATTTTTAGAAAGTCTATTTTTTTGTGCAAACATACACTTCTTAAATGGAACAATGTCAATCAACATTAACATTCTGAAAGCAGGGTAAATTAGAATGTCAGTGGTGTTTGTTTCAGGATTCCAGAGTGAATCATTTACGAGATAGTATATTTTGAACACTACACTAAAGAACAACACAAAAACATACATTAGATATATGTGTTCTGACCAGTAACTAGACAACTGATTATCACAGGTTGGGTTTAGAATGACTACCGACAGTGACAATACACGCTTTCAGTCTGGTATGGAACGACTGCTACACACGTGGAAGCATATCAGCGGAGATGTCATAGTAGACTGCAGTTATACATCGTTGCATATCATCGGTTGTAATTGTTATGAACTTGTACACAGCGTTTGTCAGCTTCCCCCGCAGAAAAAAAGTATACAGTCGTCAAATCCTGGGAACGGGCCGGCCAATGCGCATGTCCTCTGCGTCCAATCCGATGGTTTGGAAACAATTCGTGAAGACGTGCTGTAGTACTTCTGTAGTACTTCGTGCACTGAGAGTGAGACAACCTTCATGCTGGTACCATAGGTTCCTGCTAGTCTGCGTGGAAGATGGTTTGTTGACAGGCTACGATACTTGAGCGCGTTCTGTGTTCCGTGTATGAAAAACGGTCTTATGAGCTGATGGTTCACTATCCCACACCACACGTTTACGCTTCGTGGACGTTGGCGTTCCACCTGACGAAGCCAACGGGGATTGTCGACAGATCAGTAGTGCATGTTTCGACGGTTTACCTGGCCATGACTGGTAAATGTGGCTTCATCGCTTAAAAAGAAACGTGATACAGTTGGTGTTTCCTGTCTTAATGCTCATGCACAGAAGTTAACGTTATTCTCATAATCGTTTCCACCCAGCTCTTTACAGAAATGTGACAAGGGTGGCACCTGTGTCGATGGAGAATACATAGGGCACTTGCCTGACTCATGCCAGTTCCTCGTGCGACTACACGGGATCTATTGTCCGGATCAACTGCAACAGCTGCAAGAATATTAATTTCCCCCTCTTCTGTCTGCACTTGTTTCCTTCTGTTACGTTGTCTGTGTGCTACACTGTCACTTTCACGTAACTGGTTCAAAAGGTTGATAAAAAATTGCCGAGGTGGTTGACGTCTACAGCTTATCTTGCCATATACACCGAAAAAGAACGGCCTGCATTCTTTTTACATTTTCCATACACCATGAGCATATCGGCTTTTTCTGCATTGGTAAATCCCATCGTCCACTCTTAACCTACTGCTTGGACTGTCATCCACTGACTAGTAAGCCGCATGCACTCAAGGAACACACAAGCACACTGCAAGCACACGTGACAACATCGTATCTAGCAACTACATGGGCTGAATGACACAAACAAGTGTCAGTGTGGAAACTTTTCAAACTACGATATCTCGTAAACGACTCTCTCAAGACTCCTACAGCAAACACCACTGACATTCTTATTTACCCCACTTTTAGTTTGTTTACGTCAACAGGCATTGTTCCATTTAAAAAACTGTATGTTAGCACAAAACGATACCTTCTAAGTATCACTTCAATCTGTTGATCGGCTAACGAGACGAGCACTGACTTCCAATCCATTCTGTAAAAACCGCACATCAAAAGCTAGTTTTAAGTGATTCACCATACATATATTTTATGATCACCTACCTAATAGCCGGTATGTCCATCTGTGGAATAGGTAACAGCGGCGACGCATCGTAGCGTGGAAACAATGAGGCCTCGGTAGATCGCTGCACACACAAGTCACCTAATTCCCGTAAATTCTTGGGAGGGCAAGGGGGGGGGGGGGTGACGAAGAGCTCTGATGCATCGTTCAATCACGTCCCAGATGTGTCGGATCGGCTTCAGCTCTAGCGAGTTAGGTGGCCAGCACATCACTTGGAACTCGCCTCTGTGTTCCTCGAACCACTCCATCACACTCACAGAGAAAAGTGGCATAATGATTAGCGCTGGACTCTAATTAGTGAGGACGACTTTTCAAACCAGCTTCCGGCCATCCTGATTTCGATCTCCCGCGATTTCTCCAAATCGCTTCAGGCAAATGCCGGTGTGGTTCCTCTGAAAGGGCATGGCCGATTTCCTATCCAATCCTTCCCTAATCCGAGAATGTGCTCCGTCTCTAATGACGTCGTTGTTGACGAGAAGTTAAACACTGATCTCGTCCTTTTCCTCCTCCTCCTTCACACGCCTGGCCTTGTGACAGGGCGCTTTATCTAGTTGAAGAATGCCGCAGCAGCCGAGAAACATGACCGTCATGAAGGGGTGTACGTGGACGACAACGAGTGTACGATACTCCTTGGCCGTCCTGGTGCCCTGCACGAGCTCCACTGGACCCATGGATGCCCACATGTATGTTCCCAAGTGCGTAATGGAGCCGCCACCAACTTTTCTCCGTCTCACGGTAACAGGTGTCAAGGATTCGCCCCCCCCCCCTCCCCCCCCAAATCGGCATGATAAAGAAGGTACCGGCATTCAACGCTCTGCCATGTGCCCATTTCAGTCGTGCTGTTAACATTGGCACTTGCATGGGTCATCGGCTGCGGATGCCTGTATTTAGATGTGTTCACTGCACTGTGTGTTCAGACACGCTTGCACTCTGCCCAGCATTAAAGTCTGATGTCAGTTACGCCACAGTTCACTGCCCGTTCTGTTTGACCACTCGTCTCAGCATAAGACGTCCGACATCTATAATAAGCGGTGGCCACCTAACTCAACGACGCCTGGAAGTGGTTTCGCCTTGGTTTCACTCACTACAGGACCCCTCGAACACCCGACAAGTTGTGCAATTTCGAAAATGCTCGTGCCGAGCCTCCGGGCCATAACAGTCTGCCCTCGATCAAACTGGAATAGATCGCGCGCCTTCTCCGTTCTACACACGGACAGCACGCTCACTGATACTACATGCACCGTTCGTATATCGGTAGTAGGTCGGTGGTCATAATGTTCTGGCAGATCAGTAGTATGTATAGAAATATATTCAGACGTTGTTAGCGAACAGGAATTTGAAACTTCCTGGCAGATTAAAACTGTGTGCACTGACCGAGACTCGAACTCGGGACGTTAGCCTTTCGCGAGCAAGTGCTCTACCATCTGAGCTACCGAAGCACGACTCACGCCCGGTCCTCACAGCTTTACTTCTGCCAGTATCTCGTCTCGGCTAAGGTCCCGAGTTCGAGTCTCGGTCGGTGCACACAGCTTTACCTGCCAGGAAGTTTCATATCAGCGCACACTCCGCTGCAGAGTGAAAATCTCATTCTGGGAACAGGAATCTGTCGGCTTATGATTATAATACGACAGGATGGGCAAATAAGTGGCCTAGACGACTGGATGTGAATGTATGCATATAACCACACCCGGTGACACGCACACTACGTGAACGCCTGCCACGTGATCCACACCAGTTCAGAGCGTAGTGCTCGCTGTGTCACTGTGAATGGATAAGTGCAGTGGGGACGGTGGTACTCACAGTGGAGCAACGGATGTTCGTTGTGGAAAGTTAGGTGACAACAAAACCGTGGAATGGTGTGCTCAGTTGTTGGCTGAGAAGTTTAATAGTGCGAAAGTACCAGCAAAGAATGCCATGGAACGCTTAGTCCGAAAATGGAGTCAGTCAGGATCTGTTTAGAGCAAGTCAAAAAAACATTCCGAAACATGTCCAGACACCAGAAAATATGTCTGCAGTTCACCAGAAAATGCTTCAAAGCTATACTAAATCAACCCGACCCCTGTCGCAAGAGACCGGCATATCACGTCGATCATGCGGACGAATACTCCACCTGGATGTTCTCCGGGCTACTTTTATTTGCCCCCACCTTGTACAACAGAATCTGAATATGTAATAACAGTAAACATGGCTCAAGGTCGGAGAGAAGTTGGAAGAGGAGATGGACAGAAAGAGGGGGCAAGAGGAGATGGAGAAAGAGGGGGAGGAGAAGATGGACATAGGAAGATGGAGAAGGTGGTGGCGGTGGAGGAGGTGGAGGAGGAGGAGGAGGAGGAGGTGCACATGGACAAAGAGGAGGAGAGGAAGAGAAAGACAGATACAGGGAGTGGGGGGGGGGGGGGGGGGTGTAAGGAGACGGGACATGTATCCAATTCCCGTACAAGTTAGAAACGTGTTTTCTGTTTTCTTCCTTTTCCAAATAACCAGACCAAACCACAGCAACGCGTGGCTGGGAACAACTGTTATTTGAGAAAAAGAGCGCCCAATAAAATTCTGTTACAGTCAATTTAAAAATTCCTTAAAAGTGGCTTCTGTTTTAAAAGAAGTTTGGGAGGGTTAGAGAGACCACTTGGCTTGTAGATAAACATGTCTGTCGTGAGGCGGAGCGAGGAGATCGGCTGCGATAGCCGCGGGAACCTTGAACGCCAGCTGATCGAGTCCCGACAAACAGTGTCGTAAACGGCCGTTTGACGCTGTTGCCCTTCGTCTCTGTTGTCCCGAGGCGAATGCGGAACGCTCGCAAGGATAACGACTGGAACACGTGGAGGCCTCGACATTTGCTTAAACACGCGAGCCTTACGTCCCTCTTCGCACTCTGCCTCTATACGCAACAAGTTGCAGTCAGCAACCCGGTGAGACCGAACATTATTTCGAGGATCAAGGTCGCCAGGGGTTTTTACGCTCTACACATCTGTTCAATACCACAATGTCGCCTAAACAGAAACACTCTTTCCTTTCTAGAATATCCGAGGGTTAGTCAATATATAAGCCCCTAACTGAGGTAGAGATATCAGTGCCTTGTGTACCAGCCTGAGATTTATTTTACTTTTCAACAGTCTTCTCCTCTACATTTAAACACTTATCTCATCGATCGACAAGGCCCTAAAAATCTGCAGCTTGGAATTCCTGAGCATCATTCGTAGCCAATGAGTGACGTCTCAGTCAGCAACCAATTTATTTGGTTCTTACATTGCTGCAACCCACAACGCCGATGTGTCGTGGGGGTAGCGAAATACTCCTAGACGGTGAACGTATGGCGTCAGTGGACAACCAGGACGAACAAGACGCTCTTTGTTTGCAGTTTCTTCTTGTCTTTTGTTGAGTTACTGTATTCAATTTTATACATTTCCGTGAAATACGCTCCTAACCATATCCGAGACGAATAACACTACGAACATACTCTGTGTAAAATTCCTTGGCTCACAAAACTCACTCTGTTCCAATCTAGTACATATTTACAGCGCAGCTGCGTCTTGGTCTGAATCCAGATCATTAACGATTTTCCGCGAAATTCTATGTGGCGTCTACCTTCCACACATGTTCTACCACCTTGTAAATAAGTACAGGCACGAAGTTTAAAACAATATGCGGTAATATGCAGTTTGCGACTTATTTATTGACTCACCCTAGTAAGAGGACTTGCGACTTAACTGACGATTATTTGTGAGATAGAACGTCGCATGTCTTTCTGCACGTACGGAAAGGTCCACAATGAAGGACTTTCACATTTGGAGGGTTCCTTTGAGATATGATGATCTATATAAACAATTTGCCACATTTTTTTCCGTGCCGTGATTGTAGAAGTCTCCATTTTGGCTCTTCAGCAAACGTTATACCTCGAAAATCACTCCGTCAGTCTGGAAGTGCATACCGCGCAACAGATGATTCATCCGAGCATAAAGGAAGAAGTCACTGGGTGCCATGTCAAGAGTATACGGGATGTGAAGCAAAATTTGATAGTACAAAGGCCGGTCGGAGTGGCCGTGCGGTTCTCGGCGCTCGAGTCTGGAACCGAGCGGCCGCTACGGCCGCAGGTTGGAATCCTGCCTCGGGCATGGATGTGTGTGATGTCCTTAGGTTAGTTAGGTTTAATTAGTTCTAAGTTCTAGGCGACTGATGACCTCAGAAGTTAAGTCGCATAGTGCTCAGAGCCATTTGATAGTACAAAGGAGGAGCATGCATGATTGTGTCCTTTGTATAAGCACCTGTGGCGTTCGTATCGAACAAAATGACCCCTTTGATGAGTTTCCCGCGACGCTTTGTCTTGGAAGCCTCCTGTAACCTCGTCATATGAACTCGGTAGTATTTTCCTGTGACGGTATGCCCCTTACGAGCGTAATCTGTGACACCACACCGTGATAGTCTTCTTCTTTTTGTTTTTAAGTCGCATTACCCGATGATGATGGGACTTCTTTCTCGGAGGTGGTGATTCCACATATTTCCACTGCTTGCTCTGCTTCTTCCTATCGACGTCATAATTACGAGACAAATATTCGTCCACGGTGATTATGCGGCCAGAGTAGACCTGTGGATTGGCGTGACACATTTGCAGCATTTCCACTGCTTCCCCGGTTCAGCGGAGTTTTCGAATGTGTGTGAGAAGTCGCGGAACCCAAAGGTCGGCGACCTGTGTCGTGCAAGATACTGAGAACTGATAAATTTTCATATTTTCCATCATAGCCTCGATTGTGACACGTCATTCTCCACACACCAGAGCCTCCGCTTCTCTTGGAGATTCCCGCTTCTTCACAGTCAGATGGTCTGCCAGCCTGTTCTTAGTCATTCAGACTTGCTTGAGCACATTGGACTCCGCAAGTACAACAGTGTGGCTAGGTCATTACTGTGTCATAAGATCGCACAGTGTTGCCTTGTAGATCCACCAACTCTGTAAATGTTGCGGTGTTGTTTCTCGTCAGATGCAGGAAACGAATAACAGCATGATAGTCCACTTCATCAGTAAGCTGCGCCATTTTGTTTTGGTTCCTCTAGCGTTGTGCTATGGTACTGTGGTGCGGGGATTTCAATGTGTAAAAGGACAGTAAACAAAAACAAAAATTAATTACGTAACTTTATTTTTTTTCGAGGTGATAATTAAATCTTTACGACTTCTCCTCGTACAAGAGTGTTTAGTACATAGTGTTGCCGATGTGCTGGTGTGGAGGGCAGGCAGCGGACCCTGGGAGACAGGCGGGCCTCGCGAGGCAAGCCTCGAATTATAAGCAAAGCCAGCCAGCCAGCGCCGTGGGAAATGACGCTGGCCTGTGTCCTTGGCTGCCCCCTCCCAGCACAACAAAGAGAGGACCGAGTCTAGCTAGTTCATTACACTGTGTCCGGTAGTGATTTCGACCGTAAAGCGGCGTCCTTAGGCCCGTACCTTCACATGGTTTCCAAAGGGTCTGCGCATTCACCGGACAACGAGCTTTTTGCATACTCTTTCATAGAAAACCCTAATAATCTCACCGGACAAAATACGAGGATAAGTCAATTATTATCAACAATTTAGTTATATTTTTGTTTATTTTGGTAGTACTGTCGTTTTACGTTGATGACTCATGCTTTATTTATTTGTTGTTATAACTCTGCAATTTTTGCTAGGTTAGTTTCATTATCGCTGCCGTGCTGTTAATCATGGCTGCTCCGCTGTCTAATTGCACCAAAGAAGAGCAATGTTCAGTGATCCGTTTTTTAGTCTGAAGGCATATCAGGGACCGAAATTCATCGAAGACTTTTGGTACAGTACGGGAACAGTGTTTTGCTCCAACGGAGTGTCAAGGAATCGATTGAAAAATTCCGAAATGGTCACTCAAGTATTACGCACGATGAAGGAGCCGAACGACCGTTTACCGCCACAAATGAAGAAACCATTGAGCGCCCACGTGAAATGATTCTCTTAGGCAGACGATTAACTATTGACGACGTGGCACATCGTCTGCAAAAACACATGTGCTACAAAAAGCCACTGTTTCCTGCGCATGTACCCCGACATCAATACGAGATATGATCACCATGTACACGTACACAGGCCGCACAACGGGTTGGCATACTGTGGATCAGGTTGTCGAGCAGCTACTGGGGTATAGCATCCCACTCTTGCACCAGTGCCTGTCGGAGCTCCTGAAGTGTCCTAGGGGTTTGAAGGCGTGCATCGATACGTCGACCCAGAGCATCCCAGACGTGCTCGATGGGGTTTAGGTCTGGAGAACAGGCAGGCCACTCCATTCGCCTGGTATCTCCTGTTTCAAGGTACTCCTCCACGATGGCAGGTCGGTGGGGCCGTGCGTTATCATCCATCAGGATGAAGGTGGGACCCACTGCACCCATGAAAAGCCGGATATACTGGTGCAAAATGACGTCCCGATACGCCTGACGTGTTACAGTTCCTCTGTCAAAGACAGACCTGTACGTGCACCAACCATAATCGCACCCCACACCATCAAACCACGACCTCCATACAGTTTCCTTTCAAGGACACTAAGGGTTGGCATCTGGTTCCTGGTTCATCCCAGACGAAAATCCGGCGAGAATCACTGTTCAGACAATACCTGGACTCGTCCGTGAACAAAACCTGGGACCACTGTTCCAATGACCATGTACTGTGTTCTTGACACCAGGCTTTAGGGGCTCTCCTGTGACCAGGGGTCAGTGGAATGCTCCTTGCAGGTCTCCGGGCGAATAAACCCTGTCTGTTCAGTCGCCTGTAGACTGTGTGTTTGGAGACAACTGTTCCAGTGGCTGCGGTAAGGTCCCGAGCAAGGCTACCTGCAGTACTCCGTGGCCGTCTGCGGACACTGATGGTGAGATATGGGTCTTCTTGTGGTGTTGTACAGGGTGGACGTCCGGTACTGTAGCGCCTGGACACATTTCCTGTATGCTGGAATCGTTGCCATAATCTTGAGATCACACTTTGTGGCACACGGAGGGCTCGTGCTACGACCTGCTGTGTTTGACCAGCCTCCAATCACCCTAGTATTCTACCCCACATAAAGTCATCAATATGTGTTCTTTGAGCCGTTTTCAACATACAGTCACCATTAGCACGTCTGAAAACTTCAGCACACTTACTCGCAGCATCGTACTCTGACATGCACCAACACACACCTGTGTATGTGGACTGCTGCCAGCGCCACCGTGCGGCGACCGCAGGTCAGATGCACCGCGTGGTCATACAGCGAGGTGATTTAAACCCGCAAACCGCCGACCAGAGCGTTGGTTCACCATGTATCAGCATTATCCTTAATTATGAGCATGAGTGTATACATATCTCTTATGGGACTTAACTGCTAAGGTCATCAGTGCCTAAACTTACACACTACTTAACCTAAAGTATCATAAGGACAAACACACCCACCCATGCCCGAGGGAGGACTCGAACCTCCGACGGGACCAGCCGCACAGTCCATGACTGCAGCGCCTTAGACCGCTCTGCTAGTCCCGCGCGGCAGCATGAGTGTACTTTGCGCATAATAATTGACTTAGCCTCGCATTAGTCACCGTCTTAAATGAGCAAGCTAGTTGCTTTGCAGCGCTATAGAATGGTACAGAATGGTACCAGGCGGGGTCATATGACCCTTCACCGCTGTCGTAAGTCGTCAAGTTTGCCTATGTGCGTGTGTTCGCGCGCGGTTGTGTGTGTGTGTGTGTGTGGGGGGGGGGGGGCGCAATAACACGGCGCAACAACACTGGTCATAAAACCGACAGGAACTGGAGACAAGTTTCTCGCCTTACCAATCGGTTTCAACCCTGACAAGAATTTCTGCTGTCAGTGAATGCAGGTCTGTCTCAACAGGGAACTGTGAAGGAACTGCCGAACTGCATGCAGTGGGCATTTAGAATCGGGTACATCGCGAAAGACCATTTTCGCAATGGCACAGCGATCCAGTTAGGCGTATAACCCGTTGTCCGTGGACGATGCAGTTCAGATTTGAGGTGGTTTCCGTTATGTGTTGGGTATGGTCATCATCCCCTGACTTGGACTGTCACTCCGGTTACCGTGACGTGATCCAGGATGTTTATTTTATCATTCTCGGTGTTACCCTTTCTCCTACACGTTCATGACGAGTATGCTGCGACACTCCCATCTCACAAGATGACTACAACGATGCCCACGGCTCTGCACGCTCGCGTTCCTGGTTTAAACAACATTCATTTCCATTGTCCTGCTAAATTATCCGATCTTAACCGTGTAGAAGAGACAAGAAATATGTGGAATAGCGGGAATGAGGCAGCAATCAACATCCCCGCGGTTTTCTAGCTCTGAAACGTCTACTTCCAAAGTGGCGTCTGCCGGGTGTGACCTTCCCGAAGAAAGGTGTGGACTCCCTACATCTTCGAATTATCAAGGATAGATGTGCTGCTAAATGATGTTAGCGTGACATCTCCTGGAGTTGATCAGTTTTTTGTTCGCTGTGCTTACCATCGGGTATTTTTTCTGATCTGGCGAGAGCATGTGCTAGAATTTTACTGTAGTTGCTAAATGAAGAATTCGCGCTCCTCTGCCGTCACCAGCACAAGGGTGTTTCACCAGAATTGAAAGCTCAACCTATTACAGAGGAAGTTTGAAAGCTGGTGAACTGTATGATCGCAGAAATGCTGAAAGGTAGACTTTGAATATTGCTGCCAGAGACGTCAGTTATCATTGATAAGTAATGTTTTACGGAGCTCGAAATTTTTAAATCTGGATCTAAAGAACAACATTAAATGGAGTGAAAAGGAACTGGAAATTCTCGTTCTCAGTTAATTGAAATAACAAATATTGAGTACTTCAGTAGCCGCTGTAAGGCAATATTGAAGACGTTTGTGATGTGGTATGAAATTAATCATGGTTGGAAGTCATATATATTAAAAAATAAAATAAAAATGGGGATTCGAAGTGACTGACGAGCCGGAAACCGGGCAGGACACAGGCTAGATAAGAATAATGAAAATAGTTGTCCTGATTGAGTAAAAAATGCTTACATTATATAACAAAGGCAACTGAGCTGGAGGAAAATTGTATTCATCACTTTATACACAAGCATAATTAAAAAGAATTTGTAGAAAGTAGAATTGGCTTCCTGGACTTTAAAAAATCGAATCTGGTTATTACTAATGAAATTGATTACTGGATTTCAGGTATATTATGCAAACAACTAAGTTTTACAAATGCCCAAAAATTTTTCAGCACCTCCGCGTTATCATCAAGAGGTATTTTTACTCAGTTAAAAAGCTAGGGAAGTACGTGTACATCTGTTGAATTTCACAAAGTAATATACGATTCAGCTTGAGGAGTACCCATTAGAAAAGTTGCTGTATTTGAAATCAGTCACCATCGATGGTGTAGCAGTGGGTGGTGAGCTCTGTGGCAATACAAAGAAATGGAGAAAATCCATGACGATAAGGAAAACTCCGACGTGTCCTTCATGGCTTCGTCCGACTGCTCATTCAGAAGTAACAGGAATTTAGTTTTATATCTATTTTAAACTTTTCAGAAAGTTTCCTAAATTCAGGGACCGTAAAGTGATACGGAAAAGAGAAACACGAGGCAGCTATGCACTACGCATTGCACGCTGCAATAGCCTCCCGCGTCGAACATAACTGCCAACTTCGTCGTGGACAACCTTCGCCGGCCGGTGTGGCCGTGCGGTTCCAGGCGCTTCAGTCTGCTATGACCGCAGGTTCGAATCCTGCCTCGGGAATGGATGTGTGTGATGTGGTTAGGTTAGTTAGGCTTAAGTAGTTCTAAGTTCTAGGGGACTCATGACCTCAGTTGTTTAGCTCCACAGTGCTCAGAGCCATTTTTGAAGAACATTATTACCGCCGATATAAACCCGTCCAGGCGATAGCAGCGTCACCTACCGAGCAATGACTGTTAGTCAGACGTCTGACACACGCACAGTGCATTTGGGATCAGTGAGCGTGCTGTCCGTGTGAAGAATGGGGAAGGCGCGCGATTTATCTGAGTCTGACCAAGGCCAAGTTGCAATGGCACGGAGACTCGCCACGAACATTTCCGAAACTGCGCCAACTCGTCGGGTGTTCGAGGAGTGCTATGGTGAGTGTCTTGAAATAGTGGCGCAACCCAGGTGAAACCACTTCCAGACGCCGTGGGTTTAAGCGGCCACCCCTCATTACAGATGTCAGGCGTTGTAGGCTGGACAGATTGGCGACACAGGGCAGGCGGCGATCTGTGGCGGAACTAACATCAGACTTTAATTCTGGGCAGAGTACAAGTGTGTCTGAACACACAATGCACCATTCACTTCTAAAGATGGACCTCTCCGCAGCCGACCCATGCACGTGACAATGTTAACACTACGACATCGGCAACTATGATTGAAATGCCAAAGTGATCATAGGCACTGAGCGTACGCGCGGTGGCAGAGCGTTGGGTGGTACCTTCTTCATCAAGCCGACGGGAGGGCGCGAATCCGTCTTCTTCCAGGAGAACAACTGATTGACACCAGTACTGAGGATCGGAGACAAGCTGACGGCGGCTCCATTATACTCTCGAGAACATTCACGTGGCCATCCGTAGGTCCAGTAGAGCTCGTGCAATGCACCAACAACCAACGAGTATCGTACACTGGTTGCACAGCACGTACACCCCTTTATGGCGATCATGTGCCCCAACGCAAGTGGCGTTTTTCTGTAAGATAATGCCCCGTGTCACAAGGCAAGAAGTGTGACGGAGTGGTTTGAGGAACACAGTGGCAAATTCGAATTGATGTGTTGCCCGCCCCCCCCCCCCCCACTCCCCCCCCCCCCCACCCGCCCACCCCCTACTCGCTAGATCTGAACCCGATCGAACATGTCTGGGATGTGATTGAAAGTGGCGTCAGAGTTCATCGCCCCACTCCCCGGAATTTGCGGGAATTAAGTGATTTGTATGCCAACGGCCTTGCCGCTCTCGACAGATCACCGATGTTAAACGCTGTCGGTTTTGGCTAGCAGTTGAGATGGGTGACCGTCCGGTCTGCCGACAGCTGTTGACAAGCGGGTGCACTCAGCCCTTGTAAGGCAAACTGAGGAGCTACTTGATTGAGAAGCAGCGGCGTCACAAAAACTGACGGCGGTCGGGAGAGCGGTGTGCTGGCCACACGCCCCTCCATAATTGCATCCAGTGACGCCTATGGACACGGCGGTCGGTCAGTACGGTTAGGTGGACATGCCGCCTATTAGATAGGTCATAATGTTCTGGTGTGTATTGGAGGTTGTTCAAAAATGGCTCTGAGCACTATGCGACTTAACCTCTGAGGTCATCAGTCGCCTAGAACTTAGATCTAATTAAACCTAACTAACCTAAGGACATCACACACATCCATGCCCGAGGCAGGATTCGAACCTGCGATCATAGCAGTCGCGCGGTTCAGGACTGAAGCGCCTAGAATCGCTCGGCCACTGCGGCCGGCTCATAATGTTCTGGTAGATAAGTGTTCGAGAACGGAAAAATAGGTATCGCTCTCCTTCCACCGTCTAAAAACTTTCGATATGTTAGCTATATTTCTTATATAGCAATATATTATTTAAAATGCACCGAACATAAACTGATCAGCTACTACATTCTTCAGTGCAAACATTTCAAAATATGCGCGATGGTTTACCTTACTTCGCTTGACTTGAATTTTCCCTGGCCGTGGATCGCACAACACTTTGAATGTTAACAACATAACAGCGCTACAAACCATTGTCGTCAAGTTAGAAGTTGGTGGATGATCGTGCTTAAAAACTAGTATGTTAACCTCTGAAAAGCAAGATCACACACTATATATGAAACAAAGAACACAAATGGCATAGGCGAACAACAAAACATTTTGGTGCCAAACATTAACTTGGCATCTTAGAGGAGAAAAGTAGTAACGGAACGACTGTAATACGTTGCACAATAGTCGTCTACTTGTTCGTTTACTGATTAACGCCTTTTTTGGCTGTAGTGGATTTGCAGATATGTATTTATTGATGAAAGATACTAAGAAATGTACTGGTCAGAGCGGTTGAAATATTGATGAATACTATGAGTGTCAGCCACGTTCGTGAAAGATGTGAGATCAGGGGCACATTTAAGCACGGGCTATCGATAGCCTAGGTGCTTGCACTACAAAACATATAAACAGAAAAAACCGTTACTGTCGGTTGTCTTACAGTCGTGAAAGAAGTAGACAATTATTTTGTAAGGGATTATTCGGCTGAATTTTTCAGTGGGCAGCCCATATGAATTAAGTCGGCATTCAGTTTTCATACAGCGCACGTCGTCGCATCGAATTATCAGTGGCTCCCAGTTAATCTACTGGAACTTCATCTGGCAAAATCGCTAGGACTTTTAAAAGATTTAACAGCTTAAAACGAATTCAATTTTGCGCAAAGCTGATTTCTTCCATGTCGCGTCGGGGACAGAAAATGCTAATACAGTATTAGTTAACTGCAAAAGAGTTCCCAGAACTAGTCTCGTTTATAAACAGGAACAATGGCCACATAGTTCTAGGGACAAAAAGTTCGTTGGGACCAGATGTTATTAGCAGTGAAGCTCCAAATTCTGATTGAAAACTTTGTGCCACAGATGGATCAAACATGGTTGTCGGATGCGCTGATTGATCTCGCTGCCTCAGGAGCAATAGTGGCGGAACATCTTAAGGGAAACTTTAAGAACACCTCGTGTAAATTTCCTCGTCATGATGCAGTATCAGATGGAGATTTCAACTTACAGCCATAGACTGGGAGACTCACGAGATCAATGCCGGACGTACGACGAACGCCCGGTATCTGTTAAGACAGTGCGGTGAAATTTGGCGTTAATGGGCTATGACAGCAGACTACCGACGCCCACGACATGACTTGCATTGCCTCCCGTGGACTCGTGGCCATATCGGCTGGACCCTGGACGACTGGAAATCTGTAGCCTGGTCCCATGAGTCCGGATATCAGATGGTAAGAGCAAATGGTAGGCTTCGAGTGTGGCGCAGACCGCACGAAGCCATTTACCTGTCAACAATGCATTATGTAAGCTGGTAGTGGCTGCATAATAGTGTGGAATGGATTGGGTCCTCTGGTCCAACTGAACTGACCATTGACTGGAAATGGTCATGCTCGGCTACTTGTAAACCATTTGCAGCCATTCAATGCCATGTCACCGGGCTGCAATTGTTCGCGATTGGTTAGAAGATCGTTCTGGACGGTTCGAGTGAATTATTTGGCCATCCAGATCGGCCAACATAACTCCCTTCGAACGTTTTTGGGACATAATCGAGAGATCAGTTCGTGCACAAAATCCTGCACTGGCGACACTTTTGCTATAGAGGCAGCGAGTCTGAATATTTCTGCAGGTGACTTCCAACGACTTTAGTCCACGCCACGTCGAGATGCTACACTAAGCCAAGAAAAAGGAGCCCCGACACCATATTACGACGTATCTCATGACTTTTGTCAACTCAGTGAATGACGTGCAGAGCCTTTACACTCGTCTCGCAGTTGATGTAGTCATAGTCCACGCCGATGGCTCGAGTAACCCTCATCGCCGGCATTGCCGTTGACGTTACTGTTGTCGGCCATTTTATCTGCTTTCTCTCTGTAGCCTGTCGTGTTACCATGACCATCGGCGCCGTTTCCCTCGCGGATGCCTTCGTGTTCTGAGCTTTTACGGTTTCCTCGTAGCGCCGCGTCCATCTTTACAACCCGAATGCTTTGCGGTCAGGCGGCAGCAGGGTCTCTGTTCCTTTAGTGCTGCCGGCCCGTCTGTTTTACGGCCCACTGTAGCGACATACGTGTCGGCTACTCGCCCTTGTTACGACATTCCTACTGCTGTCCCACTTGAATATCTCCGGGACTTTGTGTAACACAGAAGTCAGATGTTACACGCTCAGGAGGGACGAATAGCCTGCATTACAGGTGACGAACTATGGTAAAGTCCTGCACTGTGCTGTCTAGTTAGCGACAGTTCTTAGTTGCAGTTACTGAGATTGGAGTTATGAAAAATTTCACCCTGTCTCGCGGGCCAAAGCGAGGCTGGCGACCCCAATTTAGAATTTTTAATAGAGTAACAGACCAGAGACAATCAGGGTTCGCCAGTAAACGTTCCTGATTAAATCTGTAGAGCAGTACGTCACATAATTTGTCTACCGTGCCGCGCTTCAACAGTGCGTGGATCGCGACCGCGAGTGTCATTTTGTGCAACGCCTCGGTAACAAAAACGGACAAAAGGAACGCTTCAGCTTGGTCAGCAACAGGTTCCCCTACCGTTCGTCGGCTTGACATAGTGGAAAATGTATCAAGCCCCCCACTTTCATCGGTGAAACATCCACCATGTACCTCAATAGTGCCCTGTTGGGAAGAAGGACGCTTCAACTCACGTAGCTGTTGATGTATTCGTACCCTTCCATCATCATATGTCAATGTGTAAGCCGACTCTTCAGTCCGGGCGTTGTTTCTCCATTCTGTGAACGGCTAGTTGCGGCTTACCTGCACAGTGGAAATCTTTGGTCCCTATCGTGTGAGATTAACAGACGTACGGCTGTAGAACTATTACCCCTTGCCCCTATAGCGATGATGTGCGTTTGAGCACCGTGACTGATCAGCGTTTGCTGAATGGGCTATGGCTACTTCTTGTACTGTAACAAGCCGCCGACGGCGATTGCGGTCAATAAGAAGTTAGTTGCCGGCAGAAACCGACCCCGGCAGCAGCCGTTTTCTCCAAATCGAGGTGCTCACGGCACACACTCGACAAGGTGGCACTTGTAAATCCGTTAGCCTGGTGCCCGCACGACTTCTTTGAAGAGTTCCGTGCGTCGTGCCCCTACGATCTTGCCACTCTATTCAAATTCAAATTTGTGTGAAATCTTATGGGACTTAATTGCTAAGGTCATCAGTCCCTAATCTTACACACTACTTAACCTAAATTATCCTAAGGACAAACACACACACCCATGTCCGAGGGAGGACTAGAACCTCCGCCGGGACCAGCCGCGCAGTCCGTGACTACAGCGCTTCAGACCGTTCAGCTAATCCCGCGCGGCTTGCCACTCGATCACATACTCTCATGCCCCGTATCGTGCCCATCATGCGCGCTGTCACGCCGACGTCCAGTAAAATGTCTGACGACATACTGATCACGTGACAAGCCGAACTATTCCGTTCGCTGTGTCAACAAGAGTGGTATTTCAACGCAGCAAATTTATTTCATTCAGTTGGTCACGAACACAGAAGACAATGGAATTCAATGGACCAGTTCTCAACTTTTATCTATGCGGGAGCAAACTTGTTATTCTCATGTTTTCTTGATTTAGTTTACTGTTTGAAGTTGCACGTAATTGCGCTCTATCAACACTGGAAATAAACACAAGTCCATATTTTATATTTGGTCCCCCCCCCCCCCCTCTCTCTCTCTCTCTCTCTCTCTCTCTCTCTGTTTCTGTCTGTCTCTCTCTCTCTCTCTCTCTCTCTCTCTTTCATAGAGAGAACATTTAATCTAAATCAATTCTGTAATGTACACAGTTTGGATCTCACAGACTTGCAAGTGGATTTGTTTGTCAGTTATGAATCGAATAGTGTTCCAGGCATTAGATATGTGATTCTCAAGCGATCTCGAAATCTCTGCTGCCACATATCGGTCCTCCATCGCTTTTAATTATTCAGATATTAAAAAAAATTAAGTCAAACGTGCCATGGTTTGGGTTCCATGCTAATGCGCGGGTGCACCCCGCCTCCCTCCTGTCCCTGTCACGCAAATTTTGCTTCCTGAGACAATATACAGGTGGTTGGACAAAGGGAAAATTTTGCCACTTAAAGTGTGCTCCCGTTTGTTGTAGCTGTGCAGTACTCTAGTGTTCAAACACTTGGGTTCATGATAGCTTCTTAAGAAAGCATAGTCATTTATCTTCAGGCGTACTTCGCGAAACACTGAAGTGCAATGCAGAGGATTGTTCTATCATACCCTATATTATGGAGCGTGGAGGAATGACTGCTGTTACCAGTTTCATTTTAGGATAGATTCCGGAAGCTTTCTGCGCTCTTTCTCGCAGGACGTACAGCACTATTCTTGGAGCTTCTGTCAGTTGAAATTTTTCAGCCGTATGTTACTCTCTCAACAAACATGCCTCTGACGAGTCGGACCGCCATTCTTTGTCTACGCTTAATGTCCCTAACAATCAGACCGGATCTGGGTCCCATATAATTCAGCAGTACGCAGGTATGGGCCGAACAGATTCATTGCATCCCGTCCCTTTCATAGACGTACTACACTGCCCCCCTATCCTACTAATGATATATCTAAACACTGTTACACCCAAAAATTTGTACGAATAACGTCTTAGTTGTGACTGATATTCTGTATGTATTAGTTGCGACTGATATTCTGCATGCTGAGGTCACCATCACCACATTTTTATGTTTTGTGAAGTGCACAATTTTGCACTGCCGTACATGACCAGGTTGCCAAACTTCGCACATGATCAATACTTCGCTTTGCCGAGCTCTGCCCTTTCTTAACGGAGAGAAACGTTGAGTAGTGAAAGTATCCTTGTGTATGCCTCAAGTGAGTGTCACAGGAACATTACTGATTACGAAATACAAGGTGGTCCATAGGTGTGGGCCCACCCACCTAAAACAAAAACAGGTAGATAAACATGTAGAAACTTACCGAGCGACAACGCTGCCCCGTCTCCGCCACTGCAGTCTGTCAATTACAAACTTGTGTTAGTCGAAGTGTAACTCATATCTTGCGCACAACGCGAATAACTATAAATCGCCAAACACTATCGGTAGGAAAATATTGTTTTTTACTTCTGGACGTAGCGTAATCAATTGTTGGTGCATGACTGTCGACATAACACTACATGCAGCTATAGGAAAAATCCCAAGAAATAGATAGCTGATGTGGGTTGGTATCGGACCCTAATAGTGTATCCTCGTTCACAAAAGGTGGCTTAGAGAGTATCTAGACACAGCTGTAGATGCGGAACTGGATGTTACTACAATTTTCACGGGACACAATTTCATCCTAGATAATTGGATATCTGCGAGAAGCTAGAGATTGCAATTAATACTGTCTGCTTCGTCATTAATTTAGAACAGGAGCAGTAACGTTACTACCACACTTACCCCTGGAGCACACCAGACAGTCTTACAGTATCTAGATGATCATCTATTCAGGAAATGCGCTGTGTCCTGCCCGTCGGGTAGTTCGCGATCCAAGCGCAGACGTTGTTCGATACCCCACAGAAACGTATTCTGATTAGAGGGTGCGGATGTGGTCCGATTAACGTGCTTTTGGCAGTGTAGAAACGCCAAATCGCCCTTGTTCATCCAGTCTTAATCTATCAGTAAAACGTATAGGAATGGGGGAAAATCTAGTTCCAGCAGCCTCACATTGGCTGTACTGTAGCCTGCGTGTGCCTGTGAAGGTACGGAACTGTGGGAAGCAGTGTCGTAAGAATGCGCCAGCTTCCGCCGTTGCTGGGTGCCCAAAGTGGAAGGGTGCAGGGTCCGTTAGCTGTTGGGGACGTGGCGGCACGCACAACACGCACTGGAATGGAGCATTGTGCGCGGGGCGTCGCCGCCGACGCCCGTCCGTCCGCAGGACAAAGGCGCGCTGCAGGACGATCACCTCTGCGACACGTGCCCCGCACCACTCACTGAGGCGCTGGGGCTGCACATCCCTCCTCTGGGTGCAACTAGCCTACATTACGGGAGAACAAATGACACGTACCAAACGTGCATGACGGAAAGAGTTGTCCGAATTATAACTCCGAAACGCCGAGAGGAACGTCGCAACGCTGTCGCGATAACCGTACAGCGATTAGTCAAAATAATACCAATACTTATGAAAATAAACAGAATCTTTGTTAGTAGGCTATCGACTTTTCTTTTTGCATGTATTTAACATTGGTTTGAGAGATATAAGCGGGAAAATGTAGTATGTACCCATTCCTGTCGAAGTGTAATTCCGAAAGTGGGCAGCTTCCTCTCCAAAGTACCCCGCTTTCTCCACAAAGGAACATTTACATTGATTACTTCTCACATTTTCCTACAGGAGGTAATAGTGGTCAAACCAAGCAGAAAAATTCAGCAAACGAATAGCTGTTGAGGAATGGGCCAATCTGCCCCCTCATCCCCGTCTGTGCAGAATGTGATTACCACACATGCTGGCACATCTTCCAGCCTATCTTCGCAGTGAATCACGCGCTGTTTCAAATACACCTGGCTCCATTCGGATTGCTTCACACGTATCGGTCACGTTCTCCTGTAACATATGCATAGTGTCGTCGAGTTGAGCGTCCATTAACTCCTTTAAATGTCCCCATGCCAGAAATCGTACGGATTCAGGTCGCATTAACTGGAAGGCCACTTCACGGTACCACGTCGACCAATCCATCGCCCTGGAAAGGCTACAATGAGGCACTGTGCCTCGCACAATCCGTAGAAAATGGACAGTGCATAAACCACAATCGTTGGTTTTTCTGCAAGGGTAACTTCGTCCAGTAGCAGTGTTAATTCATGTGCAATGAACTGAAACAGTAAGACGACCTACACTACCGAATACGGGATATTTCGCGTCACAACTGAGACTGCGTATATCTTAACGCGTGTTGGTTCCGGACGTGTGATGGTTCAAATGGCTCCAAGCACTATGGGAGTTAACATCTGAGGTCATCAGTCCCCTAGACTTAGAACTACTTAAACCTAACTAACCTAAGGACATCACATACATCCATGCCCGAGGCAGGATTCGAACCTGCGACCGTAGCAGCAGCGCGGTTCCAGACTGAAGCGCCTAGAACCGCTCGGCCACAGAGGCTGGCCCGGACGTTTGATTTTAAGAAGTTTCTTCTAGTTTTAACCAATACCATCTCCTGTAGGAATATGTGATATACAGCGTGTTACAAAAAGGTACGGCTCAGATTTCAGGAAACATTCCTCACACACAAATAAAGAAAAGATGTTATGTGGACATGCGTCCGGAAACGCTTAATTTCCATGTTAGAGCTCATTTTAGTTTCGTCCACCTACGCTCAATGGAGCACGTTATCATGATTTCATACGGGATACTCTACCTGTGCTGCTAGAACATGTGCCTTTACAAGTACGACACAACATGTGGTTCATGCACGATGGAGCTCCTGCATATTTCAGTCGAAGTGTTCGTACGCTTCTCAACAACAGATTCGGTGACCGATGGATTGGTAGAGGCAGACCAAATCCATGGCCTCCACGCTCTCCTGACCTCAACCCTCTTGACTTTCATTTATGGGGGCATTTGAAAGCTCTTTGTCTACGCAACCCTGGTAGTATTGTGGGCGGCTGTGATACAATACGCCATTCTCCAGGGCTGCATCAGCGCATCAGGGATTCCATGCGACGGAGGGTGGATGCATGTATCCTCGCTAACGGAGGACATTTTGAACATTTCCTGTAACAAAGTGTTTGAAGTCATGCTGGTACGTTCTGTTGCTGTGTGTTTCCATTCCATGATTAATGTGATTTGAAGAGAAGTAATAAAATGAGCTCTAACATGGAAAGTAAGCGTTTCCGGACACATGTCCATTTAACACATTTTCTTTCTTTGTGTGTGAGGAATGTTTCCTGAAAGTTTGGCCGTACCTTTTTGTAACACCCTGTATATATTGTAAATACATTGCACGCTTATATATACGCGCGCGTGTGTGTGTGTGTGTGTGTGTGTGTGTGTGTGTGTGTGTGTACGCGCGCAAGCGCGTGCTATACACGAGGTTCCTTGTTACAAGGCAGTGCACGTTGTAATAAATTGTTTCGAATTATCTTTTCTATTGTGAATGTTTTCCGTATGTATTTCAAAGAATTTGTACAGTATGAATGAGATTTTTCACTCTGCAGCGGAGTGTGCGCTGATATGAAACTTCCTGGCAGATTAAAACTGTGTGCCGGACCGAGACTCGAACTCGGGACCTTTACCTTTCGCGGGCAAGTGCTCTACCAACTGAGCTATCCAAGCACGACTCACGCCCTGTCCTCACAGTTTGGAAGATAGGAGACGAGGTACTGCAGAAGTAAAGCTGTGAGGACGGGTCGCGAGTCGTGCTTGGGTAGCTCAGTTGATAGAGCACTTGCCCACGAAAGGCAAAGGTCCCGAGTTTGAGACTCGGTCCGGCGCACACAGTTTTAATCTGCCAGGAAGTTTCAATTTGTACAGTATCTAATCCAAAGGATGATAATTAAAAAACAATCTTGATCTCAAATTTCTTTTAATCGGAGTGACCGGTTTCAATCCATAAGGATCATCTTCAGACTCTGAAATAACACACCTATAGATAGAGGGATTCTTACAGTAACGTATATACACTGAAATAAGATTACAAATTAGACATACCCAGAACGGCAGGTGGACTTCCATGGAGCAGACTGCGGCGATCTACGACGCTGAACTGACTGCTAAATGGATAGGCAGGGAGTGGTCTTAAATAGCACTAGTCCCACTCACCGTCCTGTGTGTGACATCAGTGTTAACCAATCAGAAGTACAGTGTGTACTATTAGCGTAAAATGTATTACGATAGTCTATATTGCTAAGATTTGAACGTGAAAATGTCACGGTACAGCGTGCCTGAGCGTATAGCGCTCCTGGAAGCCTACTGCGGCTCAAAGGAAGTTTTCGACCAAGTTGAAGCTGATGACTACCGGTCCAAGTGTGCTAACAATCATACTTGGTTCTTAAGTCTGAGAGAACAGGTAGTGCTCGTGATGTCAGTGTTGGCAAAGTTGGTCGTCCAAAAAGGATAAAAATATCTGAAAATATCGAGAAGACATGCGATATGTTCCAAACCAGCCCCACTAAATCGATTAGACGAGCCGTACAAGAGGTGGGAATCAACCGGGAGACACTGTGAGAAATGTTGCTGAAGACCTGCATCTCTTTCCATACAAAATTCAAACCCAACAGACATCAAGGCACAGGTTCAAGGAACAGCGTTTGTGTTTCGCCAACGCTATTGTCCACAGAATTCCCGAACAGGACTTTGATGTGAATATGATGTGGTTTAGTGACAAAGCCCAATTTTACTTGGATTGGTTCGTCAATAAGCAAAACTGGCGCGTTTGGGGAACTGAGAATCTGCATTTCGCTACGGACAAGCCTCTTCACCCTCAACGGGTGAATGTGTGGTGTGCAATGTCCAGTCATGGAGTAATCAGTGCAAAATTCCTTGATGGCACGGTGACTACCGAAGCGTACGTGAAGGTTTTGGAAGATGATTTTTTTCCCATTGTCCAAAGTCACCCTGATTTCGACAAGATGTGGTTTATGCAAGACGGAGCTCGATCCCATCGAAGCAGGAGAGTGTTTTATGTCCTGGAGGACCACTTCGGGGACCGCATTCTGGCTGTGTGCCGCTGGCATGGGCCTCAATTGGCCACCATATTCTCCGGATCTGAACACATGCGATTCCATTTTTTGGGGCTATATTAAAGACAAAGGTGCAGAGCAATAAACAGCCGTTCAGTATTTCATCGACAGCATCAATGTTCCGACACTTCCTGCAGGGCATGCAGAATTTCGCTATTCGTCTGCGCCACATCATCGCCAGGAATGGTAGGCATATCGAAAATGTCTTAAAGTAAATCCGAATACCTGTAGTGAAGTTTACATGTTCAATAAAGTGTGTGTATGCCGTAGTTTGTAACTTATTTACTACGCCGTAGTTTGTAACTAATTTACGTTTCTTCATATAGTTCAATAATTATCACCATGTATGAGCCTATATGTGTATTAGAAGATCAGGTCTTTTTTCTCCTTGGTAGTTTCCTGAAAAAGGTTGACATTGGTTTTAATGAGCAGAAGAAGGTGATGAGCCTTTCTCCATTCTTACTGATGCGTTTGCGTGCAGGAACATTTCCTTCTATTGCCTTGCATTTCTCTTCTCTGCCTATCTGTGCGTTGAAGTCTCCTACGAGTAGTTTTGCGTGGTGCTTTGGTATTTTCGATGTCTCATTTTCTAGTTCCTCCCAAAATTGTTCTATTTTTTCTGTATTTCTTTCTGTTGTCATTGTTTGTAGTTGCATGTGAATTTATGATGGTATATAGCCCTTGTTTGCTGATCTAAACGAAAGAAGTGATATTCGCTCTGAATTCTGTTAGATTCCGTTTGACCATGAAAGCTTTCCAAGCACAGTGACTTCCTGTTTATTCTTTATGGCCGGCTTTCCTTTATAAATCCTCTAGCCCTCAGATTAAAATGCTTTTTCATCGCGGTATCAGATTTCCTGAAGTGCTAGCATGAGTTTGTCGCGTCTGTTTAATACATCCGTCAATTGTTTAAGTTCCCCAGTCTTTAGTAAATTGTTGATGTTCAACATGTCTAGCAGATGTTTCTTCTTAGGCCGTATGCTACAGGTTCTAGGAAGCTCCGACCCTTCCGTGCGTGATGTTCAAGGCACTCCAGAACCCGACGGCCTACTTGCATCACTGTTTCCAGCGAAGAAGGATCGTTTACGTGCTGGAGTAATTTTCTGTTCAGTGTTTACCATCTCGTCTTTGTTGAAAGTACATTAGGAAGTGGTGTTAGCCTCTTCGTTGGATGTTGCATCTGTGATCGAATCGCCAGATCGGTCTGGGTCTTAACAGGCAGCCGAATATGGGAACGGAGGCCTTTCATAGCCGATCACTTTGGCAACAGACGTTACTGATTTTTGCAGCCGCCATCAACACGTAGAGAGACGCTGACCACGTAGCCGATTGTTGCAAGTCAAATGCGACGTGGATTTTTGTTCTGCTTGGTGGGTTGCCTCTTCCGTTAGACACATAGTACTGAGGTCCTTCCTCTCCGCCTTCTTTGCCGTTGAGGTTAAGATCTTCATTCGCCTCTTCTTCACCTCAACTGCCACGTTGCTGACTAACTGGCTTCCTCTCTCCTCTTACCAAGCGACCAGCTATCAGAAATAGACTGCCCCGCGTTGGTCGTCTGGATCATTGAGTACTAAGCACTGCGCCACGTCGAGGCTTAGTCCTTTGAGTGTGTGTGTGTGGGGGGGGGGGGATCCATTTTAGATAGTTAGATTTTTCTTGTTTGGAATTTGGAACATAAGCGGACAAAGTCAATCCCTAATTGGTCTTCTGTTTTGATTTTTCAATTCTCCATGCGCATATTTCTATATAATACCATTCTGATAACAAAATAGTATTGTCATAGCACGACTGGAGAACTGTTGTTGCCGCCTAGCCGTCGCAAAGGCTGGCTGTGATGCTCCGTGGTTTTTTTTTTTTTTTCTTTTTTTTTTTTTTTTTTTTTTTTTTTTTTTTTTTTTTTTTTTTTTTTTTTTTGCGTCTCCCCTTCACAGGTCAAGTAATCGGTGCTTTACGTTATAAACGATATCTGAGAAATTCTAAGTCCAGAACTTTACAACTTAACTATTTCTCATTGTTTTTGTATATTACTCGCATATCACTAACAGATGATTGTCGTGCAGCCACGCGAAACTCTGAGCGCGTCTCCTCACGCACAGGGTCCCAAGTAGTCAAGAGCATAAAAGCCGGTAGTGCGTTATAACAGAACATATCAAATTAATACACACTAATCCGTGATGAGTGATGAGCCGGCGCAAAGGAGGGGAAGGGGGGGGGGGGCTTTCGTAGATCTCTTCCCACTCCCCCCTTACACACACAAACCAAATATAACCTGCCATCATCCCAATTCTGACGTATCACTGATGATTATGATATTAAAAACAAAATAAATGGATAACTACGATAAAACAAAAATAATTTGTTCACATCGGTGCGTAGTACATTGCTTTAGCATAACTCCCAAGCCAACACATTTCAGAGAAATACAACATTTCGGAAGCATTTGTCAGAATATGTAATTCAGTTACGAACTCTAACAGCAACTAAATCTCATAACCCTGATAAAACCATAATTTATGAAAAGTAAAATGTGTTTTACGTTTGCTATGTATAAGTTTCGGGTGATGGTTCTTTTTTTTGTTAATATTTTTTGCAGTTTTCGCAATAATTAACTCGTGACAAGTTAGCAGTTTCAAGCCTAAATCTCACAGAAAAATTACGGAAAAATTATCAAATTCACATATGCATAGGTATCTCTAGTCTTTGAACATACGTGAAACTTATTCTTAATTTTAATCAAACTCAGTTGTTTGTTTTTCTTTCGTCACGTAGGTGTCTTTTTCGCGTGCGAAAAGTTTCGTGCCAGAGACAATGCTTTGCATGGTGCAAGTGGTATCACAGTCGTAACCGAACTTGCCAGGCTCCCGCTCGTGTGTTGCTGGTGGGAGCAGCCGAGCCCTCTTACTTTCAAATGCTAACGGCATATGGTTCTATAATGTTTCAGTGACAGAGAGTAGCCGCTAGCCGCAATGCGGTGTCCGTACGATGCTTCACAGGGGCAGGCGTTCAGAATCTCCAGTTCCGTGAAGCATTTTTGACCAGACGTTACGCACACTGCGGGAAGAAGTAGGTCGACTGTGATCCAGGAAGTCGTGTCGCCTGGACCTGAAATGTATGTGCAGCCTTGCGCTTTCAACGGGTCGTACAGCCACTGCGAGTTCACACCAAGTGGGTCAGCTTAAAATAGACGCCGCTGTTTGACTTACCGCCAGTCCCTTGTGACGTGGCCTCATGTAGACACTCGGCTCCTCCAAGCCATATACGACCTTAACCCAGGCGTTCAAGCAACGAAGATGCCAACTTTGAGCATGAAAATACCTACAATTTCTTTAATGGTTCTTTTGCTTAAAATCGGTTCTTACTAAATCTTGTAACACATTATGATTGCTCAGAGTAACCTCTACTTATGACATCCGAGTATGACACACACAGAAAGAAATCCGTATTTGGGAAAGAGATAGAATTATCTGGTATCCTTTTCCCAGCATTTTATGTTCTTAATATGTCATAATTAATGAATTTGTTGCAAAACAGTTTATCATCAGTTACTACATTTCCATCACAAGGCGTCCAGCATTTCTGGGCGTTATTTAAATGACATAATTACATTTTATTACCTCCTATTTGATATCATGCTCATTATCTCAATTTCAAGTCAGCAACATTAATTCAGTTTTTCTTTGCGACCAGATGATGATAACCGTTCAACAAAGGGAAACTTGAAAATAACTCTCGAAGTACTTCATCACCTGGAAAGGGTACAATACCAGCCGTTGATTGAAACTCGTGTAAAGAGCGATTTTCGGGAAATGAATTTATCAAACAGTGGAATTTGGTCTTTGACGAGACATGATGCGGGAATAGGGATACACATTTGGAATCTGTGGATAGAAAAGGCTCTTGTGCAGCATCCAGTTATTCTGAACTGCAAAATGTAATCACATCACGAAATAAGTAACATGTTCGTATCATATTGGTTGGTTCGACACTAGACACAAGACTAAAACTGATGTGCACCAGTTGCCGTCAACGGTTGGGTGAAGTCTGCCTTAGACCGTACTGGTGAGAATAAGCATGCCATTTCGTCTGTTTCCGTTATCCAAAAGTCACAAAACTAGAGTGGGAATGTTAACGCCGTCGCTAGCGTGCTGAGTGATAAAATGAGGTTAACTTGGGCCAGATGATAATCACGTAGGTGTTACACGCTTACCACAATGTGGCAGTTGGCATTGTTGAGTGGCTTAGCCTACCAACACCACATTTCATGATCTGGGGCGCCATTGAATTGATGGGATGATGATATCTGTGTGCTGAGGGTTCAGTAGTCATTACTTCGGGGAAATATTAGACTTGAGAGGCGCTGCCACTCGTTTACATAACGGCGGAAGTCATATTTCCCTGTGATTGTTGGAGACCCCGTGTGAAGAGGATCAATAGGTTAGGGACGTCCAATACCAGATTGGAAACATTTGGTATCTTCACCACAGTGAGATAATACTTCGGTCTCTATAGATATACTTAGATAATACAGAAACAAAATTGTGGATACCGATGTTATGGGAAACTATTGGTGGCGTATGCACTTTTAAGCTTTTCTAGAACACAAGGCTAATTGTGAAAATGACGCTGTGTTTTGTTCAAGCGACTAGAATATAAAATCAATTATAAACTTTAGGATCGATGCATAAACATTCAAAATGGAAACAAAATACGGGCACAACATAAATTTTATACCACCCATACGTGCAATTACTGCAGTGTATCATTGTAAACTTTTTCTTAAGGCAATAGCACTTATTTACAGTGAGCTTATGTGAAAGAAAAAAGGACTGGATTTTTGAATAAAAGGCGATATACAGGAATTACACTATGTTTGCTTGAACCAGCTAGAGCACAAAATAAACACGCGAACCAGTTTTTCAAGTTAGTGGATGCAGATTTAACATTACTATTAATATTCCTCAAGTCTCATCAGTTCATTGTAGACTGCGCATGGTATTTAATTTTTATTGGTGCGCTACGTTTCCCGCATTTCATGTACGTTTTGTAGCTGTTGTTACTGTCTTCAGTCGGAAGACTGTTTTGATGCAGTCCTCCACCCGTCATCCTGTGCAAACCTCTTCCTCTCTGCATAACTACTACAACCTATATCTATTTGAACCTCTTACTGTATTCATGCTTTGATCTCCCATTACTATTTTTAACCTTCCTACGATTTCTTGATGCCTCAAAATGTGTCCTCTCATCCGATCGACTCTTTTAGCCATGTTAACACATACATACTGCATACTAATTTTCATTAAACTGACAGTGAAAGGTTATTATTTTCTTCAACATGATTCAATACGTCCGACAGTGGTACTCTAATATTTAGTTACTTCGAAACTATCGAATACTTGATATCGATATTAATAACATTGAATGGATACTTATTAATATCAGCAGTCTCGGAACTTGCCTACGGCAGGTACGACACTTCTTTAGCATCCACATTCGCTTGAGATACTCATCGTACATATCGGAGACATAGTTGTTCGACATCTTGTTTCTCCTGATATTTTACGTGTTCTCATGTACATTATTTACAATATAAAATTAATATGTGTCGCAAGCAATTCTCACAAACGTTAGCATGCGTAACGGTCAAATGCAAGAGGTGAAGATGTGGAATCACCACAGAACGTGGCTCCTTGAAAGCTTCGTTCATCACGTTGGCTAGATGCAAGCATGTTTTATTGTGTTGCTAAGGCCGACAGGCGTTTGAGTAGACAATAAGTGTCTGCAGTTCTGGTGTATTCCTGAGAAGCCATTCAACAGTGTCTTCATCGCACCACACACTTCAGGAAGAGAAACAATTGAAAGCCGTAGCAAATATACATATTTGAAAAAAATACACACACATGCCATTCTGCGGTGTTTAGGCAGTCTCCGTCAAAACTGCACTAAATCAAGGACGTTTCCAATTATATCAAACAGCAGTTTAAACAAATTCTTATTCTGAATAATGTAACAAACGATGCGAACAAGAAGTCACTATTTCTGTTCAATGAAACAAAAATCGGATGTTATCTCTCGGAGAAATGTGGTAACATCTCTCGTCCTTACATCCAATTTGACCGAAGTTCCATTATATGTAATGCGAACATGGTTTGTCACAAATGCAAAAAGTTACTGCATTGGGTTAAAATGCGACGCCTGGGGCTCACAGAAAGTGTTTAAAGGCCTTGGCACAACCCTGAAAATGAATTGGTACCCACGCGCCATTATACACCGACGAGAGAGAGAGAGAGAGAGAGAGAGAGAGGTGTAAACAAGTAGGAAAACTTGTTTCCTTTCCGAAGCTGGAGTCGTGTTGTGCTCCTGTGTGTGCGTGATGCTATAAAGCGGTTTTGTTTTTTCGTTATCTCGTGAATCACCTCTTGCGTTCCTTAGCGGTGAATTACTTCAGCGAACAATCGAGTAGCGTCACATCCTTGGGAAAACAAGCAAGGCCATAGAAGGAACGCATTGTGTAAAAGAGTGGACTAAATAAGCTAGAGGTCTCTGATATAGGCCAGGTAAAATACGAACGGAATGTTGAGGACAGCAGTGCGTCCACTAACGAATGCAAATGATGGGAATTTGACACAAGATAACGGTGCGCTCGTTTTTCGTCGGGGGTACAGGAAGTGCACCTTGCAAAGAAACGCAACAGGGGAAACTGTGTGCAGATTAAAACTGTGTGCCTGTGCGGGACACGAATTTGGGTCTTATCCCTTTCGCGGCCAAGTGCTCTACCGACAGAGCCATTCAAGCACGACTTACGACCTATCCTCAAAGCTCTACTTCCGCCAGTGTCAGCTGTGAGAGCGGATCATGAGTCGTGCATGGATAGCTAAGTCAGTAGAGCACTCGCCCACGAAAGACAAAGGTCGCAGGTTCGTGTCCCGGACAGGCACACAGTATAATCTGCCAGGAAAGTTTCAAATCAGGTCACAGTGCTGCAGAATGAACATTCATTCTGCATGCAACAAGTGCTCAGGTAATAGTGAGCGGATCTTTCCCATTTGCTTAAATTTGTTCCTCTGTGTTCAGTTAGAGAAAGGAAGAAAGACTACGCAACAAGATATATGTGTTCCCCCCCGGCAAGAACCTTCATTTGCAGTGTAGGTTATCGTATGCCGTCCTGCCAACGATTACTGAAATTAAATACAAACTCATTGTGTGCTGTAAGTGATCAACTGGCACTAACGCGTATGTTCTGTCCTGTTAATTTTCCCTTATTAGTTTGAAGAAATGAGAGAAATTTGGCTCCGAGGTTTGTCAAAACTATCTATACTAAATTATTATGATTATATAAATTGTGAATTTCCAACCTCGACATAAGTAACAGTTAGTGGACAAAGTTTTAAGATTCTGCGTGTTTTATTTTGACCCAGTTATAACCATGGCCTTCATGTTATTAATAGAGCTGATGACAGTTATACATGGATGCACGCAGTATGGTGTGTTCGTAGCTACCCGCGCTATGTATGATGTGGCAAAAACAGCTGTGCAGTTTCGTGAGGGATACCATACTTTCCCGACTAACGTGCGGTATTGAGTTCTCTTTGCACGATCGTATTAGTCTTATCAGTTTTCTGTTGCTACATTGTGTTACGTGGTATAAATACCTACTAGCACAGCGACCTAAAGCACACAGCGAAATGGAATCAATACTCATCACTTACCGACAACAATTCCCCGCGTAACGTTTCTTTTTTTTTTCCGTAACCGACACTGCTCAACTCTGATCTTCTGCAATTACTTATCACATAGTCTAGCACTGTCTGTTCGTTATCATTTTAACAATCAGATCCCACTGTAGATTGTTTTGCAAACAGACTTCAAATACACTACAGCTGATAACCGTGTTAACAGAATCTTCCGTCTGTTCTTGGTAGAACAACATTATAATAAATGAAAAGCACCAGTTTGCTTTTGTTCCACAGTATTACTTTTATTGTGTTAACCTGTTTTCGGCTTACAAGGCCATCTTGAGACAATTTCTGAAGATGGCCTTGTAAGCCGAAAACCGGTTGACAGAATAAAAGTAATACTGTGGAACAAATAACAAACTGGTGATAGCGTTATAATTACTGCGTAATACATGTGTCCCAGGAGGAATGATCAATATTCAGGGATATGACAGGAGCGACCTTTCGAAGCAAAAAGTCTAGTAAACATGAACTCTAAGCTGCGTACTTAAAGACCTATGAGCCCGTCTTCATCTTTGCTACTGTGAAACACATCTACTGAACAAGTGCTCGGGGCTCTTTAGATATGCAGTATAGAGTTCATGTTTACTAGACTTTTTGCTCCAAATGGTCGTCCTGTCATATCCCTGAATACTGACAATTCCACGTAGGACACCCTGTATAGTGACATATTTTCAGAACTCACAACGTGTATCTTCCTACCCCCAATGCAGTTTGTACTGTACGGTACTGTATGTAATGCCTCTACCACACCTACGACCATGCCACCTGTTGTACCGCAGGTACAACATGAATGTGATAGCTACTGAACAGGGTAAAGCAGTAAAGAGGGGCCATCCCTAATAAACCCGGAATGCGTCCAAAAAGTTTCTAGTCTGGATTAATAAAAAACAGAAAAAAGTTAAGATAGTGGTATTCATGCTTTAGGTGTTCTACATAGTGTTCTCCCAATTGAGCGCAAAGCATACAAAGTTCATACAAGCATATGAAACTGTCAGAAAAACCCTTCTTTGGGATGATGCACAATTCGCGCTTTACATTGGCCTGAATATCGGTTATGTCGTCAAAGTTTTTGCCCCCCCCCCATATGAATTGCTGCAATTTTTGTAGTATTTATAACACAATTGTCCGCATTTTGCGTTTCAGTCAAATCAGGGCATGTGGCCACGCGTCGTTGTTTTTGTTCGGAAGTCAAGGTGTGCAGAACAAACATTGCACACATTTTTCGCTTCTTCAAAACATTCTGTAGAATGTCATGTACTCTTGATTTATAGGTATTGTTTTTTGTGACACAGCATGTTGACACATTAAGTCCCCACGTTCACTACCTACTCACAAATGACTGGTCGAATGCACATCTGTTGTTAACAGTTATTAAGTTCAAGCTGCCACCGTAGTTACTGCTCTGACGTCACTTATAAGCCAGGAATAAAATAAGTCTCGAACCTTTTTGGGCGGACGGTGTATAGTGAGGTGCGGTTTCGCCAAGTAACAGCGGAAAGTGCAACGAATTTTCAGTTGAACGCAATTAATTTTTAATATTTATAGCGGTCGAAAAATGACAGACCTTTTTTTTAAAAAAAAAATACTGAATTTGTTTTTTATTGCGGAATTGTAAATAGCTGACGAGAAGGACTTAAACGACATATCGTGTGTATTACTTGATCCAATCTACATCTACATGATTACTCTGCAATTTACAGTTGAGTGCCTGGTTGAGGAGAACGACATAAACAGCCCGTAGTCAGGAGAAGAGGTCCCACAAACTTAACCAAACATTCAACTTCATGAGTTTTGCTGTTCGCTTGAAGCCAGTCTGTCTGCATTCTGTTGTAGCGATAAGACAGTTTTCTCCTAAAGCTAACAAAGCGTTCACGATATATACGACACTCGAAAAAGTTGACAGCTTTTGTTTGTATGCGACTGGGATCAACTACATTAGCGTTTGGCGAATACTACATTCCAACGCATTTCATCCTCTCCACAGTTCGCTCCATCTACAGCTACATGGAAGTGACTTTCAAAATCAGTTTTAGTTCTCAGAATTGTCTACGAAAACTGCAAAGTGATGCGGCATTTCTATACAAGATTTTGTTCACGGGTGAAGCAACGTTTACAAACTATGAGCAAATCTATCTTAGCAATATGCACAACTCGTCAGTTGAAAATCCACGCTGGTGAGAAGTGTCCAAACAATCACTTTTGTCTGGCAACGTGTGGTAGGGACTTTCCAAGAATCGCATCATTGGTCCCTATTTTATTGATGGGGACTCGAAAAAGCAGCATATATCTACAGTCAGCAACGTACATACTGTCGCCGTTATTGGAAGATATTCCAATGGGTATAAGGCAAGCCATGTCGTACCAGTATGACTGATGTTACGTCCATCCATTCCGCACAGATGCTTGCACACAACAAAGCATTTGGAGATATTTCAGTCGATCATTTTGTAAACACAAAATGGAGCGCCCGTTGACCAAGTTCATCATCTTTGACTGTTATCTGAAGATAAATCCAATGTGAACCCGGACGCCACCGACAACATTTCAGAGGTTGTTCGGGGACATTTGTTTCGTTATTTTGGTATAAGGGACATTTTGTCCCCGGTGGCTCGTTACAGAGTAATTACATTTCGTTTGATTTCTTACACCTGTTTATCTCTGTACTGTATTCCACTGAAAAATCTTCAGAGCTATGGAAGTGTCGGTGATATGCGCTGTGTGTCTTTTCGGAAACAGACTTGATCCATTCTCCCGCGGTACTAGCTGACATTAATGCCCACTTTCCATTCAGTACTACCTGGTTCTGGTTTGGGTTTGGTTGTGCAGAAGTATTGGTCGAATGTTAACAATGACTCACAACTTTATGAATAAGTTTGTCGATGGACAGGTATATGGGCTGTGTGGATCAACTGAATGCATTAGAAGAGAGGCGCGACAACAGTAAGCTCATTGTTCCCAATACGACGGCAACCATGTCACAATATTTTTCCATCTGACGGATGTTGCATTACTCTGAGTTTGGTGTTCTACGTTTTAACGAGTGCATACTGTAAGCTTTTTCGCTGCTGCTCCACAGAAACAAAGATAACTGGCGTAACGAACTAAATAATTCGTAATTACAGGTTTACTCAACAATGAACCATCGGGGACTATGAGTCCCATGGAACAGCCAGCCGGAGTGGCCGAGCGGTTCTAGGCGCTACAGTCTGGAACCGCGCGACCGCTACGGTCGCAGGTTCGAATCTTGCCTCGGGCATGGATGTGTGTGATGTCCTTAGGTTAGTTCGGTTTAAGTAGTTCTAAGTTCTAGGGTACTGATGACCTCAGCAGTTAAGTCCCATAGTGCCTAGAGCCATTTTAACCTTGGAACAAATTACTCAAAAAATATCCCTGAACAACATACAAAGATTTTGTCGGAATACGGGTTCACACTGTATTTACACGTTCTGTGTATAGCTTGGAACGCCTCTCTTAGCTGTCTCATGTAGAAATAAAGAATTTTTGAAGAGCAGCTGTGCTAGATAACAACCAGTTTTATAAAAGTATTGTAATAGCTGTGGATTTGTACAGAACAGACTTACTGCAGTTGCGAAAGAAGACATTACTACGAAAATCGTGAAACTGATTGCAAACGAGCAAGGCCACAAAACAGTATAACTGCTAGTTGCGGTGCAAGACTTGCACGTGCAGATAAAGATTGTGAAATAGGCCGGCATAGTTTCTGATTTGCAACTGCCATTGTGTAATAGGTTCTTCCTCCGCCTGCGGAAGCCGCAGGTGATGGCTAATGCTATGTGAGATGCACTGGCGGCTTGTGCCGAACCAGTCCTGTTCTTAAAGGGGCTGTGCGTGTAGAGAAGTGGGGCGGGGGCAGGGGGGCGAGGGTGGGGGAGCGCGCAGCTGTTCGGGGCGCTCGATACTGTCGGAGCGCCTGCAGGTGACAGCCGGCCGGCAACAGGCGACACCGCGCCTCAGTCGCGTTCTTTCTGCACCGAAGCCGACACACGCTTGCCTCTGGATGCGTTGCACAGCGAGTGCTGAAGCGCCTACTGGGTGTGTACGCGGTCTCCAGTTGGTGGGAGGAGCGTCCTGTGCTCCACCGTCTCTCAGATGTTGATGGCTGATCGGCAGGTAATTACCAAAAGTTTGCATGCCTCTGTGTCTTCACTTGCTGCGTTCTCCACAAGGGCACGTTACCTGCATAATCCTTGATTAATGTTATATTTGTTACATTACGGTTTAGCGGTCGAGTTCAATCCTTCTAAATAAGCTGCATGTCACAGATCGCGCTCAGTATAAATTTTGTACACCTAAATCTCCACTACGCAAGCAACTTTATGGTATTTGGCATGGTGTCAAGAAATGCGTGGACACGGAGATTTAAGAAGATTCATCTCCCGATCTGTACTGTGCAAACCTACCACTCTGTGTAAACGTGGCACTGGTGGAACCTGTGCTTACTTTGTCTCTGAAGCAAAGGCAAATTGTTCAAATAATGTTCCATGTTTTCTAGTCTGTAAACAGAAACCATTGTTTGGCCTCAGAATACGCCTGAAACAGCAGTATCTGCATCTAGGCATGCCTTCGTAGTTTACGTTTAAAATAAAACAATGATGTAGTTTCTCAGATGGAATTTTTTGAATAGTACTTTAATACAAAATTCTTTGGTAGTGTAGGTTTATGCAATAACAATTACATTCAACATTTCGGAATGTGGTTTATAAGTGACCGACTGTGACGCTGCTTTCAATTTAAATATTAAAGCACAGTGCAGCTTATCGGTTTAAATCACAGCAGTATTCCACATTGCAGCTGTGGATTTTCACTTCCAACAACTGAAAAATGTAATCTTCTTACTAGAAAAGTTTTATTTGCCCAGATCGCAATAACTACGTACATACACAGCCAGTTTCGGCAACTGAAGTTGTCTTCAGATCATCTACATACATCAACCAATGTGCCACTCAATGTAGTGCACTGTCTTCTAGTCATAAACACATTCAGGAGCAATTCAGCCAAGAAGACGCGCCAGTGTCTCGTCATACATCGTATAATAAAATCAGAATCGTGGTAGACACAAAAGTTTCTGATAAAATAACTTTGGTTCAGAGAATATTGCTTGCTGTGTCTGTATCCATAGGACGGTACACTGATGCGTCTTCTTCAATAAGTTGCTCCTAAATGTGTTTATCACCAGATAACAGTGCACTATATTGAGTGGCATAATAGGTGATACATTTAGATGATCTGAAGGTGGCAACAAACGAAAATTTTGCAAGGCTGCGTTTATTTTGCCACAAAACGCTATAAACGGGTGTTAGTAAAGTATAAACAATATAAAGAACAAAAAACGTAAACTACTGCAACATGCATAACGGCAGACAAAAATGTTCTTCGTTTTTCTCAACTTAATGGATTTGCACACACATTCTGACAACTAGTTAATGTGTTAAGTATGGATTGTGACCACCTCTGGCAGCAATACAGACCTGAGAACCACGGTGTATGCTGTGGATGGTGTCATCGATCTTATGTCGAGGCAAAACGCCCATTCTTCCTGCAGAGATGCTCGCAAATCTTGGAAAGTGGTAGGTGAATGCTGACGCGATGCAGCCCATCTCCCTGGTGCATTCCAGACGTCATCTGTGGGATTCGAATTGGGAGAGCGAGGAGGCCACGCCATGCTTGCAATAACTTCCTTCCCAAGAAAACATCAGCCACCTGTGCTCTACGAGGTGGAGTATTATCGTCCATCACTACGAAGTTTGGATCCACAGCACCTCGCCAGAACCGCACATGAGGTTCCAAGATCTCGTCACGGTAACGTGGCAGAAGTTAAACCTTGCTGATTCACCCGTACAAGTTCATGAAGAGGTTTTCGAATGGTCATCATAATCCCTGCCCACATAATTAGAGATCCTCCCCGATATCGATCTCTTTCCACAACGTTTGGGTCCCTAAATCGTGTTCCACGTCCCTCCCCCCCCCCCTCCACCCCCCACCCGCGAATCTGCCGTGAATCACTCTCCAGACCAAATCTGGACTCATCTGCGAAAAGAACATTGGCCCCTGTTCGACTGTCTATGTGGCATGTTGACGACGTTACTCTAGATGCTCCTTCTGTGAGGATATGCCAGAGATACACATACAGCAGATCTCTACAATAAAGACCACTCTGCCGAAGCCTTCTGTACATCGTTTGCCTCGATAAAAGTCCAGTGGATGCTGCGAAGTCAGATGCCAGTTGCCGTGCAATATCAAGGCGGCACCGTAGTGCCCTTACAGCCAAATAACGGTCCTCTCTTTCTGATGCAACACGTGGTCGGCCCTGCCCTAGTCTTCGGAATACAGTTTCGGTCTCTGTACACTGCCACCTCATCAGAAAAGCAACAGAACGATTCACATTGAGCCATCGAACCATATCAGTTCGCGACTGGCTGCTTCCATTCTTCCTATGGCCCTCCACCGCACAGAGTCTGCTAGGCGTCTTCTCTGTGCCATACTGCACTGTCTGTGACTGTGTACACAACGACTGTGGATGTGGGGCTACCAGGCAAACACTAACCTGTTTGATAGATGCCCCGACGTCATCATTGGCGTGGTTATCACCAACTTGCGTGCAGAACACGATCATACGGACATTTGTTGACAGTTTGCATGACTATATCTTGAATTAGACTTAGGATGGGGAAATAGCGGATGGTTGCTTTAATTTAATATGTGTTTATTGCGATGTGGGCTAATAAAACTCCTCTAATAAGAAGATTACATTTTTCAAAATCAGAGATCGCTATTCTGCTGACAATGTTAGATAAACATTTAAACAACTAGTAGTCTGTAGTATGCATGGCAGTCTCACGAAATTAATTAATAAGGACACCCAGCTGTAGCAATACTTAGTTACGTGCCAATTAAAATCCATATCTGAGTAAATTTAACTCTTCTATCCCAGTTTCCGGTGATGATTGTTCGGCAATCATCAAATTTGTGCGCAATACGAAAATGGTTCAAATGGCTCTGAGCACTATGGGACTTAACATCTACGGTCATCAGTCCCCTAGAACTTAGAACTACTTAAACCTAACTAACCTAAGGACACCACACAACACCCAGTCATCACGAGGCAGAGAAAAATCCCTGACCCCGCCGGGATCGAACCCGGGAACCCGGGCGTTCTCGCTACCGCACGGCCACGAGCTGCGGACTGTGCGCAATATGCTACGTTTGCTTCTACTCTGGGTCAGCTGCCAATCCCTATAGTGTGAAACGTGTCAGTTGAACAAACTTTGCATACGTTTATTTAAATAAATGACGATCCATAATGACCATTTATTTTGGAAATTGACTATTCATTTCTGTTGAATTCCTGCCGCTTCAAGATGTTAGTCTGAATCAGAATTTGATACGCTGCTTTTGTCAGTGCCACATCTCATCCGTTGTTAACTATCAGAGTTTATTAGCTGTGTATTTCATGCATTTCTATACTATCTGGGCATTTGACATTGATACACCATGCATTTCATGTGGATATTCGACACAGTTATTTATTTGAAGTATGATCAATGTGAAATTGGATGTACTGGTTTCTACTGATCCCTAATATAACATATCTGCATATATCCAACCGTCAGTATGTGAGACCTAAATGAAAACGTAAACAGCACAGTTGTGCATTACACATACTCAAGCGACAACTTGGAAACTCTTACTAAGAGATTAACTCTCAGAGGATTAAAATAATTAGTATTACATAAGACAAGTAACAAAAAGACAGTGTCCCTTGAATTTTGTTACCAAGTGCATCTACTTTCGGTAGAAAAAAATTAGGTCATAAACATTTATATTTATGGTCGAAATTATGAACAGGTGCTCGATCGTGTTGAAAGATGCAATCACCAGCGCGAATTGTTCTTCAACAGAGGGAAGCAAGAAGGTGCTTAAAACATCAATGTAGGCCTGTGCTGTGATAGTGCCACGCAAAACAATAAGGGGTGCAAGCCACCTCCATGAAAAACGCGATCACACCATAACACCACCGCCTCCGAATTTTACTGTAGGCACTACACACGCTGGCAGATGATGTTCACCGGCCATTCGTCATACCCACACCCTGCCATCTGATCGCCACATAGTGTACCGTGATTCGTCACTCTACACAACGTTGATCCACTGTTCAATCGCCCCATGTTTACGCGTCTTACACCAAGCTAGGCGTCGTTTGGCATTTACCGGCATGATGTGCGGCTTATGAGAAGCTGCTCGACCGTGAAATCCAAGTTTTTTCGCCTCCCGCCCAATTGTCATAGTACTGGCAGTGGATCCTAATGCAGTTTGGAATTCCTATGTGACGGTCTGGATAGATGTCTGCCTATTACACATGACGACACTCTTCAACTGTCGGCGGTCTCTGTCAGTCAACAGACGAGGTCGGCCTGTAAGCTTTTGTGCTGTACGTGTTCCGTCACGTTTCCATTTTAGGAGTGTGGAAATCTCGTGTACAGACGTATGACACAAGTGACACCCAATCACCTGACCACGTTCGAAGTCCTTGACTTTCGCGGAGCGCTCCATTCTGCTCTCTCACGATGTCTAATGATTACTCGGGTCACTGATACGGAGTACCTGGCAGTAGGTGGCAGCATAGGTGCCAGCACAAATCACCTAATACGAAAAACGTATGTTTTTGGGGGTGTCCGGATACTTTTGATCACATAGTGTATATGCTTGTCGTGCCTATGTGTAAGGGGCTTAGGTGGTCATTACCACTGTGGATCTCACCTTGTTATTTGCACGGTCTTCGCTGTAAAGCTCAGAAACTATTCAGGGTATTATTTATTAAGTTTCTTTTAAGCACTCGTTCACACTCGCTTGAAAATTTCTTGAAAAAAGTAATTTTATTTTGTGAGTCTTATGTTTTATTTGAAACAAAAGAATTATTTCAGTGTTACCGATAACCTAATTTCGTCCTCTTGGATTTCAATAAAGTACATCACACCAAAAATAAGGTTATCCTCACAGTATGTCATTATCCACACATCAGTGCGCAAACTGAAACGCTTAATAGGTTCTCTAACTAGTTTCAGCGGAACCATAGTTGGTACAAGCACAACTAATCACCGATGTTGTTTACCGTACGTAGAATAAAAAAGAGCACCCCCCTTCATTCTGCATGTGACACTTGTACCTGAACGATTGTGCTGATTTCTAATAAGGGACACCATTAAACATTGTTTTTCTCAGAGTACTGTGTGGGTCATTATTATAAGAATAACATAGATTTTGGTATCCTGTTAAACTCTGGGTGGCGAAATTACGTAATAAAGTAACGTGATTAGAGTGAAAAAAGCGTAATGGAGGAAAATTAGCCGGCAGGAGTGGCCGAGCGGTTCTAGGCGCTACAGTCTGGAAACGCGCTACCTCTACGGTCGCAGGTTCGAATCCTGCCTCGGGCATGGATGTGTGTGATGTCCCTACGTTAGTTAGGTTTAAGTAGTGCTAAGTTCTAGGGGACTAATGACCTCGGCAGTTAAGTCCCATAGTGCTCAGAGCCATTTGAGGAAAATTACTTCTTTGATGAAATGATATATCAGTTACCTTTTTTCCCGAAAATCGTTTCTTAGCTGTGCAAGTTATGTGGTCACGAAGGGCAGTAGGATGCGGGGGTTATTTTTTCTTTTGGTGGGGTGGAGGGTAGTACTTGCTCTGGAGGAGCCGCTATTAACAAAGAGCTGCTGTTAAGGAGTATATGGAATGCCAAACCGCAGATGTGTAAGAGTTGATTTTTAATTAATTTCGGTATCTTCCAAGGAGAGTGCAGAGTTGCCTACGTGCAAGTCTGTACATACAGAGATGGTATCAGCTAATATGTATTTGTTAGTAATATCTTCGGTCTGTCTTTCTTCATTTTTTCATTGTCCTGTCCAATTATTTTATTTATTTCTTTTCCCTCACAATTCATGCCGCCATAGCAGCTGTTTGCTGTGCAAACCAGTTAATTGTACGTCACCATGATTACTCAGCAAATTGCAGCCACGCCCCAAACCGTCCATTAGCCGACCTGCCAGACGGAAGTTCCGGCTGAGTCAGACTCGTTCTCAGAAAATTGCGTCGTATTCTCTCCACCCTAAACTTAGCACACTCGAGGATTTCATTTATGTGTGACCACTTTAACAATCCGACAATTGTGTTGATTTCCACTTTCATCTGTACGATTTAACGTTTGAACCAGCTGTTTTCGTTACCAAATCAAATTCTTGCTCTGCGAGCAAGTGTGTGTTGTTTTGAAACTTCTGGTCCGATTAAAACGGTGCCAGACCGGTAACCTGCATTTCACGGGTAGTGCTCTTACTGACAGACAAAGCCAGCGCAAGTCAAGAGTCTGCAAGTACTCCTCTCCTTTCCTAAGTTTGGTTCGCGAGCTGCGCCTGGATAGCTCAGTAGGTCGCATTGCCCTTGAGAGGCAAGAGTCCGGGTTCAGATAAGGTTTTAATATTTCAGAAAGATTTAATATTTTATTTCACGGTAACAAGCAAAAGGAAAGGACACTCGAAATTGTAATAATACAACTTTTACTGCAGCTAGTAGTTCAGAAGGGACTGAGGCACTGTTGTATCCTATCCCCCATGTTATTCAGCTTACACTACATCTGCACATAGAGACAGCAGTAAAGCAAACAAAGGACAAATTTGGAAAAGGAATTTACTTCTCTGGAGAAGAAATAAAAACGTTGAGGTTTACCAAAGAGACCGTAATTCTCCGAGACGAAAAGGACTTGGCAGAGCAATTGAACGAAATAAGAGTAGTGCTATAAGATGCATCTCAACCAAAGCAAAATAGTGGTAATGGAAATAAGAGAGTTAAATCAGGCGATGTGGACTAGCAAATGTCACACTATATGTAGCTTCTGAGGTTGTTTGTTATTTGAGTAGCAAAATAACTGCCGATGGCGGAAATAGACTGGATATAATATCGGACTCAACAGCAAGAAATGCGTTTCTGAAAAGATCTTTTTTACATCGACTATAAATTTATATGATAGGAAGTATTTTCTGAAAGTACCGGGTGGCTATAATTGCAGTCCATTGTGGACTGTAGCTGTACACTGTTTGTATGACGGTATGGCATCTACGCTATCATTTGACTAGCCATAACGTGAGCGAAAAGTATGGCTACTGAGAAGGGAGACGGTGTGCTGTTAGCGAAACTATTTTATGTGAACGGCAGCAATTACAGTGCTGCATTGAGAGAGTATCGCCTACTGGAGGCTCTGAGGAGAGGCCCGATGGTTTTAAAGACGATGGTAATGAAATTTGAAAACACGGGTGAGCTGGAAGGGGAAGGCGATGGAAGTTATGGACGAGGCTGTTGCTGTAACTGACCATTCAGTAGTGCCCGGGTAGTGCTAGTCCTCGTGCAGTGTCGCGAGAATTCTCCATCCCATGGTCAACAGTACGGAAATTTTGCGATCTATTTTACACTGGTACCTGTACAAGATCCAGACGGTGCAGCAACTGAAACCTCCTGATCTGCAGCAGTCCTAAGCTACTCTTCTGTTTCTGGCACGGATCGAAGTTGAAGACATGTGGCCGGGCAATATTCTGTGGAGTGACCAGGCACATTTTACGCTACAGGGTGCAGTGAATTCACAGAACTGCCGTATTTGGGGTGCTGTTAAACCACGTAGTGTGCACGAAGAGCCATTGCACCCGCTGTATGTGACTGTGTGGTGTGAATTCACAAGCACCTTTAATCTCTGTCCGTTCTTCCTTGAAGAGAAACACTCCGAGGGCCTATCATATGTACCGTGACGTCTGCACGTTATCGAGACCTCCTGGTACAGCATGTGATTCTCGCTTTGGAAAAGTGCAACTGTGTGGAAATCACTGTTCTCATGCGAGACGGGGCAACACGTCATATCGCTCGCCCAGTGAATGATCTGCGTAGTGTAATCTTCCACGAACGTATTATCTCCAAAGGTTTTCCAGTTGCATGGCCTGCAAGATCACCTGATGTGAATCCATGTGGCTTTTGGCTCTGGGGATATCTAAAAGAAAGCGCTTACCAGGGACACGCTCGGTCTCCACCTGATACGAAGGTTGCGGAGATTCCACCGGAACTGCTACGAGCAACTGTTGATTACGTCTTTTGCGGATGCAGCATCACGTCACCGTCTCAAGTGCACTTATTGAACAAACAGTGTAGACGGTGATTAATAATAAAATCCTTTCACTTGTTTGACCTTTCCTGCATACGTCCCGTTCCTAATTCATTGCATACGTAGGCATTTCTATATATCCTCCCTCCATTCAAATCACCAGATTTGCACCTTTTCTCAGAAACTGGAACTAACTTGTTTTCCAGCGTAAATCGGTTTGGTACTAACGCATTAGAATATCCACCAAGTTTCGGTGCCATACGATAATTATAGCTCACACTGTACCTCTGTGAGTAGCTGCCCTTTTAATTATACCTGTATTTGGTTACAGTGTAGTTGCATAGATTAGCGAAACGTGGACGATGAGCAGTAAAGGCAAGAAAAGAACAGGAGCTTTTGAAATTGGTGCTACAGAAGAATTCTGAACATCGAATGACTGGTAAAGAGGTAATGAATAGAGTTGAGGAGGAAAGAGAGCTGTATGGCCGCCGAAGAGCTTCGGCTCCGGGCCACAACCTCAACCTGGCACCTGCTCCCAGACAGTTAGAACGTGAATCCTTTTCGGAATTTAGTTCTGCAACGACTAATTTACTCTTCCGATGCATCACCTCTCGGCCGCGCTATGGCTGGCTGACGCCTTGCAAACGAACATAGGCGTGCTCATCTGTACACCGTATGAGGAATAAACTTCGTTAGGTTCATAAAAAGTGAATCTTACGATTTAACAGCCACGAAAGATGTCTACGCTTCGACTGCCTGACGGTGCTCATTGGCTCATTTCTACACCTGAAGCAAATTGGAGTTGTACTCTTCTGTCCAGAGAAAAGCGAATTTCTCTTTAGAAGTCTGAAACAAACCACAGTGCGAATCTGCGACGAAGCGAACAAAAGGCGAAATTGCGGAAAAAGGGTTGCTACTCCATCGATCGACACTTGGCGTCAGCATGAATTGCGTCGTATTGACAACATGTGTGAGATGAATGCGATGCTTTTCGACTTGCCATTTGCTACTAGTAGCCAGTGGGGAAGTGCCGCGGCAGATCACGGCGCCCGAGGCTCTCCTTGTCCGCCGGCAACAGGACACCCACGCGCCTGGTCGGCTGGTCGGGGCGTCAGCTTCCCGCTTCCTGTCACACGCGTGTGCGTCCTATCCTCACCTCTGCGTGGCAGGGGCTAGCACGTTTCTCACACAGCACCCCTCACGCACCGATACAACTCTCACGACGCTCTCATGCGTTCTCCAATCCTTAAAGAAAACAATCATAGTTTTACCAACGCTTCGCAGTTATTCGATAGCGCACGCATACATTCGTATAGAGAAAGAAAAATATTTTTCTTCGCCCTATGCAAACGGTTTTCCATCCGTTCCTTGGAATACAATAATTTTTAGGCCATATTGTAACGACATTGAGCATCTTAAGCAGTATAACAAAAACAGTTAATCTAGATCGCAGGTAATATTTATGTACTCTGGTAATTGGTTTGTACATCCACATGATTACTCTGCTATTCACAGTTAACTGCTTGGCAGAGGGTTCATCGAACGACCTTCAAGCTGTTTCTCTACCATCCCATTTTCGAACAGCGCACGGAAAAAACGAACACTTAAATCTTTTCGTGCGAGCTCTGATTCCTCTTATTTATTATGCTGATCCCCCGTACAGATGGGCACCAACAAAATATTTTCGCATTTGGAGGAGAAAGTTGACGATTGAAATTTCATGCAAAGATCCTGCCCCAACGAAAAACGCCTTTGTTTCAATAATTGCCACCGCAATTCACATATCGTATCCGTGGCGCTCTTTCCCTTGTTTCGTGATAATACAGAATGAGCTGCCCTTCTGTGAAATTCTCTGTCAACCCTGTCTGATGCGGATCCCACACCGCATAGCACTATTCCAGAAGAGGGCAGACAAGCGTAGTGAGCCCGCATCTCGTGGTCGTGCGGTAGCGTTCTCGCTTCCCACGCCCGGGTTCCCGGGTTCGATTCCCGGCGGGGTCAGGGATTTTCTCTGCCTCGTGATGGCTTGGTGTTGTGTGCTGTCCTTAGGTTAGTTAGGTTTAAGTAGTTCTAAGTTCTAGGGGACTGATGACCATAGATGTTAAGTCCCATAGTGCTCAGAGCCATTTGAACCATTTTTGAAGCGTAGTGAGACAGTCTCTTTATCAGACGTGTTGAATTTTCTAAGTGCTTCGGCAATAAATCAGACTCTGATTCGCTTTCCCACGACATTATCTACGTGATCGTTCCATTTAAGTCATTCGTAATTGCAATCCGGAAGCATTTAGTTGAATTTGCAGCTTTTAGATTTGTGTGATTTACTGTGTAACCGAAATTCAACGGAATCCTTTTAGTACTTATGTCTATAAAGTCACACTTCTCATTAGAGTTAATTGCCACTTTTCGCACCATACAGGTATTTTAGACCATTAACTCTGAAATTAACAAAAAAAGGCGATATGTGATGCAGCTAATCACCATAAAAACTAACAAACTGCAACGTCACTGCAAGACAAAATATGTATATGCCCTTAGCGACGTGTGGAGCCGGTACGCGGAACTGCAGCGCCTACGAAAAGGTACGTGTCGACAAATCCTGACTAGCATATAGAGGCTAAGAGTTATAAGGGGAAAACTCCGCCCGCTGTTCAACAAGGGTGGAATAAACCAACGAGCGAAAAAATTACCGAATAGCATGTGCACAATAGAAAAAAACTCATTGTACAAGCAATCATAATACAGCGTTGATTATAATCCACAAACGTATTTAAAATACATAAAAGCACAGTAAAAACTTGAAAGGTCAATAGTAGTGGGTAGAATCTAAAGAAATTGCCCTCTGTGGGCATTAGGTAGAACTGTTACATCGTGTACCTCTTGCCAAAGACAGTAACATAGGTGATACAAACTGCCAAGCAAAGATACGTATAGTAAGACGATAATACGTCCCGCAGGCTAGACAACAGAACGAGGCGTGGTCCGCCTCGTGCTTAGCGTCGCACGAGGTTTAATCCAAATCATCTACATTTAAAGTAGATTCTACATGGACTTAAACAGTCAACGAAAGAAAATTAACAATAATTTTTAAATAAAAGTAGACCTACCCTCGGAGACCTGGTTAATTACGTTGCATGTAAAAGAAGTGGTAACTGGCATGAAAACGATCTCATTACTAAGCGCTAGAAAAATGAATGGATACTTTAAGGCCTTAAAAGGTATCGTCAATTCCTGGTGTTAATAGAAACCTACTTACTATTATCTATATACCAGAAAATAAAAACAAAAACATACAAAAAGCATCTCGTAGTAAAAACAAAAGATAGCTGTGATATGTACCCTCATTTAGCTAAAGTTCTTTTGCTATAAGTCTTAAATTGTAAGAACGTACAAAATGAGTGCCAAGAATGAAAAGTTAAATCAGAAGAGTGGTAGGTGTACATAACAAATCTATTAAATTGTTTGAGAATATCTCTGTTCCAATATAATGCACACGAGCGCCGTGAGAGCACGCAATCTGAACTGTTTTTGTATGCTTCTAGGAATTTAGTTATTTATTTGTTCTCCTCAATTAAAGCTTATTATCTGAAAAGCTAAAACACACCATACAAATCACATTTCCGTGGATTGTCATAAATTGTGTGTTACCTATTTATTTCTAATACTTAATTTTTATAATACAACTACTTCTAGTATTACAAAACAGCAATGAAACCATTAACTAGTTACCCAACTACTACGAGCACTACAGAATTTGTTCTCTGTTTGTCCATTTATTTTCGTGCATTTAACTTGTAGATGGTTGTTTCCGCTATTGGATCCTCATTGTCTGCTGGATTCCTTGGGCGTCGGGTAGCTCGTCAGCAGCGTTTCCATTGTACCCAGCAGTTCCATTCATCACTGTTACGTCCACACTTCCATGATCACTTGCACCAACTCAATGTAAGATTCTTGGGACTCTATTCCATTCGGTGGTCGACGACCTCAGTTATTTTCTCTCCACCTTGATGGTAGCACGCTGTCTTATGATTGAATGCCTCGTGCCGTCTTCCTTGGCCTTCCTAGGTACTGGGGCTGCAGTATCGTCCAAGATGCGTCAGGTCGACTCGCTCCTTAGCACTGCTTTGGAATCCAACATCCTTAGGCCGGCCGTAGTGGCCGAGCGGTTCTAGGCGCTTCAGTCTGGAACCGCGCGATCACCGCGGTCGCAGGCTCGAATCCTGCCTCGGGCATGGATGTGTGTGATGTCCTTAGGTTAGTTAGGTTTAAGTAGTTCTAAGTTCTAGGGGACTGATGACCTCAGATGTTAAGTCCCATAGTGCTCATAGCCATTTGAACCATTTGAACCCAACACCCTTAATACCTGACGTTCACTACTCGCCGCATCCTTATAGAGCACGCAGTCCAACAATGTGTCTCGTTATCGCACCTCTCGTAATCGTTACATCATTTAATTTCATTTTAGGGTTCCTGACTAGGTTCCCTTTCAGCTGGGGGTACGTTGTTTTGTGAGATCCTAATGACAGTTTCGAACTTCGACACCAGCCTTTAAGTTCGTGAAGCGGTGCATTACATTTGTCTTCTACATTATTCTAGAGTCAGCACTTACAACGAACAGCACCCCGTCTGCAAATGCTACCAGTCCGCTTACGTTACTGCTGTCATGTAACTTGTGTTGTATGCACTACATTGCTACGTCTCGAAACTCTGGCCCAAACACTGATCCCTGCGGACAGCCTTTTGATATTGTCTTCGTCGTTATCTTTCTTGAGCATGTTAAAGAAGCATATCGCCTGGCAATAATCTCTCAGGGAGTTGTGCAGCGACCAAAGAAAGGCCACACTGCCGCTTGTTTGATTTTATTTCAGTCTTTTTCTGATATGACTTTCTTCCCCACAGTGCCCACAAATTACTTCGTGCTTATCGCAGTATTTTGCCAAATGACCAAGTTCTTTGCATTCAACGCACCGCCTCAGTAGTAGATCGTTTTTCTCTGAACCGAACTAAATCCAAGATGTACATTGTGCCGTTTAATAACAGCTGTTCTAATCTCAGGGCTCACTTCAATAACTGGGATCACTTTTCTTCCCATTGGTCCTGTGCTGAATCATACTGTAAAGCCACTTTCGAAGCTTTCCTTCGTCAATTCACTTCACCGTTCTACACGTATGTTGTGTCGTTTAGTATCTTTCCATCTGTGTCTCTGGGATGTTGTACAGTATCATTAAGGGTCTCTCTTTTTCAGGCTGTTCTCAAATCAGTGTCAAAAAAATACCTTATCGTTGTTAAATATCTTTTTCGTGTCACTTTGTGCAGCAGTTTCCAGGTTGACTACATTATTGGTTTGCTTGATCTCCCTTATACAAATTTTCTCTTTGGTAGTGTTTATTAAGGTCGTTAGTTTTTGTTGCATCATCTTTGCATTTTAATTTGTTCTTAACTTTGCCCAGGAGCTGTCTCGGTTACATCACTCATGTCAGACTTGAGATATCACTGTCAGTATTCTAAGACAAATTATGTCAGGTGTTCGTCCAATTTCACTGGATAATTTCGATATTGTTCAGCTTCAAAGGAATATGGGATGCTTTTAACCGTCTATTTTACCCTGCATCCTAGATGATGGTTAATAACCGAAAAAGGTAGATCAATAAAGAGGGTTAAAATGCATCTTATAAAATACTTTACGGCTGTTTAATCTCACGTCATGGAAACATTACGATGGATGAATGTGTGACGCTGCAGCGCAATTTCACCACGCAGCTGGCAAGGAAGTAAAAAACGAACAGGTCGATACTAGGGCATAAAGTCTTTGCGAATTCCATTCTGTGTACTCAATTGGACAGTAACTATGACGCACAGACAGGCGCTTGAACAATATACGCACATGTCAGCGTCTGAGAGAGAGGATGTATAACTGGGCTCAAACAAGCCGGTCGCAGTAATCGGCGAATCACTAGACACTTGAATAGAAGCGATGTCGAACACAGCGGAAAAAAGGAAGCGGTCGACCTAGAGAGACGACAGAACCTGAGGAGCGAGCAACCGTCGGAGAGGCACTAAGAGCTCCAGGATTCATTATTATCATCGATCCGACTTGCAACTGGTGCATCACTGACCACAAGGACCATAAACAGGCGGCTCACAGAAAAGGGGGCTGAACTAACGGCGCTCCTTGCACCGACTACCGTTGACCTCTGTAAACCAACAACTCCACCTGCAGGGGTGTCGAGTACATTCGGCCCGTAATCCCATTGACAGGAGTAGAATTTTCCTCAGTGACGACTCCCGCTTCGAACTGAGCCTCGATGACCAGCGGTGAAGTGTCTGGAGACTCCCCGGACGGCAGTGGGATGCATACCTTACTGTCGCCCAACATACGGCCCGGCAACTAGGTGGTCTGGAGTGCTATTTCATTTCACTACAGGACTCCTTCGATTATCATCTGTGGCACCCTTACAGCACAGCGGTACGTAGAAGATATTCTACGCCACTTTTTGTCGTTTTTCGTGGCAAGCCATTCCGGGCTTACATTTCACGAAGGTAATGGCCGCCCACACACTGCGCGACTTTCTACTGCTTGTCTTCGTGCTTGCCAAACCCTGCCTCGACCAGTAATATCGCCGGATCTCTTCGCAGCGAAGAACGTTTGGAGCATTATGGTCAGGGATCTCCAACCAGCTCGGGATTTTGACGATCTGTCGCTTAAGTTTGACAGAGTTTGACACGATGTCCCTCAGGATGACCTCCAACAACTCTACCAATCGGTGCCAAGCCGGATAACAGCTTCCGTAAGGATCAGAGGTGGACCAACGCGTTATTGACTTGCTCAATTTGTGAAGGTCTTTCTCTTGAATAAATCATCCAATTTTATGAAATTGTAATCATTTTTTTTTTGTCTGTGCATGTACGTGACATACGTCCCATTCGGATAATTCTTCCGTGGCACTCCTTTTCTTAGTACATTTGATACAGCATCCACTCATCGACCTTTGAGATCATAGAGTAACGTGGCAGAGTAACACCAAGAACTTAACTGATGAGCATAACTATTTGTGTACGAGCTAGCTGTGTGAATGGGGGCGCTCTGTTAGCGCATATACTATGTTAGCGTAGGCGTCTGTTCGGTATTAACTCTTTTTCTTTACGATGCTACATAGACGAAATGACGCTGTCAAAGTACAGTACGTTTATAGACGCGGGCCTTTGGAAAGGCTTCTTCTCTTTCTTTTTTTAAACAATTTTTGCACCTCTCCTTATGCCTGCACACTTAGCGGGGACCTATCTTGCACCCTTTCGGTACAGCTCTGAATACAACGTTTTATTACAAAGTAAGGAAAATACCTTACGTAGAGGATTCCGCATTTATTTTGAAATCGTTATGTCCAAAATCAAAATAAAGCAATATTTGCTTGATACATTTTTTTTAAGTACCAAGGTGACATTTACCAGAATTATTACTTTTCTTGTAATTTTGTTCGTAACGGAGACAGGAATAGCAAAATGTCATTTTTAGAAAGCATCCTATGATTTATTCGGTAATGCACATCCTCTCCTCAGGATTTGTTCAGAAATGTGTAGCAATGAATGTTTACTCAAACAAACATGACGTTATCAAATACGTAACACAAAACCGACTGACACACTCCTGTACCAGTACCCACTGCAAGAACCCGGGTTAACGTAAATCGTTCACTTGCCGGACAGTAAACAAATGGAAACAAAGGAAAATTGACACCGGTCATTCAGTCAGCCATCTTGATTTGAAGGTTTCTGTTCGTACAATGTACAAAGATAAGACAAACGTTACTCATTCGTGGAGAATGTAAGTTAGTAGAACAGTAATAACCGACATGCATTGTTTCCTGTCACATCCAGCAAGTGGGCGAGTTACTTTAACCCAGGTGTGATAGGGATGGCGGTTATTGTTGAAACAACCGGTTTTCGGTTATATCGGTTTTTTAAACTCCAGTTTAACCTGACTGTCAAAGCCGCTCAAAATAACCGGCTTCTGAAATAGCCGATTTTCGATTTCTTATTCCTATTACTTCCTGTGATAAACATAGAAATCGAAAAAAAGATGGAAAAATTTTAACTGTCAGTTTCAAGATACACAGAATCAAAATATTAAATCAAATAAGCAAATAACTGAAAACCTAGTCCATCCGCCTTTCGCTGCTTTTCTCGAAAAGTGGTTGTATACTACAACAAATCACCAGCATTATCCTACTGATTGTAATTTATTGAAACTCTCCTTAAAAATCATGTCGTAATCGAGTATCAAACCATTATTTGTGCATTACGAATAGTCAGTGCTAAAGGATGAAAACTGAGGTTAAAAGAACTGTATTTTGCGTGTTAATTTGTCTGTGTTCGATGGCTACAAGCAGATAAAGACACGTTATGTAGACACCACCGGTTGATGGTTAAAATGCATTTTATAAAATCAATACATCGGCCGCCCAAGTTTACAATTTTGCATTTTCTGTCGATAGCTGCATTAATACTGACTTGTGACCAATTTGCATCACTTCTTCGTGGTGCCACTTTTTATTTTCTTTTTTTTTTCCTTAGAGTGTGTGTTATTTGACGGAAAGCTTCAGGTATCTGACGACTGAAGACAATTAATAATTTATTGAGGAGTAAATAAAATCGCGATTTTTATTTTATATTATACTAAAATCTATTTCAAATATTTTCCATAAATACAGTTTACAGGCTTTGTTTTACTTTCAATTTCTTTAGAAAGTTTAAACAGTTTGTAATTTATTTAACCTTGAATTACCAGAATCTCATAAAATTTACGATTGCAGTAGGGTATAAAACAGGGCATTTTGTACTTAATTTGGTAGGTAACATACCACTGGAGATCTAGTAATGGTAATTAACTGATTCATGTGAATGAAGTGTGCAGTAGTACACTTTATGGTAGTTTAGTAACAATGCAATATTTTCGGCCCCTATGGTTAATTAAGTGGTACATTAAATTTCTTGTGCTATATTTTTCATCAATATAGTTCGTTGACGCAATATTTTTCAGTAACGCTTCATTGTTATTAAACCTAATTATAGAATTAAAAAGTTTGCTGTTCTGTGTAGAAAAAATTGCAGAAACGTAGTCCGTGGGGGAGAGGCTGGTGGATTGGAGGGAGGGGGCTCCAGCTTCGACAGTTCTTGGATCGCTGGATCACGTACAATTCTGTTCGTATTGACCTCTTATCCACCTTTCATTACATTCCTCTTACAAGATCGATATGCTTACGCACGGCTAGAGTAGTGCCTCGTCGTAACATAATGACACAAAAGCAGTCATAATCTGCCCGTCGGAGAATAAAAGAGTGTTGCATTTTCTTGCTCAACTCCTTGAAACCCACCGGAAAACAAAATCGCACGATGGTGACTACTTATAAATTCAGTTAAACGCGTTTTGTGAACAAACCGATGATAAGAAACCCTTACGATTTTCAAACGCGCCACGTTCATGTTTAGTTACTTTTTTTCCCCCATTTAGAAAGTCTAGCTCCCATTCGGAACTCCTCTTGTCAGATGTAGAACAGTTTGAGTCGCTGTGGCGTATTGTAATGGGAGTGGGTTTGTCTTCTGGCGATATTCTTACGGACAAGTCGTGATGCAGCCTTTGCACAAGCAGAACTGGGCCAGCGCTGGGTTTGCTATCAGCTGCGGCACTCAATATTCATAGCGCTTGACACACAAAACATTTCCATTCGTTTTCTCCACCCGTCTTCACTAAGGCCTTTGCAGCCGAGTAGTGCACGTGTGTCGTCGGCAGAACACGTGCAGCGTGGCAGAGCCGTCTGTCGCCGAGACAGGTAATTAGGTGAGAGAGCAGCTGCGACTCGTGCGTTCCGTCCTTATACGTCAGCTGGCTTCCCCTTGGCGGCTGACATACCAGTTTTTGTAATCCCTCCACAGCGTTGCATATCCACTGCCACAGGTGCATTGCACGGTTAAGACCACTGGCACACTCATCCCGTCCAGAATTCAAACATTCTTGTTTGACTCATTTAACTTGTTGGCCAGACACCACTCCTGAGCTTACCAGCACGTAAGGACTTTAAGGAAAAGTCATTCCGCAATCTAGTCTTACAAAACTTGGGATGGTAGCGGATACGATGCTTCTAAGTCTGTTTTATTTTCGTTGTTAGGAATGGAAATGGACGATAAAATTTGGAGAAGGAAGTGATTAATTTATAATTATAATAAGAGTCGCTCAATCTCGTGTTACCGAAAGTTGCGAGTGACGCTCAACGGATGTTCTTGTTTTCAGACCGAAGATTGGTGCTCTCAGTCGAGTGGTGTTGCAGAAAATCTCCGTAACCATTCATGCTAGAATTGATACCTCAGTGCTCGAAGAAGACTGTTCACGTTATACTATTACATTCAGATGGTTCTGAGGATTTCAAAGGGATAGTTCAATTTAGAGCAGGGGTTTCAAAACTTATCCTCTGACATTACACTTTGAGAATCCTGCTATTCTGACGGAACACCTTGTTTATTTTGAAAGATATCAAATTTTAAAAAATCATCAGACTTGTTAATTCGGTGATTATTTCAATTTTAAACCATAACTAATAATACAGAAATAATAGAATTTTAAAAAGTAATTAGTATTGTAAAAATTCGAAAACGCTTGATGTTATTAATAGTTTTTTTCCCCGGAGCACGTACTTCCAGCGGAACACCATTGTTCCGGGGAACACAGTTTGGGATGCCCTGGTTTGGAGGACACTCGTAATTAGTCATCTCATTTACCGTAATGTTACTGCAGTACAGAAACTAATGGAGGACGAACAGTTACGATTGATTATTTTTTGCTCTTTAGCACCGCATGATGCAAAGCTAAAAATTAACTGGCGAAAAGTTAAAATCGTGCGCCTAGCCGGACTACTCCTTTCAGCGAGCAATAAACTGCCAATGGCGCCGGCAAAACACACTTCAATGATCAGCGCATAGTTTTAACTTGGAACTAAAATCCTACTTCCTTAGCACAGTGATAATGATGTGTTTTCGATTGGCTAATTTGTGGCGCACTACCAGCGAAAGGCAGAGATCCTAGTTAGACAATCGTGCACGTTTCGCACAACAGGGTAGAGGTATCCTTAAACTGGCATACACATGTTATGCGCACTACTATGCAACGCTTCGGTGGGATTACAAGGTCGTAAGAAACGGAGCACAAGCTTGAATAAAAGAAGAATGTTGAAGGAAATCGACCGTGTCTTTTTCAAACGAAAAACATTGCGTTAAACGATTTGGAAAAACCAAGGAAGATTTAAATTTGGGTGACCGAAATGGATATGAACCTTAATCACTGCGCGAGCTCACTTCTTTTTTTTAGGTACGATGTTCAAGTGAGATTCCCGATTTCGTTTGAAGCTGATGTTGAAACTCTCCGTATGTCTTCAATGACCGGCGCAAAGTTTTAATTCGCAACTAAAACCGTAGTTCCTTAGCACATTGACAATGAGGTGTCTTCAGCTTGAAGTATCCTTAGTAATCAAGTGGTAAAGGGCAATGTAAGTTACAGACCTGATAAATGCTTCTTTTGTTTTTCCTAAAAACTCCAACAACTGGAGTAAAACTTCCTACCCATTGCTCCAGGTCAATCCAACGATTTAGAAGTAATTCAGGGGGCGGGTTAACAGCGCTGTCGGAAGAATCCTGAGGCAAAAATCATTCATATAGTTTCTAAAAGGCACAAAAAGCAAGATCATTCCTCAACGTTCACCGATAAGAGATATCTAGAGATAGATCATAAGATTGGCAGCGGAAGAATGAACAGGAAAATCCTCCGTGGCCTAGTCTTCGCCTGCAGTGACCACTCACGAACTTTTACCGGTTGGCCAAATGCGTAGTTATACATTGTCCCCTAATCCACTCAACTACGAGCCAACAGGTGTTTCATGGGAGAAAATGATGCACTGATTCTAGGAGAAAATTACCCACTTCGTCCAACAATACTTAACTAGTTCACTCCGTAAGTCTCTTTTAAGGCATTTGTGCATAGCACTGTTTTTAAGCGTTACGGGAAATCACTATTTAAATGCTTCTCTGCATATTTTTATGGTTAGGAAACCGGATGGGTATGTCTTGTAGATTACGTTCAAAGTGATCTGCTGTTGACTGATTTACTTCAGCATTTTCGGCAGTAAACAAGATATCGCGTAAACAGATGATCGAGCTATGGGGCAATAATTTGCATGCCATAATTACGTCCACGAATATGCTCCGACTGTTAACCATTTAAGTGGCAGAGGTTTCTGCCTGAAACCTCCATTGCGTTGATTTTTTTATTAAGTGCCAGTGCATTTAGCGCGAAATCACTGACGCTTTGCAAGACAGAGACCTCTAGTGGTACGCTAAGGTACTTCTGCGTATGTCGTGTGGTATAGCAGTCACTCAATAGCGTTCAAAGCAACAGTCAGAGCAGACATTGTGCAACGTGATTGTAGGAAATTGTGACATTCTGGTTTTTTTTATAGTGACCATATTGAGGCGATATTGACATAGAAAGTAAGTATATCTAAAGTTGTTGTTGTTGTGGTCTTCAGTCCTGAGACTGGTTTGATGCAGCTCTCCATGCTACTCCATCCTGTGCAAGGTTCTTCATCTCCCAGTACCAACTGCAACCTACATCCTTCTGAATCTGCTTAGTGTATTCATCTCTTGGTCTCCCTCTACGATTTTTACCCTCCATGCTGCCCTCTAATGCTAAATTTGTGATCCCTTGATGCCTCAAAACATGTCCTACCAACCGATCCCTTCTTCTAGTCAAGTTGTGCCACAAACTTCTCATCTCCCCAATCCTATTCAATGCCTCCTCGTTAGTTACGTGATCTACCCACCTTATCTTCAGCATTCTTGTGTAGCACCACATTTCGAAAGCTTCTATTCTCTTCTTGTCCAAACTAGTTATCGTCCATGTTTCACTTCCATACATGGCTACACTCCATACAAATACTTTCAGAAACGACTTCCTGACACTTAAATCTATACTCGATGTTAACAAATTTCTCTTCTTCAGAAACGATTTCCTTGCCATTGCCAGTCTACATTTTATATCCTCTCCACTTCGACCATCATCAGTTATTTTACTCCCTAAATAGCAAAACTCCTTTACTACTTTAAGTGTCTCATTTCCTAATCTAATTCCCTCAGCATCACCCGATTTAATTTGACTACATTCCATTATCCTCGTTTTGCTTTTGTTGATGTTCATCTTATATCCTCCTTTCAAGACACTGTCCATTCCGTTCAACTGCTCTTCCAAGTCCTTTGCTGTCTCTGACAGAATTAAAATGTCATCAGCGAACCTCAAAGTTTTTACTTCTTCTCCATGAATTTTAATACCTACTCCGAATTTTTCTTTAGTTTCCTTTACTGCTTGCTCAATATACAGATTGAATAACATCGGCGAGAGGCTACAACCCTGTCTCACTCCTTTCCCAACCACTGCTTCCCTTTCATGCCCCTCGACTCTTATAACTGCCATCTGGTTTCTGTACAAATTGTAAATAGCTTTTCGCTCCCTGTATTTTATACCTGCCACCTTCAGAATTTGAAAGAGAGTATTCCAATCAACATTGTCAAAAGCTTTCTCTAAGTCTACAAATGCTAGAAACGTAGGTTTGCCTTTCCTTAATCTTTCTTCTAAGATAAGTCGTAAGGTTAGTATTGCCTCACGTGTTCCAACATTTCTACGGAATCCAAATTGATCTTCCCCGAGGTCCGCTTCTACCAGTTTTTCCATTCGTCTGTAAAGAATTCGCGTTAGTATTTTGCAGCTGTGACTTATTAAACTGATAGTTCGGTAATTTTCACATCTGTCAACACCTGCTTTCTTTGGGATTGGAGTTATTATATTCTTCTTGAAGTCTGAGGGTATTTCGCCTGTCTCATACATCTTGCTCACCAGATGGTAGAGTTTTGTCAGGACTGGCTCTCCCAATGCCATCAGTAGTTCTAATGGAATGTTGTCTACTCCCGGGGCCTTGTTTCGACTCAGGACTTTCAGTGCTCTGTCAAACTCTTCACGCAGTATCTTATCTCCCATTTCGTCTTCATCTACATCCTCTTCCATTTCCATAATATTGTCCTCTTTTGCACCTCCTGTCGATTTCATTTTTGAGACGTTTGTATTCCTTTTTGCCTGCTTCATTTACTGCATTTTTATATTTTCTCCTTTCATTAATTAAATTCAATATTTCTTCTGTTACCCAAGGATTTCTACTAGCCCTCGTCTTTAAAGTTATTGTAGGGTAAATTTGAGTTTGTACTACTGTTTATATGAGTGGTTTCGAAATGAAACCACTGGGCAGAATGAAATTTCTGTATGAAACAACTGGGGAATTATGTAGTTTTGATACAAAATTTATGACATTTTAGGTCCATTTTTGCTTGTTATTTACGACTATAATTCGTTTTGGGCATTATCAATTCACGGACGTTTTGGGCTCTGGGCCGGCCGGTGTGGCCTTGCGGTTCTAGGCGCTGAAGTCTGGAGCCGAGCGACCGCTACGGTCGCAGGTTCGAATCCTGCCTCGGGCATGGATGTGTGTGATGTCCTTCGGTTAGTTAAGTTTAATTAGTTCTAAGTTCTAGGCGACTGCTGACCTCAGAAGTTAAGTCGCATAGTGCTCAGAGCCATTTGAACCATTTTTTTGGGCTCTGGGTTAGCGACTAAGAAAAATATTAATTGGCTTTCACATATATATCACATGAAATGATGGGTGGTTGAAGACTGTATGTCGTAGTGATTATAGAGTGAAATCACCTCCTTAAAACAACTGAGTGTTTACTTTTGGCAATTTCTTCTTCAACGCGTTGCTTACTATGATAATAAAGGTTACCTTGGAGAAAAATTTTAAAATTATATTTGTTTTCACATTATTGGGACTCAGAGTTAACAAGAAAAAGTAACGAGGACCGCTAGCAAGTGAGTGGGATTCGGAGAGACACTGGCAAGTGTGGCTTCCAGGACAGCTGAGCGCACGCACTGGAAGAGGAAGCAAAGTGTTGGTCAGGGCTCGCCCCCGGTGGGACCGCAGGTGTGTTGACCTTGCCTTGTGGTTCACGGTCCGCCGCTCCGCTGCCAGCCCTGCAGGACGGGTTCCCAAGACACCTGCCTCTCTGAGCACGTGCGCGCCTGCCTCTTCAAGACACGCATATCTCTCACGTACTGCCCCTCTCCCGCTCCGTAGTCGTCGCTAATGTCACAATTGTTGAACAGGAGTACGATGTCTGAGGTTACGTCATAGAGGGCACGCGAGCAATCGCAGATCCCGAGTTCACTCTCTGTGCGGTGGATTACATTAGTTTAGCGCAGAATTTCTATTCCCTATCATCTGTTGTACTCTAGGGATCAGTAGCCTGCGGACTATTTCGTGTCCCTTATCAGGAACAACACAGTGAAGATGCACTACGCCGTTAGAGATGCGGGATCGATTCCTGAAGAGCCCTTGCTGTTGATTTCCGTAAGTTTAATCAACGCCAAGTGTACTGAGAAACGTTGTGATTGTTTTGAAGGTGAATGAAGGTAATTAATGTATTCAGGTTTGCAATAAATGACCTGAAACCACTCACTTGCTGACAGTTCAATTCTGCACCACCCGTTTCAGGATTGTACCCATGACAGCTAAGAGTTTAGATTATGAAAATCGAAGATACAGGGACACGGCTGCCAGGAAGCGGAAGAAAGCCAGTGTGCACTCCACGTGCATACCGGTCTGAGTCATTCCAGACTTGGAACGGGTCCTTCCGGATGCCATGAAGAGCACAGGGTGGTGGTTCATGTCGATACCCGTGATGTGTGTCACTTTGAATCGGAAGAGACGCTCTCTGGTTTCGAACGGCTACCAGAAGTGGTAAGAACTGCCAGTCTTGCTTGCGAGACGTAAGCAGACCTCACCATTTGCAGTATAGTCGACAGGACCGATGCGGACCTGTGGTACAGAGCAGAGTGGAGGGTCTGAATCAGAGGCTCAGGTGATTCTGCGGCCGTGTAGGCCGCAGATTCCACGACTTGGCGGGGTTTCGGTTTCCGCTAAATAGGTCAGGAGTCCGGTGTAGAGTAGCCAGAGCGATTTTTTAAAGGTTACAGGGCGTCGGGGAAGCAGAGAAAGGGCTTCAGTCTCAAAGGGTGCAGACTGAACACCCTATAGGGACTGAAAGCTGGCTAAATTCAGCCGAAATTTTTGCGAAGGACCTAACGGTGGTTGTGGCGTCTTTGTTACTGTTAGAAGCAGTTTACCTTGAAACGAAAGTTAAGCAGACAGTTCCTGTGGATTAACATGGGTAGAGGTCATTCTTGGCAACCGAAATAAAATAATGATTGCATCTTTTTACCGACCTCCTAACTCAGATGATAAAATTGCTGAAAAGTCCAAAGAAAATTTGGGTCTAATTTCAAACACGTACCCGACTCGTACAATTATGGTTGGTGGTGACTTCAATTTACCTAAATATGCTATCGAAAGTAGGTGATTAAATCCTGGCATAAAACATAATCTGAAGTTGTGCTAAACGCATTCTCTGAAAAGTATTTCAAGCAGCTAGTTCATGAGCCCACTCGAACAGTAAATGGTTGTGAAAACACACTTTATCTCTTAGTTACAATTAATCCCGAACCAATAACGAGCATCAAAACGGATACACGGATTAGTGAACACAGGTTTGTCATAGCGAGACTGAATGCCGTAACTCTCAAATCCACCAAGAATAAAATGAAATAAAAATATATCTGTTCAAAAAAGCAGATAAAAATTCTGCTGACCTCTTACTGAGAGACCATACCCATTCCTCCAAATTAACAATGAAAGTGTAGACTTAATGTGGCTTGAATTCAAGGAAGTAGTATCGACAGCAACTGAGATTTATACCAAATAAATTAACAAACGAAGGAACTGATCTCCCATGGTACACAAAACGCGTCAGAACACTGTTGCAGAAACAACAAAAAAAGAGTGCCAAATTTAAACGAACGCAAAATCCCCAAGATTGGCGACATTTTACGGAAGCTCGAAATTTAGCGTGGACTTCAGTGCGAGATGCTTATAATAGTTTCTACAACGAAACTTTGTCCCAAGTCTGGCAGAAAATCCAGATACATTCTGCTCGTATGTATACTAGCGGCAAGATACAGTCAATGCCCTCTCTGCGAGATGGCCATGGAGATACTATCGATGACACTGCTGCTAAAACACAGTTGCTAAAGACTTCCGAAATTCCTTACCAAAGAAGACGAAGTAAAGAATTCGAATCAGGGACTGCTGCCAACATGAGTAACTTAGTAGATATTCTCGGAGTAGTGAAGCAGCTTAAAACATTTATTAAAAGCAAGTCTTCCGGTCCAGACTGTATACCAGTTTGGTTCCTTTCAGAGTATGCTGATGCAATAGCCCCATAGTTAACAGTCATATACAACCGCTCGCTTAGCGAAAGATCCGTAGCCAAAGGCTGACAGTTGCGCAGGTCACATCAATATTTAAGAAAGGCAACACGAGTAGTCCACTAAATTACAGGCCCATATCATTAACGTCGATATGACGCAATATTTTGGAACGTATATTGTGTTCGAACATTATGAACTACCTCTGAGAGAACGGTCTATTGACACACAGTCAACACGGATTTACAAAACATCGTTCTTGTGAAACACAACTAGCTCTTTACTCACACGAAGTGTTGAGTGCTATTGACAAGGGATGTCAAATTCATTTCTATTTCTAGATTTCCAGAAGGCTTTTGATTTTGCAAGGTAGTGTTGTAGGCCCTCTGTTATTCATTATCTTTACAAACGAGTTAGGTTGTTTGTAGATGATGTTGTCGTTTAGTCCAGTAAAGTCATCAGCAGACCAAAAATTGCAAAACGATTTAAGTAAGGTAGCTGTGTGGTGCGAGAATAGACAGTTGACATAAAATAATGAAAAGTGTGAGGATATCCACATGAGTGCTAAAAGGAATTCGTTAAACTTCGGTTAGACGATAAATCAGCCAAATCTAACGGCCGTAAATTCAGCTAAATACCTAGGAATTACAATTGCAAACAACTTAAATTGGAAGGAACGCATAGAAAAATGTTGTGGGGGAGGCTAACCAAAGACTGCGTTTTATTGGCAGGACACTTAGAAAAAGTAACAGATCTACTAAGGAGACTGCCTACACTACGCTTGTCCGCCCTCTTCTGGAGTGCTGCTGTACTGTGTGGGATCCTTACGAGATGAGATTAACAGCGTACATCGAGAAAGTTAAAAAAAAGGACAGCACGTTTTGTATTATCGCGAAACGGGACAGAGAGCATCACGGACATGATGCAGGATTTGTGGTGGACATCTTTAAAGCAAAGGCTGTTCTTGTTGCGGCGGGATCTTCTCACGAAATTTCAGTCACCAACTTTCTCCTCGGAATGCGAAAATATTTTTTTGAAACCGACCTACATAAGGAGGAACGATCATCATAAAAAATAAGGGAAATCAGAGCTCTTACGGAAAGATACAGGGGTTCATTTTTTCGGCACGCAGTTCGAGAGTGGAATAATAGAGAATTATTGTGAAGGCGGTTCGATGAACCCTCTGCCAGGAAATTGTGACTGGCAGAGTAGCCAAGTAGTCATCTTTACGTTCTGTTATCAACTCCATAAAAATTTCCTCGCACCAGACGACATACATTGGCACTTGCATTTCTGTGATAGAATATGCTGCCCACAAAAAATAAAGCTTTCTTACACGATTGTTCATTTACTGTAGTAACATCTTCATCAGTAGGTGATGAGGTCAGATTGGCCTAGCAGTGTCCTTAAGACTGATGTTACACGTTTGAAACACTCTCTATCATCTAAGTATTCTGTACAAGCAACAGAGTTGGCTAAACCAATCGTCGCAATACTAATTTGCGCTCTTATTTCTGCCTTGAAAATTTATAGGTGAGGGAGAGTTTTGGAGTACAGTGTGTATATCGATGGACCCAGAAAATCATTGACATGTGGACCTTTACTATGCAACTCTTCTTCCATGGTAGAGAGACCGGTAATACGCATGCTACGTCCTGCACGACATCCTGAATCGACCATCCTAGTATATAATAGTGTCCGCAAGTGCGACACTATTGCACAAGTGAGGAATTTCTGCGTGTATTTTTCGAAAAATAAATGCAAATGTAGTATATCCTACAGGGATCGCGATGTCCTTCCATAGACAGGAGCAAATGCGTCCTTCCTGCCAACCGTCGCCCGAAGTGTGGTGTACAGTAGCTGGCCCAGCTGCTTCCGTGAGCCCGTCATGCCCTGGCGACCGCTCTAATTCGGCGCCGCTTCCGCGTGCTTCAGTCTCTCTCACTTCTCACTCCCTAGACTGTGAATCTTCTCTTTCCTAAAGTTACCGTATGTTTGTACTGATTTCTGATGGACCACCTCTCCACACACATCAAGAACGCGTGCACGTTATCTGGGCTGCAGCGTACCAGACGGCATCACAAAGGGGCTAGTGTTAATAATTTGACACGTCCGCCTTGTAATCGTAATTATTTACATTAGGATGTAAGGATGTGTTTTTAATGGACAGCGAAAATGAAATAACAAAGGGACCGAGCCCACTCGCCATCTCCGATTTCGCCCATATTTGTGGTATATGCTGGGCTTAGCTAAGAATGAAAGAGATAGAAGTGGGAGCTCCAGATAGCCAAGCGTTTAGAAAAAACAGCATTTTTGGCGCGGGTCGCGCAAGGTGTGAGCCGTTTATGTTAGCATACTTTCCAGGCAGCGTTGGCGCAGCAGAACGGTAATCCGAGGGTCATTGGTGCGGAAACTTCTATAAAATTTTCAACTTTTTACGTTTCTTACACTGGAAACACACCGACATAACGCAAAGTATATTTGATGTGATGAAACCTAATGACCATGAGAAAAAACTTCATACTTTGACTCGTGGGGACGATGAACAAACCCCGAATTAAACGACGAGATTTTTCAAGATGTGAGGAGGACTACTATCGTGCAGTATTAAAGTGATTCGTCCCCATAAAGCACTTCGCTAGTACAACCTTGCGTTGTCCAATTTTATCGCCAGCTACAAAATTTGATCAACAAGCTTTAGGATTGTTCGTACCTCGACGAGGGAGAAAAAGAAATCCCATTCAGAGCAGACTGCGTAAAAATACATTTTGTTGTACATGACCAGCTATCCTCGCCACCATTTGTAAAATGATACATTAGCGTTGTTTGCTTGCAAACTGTGCGATGAGAGAGAATCTTTTATGAATGTCAAATCTGTTTTTGTTTAAAAACTTTAAAACAACTACGTAATTATAAAAATGCAGCGATCATAATGTGTGCATCATGCCGAGAAAATTACTGCTTCTTCTGTTTTTGCAATGAATATTACCCCAGCATGCGTAAATTGTCAATTATAAAATAATAAAAATACCTATTTTTATACACGAAGTTCTCATTTATGCCGCACAGTGCCTTCTTGGAAATTTATTTGCAGTCCCTTTTCTTTTATAGAATATTAATAAAAAGATTTTTTAGCATTGTTTGGTTATTTGCAGTGTAAGAAAAAGTTGAAGATTGTGTAGGTACTCGAACCAACGGCATTCGGATTACCGTTCTTTCCTCTACGCCAGTCTTTGCCGGGAAATTATGGTAACAGAAATGGCTCATGCCTCGCCTTAACCGCACCGGGAAATGCTATTTTCTTCTAGACGCTTGGCCATCTAGAGCTCCCACTTACTGTCAGTATCATTTCCGGCCAAGCCCTGGACCATAAATTTGGACGAAATCGTATATGACGAGTAGGCGCGGTCCACTTGTAAGGCAAGATTCACCTCTCAGACCTCTCTCTCCATCAAGTCAAATCACAGTGGGCCATATCAGACGTGAGTCAGTTCGGTTGACAACACAGCTAAGAATACCTAAGGCAATTTTGGCAGATTAAAATGAGTCACGTTTTGCGAAAAGCCGATTTATTCCATACCTAACTTCTCATCCAAATCAGAACCTATGAATCTGCAAGAGTTTTCCTACTATCGATATCACTCTAAAAATGTACTCGTCATTTATGATCATTAACAGCAGTGGAGGGTCTTTTTCAAAATCCATGTTAGGAGGCACGTTCAACATTATGGCTTCTCAGAATTGAAAGTGGTTTTTTAAGTTATTAAGTATTTCAATTAAATATAGGTGAAATATGCTTATATGTTATACATATTGTTATCTTGCATATGCCTAACTAACATATTAGGTTAAAATCACAGTGTAATTTTTAAAATTGAAATACTGGTGTTCACATGGACTTGAAACTCAACTTGATATATATATCAAGTTTATATATATATCTCAAGTTGAGTTTCAAGTCCATGTGAACACCAGTATTTCAATTTTAAAAATATATATAGTACACTGCGATGTTAAGACATAGTGTTGAATATCTTAATGATTTAAATTATTATTGTTCTTTAATTTTATCGGTTTTCTGAATGATAAATTGTATAGCAAACTAAGAAGCCTTAAGTGCATGTAATTCGAAAATTTCTCATAATGCTGTTTTTGCGGCTTGTTTATCACAAAATTTCCCGTGGTAGGGCCTGCACTACGGGTTGAGCCTAGGGTATATGTATACCTATCGTAAGACCTCTCGACGTAAACTTTATTAGAGATCGAGCATTCCCTTTGTTGCACAAGGTTAGAGGAAGGGATCTTGTGAGCCGATTTTCAACAAATAAAAGCTATTATGTTCACAAAAAGACCTCTCCACGTGAACATTATTAGAGATCGAGCACTCCCTTTGTTGCACAAGGTTAGAGGAAGAGATCTTGTGAGCCGATTTTCAACAATTAAAAAGCTATTATGTTCACAAAATTTTCATTGCTAAGTTTCGCGAGACGAAACGAGATAAAATGTGTAGCGAATTTACTAGCAGTTTTTAAAAAAAAGTGTGTGAAATCTTATGGGACTCAACTGCTAAGGTCATCAGTCCCTAAGCTTACACACCACTTAACCTAAATTATCCTAAGGACAAATACGCATACCCATGCTCGAGGGAGGACTCGAACCTCCGCCGGGACCAGCCTCACAGTCCATGACTGCAGCGCCTTAGACCGCTCGGAGTAGTGTTTCAAAACAAACTTGTAAAATGGCTAGCAGTGGTATTCTTGTCCTAGGTTGACCAGTGCGTGCTGATAAGACGCAAATAACAACGCTCCCGCTGCAGCAAAGATTAATAAAGGGCAGGAGAAAAAGAATATCCAGTGCGAAAAAATACGGAATTCTAGAAGCAGTCTTGAAACATGAAAGACAACGAAAGGCGTAGTTCATTTAATGTAATATCAAAACTTTAACTATTTAGGTCGATGTGTTGTTCATTGGAGGAAGATTAGCCATCGCGATTTTGTGAAGAGAATGTCCCGGTAGCGTATTGAATGTATTGTCCACCTCTGTAGCGTAGCGGTAGCGTTAACGCCTACCACGCAAGGGGTTAGGGTTCGATTCCCGGCAGGGAATTGGGTGTTGTATGTCCTTCGTCATCACTGACTCGCAAGTCGCCGAAGTGGCGTCAACTAAAAAGGACTTGCAATACGCCGGCCGAACTCCCCAAATAGGCCTCCCGGCCAACAAAGCCATACGATCATTTCCACTTTTCAATTGAATGTATTAAAAACTCCTTACATTTGCTTGTGAACTGGAAATTATTGTTCACGATTTATTGCTTTCATAACGTGTTTGTGAAAGCTTTGTGAATGCTCTCAGAATTTTAATGAGACCTCTGCAGAACCTGCTGATTTATAAAAACTAAATCGAATGAATATATGCAAAAGATATTTATCCAAAAATACTGGAAAATTAGGTTGTCGCTCCGGGTAATCACCCAGAGTATTCACCTTAAGTAATTTAGCGAAAGCAGGACGAACGGTCGTACTTGATTCGGATCGAGAATCTTTAGCAACGCATCCGTTCTCTATCCTTACTCCGGTGTATAACTAACTCAAATAAATCATTCACGGTACGGAGAAGAAAAATTGGAGCAGATCTTGTAGAACTCGGGTCACCAGCAAAATCTTAAGGAGGGTCTGGGTTTGTTTGTGTAATATAAGCCACAGATTAAGGTTATTTGTGAATATGAATACTGATTGAAAACGTCTGACTATTGTGACACATTCGGATTGCATGAAAAAAAAAAAAATATTCCAGTGTCTAATTTGTAAAAGTAGATCGTCAGTCACCTTGATGTTGGCATGAAGCATACTTTCCTTGCACGGTAATCAGAATTGAAGACCCATTGTGTATATAGATTCTTTGCAGCCGAACCCCAGGAAGTTGCGACTAGGGCACGAGATTTCACAACTGAGAGTATTTGGCACGGAATAGCCTGTTTCAGGACTTGTCTTATAACTAAGGGAAACCTCTTGAAAATGTTGGTCACAACCGGGTCTTGCTAACTATTTTTAGTTTAACTGTCATAATGTTGAAGAAATCATACGTGCAATCAGTTACCTACTAATCATTGTCCCTGACTTCGTTTCAAATTTCTTGGAAAGGGACGAAGAGTGTGCAAGCGAAAACAGGTGAAGTGATATGTAATAAAAATTCAGTTTGTGAGGCTGTGTTGTTGTTGTTGCTGTTGTTGTTGTGGTCTTCAGTCCAGAGACTGGTTTGATGCAGCTCAAAAGCAACAATATGACCCGGAAAAAAATTTAAACCTGGTGTGTGGAAGAGTGTATTTATTTATGTGTGTACAGAGGAAAGTCGATGCTATCTCATATTTACTACCAACTGAATTAATCCTGAACTTGCGTGGGTGGAATCAGATATGAAAACATTATGCGCACAACCATGCCAAAACTGCGTTGAACTGGCGTATAAGAAATCAATAGTAACATTTCAGGTGGTTATCCACGTGTTTTTCGGCCATTCATTGTGCAGTAATACTTTGAATCTCGAACGCCCTTCCCAGTGTCTTTTATCCTGCGCGCTTGCTCAGTTAAAGCAGCAGCGAGCGCTGCAGAGTGGTTTCTGTAGTTGCTAGTAATTACTGCGAAGCGGCTGGTGGCGACCGTTGCTGAAAGGTCAGTCCGCTGCGCCAGTGCGGAACCGTGACTGCGTCTTCGCAGTACTCGCGCTGGAGTTGAATGACCGCCGACGCAGGAATTCTCCGCTTCTCCAAGCCCTGTCCAAGCCGCGTTACGATGCCAGAACCGAGGTCCACGAGGAAGACAGGCCGTGGCGCGTACGTCACAGCACGTGACACTGCAGGTCTTACCGAGTGCCAGCCGCAGTCTCCGGCGGGAAGCGCGTAACTATTTCAGACGCGCTTAATGCTTCTTGACTGCGTGTTTAAATGCGGGCAAGTTCTCGATAGCACACGACAAAATGAAGACCTTTACGGGTACCTTTTAAATTAAATATTGATTTCCCGTTGGTCCTGCACGGACCGAGCTTTCATGAACTGTGGCGGACAAGCCGACTATTGTTACGTCACAAATTAGGTGCAAGGCCCGTATATCTCGTTGGCCCTGGCCAGAACCGTTCTGCCAGCTCTGTTTCCTCCCAACTCACGGCTCACCCTCCTCAAAGGCACCTCGTTGTATAATAAGAAGGAAGGTGCCTGCCCCTTGCTAAATAGGTTTGTCTCTGGACGACGACTCGACTTCGCCAAGCCCATTGCATCTTCTTCGAGGAGTCTTCCTGGGAACTGCCGCAGTTATGTATTCACAGTAATGCATCATATACTGCAGTAGCTGGCCGAGGTGGCCGAGCGGTTCTAGGCGCTACAGTCTGGAACCGCTACGGTTGCAGGTTCGAATCCTGCCTCGGGCATGGATGTGTGTGATGTCCTTAGGTTGGTTAGGTTTAAGTAGTTCTAAGTTCTAGGGGACTGATGACCTCAGAAGTTAAGTCCCATAGTGTTCAGAACCATTTGAACCATCCTGCAGTAAGTAAAACTAAAGACGCTTGCATTCTGCGTTGCCAGTAAGCAAAATGTGGTAGTTCTTAGCAGGTATTGCGTTCTCATCCACTGGCTGTCGTTGCATAAGCCACTACGTAATACATCACATATTCACGAAACCAGAAAAATGTATATAACAATATTTGAGCATTACACAGGCCCCGGGAGTAGACAACATTCCATTAGAACTACTGACAAAATCAAAATGGCTCTGAACACTGTGGGACTTAACTTCTGTGTTGTCATCAGTTCCCTAGAACCTAGAACTACTTAAACCTAACTAACCTAAGGACATCACACACACTCATGCCCGACGCAGGATTCGAACCTGCTACCGCAGTGGTCGCACGGTTCCTGACTGTAGCGCCTAGAACCGACCGGCCGCCCCGGCCGGAAGAACTACTGACAGCCTTGGGAGAGCCATTCCTGACAAAAATCTACCATCTGGTGAGCAAGATGTATGAGACAGGCGAAATACCCTCAGACTTCAAGAAGAATATAATAATTCCAATCCCAAAGAAAGCAGGTGTTGACAGATGCGAAAATTACCATACTATCAGTTTAATAAGCCACAGCTGCAAAATACTAACACGAATGCTTTACAGACTAATGGAAAAACTGGTAGAAGCCGACCACGGGGAAGATCAGTTTAGATTCTGTAGAAATGTTGGAACATGTGAGGCAATACTGACCCTACGACTTATCATGGAAAATGGATTAAGGAAAGGCAAACCTACGTTTCTAGCATTTGTAGACTTAGAGGAAGCTTTTGACAATGTTGACTGGAATACTCTCTTTCAAATTGTGAAGGAGGCAGGGGTAAAATACAGGGAGCGAAAGGTATTTACAATTTGTACAGAAACCAGATGGCAGTTATAAGAGTCGAGGGGCATGAAAGGGAAGCAGTGGTTGGGAAGGGAGTGAGACAGGGTTGTAGCCTATCCCCGATGTTATTCAATCTGTATATTGAGCAAGCAGTAAAGGAAACAAAAGAAAAATTCAGAGTTGGAATTAAAATCCATGGAGAAGAAATAAAAACTTTGAGGTTCGCCGATGACATTGTAATTCTGTCAGAGACAGCAAAGGACTTGGAAGAGCAGTTGAACGGAATGGACAGTGTCTTGAAAGGAGGATATAAGATGAACATCAACAAAAGCAAAACGAGGATAATGGAATGTAGTCAAATTAAATCGGGTGATGCTGAGGGAATTAGATTAGGAAATGAGACACTTAAAGTAGTAAAGGAGTTTTGCTATTTAGGGAGTAAAATAACTGATGATGGTCGACGTGGAGAGGATATAAAATGTAGACTGGCAATGGCAAGGAAATCGTTTCTGAAGAAGAGAAATTTGTTAACATCGAGTATAGATTTAAGTGTCAGGAAGTCGTTTCTGAAAGTATTTGTATGGAGTGTAGCTATGTATGGAAGTGAAACATGGACGATAACTAGTTTGGACAAGAAGAGAATAGAAGCTTTAGAAATGTGGTGCTACAGAAGAATGCTGAAGATAAGGTGGGTAGATCACGTAACTAACGAGGAGGTATTGAATAGGATTGGGGAGAAGAGAAGTTTGTGGCACAACTTGACTAGAAGAAGGGATCGGTTGGTAGGACATGTTCTGAGGCATCAGGGGATCACCAATTTTGTATTGGAGGGCAGCGTGGAGGGTAAAAATCGTAGAGGGAGACCAAGAAATGGATACACTAAACAGATTCAGAAGGTTGTAGGTTGCAGTTGGTACTGGGAGATGAAGAATCTTGCACAGGATGGAGGAGCATGGAGAGCTGCATCAAACCAGTCTCTGGACTGAAGACCACAACAACAACAGCAACAACAACAACAACACAGCCTCACAAACTGAATTTTTATTACATATCACTTCACCTGTTTTCGCTTGCACACTCTTCGTCCCTTTCCAAGAAATTTGAAACGAAGTCAGGGACAATGATTAGTAGGTAACTGATTGCACGTATGATTTCTTCAACATTTACAGTCATGTCCTTGTATCATTCTTGTCCTTGGAAAAGTTTAAGAAGCGCAAAGGTTGTCTTTTTTAAATAGTGAAAAATAGAATAAAGAGAGTGAGCCTTTTCAAATGCCCAGCCTGCCAGGTCATCATCTGCTTCGCTGCCTGACAGTCGCCGTTCTGACGGCAGCAGTTGACGCGCCGTGGGCCGTGCCGCCGTTCTAACAGGCCTCATTTAAAATAACTTGGTACACGTCCAAAGCGTTACTGTTGCAGTGTGTGTGTGTGTGTGTGTGTGTGTGTGTGTGTGTGTGTGTGTGAGAGAGAGAGAGAGAGAGAGAGAGAGAGAGAGAGAGAGAGAGAATGAGAATGTTTAGCTGTAGTCCTGCTTACATCCACTAGGAATTAAACTACAAAGGCATTTGTCACACTGATACATCCCCGGTAAATGTGAGCTAAGGAGGAGGCTAAATACACAGCGTTATCACCTAGCAGACAGTAAAGAGGTTGAAGGAAGCACATGTTCCTCATGTTAATGTTGTCTTCACCAATATCAATCGAGACTTGCAACACGGCTATAGACGATCTCCGGGAAGTTCACTTTTATTCCGCTAGAGACGCGTCACGTGCGCATTGTCTTGAAAGTTCCCGCTTTCTTCGCCAGAGCAGTTTGATCCGACATTGGCTATTCAAAACAAAAAGTTAACATTTTGAATTACGAGGACACAGCTAGATATGGCGCCAACACGAACTCAGTACTTCAGAGAATTAATTAATGAATGGTTGAAGATAACAAGAATAAAAGGAGTAAATGAAGGAAAATAAGTAATTCGTTATGTATCCTACAACCACGTTCATGCGGAGTTCGTAATAAACTTTGAAATATTTCTATGCTTGGGTCATACGTAGCTCGAACTGAAAGATTTGTATAAATGTATTAAATATTGCATCCCTTGATTTACTGTCATTCTATTAATAAATAATACTGCATTTTGTCAAGTTATCATTCCTAAAATTTGAGTTCTTAGTACTCATTGGAGGTTCTCGTCAGAAAGATCTCCTTCCTGTAGTGTGAAATTCTCGTCGAAGTTGAAGAAGCTCGCAGAACTAACGAGGGTAACTTAGTCACTCGTAGTTAATGTCGTTTTTGATACCAGAATCCGGAGAAATAAGGTGCATTCGTTGCTAAACTAACACTGACACTGTCAGAGACAATTGAAGAGCTATCGTATCTGTGAACTTCCACAGATATTCATACTAAGTGAAATATAATTTCGTTTCGTTTACAGACGAATATTGTTTAATGCGCACCGCATTTCACGACTTAGTATTTTATATGGCTGTAGGTGCAGCAGGAGCAAAAGCCAAATGATTTTTTTTGTGTTTTTAATTTATCTCGTAGATCTGCCAATCACCTACCAGCACTTCAAGTTAAGGGTATAGGTCGCGCTTGCTTTTCTAGTCTAGCAAAGAGCCTGCGTAGGAACATCGATTGAAAATGTTAAGGAATGTTATTCAGACCATTATTGTGCAAAATGGATTTTGCGGCGAAGTAAGCCGCATTTAGGAGCATTGTCATAGCATGACTCATCAATTGCTCACGTTTCAAAGTCGGTTTGAAATTTACTACAAATTTGAATGAAACCCGTGCAATTCAGTGAATACCTACGGCACGGATGAAATAAGTTTACCAAAATGCAATCGTCGTTGATTAATGTAGTTACCCCTTTCCGACAGACAGATTACCATCAGCAGTGTCACATCCCGTCACTCCAGGAGAGACTGCGGTGAGGTGTAAAGTATTAAACTACGGCACGGGGATAAAGTCTAATGGTTTGGAATTTGTACCTCCACTGTCCTTCCCTTTCCGACAATGAAAAATTTTCATTAATTGTTCTCGAACTGGAGATCTAATGGTAAAGTTACTTGTGGCTTATAGATGACGTCTTCTTGTGGCTGATGGAAGTTCGTGTGTTAACTGTCTTTAGTCCTGTTTCGTTCCTGCTCATTATTGATGCACGGAAAGCGACAAGCAGTACTGTCGATAAACCTCCACCTGAGTTTTTCATGCTCTGAGTTTGCACAAAACAATGTAATTCGTACAGAACATTAAAAGAACTGACGTACTTGGAGCGTAACTTACGGAGTAGATGCCGTAATGAAAAAATACTTCCCTTCGAAGAAGTATTTTATATTATTACGGGAAAAAGTGACTTTATAGTAGGAAGCTTCTTGTTTGTCTCATGAAAATTGTGAATTAGTCTTCGACAATCATCTGAATGTAAGAATCGTTCCTCTTCATTCCGCCATTTTTCCTGGAGTAGAAAAAATGGAAATGAGCGTTTGGCGTCATTGGCCGGGAGGTACCTTGCGGGGCAGGTCCGGCCGCCTTGGTGCAGGTCTTATTACATTCGACGCCACACTGGGCGACCTGCGCGCCGAATGAGGATGAAATGATGATGAAGACAACACAACACCCATTCCCTGAGCGGAGAAAATCTCCAACCCAGCCGGGATCGAACCCGGCCCGTAGGTCGGCAATCCGTCACGCTGACCACCTTTTTTTTGTGATCGTTGTGTTTGGTCGTTGCGGACGTCACATGACATCCGTTCAAGTTCGTTTGTTGGTCCTTCCACTCTGTTTTTTATTACAGAGGCCAGCCAGCTCTGCCGGCGACCACTCAGCTATCGGGGCGGACACCTGGAGAAACCTTCAGAACTACGGCCAACTACTTGCTGCCCTTCTTCTTTATTGTTCTTTCTGTCAGAAATGAAGCATTCATAGTAGCCTGAATTCTTTCTACGATACTTTTTAATGGGACTTTAATCCCCACAATCCCCACTTCTACTTCTTCTGACATAAATTTAATTATGCTGTAAACAGTCTCTCGTGCCGCTACGCAGAACACTTCCTGCACCTAAGGTGCTTGGGGACGGCGATGCCATGCGGTTTAGAGTAATATGATCATTAGATGTGTCTTGGACGGAAGACGACTGTGGACTGAGGCAGCCTCCCCTTCCGAACAAACGAAATGAACTCGCCCAGCGCTTTGGCTAAAAATTCGTCACTGCTCGACGGCCACAGTATCCCGGGCAGACGCTAAGTTCTCTAATGTCTCTTTCGAAATTATTCAACAAACTGACTACAGAAGGCAGCACCTGTCGAAGGAGAGGTAGCGAGACGCCCGTACATTGTTCTCATACGAAATGAGTCCAGTTTTCGAGCGATATGTGGCTCATGCGCCGAGAAAATTGCGGCCCGACCTGCACACGGGTGCGGTCCTTTCAACACAGTTGTCGTCCGAGCTGTGCTCCGACCTGTTCTCCCTCACCTGGTGTTGAACAGGCCCGCAAAGCTTCGACCTTCGAATTACTTCTCGAAACAGTTTGTGAGATACAGCATTCGTTACACCTGAGTATGTACTACACTCGGGCAAAGGACGAGCAATGTCGGCGACCCCTCCCTTGCCCGTGTACTTTGCTGCTGGCCTCTGTGCTGTCACCAGTAGCGGAGACTCGGTTTGATCCCACGTGTTGCTGTGGGAACAGGCTCGCCCTCCGAGGAGCAGCAGCGGGTCGGCGCACAAGTGGCGTGGCCTGGCTGCGGCCGGAGTCGGCACGCCTACGCGGCTGGCCGGCTCGCTCATCCAGCTAGTTGGCGCTCATTGCCACCTGCGGCCGCCAGCGCCGTAGCCGCCGGCACACGCCGCTGCCTGCCTGCTCTGGTTTCCGGAACAAAATTCACATAAATACCAGCTCGAAGAGTCTCTTTCTGATCTGCCGCGACACGCTCGACCCTGTGCACGCTATTAAAGTGCGGATTGTTGCCCTCCTCCCCTCCGAATACAACTTGCCGTCACCTTCAGCGTCAACGTTTCACAGACGCCTAACATTTTAATAATAACAAAGTAGTATTATTATTACAGTTTATAAAATGTTCCCGGCTATTATGCCGTGGTCGGATGGATTTCACATTTAAACCACCGTTTCGTCCCTGTTGTAACTTCCTTGCGTGCTGTGAAAACAGGAGAGACGCACAGATGCCGTTCATCAAGAGAGAATTCGGATATTAATTTATGATACATCTAATATCAAAGAATAAATATAATACATAACATTGTTGCTGTACCAGCGTCAGTTTCTAACAGTAGATTCAAATACACTGCTGGCCATTAAAATTGCTACACCAAGAAGAAATGCAGATGATAAACGGGTATGCATTAGACAAATATATTATGCTAGAACTGACTTATCATTACATTTTCACGCAATTTGGGTGCATAGATCCTGAGACATCAGTACCCACAACAACCACCTCTGACCGTAATAACGGCCTTGATACGCCTGGGCAATGAGTCAAACAGAGCTTGGATGGCGTGTACAGGTACAGCTGCCCATGCAGCTTCAACACGATACCACAGTTCATCAAGAGTAGTGACTGGCGTATTGTGACGAGCCAGTTGCTCGGCCACCATTGACCAGACGTTTTCAATTGGTGAGAGATCTGGAGAATGTGCTGGCTAGAGCAGCAGTCGAACATTTTCTGTATCCAGAAAGGCCCGTACAGGACCTACAAAATGCGGTCGTGCTGAAATGTAGGGTTTCGCAGGGGTCGAATGAAGGGTAGAGCCACGGGTCGTAATACATCTGAAATGTAACGTCCATTGTTCAGAGCCGTCAATGCGAACAAGAGGTGACCGAGACGTATAACCAATGGCACCCTATACCATCACGCCGGGTGATACGCCAGTATGGCGATGACGAATACACGCTTCCAATGTGCGTTTACCGAGATGTCGCCACACACGAATGCGACCATCATGATGCTGTAAACAGAACCTGGATTCATCCGAAAAAATGACGCATTCGTGCACCAAGGCTCGTCGTTGAGTACACCATCGCAGGCGCTCCTGTCTGTGATGCAGCGTCAAGGGTAACCGCAGCCATGGTGTCCGAGCTGATAGTCCATGCTGCTGCAAACGTCGTCGAACTGCTCGTGCAGATAGTTGTTGTCTTGCAAACGTCCCCATCTGTTGACTCAGGGATCGTTACAGCCATGCGGATAAGATGCCTGTCATCTCGACTGCTAGTGATACGAGGCCGTTGGGATCCAGCACGGCGTTCCGTATTACCCTCCTGAACCCACCGATTCCATATTCTGCTAACAGTCATTGCATCTCGACCAACGCGAGCAGCAATGTCGCGATACGATAAACCGCAATCGCGATAGGCTACAATCCGACCTTTATGAAAGTCGGAAACGTGATGGTACGCATTTCTCCTCCTTACACGAGGCATCCCAACAACGTTTCACCAGGCAACACCGGTCAACTGCTGTTGGTGTATGAGAAATCGGTTGGAAACTTTCCTCGTGTCAGCACGTTGTAGGTGTCGCCACCGGCGCCAACCGTGTGTGAATGCTCTGAAAAGCTAATCATTTGCATATCACAGCATCTTCTTCCTGTCGGTTAAATTTCGCGTCTGTAGCACGTCATCTTCGTGGTGTAGCAATTTTAATGGCCAGTAGTGTATATACCGATACAAAAGGTCTGTAAATCTGTCACTCTTCAATACAATATCTATTCAGAAGACGTCGAGCCGTGGCCACTATTTAAGTCTGTAATTGTTATTCAAATGGCAAACACATAAAATGGGCTCAGAGCGTGAATGTTCCAACTTAAGTACATCCGCCACTGGAGCTCTGGAAAGGGGTTCTTACATCTAACTGGCAGCGGCGTAATCGTTCCTGGCACCGCCCTCGTGCCGTGGTGGAGGCTGTGGGAAACGCGGCGGCGTAACTAGCGGCGCGCATATTTCAAAGTGCGGCCGATACCGCAGTCCCCATATAAGGAGGGCATTTTCAAAGGGGGGGGGGGGGGGGGTCGTAGCTTCTTTCAGTGTCCGAGTCTTGATGTATTAGTTTTCAAGAAGGAAGATGGTAGCTTATTCCACACGGTTTAGCGAAAGCCCATGGAGACAGACAGTTACCTGCACCGGGATCCAAACCAATACCAACAGCAAAAAGCAAGGCATCATAAAAAGTTGGCGGATAGAACAAGGAACATCTCCGAACCAGAGCTGCTTGGCGCAGAGTAAAAAAATGTCACCAGTGCACTTCTCAAGAATGCTTATTCGCCCGCTAAGGTACGGTGGGCGTTAAGTGCCTGTGGAATCGAAAGTTTTCCTACTTTTCATTAAGATCGTTACTGACCGCATGGAATAAAATCTTAAAAAAAAATGCCGGAACATCGCGGTAATGTACAGATCCATCCGGAAGATACACACATGTGTTTGCCACACACCGTTGGGTGGTTTGCGGAGTATAAATGTAGATGTAGATGTAGATCGCCTAAAACCGGCCAAGGATGCTCGCAAAACGCTGGAAAAAACGGGAGCTTACAAGATCCCATGTAGTTCTAGAGAGCTGTACGTGGGTACTACAAAAACACGGGTAAAAAAACGACTAGAAAGCACAAGGGCAATTGCAAAAGGAGGTAGACTGACAAGTCAGTTGTTCCGGAACATGCTTTGCAGCCACGAGACGACCACGTCCATTTTGATAGGACCCAAGTCCTGGCAGCCACGAGCGGATACCATAAAAGGCTGTACAGATAACGCACAGAGATTGTAGAAACCCCGGAAATTTCAGTTGAGAGGAGGGCATGAAATTGAGTGATATCTGCATTCCGGTGTTGACGATGCACGGGGTGATAGCAACAGCGGACTACGGCAGTCGACAACGACCAGTTGCGCTCGGGTATTCAAAACGCGTGACGTCACGCCACTGCGCGGAAACAGCATAAAGGGAATTTTGCTGCAGTGAGTAACGAGCCACGAAATGAATAGGCCACTGCAAGCAGCTACGGTCCCCCTTTAAAATCTCCCCCACAGATGGGGAAGAAACACTGGATTTAAATGTGAAATCCATTCGATTTCGGCATAATAGCCCGGAACATTTTATTGCCACATTTCAGGCCGTGAATATTTACATTTAACAATGTATTATTATTGTATTAAAGCGTACGAGCATCTTGTCCAATATTTATGCCCAGAGGGCGCTGGGTGCTCTCTCGGCATAAATACTGGACAAGATCCACCAATGCGGCAGTCTCAGGTAGCACCTGAAGAAGGCAACGAGTTACGTGGTCGAAATATTGTGCCAGAGCGACACAAACATCCGGCAGTAGACCCGATTATTCCATATGTCATACAGAATCTGTATTTATTTATTCATTCCAAGACGACGGGAAGTTGTTTTGAATGCCAACCCATTTAGTACACCGTATTAGGCATGCTAATGTGTTGTGGTTTTGGTGTTTCCCCTAGTTTTGCATATTACCTATACGTGACACTATTTTTCAACATAGTCACCATGTGTTCCTGAATAACGGCTGTAACGTTTGCCAATTGTTAAATTCCTCGACAGTAAAAATCCGCTCGTTGGTGACACAGCCACTCAAAAAGGGCTGTATCAACGGCCTCATCGTTGGAAAACCTTAGATTGCTGCGACTCATTTCCTCGATTGCCCGGACATGATCATCCGTGATCGATCTCGGTGGCCTTCCTTCCCGATTAACATCACCCACGTCTCTCCGGCCTCGGTCAAATTGTTGGCATCATTTCGCTGCCCCTGCAAGCAACATTCTATTTAGCCCACGTACAGCCAAAATTTCATGGTTAATGTATGTGAAAGTTAGGCGTTGTGCCCACAAGAAGCGTACTGTCCCACGTACTTCAGCTATGGAGTACGTTTCCATCTGCCACGCTATTTCACTCCCACACTGTGGTGCACGTGTTATCTGTATCGTAGCAGAACTGTCTCTGCGGGAAACTCGGGACATGTATTTTCTTACTACCTGGGACGATATGTGTAACTTAATTTCTGAAGTTCCTATATATTTTGATTTCATGTGAGCGTAGCACATTGCTTCAACATAACTTTTGACCTATCCAAGCACGACTCACGACCCACCCTCAGAGATGTGCTTCCACAAGTACCTCTCTTGATATCCAAACTGCACAGAAGTTCTCTTTCATACCATGAGGTACTCGTGTTTAAAACGTCTTGCCAAATTGAAAGTTTCAGCCTTTCAGAATGTTCCAAATCTGCAGTTCTGAGTGCACGGCAGCAGAGACCCGGTTCCGCAGATCGTTCAGAGTGGTTGGCAGAGGCGGGACGTAAACAGCTTCCTTCGCATAACCCGTAAGAAATAGTCGCAGGGTGTGAGAACAGGAGATCTCGGTGGGCAGAAGTGCAGAGCCAGGTCCTCAAGTCCCCTGCAACCGATCCAGCGCTGAGGAAGGGAGTCATTCAAAAAGCCTCTTACATGACGGTGCCTATGGGGGCGGGGCTCCATCCTGTTGGAAAATGAAGTCCTGGGGATCTTCCATAACTTGAGGGAACAACCATTGTTCCAATACTTCCAGGTACGTGATTCTCGTTACAGTTTTTCCCCCAAAGAAAAATGGTCCACAAACCTTTGTATGGGATTCGGTGTGTGTTTCGTGTTGCAGTGGTGAATGTGGATTTTCCAAACCCCACATGCGGACATTGTGTCTGTTGACTTTTCCACTAAGGTGGAACATCGTTTCTTCGCTAAAAATTACACGCTGTAGTTTGTCATTGGGGTTGAGAGCCTGCATAAGTTGTAATCGGTAGGACTTGTACAGCAAACGCCGTCTCAGAACTTTCCACAGTTCTCTACAGGCTCTATTGGCAAACTTATTGGGTTCAAATGGCTCTAAGCACTATGGGATTTAACATATGAGGTCCCCTAGAACTTAGAACTACTTAAACCTAACCAACCTAAGGACATCACACACATCCATGCCCGAGGCAGGTTTCGAACCTGCAACCGTAGCAGTCGCGCGGTTCCAGACTGAAGCGCCTACAACCGCTCAGCCACCACGGCCGGCAAACTTACTGGGACTGCGCACAAAATTTTCTTGAATCCGTCGGACATCATCATCTGACACACGCGGTTGTCCTGTGCTTTTTCCCCTTGCACACACTCCTAGTCTGTTTAAATTGCTTAAACCAACGGCAAATGCTTTTGCGAGTTGATGGTTGAATACCGAATTTGGTACGAAATGTCCTCTGCACTGCATTTTGCGACTCACTTTTCGCGAACTCAAGAACACAGAAAACGTTGTGCTCGGCAGTTGCCATCTCACCCATAACTGAGAGTGAAACGGAATGACGGCCCTATTGCCGCGCGAACTCTATCGGCCGCTTCTGAAACCATCACCACCCGCCTGCCGCCGCCCGCTAAAAACTTGGAAACTTCGTCTTTTTGTTGGCATAAAGCTTGTTCATTTTGGATTTGTACTTGAATACATGCTCGCATCACCCGAAACCGTCGCGACACGGTTTGTTAATCTTCGCGATACGACACATGTACTCTTAAGGTCAATAATGATGAAGGCTCATCCACTTACTGCAAACTGAGTGCACATGCCAGATATTTCAATGTCGTGTCATTCAGCATGATTGGGACGCTTTGGATGCGGTTTTATTATACACGACGCTTAGACCGGTACTACAACCGGTTGCAAACATGTCCCAATACTATCGTTTAAAATACATCGCCTTAAAGTACATTCGCGTTACCTTAGTATCGACATGGGCAGCGGACACCGATATGACGGTACGCTTACAAATGTGCGCGGTACCGCTTGACACGGCACACTCTAAACAGGGAAAGAGTTTTCAAACTATTTGTGTCCTAACTTGGAAGTGTACAAAATGGATGTATCAGTTTGGGTAGCAAAGATATGTCAGTTTAGAAATTGATTACTCCGGACAGTAACACAGTTTAGATCTTTTTTTCTGGATCCCTTCGGTAGCAGAAGCCAAAACTACGCTTACCATGGCAAACGTCTGGAGGCAAGGACTGTGAGCTGTAGCACAATTCACAACAACCTAAACATGTTCTGTGGAAGATTATCTCAGACGTATCTGATATCTGTGCCCCCACTCCCCTTCACCTTACGTATTGGAGTGTAATCGCCACCTCATACCTTCATTGTTTAGAAACTCATTAACTTGACTGCGTGGCCCGTTGAGTGAGAGGAGACTACGAATCCAAAGGTCCGTCGTTCGATCTCCAGACGGTTCCAAAATTGTTTCATTCACTTGCAGCTTTTTCTGCATCTGCATTGTTAATGGGAATATACCAAGTCTCGCCGTGTTTCGGAGTGCACGTTTAACTATAGGTTATAGGTCCCCTGCAAATAACTAAATCAGTTCAGAGATCAAAGAATAACAAGAGTATTCGACCTATAACAGGACCATCCCTAGTGAAACCCTGAGGTCGTCAAACCAAAATTGAGGCTGAGTACAGCTTTGCAAGTTTAAAAGTATGCCTCTGAAGGTAAAATAACATTGAGCAGTGCCTGGAAACCGGCATTTAAAGAACGGAAACAGCGTAGGAATATGTCTCGTGATAGAAACAATGACACAGCAAATGACATTTCATCGTTGTCCACAGTGAGCACTACTACATCTGTTACAACTGAGGGAGTCTGTTAATTATTCGACAGTTCGTTGCTAGCCGCGCGGGATTAGCCGAGCGGTCTGAGGCGCTGCAGTCATGGACTTTGCGGCTGGTCCCGGCGGAGGTTCGAGTCCTCACTCGGGCATGGGTGTATGTGTTTGTCCTTAGGATAATTTAGGTTAAGTAGAGTGTAAGCTGAGGGACTGATGACCTTAGCAGTAAGTCCCATAAGATTTCACACACGTTTGAACGTTTTTGAGTTCGTTGCTTTCCCAACACAAAGGTGGTAACCGTGTAACGCTTGGATTTTCATAGAGAATTAATGTGACAAGTGCGCGAGAACTAGACCTTGTAACAATCCCACTCCACACATATACACACACATACACAGATAATTCGTCGTTATTATATTGCAGTTTTCACGCAACCTGCAGGAGATATTTAGTGCCTATCTCCCCGTTTTCCATACGGCCGCACGGATATTCTTGTTCAGAACGATCGAAGAGTCCGCAAGATAGCAATGACCTCTCGCGCGAGAGCGCTGGCTCGCGCGTGTTTGTGTTTTGTGTTGGTTGGCACGTAGTGGACCGTCGGAGTGGGGGGCATCGGCGCGAGGTGGCTCTGGGGCCGAGCAAGGTCAGGGCAGTGGGTGACGTCATCGGCGCACGTGCATCGATTCCACCGAAACCGCACCGAGCGCTGCTGCAGCCTGCGACTTCGTTCCGGAACTGCTGAACAAGGGCCTTTAGCAATCCGCTCGAGTGACTGTTTCAGAGCATGTCCCTCAGAAGAAGCACTTGAATCATCGATATACAAAAGTAATTTATAAAGTGCTCCAGGAAAATTAAACGGGACCAGTACTGTTAATGGGTTCATAAATTGGCGGACCATCAATTGCTAGTTCAGACTTTCAGCTACCTAATACGTTTGTTACCTAATAAAATATCAAATGGCTCTGAGCACTATTGGACTTAACATCTGTGATCATCGGTCCCCTAGAACTTAGAACTACTTAAACCTAACTAACCTAAGGACATCACACACATCCATGCCCGAGGCAGGATTCGAACCTGCGACCGTAGCAGTCCCGCGGTTCCGGACGGAGCGCCTAGAACCGCTAGACCACCGCGGCCGGCGATAAAATATCCCGCTAGCTGTTAGCAAATTATTGGCGTGGTGCAAGGCTTGACAACTCACAATCTAGCGAGATCCCACAGTACCCTTCTCTTTTCAAAGCGCTGGTCTTTCATTGCGGTGGGAGAGCCACTGCAGACTTTCGAAAGAAAGCTGAAGCCTTACGTCAGAGCGAGAAGCATGATCGGACGGCGTTGGTGGTGGCGCACTGTCTGTGAAAGGCAAGGGATAATGAGTTGGAATGTCTGTCCGGCACATAGTCCTACCTGTAATCCGTTGATTAAATTTATTGCTATTTTTAGGTACCTAATTTACTCTGCATCTAAGCAAGCTACCTTCGTGTTTGGCGCGGGGTACTTTGTGTACCATTGTCACTTCGCCCTTCTGTTTTAGTCACGAATGGGGCGCGGGAGAAAGATTGTTGGCGAGTCTCCGAGTAAACTTGAATTTATCTAATTTTACATTCATAGTCTTGTTGGGAGATATATGTAGGAGCAAGCAATATATTGGTTGATACTTTTAGGAACGTACGCTCTGGGAATGTAATAGTAAGGCACACCTTGGTGCCCACCGCTTTCGCGCTTGCTGAACGATCCTGTGGCGAAATGAGATGCACGTTTTTGAATCTTGTCTTTTTCTTGTATCAATCTTATCCGGCACAGATCGCAGACGGACGGTTAGTATTCAGGTATTGGTCGAACGATGTTTGGTTAGCTACTTCCTTTGTTGATGGACGACATTTCACGAGGATTCTCCCCGTGAATCTGTCTGACATGTGCTGGTTTTGCGATTACTTTACTGTGATCTTTCCAGTAAAAATCCCTACGTACACATTCTCCCAGATATTTAATGGACATGATTTCTTCCAGTGATTGCTTAGCAATCGTGTAATTATACAAGAGCGGGTTTTTGGTCCCAGTTATGTAAAATACGGTATATTTATGTTGAGCTTTAATTGCCAATCCGTGATCCGAGCGTCGATACTCCGCAGGTTTTCCTGCATTTCGCCACAATTTCCTAGCGTTTGCCACTTCTCCGTATGCAGCGGTATAATCATCGACCCAGTCTCTTGGATATTCCGACTTTCACCACTAAGGCAGTTATACACAGAGGGTTAGAAAAACTCTGAAAAGGTAAAGGTGTTGCAGGGTGTGCTGAGAAATAATTGTTAAGAAAAACATCCGATAAGTTGCGCCGTTTCAGAGTTAATTAGCATTGAAGTTAGCCCATCAGGCCGCTGCGCGCATATTCAGTTGTTCGCATACCGTAGATCAGGGGTAGTCAACCTTTTTTTACCTATCGCCCACCTTTGTATCTCAGTTAGTAGTAAAATGTAACCGCCCACAGGTTCCACAGCAATGGCGATTTATGAAGTAGGGAAGTAACTTAATTACATAAAATGTATAAAGCAGATATACAAATTTAAAGCATATAACAATAAGTACTTACCAAATACTTTGTCGAATTGTATGAAAACTAATGAAAATGTTTTTAAACTCCATACCGCCTGCCGCCCACCGTGAGAGCTGGAACGCCCACTAGAGGGCGGTAGGGACCAGCTTGATTACTCACTGGCGTAGATGGTAGCGGACGAGACTGCTCAGCCTTTTTTGCTCGAGTTCGATCCTTACTACCTTCCCATGTCCAATTTTGGTATCGCCCTCTTTGTTCGGTTTTAGGAAACCGAACGAAGAACACATTTGGCGACATCGTTTCTGTGAGCTACTTGAATTTACTCGCGCAAATGCCTGATTGTATAACTTCAATGCTAATTAACTCGGAAAAGGCGCAACGTGACGACTATTGGTTCAAATGGCTCTGAGCACTATGGGACGCAACTGCTGAGGTCATTAGTCCCCTAGAACTTAGAACTAGTTAAACCTAACTAACCTAAGGACATCACAAACATCCATGCCCGAGGTAGGATTCGAACCTGCGACCGTAGCGGTCTTGCGGTTCCAGACTGCAGCGCCTTTAACCGCACGGCCACTTCGGCCGGCGACGACCTTTTTTTCTTAACGATAATTTCTCAGCACAACCTACCCTGCAACACTCTTACAAACTTCTCTGACTGATTCTGACGTCTTTCTATAATGTGAACAGTAACGATCCTAGCGCTCCCTTGGGTACGCCCAAAGTTACTTTTACGTCTGATGATTTCGATCCGTTGGGTAGCAACTTCCTAATATAATCACAACCCTGGTCTGATATTCCGAAACTCAAGGAACAGGACAGCAATTCGGATGCTCCCCCTCCCCCTGCAAATTTCTAAATTTCGCTGTATTATTATACACTATCTAGTCAGGTTAATGTGACCACCTCTCAATAAGTTGAATAACCCACCTCTTATAGCGCGGACCCCTGCGAGACGTGCAGGAAGAAAGCCTATGTGATCTGGAATGAACCCACAGGGATGGGCAGCCTCGCTGACTCCAGTGCCGCGGTCCGCTGCGCTAGGTCTCTCGGTTGAGGATCCGTGAAATACAGCCCGATCAAGGTGGCCGCATAGATTCTCTATTGGATTTAAATACAGGGATTCTGGTGGCCAGAGCAGTACAGTAAACTCATGCAGGTGCTCTTCGAACCACGCACGTTCACTGCTGCGAACTGTGCGACACGCAGCATTGTACTGCTGGTAGATGCCATCGTGCCAAGAACAATCAAACTGAATGTAGGGAAAGACTGGTCCCCCAAGGAAAGTTCTATACTTGTGATGACTCATTGTGCCTTCGAGAATGACAAGACCACAGAATGGATGCCACGAAAACATTCCCGAGATCGTAAAGTTACCTCCTGCGGACAGGACCCTTCCGACGGTTGTACCAGGGACATACACGACTACGGTCGTCTGTCCGATGAGACATGAAACGTGATTCATCTCAAAAGGCCACCTGTCGCCACACAGTGGACGTCCAGTTGCGTTACTGACGTGCAAACTCTACCCTTCGTTGCCGCTGAGCAGCAGTTGGCATGTGTACATAAACAATGCTTCTGCTACCGCCCCTCACGCGCAGCAAATTCCACTGGACGGTCGTTGAGAAGACACTGTTGTTAGCCGCTTGGTTTATCTGGGCTGGAAGTTGCTCAAATGTTGCACGTCCGTTCGCTCGTACACACTTCCCCAGCCGTCCTTCACCCCTTTCATCTATAGCCCTTGGTGCACAGCTGTTGCATCTGCGCCGGTTTTGGTTGGCGCCATTTTTCGATGCACGGTACACTTCAACCACGGCGGCAGACGCGCAGTTTACAGGGTTAGCCGTTTAGGAAATGCTTCCACTCTCATATATCCTAAAAAGAGTCTTGTTTTTCAGTGGATGAATGAAAATGTGTACCAGGTAGCCCCCAATCCTAGGCCGTACTTGGTTTCTCCCTTATCATCAAACAGAAGGTTTAGTAAACACTTGTTCAGTGTTGCAGAAACTTTTAGGAATAGTCTTCAAAAATAAAAGAAAGCTTTTATATGTGGATTTCGTACTACATTTTCAAACTGTATCTTCTGTGGTATTTCCTAGCCAAACGACTGTTTGTTTTTAAACACACCTCGCAGCAGCTGCGCAGCCCACGGAACCTGGGAAACATCAGATTTTATATTGTTGAACAGAAACATGTAGTAGCTACCTTCTGTTATCTGCCACTGGCATCTCTGGCAGCTTTACAAGAGCCACGCTAACAGCGAACGCGTCACCGCCAGTTGAACAGTAGCCACTCGAGACAATTTCACTCTTTAAAAGTGCCACCATGAATCATTGGTGACTCCCTTTTATATTTCCTCGGCGTTTTAAGGGCGCTGTAGCAAGTGGAGGCGGTCGTAACCCGTCGTTGTTTATGGTCTCTGCTGCCGGACTGCCAGCGCGCTTCACTCCATACGGCTGCGAGGATTGGAGGGAGGGATGGCGGAGGGGGCGACCTTCTGCCTTCTCATACAGTGGTTTTGACGACGTAGCTCTGCTTTGCTTGTCGAATATCTCCCATTCGAAACATTGCAACGATTCGAGCATAAGGAATTGAGGATCTAGTCTGGAATGGTGCAAATTTTAAAGTGCGATCAAAAAGTTTCCGTTCGAGGTCGGTGCTGTAGCGTATATCCAAAGTTGTGCTACTCCGATGCGGATGAGTAAACGCAGACATGTAGACAAGGGATTAGTGTGGCATTCGTGTCTCTCCGCCATGCGGAAATATGAACTGTGGCGACGTTATTGCCAAATGCGTCCAAACAGGATCAACGTACTGTTTCTGTTTTCTTGGTTGCCGAAGAACAAATACCGGTAGACACCCATCGGAGAGTAAAGAATGTGTATGGGGCAGTAAGTCTGTCGAAAGTCACCGTTGTGGAATGGAGAGCCAAATTTCCTTCTGCTCCCCAGTCACGCCCCAATATCGCAAATGTAATGCAGGGGTTACGCCCAACTCAAGTGGGAGACACACTAGCACCATTCCTACGGTCCTGATCTTACCCATGTGATTGTCACCCCTCCGATCGCTTAAAAATGGCCTTGGGGAGTGAACGATTCCTGTCAGAAGAGTATGTCCAGTAGGCAGTTACGCATTTCTTCACGTAGCAAGCCACGGTGTTTTACCTAGCGGCTATCTTCAACATGGTCCGTCGGTGGGATGACTGCCTCAACGCTCAGAGCGATTGGGATCCGTAAGGCCTTCGAACGGAAGCTTTTTGATCGCTTCTTGTACACCAGAGACCACCGCCTACGTTCGACGTCAACATAAAATAACTACTCATAGACGACTGATGTCAGCACTAACTGTGGAGGTTATACAAAGCGTGTCGCAGGGGAGGGGTGGGAAGGGGAGTGGGGACCCGGTAATGCGGAAACCGAGGGATTAGTCTCCTGACGACTAAGTCGGTAAACTGTTCGCAAGGCAAAATGGCGCTGTCCAGATAGGTGCCGAAGCAATTGTGCTGCAACACAGATCATAGATGATGGATGTGAATGCGGCTGCAGAGATATACATCGCCGAATAGACGTGCAACTGTTGAGCAACTGAAAGTCCAGATGAACCAGCGGGCTACGGGCAGTGTCTCCTCAACTACCGTTCAGCAGACGTTGCTGCGTATAGTCCTCCTAAGCAGACGCCTGGTTCCTGCTCCCACGCCGACAGATGTTTATCGGCGACGAAGGCTGGGATTTGCATGTCAGTAGCCGGCCGTTGTGGCCGTGCGGTTCTAGATGCTTCAGTCCGGAACCGCGCTGCTGCTACGGTCGCAGGTTCGAATCCTGCCTCGGGCATGGATGTGTGTGATGTCCTTAGGTTAGCTAGGTTTAAGTAGCTCTAAGTCTAGGGGACTGATGACCGCAGATGTTAAGTCCCGTAGTTCTCAGAAGCCATTTGTACGTCAGTACCGCAACTGGACTTGACAGATGAATCGTGGTTCATGCTCCATCAGACAGATGGCCGTTGGCGTGTACGGCGTGAAACATCTGAAAGCAAACACCCTTCAACAGTGTTCGGAAGAGTCCAGGCCTGAGAAGGAAGCGTTATGGTCTGGGGAATGTTTTCGTGGCATTCTCTGGTTGGTCTTGTTGTTCTGGATGGCACAGTGAATCGACACAAGTATGCATCTATCCTTGGAAACAGTGTCCATCCCTACATGCAGTTCGCCTCTCCTCGGCACTGTGGTATCTATCGGCAAAATCATGTAACGTGTCCCACGGCTCGCAGTGTACGTGCGAAGTTCGAAGAGCATCTGGATGAGTTTACCGTACCCTCCTGGCCACCAAACACTCTGGATTTAAACCCAGTCAAGAATCTGTGGGACCACCTCGATCGCGCTGTTGGTGTCTGGACCCTCAACCGACAAACCTAGCGAAGCTGGCACTGGAGACAGTATGGTTCCACATCCCTGTCGCTACCTTCCAGAACCTCACAGACTCTCTTGTTGCACTTGCCGCAGCGGTCCGCGCTTAAAACGTGGTTATTCAGGCTTCTCACATGGGCGGTCACATTAATATGACTGGATAGCGCAGTTATACTTAAAGATAATAGTAAAACGATTTTAGAATGTTCAATTAAGCCCTACAGTAAAACATATAAGAAGGTTAGCAAAAACATAGACGTGGACGTGTAGTTAAAAATAAGGATCGGTTCGTAAGGATTTATACACTGTTTGAATTTTTCTTTCATATAATTGAAAGCAATTATTTGATAATTCCATAACAAGGTACACACATATTTCACATACACGAAGTGTGTTCAGGAAAGTAATGATAATTTTATAATTCCATGTGTTGCATTAGAACTTTTCGCACGATATTTTCGTTATTCGTCGTGCTAAAACTGTTTAAAAATTTTACGTACAGTGTTAGCCATATAGGCTGTTAAGTCTGCTGTCAGCTGTCGAAAAGGTTACATGTGTGTTCGTAGCATCGACGATTATTTATTTTGTGTTTAAATGGATCGGAGAACTGCTTTTAATTTCTGCTATAGGAACGGAATGAAGAGGAGGAAAGTTTTAGAAATGGTTAATATTATTTTTTTGAGTCTACTATGAGTAAAACAAGGGTTTAACATTGGTATAAGCGAATTGAAGTCGGTCTTGAAGGCGTTGAAGTTGCTCCAGCGCATCTTCAACCTATGAAATCGTTGAAAAAGTTGAGTTACTGTGAGCGATCGCCGAGTCACAATCGCAGATTTCGCTGAAGATGTTGGCATATCATTTCGCTCTTGGCATGATATTCTTCCGGGTGTTTTGGGTATGATACGTGGGACAGCAAAATTTGTTCCAAAACTGCCGAATTTCGAACAAAAACAGTGGCGACTGTAAGCTGTTCAGGAATTTCTAGATGGAGTCAACAACTCTAAACGTGTCAAAACGGGTGATGAAACATGGGTTTACGGGTTGTACGTTAAAGCTAAGGCTCAGTCGTCTCAGTGAAAGGAATCTGGATCGCCGAGACCTACATGTTCGACAAGTGCGGTCAAATGTGAATGTTACGTTCACTGTGTTCTTAAATTTTAACGATCATGAGTTAGTACCACAAGGTCGAACAGTCAGTAAGAAGTACTACGTAAAAACTCAACGCTGTTTGCATGGAGCTATCCTAACAAAAAAGCCGCGTTTGTGGCGGAACAATCCATTGCTTTTGCACCACGATAATGCACCTGCTTACATTTCGTTGCTTGTTCGTCAATTTTTTGTCAAAAATTTTACAATGATGCCCCAGCCTTCACTTTAGCCAGACAATTTTTTCTGTTCCCAAAAATAAACTTTTAAGGGACATCGCTTTATAAGCATAGATGAGATTAAAAACGCATTGCTGAGAGAGCTAAAAGCTATTCCCAAGATAAGAATTCCAGAAATATGTCAGGGATTGGAAAAAGCTTTACCATAAGTGTATAATGTCTAGTGGAATTATTTTAAAAAATGTCTTTTTACATGTCTCTTGCATGGTGTAATTGATGTAATCTTCAACTTTTGAGACCTAACAGCATAATCAGGGAATAATGGGGGGACTCTCGGTTTGACATGGAATTCTAACAGCGTTTGCTTTAAGGAATTCCTTACTTCTACTACAGAATTTATAGCTGCTGTCAAATGTAGACTGTTTTTCTCAGAGAAAGAAAGAGAGGGAGTCGCGTTCCTGTAAACATACTGCTTGCGGCTGCCACTATAGTTATGCAGACCGGCAATCTGTTCAGATTCGAAGCCTGCGAAGTTCCACTGTATGCCTGACTCGACAGTGGACGCAGACAGGGCAAGACAGCGCGGCGTGCTGTTCGTTTTGTGTGGTGCGTTCTCTCTTTAGCGTAGCGTACTGTACTGACAATAATAATGATTTCATGATAATCAACTTGGCTGCAGTAACGTCATTGTCTTCCATTGAAACAACGTTAAGTCAAATATTTCTCAGCCAACAGACCGCATTACATAACATATAAGAAGAGAAAATGTACAAATTAATTGAAGGAATAAATCAGAATTTTTTGAAGTAGAAAGAGCGCATGCAATGAATGCACAAGGAAAGATTGCGTCTAAAAGGGAGCGGAAGTGGCAGACTGTGTAAGACTTACTAAGGCACTGTATTGCCCACTACTAAAAGTAAAAGCAGCACTTTATTGACCTTGACGGAAAATCCTTAGTGCTATGTGTAAAAGACAAGCTGCCTCACAGAAACAAAGTAGTCGTAAATCGCTTTCTGTCTCAAAGTAGTATAATGTAATGTGAAACTGGATTGTACTGTATTCTTAGTAAGTACCATACTTTTACACATACTGTGATGATGAAAGTTGAATTTATTATAAGCCTGCTCGGAAGTAACTAATGTCTTGATAGAATACTGTGGCGAAAACACTTCTTGTTGACCCCCGAAATATGTGTCTACCTGCGTTGCGCGTTAAATTCGGCTTCGACAAAAGCATTTGCGAAAGCCGTCGGTTAACCTTCACGTCGATTCATGTACTTGTGAGAGAAGCATCCAAGAGTCAATTAAGCAAAAATAAAGAAGTATTTGTAGGAAAGCAAATTACGGAATTACTGTCTAAACATTTTCTTTGTTTTTTGCATGATATTGAATGAATAGCGAGATTGTCTTTTAAGAAGTGTCTACAAGAAATTCGGAGATCATCCAAACTTATGATATGCAACGCGTCACTTAAACTGCCTTTCTTGAATGGTCGTTTGGACTTCTTTTCTGATAACCTTGGCGCCGTAGTGACGAACATGGAGAACGGTTCCACAAGGACATTTCTGAGGTAGAAATGCGTTAGGGCGAATGGGCTACCGCAGTGTGTCACATGTAAAAACCAATTATTGTTTTTGAACTTCCACTGCTATGGGTGTGAATTCTGAATCCTCCGTGGTCATGCTGACAAACTTTTATGAATTTATTTGTAAAAGTATAGACAGTGGAAATTAAAATGTCCTCTGGTTCCTCTTTGAGCTCGAAGCCGGCCCGCTTGTCCTACCCTCGTAGTGTGTCAGAATTGTTGTCACAAATCGCAGTCGAGTAACATCTTTAAATCAAGTGTTCAAGAGATCACCAGAATATTTTGAAGAAGAGAAAAATGCGTACAAAGTTAGTTCCGCACGCTTTTGCTCGCGACCAAAAACGACGACGCGTTGACACCGGCAACGACTTGACTGAAATGCAAAACGCGGGCAATTCTTTCCTGGAAAGAAAAAAAAAAGAAACACCACGGGTGACCACACATTGTGTTGTCATTACGAACCTACCACAAAACGACAAACTGCAGAAATTCAAATGAATGGTCAACGCTTTGACGACATACCGACTTTCAAGCAAATGTCAAGTGCGAGTTGAACACCCCAAAGACAGTTTCGCATGGTTCTGTGAACGTTCTACTCAAGTGACGGTCGACTATTGGGAATACCTGAACCATTAAAAGACACCACCTTAACTTTTCTCTGTTTTTTATTAACCTGCTCCTACTCTTTACAGGGTACTAGCGTTGTAACAAATCTCATTAGAGAGCTTTCTCTGAAAATACACTCCCTAAATTTGGGAGTTCTGTACAAGAAATAGTCATAACCACCAATCTAAAAAAAGCGATGTAAATGTAAAATGACTTGTTCTACATCGTTAAGATTTAACGTGCAAAATGAACGTAAAACAAACGAATAATTGGTATAGCACATGAACAGGATCCTGTAAACAGAGCAGAATTTTCCAATCTTTTGGGTATTCATATTGATGGAAACATAAATTAGAAGAAGCATATTCTGAGCTACTCAGACAATTGAGTTCAGCGTCTTTTGCTCTTCATGTAATTGCCAAACGAAATAACCTCCTGGCATTTTGCATCTTTCCAATCACTGTCAGTAGTGACTCATGAAATAATGTTCTAGGGTAACTCATCACCTAGAAAAAAAAGTACTAATTGTATAAAAGCGAACTGTAAGAACAGGTATTCGTTTGCGGTCGTCATGTAGGCACCTCTTCAAGGAGTTTGGCATTTTAACTGCATCACAAAACATAAATTCGCTATTAAAATTCGTTATAAATAATCATAAGCAATTTAATAAAAGTAGTGACGTCCGTACCTGGAAGAAAAGAAATGACATTTATTACCCATTATATTAAGTGGCTCAGAGTAGTTCAGTATCCACCAACACATTTTTTTATCATCTGACAACACAAATGTCTGACATGTAAAAAAAGTAAGATTTACATCTAACTTAAAACCATTTTCACTCCTTCTATATCATGTACGCATTTTTATTTAAGATCTGGTTGTCTGTGAAAAGAAAACATACAAATTTTTAAGGGTAGTTGCATGATTAGGATTAAAATTTTTGTTATTTAATGTTAATACTAATCACGTATACGCATCCTGTAAACTGACTTGCCCCACATCATTTAGATAAAAAAAATCATTCAAATGATCCATAGAACATGTAACTGTATTGAAACTTTTTGAATGAAGAGGTAGTAATATATATATATAGAGTCCCCTAATCATTTGCAGAAAAAAACATTACATGAAGATTGTGTCAGAAACGTAAATACTGAAATTAGACGTGGGTTCAGAAGCGAATTATCTTCCTGAAACAGTGTATATTGTTCTTGTCACTGAAAAAACTATATTGACAGGTATTAAGTATTTTCTGAACGGTGGTCAGGAGATTGAGACGTCAGTGTATGGAGAAGGCTGCGCGCCAAGGTCGGATGACAATGCACCGTCAGGCGTTCATTGTTTACGAAATTGTTATGCGCCGTGTGCGTTGCATTGTGCTCCTTCGTACTGAAAGGTGCATGGCGCAAAAGCGTGTGCAGCTGTAGAAATGCTGGCAGTGAGTTTGCGTGAGCTGTGCAACATGAGCAGTGTGGTGTCACGTCGATCGTCACTCCGTTTAGTATTGAGAATATAACAGCCACGGGTATTCTACGGCAAGAAATTTTCAGTGAAAAATCACTGAAGCAAAGAGTGACACATATTCGACTAATTGTCGACATATTCACCCCCGTCCCTGCAAACGCCAGAGCGAAAGTTTGTAATTATTTTTCGATCCGCTGACATAAGACATCCGCATGGCTGCTATTGGGGTGCCGATGTTAACTGTTGGTCGTCGTTGGCAAAACAGTCAATAGATATATTAATTCAGCTTGTCGAGATGACCTCGGAATTCTAGAAGAATACTGTCAATCGTGTATGTTATCTCTAACACCATTCAACTCATATTCTGAAGTTATTGTTCGAAAAACATTGGATGTCGTCAGCAAAAAAATCAAAATCAATGGCACAGGTCTAAACAACGTCCGCTACACAGATGCTGCGCGGGGTAGCCGCTCGGTCCAGGGCGCCTTGTTACGGCCCGCGCGGTTGAGTCCTCCCTCGGGCATGGATGAGTGTGTTGTCCTTAGTGTCAGTTACTGTAAGTTAGATTAAGTGGTGCGTAAGCTTACGGACCGATGACCTCAACAGTTTAGTCCCATAAGACCTTTCACAAATTTCCAAATTTTTGCTACACAGATGACACTGTAATACCCGCTAACAATATACACCTGCAGCTTCTTCTAAATAGGATTAGCATCACCGGTAAGCAGTTGGAGCGTGACATCAGTTAAAAAACCTACAGGCATTAGCAAGAAGTGAATAGACAATATGACCATCAATTTAGATGAGAACATTAGTGAGTCAACAACATGACGAATCAAATGCAGGCTAACGGAAAAATTGGGCAATGATGAAAAATTGTAACGAGATTTGTAGTGTCACTTCTCAGTTGATATTTCACAGGTAGCATTTCAGAAACTCAGTTATCTGCCACGCAACCACAATAATCAGTTTGTTATGCACGTATGAACTGTAAAGTGCTATGTCACTGGTCCAGTTATATGGAGCAGAATTTTGAACAATTTTACCCTCATCCGTTATGAACAGGTGAAGGGGTCACAAATGTGTGTGTGTGTGTGTGTGTGTGTGTGTGTGTGTGTGTGTGTGTGCGCGCGCATATGCCACATGTTAAAGAACCCAGAGGTACAGCATGTGACAAACGATGAGGTACTTTCAAATATAAAAGTAGTTTTACTGGTTTGTTTTTTACGTTTGCATGTCTATACTATATGAAAGATTATTCATCTCAAAAAAATTAATATCTTGTAAAGTGTGCTTTTGATTAAAGACGTTTGATGATACTGAATAATTTCCTCTCCCCTCCTCCGGAGGATTCATCACAGTAAAACTAAAACCTCACAGAGATAACAAGGCAGATTTTAATTTCATGTTTTTTTTTTTCTTTTTTACAGAACTCGACTCGGCGAGAGGATGGTGAGCATGAGCTCAACACTCGTCGAGACGGTCTCCATCAACTATGAAGACTTCAACGAGAGTTTTCTCACTTGTGGAACTTGCCTATGTAAGTAGCCAGCCCATTCCATCAAGCATGAAAGAATATAATTAACAACAGTCATTTCGGTTTCGGTCAAAATTTGAACAGCAGCTGTCTATTCTTTTAGTTTTGTTTAAAGCATAATCTTCAAAAAAATTCCAGTGTGTGCCATCTTAACATTGTCTGTCTGTCTTTGCTGCAGGTGGAAACATTCAGCTGTGTATCCGACTGAGTTTATTTACTCAGCTATCTTGACATCAGCAATTTGTGAACAGAGCTGCAAATATTTTCATTCTTTTATTATTGCCATGGCAGTATTTGAACAGTGACCATGTCAAATGTGGTGTCTTGCCCTCTCGTCTCGTATATAGCGCCTAAGGGATGCTGCGTTCTCGAATGCTATACAACAATTAAAGATAACATTAGTAGTTTTATTTCAATAAAGCATACTGACAATGCTTATCTTTGAAATAACAGTGGTGTCGCAAGCGATGGGCGACATGCTACATAAATCAGAGTCCTTTGGTATATATAATGTTCAAGCAAGTTAGGCACACAGTTTGTGGATCATTACTAACTGCTATCGTAGCACTCTCTGCCAGGTCGCGCTGATACTCTGCGAATACTGTCCACTAATGTCCGCCCTAGGCGGGTAGGAGCGGCGCTTAAATTCTCCTCCTGCAGAGCCGCTGCTGCCGTGGTGCAGTCCTAATCAGCGCACCACTGGCCGACGTCGTTTCACCGCCTTCTCTTCTCTTGCGTTCATTTTCGTTCCGGCGCTTGTGGTTACGCCAGAACATCAATGGCAATGTATAATGTGATGCTGAATATGCTGCTGAATGTAACACGAATGTAGGTACTTCATTCACCTCTTACATCGCACATTTACTTCACGTACACCCTTCCCTCCAAAGTCTCTCTATTTTACCCACCTTCGTCACTGATTGTTTCCTGTTTTTTTTTTTTTTCCAACTTTCATTGTCATTTCCCATACTTTACGCTGAAGGAATTATGAATCATATTGTAGTCGTAAAAGCGAAGGATATAATAATCATCTCTGATCCGTGTGTTGAAAATCCTTTTGAAATGGTTTCTGCTTCAGCTACTGGCATATACGTATCTCTATTGTCTCAAATATTCATAAAAGATGTTAGAATTCTAATTGTCACACCATCAGGAAATGGCTCTAATGATGAGAAAGGAATAGTTGCAAGTGCAATAGCTGTATCTCATTAAATATGACTGACGCAGAAATGCTCCTTGAAGAAATCGCTGGGCATCTTTGAATTTTTGATACTATATTTATTGTTATATAAATATTTAGTGTTATCAATCTGAGGATGTTAGGGGGGTGGGGTGGAAGCAGTGGCTAACCTAAGTTATTTAATGAAACTGAATGTTTGCAGAGAAAGTACTTAATATAAATTAAGAATCATGAAGTTCAATTTCAAGAAGCATTTGTAAATGTGTAATTTGTCATTGTATTTAGATTAAAAATACTAGGAAAACCTAGTTTTTACTGGTTAAATAGCTGACACAATGACAACACTCAGAATAAATGATCTGAGGACAGAACTACCTGATTCTTCAAATAAGAACTTGGGGATACAATGATACTTCTCAATGTAAGAGGCCATGTGTAGCAAATAAGAATAATTGTCTTGTAGTGAAAAGGAGATAAGATTCTTTTCCGGAATTTCGCCACTACATATCCAGAAGGATATTGAAGGAACTCGCTGCTGTTTAAAATCTGTCAAGAAATTACATAACGAAATCTTAATACCTAAGAAAGGCAAATTATATACTATACACAGAGGCAAAGAGGACCTAAAAATCTCTGAAACGTCTCTTAATGTACTATATGTTCCACTGTAGAGCCAACTGTGAAGATTATATGGAGAACTCTAGTATTAATACAGACACAGGTTGTAAAACTCTGGCTTATCCAAGTGTACCTCAAGATTTGCAACTGCTATTTTACCCGCTGCTAACCCTGAATCAGTTCCAATAAATAACACACCATATCACCAGCAGTAACAACACAGAGGAAAATAATTAGCCAATATATTGCTGCCTAAGTTACTTCTGTCGTTAAAGAAAGAGAGTAATGATATATTAAGATAACTGAGTCCAAACAAGCTCCAAAAGATGTCTGTGACCTCAAATGATGAATGCAAATTTGTATGCAAGTTCCAGGCCAGTGAGTGAGACAGTAAATATTGTAATTTCTCCCCCTCCTGATTTGGATTCTTAAACTTACGGAAGGGAATGGGGAGGGAAAGCCTCGTCGATAAATGGCTTATGTACTTCTCTGGAACGTAAGAAGTTTCCGAAACACATGCAGAGGAACTAAACTTCTGCCACAGTGAACATCTCTCACGTCAGTGTAACGGGATAATAGATTCCAACAAAGGGATTATATCAGTAGGTCAGTGTTATACATGTGATTAAGTCATTCCTCCTCCTACTCCTTACTCTGAAAACTTATGCTAAATCACGTGGTGTAAAAAGGCAAGTTCTTTTCAAGATAACAATGTGTAATATTCATCTTTCACCTTGCAGAGCACTGGATAGACCAACTCTTTTTGCTTCTCCAAATTTCCCAACTATACCTACAACTTAAAAGGGTTCAATGTATGGAATTTTTTTGTGAGATACAAAGTCCGTCAGCCTTAAAATTACAGTTATTGAGAACCCTACTGTATCAGAGAAGCTATGCTATGTCAGTACAGGCAGTAATACGTCATCTGGCGTCCTCCTCGGCTGACATCCTCCTGCTCATCTGCCGTCGTGGGACCTGCGCAGAGGGAAGCGGTCACTGACTTGGCACTATGGTTACTGCTTGCCTATCTGGACTCATCTACAAGATACAGTAGTCTCCAAAATGAAGCATTCACTCACTCACTCACTCTCGCCATGTTCTGCAGGCCTCACAAGAGCAACACAAGTCCAGTCAACGAAGGAAAGTTAGGGGAAAAAATTCGTGAAGTCGCAAATTTTTCTGCAGTAGTAGGGGTGGAGGAGTGTAATAAATAAAATCTAATAATACTGATCAGTGGGGTGTGGGCTAGAATGTGTGTGTGTGTGGGGGGGGGGGGGGAGGGGGGGAGGAGGGGGGGTTTGAAGAACATTTTTTGTTTTTCTTGAATAACTCAAAACTGCGGGTTCTAGCAAGAATGTTTCGCAGTACACAATTGTGCTACAGTAAATTTCCTACAGAAAAGACCCTTTTCATTTTTCCCCAGGACTCATAGTTTCGCGTAGCAGGGGATGGTAAAATTGCAGATTATTAAAAACAGTGTTTTAATGGTACATAATTAATCCATACTGTTAAATAATACTTGTTAGGAATACTATTAAATGTTTGTACCATATCTAAGTGCAGCAGAACGGTGTTAATGATTAAACTTTGTTTTGGGGGTGTGACAAGATGGAAAAATTGGGGTGGAGGGTAGGAGCACAAGGGTAGGTAGGTCGCAAGATCGTGGTCATGCACTTCCCTCCTTCACAGGTCTGCAAAATGAGTAACGAGCAGGTAGTTCTCCATTATCTCTGCCTCACTACGTTACAGAAATCAACTACAGGGTATTTCACAAAGTTATAACGACCCTTCCGCAGCTCGACTTCTGAATCACTGGTGACGCAGTGTGTAGTCATGCCAGGGGGTGTTAATTCTGCACAGAGTATGTTAACGCTACATGGAATATAGGTATGAATTGTAAGGATTACTCATTATGAAAAAATGGTTCAAATGGCTCTGAGCACTATGGAACTTAACATCTGAGGTCATCAGTCCCCTAGACATAGAACTACTTAAACCTAACCAACCTAAGAACATCACACACATCCATGCCCGTGGCAGGATTCGAACCTGCGACCGTAGCAGCTGCGCGGTTCCGGACTGAAGCTCCTAGAACCGCTCGGCCACAGCGGCCGGATACTCATTATACTAACTCAAGAAACGCGTATGGACAAAATATGTGTAAACATCTGCACACTGTTCTACTCTGCTAGAGGGGAAATCAATTCTTAGTCACCCTCTTCGGCAGCTGTCGCGTTCTTCCGGAAAGGTAACTTCTCCTACCACGAGTGCAGATCGCTTTTCAGTTTACAGACAGACGCTACCTCCCCAGCGTCCACTTATCCCATGTGAGTAGACAAAACACTTCCATGAGTTCGTGTTTATATAGTGGAGTTACCTTCAGTTTACTAAGTATGTATTTATTTGTAGTTACTAAGAGACATTATGCAGAAAAGCCCAATAGCTGAGCTGTCAACTGCCTACCACCCTGAAGAGCCCGTCCAAGGTGTAACATGCTGACAGTATGTTTTGGACAAAGTCGATTTCATTTCTCGGGTGTCAATGGCTGGAATACGTTTCGTAGCTTGAGGGTATCAAATGCATCACCCAAGCATCAGCTCTCCCAGCTTCTGAAGAGCCCCAGAGGCCTAAATTGGCTCCCTCTGTAATAGTAGGTCACCTAGGTATGATTGACCTTCAGATATTTCAACAAAAGTGAACCAGTGCATTACAGCAGATACCGTTCTAGTTTTAAACATGATCAGTCCCATTCATCAGGCATAGTTACACCCACCTTGCAAGGTAGTCTGCGGATGTGTGGCAGGTGGCTCCACCCAGTGCAGCCAGCAGTTCCTGAATGGAAGAGATTTGTGCAACCTGCAAGTGGCGCTGTTAATGGTGATGAGTGCAGTATCTTCATGTCAATCGTTAATTCACCACCAAGTGAGTACAACGTGGCCACACGGTTGTACTGGGGTGGTCCGAGAACATTTTCCTACACAGGCGACTTACCATTTCGCATCCCCCCTTTTCTTCCCCCTTTCCAGCGTACGCTTTCATCCATGTCAGTTTTCCCTACTAACTGTGTTACAAATGTATACAAATCTTGCACTTGGAAGCCTCTGTTGCCCCTCACAGCGTGGCCCCCAAGCGGCGGCTTTCGTCGCTTGGGAGTTAAACCGACCCTGCAGACAGATAGCAGCAAGATGCCATATTTACCAATTCAATCCCTTTCCCAGCAACGCTACATAGGTCAATAGGTCACTGACAACATCATTATACTTACAAATGAAGCATCTCTCAGGCAATGTTTATAGGAACGCATTTTACACAAATTCGCGCTTAATCCAGGTGCATATGTTGTCCTTCCGGAAGGATTTTTGCAGAGGAAATTAGAACTTCTCATACTGCTTATTTATTCTACCGTCCGACAGACAGCATTAGCATACACTTCATCCACCTGACCCGTTCTTTTGTTAAAACAACATTTAGCTTTCATTTTTGAGCCAGCATTATTTTGTGTTTATGAGAAAAATTGGACTGCTGAAAATGTATTATCTGCCTGTTCTTCTAGTTGATAGTTAAGTGTAACTTCTCTGTGCACATACTGTATGTGTTAGAGAAGTAAATGTTCACATATTCTCTCAGAATATCATATTAATATACCGTATCTTTAAGATTATAAGACGCACCTTAATTTGTAAGGATCTTTTTAGAAATAAAATTTTACCATTTTTATCATCAGGTTGCAAAGCCAGACTAAAAAAAATAATTCTTCGCTTATGAAACTGAACTGACCTTGAAAATCCTTGAAAATCATCTTAACTTTCTTCTTCTTCTTCTTCGTCGTCGTCGTCATCATCGTTGTCCTCTTCTTATATACTGTACTTCCAATTTATAGCTCGCATCATATGAATACCTTTTTTTCCATTGCGAAAAAGCTGCTAACAAAAAATATGCTGTTACTAAACACAGATCACGCCCCCCCCCCCACCCCCACGTCCAGGGAGCTCGTCACTCGGGCGGGTTCGTGCTTGGCTACCACGGGGCCCCAGCCTTTGCAGCATCTTTTCCCTTCCGTGCTGCATGTCTGTCCTCTTGCTATTCTTTTCCCCCTCCCTTGGGGAACATGTCTGGAATGTTACTGAGAATGTTCCACTTGTCTGTCAAAAATGGTTCAAATGGCTCTGAGCACTACGGGATTTAACATCTGAGGTCATCAGTCCCCTAGAACTTAGAACTACTTAAACCTAACTAACCTAAGGACATCACACATATTCATGCCCGAGTCAGGATTCGAACCTGCGACCGTAGCGATCGCGCGGTTCCAGACTGAAGCGCCTAGAATCGCTCGACCACAGTGGCCGGCACTTGTCTGTCACTGACATAAGAATAGTCTCACCGCTGTTTTTCGTTCCCTTTTCCTTTCTTCAGTTCCCTTCTTCTGTCCTTCCTCGACTTCAGCGTTTGAGGTTCATCTTTTTCTTCTTCCTCCTTGTGCGCTCCTGATGGCCGGCCCACGCGTCTGACCCGTAAAAGGTGACTGGGTAACGCGTAATTCACAACCCCGGGTCGACAGGTAGGGTTCTAACTTATCCCCTGGTACAGGCCACGACCAGGGAGGGGTGATTGTCTGCGCTGCTACCTTCCCAGTTTGCCGGTTGGTCTCTCTGTCAGGTGTTCAGGAGATGTGACCTGAGGTGTGAACAATGGCATAAGGCGGATACGCCCCCTTGTGAAGGGGGCCTCCAGTTGGAAGGAGCGCTCCATCGGAGACGCTGGCAATCACGGGGGATTTTCTCGCAATGAGCCAATCATCCTCACAATCAACGTCTACGGAACGTAAACGTAATGAGCCTAACGATTCACAGTCCCTTCCAGCTGCACCACAGTTCCTCGTGGTTTTACGTACTGAAGAAGGCCAGTCCTTTGCAACGGTAAATCCGTTTATTATTCAGAAAGGTGTTGACGCCATTGCCAGACATGTGAAATCCTGCTCTCGTTTACGGAATGCCACTCTGCTTTTGGAGACTACTTCTGATTCTCAAGCTCAACAACTGCATGCCGCGTCGCTTCTCCACGGCTACCCTGTTCGATTCTGTCGCTCGCAAATTATTGGCTAATCGCAAACCCCGCGTTCTCCCGTCTGGCACTTATAGTTCTGTTCTTATTACCTCTCACTCCATGAAGGACATGGCCACACAGAAATGCGACCTCAAATTCAGCTCTGAGGTTGTGAAGTCGCCCACTGTCGAGGTAGCATCGCCATCAACCCATCCAACTGTGCAAAAACCATCAAACTCCCGCCTCTAAGGGGCGAAGCCACCAGCTACACAACCGGTAGGCCGGAAAGGATCGGAGTACTCCCGTGAAGACTTCCTATATCCCTCGAGCCAAACAACACCTGAGTCTCCCTCTGCTAACTGGAAAGACTCGAAGTAGTCCAACAGATGCAAATGGTCTTCTCCTTTGACTCGATGATCCTCTTCGACGGTGCCACTTGATAGCTTAGCCTGTCCGGCCCCAGTGTCGCCAGTGCACACCACCATCCGTTTTTCTGCGTTGGACTCCACAAACCGACAGCTCAAGAAAACCGATGCTTCTGTGGATCTCATGGAGCAGGATCCTCCCGCTTCTGTGCCCTGTACTAGCGAGTTTTTGCAGGCTGCCACTCGGCAGCCGCTGATGTGACACCCTTTCATTTCTTCGTCATCATGACTCTCTTCCAATGAAACGTTCGCGGCCTTTGGTCACACAAAGAGGATTTACAGCTGCTTTTAGGACCACAGCGTCCCCTTGTACTCTGCCTTCAAGAAACAAAATAGTGTCCTCACGACCGCTTTGAGCTTTCACAATTCTTCCCAGATCGTTTCGACCTTCCCCCTGAGGTCGGCCGGCAGGTGTGGCCGAGCGGTTCTAGGCGCTTCAGTCTGGAACCGCGCGACCGCTACGGTCGCAGGTTCGAATCCTGCCTCGGGCATGGATGTGTGTGGTCCTTAGGTTAGTTAGGTTTAAGTAGTTCTAAGTTCTAGGGGACTGATGTCCTCGGAAGTTAAGTCCCATAGCGCTCAGAACCATTTGAACCCTGAGGTCGGCATTCCATCTCATGGGGGAGTTAAGCTGCTCATACCGGATGACGTTCATAGTCCAGCCATCTCCCTGACTACCCTTATTCAAGCCGTTGCAGTTCGCCTTTTCCATCCTCACCTGACTTTTTCTCTCTGTACCATTTATGTCCCTCCGTCATTCAATGTCACCAGGGCAGACTTCCTTCAGCTTATTGGGCAGCTACCTCCACCATTTCTGCTACTCGGTAACCTTAATGCGCATATAAGTCAGTGCTTGGTAGAGCACTCGCCCGCGAAAGGCAAAGGTCCCGAGTTCGAGTCTCGGTCCGGCACACAGTTTTAATCTGCCAGGAAGTTTTATATCAGCGCACACTCCGCTGCAGAGTGAAAATCTCATTCTATGGGTGCTTTGTTTGTGCGTCTGCACATCCATCCCTCTTAAGCTGTCTCAACACTATCCACCGTCGTGGCATCCGTTGGCCACTGGCGCCTTTTACACTAGCGCGGTTGAGAGTCAGTATGCTGAAGCTACTGAACTACCACTGTCCTACCGCCGTGACTTTCTCCTCAGCACGTATGTATGCCGTTTGTCTGCTGTGCGTGGCCGCCTATCCTATGCCTCGTTCTTCGATGATTCCTTTAATCGCCAGTATGTGCCGCGTCCTTCTTCTCTGTTACCTCACGGAGTCCACTTTCATCACATGCTACGGCGGCTTAACTTCACACTAAACTTTCCCGATGGGTGTGAACCCTTCACCACCTTGGCTTCGTGAAGCGGCCCGTGTTAACCTTGGCCTTTGTTCGCTTCCTAAACACTACTCCAGCCTCGCTCTATCAGTTTCACGACTTTCGCATGGAAGTTCGCGATAGTTCAAAAATGGCTCTGAGCAGTGTGGGACTTAACTTCTGAGGTCATCAGTCCCCTAGAACTTAGAACTACTTAAACCTAACTAACCTAAGGACATCTCACACATCCATGCCCGAGGCAGGATTCGAACCTGCGACTGTAGCGGTCGCGCGGTTCCGGACTGTAGCGCTTATAACCGCTCGGCCGCCCCGGCCGGCCTTCGCGATAGTACCTTTGTACATACTGATGGCTCTCGGACTGACCGTGGTGTCAAATGTGCCTTCGTCATTGGCGCCCACGTCTTTCGATATCGGCTCGCAGCGCACTGCTCAGTCTTTACAGCCGAGCTCTTCGCCCTGTATCGGGCCACGGAATACATCCGGCGACACATGCTTTTCAATTGTGTTCTCTGCTCAGACTCTCTCAGCGCCCTTCAAAGTCTCTGTGCGCTGTAAACCACCCATCCCTTAGTGCAATGGATGCAGGAAAACTGTCACTTGCTCACTCCAGGGGGAGCTACTGTGATGTTTTTGTGGGTTCCTGGTCATGTCGGTCTCCTAGGATACGAGGCTGCTGCCAAGGCTGCAGTCCTCATACCTCAGCCCACTAGTTCCTATATTCCCTCCAGTGATCTCTGTGTTGCCGTCTCAGTAGTTAAGTCCCATAGTGCTCAGAGCCATTCCACTTCTGTCAGGAGGTGGTGTCCCTGTGACATCGCCATTGGTCCTCTCTTCATGGGAATAAGCTCGGAATTATTAAGCCTCTTCCAGCGGGTTGGACTACTCCTCTCGACCCTCCCGCCGGGAGGAGGTCATTTTAACTAGGTTGCGTATGGGGCACTGCCTTTTTGGCCATCGTCATTTGATAATTAGCGCTCCCCCACCACTTTGAACATATTGCACCCAAGTTTTAAATGTCCGTCACTTCCTGACGGAATGCCCATTTTTTAACCGTTTACGTTCCCTTTTGGGTCTGCCGTCTGACTTATCGGCCGTTTTAGCGAGTGACGAGCGGGCTGTCGACCGCGTTTTACTTTTTATCCGCAAAGCAATATGGAGAAGACCACTTAATTCTTAGTCTTGGACCTCCGTTTCTGTATGGTGCCTTTTGAAGCCCTTTCCTCACGTCCCTGTTTTTAGCTGTCTTCACCCCTAAAACAAAACAAAAGAAAACAAACAAACACAAATCACTACCAGTTCTAGTTCGCTGGCACCGTAGACTGCAATGACGTATCATAGGTTAGGCAGTGTTCACGGTTTGTGATGGCGGAGCGGGGGGGGGGGGGGGGGGGGAGGAAGGGGGGGGGGGGGAGAGGACTGTTAACAAGCTTGCAAATCCCCGCAACTCATATACGTACGCCACATCGGTGCGCTGTTACTGCCTGTTGTTATTGTTATTGTTGTTGTTGTGGTCTTCAGTCCAGAGACTTGTTTGATGTTGCTGTCCATGCTACTCAATCCTGTGCAAGCTTCTTTATCTCCAAGGTACTACTGCACCCTACATCCTTCTGAATCTGCTTAGCATATTCATCTCTTGGTCTCCTTCTGCGATTTTTACCCTCCATGCTGCCTACCAATCGATCCCTTCTTCTTGTCAAGTTGTGACACAAATTTCTCTCCTCCCCAGTTCTATTCAGTACCTCCTCATTAGTTACGTGATCTACCCATATAATCTTCAGCATTGTTCTGTAGCACCACATTTCGAAAGCTTCTATTCTCTTCTTGTCTAAACTACTTATCGTCCATGTATCACATCCATACATGGCTGCAGTGCATACAAATACTTTTAGAAAGGCTTCCTGATACTTAAATCTATACTCGATGTTAACAAATTTCTGCTCTTCATAAACGCTTTTCTTGCTATTGCCATTCTATATTTTATATCTTCTCTACTTCGACCATAATCAATCATTTTGCTCCCTAAATAGCAGAACTCATCTACTACTTTAAGTGTCGCATTTCCTAATTTAATTTCATCGCCTGATTTAATTAGACTGCATTCCATTATATTCTTTTTGCTTTTGTTGATGTTCATCTTAATATCTTCCTTTCAAGACACTGTACATTCCATTCAACGTATTTCCAGGTCCTTTGCTGCCTCTGACAGAATTACAATGTCATCGGCAAACCTCAAATATTTTACTTTTTCTCCGTGAATTTTAATTCCTACTTCAAATTTTTCTTTTGTTTCCTTTACTGCTTGCTCAATAAGTGTTTCACAAAGTCCGCCATCTTTGGTACTCCCAGTGTGTCTCCTTCATCAACACAGCGTCACCGTAGAATTCCCAGCCACGTGGCTAGACCGGCCGTTGCGCGGCAGGATGCTAAAGGCCGGTTCCCACTAGGGCTGCCGCGCGTCAAAACCGCGCGTCAGCGGCGTGGTTGCCATGGAAACGGCGTCAGCGGCAAGGCGCGGCGGGCTCTGCGTCGCGGTTTGACCATGTCGAACCGCTTCCGCTGCCGCGTGCCCCGCTCCAGGTGCGCGCCGCCAATCACAGAACGCGCTGAGCGTGACGTCAGGTACGGCACCCCGGGCCACACGAACTTCCGCCGAAGCGCTGGCGCGGACGCGGCGGCAGCTATGAAATACTTATCATCCGATTCCAAGGAAACTATTCGGTAGAAAAATTTGATTCTTGGTCATGTTACAGCCTGATATCTTCTCTCGATAAAGGACCGAATTTCTTTTCGTTATTCGTCCTGGTTACTTGCTGTATCGCATTTACGCAAACCTTTACACGAAATTTGAATGAGTGTGCAGAGGTAAAAACGCATTGCGTGGACTTTGCGTACAGTTCATTTTAGGTAATACATTATTGCGTATGAAATTTAGTCAACATATCGAAATTGTTTTTAAAGGTGAGATCAGATCGATAGCTATCACCGTTCTCGAGATATTGAATGATATGTCGGCGGACGGGCTGTGCCGTGACCGCGCGCGGGTTGCTCGCGGCGCGACCGGTACTTCGTCCTGCTCATCGTAAACCGTGTGGTTGTATCAACCGCAAATTTCGTAAATGGTTCAAGATATCGAAACGTGTTTTTTTTTGCAAACGATAACTAGTGAAAAGTCATGTATTTCGTCGCATGATAAATATCCTAAATCTGTTTATCTACCGAGATATGAAAGTAACTACAGTTTTTCAGAAGGGATAGATGAATTGTTTTAAACAGCATTTAATAGCATGTGGAATGAGAAGTTAAACCGAAACTAATTTGCTGGTATGTCATAAAATGTAATTTACTAAATATCTACAGCTATTGATTATTTCCTTTGGTAAGTAACTAACTTTTTTTTCTTTATCCAGTGAACTTTGCTGATTCAACACGCGTTTCGCCTTTTACTTTAAGGCATCTTCGGTGGAATCTAGAATGATTCAGTTTTCTTTTGATATGTGATACTTGCAGATTATAAAACAGTTCACATCTTTTTTTACGTGAATGACTGATTACTTACAGTGAATCGAGTTTTTGGCGGACATATACGTTTCGCCTCACCTGGTCACATGCTGGAGGTTGAACTAAAACTTAGATTATGGAACATAAGCACATTTTCATGTTCGCTCTGATTTGAAGTCGTAACTACTGTGTCTTCACCTCATGTCCCTTCCTGTCTGGTTTGTTTATGTACATGTTGCCAATCTGCGGAATTATATGCTGAAAACTAATGTTTGTTTATTTTTGTTCTCTTTATATCTGTATGTATGTGTGGCTAGCCAATAATAATTATAGAAAGTTGAAAGTAAATCCAGTAGTTGTCAGACAGTGGTTGAAAGATTTGGTGTTCAGCTGATTTCAGTTTTGGTTTAAATGTTTTGTGGAGGAGTGCATGGAAGAGTAAATTCACTGCTTACAGTAATAGATAAAATAGTACAATAGCATTTCAACAGATGATTATTATCAGAATACTATCACCCAATCCCTTTGTCCTCACTCTTTGACGCCCCATAATACGTCCTGTCAACTAACCCCTATTGTTGTCAAAGTTGTGCCGTAATTTCCTCTTCCTCCTCTATTTAATTCCGTACTTCTTCTTTAGTAACACGATCCTCGTATCTAATCATCAGCATTCTTATTGATCACCATGTTTTGAAAGCGTCCATTGTCTTCTTGACAGAACTGTTTATCGTCCACATTTCACTTACATACAAGGCTGCACTCCACACAAATACCTTTGTAAAATAGTATCCAACCATTAGAATTTATATTCGATGTGACCAAATTTTCTTTTTCAGAACGCTTTTTTTGCTATTGACAGTCTTCAGTCAGGTTTGCGTCTGCACCAGGAAATACCTTACAATTTAAAATCTGGTTTCGAAAACTCTGTTCCAAATTTATATTATTCTTTCGTGATTCTTAAGCAAGGTGCTGGCGATGATTACATTATGCTCTGTGGAAAATTCTATCAGGTGGCTTCCACTTTCATCCCTTCCACCTAGCCTTTGTGTTCTTACTGTTTTCGTGTACCTGCTACCGTATCACATTTTAAATTTTTGTCTTGCTTAACTATCTGAATAATCTCTTTTATCGTACATTGTTTCAATATGTTAGGGGATAGTGAACAATCATGAACGGTAGTCACGAAATATGTTTATGTTGAAATGAGAAAACATGAATAATGAAATATGTGAAAGAGTACATTGTACAGAAAATGAAAAATTGGTATGTCTTCACCCAACTTCGTCTTTCCTTCATGTAGGTGTAAGATATCGTTATTCAAACACACCGGTCGTTTCGGTGGGTCCCAGCCCGTACCTCAGTGGCTGTCCGTCATTGGCTATCGCTAGCGTCTGCCGCTTCCAGGTGGGAACGCCAATTCCGCGAGCCGCCGCGTCAACGCGGAAAACGCTTGCCTTAAGGCCGGTTCCCACTAGAGCGCGGCAGCGCGGCGTGCGGCAACGGCAGCGGTAAGCGTTTTCCGCGTTGACGCGGCGGCTCGCGGAATTGGCGTTCCCACCTGGAAGCGGCAGACGCTAGCGGTAGCCAATGACGGACAGCCACTGAGGTACGGGGCAGGACCCACTGAAACGCGCGGTGCGTTTGATTAACTATATCTTACACCTACATGAAGGAAAGACGAAGTTGGGTGAAGACATACCAATTTTTCATTTTCTGTACAATGTGCTCTTTCACATACTTCATTATTCATGTTTTCTCATTTCACCATAAACAGATTTCATGACTACCGTTCACGATTGTTCACTATCTCCTAACACAGTGAAACAATGTACAACAAGAGAGATTATTCAGATAGTTAAGCGAGACAAAATTTTAAATGTGGTACGGTAGCAGGTACACGAAAACAGTAAGAACACAAAGGCTAGGTGGAGGGGATGAAAGTGGAAGCCACCTGATAGAATTTCCTACAGAGCATAATGTAATCATCGCCAGCACCTTGCTTAAGAATCACGAAAGAATAATATATATTTGGAACAGTTTTCGAAACCAGATTTTAAATTGTAAGGCATTTCCTGGTGCAGACGCAAACCTGACTGAAGACTGTCAATAGCAAGAAAAGCGTTCTGAAAAAGAGAATTTGTTCACACCGAATATAAATGCTAATGGTTGGATACTAATTTACAAAGGTATTTGTGTGGAGTGCAGCCTTGTATGTAAGTGAAACGTGGACGATGAACACTTCTGTCAAGAAGACAATGGACGCTTTGAAAACGTGGTGATTCATAAGAATGCTGAACATTAGATACGAGGATCGTGTGACTAAAGAAGAGGTACGGAATTAAATAGAGGAGGAAGAGGAAATTACAGTACAACTTTGACGACAATAGGGGTTAGTTGACAGGGCGTATTGTGGGGCGTCAAAGAGTGAGGACAAAGGGGTTGGGTGATAGTATTCTGATAATAATCATCTGTTGAAATACTATTCTACTATTTTATCCATTAATGTAAGCAGTGAATTTACTCTTCCATGCACTCCTTAAAACATTTAAACCAAAACTGAAATCAGCTGAACACCAAATCTTTCAACCACTGTCTGACAACTACTGGATTCACTTTCAACTTTCTATAACTATCACTGGCTAGCCACACACACATACAGATATAAGGAGAACAAAAATAAACAAACATTAGTTTTCAGCATATAATTCTGCAGGTTGGCAACATGTACATAAACAAACCAGACAGGAAGGGACATGAGGTGAACACACTGTAGTTACGACTTTAAATCAGAGTTTTCGGTAAAACATCTACTGCTAGTGACAGAAGAAAAAAGAGCGAACATGAAAATGTGCTTATGTTCCATAATCTAAGTTTTAGTTCAACCTCCAGCATGTGAGCAGGTGAGGGGAAACGTATATGTCCGACAAAAACTCAATTCACTGTAAGTAATCAGTCATTCACGTAAAAAAAGATGTGAACTGTTTTATAATCTCCAAGTATCACAGATCAAAACAAAACTGAGTCATTCTAGATTCCACCGAAGATGCCTTAAAGTAAAAGGCGAAACGCGTCTTGAATCTGTAAAGTACACTGGATAAAGAAAAAAGAAAGGAAATAATCAATAGCTCTACATATTTAGTAAATTACATCTTATGACATACCAGCAAATTAGTTTCGGTTTAACTTCTCATTCGACATGCTATTAATGCCATTTAAAAAAATTTATCTATCCCTTCTGAAAAACTGTAGTTACTTTCATATCTTGGTAGATAAACAGATTTAGGATATTTATCATGCGACGAAATACATGACTTTTCACAAGTTATCGTTTGCAAAAAAACACGTTTCGATTTCTTGAACCGTTTACGAAATTTGCGGTTGATACAACCACATGGTTTACGACGAGCAGGACGAAGTACCGGTCGCGTCGCCGAGCAACCCGCGCGGGGTCACGGCATAGCCCGTCCGCCGACATATCAGTCAATATCTCGAGAACGGTGATAGCTATCGATCTGCTCTCAGCTTTAAAAACAATTTCGATATGTTGACTAAATTTCATACGCAATAATGTATTACCTAAAATGAACTGTACGCAAAGTCCACGCAATGCGTTTTTACCTCTGCACACTCATTAAAATTTCGTGTAAAGGTTTACGTAAATGCGATACAGCAAGTAACCACGACGAATAACGAAAAGAAATTCGGTCCTTTATCGAGAGAAGATATCAGGCTGTAACATGCCCAAGAATCAAATTTTTCTACCGAATAGTTTCCTTGGAATCGGATGATAAGTATTTCATAGCTGCCGCCGCGTCCGCGCCAGCGGTTCGGCGAAAGTTCGTGTGGCCCGGGAGTCCGTACCTGACGTCACGCTCAGCGCGTTCTGTGATTGGCGGCGCGCACCTGGAGCGCGGCACGCGGCAGCGGAAGCGGTTCGACATGGTCAAACCGCGACGCAGAGCCCGCCGCGCCTTGCCGCTGACGCCATTTCCATGGCAACCACGCCGCTGACGCGCCGTTTTGACGCGCGGCAGCCCTAGTGGGAACCGGCCTTTAAACGGTCGGCACCACGTGGTTGCTGCCAGGCCGCGACCCACCAAGAGGCCACAGCTCGGCCACGCCATCTCCGAGCTTAGAATATTTTCAGGACGCCACGGCTCGCCCGTTACCTCACAGGCTCAAAGTTGAATCAACGATGTGTCATTTAACTTTGTGAACCTGTCTTATGGACTGTACTTACACTGGAGCCAGTGTCCATGAGAAAGTATGTACTTGAATTGTGATCAAGGGCATACAGGTGGCTGTGTGATAGCTTATCCATCATTGAGGATGTGTGTCCAACTTGGCATGTGCGAAGGCAACTTGTCAGCGTGCGGGCCAATGGGCCTATTTTGATCCATACTTGGCATCTGGGAAAGAGCAGAGAAGCTGGCAGTTGCATGCGGTGTTGCTGAATTGTGCATGGTACTAGCACAGTTGTATAGTAGTGGCAACAGGGTAGGGCATCAAAATGTTGAGCTGCAGGGGTGGTACAGTGTGAGATCGGGCGGGCACACCTGGAATCATGGCAGTGACATTATTGTCGCCTGTTCTCAGTTCTGTTCAGAGTGACTCGGTGAGTGTAATGTGTTGAAGTGCTCTGACAAGCTCGGATAGTATGGTGTCTCTGAAGTTTATATGATGCTGATGTAGGATCATAAATAATCTATCCACTGCAGCAAGTTTTCAGTTTAGCAGCTCTGCTTCGTGTGGAATCAGGGCAAGTTGCAATTGCTGAGGAAGTCTGACTATCCAAAGAGTCCAAAGTTGCCGGGTTCGAGGTTTGTGTCTTGTATACTTCGCAGTCGGCGCCACAACCGTGATGGTGGTGTTGTGGGATACGTGCCAGTTGTGCAGTAAAGCTGACTGTATTGGATTGTGCTTCGTGCACAACCAGCCCTCGGTCGCTTCGAGATGGCACATGTACAATTCCGATACACACATTTGGATCTAGTCAGCTCCTTTTCCAAATTGGAAATCTTCAAATAAATATTGTCAATCATCGACTGTGTGTCTCGCTGGCTTGAAGCAGTACCCATCAAAGATATCACAGCAGAATCTAGTTCTTGGGCCTTCGACATGCGGATGTCCTGATTCAGCAGTCCCAAGATAATCGTCACTGACCGATGACGCGAATTTGAGTCGGCACTCTTTGATACTTTCTGTTACCTCTGTGACACCAAACGAAATCGGACGATGGCCCCATCACCTCTTTTTTTTTTTTAGTCAGCAGTCATCTGACTGCTTTGATGCGGCCCGCAACAGATTATTCCTCTCCTGTGCCAACCTCTTCATCTCAGAGTAGCACTTGCAACCAACGTAATCAGTTATTTGCTAGATTTTTTCCAATGTCTGTCTTCTACAGTTTTTGCCCCCTGCAGTTCCCTCTAGTACCATGGTAGTCATTCCCTGATGTCGTAATAGATGTCCTGTCATCCTGTCCCTTCTCCTTGTCAGTGTCTTCCATATATTCCTTTCCTCTCCGATTCTGTGCAGAACCTCCTCATTCCTTACCTTATCAGTCCACCTAATTTTCTACATTCGTCTTCAGCACCACATCTCAAATGCTTCGAGTCTCTTCTGTTCCGTTTTTCCCACAGACCACGTTTCACTACATACAATGCTGTGCTCCAAACGTACATTCTCAGGAATTTCTTCCTCAAATTAAGGCCTATGTTTGATACTAGTAGACTTCTCCCGGACAGGAATGTCCTTTTTGCCAGTGTTAGTCTGCATCTTACGTCCTCCTTGCTCCGTCCGTCATTGGTTATTTTGCTGCATAGGTAGTAGAATTCCTTAACTGCACCTACATCGTGACCATCAATCCTGACGTTAAGTTTCTCGCTGTTGTCATTTCTGCTACCTCTCATTACTTTCGTCTTTCTTCGATTTACTCTCAATCCGTACTCTGCACTCATTAGACTGTTCATTCCATTCAGCAGATCATGTAATTCTTCTTCACTTTCACTCAGGATACAGCGAATCGTATCATTAATACCATTTCGCTTTCTGTTTTAATCCCTCTCCCCAACCTTTCTTTTATTTCCATCATTGTTTCTTCGATGTACAGATTGAACACCAGGAGCGGAAGACTCCATCCGTGTCTTACAACCTTTTTAATCTGAGCACTTCATTCTTGGTCGCCCACTCTTATTATTCCCTCTTGGCTCTTGGACTTATTATGTTGCCCGTCTCTCCCTCTAATTTACCCCTATTTTTCTCAGAGTTTCGAACATCTTGCACCATTTTGCATTGTCAAACGCTTTTCTCAGGTCGACAAATCCTATTAACGTGTCTTGATTTTTCTTTAGTCTTACGTACATTATCGACCGCAATTTCAGAATTGCGTCTCTGGTGCCTTTACCTTTCCTAAAGACAAACTGATCGTCATCTAACACACCCTCAGCGACTTGTATTTCTGTATTCCTGAACATTTTTGTACTTACTTTTTTCATCGATCAATTGAAGTATTTCTTCTGCTACCTACGGTTTCTTCGCAGTTACCTTTTTTGTGCCTGTGTTTTCTTTCCAACTTCTGTGATTGCTATTTTTATAAATGTCCATTCCTCTTCAGCTGTGCTGCCTACTGAGCTATTCCTTACTGCTGCATCTATAGCCTCAGAGAAGTTCAATCATACCTCGTCATTCCTTAGTATCCCATTTCTTTGCGTATTGGTTCTTCCTGATTAATATCTTAAACCTCAGCCTACTCTTCATCAGTATTACGTTATGGTCTGAGTCCATATCTGCTTCTGGGTACGCCTTACAATCCAGTATTTGATCTCGGAATCTCTGTTTCACTATGATGTAATGTAAATGAAATCTTTCCGTATCACTCGGTCTTTTCCATGTATACCACCTCTTCTTGTTTTTCTAGAACAGAGTATTCGCTATTACTAGCTGTAATGTATTACAGAACTCGGTTAGTCTTTCTCCTCTCTCATTCCTTGTCCCAAGCCCATATTCTCCTGTAACCTTTTCTTCTACTCCTACAACTGCCGCCCAGTCCCCCAAGGCTTTTAGATTTTCATCTCCCTATATGTACTCTATTACCCTTTCAATATCCTCATAGAGAAAGTATATCTCTCTATCTTCAGCTTGCGATGTTGGTATGTATACCTGAACTATCTTTGTCGGTGTTGGTTCGCTGTCGATTCTGATAAGAACAACCCTATCACAGAACTGTTCACAGTAACACACTTTCTCCTCTACCTTCCTATTCGTAACGAATCCTACTCCCATTATACCATTTTCTGCTGCTGTTGATTTTGCCCTACGCTCATCTGACCAGAAGTCCTTGTCTTTTAATTTCATTTCACTGACCCTTCTATATCTAGATTGAGCCTTTGCATTTCCCTTTTCAGATCTGCTAGCTTCCCTACCACGTTCAAGACTCTGACATTCCACGCCCAGACTCGTAGAACGTTATCGGTTGTTCAATCTTTTCCTCATGGCCACCTCCCTCCCGGAGATCCGAGTGGGGGGCTATTCCAGAATATTTTGCCAATGGAGAGAACATCATGACAGTTTTTAATTACAGGCCACATGTCCTGCGGATACACATTACGTGTTTTTGGTGTAGTGGTTTCCATTGCCTTCCGCAGCCTCATGCCGTTTGTCATTGCTGATTCTTCCGCCTTTAGAGGCAGTTTGCCACCCCAAGGACAAGAGAGTGCCCTGAACCTCTGCCCGCTACTCCGCCCTCTTTGACAACGCCGTTCGCTGAATGAGGATGACTTCTTATGCAAGGAGCCTTCGGCCGCCAATTCTGATTATTAATCAAAATTTAAGCGGTAGTAAGATTCGAACCCGGGAACGGGGACGTGTTATTAATCAAACACGCTACCCCTAGACCACGATGGCATGCCACGCGCAACCCTCGAGACCACCCCATGCAGCAACAGTCGTCACTATTGACGTTTGCAACTTCCAACCTGAGGGCGTTAGCGTTAAAATTATCGATGATGACCTCTTTAACAATCCATGACGTGATCTTCAGGAACCTCCATCACCCATCCACCTACTCATACAGGCCTGTCAGCTACCCTCGCACGTTGATAGCATGGCCCTATCATCGCTCCTGTCTTCGGACGACATTTGCCCCGTCACTGCACCAACTCAAGCCCTACCAACCGTCAACTCTGCGACCACCGACTCCGCTGCCTCCACCTACAGCAACATAAACACCACAGCACCGCCCATTGACAGCACTTGCTCAGCCTCAGTCATAATTTGGCCAGCCACTGTCACCATCGACGTACTTGGACACATATCAAATAAATGCCATCCCCACCATGTCACAGACGAGAAGAAACGACGCAGCTGCTCACTGCCCAGCAGCCAGCCTTGGAATGGCTGGTCACGTGCACCTGTGCCAGCACCACACCAGAGCCAATGTGTGTCCATCACCTCCTCCTTTAGCATCATCGATATCGCAGACCAAAGAGTCACAGCCCTGGTGTGTGATACCTGTGGGACTGAAAGTCAAAGACAGTTCAGAGTTTTGCATCTACATATAAATCTACTACACATCAGAAGACAGCGTGTTCAAAGCATGTCGGGGTCTTCAGTGTGATTGATCTCCACGAAGGATATGGGGAGATATACTAATAAGTTGGCCAACACAGTTACAAGTTAACACTACCTTACTGTGAGGGGTAACATACGGCACATCTATTCAACACAAGGCTCTAAACCAAACTTTCTTTGACTCCTTTCACAGATATTATACACTGGGACTGCGATTTTTTGTTCTGCAATGTCGGTTGTGCTGTCCTCCCCACAGAAACAAATCTGCAACTGAAGCAGTTGCGAATACCTGCAAATGACGTTTCGCCATCATAAATTATTCATTTTCATGCTGTTACTTTACTGTCAAGGTAGAGGGTCGTGTGTCTGTAAAAGTTGTGCTATGTAGGTATGAGACACTCTTAGTGAATCCAGTGATCTGCAGATGACATACCTTATTCTGGCCACTGATGTAAGAAACAATTTTAGCATTTCTTTGGCTAGGGCTCTGATGTATGACTCAAGGAGTCTCCCCTCCAGCTGCGCTATTCACTATATGCAATGAGTGAAGCAACAAATTTCGTTGTGTGTGTAACCTCTATTTTATCTGATGATAAAATGAATGTGTTAAGTTTTTCTCGTTCTTTTTGTCATATGACCTTGCAGCTTTGTAATTAGGTGGAAGACTGAAATACTTTTAAAGGTCACTGATGATACCTTTATTTGGTAAATGAAATCACTCCATTGTAAACAAAACGAATGTGCACTCTGCAGCAGAGAGTGCACTGATTTTATACGTTCCCGACACCTTGAAACTGTGTGCTGGACAGGACTCAAACCTGGGACTTTCGCTTTTCACAGGCAAGCGCTCTACCGACTGAGATACCCAAGCGTGACTTACAACATGTCTTTACAGTTTTACTGCCACCAGTACCTCATCTCCTACGTTCCAAACTTCACAGAAGATCTCCTGTATATCTAGTGACCAGCCATTTCCAGGAGTGGAGGAGAGCTTCTCAAGTTTGGAAGGTCTGAGATTAGGTGCTGGCGAAAGTAAAGCTGTGAAGGCAGTTGTGAATTGTTCTTGGATAGCTTAGACAGTAGAGCACTTTCCCAGGAAAGGAAAGAGTGCCAGATTTTAGTCCCAGTTGGTTCTCAGATAAATTCTGCCAGGAAAGTTTCAGTCCGCTTTTATACCCCAATTTAATATTTCCGTTTGTTACAGTACCCCTTTTATAATATATTAGTTTATTTTAAACACCCGCCAGGTTAGCCGAGAGCGCTAATGCGCTGCTTCCTGGACTCGGGTAGGCGCGCCGGCCCCGGATCGAATCCGCCCGGCGGATTAACGACGAAGGCCGGTGTACCAGCCAGCCTGGATGTGGTTTTTAGGCAGTTTTCCGGATCACACCAAGTGAATACCGGGCTGGTCCCCACGTCCCGCCTCAGTTACACGACTCGCAGACGTTTGAAACACGTTCGCACTATTTCATGGTTTACGCTATGTGAAGATAGCTGGGGTTCACTGGTTCCGTCCCAGAGGGCGGCAGGAAGGGCACCCGGCTGACCCTGCGCAAACTGTAGGACAAAGGCTCAAGCGATAGATAGATAGTTTATTTTAGACGACAGTAATTTTTTAGGAATCGGTGTGTTTGAGTGTCTGAATGAATGTGAGAGAAGTAACATGATTTTAATACAGTGAATTTAAAACTTCCCATGTTTTGAATCACATTTCTCTCTCTCTCTCTCTCTCTCTCTCTCTCTCTCTCTCTCTCTCTCTCTCTCTCTCTTTAATGGGGACTCAAAAAATTGGAGTTTCGCAAGACTATCCTCGTGGTTAATAGATGATATTCCATATCTTATCTTTTCAACACGTAAGTCTTCGTGTCACCTGAGTACAGAAAAAAATCACACTGACACTATCACTATCACAATCACCATCAGAAGACGTCTAAAAAGGAAGGCTACGCTCTTTGTTATTGTCTTATTGTCAGAATTACGTGAAAAAATTGCCACTTACGCTTCTTTACAGATCTAATGATGTCACCCTCACTGAAATCGTCTTCAGAACCATAGAAACATTCGTGCACACTGTCACCTGGATCTTCATTGTCACTAGGAACGTCTGAATAATCAGTGGTGGCCTGTTATCATGTGCTAATGTGCTGCAGCACGCTGTAAATATCGCTTTGTAATTATCCCATATCTCTTCGAACGCGAGCTGGAAATCGCAAAAAATTACACCATTTCTTTTCGAATGCGAGCCGAAATCGCATTAAAATTACGCCATTTCACTTCTCATGTGTGCTGTTATGCAAATAAAACGGACTAAAACATGTTTCGTAGTGCTCTGTCTGCGATATCTTGAAACCAAGTGCAGAGCTAAAATGATCGTCAGCGTGGCTTCGATCAACTCAGAGAAGGGACAGCTGTCTGTTTTCGACTGCGCTTGCTCTCGATGCCTACGCTTTCTCTGGCGTGACATCGTTCCTCCCGACACTATGGGTGCTACGTTACTCACCGCACAAGCTGCGTGTAACGTAATGTGCGAGCATAGAGCATGAGAGGCTTTCAAGCAGCAATTGTAGTGACTGTTCTGTGGGTGTATAGTTTAGCTGCAGTAACTGGCAATTCGTTGGCCCAGGTTGGATCCTTGCTGCTACCAACATTTTTTTCTATTTTATTTTATACTTCACATTGTTAAGCAATTGTTCGTAAATGCTGTCTTGTTGGTTTGAAACCTTTGTAAATATCGAATTATCAAAACAAAAGTCCCTATAATATTTCACCTGAGTGGGCCAAACGAAAACGTAAGACGCTCTCTAAAGATTTACGCATAAAATACGAGGTTTTGAGCGCTGAATCTCGGAATGGCATGGTAGCTGAGAAGTTGAGAGTGCGAAATCGCAGATTAGTGGGGGACGAATCCTGCTGCTTCCACTATTTTTTCTTTATTTTTTATTAATTTCTTGTAATATATATATATATATATATATATATATATATATATATATATATATATATATATATATATATATATATAAAGTATGTGAGTGTTTTCAGAGAGCGTGGGACGAGGCTGTCCGATTTGGCTCGGACGATATGAACAGATGTAGGGAGATACCCCTTTCAAGTCCCTAGAATATTTCGCCTGAGTGGGCCAAACGAAAAAGTAAGACGCTCTCTAAAGATTTACGCATAGAATACGATTTAATTACCATTACTACTTTGTAAGGCAATAGGCACATTCGTAAAATTTTGCACAAGCCGCCGCTTCGAATAATCATTGTCAAAAATTTCCGAAAGTATTTTAAATTTGTTTATTTCCTTTCGTTTTATGAATAGGGCTAACTCTAAAAGTAGGGGGAAGTTCAGGACAAATTTTGTAATATCAAAATACAATCTGAATGCTAAATACAGAAAAGGTACATGAAGGCAAGTTTGCGACATTGACTACTGGTGTAAACACCTAAATAGATGAAGTCGTTAAAGTATATCAATATATCACAGCAGATGGCATCTACAGACAGCTTGTAGAAAACACGAGTTATCTCAAGATCCATTCGTAACGGATGGCTCGTGAAACACTTGTAAACTCGGGATCCGTGCACACTGTGTAAATCACCAGCCAGTGGGGTAGTATCTCTGACCACTTTTGCCGACTATTATACTGCAATCTCCATTATTTAGTAGGGATAACCACCACTCACCGATATTACTTCTACTAATTTTCATTCTCAGCGTCTTGACTACCTCATTCCTTTTTCATGGCTGGTTTTATAAAATCGCAATAAAAACTAATTAATTTTCTTGTAGACTTGAAAGCTTCTCTGTAATTTAGATGTGACCTTACATCCTTATGGCAATGTAATTGAAAAATTGCATGCAGACGTAAGGAAGTAAATTGAGAATCCTTCGAAATTAAAAGTAAATATGATACCCAGTTTAGTTATCTGTTTGCCTTGCTTTAAGCAAAGAATAATTCATTTTCCACCGACAGTGTAATATGTCCACTTGTAGCCTTTAGCCCAGGTAGATTAAGCAGGCATTATCATCAATGATAACTGTTATTATTTCTTTTAGTGGTAGTTTAATAGCTATTATTCACTGTTAGTACGTACTTGACTTGTTCGCAATTCAAACTTCAGAAACAATGCTTATATGAGCTCAATTGTCAGTCATCACTACGAGCTCTATCACCATACTAAATTTGGTGGCACTGTGATTAAGACACGGGATTTGAGAGCAGCAGAAATTTACATTAAGGGTTCAGTGATTTCACGAAATCTAGCAAATACAAGCTTGGTTCCTTTGAAAAGGAAATGACCCAATTTCCTATCCAGTCCAATTCTAATCCAAGCTTGTGCTTTATCATGACTGACGGAACGCTAGACCCTACCTAGTCTTCCTTAATACGGACAATGCAGACTTACGTTTCGTATTGTTTCCCTACTTTACGCTATAGTTATACTTGGTTCTTCGCCATAACCATCATCACCATTACCCATTATTGCTTTCTTTAGTCCTCATTAGCATATTATTATCGCTCCAAAAATCATGTAGTGCACGTGTTTCTCTGTGCAGGCATGTACGACGGCGGTGAGCACACACCGAAGTTGCTGCCATGTTCCCACACCGTATGCCTGCACTGCCTCTCACGCATTGCTGCATCACAGACGCGTGATACAGGTGCCTTTCGTTGCCCCATCTGTCGTGAATTGATTGCCATCCCACGGGGAGGTGTGAGCGCTTTGCCACCTTCTTTCCTCGTTAACCAGTTGCTCGACCTCATGAGCAGACAACGAAGGGAAGTCATTCCAAAATGCTCGGTGCACATTAACCAGGTAAGTGTTTGGTTCATTTGTGTGTATCAACCTATTTCATTTATCCCAAGAGTTCAGTGGATTTGTTTTGTTGATTATGTAGCATTAAGATATGACACAGTGAAGGAAATATGTAACATGTAATGTATAGAAGTAGTCTTATGAATATTGTAACACTGTATGTTGAAATGTGACCTGGAATTAAGACGTGGTTAAATGCTTTGTAGGAACTGTTGTTCTGCGAGACGTGTGATACTGTCTTTTGCACTCAGTGCACTGGAGGCAACCACAGTACAGCAGTAATGAACTGTGAACACACAATCATACCATTCTCAATAGCCATCAAGCGAATGTCTGAAATTCTGCTGTACAAGGCCAATGACTGCATATCAAAGGTTTGTTCTCTAACTTCTATACTATTTATGTACTACTCACACACACACACACACACACACACACACACACACACACACACACACACACATACTGGCTCCTTAATTCTTTGATGGACAGGCATCATTGTAACTAACCACATATGTACAGCCTTAGAAAGGACAAACAACACACTTCACAGCTTACTGCTCAGAGGTGATCGTTCTCTACAGCAACGAAACATTATTTTTGGCTAAAGTTTCACTAAGTGACAGGAGAATCACCACACCATACTTCTGCCACATATTTACATGAGCTGATTTTCAGTACACAGGCATTGTTGTTCTTGGAAATGTCATGTATTGCTTCATATAAAACTTCAATATACAAGTGTTTCCTGCAATTGCTTATATTCTCAGATGCTAACGTTCCAAAAATGTAGTAGGAATATTATTTTTATTTAAATACAATTTTTTATACTTTAGACAACTTTGTGTAGTTATTCGCACTAACCACCATGATTCTGTTGTATGCAGTATATCCAGCCAAAAAAGGATGACAGAAGAGGAATGTTACTAAATAATATGTGATCAAATTCCTTCTAGTGACAACAGCATTGGCAGTGTTGAACATAACCCAACATTCATGTGTCAAGCATTAGTGAGTGGTGATTAGCTGTGGAGACTATATTTAATGCCATTTTTTGTTGTTGTTTAGATGAATTTTTACACACCTGTTGTAGAACACACATTAAAATAATAAATGTAACGTCTTAAAGCTGAATCTAATTTAAAATATGTAAATTATTGTTCGTACCCATCTAGGGTAAAAAAGTTAATAAAGTCCATGGTGATATAAACATGAAAATAGTAGAGGGGTGGGTGGAGTGTGTTTAAACGTGGTTCGTAATCCACAACAAACTGTAGTTCTCCTTATAACTGGCTAGGTAAGTCAGTTTATCGGTCAGAGGAAGGAAACAGCATACCACTTCCAACAATAAAAGCTTTATACATGATAATAACATGAGCAAACAGAAATGTTTTTGGTTAAGTGCAAAATGAACAAAAAAAGTTGTGTTAAGCAAGGTCTGAATTGTGAATGAAACACAAATGGTTAAGTTTTGCTTTAACAGCACTTGTTGTGAGTATCGAAGAGATTATTTCTCATGTTTCAGTGAACATTATGTTGATGACATAGCATTCCATGATTCTCCTCGTACTAGAACAGGGAAAGCTCAGTCATAGTGGTAAATAGGTAAACTGTTGGTAGAAGTTCCATCAATTTATAGAAATTTTATCCAATTAAGATGCTGTCATTTCGAAAAAAATCATTATCTGTATTATTGTTTATGTAATAGAAAGTATCATGCATGAAACACTGCTTGGCCACGTGTGCTTCATTCTTAAGTTTTTGCCTTATATTATGAAAATAAATGTCTGTCATGCCATGTGAAGTCACCAATCCTATTATTTGAAGGAGGAGCAGGAGGAGGAGGACACTCTTAGTTTACAACGCTTACCATGAGAGTCAGAAAATCCCAAGATGGCTGAAGGAGAATGAATGACTGTGACACAAGCAGATCATCATACAACAAATTCAGTGATAATGACACTACTGGAAAATTTTGTAATCGATATCTCAGTCTATTATTGGTTAATAAATTGTCAAAATGATCCTAAAAAAAAGTTCTCTGAAGATTTATCTACAAACCTTTTAAGAGTTGTACATGAACGTCAGTATTACAATCTAGAGTACAAATAACATGTGAATAATGGTGATGAAATCCAAGGGTGTCATTTTTGTTATTTAATGCAGCAAAGGCACGTGCATACAATAATTAAAAATGTTATGACGACCACCCTACATGAGACTGTGAACGCTGCTTGGTGGCACTGCGGGCGCACAACACAGCAATGAAATTTATAAGCTGATTAGAGAATCACTCATATGATGATCACCTTTTTTTATGTGCACCCCAAATCCACTCTGAGCTGCAAAGGGGGAAATCCACTGACAAAGTGCAGATTGTTATGCTCCTGCACCTTGGAATGAGCATCTCGGAAAAGTGAAGCTTGTAGGATGCTCGTGTTCTACTGTTGTGAGCACCTGCGGAAAGTGGTGTAAGGATGGTGGAACGATGAGTAGGCAACTATGTGTTAGACATCCACGCCTCATCACAGAATGTGGAAGTGAGGGGCTAACACGTACATCTACGTCTACATGGATACTCTGCAAATCACATTTAAGTACCTGGCAGAGGTTCATAGAACCAACATCACAATAATTCTCTATTATTCCAATATTGTACAGCGCGCGAAAAAAACGATCATCATATCTTCCCGTACTTTGTTATGGTGATCGTTACTCCCTATGTATGTCAGCGTCAACAATATCTCCGCATTCGGAAGAGAAAGTTGAAGACTGAAATTTCGGTAAGATTCCGCCGCAACGAAAATCACCTTTTTTTATGTGCACCCCAAATCCTGTATAATTTCAGTAACACTCTCTCCGCGGTTTTGCGATAATACAAACCGTGATGCCCCTCTTCGGACTTTCTCGATGTACTCCGTCAGTCCTACCTGGTAAGGATCCCACATTGCGCAGCAGTATTCTAAAAGAGGACGGACAAGCGTGGTGTAGGCAGTCCCTTTAGTAGATCTGTTACATTTTCTAGATGTCCTACCAGTAAAACGCAGGCTTTGGTTACCCTACCCCACAACATTTTGTATGCGTTCCCTCCAATTTAAGTTGTTCGTAATTGTAATTCCTAATTGTTTAATTGAACGTATGGCCTTTAGATTTGACTGATTAATCGTGTAACTGAAGTTTAATGAATAACTTCTAGCACTCTTCGTTATTTAGGGTTAATTGTCAATTTTCACACCATACAGATATCGTTTCTAAATCGTTTTGCAATTTGTTTTTATCATCTGATGGCTTTACTAGCCGATAAACGACAGCTTCATCTGCGAACAACCTAAGACGACTGCCCAGATTGTCTCCAAACTCGTTTATATAGATAAAGAACAACAAAGGGCCTATAACACTACCTTGGGGAACACCAGAAATCACTTCTGTTTTACTCAATGACTTTCCGTCGATTACTACTTTTCGTTAATTACTACCTCTGACATGTAATCACGAATACAGTCACATAACTGAGACTATTCCATAAGAACGCAATTTCGGTAGAATCTGCTTGTGTGGCATAATGGCAAAAGCCTTCTGGAAATCTAGATGTACGGAATGAATTTGACTTCCCTTGTCAATAGCACTTAACACTTCGTGTGAGTAAAGAGGTAGTTGTGTCTAACAAGACCGATGTTGTCTAAATCCGTGTTGACTGTGTGTCACTAGACCGTTTCTTCGAGGTAAGTTATAATGTTCGAACATAATATATGTTACAAAATCTTGCTGCATATCGATGTTATTGACATGGGCTTGTAATTTAGTGGATTACTCCTACTACCTGTCGCCGCCCGCAGTGGCCGTGCTGTTGTTCTATGCGCTACAGTCTGGAACCGAGCGACCGCTACGGTCGCAGGTTCGAATCCTGCCTCGGGCATGGATGTGTGTGATGTCCTTAGGTTAGTTAGATTTAATTAGTTCTAAGTTCTAAGCGACTGATGACCGCATGAGTTAAGTCGCATAGTGCTCAGAGCCCAGCCTACCTTTCTTGACTATAGGTTTGGCCTGTGCAAGTTTCCACTCTTTGGGCACAGATCTTTCGTCTAGCGAAGGGATATATATGATTGTTAAGTATGTAGCTCTTTTACCAGCATACTTTGAAAGGAACCTAACTGGTATACAGTCTGGACCGGAAGACTTGCTTTTAATAAGTGATTTAAGTTGCTTCAGTACCCCGAGGATATCCCCTTGTACGTTACTCATGTTGGCATCTGTTCTTGATTCGAATTATGGAATGTTTACTTCGTCGTCTTTGGTGAAGGAATTTCGGAAACTGTGTTGAATTACTCTGCTTTGGCAGCACTGTCTTCCATAGTATCTCCATTGTTATCGCGCAGAAAAGGCATTGATATATCTTGCCGCTAGCATATTTCAAATACGACCAGAATCTCTTGGGATTTTCTGCTAGGTTTCGAGACAGAGTTGCGTTGTGGAAACTATTGTAAGCATCTGGCATTGAAGTCCACACTAAATTTCGAGCTTCTGTAAAAGATCGCGAATCTTAGAGATTTGCGTCCGTTTAAGTTTGGCGTGCGTTTTTCGTTGCTTCTGCAAGCGTGTTCTGTGTATCAAGGAGGATTAGCTCTGTCGTATGTTAATTTGGTATAAATCTCTCTATTGTTGCCGATATTATTTCTTTGCATTTTGCATTCAAGCCACATCTGGTCTACACTTACATTGTTAATTTGGAAGGAGTGGAGATTATCTCAGGAGTGCTTTTTTTTTTTTAATAGGAATATTTTTCGTTTATTTTTGGACGATTTTTGGATTACAGTATCCAATCTCGCCACGACAACACAGTGTTCACTAATCATTGTATGCGTTTTGATCCTCGTTATTAGGTCAATCTACATCTACATCTACATCCATACCTCGCAAGCCACCTGACGGTGTGTGGCGGAGGGTACCCTGAGTACCTCTATCGGTTCTCCCTTCTATTCCAGTGTCGTATTATTCGCGGAAAGAAGGATTGTCGGTATGCTTCTGTGTGGGCTCTAATCTCTCTGATTTTATCCTCATGGTCTCTTCGCGAGATATACGTAGGAGGGAGCAATATACTGCTTGACTCTTCGGAGAAGGTATGTTCTCGAAACTTTAACAAAAGCCCGTACGGAGCTACTGAGCGTCTCTCCTGCAGAGTCTTCCACTGGAGTTTATCTATCATCTCCGTAACGCTTTCGCGATTACTAAATGATCCTGTAACGAAGCGCGCCGCTCTCCGTTGGATCTTCTCTATCTCTTCTATCAACCCTATCTGGTACGGATCCCACACTGCTGAGCGGTATTCAAGCAGTGGGCGAACAAGCGTACTGTAATCTACTTCCTTTGTTTTCGGATCGCATTTCCTTAGGATTCTTCCAATGAATCTCAGTCCGGCATCCTCTTTACCGACGATCAACTTTATATGATCATTCCATTTTAAATCACTCCTAATGCTTACTCCCAGATAATTTATGGAATTAACTGCTTCCATTTGCTGACCTGCTATTTTGTAGCTAAATGATAAGGGATCTATCCTTCTATGTGTTCGCAGCACATTACGCTTGTCTACATTGAGATTCAGTTGCCATTCCCTGCACCATGCGTCAATTCGCTGCAGATCCTCCTGCATTTCAGTACAATTTTCCATTGTTACAACCTCTCGATACACCACATCGTCATCTGCAAAAAGCCTCAGTGACTTCCGATGTCATCCACCAGGTCATTTATGTATATTGTGAATAGCAACGGTCCTGTGACACTCCCCTGCGGCACACCTGAAATCACTCTTACTTCTGAAGACTTCTCTCCATTGAGAATGACATGCTGCGTTCTGTTATCTAGGAACTCCTCAATCCAATCACACAATTGGTCTGATAGTCCATAGGCTCTTACTTTGTTCATTAAACGACTGTGGGGAACTGTATCGAACGCCTTGCGAAAATCAAGAAACATGGCATCTATCTAGGAACCCGTGTCTATGGCCCTCTTAGTCTCGTGGATGAATAGCGCGGGTTGGGTTTCACACGATCGTCTTTTACGAAACCCATGCTGATTCCTACAGAGTAGATTTCTAATCTCCAGAAAAGTCATTATACTCAAACATAATACGTGATCCAAAATTCTACAACTGATCGACGTTAGAGATATAGGTCTATAGTTCTGCACATCTGTTCGACGTCCCTTCTTGAAAACGGGGATGACCTATGCCCTTTTCCAATCCTTTGGAACGCTACGCTCTTCTAGAGACCTATGGTACACTGCTGCAAAAAGGGGGGCAAGTTCCTTCGCGTACTCTGTGTAAAATCGAACTGGTATCCCATCAGGTCTAGCGGCCTTTCCTCTTTTGAGCGATTTTAATTGTTTCTCTATCCGTCTGTCGTCTATTTCGATATCTACCATTTTGTCGTCTGTGCGACAATCTAGAGAAGGAACTACAGTGCAGTTTTCCTCTGTGAAACAGCTTTGGGAAAAGACATTTAGTATTTCGGCCTTTAGTCTGTCATCCTCTGTTTCAGTACCATTTTGGACACAGTGTGTCTGGACATTTTGTTTTGATCCACCTACCGCTTTGACATAAGACCAAAATTTCTTAGAACTTTACTTTCGAATTCATTGAACGCCTCTTGCATAGCCCTCCTCACACTACATTTCGCTTCGCGTAATTTTTGTTTGACTGCAAGGCTTGGCTATGTTTATGTTTGCTGTGAAGTTCCCTTTGCTTCCGCAGCAGCTTTCTAACTCAGTTGTTGTACCACGGTGGCTCTTTTCCATCTCTTACGATCTTGCTTGGCACATACTCATCTAACGCATATTGTACAATGGTTTTAAACTTTGTCCACTGATCCTCAACACTATCTGTACTTGAGACAAAACTTTTGTGTTGAGCCGTCAGGTACTCTGTAATCTGCCTTTTGTCACTTTTGCTAAACAGAAAAATCTTCCTACCTTTTTTAATATTTGTATTTACGACTGAAATCATCGATGCCGTAACCGCTTTATGATCGCTGATTCCATGTTCTGCGTTAACTGTTTCAAATAGTTCGGGTCTGTTTGTCACCAGGTCTAATATGTTATCACCACGAGTCGGTTCTCTGTTTAAGTGCTCAAGGTAGTTTTCAGATAAAGCACTTAAAAAAATCCACTGGATTCTTTGTCCCTGCCACCCGTTATGAAGGCTTGAGTCTCCCAGTCTATATCTGGCAAGTTAAAATCTCCTCCCAGAACAGTAACATGGTGGGGAAATCTACTCGAAATATTTTCCAAATTATCCTTCAGGTGCTCAGCCACAACAGCTGCTGAGCCAGGGGGCCTATAGAGACATCCAATTACCATGTCTGAGCCTGCTTTAACCGTGACCTTCACCCAAATCATTTCACATTTCGGATCTCCATCAATTTCCTTCGATACTATTGCACTTCTTATCGCTATAAACACGCCTCCCCCTTCACTGTCCAGCCTGCCTCTGCGGTATACATTCCAATCTGAGTTTAGGATTTCATTACTGTTTACGTCTGGTTTCAGCCAACTTTCTGTCCCTAGTACCATATGGGCGTTGTGACCGTTTATTAATGAGCAGTTCTGGGACCTTTCTGTAGACGCTCCTGCAGTTTACTATTAGCACATTAATATTGTTATTCCCTGTTGCATTTTGCCTACTCCTACCTTGCCGCGTCTCAGGAGGCGTCTTGTCGGGCCTAGGGAGGGAAGTATCTAACCTAAAAAAACCCCATGTGCACCCCACACGTACTCCACTACCCTTGTAGCCGCTTCCGGCGTGTAGTGCACGCCTGATCTATTCAGGGGGGGGCTACATTTCTCCACCCAATAGCTGAGGTCGAGAAATTTGCACCCCAGATCTCCGCAGAATCGTCTGAGACTCTGGTTTAAGCCTTCCACTCGGCTCCAAACCAGAGGACCGCGATCGGTTCTGGGAACGATACTACAAATAGTTAGCTCTGATTCCACCACACGAGCGAGGCTTTCCGCCTTCACCAATTCCGCCAACCACCTGTACGAACTGAGGATGACCTCTGAACCCAGACGGCAGGAGTCATTGGTGCCAACATGAGCAACAATTGGCAGTCGGGTGCACCCAGTGCTCTCTATCCCCTTGGGGAGAAGGTGGCCCAACCGCGCCCGGTATCCGCGAAGATGTCTCGACAGCAGGGACAGTGGGTGAAGCATGTAACACCTGGGGTGTACCATGCGACGCACCAGACTCCCCACTGCCGCTACACTCCGAGGCAGCAGCCGGAAGACGGCTGACCGCGGCCATCAACACGCTCAGCTGTTCGCGAACAGTGGCCAGCTCCTCCTGCGTCCGTACACAGCAGTCACACATCCTATCCATCCTAAGGAATCAATTTACTGAAGAGAGTTAATCAACTTTTAATAGACTGGTAATTCACTAAAGGCGGCGGATTATTGACTAAACTGTGATTGCTAGCCACTTCTTGTAGAAAACAATGAAAATAGCACTACCTGTCTCTGGACTGTACTGAAAACAAACACTAGCACTACTGGCACTATGGTTGACTAAAGGGACTCTCTCTGACTGTATTCAAAACAAACACGAAATCTATACAACACTATTAATAGCACTCGACAATTAAAGCTTCCTAAAAGTAAAAACATACGGAAGAAGAAGTGACAAGTAAGACAAATACAGTTAATACTTAAATTAAGGTATCTCACTGCACAGCAGACGTGAAGCAGACGGCGGTTAGGAGTTGCTAAGAGTTCAAGTGTGTTTTCACAACCGCTTACTATTAACGTGGGCACATGAATTAACTGCCCGTAATAATTTTCAGAGAACGCATTTAGCACAATTTTGGATGCACAGATGCACAGCACCTGGACACAGGTGGATGGAGTTGTGCCATGGGGGACAGCGAAATGGTTCAAATGGCTCTGAGCACTATGGGACTTAACAACTGAGGTCATCAGTCCCCTAGACTTAGAACTACTTAAACCTAACTAACGTAAGGACATCACACACATCCGTGCGCAAGGCAGGATTCGAACCTGCAACTGTTACAGCAGCGTGGTTCCGGACTGAAGCACCTAGAACCGCTCGGTCACAGCGGCTGGCATGGGACAGTCATCTGGGTTTCTATGGGACCTGTGGTTATAATTGGGGGGGGGGGGGGGGGCACCATGGCAGGTACCAATTTGGAAAAAAGCCAGTATTGGTTGACTTCCGCAGTTCCCTATCCCCCAGCATCTCTAACAAGGAGTGTCAAGTTAAGAGTTCACACACACACACACACACACACACACACAATTAATTTAAACTTCCTCCAAGACATCTGGTAGCTTCAAGCACATTTCAAAGGAACTCACCACGCGACAGCATTCTGACTTAGTTGGTGCCTGTCAGCCTTTATCGCACTTAGTTGCCGCATTCAACTTGGTTCTTCCAGTTTCTGGGGATTGTGATTGTTAGGAAAACAAATGGAATTGAGACATTTAATTTTTGTGATAAAAGCTAAGGATTCTTATGTGTTCCAACCATAATAATTCTATTTTTCAATTGTATTTGGATTATCAATATTACATTAACTTCACTAAAGTCAGAAGTCAGTCCCATATTCAGGAAATCAGGAGCGGGAGCAAATGAGGGAATCCTGCTTGTACACCTTAATGTTGTATTGTTAAGGCTGAAAGGGAAAGGAGAGGGTGAAATCCGATACAGGCACATAGTCTACTACTCTCAAATAGTACGGAGAGGACTGTGAAGCATATTAATGTTAGTGGTATTGAGAAACAGCTGAAATCCTTAAAATTGAACAAAGCTTGAGGGCCCGATGGAATCTGTCAGATTCTATACTGAAATTGCAGGTGAGTTAGCCCCTCTTCTAATCTATCGTAGATCCATTGAACAAAAAACCATGCCCAGTTCTTGGAAAAAGACACAGATTACACTGTCTAAAAGAGGGTAGTGAGCTCAAACATAATGAGGTATCTTGAACAGAATGACCTCCACAGTGTAAACCAGCATGGATTCCGAAAACAACAATCATATGAAACACAACTTGACCTTTTCTCACAAAACATAGTGGATCAAGCCAGTGAGCTAGATGTTGTATTTCTTGATTTCCAAAAAGCATTTGACTCAGTACCACACTTACACTTATTGTCAAAAGTATGATCATATGGTGTATTAAGTGAAATTTGTGACTGGACTGAGAACTGTGCTAGGGAAGACACAGCATGTCGTCTTGGTTGGAGAGTCATCGTTAGATGTAGAAGTAACTTCTGGTGTGCCCCAGGGAAATGTGTTGGGACCCTTGCTGTTCATGTTGTATATTAATGACCTAGCATGCAATATTAAAAGTAAAATCAGGCTTTTTGTAGATGATCCAGTAATCTATAATGAAGTACTATCTGAAAGAAGCTGCATAAATATTCAGTCAGATCTTACTAAGATTTCAAAGTGGTGCACAGATTGGAAACTTGCGTTAATGTTCAGAACTGTAAAATTTTGCACTTCACAAAATGAAAAAAACCATAGTTCCTATGATTATAATATCAATTAGTCGCTACTGGAATTGGCCAACTCATACAAACACCTAGGTGTAACACTTTGTAGGGATGTGAAATAGAATGACCACACAGTTTCAGTTTGGGTAAACCAGGTGGTAGACTTTGGTTTATAGGTAGAATACCGTGGAAGTGCAATCAGTCTACAAAGGATATTGCTTACAAATCACTCATACAGCCGGTTCTACAATATTGTTAGAGTGTGTGGGACCCATACCTGATAGGACTAACAGGGGATATTGACAATATACAGAGAAGGGCAGCATGAATGGTCATAGGTTTGTTTGATCCATTGGAGAGTGTCACACAGGTATTGAAGGAACTGAACTGGAAGACTCTTGAAGATAGACTTAAAAATATCCCGAGAAAGTCTATTAACAAAATTTCAAGAACCAGCTTTAAATGATTACTCTAGGAATATACGACAACCCCCTATATATCGCTCACATAGGTATTGTGAGGCATTCAAACAGTTACTCTTTCCATGTTCCATACACAAATGAAACAAGAAGAAATCCTAATAACTGGTACAATGGGACATACCTTCTGCCAAGCACCTTATGGTGGTCTGAAGAGTATAAATGTAATGTGGATGTAGACATAGTGATCTGTCCATTGGACAGGGTCATTATCAACATTCTAAATCTCTTGGGTGTGTCTTGGAGTGAGGCAGTGTGACAGGCATTTATGCAAAGCAACTTTATGCAGCCTTCTCCTTCTCCTCGACAGCCAAATTTTTTGAGTTTTGAACATTTCTGTCACACCAACATTCCAAGCAGCATTGGTATTAGCATTAGCATTAGCAATCTTCGCTGTTCAACATATCCTACACTGAATTAATAACAGATTGTTTATTGTGTAGGCTGCAACAGTTATGTTGAATAGAAGAATAATGGGCAAGTGATGGGAATTAAGAACTGCAGAAAACCAATCTTAAGATTGATGATCAAAATGGCAATGATACTTTTTGAAATTTTATGGGAAATACATTAGTGATATTATGGAATAAAAAATAACAATAAAATGCTTTTAATTGTAATGCTTATATCCCTACAGATATGAATTAAGTTGGAGTTATATTGCTAAAGTATTATATATTGAATACAGCATAAGTTAGAAAAGTAATTAGTGCATTTACATAAATTGTTTGAGAAGTTAACATGTTCTTTGGTCATATTAAGTATCATCTCCAGATAAAAGATGTTAAATTGTTTCATTTGTTGCAGCTGTCGCAGGCTCAAGATGCTGTAAGGCAAGAACTTCAGAGGTTGGATTTGGCAGCAGAGCAGTGCCTCGATCAGGTGAACAGAACATTTGCTGATGTGGCTGCACAACTGGAATCTCGAAGGCAGGAAATGGTTACTGCAGTTAGAGATGCCTGTGAAGAGAAGCGACGTGTACTCGAGGAACAACTCGCTCTCATTGACGGGGAAAAGAACAAAGTCAGTGTTACACGTTAATGCTTCTAATATAGTGCACTAAATGGATTATTAAATTGGTGATGTATCATTCTTTGTCTAATACTGTGCTTTACCTTTATCCCCTTAAATTCATCACAGGATTTCTGTCTGAGTGCAAAGGCAGGCTACTGATAAAAGTTCATTATCTTCCATAGCCAATGTTATTTTGAATAAAATAATTTTGGGTTTTAGGTTGCTTCACTACAAAACTAGAGCAATTAAGTTTCTTAGTAGCTCTAGTTTCATTATGATGCTGCCTGATCCCCAAAATAATTGCAACAAAAAAATAAAATAAAAAAACAAACTACAGAGTTCTGTGCTTCATCTTTCATATTAAGTTCTATCCAGGGTATATAATGTCCTTACCCTACAGTCACCATTTGATTTTAATTGGGTTACTGGGCATCATGTTTAGAGCATTTATGGCATGCCTCGTTTTATGCTCAAATTTTGGATATGTGATTATGTGGAAACAACTGAAAAAGGATAAAAGAAACATGCAATTAAAAGCCAAAACTACTTATGTACGTTGGCTGATGTATCTTGTTCAACAAAAAACAATTTTGACAATATTATTTAGTTATGTGTTTTGTAGATTATTTGCTCAATTGTGTTATTGAAATATGGAATGAGTCAGTTTACTGAATACGTATCTGTGATTAGTATTAACATGAACAGAAATGTTATTCATTAGTCTTACTTGTGCAACTACACTTAAAAACTAGAATGAGATTTTCATTCTGCAGCAGAGTGTGCACTGATATGAAACTTCCTGGCAGATTAAAACTGTGTGCCGGACCAAGACTCGAACTCGGGACCTTTGCCTTTCGTGGGCAAGTGCTCAATGGTAGAGCACTTGCCCGCAAAAGGCAAAGGTCCCGAGTTTGAGTCTCGGTCCGGCACACAGCTTTAATATGGCAGGAAGTTTCACTTAAAAACTAGTTTTATATTTTTTATTTTTGCAGCCTACAGTTCTTAAATAAAAATTAATCCGTGGAATAAAAGGAGTTGTTCAGCAGAAATAGTTTAGTTTTAGGTTAGATTTAAATCTCACTTTGCTAGCTATGTTATTGGGCAAATGACAAAAATTTTCGGTTACTGCATACTGAATTCCTTTCTGACCATTAACAGCTTTAATAATGGGTAAAAAAGGCAGTGACGTAGTGAAGTGGCACCCGGGTCACAAGACTTTATCAGGCCCCTTGCCCCCTCGGCACCTGGGATATGACATACACTTTATTGTGCCCCCCCCCCCCCCCCAGAAACACATATAGTAATGTAATATATAGAATATAATAATAAATCTAAAAACAAAGATGATGAAACTTACCAAACAAAAGTGCTGGCAAGTCGATAGACACACAAACAAACACAAACATACACACAAAATTCAAGCTTTCGCAACCCAAGGTTGCTTCATCAGGAAAGAGGGAAGGAGAGGGAAAGACAAAAGGATGTGGGTTTTAAGGGAGAGGGTAAGGAGTCATTCCAATCCCGGGAGCGGAAAGACTTACCTTAGGGGGAAAAAAGGAAAGGTATACACTCACGCACACACACACATATCCATCCGCACATCATATTTTCCAGAAAGTCTTGTATGTGTTGGAGACTGTGTGGTACCCTTCTGCAAGTGGCAGCTGGGGCATGATAGACTGCCTTGCACACTCTAACCCCCCTGCCCCCACCTATTGTGGCACAGAATAAAGATCATTTTTCCTCTAGTAGGTTTGGAGATCATTGATCTGCTCAAATTGCTATGAATTATTTTAGATGAATCTTATTAGCGAATTTATATATTATGATAATGTAGCTGAAATGCCTAACTGCTTGAAGGTGTACCTACATGTCAACCACAGGTGAACGCCACATATTCTTACACTTTGCTTTTGCACTGTCAGTACTTCTTTTCTTTCTGAGTGATGAGTTAACCTAGAAAACTATCCCATAAGACACTACTGAGTGGAAATGCGCAAAATATGTCACATTATTTTTTTTTTTTTTTTGTTTCGAAGTTTACCACATATATAAAGAGCAAAAGTAACTGAGTTTAACTGTTCAAGCAGCTCAAATACGCTTCCTCCAGTTTAAGTTTTCATCAATATATACATCCTAAAATTTGGAACATCTCCCCTGCTTACCGACTTAAGTTTCATTTGCTACATTAATTTTTGGTATGTCTGTCTGTTGAACAGAACTTAATATATTGTGTTTTCTCCAAATTTAAGGGATGTACATTTTCAGAGAACCCTTTATACTTTAAAAAATATCACTGGCAATCTCTCTCTCTCTCTCTCTCTCTCTAACTGGATTCGTTACAAAATTAGTGCTTTTTGCAAAAAGTACCAATGCTGCTTGATGAATCTTAATTGGAAAGTCATTTACATGAATTGAGGATAGAAGTGGACCCAAAATTGAACCCTGTGGGGCTCCCTTCATGGTTTCTCCCTAGTCACTAAAATTCTTTCTCCTACATTGCTGTTTGAATTATTCAGCGCAGCTTTGTGCAATCTACCTGTTAAATACAGTTCACACCAGTTGTGTGTAAAGCCATCAGTTCGATAAAACTTGTTTTCCTTAGAGTGTAATATTACCCACACAATCAAATGCCTTGAGAATGCCACAGAAGACACCAGCTGGCAATACTCAATTACTTAGGGCTTCTGATATTTTGTGATTGAATGCGTGAATATCATCCTCTATAGACCAATCCTTCCGGAATCCAAACTGTGATGTGCTAAGTAAATTGTTTCAACTTAAATGTGAGGCTTATCTTGAGTACACTAGTTTTTCAAATATTTTGGGAAAAGGTGTCAGTAGGAAAATTGGACAGTAATTATTGAAGTCTTTTGTATCACCTTTCTTATTAAGAGGTTTAACAATTGCGTATTTTAATGTGTGGAAAAATCAATGTCTGTGAAGCATTACATACATCACTAAGGACATTACGTGTTAAGTTAAAACAACTCCTGAATTCTGTTTGAAACTACATCAACATGATATGAGCTTTTGTTTTTGAGGACTTTTATAGTTCTATTAATCGAAGTGACAAATGTTGGTGTGTTAATAGTTGCTTGAAGTTTTGTGAAATATTATTTTTAAAATAGCTTTTTGCTTCTTCAACTGAATCATTTAATACTATTTTTGCTGTTACATTTAGAAAAAAATTCTTAAAAATACTTGCTACTTGTGAATTATCAGTTATAATGAGAACCGTCGAATGAGTATACATCAAAATAATGTCAGTTTTAAAAAAAACTTTTTTTTTTTAATTACCATTTTACCTGTTTCGAGAAGAGGACTTAGTGTGTGACTGTTTGCCTTTATGTGTGTCCATCACCCACCTACAGTTTGTTAATAGTAGAGACAGTCTTAAATTAAAATCTCATCCATTAGGATTTTGCTATGTTACAGTGATCCAGCAGCACAATTTGATTGTATTACGTCTTTGTAGTAATAGAATTATTATTATTATTATTATTATTATTATTATTATTATTATTATTATTATTGTAATAGTAGTAGTAGTAGTAGTAGTTACATTCTTTCTAGAAAGTAAAATTTGAAATCGTTGTAGTTAGTTCATAAAATCATTTTACAATAGTAACATGACTTACATGACATACACATACCTTTTTCGGTAATTATAAAATTTTTATGTTAACTGCTTCCTCCGTTGATTCTAGGTAGAAAAATGTCATACTAAATGAAAAGCATTATATTGGTTATGTTATACAGGATTAATTTATTGAGTTAACCACTTTTCAGCATACAAGGCCATAATCAGACTATATAACTACCGTAGCCAAAGAAGTTGCAATGTTTGTAAACAACACTGGAAAAGACTTTACTCATCTAGACTGTAGCATGGACGTATAGTACATGCCGCCCTTGACTGAGTGGTGGTAATGCAATTTAAAACGCAAAACGTTATACAGTAAATGAATACAGTATAAAGGCAGTGAGCAGGAAAAACACGAACACCATACTCAAAAACTGAGACTATATAACAGTTTACATAAAATAAACATACAAAATAAAATAAAGCAAAATTAGTACTTGACAAGTCTATTTCAAGCGGTGTTAAACATGGAAAGTGATGCAGAAACCAATTAAAAAGAATTAGCAGGTGTGACAACTGAGTATATGGAGTATACAGGCAATCACAACATAATAAAAATAAGTGAATACATAGAGGAAAAGTAGGAATATAAAGGAACAATGTGGAATGTGATGGAAAATGGAGGATTATGTGAAGTTCAGAAGAGGGGAAGTATTAAGTTGTATTTGGTAATTTAGGATTAAATCAGGAATGTGGGCATGAAAAAAGCATATTTACAGATTTTGAATCAAAGCTATTAACTAATATGAACCCAGTGCCTCCTAGAATGTATGGGCTTCCTAAACTACATAAGAAAGGTGTACCCATCGACCCAGTTGTACCATCATTCAGTGCTTCACCTTACAAACTGGCTAGGAAACTGGACACCTTAAATAAGAGCAAGTCTAAATTCAAATCAAAGCATGGTATTTCAAACTCAGTGGATCTTGTAAATAAAACACCTGTTTATCTCACACAGTGATAAATTTAGAGTCCTCTGATGTCTCTAGTTTCTTTTCCAACATAACAGTAGGGGAATATGTTGATATCCTGACGGAGTTGACATACAGGTCTGATGTCAACCCTGAGGAACTGAATGACTTGAGATGGGCCACTCAACATGCTTAGCACAAAATTATTTCCAGTTCCAAGGGACACTGTATAAACAGCTAGATGGGTATACAAGAGGGTTCATTCAGTTCACAATGGAGACTGGCAACAAAATCCATAAACCTTCCTGCATCTCACCATGACATCAATATGCAGACACATACTTTTAAAATATATGGAAAAAGTACAACTACAGACACAATAACACCTTCTTGGTCGCAACATCCAGTGACACACAAACATGAAGCTCTCCGCTAAATAATGGTGGTAATAATAATAATAATAACAATAATAGTACTTTATACAACATCGAATGATTCATTGCGTATGTACAAACACAGCTTACAGTTCTTGATGCATAACACAATAATACATTCTTCTGAATATATCATTGATTAACAAAATAATTATATTACAAATAAAATGGTTTGTTTAACAATATTTAATATTTTTTCAAAGCACTTCTTATTCTGCATGTAAGTATGATATTCTTGTAATGAGTAAAAGTAATTTTGTAACAGGAATTTCCTTAGCTGAAATTTAAGCTTCATTGTGGGAAGGGTCGTAACTGTAGTGGGCAGTTCACTGGCTAATTTTAAACCTGCATTGTGGACCCTTTTCATAGTGCTGTTCTGTGGGTGCTGATGTAATTTTTTTTATATCTGGTATTTTACTTATGCAAATCAGAACAAATGTTGGGCTGCAGTCTTTTAACAACTAATAAGGCTTTTAGGATGTACATGTTTACTATGGTTAGCAAACCAGTATTCGGAAACTAGCCATGGCATGAATCTTGTAGATCTTTTTTGAAGTATTAACTGCTTATTTAAATTTGTTTTGGTGGTTCCTCCGCAAATTTCTATTCCATAATTCAGGTGAGAGGAAAATAAAGCATGGTATGCAGTCTTTGGAACAACAGTGTCTTTACAGAACTTGCAAATCATATTAACTGCAAATATATTTGTAAATAACTTACATGCTAGAGTGTCAACATGTGTGTCCCATTTTAGATTGCTTTGAATTGTTAAGCCAAGGAATTTTACACTCACAAGGGGAGGCCGCCAATTGTGAAATTCAGATTCGATTCATACTGCGCATAATAAAAGCTCATGGCCAGAGGTGTAATGTGGCAAAGCACCAAGATGCACTTCTCAGCCGTTGACGAGAAAATCGACAGTTAAAAGAAACCGTTGCTGTGAAATACTCTCTACGATTAATAATTTTCTACAGCGTCGTGGCGCAGCGGTAAGCGCTCGGGTTCGTAATCCGAAGGTCACCGGATCGAATCTCGCGCCGTGCAGCCCTTTTTTTTTAGCATTTTTGTGTATATATATATATATATATATATATATATATATATATATATATATATATATATATAATTCCCGGAAATCAGTTGCAACAATTATGCATATAATAAGTTGTTGAAAGTCGTTTGTCGTGGAATAACTGGCGACTTCGAACATCATTATGTATTCCGCAAACAAAGTTGTATTTCACAAATGTTATTAATTGTCTTCATAATGTTAACTACATATAGTTAACGGAAGACGTAGAAACGGTATTGCGAAACGAATACATATAGCGTAAGTCAAACGTTCGAATTAGAATAGAGACCCCACGAACACAAATTTGCTGCGGCAGGTATGAAATATAAACTCCGTTACTCGCTCGTTACACTTGAAGGACAGATGTTGAATGGGCCGAAACGAGCCCGCATAACAGCGTAGTTGCCTGCTAACTTCGAAAGAAGGTAGATGCGGTCCCTAGCGCAACTTCTAACATCGTCGACAATCAGTGCGGACGGGAGAGCTTTGGTACACCCTGTCAAAAAAACGGAAAAATGGAGGCGGTACAATTGGAGAGCGATCCGCCTTCACCAACATGCATAAGCAATTCATTAATAGTGTGTGTGTGTGTGTGTGTGTGTGTGTGTGTGTGTGTGTGTGTGTGTGTGTGTGTGTGTGTGTGTGTGTGTGTGTGTGTATATATATATGAATTACAAAAAACTAATAATAAAAAAAAATTGCATGGCTCGAGATTCGATCCGGCGACCTTCGGATTACGAACCCGTGTGCTTACCACTGCGCCACGACGCTGTAGAAAATTATTAATCGTAGAGAGTATTTCACAGCAACGGTTTCTTTTAACTGTCGATTTTCTCGACAACGGCTGAGAAGTGCATCTTGGTGCTTTGTCACATTACACCTCTGGCCATGAGCTTTTATTATGCGCAGTATGAATCGAATCTGAATTTCACAATTGGCGGCCTCCCCTTGTCAGTTTTTATTTTACTAATTCATTATGTATGTATAGTTTAATTTTATCATTATAACTACTGTTGTTGACCTCCATGGGACATGTTTTACTGGTGTTTACATTTAAGTGGCTTTTGTTAAAATACTGAACAATTTCATTTGTCACATCATTACAATGGGTCCCTAGTTTGTTAAATGATTCCTTTTTACATACAATGGACACGTCATTCGCATACAGAAATACTTTGTAACTTTGAAGGCAATATTTTATGCCATTTACATAAATCAAAAAACAGAAGAGGACCCAATACAGGCCTGGGGAACTCCATATTTTATGTTAGTGATTTTGGATTTATGAACACCAATTCGAGTTTTAAGCAGTACAAACTGTTTTTGGTTACTTACGTAAGACTTTATAAGGTCACGAACAGTGCGTCTAATGCTAATTTCCATAGCTCACCTACATAATAGGATAGTAGCATTCACACACTCAAAAGGTTCCTCATGGACGTTATATATAAGTACAACATGTTGCTTGTTCTCAATGCCACTTATTACCTCTTCAGTCAACTGAGCAGATGCTGTGCTAGTTGATTTACATTTTAAGAATCCATTTTGTTTTCCAAACATTAGGTTGTGCTTGTTGAGAAAGTTTATAATTCTTTTATATGTGACTTTCTCAATAGTCACTATGGACTTTCCTTTTGTGTTTTCATGTAGGAAGGTGGTTGTGTACATAATTCAAACTATTTTGTCATTGCCACTCTGCCTCATCAGGGGCCTTGCAATCACAGCTTGTGAACAAATGCAGTACACCAGAGCTGAATTCTTGTGACTATACAGTTGTATCAAAGTACTTAAGGAACTGGCATATTTCCTCAAAATATAAGTGTTATTAGAGATAAAGTTAGGGAACTGCTTGCTGATATTGACTTGGACATTATGTGTACATCAGAGCACCACTGAAACAGTGACTCAGAGGCTTTCTGTGCCAAGATACAGATCAGCTGGCTGTTTCTCGGGGAGCTCTTTGAATAGTGGGGGAGTTGCCGTGTATGTGAAAATTGATAACCCATTTGAATCTCTTGATGTGCTAAAGCACTGCACTGAACAGGTCATTGAGTGCTGTGCAGGAGCAATTGAATTTTCACTTTTCTCTTCAAGCTAGAAGCCAGAGAAAGTTATTCATTCAAAATTTAGTTGTATGTGGTGACTTAATTTTATAAGTGATTGTACAAGGATATTGGAAGATCTCTAAATTCATATCATCTGATGTAGACTGTATTATCTCTAACCAGAGTGTAAGGGAACAGTATGATAAATAATAATAATAAAAAAAAGTTCCTTCATTCTTCATTATTAGACAGTGGATTCAATTACTAAAGGGGTTAATGGCCTTTCAGACTATGATGCACAAGTTTAATACTAAAAGGAATTTGTGTGTGTTCATGTACACATGCATGTGCACAATATAATACTTCCTTAACACACTTTCATGCTCTTTCAAAGTTGATTTCCATTAGAGCATTTTAAACAGGGCACTAGTACTAACAGGCAACCTGCATGGCTGTTTAATGGAACAGGGATAGCATACGGAAAGAAGTGTAATTACATCAAAACATTAGAAACAGCAACAATTGAACTACAGTAGCCCATTATAAATGCTGCTGTGAAGTGCTTAAAATGTTATTAGGACGGTAAAAACCATGTGATATGCAAACAGAACAGCTAGTTCTCAGGATAAAAATAAAGCAGTACGGTCAGTCATGAAGGAAGTGGCAGGCCCACAGAACATGGTCAAAGGTATATTAAGTCAATACATCATAATAAACATGTTATTACTGATAAGTCAGATATATATCCAGTATTAACAGTCACAGTCTGAATACAGCAAGAGAATTAAGTAAAAGCTTATTTTCTGTAGAAAATCATATAACTCCTGGAAAATGGCTTACCAACACTGCTATCTGGAATACACTTTCGCGATAGTGACAGGAAGGAGGCTGTGTCAGTAATTAATCACTAAATACTAAGGACAGTCATGGATATGATGGGGTATCTAGCAGGATACTGAAGCACTGTGCTGTGTATGTTAGCCACATTTGTAATTTTTCCTTTAGGAATGGTCAGTTTCCAAAAGGATTAAAGTACTCAATAGTAAAACAGCTTAATAAAAAAATTAAAGAAAATAGAGAATGGCCAAAGATTTTGTGAAACCACTTGTGTGTAAGTAAGAAATAAAACAGATTAGAGAAACATTTGATATGTCTTTGAATTATGCTTGAAATCGTGTACATTTTTAATTGATAAATGTGAATAAGCAAGTTTAGTTTTAGAAGGGATTAACAACTGAAAATGTTATATTCTCTTTTTTCTGTGTGGTACTGGACTGATCAAACCAGAAGTTATGAACATTAAGTGCCTTCTTTGATTTAACTAAGGTGTTTTAGTCTGTTGATGGCAAAATACTGGGTGTTTCAAAATGAATATCAGGGTTTTAAGGCTTTGTAGCATTTATTACATTTCACTTACAGTTATAAATAACACATCAAATGAATCACATTTGTCATACAGCACACAGTTGATGGTGAATTCTTCCCGAACCTTGATAACTGTATCTGGAGAAATTGTTGCAACAACTGCTTCAACCCCTTCTCTTAGGTTGCTGGTAGCAGAGCCACATACACATGATCCTTTACGAATCTCCAAAGGTAAACATTGCAGGGCGTTAGAGTGGGTGAATGTGGAGCCCAAGCAAAACATGCCCTATTTAGCCACTTGTGGCCAACCTAGCAGTCGGGTGCAATATCGTTTAACCAATTACATACTGAATTATGCCAGTGAGGTGGCACACCATCTTGCTGCCAAATGAATTTCTGTGGTTCAGCTTTTTCCAGTCGAGGAAAAGGCCACATTTCTAGCACATCAAGATAAGAAACACTAGTTATAGTTGCTTCACCAAAAAGGAAAGGCCTATATATTCTCCACCAGCTATGGCACAAAAACATTCAGTTTAGGGGAATCTCATTGCAACTGTACCATCTCATGGGGATTTGCTAACCTCCAGATGTGCACATTATGTATGTTCACATTTCCATGTAGGTGAAACATTGATTCACCATTGAAGATGGCACAATCCAGAAAATCATTCTCATGCAGTTACATTCTGTTTGCAAAGTTGGTATGTAAATCATTGTCTGAAGGCTGTAGAGCTTGTAACAACTGCAAATGATAAGGACATAGTTGTAAATGTCTGCTTAAAAGTCTTCACACATACGTCACTGGAATTGCTAATTCAGAATTAACCTTCCGAAGTGATTTCTGGGAGCTATGCATGAAAGACTCTCTCCCCTTCAAAAAGTTCTTCACTGTTGTTCACAGGTATACAGATGAAACTGTTTGAGTTGTTCTTTTGTTTCATGTATTATTTATAACTGTAAGTTGAATGTAGTAAATGCTACAAAGCCTTAAAACCCTAATACTCATTTTGAAACAACTGGTATTACTGCAGAGGTTAAACTGTTATAGAAAATGAGGAAGTAGCTGACAACTGGTTCCTCACATACTTAAAGAACAGAAGGAAAAGGTCATTCTCTACAATAACAAGAATGGCTGTGAGTTGGTGTCTGGATGGGACACGGTGAAGTAGAGCGTCCCTCAGAGGTCAGTGATGGAACCACGATTGTGTCTTATGTAATAGATGATATATCTTCTAATACGACAGGTTATTCTAAAATACTTCTGTTCACTGATGATACTAGCTTGATACTGAAGGATGTTGAGTGCAACATAGGCAATCTGTCAAATAGTGCAACTGAAGATAAAAGTCCATGGCTGGAAGAAAATAAATTGATAATAAATCACAGTAAAACTCAGTTTTCTCAGTTAAAACTGAGATTTTGACAGCACAGAATGGGTATATGTTTAATGAGTCTGAACAATTCAAATTCCTAAGTGTTCAGATAGATGGTAAGCTGTCATTGATAGACTATGTCCAGGATCTTGTGAAAAAACTCAGTACACTTCTTTTAAATATTGGTTGTTAAGACATGTAGAGAATAAAGGGATTAGCTGTCACTGGGAACTGATTTATAACAACAGAGCATGTTGAAAATTATAGCCAGACCAGGATTCAAACCCAAGTCTCCTGCTTACTAAGCTGATGTGCTGACCACTATGCCATCCAGACACAGAGGTCATCACAACTGCACAGACTACCCTAGCACACCTCCCATCACACCAAAATTCTCAACTTGTACCACACACTACTGATGTAGTGGCCCTCTCATTATCTTCATTTCTTGCAGCATGTCACAAATTCCCTTAAGAGTTTGAGCTTGGTGTGCATCTGCACTGAAGGGATCATTGGCCGTCGTCATAAATGGTGTGTGTTTTTTTGAGATGTATGAAAGAACAGACACCACATATATAATGTCATTTATTGTTAACAACATGAGATTATTTCTAAGAGCTAACAGCTTTCATTCAGTTAATGCTAGGAAGAAATCCAACCTGCATTTGGATTGAATTTCTGTACTCTTGTGCAGAAAGGTGTACTGTATTCTGCTGCATCCATTTTCAATAAGCTACCACTAGAATTAAAATATCCTAGCAGTAATCATCACATTTTTTTAGGCTAAGTTGAAGAACTTCCTCATGGCTATTCCGTCAGTGTGTTCCTGGAAAAAATTTAAGAACATTTCTCTGATACGGTGTTGATTATGCTAATATGAACTTGGCAGCTTGCCATTTGTATAGGATTCATGTTAAATTTGCTTTATTTCTTACTAGCAAACACAGCTATGCTTTGTAATTGATAAATATGTATGGTAATTGTACATCCTAATCTCCTCCTCCTTCTCTTCTTCTTTCTCTTTCTGCCCCCCCCCCCCCCCCCCAATCCGTTTTTTCTCCTCCTCCTCCTCCTCCTCTCTCTGACCTTGAGCTTTGTTTATTGTTATTAGCAACAGATCCTTGACTGGGAATTGCAGTCATTTAAAATACATATGTAAATTGTATATGGGGTATGATAGACCTCTCTTGCTGCTGCATCTGTGAGGATAGTAGTTTCACTGACATTATTCCATACTTTTAATTTGTGAAATGGCAGGATTACAAAATTTTTGGATGATTCAGATTCAGTAGTAAAAGTGTAATCATATGCAAATAAGCCATAAATATAACTTCCTGTTTTCTATTAAAACCAACTCTGAGGAATAAAGCAAAATAGCATATGACTGAGTACACTGCTTTTGTTTAACATTATGTATAAGGAGAAAAAATGTGTATTGGAGAAACAATTTGACTAATGATAAAATGCTCAGCTGTTGTGGTTAACTCTGACTGCCGGAAAGAAAATGAAGCTGCACGCTTTTCATAGCAGGGCATAGCACAACACTGTTTAAAAGCATATACAGCCTATGTACTTTGGTCGTGAACTTTTCGAGATTTTTGCTAACCAAACCCCCCCCCCCCCCCCTCCTTCCCCTGTGTGTGTTAGAGTCAGATTATTCTGTGAAAGTTTGAAGTCCATCTAGCAAGAACATCTTTAGATTTTTGTAATAATGTCAAACATAGAATGAAATTTTCACTCTACAGCGGAGTGTGCGCTGATATGAAACTTCCTGGCAGATTAAAACTGTGTGCCGGACCGAGACTCGAACTCGGGACCTTTGCCTTTCGCGGGCAAGCGCTCTACCAACTGAGCTACCCAAGCACGACTCTCGCCCCGTCCTCACAGCTTTACTTCTGCCAGTACCTCGTCTCATACCTTCCAAACTTTACAGAAGCTCTCCTGCGAACCTTGCAGAACTAGCACTCCTGAAAAAAAGGATATTGTGGAGACATGGCCATAGAGCACTTGCCGGAGAAAGGCAAAGGTCCCGAGTTTGAGTCTTGGTCCGGCACACGGTTTTAATCTGTCAGGAAGTTTCAATGTCAAACATTTTTATAATTATAGTAGTATAGATATAGATTAGCTTTTCTAATGTAATTACATGAACTGACTTCGTCCATAACCATGGAGACTGGCTCCTCAGTTTGTTCCTAAGGAAGTGGATGTGTAAATAAATAGATTGGCTCCTTTTTTGGTCCTACTAAACTCTAGATATGTAAATAAAAAATTGCCCCCACTGATAACCAAAGTCTTTTTCAGTGCATTGTGATCTTCAGCTATATGCATTCATCGTATGTCACCATTCGTTAGGTTGCAGCCATGGTATTTCCTTCTCTCTCTCTCTTCTAATCCAGCAAAGAACATGCCTCTGCTAATAATTTGCAATAAGCAGCTCTCCATCATTCACTGAGCAATACTCACTTTTGAATAGTTTCCGCAGTTCATGTCCATACCTCACTGCCGTAAGTCAAAACTGGTAATCCAAACTGGTTATACACTTTCCTTTTCACACACATGGGTAGCTTAGCTTTGAAACCACCATTGTTTGTTTCTTGTACTGCACATACAGGCGAACGTGTGCAAATGTCATAAATACAACAACTCAAACTGATTCTGTGATTTAGTTACGGATTTTTACAATTTTCTTTTCAGTATGTGTTGGTTTAGTTCACTTTGAACCCTGTTTTCCAACTTGGTCCATTAAGATCGTCTGCAATAGAAGAAAACAGTAAAATATTATTAGATAAATTAAGATGATTTAGATGTGTTCCATTAACATGCATTCTTTCAGTTTTCTCACTTTAAGGATGGAAATAGTCCTGTAGGGATGTAGATAATAGTTTTTGTTTTATGGAACCTAAAACTGGTGCAGTGAAAGGGAGAGAATTGAATAGGGTCCTGTGACTGAAGGACTTCAGATATGCAGATCTGAAGGATCTTTGTACTATTGTGGCTACCTTTAATGTCAACAGTAACTTAATTCTAGAACTTCTGTTACTCTTTATGCCCCTCATAAGTTTTTTACATGCTGTGGTGCAAGTAGTAGTTTCCAAAATACTATTATTACAGGTGGAACGAGAATGTGAAGGTCTTCAGTATCAGGTGGAAGTACGCAACATAACACAACGAATTGGTAGCTTGACAGAGAAACTTGACGCAGCTGGCCCTCTAGGAGAACCCCGGGAGAATGCTTTCCTAGCTTGTGACTTCTCACACAATGACAGCTTGAAGACTATGGAATCTGCTCTGGTCACTCTTGGTCGTGTTCGAACATCGACAACATTCCCAAGCCTGTGTACAGTAAGTATATTTCTTATGACAAAATAATGTCTATCCTTCCCCAGCAACTCTGTTACTGTTACTGTGGATCTATGTGCATTGTCACTGTATACGATGGAAGAGTGTGCAAACTTCCATTCTTTTCCCCTGTGGTACCATTTCGATAAACAATTTCTCATTCTCATGCTTTTTACATTGTATCCTAAGTAATTTAACGAGACAAAAAAGAATGGACCCATAAACGATCAGATATTGTCATGCTTTTGGTTAGAAATTCCACCTTTTCTTACTCTCTCATACTCCCAGATACATGATAAACTTCCATCGGTTTCCTTCATCTGGCTGTTGTATTCTACTTGAACTTGGTTTGAGATGCACAACACTTTGACAATTAGCATCTTTTATTGCATTAACTAATGATGCAATGGTGGTGAAATCTGCAGCAATTTGTGGAAGGGTTGCACTTCTGTCACATTGAACAATTCTCTTCAGTCATTGTTGATTCCATTATTGCAGGATCTTTTTTGGGAAAATCCCCATTTCATCGCTACCTCAGAGATGCTGTATGCCATTGCTTGTGCACCGACTATAACACTACATTCAAACTCACTTAAGCTCTGATAACCTGCCATTGCAGCAGCAGCAACCAATCTAACAACTGCACCGGACACTTGTCTTATAAAGACGTTGCCAACTGCAGAGCTGTATTCTGCCTGTTAATATATCTCTATATTTGAATATGCATTTCTACACTAGTTTCTTTGGCACTTCAGTGTATATATAGCTATTATAAGAGAAGGGAACAATCCCCCTCTATCTAAATTACTCATTTCGCATCAGAAGGACGATCTTTTTAAAGGAAGCAAATTTTCATTATGTACAGTGCTGAAAGACATAGGCTTCAGCTATGCAGTGTTTAATGAATGCAAAATATTAATGAAAAGGACACATGCAGATCTCTGTGCAGGATCATAGGTGTGAGATCTGAAAATATTGTGTGGATAGGTGAAATGTGGGTTAATGTCAGCCATTCGTTACGTGGAGGCTGGAGTGATGGAATGCCTGAGAGGACCATTGCAGTGCCTGTTGGAAAAGGAGGGTGAATAGTTGTTTTACATACAGGTACATCAGATGGTTGTGTGCCAAAATCCTTGTTAATGTTTCACTCATAAGTGATCATTATGGACATTGCCCCTTATCATTCTGTTGTTCATGATAAGGCACCAACTTTGGGGAAAAAAATTATATTATTCAGGGGCTGAAACAGTAAAAAGTGGATGTCAGAGAATATTTGAAGAAGGCAGAATTGCTCAAAATTGTGACACAAAAGAAACCACAGTTTCCAACATGCATAGTTGACAAGATCACTAAAATTGCATGGGCATGAAACCATTTGGATTCTTCCATATGAGTGTCGCTTCATTGCCATTGAAGGCCTATGAGCACAAATGAAAAATTACATTATTGCTGCAAACAAGCTGAAAATCTTGTAGCAGCTGTCAGTCAAGATGCAAGTTTCACATGAATGAAAACTGTGATCAGCATTGCAAGTATCATTAGAGAGGTAGCAAAAAATAAAGGTGTTATGGAAGAATGCATTGAAAATTTAATTATATATCTTGGAGTGAGCAGTGATAGGTTGAGCAATGCTAAAGAATAATATTTTAAATTAAATTCTGACAGTGACGCGAGTGGTGTTTTCCCATTAGCATAGATAAAACACACACAGGAATTTAAGAATGGAGCATGCTACTGATCTCTCATAGTGAGTACCTTCTTCAGATCATCACTGTTAACTTGTTGATAAAATATTGTAAATCATTGTAGAGCTGCATAATAAAGCTAATATTTAATGACAGAAACAAAAATCTGCAAATGGTCATTGATCTGCAAAAATAGTTTTTAACAAATAACGTTATGATACATTAACATATTAGATAGTAAATAGCTCTTTTTTTAGTTTTTTGAGATTACAAGCAACAACTGTAAATAAATTCACGCATACATATATGACCTACATGTTGTCAAAGTTTTTGCTTCTACTGCCAAAGAACACATGTAGTAGCAACCAGGTGTGAAATGCCGTAAGCCACATTCAGCAACATTGCCATTTGTCCACCTCAATTGTCAGTACCAATCACACTTTTTATGAACTATAGGGAGTCAACCTTGAAGTCCATGTGATATTAAGGTCCACTGCTAGTTGCATTTTCTGTAATCTAGACTCTTATCACATTTTACGTATAAATGCAGGAATCCTGTACTCACCGTTATTGAAAGTACCGTTTTATTACAATGTACTCTTTCTGTGGATCAGTATCAACCAGTTGCTCCATGAAGAATGACCTATGCTTATGTCATGATGCTGTCTGGCAAATACTGCCTGTAATATTTAATAATTCCAAGTACACTTTAAGATCTGATTGAATGTTTCAATACTTCATTTCACACAAATGGCAACTTTATGATACAAGGCTGTCAGGTGCATTTGTTAGCAGTTAGAATTCTGCTGCCACATTTACCTCACCTGTTTCACCATATTGCATAAAGTACACAGTTTGATGTATTCTCTACACACACTTCGTAGAATTGTAAGTAGTTGGACAAACTTGAATCATTTCCTGCAATAGTCCACTTCTTGTGTAGTTAAGACATAATGTAACAAATCAAAAAAAAGAATAATCATTTACTGGAACTCTCAAATAACAGAAAGATAGCCAGCATATTGAATACCAGTAATGATACTTCCTCAATGTGAACACTGATAAGAGTGTCACGAAAATTAAGTTAATTTCTCATACTTAGGTATGGGAATTTGGTTATAACTAAGAGTGCTTGCAGTGTAGAAAATTACCTGAAATATCAGTCCTATGACATAAAAGTAAAGATAATATGTTAATATTTTTGAATTGGTACAGGTGAATCTCGAAGGCCCAGCTGTGACCCAGTTGAGTTCATCGGCTGTTCTCCGAACAGTTGACTACCGTGGGGACCCTCGCACATCTGGTGGTGACCCAGTGAAAGCAGAAGTGGCCCGAGTAGACAGCAGTGCAGATATGCCTCCAGCTGAACTAGAGGATCGTGATGATGGTACCTACCGTATACACTTCAGACCTCCAGCACCTGGACGCTACATGTTACGTGTGTCTGTATTTGAACGCCCTGTCAAAGACTGTCCATTATTCTTCGATGTGACAGAGCACAACAATCCCATATCTGTCTATGGAATCAGAGGTTCTGGCAAAGATGAATTCTTGCAGCCAGTTGCCATCGCTGTGGATGACTCAGGAAATGTGTATGTTGTGGATACTGGTAATTCTCGAATCAAAGTGCTGACGCAAGACCTGGAATTTGTAAGACACATTGAAAATGAGGGACTTGTGGGACGCAGTTGTACAGGAATTGCGGTATCTGACAGTGGACTTGTGGTGGTTAACTGGAGGACTAAGACAGTGACAGAAATGTCAACTGATGGCCAAACTCTTTCAAAGTTTTCTCATAATGCGTTCCAAGAACCTATTGATGTAGCTGTGGACAGAACATATGGTCACATTTTAGTGGCTGACAATGGAATCAGTTGTGTTTTTGTGTTTGACTCTGAAGGAAAGCTTCTTTTCCAGGTAAATATAATTTTCTGTTTGCTTTTTATACTTACAAAGTAAGTTTTCCACATTACGGACTCAGCTGTAAGCAGCAGAATTCCTGTTTGCAGTCCCAAGGAGTGTGTGTGTGAAAGAGAGAGAGAGAGAGAGAGAGAGAGAGAGAGAGAAATTTTAAGATGTGTATTTCTGCCCTTTGTTGTTTTGTGTTGATAACACCAAGTTTTGTCATCCTTATTGATTTTTCCAGAAAACATCTACAAGTCGCAGCAGCCATCCTTGTCTTTTCTCTTCAGGAATCAATGGGTTTGGGAAAAACTGTGCACACACTTTTCTCTTTTACAGTACATTCTAGAGAGAGTATTGAAAACTTAATTTAAAAATATTGTTCCATTGGGATTTGTACCATTAACATCAACACACTGTGGGCGCATGCCCACTGCTTAACAGTGTCTGGTCAAATACACACCAGTTGTTTACATTGTCAGTTCAAGCTGCCACTGTAGTTATGCCACAAATGTCACTTATCTGCCAGAAAGGAAATAAATCTTCGAACTTTTTCAAGGGACAGTGTATTCCCTCATCGGATTTGTGGTAATAACAAAAATCATTCCAAATTATCTGGAGCATTCATTCAATAACCACTATGCAGAAAAACTATTTGCACTTGAATATCACTTCCGTTAACTGCTGTGTAGAAAGATGTGCACTATTCTGCTGTTTCTGTTTCCTAGAAAATTCCCTAAGATCTGAAAACTTTGGCTAGAAATCTCTGTATTTTCAAATATTAATTGAAGGGCTTTCTTATGGCACTATAAAATAGTTCCTTGCCGTTGTTTAGAACCTGTTACTGTGTGCGCCACTCATTTATCAACCTTATTATAACTCCTCTCTTTATTTTTATCAGAATCTTCCAATAATGTAGTGACTTTTTATTCGACTAAGTAGATTTGGCTCGTATGGTTCCACAGAACAGGAGAAAAATAAATAAATTAATGGAAAAGAGAACATAATTTAACTACACATATACATACTGCGTAGAGACAGTAGGAAATATGTAATAATTGAAATGTTTTAGAGTTTAAAGTATACCAAAGAATGGTATGAGAAAAATTATCTGAAAAAGGAAACATTTCATTTTTGCTCCCTCTAAAATCTGTCAGCTGAATGACTTCATGAAAGTCACTTAACTTTTGTGTGTGATTACCCGAGATAAAGGGAAAGATCTCAGTGAAAACATACACTGCTGTTTCACAGGGCATGTGTGACATATTCATTCCTGAGCAATTTACACATATGTCCTGTTATTATACTTATAGCTTTCTACTGCTTACATTATCTGAGCTGTGATTGTTGGACTTTTTATGTTATAGGAGGTTTGTGTTCAATTGTCTGAAAGCACAATCAATTCCTCTTACGTGTTGAATGTGGATTGCATGGTAGCTACTCACTGCTAGTTTTACCCCACCAATTTCCAGCCCTTATTTGGTAGAAATAAGAAAAAGAGACTTTACACAGAAAGTGCATTTAAATTGTATATTTTTAAAAGGGCATCAGTGCATAATTAGTTTATTGATTTTGCTGTTGTTTCGGATACCACATTTATAACTGCACAGACTGACATTAAAGGGGTGTCAACCATTAAGTTAGTATGTTTTCTATAGATTTATGATTATTTGGAATACATGGAGTGCTTCCAAGAGTATACTACAATAATACATCAAACTTCATCTATTCTCACACCCAAACCTCCAGGGGTCAGACATTCATATCTGCAGTAAACATTGTATGTTGATAGAGTATCAACCCAATGTCTGATTTAGTTCGTACTATGTGCTGCCGTCTTGCATTAATTAAAAGTAACGACAGAACTATAGAGCACAGCAAAAGCATATTTATGAATAGTTTTTGCGTGTAGGGAGAATATTTTACTGACTTGTAAAGACTTTTCAGAGTTTGTGGAAATTTTCTTTTGGCAGTGCTTCCGCTTTGTTTATTTGAAAGTACTAAATCTATAGACTACATTTTATTATGACTACTAATACTTCAGTAAGTGTGATGCAACGGTTTCTTTATTCTACTGTACCAATGTTTACATGTATTCTGTGAAACTACAAATGCACTAGCTGCTTCATCTTGAGTAGTGTCTGTTCTGTCACATGTGTCCGACAGATCACTACACCTATCTATACAAATGTACTCTACAGGTTTTCTATTTTCAACTAACAAAGCGAAAGCACTGTGAAACGAACATTTCTACAAACTCCGAAAAGTCTTTTTACATGTTGGAAAAAAATTCTCCCATATAAAAGTTTCACAATTGTAAGCAGAAGGATTTGAACATGAGACCCTTGGTACTCCGATTTAACGCTCTACCAACTCACCCACGGATACCAAGAACACAAATTATTCATTGATATGCTCTGATAATTCTGGTGTTACTTTTAATTAATGTTTACGCTCATTCTGCTGGACAGTAGCATACAGTACGAACTAAATCAGAGTTTTGGTCAATACTCTATCGACGTACAATGTTTGGTACCGATCTGAGCACCTGACATCTGGAGGTTTGGGTGTCAGTCAATCGTACAGCTCAGAATAATAATCACAGTCCCAGCAGACTTCTGTTGCACCTAGCTGATTCTGGAAAATTGTACCTCAATTTCCAGTGAGAGAATAAAGTTGTTTACCCTGTGACAGGGATTTCAGCTTCATAAAAAGGGACCAAAGGAAACAGGACAATTTGTGTGCTCTGCGTTATATCTCGGAGCCAGTTCATAGAAGTTTGTAAACAGGTAAATTTATTGTTAGAGACACTACTGTTACTGAAATGCTAGACTTGTAGTCTTGGTGGCAGCCACACTACAGAAAGACAAGAATTTATGAAGAAACTCTAAGTATTGGAAGACAAGGGAAAGCAACCACTCTGTTTGTAATAACACAAGAAATGGTAGCATTACTGCTTTTACAATGATCACTGTACTGATTAGTCACATTTTATATCTGAGGCCTTAAGTCCAATACAATCAAGGACTTGGAAAAACTCTAATATTGTCTGCCTGACTATCACCTATCATTCTCTGAAGATATTTTGTAGTGGCCTGTAAAGAAAAACAGCCAAAACAATCAGTGAGTGGACTCTCAAACACTGATGATTGTTGTAGAATAGTGCATCAGTACTGTAAAACTGTACATATTGTATCATATGCAGTCAAGATCAAGTTAATGTGACAGGCATCAGTTTCCAGCTTTTAATGATTAATTACATTACCAAAATATAACATTAGCAATTCAGTCTCCAGTCTGACAGTCACATTTGCACTGTATAACATAACAACGCCAATAAAGATGCCCATATGAAGTGCCTGTTCAGTTTCATAGGAGTAACAATAATTGAACACTGTAATAGACACTGTACTATTCTTAAATTACATTTTTCTATTTTGTATTTTTGTGAGAGCTGGTACTTACATTACACCAATACACATAGTGTTCCACATAACTCTGCAACCTCATATATTTCCTAACTGAAACAAAATGTGAAAATGCAACTGGCCAGTGATGCACCTATGTCCAGAGCTCACACAATGGGCAGGAATGCAAAATCCATTAAAGTAAATAAACATGACTTTCAACACAAAGTCCTATTTACTAAAATGGCACAGGTGGTTTTTTTCTGAAATGAAAACTGAGGTACAGTTTAGTGATAAGACTTGGAAACTTCAAGGTTGTGCGTTACATCTTGATGGCAAATGCACCCAGGTTCGATTCCTGGCCCTCGTACAAATTTTCACTGACTGCTTCAGCATTACATAAAATCATGATAAGTTATGAAAGCATATCTGTACGAGACCAGTAAAGTCTCCGAAATTGTGTCCTTTCATTTCCGTAAGTACCTGCACCTAGGTTTCAAGCTGGATTACATTCAATGCTAAGGTGCTAATCCAGAGCATGGACAGCTTTGGTAATTCTTTTCACGTGAAAGGGAAAATTTAAAGCAGACTGGGGCAGCAGAGAGAATTTGGCTCAAGGAGGGAGGAATGCCAGGGTAATCCATGAAGCTGTGTGAGCCACTGTATAAGGTGGCTTAGTGGCTAACGCACCTGTCCAGTAAGCAGGAGAACGAGATTAAATTCGCAACCTTAGTACAAATTTTCACTCTCCACTTCAATCTACGTAAACAAAACCTTCAACAGGTGTTTGAAGTGCACATCGTTTGCCACAGTATACTTTAAGAAACAGTGAACAAGTGAGTATTGCACAGATTGTTGTGTTTCTGGAGACAGCACTGCGCACACAGTGGTAATACGTAGTTGAATTTTCTCTGGTGTCGTCGGGGAACCATGAACACACATTTTCACTGCACCCCAGAACAGAAATGTAATGATTTCAAGTTGGGGGATTGGGCTGGCCAGCTCACAGCTCCACCCATTTGGGAACATAACATCTGCAACATCCACAACTTCTCTGGAAACATACACATAGTGTATGGGGCATCCATAATGCTGAAACCATATTGATAGACTTGTTTCCAGTCCCAGATCCTCTGTGAGAAGCAGTAGATTTGTATTGAAGTAATGATGCACCTTTCTGTCCATTTCATGTTCCCTGATAAAAATAGGGACCTAAAATATGGTTACTAAGGACTCCGCACCAAACATTGACTCCCTACTGTTAATGATGAGCAACCACATTAAACCAGTGGTGATTTTGCACAGATCAGTAGTGAACATTCTGCAGAATAACATGACCATGATTTGTGAATGAAGTTTCATCCATAAACAATGTGTCACTTAGGAATTTGAGACTAACTTGCAACCGCTGAAGTGCAAAATGACAGAATGCTGTGCGGGATTCAAAGTTCTTGGTGGACTTAGATATGAAATGTATGCCTGTACAACATTCTCCAGAAACTACTATGGATTATTGCAGAACCACGACGTGCAATCTGTTGTACACCACTCACCTCAGGATTGTGCACTACAATAGCCAGAACAGCAATTTTGTTCCCATTGTTGGTTGGTGTGTTTGTAAGTTAATGCTTTCTGGCAGCCCAGCTGCCTGTTTCCACAAGACTTATGGAGACATTGTAGTGGTACAAGGTAGAACACCATGAATCTGGATAGTATTCAGTGTAAAGTGCTACAGTGGTCGTTGCATTTCTGTGACAGATGCTGTACATTAATACGAGGTGTGGCTAGAAAAAAACCGGACTAGTACTGGTGAAACAATAAAACGAATGCAATAAGGCTGAAAGTCGCGTGGCCTGTCACGTGACTCTCGCTCCGCCTACTGCTAGAGTTTCATCTGCCTCCTGCACTCAGTCTGCCCGTGGCGTCTGTTTTAAGTAGTTGACGTTTTGTCTGTGCGTCGGAAAATGTTGAGTGTACAGAAAGCGTGTTAACATCAAATTTTGTTTCAAACTAGGAAAATCTGCAAGTGAAACATTTGTCATGTTACAACAAGTGTACGGCGATGATTGTTTATCGCGAACACAAGTGTTTGAGTGGTTTAAACGATTTAAAGATGGCCGCGAAGACACCAGTGATGACACTCGCACTGGCAGACCATTGTCAGCAAAAACTGATGCAAACATTGAAAAAATTGGTAAACTTGTTCGACAAGATCGCCGTTTAACAATCAGAGCAGTGTCTGAGTTAACAGGAGTTGACAAGGAAAGTGTTAGGCAGATTCTTCATGAAAGTTTCAACATGAACAAAGTGTGTTCAAAAATGGTTCCAAAGTGTCTCACAATTGAACAGAAGGAACGCCGAAGAATGATTTGTTCTGACATCCTGGAAAACATTGAAAGTGATCCCACCTTCTTACAAAATGTTATTACTTGCGATGAATCGTGGTTTTTTACTTACGATCCCGAAACTAAACACCAATCGATGCATTGGAAAACTCCTGGTTCTCCACGACAAAAAAAGCACGAATGTCAAAATCGAAATTCAAGGCAATGATGATTGTTTTTTTTTTTTTGACATCAAAGGGATTGTGCACATTGATTGGGTACCAGAGGGACAAACAGTGAATCAGCATTACTACATTAGCGTCCTGGCTACCCTACGTGAGCGAGTACGGAGAAAACGGAACGATTTGTGGAGAAAAAAGTCATGGATCCTTCACCAAGACAATGCCCCAGCTCACAGTGCGTTGTCAGTGAAGACGTTTTTTGGCAAAACACAACATTCCCATCTTAGATCATCCACCCTACTCACCTGATTTGGCCCCCTGTGACTTTTTTCTTTTCCCTAAAGTCAAGTCAGCTTTGAAAGGAACTAGATTTGAGACTGTTGAAGCAGTAAAAGAAAAAGCGACGGAAGTAATGTATGGACTTACCGAAAATGATCTGCAGCATTGCTATGAACAGTGGAAAATTCGTATGGAGCGGTGTAGAGACCGAGGAGGAGAGTACGTTGAAGGAGATAACATGAAATTGTAAATAAATGTTTTTTCCAGCATCAGTCCTGTTTTTTTCTAACTGCACTTCGTATAATATGTAGTTTTTCTTCATTATTGAAGACTGGCTTATCGACAAAATGAAAGCAAATGTAAAAAGCCACACCAGAGCATAGAGAGCAATATCTACTCAAATTTAAAATGCATTGCAGTTTATTTCCCTGTTTGACAACACCAGCAGTCCAGTAGATTTGATCATGATATGCTAGTGGACTGAACAATGAATGTATAATGTGCATACTGATATTGCTCTGCTTACAGCAGGTTTCAGAACTGTCCAGGCAACTTTTGCATTGTGCAATACAACAGAAACTAAGGCACCATTGCCATTCTTTAAAGTCCAAACAATTCAGAAAGTATGAGATTTAGAACAGCGAAACTAAGTCCACTGTCACTAATTGTACCTCAACTTTTCACTTCAACAAAAAAACATACATGTGCCACTTATATGGGGTGTGCATTCATGCCAATTGTATGATCCCCTGACCTAGGTGCGTCCCTGGCCAACTGTATTTTTCACATTTTATTTCATTTCAGAAATACGAGGTTGCAGAGTTAGAAACCCTGTACACTTTAAATGATTAACCATTCAAGGCTTCATAAGTGTTGTATCAGTCTTAACCTTTACATTTACTTCACATAAGGTATGAAACATGGACACACTATCTCTCTCTCTCTCTCTCTCTCTCTCTCACCAGCAACACCACAACATCAAATTAGAGCAAACTTTCCACTATACAGCATATTATATTTATTCAATTCATTTGTCCATACAGCTGTGGGTTTTTAAGATGATATTTCACTTTCCACTGACAACATGATACTTAAATCCCGTCCTCTGGCATCGACAAGTAAAGGAACACATGGTGTCGGTGCCTCAAAACATACATACATACATACATACATATATATTTAAAAACATTACTAAATCATATTATGAGGTCATTACATTGTCAGTCTATAAAAACATAAACTTGAGCCTCTTTTTTTTTAAAGGGGGTGAGGCTGTACTTTCTAATTGTAGTCGCCTGATGATGGGATTTATGTATTTTGAAGCTAAATGTGAGCTAGTAAATCTTCAAAATACAGCCATATGGGCAAGCATATTGAATAAATGCAAGTATTACAACTTTGACGATCCCTTTCCATCTTACTATGGAATCTGCAAAGTCCAGAGGTGTTAAAACACACCTCTCTGGTCTTATAGAAGGTCTGCTGTCATTGTAATCATTTGGTTTAACAGATAGGGTCACTGTGTCATCAAATGTATCCAGACAATTATTGGTGGACACTAATATGGGATGCATTCAGCCTTCACTTTTGACAGCTTGAAATCCGCTGGAGACACTTTCAATGAGCTGTCTGTATGTGTGTGCAGGAATGGCACCCTACTCTTCCTCAAGAGCCAAAACCAGAGGAGCACGAGATTAGTGTTTAACATTGCGTGAACAGTGAGATAATTAGAGACAGAAAACACGCTCGGATTAGGGGAGGATGGAGAAGGAAACTAGTTGTGCCCTCTCATAGGAACCATCCCAATATTTGCCTTCATTGATTTACGGAACTCGTGGAAAATCTAAATCAGTATGGCGGGATGTGGGTTTAAACTGTCATCCTGCCGAATGTGAGCCATGTGTGTTAACCGCTGTGCTACCCACTGCCCAGAGGACTAGTGATGTTGGATGCTGGGGTCTGGAGTGAAATCAATGTTCTAACTCATTGCAAAGAACTTCCATTGGCTTCAGGTTGGGACTCTGGGCAGGCCAGTCCATTTCAGGAATGTTACTGTCTGTAAGCGAGTGCCTCATAAACATCATTTAAGGAAAAAGTCATTCTCTTGCTGATACAAACATCACCTCCGAACAGTTCTACTGTACACAGTACACAATGCTGTAAATATGTTCACATCCCACCATATTTAGCATTTTCATATGCACAACAAGCAGATCACACCGTAACCACAAAAAAACACACTCGTACTGTAATATTAACACCTCTGTAGTTCACTGTTGGTACTACACTGATGGCAAGTTATGTTCTTCAGGCACTCGTGAAACCCAAATCCTTTCCTCAGATTGCCACAGTGTATAGCAGGATTGACCACTTGTTTCCTGTGTTCCACTGTCCAGTGGTTTCTCTCTTTATACCACCTCAAGCATCACTTAGCACTGACAGTGGAAATGTGTGGCTTATGGAGAGCTGCTCAGCCATTCTACCCCATTTATTCTTTTTATACCCCTGCTCACACTCATTGTTCTAGCTTAGCAGCTCAAAGCACCGAAATGAGTCCTTCAAACAATGGAAAATCCAGGATGAAATGTAACAATATTAGAAAAGGCACGAGCGCGCACACTCGCACTCTCTTCCTTTTCCGCTCCCCCCCCCCCCCCCCCCCCCCCCCTACCTCTCTCCTACCCTCTGCCTCTCTGCCTAGCCTGCAGCATTTCACTGTCCGCCACCCCCACCATAATATCCCTCCCTACCCCAGGTTCCTCCTTATTCACACCCAGTCGTCAATCCCATCATGCACTGGTGCAAATGATTCCTTCCAATGACTTCATGTGATTTTTTTACAACCACCCTCTTGGTTTAGCTGTTGATGTTCCCTTGCATTTCTGCTTTACAATTGCATCACAAGCAGTCAACTGGCCAGCTTTAAAAGGGCTGAAATGTCCCTGATAGATTTGTCACTCAGGTAACATCCAGTGACTAAAACTTGTTCAAGGTCACTGAGCTGTACTGTCACTGCTTCTCTACTGACAACCCAATACTCCCCACCTCACTGAGCGAGGTGGCGCAGTGGTTAGCACACTGGACTCGCATTTGGGAGGATGACGGTTCAATCCCGTCTCCGGCCATCCTGATTTAGGTTTTCCGTGATTTCCCTAAATCGTTTCAGGCAAATGCCAGGATGGTTCATTTGAAAGGGCACGGCCGATTTCCTTCCCAATCCTTCCCTAACCTGAGCTTGCGTTCCGTCTCTAATGACCTCGTTGTCGACGGGACGTTAAACACTAACCACCACCACCACCACCACCACCACCACCACCACCACCACCACCACCACTCCCCACCTCCTTTTATACCGGTGGGTGTGTCTCTTGTGACATCTAGTGGTAAATCCTGCATTACATAGGGGTGCCAAAATACTTTTGATCAGATAGTGTATAAATAAGCTGATTTTAAATGTTGTACTTACTGCATGTGTCAAAAAGTTACATGTACCTGAGTTGGAAAACTCAAAAGATGACATGATTGGCTACTCTTTGAGAGGCCTTATTGTTGCTGAGTTTATCTAAGAGATCCTGATCTATTCAGACAGAATAGATAATAGATATTCAGGCTCATACTGAAAGTAAGGAAATAACAACTAATATAAATAGTAATTGTGAACAAATGAAATTGGTGAACATACCCCCACTTCAAAGGTGCTGGGAAGGTGGAATGAGAAGATACAGTTCTGTTTCACTTAGGGATGTACATGATTTGCAGGCGGAGCCAATGATAAAAATAATATTGTAAGTCAGCAATTATGTGATTAATATTTTGGTCGAACATCACTTATAACTAAATCAAACTGTCACATCCTTGAAGCTACTACCTGACAATGTTAAACATGTTATAACTCCAACTACATTCTGTCTTGGCCTATCATGAGTTTCCACAAAGGAATCTCGTAAACTGGAATGGTTTGTGTCCTACTTTTGGCATCATTATGAGCAAAAGAGCAACAATGTTCTTTGCTAAGACTGCATTAGGTATATCCATGTAGTAATTAATACAAAACCATACAAAGGAAAGCCTTTTTAAAAACAAGAAAAGATGATTTCCGTAATTGGAGAAAGTGACAGAAAAGTTCAAAGTACACGAGAAGAGTCTTTTTCACTGAGATCCTGTCAAATTTTTCAGCAGTGTGAAACTACCATAGATGTCATTGACCAACTGGACAGGAAACACACTGACATATCATGAAATTCATGAAATGAATACGGGAAACGTCATTACGGTTCTTGAAGAGAAGAAGCATGATGTGCCAGAACTGAAGATCTGGCTGAAGAGCTGCGACACTAGGCTAGTGCCAGAGATACAAAATGAAATACTGGAAACTATGGCTCGCATGAGACATTGTGCAGCAAATAAAAAGTTCCTAGTTTTACGGAATTACTGCAGATTTGACAATGGACATGGCTCCAGGAGCAGTTCACTCTTTGTGTACTTGGTGTTGAACCAGAGATGCTCCATGTAAAAGATCTTTGTCTGGGTTTATGCAGTGGGGCTGACTCCAGGGCACAAACATTATCAACAAATACATCCTTCTAAGGCTCTCACTGGGAAATTAGTTTCTACTTGCCCATTCTTTTGGTGGTCCAGCTAGTATGCCTGGATGGAACAAAAGTGTGAAAGAAATCCATCTTAAAGACCAGCCAAAGACCTATTACATCAACTGCAGCAATCATTGTTTAGTCTAACACTACATGAAGTTTCAAGATGCTGTGTTCCATTGTGTGATGTCTAGGTAACTGTGAAAGGTGTCTCAAATATAATTGTGGAATCCAAAAAAGGAAGAATACATACAAATATGTTTTCCTACCATCTGGGGTCAAAACCAAAGTATTGAATGCAGAGAGTGCTATCACACAAAGGACATTCTGTCCTGTGGAACTATGCGAAGCAGTTTGAGATTTTTTTTTTCCCTTAATATGGTGTGTATGGAGCATCCAAAGAACTGGCCAGATCTCTACAAATTCAAGGTGTTAATGCAGCTAGAGAAATCTGAGCGATTCTCATGGCAAAAAATAATGCCAAGAGAGGTTGAAACACACAGAAAGACAGTCTGTTCCTGAGGAACTATTGTCTGAAATTCTTGATGTCTTTCTGAATGAAACCGATTCAAGTTTCGACCAAGAGGATCTGAAGCAACTTTCCAGTCTTAAAGGAAATACTTGTTATGTCCTCCCAAAGGAGCTCTGATCTACATGACATTTGTAGGAGTCCTGTAATAGAAACAGCAGACCTCAGCCTGTACATGCTTTGTGCACAGCTTGAAAAGCTGTAAACAATTACGATTAGTGTACAACCATGTAATGTATCTGCTCTATTTGTAGATAATAAAAATGATAACATGTACGAAAATAAAATGTTAGTGAGGAAGTAATTGCGGAAGAGCACAACATTGTTTTGTAGAGCTACTCACACAACTAAATGACTACCATCAGATTTTTTTATTATGGAGACTAGAGTTTCAACTTTAATTACAAGCAAATGAAGAGGCCTATTGTAAAATGAGTTATATCAATATTTCTCATAGTATGTAATAGAGGGAAACATTTCACGTGGGAAAAATATATCTAAAAACAAAGATGATGTAACTTAACAAATGAAAGCATTGGTATGTTGATAGAGACACTAACACACACACACACACACACACACACACACACACACACACACACACACACATCCATCCGCACATATACAGACACAAGCAGACATACGTAAAGGCAAAGAGTTTGGGCAGAGATGTCAGTTGAGGCAGAAGTACAGAGGCAAAGATGTTGTCGAATGACAGGTGAGGTATGAGCGGCGGCAACTTGAAATTAGCGGAGGTGGAAGCTTGGTGGGTAACGGGAAGAGAGGATATATTTAAGGGCAAGTTCCCATCTCCGGAGTTCTGATAGGTTGGTGTTAGTGGGAAGTATCCAGATAACCCGGACGGTGTAAGACTGTGCCAAGATGTGATGGCCGTGATCCTCATTACCAACAAACGCTGTCTGCCTGTGTCCATTCATGTGAATGGACAGTTTGTTGCTGGTCATTCCCACATAGAAAGCTTCACAGTGTAGGCAGGTCAGTTGGTAAATCACGTGGGTGCTTTCACAAGTGGCTCTGCTTTTGATCATGTACACCTTCCGGGTTACAGGACTGGAGTAGGTGGTGGTAGGAGGGTGCATGGGAAAGGTTTTACACTGGGGCTGTTACAAGGGTAGGAGCCAGAGGGTAGGTAAGGTGGTTTGGGGATTTCATAGGAATGAACCAAGAGGTTACAAAGGTTAAGTGGACGGTGGAAAGAAACTCTTGGTGGAGCGGGGAGGATTTCATGAAGGATGGATCTCATTTCAGGGCAGGATTTGAGGAAGTCGTATCCCTGCTGGAGAGCCACATTCAGAGTCTTATCCAGTCCCGGAAAGTATCGGGGCACTTTTGGGGTTCTTCTGTGGGAGGTTCTGGGTTTGAGGGGATGAGGAAGTGGCTCTGGTAATTTGCTTCTGTACCAGGTCGGGAGAGTAGTTGCGGGATGTGAAAGCTGTTTTCAGGTTGTTGGTGTAATGGTTCAGGGATTCAGGACTGGAGCAGATTCATTTGCCACAGAGCTAGGCTGTAGCGAAGGGACCGTTTGGTATGGAATGGGTGGCAGCTGTCATAATGGAGGTACTATTGCTTGTTGGTGGGTTTGATGTGGACGGATTTGTGAAGCTGGCCATTGGACAGATGGAGGTCAACGTCAAGGGAAATGGCGTGGGATTTGGAGTAGGACCAGGTGAATCTGATGGAACCAAAGGAGTTGAGGTTGGAGAGGAAATTCTGGAGTTCTTCTTCACTGTGAGTCCAGATCATGAAGATGTCATCAATAAATCTGTACCAAACTTTGGGTTGGCAGGCCTGGGTAACCAAGAAGGCTTCCTCTAAGCGACCCATAAATAGGTTGGCGTACAAGGGGACCATCCTGGTACCCATGGCTGTTCCCTTTAATTGTTGGTATGTCTGGCCTTCAAAAGTGAAGACGTTGTGAGTCAGGATGAAGCTGGCTAAGGTAATGAGGAAAGAGGTTTTAGGTGATCAGCATGAAAGGAAGTGCTCCATCGCAGCGAGGCCCTGGACGTGCGAAATGTTAAGGAAGTGGCATCAATGGTTATGAGGATGGTTTCCGCGGTAACAGATTGGGTAAGGATTCCAGGGGTACTAAGGATTGTCCAATTCTGGCGTCTTTGCTATGAACTTCTCATTTGAAAACTATGTAGCTTGAAATGTATTAGCCCAATGTTAATAAAATTTCAATAGGTTATAGGCACAGATATTGGTAGTGGAAATCTCAAGTTAGAGAAGTTTTCAGTCTCTCACAAAGAAGTTCTTATGATTTTTCTCAAGTAACTTTTTCTCAGCCCAGGATAAACATTTACAGAAAGTGTGCATTTTCTTTGAAGGTCTCTTTTGTAGTTGTGAGAAGCTACAACCACTGTGACTGTACAGTGCAATATGGATTTTATAAAGAGTGATACTTAAGGTATGGTTCTGTGTGTGCTGGACCCCGTGATTAACAGTGTACATGGCTGTGAAAATGAGTGCGTTGCTGCCATGAAATCCCAGGTTGTTGGAAAATGTTTTTCCTGTGTGTAGCAAGATAGTGTCAGATTCCATCACTAAGCCCACTGTTATTCCCACAGTCCAGTACACACAGAAACAGTCTTAAATACCACTATTATAAAATGCATGTTGCACTGTACGGTCACAGCAGTTGCAGCTTCTTACAACAACAAAAGAGATCTTCAAAAAATCTGTGCTTTCTGTTTTATGTTCATTCTGGGCAGAGAAAAAAAATGATAAGAACTTTTTCTTTTTGTTGACTGAAAAACTCTGTAATATGAGACTTCCGCTGCCGATATATATGCTTACAACCTATTAAAATTTCATAAACATCGGACAAATATATTTCAAGCTATATAGTTTCGAAGCGAGCAGTTCACAGCGAAGAAAACCAGACAATGCTTAGAACAAACTAGAAGTTAAATATTTATATTTAACTTTAAAACCAAATTGCTCCATCTAGTCTAAAAAAGAATAAAACAAGAAAAATAATGGTATAACTCATTCTGCAATAGGCCTATTGGTTCACTTGTAATTAAAACTTATACTCAAGTCTCCGTAGTAAAAAATTCTATAGCAGAGACATACATGCTGAACATCTGCCTACAGAATGACTTTCAGCAAGGTTAATTAACATATACTGAACATATGAACTTTTTTTAAAATTTACATTCTGGTATGTTATACAAGTTTTCCAGTGGGTCTATCTCGAGTTGCCACACATTCATTGACTTTACTAGAAATAGTAGCTGGCAAGAGTGCGGAAAAACTTGAAGTTCTTTACAACAAAAGGAAACAAAAAAATAAATTTTGATGATTCTCTTGAATTCGTGAAATTCTGCTCTAAGTGCAGTAATGTCTTAGTAAACAAAGTTGGAAAATGTCTTGCAGCAGGCCTAACTCAATAGAAAAGCCTCAGAAATAATGTCTTGTAATGTATTATTTTACACAAATTACTTTCTCAATGGAAAATAATAATAGTAATAAAGCACAGTATCTTAAATTGCATATTCTCAAATGAGGAACCGATTGTAACCATGGAATTTGATTTGATTCAAGATATTCAAGGGACAACAAATGTGAGGCAAATATTTGTAAATGCTTCAGTGACACTGATTAAGCTGACTTTAAAAACAATATACAATCATCTGTGATGTGTTTGTAGTAGAGCTGTCCACAGTTCAAAGACAGAATATTAATCATTACAGGAATTTGCAGACATGCCTTTATTATATGCTACAACAGGATGTAGTGTCTGGGAAGGTGAAAGAGTGTACAGAAAAAGTTTCACAACAAGTGTCATCTCAATTGGAAGCAATTTTTATTTTCATCCATAGGAACTTGGGAGACATTGGATCATTCAAGCCACAGAAGGCTGGTCAAGATCTCAAGAAAGAAATGATACTTCAGATTTTGAGGGAATATTGTTTGATCATATGGGAGCAGATTCGTCAATAAGCACCAATTTTGCAGCAGCATGCACATTTAGAAGAATGTAGTGTGGAGGGAAAAAGACGAAGAGGAAGACCATGGCTGAGGTACATGGGTCAAATCGTGAAAGATGCGGGATGTAACACCTATAAAGAAATGAAGAGAAAAGATGAAAGACTCACAGAATGGAGACAGGCTGCCATTGTAGCTGTTGCAAACCAATTCTTGGATTGACCACTACAGAAGAAGAAGTAGTGTGGAGGCCACTGGCAGAGCAGCAATTACACAACTATAATAAAGAATGAGTGCAAGCACTAGGTTAAGGTGGTTTTGAGTCCAGAATTCGGTTTCACCTACAGAGAATCATGTGATATCTCTTTAAATGATGATAGTGGTTTCATAAGCACGATTGCCACATCTGGAGTAATAAAAATTCCCCGTTCCATGGCTAGTGCAACTGCTGAATCTCTCTAATAAAAAAATTTTGTACAGTGTTAGATGAAGTTTTAGTGGATGCAAACTAGTAAAAGCTGATAAGGAACCAGTCGGTAGGATCATAAGCACTTGTCTATTTGCACAACAGACAACAGGAATAATTAACATAGTGTGCATAAAATTTTATGCACCATTGTAATGAAAGCATTAAAACTTGGGTGTCACTTTGAACAGTTGCTGTAAACAGCAGCTGTTGCAGCAAGGTGTAAGTTGTACATAAAAATAAAAATATTAATTTCTGAACATTTTATGCCTCATCTTGAAGTACTCAGTTTAGGAATCTCTATCATCTGTAATGTTTTGACCCTATGTGTTTGGTTGGTTGGTTTCTGGGATTGAAGGATGTTTGGAATGCCCTTTATGTTAAGGAGAGATGGGTAGATCTGAACAATAACCAGACTGTTTAATAATGTGTCTGTATGCCATTTATTTCACAGGCACTGACATTAACGTTTCCTAACAGAATATAAAGAGTAAGATAAAAGCAAAGGCAAAGGTCATAGAAAGATTTATTGTATCCTTTATCTCAAATGATCACCTTTCAAGAGGAAATTTTGCTATAATGTAAAAACTAACACTAGTGAAAATTTAACACCAATGTACTTGACAAGAATCAATTTCAAACCTCAGTTTGGGTTTATGATTATAAACAAATGATCACATTAAAGATTGTGGAGATGGAAAAAGAGAGAAAATGTTTTTACGTAGTTTATGTTTTCAAATTTTCAGGCAGAATAAATAGTTTGCCAAACTGGAATTCCAACCAGGAACCTTGTCTTTCATAAGCAATGCTTGTATTTTATTGGATTTCCCAGTTCTGAACAGTGGATATGTTTACATTTATCATGAAGCCACTTATGACAATGACAGTTTGTCAATTGCCATTATGTGCTTCAGTGATAATGGTCTTTAAATTCTCCTTTTGATTTTACAGACATTTGTGAAATTATGCACTAAGTTCAAATTCAGTGAAAATTTCCCTCGCAATCGCACACACTTCTACTGCATTGCAGTTCATGAGTTAGCAGTGCATGTGTACCACCAAGTACGATCTTCTGGAATTCATCCTTTTAGCACTTGATAGGAGCATCATGAGGGCTTCTACTTGTGTTCACCTTACTGAACAAAATTTGTGGAAGAAGTCTTTTTTTCTCTCATCTCTTGGAGATGCTCATTTCCATCTCAGTTTTTGACTGAAGGCGGTGGCTTCTATACTGTTCATCTTCGCCTTCTGAAGAACAGTAGTGTTTCATGTGAAGCAATCATATTTATCATTCATAGTGTATCAAGCTTCTGTTGTTCATTCTAGTTTCTGTGTCTTTTAGGTTGGCATATGGGTACTGGAGCTAGTGATATTTTTTTATGGACACTGTACTACTTGTGTTTGACATTCTTGGAGGCTCTTATTGAAGTCAGTCTGGACACAAGTTGTTGAAGCTTGTTTTAAATTTGTTACTGATTGTGTTGATGGAGACAAATTCTTACCCTTCCACAAACTGCAGTGTTCACATCATCTACTTCGGTCACACACTGTTCCATAAACCACTGGCTCGTAGTTTTTGGGAATTGTGAGACCTGTGCATAGACATTTCGTGCCACATACCTGCAGTAAGTACCAAGGACTTTTCGAATCTATGCTGTGCAGAATCACTGCTGTATTGCAGTCCAAATGTGGACCAACGAGCAAATAAGGTGGCAATCATAATATTTTGGCTCACCAGTGTATGTACTGAGAATACTAGAATGGTAACTGTTACATTAGGTTTGTTTTAGAGGTCAAGCCACTTCCTCTCTTTCGGAATTTGCACATGAAATATTTCATGACCAACTATATATTTGAAAGGCCACTACTTAATGAATCTGGCATTGTAAGTTACCATGCTCAGCAAGGGGTGCAAGAACATTGTGTACTGCATTTTGTTATATTGCAGAGCCTATTACCCTTTTCGTACTATGTGGATATTTTAGTCAGTACCAATTACAATGGAACTAGCGGAGGATAGCAGTGATAAAAGCTGTGGTAAGAGTAATGAATTATACTACCATAGTTTCTCATTTCGCATTAAACTGAAATCCTTTTCCATAAGTCTAAACTAATAACGCCTCCTTAAACATCAATTTTTTTTTTTACATTAAGAAATGCTTTCCTATTCCTGGGACCCTGTCATCATAATTCCTGATAATGTCACCAGTCTCACTGCCATTGACAGTGCTACATCATCAGATGAACAACAAAAACAATTTTGCTTAATCAGAAAGGAGTTAGAGGTTTTTTGGGGGAGGGGGAGGGGGAGGAGAGGTAGCAGAATTGATAAGACCAAATATGACAGTAAATGCAGTTAAGCAGGATCCTGATGAGTGAAGTAAGAAAATTTCGATTTCTTTCAATGTAAATGTTTAAGTCTTAAATACTACAAAATTGTATTGTTCCTTAACATGTTTACAACATTTACCAAAAGCTTGCATTTAAATTCTTCACTCACAGTTTGAGGTTTTCCTGTCAGACATATCTGGCAACAAATTATTTAATAGTGTCATAGTGAATATTATACACAGTGGAGCTATTTAGTGTTCATTCTCGGAAATTCTGAAAATACTATACAAACAACAACAAGGGAAATTTTCAAGAACATGTATCATATGTAATATATGTATAAAATGAAGTAACCATTAACTTTCAATTTATTACTATAGAAAGTTGTTTTCTGCTTGTCACCTGTTAAAAACTGAACAGGAATTATTAATTGCATAGCTGTAACAATAATCTGGATACTATTATATTAAGAATTAAAATTCTCGACATATAAAATGTTGTTTCAAAATCTAAAATAGCAAAATCTGTTATGAAGACCCTTTTACTTTTAAACAGAGAATAATTTTTCCAAGCTATTCGAATTACAACTATCTGCCATTAAAACAACAAAATTAGAACTGTCTACAATAGATACTTCACTTTGGGAAGGTTATTTGGCAAGTTTCTGTTTGGATCTATTATGTAAAAGCATACTTGTCCCTGAACATTATTTAAAAAAAAAAAAAAACTTAGAAATTTAACTTTTTATGGCTGGTAAACAATTTTGTGCATCCACACTTAAATTTTCTTTCATTTGACAGGTTGGAAAGAAGGGCAGTCAGAGAGGTTACTTCAATTTAATCTCCTCTGTGACTGTTGGTCAGAATGGAGAAATCATTGTTGCAGACTCAAGAATCCAAGTGTTCTCAGCAAAAGGTGATTTCATGGAGGAGCTCTACCCTGAGGGCAAAGGTTAGCATGTAGATCACTGTATGCACAATATTGCTAGAAAAAAGGAAGCATTTCTTTAGCAAAACAGGACCATCTCATATACTTATATTAGTACTGCCAAATTTATAGTGAATAAGTGTGTGCCCATCCAGCTTCATATTATATTGGTGTTATTTTCTAAGATAACCATTAAATCACAATATAATATACATACAGCCTCCTATTAACTGTATATTTATATTTTTTACATTTATCTTTTACAGGTCGTGGAAGATATGGTGGGATTGTCGTTGATGCCCACAATCACATAATTGCTACACGGTCGGAAAAAAATCGAAACTATGTTCAGGTGCTGAGATTCAGTGATGGTACCTTAGTTTCAACTATAGATTCTCACGAGTCTAGACTGAAAAGACCCAGTGGCATGGCAGTTACCAGTGACTTTCATGTCATTGTCGTTGATTTGGGCAATGATTGTGTCAAGAAATACAGATACTGGTAATATTGTCAGGAACATTAGCACAAGTTTTTGAACAACAACTGCATGTGTTCATTGAAAAATACCCTCTTCAGTTTTTGCATTTTTTTTAATTCACAAGGATGAGTAGAATACTCATTACTATGGACAAATTTTCAAAAGCTGCATAGAGATTTAATGTCACAGTTCCATTGGTTTATTGCACATGATCATTACATTTAAAATAGATCAAAATTTATTACCATCATCATCTTTAGATTAGATTACGGAATAGTATTTTGTCAGTAGTACCAAGTACTCGGCATCACACTGAAGAGGAAGTTTGGCTATGTATAATTTCAGTTCTCAGCTAGTCTCTTCAATTTGTACTATACAGTGTACAGTAGCCAACTTTAGTGTCACTTCTGAAGCAGTAATTTATTTTGACAAAATTACAAATTGCCTTTCTAATTTCTAAAGGCAATATTTCTGCGAAATTTAGAAGATAATAAAATTGTGTGACTGCCAGGTCACATAATTTATAGGTATGTTAGCCTCTGAGTTTCTATAAGAACAGCAGTATACCAGTGTGGAAGTACATGAATCTTCCTGTTAGCTCTTAGTGCTTTTGCACATAATTAATGCTATATTGTAAGCAAGACTTCCTCTGTAAATGTTACTCTTTTATAGGCAGGTTAATTTAGAAAAAAATGCTTTCAGTTCTATAACTTAATTTCCTTTACACTGAGGGGATGATACTACCGTAACTAATAGGGAAATTCATTATGTGTCCAATTCATGCCTCTTTACAAATAGCTTTGAGAGAAAAATTACACTGGTGAATTTTTTCAGCTAAAAAATACTATTTTTAAATGTAACAAGTGGCACTGTGAAATCTCCCCCCAAAAAACCTTGTTTTCTTCTATTAGTTGTAAAATAACTCATTTAACATAAAACCAGCACTATGTGACAAGTCTGTTCAATACCCATTAATACGTCTGCTGCCAGCATCATTAAGACATGAAATGTTGCATATATTCTGAGGAAGGTCTGACTGTGGCAGAAATACAAGCAGTATGTATGCAACAAACTAATATCTATCTTTGTAGAATATGTCGATAACATTCAGGTGCTAACTGATTAACTCAAGGAAGTATCCACTGCTTATGCTGATGGCCCGGAGGCGTATTGTGTAATTTTTTAAAATTTTGTCTTTGCACTGTTTAATCTTCGAGAATGCTTCAGAATGACAATCGTTTACAGAACTGTATCTCAGAGAATACCCTTATTATATTTTTGTTTGTCCTTTTGAAGATGTATATTAATAGTCTGTACATTTGTGTACTTGTAAATAACTTATCAGAGAAAGTGTTTCTTTTCATTAAGACTGATTTTGTTTTCTATTAACAGCTGTACATAGAATCTGTACATCCTAATTCTAAATGTCATTGTGTTTCAGCGTGTGATATTAATATGTGATCTTGTCGATTGTTCTTACAAAATATACTTGAATAAATTTCACATTGTATAAAATTATGTATTTCATTCTTTAGCCTTCCTTTCAGCCCTTTGTGAAGTACTGTTCTTTATGCATGCAAGCTGTTAAAATATATAAATATATTAAAAACATTCACATTATAAGTCACTTACAGTTACACTGCAAATTTCCTTCGTCTTTCTTACAATGAGGTGATAAGACTGTTGGAAAGTTTCAGCTAATACACACTTGTGGCCACAACAAAAAAAATTTATCTACTTACCATTCTTAGCAGTGTTATAATTACCACAATAAAATGTAAAAGTAGTTTGCTAAATTTTGTAGGAGCTATTCTGTCAGTCACTGACATTGATAACACTTTTAATTTTTAATATTGCTCTTTACATATTGATGCCTGCATAAAAGTTAGGTTAAAGTCATTTGTTAGAACTTTTAGTTGTAACCAAATGAGAAATAACACTTTATTGCTGGAGCTATGAAAAAGAAATCCTGTGTCACTATTATACTTTTTGTGTATGCAAACAGTAAAAAGTCCACAGTTATTGCAGAGACTTCGCTCCCCACATGAGTCATTGAAATGATCATCTTGAGGTTGAAACTCTTCTACCTGTGTTTGTTTGCAAATAGATTTGTAGTTGGAGATGATCTGCCTTAAGTAAAACACAATTTTTTTCTCTTTTTTTATTCTCCAGACACTTTTCACTGAAGTTCCAGCAACATTAGTGGTTTTCTTGTTACCACATGCTGTGGATTTCTTGTGAAATGAAACAAGTGAATTAAATCACATAAAATCCACAAAATCCACATGCTGTGGATTTCCTGTGAAATGAAACAAGTGCATTAAATTACATAAAATCCGTGAAGTCCAAAGCATGTGGTAATAAGACGATAAAAAACCCACTGATGACTCTGGAACTTCAACAAAACATGTCTGGGGGATAAAAATAAAAAAAAACTGTTTTGCTCAAAGTGAACCCTCTTCAAAAAAATAAGCGTTATTGAAAATTTATTAAGGAGATTAAAGAACTGTGTGAGGAGGATGTCTTGAAAGACTTTGAGATGAATACCAACGAAGTAAAGCAAGGGTAATAGAATGTAGTCAAATCAAATCAGGCGATGCTGAGAGAAATAGATTAGGAAATAAGACACAAAGTTATAAGGGTTCCATAAAGAACCAACTTTCGAAATACCTGCCATTTCTGTTCTAGTAAGCTGACAGCACTGAATGTTCGCAAACTCGAGGGAATGTTTGGTCAATGTAACACACTAAATGAGTCGACTGTGAGATGAGACTGACTGTTTCAAAAAAGTTTTTTCTGAACATAAACCCCTGGGGATGTTCTTGTGTTAATCCTTCTGCAGAAAATATTGCCATTGTGAGTGATAATTTTGCTGCTGTAAGTACAGTTAAATCTATTTGTGCAGACATTTATAGCAATAGGATATTCCCAGAACAAGTATGCAATGAATTCTGAAATAGGCTCTGCAAATTTGGGCATATAAAATCCACCTGACACAAGAATTCAAGCCAAGCAATCATGTGGGTGCTTGCAAAATGAATAGTGGACAACAATTTCATTAAGACAACAACATTCATTTAGGAATGGCTTCATGAACAAGTAAAATTGCAGTATTTGGGGCCACAGAAGAACCTTGAGTAATAATGGAGAAGCCATTGGATCCAAAATGAGTGAATATATGGTGTGGGGGCCACTATTCTTCGAAGATGGTGCACATTAACCGTGGACAGCAAATGCTGCTGCAATATGTTAAGTATGTGTGGTCTGAAATGGACCATGTGAATGTTTTGAGGTTTGGTTGCAACAAGATGGCGCAATCTGTCACACAACTGCAAAGAGGGACCTGTTATGAAGGAGATTCCTTGGCAGAGTGATTTCTCACAATGGTGGCATGAATTGGCCACCCAGACACACTGATTTGCCAGTGTCATTTCTTTCTGTTGGGATATTAGAAACCTCATGTGCATGTCAACAAACAATGATCACTTCTAGAGTACTAGGCCAAGATTCAGTGTGTAATTTCAGACCTACAGGGACACATATGAAAAGTTACGGAAAATTTAATCGAAGGTGCAAGAATGAGATCACATTTCATTCATTCACAAGTAGTGTACACTGCAATAATACACAAATTACTTAATTTCATAAATAAATTTGTATGTTGTAATTACCTCAAAACTTGCATTCTTTATGGAACACCCTCTCATAGATGGATTTTTTCTTTTACTTGGGCAGCAAAATAAGTGACAATGGTCACAGTAGAGAGGATATAAAATGCAGACTGGCAATAGCAAGAAAATAATTTCTGAAACAGAACTCTGTTAACATTGAATATAAATTTAAATGTTAGGAATTCTTTTCTGAAAGTACCTGTCTGTAGCCCGGCCTTCAACAGAACTCAAACATAGTTGATAAGCAATACAGACAAGAAGAGAGTAAGAGCTTATGAAATGTAATGTTAAATAAGAATGCTGAAGATTAAATGGATAGAACACATAACTAAATGAGAAGGTACAGAACTGAGTTGCAAACAAAATAAATTTATGACTCCAGTTGACTATAAGAAGGGATCAGTTGATCACCATGGAACAGACAATTTGGTGATGGAAAGGGGGGAGGGGGCGGCAGTAAAAATTGTAGAAAGAGACCAAGGCTTGACTACAGTAATAAAGTTGAAGTGGATGTAGGTTACAGCAGTTATGCAGAGATCAAGAGACTTGCACAGGATAGAGTAGAGTGCAGAGCTACATAAAAACCAGTCTTCAAACTGAAGACCATCAGACCATCACAGCAACACCAAAGCTATACCCATGATTTGGAAAAATACCACAGCCACCTTTGTAACTGAAATGGTCAATACACACTTGTGCAATGATGTTCAACTCAGTGGTGGCTGGTTGGTATCCCAGTGGTGGAAATAATTTCCATCATCACTATTTCATGGGTAAGGGGAGGGAAGGTGGTGATGTACAGTTCTTGATGGCTTGATTTTGCACCATTATCCTGGACTGAATTCCACACCTCTCTGCAGTTTATAATGGAATCACAACTTGATATTATTGATAGTGACAAGTTTGCTGGATGGGGATGTAAACCTGTTTGGTCCCCGTTTGTGCTGTTCGCAGAAGTTAGTTTTATGCAGACATCAGGTTTCACTCTTGCCCATTGACAACAACACTACACACAAGCCCATTAGCACCTGAAAGTATACAGTTAATGGGCTACGTGGCAACTAAAGCTGCAGAAGAGACCTCCCAAAACAACACCAGACAGTGGAGCACAATATAAGTAGGTAGACAGGTAAGTAAGAGTACCTACTGTATATTTAGTATTCCCATATTATTCTAAGCAAAATCCAGATATTTTGAAATATAGCACAAATTCAGGACTACAGAATAAAAATTAGGTAATGACTGAATTTACAGTCATGCTGACATATTAGTAACTTAGGTGAACAAAATAGAAGAGTAACAACATCATTAGGCACACAACTTTGATATCAAGATAAATATTAGATGTTTTGGGCTAAGTGTAATGGAAACAGAATGACCACAAGGTATTATTGACTGGGTCTTTCTATTTAATGCCACTTCAACAACCTGTGCATCAATGAAGATGAAATGAAATGAAATAATTGACAAGGCAAATACCCATTCCCCAAGCAAATAAAATCTAGGCACCCTCTATTTACAGGCAGTGACGAGAACCACTAGACCATAAGCTCTAACAATTTGCAAGGGTAACCTTATGATAAAAACTAAGACATGTCCATCTCGTTAAGTAACAAATACAAAACTAGGTCGAAAGCCACTTTGCTGTAGGACTATCTTAACTGATACAAACACTTTTTTAATATTACCAATTAGTCATTTCATAGAAACTATGCAATTGTCTTCATGACAGGCCTTAACGGTTTATTTTACTTTGAGATTATGGAAACTTCTTGCAGAGTAGGAATTAATTACATCATCAGAGAATTCCACTAACCTAAAGCATTGGAAAGCTTGCAAGTTGTTTTTCAATGGCAGTAACTATTTTCACAGATATTCATCAATTTTAAGTCATGAAAATTTGATTTGAACAGCAACTTCATGTTTGCTTGACTTCACACGAGTTTTAGTGGTGGTTCATTTGCCTTCCCCAAAGATAAATTTCACATCACATCATGAACTGCGCAGTCAACATCCCAGTCAATATTCTCACCCTGTCATTTATGAATGGGAGATTTCTATATTTTTACATGACAGACATCAGAAATACTATGTACAAAAATCATAGCTGCAAGTACTGGACCAACAAAGTATTAACCTTAAACTATGGAAACTCCAGGTAAGAATATGAGCCATGTAGAAAAAGATAGACTGCTACTTACCATAAAGCTAACACACTAAGTTCCAGATAGGCACAATTAAAAGGCTTTTCCACCACAGACTTCATTGGAAAAAGAGAAACTGGTACCTCACGCACACATGACCAACTCTGGCAGCTCGGGCCAGAATACAACTATCGTTTGGTATGGAAGTAGCAATCTGTGGCCAAGAGCAAAGTAGACCACCCTTTGGCACAACGTGCAGCTGAACATAGCATGCTTGATTTCAGTGGCTGCTTCACTAACCAAGCCACTTGGATCCTCCCCTCCACCACTAGCTTTCCTGAACTGTGCAGATGGGAGTTATCCTTACAACTCTTCTCTGCTGTCCCCTCCAGACCGCTGGTTCCATCCCACCTGATAGTTGCATTTTGGCCCAAGTTGCCGGGCATGTCTGTCTGAATGGCATGTGTGTGTCTTTTTCTGACAAAGGCTGTGGCCAAAAGCTTATGTGTGTCTTTAATGTGCATGTCTACAACTTAGCATGTTATCTTTGTAAGTAGCAAAGTATTAAACTTTTGCAGGAATCTCTGTCTTGTGTAGTACCCTGTCTTCTGCCTTAATGCTCTCAGGTTTTCAAATTTCGTCTCGTGTAGTTGGAAAATATGATTGACCAATGCTCATTAGATGACAAAGGAGTAGAAATTGGAGGAAGAAGAGTAGGGTGCTTGAGATTTGCTGATGACATGGTCCTTCTAGCCACAGGGGAAAAAGAATTACAGGATTTGGTGGACACCATTGCAACTAACAGAAAAAAAGATGGAATGAAAATTAACACAAATAAAACAAAAGTATTGGCAATAGGAGGAAATAAGGAAATAAAAATTGTGCTGAATGGAGAAACACTAGAACAGGTGCAAAATTTTAAGTATCTTGGAAGCAGGATAGACACCGACTGGAAGTGCACCACAGAAATTAAAACAAGGATAGCAATGGCAAAAGAGGCGTTTTATAAGAAAAGGAGAATCTTCTGCAGCGGTATGGACAGAGAACTCAGAAAGAGACTCATAAAATGTCTTGTATGGAGTGTTCTTCTATATGGCGCTGAAACATGGACTATGAGGAAAAAAGACAGAGAAAGGCTGGAGGCTTTTGAGATCTGGACATGGCGGAAGATGGAAGGAATAAGTTGGATAGACAGAGTAAAAAATGAAGAGGTACTGAGAAGAGTGGGAGAGAAAAGGCAGTTACTAGATGTAATAAAGAGAAGAAAAAGAAATTGGATTGGGCATATATTAAGAAAGAATGACGGACTGATAAAAACAGTTTTAGAAGGTTACGTAGAAGGGAAAAGGAAGTGAGGAAGGAAGAGATTCCAGATACTGGATGACATGATGGACGGTACAACATACAGCAGCCTTAAGAAGGAAGCAATGGATCGCAGAAAATGGAGAGGCAAAGGACCTGCTAATATAGCAGATAACTGATGATGATGATGATGATGATGATGATGATGATGATGTAGTTGCCCAACAGTAAGTCTTTCCTTCTCAGCCTGCTCAGCAAGTCTCCACTGACCTGCAGTTCTGGGCAACTTTCGCGAAATCTAACCTTTTTCCTAAACCTCTCCAGACCTTTCCTTTCACCCCTCTTTCTTCCTCTTCAACCCTTCTGTCAGAAGAAGGGGCCACTGCCTCCAAAAGCTTGCATAAGTATAATCTTCTTTTATGTGTTTGTGCTCTCATTGCCACTTGGTGAGTAGACTTTTTTTTATCTATCCAATTAACCTTATAACATATGACTTAACATGCATAAGCAATAATTTCTCTTTGGCAACAGAGAGCAGAAGTCTGAACTTCTTTAACTTGAACATATCCCATTATTTATGGAACTGCAATACCTAGGAGTTTCTGATAACAATGACATTTATGCTTGAGGCAGCTTAATTTTTGTGAGAGAATGACGCATAATTTCAGTGTCCCCCAAAATCATACGATAATTGTAATAACACAAAGGAACGCAATGCTGAAAGAAATGTCCTATAAAGTCTGTTGATTACTTTGAAAATATTAAAAGAAATGTGGCTACATAATACAAAAATTTCAGTCATTTTACTGTCCTTAAAGAACGTTCTCCATCACCAGGATAACTTCATTAAAAGAGACTTTCCCAGAAAAATTGGTGTGGATGGAAACCCTACAGATAATGATTGGGAGAAGGAATGTGGTAACATGTGCAGTTTTTTTCATTCTACTTAAGGATTTTGTACAGGAAAGACCAACAAACTCTACCCAGAAAGTCCAGTCAATGTGTGTATATTGTGAAAGTATTGTTGGTTTATTTGAAACTGCAGTTACTGTCCTTCAAAATAGTCCCTGCCGATGGTAATGCAGTTCTGGGAATGGCTGAACAAGTTCTGGAAACTCATGGTGTAGTTGTCTTTAGGAAAACCTTCAGTTGTGTTGTAACATTACATTGCCGGCCTGTAAACCTCTGACCCTTCAGGACTGATTTCAATTGGGGGGGGGGGGGGGGGGGGGGGTGTTTGGAGTACTAGGGCTTTACCACTTGATCTGTCTCAAAACCAATTTCTGCTTCTCTGCTATTATTCATACTATCATACAATGGTCCTGGGAAAAAAGTTCCTTCACTTTCTCTATGTTGTCTAGGGTGCATGCAGTTGCAGACTGGCCAGATCAGGGGACACCTTCCATAGTGTCCTGCCCTTCTTGGAAACATTTAAATAACTCATAAACAAACTTCAAGGTAACAGCACTTTCTTTGTAAATGGTTGTCAATATTTCATGAGCCTCTTTCACTGATTTTCCAAGTTTTAAACTGAACAGTATATTTATTTGCTGATCCAGTTTGGGTTTCCACTGCGTACGTTATACCTTCACTCTACAACGTTCTGTTTATGCGCGAGAAGCGCACACTCAGCACCGCCCCTCAGGAACTTGTTCACACATGCCTTTACCTGCCCAGTGCAGGATTCGGTGGTGGTCCATTCTTATGATTATGAGCAGTATTTTGTAATATACAGAACTTGGTGGACAGAGTTGTATTTACACCCTTCAGTTTGAGACTTAATTTCTATGCCTGTGCCTTTAACAGTTTGAACAAATGGCTAGTAGAAGCATCAGGCTACAATCTTCAGTCAAAATATCATAATTTTATGACACTTTAAGTCCTTGAGAACATTTGACAATAAACAGATACCCTGCATTTCATGATGTCTGGCAAATCTTTCTGATACACTTGAGCAATTAAGTTACGCACACGTATCCAGTAGCCTGCAGTACCCCTTTCTATCCCGAAGACAATGGAAACACACCATAACATTGGCTCCATGAGACAAATTAAGCATTGGTGTCAATACTGATCCATGATCTGCCATTCACTGTCCACATCCCACAGGGATTGGTTAGACTTGGCTCCAAGGCAAGAATATCTTACTTCATAGCATCCCAGATTTGTCAACAGAGTTGAGATCATGTCTCCTGGAGGTGGCCACATAATCAAGCATCCTCGTCTCATGTCTTTGGACTATTACTCAAACCATTCTGACAATTTAGAAGCAATGACACAGTACATTGTCTTGATGAAGGTACAGGTTATCAGCAGAGTGCAGTAAATGGAGGAGTATGTTGCACAATAATGCCCACCCCTACATTGCCTGTTTGGTGCAATAGTTCCTAGACAACAGGGGAATTGTGTCACTCAGTCACCTACCATAATCCCCTGTGTATCTCTAAATGTGAGAGAGTTTACATGCAAGCAGAGCAGGGAATTAAAGAAAGCACATGAAACTTAAATAATAATATTTATTATGGTGATTATTTTTATTATTGTTATTATTATTTGCTCCTGGTTAACTTTCAATAATGCGTTGCTCCTTGACATGCATTTTGAGGGATGACGAAAAAGTTATTAAGGGGCCACACAAGAATACTGCCACCACCATCTACATATCTTAAACACACCCTGTTGACCAAAGGAACCTATTGCCATTTGTAAGACTTGAAGTACCTTTATCCTGTCATTGTGTGTTCCACGATATCAGTCCAGGTTACTTTTTTCCATGCTTCACATACTGAATCCTGTGTTCCTGCATCCATGATGCAGGAACAGATGTGTTCTGTGTCCTGTTGTGAGCAGAAGTACACTTGTGAGACAACAGCTTCTGTCTCCTTCAACAAAGTTGTGCAGCACTGAACTTGCTGGAGGTGCACTTGGGCCATCATCGACAGTTACAATATCCACAATAGATGCCATCAGTCACTGTCCTCGGCAACCAGACACAATGGTCGTGTGTGTGTGTGTGTGTGTGTGTGTGTGTGTGTGTGTGTGTGTGTGTGTAATTCAGAAGGAAGCCTTTTGGACAAAAGCTTACTTGTTTAGAGTCTTTTGTTGTGCCTGTCTGTGATTCATGACCCCCACTATATGGTAAGTAACAATGTATCCTTTTTTTAATACTATCATGGCACTACAGTTTGATGCCAGAGGTGGTGCCAACTGAATGTTACTGAACCTGCCATAAACCATTGAGATGAACATGATTACAATAATATTTTGACATGTTACTTGTTAATCACATACAACTGCCAAAAACTATATTGCTGTTGACAAGGCAATGATACAACACTGTCTTAGAATAAAGAGGTGCATGGTACATCCAATGAGTTAGTTGATATTCAGCTGGAAAAAGCACTTTGTAACCCAATCCCAAAACCATTCCAACAGCGAACCTGACATTGAGCTCTGCCTTGAACAGTTCTGACTGAGATCCCAACTTATCCTCCTCTAATACCTCAAAATCATCCCTTACAAGTGTTCCAAGAATTCCTCACATCTAGCATTGCTTTACAACCCTTCCTCAGGTCTATACAACATGACACTAACCTGTCCTCTGCAGAACTCAAGGCTCTTCATTCTCGAAAAGCTGATTATCCTTCCAGGAGAGAAGGGATCTACCACTGTGGTAGTTGACTGATGGGAGTATGTAAGTGAAGGTCTACGCCAGCTGTGTGACACCTCTACATACAGCATCTGCTGTTAAGATCCCATTTCCTGTGATTCAAACTGACCTGCAGACCCTCCTTACAACCTCAGGTCCCTCACAACTAACGCATCAGTCCACAGAACTTCTAACCCCACCCAAACCATGCACCTCCATCTTTCACCTTCTTCCTTAGATCTACAAACCTGATTACCCAGACTGCCGTATTGTTGTTGGCTTCAAAGCACCCACTGAACATATATCTGCCTTAATTGATAAACACCTGCAACCCATAGTACAATGACCTTCCTCCAACATTAAAGACACCAATCATTTCCCAGATTATTTGATATCTGTACCCATCCCACTCTCATCACACCATGCTTGACACCATTGATGTCACCTCCCCCTATACCAACATGCCCCATGTACATGGTCTGCCTGCTGCTGAACATTTACTCACTCAGTGCCCATCTGATTCCAACTCTACAGTGTCCTTCCAGCTCATCTTAATCAACTTTATACTTACCAACAACCACTTTACCTTTGAGGAGCAAACATACAAGCAGATCAGGTGCACAGCCATAGTAATCAGGATGACTCCTTCCTACGCCAATCTTTTCATGGGTTGCTTGGAGGGGGCTTTCCTAGAATCCATAATTTCCTTGGTTTAATTTGGTTTAGATACATTGACGACATCTTTGCCATATAGACACATGGTGAGGCTGATTTGTTAAAATTCTTGGAATCTCTAAATACATTTTCCCAATGAAATTTCACATGGTCCTATTCTGAATCCCATGCTGCTTTTCTTGACGTTCATCTCATCTACAACAAACGTTAGTTACACACTGTGCACATCAAACCTACTAACAAACAATAATACTTACATTTTGAAGTTGCCATCCTTTCCATGTCTCATACAGCCTTGGCATTCAAGGCCAAAATATTTGTTCTGATGCAGACTCTTTACAGCAATACATCACCCTTCTCACATCAGCCTTCACTGGAACTGATTACCATACCACCCTAGCTCAAAAGCAGATTTCCCAGCCCACCACATCCAATTCTAGAGCTGCTGGTCACTCCAAAACAACAACTCAGGAGCACACCACTTGTTACTCAGCATTATCCTGGTCTTGAACGTATCAAACAGCTTCTTCGATAAGGCTCCGACTTCCTAAAATCATGCCCTGAAATGTGCTCTATTCTGTCCAATATTTTGTCCATCACACCTGGAATAGTTTTTTGTAGCCCTTCCCATCTCTACAAATACCTTTGTCAGATCTATGCTCATTCTCCACCTATCTCCCTACCCTATGGCTCCTACAGCTGTGACCGCCTCTGCTGTAAGACTTGCCCTATGCATCCTCCTACCACCACCTATATCAGCCCTGTAACTGGCAAACCATATGTTATCAAAGGGAGAGTCACCTGCAAAACAATATGTTAGATACCAGCTGTTACATAAGCACTGTTCGGCCTTTAACAAAGGCACGCCTACCACCAGTTTCTCACAACTCCGCAGATGGCAACTCACACAGCAACATGTCCTTGGTCCCCACCACCCATCTGGTATTAATTTATGTTAATTTCTTCACTCTGTTATAGTTCTTTATGTCTCATTTTCCAACTTTTCTATTTCTTGCCACCCACCTCCACCTCTTTCACATACAATACACTTTTCACTCTTATTAACTTGCGCAATTTTTTTTTCCAGTAGTCTCTGTCTTGCCTATTACCCTGCCTTCCACCTTTAACCATTCAGGTTTTCAAATCTCATTACGTGCAGTCCCTAATAATCAGTCTTCTCTTCTCGTCCCATCCAGAAAGTCTCCCCTGACCCAGTGTTCCAAGTTACTTTCCCAAACTCTACCCCTTTTCCTAAGCCTCACCATCCTTTTCCTTCATCCCCCTTCCTTTCCCTTCTCCGTTCTGCCAGAAAAAGGAGCCACTGGCTCTGAAAGCTTGCAAACTTTAATATCTCATAGTGTGCAAGATGTGCTTGATTGTGTGAATATGTGTGTGTTTTTCTTTTCTTCTCTAAAGAAAGTTTTGGCAAAAGGCTCAGTTTGTAACAGTGTTTTCTTTGTGCCTGCCTCCAACTCAATGCATCATCTTTATGACGAATAGCAATCTATCCTTCTCATAATACTGGAGGTAATAATCATGTGGAGATAGTTGCTTAGTGTCTGGGTTGACAAAACCTTTGCTGTTGCCTCCAAGAAGGCAGTGAACAGTTCTCTTTCAGTCTCCACAGGATACCTTTGAAACATAAGTTGAAGGTAACAGTCTTCAGGTCATGGTGTTGAGCATGGGAGATCACTACAGGGCACATCTTTGATGTTTTGTGTCACACAACCAAAGTAGAATGTGTGTCTGATGTCACTGTAATGTAAGCCAGTTCAGCATTCTCAGAACCCTTCTTGCATTCTAGTGTTAATGTCCACAAGGTCTTTGTGTTCAGGCATGCAGACAGACTGAACAGTCCACAAGACATTGTCCTGTTCACAACTGGAGCAGTGCACTCTACTGAGCGCCACAGAAAAAGGAGTATTCAGAGAAGTGTCTGGGGGAAAAAAAAAGGGTATCCCAATCATGAGGTACAGAAAGCTTTTTTTTTTTAACTAACCTGAATCCAAATTTGTAATATTTGCTTTGAATAGTTGCCTCAGCTGCTCTAAAAGTTTAACGTCCTAAATACAGTCATGACAATATCATACAAGTCTCATCAATACACAACTTTCATTCCTATCTATATTTGTTTCTTCTCGTCTTCTTGTCTAACAATTTAATGAATATTTACCAACATGCTGAAACTTTAAATAAATATGTATGAGGTTGGTTTGAAAAGTTCTTCGAACAGAATAGAAAAACAAGAACTTACATCACTGAAACTTTTTTATTTTTCAATGTAGTCTCTTTGTAGATTAATGCACTTGGTTCAACGATGTTCCAGTGCCTTAACCCCATCACTAAATTGAGTTTCCTCTAGGCCTGCAAAATAGTTGTCAACTACGGCTATCAATTATTCGTTTGAAGTGAATCTTCGTATACCAAGAAAAATTTACAGTTTTGGGAAGAGATGGAAGTCTGACAGAGCCGCATCAGGTGGGTAAGATAGGTGTGACAACAATTCATACCTTAGGTCGTGTAATTTTGCCATGGCAATGGCACGTGTGCGGGTGCGCATTTGGCCTTTTTTCGCGCATCTTTTGTTGCAATTTGTCCAGGAGGTTAGCATAGTATTCTAAAGTAATTGTTTGCCCACTGGGGAGATAATCTGCAAACAGTATCTCCTTCGCATCCCAGAACGCTGATACCATGACCTTTCCCTCCGAAGGAATTGTCTTTGATTTCTTTGGTGGTGCAGAATCAGAATTTTCCACTGCTTTGACTGTTGTTTTGTCTTTGGGGTATAGTAGTGCATCCTAGTTTAAACTGTGGTCATAAACCGGCACAAAAAATCTTGCTCATTTCTCCTAAAACAGGCCAAACATTGTTCCAATATGTCTATTCTCTTGCGTTTTTGATCAAGCGTCAAGAGTTGTGGGACCCATCTTGAAGACAATTTTTTCATTTCTAATTCTTCAGTTAAAATGTGATATACCCTTTCAGATGACATCTGGCAAGCATGAGCAATATAACGCACTTTCAATTGACGGTCCTCCACGACCATTTTGTGCACTTTTGCAATTATTTCTGGAGTAGTGACACATCTTGGCCGACCACTGCACGGATCATCTAAGCTTTCCAGACCAAATTTAAATTCATTTGGGGACTTGGCAACAGTTGAATACGAAGGAGCAGAGTCCCCCAGTTTTTCTTCTTGAAATCGGAATGAATGTCCTTTGCTTTCATACCTTTCTTTACAAAGTACTTAATCACTGCTCGAATCTTGATTTTTTCCATCTTCGCAAATCACTACGCAGGAACAACACAGCCATGTCACTGCTACAACTCTCTTCCAAGAGCACTGACGTGGCACATGTTTACAGGCAACAGCCCAATGAATATCACGTGAACAACTCGTTGCACTAGTGCTGACTTCTCGTGATGATTCCGAGAACTTTTCAAACCACCATCGTACACATCTTGTACAAGAAATGAAGAAGTGTGACAAGACTAATGTCTAAAATATTTCTACCCTTACTCCCTGTAACAACTGTATCACTGAATGATTTGTCCAGTGTTTACCTTAGGAGGTGAAATATCAGTACTGCCAATAGACATGTGTAAAAGAACAGACTCTCCCAGTGTTCACATGAATAGTTCCTTCTTCAGAGAGAAGAGAGATGTCGGGGAAGGTAAAATACTCGATTGGTGCATAGATTCATAGCATTTTTGTTTTGCATGTTGGTATTCCGGTTGCTATAGGTTTACTTATTGGTTATTTTTTATTTGTAATTCACTATTGCTATTTGAGTTTATGCATTGTCATTTGGAGAGAGGGAGTGGAGCTGTGGACACCAGTACCTGGGCTGCCAAGTGATGAAATCTGAACATTTTCGACATATTCTTCTGTTTGAGTTCAATGGAGGGGTGGCAGCAGTAGAGGCAGCCAGAAACTTTTGCACCGTGTATGGGGATAATGCCATTGGGCAGAACATGGCAAGACATTGTTTTTTTCATTTTAATGAGGATTGTTTTGACATTAGTGACTCTTCTTGTTCAGGAAGACCTTCGGGATTTTATGAACATTGTTTAAATGCATTAATCTACAATGATCAACATCATTGTACTCAAGAACTGGTAAATGTGATGAACAGTGATCATTCCACCATCATGTGGCACTTACATGCAACGAAAAAGGTTCCAAAATCGAGTGTATGGGTACAACAAATTCTCAGCCAAAATTATTAAAATTGCCAGTGGCCATATGTGCATCTCTGTTGCTCCCCGTCAACTGGCTTGTGAAAAACACCAATCATTCCTATCCTGTATCATTACTAGTGATGAGAAATGGTGTCTTTATGCTAACATAAGGACAAGAAAGGAATGAATGAGTCCAAACAAAGCAGCAACTCCCGATACGAAGACCTGTGTGCATCAGCAAAAGGTAATGTTATGCACCTGATGGAATGGTGACAGTGTGGTGTACTACGAATTGATTCCCTGAGGCATAACCATCACTACTGACATTTATTGTCAACAACTAAGGCTTCTTGCAGATACAATCCCAGAACAATGACCAGGAAGACTGGATGAAGTTATGCTACTCCATGATAACATCTACTCACTTTCTGCTAGACTAAAAGAACACGATACAGGAGTTGTGTAGGGAAGTCATTCTGCACCTGCCTTACACACCTGATCTTGCACACTCATATTTTCACCTTTTCCATCTCTATTAAACAACCTTCAATTTCCGGATGTAAATGTGCTCCGCAACATCGCTCGAAGAGTTCTTCACCTCAAGACGACATGATTTATACAGTCTCAGAATCAGAAAGTTACCCCAGCATTGGCAGACTGTTGTAACATGAATGAGAATAATTATTGATGGCTAATGTTTTTGTGATGTATATCTGTTGTGTTTGTTAAGCTTATGGAAAAATGCTACAAACTTATGCACCAACCTAATAGAAAGGGCAGGGCGTGAGAGAGGAAGAGGTGAGGTTGGTAAGGCAGGGCAAATGTATCTTCTGGAGGATAGTTTCAATGAAAATACTTAAAACATGCTTGCATATGCAGTTCAAAGAAATTACATCCTCATTACAGGTGTGCCATTCAAGAATTACAAAGATAAATATGAAACAATGGAAACTTCAGGTAGGAATATCAACAATGTAGGAAAAGATGGATTACTACATATCATAAAGAAGATATGTCAAGTTGCTGACAGGCACAATTAAAAGACACTCGCATATGACTTTTGGCCACAGCCTTCATCAATAAAAGTGAGCCAACAGGTGCAGCATCAGGATGTTGTAGGGTAAGGAGGTGGGGGTAAAACAGGAACAAAAAAGGAGAGGAGCATGGAAAGACAGGCGGATGCCTTGGCAGAGGGCTGTAAATGAACAGGGTGGAAAACAAGAATGGGTAGGAGATCATAAGACAGAGAGGATGGAAACTGAGGGTGGGGAGCGGAGAACATGTTGTAAGGATAACTCCCACCTGCACAGTTCAGGAAAGCTGGAGAATGCAGTGAAGGATACAGATGGCTCAGGTAGTGAAGCAGCCATTGAAATCGAGTCTCTTATGTTCCACTGCATGTTGTGCCACAGGGTGGTCTACTTTGCTCTTGGCCACCATTTGGCCATTCATCCTGGTGGACAGCTGGTTGGTAGTCACACCAATATAAAAATATAAAATGATTTAAGCGGAGCTGATAAATAACATGGCTGCATTCACAGGTGGTCCAGCCCCTGATGGGATAGAATAACTCTGTGACAGGAGTGGAATAGGAAATGCTGGGTGGCTGGATACGGCAGGATAAATATTAGGTACAGGCAGAAGTATACGACTACTGTTTTTTCTACACAGCATCCGTTGTTAGGATAAAAAGATGAACGATGGCTTACACATTTTGACTTGTGGAATACACATGCAATAACGCTATACATACTACAAGAACCCTCTTTTTATTGTAATATGGATAAAACTGAAGTCACGCAAAATTTGTGTGATTAAAACTACAATCGTCAAGCTGTAATGTCTATTCGTCTAAGACTTCAAATCGTTATTAAAAGCCTGGCTCCATTAATTTTGTTATGTTAGCTCATCCAGACTTCATCAACAAATACACAGTGTCTCCAGAGAGTATTTAACCGAAGCCAAACTCTTCCTCCCAAAAGGAATTTAACTGTGTATATTTCACATTATAAGAATACACTACGGAAAATTGATTAATGAGGCCACTCACAACAGCACTTAACAAATAACACATGTTTTTTCAAGATTTTACAAGCAAACCATCTTAATCAGGTAAGAGAGAGTGAATAAGTTAGTATATTTAACAAGAGTGAGTCAGACTTGTACTAATTACATGGAGAAAATGTGCTGAAGACCTCGGTGACAAATTTGTGAAAGGGTGAAAATCTGCTTTAAGAGCCTTTACCATTACAGAAAGTACCAATAATAATTTTACAGACATCACAAGTTCAGGAGAAGTCAAATGATCTGATATAGGTAATAGACTTAGTGTCACAGAGGCATGATAAGTTATGTAGAATCTTTCTTGCTCTTTTTTTCCTTGCCACAGCCTAAGTTTCTTAATTTTTTCCAAGAACCACATTCAAGAAAATTAGAGCATCCTTTATATTCAATATGAATAGTATTTTTGTGAAAGAGAAGTATTTGTTGGAAGACCAACCTGTCTCTTAACTGTCACATCAACTCCACTCAAAATCACAAGATCATCCACAGTATCATACTTTGAAAGCTAATTTTACATGGTAACCTATTCGATACGTTTTGAGTTCCTTCCCCTATTCTTTGGACACCTTCTCTAGGACACACAAGAATGAAATAAATGCCACAGGGGGAGTCCTAAAAATTTAATTTTATAGTCTAACAATAAAAACAATCAATTTTTGACAATATAATGTAATTAGATAGATAAAGAAATCTACTCACCAAGCAGTAGCACACACACATGTATACGAAAAACCCTTTTTATGTAGTATTTTCCTGCCAGCACTTGGTGAATAGATTTAGCTACCCAGTTACACTATAAAATTATAGTCTGGATTTCTTAGTGTCTGCTAACTTACGTTTCACATATTCTCCATCTACATCTATACTGTGCAAATCACTGTGAAGTTCATAGCAAATGGTATGTCCTACTGTACCGTTTATTAGAGCTTTTTTTCTGTTCCATTCACATATGGAGTGTGGGCAAAATAATTGCTTAAATGCCTCTGTGTATGCTGTAATTAACCTAATCTTACCCTCATGATCCGTACGGGAGTGCTATGTAAAGGGTTGTTGTATATGGCTAGAATCGTCATTTAAAGCTGGTTCTTGAAACTTTATTAGTGGATTTTCATGGGATAGTTTTCATCTGTCTTCAAGAGTCAGCCAGTTTACTTCATCCAGCATCTCAGTGCCCAGAGTTAAACAAATCTGTGACCATTTGTGCTGCACTTCTCTGTATACATTCAATATCCCCTGCCAGTCTTACTGGTATGGGTCCCACAAACTTGAGGTTACACAACCATTTGTAAGCAATCCCTTTGCAGAATGAATGCATTTCCATACTATTCTACCAATAAGCCAAAGTCTGCTGCTTGCTTTACCCACAACTAACCCTATGTGATTGTGCCACTTCATGTCCCTGTTGAGTGCTACAACAAAGTATTTGTACGAGTTCACAGATTCCAACTGTGATTCACTAATATTATGTTTATAGGATTCTGTGTTTATATATACTTGCAGTTTCTAATATGTAATGCAAATGAAAAAATAATTTTTGCCTTCTTCAGAAGACACTACAATTTTCAACTGCTAATGCACAAGGCAGAGAGCTTTGACTTATTCAGCATAAACCTCTCTCCTTCACGTAAATTTCTGATAGTAAGAAAACACACACACACACACACACACACACACACACACACACACATCAGGTGCATTTTCTCTAGTGTTTTGACAGATATTTGCAAGGTGTAGCTGGAATCTAATCAAACAAATACTGCATATCACATCTTTCATGCAACACAAAGTGACAACAGAAAGCAACTGTTTGTTTTCCGTTACAAACATAATGATGTTTGAGGAGGAATTTTATATGCACGTTCGATAGAGCACTCCCAAATTAGTCAGATGCGGTATTTGTCTCACCAATATGTATTAACACAGAGACTTTAAAACACTAAGAATAAAAACTACTCCAGCAGTGACAGCACTGCCCAGGCCCTCCTTGAGTGGTACATGACAGCAGTAGTGCTGCTCAGTAGCTGCTGGAGTACTGGTTATTCTTCATGTTTTGATGCCCCTGTTAATACATACTGTCAAAATGAATATTGCACAAGACTAATTCGAGACCATCTATCAAATAGGCACATATTTCCACTTTAAAAATCATTTTGATTGTAATGGGAAATAAACCAACACTCTGAGAAACCATGAAATTTAATAATTAATAATAATAATTTCATTCTCATTGGACAATTATAGCAATAAACAATGTCACACACATAGTACAATGCAACAGATAATTTAAAAGAACAGGCCAGTTGTTAACATTATAGTGTTACAGTACAATACATAGGCCGACATCCTTTTATGTGGTAAAAATGCTGGGAAACTAGCCAGCATTGCAGTGTTCATTTTAATGCTTATTCTGGTACATCTTTTACATTATGTAAGAGCTTATTAAGTAACTTGCACCCAATGAGTTTATGGGAGCACTATATCCAGCTGACACACTGTCCATCATCTACCATGGCCCAGCTGAAAGACTGGAGATAAAAAAATGATATTAAAAAATTCCATAAAAAACTAATCCACATAAGAAACAAAACATTTTTACCAAACAAGTGAAAAACTCCCAGACACAATGAGGAAAATAAGCAATGATTTTTTATGGGCATGTTCTCAGAAAGAACCCAAATAGACTAGCCAAAAAAATCTTTTGACTACTTCCTCAACAAAAAATCAAAACCAAATTGGCTACAGGAGACAGAAGGGCTTAAAAGAACTCCAAATCACACAAAATACATGTAAAAAAGTACTAAGTCAAATCAAAACGAAATGAATAATAGCTGAATAAGAAAAGAAAGCAATGTTAGAAAGAATGAAACAATAGAAGGGCACAGGACATTTAAAAGTGGACGACCTAATGTACCACAAAGACAGGTCATGAAACAAAAAGAAATCCTAATCCAGATTATAGAAGCAGCCCCTATATGTATTTCTATTCCAGAAGATTTACAGTAGTGGAGGCCCACTTTTAAAAAGAAATTTAAATCTTACATCATCTCTACTTCTTGGTCCATCTTGTTCCACTCTCAATTTCTGCTGAATTTTTCTATGTATAATTGCTTACTGTTCTTTTGTAAGATACTTTCCTCAAGTTATTGGATATACTGCTGTCACTATTTGGTCATTAAATCTCCAAAATCAGTTGCAATTCCTTTTCATTTAGGCCTACTTTACATTGCTGAAAGAAGTTACACTGAAGAATCCATTATCAGAAAATGATATAGTATCAAAAAATGCTACTTTAGAATATTGCAATTAGCAGCACCATGCATGTCAGAACTCTCCACCCATAGCTCCCCACAGAACTCAAACAGTGATAACTATGTAATATTTCTGTACAACACAAAAATGAGCACATATACTGTTGACAACATTGTGCCCTCCTCCCCACTAGAAATACCTACTACTCACATGACAGCTTACTCATGGTTTCTGCAAGGGTATTAAAACTGGAATTTAATTCGACAGATGAATCTCGCTTAAATTCTTTGTATTTTAAATCTGTATCTAACAAACAATAGTTTGATACTGAGCACAGTTCTCAATAAACTGCTGAGAATTCATATTGACTAGTAGTGAAACGTACTATTTAAAATATTGGCTCTATCACGAGAAAGCAATGGGCACTAAAGGCGCTGCTGGATTAGATTAGATTCAGTTTTTGCTCCACATACCCAAAAAATAAGAAGATTCTCGTGGTGGAGGAACACGTCAGTTAGTATAACATAAAACATTTGAATATAATACTTACTATTGTGATCACTTGTCAGGAGATAGCCGAAACAGGTTAATACAATGCAGTAAACTGGAACAGCTAATATTTACAGAATGAACACCTTGTCAGAATGAAACACTGCTATACACTACTAATAAATTTACCATACACAAAATATCTAATCTTGACTGTAGTGACCAAATGTCGTCAAAACTGAAATCTAACATACATTTTTACTTAAGCTGGCTTAACAGTCTCTGTTAAGATGTTCATCTATGGAGTAGGTGGAGTTACCTATCTAAAGGTCTTTCAAACTCTGGTTAAACCGTGCTTTATGTGAAACCAAGTTTTTAATGGTTGCTGGCAATTGATTGAAAATGAGTGTTTCTGAATATTGGACCCCCTTTTGGACCAAGGTAAGTGATTTTAGATCTTTATGTAGATTGTTCTTATTCCTAGTATTGGTTGGAAAGAGAGATGTATTACTTGCAAAAAAATTTCATTCAGGAATAAATATACTGAGAAGCAGTGGTCAGAATACAAAGTTCCTTGAAAAGGTCTCTACAAGATGTTCTCAAGTTTAAAACATATTAACTAACATATAATCATCACCAAAAGAAAATAGCTGGTATTTATTATGTAGCTGATAACAACGGGCTCACTGTCAAAATGTTATAGCTACCAGTGGACATTAATCTGTTTACAGGGCATTTACGATTTACAGAACACAAATTGACAAGTCTATTGTATCTCCAAACATGAATGCTACATTAAGATTATACAAGTGAGTGTTGGCTTGTGCTGTTGCCTTATTTAAATTGCATCTATGGTAACACATTTATTGTAAGACACTTTCTGACATTTTTAAGGCAGTAATTCTTTTCTAAGTACAGCAGTATGAACTTTACTACACACACAGTCTAAACAGTACGCGACAAATTATTATCTCAGGTCAGCTTCAACGTGTAAGAAACTGGGTAAAGCATACAGGGTTCTTCAGCTAAAAAGTAGAACAACATGACACAGACTGTCGCTTAAGATCACTGTAACTCAATGACACGTTTTACAATCACCGCCTAATTAAACTCAACAACAATGATTCCGACTGCTCCTTGGTGTCAGCAATTCGCTGTCTTCTGCTTGACTGTAGGCGTGACATACAATGCCAACATACCGAAAAAAAATTCGGTCGCCGCACAAATTAATCGGTACGACGAATGATAGAGCACAATAGCTAGCTTTCATGTATGTAAACTATCTCCGGAGAGGGGAAAAAATTAGAAAGCGGCCGAAACACAAAGAAAACAGCGTTTCCCTTAAGGCATTGAGACTGTGTGTACCTAACATCCCCGCATACGACTCTACTCCAGTGCTTTCATTGACCAATGATGACCTGGTGTTGTTATCACGTGACGTAATAGCTGAGGACAGCAGAAGATCGCAAGTGACAAGTCGTGAAAGTCGTTCACTGTGTGGGGTAGTTGTGTAAGAAGAGAATTGTTAAGAATATAGTGGATGTGGAATGGATGGCCGAATGTGCTCGGACGATTCGCGATAGCTCTCTCTTTTACATATCATTAATTAAATAATCGACAGCATAAATCATTATCATCTACATGACAAAATGTCGGGACAGGGTTCACAGCGGGTTCCAAAATCGTCGCCTTGCTCCTCATCAAAGCAGGGTCCAATGAGAGCTACACTGCCCATGTCGTCCCTTTTGAGACAAGGAAGTAATATCAGAAAAAGTAAAAGCAACAGCCCTACGTTATCGCCAACGTCCGCCTGGAAAACGAGAATATCACCGGAGGCTTCTTTATCGGGTCAAAGAAGCCCCGGATCTTTGAGTTATAAAGGTAATGCGCATGATAAGTTTTCGTGAATATATTGAGTTCGTGTCATTATTATCTCACTGGTAGATCGCAGTGATAATGCTCGATTTATAAGCGTCACCCTGTAGTACCGCTATTTGTTTCGATGCAGCTATTGAGTTCACTATTGTATTGTCATACCTTTAAGAAAAGTGATGATAATATTGGGAATAAACGAAATACATAGTGCGCACGCGTTAAAGTTTGATCCAATTTAATGGGATCTCTGCAATAATTTGCAATGCCCAGTTACTGTTACTGCAATTTTCTTTCACATAACATGTACTCTCAAATGGTTTTACTGAAGCATCATACAGGTTTTTGTATTTCAGGCAAATCGAAAACCTTAAATTCTCGTTCAAGTCATGGGTTTAGTGGCAATAACGTCATTCGACGTACAGCTTCCTTGGACACAATATATTTGAAAGGACAGTGGCCAAAAGAAAGTTTCTACATGTATTGTGGCCATCTCCTGGTAGACAAAGCCACACAGGTAAATAACACAAGTCGAATAGTTTTTTGTAGCATTATCTGATGAACCAACCAAAACGTAACAGAAGTTCCATTTACATGCATTTTCTACAAAGAACGGGGAATAATATCGTTCTGATAGTGTTCAGATGATTATTAAACATTACGTTTTTATATTTTGTCTGCCTGATTCATGTAATTTGGAAAATACTTCAATTCCAGACGGAAGAGTGGACCAGTGAACAAAGAAAGTCATATAGGTATTCAGAATCTGGAAGTAATGAAGATAAATTAGAGAAATATATAAGGCATAGGTAATGTATCCCAAGATTTGTGCTAATTGGTTAACTTTTAGGAGTATAACAGTAGTTTTTGTGGTTTGAAGTAGTGTTCAGTTTCCAAAGTTTTTCAGAGATGTATGCAAAGTCTTGTCAGTTATAAAGTTTGCAGCTTCCTTATGTTGAGTTTCACTGTTGCTTTTTGGTGTGGAATATTTGTCAATTAGTTTGTTTTCTTGATGGAGGGGGGAAAATATCGGAGCTTACAGCATTCCAGATTGTAGGATGAGAACTGTAGATCTCTCTTAAGTTACTTCACCAGTAGAAAATGTCATATTTAATGTGGATACTGAACTGACTTTGCATGCTTAAAGCTTCAAATCTTATTAGAGATGTTGAATGTGCAAACTTCTTCCAAATTGAGATATTTACCTCTACTTATTTTCACCAACAAATTTCAAGGGAAAGAAGTATGAAGTTAATAGTAGATTAATTTCTGATATTGCTGCTGAACATTAATGTTCACTTTTTCATATTGCGTGTAGTGCGCAAGTGGAAACAGCTTGAGATTTGCATAGTTTGGTACTCGGTTGCATTACTGCAACAAATGGCTTGTTGTTATGGTCTTGATGAGGAAGCTGGTTTTGTGTAGATTCTGATAATAGTATTTTCATCTTTGCATGACTACTGCACTCCTGCATGTAATCGAAATTTAACTATATTCAAGCCTTTATTTGACTCTGAAATACGTAATTATTCCTTGAGACCTCAGGATGTGTCTTATCGATCTCCCATCTTTTTAAGTTGTGCCATAAAGCTCTTTTCTATCTGGTTTGATTGGCCTGTTCATTAGATACCTGATAAATCTTGAGCTGTTTTTTTGTACCAACATCACATTTACACTTCTTGGTTCTCTTTTAGTCCACATTTCATTCCCATATAAGGCAACACTTAACACCAAATGCTTTCACAAAAGAATTTAAAGTTTTTAGATTTGTATTCATTGTTCACAAGGTTAACATTTCACAAATGCTTTTTTATATTGCCACTCTGCATTTTGTATCCCTCTACTTTGTTCATTAGTAGATATTTTGGTGCCCAAATAAAAAAGTGACTATATTTTTAGGGTCTCATTTCCTTCTCTAGTACCCTCAGTATTGCCTAATTTGATTACAGTAGATTTCATTGCCCTGGTTTACTTTAGTTGTTCATCCTATAACTTCCCTTCAAGAAATTATCCATTCCTTCAGCTGCTTTTCAGCAGGTTTAGAACATTATCAACAAACATTAGTTTTTAATTTGCCCAAACTTCATTACCTTTTCCACATGACTTACAGTATTAAATACTGAGAGTGAACCGTACAAACCTTAATAAAATAGAATTATTACTGAAGTTAAGGGATAGGTTAAACAATTAGCTGTTGTGTGTTTGTGTGTTTGTGTGTTTGTGTGTGTGTGTGTGTGTGTGTGTGTGTGTGTGTGTGTGTGTGTGTGTGTGTGTGTGTGTGTGAGGAAAAAGGGGGGGGGGGCTTTGTTACATTCATAAAAGGGACTGACTGCATGCAATGGTTTGGTGGTTTGGAATATACATTAGGACAGGAGAAGTTAAATTGCTGTGTAACTGGTTCACCAGTTGACTAAATTTTGTTACCAGTTTGGCATTACCCAAAGCTGCATAGAATTCAGTAGATAGATTTAATGAATTTATTCACAAACTTGAGTGTATCCAGATGGCTCAACAGAATAATGTGCCCAGATATTTATCTGAATGTTAAACTTTGTTTTCTTTCATGTCTTATAATTCCTGAGATGTCGTACTCCTTTTTCCAGATACCATAATGTAATGTAAGGATGTGTGTGTTCATTGCTGTGCATATACATGGGTTAGCTCATTCTCTATGCCTTTTTGTCACTGCATCAGTTAACAAGACTGTTCCGTTTTGGTCGGGTAGCCTTTGTTGGAGAAGCATTTGTTCACTAAGAATTTATTTTGATTAGTGGCACTGCCAAGTTTTGTTTCTTTTTACTGTTTCTTATTGCTAGTTTCTTCTGGGATGGTTCTGGGGTTCCAGCTTTTATTTCTCTAAGCATGGGGATAGGTCATTTTGTAAACTTAGCACGTCTCTGCCTTATGATTGCTCAGTCATTGTATGCACAAAATGGAAAATTCACTTCAGAAAACCATAAAATTATAGGCAGAGTGGATGGCCAGTTCTTACCACTTGGAGGCGAAACTCTGTTACTGCTAATACACACAACAGTGGAAACATTAAACCTAGTGTTCTCACTGTTGTGTGTTCACTGGAATTTTGTCTCCTAAAGACAAGTATTGACTAGCTATTCTGTGTCAGTTGTTTACGGCATGAATAGCAGGGCATCCTGTTATATTATGGTATGACATACAGCATCATATCTGGCACACATTCTCCAGAGCTGGTGGTTAGCCGGTGTGACCGTACTAATAACTTTGTTACCCAAGTATTAACTAATTTCACACACTACTTGCAGTGTAAAATAATTTTGTTCTTGCACTTAGGCCCATGCCACAGAATGCTGAAACCTACTAGTGCAATACACAGTTAGAAAAACACACACACACACACACACACACACACACACACACACACACACAAAACAAACCTAGTATTATCATCCTGAAAGTTGTGATAAACTTGATAATTCTCCCCCTCCCCCAGAATATTATCTTTCCTGTTGTTAATGTTAGTTTTGTGTAAGACATTGGTCACTTTAGTCTGTTATGTCCAGTTGGTTGAATTAATGATCCTTGATGTTCCATGGCATGCTTATAACTTACTATACTAAGATTTTGTTGCATAAAGGCAATTGAAAATGAAAGTATATGGTATCCATCAGTTTATTGTTCTAAAACACGCAAGTTTATGTTTATACCAAATTGTATCCCACACACTAAATAATCGCTGTTCGAGGCTTGTTTCATATGAGGAAGAACAAATGTTTTACCTTACCATTAATAAGATTTATCTACATTTTTGTTAATTTTACGGTCTTCTTTAAGGAGAAATAATGTGTGCATCCCATATTGAAGAAATAAGTGAATCAGTCACCATGAATATCTCAACCAAAGTAAAATATAGTGTAATTGGATAAATAAACAAATGTACTTATGAAATGGCAGCAGGAGAACACAAACATATAGCTACTTAAATTTGCTAGCTTTTGGAACCAGTGGCCCCTTCTACTGGGAGAAGGGTTGAAGAAGAAGAAGAAAAAGAAGAAGAAAGACTGGCGGAGGAAAAGGACTGATAAGTAGATTTTTCATCTATCCAATTACATTATATTTTCTAAAATTAAATATTTTCATTGATATATCATCTCAAGATAAAATTCTGTAACCATAATCAGGTGCCTCTAACTTCTCTACTTCCATGTTTTGCCCATTCCGTATTTCTTGATAAATGATGAATGATGTAAATCATGTGCACAACAGAACTTGACCCTAAATTCCATGTGTGTGATCCAAATGCTTCCATACCAAATGCTTGCTTTTGCATCCCAGCTCTTTTCAGCCGGGTGATGTTCACACATTGTGAGCATGCTTAGACAATATCCGATATTGGAAAATTTCTCTATAGAAATTCGTGGAAGGCAAGCCAATTGAGCATGAGTTTAATGAACTCATAACTTATCAGGGGCTGAAAACTTCCTGTGAAGTGTTCATGTAGCATGCTAACTTATAGGGCCATACATACACCAACTTTACCATTGGTTGACCCACTGTGTCTTGTGAAAGACAGAAATTGAAAGTATTTGACATTATTTGATAGAATACATGCTCAGTTCTTAGGTGATCTATTGGTAATACCATTATTGAAATGAAACAGCTACTTGTGTTATTGAAATATGTTGTAATTAAACAAGAAAATGTTTCTCACATGACATAGTAATACAAATCATGACATCTCACATGATAGAGTAATACAACTGCTGCTTCTGGCTGAAACTTGTGTAAACTACTCACCAAACATGTTAAATTGGCCCTTTCAAAACAGCAAGGTTTGCTATGATGCAAATATACAGAGCAACAATCTGAGAACGGCACAACAGTTGCTGAGCAGTTCTATAATTAAAATGAAACTAAGCTTTTCATCTGAATGCTTGTAACATAACATAATCAAGAGATTTGACTGTGGAGAAGACTCATGTTATACAGTATCATAGAACACCAAGAAATAGTCACCAAGAATCATAAATTAAATAAAATTATGTAAATTTCTATCGTGGTGGATAGAAAAGAAACAGGGAATAATCCAATTTGCAAGATAATCGGAAAACACAAATCACCACATTTCACTCAAAAGTATAATTTTTTGGCGAAGCCAGTTGTTGTCAATAAAACATATGCTCTGTAGTGCTTTAACTGAAGAGTTTCATTATTTTTAAATTTCTTAGACATGTGCCAGCATATTTTGTTGTTAATGGAATTCGTGAGGTTAATAAGTTTGTTGAGAATTGGCTGTAAGACACACATACTGTAATACACATATCTGCAACCTTAGACTACATACCTTCTTCATTTAGAGTTGGCACCCTTGTCAAAGATTCAGAGTGGAGTTTCCAGTCTGTCAAGGATTTCAAATCCAAAATTAATCCTGTAACATTTTTTCTTCAAATTATGTTCCAACAAATAATGAATTTATTTTTTATATAATAATAAATTTATTTTTTTAAAAACAAAGATGATGTGACTTACCATACGAAAGCGCTGGCAGGTCGATAGAAAAAAGTGTTATATCCATATCATAAATTTATTTTTTTATTTACAAAGAAGTCCTGTAATGAATGTTTTTATGTATACACACACAAAGATATCTATTAAAGCTCAAAATAGTGAGTTACAAAATTTTGAAGATCCCCAATAGTAAAATCCCAAGTATACTCATGCACTGGACTTTGTTAAAATATCCTGCTCCTTGAAGACATTGTTTTACTTTCTGTGTAGCTATCAAACCTAACTATGCTTCCACAATTTCCTGTGAACATAAATCTTGGAAGATCTGGCTGAAGCACAGTGGATGTATTTATCTTGTACCACTGGCAAACACTTGCCACTCAACTGACAAACTGCCGTCTCTAATGACGTAACGTCACATCCTTCTTCACAATCTGAGCTGCTAAATTCAATGTCAAACTATAACTATCCTTTCTTGAAAGCATTGACTAAACAACAATATGGGAGAGAGACTGAAAGCATGCATTTTGTTGTTGAGTATTCAAAGCTGCACACAGTAAAAATGATATATGGTGGCAACCACCTCAACCAAACCAATGTAGTCAGGCTACAATTGTAGAGCAGGTGTTCTCTAGTGGCTGAACACTTAACTACCTGTGCTGAAATGGATATTTAAGCATTTTTTTAAAAAAAAAGCCTCTTCTGATTGAGTTGCTCATGTATATTCGGGATTCTAAGTTTCTGTCAAAGTAATAAAAATGAGGTAACGTGGGGTTTTATGTTAAGGTCATAGTATGAAAGCTTTCACGACCGGATGACATATCTTCTGGTAAACCTTCTGGGATGTAAGGTCGTGGTCCATGAAACTCTTGAGCTCCTAACGTTTCGTCCAGAGCTGCGCTGGACATCTTCAGAGGGGTGTTTCCCCTCCGGTGAGTCGGCAAGACTCTTGCCGACTCACCGGAGGAGAAACACCCCTCTGAAGATGTCCAGCGCAGCTCTGGACGAAACGTTAGGAGCTCAAGAGTTTCATGGACCACGACCTTACATCCCAGAAGGTTTACCAGAAGATTTATGTTAAGGGGTTAAAAAGAAAGCTTGAAGCATACTTAGTTGGATATTCTATTTGTAAACTGTTTGAATGTCCCAGATTCTCTGGCTATTTTTATTTGTATTTGTATGGAGTGTAGCCATGTATGGAAGTGAAACATGGACGATAAATAGTTTGGACAAGAAGAGAATAGAAGCTTTCGAAATGTGGTGCTACAGAAGAATGCTGAAGATTAGATGGGTAGATCACATAACTAATGAGGAAGTATTGAATAGGATTGGGGAGAAGAGAAGTTTGTGGCACAACTTGACCAGAAGAAGGGATCGGTTGGTAGGACATGTTCTGAGGCATCAAGGGATCACCAATTTAGTATTGGAGGGCAGCGTGGAGGGTAAAAATCGTAGGGGGAGACCAAGAGATCAATACACTAAGCAGATTCAGAAGGATGTAGGTTGCAGTAGGTACTGGGAGATGAAAAAGCTTGCACAGGATAGAGTAGCATGGAGAGCTGCATCAAACCAGTCTCAGGACTGAAGACCACAACAACAACATTTATTTGTCAACCATTGATCGTGTATATGATACAGGTTTCATCAGATATATACATAATACGTAAAGACAAATGCATTCTCAAGTACATATATACGTGATATATAACACAATAAACATTAAGTAGATAGAAAAATTAAAGGAATAAAATTATGTGTCACAATATACTACTTATACTAACATACAGCTTGTCACTTATCTAAAACAAATTTTCAATAGTGCTACATACCTTTGCACATTGGTTTTAGTTTCTACCTATTTCATTTAAATGGTCACTGTACGGTAATAGTTTTTGAAGTGTCTGCTGTAACAATGTGTCCGAAGCTGCCCATTTCAGATGCTTCTTAAATGTTCTTTAGGTAACTTATTTAACTTGTGGTATTCAATATTGTTTTGTTTCTCTTCTTGTGTTTGTTTCTGGCATTCTCTGTTCCTTATGTTATGTTACTGTATAGAACTGTTTGTGGCATATTGACAGACTTTTCCTGATATTCACTAATGTTTGGAAAATGTATTGGCAGGGGACAGGAAAGATCCCCAGCTCTCTTAAATAATTCCAGCCATCAAAGACCCTTGTTGTCTCCAATTATTATTTGAAGGGTTCTCCTTTGTAATTTGAATGAGCTTTCTGTAAGTTCTGTCTATTTGTGCCCCATAAAATTACACCATATTTAGTAGCTAAGTGAAGATATGCATAACAGTTTACTTTGAGGCAATTACAGTTACACCCTCTGAGCACAGCATGCAGATGAAATTCTTTCTCCTTGTTGAATTTTCTCTCCAGTTCAGTTAGTTACCTGTATTCATCCCAAAAATTCTTGGTATTTACACAGGATACCAAATCACCATTTAAATTTAATTTATTATTGGTCTTATTTTTGTTTACATAGAAAGTTGTACAGTGTGCCTCCATGTTGAGTACTACGTTATTCTTCTCTGACCACTTGCGTACATCTTCTAGCATGTCATCAGCTTTGCACAACTGTAGCTTTGGTGTCTTATGTGTTTACACGTTACTTCCTTTGGCAAAGACAATTTTATCTCCCTATGGGAGTCTTTTGATCAGAAGCAATACTGGGTCCAGTATACTCTCCTGTGGGACTCCTTTGTTGATATATTTGCTGTCTGATGATTTTCTCTACAACTGACATCTGTATTGGTCTATAAGATGTCTGCTGTATTCTCCGTTCACGAGATATGAATGGAGCCACCTGTTTATTACTCATCTCATTTCTAGGCCTCTGACGTGTAGTGAAGTATTTTGTGATTTACTTTATCAAACAGTTGCATGAATAACTTTTTACAAAATACTGTTATGCCCTTGCATGTTTCCAGGGCCTCCATAATTATTTTAATAAATTCTTCTATTGCTGCTTCTTTACTACTGCCCTGTCTGAATACAGATAATGATTTTACTAGCAAATTATATTTATTAAGATAGACTTCAGGATTGCCTTTCATGACTGTTTGTTATTTTTGAAAGTGAAGACAATAGACTGGTCTGTAGTTTTCTGTATCACACTTTTTGTGTGCTGGCAAAACTCTGGCTTGCGTTAAGCTCTCATGAAAGGTACCTGAACTGAATTATAGGTTTATAATGTGTGCTTGGAGCCCAGTTGCTCCTTGAACTTGAACACTGGAACTTCATCTAACCTTGAGGATTTTTTATTTTGTAATCATACTTAAAAACCTCATTCATCATGGGGAGATTAATGTTTGTATTAAAATAAACTTCCTGTCTCAGTTTGAAGGAAACAAAATGAATGTTTCTGTAAAGAAAAACCTCACCTCTGTGAAGTCGTGCTATGGTTTAACTGTGAATGAATAGTAGTATACATGAAATAGCAACAGTTTCTATAAGTTTCTGTAATAGTAAGTTTTTCTTCTAGTTGATTTTTCACAGCCAGTCAGTAATGCTCACATTCAATAATGTAAGCGGATAATACTGCTAGATGTTTGAAAATAACACAGATGCAGTTTATACACCCCCATCCCCACGCCCCTCTGACATTCTAATTCTCATATTCCTCATCCATGAAAATTCTTGTTCCTGATGGAATCAACAAAATAACAACCAAGAAAACAAAGTAAATTAGTACAGTGAACACAACAATCTGTTGCTAGAGTACTCACGCAACACCAAACCAGCAATTAATAGTGCAGAAGTAAACAATTACAATCACCAGTACAATGCATTCTTGCTGAATCGCTTGGGAAAACGTGAAGAGGTTATGGAAAGCTACACAATGCTGCCTATTGTAAGTATGCATGCTTCTCAAATCAATAAAGTTGATTTACATGAGAATTCAAAAAGTTACTGATAATCTTTATGAATCAACTGACCCTTCAAAAGAAAATTGAGAGGAGGTATGCCAACAAGAAAAAGTGAAGACTTGGCAGAACATCTCAAACAAACAATAATAAAGAACAATAAGTGTTACAGGTACTGGTAAAGAACTGGATACGTTTTGTGGAGAGGAAGCGGTGTGGTTTCATTTAGGCAGAGTAAAAAAAATGGCAAAACAGTCAAAAATGTAACTGCTTTCTTGGAAAAGTTTTCCCTAGATCACAAGAACTTTGCAGTTGAGAAACTCAAGTGCAAAGGGATTTAATTGCAGTTCTATATTAAGTGTTGAAAGGATATATTAATGGATTTTTCTGTGTGGCCAAAAAATTTAGTTAAGAGGTTTCTTATTCAATAGGAAGTGCAGCTTTCTAATTCAGTAGTTATTCCAGAAGAAAATGTGCCAGACCAAGTCAAACCAGATGTTTTGTACATCAGTGAACTCTAGCTGGCAGAGCAGGAAGGGGATTATTATAGACGTGTGGGATATCTTAATGAAGGATTTAAAATACCATCAAAATTGATCAGTTAGTTAAAATGTGTATTGATGAAACTTGGTCGCATAAAGACACTGGTAGGAGAAACTGGAGATTTTAAGGTGTACGCTGGACTGAGACAAGGGGATGCCATTTCACCTATTTTATTTAACCTTGCCCTAGAGAAGATTGATAGAGAATTTTCTAAAACCAGTCCACAAGGGATTCAGCTGCAAGATGTGAACATTACAAGACTTGCCTATGCAGATGATGTAGCACTAGTAAGTAGTTCCAAAAGAGAATTAATCAGAATGATGCAAAATTACTACAAAATTGCTGAGAAAACAGGATTACATGTTAATGATGAAAATACAGAATACCTGCCCATAAGTAAGAAAACCAGAAAAGATGCACCTCTAACTGTAGATGGATTCAATTTCAAGACCACTTAAAGTACCTAGGAAGTATTTTTAGTAACAACAACAGAACATATATAGAAATAGATGCCCATTTATCAACATCAAACACTTTTTAGTTTCATCAAAATTCTAAGAAAAAGATCACTTAGCAGCAACTTCAAAATCTGCTTATATCAGTCGACCATTATACCTGTGATGTTATATGGATGTGAAACATTAATATTTAGAAAGAAAGATGAAGAAAAACTGTTAATATTTGAAAGAAAAGTACTAAGGAAAATTTTTGGACCTCTATACGACGAAAATAACATGGAATGGAGAATAAGAAGAAATGAAGAATTAAGAGGGCTGTACAAACACCGTAACATCGCCGAAGTGCTCAAGAGGAGAAGGTTGAATTGGGCAGGCCATATAGCAAGAATGAAAGAGAATAGACTACCTAGAATGGCATTCAGCAGAACAATAGAAGGAACAAGAAGAGGGAGACCCAGAACCAGATGGCGGGATAACATTCGGAAGACACAATGAGGATGAACAGCAGCAGCAATTGGACAAACAGCGCATTGGACAGGCAGAAGTGGAAGAGGCTCATAGAGCAGGCGTATGGTCGATAAGGCCCTTGCCACATGTAAATTAAGTAATTAAAGGAATACCTTAAAACGGGAAGTGAATTGTATCATAAAAAAGCTGTTCATGATGAGGTATCTGTTTGTGTTAACAACAACAGTGTGTGGAAGTTGATCTCAGAAGTTCTGTAACTCTGGATTTAGAGTTGGCCGCTTTAAAATTGTGTGATGCAAATATTGTTGTGTTCATAAATATGCACTTTGATAATTTTCTCACCATAGATGGACAGATGTTCATGCTATCTAATGTGCGTGAATTCAAAAATTGTGCTGTGTAGTGACCTCATCATCCATTTAAGAGAAAGCAGCATTATAGAGAAAACATTAAAGTACTTGGCGAGTAGCTATGGGTTGTATGTTGCTAAGCATGAGGAGAGGTGTGCCTCGACACTGTCATCACCAACCTAAACATGTGGGACTGCAAAATAAGTATGGTGGGTCCATTGATAGCAGATCATCAAGCATAAGTTTCCACCTAAATAGTCAAAGGAACCTGCATAGAAAAGCCAGTATGTCGTATTTCTGACTATACATTCAGTAAAAGGATTATAATGGAGAAATTAATAAACATCTTCAAAAGTATGCTTTCCAGCGCTTTTTGGGTATCTGAAGTTGTAGGACTGGGACCAAGTGAAGCTTTTAAATATATTTTACAGCTCCTCAAAATAAATTTTGATGGCTGTTTCCCATTAGTAACCGTAAAGTGTCTTCTAGATAACTTACAAAATAGAAGAAAAATAGCCAGACAAAGTTTGGTATAGTCCCAAGTTTGAAAACATAGAGTGTTGTTTTGCTGCTAAATGACCAGTTAAAACAGCAACAGACGCCAGGGCCAAAGATACATTTAATTCTCATTATCTGAAAGCTAAAAGAATCTACATGAAGTAAGTAGAAGTAGCCAAGAAGGTATATAATGCTTGGTTTGTCTCTGAAGCCCGCAACTTGTGCAAAGCAGCATTGGAACCAGTTAATTAATACAGAAAAAGACCCACTGTCCCGTTAAATGCTCATACCCATTATGATTTTAACAAATAGTTTATTATCTTGTTGGGATTGATGTAGCATAAGTGCCAGAGCTAGAAATTGATATTACTAGCAATATAAGCGTAAGCAGTAAATAGATGTGCCTTAACCAGGTGGAAGAAAGTGCTTTGAGAGGGCAGAGGTATATTATAAAAGGTGCCCTGTTAGCACGCACAGAATTTGTACTGGCAAAGACTGTACCAGTGTATAAAAAAGCTACCAATTTCTATCATACCTGTACTAGCAAAAGTGATAGAAACAATAATGAAGAAACAACTGTTACGTTATTTTGAAGACAACAATCTCTTCCTGGATAAGTAGGAGGGATTTAGGTGAGGGGACTGTACCTTTACTGCAGTGCTTGATGCAATAACAAAATTAATGGAAGCATTGGAAGAAAAGAACTACATGCCTTTAGTTCTTTGTGATCTAATCAGGACATTAGATTGCATCTGTAATAAGATACTTTTGGAAAAATTAATACCTTAAGGTGTAAAGGGTGTCATTTTGAGATTGTCATCTTACCTAAGAGACAGGCGGGAGAGTGTTTGTATCCAGGGAGCAATGTCGTGTGAAATAGTACTTGAACACTGTGTACTGCATGGCTCTGTACTTGGCCCTCTGCTGGTTTTAATATTTGTCAGTGACTTAAGTTGTGATTGTCATACTCTGCTCTTTGCAGATGATACAACATTAACAACTAAGGGTAGAAATTAAGCTGAGGCACTAAAGGATGCTCAAATTGTGTTTGAAGTAGCCAAAAAGTGGTTCAAAGAAAGTAAAATTGAACTAAATGAAGACAAAACCCACAAAATATTATGCAGGTTTGGTGACTGTGGACTCTCAGCAAATGTTGATAGTGTCAAACTCTTGGGAAGCACAATTGACAATAAGTTGACGTGGACTGAATACGTTGCACATTTGTGTTCCGAGCTCTCTTGAGAAATTTATCTCACGAAACTTAGATGTTTGATAACAGATCACAATATATTATGCCCTGTTCCACAGCTACATCACATATGGATCACTGCTGTGGAGACAAGAAATTTCTTCCAGCAAGAAATTTGACCACTGTAGACCCATTTCCAAGCAGTTGGGAATAATGGCAATATTCAAGCACTATTTTTTCAACTCTCTTGCCTACAGAAAATAAAGTATCCTTCTGCAAGACATGAAGTTCACAACTATGACACACAAAATAAGGCTGACTTTGATATTCTACGCTGTCACCTAAGTGAGGCGAGGCACTGGACAGTTTTCTGACAGCAGCCCTGCATTGAGCACACAGATCTAACTGCAGTCAAATTTGCTGTCATCCTGTTGTGACACCGTCATGCAGATGGTCAGTAGAAAGTCTGATATCTTGAACATGGAATTTCTGCTGGTTGCTGGTGTCCTTTACGTATCTCTTCTTGCATCGGGCACATTATGAAAATGGCCAAAGCATGTGACTGATATTTCCAGTCATATATCTGCTTTCAAACTCTGTAACAAACATAATCAAAGTAAGGGCCACCTACATCACACTTTGCTTATCTGCGCCAAAAATGGTTGTAGATAAATAATTTGATCCAGGTAGCTCTTTCATTGTAACAAGTGAACCTTTATTGTTGACTTTAAGAATTTATTTTTTATGATCAGACCTTCATGATCAAATTTCTGACCAATAGTTAAATATCTGCTGAAATTGCATGTGTGATAAATTGTGCTTGACCTATGTTTTTAAAATGTTACAGTAACTATGGATACCTTCCTCCATTGATACTATTAATTGTTTGAGAGAGGTTTTTTTCAGTTGCTGCTGAAATCCAGTAATGAACACCGGTTGCCATGAATCTTCACCAGCTGTTTAAATTTTATTTATTTTCATTACCAGTTTGACTGTATGCCTGTTCTCAAATCGGAATTGTGCAATTACTGCGTTATCAAAGTTTAAAGCATCTGATTAGTTAGTGAATGAAAACACTACAGTGTACATGATGATAAAATCTATGCCATAAGTGTGCAGTAATTGTGTGAACTCCACTTGAAAATAAGTTTACCATGTGAAATCAGTTCAAGTAGTGTTCAATATTTAAATTATGGACCTGACATGGGTGGTAGTTGATGTCGATTATTGGATTTTGAATAACACTAATCTTTTTTCCATGAATTTAAATGCATTAGTAGCAGTTTCTTTATCTAGGGTTTTTCCTCATTCTGTTTATGAAGTTCTATTGCATATTACTCCTAACTTTAAAAACGGATCTAAATGCTCACACTCCTCCTTATTCTTGTTACTAGACATAGATTGTGGCAAATCTGGAAGCAGCATTATGTTTAAACTTGTTTAGGAATTAAATCTAAGGAGTTTTATGCATGCATCTCTCACATTTCGATTTTAATCTTAATGACTTTGATGTCAACAGGACATCAAACATACTTCTGTTATGATCTGATGATGTATATGTAATACATTCTGTCAAAATGGTTGATTGTTGCATATTATTCTGTATTTCATTCTTGCATGTCCATTCAGGTTGCAAAGAACAAATAAGGAAGGTACAAGTAGCCGTGAGAGGACTGCTGCTTTTGGTTTGATCTTGCAACAGAGTACAACAGTACCCCTTAGCGAGCATGCGCCAACATTGCTGCCTAGTACGGGTACGAACACCATGCCTGCCACTGCCACAGGTAAGTGTGTAAGAAAATAATTCCTGTGTTGATGATAAGTAGAGCAAAGCAAAGGTCATGAATTGTTTATTTAGGGTGTAAATAAAGCCACAATATTTTCCATTCACAGAAGTGTAGTGGCCAGTAAGTTCTGAGACTAGATTGAGCTGCCTAGTACAGGCTCCACAAACATCTGCTCCCAGCTAGTGTGTGAACTGTTGTGAATACAGGGGAATCTTGCTTTTCTCAATCCCCTTTTCTCTCTCACTGCTTTTTCCCAGACCCTCCGCTCAAAAAGTATGATGTGTTGTCTATCTAAAGAACTTTCCACTGATAATTTAGTTGATTGTGTTGCAGCTAGAATACACTTGGGAAGTAATGCTTCCAAAGTAAACACACGGAACCCCCATGAAAATGTAGCAGAAATAATCTTTTGACAAGGGGTTACTTAACTCCCAACGAAACAGAGAACATAAGTGTAAATGATGCTGCTTTCAATTATTCAAAGGTGGTCAATAAAATCTTATTGCAGTGCCTGACAAAAAAAGATGAAGCGCACAGAATACATGGTCAGATGTCAATCTAACTTCATACTCGGCCACCCAGCCGGCAGGCATTTAAATGATCAGTGTTGCAATTCTCTCTGACAAGTAAAATGGCTACCACACTGCATTTGTATCGTTCATGTTTAGCATCGTTGCCAGGCATGTTTGCTTATAGAAAGAGCTTGAACAGTGTCCGCTGGTGAGTGATCATTATGGAGGACTCGGATATTCCGTATACTCTTGTGAGGCAGTGTTATCAGCACCTGCCAGAGTTTAAAAAGGGGCTTCAAATCATACAAAATCCAGACTTTTAGGGCATTCAGATGTCACAGTGCCCCAATGTTGAACTTCTTGGGGCTGTGATGACAGGCATACTCGTTAATGCCACAAGGGAGGATCATTGTATTGTGCATGAAGCACATTATACCCCTCCTCATATCCACCTGTCATTTGAGAACAAGTAATGGACCACCTGCAACATTGTGTGTCTTCTTGCACCATTTAGTCAAGACTAGCAGCAGTTGTACTATAGAATTACTGTCCCATGTGTAGGTTGTAGGCTGCTGTAGCACCACAGCACAAAGAGCTGTGTTTGGAGTAATTTCCATGACTGGGAAGTACGGACTGCTTATCGATGACATCACATTGTTTAGAGCGGCACATCATGGTTCTGTACTACCTTGAATGACCATCGTTGGTGAGGACGGTGGTGACCTGGTCAGAGGTCTCATTTTTCCAGAGTTTGGGAGATGCGCAGTGGTGTTAATTCTACTGTCATAATCAGAGAAGCCATTGGTTATGTCTTCATGCCCAGCTGGTAGTGATTAAAGGAATTTTGACAGCACAACAGTGTGCCGCAGATATACTGCTTCCTCTTGTGTTACCTGTCATGTAACATTATGGGGGTGCCACATTTCAGTGGGACAGGGCTTGTCCACACGTGGCAAGTGTCAGTGAATTATGTGCATGATGTTGAGGTAGTGCCTTGGCCAGCAAGATTGTCAATTCTTTCTCCGATAGAAAATGCGTGGGACCAGATCAGTCAACAACTCCGTCCCAGTTCAGTATCCAGAACATTGAGGACCATTTAAAACAGTTGTAGAAATAATCAATGCATGTTTTCAGGCCAGAGGTGTTGCAGTGTCCTTAAATTCCTGTTGTCACAGCTTCTAATGTTTGTGCTGTTTGTTTGTAATGAAGGTCATGGCAACAGACTGATCTGGCGCGTATGTTGTGTTCTAAGTTGGGTTGAACAATGATAGGTTGGTTGTGGTTATGCATAGCCAACAAAGCTAGGCTACATTTGATGAAGAGTTCAAGTAACTAAACAGAAGACCATTGGTGGTCACTGATTGTGTGTGTGTGTCTCACAATAATTTACCATTTTGGCTATATATCAAGTATCGCAGATTGTGTCCATAGCTCGTGGTCTAGTGGCTAGTGTTGTTGCCTCTGGATCATGCGGTCCCAGGTTTGATTCCTGGCAGGGTTGGGGACTTTCTCTGCCTGGGGACTGGTTGTTTTTGTTATCATCATCATCATCATCATCGTTCGTGGCAGTGGCTACATTGGACTGTGAAAAAATTGGGTTGTGTAAAAATTGGGACATCGTACAGGTGCTGATGACCACACAGTTGAGTGCTCCAGCAACCAAACTTCGTCATCACAGATTGTTTTATGTTATGTTACATATTGTGCCTACTTTTGTGGTTCCAGCAGGTTTGATTTTATGTTTTTAATTTTTTTTAATAAAATGAATCATTGCTCATTTTTTATTTGTTGTTATCGGAATTTGACAGAATTGCCTCCAGTAATTGCTGTGAAACACAACGCTCATGCTGTTATGTAGGCTACATTCAGCTACTTCTTGCACACATCCCTGATGTAGACTCTGACAGAAAAATTTTACTTGGTAGAAGTCACTACCTAGAAGTAATGTCAGACAGCTCAAATGCCTTTGGAAAACATATTTAACCAGTGTGTTAAGGCGTATTATATCAATATTTTGTTTCTTTTTGTTACCGAAGTTCCTCTCTTAAACCTTGAATAGGTGATCATTCAAATGCGTCTGGTGGCAAGCTACATAGTTTTGCATGCGGATGGCTGATACCACTGTTTTTGGGATTAGTGATTTACATTCTAAGCAAATTTTCATGCAGTTCTGAGCATTAGGGGGTTGTACACTTTGCTTACAACCATCATACTAATATCAGTTCAATAATGCAAACCGTACATGGGCTCACATCAAGGACTTTCCAAAGAACAAAAAAGTGCACAGGTACACTTTGAAATCCTAACACAGAGCAAAGTAAATAATCACCAGCCCAGTGTAATGCATGAAACATCTGGAAACTCAAAGGAAAGCATTGGAAAATGGATGTGGTCAAGAAAGAAATTGTAGAATGTCTTACATCCGTTCCTTAAGAGAGCACTTATAATCGGAATAGGTCATGACTGAAGATCCACCAGACATCTTACTCTACTTTGACAACCATCCAATATTTTACCAGTACATCAACTTGTTCGATTACAACAGCAGACAAGGGAAATACTGATTTTAACAGGTTAGAGGTTGAAGATCCATTTCTGGTATAACATTAACTTTTCGTTCTTTCATTCAGAGGGCAAATTGAAATCTACAAGGAAAAAATGTGTTGGTGCAATGAACAGCACTGGGAAAAGTCTACCCAGCATGTATTTCAAAGTATGGACAGGTAATGAAAGCAAATTTATTGACACTTCAATACAATCTATATTGCACAAAGGGCAGCCCACCTTTATTAAAGGAAACTGAAAATACCTTGAGAAAAATGGTCAATTACACTAATGAACTAGTTAATACAGGTAGTCAAAATAAACTGCATTAAAAAAGCATTTCCAGCATTTAATGACTATGTGCATGGATTGTTGGAAATTGAAATCTGATAGGGAACCTAGAAAATCTGAAAAGGGAAGTGCAGTATCATAGGACACAGTAGAGTGAAATGGAAAGAAGATAGAGATTTCTGGTCAGATGAGTATAGGGTGATGCCAACAGCATCAGAGAAAGATATAATGGGAAATATTCATTGAGAATAGGTACATAGATAAGACAGAGAGGGAGTTACTGTGAATAGTTGAGTGATCAGTGATACAATTCTTCTCACAAGACTTGACAGAAAACCTTAGCTAACAACAATACTTAAAGTATACACATTGTTACATCTCAACCAGAAGGGGGGAGGGGAAGGTGAGTAAGTATGAGGGCATTGAATACCAAACTGATTGTAACAAAATATTAGGGGAAGGAATAGAAGACAGAATTGTGGGACAATGAGCTTGTCTATAGTAATGAGAGGAGAAACGCTTATTGAGTTCTGCTGTACATCCCAGCTAATAGGAACAAATACTAGCTGGATTACTGGATTGTATGGTGAATCCAAGAGCAGATATACAGGGTGTTGAGAAATTCCCATTACAAACTTCTAGGACATGTACAGGAGAATGAGTACATAATATTTTGAGTACAAACTCATCTCCAGAAACATTATTTCTGCGGTACGACTGTTTCAATTCAGATGTTTAACTCATTCACTTCTGTGTGAGGAACTGAGTTAGGCGTGAGACAGTACAGTTGTTAGGTAACGTTCCGAAGGGAAACATAACAAAACATCCATTTATCAGTTAAGCAAGTTTGTTTGTATTAACACTTAAACATTAGGTATGTGCGTTATTCCACAACAAGAAAGAACCCAGCATACTATACATACAGAACAGTACTGATGCAGTACAACAGTGGTTTGATGTGGCAACCACCAGAGTCTTTACAGATATTGTACCTATGAAGCACGTTCTGGTAAACGCTCGCCATCTCATGTGACGCCTCTTCATTTTCTAATGTAGCAGCCAGAACACATATCAACATATCTTCCTCTGTGTCTTCATGAGATGCATAAGACAGAAAGCTTAGATAACATTCCATTAAAATTTGTAAAATCATAGAGGGAAGCAGCAGTCGAACATGATTTGAGTTTGTGGAATCTGAACTTGAAACACAACATGGTTCTTTCAGGAAAAATATCATACACACTGTCCTGAAGATGTCAAAAGCCACAAAATGTGAGAACTATCACACAGTCAACTTAACAGCCAATGCATTTGAGTTGCTGATGAGTACAATGTACAGAAAGATGTAGAAGAAAATTGGAGATCTGTTAGATGACAATCAGTTTGACTTCTACGTCTACATCTACATCCATACTCCGCAAGCCACCTGACGGTGTGTGGCGGAGGGTACCTTGAGTACCTCTATCGGTTCTCCCTTCTATTCCAGTCTCGTGTTGTTCGTGGAAAGGAGGATTGTCGGTATGCCTCTGTGTGGGTTCTAATCTCTCTGATTTTATCCTCATGGTCTCTTCGCGAGATATACGTAGGAGGGAGCAATATACCGCTTGACTCTTTGGTGAAGGTATGTTCTCGAAACTTCAACAAAAGCCTGTAGCGAGTTACTGAGCGTCTCTGCTGCAGAGTCTTCCACTGGAGTTTATCTATCGTCTCCGTAACGCTTTTGCGATTGCTAAATGATCCTGTAATGAAGCGCACTGCTCTCCGTTGGATCTTCTCTCTTCTATCAACCTTGTCTGGTACTTAACCCACACTGGTGAGCAATATTCAAGCAGTGGGTGAGCAAGTGTACTGTAATTTACTTCCTTTGTTTTCAGATTGCATTTCTGTAGAATTTTTCCAATGAATCTGTCTGGCATCCTCTTTACCGTCGATCAACTTTATATGATCATTCCATTTTAAATCACTGCTAATGCCTACTCCCAGATAATTCATGGAATTAACTGCTCCGAGTTGCTGACCTGCTATATTGTAGTTAAATGATAAAGGATCTTTCTTTCTATGTATTTGCAGTACATTACACTTGTCTACATTGAGATTCAATAGCCATTCCCTGCACCATGCGTCAATTCGCTGCAGATCCTCCTGCATTTCAGTACAATTTTCCATTGTTACAACATCTCGATATACCACAGCATCATCCGCAAAAAGCCTCAGTGAACTTCCGATGTCATCCACAAGGTCATTTATGTATATTGTGAATAGCAACGGCCCTACGACACTCCCCTGCGGCACTCCTGAAATCGCTCTTACTTCGGAAGACTTCTCTCCATTGAGAATGACATGCTGCGTTTTGTTATCTAGGAACTCTTCAATCCATTCACACAATTGGTCTGATAGTCCATATGCTCTTACTTTGTTCATTAAACGACTGTGGGGAACTGTATCGAACACCTTACAGAATTCAAGAAACACGGCATCTAGCTGTGAACCCCTGTCTATGGCCCTCTGAGTCTCGTGGATGAATAGCGCAAGCTGGGTTTCACACGACCGTCTTTTTCGATACCCATGCTAATTCCTACAGAGTAGATTTCTAGTCTCCAGAAAAGTCATTATACTCAAACATAATATGTGTTCCAAAATTCTACAACTGATCGACGTTAGAGATATAGGTCTATAGTTCTGCACATCTGTTCGACGTCCCTTCTTGAAAACGGGGATGACCTGTGCCCTTTTCCAATCCTTTGGAATGCTATGCTCTTCTAGAGACCTACGGTACACTGCTGCAAGAAGGAGGGCAAGTTCCTTCGTGTACTCTGTGTAAAATCGAACTGGTATTCCATAAGGTACAGCGGCCTTTCCTCTTTTGAGCGATTTTAATTGTTTCTCTATCCGTCTGTCGTCTATTTCGATATCTACCATTTTGTCATCTGTGCGACAATCTAGAGAAGGAAGTACAGTGCAGTCTTCCTCTGTGAAACAGCTTTGGAAAAAGACATTTAGTATTTCAGTCTTTAGTCTGTCATCCGCTGTTTCAGTACCATTTTGGTCACAAAGTGTCTGGACATTTTGTTTTGATCCACATACCGCTTTGACACAAGACCAAAATTTCTTAGGATTTTCTGCCAAGTCAGTACATAGAACTTTACTTTCTAATTCATTGAACACCTCTTGCATAGCCCTCCTCACACTACATTTCGCTTCGCGTAATTTTTGTTTGTCTGCAAGGCTTAGGCTATGTTTACGTTTGCTGTGAAGTTCCCTTTGCTTCCGCAGCAGCTTTCTAACTCAGTTGTTGTACCACGGTGGCTCTTTTCCATCTCTTACGATCTTGCTTGGCACATATTCATCTAACGCATATTGTACGATGGTTTTGAACTTTGTCCACTGATCCTCAACACTATCTGTACTTGAGACAAAACGTTTGTGTTGAGCCGTCAGATACTCTGTAATCTGCTTTTTGTCACTTTTGCTAAACAGAAAAATTCTTCCTACCTTTTTTAATATTTCTATTTACGGCTGAAATCATCGATGCAGTAACCGCTTTATGATAGCTGATTCCCTGTTCTGTGTTAACTGTTTCAAATAGTTCGGGTCTGTTCATCACCAGAAGGTCTAATATGTTATCGCCATGAGTCCGTTCTCTGTTCAACTGCTCAAGGTAGTTTTCATATACAGGAAAGGCACCTGGGTTGCCATTCCAGTGTCATGTTTGATAATGCAAGCAGTGCTTAAGAAAGATACTAGGACACTTCTTTGTGCTTTGTCGACCTAGAAAATGCTAGATGCTAGACATTAGAAATTCTCAAAAGTAATGAAATAAGCTATAGGGAAAAATGCTAGATGCTAGACATTACAAATTCTCAAAAGTAATGAAATAAGCTATAGGGAAAGACAGGTAAAGTAAAAGAAGTAAGGGGGAACAATAATAACTGCAGACAAAAAACAGAGTTTGGATTAAAAATGGCATAAGATAAGGTTGCAGTATTTCTTTTCTGCTATTCAAACCTGTACCTTGATGAAGCAGTGACATAAATAAAAGAACTTTTCAGTAGGGAGATAAAAATTAATATTAAAGGGCTCTGACATCAAGAAGTTGCCACAATAGAGGAACTTGTGGCAGGATGCATCAAAGCGGTCAGAGAAGGATGACTCGAAAAGATAATTTAATCAAAATGGTAAAGAGTGGATTGATGTTGATACATTCAGATTTTCTGTATTTCTTCAGATGAGGTGTTGTTCTAGAGAATGGGTATCTGAATTGCAGAATATGTATACTCTATCAGAAAATCATCAGTATAATCCAGTGAGTTTTATTTACGCCATCTTGTATTAGGAAGCACTTATTACTTGTCAGTGTTACATCTTTTAATGAAAACTGTTTGCAACGTGACAAAGTGTAAGCCTATATCTTCTGACTTCTTGTGGAATGAGAACAGTACCCATACAGTAATTAAATTACAACACAGAATGTATGAAAGATTGTGACAACTAACCATTCACCTCGAGATGAAACTTGGTTGGCATCCACACACACACACACACACACACACACACACACACACACACACAGAGAGAGAGAGAGAGAGAGAGAGAGAGAGAGAGAGAGAGAGAGAGAGAGAGAGAGAGAGAAGATAATGGTCACCAGCATCTGAAATGGCTTTATTTTTCCCTGCGTTAGTACAGCAAGAAAAGAACATATGAGGGGAAGCCATCTAAACTTAATTCGTCATATTCCCACCCTGAAATACCACTTCCCACGAGAAAATCAATGATTCCCATTTAACCTTACCATCAATCTCTTGTGGCTTCCATACCAAACAAGACAGCACAGTACTGAAAACATTTAACTCTTTTTAATGGTAGTCAATTCACTATACAGTTACCCAAATCATTAAAATCAAATGTCAGGGCTGTTGAAAAGAACTTAGCTGATTTCCTATTCCATCATGTTCCTTGCCTCCTCCTTGTAACTTCTCTCTTGCTGATGTACTTCACCTCACACTTCCAGAAGGCTTCCTCCCCCCACCCTCCAAGGGCAAAGAAAGTACAAGCCACAAACATCTTCTCTAAACTCCTAATTTTTTATTAACTTGTCCTCTAATTTTGTATCTCCTGCTGAAGCTTGTAGAGCAATGATTGAAAAAATGTGAAAAAATGTCTCCACATTACCATATTGTACATATGCAAAAGTAAATCTCTGACCAGCAAGTACATATTTTTCACAGTTACTAAGTGATATTTATGAACCAAGCATTCCTTAGTGGTCTGTGTTTCTAGTGCTGAAGTTCGCATATTTTTGATGAAATTTTGTCATATACTTCTTGTCGTTACCACTAGCCTTCTTCACCTTTCTTACAGATAGTATCAATGAAATTAGTTTTTCAGGTGCCTCTAACAAATGCAGTAGAAATCATTGAAATGCTGTGCACTCTGATATGTGAGAAGCTATCACTTTACATTCACTCTGTTCAATGTATTATATGTTTTTGTGCGGTAATTGTTTTGTTATTAGTAATGTTGACACTTGTCAGATCTCTAAACCTTTGGTAAATGTTTTAGGGTCCCACCATAAATTTCATCAAGCTTGTTAAAAAAAAAAAAGTCGAACACATCTTTGTGGTTAAACTGTATCTATTTTCATACGTGCAGTTACCCTTAAAGCTGTACTTTTTGTTCAAGACAAAATACTTGCTGATGTGCCAGTAAAGGTACTAATAGATACACACTCTGCTTGTATATTGGCTTTTTATTAATTTGTTGTGTAAGATTGTGATATGCCCCATTAAAAACTGTTTTAAATATGAATTTCAGTGTTATCTTATCAGTAGAAAAATGATATTGATCTGCAATAATACTGTGCATCATTGTGATATTGACTATACATTAATTAATAGAGGGAAACATTCCACATGGGAAAAATATACCTAAAAACAAAGATGATGTGACTTACCAAACGAAAGCGCTGGCAGGTCGATACACACACAAACAAACACAAACATACACACAAAATTCAAGCTTTTGCAACAAACTGTTGCCTCATCAGGAAAGGGGGAAGGAGAGGGAAAGACGAAAGGATGTGGGTTTTAAGGGAGAGGGTAAGGAGTCATTCCAATCCCGGGAGCGGAAAGACTTACCTTAGGGGGAATAAAGGACAGGTATACACTCGCACACACACTCATATCCATCCGCACATACACAGACACAAGCAGACATTTTTAAAGGCAAATTGTCAGTTAATACCCATCTTAGAATTTTATAGTCTTGTGAGGTGTATTGCTGAAGAGTGTTACTGTATTTCTGTATGGTTCCTAATAGATTTCATGGTGCTTACCTTAAATAGTCTATGAAGCTCCACTTTCTGCCAAGAGTTGGCCTTCTGCTCATTCCACATTTAGTGAAAACATACAATACAGAAATTTTTTAGTGTGTGTGTATTTATGGGGGGAGAACATTGGTTAGAGTGAATATAATTCTGCTGTTATTTCAGTGCAAAAATTGTGATATATTGGAGCCAATTAAAAATAAAACTGCTCTTACGTAGCAGTTTTTTTTATGTAGTTGGAAAAAAAGCTATTTGTCACGAATATTTATACTCGGTTCCAAATGTAATTCATTCCTAGGTGCTTGTCACTGCACTGCTCTCAGCATAATAGTTAGCCAGAAATTTGTTACAGTCACTGAAATCCAAGGTTAGCAACATATTGGTGTGTTTCCTGCTTGATGTGTGCCAAGTCTCAATTAGGAGAAAGCTGTAACTTCTCCAACAGGCATGATAAACATAATTTCTTGTGCATGGAAATACAGGTACAAACACAACTAAGGCAATTCTGGTCACCATTCCAGTAAAACCAATAGTGCCTCGGCCCACAATGAGGAGTTCGATAGAGGGGCTGAACCAAGAGATAGAGAGGCTAGTGCTGAAAGCTGGAGGCGGTCCACAGGATTCTGAAAGGGAAGAGGAGAAGGTATGTATACTGTCAAATGATCACTTATGTAAGAATACACATCTATACACTCTCACATATTGTCAGGTTTGGTTGGAGAAACATGATTAAAATTTGAAAATTAGGATCACGAAAATGTAACTCATAAACCTTAGTGCACTGCATGGCACTTGCATTATTAAAGTAATATTAATGTAGTAAAAAAACACACAAAAATCTTTGGAAGTTAGATTTTAGCTTGTGCATGTACTACTTAAGTGTAGCTCTCTAGGAGTAATGATCATTTGTTATTTGGATAACTGAAGAGCAAATCTTTAAAAACAAAAAGTGTGTTGACTTCATGACACCATTAGATGGAGTTATCTAAAAGAAGCTGTAGCCAACATAGACTGACTGCTTCATGACGAGAATTCAGTGTGTAATCAGATATCACCAAGAGGAATTTTTTCTGATTTACCAAAGACATTTTATTGTATCATCAATAATATTATAGTGAAGAAGTCTTGTTTACGTAGTATGCATGGTCCAGAATGTGACTAGCTCAGTTTTTGTTTAAGAAAGAAGGTAGACAGTAGGCTGCCAAAGTGACTCATAAGAGATTGTGTAATGTCATGTGTATGGGGAGAATTTAAAAATGGTGATTTAAACAGGATTTATTCATGGAACCATTATTTTTTGTATGTGTTAATATTTGGGACAATTCAATACACTCCAAACTTTTTGGAGAGACATAAGAACCAGAATCAAAAGACAGTGGCATATGAGAAATGTGAAGGAAGATTTTGAGCTTAGAGAAAGAGTAACAAGAAAGCTTTAGTTCAGAAATTTATTATGTCAAGTTCTCAGACACATAATGGGAGTAATGGGAATGGGTGGTGGCAGTGCTGTAAAAAGTGTGGGACAAATTTGATCCACATTAGACATTTACAGATGGTAGATGGATTTTTAAACATAAAAATAATTTGAGTGAAAGTACCAGAATGAATTTTTTGTGGATTGAGATAAAATATCAGGGGCATAATATTGTCTTTGAGTAATGAAATAAAGTGTAATCACATTTGATTATTATGTAAAGCCTATGGATAGTGATATGATGAGTGACAGTTAAATATCAGCCATAAGATGTACAGATTGCATTTGTAGGTACTACCTGTTGTTTGGGCTCATGGGGAAGTGTTGTGTGTGACCATGGGCAGTTGCAGACATACCAAGCGACACCAGAAGGACACCGAGCGCCACTGGCAGATCTGCTGAGGTCGACGCGTTCAGTCAACACGCAGACTCCAGCTGGTGGTGATTTTACAGGGAGTTCTCAATCGTCAGGTTGGTGTATTTGGTATTTGCAGTTGTTATTGAACTTAAAGGTTCTATAGATAAAAGATTTGAAAATGTCAGCTACTGACGAGCATTCAGATACTGCTGATCTATATTTGTATAGAAATAAATATCTGAGGTTCCTAATATTGATAGAAATACAGGCATGAGACTGCAAATGAAAGAGAAGTGTCTGAATGGGATGAGCAGTTCAGTGACAAACATGCAAGCTTTGAATCTAGTCCCTTGGGATGGACATACATCCAGTTCAACTAATGCGCATGTTTATCAAATTATATTGGCAAATAGAAAATGAGTAGTTGATAAAAATGCACTTAAAGTTGGTTTATCTACTAAATGGTTAAGAGTTTTGAGATGCACTGTGTTTCTTTTCCGGTGTTTCCAAAAACTTTTTTCTTGGAGAAAAAAGTTCAGCTGTCAATGTTCTAACAGCGGCAGATGCAGACACACACTGGTATTATTAACAACAAAATGAAACATGTTTCCTTGACAACCTCCAGAGATAAAATAAATATTTTCATGGAAGACTAAAGTTTGTCCAAGAAAGCACTGACAGTGTTTGAAGAGAAACAAGACAGAAGTAACATCTCATTTGTTTAGGTTATGCAGATATATTTCGCTATCAATGTGGCTCAGAGAGCAAATTTTAAAATTTTATTTCAAAATTCCTTGCCACGTTTGAAGTAATAAGACTTTTTTTTAGAAAAATAAGTATGAAATAATGTTCATATTAAGCAGGTTTCTATCTTATCCATTATAGAAATAGCTAACAGGTTCACTAAAATCAGCTAAGTTACATAATCTGTAGTAGGACGTACTATAGTAGATTAATGGTTTTTTCCCAAAGTAGCTGTTTCAGTCCTAATCTCCTATGAGGGTTGGATCTTTAATAGTGGCAACTATTTATTTACAGCTTGTACAAAATAGATATGTGTTTCAAAGTTCTACTGACCTTCATAGTAGTCACCAGCATAGTGTGTAACCCATTGCCAGCGATGTGAAAGTTGTAGGATACTCTTAGCAGTGCCAGTTTTGTTGACAGTTTGAGTGGTCCGGTCTATTGCCCGACGAATTTGTGGCAGTTCTGAAGCGAATGCCGTGAAGTGTTTCCTTCAGTTTAGAAATCAAGTTGAACTTCCGATGGCTCAAGTCAGGGAGTGCAGTAGGTGGTATAGCACTTAGCAGCGTCGTCAGTCAAACAAATCAGTAAAAGCTTGCACTGCACATGCTTGAGCATTGTCCTGCAAAATGATGGTCAGGTCCTGCAGAAAGAGTCATCAGTTCTGTCTCTATGTTGTTCATTTTTGGAACACAACGTACGACCAGCTTAGAGACAGAAGTGATGATACTTTCTGCAGGACCTGATCACCATTTTGCAGGACAATGCTCAAGCACGTACAGTGCAAGCTGTTACTGATTTGTTTGACTGATGGGGCTGCTAAGTGCTATACCACCTAGTGCACTCCCCTGACTTAAGCCTTCGTGTATTCAACTCTATTTCTAAACTGAAGGAAACACTTCATGGCATTCACTTCAGAACTGCTACAAATTTGTCAGGCAATAGTCCACACTGCTAGAACTGTCAACACAACTGGCACTGCTAAGAGTATCCTACGACTTCCCCATCACTGGCAACGGATTATACACAATGCTGGTTGACTACTTTGAAGGTCAGTAAAACTTTGAAACACATATCTGTTTTGTATGAGCTGTAAATAAATAGTTGCCACTGTTAAAGTTTGTGATATTCGCTATTTTTGACTTCATTAAAACAGCAAATACGAGTAGTTAATACTCTCAGCCAGAAGGCAAATATTTGTTTATAAATAATGATTAATGTATAATAATGTGTCGCATAGCGACGGTGGAATTTTCTAATGATGTAATTCGTCGTCTTTGGGCGGCAATAAAAACAGAAAAATACGGATAGATATACGATCCTTCACTATTTTGTTTGCTGGAGAACAAATGAAGCCTTGAGCGCTAAAGACTTGTACTGTTTTTCTCAAGTAAGACGGACGCAGATTTGTGGCAGTCTGATCTAATTTTTACTAAATGTATAAAAACGTGTTATGTCTAAGTTTGAGTGAAGTGTAAAGAACTGTTATAACTTACCGTGACGACGCACGAGCGACTCAAAGAAGACAACGGCTATATAAAAGAGCGCTCAATGGACATGATACGGACATAAAAATCTACCGTCATTGTAGTACTAAGCTTAAGGTACGATATATGTTTCAGTTATAATAAATATTTGTTCTGAGAATACTGAATCATTTAGCAGTGCTCATTCCTACCATCTCCTCAGTATTATCTTCATTTTAATTATACATTTTGCTAATATTACAGACACCAAGATCAGCAGTCCAATGTGCGTGTTACATTGATAAAAAGAAAACTGTTTTATCGTCTTCTTGCATCAGCTTTAATATTGAATTTCCCTTTTGTGTGATGTTACAGTTGTTTTTGCGCCCTTAAGAACTTTCTGGTCCCTTAGGAAATTGTTTTGTCATAACAATAACTTCACAACTGGGTATGATCGTATCTACGATCATGAAGTAATTAGAAAGACGATAACGCAATTTCTTAATCAATAGCACGCTAGTTGTGACTGCCTCAAGCCACGCGGAACTGCAAGTAAAAACTATTCACATCTCATAATGCAATATTTTATGACAATGGTCAATCCATGATTCTTACGCCAATTGTGATTGATAAAACAGTAAGCTAAATCTCAATTTCCAACTTTCCATTGAATAACGACGTCACTTTTATTTCGTAACATCACAAGTTCCAACCGTCATATAACAATAATTGTAATTGGTTTTTAGTAGAAATTATAACAGTAGTTTGCAGTGACTGTATCTGCCAGTCAACAACAATTTGATTCATTCCACACCTTTGAAGACTCTACTCCAAGATAGGATATATTGAAATTATGTGTGAGTGAATTAATAACAGAGCCATGCACAGATCCATGCATTTAAAGGTATATGTGCAAATTTGTCACACACGTTACCATTTCTATTCTGGTGTAGAAGAAATGGTGAAACATAGTGGTCACCGCAAAGGAATCAATGCTGCCTGACCTATAGTCACGTCAGCAATAGGGAGCAGGAGACTATGAAGAAAAAAGGTAAAATTAGGGTGTTGGGTCATGTAAAACCAGCACTTACAGACACCAATACGGAAGTTTTAGGCCTTTTCAAAATAACATTAAAGTACCCAATTCATCCTCACCCTCTCCCATCTCAAAACAAATTACATAATCCTTCACACTGAATAGAAAAAGTCAGTAGAATATAGGGACTTGGTTGATAATGGCACCACTTTTCCAATGGAAATATGTATGTATTTGGCACCCAACTGGAGGATTTGAATATTTTTTAATTTTTTATGTGTTTATGAGAACCACATTTCTAAGAAAATGATAATACATAGCTAAGAGCTATACAGAATGGGTGATCTTCATGGGGGCCAACGTTAAGTGCAGAGTGATGGTCGCTGTCGTCACGCTACACGAATTTTCCTGACCACTGGATGTAGCAGTTGCTGCTCTAATATATCCCCTGCACAGGATAGCTAATGCCAGTGTACATGCTGTCTCAACAAGTGCTTGATAAAGCAGCTGCCACAGAATTGACCAAGAAAATCTTCCATTTTTTTTCTTCCAGGTAACTATGTCCTTTGGGTTTTTCAGGGTGTATACGACTTGGGACAACTGGGAGACCCGGGAATTTTTTCATCCAGGACAAAACTGGGGAAAGCCCTACTGCAGCAATAAAACATGAACAAGACAAAAAAATGAAAATAAAAACTTAAGTTGTAAAGGAAATGCGCCATGTACAATAAAAAACATAGTGCTCATACAAGCGTCTGCGAGCAGCAAAATGTTTCAAAGGCTTTAGGAAGACTATGCAATGCTTCATAACAACAAATTGCCTCCGATGATCGTGACGTCACAACTGTTTACATTAGATTCGTTTTAGCAGTTTAGCAATTGAGTGGCGTGTGAGTAGTACCGTCTCTCGTTTTTGGCTACAGAAATGTGGCTGTTGGCTATGTAAGCAGTCACAGCAAGCAGCTAGACGCAACCGGGAAAAATTTTACTGTCATGCTCATGCTGCAAGATTCACGCATGCGCAGTGGGTCCAGACCTATGAGGGAGGGGAGGTGGAGGTCGCTAAATTCATATTCTTGAGGAGAAAAAAACCTTGTTTCACAAAGCGCCTAACATCCAGTGCACGTTGGTCTATCGATTACTCATATGATCTTGATGCGCATCTCTGTTGGTTTTTGAACACACACTGTAAGTTGGTTTCTGAATGAATCGTAAGCCGCGCATGGTAGCCGTGCGGTCTGAGGCAACTTGTCACAGTTCGCGCGTCTCGCCCCACCGGAGGTTCGAATCCTACCTCAAGCATGGGGGTGTGTGTTGTCCGTAGCATAAGCTAGATTAAGTAGTATGTAAGCCTAGGGACTGATGCCATCACCAGTTTGGTCCCACAGGGGGGAAAAAAAACCTACCAGAGTGGAAATAAATAACTAACAGGTAAGGAAGATTACGTATTATCTTCTCGGTGTATTCAGGGAAATGAAATTTTGTAAGAAAATGCTTGGCCAGATTGCTACACCAGTAAGGGCCAGTTGTACAGTCCCCATCTAGCAGCCGCTTAAGTTCTATTCTGGAAGAACATAACAATGCCTAACCAGAGAATAATCAAGGATAACTAAACTGGTGATTCTGGCAGGGTTAGTGAAGTTAACCGGCGAATAAGTTTAGACAAAGGCAGGTATAGTTCCAGAAGTAGTCATGACAAGATTGTTTGTTAGAATGAGGAAGGAGAAGATACAAGGACATCACACAAATTAGGGAAGAATATAACGATTCCAAATTTATATAAAAATTTCGTACTACTAGTTTTCGATCTTATGCCCGAGAAATTGGAGCATATGAATGAAATGTTAAACTATATTCTAACATAAAGCTTTTTGCTTGTAATAGGCCTAATAGGCATTTTATGTTGGTCTTCATGAATTACATTCTGTCATATTATAAAAATGACCATTTGTGCCAAAACAGTCACGTTTATTTGGTGTGTGTTACAATTTCTGCAGTGTTAGAAAGGCCTATTTTGTTTTATCTAGCAGACAGTGACAAAATAGACGTAATCAGATCGAGAAACCACACCAGTCTTCGGTTCTGTTTGTATTAACAGCTTACGCAGTAATAGACAACAATATTTCGATTTTTAATGTAGCAAAATATATGACTAACTTTGATGAGGTAATAAATCCTTTCGCAGAAAGAAAAGCATGCCGTGTAAAGCTGTAGCAAGATTAGAAAGAAAACAATGCTAGGAGCTAAGGATTGAAGAAATGTGTACTTTCTTGCTTGTCTCTTGTCTTTACTGGTTTTATGTATCCTATATTTAATTTTGTCACCCAAAACAGAGTTATTAGCTAACAGGCAATAAAAGAGTCCAAATTTTCTGAAGAGTTCTTGTTCTCCCAGTTACAAATAATCCCATCCAGCATTAATTGTGAGTATTTTTAAGAGGGGCAGGATGTCAAACCAGGTGACTGGGAGCAGGAGAGACACCACAGGACATTTTAATTTCCACTGTCCTTAATTTTATGTTATGGCATCCAGTACAAAATATACACGTTTCAATTCTACAGAGCGAAATACAGTGACATGCGATAGAAGTTACAAGCTGGAGAAAGAGGGATGGCACTGCACTCTGGCACACTTAAGACCAAATAACATATGGAACATATGTATTTTATGTATCAGACTCTTCAAAAAGATGTGCACTGCAAAATGAACATAGTTTTGAAAATTCGATTTTATAAAATTTTTGACGTCATATCTCAAACACTCGAGGGAGGGTGGCTGGGAGGGAGGGCGGGCAGGTGGGGGGGGGGGGGGGGGGGGGGTGCGGCACTATCTTAGTACTGCCCTGGTTCGGAAATATCATAGATTCGAGGCTTATGCGCAGAGCAGTCTTGAGTTATACTGGGGAAGTGTGTAGTCTCCACATGGCCTGTGTTTACATTTAGTGATTTTGCTGTTTCCTCTTCGTTTACTGCTCTCACGTCAAATGAAAATAAAATGGATTTCAGTGGCCATTGGCTATCAGGTGAATTAAAATACATTCACATAATTACAGAAGGCTAATATACGTTGTTAGTTTCAGATTTTATTTTATTTCCAGTTTGCTGACAGCCATGCATTCATCGCCTTGTAGAACAATGAAGTTATTTTTGTCGGTTTGCTAATGGAATTTGGTTTTTATTAATCTTTTACGCTGAGGCAGTCAATGTATTACAAACAAAGTGCTTAGTTCCACACTATTGGCTAATTTCAACTGCTCGCTGCATTTCAAGTGTATGTCTTCATCTTCTAACATGTATGGCATTATGCCATAATAAAGAATCAGGTCGAGGCCTACTTCATTGGGAATCTGGACACACGAATGTGCTCTTTAAGTATGCACTTTAAATGTGCCATGTTAGTATGGTTCACGAAATTCCGATGCTCTTGGAGTATCCTCTGATGTCTCTTTTTCTTTTTCTTTTGTTATATAATGTAAGATCTTTTAATGTTTTACATGCATGAACATACGGATGTCCTATGTCATCATAGCTTGCGCAAGTGCTATAATGCCTGTTACCTGGCGCTCTCTAAAGACTACTGAAACGAACCTATTTCTAACAGGACGCGGGAAAATATTGCAATAGTGGTTTGAAAAGTGTTACTTTCAAAGAAAATTTCCTTTTAGCAAGTTGAACTATGTGCGATGAATTTCTCAAGTCACAGAGAGTTTGATGACGAGCCATTTAGAAGTATTTCGAGCCCAGAAGATCAGACATTCATGTCGTTATTATGAGTAAATTGTAGTGCTACGGGAAGCTCTCTCTCCTCTGCAGTAGCTATTTTATTTGTGGAAAACTTTCAGGACAAGTCACTGGACTTGGCTAAAAATTTTACTTGCACATTTGTGTGATATATCTCAAAGTGTAACACACGCAAAAAATATCAACATTATATGTGAAAGCGTAGCTTCTCTTGCAGCTTGTTGACCTTAGAGACCAGTATTACATGTGAAAGCTTTTCTTTTCTTGTAGCAACACTATGTATATTAATTTAAAACATTAACTTTTCCTGTTTGTGAATCCACGCTACTTAATAGTGATGTTGCTGTTAGCTGACTACATCACGTGTCCTGTGGTCTGAATATCCAGTCATCAGCTGGCGGGATCATGTGACATGAGCTATGACTGGCTTACAGAAGCGCATCGCAATCTCTATTACAATGGTTTGGAAAGTAACATGCGGTGTTTGGTGGTATTTGAATTTATACTTTCGTAATACAAAAATATGCAGTGTACATGTTGCTGCACATCAAAAATCTTTCCAAAAGGAGTTTTCTTCCCTGAGTTTCGTTTTATAAAGTACTGGGAAATTCTACGCCTGTGTATAAAAACATAACCATTCAAAAGGTGGGTAGGTTTTACAGTTCAGAGGGAAAATATACCATCACTTAACACGGAAAAAGTGTGTTTTCATCTGGGAGAAAGTGTATTTTGAACTGGGAAGTCCGGGAAAAACCCCGGAATTTTTTTTCTTCATCCGCGTATATACCCTGGTTTATGCCCCAGCATTAAAGGACGTATGTTTTTATGAAAAAATCAACCAATTTCATTACAACTAGATTGTCATTCAAGAGTGACCTTTTTCTTATCTCTCACCTTCATAGAAAGTGTTCATAGGGAGGTGACTATAAATTTATACTCCAGTGACTATTCTCTTGTGTGTGTTCATGCCCCTCAGCGTTGTTGTTGTTGTTGTGGTCTTCAGTCCTGAGACTGGTTTGATGCAGCTCTCCATGCTACTCTATCCTGTGCAAGCTTTTTCATCTCCCAGTACCTACTGCAACCTACATCCTTCTGAATCTGCTTAGTGTATTCATCTCTTGGTCTCCCTCTACGATTTTTACCCTCCACGCTGCCCTCCAATACTAAATTGGTGATCCCTTGATGCCTCAGAACATGTCCTACCAACCGATCCCTTCTTCTGGTCAAGTTGTGCCACAAACTTCTCTTCTCCCCAATCCTATTCAATACTTCCTCATTAGTTATGTGATCTACCCATCACCCCTCAGCGTTAGGCATTTAATAATCAGTAAAATTTACTGCTTGCGATTTATCAAACTTGCTGCATTTGAATAGAACTAGTGAAGCATGTATTTTCAAGTATTCCAGTCACACACGAAGAAGATCACCTATGGCAGGTTGAAACAATGAATGTAGCTTTGTTATGTATAGCAGTGCAGTACTATGGAAATTTATGCTAACATGTTCAGCCAAAATTGTGTTTTATCTCATTATAGGGGAGAAGGGAGACGTAGGTAGCAAGAAGCAGTTCTGGAAAGGTAGTCTGAATCTATTTAACCAATTGTCTATGTTAGAAAGTATGAGAATCATTTCAGGGTCTTGAGGAAGGGGATTGCATTCTTTTTCACTGTTATGTTGACAAGTAGTGTTATCCAAACCACAAAAAAGATGATACTGCAGTTACAAAGTATTTTTACACCATAACATCTTATTTCACTGGATACAATAATATAATAATAATAAACCATAAAATAAAAGTGTGTTGGTGTCCACTGTTTGATGTTGTAGTGGTGCATATTTGATTTAAATTTTAACAGTTCTGAAGAGAACTTCGTTTCACGAGGTGAACGATGGAGTTGGTTCTGGTACCAGACAGACACAGCACCCAGATCCCGATAACATACTCTATATCCTATTGTGATAAGTATGTACCCAGGAAAAATAAAATGGAGAGGAAACAGTAATGCCTCTGCTCTCTCCCCTTATGAATCCAGGGAAGATATGTATAGATCCAGATGTTATTTGAAATATTGCCTTCACAAGCTTCATGGGTAATGCCATTGAAAGGGTGATCACCAGTCCAGGTGGATTCTAAAATTTTGGTTGTTGTTGGTCTCTTCTGGTAAGACTTTAGTAGAAACCATTCTACCTTGCTGGATTTGAACATGAAAAATAAATCTTTCACAAGTGACATCGGACAGCATATTTCTTTCTTACCTTCTTTCATTCTTCATGTTGCTCCTTCTTTTTTTCTTATCTGGAAATGACATGCTACCTCTTTAATGTACAACATGCGACATCAGCTCTATGAATAAGACTTTCCAGAATTGTCAGTCCTGCAGTATGCTGTTTATATGCTAGTGAGATACACTTCCTGATCATATTATTCAATAGTGTGGCATTCCCATGGGATGACTGACTTCACCAGTAAAATTACCATCGTAAGGAGTGCAGTCAATGCTGCTTGCTTATGGATTCTCCATACTCATTCTATATCCTTGTCATAGTCTCTTGTCAACAACAGGAAACAATCAGTTGACTGAAGGAAATTATGAAGTGTAAGTGTTTCACATTTTCGTGTAATAAGTAATTACATTGTACTTAGTTCTCCAAAGTGCTGTAAGTTTCCTAACCTTAAGCTTCTGTCTTCAATATTAATTTTAATCTTGTGGTTTCCTTGCCTTTAATCTAAAACATAATTCACTTCATTTTTAAATATAGGAAATTGTTAATGTGAACATAAAAATACCAGAATAATTCATTTTAAATGGCATGTACAGTAAGCTTAAATTACTCCACATACAGGTATGTGCTGTCCTCATCTTGTAAACAGACCGGCAAGCCCTCAGTTGGCTAGATGTTCCCTTTGTTTATTCATTCATCAGGCAATTAATTTTAACTATCCCAGTCTCCCTCATGAAAACAGGATATTGTGAAATTCTTAGACTGTCAACAGAGCATTAATGAGAGAGAGAGAGAGAGAGAGAGAGAGAGAGAGAGAGAGAGAGAGAGTGGGAGGCGGGGGTGGGGGTGGGGAAGGAGGAGTGTTAAATTTGAGGTTCATAGATAAATGCTATATCTCAGAATTGTGTGCAAATAGTTCTTGATATAGTTGTAGTGAATGATATAAAATAAATTTTTGTTTTGCAGTAGAGGATTGTGTTTTCTACAGAAAGGAGTTGCAGAATTGAAAAAAAAGTAAAATGTTGTCTGCAACTAATGCCAATATTTTTCATTTGAAATTCTGTTGAAATGCTGTGCTTTTATCATAATTTGTTATGCATTTCTTCATTTGCATTAAACCAGAGATTTCATTGTAGGACCACCATCGCGAGAATCTGTTTCACCCATGATCCCTGGGTCAATGGATCTGTCAAGGCCTCCAAGTGATTTCCAAGGTATATCTTTACATAAAATACCATTTTAAAGTAATTCCTGTTTCAGTAATGATAGCAACAGGTATGCAAATTCATAACAAAAGAAATGGAATGTGTCGTTCAGAAGAGGAATGACAGTAAATACACTGACATGTCTACATACTACGAGGTGTGACAATAAAGTAATGAGACTGATGTGAAAAAAAGTTGCTTACTGTTTTAGTTAAGTCTAGTGTTGCCTCCTTCAAAGTTGTTCCCTTCTGATTGCACACACTTTTTCCAGCGCTTCTGCCATTGATGGTAACATTTCTGGAACTCATATTCAGTAATATCCTCCAAGACCTCTTCAGTAATATCCTCCAAGACCCTCGTCACAGCTTTTTGGACCTCTTGTGTTTGAAAACGGTATCCCTTGACCGCTGTTCTGACTCTTGGAAATAGAAAAAAGTCACACAGAGTGAGATCTGGTGAATAACGTGGCTGTGGTAGTACTGAAGTTTGTTTTGAGGGTTTGTTTTGAGGTTAAAAATTGCTGTACTGACGGAGCAGTATGGGATGGCGCATTATCGTGATGCAGAATCCAATTATCAGCAGTGTTGGCATGGACACGAAGAACGCTTTTATGAAGTCTTTCTAAAATTTCTTTGTAATAATATTGGTTAACTGTTTGTCCAGGAGGTACCCACTCTTTATGAACTATTCTCTTGGAATCAAAGAAGCATACAAGCATGAATTTCACTTTGACATGCGAGCTTTTTTTGGTCTGGGTGATCCCTTTGAGCACCATTGTGAACTTTGGTGTTTTGTCTCTGGATCATACTGAAAAAACCAACTTTCATCACTAGTGATAACACGGCTCAACAATTCTGGATTGATTTCAGTTTGCTCTAACAGATCAGCTGCCACATTTTTCCATGTTTCTCGCTGTTGTGGTGTGAGATTTTTGGGGACCATTTTTGCACAAATCTTTCTCATACCAAGATCTTCAGTTATTATTAAACGAACCGTTTCTCAATTGATGTTCAGTTCTTCTGCAATCATTTTCATGGATAATCTTCGATCAGATCGTACGAGTTCACACATCCTGGTCAAGTTGACGTCCGTCCGTGAGGTCAATGGTCATCCACAGTTGTCTTCATCTTCAACATTCATTCTGTCTTCAATAAACATTTTATGCCAACGAAAAACTTGAGCTCTTGACATAACCTCCTATCCAAAAACCTTCTGAAGCTTACCGTAAGTAGTCGTCACTTTCTCACCCAATTTAATGCGAAAACAAATGGCATACCGTTGTCCAATATTATGTGGTTCCATTTCCGTGACGAGAGACACAAACACGTGTTAACTTTTTACAGCGCAACTCACGACTGAGCAGTTGCATCGATGTGCTGCTTGGTCTAGAAGCAGCTTATAGATGAAGGTCAAAGATATTGTGCCTAAGCAAACCTGCAGGGTTGCCACATCTTGCAAAGAAAATCAGTCTCATTACTTTATTGTTGCACCTCATATAAATACATTTAGATGTAACTCTATAATACTCCCAAAACTTTCAGAGGCTTGAACAATGTATTGCTTCTCAATCCTGCTTCACTTGCCTGTCCCTGCTTTTCATCTCCTTCAGTCATCTTTGTCTTCCATGGCTATGTTTATAAGGTTTTTATTACTTCAGTGTTAGTCTTTTTAATGATCATCATTTCAGATTCAGTGAGTAAAATAATACTTTCACAAATGTGTAACACTTTTTCCATGTATTTTGTACAACTGCTGTGCATATGCAAAACTAAATGATGCAACTGACTTGATACTTAAGAATTACTTTACAGCTTAAATACCTAGAATTTATGATTATTATAATGCTTTGAACTCATATTACCTGTACTTACCATCCACACTTTTTATTATGAACTTACACAACTTCTTACAATATTGAAATTGCTATCCTGGCTTATTCTCCTCTCCCCAACTTTTTAAGTATTTTACACTGGTTCTGTTGTGAATTTTGTGCCATAAATTTGAAATTGTTGATAATAAAGTACGTTATGTAAGTAGATTTCACACTCCTTTGAAACAGTGATCTTTCACCTTTCATTACATTGTAGTTGACAATATACTAAGCATGATGGGTTACTTTGACACATATTGTCTCATATTGAGAGACCTTCATCACCTGCTGCAGATGACTCTGTGCAATTATTCCTTGTATTAGGCTGTAAGCAATTCCTACGTATGTGTGAAAAATGTAGTACTCTGTATTTGTCTTTTAAGTAACTGCAAATCACTATGAAAACATTTAATAGTACAACTGGGCATCTTGTAACTAAACGAACTCATCGCTTATCATCATCTCTCCCCACCCTAACCTAACCTTACCTCTCCCCCTCTCCCCCTCTCCCCCTCTCCCCCTCTCCCCCTCTCCCCCTCTCCCCCTCTCCCCCTCTCCCCCTCTCCCCCTCTCCCCCTCTCCCCCTCTCCCCCTCTCCCCCTCTCCCCCTCTCCCCCTCTCCCCCTCTCCCCCTCTCCCCCTCTCCCCCTCTCCCCCTCTGCCCCTCTGCCCCTCTCCCCCTCTGCCCCTCTGCCCCTCTGCCCCTCTGCCCCTCTGCCCCTCTGCCCCTCTGCCCCTCTGCCCCTCTGCCCCTCTGCCCCTCTGCCCCTCTGCCCCTCTGCCCCTCTGCCCCTCTGCCCCTCTGCCCCTCTGCCCCTCTGCCCCTCTGCCCCTCTGCCCCTCTGCCCCTCTGCCCCTCTGCCCCTCTGCCCCTCTGCCCCTCTGCCCCTCTGCCCCTCGCCATGTGCGCGGTAGTCAATAAATCAGAAGTGAAGGGGAATCTGTTTAATATACCAGATTTTTCCAGTATGTTAGCATCATATTTTAATTAGCATTTTGGTTGCTCATGAGTAAGCCCTTGACTCCAAATAATCCCTGCAGTGTTGGTCACAATAACCTCATTGTCATAATTACACTGTTTCTATTTGTACTACAGATATGGATGTTTCCTAGTGTTCTAAAGAACTTTTCTTAGAACTTGATATATTATTTATATTGTTGTAGATTTATATTATGATATCTGATGTTTAAACAATATAACAGTAGAGAAGCATCTCAATAAACCTGCTTTTTGTGGGTGCGTGTGCGTGCGCACGCGCAATTCAAATTTCAGTAGGAGTACTAATGAGTGACATTTATTGCTAGTTACTTTTGCTGATATGTAACAATATTTTTATAAAATTATGGGGCAGAATTTATGGTCATAACTTAACCTTCAGGAGGTAAAATGCCAGGGCTGTTGATAGCCACATGTAAAGTACTACAGAATCTTAGCTTTCTTTGAGGGAAAAGAGGGATAGGTTGAGTAAGATAAAAAAATGGTGGTATGGGTTGTGTTGTCACATCATCTCACTCAGATTTCGGAATGAGAGTCAGCCACATTTTAGCAGTCTGTCTGATTTTTTCAGATTTTTAATTTTCTGTGTCATGATTGCTGTGATTCTGTGTACATGATTGCTACCAGATATAAATAAAAATATATTTTTTGAATTTTTCTATCTGTTTTTCCCTACCTTAATGGCAAGAAGCAGAGTTAAGGTTTAACACACTGTCAACAACAAGGTTGTTGAAAGTAAAACACAGAGATTTGGGAATGAAATCAACCTTGCCATTTAAGTATCAGATAACCAAACGTTAAAAAAAAATATTGAATGCATAACTATGAACTGTTCGAGATGAAATAAGTATTGTTGTGTATTTGCTTTCAAATGTCATTCTTGACATTCTCAGAATCTCAGGTGGTTTAGGATCTTGATTCCCCTTGATAAATATCTGAAGACATCCATGTTTTTGAGTGAATTTGAATGCGGTTTACGATAATGATAGTCATACCGTGAACAGATCAATAAAGCAGTTTCTTTTTAATTTTATTTTTTTTAAGGTGGCAGTAGAGGATCATCTCCAGACCAAGAAACTAGCCGGCTAGGTACTTCACCGCACATAAACAAGTTCCTCGCAAGGGAGCCCCCCGATGGCTGTGAAAAAGTAAACCTTAAGTTTATAGAAGATACAAGGTAAGTATATTGTTCATAACCGATAGGTTAATCTGTACTAGCAGTAAGAGCTCGTTGGTTTATAGGTGACAGAGTGTAAATAGTATTTGCACCAAACAGAAACAGAAAATTGAACTGAGAAAACTTAAAATTAGGAGACAGATTGGCTGGGCAGTATCTAACTACAGGTGGGTAAATTCTTAGGATCGCCAATAGAAACTCGTAAAACACAAATGTTGTTCTTAGCTTTAAGAACTCAGTGTTCCTTCTAGAAGGAAAGAGGGGTGAAATGAAATAACTCTGCAAATTTAGCTGTACTTTCTCAGTATTGGGAGCCCACTTACACACGCATCACTGAGATTGTAGATAGTTCAGGTTATTGTTCCACATTCTGATCTCTATGTCCTCTTTGGTGACAGTCCTACTTGATGCAAGAGATGAGAATTTTGCTTCATTGTATGTAATTATGTTTTGAGCATGTATATCCAGCAGCTGCTTATTTTTCCAACTGTTTGGATTGTCTGGTTGATAAATTGGTTCTTCCCTGACAAGGAATATTATAAATCTCTGGGACCACAAGACCATGACTGTCTTAGCTACATGCAACATATCTAGTCAGAAACTAGGTGTTGTGTATTGTTTTCCCAGGACCTTATTTATTTTTCCTACACTGCTGGAGAAAAGAATGCAAAACCCTTATACTATTCTGTGGCCCCAGGGTATAATATGTCCATACTGAGGGTTTTGCAGTTTTGGTGATCCCTTTGTCAGTCATCAGCCATCAGGTGATGCTCAGAAGGCCTGTCTGTGTGCCATTGTTTTGACTCCGTAAGTGGTAACTTTGCTGAGTTTAGAGGTGAAACTGTTTGCAACATTTATTCTACGATACAACCATGCCCTGTCAAGGACAACTCCTGCCATTTGAACAGGGTCATATTGTGTGCCTGCAGGAAAGTGGATTGACAAGTCATAGATAATCAAATATCCCCAAAAACAAATTATCATTAACTGTAGTAAAAAATCCTGTAAAAGGGAAAGTGATAACACACCACGTATGGCCCGATAGATCAACCCAGTGGTTACTGTCATAGTCTCACGTTGCAAAAAAGGCATCCCTTGATGAAAGCAATTACCGTAACAGAATTATAAATTTTTGGATATCCCGAGACCATTTTCAGCTTCTTAATAGGCAGGACTAGCTGATGTTCAGTTTTGCTTCTACTTCTTTCTTTCACTGATCATTTTTCTCACATGAAATTTGCATCTTAAGATGAAAACAAACTTGACGGGGGCCACTGCATGGTTTTGCAAAGCCAGTATTGAAAAACTGACAAATATTTTACAACAAATGCCAGTGCTAAGAGGTAACCTGTTGGTTTTTTTGTACTTACCTTTATGAAGCCTGTGCATCTGGGTAATGTTTATATCTGCACACAGATATGTCATATTGGCATTCTTTTTCCTGGAGTAGTGACTTGACAGCATAGGGAAAACTATTTACTCGTATTTGCTGTATGGTGTGGCAGGTGGCAGGTGACGCTAAATAACGAAAAGTGTGAGGTGATCCACATGAGTTCCAGAAGAAATCGATAGAAATTCGATTACTCGATAAATAGTACAATTCTCAAGGCTGTCAATTCAACTAAGTACCTGGGTGTTAAAATTACGAACAACTTCAGTTGGAAAGACCACATAGATAATATTGTGGGGAAGGCGAGCCAAAGGTTGCGTTTCATTGGCGTGACAGTTAGAAGATGCAACAAGTCCACTAAAGAGACAGCTTACACTACACTCGTTCGTCCTCTGTTAGAATATTGCTGCGCGGTGTGGGATCCTTACCAGGTGGAATTGACGGATGACATTGAAAGGGTGCAAAAAAGGGCACCTCATTTTGTATTATCACGTAATAGGGGAGAGAGTGTGGCAGATATGATACGCGAGTTGGGATGGAAGTCATTAAAGCAAAGACGTTTTTCATAGTGGCAAGATCTATTTACGAAATTTCAGTCACCAACTTTCTCTTCCGAATGCGAAAATATTTTGTTGAGCCCAACCTACATAGTTAGGAATGATTATCAAAATAAAATAAGAGAAATCAGAGCTTGAACAGAAAGGTTTAGGTGTTCGTTTTTCCCACGCGCTGTTCGGGAGTGGAATGGTAGAGAGATAGTATGATTGTGGTTCGATGAACCCTCTGCCAAGCACTTAAATGTGAATTGCAGAGTAATCATGTAGATGTAGACATGAGCCCATGTAAATTCGTGGTCCTCCTCATTGCATTTATTTGGGCGATTGTTAGGTCTCCCCCGCCTATCCAAATGAAATGAAATATTTAGCTTTTAATGTCGTGCTTCACACAAATCTATCACCATGAATTTACATCTAGTGTTTTGTTGCCTAATGAAACACAGAAACTAACTTCGGGAGTTCCAGATGTTTTCTTTTGTTAATTCACATGGTAGGTGTCCATTGCTTAAGCTAAGGATTGCTAGCCAAGTTGATCATCAGTATCTACATCTACATGGATACTCTGCAAATCACATTTAAGTGCCTGGCAGAGGGTTCATCAGACCACCTTCACAATTTTCTATTATTCCTATCTCCTATAGTGTGCGGCAAGAATGAACATCTATATCTTTCCGTACGAGCTCTGATTTCCCTTATTTTATCTTTGTGATTGTTCCTCCCTGTGTAAGTTGGTGTCAACAAAATATTTTCGCATTCTGAGGAGAAAGTTGGTGATTGGAATTTCGTGAGAAGATTCCGTAGCAACAAAAAATGCATTTCTTTTAATGATGTTCAGCCCAGATCCTGTATCATTTCTGTGACACTCTCTCCTGTATTTCACGATACTACAAGACGTGCTGCCTTTCTTTGAACTTTTTTGATGTACTCTGTCAGTCCTACCTGGTAAGGATCCCACACCGCGCAGCAGTATTCTAAAAGAGGATGGACAAGCGTACTCTAGGCAGTCTCCTTAGTAGGTCTGTTACATTTTCTAAGTGTCCTGCCAATGAAACGCAGTCTTTGGTTAGCCTCCCACAACATTTTTTGTGTGTTCCTTCCAATTTAAATTGTTCGTAATTGTAATTCCTAGGTATTTAGTTGAATTTACGGCTTTTAGATTAGATTGATTTATTGTGTAAGCGAAGTTCAACACGATCTTTTTAGCACTCATGTGGATGACCTCACACTTTCCATTATTTAAGGTCAACTGCCACTTTTCACACCATTTCGATATTTCTTCTAAATCGTTTTGCAGTTTGTTTTGATCTTCTAATGACGTTATTAGTTGATAGACAGCATCATCTGCAAACAACCGAAGACGGCTGCCCAGATTGTCTCCCAAATCATTTATATAGATAAGGAACAGCAAAGGGCCTATAACACTTCCTTGGGGAGCACCAGAAATCACTTCTGTTTTACTCTATGGCTTTCCGTCAATTACTACAAACTGTGACCTCTCTGACAGGAAATCATAGATCCAGTCACATAACTGAGATGATATCCCATAAGCACGCAATTTCACTATGAGCTGCTTGTGTGGTACAGTGTCAAAAGCCTTCTGGAAATCCAGAAATACGGAATAGATCTGAAATCCCTTGTCAGTAGCACTCATCACTTCATGTGAATAAAGAGCAAGTTGTGTTTCACAAGAACGATGTTTTCTAAACCCATGTTGACTGTGTGTCAATAGACCATTTTCTTTTTCTTCGAACACAATAAATGTTCTAAAATCCTGCTACATATTGACATTAACATTATGGGCCTGTAATTTAGTGGATTACTCCTACCACCTTTCTTGAATATTGGTGTGACCTGTGCAACTTTCCAGTTACTGTTACTCAGCTGTTAAGTTTCTTTCTACTGGAGGGAAGCTGGAATGTTTGACATTGCAGAAATCATATCTAATGAAATGCAAGAGGTTCTCTGCTTTGTATTGCATCCCAATGAGATGTTTAAAGGTGAGACCAAGTCAGTTTCATTAGTTTGTGTACCTATCAACAGATACCAGCATGTACCTCTTAAGTTTTTACATCTGAGGGTTAGCCAGATTTGCTGCGCACATCTTCAATTTACCATACAAAAATCCATCCAATTCTCCACAAAAAGGAATGTCTCCCTTTTCCATTTGTAGATTTTCTCTGTCCAAATTTTCTACCATTTTGATTTTGGTTTGTATGTCTGATTCATCATCAGAGAGCGAGAGAGCGCGCAAGAGAGAGAGAGCGCGAGAGCGAGAACTGTTCTGATAATACCACAAGTGATGACTAAATTTACTTACAGCTGCTTCCTGAAATTGTGGACGGTTGTCTTTTCAGATAATTACAGATTTTTTTAGGAAGCAGAGATGCAGATGAGGAGCATCTGAAACTCCACGGCACTGAAGCCATGGCTTGACATAAACATCTAAAATAAAAAGACACCTCTCAATGCATTTTTTTTTCCAATGGATAGTTCAAGTTGTGGTATTATCAGAAACATTTTTAAGCAATAAATTGCTCTTGCCATCCATCTTGCTTGACACATTGCTTCAAGAGGGTACGTTTTCCGGTCCCAAAAATTATTACACAGGCCTCTATGAGTTCACAGTAATCACCTCTCACTGTTCACCTACATCTGCATGGATACTCTGCAAATCACATTTAAGTGCCTGGCAGAGGGTTCATCGAACCACCTTCACAATTTTCTGTCATTCTAATCTCGTATAGTGCACGGGAAGAATGAACACCTATATCTTTCCGTACAAGCTCTGATTTCCCTTGTTTTATCTTGATCATTCCTCCTTATGTAGGTCGGTGTCAGCAAAATGTTTTCGCCTTCAGAGGAGAAAGTTGGTGGCAGGAATTTTGTGAGAAGATTCCGTCACAATGAGAAATGCCTTTCTTTTAATGGTTGTTGTTGTTGTTGTTGTGGTCCTCAGTCCCGAGACTGGTTTGATGCAGCTCTCCATGCTACTCTATCCTGTGCAAGCTTTTTCATCTCCCAGTACCTACTGCAACCTACATCCTTCTGAATCTGCTTAGTGTATTCATCTCGTGGTCTCCCTCTACGATTTTTACCCTCCACGCTGCCCTCCAATACTAAATTGGTGATCCCTTGATGCCTCAGAACATGCCCTACCAACCGATCCCTTCTTCTGGTCAAGTTGTGCCACAAACTTCTCTTCTCCCCAATCCTATTCAATACTTCCTCATTAGTTACATGATCTACCCATCTAATCTTCAGCATTCTTCTGTAGCACCACATTTCGAAAGCTTCTATTCTCTTCTTGTCTAAACTATTTATCGTCCATGTTTCACTTCCATACATGGCTACACTCCATACGAATACTTTCAGAAATGACTTCCTGACACTTAAATCAATACTGGATGTTAACAAATTTCTCTTCTTCAGAAACGCTTTCCTTGCCATTGCCAGTCTACATTTTATATCCTCTCTACTTCGACCATCATCAGTTATTTTGCTCCCCAAATAGCAAAACTCCTTTACTACTTTAAGTGCCTCATTTCCTAATCTAATTCCCTCAGCATCACCCGACTTAATTAGACTACATTCCATTATCCTTGTTTTGCTTTTGTTGATGTTCATCTTATATCCTCCTTTCAAGACACTGTCCATTCCATTCAACTGCTCTTCCAAGTCCTTTGCTGTCTCTGACAGAATTACAATGTCATCGGCGAACCTCAAAGTTTTTATTTCTTCTCCATGAATTTTAATACCTACTCCGAATTTTTCTTTTGTTTCCTTAACTGCTTGCTCAATATACAGATTGAACAACATCGGGGAGAGGCTACAACCCTGTCTTACTCCCTTCCCAACCACTGCTTCCCTTTCATGTCCCTCGACTCTTATAACTGCCATCTGGTTTCTGTACAAATTGTAAATAGCCTTTCGCTCCCTGTATTTTACCCCTGCCACCTTTAGAATTTGAAAGAGAGTATTCCAGTCAACATTGTCAAAAGCTTTCTCTAAGTCTACAAATGCTAGAAACGTAGGTTTGCCTTTCCTTAATCTTTCTTCTAAGATAAGTCGTAAGGTCAGTATTGCCTCACGTGTTCCAGTGTTTCTACGGAATCCAAACTGATCTTCCCCGAGGTTGGCTTCTACTAGTTTTTCCATTCGTCTGTAAAGAATTCGTGTTAGTATTTTGCAGCTGTGACTTATTAAGCTGATAGTTCGGTAATTTTCACATCTGTCAACACCTGCTTTCTTTGGGATTGGAATTATTATATTCTTCTTGAAGTCTGAGGGTATTTCGCCTGTTTCATACATCTTGCTCACCAGATGGTAGAGTTTTGTCAGGACTGGCTCTCCCACGGCCGTCAGTAGTTCCAATGGAATATTGTCTACTCCGGGGGCCTTGTTTCGACTCAGGTCTTTCAGTGCTCTGTCAAACTCTTCACGCAGTATCGTATCTCCCATTTCATCTTCATCTACATCCTCTTCCATTTCCATAATATTGTCCTCAAGTACATCGCCCTTGTATAGACCCTCTATATACTCCTTCCACCTTTCTGCTTTCCCTTCTTTGCTTAGCACTGGGTTTCCATCTGAGCTCTTGATATTCATACAAGTCGTTCTCTTATCTCCAAAGGTCTCTTTAATTTTCCTGTAGGCGGTATCTATCTTACCCCTAGTGAGATAGGCCTCTACATCCTTACATTTGTCCTCTAGCCATCCCTGCTTAGCCATTTTGCACTTCCTGTCGATCTCATTTTTGAGACGTTTGTATTCCTTTTTGCCTGTTTCACTTACTGCATTTTTATATTTTCTCCTTTCATCAATTAAATTCAATATTTCTTCTGTTACCCAAGGATTTCTACTAGCCCTCATCTTTTTACCTACTTGATCCTCTGCTGCCTTCACTACTTCATCCCTCAAAGCTACCCATTCTTCTTCTACTGTATTTATTTCCCCCATTCCTGTCAATTGCTCCCTTATGCTCTCCCTGAATCTCTGTACAACCTCTGGTTCTTTTAGTTTATCCAGGTCCCATCTCCTTAAATTCCCACCTTTTTGCAGTTTCTTCAGTTTTAATCTACAGGTCATAACCAATAGATTGTGGTCAGAGTCCACATCTGCCCCTGGAAATGTCTTACAATTTAAAACCTGGTTCCTAAATCTCTGTCTTACCATTATATAATCTATCTGATACCTTTTAGTATCTCCAGGGTTCTTCCATGTATACAACCTTCTTTCATGATTCTTAAACCAAGTGTTAGTTATGATTATGTTGTGCTCTGTGCAAAATTCTACCAGGCGGCTTCCTCTTTCATTTCTGTCCCCCAATCCATATTCACCTACTATGTTTCCTTCTCTCCCTTTTCCTACACTCGAATTCCAGTCACCCATGACTATTAAATTTTCGTCTCCCTTCACAATCTGAATAATTTCTTTTATTTCATCATACATTTCTTCAATTTCTTCGTCATCTGCAGAGCTAGTTGGCATCATCTCTCGGTCTCCCCCTATGATTTTTACCCTCCACGCTGCCCTCCAATACTAAATTGGTGATCCCTTGATGCCTCAGAACATGTCCTACCAACCTATCCCTTCTTCTGGTCAAGTTGTGCCACAAACTTCTCTTCTCCCCAATCCTATTCAATACTTCATCATTAGTTATGTGATCTACCCATCTAATCTTCAGTATTCTTCTTTTAATGGTGTCCAGCCTAAATCGTGTATCATTTCAGTGACTCTCTCTCCCATATTTCATGATAATACAAAACATGCTGCCCTTCCTTGAACTTTTTTGATGTACTCTGTCAGTCCTACCTGATAAGGATCCCCACACCGCGCAGCAGTAGTCTAAAAGAGGATGGACAAGCATGTGTAGGCAGTCTCCTTAGTAGATCTGTTACATTTTCTAAGTTGTTGTTGTTGTGGTCTTCAGTCCTGAGACTGGTTTGATGCAGCTCTCCATGCTACTCTATCCTGTGCAAGCTTCTTCATCTCCCAGTACCTACTGCAACCTACATCCTTCTGAATCTGCTTAGTGTATTCATCTCTCGGTCTCCCCCTATGATTTTTACCCTCCACGCTGCCCTCCAATACTAAATTGGTGATCCCTTGATGCCTCAGAACATGTCCTACCAACCTATCCCTTCTTCTGGTCAAGTTGTGCCACAAACTTCTCTTCTCCCCAATCCTATTCAATACTTCATCATTAGTTATGTGATCTACCCATCTAATCTTCAGTATTCTTCTGTAGCACCACATTTCAAAAGCTTCTATTCTCTTCTTGTCTAAACTATTTACCGTCCATGTTTCACTTCCATACATGGCTACACTCCATACAAATACTTTCAGAAATAACTTCCTGACACTTAAATCTATACTCGATGTTAACAAATTTCTCTTCTTCAGAAACGCTTTCCTTGCCATTGCCAGTCTACATTTTTTATCCTCTCTACTTCGTCCATCATCAGTTATTTTGCTCCCCAAATAGCAAAACTCCTTTACTACTTTACGTGTCTCACTTCCTAATCTAATACCCTCAGCATCACCCGACTTAACTCGACTACATTCCATTATCCTCGTTTTGCTTTTGTTGATGTTCATCTTATATCCTCCCTTCAAGACACCATCCATTCCGTTCAACTGCTCTTCCAAGTCCTTTGCTGTCTCTGACAGAATTACAATGTCATCGGCGAACCTCAAAGTTTTTATTTCTTCTCCATGGATTTTAATACCTACTCCAAATTTTTCTTTTGTTTCCTTTACTGCTTGCTCAATATAGAGATTGAATAACATCGGGGAGAGGCTGCAACCCTGTCTCACTCCCTTCCCAACCACTGCTTCCCTTTCATGCCCCTCGACTCTTATAACTGCCATCTGGTTTCTGTACAAGTTGTAAATAGCCTTTCGCTCCCTGTATTTTACCCCTGCCACCTTTAGAATTTGAAAGATAGTATTCCAGTCAACATTGTCAAAAGCTTTCTCTAAGTCTACAAATGCTAGAAACGTAGGTTTGCCTTTCCTTAATCTTTCTTCTAAGATAAGTCGTAAGGTCAGTATTGCCTCACGTGTTCCAGTATTTCTACGGAATCCAAACTGATCTTCCCCGAGGTTGGCTTCTACTAGTTTTTTCCATTCGTCTGTAAAGAATTCGTGTTAGTACTTTGCAGCTGTGGCTTATTAAACTGATGGTTCGGTAATTTTCACATCTGTCAACACCTGCTTTCTTTGGGATTGGAATTATTATATTCTTCTTGAAGTCTGAGGGTATTTCGCCTGTTTAGTACATCTTGCTCACCAGATGGTAGAGTTTTGTCAGGACTGGCTCTCCCAAGGCCGTCAGTAGTTCCAATGGAATTTTGTCTACTCCGGGGGCCTTGTTTCGACTCAGGTCCTTCAGTGCTCTGTCAAACTCTTCACGCAGTATCGTATCTCCCATTTCATCTTCATCTACATCCTCTTCCATTTCCATAATATTGTCCTCAAGTGCATCGCCCTTGTATAGACCCTCTATATACTCCTTCCACCTTTCTGCTTTCCCTTCTTTGCTTAGAACTGGGTTTCCATCTGAGCTCTTGATGTTCATACATGTGGTTCTCTTATCTCCAAAGGTCTCTTTAATTTTCCTGTAGGCAGTATCTATCTTACCCCTAGTGAGATAAGCCTCTACATCCTTACATTTGTCCTCTAGCCATCCCTGCTTAGCCATTTTGCACTTCCTGTCGATCTCATTTTTGAGACGTTTGTATTCCTTTTTGCCTGCTTCATTTACTGCATTTTTATATTTTCTCCTTTCATCAATTAAATTCAATATTTCTTCTGTTACCCAAGGATTTCTACTAACCCTCTTCTTTTTACCTACTTGATCGTCTGCTGCCTTCACTACTTCATCCCTCAGAGCTACCCATTCTTCTTCTACTGTATTTCTTTCCCCCATTCCTTTCAATTGTTCCCTTATGCTCTCCCTGAAACTCTGTACAACCTCTGGTTCTTTCAGTTTATCCAGGTCCCATCTCCTTAAATTCCCACCTTTTTGCAGTTTCTTCAGTTTTAATCTACAGGTCATAACCAACAGATTGTGGTCAGAGTCCACATCTGCCCCTGGAAATGTCTTACAATTTAAAACCTGGTTCCTAAATCTCTGTCTTACCATTATATAATCTATCTGATACCTTTTAGTATCTCCAGGGTTCTTCCATGTATACAACCTTCTATCATGATTCTTAAACCAAGTGTTAGCTATGATTAAGTTGTGCTCTGTGCAAAATTCTATCAGGCGGCTTCCTCTTTCATTTCTTAGCCCCAATCCATATTCACCTACTACGTTTCCTTCTCTCCCTTTTCCTACACTCGAATTCCAGTCACCCATGACTATTAAATTTTCGTCTCCCTTCACTATCTGAATAATTTCTTTTATTTCATCACATATTTCTTCAATTTCTTCGTCATCTGCAGAACTAGTTGGCATATAAACTTGTACTACTGTAGTAGGTGTGGGCTTCGTATCTATCTTGGCCACAATAATGCGTTCACTATGCTGTTTATAGTAGCTTACCCGCACTCCTATTTTCCTATTCATTATTAAACCTACTCCTGCATTACCCCTATTTGACTTTGTGTTTATAACCCTGTAGTCACCTGACCAGAAGTCTTGTTCCTCCTGCCACCGAACTTCACTAATTCCCACTATATCTAACTTTAACCTATCCATTTCCCTTTTTAAATTTTCTAACCTACCTGCCCGATTAAGGGATCTGACATTCCACGCTCCGATCCGTAGAACGCCAGTTTTCTTTCTCCTGATAATGACATCCTCTTGAGTAGTCCCCGCCCGGAGATCCGAATGGGGGACTATTTTACCTCCAGAATATTTTACCCAAGAGGACGCCATCATCATTTAATCATACAGTAAAGCTGCATGCCCTCGGGAAAAATTACGGCCATAGTTTCCCCTTGCTTTCAGCCGTTCGCAGTACCAGCACAGCAAGGCCGTTTTGGTTAATGTTACAAGGCCAGATCAGTCAATCATCCAGACTGTTGCCCCTGCAACTACTGAAAAGGCTGCTGCCCCTCTTCAGGAACCACATGTTTGTCTGGCCTCTCAACAGATACCCCTCCGTTGTGGTTGTACCTACGGTACAGCTATCTGTATCGCTGAGGCACGCAAGCCTCCCCACGAACGGCAAGGTCCATGGTTCATGGGGGGATTTTCTAAGTGTCCTGCCAATAAAATGCAGTCTTTGGTTAGCCTTCCCCATAACATTTTCCGTATGTTCCTTCCAGTTTAAGTTGTTCGTAATTGTAATTCCTACGTATTTAGTGTATGGAGTGTAGCCATGTATGGAAGTGAAACATGGACAATAAATAGTTTGGACAAGAAGAGAAAAGAAGCTTTCGAAATGTGGTGCTACAGAAGAATGTTGAAGATTAGGTGGGTAGATCACGTAACTAATGAGGAGGTATTAAATAGGATTGGGGAGAAGAGAAGTATGTGGCACAACTTGACTAGAAGAAGGGATCGGTTGGTAGGACATGTCCTGAGGCATCAAGGGATCACAAATTTAGCATTGGAGGGCTGTGTGGAGGGTAAAAATCGTAGAGGGAGACCAAGAGATGAATACACTAAGCAGATTGAGAAGGATGTAGGTTGCAGTAGGTACTGGGAGATGAAGGAGCTTGCACAGGATAGATTACCATGGACAGCTGCATCAAACCAGTCTCAGGACTGAAGACAACAACAACAACAACATATTCAGTTGAATTTATGGCCTATCAATTTGACTGATTCATCATACAACCGAAGTTTGATGGATTCCTTTTAGCACTCCTGTGGATGACCTCACACTTTTTGTTATTTAGTGTCAATTGCCAATTTTCGCACCATTCAGGTGTCTTTCCTAAGTTGTTTTGCAATTTTTTTTATCTTCTAATGACTTTATTAGTCGATAAATGACAGCGTCATCTGCAAACAACCTAAGGCGGCTGCTCAGACTGTCTCCCAAATCGTTTATATAGATAAGGAACAGCAAAGGCGAGCAGGAGAGGTAAAGCACTTTGGTACTGCATGTAAATTTAAAGATGTTTACTATAGGCAAAAACAAGTTAATAAATGGTTACATAAATTTGCGATGATGAGCACATAGGTGCGAAGCCGTATTCCCATCATAAGTACGAGGGCAGTTCAATAAGTAATGCAACACATTTTTTTTCTGAAACAGGGGTTGTTTTATTCAGCATTGAAATACACCAGGTTATTCCCCAATCTTTTAGCTACACAACACTATTTTTCAATGTAATTTCCATTCAATGCTACGGCCTTACGCCACCTTGAAATGAGGGCCTGTATGCCTGCACGGTACCATTCCACTGGTCGATGTCGGAGCCAGTGTCGTACTGCATCAATAACTTCTTCATCATCCGCGTAGTGCCTCCCATGGATTGCGTCCTTCATTGGGCCAAACATATGGAAATCCGACGGTGCGAGATCGGGGCTGTAGGGTGCATGAGGAAGAACAGTCCACTGAAGTTTTGTGAGCTCCTCTCGGGTGCGAAGACTTGTGTGAGGTCTTGCGTTGTCATGAAGAAGGAGAAGTTCGTTCAGATTTTTGTGCCTACGAACACGCTGAAGTCGTTTCTTCAATTTCTGAAGAGTAGCACAATACACTTCAGAGTTGATCGTTTGACCATGGGGAAGGACATCGAACAGAATAACCCCTTCAGCGTCCAAGAAGACTGTAACCATGACTTTACCGGCTGAGGGTATGGCTTTAAACTTTTTCTTGGTAGGGGAGTGGGTGTGGCGCCACTCCATTGATTGCCGTTTTGTTTCAGGTTCGAAGTGATGAACCCATGTTTCATCGCCTGTAACAATCTTTGACAAGAAATTGTCACCCTCAGCCACATGACGAGCAAGCAATTCCGCACAGATGGTTCTCCTTTGCTCTTTATGGTGTTCGGTTAGACAACGAGGGACCCAGCGGGAACAAACCTTTGAATATCCCAACTGGTGAACAATTGTGACAGCACTACCAACAGAGATGTCAAGTTGAGCACTGAGTTGTTTGATGGTGATCCGTCGATCATTTCGAACGAGTGTGTTCGCACGCTCCGCCATTGCAGGAGTCACAGCTGTGCACGGCCGGCTCGCACGTGGGAGATCAGACAGTCTTGCTTGACCTTGCGGCGATGATGACACACGCTTTGCCCAACGACTCACCGTGCTTTTGTCCACTGCCAGATCACCGTAGACATTCTGCAAGCGCCTATGAATATCTGAGATGCCCTGGTTTTCCGCCAAAAGAAACTCGATCACTGCCCGTTGTTTGCAACGCACATCCGTTACAGACGCCATTTTAACAGCTCTGTACAGCGCTGCCACGTGTCGGAAGTCAATGAAACTATACGAGACGAAGCGGGAATGTTTTAAAATATTCCACAAGAAATTTCCGGTTTTTCAATCAAAATTGGCCGAGAAAAAAAAAGTGTTGCATTACTTATTGAACTGCCCTCGTAGTACAAAGTCTCAATAACAAGCTGTCACACTCTGAAATTTAAGTGATGTTTCCAGGCCGCCTGCTCTTGATGCAATGGGCAGACAGCAGAGAGGCATTCATTGAGCTTCACAGCGTCGGCTTGAGGGTGCTGTGGATGCCGTAGTTAGTCCGCTATCGTAGTGCCAACCTAAGAGCGTGCACCTATGCTGTGGCATCGGAACTATCAGTACCACAGAATCGATTTGAAATCCATTTTCAATAGCACCCTACTACCTTTCTTGAATATTGGTATTACCTGTGCAACTTTCCAGTCTTTGGGTATGGATCTTTCATCGAGCGAATGGTTGTATATGATTTATATGATTGGTACGTATGGAACTAATGCATCAGCATACTCTGAAAGGAACCTTATTGGTGTACAAAGTCTGGACCAGAAGACTTGCTCTAAAAGTGATTTAAACTGCTTCACTCCTCCGAGGATATTTACTTCTACGTTACTCATGTTGGCAGCTGTTCTTGATGCGAATTGTGGAATATTTACTACTTGTTCTTTTGTGAAGGCATTTTAGAAGGCTGCGTTCAGTAACTCTGCTTTGGCAAAACTGTCATCAATAGTATCTCCATTGCCATCACACAGGGAAGGCATTGATTGTTTCTTGCCACTAACATACTTCACATACGACCTGAATCTCTTTGGATTTTCTGCCAGGTTTTGAGACAAAGTTTCGTTGTGGAAACTGTTATAAGCATCTCGCATTGAAGTCCGCGCTAAATTTCAAGCCTCTGTAAAAGATCACCAATCTTGGGGATTTTGGGTTTGTTTAAATTTGGCATGTTTGTTTCATTGTTTCTGCAACAGTGTTTTGACCTGTTTTGTGTACCAAGAAGGATTAGCTCCATCATTTGTTAATTTATTTGATATAATTCTCAGTTGCTGCTGATATATTTCTTTGAATTAAAGCCGCATCTTGTCTAAACTTATATTATTAATTTGGAAGAAGTGGAGATTGTCTCTCAGGAAGGCGTCAAGTGAATTTTTAGCTGCTTTTTTGAATAGGTTTATTTTTGGAGGATTTGGGGGTTACAATATTGAGTCTTGGTACGTCAACCCTGTGTTCACTAGTCCCTGTATTCGTTTTAATGCTCGTTATTAACTCAGGATTATTTGTTGCTAAGAGGTCAAGTGTGTGTTCACAACCATTTACTATTCGCATTGGCTCATGAACTAAATGCTCAAAATAATTTTCAGAGAATGCGTTTAGCACAATTTTTGATGATGTTTTATGCGTACCTCCAGAATTAAACATGTATTTTTGCCAACACATTGTGGGTAAATTAAAGTCACCACCAACTATAATTGTATGAGTCGAGTACATGTTCTAAATCAAACTCAAGTTTTCTCTGAACCTTTCAGCAACTGTATCATCTGAGTTGAGAGGTCTGTGAAAGGATCCTATTATTATTTTATTCTGGCTTCCAACAATGACCACCTCTGCCTCTGTTGGTTTATCTAATTCGCTTTCAGATAAGTCTAACATCTGTTTAATTTCTGGCTCATTAAAAAACAAATCTACAATTTCCTTGCAATAGTGAAAGTTACTGACTTTGATACTATCCCAGTTTTCTCTCAAATGCTGATAGTATGTCAGGACTGCTTATTGTAGCACATACTTCAGATTCAGACACACTTTCAAAAATAAGTTCACATATATTTGGTGATAGCATGGGGAATAAAACAACACCCCATCCAATTTGTATTAAAGTAAGATGCATGCCATATTAAGATGGCCAGTGTTGGAGGCAGTTGTCACTGCAGAGAATTTGTACATTTTGTTCAGTGACATACATTAATGCATTCTAAACAGCATTTGCTTGCTATTTACCACGACCTTCTATAATTTTGCTACACCAACAAGCTGTTCACTATCCACAAGTGTAAAAATGATTGGAAGTATTTCTTCTTCTGGGTTCTTGACATTTAATGTTGGCAACAATTTACTGTCCCAGCGAACAGTAAGAACTGCAGGGAAATCGTGCCATTCTCTTATTGTGTCTGATTCTGTGAAGAGAAGACTTATGGATTCAGAGCTCTTTAGTATTGTAACCAAGCACTTGTGTGTGGAAATAATTTTATTTATTCATCCACATTAACATTATTTTTTTCAAAGTAGTCCACTTATGCCATTGTTTCTTCAAATCCCCAAAACACTTCTGGAACTCTCTTTGGGCTAGCAATTTGCTGTTTTAGCGATTCATTCATACTCTCATGTAAGCTTGGAAAATGCTGGCTCTTTAAGATTCTCTTTTCTTTTGGGAGTGTAAAAAAGTGACATGGGGCCATATCTGGCAAATATGGAGGCTGGAGCATCATTACAGGGTTGTTTTTTGCCAAAAATTGACGAACAAGTAATAAAGTGTGAGTGGAAGCATTACCATGGTGCAAAAGCCATGAATTGTTTCGCCACAAATCTGGACTATTACTTCTTCTTCTTCTTCTTCTTCTTCTTCTTCTTCCTCCTCCTTTATTCCCATCCCCTCCCCCAGCCCAGTGTGGAACTTATAGACAGTACTCATTATTGATAGTTTCATGTTTTGGCAAGGACTCATGATGCATTATGCCATTAAAATAAAAGAAAACTGAGCAGAGCCTTCACATACGACGACTTTTGCCAACCTTTTTTCGATCTTTGCAATCCAGAATGCGTCGACTGGGATGAATGAGTCTTAGTTTCGTACACTCATGTTTCGTCACATGTTATGGAATGTTTCAGTAATTCTGCATTGTTGTTGACTTCATTTAGTGACTTCTCACCAACTTCCTTTCACAACACCTTTTGCTGTCACACACTTCATACTCAAAAGATCAGAATATATTTCATGGCATGCCAACATCAGCAACTTCTCTGCTTCTTATTTGTTCGAAATCATTTCTTTCACTTTTCCATGTTTTCGTTAGTTGTCGATGTGCTGAGGCGTCAAGAACATTCATCATCTTCAACTTCATGGCTGTCTTGAAAGTGTTTATACCACTTGTAAACCCTCGTGTTACTCATAGCAGACTCATCAAAAGCAATATTCAACATCTCTTAAAACTTGTTACATTTTTATAATATTTTTATAGAAAAATATAATGTAAATTCTCTGATGCCTTTTTGTAAACAAATCAATGATTCTACCCATAAGCTGTCACTTGACACATCCAATATGGCTCTCAGTGCACAGATACGTTTTAGACATATTTACCAACAAAATAACAAAAAAATGTATTAATCATACTAGAATGACCCATGAAATTACAAAATTCCTGATGCTTTTTGAACACCTTACAGCTGGTATCTATTGAAGACACCCATTAATTTTACAGTAATAAAATCTTTGGTACCTCGCCTTGCAGCACTCTCCAATAAACTACTCTCAGAAGTTTGTTCTAAGCACTCACCACCGCTAATGTCAGTTTAGTCTGAACATGAAAATGTCTTACCTGATTCTGCAGATGATTAAGAAGGAAGATTTAGAAATACCTTTTCCCTTCTTCCAATTTTCTCTGCCTAGACATTTCTTCTTGTTGGCAAGTATTCAGTCTACTCCTGCAAGGTAGCCTTCTCTTTGTCGAAGTAAAAATATCCTGTCTTCTTCCACATATATCATTTATAGAACATTGGCAAGTGCCAAATCAGATTAATAGTCCTAATTATTATTCATAAACTTCTCTTTATGGCATTTAAATGAACCTTTATACTTTTTTCCTCTCTCCAAATGCAAGTTAGTGAATTTCAAGGAACAATGCTGAATAGCTCTTACTTAAATCCTTTTTTCTCAAAATGTAATGCACTTGGTGAACCACAAGGTTAGCACTTCCACTAAATGTTAACTTTACTTCCTGTGTGTTATCAAATAAAACTACCAGCATTAGCCTATTTGATGGTAATTTGTGTTCAGTTATTTGGTGTTTTATATCTCCTATTAAAAACACTAATTTCTTCGCAATAAATAATTGATGTGACACCTTAGGAATTGACTGGAAAACATGTAGAACATGATGGGTAACAAAAAACTGACTGCACTGCATGTGCACATACTTTTAAGCTGAGGTGACATCAGCATGACATATAGACAGTGTGAAAGATGTTCCTCATGCAAGTTTGGGCTCAAGTCACACCTGGTTAGAGTGCTTTGATCACAACAAAATTTTGTACAGACATGTTTTAGAATCATCCAAACAGTATTGGAAGGTGAGCATTCAAATATATTGAAGTTGAAAAATGAGGGACACCCTAACCTCCAATATGGCTATCCTAGTGTTGTTAAAGAGGGGAATGGTGCTCTGTTGTCCTCAATGATGAGAGGTAGGTTCCGTCTGTATGTGCATGATGGATGTACACATGTATGGTTTAGACCTGGTGAGCAGCCTATTCTGGAATTCGTTCACCCTTGACACACAGGTCCTGTTCTTGGCTTCATGGTGCGGGGGTCATCAGTTACAACTGGTGGTCGCGTTTGGTGTTTCTGTAAGGTAAAGTAATCAGTGCCTGCTACATTGCGCAGGTATCCCCGTGCTGTTGGCATTTGGTCGTCAAGAAACTGATATTGTTTTTCAGTAGGATAGTGCATGTCCACATACAGGTACTGCAATACAACATTCTCTTCGTGGTGTATGATAATTGCTGTGTCCAGCAAAATGGCCAGATCTCTCACTAGTGGACATGTAGGGGACATAATGAAGCAGTGCCATACTTGTTCTTCAGAGCTTGCAAGTACCATTGCCAAAATGTACTAAAAGGTGCATGGTGGCTGAAACAGTCTGTTGCAAGATGCCATTCAGCACCGATTATTTGCTTGTAAGAATATATATCTGTGTTGCTGCAAGAGGGTATACACTGGTTACTTATGCAACAGTTTGGGGACGCCTTACTGTAATGTGTGTGTTTCGTTTGGTCAGAATTTATCACATATTCCTACAGTGACCAACCACATGTCATATCACTTGTCAACGAAATGGCCTAGGTAGTTGCATTTTTGCCCCAGTAGTTTATATGTTACCCACAGAAATGGAGGGCAATAACTTTATTTTCTAGTGATTATTGAGTATCTTCATGTTTCCATGTTTTGGAGAATGCTAACTTAATACATTGCTCTGCAAAACTTAAGGACAAGATAAAGTACCATAACATATTAACTACTTGGTGAAAATGAATGAACATGCAGAAGCATGTACAGAAAGCTGGACATCACGTGGTGTTAGGTCAGTGTGACTCTAGAACTTAATGGGGCTGGGCCTGCAATACAAGGCCGTTGAAGGAACGGGGAAAGACAGTGTGTGTCAGTCAGTGAGCAGTGTTGGTGCTCTGTAGTGATGTTCATTACAACATGGCCCAGTGACAACATTTGGATGACTCCACATGAGGAAGAATCATCAGGAAACTGGAAAGAGACTGAAGTGTGACAAATATAGCCCAGGAGTTTGGTACTGCTCACAGCGCTATATGAAGTACGTAGGGAACTGTCCAAACCACAGGCACTGCTACCCGAAAGAGAGATGGTGGAGCAGAAGTTGACTGCTACATTGTGCAACAGGCAAGAAAAGACCCTTGTCAGACAGTGGGTGCAACTACATTCACATTTAACAGGACTGTGAGGAACGCAATTTCATGATCCACGGTGGCACGGTAACTGCATGAGGGTGGTCTTTCTGCCTATTGACCAGTATGATGTGGTCCTTTGACACTCGCATATCGGCAGCACTATTTGCAATGGGGCTAATAGCATAGGAATGAGTAAGGAGTGAGATCACATGCTCTTATCAATTGAGAACAGATTCAGTCTGAGTAATGATTCTCATTGTACCCTGATACAGTGGAAACATGTAATGCATCCAGGAACATTGTTGAACTTGTTTATTTTGGTGGGTAAATGTTACTAAGACACTGCTTGTTCCATATATGTGTCTTTTCAGGTGTGCATTCAGCCCGACTTCATTTTTATAAATGACAATGCATGACTGCATTGAACAGCACAGGTAGAGTGGTTCTTAAATGAGAAGATATTTGGCAAGTGGACTGACATGCCTATTTCCCCAAAATAAATTCCACTGATCATGTTTGGATGCATTGGGGAGATGTACTGCAGCACATCCATGTGCACCAATGACTATCTAGTAGTTGTCAACCTTTTTTTAGATGGAATGCTGAACAATGAGAACTCCTTACCAACCTTGTAGCAGGCATATGAGCACATTGCAGTCATGCGTTGCTTTCCTTGATAATCTCTCATCATACTAAGAATCATGTCCATAATAGAGGTAAACATTCCACATGGGAAAAATATATCTAAAAACAAAGATGATGTGACTTACCAAACGAAAGTGTGACTTACCAAACGAAAGTGCTGGCAGGTCAATATACACACAAACAAACAAACACAAACATACACACACAATTCTTGCTTTCGCAACCAACGGTTGCTTCATCAGGAAAGAGGGAAGGAGAGGGAAAGACGAAAGGATATGGGTTTTAAGGGAGCGGAAAGACTTACCTTAAGGGGAAAATAGGATAGGTATAAGTGCGCCAGTCTTTACTTGGATGCAGGAATCATAATATTCCATTTGTTCAGAAGGTGTTTATACTGGCTGGGTGAAAAATGAGTAGATGGCTTGGGACTCTTTTATCTGTGAATTAAGTTAGTTTCACTCCTACATAGTGACTGCCACATTTGGGTGGCACTTAATGCTTTGGAGTGCTAAAAGTGAGATCACTTGCTCAAAGAAAATTTAAGTTGGCTCGGAGGGTAATGCTTGCCATAACTATTATGTCCAATAATGATAATGTGCTACAGTGATGATAAATGATGAGCAAGAGCACATATAATGCTATGAAAGGGTTTGGGGTTTGGAAACCTGAAGATTTTAAGCCCGTGCTCTTACATTGTCTTTATCACTGTGAGTTTTGCACTGGTATGCTATGTTTCGCATAGAACAAGGCACTTATTATTTGCTAATGGGTTGTAAACGGTTTTGAAGTGGGTGACATCAGGAGGGGGGGGGGGGGGGGGGGGGAAGACTTTATGCTTAATAGTTGAATAGGTGTTGAGGTTAAACATTAACAGCCTCTGCTTTGGAGCATGTTTCACAATCCATTCTGGTAGACATGCTAGAATGCATCAAGTCCTGTGACAGTACGTGTTTTTGGGACTTCATTAGACCATACTAATGCAGCTTAAGACATTCCAAGCCACCAGAGGGACTGTTTTCTAAATGTTGTTTTGTAGGGCAGGCAACCACAGCCAAAATTCAGAATTTTTTCAAAGAAAATTCTGCATTGGCTGTATGAATGATTTTTATTAATTCTGTGACCGGTTTTGCACCACTTATCAGTGCACTGTCAGGCAATCTGTACAAAAAATAATATCAGCTCATATAAACTATTTGATCCCCCAATTCTGAGATGTAAATTAAACTTTTAAATAGCCGGTGTTTTGAATGAAACAAGAAAGTACTCATATATGCTATTCATAACATAGTGATGTTGAACATTGCCCTGTAGCCACTCCCCACCATTCACGTCCAATATACTGTCATCTGGTGAAAGTTGTAGTTAAAATTTTAAGAATCTTTAAAAAAAAAAATTTTTTTAAATGATGGAAGCAGCAATGACCAAGAAAATAAAAATAAAATACGATGCTGATAAAACACCCCTAAACACGGACGATGAAGAGTGGAACATTAACATGAACCAACAACGGAATTAGGGCCATGTAAACATATCAGAACATACCGTGCAGTTTGAGAGGAGCTGCATGGCAGCGTACACAGCCTGACTGACCTGCAGAGACCTGGAAAGCACGCAGTGGCACAAGAATCGCCAGAGGCTGGATTCTTTGCCAGTCATTGTACTGGTTTTGATGATGATATTATGCAGTTGTTTGATGCAGAGTCTTATACTGTTACCGTTTCAGCAAATTCAGATTCTGCAGCAAAATGATGGCAAATTAAATCTTCAATTTTAGGCAGTGTAACAGCATTCCTGCACGTATTCTTAACGTATTAGTTGTTCAAGTACACACATCAAAAAAGTTTAGCATCACCGCGGCTCCCTCAACTCCTGAAGATAGACGTTGACTGTGAATGTTGTATCACAGACACCGTCCCTTTGACTGTTCAGAGATGTCACTAAACCCGCCCAAAGATGTAAACAATCATGCATGGACAGTGCTTATTAGATGGAGGGGGTCCGACATCTGATCAGTTCCAGTCATTCCACCAAGGAGGTTCTACACGGCTCATGTTGTCTGTAGTTCAGCCATGCCTAGACAGTCAGTACTGGGGTTTGATCGCGTCCGCATTGTTACTTAGTGCCAGGAAGGGCTCTCAACAAGGGAAATGTCCAGGCAACTTGCAGTGAACCAAAGCAATGTTCGGACATGGAGGAGATACAGAGAGACAGGAACTGTCGATGAGATGCCTCGCTCAGGCCACCCAAGGGCTACTACTGCAGTGGGTGTTTGCTACATGCGGATTATGGCTCGGAGGAACCCTGACAGCAACACCCCCATTTAGAATAATGCTCTTCGTGCAGCCACAGGACATCGTGTTGAGACTCAAACTGTGCGCAGTAGGCTGCATGATGCGCAACTACACTCTAGACGTCCATGGCGAGGTCCATCTTTGCAACTATGACACCATTCAGTGCGGTAAAGATGGGCCCAACAACATGCCGAATGGACAGCTCAGGATTGGCATCAAGTTCTCTTCACCAATGAGTGTCACATACGCCTTCAACCAGACAATGGTCGGAGGCATGTTTGGAGGCAACCCGATCAGCCTGAACGCCTTACACTGTCAGCGAATGCAGCAAGGTGGAGGTTCCCTGCTGTTTTGGGGTGGAATTATGTGGAGCCGTTGTACACCGCTGGTGGTCATGGAAGGCACCGTATCGGCTGTACGATACGTGAATTCCATCCTACGACCGATAGTGCAATCATATCGGCAGCATATTTGCGAGGCATTTGTCTTCATGGATGACAGTTCACGCCCTCATCGTGCTCATCTTGTGAGGCCAGCATGTTCTCCAGACATGAACCCTATCGAACATGCCTGAGATACATTGAAAAGGGCTGTTTATGGACGACGTGACCCACTAACTATTCTGAGGTATCTACGCCGAATCGTCATTGAGGAGAGGGACAATTGGGACCAATAGTGCCTTGATGAACGTTTGGATAGTATGCCACGACGAATACAAGCATGAGGGGACGTGCTACTGGTTATTAGAGGTACCAGTGTACACAGCAATCTGGACCACCACCTCTGAAGGTCTCGCAGTAGGGTGGTACAACATGCAATGTGTGGTTTTTATGAGCAGTAAAAAAGGCAGAAATGATGTTTACGTTTATTTTTGTTCCAATTTTCTGTACAGGTTCCGGAACTCTCTGAACAGAAGTGATGCAAAACTTTTTTTGATGTGCGTATTTCAACAATATTGCACAATTCATTTGCCAGTATAATGTGGCCAAAAATGTCATCTGTTAGATAGGTGTCTTATCCTATTTGTTAAAGGTTTTCCACAAATTCTGGTGCTCACTTGATTACTTTGTGTTCTGCCATATGAACGATTTTTTAAACAGGCATTCATTTCGTCTGCTAATGTCAGTTTCAGAACTGCAGGCAGAGTTCGACAAAAATTGCCTGACCGTATGTGGCGTATCTCCCATTAAACATGTGTTCTCCCTTAAGTCAAGGATTGTGTTATTCAGTGCTTTCAAAGACTTTCTGTGGGCGATTTTGCTTTCATCCCATATGGTAGCCTTGCACTGTTTCAATATTTGTCTGCGTGCTGATCATTTTGTTATGACACATACCAGAAGTTCATGGTCGGCTACATTTAAAGGTAATTTAACAGCATAATATGCTGTTCATCCACCATTCGCAAGTATAGCTGCTATCCATAAACAAAATATGAGTGAAAAGATTTTTGCCATCCTCACTCACCCACTTCTGCTTACTGCAACCAAACACCCTTATTAACAGCAGGAGACCAAGAACCATCTACAACTTGCAGCTGCAAGTGGGTGACAGTGGGTTGTCACGAAGAGAAGTGTGTCTTCACTACACTCATTCTTTTTTAAAGTTACCTAACTGATCTAAATTATCAAGGAACATATCATTCTCTGTGCCCTGACCTGTAGAGTGCCAGTTTTATTGCTCCTGAAGACAACATTCTCCTGAGTCATTCCCACTTGGAGATCCAAATGGGGAACTATGTTAATTCCTGAATATTTTGTCCGGTCATGCAATACAGTTCAGAAATGTGTATGTAGTTTCGCCTTGCTTTCAGGTGCTCACATTACCAACATAGTGAAGCCATATTAGTTAATGTTAAAAGTGCAGATTAGTCAGTAATCCAGACTTTTGCCCCAGTGGCGACTGGAAAGGCTGACACTTCTCTTTGGACCATATGTTAATCTAATATTTATGTAGTTACATATATGGTATGCCTCTGTATTGTCAATTCACACAAGTCACCCCCAATAACCCGAGATTTTTTTAGCATCACTTGCATTCCCCTTGCATGGCTGTTCAATGCTGTCATTAGAAAAAGAACAATATTAAAGATACCAACAAGCATAAAAATGCTAACTGAATAGGGAAATGTTGTGGCACCTCTGAAATAACTGCTGTGCTTCTGTTATAGTTGTACTCAAATGATAAAGCAAAAATATTGAAGGATGTTTTAGATTCATCTTATGCCAGAAATGGTATTTTCTCCAGTTATACTGTATTATGGAGTGACTTTCTGAGGCAGTGCACCAGAGGTCCATAAAGTACTGTCATAAGAACATCACAGGAAGTTGGCAACTGAACATATTACAAATGTCTCTTTAAAAACCTTTGAATCCTTAGTCTCATAATTCATGCTCACGTGATGACACATTAACTCCTCAGTGGCATTCATAATTAACAACAGAAATGATTCTGATAAACAATAATAAATGTTATCAAACTATAGAAATTCCATGATGTTATTGCATTGTATGTTATTATTTGTGTAGTGTCTTTACTTTTTTTGTATAGAATTTGGAGAAAAGTTGCTTATCCTTGTGCTAAGATCTTGAACAAATTGCACCTTGACATAAGACGAAAGGCTGGCAATCTTAAAAACTTTGAAAACAATTTTGGAAGCACGCCACATTGGTCACGTATATAAATGAACAGTCATTTGCACTGTTTATCAGTCACTTGCTGCACTGTATAGAGCAGTGTGTGAAATTGTTCTAAATGCCTTATCCACAAATTAGATTGACCAGTTAATCAGAGAACAGACTGATGAGAGGTAACATCATAGGTCCCGTGGTTACACACGGGCCTGAACTTTGAGATACTAGATATGGAGCCAAGGAATCATTGATCATAAGGATGTTATGGCATCATTAATTATGGATGCTTGTAGAAATGTCAAGAGAAGTGGGAAGATGTTTTTGCTTAGTAAGTGTGACAAGAAACACTTGAATACTTGAGAAGCCAAGTCATTCATCTCCTGAGTACAAAAATGTTGAGAATAAGTAGATGAAGCTCAGGAGTCTTCGATAATATTTCTTCGATAGGTATGTGCCGAGCAAAGTAGTGAGACTGGGAAAGGCCACCATGGCTCAACAGTCATTAGAAAGCTTTGTCAGCAAACAAAAACTGGTTGAAGCCAGAGTTATTGTAAGGAGAGGCTTGTATGAACCAGTCCATGAATTCTAAAATAAAATTCTGTTTACCAGTCAAATGGAAAATCTCCAGCTGCTTCAGTCTTTTGTTAAAGCAGTAAGCAGAGCTAAGCCATCTGTACAGACACGCATTCGATCCTAATGACCTTGAAACACGGGTTATGGAGAGAAAATGGAAATACTACATTCTTTCCCGAACTTGTTTTTCTGTTGCAGAATCATACTTCAGTTCTCTCTCTCGGCCATCGCACTAATGTCCAAACTGGCAGATATTAGTATAAGTGACTATGGGATAGAAAATGAACTGAAATCCTTGAACGGAGGAAAGGCAACTGGACCTGATTGGATACCTAGACAATTCTACTGCAAAAGAATTTGCTCCTCAGCAATGTATCATAGTTCACATGAAGACCAATGTCTTCAAAGTGATTGGTATAAGACTTGACTGGTCAAGAAGGGTTATAAATTTGCACACAACTAAAGGCTAATATAATTGGCATCTGGAATTTTAAAACATTTTATGTTTATGTATTATGATATTTCTTGGGAGAAAAAAAGCTCCTAGTGGAATTGACATGGATTCTGCAAACAAAGATTGTGAGATACCCAGCATGCTCTGTTTGTCCACGATACCCAAAAGGCAACACGTAATGGTACCCAGGTACCAGGATTCCTTGGTTTATGGAAGGTTTTCTGTACATTTCTGCTCTGTTACCTAATAAACAAAATAAGAATGTACAGAACATCAGAACAGTTTTAACACTGAATTGAAGAGTTACTAACAGATAGGACGTAGCACGACATATTGCGTCCCAGGTTTCATCTTGAGATCTTCAGCTGATGACTAATGATGTTTTGACAGCACAAGTAGCTGTCACTATCAAACATTCTCCCCTCCATTGTTGGTAACAGGCAATGGAGGATTAATTTCTGGCATCTTTAACAATGCCAGTCAGTCACATTGTTAAGCATAATTGTTAAACATTGACTGAAGGACTGAGATGAAAGAAAACAGGAATCATCAATAAGTGGCAATGAAAACTTCAGTCGTCTACATCTACATTATATTCTGCAAGCCACCTGATGGGGTGTGGGAGAGGGTAATTTTGTACCACTAACTGAGCCCTCCAATCCTGTCTCACTTGTGAATTGTGCATGGGAAGAATGGTTGTCAGTAAGGCTCTATATTGGCTCTAATTTCTCAAATTTTCTCCTTGTGGTCATTACGTGAGATGTACATGGGGGGGGGGGAATATGTTGGGAGACTCTTACCGAAAAGTGCTCTCTCGAAATTTCAGTAATAAATCTCTCCATGATGCACAATGCCTCTCTTGTAATGTCTGCCAGTGAAGTTAGTTGAGCATGTCCATAACACACTCGTGCCGGCTAAATGATCCCATGGCGAAATGTACCGCTCTTTGTTGGATCTTCTCTCTCTCGTTTATCCATGTCAGAAGATACATGAGGCTGTTTGCAGGTGATTCTTTCATTCATATTGAGAAGTTGTAATGCCAAAAAATTTGAGTGCAGTGCACAAAGAAACCTCATGGGATTAATGCTTAGTGTATGCATTGGCAGTTGACCCTCAACATAAAAAACTTTTTGTCTTATGCAGTTTTAAGAAACTTCAGAATAATTGAAACAGCTGATTTTGGTGTTCCATAATGTTGCTTATAAATAAATGTAACATACTGTGCACAAAGAAACTGAAAGGCGATTATTATGTGATCACACAATTGCAGAGTACTGATAGCAGCGATGTCCATTAAATACCTGGAATATGTGTATAGAGTGATTTAATGAGGAATGTCAGCATAAAACCACACATGCCAGATGGAGAAGAAACTTCAGGAAGTATAGTCCATGTAGATAGGAAGTAGATTACAGAAATCTCATTTGGCTGATATTGCTCACCAGTCTGAGACTCTTACCAGGGATGATTAGTAGAGGAAATACAAAAGATCCAAAGTAGTCAGCATATTTTGTCAAAAGTTTATTTAATAAGCACAAAATTGTCACAGAGATGCTCACCCAGCTCTAGTGGCAGATGTTAAGAGAGGTGTTTGGCAGCACTGTGTGGTGCACTGTTGAAATTCAGAGCACGTACATTCCTAAGAGGAAGAGGCAACTGATCTAATGCTTCTTCATACCTATTTCTTACAACAAGACCATGGAGGAAGAGTTAGAGGGATTGTAACTCTCACAGAGATTAACAAACAGTTTCTCTTTGTGTGCCATTTGTGACTGGGCAAAGAAAAGGGGAAGTGACAGTGAAACACAAAGTACCTCCCACCATAGAGTGAACGGTAGCCTATGGAGTATAAGTGGAGTAGGTGTATACAGCTACTGAGGACTGTCATTAAAGGCGAGGAACTTGCGAAAGAGTGAAATTTGGAATGGAAGGGTGGTGATATGCAGTAATGGAAATTCTAGTGAGTGGTCCAAAATATGTGTAACAATGCATCAGTGATCTGCTATTTTCATTGTATGCTGCTGTTCTATCCATTTCACAGACAATTTAGCATGTGTTACAGCATGAACTCAAGTATGTTGGGTAATACCAGTAATAATTGATTCTTGGTGTCTTGTTAAGGCAGATGCTCCCTGAAAACTGTTGTGAAGATATGTTTTGTCAAGTGCAATCGATTCTATTAAATGCATGACAGTTATTGCAACAAGAGTTGGAAAGAACAGGTGGACAATTGGTTTAGCTTCTTGTCAATGTAGCAGTTTGCTGCTTATGTTTGTATGAGGTTTTATCTGAAAAGTTCTCGACCTTGCCCAGAGATCCCACCACTACTCATATTATTTTTTCCCCCTTACGTTGGCACACGTGGTAGTAGACACCGAAGCTGAAATTGTTATAGGTACGGAAAGCTGGCTGAAGCCAGAGATAAATTCCGCCGAAATTTTTACAAAGGCACAGACAGTGTTCAGAAAGGATAGACTGCATGCGACCGGTGGTGGCGTGTTTGTCGCTGTTAGTAGTAGTTTATCCTGTAGTGAAGTAGAAGTGGATAGTTCCTGTGAATTATTATGGATGGAGGTTACACTCAACAACCGAGCTAGGTTAATAATTGGCTCCTTTTACCGACCTCCCGACTCAGCAGCATTAGTGGCAGAACAACTGAGAGAAAATTTGGAATACATTTCACATAAATTTTCTCAGCATGTTATAGTCTTCGGTGGAGATTTCAATTTACCACATACAGACTGTGACACTCAGATGTTTAGGACGGGTGGTAGGGACAGAGCATCGAGTGACATCATACTGAGTGCACTATCCGAAAATTACCTCGAGCAATTAAACAGAGAACCGACTCGTGGAGATAACATCTTGAACCTACTGATAACAAACGGACCAGAACTTTAGACTCTGTAAGCACAGAACAGGAAATCAGTGATCATAAGGCCGTTGCAGCATCCCTGAATATGGAAGTAAATAGGAATATAAAAAAAAGGGAGGAAGGCTTATCTGTTTAGCAAGAGTAATAGGAGGCAGAGTTCAGACTACCTAATAGATCAAAACGAAAATTTATGTTCAGACACTGACAATGTTGAGTGTCTATGGAAAAAGTTCAAGGCAATCGTAAAATGCGTTTTAGACAGGTACGTGCCGAGTAAAACTGTGAGGGACGGGAAAAACCCACCGTGGTTCAACAACAAAGTTAGGAAACTACTGCGAAAGCCAAAACCTCTCAGACAAACAGAAGCTAAACAATGTCAAAGTTAGCGTAAGGAGGGCTATGCGTGAAGCGTTCAGTGAATTCGAAAGTAAAATTCTATGTACCAACTTGACAGAAAATCCTAGGAAGTTCTGGTCTTACGTTAAATCAGAAAGTGGATCGAAACAGCATATCCAGACACTATGGGATGATGATGGCATTGAAACAGAGGATGACACGCATAAAGCTGAAATACTAAACACCTTTTTCCAAAGCTGTTTCACAGAGGAAGACCACACTGCAGTTCCTTCTCTAAATCCTCACACGAACGAAAAAATGGCTGACATCGAAATAAGTGTCCAAGCAATAGAAAAGCAACTGAAATCACTCAACAGAGGAAAGTCCACTGGACCTGATGGGATACCAATTCGGTTCAACACAGAGTACGCAAAAGAACTTGCCCCCCCTTCTAACAGCCTTGTACCGCAAGTATCAAGAGGAACAGAAGGTTCCAAATGATTGGAAAAGAGCACAGGTAGTTACAGTTTTCAAGAAGGGTCGTCGAGTAGATGCGCAAAACTATAGGCCTATATCTCTTGACATCTGTTGTAGAATTTTAGAACATGTTTTTTGCTCGTGTATCATGTGATTTCTGGAAACCCAGAATTTACTCTGAAAGAATCAACATGGATTCCAGAAACAGCTATCGTGTGAGACCCAACTCACTTTATTTGTTCATGAGACCCAGAAAATATTAGATACAGGCTCCCAGGTAGATGTCAATTTCCTTGACTTCCAGAAGGCATTTGATACAGTTCCGCACTGTCGTCTGATAAACAAAGTAAGAGCCTACGGAATATCAGACCAGCTGTGTGGCTGGATTGAAGAGTTTTTAGCAAACAGAACGCAGCATGTTGTTCTCAATGGAGAGACGTCTACAGACGTTAAAGTAACCTCTGGCGTGCCACAGCGGAGTGCTATGGGACTATTGCTTTTCACAATATGTATAAATGACCTAGTAGATAGTGTCAAAAGTTACATGCAGACTTTTGCGGATGATGCTGTAATATACAGAGAAGTTGCAACATTAGAAAATTGCAACGAAATGCAGGAAGATCTGCAGTGGATAGGTAATTGGTGCAGGGAGTGGCAACTGACCCTTAACATAGACAAATGTAATGTATTGCGAATACATAGAAAGAAGGATCCTTTATTGTATGATTATATGATAGCAGAACAAACACTGGTAGCAGTTACTTCTGTAAAATATCTGGGAGTATGCGTGCGAAACGATTTGAAGTGGAATGATCATATAAAATTAATTGTTGATAAGGCGGGTGCCAGGTTGAGATTCATTGGGAGAGTCCTTAGAAAATGTAGTCCATCAACAAAGGAGGTGGCTTACAAAACACTCGCTCGACCTATACTTGAGTATTGCTCATCAGTGTGGGATCCGTACCAGATCGGTTTGACGGAGGAGATAGAGAAGATCCAAAGAAGAATGGCACGTTTCGTCACAGGGTTATTTGGTAACCGTGATAGCGTTACGGAGACGTTTAGCAAATTCAAGTGGCGGACTCTGCGAGAGAGGCGCTCTGCATCGCGGTGTCCCTTGCTGTCCGGGTTTCAAGAGGGTGCGTTTCTGGATGAGGTATCGAATATATTGCTTCCTCCTACTTATATCTCCTGAGGAGATCACGAATGTAAAATAAGAGAGATTAGAGCGCTCACGGAGGCTTTCCGGCAGTCATTCTTCCCACGAACCATACGCGACTGGAACAGGAAAGGGAGATAATGACAGTGGCACGTAAAGTGCCCTCTGTCACAAACTGTTGGGTGGCTCGTGGAGTACATATGTAGATGTAAAATTGCAAGTAATTCCAGGTAATACTTATTTAAAGCAGTTGTGTGTGCAGTGATTAAATTCTTTGTAAAAGAGCTTTAATACAAACCAAAATTCATTTGTGGCTTGTAAAAGTGTATGGCGGCTCTTCACCTTCAATTTCTACCATGAAGAAATGGGCAGTTTAAATGTGGCCATGAAATCATCCAAGCTGATCCATCCAGAGAATGTCTAAAAAGGGTAAGCATGCTGGAAATCATTGACAAATTTTATGGTGAGATTTGGGAAAGATAGGGATATAAAGATGTGTGAAATTGCTAATGCTGTGGAGATATCAAAGGGTCATCTAGGACACATTTTGCAGCAGAACTGAACATGAGAAAGCTTTGCACAAGATGGGTGCTATGTGTGCTCACTCTGGCTCACACACTCATTTGCATGACACTTTCGAGAAAGTGTTTGGTGCGTTTTAAGAAAAGTAGAAGTGACTATCTGTGCTGGTATGTGACAGTGGATGAAACGTGGATCCACCACTACACGCCTGAATCCAAACAGCAGTGTACACAATGGATAGAAGCCTGTTCTTCAGCTCCAAAGAAGGCAAAAAGGGTGTCATTGCTCGCAGTGCAGTACTGTCAACCACTGGGTGTGGGGTGGAGGTGGGGTTTATCCAAAGGAAATTTAAGGGTTATTGACAGTTTCTGAAGCCACATCCCACAGTAAATAGCCCAGCACAATCAAATTTTCAAACAAGAATCAACAATGCTTTGCAATAGACTTTGACTGTGCGTATTAACTGTGGTGTAGCCAGCTTTTAATTATTTACTTTCAGCAGCAGCCTGAATTAAGCAGTGCTCTATCACCTATGACTTTCCGTGACTCTCACAAACACTTATTCCTCAAAAATCCAACATTAACGTGCACAAGACCTATTGGGTACATATTTTAATTCACCCTGCCTAAACATTGGCAATGAAGAAAAAGGATAAATGCAGAAAACAGGCCTCTGAATTAAGTTATTGAGGAGTTGAATTGGAGTTACAGGGTTCCATAGGTGGAAAATGAGACACCTGCTACAAGAAATTTTTCATCTACCAAAAGAGGGAACAACTCCCCCATCCCCTGAAGACTTTCTAAGTTGGGGTGGCCTGAGTACCTCGGTGATTCACATATCCATAATGTAGATTCAACCACAGTGGGAGGGTATTCATGAAGAGGCGAGGCAAACATGTTGGTCCGGAAGGGGCTGCAGCCTATTTAGTAGCTGCAGCGACAACGATCTGGATGATTGATTGATCTGGCCTTGTAACATTAGTGAAACGGGACTTGCTGTGCTGGCACTGTGAATGACTGAAAGCAAGGAGAAACTACATACATTATTTTTCTTGATGGCCTGCAGCTCTTATGTGTAGTTAAATGATATCTTTGTTGGTAAAATATTCCAGAGGTAAAATAGTACCTATTTGGATCTTTGAGTTTGGACAACTAAGGACGACATGGTCATCAGGAAAAATTAAACCGGTATTGTGTGGATTGGAGAGTGGAGTTTTAGCTCCCGTAATTGGCTAAGAAGGTTAGGGAATATAAAAATGGAAATGAAAAGGGTGAAGTTAGGTATATGAGACAGGTGAAATTGCCTCAGACTTCAGGATGACCAAAAGTGGAGAGAATATAAAATACAAACGGGCTACAGCACAAAAAGCACTTCTAAAAAAGCAGGAATTTAACATCCATTGTTACAGAGTCATTTCGGAAGGTATTTGTCTGGAGTGTAGCCTCGCACAGAAGTGAAACATTGAAGATAAGTGGACAAGAAGATAATATAAGCTATTACTATTAATTTGGTATTTGAGATAAGTGGTAGGGGATAAAAATTGCAGAGGAAGACTTGAGGGATGAATACAGTTATCAGTTTCAAATTGATTAAATTGCAATAGTTATTCAGAGATGAAGAGGCTTGCACAGGGGAGAGCAGGATGAAGAGCTACATGAAACCATTCTTCACACTAAAGACCACATCAACACAACTACTGCTCTAAGAGGAGCATTTAAAAGGCAATAATAGAGATATAAAAGCTGTAGAAGTGTGGAAATATGAAGTTGCAAGTGGGAGGATACCAATGGCATTGTTAAATTTGGGATGTCTGGGCTAAAGATTGAGAAGACAGGAGTGACATGTGATTGACAAGAGTACAAGAAAGTATAGATGTGAGGGAAGAGAACTAGAATGTGATAAAGGAGGAGGAGAAAAATAGGAAGATGACAGAGAGGCTGGTTTCCACTGGACCCACCGCAAGGCTGGAGCTTGTTGGCGATGGTAATATTAAACTAATTGCCTTAGCTCCAAAAAAATGGCGTACTTGATTTCATACAGAATTGGAGAGGTTTTCCCCAGATAAAAAGCCATCTAAATATTGTAGTCAGTTAACTATCATGATGCCAGTATCCATATTTATACATTGAAATTAAACTTCAGAATTGCCACTTTATAATGCATTTACCAGGAGGATTTTATCTTCTGCATGGTAGTTCAAAAGATGAGCATGTACTAAATTGTTTTCACTTGTTTAAACATAGCAACTTTCTCATGAAACATGAAGCATTTCTTATTTTCAAAATCTTTAACTGTTTAAATTGTTGCTCTGTCTGTGTGTCTCTGTATCTGTTCCATTAGATACTTCTGCTCCAAAAAAACAATAAAAATGTTATGGGCTCTTCTTCATTTACGAATATAAGTTGAATAAAAAAGCAACACGGATAAATTTGTTTTGTTAAAAGTGCTCAGCATTTGTGAAATATAAATGTGTTTATTAGTGACATTGAAACAAAAACTACTTTGTTCACAGGCCAATGATAGACTTAACAAAAATGGATTACTGCCCCCTGAAGCCCTGTGTTACTTTCGAGCTGAAACCGAGTCTGGGCTCAGCTTTCTACCCACCACAGCAGCAACGTGCTGATAATGCGAATGGAGATAACAGTCCAGCAGTAGCACCAACTACTGAAGATATGAGTGAGGCTGACAGTTCAGCTGCTGGGCCCAGTGACATCACTGATGCTGCTCCAGTGCCTGCAGCATGCTCGTCAGACGATACAGCACCAGAATCGGCGTCTGCACCTGTTGCAACGGACACTGTCTAGGCAGATGACATTTGAGCATTTGGAGCGGTCCTCTGCCCGCTCGACACTTTTCCCAAGCATATCTCCCAAGAGTAACCCTTCAGCATGCAAGCATAATTATCAAATTGTTAGATGACGGTCCAAGATGGATCTCGCTTTCTGTTAGAAAACCAGTTTTTTAAACCAGGAAATGTGAAAATTGTCTTAGAGCACTTGATGTACATGATACAGACTTTGGAAGGAGTGTACAAATCCACTTCTATTATTAACTGGCATTCCAGTTCATTGGTCAAATTATGGCGTGTGCAGACAGTTTCTTCACGCAATTTAAGTTTTGAGAATTTATTTTTTATATTGCTTTCTGTGTGCTAGTGTGTTTGATCATCTTCAGCTGTTACGGTTCATCAAATATCCTTTTAGCTGGTATTGCTGCTGCAGTTTTGGTTTGTGCCCTTCGATTTCCATGTTGTTACATTCCCACAGACGACTTTTGCTTTTGTGAATGGTATTGCAGCAGCATGTTACAGGATGAGTGCCTTATGAATGAAGTTGTTTGCATTTAACTGCAAAGCTTGTGCTTCATTTATGTGTATAAAATGTGTGTGTGTGTACATAATGACAGACTGGAACTGGAACTTCAGTTGGTAATATGAAGCTGGACATTTCAAGGGATTTCTCATTTTGTGTGATGGCAGTGAGCTTACTGTTGGCTTAAGTTTTTTTGATGATGTGTGAGAATTTTTTGTGGGAGTGAATAATAATGATTTGACATGAAAACATGTTTTGTGTAATTTAGCTCTTGATTCATTGGTACTGCAGCAGGACTGACTGACTGTTTTACACACACACACACACACACACACACACACACACACAGAGTGGAATCTTGAGACTGAAGAGTAGTAAAGGTTAATCATTAGTTGAAAATTGATGCAGTTGTTTCTTGTTACTGGTGAATGTACAGCTTAAAAATAAGTGGCATTTTCCAGCATGTCGTACATAAAGTAAGATGTAAATATGTTCATTACCAATATTGTTTAATGTTACTAATGCTTTAATGAGCAGTACCCCTTTCAAAATTTGATGTTTTCAGTCTTGCAGGTTACCAAATTACTGATAAGAGAACTTTGTGTTAAGTTTGTAATAAAACAGTGTACGTCCTTTCATTACAGACCATCCTTTTATAGCAAATTGCAAATTAAATAGACATTGAAGTACAGACAACTAATCCATTTTTTAATCTGTTGGTCACATGTTTCCAAATGCTTTATTATTATATTTCAATTTCCATAAACAAGCAGTGTGTGCCTCATTGCACCATTCCTTCATACTAGCACCCTGCGGACTAGTTGGTTTAAAATATTTCTTGCTATTTACAAGTTTACCCAAGAACTCCTGCTATGATAGGGTGTTTAGTCTCTATCTGATACTGCTTTCCTGGTTCATTTTCATGTTCTTTATGTAGTATGTAATTCTTACTTTTCCAAACATGTAAATGTCATTAATTTATCATCCAGTATTACTGAAATACAGCTTCTACTTTAGTTTCTAATAGTTAACATTCATTCCCAGTATTGGTGCCACCAGCCTTTATAATTCTGCGTGTATCTGCTCAACCAAAATTAGAAACCCTTTTACTGAAGATTTTTGTTTAATCTGAAAACATTAACAAAAAACAATTTGCCATGACTGTACTTTTGGGGCTAAATATTTTAAAAAGAAATAATTGCTAATTCTTAAAAAGGTGAAAAAGTGTATTATTGAAGAGTTTTTGTGTAACCTGTTATTGAAAGTGTCCATTGATAGTTAGTTTTTGGGGGTAGTGTGATAAAAGTAACATGGTTTCACAAAACACTTTATCAGTTTACATATTTTTAAAAATCTGCCTTGTGAAGATGTTTGTTTGCCAACAAATTTTCAAGTATTTAGTGTCATATAAATGTCATTTCACAGCATAGCAAACATGTACAGATCACTTAATATCAGGTGAGTTTGGAACACAATACTATCAAGGGACTGATCCTCAGGTCACAGATTTCCACTGGCTCTTTATATGATAAAGGAAGGTCCATACTTATATGTTTAGTAAAAGGTTTTCTACAATTTCGCCAAAAAAGTCACTGAGGTGACTACAGTGAATAAAGATGAACTATTAAGGGAGTAAGAATATTTTATTCAATTGAATTCATTCATTCTTTCATTCATTAATTCTTTCAGTTATAGCAAACAGTGTGAACCATTAAGCTACCAGAAGCTAATTGCCATGATCTCTGCTCTGGAGGAGTTAACATTTTTTAATCAAAATATATATACAATGAAAACTGACTAATTTTAGAATGCATTCCCAAAGCTGAAATGAATGTTGAAAACAACTAAAACTTCAGAAGCCTCCATTTTATATTGATTTCTGAAATAGAATAAAAATAGGCCACAGAAATTTTTTTGGTTCCATGGTTCATCTTCAGTATCATGCCTTTGTTGCTATGATATGCTTTTGTGTCTGAACATGTTTGGGGATAGGTGATATACAGAAGCTGATACAGAATTTTTCCATTTATGAACTTGCCAGAGATTTATTGGGAACTGAAAAAATGTACAATGCTATTGTAAGGATTTCATTATTATAAAACAATTTATTTCATTCTTCAGATTGGGTACTACAATTTATTACGTGACTGTCAAGAAAGACTTAAGTTCTGTCCAGAAACTGAACACAGAAGAAAGCAGATGAAGTGACATCTTGATTGATGTGACATATTTTGATAGCTCATTTGGAAAAGAACTTCATGCAAATTATAGAGATTCATTGATCAGTTTGTCCAGCACACATACACTTAGAACTATGACAAGTGTATGATTTGGCTTAAAAATGTCACATATTATAAAAACAGGTAGGATTTCTTCACTGTAATAAGTGACAACTTGCCAGTGTGAAAACACTCAAGTTAGGAATAGCAAGATTAGCTGAATAGAAATTAAGTCACTCACTTTCATAGGAAAGTACAAAATCAGTTGTTTATTAATCGCTGTCTAATTTGTCATACAGTTATCATATATTACATCCATTGGTTTGATTTATGTTTGTTTTAAAAGGGTGCTTTGCTTCTTGCCTGTAAGCACACTGTGCTAGCTAAAAACTTAACACTCCTTGCACATATTGTCCTAGATGTCAGACGATTTAATAAACAGACAAGCATTTGGTCTTCCATGAATTACTGTTCGAATGATTGTCGCCGATTCTGAATTAGTCGTATAAATAATTGCTGATATTGGTATCACTTAACTAAGATGGATAACTTTCAAAAAAATTAATGAAAGAAAAGATTTTCAAGCACCAGTGACAATTTCTGCAATAATTTGATCTTGTGGAAGTAGCTCATTTGATTATTTATATTACTTTTGAGGTAACACAGCAAAAACTTTTTTTTCTGAGTCTAGCTGTTCGTTTGCAGAAAGAAATAATTTGCATACAATTTTGTGACAGTGACAGTATTTTTACCTTCAGTTTCTCAAAAATAAATTGTCATCTTGCAGTTCTGTATTTAGTCATTTTGTTGGAAATAGTGTTGGTCAAGTGTTTATAATTGTTCTGCACCCTTAGCATATTACTGGTTTCAGATCACTCTTAATAGTTATTACATGTAACAAAGAGGACTGTTCATTGCAGAAAAGTTTTGTTATTACTTAGTTGACTGTGTACAGGTTGAGAACATAAACTACATGAGAGCTGTTATTGATTACTGAGATCTGTCAGTAAAAGTCTCTATTTCAGTTCTTCAAACAATAAGGCAGGAAGCTTACAGCTTCATTCAGAGCTCTTAATCTTTCAAACTGAGTTCTAGAAAAAGTCAGTATGGTACATCATCTTCATATATCTTTATTATGGTGTTTCACTTGATTTTCACTATTACTACTTGGTTCCTTGTTTCATACCACTTCTTCTCATCAAGCAAGAAGAAATGCTCTTTATTCGCTCCTTGTTTCGCCCCTAGTCAGATAACTTCATAAAGACCTAGAGTTTATATTGTGGCAATTAAGGTATTAAACATTCCACTGACCATGTCCCAGTGTTGTAAAACATATTTTAAGATAGTGAAGAGCACAGATACTTTCAGCAATGGCTTAAAATTTGTCTCCAACACAATTATGATTTTTAAGAGGAGGAAACATTTAATCTTTGTCAAAATTCCAGTAGATGTGGAACACCTTCAGCAAGCTTTACGTTTCAGAATTGACTCGTGTAGTTTCTGTAATAGGCTAACCTGCATGCCTGAAAACATATATATATATATATATATAAAGACTGGAAAGTTGAATTTTCAATATGAGGAAAGCTGCAGTGAAAGTGGATTAAGTTTCCACTGTTTGGTACAATTTCAGGCCACCCAGAAAGCACCTGTCAGTAGTCTAGAAGATTTATGTTAAAACACACAACTTCTGTTTTACTTTTATGTATTTAAATTGCACAAATGCATTGTGAAATGTACATAGGTGTGTGTGTGTGTGTGTGTGTGTGTGTGTGTGTGTGTGTGTGTGACGGAATGAATGAATGAATGAATGAATGAATTTGTACACATTCCTGTATGTTGTGTTTTGTCTCTTTTGTTGATGTATTGATAGCCTTAAATTTTGTTTTAAACTTCCTCATGATTAGCTTTTCCTTAGACCAGTCGTGTGAATAGCCATGGTATTGTTAAAACTTAAATTCTGCAACACATATAGAAATTATGATAAAAACTATCACATTCCAGCCTACTGTTTTTGTCGTCTCTCAGAATATTTTATCTCTCACTTTGGACAGAACATAATAATAATTACTGTAACTTAATTTCATACCAAAGAAGACATGTAATGCTTTAATTTTCATCAAATAAATATTTTCACCTATTTTTATTTCTTTGGAAATTATTTTATGTACCTGCTTGATGAAAATTTAGGGCAAAATCATTTGTCTCACTGAAATAGAAGTATTTTATTCCTAAGACGCATTATATTTCTGTATCCATCAGCCGTGAATTTTTTTGTATTATTGTTAATGTCCCTTTTATTTTGAAAAAGTATGCTAAACAATGTCAAAAAATTGCTCTAAAATCCTATTCTTTGTATGCAGTTGTGGCCATTGATATGCTAGTAATATTGTTCATAAATTTGGTAACAATTTAAATCTGTTCAGTGACTGAGCTTCTAAAAACCGTTAAAAAATTGGAAGTTATTATTTTATATTAATGGAGTTGCTTTTTACAGACCACTTCTTCATAGGTTATTGTGAAAGTTACTTATATTGTTACTTATTGGGCTTTATATAGACATTTTAGTTTACTTTTCATTGTGTGACTGGTAACTACCTAATATTATGACAGTTCGTAAGAAACAATGAAGAGTTGTTTACTACTCATGGTCTCAAAAATCCTACTGAAAACAATCAAACTCAGTATGCTGATAACGTACAGGTAAATCTCATTATATGTGATAGTTATGTTCCACTGAATTGTCACACGTACTGGAGTTGTGTAAATAGTGTGTCATTTTATATGAGGTTATGTTCTCGGTTACTCACATATTAATTTTAAAAATAGTGTTTCTTAGTTTATTTACCAAAAATAGGCATTATCATCTTTCTGAAACACATTTTAATGCAAAATTTATACACTTAAAAATTTAATATTGCAACACACAATAATATACGTAAATCCTTTTCTGTGTCCAGTGGACTCCCGGCCTGCTCTTGGCACAACCCTTTAGTGCCTTAAGATTTTAAGCAGAGTAGATCAGAAGAGATTTTAATCTGAAATTCCATGGTGCGTTTCCTCCAAAAATAAGGGTGCATCGGTCCTTGGTAGCCTTAAATCCAGATACTGTTTTTTTTCTTCAATAGAAATGAATATGGGGCTAGGCATTAGTTTCCAAAATAAGCCTGTTTCATCAAGGTTGAAAACCTACTTCACAGAGTAACTTCTTTCCGACACAATTTCTTTAAAACACTCTTTAAATTCCTCAGCTCCTACATCTGCCCTTGGTGCCTCTTCTCTCATTTTAATGTTACAAAAGTCAAAATGATGTTTGAAGCAATTGAACCAACCTTAGGTGGCCAAGAAAGGTGCTGGATCGTCTGCTTTATTTGTTAAATCCACTTACAAGCTCTTGGCCTTAGTTCGAATAGCAGCTGCATCTGCTGCTGGTTGCCGTGCTGAATCCCTTCTTTCCATCATCTCCAAGTGAGACTTGGTCACTGTAGTCATAAAACTCAGTTGAACGGTGAGTTTGAATTGACTTTGCATATCACTAATAGTTCCCACAGTTGGTTCACCAAGTCCATAAGCTTGCTGAATGTCAACAATACACTCACCTCTTTCATAGTGATCCAAAATTCCTTCTTTGTTTCTAATGAATATGAGCACCATATAGGCTTGTTTCCATTGATAGGCAAACTTTCTTTCCTTTTACCCAGCATTTTGAATATAGACACTGTCAAGTGCAACTTACAGCTCTACTGACCTGACATCTCATTAAACATGACTGAAGATGCCTGTTGAGATGCGCCAATGCATCGCTGCTTCCATGTATTGTTAACAGATGGCACCACTGGACTTAAAACTAAAATAGAGTATACGACAAAATGTAGGTAATGAATCTGCATATAATGGGATTTACGTGTATTTGTCTTATTTAGCAAACCCTGGCATATGAGAATTTAACACAGTTTAGAAGGGTTGTTTTCTTTGCTCTAAATTAAAATCTGATTGATTCCACAGCAGACTTGGCGGAGATTGAAAAAGTCCAATTTCAAACATAAAGCAGTAAATGTATGCAGATTGAAGAGAGAAATATTACTATTCCCTTATTTATTATGCCTTGAAATCAGTGAACGTCTTGCATTTTTTCTTTGAATATTGCTTACATTTTGAAAACTCTTGTTCTATGGGCATTAAAGAGCAAGAAAGGGGAAGTAAAAGCGACTTTGTGAAGATTAGAAAAAACTGCATTCATATACTGTATTATTTTATATGAAAGGGTGAAGGGTTCCACGGAGGAAGAGAAAGTGTGCCATGTGTATCTCAGTCCAGCTTCTCTGATGCAGTATTCTTGTGCAGTGTTACATTTGTTGCTGACTGGTCTTTTAACACTTTTCTACTAACTTATGACTACGTTTTAATTTGTCTCTGAACTATACAAAAAAATTATTTTCTGGGAACATAAAGTGACGTTCTTCTGTAGTTTATTTGATGATGGTGTGACATCTCCCACTAAGCTGCATTACTGCTGTTCCTTTGTTTACCATACATGAAGGAGAAGAAAAAAAAACACTTGATTATAGTGTTTAAAATTAAGCATCAGTGTTGTTTGGTAGTTGGTTTGCAATTTCACAAGGCTAAGTATTTGCTGCTGGAGAATTTGTTTCTCATGTTATGTTTTTTGTTGTACAATACTCTACCAGTTCTCCATTGGTTTAATTAACTCAGTTTTAAAGATGCTACAGTTGGCAACTGGTAAATTGTTTAATTCAGCCTAGTAATTGTTGTGAATGAAGTAGAAACTGGAATTGGAATTTTTTTCAGTCGCATTTACATATTGTAAATGTACTGTTTTTCTCATACAACTAAGTATAGAACTAAGCACATTTCCAGTATATATGTTGAATGTTATTTTGAAGACTGGATAGTCCCTCTTGCAGATGTGCGAAATTTCTCATAATCATTATTTTCTTACGTGGAAAACAACTTTTGAGACAAAATTAATTTCCTATGTGTTTGATGTATTTCATCGACAAAGGATTTCATGTGCGGTATTTAGTTTGCTATGTAATTTGATTTGTAGATTTAAATGTGTAACTTGAATGTCTGAAGTGAAAATACTGTGATATGAAGGTGCACGAACTTACCCATTGCCATAAAAGAAATAGTCTGAATTGCTAAACATACAAAGATTTTTTTTGAACACTGTCAGGCCTTGGGAACATTAAAGTTGGTTCTGTACTTGGAAAGACACAGATAAGAAGTGAGAAAGATAGATAAAAATAGGCAGTGGTGGTGGACAATGAAGTTAACTGCAAATCCTGCACTCCTAGTTGTGAGAAAAAAGGTACCACTTGAGTGTAAGGAGTGACTTGCTCCATGTTCAATTATGTTCTCACTCTGTCCATTACCTGTGCATTGATACGGTTTCTTAACTGCCCTTTCTTCAAGGCTGTCGGAATATTGTTCTTCAATCTCTTGCATTCCTGTCAATGGATAAGTAGGTGCTTGTTATTGGACCACGTATTTTGATTTGATTCACAATTTCATTAATACATTTGAGGCACATCCAGTTTCCTTACAGGTTAAGTAATTTGGTTTATTTGCTCAGCTTATTAATATTCTGAAGAAAGTTTCCACTCTGAACAATCAAGACAGTCATCCTGCAATGCTTGATATCCTTAAAATGCAACTTTTTGTTAGTTATGGGAGGAGATTCGATTTATAAGATTTTGTAGTTATTTAGAAAAAACATTTGGGCACATGTTACTTTCATAAGATAGTAATTTTTATTTATAGATCTTAAAACGAAGCCACTAGCTTTGCTCTGTTTGATTTTAATAAAAATTATTTCAGTATATGTTGTTGCAGTTTGATGTAATGTGGGGAAAATTCACTGATGATCTTAAAAGTGAACTATTCCAATTTGAAAAATGAAAGAAAAGAAGAAACTTAACATTCATCTGTGGATAATGAAGTTCGTTGACTCCTCAGTTGGTGCTTGGTGTTACATGGACACTTCACTTGCCCCTTAACATTTTGTGGCCATTTATTTCTAGTAAGTCATTGCAATTCTCAGTAGTCTTCCATTTTATCTTCCATGGATACTAGCATAAAGAGAAGAGCAGTCAGTCTCGGCAGTATTTTGCAGGGAAGTGATATCATTTTTCAGCATTTTCACCTTTATGAAAAGGAAGACATATCGCACATAAAGTTTTCATTAAGGATTTAATAACTTGATATTAAGAAGAGAAAAATGCTTGAAAAGTGTGGTTTGGATGTTCTGATTTCCTTGCTCAGAACTTGGTTTGAATCTATATTTCACCATTTATACACAAGAATTGTTTTAAATGGCAGTTGCTAGATGAAAACAGTTAATGTAAATTGCAATCTATTATTCCACATTATATGCTATTACTGCTGGAAAGAAGCCATCATTTATTGATGGATGTATATCGGAAAACAGCGGTATTAAATGCCTACAGGAAATTGTTTTATAATTTCATATCCATATTGTTTAAAAATAAATACTGTGTAGTTTTATTTAGTGTTTTTATTTAATGTAGTTCTCTTTTAAAAAAGTCTGACGCTGTATGTGCTCTTGATTATTTAAAGTTTCAAATGAAAAATACTGGTTCTGTTGTTTGCAAAATTGTTTTCTTTGTTCAAATTTAATACACTTTGGTGTTACACATGTGCAGAATATTTTGCAAGTAATTGTGAGAAAATTACCCAGAATTGCATGTCATCTTAAGAGCATGAGACTTACTACCACTAGTGTGTGTTAACATTTCTCTTTTAATGTTATATACAGCCAGTATGCAACAGTACAAAGAAAAAGAAACTTGTACTTCACATATGTACAGTGAAATGAAACAGAACAGCTGTCTGCCCTTATTACAGAGATACAGAAAGATTAAAAGCACTTTATATGGAGCTATTTTAATTGATTTTCTTTGTTTGAATGTACTTTGTCATTAGATTATTGTATAGTTGAGGGGGCATATTTTGTGTGTATATGAAAAGGATGCAGGCAGGACTGTTGGAAACTTTTAACTGTTTTTACTAGTGCTGGTGTACAGATTATTTCTCTCTAGGAATTTTTGTACAGTTCATAAAATTCAGCTTGCATGAGCATGCAGGTAACAGAAAATTAGAAAGTGTAGCAGTCTCATTACACCTGCGAACCATTAGAAAACCCTCTGGATCTACCACATCAGTTGGATGAGAGGTGCCATTGCTGTACCTGTTTAGTCATAATATTTCACACGAATGTTATTTTGGTTAGAGTTCATACACTAAAAAAGTAATTACAGTAAGTCATACGGCAGTTAGGACCTATTTTCTGTTGAAGTTTGTATTGTGTACTTTTCTATCAGACATTTTGAACGCTTTTGGTCCATATTTCCTGATGCCTGCATGTGATTTAGATGTATCTGCAGCTATCAATTAATCATTAAACCCTTGGTGTGTTTGTGGGTATTGTGTGATTAATAAGACTGTAACACATTGCTCTTAGTTCTAGCAATTAAATTTTTAGGCTTAATTCAAAAATTTTTCATATATCTATAGGACATTGTACCTACTTACATTGATTATCCTGTGATAATTTAATGTCTTGCCTGCACTTTTTCAAACTCCCGAAACCCATGCCACATTGAAAGATAACTAGAACATTTTAAATAATAAAAGTAGAACTTTCATGAAAGATAAATTACAAAAAATTGCGACCGCATTTTCCCCTTTTCCGTCCCTAAATTAACCAGTTGTATAACTTGTAATTTAAATGAATTGATTAAAATTAAATGGAATTGTACAGTAAAATGGTAGCATAATTGAAAGTTCCAATATCCTTAAAATGTAAGCATGTAAAGGAAAATCCTCAATTGTTACGCTTAATTTTTTTCAGGAATGAAATTTACTAATTTGAAGTCAGTAATATTTCAATTTAGTATTTGTTCAATAGATAATTTGAAAGTGAAAATTGCAGTTCAAATGTGCATGGTTTGGAAATGATGACCTGAAGGGCAGGGAGAGGAATGTTTTATATAAATACAGAAAGAGTTTCAGGCTGGATTTGTGAAGTAGACAGTGCAGAAATGATCTCTTCATGTATAAAAATGTGTAATTACTGTGAATATGTGTGTGTGAGAGGTTGTGTGGGTGTGAGTGGTGTATATCACAAATTCAAAGTAAAAACCTTCATAAAAATAACAAAACTGAAAATACAAAAATGTTGAAGCACTTGGATTTTATTCTTGGTATTCTATTATAGACAGAAATATAATAAACAAAAAGAGCACTGATGATAAAGATTAAAAAATACAGTTTGATAGATTACGAATGTGATAGGGAAAGCAAAGTATTTCAAAGCCTGTTTTGACTTTTAATTTGTTATAAAATAAGTATAACTGAAACATTTCAAGTGTGAATGACAATATGAATAATTTTTATGCAATAGACTTCACTAATTATTGTGTTACAAATCGAGAAAAAGCAGTATGTAATGAAACTGGGCATTGTTGGTGTACCAAAATGCTGAGGCATTAATTCTTCAGCTTGAATTTGTTTGATATGTGGGGTTTGTTTAACACACTTTTGTTTCACAATCAGAGATGTGTTGGTTTTTGTAACCCCATATAAATAAAATGAATCATAATGTCTTCAATGACTTTTTGTTGTACAGTCCTCGGTTGCCCTTATTATTAAGTGATGCTTCACTATCACTGAAGATTACTTTGTAATAAAACATTTTTCAGATAGGAATCAATTATTGTAGATGGTTTACACTTTTTTAAAACAAGGAAAACAATCACCAGTCACCATAAAGATAAAACTGAGAGTGGTGCACACTAGAGATGACCTTTTAAACTCTGAACTTTAATTACCCATCAGAAAGAGGCTGTTACTGGTACATATCAAGTGTGTATCATGTATTAATGAACTGTCTTTTACTCTTCACTGCAGACACACTTGGAAATTTCCTGTTGCCCCAGGTACAGACCATTTTTTCTTAAAATGCTAGCAAGTATGTAACAATACGTTCCCTGACCAAGTACCTTAATCACAAAGTCCAATGAAATAAAAATAAATGAAACCAATTATGTATAAAAAATTTTACATTGCACTCGCTTTTAATGAAAAGACCTTTTTTATCTCTTAAATTATTATTCAGTAAATGTATTATGTTGTCTGTGTTGCTGCTTTTCACAAGATCATTGTGATGATAACTATAACAGCGATTAAATTGACAAACTGTTGGCTTCTGTATTAGTTGTTTAGCTGACATTTGATTTTTCTGACATTTTGCTATCACTAGTGGCATGCAATGTCAAAACTTCACCCTCCATTGTTGGTGGTGAACTGGAGTCTAGCTCACAGCCACAGATTACAAATGTGTATCACCACTTGCTACTTGCAACTATCATTTGGTGCAACATGGTAACCCAGGACTTGTTCATCTAGAGGCTTTCCTCTTTCTTGTTGAAGCTGTTGCCACATTTGTGGATCTATGTGGTGTCCTTGAACAAGCAGGTATGATAGCTCTCATCCGAGGTGCTGTGGCTCACATATTTGGCTTCTGAGCAGTATGAGCATATTAATCATCCCTTTTTTATGGCTTAGGCAATGGTGTGACAGCTTGTGCAGGCATCTATCCATGTGTGTTGGTTTTTCAATACATGCTGCGTAGCAGGCCCTCGCTATTCCTCGTAACCAGCGCATCTAGAAGAGGTAACTGTTAGTCCTTTTCTACTTCAGTAGTAAATTTTATGGTGGCACAGAGACTGTTCAGATATCTGACAAAAGTCACTAAGCAGTTTCTCACCATACCTCCAAACAATGTAGGCATCGTCAACATGCTTGTACCGTGCCTTAGGTTTATAAGGCGCCAAGTTCAGTGCCTGTGTTTTGAAATAATTTAACAACTGATCAGTCTCTGTGCCAATATAAAACTTCCTATGGAGGTAGAAATGGACCAACAGATATGCTTTTTCGATGTGGTAGTTGCAATAAATGGTGAGAATGTGGGACACAATGTGTGTAAAAAACTGATACAGGTGGACCTTTACAAACTCTCAAACCATCACATGAATCAGAAAAGAGGGATAATCAACATGCTTGTAAAATGCATAAGATAAGTATGTGAGCTGCAACATCTCGGTTATGAGACGTAACACGTGGAAAGCATTCTGAGAAGCAATGGAAACGCCACCAGTTGCATATGAAGTGTTAATCTAACACTCTGCTAAATGACACATTGGAAGAAGAAATATCAGGCATGGCCTTTTTGCCATACATCCCCAGGGTGACAAACACAATCAGCTGAACATTTTGCAAACACGGCAGTAAAACTATTTACAAACTGACCAAGAAGATCAGTGTGTCTCAGATGTCTAAGAACTAAAGGGGCTCACTTGCAATGTCAGGAACATACTGCATACCCTGTACACATGGAAATGCCTCAATTGGAATGACTGATTCATAAATACAAGGATCACTGATAATGAGCAGTAATCAAGGTTGGGACAGGTGGAGAAATCATTCACTGTGGAGCATGCACTGTGTGAGACTCACTGCATAATAAAATTCACCAGTACGGGAGTTCTTGCTGTGGAGTAGAGTTACAATACCTGTTCATTCACAAAAGCTGTAGAGATCCACAAACAGTAGAATAGCTGCAACAAGAAAGCGGAAAGTCTCAAGTGAAAATATCCTAGTTCCTGTGCTGCAGTGAACTACAGTTGTATGTAGCAAGGGGAGAACCACAGCAGTAATGACCAGGGAAAGCCCTGAGATGTTGGAGCGACAGGTACGTAATCATGATATGTGGCCGCAAACTTGACGCAGGCAAACACCAGCAATGGAGATTGAATTTGACAGAGCTTGTAATTTGAGCTGCCGAAACAGCAGAAAAATCTTCAAACAAATGTCGGACAAAGAAATAGACAGAGACAGAAGCAATAGGCAGTTTGTCAACTACTGGCCACAAAAGCTCAATAATTTTTGTGATGGTTAGATTGTTCAGTATCTAGAAAATTTTACAAGATTTGTTGTTAGAGTTGTGTAAAAAGCATTGTGCAATAGTAGTGTGCTCTATCACGTACATGTAAGTCTCCCACGGCAATGCAGAAAGTAGAAATGCGCAAAACTTTCGACAGCATCATTCAGACCTGAAGTCTGTATGGTCTACACCAAATGTGTCTTACAGATTAATTTGACTGCAAATGTAGAGTTGGCATAAAGCAAAAGTAGCGGGCTAAATCATGGGCATATATCTGTTGCGTAATGTAGAACATCTGTACAGAATCGCTATAAGTGAGCATTGGAATAAAGAAAAAAATTGAACATTGTTAGATTATTAATCATTAAACTCTCAGCTTGAGGGAATGATCTTGGAATATTTACATACATTAAACAGCCATGTCACCAAGTCTAACTACAATAGTGCATGAAAGCCAATTAAATTTGTACAGTAGAGCAGCTATCAGGGCTACCAAACTTACCTCTACTCAACAGATCAGTGAACCCAGTTATGTATCATACTCCAAAGCTGACAGTTGTTTGTGACAGTAAATCAGTCAAGCATATTTCAGTTTGCTTGAATGTATCAACAGTGAGACAGACAGCCTTCTTCAATAAGTCACGTTTTCTTTATAGAATGAGTGGACATAGTCATTTGTGGTTCAAACACAGTGAAATTATTAAGGAAGAAAATGAGGTGGTGGGGACAGTATTATAGTCAATGTAATGTTTCTGTTCCACAGTTTAGGACCATTGATCTGTCTCAAAAGACATTCTTAACTGATTAATCTATGAATTTATACCTGCAGATCACATTGTTTGTGTTCCCTGGGGAGAAAGGTATCTTTCAGCAAGATAACATTCCTTGCCACACAGAAGTGTCTTAACTGCTGGAGGAACCACAAGACTCAAAACACTACACTTACTCATGAATCCACCAGACATTATCCCAACTTAAAAATACGTGAGACTAGATTGGTCAGCATGTTACCCATATGAAATCTCTGCCATGTACCCTTCTACAGCAGTGGCAAGCCCTCCATGCAGCATTACTCCAGTTACCAGTGGAGACCTTAGATGACCAGACTGAGGGACTTAAATCTCTTACAACTGCTGAACATGTTGTAAATGGAAGTTAGGGAGAACACTGCTGCTTCTTAAAACAATGTCTCAGTCATATGTGATTGACCTCGAACTTTTATTTCTCTGTGACAACCAAGATTCATTCTGAAAATAACAATCGTATAAAACAGTGGGTCTGCTTCTATGAGGTGAATATTGCAGCGTGCTTTTCTAAGCAAGATTTTATCATTAGTGTCGGTTTTCGGCTTTTTATCCTTTTGCCAAAGCAATGACTTTATTACTTAATTGAATAAGTACATTAGATAGTGTTAATGCGACAAACAAAACTAAGTATCCTTTTTATTAAACAAAACACTTTGCTTATAGGCATTTCACTTGAATCCGCAAATTTTATAGATGTGTACACATTTCAGTTTTGTAGTACGTAATATTGCTGGAATTTCAATTCCTTTTGTGGGACTTTGTCAATTTCAAACAGAAACACAAATATGCACACACATGTCAAATCAAATACTGAAAAAACTTTAGCAGCTTGTCTGTACAGTTGAGGATGTTGCTCTTGTGATAACATTGTGAATCCTTGGACTGGACAAACTGGTCCTTGAGCTGATTGCTACATTGTAGGTCTTTCAGTTCAAATTGGAATTAATGAAGCACATTAGCAGCCAAAAGTGAGAACAATGTCGTAAACAAATCAAAAGTCTTCCATCATGTAAAGTCTTTCCATTCTTTAATGTCGCAGGTTGATGACGTATTTCAGTTGATGAAATATAGTCAGTCATGTGGGCCACAATTGACTGCCTTGAGTTCTGGAAAATGCTACTTGTCATGAAGATGAGCTTTCCATAGGTTTAATTTTTGTTTGAAAGCATCAGTTCTGCTTGCCACAACTCAATGAATTTAAATAATTGGCAATGTCGACCATATAAGTAGGGTCAGCAATCCAGTGATAATAACAGTGATGTTTATTCTCTTTTCCATTCATCTATGGAGATGTAGCATTGTCTTCTCACAAATTAAGGAATCTTTTCAAGACTTGTGCTCGACTTAACTTTGGCATAATATGGAACATTTGCATATTCAGCTTCGACATCAGCTGTTAATGTACAATGTCTTAATCCAGGTGACTAAATGTAGTTCACTGTATGGACAACAGCCTCCATTATATCATCTACATTAACCTACTTAGGACACAACACCACTTGGTGTACCAGGTAAGGAAATGGAGATGTTGAAACCCCAACGGACTTCATTTCTCATTTATTAAGGTAGCATCAACACTTTTCTCTCTCCACAGTGCAGATTACACTCCACTCTATTCCAAAAGAATCACATACCTTATCCACAACATCAAAAATACACTCTCCAATAATAATGTCCTTAAATGAGACTAAACACAAGATCTCCTCCATCACCTCTGGCTTAGTGTTTACCCTCCGCATGCAAATCACCAATAAGCTGTGTCTAACATATCACCGGAATCATCAATTGTGATGGAAAATCCTATGAATTTTGATGCCCTCTGAGTCAGTTGATTCCTTATATCTTCAGCCATATCAACAATGCAGTGTTCCACTGTGTGACAAGAAAGTGACACTTGCTTAAAGTTTGACTGTTGGATTGTACACAAAACTTATGCTGCCTTTAATATATTTTCTTCAACCCTTTGATAGCTGTTGAAATATTAGCTCATCATCATGCTCTGCTGCTCCTCAGGTGTTGTTGACCAATTGAAGTGCTGCCTCTGCTTTCTCCTTCAGTGCTACTGATGAGTTAACTCATGGCTCCTAATGCATTGCTGATAGTTAATCATGAGTATAGGCACCCTACCAATCAGGTACCCGAGTGCTGCCGGCGAGTACACCTGAATAGGAGAGGGAAATATAGATTGGCTGAGCTGCTTGCAGAAAATGTATGGTGGAGTGCCATCGCACAAAGCAAGATCCTTTGGTTACTTGTGTCAGAGAGGTATCTTTTTGAGGTGAGAATCTGGCTTCAGGCACCCTGTTTTGAAAGAAGTCACTATAACACAAGAGTGCGAGAAAATGGTTAAGAATGCACAAAAAATAATGTCAGCTTATTTCATCAAAATATAAATAATAATGTAGAACAGCTTATTGTCTGTTTGGAAAATTAAAAGAACTTTGGAAAGACAGATATCCTGTGCTTCTCTGAGTTGTTGTTGTTGTGGTCTTCAGAGACTCGTTTGATGCAGCTCTCCATGCTACTCTATCCTGTGCAAGCTTCTTCATCTCCCAGTACCTACTGCAACCTACATCCTTCTGAATCTGCTTAGTGTGTTCATCTCTTGGTCTCCGTCTACGATTTTTATCCTCCACGCAGCCCTCCAATACTAAATTGGTGATTGATCCTACTTCTAGTCAAGTTGTGCCACAAACTTCTCTTCTCCCCAATCCTATTCAATACTTCCTCATTAGTTGTATGATCTACCCATCTAATCTTCAGCATTCTTCTGTAGCATCACATTTCGAAAGTTTCTATTCTCTTCTTGTCCAAACTAGTTATCGTCCATGTTTCACTTCCATACATGGCTATACTCCATACAAATACTTTCAGAAACGACTTCCTGACACTTAAATCTATACTTGCTGTTAACAAATTTCTCTTCTTCAGAAACGCTTTCCTCGCCATTGCCAGTCTACATTTTATATCCTCTCTACTTCAACCATTATCAGTTATTTTGCTCCCCAAATAGCAAAACTCCTTTACTACTTTAAGTGTCTCATTTCCTAATCTGATTCCCTCAGCATCACCCGATTTAATTCGACTTCGTTTCATTATCCTCGTTTTGCTTTTGTTGATGTTCATCTTATATCCTCCTTTCAAGACACTAACCATTCCGTTCAACTGCTCTTCCAAGTCCTTTGCTGTCTCTGACAGAATTACAATGTCATCGGCAAACCTCAAAGTTTTTATTACTTCTCCATGGATTTTAATACCTACTCCAAATTTTTATTTTCTTTCCTTCAATGCTTGCTCAATATACAGATTGAATAACATCGGGGGTAGGCTACAACTCTGTCTCACTCCCTTCCCAACCACTGCTTCCCTTTCATGTCCCTCAACTCTTATAACTGCCATCTGGTTTCTGTACAAATTGTAAATAGCCTTTCGCTCCCTGTATTTTACCCCTGCCACCTTCAGAATTTGAAAGAGAGTATTCCAGTCAACATTGTCAAAAGCTTTTTCTAAGTCTACAAATGCTAGAAATGTAGGTTTGCCTTTCCTTAATCTATTTTCTAAGATAAGTCGTAAGGTCAGTATTGCATCACGTGTTCCAACATTTCTACAGAATCCAAACTGATCTTCCCCGAGGTCGCCTTCTACCAGTTTTACTATTCGTCTGTAAAGAATTCACCTTAGTATTTTGCAGCCGTGACTTATTAAACTGATTGTTCGGTAATTTTCACATCTGTCAGCACCTGCTTTCTTTGGGATTGGAATTATTATATTCTTCTTGAAGTCTGAGGGAATTTTGCCTGTCTCGTACATCTTGCTCACCAGATGGTAGAGTTTTGTCAGGACTGGTCCTCCCAAGGCCTTCAGCAGTTCTAATGGAATGTTGTCTACTACCGGGGCCTTGTTTCGACTCAGGTCTTTCAGTGCTCTGCCAAACTCTTCACGCAGTATCGTATCTCCCATTTCATCTTCACCTACATCCTCTTCCATTTCCATAATATTGTCCTCAAGTACATCACCGTTGTATGGACCCTCTTTATACTCCTTCCACCTTTCTGCTTTCCCTTCTTTGCTTAGAACTGGGTTTCCATCTGAGCTTTTGATATTCATACAAGTGGTTGTCTTATCTCCAAAGGTCTCTTTAATTTTCCTGTAGGCTGTATCTATCTTACCCCTAGTGAGATAAGCCTCTACATCCTTACATTTGTTCTCTAGCCATCCCTGCTTAGCCATTTTGCACTTCCTGTCGATCTCATTTTTGAGACGTTTGTATTCCTTTTTGCCTGCTTCATTTACTGCATTTTTATATTTTCTCCTTTCATCAATTAAATTCAATACTTCTTCTGTTACCGAAGGATTTCTACTAGCCCTCGTCTTTTTACCTATTTGATCCTCTGCTGCTTTCACTACTTCATCTCTCAAAGCTACCCATTCTTCTTCTACTGTATTTCTTTCCCCCATTCCTGTCAATTGTTCCCTTATGCTCCCCCTGAAACTCTGTACTACTGTACTACCTCTGGTTTAGTCAGCTTATCCAGGTCCCATCTCCTTAATTCCCACCTTTTTGTAGTTTCTTCAGTTTTAATTTACAGTTCATGACCAATAGATTGTGGTCAGAGTCCACATCTGCCCCTGGAAATGTTTTACAATTCAAAACCTGGTTCTTAAATCTCTGTCTTACCATTATATAATATATCTGAAACCTGTCAGTATCTCCAGGCTTCTTCCACGTATACAACCTTCTTTTATGATTCTTGAACCAAGTGTTAGCTATGATTAAGTTGTGCTCTGTGCAAAATTCTACCAAGCGGCTTCCTCTTTCATTCCTCAGCCTCAATCCATATTCACCTACTACGTTTCCTTCTCTCCCTTTTCCTACTACCGAATTCCAGTCACCCATGACTATTAAATTTTCATCTCCTACCTGAATAATTTCTTTTATTTCATCATACATTTCTTCAATTTCTTCATCATCTGCAGAGCTAGTTGGCATATAAACTTGTACTACTGTAGTAGGCATGGGCTTCGTGTCTATCTTTGCCACAATAATGCGTTCACTATGCTGTTTGTAGTAGCTTACCCGCATTCCTATTTTTTTTATTCATTATTAAACCGACTCCTGCATTACGCGTATTTGATTAAGTATGTTACATATAAAAGATTACATTATAGCATCTTACTCATGCAGGAATAATACGGGAAAAGGAGGAACTGTTACACATACAGGGTGACAATTATTGAACTATACAAAAAAAAAAAAAAGACCCACTGAAGTGTCGGAACATTGATGCTGTTGGAGACTTCCTGAATGGCCTGTTTACAGCTCAGCAATGGTTTTGGAGTTATTGCTGTACACCTTGTCTTTAATATAGGCCCACAAAAGAGAGTCACATGTGTTCAGATCTGGATATTATAGCTGCCTATCAAGGCCCATGCCAATGGCGTCTGGGTACCCCAGAGCCAGAATGCAGTCCCCAAAGTGCTCTCTAGGACATCAAACACTCTCCCACTTCAATGAGGTTGAGCTCAGTCTTGCATGAACCACATCTTGTCAAAATCAGGGTCACTTTGGATAATGGGGATGAAATAATCTTCCAAAACCTTCACCCACCATTTGTAGTCCCCGTGCCATCAAGGAGTATTGCACTGATTATTCCATGACTGGGCATTGCACACCACATAGTCACATGTTGAGGGCGAAGAGCCCTTCTCGATTGTGAAGAGTCCTTCTTGATTGTGAAACGTGGACCCTCAGCCCCCAAATGTGTCAGTTTTGCTTATTGAAGATCCCACTGAAACTAAAGTGGGCTTCGTTGCTGAACCAAAACCATACAGTGCATACTAATTCCCATCATGCCCCATGGCCAACTATGCAGTTTGAACATCCTAATGCAAACCGTTCAGAAGTTATGATGATTTTATTTCGTATAGTTCGTAGGGACAGGGCGACCCCATTGCCCAGTGGGAATCTATTGCAATCAGCCACCCGAGTATTGGTAGGAAAACCATACCTTAGTGGGTCGGGAGGAAATGCTAACCTGAAACCCTGAACATCTAGGGTTGTGCCTCTGCGGTTAATAACTGTAGATTTAAATCGGAGCTTGCTTCACCCAAAGTTAACCACCTTCGAAAGTCATCCATGGAAAGGTCTTTTAGGAAAAAAATTCCACCATCATGTCCAAGAATGCAGGAGAAGGCTACATTGGATTTGGTGGCTAGCCACCTAGAAGGCGTCAATCTCGGAGCACTGGCAATCATCCATTCTTATGCCATTTCATAAGAAAAGGGTCAAATAAGATCAGATCAACTACACTGCAACTCATAATATTAACTCTCTGATTAAAACAGGAAAACTAAAGAATTTGATGGATAAATTACATAAACAAAAAGTTGTAGTAGCAGGACCCCAGGAAATGAGAAATACCACAGCAGAACCATTCAAATCACAAGACTACAGAATTTACAATGGGAAACCTGGAATAAGGGTTATGAGAGAATGCCCCAATTTGGAACTGGGTTTATAGTTAATGTGAAAATAATGGATTTGATGATCGATTTTCAAGCCATCTCCCCTAGAATTGCAACTCTGAGTTTAAAAGCATCCGACAAAATTCATACCATCATTAATGCCCATGCCCCTATTAATGAGAAGAATTTTCTAACAAAGGCTAGGAAAGAAGTGGAAAAGTTTTGGGATCTCCTTGACCAAACAAGAAACCAATTAAATATTAACAATGTTAAGATCCTGTTAGGGGACTTCAATGCCCATTTTTGGAAGAGAAAAGAAATATCGGAATATCATTGGGAAATAGGCTCCACATAAACAAAAAAATAAGAATGGTCAAAGACTTGTTGAACTCTGTAGGGAACACAAACTGATCTCAAAGTCCACATACTTCAAAAGGAGGCCAAGCAAACTTAAAACATGGAAACATCCTGACTGGAGAATGGCAGCTGGATCATGTATTTATGGACAAATTCTTCCACAGAGAAATCTACAATGTTAAAGTATTAAGAGGAGTTGATACAGGTTCAGATCATTACATAAACGAAAGAGGAAATTCGATCCCCACCAATTAATTAGAAATGATAAATATAGAGAAGTCACACAAAACATAAAACTGACAGATAATTTAGAAGAACTGGTTCAAATTCTCAGGCAACAAGCAGAAAATTTAGCCCCATTGAACACATGTAAAAGACACGTCTGGTGGAACTCAGAATGTGACAAAATGCATGAAGAAAGACATCATGCATGGTTAAAATTTCAAATGCACAAAACAGAAGTAAATGCAACCAACCTCAAAAATATCAGGAGAAAGTTCACACAAATTATCAGGCAAACCAAGAGACAATCACAGAAAGATCTAATCAACTCAATAGAAGAAAATTACCACAAAACCAATTGCAGAGACTTTTACAGAATGTTTGGAAGAGAATTACAAAAATTTGACCCTCCCACATTAATGCTGAAAAAGGAAGATGGAAAAATGGCACATAATGACAAGGAAAATGCTGAAATCATGGCAAAAGCATTTAGTAAACTTTTGAATCGTGAAGAACCCCAGGAACTTTTAGCAATTAATACAGACAAGCCCATCGAGACTCCACCTGATCTCATAAATCCTCCAACAATCCAAGAGGTGGAAATGGCACTCAGAGAGATGAAAAATTATAAGGCATGCAGAGAAGACCAAGTTTTTGCAGAAATGCGGATATAGGACAGTGATACAGTTCGAACATCCTTACACATAGCCCTAACAAAAATCTGGATAACAGAAAAGTTTCCCAAACATTGGGCCACAGCCATAATCCACCCACTCCACAAAAAAGGAGATAAAAGCAACCCAGATAATTACAGAGGTGGAAACCAAGAAATCAAAATTGTAGATAAATTGAAATATCTGGGAGAAATCATAACATACAACCACAATGAAAAGCCAACATGGCATAACAGAATAAACAAATTGACTAGAGCACAATATATCACCAAGAACACCTACAACAAAAAGAGCCTGTCAGGAACAACAAAATTAAAACACTACGAAACAGCCAATCAACCAGAAATAACATACGCAAGTGAAACCATCTTCAAAACAACTAACACTGCACAAATAGACAAAATACTCGAAATAGATAGAAGAATCAAAAGAACGTGCATCAACAAATTGTACCATAAAGTTGTACACTGGAGAGTAGCTATAAATGAAACAGTTTACAAGGAAATAGAACCAGTAATGAGTACAATCAGGAACATTTCATTTTTCGGACATCTAATCAGAACACCAGAGAACAGGAGCATCATGAGAATAATAGAAGAATTGTGGAATAGTAAGTGCAACATTAAGTGGATTACAGAAATCGAGGAAGGTATGGATGAGCTACAGATTACACTGGAAGACCTAAGAAACAAAACTGGCAAAATTAGGAAACTCTCAAACAAACAAACCAGACTGCAAACGAGAATCAACAAACTGACAATAGGAAGGGTGATTTCCAATGAAGAAAGAAGGATGAGATCCAAGACAATGAAGAAGTACTGGGCTGACAGGATACTGAAAAATTCTTTGTATAAAGTTGGCTAGAGTGGTCCAATGAAGGTCATAAAATTTAAATAATAATAATAACAATTGTCACCCTGTATTAAGACAGAACACGAGTTCAGAAACATTGACACAAGCAGACTTAGTAATGATCAACAAATAGAATTGTGCGCTTTTGAATTAATACCTAAATATCGTTCACTTTTAACTGTAATTGCATATAGATTTCCATTTGGAAATTTTGAATTGTGTATGAAGAACCTGGATTCCTTACTATGCCATTTGTCAGACAGCAGCATGAAGTTAATAGCCATTGGTGACTTCAGTGTGATAGGAAAAAGATCTGGAAACCTTATTTGAATCCTACAATTTGATCTCAATAATTAACTTTTAATTGATAATGTCTCTTCTTTGGTAAAGCTCAAAGCAAGGAACTAACAGTTTACCCAGTAACAAATGCACTCTCTGATCATGATCCACTATTAGTTAGCATAAATAATATAGTGCCCTTACAGTATAGATACTCCTCAGTTAAAGTTGGTTAGAATAAATTAATGACTTGAGGACAAATGTTTTTAAGAATAGTTTACAAAACGTAAATGGAAATGAGCATTTGGCATCATACGCCGGGAGGCCCCTTATGGGGCAGGTCCGGCCGCCTTGGTGCAGGTCTTATTACATTCGACACCACATTGGGCTACCTGCGCACCAGATGGGGATGAAATGATGCTGAAGACAGCACAACACCCAGTCCCTGAGCAGAGAAAATCCTTGACCCAGCCAGGAATCGAACCTGGGCCCATAGGACAGCAATCCGTCATTCTGACCACTCAGCTATCAGGGTGGACATTTACAAAAGGTGACCTGGGTTGAAATTTATAAAGAACCAAACGAATTACTAACATAAAATTTAGTCTGTCCTAAGATAAATTCATATCATTATTTGAAAATAGCTTTTCATATGAGCTGATCAGAAAGAACATTAAACAGGTATGTAAAAAACCATGGATCACTGGAGGGATTAAAGTATTTATTGAAAAGAAAAGGGAAGTGTATCTTTCAGAGAACAAGTAGAGATTCTGTATTAGTTGCAAACTACAAAACTACTCAGAATTACAAAGAACAGTTATTAAAAAACCAAGGAACATGCATATAATGTCACAAATCAGTACTTCTGACAACAGACTTAAGTGTATATGGAATGTGGTGAAACAAGAGAGAGGACAAGAAGCCACGGAGTAGGGTAACATCACTATAAACTGAATGGAAGGTCTAATGATGAGTCTCAGGTAGCAAATATACTTAGTAAATAAAGTAGAAAGTGTAAAATCTATCACCGCTTCCTCCTTCTGAAATTAAGAAAATTATATATATTCTCAAAAATAAAAGCTCATCTGGATTTGATGATATTTCCAACAGAGCACTTAAGATTTGTCCCCACATAATAAGCCCTGTCTTATCTAAAATATGCAATGCATCACTAACTCGAGGTATTTTTCCATAGAGAATGAAACATGCCATTGTCAAACACTCTGTAAGAAAGGTAATAGGAGAATGTCAGTAACTACTGATCTGTTCACAGCTTACATCATTTTCCAAAATTTTTGAGAAGGTGATGTTTTCTAGACTTGTATCTCACCTGAGCAACAATATCATCTTCAGCAAATCACTGTTTTGATGTGAGAAGAATTGCTCTACTGAGAATGCCATTTACATGTTCACACACCAAATTTTACAAGCATTAAATAATAAAATAGTGCTGGTTGGTATTCTCTGCGACCTATCCAAGGAATCTGACTGAGTGAATCACAATATTCTCATATATAACTGAAGTTTTATGGGACTGTTGACACAGCCAACTCATAGATAATGCCATATCTAACCAAAAGAATGTAGAAAGTTGTACTCAGTAATTCAATAAATGTAGTCCAGGGACTTTAGCCTAACTGGGGAGAAATCATGTATGGCATTCCCCAAAGCTTAATCTTAGGTCCATTGTTGTTCCTCATACATGTAAACAATTTTCTGCGTAATACACAACAATGAGAATCAGTTCTATCACACAAGTATTGTAATCATCCAGGCATTCATCCACCAAAAGAAGAAATGGTAAACAATGTTGTTAGAAGTATCATTGACAGGTTTTCTGTGAGTGGTCTCACCCTTAACTTTAAAAAGACACAACATATTCAGTTCTGCACATGTAAGGGTACTAAATCAATGGTAAGTGTAACAGATGGTGAGGAAATAATAAATGTAGTGGAAATTTCAATATTCTTAAGTGTTCAGATTGATGAGAACTTAAACTGAAAAAAGGACATTTTTGAATTGTAAAGCAACTTAGCTCAGCCAGATTGGCACTTAGAATCATCGCAAATTTTGGGGAGAAAGAAATCGTAAGTTACCATAATTTGCATATTTCATTCAGTAATGTCATATGGAATAAGTTCTTTGGTAACTCATCTTTAAGAAAGAAAGTTTTCATCCATCAAAAATGTGCTATAAGAATAATATGTGGAGCTCATCCACAATCATCTAGTCGACATTTATTTAAGGAGTTGGGCATTCTGAATAGTGCTTCAAGTATATTTATTCCCTCTTTAAGTTTGTTGTAAATAATCTACTTCAGTTCAAGAGGAACAATGATGTGCATAATTACAAAACCAGAAGGTAAAATAGCATTCACTACTTCACATTAATATTGTCTTTAGCACAAAAGGGGTGCACAATGATGGAACTAAAAGTTTTCATAACCTACTCAGTGATGTAAAATGTCTGCCAGGCAGCAAAGTAATATTAGAAAACAAACTGAAAAAGTTGCTTCTTGATGACTCCTATTCCCATGAAGAATTTATGTTGTAATGTTTAAAGGTGGTGGATAAGAATTAGTAACTCACATCTAAATTTATATATGTTCAGCACTTTGCAATAAGAATGTAAAATGAGTCTTCCAGATCATTATGATTTATCATGTAATTGATGGATGGAACATTAAAATAACTAACTGTGGTGCCTCACTAAATTCTAAAATTTCAAGTCCCACAATCTTCACTAGCAGATGACTCTTCCCTTGTAGTCATACCTAGATGCACTCCAAAACACTATTGCAATAGTCGACTCCTACCAACAAAAATCTCTTCCTACACACTACCACAATCTGCCTGTTGGAGTCTCTACCCAGAATTCCCATCCACATGTGAGGGAGGCATTCTTTGGCATGTGCTAGTAGTGAACCAGTCAATGAAGTATCCATGCGAATGCTCTTCCTTTTGTTTGTGAACCAGACCTTTCATTTGCAAACCAGTGCTTTAGTTTATGAAACTGCTTTTCTTTGTGGACATTTTCCAGAATCCATTAATTCTGTGTACAGCAACACATGTAAACATCCTGTATGTGGTATCACTTCGTGCCAACACTGAGCATCCATGTGGACCATGCTGTTCAATTCTCACTTTTGAATCTTCTTTCACATACAATGGTGCAATGGTGCCTAGTAACTGTCTCTTTTACTTTTATTCATCATTTCCCTCAGGCTCTGTGCGGGACTAAGTTTTAGTGTTTATGTTGCTCTTGAACTTGTGTTAATCTCTATGAATGCTCCACCTGCAAACATAGTATGTGTTTGTTTTTGTGCCAGAACTGATGCTGTGCAAATCATGCCTCAAATTTCTGTAAAGTCCTAATTTACCCATTATGTTTTTGTTAAATAATGTATAATAGTTTTGTCCATCCCAATAAATTGCTTAAAAATAATCAATTTTATAAGATACGATATAAATGAATAAATAAAAGAAATCTGCTCACCATGTGCCAGCAGGAGAACACACATATAAAGGTACTGAATTTTACAAGCTTTGTTATCCAGTGTCTCCTTCCCCTGGCAGAAGGGTTGAGGGAAAGGAAGATCAGTGAAGGAGAAGAACTGGTGACATGTAGGAAATGGGTGGAGTTTGGAAAAGTTGCCGAGAACACCAGGTCAGGAGAGTCTTACTGTATGGGATCCCGTCCGGTAAGTCTCCCCTGACTTGGAGTCCTGGATAACTTTTTCAAACTCTCCCCATTTCCTAGATCTCACCAATTCTTTTCTTTTGTCATTTTTCCTTTCCATTCAATGTTTTTTTCCAGAAGAAGGAGCCGCAGGCTCTGAAGGCTTGCAAATTTCAGTACCTGATAAATAGCTTGTGTTGTCAAAAAATTGTCTCCTCATCGTTTCATTGCTTCACTGGTACGTACATTTCATGTTGCTTCCAAACTTCTCCTTTTGTTTCCCCTAATATCCATTGCTGAATAGATGTGATGTGGACTGTGCAGTGAAATACTGACGCTGCTGCTAGCGTTACTACACTGGTGATCTGGACTTAGAGTGCCTCCCTTCTACCATCCCCATTCCTCACATTCCACACAGTGTGCCTTCCCCGTTAGGCTACCCTTTGTACACCTCAGTGTTGCACCACAAACTGTGCTTGGTGTTTATTCACAGGTTCCACCCTGCACCTTCACTTCCACACATGCCAAGTGTACATTTTTTCCTCCCTCTCTCAAATTCAGATTCATCCCACACCCATGCCTAAGATGTAGCCTATGTGGTCCCACTGAAGAGAACCTTGAAAAGTCATCCACAGTGTAGAGTGTTTTATCATGTCAGGCCCCTGCACCTAACCTGTCTGACCCATTGGCACAGGTGGCTGGTTTAAAACAGATTCTTCCACAGTTTTCACAACTCGTGAGCACTGATATGCCTCAGGCACAAATCCCATCACTGGCCCATCAGTCAATCAGAGCTTCTGTCCATCTCCCTGTGTTTGACACCTGTAACTTGAACCTATGGTTTCTTTCTACTGAGGTACTCTTCACGATGTCCAGAATTACAAGTAACATAATAAAGTTTGCTCTTACTATTGTTAAATGCCTACCCACAGTCAGGATGGAAGCTCATGATGTCACCACCAACTGTCCACAGTCTGACAGCCACCATAAATTAAAAGAGCACATAATCATGCAATTGGCATAATCATAAATGCAGCACTCCAGGGCACCATTTTCTTTGGAGGAATGTTCCAAAATCAGGCCCACCCAGCTCCTGCAACGCATCTATGCTGTAGCTTAATCCCACATCTTGCTGGACAAACTTTTGTTCCACAACTGGAATACATGCCTGACATAATCTGTACAGTGCTCACTGTGCAGGACCATGCAAATATTGCCACTGCTGCCATTATAGCAGCACCGTGCTCATGACCCTTGAACGAAGCCAGCCTCAGCTACCAACCAGTCCCCTTACTCCAGACCCTCTGGTTCACTGCCATGCTTATGCTCTTTAGGCAGAAAATTGCAGGTTTTTGCAGGCATAATTTGAGACCTACATTGCCACTGGGATCCTCCGCCCACACAAGCACTTAAGAAAGATGAGACCTGGTGCCTTTGCAGTGATTATTGGTGGCTCAATGTGGGAACCATTCCCAACCATTATCCTGCCCCACTGTTACACAGTTACAGTGGTGACATTTCCAGTCCCACCATTTTTAGTGAGGTAAACAAGGTGAAAGCTTTCACGTAGGTCCTTGTAACACCAAGGGACAAGAAGATAATTATAATTATAACATCTTTTAGCCTTTCTGAAAGGATCTTTGGCTTCTGTAACCCTGTGCAAACCTGACAACGTTTATAGACAATGTCCAATGCAGTGCACTGGATTGTTTTACCAACCTTGATGATAATTTTATCTATTACTGGGAAATGACCAAACACCATGAGCACCTCAGGTAGATTTTTGCCTTCCCGGGGCGAGCAGGGGTCATTTTAAACCTAGAAAAATCGATTTTTGAGGTAGCTGAGATTGAATCTTTGGGACACACCATTTCCACTTCCAGCTCACAACCTCTGCCCAAAAAGACCACATGATATCTGAATTTCCAAATCCCATGATGGATAAGGACCTTCAAAGATTCCTAGGCATGGCTAATTTTTCCTTAGAAGGTCAGCCTCCATCCAGGAACATTTCATTGCCGCACCGCAAGGCAACCAAGTGAAGGGTAACAAATCCACACCACGTATGCCACCTGTGATGGCCAGTTATGAGAGCACTAAGGGCAACTTCACCAACGTGGTCCTTCTAGCACACTCCCACTTCTCTGCCCCCTACTATCATTGCCGACAGAAGTCAGTGTACATTCAATGTTGTTCTTCAACAACATGTCTTGGACACTTGGCAGCCTTCTTTCAGGATAAGTTGTCAGAGCCCCGGCACAAATGAGCTGTGTGCAATTGAGAATTGCTTGCCATCTATGAGGCAGTGAAGTTCTTCTGCCCTTCCATTGATGGAGTCCCTTTCACCATCTTCCTGACCAGGGCTTCGTCAGTAACATGCTGCCCAAGTTTTGCCTCAACAGTTCCACCAGCAGAAGTATGTGACTCAACTCTCTACTGGTATACACCACGTAGCCAGCATCAATAACATTGTGTTAGATTATGAGGCTCTTGCAAAAGCCCACTCCACCAGGCCCACGCTGGTTCAGTTACATCAGATCCTGATTTCTGACCTTATTCTTCAGCTCCTAGCACAGACCAGCACATTTGGTGTGGTATTCTTTCTGACCCTGTGCACACTGATGGCTCCAAAGGTGACATCCACCTCTACCTTCCCTCCACCTTCCGCAAAAAGTTTACGATTGCCTACATGGCCTGGCATCCATGTATCTGCTGTCCTCATTCAGGAGAATTTGTGTGGCCTGGCATCCAACATGCCTGTTACACTTGGGCCCACACCTACATCATGTGTCAGTGCAGAAAACTGGACCATCATGTTACGTGCCTGTTGCCTCTTTTCCTCCTGTTGAGCACTAACTCTTCACTTTCACATCTACACCTTAACCCCTCTGCCATCCTCAGACAGCTGTTGCTATCTTCTCACAATGATAGACTGGTTGATGTGCAGGCCCGAAGCCATCCCCACCCCATTTGCTGTGGTTTTCATCAACACCTGGGTATTGCATTTTGTTTCCCCCTCTCACCACATAACATCACACCATGGGCACCAATTCACTTCCTGTTAATTCAGAATCCTATCTTAGACTTTCAGACCCTCTTTCATTTTATAAGCAGCTTCCACTGTTGTGTACGACTTTGTACATAATGGTAAGGAGAGGAGAGATACAGAGTGGTGCAGCAACTGTCCTCATAGAAATGCTGGACATGAGCAGAAATGAGTAGCAAACCAGAGAACTCAAAAAACAGAAGATTTACTTAACTTGTATTTCTCCAAGTGAACAATGATGGTAACAGAGCCACAGCTAGGTGGCATCTGTGTAGCTTCAAGTAGTGATGTGGCTCTGAGCATGAGAGGCTGAGTCACTGGCATGCCAGTCATCCCATATTGCGGCGGCAAAGGAAGTCCAAAGTACAGAGCATCTGGAGGTGTGGCTCAGGGGGTGCTCACTGATCCCAAGCAACCACTTTTGGCAGATAGAAACTTGCAGTTCCGTTACTATGACTCCCAAGGGGTGGTATCGATGCATGATACCACAACCACCTGGCAGCCAACAGCATGGTAGAATGTTTCTATCATAAATTAAATTCTGCACTTATGTGCTATGACACAAAATGGTCTGCCACCATACCACTGGTTTGTGGATTACCTGCAAGGCCAACCTGGAGGTTATGCTGCTGGCTACATATACAAGTAGCCCTATCTCTACCAGGTGACTTTATTATCACTATTACATATGTCCCAGCTTATGTCCAGCAGCTCCAAGACTATATGCCCGGCTTTGACTGGCACCTCCACAGCGCCATGGTGACCAGAAGACTTTTGTGCTCCCTCACCTCACATCATGCACTCACGTGATGCTAAGCATATGCCACAATACTCAGGTCCTCGTCTCATTTTACAATGAAACCGCAAAATATTTGCTGTGCACCTCCATGTCTCCCATTCAGTTTTGCCCATCAACATGATAAAGCCAGCTTACATGCTCATCCTCAACAGCACCTGTACACCACTGACCGCTGAGGTCTCCTTGTTCACCATTGATGCTGCTGATGTCACCAACAACACTGCTGTTGTTCCTGATGCTGCCAGTGCCACTGCCAAGCTGCCCCTGCCAGGACTGCTGAACCAACCATTAGTACCTGGGATCCAGACCTCACTTCCCTTCACTTTCCCTCCCACTCCCATTTGTCAGCACGTGGAGTCCAGCACTGAGCATACAGCACCCAGTGCCAAGCCTGACATCCTGCCGCCACCACCACCACCTGAAAGAGCCACAGGCGCCATCTCCTACAGCAGACCTGTGGCCAACACTACAACTGCAGATAAAGCCCCCAGCACCCCGGAGTCAATGTAATAAACCACCACCATGCCAGCATCTCATTAGAAATTGTAGTATAACCAGGAGTCAAATGAACCTGCACTAATACATAAATCAAATCTTCTTATATTTAAATATGATTCTTCAAAAGCAGACCATATTCACCATCAAGGAGTAAAGGAAGAGATAATTTGAAAGTAGAATGTTGAGTTGCATTCTTGGGAAAAATTTGCGATATTGTGAAACAAATGAAGACTGCATACATCGATATTCCAACATGATAATCTCTGGTGTTAATGTCATCTTTCATACTCTTTTATAATGCAAGTATCTAACAATAAACTCTTCTTAAGTATGTAAGCATTTGAATAACTCACTTCAAGTGATATCATTAATTGCAAATCATTAGTAATTTTTAAATGTCAATGTTCATTACAGCAATGAAACACAGTTAGAGATAACATGCTTACTGTTAATCAGACTAAAGTGTGACATAATATCACTCTGATGCTGGACATAATTGGCTTGTAAGACACCAGTAAACCTACAAAAGGCACATACAGATCATATGAGTTCCTTAACAAAGCCTATGTGCCGTTAATCATTCCATTCAGTTCGCTTAACATAACTCTCATACACTGAATTCACAACCATTGCAGTATAGTTTGTTGATTCTCTTTTACCTATTAAGTCACTATTATGCTGATTAAACAAACATTGTCAATTCATAAAGCCTTGTCAAAGTTCAGTACATGTCTGAATACTGAAGTGAAAAAAATCTTTGCAACATTAACTATCAGAGATATAGCTATACTTCTAATCATATGCAGTTACATGAGAACATTTACTGTCAGTTAATCTTTAGTTTTAACTTCCATTTATTTACTCTGGACTATAAGAGTCTCTATTTAAAGTTGGCTGCTTAATCTTCCTTGAAACCAAAACTATCAAAATTAATGAGCATCACATTGAGTAATTCTCACAACTGAGATAGCTTAATATATCTTCTGAGAACTTGTTACATGTAATCAGTCACCAACATATACTATTCACAGTCAACATCAGATACAACAGTGAACAGAATTCACCATTACATTCATTGGCAAGATATTTTTAATAATGAAATTCAGTCTCAACAACAACTCCCAGGTCACCTGCTGCCTGTTAGCTATTGTCTGAATTTCAACAGCACTTGGTACACCACTGCTGTGTCATCAAAGCAACATTGTAACACCTTGCCAAACTCAAATGAAGATAATGAAGCAAATACAAAACAAACATTTTTAGAACATCAATACAGATAACGTCTATAGTACAAAATTATACACCCATTTATACTTGATTGGCTGTACTCAACAGAGCTTATCAGTAACTAAACTAAACTCCTCCCGCACAGGCCTTGAAGGCCCAAAGGTACTGACTGGCTGCTGTGTCATCCTCAGCCCACAGGCATCACTGGATGCAGATATGGAGGGGCATGTGGTCAGCACACTGCTCTCCCAGCCATATGTCAGTTTCTGAGACTGGGGCCGCTACTTCTCAATCAAGGAGCTCCTCAGTTTGCCTCACAAGGGCTGAGTGCACCCTGCATGCCAACAGTGCTCGACAGACCGAATGGTCACCCATCCAAGTGCTAGCCCAGCCTGACAGGGCTTAACTTTGGTGATCTGACGGGAACCGGCGTTACCACTGCAGCAAGGCCGTTGGCGAACCTATCAGTGCTTGCCATAATTTATCAAGTCTTTACTGTCATATATTTGTAACATTAATACTTTTAACAAATCATTGCAAAGAATGAAACAAATTTTGTAATTGTTATACGTACGAGGTGCCATCCAAAATTTTCGGTACTGGTGCTGCCATCTGTTGAAAACCTTACCTTTGGACTAATGGTCACCATAAACCTCAAAGTAGTTCCCATCTTCACGTACACACCAGTCCCAGTGCTTCTGCGACTAGTCAAATGTTTTCTGGAAGTCCTGTTCTTTGAGGGTGTTTATCACTGCCAGTGATGCTTCTTGAATCCTCTCTAGAGTGTCAAACCAACGCCCTTTCAACTTGAGTTTCAGTTTTGGGAATACAGCGAAGTTGCAAGGTGCCAAATCTGGCAAGTACAGTGTGTGGTGTACAACTGCCCTGTTGTTTTTTGCCAAAAATGTTCTGGTGAGCAAGGACATGTGACAGGGCATGTTGTCGTGATGCAGCAACCAGTACCCTTCATGCCAAAGTGCAGGCCGTCATCGTGCACATTTTTACAGAGCCATCCCAAAACATCACAGTAGTATGCAGAATTCTCTGTTTGGTTGGGTGGGACGAATTCTTTGTGCGCAATCCCCTTGGTCTCAAAAGAAAATTATGATCATGCTCTTCACTTTGCTCTTCACCTGTCTTGCTCTTTTGGGTCTTGGAGAGCCCGGGCTCTTCCACTGAGACAATTGTTGCTTTGTCTCTGGGTCATAATGGTAAATCCAGCTCTCGTCACTGGTGATAACACATGACAAGAAGGTTGGATCATCAGATGCGGTCCGCCAAAGGTCCGTGCACGCTTCAACACACCGTGCCTTCTGATCGGCAGTCAAGATCCTCGGCACAAATTTTGTGACGACATGATGCATGTCCAATTCATCAGTCAATATTCGTTAACATGTCCCATAACCAATACCCACTTCATTCGCTAGGTCTTGAATGGTTCAACGTCGATCCGCACAAACCAATTGTTTAAGGCTATCAGGCATCATCCAACTGGGAACTAATTACATGTAGGGTCCCACAAGGTTCCATTTTAGGGCCCCTACTTTTTCTTGTGTATATCAATGACCTTTCATCAGTAACATTACCAGATGCCAAGTTCATTTTGTTTGTTGATGATACAAACATGCAATTGCAATAAATAGCAAATCAAGTGTAGTCTTAGAGAAAAAAAAAAGCACTCCATCTTCAGGCCACAAGTGGCCCATCGGGACCATCCGACTGCCATGTCATCCTCAGTTGAGGATGCGGATAGGAGGGGCGTGTGGTCAGCACACCGCTCTCCCGGTCGTTACGATGGTTTTCTTTGACCGGAGCCGCTACTATTCAGTCGAGTAGCTCCTCAATTGGCATCACGAGGCTGAGTGCACCCCGAAAAATGGCAACAGCACATGGCGGCCCGGATGGTCACCCATCCAACTGCCGGCCACGTCCGACAGCGCTTAACTTGGGTGATCTGACGGGAACCGGTGTATCCACTGCGGCAAGGCCGTTGCCAGTCTTAGAAAGATTAGCTAATAAAATATTTGTGGACGTTAATCACTGGTTCCTAGCCAATTCCTTGTCACTAAACTTTGAAAAAACACACTACATGCAGTTCAGAAATTGTAAGGGGTGTCCCAAAAGTATATGCCTAACATATGATGACAAGCAGATAGAGGAAGTGGACAGTGTTAAATTCTTGGGATTACAGCTTGATAATAAATTCAACTGGGAAAAGCACACCACAGAACTGCTGAAGCGTCTTAACAAATCTCTATTTGCAATGCGAATTGTGTCAGACATGGGGGATATAAAAATGAAAAAGCTGGCATATTATGCTTACTTTCATTCCATAATATCATATGGGATTATTTTTTGGGGTAATTCATCAAACCAAGCTAAAGTTTTCCAGACACAAAAATGTGCAGTAAGAGTTATATGTGGTGTGAACTCAAGAACATCCTGCAGAAGCCTGTTTAGGGAACTAGGGATACTAACTACTGCTTCCCAATACATTTATTCTTTAATGAAATTTGTCATTAAAAATATATCACTTTTTCAAACCAACAGCTCAATTCATGGAATCAATACTAGCAATAAGAATAATCTTCACAAGGATTTAAAGTCACTTAGTCTTGTACAAAAAGGTGTGCATTATTCAGGAACACACATTTTCAATAACTTGCCAGCAGCCATAAAAAGCTTAACAGCCGATGAAATTCAATTTAAGAGAAGCCTAAAGGATTTATTGGTGGCCAACTCCTTCTACTCCATTGATGAATTTCTCAGAAGAATCAACTGATTTGTGTGTGTATATACATATAAGTACAATATAACTTCTGCAGAATTTCAGTGCAGTAATGTGTTCATTGTAAATAAGTATTATAGTAGTTGTATTACACATTTACTGCCTTATAAATAAATAAATAAAAACATTTTTATTTTAAATTCAGTGCATTAGTATTTGTAAAATGATTCTTTCATATAGTGTTCATTAAAAAATGACGATCATTCCACTCGGGACCTGTGGAATGGTACATTAGCTTATTTGTTTGAGTTGTAAATATTTGTCATGTATTGTTGTTGTTGTTCTGACATGTTCTACATCCTGGAGGACCTCCTCACTATGGATTAATTGGAATGAAAGTAAATCTAATCTAATCTAATCTAAGTTTGGCAACAATGTCTGCCATTGTGCGTCTAATGGGCCTTCAAGTGTGAGCAACTTCTTTGGCGTCTGTCAGGACAGCCGTGAACTGAGCATGCCACTCAAACAAATGCATATGGCTGATGCTCTGTCCCCCAAATACCTGCTGAATCATTGCAAGGGTCTCCATAGCACTTTTCCCAAGATTCGCACAGAATTTGATACACACGCGCTGTTCTGTTCGATGATCCATTGTGAAATCGCCACACACCAAACACAGAGTATTATTGAAATCACTGTGGACACTCAACACATCCTCCCAGCTGAATGCCACTCTGCACATTGACTCATCAGATCTGCAGCTCTCGCCACCAAGCAATGCACAGATCTACTACACCTACTTTCCAGATGGCAGCACCAGTCCTGAAAATTTTGGATTCTACATCGTATCTATGGTCCACAATGTAAGTTCGTAATGAAAGATCTCTGAGGCAAGGCACTATATCTTTATATCACAATAATCTCTGATTTGTGTAAGTTTTTGGTTCATGTTGTGCCAGAAAAATTTAGTTAAAATATATATTTATGACAAACTGCAGTGTTCTGTGCACTGGAACTGATTGTAAGTAACTCTATCAGCATTTAAAATTTATAACCTTAATGCTGTATTATTCTAAAAAGGGCCTGTTGTACATTTTTGTAGAAAAAAATAAAAAACCATAAGAAACAACTGGCTGCATCCAGCTAGCAATATCATTGTTTAGCCTGAATATTGGAATGTAAACTGTTGAAACGCAATTTGGAAATAAATAAAAAGGGTGACTGGTGCAGATAATTGTTTTATTTGAACTTTTATTATCATAAACATTTGCAGTTCCTTGCAACTGTCCAACATGGACAACATGAGGCAACACTGCATGTGTTGCAACTCCTTGTGCTGCCCAAAACCTCCTCCATACCCATCACAGTGCCATGTAACACTTCCTTTCCCCAGACACATTGCACCTCACTAGGATACACACTTTTGGCCAGGCAGTCCAGCGTGCCATCCTGCCAGTTGCCCATTGCATGTTCCAGACTGCCACCTGCTGCCATGCACAGCATGCTGCTTGGGACACCCTCCACTGCACCTGGGGCCACAGAGGCCACCTGCCGTTGTCGAACAGTGCTGCACTACCCTGGCTGCTGACAGTGTCCAGTTGGGTTTTCCCATTCCACGCTGCACTGCTACATCCCACTGTCAACATGGGTCATCCACACCACTCTTTTGATGTCTCCTCATCTGCCACCATTCGCAACATCCACCATCACAGCGTCTAAACTAGTGTTCAGTGCCATGGAGATACACTCGACGTTGTTACCCCAACATCCACCTCTTGCAGTGGTGGAGGGTGTGAAGTATGTGACTCATCCCTAAATTCTAAAATTCCACAAGTGCCCCAGTCTGTCAAAACAGACAACTCTCCATTCAAAGTTGCACCTAGATGCTCTCCAAAGCACCAGCAACATAGTGGACTCCTACTGACTGGAGTGTCTTTTCCCCCACTACCACAATCTGTTTACTGAGACTTCTGCCCAGAATTCCTGCCTACGTGTGAAGAAGGCACTCTTTGGCGTGTGCTAGTAGTGAACAGCTGATGTAGTACCTGCGCAAATGATCCTCTTTTTGTTTTCATATCAGTGCTTTCAGTTTGTGGACTAGTGCTTTCGTTTGTTGACCAGTGTTTTTAAGGAGTACCTGAGGGCTGCACAGTGACTATCTGAGGACAAATCTGGTGAGTCAGCCTGGTGCATTGCTTAGGGCAGATAGCTTGTGAGTGCTGTAGCTTTCTGAGTAGGGTAAATTGCATTCCTGTGGTTTATGTTTCACACGCTGCATCCTTTTTACCTTTCCTGAGCCACTTTGGAGTGCCACCTTCCAATTTACAGAGGGCATTAAGTCTACATCCAATGACACACATAAATGCCCTGTGTGTTGTATTTCTCTGTGGTAGTGCTGAGTGTCCACGTGGACCAACCTGTTCAATTTTCACACAGTTTTGGATCTTCCTTCATGTGTGACTGCTGCTAGTTACTGTGTCTCTTTTACTTTTATTCATCAGTTCCTGTGGCATCAGTGAGGGATGAACTTTTAGTGTTTACAATGAACTTACGAACTTGAGGTACTCTTAGTGGAGGCTCACATCTATGGACTTAATGTGTGTTTGTTTCTGTGCTGGAACTGATGAACAAAAACCTTTGCTGTGCAAGTTCCATCTCAAATTTGCGTACCAATCATAATTTTTCTCCCATGTATTTGTTAAATAATGTGCAGTAGTTTTGTCTACCCTAATAAATAGCTTGAGTTGCTGAAAATTTGTCCCCTTGCCTTTTCATTGTTCCTCTGGTACACGCTTCCATATCACTTTCCAGCTTCTCCTTTTGTTTCCCTTAAATTCCTTGCCCAGTAGATGAGACATGTGTTGTGCTGTGACACACATGTGGCACTGCCAGCATTGCCACATAATTAACTAACTAAATGACCACTATAACCTGTAAATATAATCAGAGATATCCTCAACTCACTAATACATACATTCCCCAATCAGTGTCATCATTGGAGGGGACTTCAATCATCCTATAATCAATTGGGATACTTACAGTTTTGTTATTGGTTGGTATGATATACTAAATGCTTTACCTGAAAATTTTCCTAGAACAGGTCGTTCAGAAAGCCACTTATCATAGAAATATATCTAATGTCAACAAACAAATCTAATCTCTTTGAGGATATCCACATTAACACTGGTGTCAGTCACCATGAGGCATGAGGCATGGTTGAGAGAGACTCCAACTCTTGGATCCACTTTTGCTGGCAGCCCTATCTGGCACTGTATGACATATTGCCTGCTGGCCTGTTTTGAAGTAGACAGTTGGTGGGCACAAACACATTGAAGTGTGTTGCCTCAGATATTACTATCACTGGTGATGAGAAATGACTGAAAATACTAAAACTGAACAAGGCCAAGTGGAGTCCTTACCATATTCTGCACAGAATCTGCAGCTGAATTGGACTTTCAGATTGGAATTGTTCCATCTGCTGTTTTTTTACTCCTATCAGCAAATACTCTTTTTTCTTTTACATTGAACTGTGCCTGCCTAAACATCCTGAGTGTGTATTACATATACTCAAAATGGCCACAATATTGTACACATAATATTTCTAATTAATTGATTAGTCTAGAGGTAATTTTTAACTTGCTGATTGTAATGATCTAGTTTATTTTGTGTAAATCACATTCATTAAAAGTGATGTGGAATTTAATAACCATAACAGCCTCTAATGGAGATATTTTAAAGACCTAATAATTAAGTTGAGATGATTGACACTATTTAGTAGAAAGTCCTGAATCCACATTTTCCAATAACTATCTTTGTGTGTCTGAAAACTAATTAACTTATTTTCAATTTTAATTAAAGTTCAGGCACACCCAGATTTATTTTTGCCATCCAAGCCATTATTACTGTTTAATTCTCAAAGTCCACATTATACTTCCGTTGCCTTAATTTTCCTGAACACAATGATACCCTTTAGTATTTTTTGGTTAAATCACAAAATTAAGAAATTGTATGAATTAACATAATTTCAATCATGGCAATTCTACTTGTAAATGTGTAATTCATGGCAGAGGCATACCAAACAGTTTTGTATTGACTAACCACACATTATGTAAAACAAGCTATTGTTGGGACATGTAGATCATGTGCAATATTAAATTCTGATGTTACAGTTTTCTAAATTAATATGTATCCACTGAAATCATAAAATATCCAGCCACTTTTCTGTAAATACCCTCCCCGGAATTCTTTAGTCTGTGCTTAGAGTCAGTCAACCTAACATCTCTGGGTCACTTGATCTTCATGAACCTCTCTGGTAAAAGGAAATCCAGGCTGATCTTAGTGGGCACATTGTGTAGTGTCTCATGTTGTAATTTGTTACTGTCTATGTGTGAACCTGGCAAGTAACCAGCAAGATAACATTCATTGTATCGACGTCCGCCAGTAACCCTCCATCAGGCATGCCCCAAAGAGGGACAAGGTTAGGCACATGGACTATAGGAGCAATGCTACTGAAAAAATAAATTTAAATTTTTATGTTAACTTGCTGAGGTCAGACCTATACTGGCTTAAACCTCACCCCTCTGCAGAAAGTTACCAGGTTCAAGACATTCCTGTGCCTGTGTAGAGTGGGAAGGCAGTCATTGGTGATCGCATGGGCTATGCTTGCAGTCCACACAACTAACAAAGAGTTAACAATCACCAACCCAATTTATTTGTGAGAGGTCTCAGTCACTTGAATCTCATTATGTAGTGGAATGTATGAAAGTCAGTCCCCTGTTAGAACTGTTTCAATTAACCTTGATGTGTCGTTCAGCATCTTTGTGAACTTTTTTGATTGATACAAACAAGAACTGTGTTTATTAGTTTGCCTGCTACAGATGTGTTATTGACCTGGGCTGAATAAACGTTTGTAGTGAGTTTAGTAGAGAACTGTTCTTATAAGGCCATGCGGTCCATAGCTGGCCAAATTCATAATAAAAAAAAAAGGCCATGTTTTTTGAACTGTAATTCATTGAAGGATGAGGTCTACAATATATGTTGCCACTGAAGTGTCATGGATTGTATGTGCTAGCCTGATTTTTGTAATATATGAATAGAAGGGTTAAGAAGATGGTCATTGTTCAGAAAAAAATTAAATTTCATAAATGTGTAAACAAGTGAAACTAAAAACAGTATTGTTGCACCCATTATTATTTAACACCATTCAATACACAAAAAGTTTTCAGTTTTGAGGCAATGAACTTGTGGTGCTACTGAGGAGAAGAGGCTACAACCAGATAAATACCTTTACAGCCCTCTGTTTATAAAACAATATTCTAAACTCACTGCACAAAAAACTGTGCCCAGTAATTAGAGGGAAGCACACATAACACATCTCTACAAGAAGGGTAGCAGAAGTGATCCACAAAACTAATCTCCAATATGACTGGCACCTATCTGGTGCATAATCATGGAACATATTCTGAGCTCACACATAATGACTGATTTTGACTGTGAATAGTATATGTTGGTGACTGATTACATGTAACAAGTTCTCAGAAGATATATTAAGGTATCTCACTTGTGAGATTTACTCAATATGATGATCATTAATTTTGATAGTTTTGGTTTCAAGGAAGATTAAGTAGCCAACTTTAAATAGAGACTCTTATAGTCCAGAGTAAATAAATGGAAGTTAAAACTGAAGATTAACTGACAGTAAATGTTCTCATGTAACTGCATATGATTAGAAGTATAGCTATATCTCTGATAGTTAATGTTGCAAAGATTTTTTTCACTTCAGTATTCAGACATGTACTGAACTTTGACAAGGCTTTATGAACTGACAATGTTTGTTTAATCAGCATAATAGTGACTTAATAGCTAAATGAGAATCAACAAACTATACTGCAATGGTTGTGAATTCAGTGTATGAGAGTTATGTTAAGCGAACTGAATGGAATGATTAACGGCACATAGGATTTGTTAAGGAACTCATATGATCTGTATGTGCCTTTTGTAGGTTTACTGGTGTCTTACAAGCCAATTATGTCCAGTATCAGAGTGATATTATGTCACACTTTAGTTTGATTAATAGTAAGCATGTTATCTCTGACCGTGTTTAATTGCTGTAATGAACATTGAAATTTAAAAATTACTAATGATTTGCAATTAATGATATCACTTGAAGTGAGTTACTCAGATGCTTACATACTTAAGAAGAGTTTATTGTTAGATACTTTCATTATAAAAGAGTATGAAAGATGACATTAACACCAGAGATTATCATGTGAAACCCACTTCTGCTTTTCTGACACGGCACACTGAAAGCCATGGATCAAAAGAATAGGTAGATTGAGTATTCCTCAACTTCCAAAAACCACAAAATGTATGAAGACCACCATCACACAAAGCAAGATCCCTGGTGTGAGAGAGGAACCTTTTTTAGGTGAGAATCAGATTTCAGACACCCTATTTTGAAAGAATTTGACATAACAGAAAAGCCCCACAAAATGCTTAAGTATGCACAGAAAAGTAAGATTAGCTTATTTCATGAAAATATAAGAGGGCCAGATTGAAAAATGCACCTATCATAGCACAAAATAGGCAAGTATGTCTTGGGCAGAGATAGGAATGTAGAAGAAGGCAACTAGCTTTTTGATTTATTTGACAGTTTCAAAGACATTTAAATCAAAATATCTTGAGATTTTTGCACTTTTTTACTTCTTAGTATTAGTACCCATGTCATGTAATATTATGCATCATGTCAAGTAAAGTAACATGATACATAATGTCATATTGTATAAAATGACACATGCCATCATGTCATGCGACATGACATTTGTCACTTTATGCAGAGTGACACAATGTGTCATTAAAGTTTAGGATGCATGCATCCTCACTCTGGATATATTGTATTATAGATGTACCCCACTCTTAGATACTTATTACTGTAGATTCATCCCAGTCTCTGGAATCACATAAATGTGTGTCTATTTGTTCTTACACCCGTCACCATACTTGTAACAGGGGGTGGGCCTGGGGGAGAAATTGTCCCCTCAAGTAAAAAAAAAACTTCCCCCACTCGAGCCAGAAATGAAAAAATTGTTTTAGCACCCTGCGAGGAACAAACCCACTACCAGGAATTTATCCACCCACAAAACTTTTTAGCTTTACATGTGTGTTCTTCACTCATATGATATTGTATATTATTTACTATGACTGGCAAATCTTCTGGATTTTGGGTACAGTATAAGGGACTTAAGCCTCTAAATTGCAAGTTGCAGGTGTGCCAGCACTTTGCAGCTAAGAGAGCTCACTGTACTGGAGAAGTATAGTTAACTCATAAAAAGGCACAAATATGTCAAGATGTTTTAATTTAAATGTCTCTGAAGCTGCCAGGTAAGCTGAAAAGCAAGTTCCCTTCTTTTACATTCCTAACTCTGCCCAGTGCACATTCATCTGTTTTATGATATTATAGGACTTTTAGTCTACCATACTTTTAACATTAGACTGCCATAGCTTGGCCACCAGTGTATCTTTTTGTTGACTTGGGAGACGACTGATCTGGTGTAGGACTTTCTATTTTTTTTTTCAAACCATGTTGCTTATATCATGGCAATGGATAAAGCTATCACAAAACAACAGGATGACCATTAATTACACGTATTTGTCAACCTTCATACAAAATTTGAACTGAGTTGCACAAGTTTGAAAAATGGAAAGGTGCCTAAAAATGTTTTTTTTCATGTAAAATCCAACTGAAACTTGACTTTTGGAAGTAAATTTTCAATTTTATCATAAGAATGCATTTTCTATTTATTTGAGTCACTTTAAACCATTTTTGTGCATTCAATTCACATAAGAAAGAATTTTACGTGCTTCATTAACTTTACTTTAAACCATCATATCTTGACAATGGTAAAGATTATTGGATGAAAAAATTCATTTTAACTTTATCTGTTTATCTACCTTCGTATAAAGTTTGAACCAATTCAGCCAAGTATAAAACCTCCTAGAAAAACATGATTCTTTTCACATGCTACATTTAGCTCAACTTTAAACCATCATATTTCAACAATGGATAAATATTACAGGATGAAAAAAAATTGTTTTGACTTTATCTATTTATCTACCTTCATACATTAATTTCAGCCCAATTAAAAGTTTTTGTAAATGGAACCAACTGATTCACACTATTTACCTGGGTGCCAGCTCCGGTTCATCATGCACATCATATTATAATGTAGCTACAGTAAGACAGATGTTCAAATTGTTTGACAAATGGCTGCTGGCCTGGGCTAAACATAAAATGTTTTACTCCATGTTCCTAGCTCAAACAGAAACTGAGCACTGAGACATCCCCCCCCCCCCCAAACTGCAATTCTGCATGTTGTCTTTTCAGATGTATTTGTTATAGCACTTTTGTGGAGCAAATGGCTCTGAGCACTTTTGTGCTGTAATGATTGGGTAGCAAGGTAGAAGAGCTTCTCATCCGTTTGAGAAACTTATAGAGCTCCAAAAATAGACATCCTGTGCCTATCTCAGCACCACATAACCACTGGATTAGTTAAGTTACATATAACAGTTAATACTTTAGAAACTATCTCATGCAGAACTAATCTGGGAAAAGGTGGAATTGTTACAAATATTAAGACAGGACAGAAGTTCAAAAACATTGAGACAAGTAGATTTTGTAGTTACCACCACATAGAAGTACTTGCTTTCAAATTAATACTGAAAAATAATCAGCTTTTAATAGTAAGTGTATATAGATCCCCAGTGGGAAATTTGAGACGGTTTATAAGGTATCTGGATTCCTTACTATGCTATCTGCCAGGGTGTAGCAAGTAATTAACAATCATTGATGACTTCAGTGCAGATTTTCTAAAGGATTCTGATAGGAAAAGACATCTGGAAACCTTATTTGGATCATACAGTAATTAACTTGTAGCGTCGACTGACAGTAGATCGACCATTGACCTCGCCAACACAAGCAGTCTCCCCAAGGGTGATGATCTTTTGATAGGTCTTTCTTGACTTGCTTTGCGTGCAAACATTGTTTAGTCTGTTCTGTAATTTATCATTAATAAAGTTGTGGCTTTTATGTTATACATCAGTCATGTTTAATCTGGGAATACCCACACTGGTGACACTGAGGTGTTCATTTCATGTGATTCATTTCAGTACTGCATCTGCAACAGTTTGTGTTAAAAGACAATGGGTTGCCTGCAATCAAATAATTCAACACATGTGCTTTCTAGTCCCATGCTTGGATACGACTGTAAAGCCACATTACTGTCACAAACTTGGCTGATGGACACACATTTTGCTGTACTTTCTACTCAAAATAGCAAAACCAATCATCACAGAGTGCCTGTCATGCCCTCTGCCTGAAGCCATTGACCACTACATCCACAAGCACCTTGGATCCAGGACACTCTTCCAGCTCTGGCATCATCTTTGTGCTCTCATTGATCCTGAATACATGCCAGACTTTGCACTGTAGACTTTGTGGTTAGTTAAGGTCCTCCATGAACTGCAACTTCAGCTGTTATAACATGCATCTGAGCCTGTTGAGATGAAACACTGCTTGGCTGACTAAGCCCAGAAAATTATACGGCACGGGCAGCTTCTACTGGCTGTTGCTTTGGGGATGGGAAGTGAGATTGGTAAAAGTGGGCAACCCTCCCATCCGCTTCTTCACTCCAGCCACCGGGGTGGTGTGAGGTCATCTGCACAACAACAAGGCCGTGTGCTGACACCTGGCAGCCAGCAGCTCGCACTGCCAGTGCTGGAACTCTGACTACCACAGACTTCCCATGAACACCCACCCAAGCATGCCATGGCTGCCCTAGGAGAGGCAAGAAGGACAACACTGTGGCCACACCCTGCACTCCCCTCCCAGCATATCCATTATGTTGGTTTCATGTGACAATTGAAGGTGCATACCCAAATGCTGCATGTGAGTTGATTTAGGTGCCACAGCATGCGATGATGCCTCATGATGCCATAATTATCAACAATCACTTAATACATACACAACACGCAGTAGATGACTTAATGTTCAGGACCTCACATAGAGCAGGTACTTCCTCATAGGTATCACAGCAGATGCAAGTGCAAGTATTATTCTGCCTGATTTCACATCCTCACAACCTCTTCCCACTAAAGTGTCATTATGTGCCATCAACATGTGCCTCATCAAGGTGCACGGTGGTTGTGCCCTTCATGTTCAATTCACACCTTATAAAGCGTTTTGGCCAATGTCAAAGAAGCGGTCATAGGCATCGACTTCCTTAAAAACTTTAGTCTGTCATCGGATATATGAACTGCTACCCTACTACACCACACTACTAGTTCCCATATATATCCAGCTCCTTTGGTCACGATGCAAATACTGTCCCTTCACCTTGTGACACATTCCTATCCACATTTTCTGAGTGCTCCCCTCTGAATCATTGCTTGGCTTTCCTACTTGTCGAGTTCTCCTGTGAGGGATCAGAGGTTGATGCTTTGTGAGGTCACAGTGTCATGAGCTCACACAGATAATCAACACCATGGCAGAAAACCCAGCATGGTTGTACTGCACATTATGCAACCTCATCTGCTCACTCCTGACACATGGCATAGCCACACTGACTGCTAGTGATACACTGTTGACTGAACTGCATGCACCAGATACAAAAGTTAGTGCCTTTTCTTCTTCCACTGCTCTGTCTGATCAATTATTGGCCCCTGGTGAAGACATTTGTATTACTCCCTTGAATATGATGGGTATATAGGTTGGAGTGTTCACTAACGGCATTTACCATAGAATAAACACAATGGAGAGTTCCCCTGTGCATCATAAGGCTCACCACCTTACTCCCCACAAGTTGTGCCATGCAAATGTTATTAATAATGAACTGCTATCTGCTGTTGTCTGACCATCAGACAATAACTGGTCTTCATCCATTCACCTTGTGCTTAAGAAAGACAGGTCATTCAGTTTGTGTGGAGACCATCACCAGTTGAATGCCTGCACTATCATTGACAGTTACCCTGTCTCTCATGTTCAGGATTTTGCACAACTCCTTAATGGGGCACAAGTGTTCAGTTTACTCAATTGTAGGCATGCATACTTATAAATCCCCATGTTTATGAATGCCATTCCCAAAATAGCAATCATTACTCCATTCATGCTCTATGAATTCTGTTTTATGCCATACAGTCTCAAGAACACAGTCCGGACCTGGCAACACTTCATTGCTTCAGCCTTGTTGGGACTCTCACATTGTTACAACTATCTCCATGACATCTTTATAGTTTCTTCCTCAGTTGAGGAGCATAACAATAGATCAATAAGGTTCAAGCTGCTCTATCTGCCAATGGTGTCAAAATAAACACTAGCAGGTCTCAGCTTGGTCACATAAGTATTACTTTCCTTGGACACACCTTAATACCTGAAGGAATTAGTCTCAGCTCTGACCATGTCAAGGACCTTCAACTACCCATTACCTAACAAGAGTTGCTCTGTTTTAACAGCATGGTCAACTTTTGCCATAAACACCTACACACACTGCCTACATTAAAACACCTCTTACTGAGGCTCTGGTGGGTAGTAACACTTCAGGAAAGCATAAGGCACCATGTTCAGAGGAAATGGTTCATGCATTCAAAAATTTTGAAACAGCAATAGGAAATGCCACCATGCTTGTGCACCCAGTACTGGATGAGTGCATTTCTATCACAGCTGACACAAGCGACACTTCCACTGGCACTGTTCGTCAACAGCATTTGGGTGACTCTACTCAACTCCTTAGAGTCTTTATGAAGAAACTTACCTCCTCTTAACATAAGTGGTGATAGTTTGACAGAGAGTTATTTGTGGTACATGAGGTAGTGAGATACTTCCGTGATGACACTGAGGGACTTGCTTTCACCATTTATACAAATCATAAGCCACTTATGACACAATCCAAAATCCAACGTAGTATCTTCTCTGCAGAGATTTTGCCATATGTACCACACCTGTCAGTATCCTATGGACATCAGACATATATGTGGGGAACAATGTGGTAGGAGATTATCTCTCTAGGGTTGATGCAATCACTAGTGTTATCAACTTGGACAAGATGGTTAAATTATAAGCTGATGGTGCCAAACTTCAAAATTTGTGACATGATGCCAGTTCAACATTGCAGCTCATGTCCCTTCAGCTTCCCACCTCAGCCTCCCCTGTTTGGTGTGATTCTTCCTCTGGTAACCTCCACCTGTTTGTCCCAGGCTCACTAAGCTAAATTGTTTTTTCAGCCCTACATGTCCTCACACACCCAGGCTTCAAGGCCACTACATGCCTTGTTGCTGAACATTTTGTTTGGCCTGGAGTACAGAAATGCTGTCATCTTTGGGCTGAGGCTTGTATTCCAGCCCATGCAGTGAAGTTAATTCACACACACATAGCAACTGATGAGCATTTTTGACATCCCAAAGGACCACCTGCAACATGTGCACTTTGATTTAATTTGGCCCTTTCCTCTTCCAGATGCCTATAAATACATTCCATCAGCATTCGATCATTATACCAGATTGGCTGTAGCACTCCTCTGGCAGACATCACTGTGGACTCAGTTGCCTGGAGCTTTGTTTCTAAGTAGGCTGAATGCTTTGGCTGTCCCTCTTCCCTTATGGCAGACCAAGGCCATCAATTTTAATCTCTACAGTTCAAGTTATGAAGTTTATATGATGTGGACAGATTCCATATGACAGCTTACCACCCACAGAGCAATGGGGTAGTTGATTGATGACATTGTACACTTAAAGCAGCCCTAACATGTCATGGTGAATTTGCCCTGGATCCCGCTGGGAATTTATGCAGCCCATAAAGATGATTTTGATGCTTCCCTTGCCAAAATACTTTGTGGCAGGCCACTCATAATTCTCAGTGAATTCATAAGAGAAACCAGCTCCCACCTCAAGAGGCACTTTCTTAGCAAATTTTGAACACCTGCATGCTGGCCTCACTTGCCCATACTCTCTCATGAGCATTCATTCACACTGACTTAAAGAACTGCGATAAAATTATGCTATACAATAACACCATCCAATTAGCTCTTCAGCCTCCCTATTGATGTCCCTATGAGGTTTTCAGCCATTAGGCCAACACCTGAAACATTCTTCTAAATGGAAAGAGTCAAACCATATCACCCAGTAGAGCTAAACCTTCATGGACATTGGATGATGCACCACCTTCGGACACAGACACTGCTCCAGAGGGGCCAGTCGATGACAATGTGAATTCATGTGTGGTTCTATAGTCTCCTAATGATATCCCTTCCATGGCATAAGTTGAGATTCCCCTTCATGTGATACTCCCCTCCCAGCCAAGGATGTGCATTCATTTGATTGTCTTTCAACCACATCTCCCAATAGTGCTATGACTACACAGTTGATGCAGATTTCCACCCTTTGGCCTCTCATTGCAGCTATGCAACTGCACACTCCCGGTGTTCACTGTGAATGAAGATGTATCATCCCACTGCGACTACCCTCTGCAGTCTCACTGGCTTACTACTGATGAAGATAGCATTGCAGCCAGCATCACTAAGGACAACTACGAGCGCCATTTTCTTTTTCAACTTCCGACTGCTTAGTGTAGAAGCTACACGAGTGGCAGAAAGTGGACACGCACTGTAGGCTACTGTGCAACTCCCGCACTTCACACTCCATCATTGTCGAACTCAAGGCATCAGTCTGCTTTGCATACAGCCACGTAAACATGGCTGCCACCATTGTTGCTCCCGCCAAGTGTGAATTATGAAGTGTAATTTGGTTTCCGCAAGCAGAAGGAAATAGTGTATCAGAAATCCATTGGTGAATGAGCCCAGTGTATGGTGATAACATCATGACTAATGGTGTTGTGCGTGAATGGTGCTGAAAGTTTAAAGATGGCCAAAATTACATGCATGATGAAGGGGGCCAAGGACGCAAGTCTGTTGTTACAGCCAATCTTGTTGAACAAGTTGACAGAATGGTTAGAGAAAATCGTAGCTTCACCATAACTGAAAGTTTCAAGATCTGTCATACACTCTATCATTACTGAACATTTTGGCTACAAAAAACTTTGTCCTCGTTGGGTTCCAAAAATGTTGACAGATGCCCACATAAGTCACCAAATGGAGTCAGCTTTGAATTTCCTTGACCATTATCGTGGTGAAGGAGAGAACTTTTTGAAATCAGTTGTTACTGGAGATGAAACTTGCATCTAATATGACACACCAGAAACAAAATGACAGTCACAACAATGGATACATCCAAGTTCACCAAACAAATAAAAAAAATCAAATAAACATTCAACAACAGAAAGGTTATGGCTACCATGTTTTGGTACCAAAAAGGTGTGTTACTTGTAGAGTTTATGCAGCCGGAACCACTGTCAATGCAGCTGCTCATTGTGAAACTTTATGAAGTTTGCAGAGAGGCATTCAAAACAAACGAAGAGGAATGGTGACTTCAGTAATTGTGTTGATCCATGAAAATGCTCGTCCACACACTGCTGGCACAACCCAATGGCTCCTTGAGCAATTTCAATGGGACATTTTCGATCATCCGCCGTACAGTCCTGACCTGGCACCCAGCGACTTTCACCTTTTCCCTGAACTGAAGATGTGGCTAGGAGGGCAGCACTTTCAAACCAACAAAGATCTTCAAAACAACATCAATGGTCATTTGAAATCATTGGCGGCAACAGTTTTTGAAGAGGGTATCGCAAAGCTTGTCCACAGGTACAATAAATGTCTCAATCTTTTTGGTGATTATGTTGAAAAGTAACCATAAGTGTACAAAACGTTTGGTAGTAAAACAATTGTTTTCTATGAACTTGTCTTTTATTTACAGCCTATAGGAGGTTGAAAAAAAAAAATGGCCCTCGCTCTTTCACATCATTGTCCCATCTTGTGCAACTGCCCAGACACCACGTACCTTGATGGATCACCCACACTCTCACACTCGCCAACTTTTATGCCCACCTGTCTGGCTACAGGATTTCACCTTGGCAGATATATATGTCCTGGACAACCTCTAGTCTCTGAGAAAAAGTCCTGTCATGCCTAACACAAATGCCAGCCCCAGTGTGACTGGTCACTCATGCCTACACTCCAATGCATCAAGAAATGATCCAGTCTTGCCTTCCTTTCAGACTGACTGCAGCACGGCTGGTCAGGCAAACTTGCTGTACCATAGCACCATTTCATCAAGACTGTCTCACTGCCACTTCCTCTCCCATGCAGCCTCACTCAGGCCCAGTGGTACATCCTTTCCCATGTGCTCCACACTACTGGAAGGCAGGCCTCTGTGGTGGTGATTAACAGTGGATCGACAATCGACATCATGAACTCGAGCAATCTCTCCAAGGCTGATGCACTTTGGTCACTCCTTTCTTCACATTTTTTGTATGCACACATGTGTATTCTGTTCTGTAATCTGTCATTAGCAAAATGTGTTCATGTGAAGTTGTAGTATTTCTGTTATACATCAGTGATGTGTAGTTCCGGAATAACCACAAGCTATTCAACATAGCACCATGTAACTGTATGGTTAGATAAGTTACACATAAAAGATTATGCTCTAGTATCTTACCCATGCTTGACTAATAAGGGAAAAGAAAGCTCTGTTACATGTATTAAGATAGAACACAAGTTCAAAAGCATTGAGACAAGTAGACTTAGTAATGATCAACACATAGAACTGTGTGCTTGTGATTTAATACTGAAATATGGTTTACTTTTAACTGTAACTGCATATAGATCCCCATTTGGAAATGTTGAACTGTTTATGAAGAATCTGGATTCCTTACTATGCTATCTATCAGACAGCAGCAAGCAGTTAATAGTCATTGGTGACTTCAGTGCAACCGAGTGAGGTGGCACAGTGGTTAGCACACTGGACTCGCATTCAGGAAGACGACGGTTCAATCCCGCATCCAGCCATACTGATTTAGGTTTTCCATGATTTCCCTAAATCACTCCAGGAAAAAGCTGGGATGCTTCCTTTGAAAGGGCATGGCCGACTTCCTTCCTTGTCCTTCCCTAATCCGATGAGACCGATGACCGTGCAGTTTGGTCTCTTCCCCCAAACAACCCAACCCCTGACTTCAGTGTAGATTATCTAGAGGATTCTGATAGGAGAAATATCTGGAAACATTATTTGGATCCTACAATTTGATCTCAATAATTAACTTTTAATTGATAATGTCTTCTTTGGGGAAGCTCAAAGCAAGAAAATAACTGTTTACCCAGTAATGAATGCTCTCTCTGATCATTATGCAAACTCAAAGTGAGAAACTAACTGTTTACCCAGTGACAAATGCTCTCTACAATCATTATGCACAGTTAGTTGGGGTAAATAAGATAGTGCTCTTACAGCATGAATACTCCTTGGTTAAAGCCAGTTACAACAATTAATGACTCCACAACAAATGTTATTAAGAATAGTTTACAAAAGGTGACCTGGGATGAAATTTATAATGAACCAATTGCTAACATGAAATTTAGTCTATCCCATGATAAATCCATATCATTATTTGAAAACAGTTTTCATATGAGCTGAGCAGAAAGAACATTAAACAGGTGTGTAAAAAACCATGGATCACTGTGTAATGGATCTGGGAGATGTGTTATTTTCTACCGGATTTGTTGATACCAAATTGTAAATGTTTTCTTATATTTTTGTCAAAATTTTTTAAATGTAATTTGCCTTATTTTATGCTAATTTACTTATATTTTTGAGAGTGATAGCATATTGATTACTATTAGCAGATGTGACAAAGAATATCAAAGAGACTGATTACAAGTGGAAGCTTGTGTGTTGTGTAAAATGTCTTTGACGCTGGAGTCGTCTTTGACTGTAGTCAGTCGGCAGTGAACTCTTGGTGTGTGTTGACAGTGGAACAATGTGCAGGTCGCCGTCAAAATAATTTGCTAGTGAACAGGAAAAAATGAATTATGTTACTACTTTTTTTATATAAACTTTAAGAAGAAACCACATTCGAAGAAATGGTATTTGAAGCACCAAAAATGAGGCAAACGCATTGAACCAGCTCATTTCTGCAGCTGACAAAACTGCATTGTGGAATCATACTTCCACTAGACGACTGAAGCCAAGGCAAATATCATCTTGTAAACATTTCACGGAAAAGGTACTGTCACGAAATATGCCAAATTTAAGTACATAAAAATAGTGAGCATATTTCAACTGGAGTGATTAAAGTACTGTGTGGTTATAATTAAACTGATGATGTTCTAAGTGCTGCAGTGAAGGCTGTATACATTGTAACTATGTTCATTAATCAGTGCACTCATGGAGTAGGCTGAAAAATTATAGTTCCACATTCTGCAACCAGTTGACAAAATGGTACTGTTAGCAGTCAGGCTGTTCTGTCACATTTGTTAGGCTCTGGTCACAAGTTACAACTAATCTTTCATCTAGCGAGTGACATGTGTTGTCGCCCCATCTTGCATGAAAATAGTGGTGTGCATCATTGCAAAGCTGGAATCGTATGTTGCACAGGAAGGTACTTATATGCAAATGTCACTGTACACATAAAGAGACCATGAGGTGTCATCTCCTTGAAGAAAAATGGATTGAGAATGAAGGATCTTGTGAAACCATGCCACTCAGTCACATAAGCTGAGTAGAATGGATGTTGTTGCACTAAATATGGCAAAGTAGAACCCCATAGGTGACAGTTCTAGGCATTCACAGCACTATAGAGAGTAAAATATGCCTTGTACATCCAAACAATATTCATAAGCCACATATTATCCATTTCTATGCATGCACAAAAAAGAAGTGCAAAGTCACAGGGCTGTAGCCTTTGTTTAGTGCACACACTGAATCTTGTAGGGGTACCAGGGTATAATGGGCCACAAAATCTTTAGAACTGTTGACCAGAGAAGATACAGTTCCTGTGACACAGCCTGGGGACTGGCTGCAGACAACGCTTGTGTCTGTATATGTGTGGATGGATATGTGTGTGTGTGCGAGTGTATACCCGTCCTTTTTTCCCCCTAAAGTAAGTCTTTCCGCTCCCGGGATTGGAATGACTCCTTACCCTCTCCCTTAAAACCCACTTCCTTTCGTCTTTCCCTCTCCTTCCCTCTTTCCTGATGAGGCAACAGTTTGTTGCGAAAGCTTGAATTTTGTGTGTATGTATGTGTCTGTTTGTGTTTCTATCGACCTGCCAGCGCTTTCGTATGGTAAGTCACATCATCTTTGTTTTTAAATATATTTTTCCCACGTGGAATGTTTCCCTCTATTATATTGATATCAATAATGTACATAATTGCATTACTAAAAGGAAAAAAAGACATGCATTATTCCACATTAAGATTGTCTTTAGCACAAAAAGCACAATGCAGCAAAACTAAAATTTTTGATAACTCACCTGGTGATGCAAAATGTCTGAGAGACAGCAAAGTATGGCATTAAACAATTACAGTTTTGCGAGCCAGTTTTCAATTTAAACCCTCTTCATTGCTGCTTACTTGTCAAAGCCAAAACAGAACATTACTCATTCATACTTCATAAACATAAACAGTACTATTTAGGGAAAAAGGGAACCAGTGTGTTAACTTTCTTAGATTTTAAAAATGAGCAATAATAATTGTACCTGACCTTTCTTTGCCTGGAACCTGAATGCTTCTTTTCAGTAAACCACCTGCTCTCTGATAAATGTGTCTACAAATGCTACTCAATATTGCAGTTAGATGGGATACACATTAAACAAACTAAACAGTTTATTCAGAATGTTTGATGACCTGTCACCCACAAAACAAATACTATTCTTAACGAAATGTAATTTAATACTTCACTTAAGTATATGCACAAATTTTTCACCATCAAGTTCAATGCACATCTGCAATAACCTTTCAGGAGATAGCTGAAAGCACACTGGATGCTGTGACATATCAACAGCACACACTGCAGCACTAAAGAAACTGGTATAGGCATGCAAATTCAAATTCAGAGATGAGTAAACAAGCAGAATATGGTGCTGTGGTTGGCAACACCTATATAAGACAACAAGTGTCTGGTGAAGTTGTTGGATTGGTTACTGCTACTACAATGGCAGGTTATCAAGAAAAATGGTTCAAATGGCTCTGAGCACTATGGGACTCAACTTCTGAGGTCATCAGTCTCCCAGAACTTAGAACTACTTAAACCTAACTAACCTAAGGACATCACACACATCCATGCCTGAGGCACGATTCGAACCTGTGACCGTAGCGGTCGCGCGGTTCCAGACTGTAGCACCTAGAACCACTCAGCCACCCTGGCCAGTGGTTATCAAGATTCAAGTGAATTTGAACGTGATGTTATAGTCAGTGCACAAGCGATGGGACACAGCATATCCAAGGTAGCGATGAAATGGGGATTTTCCCATATGACCATATCACGAGTATACCATGAATATCAGGAATCTTGTAAAACATCAATCTCCGGCACTGCTGTGGCCAGAAAAAGATCCTGCAAGAATGGAACCAATGACAACTGAAGAGAATAGTTCAACATGGCGGAAATGTAACCCTTCCACAAATTGCTGCAGATTTCAATGCTGGGCTGTCAACAGGTGTAAGCGTGTGAACCATTCAATGAAACATAATCGATATGGCCTTTTTGAGCTGAAGGCCCACTCATGTACCCTGGATGACTACACAATACAAAGCTTTAAACCTTGCCTGGGCCATCAACATCAACAGTGGACAGTTGATGACTGAAAACATGTTGCCTGGTCAGACGAGTCTCATTTCAAATTGTATCGAGCAGATGGAACATGTATGGATATGGAGACAACCTCATGGAACCATGGACCCCGCATGTCAGCAGGTTCTGTAATGGTGTGGGGTGTTTGCAGTTGGAGTGGTATGGGACCCCTGATATGTCTAGAAAGGACTCCAACAGATGACATGTACATAAGCATCATGTCTGATCACCAGCATCCATTCATGTCCATTGTGCATTCTGATGGATGTGGGCAATTTCAGCAGGACAATGCAACATCCCACACATCCAGAATTGCTACAGCATGGCTCCAGAAACATTCTTCTGACTTTAAACACTTCCGTTGGCCATCAACTCCCCAGATGTGAATATTATTGAGCATATCTGGAATGCCTTGCAATGTGCTGTTCAGAAGAAATCTCCACCCCCCTCATACTCTTACAGATTTATGGACAACCCTGCAGGATTCATGGTGTCAGTTCTCCCCAGCACTAATTCAAACATGCCTTGTCATATTGCAGCAGTTCTGCGTGCTTGCAGGAGCCCTACACGATAGTAGGCAGGTGCACCAGTTTATTTGGCTCTTTAGTGTATATCATCTGGTGTAGTTGGGGCTTCATGATAGAATGCATTTTTCAGTACTCCCCTACAGAAATAAATCAAGAGGAGTCAACTAAGAGACCTGATCAGTCATTGTACTGCTGCATTTCATCCTATCCAAAAGTCAGGAAACTTTTCATTTAGTGTTTATGTTGCAAAATGGGAACCACATACACTGTTGCTAATCCAGTGGAACATTTTCTATAAGAACAGAGAGAATTTTTATAAGAAAGTGTGCAGAATTATTTCCATTTAACATCTCTGGGATGAAGTAAGATCTAACTATAGAATTTCCTGTGATGGCATATCATAGGTTTATACTTCATGTTCATTGTTGTTGTACCTGACGAAGCCAATGTGAATTTTCAGCTGACCATTTGTGCATATTATGTACATTTACCTTACTGTTGTCTATAAGTGTTGCTTTGTTGATAAGGATCAAACAACGGCAAATCCATGATGGAATGTAACAATATTTTAAGAAGGAAAGTTGCTACTCACTATATAACGGAGACGCAGATAGGCACAACAAATACTCTCACAATTACAGCTTTTGGCCATCAACACACACATACACACACACACACACACACACACACACATGCAAAAGCAACTCAAACACATGGCTGCAGTCTCAGGCAACTGAAACCACACTGCAAGTAGTAGCACCAGTGCATGATGGTAGTGGTGACTTGGTGGGGGCAAGGAGGAGGCTGGGGTGGGGAGGGGGAGGGATAGTATGGTGCAGGTGGTGAACAGTGGAGTGCTCCAGGTTAGATGGAGGGCAGGGGAGATGCATGGAGGGGTGGGGAAGGAAGTAGCAGAAAAGAAGAGAAATAATAAGAATGGGTGTGGTGGTGGAATGACAGCTATGTAGTGCTGGAATGGGGACAGGGAAGGGGCTGGATGGGTGTGGACTGGGAGGGGTAGAGATGGTATGGTGGAGGTGGCAGACAGTGAAGATGGGTTAGATGGAGGGCAGGGGAGAGGTGTGGAGGGGTGGGGAAGGAAGTAGCAGAAAAGGAGAGAAATAATAAGACTGGGTGTGGTGGTGGAATGACAGCTATGTAGTGTTGGAAAGGAAACAGGGAAGGGGCTGGATGGGTGAGGACAGTGACTAATGAAGGCTGAGGCCAGGAGGGTTACAGAATGTAGAATTTATTGCAGGGAAAGTTCCCACCAGCGCATTTCAGAAAAGCTGGTGTTGATGGTACGGATCCATATGGCACTGGCTGTGAAGTAGTCATTGAAATGAAGGATATCATGTTTGGCATGTTCAGCAACAGGGTGGTCCACTTGTTTCTTGGCCACAGTTTTTCTGTGGCCATTCATGCAGCCAGACAGCTTGTTGGTTGTCATGCCTACATAGAATGCAGCACAGTGGTTGCAGCTTGGCATGAAGAGCACATGACTGGTTTCACAGGTAGCCCTGCCTTTGATGGGATGTTTGTGGCTGGACTGGAGTAGGTGGTGGTGGGAGGATGTATGGGACAGGTCTTGCATCTAAGTCTATTACAGGGGTATGACCCATCAAGTAAGGGATTGGGAGCAGGGGTTGTGTAAGGATGAACGAGTACATTGTGCAGGTTTGGTGGATGGCGGAATACCACTGTGGGAGGGGTAGAAAGGATAGTGGATGAAATATTTCTCATTTCAGGGCTTGACAAGAGGTAATTGAAACCTTGGCAAAGAATGTAATTCAGTTGCTCCAGTCCTTGGTGGTACTGAGTTACAAGGGGAATGCTCCTCTGTGGCCAGATGGTGGGACTTTGGAATGTGGTGGGAGACTGGAAAGATAAGGCATGGGAGATTTGTTTTTGTACAAGGTTGGGAGGTTGATTACACTCAGTGAAGGCTTCAGTGACATACTGGGTGTATTTTGAGAGAGAATGTTCATCACTGCGAATGTGATGACCATGGGTGGCTAGGCTGTATGGAAAGGACTCCTTGGTATGGAATGGTTGGCAGCTGTCAAAGTGGAGGTATTGCTCATTGTTAGTAGGTTTGATAAAGGTGAAGGTACTGATGCAGCCATCTCTGAGGTGGCTTGTTGGGTTGAGTAGGACCAGGTGAAGGAAATGGGTGAGAAGTTGTTGAGGTTCTGGAGGAATGTGGATAGGGTGTCTTCACCTTCGACCCAGAGTCATCAATGAATCCGAACCAGATGAAAGGTTTAGGATTCTGGGTTTTTAGGAAGGATTCCTCTAAATGGCCCATGAATAGGTTGGCATGGATGTTGCCATTTGGGTACCCATAGTGGTAACTTGGATTTGTATGTAGGTAATACCTTTAAAAAATGGTCCAAATGGCTTTGAGCACTATGGGACTTAACATCTGAGGTCATCAGTCCCCTAGAACTTAGAACTATTTAAACCTAACTAACCTAAGGACATCACACACATCCATGCCCGAGGCAGGGTTCGAACCTGTGACCATAGCAGTCACGCGGTTCCAGAGGTAAAACCTTCAAAGAAGATGTAATTGTGGTGAGGATATAGTTGGTCATGGCACCTAGGAAGGAGGTTGTTGGTTTGGAATCTGCCAGGCATTGGGAAAGGTAGTATTCAATAGTGGTAAGGCCATGGGCATTGGGAATGTTACAGTAAAGGGAGATGGCATCAATAGTGCCGAGCAGGTCACCATGTGGTAAAGAGACAGGAACTGTGGAGAGTCAGTAGAGGAAATGGTTGATATCTTTTATATAGGAGGATAGGTTCTGGGTAATAGGTTGAAGGTGTTGGTCTACGAGAGAAGAGATTGTCTCCGTGGAGGCGTAGCAACTGGCCACCGGGCGTCTTGGGGTGTTAGTTTTATGGGCTTTAGCAAGCTTATAGAAGGTAGGGGTGCATGGAGTGGTAGGTGTGAGTAGAGAGATGGACTCCAGGGAGAGGTTCTGAGATGGACCTAAAGATTTGAGTAGTGACTGGAGATCCTGCTGGATTACTGGAATGGGGTCACTGTGGCAAGGTTTGTAGATGGAAGTATCTGACAGCTGGTGGAGTCCTTCCATCAGGTAATCCTTGTGGTTGGTAAAGAGCAGACATTGGAAAAATGAAGTATTGTATCCTAAGTGAAGCAGAGAAAACCAACAAAGTTCTACACGACTATGAAAATTGTGCCTCCCAAGAACCTGATATAAATACAGATTATAAGGGTGGAATTTATGTCAATGCAAGCTATGAATGACATGCCTCTGGCTGATCACACATTCCTTGACAGTGCGACCATTCACTGTCGCATGTCTAATTTCCCCTTGTTATGTCCAGGAATCCTGCAACTCGGTTCACTAGGCAGACAATCAAAGAACTCATATTAATAAGTTTTATTACAACAAGACAAGTACAAATACTTAACTTTAACCGAGCGAGGTGGCGCAGTGGTTAGCACACTGGACTCGCATTCGGGAGGACGATGGTTCAATCCTGTCTCCGGCCATCCTGATTTAGGTTTTCCGTGATTCCCCTAAATCGTTTCAGGCAAATGCCGGGATGGTTCCTTTGAAAGGGCACGGCCGATTTCCTTCCCAATCCTTCCCTAACCCGAGCTTGCGCTCCGTCTCTAATGACCTCGTTGTCGACGGGACGTTAAACACTAACCACCACCACCACCACTTAACTTTGACCTGAGAATCCTTGTAGTCCTTTATACATGGTCATCCACAAGTGTGATTACACAGATGTGTCATAAGCAAAGGGCGACATACAAAATGATCAGTCTTCTTCAGAATAGACAAACACAAGTAAAACTTCTGGTCCTTGTGATCACTGCCAACAAAAATCTGTCAACTGAACTGCAGTGACTGCTGATCTCTAACTGTGCTTGTAACACCTATATCAATTAGAAGTAGGTTTTACTATGTAACTGTGTATCTGTGATTATGAAGTGTTTGTTCTGTGTTACTTAAGGTCGATTTGTGACAGGAAATTTAAAGTCTGTAACATATCTATGGAAAAAGTAAATAATGTTTAAAATAATGAAACTTTATAATATATGTATGTTTATAAAGAAAACATTGTATATCCGTAGCTGGTTCATGCTTAGGACACTTGTATTGTATAACAAAAAGATGTAGGGAAGTCCCTCCACAACAGAAGTGGCTTGGAGTGATGTAAAAGGTGGTTTTGGTGGTCAGACTGGGCGGCTCCTTGGTGGGAGCAATATGCAGTCAGTGGTTAGCCATTGCACAGTCCACATCGAGAGTGCCAAGGGAAGCATTTGGAAGCCATTTTGCAAGGAATTTTGCCTTGGGTGTGGATTTGGCTGTTGCATGGTACTCTTGGCAATAAGGAATGGCTCTAACATGTTAAAAATCCATTGCCAAGAAGAAATTGTAAAGAGCATTGAAACATCAAGAGCCATGAGTACAGTTAGCCACCACGTCGCTTGCCACCACTACGTCGCCACTGCTCCACTAACTTCATGCATACAGAAATGTATCAGAGCATGGATCAGTTAATTTGTGTGAGTGATTTAATAATAATCCAAGTGTTATAAACCTGTGTTTAGAATAATATATTTTATCCTAATCATGAACCTATGCAGGATCGCCTCCTAAGTGTTCAGAAAACCGAGTATCCTGTTTCAAACAAACTATTAATTTATTTCTGTGTATTAAATGTGCAAAGCTTCAGAGCCAGACTGTGTAAATGTTGCTGTCTAAAATACTTCCTTCACAGGTGATGAAAAATACACATAAGTTAAACTCATTTGAAACAATTTATCCTAGACTGCTATTATGAATGATTTTTCAAGATCAATCGAACTCAGTGTGGGATAATTTATTAAATTTAATTTAATTGAATCTTACTACTAGTTGACTACTTAGTACTAGATGGCTATTCAACCAGTGAGACATCATCAGTTTATGGGTCCTTACCATATTCTTCTCATACGAGAAAGATAATTGGAATATTATTGCTACTAAAGAAATAAGATACATTGCTATAAATGGGAGTATAAACAGTGTAATTGTAGTCCAATTTTAGTTCAGTGCTTCTTGCAGTAACGACTCAATACTGAGTCATGTAATGATCATGATTGTATCTATTATTATTATGCATTGGCTATAATTTTGCTTTCTGTGACTACTGGTTTGTGCATTGATGGTAATTACTGATACCCACAATTTAGATTGCCCTGTATGTGTGTGTACCCAGTATGATATTCAAAGGGAATCTTAATGAAAGTCACTTCAATAACTAATATTCAATTTTCTGAAACATAATATTTCAAATGAATGTGCCTAATTGGTGCTGACGATCAGTTATTTTTTCATTTGTATGCACTTTTCTACTTTCATGACACCTCAAAGTTTAAGTCTGTTTAGTTTTCTGGTAAATTGCAATATATTTAAAATTATAGTCCGATACCTTCATCCTTTAGACAGCGGCATGGTCAAAATTATAAATCCTCCCACAGGGCAAGATTAGTTTGTGTCATAGCAAGCGAGCATTGGCGACCATGACAGGACTTCATGTTTAGTTGTTATGGAAGAGTGGCATACGACGGGCTAGTGACATATAACAAACCAGTATTATACATGGTGCCGCATAACAGGGCGTTCATAAGTTTTACTCACAAAAATACAGTTCAGAATGTAAATATTGGGTGCAAAACATTTGTAAGACAAGTAGTGAATGTCCAGTGGTGTGAACTTGCAATGCATCAGGTGAAATAATTAAGAGAAAACTTGTCAGGCCTTTAAAAGGTAAAATATAAAGTATTAACAAAATTAAATTGGATTCAAAGACGACAGTAGGTCCGAATGAGCAAGCTAAAACAGTTCGCAGTGTAGTAGGTGGCAGTAGTTCATTAGACAAGAACACAGATGACACCACAGGATGGCAACAGGCTTACGTGGAGTGCCATACTACTGGAAATGATCAAATTCAAATGATGAAATCATCGCAAATGAAACGACATAGGTAAGACAACATAACTGAAGACAGTGGTTATGTTAATGACTTGATGGAAAGTCAAAAGTGAAACAAGCGAAACGCAAGGAGCAGAACCTGAATATGGGGACACATTAGAACAAGAAAACTAAAAACCACTGAGCATGAACAATTTATTAAAAATGTTGTCTGCACAGATTGCAGCACAGAGTAGTGACATTAACAACCACACTGAAATGCAAGCTGTTAAAATCAGTAAACAGTTCAAATAAGTAGATGCAAAAGTTGCTGTTGTGAGTAATGCAAACAGAGAATTAAAAACTGAGATAGACGCTATCAATAATAATGTCGACATTATGCAGGGACAGATAAATGACAACAACAACAGATTCGATACCAAAATAATGAAAATTCAAGGCATTGTAGAACCTTTGGTGATAACAAAAGTTGATGTTAAAGTTTTCAACCTCAAAATTGAATTAATAAACAAATGTAACAACGAAATTTCTCAATTGATACCAATGGTGAATTATTCCGAAAAAGAACTGAGTAAACAAGTGGCAACATGTGAAAAGAAGTGTGAACAGAACACTTCCCATATTCAAGGTAAAGTGAGTGACCTTGAACGAAAAATGAAACTGAATTGTGCCACTGATAGAATAATTTGTAGCAAATTGCTGGAGGGCGAAGAATGATTTTATCCGGCTAAAAAGCATTATGGCTGGCACCCCTTAGATTTTTTGAAACATTATGAAAGAAATTTACCTGTTTATGTAACAGATCAGGAAAAGATCACTGTGATCATTAGCACCTTAGCATGTGATGCAAAAAGATGGAGATTAAATTTAGATATGGATCAAATGTCATTTGACAAATTTAAACAAAAATTTATAGAGGAATACTGGTCAGAACAAAAACAGGACCACCTATGGCGAGAGTTTATCATGGCAAGGTGGTATGATAATAGAGGCAATAGCTCAATGAAAGAATTTTGGGAAATGTAGGATCGAAAATTGACGCATTTGAGAAACAGACGAACGAAATCCGAAATAGTGTGGAAACTGTGGAAAAAATTCCCAGAGAATTTGAAACATTATGTGAGAAGTAACCACAAAAGTTTCTTGTCATTTTGGGAAAGACTAGAAGATGAGGATCATTAGAGAGGAAATCACGATTATCGTCAAAGTGATAACAACCGGATGATGAAAATCACGAGCATAATGAACAAACTGAGAACAAACATTACTGTGTAAACATGATGCAAAAAGATAGAGGCAGTGGTCATGGTAACATGTCGTTTCACAGTAGGGGGTTTATACCATGAAACTTTCAGAAGTGCAAGCCACCTAAGAACCAAAAGCAGTTAAAAGTGTTTCTCAGTCTCTCTGGATTTTACCACAAATTTGCAAAGGGGCAAGCATTTGATAGTCCTCATTTAAATGGATTGCTTAAGAAAAACAGTGCATTCATCTGGACACAAGAATGCCAACAAGTTTTTGAAAATCTGAAGAATGAGTTAACAAGGAAATATTTTGCATCACCCTGTTTTGAGTGAACCATTTCATATGAGTACTGATAGCAGTACATATGGGATCAGAATAGAAATTTTCCAAGAGAATATAGACACAGTGGAACCAAAACACAGGACAATAGCTTTTGGTACTTGAAACCTCACTAAGAATGAAAGAAATTATACCATTTCAGAAAAGGAAGCTCTAGCTATCATATGGGGTTTGAAAAAGTTTTGAAATTATTTATGTGGGCATAAAACTATTATACATTATGATCACAAAGCAATAACTTTTCTTAAAAAGTGCCGCTTTTTTACTGGCAGATTAAGCCGTTGTGCATTGTACCTACAGCAGTTTGACTACGAAATTTTCTATGCTAGAGGAAGTGACAATCATATAGTGGATGCTCTATCCAGACTACCAGAAGGAATAGACAGTATGCCAGAGGGAAATAACGAAGATTGCACTTTTCATATGACATTCATGAAAGACGTTCAGGGGAAAAAGAAAATCGAACAAATATCTAAAAATATGCGGTACTACCAAAATGCAGATGAAGTCTGGAAGTCAGTTAAAGTAAATTTTAATAATACCAAGTATCCTCAAATCAGTAAGTTTTATTAGATCTTTAAAGCTATTTTATACAAAAGGAAAGATATGAATAGAGAGAAGCAGAAGTATGTTGGCCATCTCAATTTGAGACCGAATTATTGACTATTTTCACCTCACCTTAGGACACTGTGGTCCGAAAAAATGTATGAAAAACTCTCTAATAAAATAGTAATAAATATCAGTGCAACAAAGAAAATAACAGATCTAATTAAATCATGCAATATTTGCCAGAGGGCAAAAGTTACAAAATGAAGAAACTAAAGTTATATGCAGAACAATGTACCGGAAGTCACTCTTGACTTATTGGCAGTAGATTTGTATGGGCCTCTCCCAAAAACTTCCGGTAATTGTACACACATTGTAGTGATACTGGAAGTATTTTTGAAATTTATCAGACTATTTACCATTAGGAAAGCTGCTGCAAAAGCAGTATTTCATAGGATGACTGAATATTTCAATATGATAGGAAAAACAAAGGCAGTACTATCAGATAAAGGGCCTCAGTTTATTTAAAAAATATGGAAGGAAGGAATGGAACAGAAGTGAAATATATTTCATCCTACCATCCTGCATCCTGCAAGTAACCCAGTGGAACTTTATATGCGTGAACTAAGTAGATTGTTTCAAACTTACTGCCACCACAATCATAAGGCAGCAGGTTTATTGCAGACTTTGAAAGTGTGATGATAACCCTCCATCATGAAATTACAAGATTTACACTTGAGGAAATTCTACTTATTGTAAGAGCAAAAGTATAACTGAAGAAACCTTACAATTTCCACCCTATGAAGAACTAGATCTGAAGGAGAAAAATGACTTAGTAAGAAAAAGAATGGAAGAAAAATCGGAAACCAGATCTATATGTTGTTGTTCTTGATATTGTATTGCCAAGTATTGTCATGTTGGAAAAAAATGTATATTATCACATTACTGATGCAGGTCTGTAGGTTTCAGATTCGATATAACATAATGGGATAGACATTATATGCAAACTCCAGGCTATGACTTGTATCAGAACTGCAATAATGAAATACTGCAGTACGATCAGAAGGACTGCCAAATGTGTCCAAATGTGTACAGCATTTGAAGCTGAAATCCTTTTGAGTGTTTTATGTGTTTAAATTTGTGTCAGTAATGAGCTGCCATAAAACCCATAGTGGACATTCAAATGTCTAATGCATAATGAATAGACAGTGTTGAAATATCTGCAAACATGGACTGCCAAATGCTACTGCAGGCAGCAAAATTATTTGGTTATTATCTTGATTAATGTTGTATGTGTTTTTGTATGGTTTTCAAAAATAGACTGTCTGTTTGAAGTAAGGGCAGTGAGAAATTAATACTAGGTTCAATTTAAATGTCTATGTAAACATAAAAGGATGGACTGCTATTATTAGAGGAAGCATTGAAAAATTTTTCGGTTAATGATTTCAAAATTATGCTGAAGTATGTATAACAGGAGCAGTGTTAAAATTTTTGTGATATTGTTCGATGTGTACTTGTATATATATACCTACAATTTTTTTGAATGCTTACAACTGGAGACATTTATGTCTTGTTTTGGTAATGAGGTGTATAAAGTATATTGTGTTATAGTGTATTTTGTGACTTTTTTTATGCCCAACTCTGATTGGATTGATTATTTTTCTTGACTGCTTGACACCACGTAGGTGTTACAGATGTTTCATTGATGTATCCCTGTCACAAAACCTCAGTGGAACACAGAGCATGTATAACACCTATATCGATTAGAAGTAGGTTTATACTATGTAGCTGTGTATCTGTGATTATGAAGTGTTTGTTCTTTGTTACCTAAGATCATTGATTTGTGACAGGAAATTTAAAGTTTGTAATGTATGTATGGAAAAAACTAAATAATGTTAAAAATATTTAAACTTTATAATATATGTATGTTTGCAAAGAAAACATTGTATATTGGAAGCTGGTTCATGCTTAGGACACTAGTATTGTATAACGTAAAGGATTTAGGGAAGTCCCTCTGCAACGAAAGTGGCTTAGAGCAATGTAAAAAGGTGGTGCAGTACACATCGAAGGTGCCGAGGGAGGTATTTGGAAGCTGTTTTGCAAGGAATTTTGCCTCAGATGTGGATTTGGCTGTTGCATTGTACTCTCAGCAATAGGGAATTGTAAAGACCAATCAAACATCAAGAGTCATGTGTAGAGTTAGCCACCACATCGCTTGCCACCACTAGGTTGCCATTGCTCCACTAACTTTATGAATACAGATATGTATCAGGGAATGGAGCAGTTAATTTGTGTGAGTGATTTAATAATAATCAAAGTTCTATAAACCTGTGTTTAGAATCATATATTTTATCCTAATCATGAACCTATGCAGGATCGCCTCCTAACTGTTCAGAAAACCGAGAATCCTCTTTCAAACAAATCTATATTCTATCCTAATCATGAACCTATGCAGGATCGCCTCCTAACTGTTCAGAAAACCGAGTATCCTGTTTCAAACGAACTAGTAATTTATTTCTGTGTATTAAATGTGCAAAAAATCAGTGCCAGACTGTGTAAATGTTGCTGTCTAAAATACCTACTTCACAGGTGGTGAAAAAGGCATGTAAGTTAAACTCATTTGAAACATAATTTATCCTAAACTGAAAATCATGAATGATTTTTGAGGTCAGTTGAGCTCAGTGTCAGATAATTTGCTTTGGGGGATGAAAACAGAAACAATTCCAAGTGAGGCTAAGAATTAAATTTAATTGAATTGAATCTTACTACTAGTTGACTACTTACTACTAGTTGACTATTCGAATAGTGAGACATTATCAGTTTATGGGTCCTCACCATATTCTTCTCATATGAGAAAGATAATTGGAATATTATTTCTACTAAAGAAATTAGATACATTGCTATAAATGGGAGTATAAATAGTGTAATTGTAGTATTATTTAATTTTATTTGAGGCATTTATATGTCAGTGAATTCAGAAGCCCCTCCATGTCCAATTTTAGTTTGGTGCTTCCTGCAGTAACTTCTCAATACTGAGTCATGTAATGATCATGATTGTAACTGTTATTATTGTGAGTTGGGTATAGTTTTGCTTTCTATGACTACTGGTTTGTGCATTAATGGTAATTACTGCTACCCACAACTATCTAAGTATTCGTGTGTATCCAGTATGATATTCAAAGGGAATCTTAATGAAAGTCACTTCAACAACTAATATTCAATTTTCTGAAACATAATATTTCAAATTAATGCGCCTAATTGCGCTGGCAACTGGTTAAAGTTCTATTCATAAGAACTTTTTTACTTTCATGAAACCTCAAATTTAAGCCTGTTTAGTTTTCTATTAAATTGCAATATATTCAAAATTATATTCTGATACCTTCATCCATTAGACACATGCACAGTGAAAATTATAAATCCTCTCAGAGGGTAACATTAGTTTGTGTCATAGCAAGCAAGTGTTTTGTGCTACGTAGTGATTGCTAATGATAAAGGCTACGATGCGTCGGCAATGAAGTGGTCAATATTGAAGATGGTATCAAAGTGAACTGCCACCAGTCAGACACACTGCGTATGTTGTCTTCACTCAGGCACCACTGCTGTCATGTTGTTGTCATGGGGGGAAGTCGGTCATGGTGCGATTGGCTGACCTCTCCTCGCAGCCTTCTCTTCTCTATCATTCCTGACTGGTGTGCTGGCACTGACTTTATGCCATAACACTCCACATTGATCAACATGTCTGCATGCAAGAAATGCTGAAGCTGTAACGACCTGCCAGTAGAGAACACAGTTCCTGTTAGTTCCGAAATGCAGAAAGTAAACTGTTGAAAGGCTTGAGCGATTGAAGAAGCCTGACATGAACATGTTTACAACACAACAGCTGGTTCCAGCTGACTTATCTTCCAATTTAAAAATATTTCTCAGATTCTTTGGCAAAGAGTTTCAACCTCAATGTTAGCAAGAATTATGTCATTGTACTAGTCTTTTCAGTTAAAAAATCATGCTTCATTCAATACCTACATTGATGTAAGAATTAAGACTCTTTGTCACACACCAAAATAAATGCCCCTTAGCATACTATCACTTGGTGGAAACCTTGTTTTGGTATCTGGAACCATTCACGAAATAAAAAAGGGTGTTTCATCATGGCATGTAGCCATATTTACAAATTAATTTGTGATGTGAATGTAAAATAACTGGTTACACATCATTATGTTTTGTCGTGCAAATTATCCATGACACCTGACGCTAACCAATTAAAATTTGACCACACCATAGCACATGGACAAAAGTACAGTCATATCGGCTATGAAACAAAATTTGTGAATGAATTGATGGTTGCTTGGTGAGAAAGATGCAGATTATTATCTTTTTCCTAGATATAAGTACAGATGTAGAAGTAGCTGTAGATGTGCTCTGTGAAGTGTGTTGGGCACTTGGTGTTCATATTGCATATCAATGACCAGGCAGACAATATTAATAGTTACATTAGACTTTTAGCAAATGATTCAGTTTTCCAAGTGAAGCACTACAAAAAACTGTATACAATCCATTCAGATTATGGCAAGATTTTTAAGTGGTATTAAGATTAGCAACTTGCTTTAAATAGTCTAAAATCTAAATTTATACACTTCACAAAAAATTAAAAACACAGTATCCTTTGACAACAATATCAACAAATCACTGTTGCAATCAGTCAACTCATGCAAATTATTGGGTGGAATCATTTGTGAGGACAAGAAATGAGTGACCATGTAGGCTCAGTCATAGGTAAAGCAGTGGCAAACTTCTTCATTGATAGGAAAATGAGAAAAAGCAATGAGTTAGAAAGGAGATGACTTTGCAAAACACTCATGCTACTTATCCTAGAAAATTGGTCAATTATGGAGACTCAGTACCACATAAGATTGACAGGGAATACTGAATATAAACAAAGAAGAGCAGTACAAATGGTCACAGGTTTATTTGAACCATGGGAGAATGCTATGGAAATGCAGAAAAACTGAAGCAGCAGATGCTATTCCATGAAAATCTACTTAAAGTATTTCAAGAGCCAGTATTACTCAGTAATATACTACAACCTCCTATGTATAGCTCACCTACAGACCAATAAGATAAGGTTACACTAATTAGAGTGCACATAGAAGCATGTAAGTAGTTATGGGATTCTGAATATGGATCGTAGTAGTAGTTGTTGTGATCTTCAGTCCTGAGACTGGTTTGATGCAGCTCTCCATGCTACTCTATCCTCTGCAAGCTTCTTCATCTCCCAGTACCTACTGCAACCTACATCCTTCTGAATCTGCTTAATGTATTCATCTCTTGGTCTCCCTCTACGATTTTTACCCTCCATGCTGCCCTCCAACACTAAATTGGTGATCCCTTGATGCCTCAGAACATGTCCTACCAACTGGTCCCTTCTTCTGGTCAAGTTGTGCTACAAACTTCTCTTCTCCTCAATCCTATTCAATACTTCCTCATTAGTTATGTGATCTACCCATCTAATCTTCAGCATTCTTCTGTAGCACCACATTTCGAAAGCTTCTATTCTCTTCTTGTCCAAACTGTTTATTGTCCATGTTTCACTTCCATACATGGCTACACTCCATACAAATACTTTCAGAAATGTCTTCTTGACACTTAAATCCATACTCGATGTTAACAAATTTCTCTTCTTCCGAAACGCTTTCCTTGCCATTGCTAGTCTACATTTTATATCCTCTCTACTTCGACCATCTTCAGTTATTTTGCTCCCCAAGTAATATACATAATAAACATCTCCCATGTTTCCTATATACACCTATATTTTATCATAAAGACATATACACATGAACAATGCATGAAGTACAAAGGCAGACTGAATTAAACATGGTGGCTCATCAAAGCAGTTAATGTTCCAAAGATTGTAATTCGTGTGGTTGATGTGACCTATCAATGCCCCCCAGCCCCCCCCCCCCCCCCCCCGTCCCTCAGCCACCCACAGTACAGAGTACGGCCGATGAGTCCTGAGGGAGGGGGGGGGGGGGGCGGGATCATGTGGATGTCATCATTGGCGTGAGTGATGTGAGATGGCATGCGCATGACCAGAAGCTCCATTTCCATCAGGTCAGCGAGCGAAGGTGCAGCAGGTGGCCACCGGTCCAACTCGTAATTCAAAACCCAGCGGGGGGGAATGATGTGTCAGCCAACTCAGGAGTAGCGGTATGGGAGAGGAGGCGGCATGTGAGCATGACTTCCATGAATGCATACTGAGCCGTCTGAATAAATGAAAGCTCAAACAGATCATGAGTCACACTCTTGTGGTAGGGACAAGCTGTGTATTATCTTGACATTGAGTTCCTCAGTGATGGTCAGGTCTGTGCTGTCGGTAAGCAGTACGAGCACAGGATTATCTGACACCATAATCAACATGTCGTTGACGCGGTCAGGTGGTATGTTGAAGCACAAAACGAAGGAGGGGGCGTCCACGTCTCTAGTACCTAAAACGTCTTCAAAACTTGTTAATGGGGATGATGATGACATGCCTGAGGAACCCGCAAACAGCGGTGGTGACTCATTGGATGGAGAAAACCCAACCCTAGGTTGAATGGAATCGTTAGCGGGTTCATCAAAGGAACATGTACTTGGGCAGTACGATTGGGACAGCAGAGGGGTGTCGGAGTCTACAAAGGCAGGCTTAAGCCTGTGCAGAGAAACAGTGTGCAGGCAATCTTTTATCATAATGTCGAATGTCATCTCACCCCTCTGGAGTACTTTGAAGGGGCCAAGGCAAGGGGGTTGTAAGGATTGTCTGACACAGTTGTCCCTGAGCATGACGTGTGAGCAAGAGCTGAGTGTGGTCAGCAGTAAGTGTCAGGTCGGGAATGGCTGAGAGGTGGGTGTAGCCAGGTGTTTCTAAAGTGTGCACGCATCCTTCCAATAAAGTCTGGGAAAGAGAGGGAATCCCCGGGATCTTGGGGGAGAATTAGTTCCCCAGGTAACACCGGGTTTTTGCCGAAAACGAATTTGGAAATTGTCCCATGTAAATTTGATTTAAATGTAGAACATAGACCCAGCAACACACAAGGAAGTGCCTTGGAGCAGAGACAGTTGTGGCACCTAAGTGCAGTTTTAAGGGTGCGGTGCCATCGTTCCACCAACCCGTTGCTTTGCAGGTGGTAGGCTTACAGAGAATTGTGGAAAGTGCTGATTCGGACTGTTGACCCTGGTCAGTTGTAATGGTGGACGGGCAGTGGAATCTAGTGATCCAAGAAGACACAAATCCTTTGGCCACAGTTTCTGCTGTCTTGTTGGGTAATGGGACATCTTCCACCCAATGAGACATTCAGTCTATTATGGACAGGGACTGATAAGGTATATATGTACATGACAAAATGTCCCTTAGGGATGTCAAACTTGTCGAGTGGTGGAGAGGTGTGACGAGGAGTGCTGGCTTGGACACCAGGGTGGGCGAGATTATGCAAGGTGTCGAAAACCTGTCAGCACAGCGTGGGTGGGAGCAAAGGCCGCAGAATGCCCAAAGAAGAGTCGCACCACACTTCGTCTGAAATGCCAGGTAACTTAGCACTGGTGAACACAAGCAAAGACTACGGGTCCGTGAGCAGATCCTGAGTGTCCTTGTCTGAAGCCTGTAGAGCAGCGAAGTCAGATAAATTGACGATACTTGAAATGGCATTGATCCACGAGAGGAAATCAGCTGGGTTGTTCTCTGCACCTTTGATGTAGCGTACATCTGTAGTAAATTGAGAGACCAGGTCGAAGTGGCGGAAGCATCGGGGAGGAGGATCCTCTGGCGGGTTGCAGAAGGCATCCACCAGTGGTTTTTGATCAGTAAGAATGAAGAAAGAACGGCCCTCAATGTCAGTGCTGAAATATTTGATGGCCTCATACACCACCAGAAGCTATCTATCAAAAGTGGAATATTTCTTCTGTGTGGTAGACAGTTTTTTGGAGAAGAAATGAAGTAGTGAAACTGTGTTGCCTTTGCTATGTTGTAATACTGCCCAGACCGCAACATCACTGTCATCTGTAGTGATGAACAAATCAGCAGAGGATCAGGTTGGCGAGTATGACCTCGTGAGCTGAAACTGTTTTACGATCCCTGAAAGCCTTTAGCATGGATTCAGTTCAAAGGACTGTTTTAACGGCTGAAGTTTGTTTGCCAGAGAGTGAGTCCATCACCGGGGCCTGCATGGCGGCGGCAGAAGGTAGATGACAGCTGTAGTAATTTATAGTACTAGGAAAAGTCTGAGTTCTTTCTACATAGCTGGGGGTGACAATGACGTGATAGCTTGCACGCGGGATTTTGGAGGCTGTAGTCCATCTGCAGAGACAGTGTAACCCAGAAATATCACAGAAGACTGACACAATTGGAATTTTTCTTTGTTGACCTCGACACCATTGGATGCCAAAGTCTGGAGGACCGGGGATAAATGATCTTTGTGGTCTTCAGTTCATTTGGTAAAAATGAGTATGTCATCCAGGTATGTGAAGCAGAACTCGAATCATCATAAGCTTGAGTCAATGAAACATTGCCACATTTGTGCCGCATTCTTTAAACCGAATGGCATGAAGTTGTACTGGAACAAACCAAGAGGCGTGGTGATCGAAGTCTTTGGAATGTCTTCTGGTACTATGGGAATCTGGTGATAAGCACGTTTGCAGTCAATCACACTGAAGATTGTGGCGCCCTCTAACATATGAGTGAAATCGTTAATGTTTGGCGTGGGGTAATTGTCCGTGACAGTGTGAGTATTTAAATGTGTAATCACCACACATTCGAAAAGAATCATCATGTTTGGTGATGAGATGAACTGGTGAAGACCAATTGCTGTCCGATGGCTATAGGATGCCTGCCTCCAGAAGTTCATTAATTTGCTGCCGGGCCGCGCGCAACTTAATGGTGTTGAGGCATCTAACCTCGTGTCTAATAGGAGGGCCGGCAGTGGTAATTATCTTGTGTGTCATTCTGTCAGTGATGGAAGAGACTGAGAATTGCACATGAGGCTGAGTAACGTTCTGACGTGGAGTTTTGGGACGAGTGAGGTGCGATGAGGCATAGACGTTAGCGTGAGTGGGAAAAGGCAGCACATAAGTCACATGCCTATTACGCGAGCATGGCGTGCGCTTGTTTGCAGAGGTTAGCTGCATGCGCAGCATGGAGCAGAGTGGGGCAAGCAGCGACTGTCTGTTGTTAACTTTGCCTGGGCAATCGGCGCGGGCAAGAGAGGTGCTGGTGTCGCGCGACGGACAGCAATGGCTGCCGAGGTGCTTGGCTGGCGTGTGGGAGAGGGAGAATGTTTATCAAGAAGTGGGGTGGCTGCCTGCATAGTGGGCGTGGTCGTGTTGTGTGAGCGACTGTTATTAGAGACACTGGTTAAAACATGAGGCACTTTGTGGAGTGGGCGACTGGGCAGTATGGAGGATAGTGATGCAAATCGTCACATGCAATGAATGTTTTTGAACTAACTTGATGAGTGTTTGAACTGATGCTTGCCGATGAAGTTCAATCTGCTAAAAGAACTGCCGCTTTCAGTTTCAACAGCAAGGTGCGGGCCACAGCAAGCTCATTGTAAGTGTGAGAAATGCTTTGTTTCAGCTCATCATTCTCCCGGCAGAGGTGCACCGCTGAGTTGTATTCTGGAAGTAGGTTAGTGATGCAGGTCACAATTTGCCTGTGAGGGCAGAACATTCCCGAACTAAATCCCATGTTGCGGCGGAAATGGAACGAGGAGAATAGGTGCCGGAGCATGGTATCTGAGTGTTAGACAGGTGGTGTAACACTGAACACTGGACAACATTCAGGGAGAGCTTGTAATGGGACAGAAAATCCATACCAAGAATTGGTTCATCAATGTCAGCGATGTAGAAGGTCCACGGGAAATACAGAGAAGGGAATAGGTGCACCATCACATTCACAGAACTGACATTTTGTAGCAATGATGCGTTGACAGCTCGTAGGAAAGACTTCATTGGTGAAAAGTTGGTAGGAGCCAACGATTGAGGTATGATAGACACGTCAGCGCCAGGGTCAATTAGGTAGACAAACTGTGATGAAATGTCTGTCACATATAAATGACTGCTTGGCTGAGGGGACGAGTGGATGGAGTGCAATCTTAAGTGATGTCTGTTAAGTTCCCCACAGGACTCAGTGACACTTAGTTCCCGTTGTCAGCATTTGGGTGTTGGCAAGGTAGCCCGCACTTCTTGACCTCAGCCCCAAAAATCTTGCGGTACCAACAGTATGGATGAGCTAGCTGGATGTGGCAGTGGCAGTGACTGTGATAGCAGGGAAGGCTTGTCCTTGTTGATCTGCTCTGTGATGCAAACCGGGGCGTATGGAGTGTGGGGGAGTCTTGAGTACTTGGAAAGAGGAGAGAACGAACAAGTACTGCCTGGTGGTGTAGAAGGCATGGAAGTGGAATGGGTCCTGCCACTGCATGCAGATGGCCGGTAAACAGGAGGTGTATTGTCACACAGCGATGGGGGATGAGCTACGTGTTTCTGGTGCAGGAGCACATACAGCTGATCTGCGATGCATAGGCAAGAACTGATAGATTCAAAAGAGTGTGGCAGTATGTGTAACTGTAGGTCGGTAGGTAACTTGGCAGACCGTACCGCCCACAGAGTGCTGTCTGACATCATGTGTTCAGTCACGAGTAACCAGAGGCGGCACCAAAGTTGTGATGGAGTGCGGTCCCACAGGTGCTCGTCGTATAGAGTCTTGATTATGAATTCCTGTGGTGAGCAGACAAGTTGGTCGAATATTATTTTCTTGGAGAACTCATACTTCGGTGGCGGTGGAGGCAGAAATAGGAGATCACAAATTAAATCTGAGTGGTCATGATGGTGTGTGACCAAACATAGGAACTTGGAGTTGTCATCAGTCACTTGATGCAGCTCGAAGAGATGTTCCACCAGAGTGAACCATGAAACTGGATTATCCTGATATAGGGGAGGTAGCTTGGATAGGCGGCCTGGAGGTGGAGATGAAGGTGGTTGGTTGGTTGGTTTGGGGAAGGAGACCTGACAGCGTGGTCATCGGTCTCATCGGATTAGGGAAGGATGGGGAAGGAAGTCGGCCGTGCCCTTTCAGAGGAACCATCCCGGCATTTGCCTGGAGTGATTTAGGGAAACCACGGAAAACCTAAATCAGGATGGCCGGACGCGGGATTGAACCGTCGTCCTCCCGAATGCGAGTCCAGTGTCTAACCACTGCGCCACCCCGCTCGGTAGATGAAGGTGGCTTCAGCATGTCTTGGGAGGCCTGTGGTGCCGTCGCACAAGGGTTCATCCTGGGATCCAGCATCACCGGAGCGGAAATGTTACTAGCACACACGTTCAGAACAATGGCTGGTTGTAATATCTCTGAACACACCTGAAAACACAATGCGGCAGGCACAGTCAGTAACAAGGGAGCGAATGGACGAGCGGCGCGTAATGAGAGCCAGCAAACTGGACCAGAAATTGCCTCAATAACACTGACATTGTCCAACTCGGAAATGATGTGGAAGGCTGGTGGGGCAGACACAGAAGGTACTGTGGAAAGAGCAAGCAGTTGTATGGTCGGAATAGAGGTCCCCCATGGGTGAGGAGGGGGTAGGGGCGCTGGGTGGGCTGGAGCTTAAAGTGGCAAGAACAAGAGTTTTTTGTGCACACTGGCCATGCACCCTTCATGGTAGGGCCATAAAACACTGGTGAAACCTGTTGGCAGTTGCACTGTCATAGTACAACATGTCAGGGTGAAGAGACTATGTTCTGAGTGCTCGTACCCAAGTGGCCGTGAAACTGGGCCTCCAATCCGGTGGTCTGTTCTGGCGAACTGGATGCATAAAAACGTCTGTTACTGATTGTGAGGAAGGCGAGGCTGTCATAGCTTGGTAATAGTTGACTGCATGTGCGTTTTGCATCATTGGCAGCGTTCCGCATGGCACTACTGTAACTGACGTCATGGGGTGTAGAGGATCAAAGCATGTGTGCAAATTTTGATCCCTTTGAACTTCGTACAAGTGATTGATCATCACACTATTTAGTAGATCGTCCACTTCACTTGTCATTTGTTGTTGTGCTGTGTGTAATTCAGTGAAACAAAGTCTGAGTCCATTGTTTGAGGCAAATGCATAACACTCGGTCATTGTGGAGTTGCTAAAGTAGAGGTTATCCATGTCGAAGATCATAGATCATTATCCATTAGCTGCGAAATAACCGATGGTGGAGGATTGCGTTGGCCTGGTCGTAAGAGCTGGGCCTCCAAATCTTCGTAAAGAATGTTTGGTAATGTAGCCATGGTGTTGGACATGAAACCTGTTGATTCTATATGACCGGTGCGGATGTCGCGGAAGACATAGAACTTTTTGTCCGGGGTCACCAATATGGGTGCCTGGATACGGATCATAATATACATAATAAACAGTTCCCAAGTTTCCTATATGCACATATATTTTACCATAAAGACTGATACATATGAACACTGCATGAAATACAAAGGCAGACTGAATTAAACATGGCAGCTCATCATAACAGTTAATGTTCCAAAGATTGTAATTTGTAGCGCGATGTGACCTATCAACGCCACATAGTCATTCTTATGGTGCTGCGTACCTGAATGGAATGAGAAGAAACCCTGATACTTGGTACAATGGGAGTACCCTCTTTATTTTCTTACTGTGGTTTGCAGAGTATTGATGAAAATGTAAATGGTAGCACAAAATGGATTAATGAGTCTGTAATAGTCCTTCTAAGTGACGTCTCTGATCTCAGGCTGCACATTTAATACATTTTTGGCACATAGTGTTTGAGCAATAAAGAAGCAGAATAATTTAACACACATAAATTAATGACATTAAAATTATAGATGACCAGATTGTCGGCACATTGTACACAAATGAGCTGCTGTATACCCGTATACCCTGGAGAGAGATTCTCACTTTCAAATTATTTGCCACACTACTGTGACAAGTTACACCATGTCAGTATTGTGGAGGGATCCATACGGTGGTGTCAGAGTTTTCATGTAAGGCAGCATAATGTTACAGGCACCTATGGTACTGACTGTGCCTCATTGGGGCACAGTACTGTGATGGCTGTTGTCTATAGGGCTGACAGGCTGCATCAGTATTGGTACTTTTTTCATGGTGAATTTGCATCTGAGGCCTTCATATGATGCAAAACAATTTCTTACCACACAGGTCTGTCCTGGGAATGCACCTGCAGTATCAGGAAATTAGGTGAATACAGTGGTCAATTCCTCCATGGACTTTAACTGTGAAGGACGGTACAAGCTTCAAGGACTGCAACCCAAACACCAGCAACACAGTGTTTTCGTGACCTCCAGAAGACTCGTGTAATGCAGTGGGAGTTGTATTGACAAACCATTTTGGATAGCATGATCCAAGTCGTGGAAGTGATCATGTATTTTTTTACAGGTGAGAACATCACACCCTACATTAATGTTATGAATGCAGCTGACAAAGGGACACCAACGCTCTTGGCCAGTTTTGCTGTATCCCTGCATCCCTGCATATCTGTATAGCTGTGTCACTTGAAGACATTATTTCTGTGTCACATATTGTTTTTAGAATGTCAAAGATCCCTGACTAATTGCTTCAAACTTGCTGTGTGGCATACCAGGATTGAAATCCAGGAATGCAGTTACTGAATGAACTATCCAGCACTCTCTTCTACTAGCCAGATTTCACAAAAGTTTTCTTGCGTACATTGTGTAGCTAGCACTCCTGGGAGAAATGATGTCACAGACAAACAGGCTTAGCTGAACCACAGAGTTGATTCTAGGGTGAATCTGTGCACTGTATTGAAAAATATATTACACATTCCAACACTGATACATCTTCATTAGGATACATCCCTTGGTGGTGATGTTTATGGAAGGCTGTGAAAGCACTAGTGAGATTGATAGTACTGAGGTCACTGTTAACTACAAAAGTTGACAAAACAACAGCACTAAGATTTTTCAAAAAAGACAAATGTGTATGGAATGGAGAAGTAGGAAGAAGTGTGGGTGGAGTATTTGCACTGAGGTTCAGAGTCAATCTGTCTAGGAGAAAGCTTGTCCAGTATTCACAATAACAGGCTAGGACTTGCATTTGGGACCTTGTGCTGCAAATCAGACTCAAATGTAAAAATGGCCAAATACAGAATTAGTTAATAATATTGTATACCTATATCTACATATATTGCAAAGTACTGTAAATGCCTCACAGAGGGTACTTAGCATTTTACAACATGTTAGGGTTCCTTCCCATTACAGCCACAAATGGAGTGGAGGAAAAATAACTGCTTACATCCCTCTGTCTGTGCTGTAATTAGCCCAATTTTATCTCCACAGACAGTATGATAGTGCTACCAAACATCGCGTTACAAATTACAATCTTTGGAACATTAACTGTTATGATGAGCCATCATGTTTAATTCAGTCTGCCTTTGTATTTCATGCAGTGTTCATATGTATCAGTCTTTATGGTAAAGTATATGTGTAAAAAGGAAACTTGGGAACTGTTTATTATGTATATTACGATCCGTATCCAGACTCCCATATTGATGACCCGGACAAAAAGTTCTATGTCTTCCGCGACTTCCGCACCGGTCGTATACAATCAGCAACTTCCGCACCGGTCATATACAATCAACAGGTTTCACGTCCAACACCATGGCTACATCACCAAACATTCTTTACAAAGATTTGGAGGCCCAGTTCTTACCACCAGGCCAACACAATCCTCCGCCATTGGTTATTTCGCAGCTAACGGACAATGATCTATGATCTTCGACAAGGATAACCTCTACTTTAGCAACTCCACAATGACCGAGTGTTATCAGGCGCCACAATCTTCAGTGTGATTGACTGAAAACGTGCTTATCACCAGATCCCCAGAGCACCAGAAGAAATTCCAAAGACTGCGATCATCACGCCTCTCGGTTTGTTCCAGTACAACTTCATGCCATTCGGTTTAAAGAATGCGGCACAAATGTGGCAATGTTTCACTGACTCAATCTTATGATGATTCAAGTTCTGCTTCACATACCTGGATGACATACTCATTTTCACCAAATGAACTGAAGACCACGAAGATCATTTATCCCAGGTCTTCCAGACTTTGACATCCAATGGCGTCGAGGTCAACAAAGAAAAATACCAATTGCGTCAGCCTTCTGTGACATTTCTGGGTTGCACTGTCTCTACAGATGGACTACAGCCTCCCAAATCCCGTGTGCAAGCTATCACGTCATTGCCATCCCCAGCTATGTACAAAGAACTCAGACATTTCCTAGTACTATAAATTACTACCGCCGTCATCTACCTTCTGCCACCGCCATGCAGGCCCCGGTGACGGACTCACTCTCTGGCAAACAAACTTCAGCCATTAAAACAGTCCGTTGGACTGAACCCATGCTAAGGGCTTTCAGGGCTCTTAAAACAGTTTTAGCTCACGCAGTCGTACTCGCCCACCCTGATCCGTCTGCTGATTTGTTCATCACTACGGTTGCCAGTGACGTCACGGTCTGGGCAGTACAACAACATAGCAAAGGCGACACAGTTTCACCACTTCATTTCTTCTCCAAAAAACTGTCTACTGCACAGAAGAAATATTCTGCTTTTGATACAGAGCTTCTGGCAGTGTATGAGGCTGTCAAATATTTCTGCACTGACATTGAGAGCCATCCTTTCTTCATTCTTACTGATCAAAAACCACTGGCGGATGCCTTCTGCAACCCGCCAGAGGATCCTCCTCCCCGATGCTTCCGCCACTTTGACCTGGTCTCTCGATTTACTACCAACACACGTTACATCAAAGGTGCAGAGAACATCCAAGCTGATTTCCTGTCGTGGATCAATGCCATTTCAAGTACCGTCAATTTATCTGACTTCGCTGCTCTACAGGCTTGAGACAAGGACGCTCAGGATCTGCTCATGGACGCGAAGTCTTTGCTCGTGTTTACCAAGGCTAAGTTACCTGGCATTTCAGATGAAGTGCGGTGCGACTCTTCTACGGGCATTCTGCAGCCTTTGCTCCCACCCACGCTGTGCTGACAGGTTTTCGACACCTTGCATAATCTCGCCCACCCCGGCGTCCAAGCCACCACTCGCCTCGTCACACCTCTCCACCACTCGACAAGTTTGACATCCCTATGGGATGTTTTGTCATGTACATACATACCTTATCAGACCCTGTCCATAATAGACTGAATGTCTCGTTAGGTGGAAGCCGTCCCCTTACCCAACAAGACAGCAGAAACTGTGGCCAAAGGATTCGTGTCTTCTTGGATCACTAGATTCCACTGCTCGTCCACCATCACAATTGACCAGGGTCAACAGTTCGAATCTGCACTTTTCACGATTCTCTGTAAGCCTACCATCTGTAAAGCAACAGGTTGGTGGAACGATGGCACCGCACCTTTAAAACTGCACTTAGGTGCCACAACTGTCTCTAGTCCAAGGCATTTCCTTGTGTGTTCCTGGGCCTATGTTCTACATTTAAATCAAATTTACATGGGACAATTTCCAAATTCGTTTTCGGCAAAAACCCGGTGTTACCTGGGGAACTAATTCTCCCCCAAGGTCCCAGGGATTCCCCCTCTTTCCCAGACTTTATCGGAAGGATGCGTGCACACTTTAGAAACACCTGGCTACACCCACCTGTCAGCCATTCCCCAACTGACACTTAACTGCCGATCGCACTCAGCTCTTGCTCACACATCATGCTCAGGGACAACTGTGTCAGACAATCCTTACAACCCCCTTGCCTTGGCCCCTTCAAAGTACTCCAGAGGGGTGAGATGACATTCGACATTATGATAAAAGATTGCCCGCAGACTGTTTCTCTTCACAGGCTCAAGCCTGCCTTCATAGACTCCGACACCCCTCTGCCGTCCCAATCGTTCCTCAGGGATGTCATCATCATCCCCATTCACAGGTTTTGAATACGTTTCAGGTACTAGAGACGCGAACACCCGCTCATTCGCTTTTGCGATGCAACATACCACCTGACCGCGTCGACGATGTGTTGATTATGGTGTCAGATAATCATGTGCTCGTACTGCTTACCAACAGCACAGACCTGACCATCACTGAGGAACTCAATGTCAAGGTAATACACAGCTAGCCCCTCCCACCAGAGTGCGAAGCATCATCTGTTTGAGCTTTCATTTCTTCAGGCGGCTCAGTATGCATTCATGGAAGTCATGCTCACATGCCACCTCCTCTCCCATACCGCTACTCCGGAGTTGGCTGACACATCATTCCCCCCCCTTGGTTTTTGAATTACGAGTTGGACCGGTGGCCACCTGCTGCACCTTCGCTCGCTGACCTGATGGAAATGGAGCTTCCGGTCGTGCACATGCCATCTCACATCACTCACACCAATGATGACACCCACATTATCCCCACCGCCCCTCCCTCAGGACTCCTGTACTGTTGATGGATGTGGGGGAGGTGGGGGGGGGGGGGTGTCATCGATAGGTCAGATCAACCACACAAACTACAATCTTTGGAACATTAACTGCTTTGATGAGCCACCATGTTTAATTCAGTCTGACTTTGTACTTCATGCATTGTTCATGTGTATATGTCTTCTTGTTAAAATATAGGTGTATATAGGAAACATGGGAGTTGTTTATTACGTATATTACAATCCGTATCCAGACTCCCATAACTACTTATATGCTTCTGTGTGCACTCTAATTAGTGTAACCTTATCTAATTGGTCTGTAGGTGAGCTATACATAGGAGGTTGTAGTATATTACTGAGTAATACTGGCTCTTGAAATACTTTAAGTAGATTTTCATGGAATAGCATCTGCTGCTTCAGTTTTTCTGCATTTCCATAGCATTCTCCCATGGTTCAAATAAATCTGTGACCATTTGTACTGCTCTTCTTTGTGTATATTCAGTATTCCCTGTCAATCTTATGTGGTACTGAGTCTCCATAATTGACCAATTTTCTAGGATAAGTAGCATGAGTGTTTTGCAAAGTCATCTCCTTTCTAACTCATTGCTTTTTCTCATTTTCCTATCAATGAAGAAGTTTGCCACTGCTTTACCTATGACTGAGCCTAGATGGTCACTCATTTCTTGTCCTCACAAATGATTCCACCCAATAATTTGCATGAGTTGACTGATTGCAACAGTGATTTGTTGATATTGTTGTCAAAGGATACTGTGTTTTTAATTTTTTGTGAAGTGTATAAATTTAGATTTTAGACTATTTAAAGCAAGTTGCTAATCTTAATACCACTTAAAAATCTTGCCCTAATCTGAATGGATTGTATACAGCTTTTTGTAGTGCTTCACTTGGAAAACTGAATCATTTGCTAAAAGTCTAATGTAACTATTAATATTGTCTGCCTGGTCATTGATATGCAATATGAACACCAAGTGCCCAACACACTTCACAGAGCACATCTACAGCTACTTCTACATCTGTACTTATATCTAGGAAAAAGATAATAATCTGCATCTTTCTCACCAAGCAACCATCAATTCATTCACAAATTTTGTTTCGTAGCCGATATGACTGTACTTTTGTCCATGTGCTATGGTGTGGTCAAATTTTAATTGGTTAGCGTCAGGTGTCATGGATAATTTGCACGATAAAACATAATGATGTGTAACCAGTCATTTTACATTCACATCACAAATTAATTTGTAAATATGGCTACATGCCATGATGAAACACCCTTTTCTATTTCGTGAATGGTTCCAGATACCAAAACAAGGTTTCCACCAAGTGATAGTATGCTAAGGGGCATTTATTTTGGTGTGTGACAAAGAGTCTTAATTCTTGTATCAATGTAGGTATTGAATGAAGCATGATTTTTTAACTGAAAAGACTAGTACAACGACATAATTCTTGTTAACATTGAGGTTGAAACTCTTTGCCAAAGAATCTGAGAAATATTTTTAAATTGGAAGATAAGTCAGCTGGAACCAGCTGTTGTGTTGTAAACATGTTCATGTCAGGCTTCTTCAATCGCTCAAACCTTTCAACAGTTTACTTTCTGCGTTTTGGAAGTAACAGGAACTGTGTTCTCTACTGGCTGGTCATTTGAGCTTCAACACTTCTTGCATGCAGATATGTTCATCAGTGAGGAGTGTTACGGCATAAAGTCAGGGCCAGCACACCAGTCAGGAATGACAGAGAAGAGAAGGCTGCGAGGAGAGGTCAGCCAATCGCACCATGACCGACTTCCCCCCATGACAACAACATGACAGCAGTGGCGCCTGAGTGAAGACAACATAAGCAGTGTGCCTGACTGGTGGCAGTCCACTTTGATACCATCTTCAACACTGACCACTTCATTGCCGACGCATCGTAGACTTTATCATTAGCAATTACTACGTAGCACAAAACACTTGCTTGCTGTGACACAAACTAATGTTACCCTCTGAGAGGATTTATAATTTTCACTGTGCATGTGTCTAATGGATGAAGGTATCAGAATATAATTTTGAATATATTGCAATTTAACAGAAAACTAAACAGGCTTAAATTTGAGGTTTCATGAAAGTAAAAAAGTTCTTACGAATAGAACAATAATCGGTCACCAGCAATCTAAATTGTGGGGATCAGTAATTACCATTAATGCACAAACCAGTAGTCATAGAAAGCAAAATTATAGCCAATGCATCTTAATAATAGATACAATCATGATCATTACATGACTCAGTATTGAGTCGTTACTGCAAGAAGCACTGAACTAAAATTGGACTACAATTACACTGTTTATACTCCCATTTATAGCAATGTATCTTATTTCTTTAGTAGCAATAATATTCCAATTATCTTTCTCATATGAGAAGAATATGGTGAGGACCAATAAACTGATAATGTCTCACTGGTTGAATAGCCAACTAGTAGTCAACTAGTAGTAAGATTCAATTCAATTAAATTTAATTCTTAGCCTCACTTGGAATAGTTTACATTTTCATCTTCCAAAGCAAATTATCCTACACTGAGTTCAATTGATCTCGAAAAATCATTCATAATAGCAGTCTAGGATAAATTATGTTTCAAATGAGTTTAACTGATGTGTCTTTTTCATCACCTGTGAAGGAAGTATTTTAGACAGCAACATTTACACAGTCTGGCACTGAAGTTTTGCACATTTAATACACAGAAATAAATTAATAGTTTGTTTGAAACAGGATACTCGGTTTTCTGAACACGTAGGAGGCGATCCTGCATAGGTTCATGTTTAGGATGAAATATGTGATCCTAAACACAGGTTTATAACACTTGCATTATTATTAAATCACTCACACAAATTAATTGATCCATGCTCTGATACATTTCTGTATGCATGAAGTTAGCGGTGCAGTGGCGACGTTGTGGTGGTAAGCGATGTGGTGGCTAACTGTACTCACGGCTCTTGATGTTTGAATGCTCTTTACAATTTCTTCTTGGCAATGGATTTTTAACATGTTAGAGCCATTCCTTATTGCCAAGAGTACCATGCAACAGCCAAATCCACATCCAAGGCAAAATTCCTTGCAAAACGGTTTCCAAATGCTTCCCTTGGCACCCTCGATGTGGACTGTGCAATGGCTAACCACTGACTGCGTACTGTTCCCACCAAGGAGCCACCCAGTCTGACCACTGAAACCACCTTTTACATCACTCCAAGCCACTTACAATGTTTTCTTTATAAATATACATATATTTACAAACTCTAACACTGGGGTCTTCCCCATCCATTTCACTCTGCATGGTTGCAGTTAATGCGTTCAACAATGCTGTATGTTTCAATTAGACAAAACCCACTGCAGAAGTACATTTTTATACAAGAGTTTGAATTGTTTATATTGATTGTTCCCAGGTACATGTATTTGCTACGCGGTTACAAACATCATAAATAAAGCTGTTTCACCCCGAAGCATACTGTTAAATGAAGACAGGACTTTTTCAGTCTTCTCAGAACTACAAAAAAAAGAGTGTTGAATCATTTAACTGTGTGAAATACGACTGCTTGTCCGCGTTTTGTTCAAACATAACACACAAACACTTCTTTGAGAACCTTTGAAATTCACATTGGATGTACAAAGTTTCAGAGTGCAACAGGTAGTGGACATACAAAGTTTTGGAACAGAATGTAAATTTCAGTTTTTAGTATCCACAGGCCATGAGAAGTCACGGACATAATTCTATTACCACATTTCAAAGAATGCTAGAAAGATGTTGGAACGTGTGATATCTCTCTCGATTTTCGATTTTTTTTGGACATGTCGAATTTTGGAACTGACCGCATCATATATGGCATACACAAGGTGTAAAAGGGCAATCCACTGGCGGAGCTGTAAGATGGTTCATGGGAAAAGGTGTGGCCGCACGATGGTAGCTAACAGGATTTGAACGCAGGATGGTAGTTGGAGCTAGATTCACGGGACATTCCATTTCGGAAATTGGTAGGGATTTAATATTCCGGTATCCACAGCATCAAGAGTATGCTGAGGACACCAAATTTCAGGCATTACCTCTCACCACGGACAACGCAGTGGCCAACTGCCTACAGAGGCAGGTTGTGAAGATTTAAGTGAGTTTGAACATGATGTTATAGTCGGTGCATGAGTGATGGGACACAGCATCTCCGAGATAGTGATGAAGTGGGGATTTTCCTGTACAACCATTTCACTAATGTATTGTGAATATTAGGAATCCAGTAAAACATCAAATCTCTGACATCACTGCGGCCAGAAAAACATCCTGCAGGAACGTGTCCAATGACGACTGGAGAGAATCATTCAAAGTGACAGAAGTGCAACCCTTCCACAAATTGCCGCAGATTTCAATGCTGTACCATCATCAAGTGTTGACATGCAAACAATTCAACGAAACATCATCGATATGGCCTTTCGAAACGGAAGGCCCACTTATGTACTCTCGATGCCTTGCCTGGGCCCATCAACACTGGCGTTGGACTGTTGGTGACTGTAAACATGTTGCCTGGTCGGACGAGTCTCGTTTCAAATTGCATCGAGCAGTTGGATGTGTACAGGTATGGAGATGACCTCATGAATTCATGGACCCTGCATGTCAGCAAGGAATTGTTCAAGTTTGTGGAAGGTCTGTAATGGCGTGGGGCGTGTGCAGTTAGAGTGATATGGGACCCCTGATAGGTCTAGATATGACCCTCACAGGTGACACGTATGTAAGCATACTGTCTGATTACCTGCTTCCATTCCTGTCCATTGTGCATTCCGCCGGACTTGGGAAATTCCATCAAGACAATGCAACACCCCACACGTCCAGAGCCGCTACAGAGTGGCTCCAGGAACACTCTTCTGAGTTTAAACACTTCCGCTGGCCATGAAAATCCCCAGACATGAATATTGCTGAACATATCTGGGATGCCTTGAAACGTGCTGCTCAGAAAAGATCTCCATCCGACTGTACTCTTACTGATTTATGAACAGACCTGCAGGATTCATGGTGTCAGTTCCCTCCAGCACTACTTCAGGCATTAGTTGAGTCCATGCCACGTCATGTTGCAGCACTTCTGCGTGCCCGCGGGGGCCCTACACGATATTAGGCAGGTGTACCAGTTTCTTTGGCTCTTCATTGTAGTACAACTGAGCTAAATTGGCACAGTGTGTGCCTTTAAGAATCGTTACATAGTGTTGCAACGTCTGGAGCTCAGGGAATGTAATATGTCAGAATGACCAAGACGTATGGTTTGGTTGAGAGGGGTGACTCTTGCCAATGTGCAAAAAACACAAGCAAGTGTGTCATTGACATTATTGCATCGAAGATAAACAGCCAGCCTTTCGCTGATTCCGGTGATGGCACAGCACGGCATGTGTGCGTGGGTCAGCGCCAGTGCCAATGCCGGAATCTGCTGCATCGCATCTGGGAGACCAGCCTTGCGAATGTTGCTCTCTTCACGCCATGGCAAAGTGACACGGCTGACTGCTACTCAAGCACAACTCGTGAACGTCTTGCAGAGTGCCAAAGGGAAACAGCCTTCCGGCGTCGTTGTAGTGAGCCTTAAGTTTGTCTCACAGGGAGTAAGATTCATTACAGTTGTACTTGATGGCTCATGCGAAGGCTGCCTTGAGGGCTCTGTCGTCTGCCACGAGGCTGCCCGGCCAGGAGCTGTGTCTGTTTCCGTGATAGGTCCGGTGCTATTTTTCTTGTTAGGCCTAGTCGGGTTCTCTTTATGCTGAATGCACTGGTCAATGAGGAGTCACGTATGGCGACTTACGTCACAGCCTACACGGCGGGAAACTCTGAGACAATGCCAGTTAACCTTCAAACCAAACCGACGTTACATTCCGCCGACCGACTTGCAATTGTAAAGAAACTGCATGGTAAAATAAAAATATAAATTTAAAAAATTATTCTCGCACAAATTATAGTTTCATTGGTCAGCTTCATGATGAACTGCCTGCCGTTGCGTTGATAGCCATATTTATTGTGATATTTTAGGATTAAATAAACTACAGCAAGAATTTCGGAAAGTTTGCGGTGAAAAATAGAGGTTGCTACGAATTTACTTTGGTGCACGTTACGCCATATGTTGCTGTGTATGAAATATAGCTAACATGTTCAATTTTTCTTCGATCTTTGAAGGATATCGCTATCTATTACCAGTCTCGAGAAATGGATTGTATATAAAGCGCTTCGTCCCGAACTCACGCCAGCGAAAAAGCCAGAATGAAATATTCACAAAGTCCTTCTTACCTCTTAAACGACTCCAGAGAACGAAACAAGTTTTCGGCAAGTGATAGTACGCAAAGAGGAGAGTATTTAGCCATATTATTAGCCTAAAATTCGGAACTTCCATATCTATCGCGATATTCAAGCGACTACAAATTCTTTCAATGAAATGATGTAGTATTTAATTTCCGTCGATAGCTGGTGAAACGAGAATAACTGTGAGTTGGGAACAATATACATGAAGAAATTACAGCTTACTTTTATTCCAAAAACTGTCATTTTCATAAACTATTGACTTGCTTACATCAGATGCTGCTTTATGATTCAGTCGTATTTGCAACTGCATTACGATGTTAATGAGACGAATATTTATAAACTCAGCTATATTTTGGTGAAGGAAACAGATTAATATGGAAACAAAGAGTGTTATGTACTACTCAAAACTCGTCACTGATAACGTTTCTCTGAAGAAAAATGAAGTGATGATAAGTCAGGGGTAAATAAAACGCTAATTCTGTTGAAATTTCGGTGATTCCTGTGCCTCAGTGTATTTTTAATAATGAATTAAATATAGGCAACGGTTTTTATTTCTGTAACTCAGCAATCCAAGAAATATGAAAACAATGAACAGAACATAGCATGCCAGCTTTTCCTTCCTATCTCTATACGGAATTAAAATTTCAACAGAAGTATCGATTTATTTTCGCCAGACTTATTAATCCCTTTAATTTTCTTCTGAGAGGCGTAACCAGTGGCGAGTTTGGACTAATACGTTAAGTTGCCATGTTGCCACGTTCAGATTTACTTCTTTTGCCTAAACATAGCAGAGTATCTAAATATGCTTGCCACTAACATTATCATGCAGTTGGAATTGCGACAGAATCATGAAACAGCGACTGATAAAAATACAAGTCAATGGTTGATGAAAATGCCTATTCTTGGTATAAAAAGAAAGATATATTTCCTCACGCATGTTGTTCCAAACCCACAGAATTTTTGTTCCACCAGCGATCGATGGAACTTAAATATTATATAATTTCATTGCAAAAATATACACTACACGCCATTAAAATTGCTACACCACGAAGATGACGTGCTACAGACGTGAAATTTAACTGACAGGAAGAAGATGCTGTGATATGCAAATGATTAGCTTTTCAGAGTATTCACACAAGGTTGGCGCCGGTGGCGACACCTACAACGTGCTGACATGAGGGAAGTTTCCAACCGATTTCTCATACACTAACAGCAGAGCTGACCGGCGTTGCCTGGTGAAACGTTGTTGTGATGCCTCGTGTAGGGAGGAGAAATGTGTACCATCACGTTTCCGACTTTGATAAAGGTCGGATTGAAGCCTATCACAATTGTGGTTTATCGTATCGCGACATTGCTGCTCGTGTTGGTCGAGATCCAACGACTGTTAGCAGAATATGGAATCGGTGGCTTCAGGAGGGTAATAAGGAATGCCGTACTGGATCCCAACGGCCTCGTATCACTAGGAGTTGAGATGACAGGCATCTTATCTGCATGGCTGTAACGGATCGTGCAGCTACATCTCGATCCCTGAGTCAACAGATGGGGACGTCTGCAATACAACAACCATCTGCATGAACAGTTCGACGACGTTTGCAGCAGCATGGACCATCAGCTGGGAGACCATGGCTGCGGTTACCCTTGACGCTGCATCACAGACAGGAGCGCTTGCGATGGTGTACTCAACGATGAACCTGGGTGCACGAATGGCAAAACGTCATTTTTTCGAATGAATCCAGGTTCTGTTTACAGCATCATGATGGTCGCATCCGTGTTTGGTGACATCACACTGAACGCACATTGGAAGCTTGTATTCGTCATCGCCATACTGGCGTATCACCCAGCGTGATGGTATGGGGTGCCATTGTTTGCATGTCTCGGTCACCTCTTGTTCGCATTGACGACAATTTGAACAGTGGACATTACATTTCAGATGTGTTACGACCCGTGGCTCTATCCTTCATTCGATCCCTGCAAAACCCTACCTTCCAGCAGAATAGTGCATGACCGCATGTTGCAGGTCCTGTACAGGCCTTTCTGGATACAGAAAATGTTTGACTGCTACCCTGGCCAGCACATTCTCCAGATCTCTCACCAACTGAAAACGTCTGGTCAATGGTGGCCGAGCAACTGGCTCGTCACAATACACCGGTCACTACTCTTGACGGTCTTTGGCCTCGTGTTGAAGCTGCATGGGCAGCTGTACCTGTACATGCCATCCAAACTCTGTTTGACTCAATGGCCAGGCGTATCAAGGCCGTTATTACGGCCAGAGGTGGTTGTTCTGGGTACTGATTTCTCAGGATCTGTGCATCCAATTGCGTGAAAATGTAATCACATGTCAGTTCTAGTATAATATATTTGTCCAATGAATACCCGTTGATCATCTGCATTTCTTCTTGGTGTAGCAATTTTCATGGTCAGTAGTGTATTGTAGCTTGGGTATGGCAGTAGATATGGAAGTTGCGAATATTAATCATACAGCTAAATATTCTCCTCTTTGCACACTACTTGCCAAAATCTTATTTTAGTATCTGAACCATTTACGATATATGAGGAATTTTCTGAATATTTCATTCTGATTTTTTCGCTGGCAAGCGAGGGTGGGACGAAGCGTTTTATATGCAATCCATTTTCTCGAGACTGGTAGTAATAGCAATGTCCTTCAGAGTTTAAAGAAAAATGCAATATGTTAGTTATATTTTACACACAGCAACATATGACGTAACATGCACCAAACGCCAATTCATTGCAACCTTCATTTTTCACTACAAACTTTCTGAAATTCTTGCAGAAGTTTACTTAATCCTAAAAAATCACAATAAATATGGCCATTAACAAAACGATAAGCGATTCATCACGAAGCTGACAAATGAAGCTATAAGGTGTGCGAGAATGAATTTTTTTTGCTGAATAGTTTCTTAAAAATCGTTTTACAAAAACTGCAGTACAGACACCTCAGACGGAGTCAAGCCAGCCAGCCAGCCAGCTAGCTCCCACACAGAATCATACAACATGTGACAGGTTCCGTGCGATAGGTAGCCATCACGTCACCTGCTACCCAGCAGCCATGTGGGCCAACTAGCAAAGTTGTGGATAACCTTACTCAGTGTGAGGCAGGCTTTAGCAACTCCGGCTATCCGCCCAGGGCAGCTCTGTTAGCCGTCCAGACAGCTCTGCACCCATGAGGCCACAAGTTCGTTCCCCAGTCTCGCCCTTGCAGACAGTAGTTTGCAGTCTGCCGGACGGTGCTCCTCATGCTAGTGCTGCTCCAAGCTGTGGCCCGCCCCGCCACAGCTATGGCGAGCCCGTGCAGCAGAGCTGGTGGTAGTTCCAGTGGGCCAGTTCACCGCCGATATACATCATCAGAAGGTTGTAGTGGTTGGCCTGCAACTTAAACAATTGTCATTCTGTCCAGTTCTAGATGCAGACAGAAAGGCAAGACAACTGCTTGATTTAACTCTCCGGGCTTGTTTATTTATATGTATTGTCCCTACACCTCTGAGATACTTCCAGTGGAGGGGACAAGTGGAGTGAAATTTACAAGAAATCCTCAAATCTACACCTGTACTTACTTGTGGTGCAGCATACCCCTCCCTTTCGAGAAGATTCATCCCAAATCTTTAACATTGTCCTCCCACTCTCTATCTTAAATCTAATAATTTACATATTGAGGACAATATCCCGAATTCACCATACACATACTTTACTACTACCATGTAATCCTTATCATGTCCTTATACAGTAATTAAGACCTTAAAACTAACTGTTTCCCCGACCAACGCCAGATAACCATTCTACTGGTAATTGGTGTGTTAGTATGTCCACAGTCTGTGCTCTCTTGTGTTTTTCCCAGAAATACAGAACACAGAAGCCAACTAGAAACAGGCCACAACTTGTGGTGAATACGCTCACCACTAATACTTTGTGCTCCTGTCCTTCTCGGAAATGGTGTACATGCTACCACATTTGTTCCATCAAAGTTCCCCCTTTCTGGGATTCTATTAATCTACCCAATGACTGGAAAAGCTCTGGTTTGAGTGTGTCATTTAAATGCGTTAAATTTTGAATGGATAACACCCTCGGAGATCCTTCTGGCCAATACACCGTATTCCACGACAATATCATAACTGTTGAGCCTGTAAGCATAGCCAGAAGATGAAAATCTGTGGCAACTACCTCACAAGTCATGCCATTAATGATCATCCCAGTTTCCCAATGCTCGAGTTTTTTCAGCCCTACTGGTGTGTCTCCTTCGTAGCAACTCTACCTTACAATTTACAGTGTAAATATGGAGTATAACCGATGTGTACCCATCCTCTGGAAGTATGTTTGGACTGGCAGAAGCTCCTTCCCACAACTCGTCCCAATTACTTCCCCCAGAAACAAACTCACTTCACATGTCCGCATATCAGTCCATACTTGGCCACCCGGACAGATCACAGCCTTCCCTTGTACGAATCTTTCTAACTCCAACCATAACATTACCACGTGAGCCTGTCTGTACTTTAAGACTTGCAGTACTTCCTATGTTCTCACCTGCACCCACCTGGTTCCTTCTGAGAATGCACAGTCAAAAAAAAAAAAAAAAAAAAAAACTATCAGTAATAACAACGTGAAAAACTAACTTTTCCATAAAAAAAGAACAAATATCACTCTGGCAACAAAAATACAAACACCCTGATGTATGAAACCCAAAAAACCAACAAATTATGATTATATAATCATAACAAGTAAGCTTTCACGGCCGGTGTCTTCATTAATTAAAACTTCCGGGCTGAATTTCCGTGGTCCATATACAAAACTACTTCTCCTCACCTCAGAAGACGTTGCCCGCAGTAGGCAACGAAACTTTTCGAAGCAGACTAGTGTCTAAGCACAAACAGGAAAATCGAAACAATTACTTATCTAAAAGTTTATTGCATATTTTGAATCCCACAACAGACTGTCAAAAAATACACAAATAGAATTCACAGCACTGTCTTACAGACAAGAAAAATGGCTGGAATTTTCAGTGAATTTTCGATGTCCTACAACTGCTGGTCTGGATATGCTCTAAACCATAAAGGTGGGTGGAGGACAGTACCCCACCTGTCCAAACCAGAGGAGGGTGGCCTGCTTGACTTGTGTTTGAACACCTGAACAAAGAAGACATCACATAATTCTCAGATGTCATGGGACTGTCCACAGATACCTTGCACATATCTCATTTGGACCGGTCTGTAGAGGTCCTAGGCCCCACCCAAAGTAGGTCTTGTGGCTCTCTGTTGTCATGTAATTTCATGTGACTGGAGCATTCTGACTGGTTCTCACTGAGTTTACCTACTAGACAGCTGCTGCCAGTAAGTGAGCACTGCCCGTCACTTTCTGCAGATGGACAAATTATTAGAATATCATTGACAAATTATTTTGTACAGGTCGAAAAGTTTCCAGCAGTCATATTTCACTGACAGTTAAACCATGCAAAAGTGTTCTTGTACAGGTCGAAAAGTTTCCAGCAGTCATATTTCACTGACAGTTAAACCATGCAAAAGTGTTCTACAGATCATGGAATATGGAAAACTAACGCCAAAGACACTTCATCAAATACGCTGCTCTGCTACTGTCGAGGTAAATTTTAATTTTTCTGCATGAAAGCGATCTCCAACCAGGTTATACAGGGTGATTCAAAAATAATACCACAACTTTAGGAATTTAAAACTCTGCAACGACAAAAGGCAGAGCTAAGCACTATCTGTCAGCGAATTAAGGGAGCTATAAAGTTTCATTTAGTTGTACATTTGTTCGCTTGAGGCGCTGTTGACTAGGCGTCAGCGTCAGTTGATGCTAAGATGGCGACCGCTCAACAGAAAGCTTTTTGTGTAATTGAGTACTGCAGAAGTGAATTGACGACAGTTGTTCAGCGTGCATTTCGAACGAAGTATGGTGTTAAACCTCCTGATAGGTGGTGTATTAAACGTTGGTATAAACAGTTTACAGAGAATGGGTGTTTGTGCAAAGGGAAAAGTTCTGGACGGCCGAGAACGAGTGATGAAAATGTAGCACGCATCCAGCAAGCATTTGTTCGCAGCCCAGGAAAATCGACTCGCAGAGCTAGCAGAGAGCTGCAAATTCCACAATCAACTGTATGGAGAGTCCTACGAAAAAGGTTAGTTATGAAACCTTATCGTCTGAAATTGGTTCAAGCACTGTCTGCAGCTGATAAGATTAAAAGAATCGATTTCTGTGATTTTATCCTTGCTCAAATGGAAACAGATGAATCTTTCGTTTCAAAGATTGTGTTTAGTGATGAAGCAACTTTCCACACTAACGGGAAAGTCAACCGTCACAATGTCTGTATATGGGGCACTGAGAATCCGCGGGAAACAACTCAGTATGAACGTGACTCGCCTAAGGTGAACGTTTTCTGTGCCATTTCAGCCAATAAAGTTTTTGGTCCCTTTTTCTTCAAAGGTGCTACTGTAACTGGACTACAGTATCTGGAGATGTTAGAGAATTGGCTGTTCCCTCAACTCGAACAAGAAGCACAACAATTCATATTTCAGCAGGATGGAGCGCCACCACATTGGCACTTATCTGTCCGTAACTACCTGAACGTCAACTACCCGAGGCGATGGATCGGCCGCCAGGCAGCCCGTGACAGAGCACTTCATCACTGGCCTCCAAGAAGCCCTGATCTTACCCCCTGCGATTTTTTCTTATGGGGGTATGTTAAGGATATGGTGTTTCGGCCACCTCTCCCAGCCACCATTGATGATTTGAAACGAGAAATAACAGCAGCTATCCAAACTGTTACGCCTGATATGCTACAGAGAGTGTGGAATGAGTTGGAGTATCGGGTTGATATTGCTCATGTGTCTGGAGGGGGCCATATTGAACATCTCTGAACTTGTTTTTGAGTGAAAAAAAACCTTTTTAAATACTCTTTGTAATGATGTATAACAGAAGGTTATATTATGTTTCTTTCATTAAATACACATTTTTAAAGTTGTGGTATTCTTTTTGAATCACCCTGTATAATCACAAATGGTTCTATCACCATACCCTATTGATGTAGTAAAACACAGTCCGTATGCTGCATCAAACAAAATGATCACTTCCGCATCCTACTTACAGTTATTGACCACCAGACACTCGTACATATACCGTGACGACAGACAGATCCAAAAAAAAAAAAAATAAAGGACATGCACCGAGTATAGTCACAGCACTAGATATTTCCTGCGAGGTCGATCGGCCATCCACTGCGGCCAAATGTCACGGGTCGACTATCCCCAGTACATGCTGATCTGATGCGGTATCAGAGCGCACTCCTTGGGCAGCAGTCACCCTTCGAACTGGTGTACAAAGGCTGCACTAGTTCCCCCGGCACAAAGACATCTGCTAACACTATTATTTCTGACCTGGTCTGCTTGCTGTTGTGGTTTCTGCAATGAGCTGTGATCATCTCCAGGCCATGGGAATACAAGAACATAAAAGGTGCATCCATAAGTAATGCGACCAAAGACATAAAAAATCATTTATTGAATATAATTGTACAAATAATCAAAAATTTTCAAAATAGCACCCTCTTGGGTTAATACACTTCTGGAGGCAGTGTTTCCATGCCTGGAAGGCATCCTGGATTGCCTTTCCCAGAATGTCCTTTAGAGCTGATGTAACATACGCCTGGATGCTTTCAATCGTGTCACAATGTTTTCCTTTCATGACTCCTTTTAATCAAGGAAACAAAAAAAAAGTCAGCGGGAGTCAGGTCAGAACTGTAGGGAGGCTGAGGAACCAATGGGGACCTGGTCAGGAAGTCATTGACATGAAGGCACTGTGACTCAGCGCGTTGTTGTGGTGAAATTTCTATGTGTCCTTGATGTCGCTTCGGCAGTGCGAGACCCTCCTTTTCATTCTTTAGAGCACTTCCAAGTAGAAAGCTGAGTTCACTGCAGTCCCGGTAGTTACAAATTCATGGTGGACAATGCCAGTGACATCAAAGAAGCCAATGAGCATGGTTTTGATCCTGGACTTGCTCATGCATGCCTTCTTGGGACAGGGCGACGATGGGGTGTGCCACTCTGAATTCTGCCTTTTCGTCTCAGGGTCGTACTCAGAAACCCACAACTCATCACCAGTGATAACCGAGTTTAAAAAATGAGGATCATTTTCACACATTTCCTACATTTCTCGGGACCGAAGCACTCACATGTGCTTGTGTTCATTGGTCAACACTTTTGGGACGAGTTTGGCACACACCTTTTTCATGTTCAAATCTTCAGTCACATTGCGGAAAATGGTTGTTTTTGACATGTTTAGAGTTAGTGCTATCAATTGAAGGCTCAGCCATCTGTCAGAGTTCAAACAATCGTGCACACGCGTCACATTTTCGTCGACTTGTGCATTTGATGGCCGTCCACTGCGAGGCTCGTCGGTGATCTCCTCTCGGCCATCCATGAACAACTTGTGCCATCGGAAAACTTGTGATTTGGACGAACAATCTGTGCCAAAGGCATGCTGAAGTAATGGAAACATTTCAGTGGCGGACTTCCCACATTTAATGCAAAATTCGATGCCGTACTGTCGCTCTACAGAATGATCCATTGAGCCGTGTTACATAAACTCAAAACGGGGTTGACAGAAACTCATGTCCTGACTCTCCAGCAGCTCGCAGCTGAATGAGACAAAGGGCGTTTTGAAACTAACAGCCCCCCCCACCCCCCCCCACCCCACCCTACCCCCCCACTTAACCCAGCCAGTTACAACATGCCATGGTGCACTGTTGCGTCAGAAAAAAATTGCCCCCTTTACTTATGTAATGCACTCTGTATGTATTTCTAAATGGTTTGCCAGAATACAACAGCATTTTTGTGATAGCTCTCAATATCAGCCACATCGCAGTATACTGCTGATCGATTACACAGTATAATTCCCAAGATAAACAGTGGAAATTACATCTCTAGAAGCCCGAAACTTCAGCGAGGTGCAGCGACATGAGATGTGCTGCAAGCCACTGAGTAACTAGAAACTTATCTGCGAAGATCTTTATGAGAAAACTTGGATACAGGGGAGACTGATAGTTCCACTCATATTTTCTAACGAATACCAATTTCAATGATACACTAAGATTCCAGTTCATCCTTGCACTTTACAAAGTCAAAGAAGGTATTTCTCATGTCTAGAAAACAAGCAAACGTCTCTTCAACCTGTTTTTCACCATATAGAAGCACACAACACACATCACAATTGATGTTCTGTGAACCAAATAAAGACAGGAAATGTGTAGAATGTCAGTACAAGAAGGAAGCCAGGCAATTTACATGGTGGGGGAGGGGTGGGGGAGGAACATTTGTCCAGAGCAAACACTTGCCCATGTGGAAACTTCTCAAATTTCCACAGACAGACAATATTCGCACCACATGCGATCACAAAGGCTGCCCAACACATACTGAGTATTAGTTCAGCATCACCATCTAGAGGGCGACATGTTTAGATCATCTGGTGTTATTTATCATTGTACTTACAATTAAATATTATGATTGAAACTTCTACTTGGTGTTATTCGACAATAAATGAAGTACTGGAAATATGGCCTGCTCACGATTGTGGCTCTGGAAATATCAAAATCTATACCATTATTATGACTGGACATAATTTTCACGTAAAATCCTTCATTCCCTCCATAGCTATTGAAACACATTCACAATGGCTATGTTACTGTCACCCAGCATAAAAAGCAGTCTTGGTTCTACAGGTGCAGACAAGTATCACTAACAAGATCCATATTAAAAACTATATAAACATTATAAATCGTGATATGGCACTGCCTCTGAACAAAGTGGTTTTCCACACAAATACAATGACTGAATGTAAGAGGTGATCGTGGGGGTCTGTGTTGACAGACCGAAATCGCGGGTGCACTTTGATAGCCATGAAAACTAGTAATAAAATCATCCTTCTTACTGAATGTAGAAAGTGATTTGGCTGAGGAACATGTAATTAAGTTGATATTTGCATCTCCCTCACGACACCACTAGATATTTCTCACGCTAATAAACAGTATTTGTAACACATTCTATCTCAGTGCCATGTCAGAGCTTCTGTGATCTGTCCACTGGGTAACAGGCGAAAGAGTATGATTGTTGATTGAGAATGGTCAGATTCAGTAGACAGTGTGCTATGTGATGAATCACTTAAAAAAAAGATGCCACGCCAGATTGAGGCCGTAAGAAATGTACAAAATCCTATGAGCAGTACACTGGCTTTTCAGGTCTATAGTGTTACACTCTCCATTAGATATGTTGTCTGTCATCTGGAATCAACCACATACTTTCATTGTACCCTACACAGAGGTCTTTTAATGATTACAGCCACTAGTGAATCATGTTCGTGGCTCTCTCATATCTTGAGATGACTCACATTTTTCAGAGAGTCTCTATGTATCTTGCAACTGTTCATGAGTCTTTGCCTCGCCCTCCATACACCTTTGCCCATGTTTTCGTCAAAATTTTAGTTGGAATTGGGCAGAAGTCAGACAGGGCTATATCTACCAACTTCTGCACCCCATGGAGAAACAGAGTGAGCTGAGTTAATGAGACAAGGCTGTCTTCTGACCACTCAGTGGGAATGGGAACATGTTGTCATAGCTCCACCAACCATGTACAATGTGTAAGGCCAGCGTCAAACGAAGCTTTTTCCTGTAACACGACCTGGTACAAAAGTCAGTATGAGCAGTTACAGGAACTGGGAAAAGGACGAGGATTTTGCTACTGCAGTGCAGAGCATTTCCAAACTGCATAAAGGTACTGTACTCCAAAGCAGATCTGCATCCCTCAGAGTGCATTCATGTCTGTCACCCAAACATTCTCTCTCTATCCTCATTATAATGTATCATCCAACAGAGAAAAACTAAGAATTATATCATCTCATCCAGTAGAGAACTCGATATGATGTTATTGCACATCTCTCTTCTCATACATCAAAAATAATTACTGTTTACATGTTGACATTAATCAGATGTAGTGATCCTATTAAATATTCAGGTATTGGTACACAAAGTGATTGAAGTCACTTGCACAGACCAGTGTAAAGTTTCATCGCCTGTACTGTAGAAGAGCCATATCCCACTAACTATCAGCCACAAGGCAGGGTCCCTGTGTTGTTGTTTGATATATTGTTTTTTCTGATGTAACACATCCAAGCAGTATTCTTCCACCACAATTTCAAAGTCTGTGTCAGGTGCCAATCGACATTAAAATGTTTTGATCCAATAGCTCTCACAGGAAACTGGACATCACATGGTTAATATTATGCTGCTGCTGAACTCACAACACATGGGATGATTGAAATAAAAGACAGAGGCTATGTTTCTTAGTGATAAAAATGTGTAAGACATCACAACGTATGGAAATGGGAAGGGTTTTGCAACACTGTGAGGCATTTCCAAACAGCTGCCCAAAGGTGATTGATGGCAAAAAATGGTTCAAATGGCTCTGAGCACTATGCGACTTAACTTCTGAGGTCATCAGTCGCCTAGAACTCAGGACTAATTAAACCTAACTAACCTAAGGACATCACACACACCCATGCCCAAGGCAGGATTCGAACCTGCGACCGTAGCAGTTGCTCGGTTCCAGACTGTAGCGCCTAGAACTGCACGGCCACTCCGGCCGGCAATTGATGACATCCACATTTAATCTCATCTTTCACAGTGATGTGGTAGCAGATGTCTCAGTGTTGCATTTCAATTGAGTTCTCATATTGCCATTATGTATGCGATCATGGTTTCAGTAATGGCCATCCTCAGAAGGTGTTGCTCTCACCAAGACTTTCTTTTCATCTCAAACAAGTGATGTCAGTCAATCATTGTGTGGTAATCAACAGTGTACCAGTGGTGGATGGGATGGAAAAGACACCATTGATAAGGAACAATGTACTATAATAAACATCACAGCTGATAGTGTGACCAATTTTAGCAATTTTACCAGTTTTTCCGTAATTTCAAAGCCAGCCACTGACATGGCAACATACTTCCCAATTTCTGTATTATCACCAACCAGCCTTCTACCACTTTGCGAGTACCAGATACTAGAGCGCAAATGTAGATAGATGGCGTCCACCTTGTTGCAAAGGTGATGCAGGTACTGGGATGGGTTTCAGTCACCTATATCTTCCTGAGTCAGCACTTGTCTGATACGGTTTTCCTTCGACACTGCAACTCTAGGAATAAGTGTGGTCCCTAATCTTTCATACACAATCTCTGCCAGTGGACCATGGTTACAGCCTGAACTTCATAAGCATAGCATTGATCGATCTGACTCACTATCAATGCAAATCTTGTCATATCTGCTGTAATTATGGCTAGCAAAAGCTGACCTTGACCTGGGCAAACCGGAGAACTTTACTATGTGGCCAAAATGGCAGGTGGTGAACGGGCAGCCATGATACTACAGATGGTTCCATCCTGTAATCAGTATTATTGTGGACCAACCTTCTCAGCATTAATTATGTTAGGGTCATCACTGATGGAATATAGATTGTAAATAATGCTACCCATGACCAATAAGTACTCAATCACACGCTGAAAATAGGCTTGAACAATTTTATTAACTCAAAAACAGAATGGAAAAAAAAATCAGTTGCTACAGGCAACTTAGCAAGAAATAGTAATAAAAGAATAAACAAAGTCAAAAAGCTACAACTCCAAGGCAGCTTAGCAAGAAATAGCAATAAAAGAATAAACAAAGTCAAAAAGTTACAACTCCAAGGAGTAAGTAAAAAACTTTAACACAGCACTCCAAGTGGTGGACATAAACTCAGTGGTTGGCACCATTCATTTGCCACCACACTCTCACTCATCTTGCGCCACAACTGCATCTCTGGAGGGCATGAACAGAGCTAAAGTGTGTGATCACAACAGTCGACATGTGTAGTGATCACTGCAGGACAAGCACTAGTTTTCCTGTATGCACTAAATCAAAGTCACAGAGTTACATACCTTGACAAAATCAAATTAGGTCAACTTTAGAGAACTTCCTTAAAAGATATAGACATTCTTCAGATTTCTTGTGGTCCTTTTTGAATAGAGGAAGGTTAAAACGAACATTTGAGATGGGTAACATAACCATATCTTTCCTCACTTTGAAAGGGAATGTGAAAAACTACAAAATCTGTCCCAAGGCAACCTCAGTCTTCACTACCAACTTCCTTCATATTGTAAAATGCACAGTTTTACATTTCTGAACATTTAAAGCAAGTGGCCAATCTTTGCACCTATTTGAAATCATATCAACATCTGACTGAATATTTATGTAGATTCTTTCAGACAGTACTTCATTATAGATAACTGTATCATCTACAAAAAGTGTTAGGCTAATATTAACATTGTCTGCAAGGTCATTGATATACAATATGAACAGCAAGGGTCCCAACACAGTACCTGGGGCACACCTGAAGCCACTGCAACTGCTGACGATGGCAGCACAGTGTTTTGTTGACGGGATCTACAACAGATTATCGTTAGAAGAATGGCTAACTCAGCTGCAAATTCAGTATAGAATCTGATAGGGATTCCATAACACCCAGGAACTTCGTACAATTTTAAAAATTTCAGCTGTTTCTGAACATCACTAACATTAATACAAATTTTACTCATAATTTCAGTGCTACAAGGATTAAATTGGGGCATTTCTCCTCAGTTTTTCTTTGTAAAGGAACATTTGTACTTTTGCTTTGATACCCTCAGCTTCCAATTCCTGTCTCATTTGCTAGGGACTAGACACTAACTTTGGGGCCACTAACAGCCTTTATGTACACTCACAATTTCTTTGGGGTTTGAAAAGATCTTTTGCCAGTATTCTGCTATGATAGTCATTGAATGCTTCATGTATTGCTCTCTTGACAGCTAAACATGTTTCATTCACCATCTCTCTCTCTCTCTCTCTCTCTACAAACACACACACACACACACACACACACACACACACACCACACACACACACACACACAGTTCTGCACCTATTATTCAGTGCTTTCAATTATATTAGCAGAAAGTGGCATGCTTTTTAGCTTTCTTGTCTCCTCCTTAGATAGCATAATTTCAGCCACATCCAGGGCTGTTGGCAAAATAATATTCTTAGCACCTGTATGCCGCATCCCTGCTTTAGCGACTCAGTAGCTAGCTGATAATGCTTTTACGTTGACACTGGATACTTAAAATCAGATAAAAATGTTGTTAAACCACAGAAACAAATAAATAATCAGTAATCACAGCGACTACCTTACACAGTGCATTTCATCTCTCAATAAGAATAGTATTAATAAAGAGAATATTAAATTCACTGGCTTTGAAATAACTGGTGTAGTTTCATTACAGCGCTGAGAGGTTGCCACAGTTTTTTTTTTACATGGAGAGGGACTTCATATTAAAAAAGTTGAAAAGCACTGCCTTGGATACCAGATATAGTGTTTTTTTTTTTTTTTTTTTTTTTTTTTTTTTTTTTTTGACTGTTCCTTTGCAATACTGTTTAATGTGGTATTCACCACAGCCTCTAATTTCTATTACATTACAAATAGATCTGATACTGCAGAGTTTTGTTGAACTTTATTGGTTAGGAGCAGGTGTACTTGCACATCTCTTTCAATGGCAGCTGCATCTGTAATTTTGATGGTCGGCTCTGCCATATTGCTGTCTTCTACATTTTCCTGATTTTTTACATCATCTAAGTGGTCCATATTCTCTAACTTGCAAATTTTCGTTCATAAAATAGGTAATGTTTTCAATAAATAGTATTATTCCCTTTATTTTGATTTATGCAATTAACAACACTTAAATTTTTCCTGAACTGTCAAGAAGGGGCAAACAACATTTACAGGACAAGCCAAGATTTTAACTGCACAGAATGCAATAGTGGCCATCTTAATCCCACAGTCCCTGGAAACTCAACAATTACTGTAATTAAAATTGTAAAAATTATAAATTAAAACATTTATGATGGGATATGATACACCCACTGCAGAACCTTAAGATTAATGACATCCAATAGCAAGAGATAGAACAAGAAAGTCTTACTTTGTATCTTATGCGATCACCTGAGTAATTTCATAATATAATTCTCCTTCTCTTCAAATAAATGCACATTTACATTCCTTATTTTATTTCTTCCTTCCCTCTCTCATATCCTTTTCCTTACTTACATATCCTTTCCTGCTCCGACATATTACAAGCAGTAAAAAGATTATTTGTAGTTCTTGTGCACACATGAATGCCAGTATTTTCTCAAGAATTTCCAATCACAGTCACCAGTTGTAACAAATCTTCTCTTACTAGCAGACAACAGTGAGAGAAATATTTAATTTAATAAAAAATATGCCATGCATGAGTATGAGTTTGCCTTGTGAAAGACATGTTACAAATGTGATGGCACAATGTGCTTAGTAATTTAACACGCATCAGTATTATAATACTGAACCATTGTTGTTTCAGACATTTTTGCCACTGCCTGTTATATTCTTTTGCTGTGTTAAGCCCAATGGTTACTGAGAATCATCACTGCTTGAAGACTCATTGACCTTAGAAGTAGTGCTGTAACTTCCACATAAAAAGCAATAATGAATATTCGATTGGGGTTCATAAAAACAGATCTGCAGCTTTGACTTGTGGAGAATAAAATACTTAAACATGATGACACAATAAGTAATTGGTTGCCTTGTCTTCAAACAATGTGAACACAGTGTCCCAACACACATATATGAAACAAATAAATTTATTAAATAAATTCAATTTTGTGACACCAGTTCATAAAATAAATGGCAGACACTGATATTTATGAATGAAAGTATTATTATTTTATAAAAAAACACAGTGTGGGATTTTGGCAAACTATCTCTTACTGCTGTGAAGGCTAAAACAGAAGTAAAACATTAGAGGAGGAAGTCTGTACTTCCCTCAAAAAACATTTGTTTATTTTAGAGAAATTAATTTAGTTTTCTTACAGACGTCTCTTTTCACATTCCACATAGAATATCTCTGAAGTTTCATTAACATCTGTTAATTAGTAATTGACATTACCCATTATTCGTAGCATAATAACCACTAATGCACAGGAATTTCTTCGGTTAGCAAAAAATCTTTTTATAAGTTACTTTTTAAAATATGAAATGAGTCAAGTTATACATTAACAAAACACAATCAAATCATATAAATTTAATCAGTTCATGGTATTAACAAAAAGCTATGACTGTAGGGGTAAATATAATTTGTGCTTATGGCAGCTAAGTGTAACCTAATACATTAGAAGGAAAGCAATTACTCAGAAAAAACCTATACAGTTATATTAAACAGCTGACATTTTTCTTCTATTGGAAGTTGAATGTTTTCTTAATTAAACCGGTATCTTTGAAATAACAAAAATTAGCTTCATCTGCAACAAAAGAGGCATTTACAACACATAATTACTAATCAAGCTGGTTTACAATGAATGCTACTACTTCCATGTATCTCACAGGAATGTTCAAGTCTTTAATTGAAATTATTTATTTATTTATTTATTGTTCCATGGGACCAAATTAAGGAGAAGTCTCCATGGTCATGGAATGAGTCAATACATGAAATTGTAACACGATAGTAGAAACAGATAAAATGAAATATAAGAAACATATTCAGGCATTTATTTATTTATTTATTTATTTATTTATTTATTTCTTGTTCCGTAGATCCAGTTAGTGAGTCAATCACAAGGATATGGAACGTGTCAAATTGTACAGGTTTCAATTTAAACTTACAATAAATACAAGGGCAATTCAATGGCAAATTGTACATAGTTTAAGTAAGACATACTATAAATACAGTAACAGATACAATGTCAGCTAGATAACATAACTACCATTTGACAGAAAAAGGAGTTTCAAATAAAAATTAAAGATAAGAGCACAAAGTTAAATCAGATATTAGGCCTACAAGAGTAAATACATGTACAGCCAATCTGTTGTTACAAAAAGTGCGCTAATGCCCAAATGCACAATAAAATCAATTGAACTACTTCTAGACACAATAAGTTTAGTGATGGTATACATTTTCTTTCAAGTATTCATCCACAGTATAATAAGATTTCTCTGTCAGGTAATCTTTGAGAACTTGTTTAAATTTTGGCAGTTCTGTATGAACACATTTGATATGTAGTGGTAGAGCATTGAACAGCTTAATGCTGGAGTAGTAAACTCCTTTTTGTACCAGAGTGAGACGTTTCATTTCTAAATGTAGATTGTTTTTGTTTCTGGTGTTATAACCATGGAATTTACTGTTGTCTTGGTAGATGGAATAATTTTTGCACACAAAGGTCAGCAAGGAAAAAATATACTGTGAGGCAGTTGTTAGGATACCTATCTTCCGAAACAAGTGCCTGCAAGAGTGTCTTTGATGGACCCCACACATTATTCTGATTGCTTTTTTTTGGATGGTGAAAATTCTTTTTGCAAGTGGTTGGTTCCCCCAAAATATGATAGCATATGACATCAATGAGTGGAAGTAGCCAAAGTAGGCAACCTTAATAGTGTCAACTTCAGCCACTGAAGAAATTACCCGTAATGCAAATGTTGCCGAGCTAAGTTTTTTACATAGATGAAGAATGTGAACTGACCAATTACATTTACTGTCTATGTAAGCACCCAGGAATTTTGTGTCTTCAACTTTCTGTATTGGTTGATCTCTACATTTTATGTTAATTTCATCGGGATTACTTTGTGATGTATGGAACCTCATATAATGAGTTTTATCTGCATTGAGCGAGAGACCATTTGAGGAGAACCAATTTAAGATGTCATTAAAAACAGTATTTGTAGTTTTTTCAAGATCATGATCAATCAAATGGTCAATTAGAATTGTGGTATCATCGGCAAACAGGGTAAATTTGCTGTTTGTCTCAGAACAAAGAGGAAGATCATTAATAAAGATGAGGAAAAGCAGTGGGCCCAAAACGGAGCCTTGAGGCACACCACACGTTATCGTGCCCCATTCAGACGAGGCAGGTTCTCCAGAAGAGCCATTTAGCATTACAGTCTGCTTCCGATCATGTAGATATGATTGTAGCCACAAGCCAACAGTACCACCTAAACCATAGTATTCTGCCTTTTTCCAAAGAATTTGGTGGTTTACACAGTCAAAGGCTTTCGTAAGATCACAAAAAATACCCACTGGAGACATTTTTTTGTTAATGGCTTCCAAAACTTGGTTGCTGAAAGAGAATATTGCCTGTTCAGTACAAAGACCGGCACGAAACCCAAACTGATTTTTGCTTAAGATACTGTGGAAGTTGAGATGGTCTACAATCCTCCTGTGCATGAGTTTTTCTAGAATTTTCGAGAAGGTAGTTAATAGGGATATTGGGCGATAGTTTGTAACAATGCTTTTATCCCCTTTTTTAAAGAGAGGAATCACTACAGCCAACTTAAGTCTGTCAGGGACAATCCCATCTTGTAGGGATGCATTGTATATGTTGCATAAGACGGGACTAACAAATTTATAACAGTGTTTCAGTATTTTACTAGAAATATTGTCCACACCAGCAGAATTTTTATTTTTTAATGATCTAATTACTCTTATGACTTCGCTTACAGTAACTGGAGGTAAGGATAACTGTGGGATTCTGTTGCTAATAGCTTTCTGTAGGAGGGACAATGATTCTTCCATAGAACCATTACAGCCTGTCTTCTCTGCTGCTCTCAAAAAATGGTTATTAAATATTTCTGCAACCAACTCAGGTTTCTTTATGATACTGTCCCCTGTATTAATCTCTACCTGAGACATGTTCCCTGTTGTCCTGCCAGTTTCCCTCTTTATTACATTCCATATAGTTTTAATTTTATTTTCTGAGCTTTCAATTTCTGATTTTATGCACATACTTTTAGATTTATTTATAACCTTCTTGAGAATGCTACAGTAAAGTTTGTAGTGTTGTTGTTTCTTTGGATCATTACAAGTCCTGAGAGAACTGTATAACATCCTCTTTGTTCTACACGATGTTATTATCCCTGTAGTGATCCAAGACTTCTTGGCATTGCCTATATGACTATTTCTAACTACTTTTTTGGGAAAGATGGACTCAAATACAGACAAGAATTCATTTAAAAATGAATTGTACTTTTTGTTTACATCTGTTTCCCTATAAACTCGGCTCCAGTCTATCTCTTTTAGGCTATCATTGAATTTTTTAAGGCCCTGTTCATTTATTATCCTAAAAGATTTCCAAGAATGCTTGGAACTGTTGCATACACTGATGTAATTGAGCCTAAGCAATTGACCACCATGATCAGAAAGGCCAAGGATTGGATGTACAGTGATCTCATTGCATTTAGACTTATCTATAAATATATTATCTATCAGACTTTTACTGTTAACAGTAATCCTAGTTGGGAAATCTACTATTGCCATCAGATTATAAGACTCCATTAAATGTACTAAATCAGCTTTACTATTGCTCTCATTTAGGAAATCAACATTAAAGTCACCAGTAATTATCAAGTTCTTGGACTTTGAGTACAGTATGGATAATAAAGAATCTAAGTGCTTAAGAAATACATTCAAATTCCCTGAGGGAGATCTATACAGTGCTAACACTACAGCTGTGAAGTCATTTACAGTAATCTCAACACCACATACTTCAATTTGTTGCTCTATACAATAGCTCTTTAAATCTAATGCATTGTAAGATATGTTGTTTTTTACATAAATTACCACTCCACCTTTTTCCATGATGGTTCTAGAGTAATGCGTTGCCTGACAGTAACCACTTAGCTGTAACCTTTCAATATCCTTCACATGATGTTCACTAAAACATAATACATCAGTATCTTTTATTCCTTGTGGTTCCTCTAACAGAACAGTAATGTCATTTACTTTATTACCAAGTCCTCCCACATTTTGGTGAAAAATCGTCATTTCTTTGGAATTAGAGACAGATCTAAACTTTTGCCTAAAAAATTATCGGTAGCTACAGACACAGTACGTTCATTACTAACAATTTCCTGAAACATTTGAGTTTGAAACCGAGTCTGACTTGATGGTTGGAGCCATTCAAGTGCGATTGGTTCCAACTTTGGGGTACATTTGTGAACTTCTTCCAATATTTTTGTTTTTATGAGGGTACCTAATGCTTTTTTTCCTGATCTGTTCAGGTGCATACCGTGTCTTGTAAATAATTCTCGTCCAAAACTGCTTACATCTACAACACAAGTATTTTTAAAATGCTTACACAACTTTGCTAACTTAGAGTTCGTTTGTGAGATAGCCTCATTTACACAAGACTGTGGAATTAAGTCATGTCTCTTCGGAATGTTCACAACAAATACCTTAGACTGATGAAGCGCCGATATTTTCTTCCTGAGCGACTGTATGGCATCATTCCCTTCGTTGCAGGCAACGTTATTTGAGCCACCTATTAAGATCACACACTCGTTTTTTACTTTTTCAGGATCACACCCCGCTACAACTTCTTGAAGTTTAGCACCTGGCTTCACAATTCCACAAACATCGGCAGCATTAAAACTGCTTTTCACTATATCAGCCATGCCTCTACCATGACTATCAGCGAAAATGTGAAAACGATTTGTTGATGTTTCACTCACAGCAGACTGGATCACACCACTGCCACTTTCATTGCTGTTAACTGAACGTTGTGGCTTTGGAAGATCAAACCTAACCTTTTTCCGATAGTTTATCGGCACACTCTTCTTACGATTGCTTTCACTTTCAGTGAGACTATTACTAGAACAAAGTACATCAAAATTGTTTACATTCTCGAACCTCGAAACATTTGCTGTACACGAATTTTTAGTGCCGATTGTTTGACGCTTGTTGTGTACTACCTTCCATTCTGATGATTTATCAGCGTCATTTTGCATTTGCACCAATGTAGCCATGTTCTCGCGAAAGTTTTTGTCCTTCTGTCTGTCTTGAAGCAATGGATCCATGTTTCGCTTCGACTTCAGTTCCATATTTTCGGACTTCAGGCTGTCGATTTCTATTCTTAGACTGCTGATTACACATTGTAAACTAGCAATACGCTCATTATACTTTAATAATTCACTTTTGCAACTTACACACGAATTTTTAACGGCTTCACTGTAACTTATTTTAGGAGTAAAATCGCGGATATCTACACACGCCGCCATCTTGGTCAGTCCGAACAAGTCATAAGTTTAAATAAAGAAAATCAGCAATGTAACACTGGAATTTGCTTAATTTTTCAGCTCTTCCAGGAACTCCTCGACAGAATAGAAGGAGTGAGCCATGAGGAAACTCTTCAGTTTAGACTTTCAAGTCCAGGTACACTAGAAACTCCACTACCACCTCTAACTATGGCAACAGTGAACCATCCATTTCCATGTGAGAATGTGTCGTTTATATCCAAGCTAAAATTAAGTGAACATCCAAGAAATACACAAGGTCCATCGACGAGGGGGTGGGCTGCACCACTCTTGACTGGAGTGCGATTTTTCTTGTCTCCTAATGTAGTAGTAAGTTCGATGTTTTCTATATTTTTATAGACTGTTGTGCGACGACGAGGTCGTCGGTATCTCCTGTAAGGCAGATGTGTTTGGCACGCCGCCAACACCAAGCGATAAGTGTGTTTACCTAACAAAACTGTTGCATCCTTGAGCCTCCGGTTCTAGATGTACCCTTGTCCGGTTAGTGGCTGAAGCTACAGATCTTTATTTATGAAAATATACAGTACAATCACCAACAAATTTTACATATTCACATACACCTTTAACTTTTATCCAAATAAATACAGATTCATTAGGATTGAGTTTTCTTTTGTTACGCATATACAATACAAGTGGAGACGTAGACTCATAAGCTGATTTACCAAAATCTTTATTAGCAATTTCAAACATATGATAGGTACGACAGGCAACTACATCTCTATCATTAAAACTTTCAAGTACAGGTACACTAGAAACTCCACTACCACCTCTAACTATGGCAACAGTGAACCATTCATTTCCATGAGAGAATGTGTTGTTTATATTCAAGCTAAAATTAAGTGAACATCCAAGAAATACGCAAGGTCCATCGACGAGGGCGTGAGCTGCAACACTGTTGACTGGAATGCGATTTTTCTTGTCTCCTGATGTTGTAGTAAGTTCGATGTTTTCCATATTTTTATAGACTGTTGTGCGACGACGAGGTCGGTATCTCCTGTAAGGCATGTTGGCCGACCTCGTCGTCGCACAACAGTCTATAAAAATATAGAAAACATCGAACTTACTACAACATCAGGAGACAAGAAAAATTGTATTCCAGTAAAGAGTGTTGGAGCCCACACCCTCGTCGATGGACCTTGTGTATTTCTTGGAATGAAAGTCTATAAAAATATAGAAAACATCGAACTTACTACAACAACAGGAGACAAGAAAAATCGCATTCCAGTCAACAGTGTTGCAGCCCACGCCCTCGTTGATGGACCTTGTGTATTTCTTGGATGTTCACTTAATTTTAGCTTGGATATAAACGACACATTCTCACATGGAAATGGATAGTTCACTGTTGCCATAGTTAGAGGTGGTAGTGGAGTTTCTAGTGTACCTGGACTTGAAAGTTTTAATGATAGAGATGTAGTGGAAGTGTTTGGGCTACTGCTAAGATTTTTGAGTTCTTGAGGTAGGTTATTGAAAATGGATGCAGCAGAATACCGCTCTCCTTTCTGCACAAGAGTCACGGAAGTGCATTCAACATGCAGATTTGATTTCTGCCTAGTATTAACTGAGTGAAAGCTGCTAACTCTTGGGAATAAGCTAATATTGCTAACAACAAATGACATTAAAGAAAACATATACTGTGAGGGCAATGTCAGAATTCCCAGACTATTGAGTAGGGGTCGACAAGAGGTTCTCAAACTTACACCACATATATCTCAAACAGCCCATTTTTGAGCCAAAAATACCCTTTTTGAATCAGAAAAACTACCCCAAAAAATAATACCGTACGACATAAGCGTATGAAGATATGCAAAGTAGACTACTTTTCGTGTTGAAGTGTCACTTATTTCAGATACTGTTCAAATGGTAAATAAAGCAGCATTTAGTTTCTGAACAAGATCCTGAACACGAGCTTTCCACAACAGCTTACTATCTATCTGAACGCCTAGGAACTTGAACTGTTCCGTCTCGCTTATAATATACTCATCAAAATATCGGTTCTTGTTGAATTGTGAGTTAGAAACTGTAAAAACTGAGTCTTACTGTGATTTAGCATCAAATTATTTTCCACAAGCCACGAACTCATTTCATGAACTACATTATTTGATACTGTTTCATTATTACACTCAAGATCCTTTACTACCAAGCTGGTGTCATCAGCAAACAGAAATATTTTTGAATCACCTGTAATACTAGAAGGCATATCATTTATATAAATAAGAAACAGCAATGGCCCCAGCACCAACCCTTGGGGAACGCCCCACTTTACAGTGCCCCACTGGGACTGAACATGACTACCACTCTCAATATTGCAGAGAATTACCTTCTGCTTTCTGTTCTTAAAGCAAGAGGCGAACCAATTGTAAGCTACTGCCCTTACTCCATAATGGTCCAACTTCTGCAGTAATATTTTGTGGTCAACACAGTCAAAAGCCTTTGTTAAATCAAAGAAAACACCTAGCATTCACAACCTTTTATTTAATCCATCCAAAACCTCACAGAGAAAAGAGAATATAGCATTTTCAGTTGTTAAACCATTTCTAAAACCAAACTGTACATTTGACAGCAAATTATGTGAATTTAAATGCTCCAGTAACCTTGTATATACAACCTTCTTGATAACTTTAGCAAACACCAATGGCATGGAAATAGGTCTAAAATTGTCAACATTATCCCTGTCTCCCTTTTTATAAAGTGGCTTCACTACCGAGCACTTTAATCGGACAGGAAACCGACCACTCCTTAAGGAAAAGTGACAGATATGGCTAGGTACAGGGCTAACATACATAGAACAATCTTCAGTATTCTGCTAGATACCCTGTCATATCCATGAGAGTTCTTGGTCTTTAGTGATTTAATTATTAACTCAATCTCCCTCATGTCAGTATCATGGAGGAGCATTTCAGGTAACAGTCTCGGAACACTTTTTCTAAGAGTGCTATATGATTCCCTGTTGGGACTAGGTTTCTATTTAGTTCACCTGCTATATTCAGAAAGTGATTATTAAATACTGTACATATATGTGACTTATTCCCACTACGCACTGATTCTATATCCTTGACCTGTGTCTGCAGACCAGCCACTTCCTTTACAACTGACCATATGGTTTTAACTTTATCCTGAGACCTAACTATTCTATCTGCATACCAAATACTTTTTTGCCTTCCTAATAACATTTTTAAGCACCTTACAGTACTCTTTGTAATGGGCTGCTGCATTTGGATTTTGACTGTTTCTAACGTTTTGATATAATTGCCACTTTGTTCTACAAGATATTCTTATCCCTCTAGTCAGCCACCCAGGCTGCCTGTTCGTGCTAGTACCCTGTTTAGAACATTCAAACGGAAAGCAACTTTCAAAGAGCACGAGAAAAGTCTTGAGGAAAGCATTATATTTATCGTCTACTGTATCAGCACTATAAACATCTTGCCACTCTTGTTCCTTGATAAGGTTTACAAAGGTCTCTACAGCAACTGGATCAGTTTTCCTAAACAGTTGATAACTATACTTAACATGCATTGCAGCACAAAAATCTTTTAGAGTTAAAATTTTTGCATCATCATCTGAAAGGTCATTCACCTTTTAACTAACAGAATGCCCTTCTAGTAATGAGGAATGAACAAAAATGTTGTGTATGGTTGTTCTACTGTTCCCTTGCAACCTTGTTGGAAAGAATACAGTTTGCATAAGATTATATGAATTAAGGAGGTCTACCAGCATCCTTTTCCTTGCACAATTAATATTCAAGTCATCACATATAACTAACTTTTTGTATTTCCTATAAAGTGAACCAAGAACCTCCTCTAGCTTTAGCAAAAATGTTGTGAAATCGGAGTCTGGGGATCTATAAATAACAACAGTTAGAAGTTTAGCTCCACTAAATTTAACCACACCTGCACAACATTCAAACACCTTTTCTGTGCAGTACTTTGAAACATCAATTGACTCAAATAGGATGCTGTTTTTCACATACATGGCTACTCCCCCACACCGCAAAGACTTCCTAGAAAAGCTGCCAGACAACCTGTATCCTGGTAAAGGAAGCCTCTGAATTTTCTCCTTATTTAAGAAGTGTTCAGATACACCAATAATTTCAGAGTCAACATCTATAAGCAGTTCACTAACTTTATCTCTAATACCTTGTATATTTTGATGAAATATACTAATTCCCTCATTACTCAGATACCTAAGCTTTGTCGAAAATGGTTCCTTTGTTAGAGAGACTTCCCTTAAGCAGGAGTACCTATCAGCTGACTTCAATCTAAAAAAGGTGCAGCTCTAACACCCACTACTATCAGTATTTGTACAAGGAGCAGCTGATGAGGAACGTTTTCAATTTTCTTTTGAGTATATTTGAGACAATATTTGAGCAAGAGCCTGTACAACCAGACTGAACCACACACATGGTATAGATAAAACATTTTTGCATGTGTTATACTGTGACTGCATGTAAAGCATGGTTCAACAAAAAAATACACTAAGGAATAAATAGACTGGGCAGAGAGCAAACAAATTCCTACATCTTTACAAAAACCTCTGCAAGATATAGAGTCATATATTGCACACATTATTCCCGATACCCACTTCTGTGTAATTGACATTTCATTTATCCTTGGCACAATTCCCCATAAGTCAAATCTGCAAGACAAGTTGTAATGCAGATGCTAAATGTAATTTGTTACAGACTATACATCCCTAATAATGTGAAATCTTCTTAGGAGTTGTACAGTTTTAATATAGTGTGTGTTGGTAGTGTTTTCAATGTCTGTTAAAGTGAACCTCTTGTTTTTGGCTATTTATTAGTGCATGCATTGTTTGCTGCCACTGTATGAATTGATCATTGGATATGGTGGCCAATAATTTCAATGTTTCATCATGTTTTCAACAGCTGTTATCAGGGGACTCAATTTCATTTGTATTGCTGTCTTTGTTTCTTTCCTGTTTAATAATGTTCCAAATTGATTTTGCTTTATTCCCAGAATGTTTTATTTTTTAATTTTCTCTGTGTGTTTGATATTGGGGATTTAACTCTTGACAACTCTGAATTATTTAGAGCCCTCTGTTCATGGCACAAAATACTTTAATCCTATGAGTTCTCCAATCTTTGCCTTTGCTTCTGTTCAGCTTTATCTATGTTTGTTACTGGGGAAATGACACTCACAGTGCTGTAGAAATGATTTTAAGGAAGAGTCCAATATTTCCATCCATGCAGTCTGCTTTACAAATATCTTCCAGAATTCTTCCTACAGTTTTTCTCTGAACACTGTGATTAAGTCATTACAGTGCAACACAGTAACAGTATTTTTAGTTTTTTTATTGATTAGGAACTCAGATGTGACATTCCCATTACCAGGCTTTCATATGTTATTGATTTTTTACATAACTTGAGAGACCACAATGCAAAAACACAACTAGTGTATACCTATCACACCTTCTTCCATTACAAACTGTCTTATAGTATTCTTCTATGATGTAGTTTCACTGGCTCAAAAATTGTCTATTAATGGCATACAAAACTATCAGATTCATTTCTGGAATTGCCTAGGAGATCATGCATGCAGTATCTTAAAGTGGTTAATTTTATGACTGTTTGCTGTTAAGTTTATATTAGCCTTGGCTTGTTCATGTTAGCGAAAAACTAAGTAACAACTCTTCAAGAATATCATTACATTACCACAATAGAAGTAATGGGTCTCTGATTGATGTGACAACTGTTAAGCTGGCAAACTTCACAATATTTAGTAACACTTTGGCTTTGCTGCCTTTAATGAACTGTCCAAAAGCGCCTACTAATTGTCTGCAAGTAAAGTACAAAAACACATTGTTAAAATACATTCAACATTAGGAATACTATACAATGAACAACAATTTTGGGAAGATTTAATACATGACCTGGAATTTTTAATGGTGCACTGTGTCCTATGGTATACTGCAATAATGTACAGTATCATTTACTTTGATGTGTTCATCTAAAGGTAACATAATGTAAACTGTATGATACAGTGCATTGAAATGCGTAAAATAATAAATTGTTATAGCATAAACTGTAATTTAATGTAAAAAGTGCATTGTGATGTGAGCAGTAATTAATCACTTTTTTAAGCTTTCACATTAGCTTTACCTAATTAAGGTGCTATTTAAGGAAAGACTATCATAATAATTTCTGAACGTATGTATATTTTGGGATGATGCTTATTACATACAAAAATTCCATTCCATAGTATATTGACTTAGCTATTTCATTTATTCCAAGTTTGATGTTTATGTCAATTTTTAAAAGGAAAGCCTTTGAATAATATTGCAACCTTTATTACTTGTTTCCATTATTAATTTAATAGTCTTTAACAATGTTTTTACAATTTAATGGCTGCATCATCTAAAATGTGTGGCACCTTCAACACAATGCAGATGGAGCCGGAGTAGAACTCATGAACTCTTGCTTGTACTGTGTAGAAAAACTTGTAGCTAACATTGCACCTGCTGCCTCATGTTAGTACCCATATAGACTGCACATGGAAGGACCTTTGCATTGTGCTACAGCAAGATTGTCTAAAGATGGCGCCGGTAGGATTCTGCGGTGATAGGATGCTCCAAAAACAGTTGAAATTAAATGGTTCTTCATACAGAAAGTGTAAAAAACGTGTAGGGAAAGGAATTTGGTGCATTAAGTACAACTTCTGGTTACATGAAAAGTGTGCAGTCGTGTGCCTGAAACTTATAAATGACAATATTCAGTGGACGTGCCTCGACTGTATGTGATGAAAATGCACAATTAGCATCTGCACTAAGTTCTAAAGATGAAACTATTCGTGTTCTTCAAAGTGATATTGATGCTCTGAAAGCAGAACTGACATTGCTAAAGCAGAAAACATTGCATTGAAACATGAAAAACGTTGTGTATGTGAAAAAACTCCAGTATTAGATGGACCTAATATGGCAAATACATGGAGTGATACAACTGATAAACCACGAAAAATTCAGCCGCCATTAAGGAAGAAAAAGAAACTGAAGATATGGAAGAACCAGACAAACATAAGTGGATCAGTGTAATGTACAAAAGACATTATAATAAGACAGAAATTGAATTCTTTATTATAGGTGGCTGATTGTTGAAAAACAAAGTTATTCCAAACTTAGAGAACAATGTTCGACCAGGAATCAGGATGCATCAACAGCATACACACCTAAATAATGTCTTAAACTCAATAGAGAATTCAACAGATAAGCGTAACAGAAATCCAAAAGGTGTTTTTATCCATGTGGGAAAAAATTCGCTTCGAAACAACAGCAAGGAATAAATTGTAAACCACACAAGGAACCTCATCTGAACAGCCAGAAGACTACTCAAATTCCAAAATAAAAGTGGAATTTTGTACAGGAGATCGGTGAGTGACAGCAATGTGCAGAGAATAAACGACAATATTAAAGAACAGAGCAATAAACTAGGAGTCATTTTAATTGATCCCAACAAATTTCTAAGTGCAAAGTGTCTTGCCAAAGATGGTCTACATCTAATACGGAAGACATTCATAGATACTTGCCAGGTCATAAAAAATGTCTGCTTGTGTCTGTGTATGTGAGGATGGATATGTCTGTGTGTGCGAGTGTATACCTGTCCCTTTTTCCCCCTAAGGTAAGTCTCCCGGGATTGGAATGACTCCTTACCCTCTCCCTTAAAACCCACATTCCTTCGTCTTTCCCTCTTTCCTGATGAAGCAACAGTTTGTTGCGAAAGCTGGAATTTTGTGTGTATGTATGTGTTTGTTTGTGTGTCTATCGACCTGCCAGCACTTTCGTTTGGTAAGTCACATCATCTTTGTTTTTAGCTGCTGCTGCAATGGAGCATTTCCTTTCATGCCGATCACCTGCCACCATACCTAAAACCTCTTTCCTCATTACCTTAGCCAGCTTCATCCTGACCCACAACTTCTTCACTTTTGAAGGCCAGACATACCAACAATTAAAGGGAACAGCCATGGGTACCAGGATGGCCCCCTCGTACGCCAACCTATTCATGGGTCGCTTAGAGGAAGCCTTCTTGGTTAGCCAGGTCTGCCAACCCAAAGTTTGGTACAGATTTATTGATGACATCTTCATGATCTGGACTCACAGTGAAGAAGAACTCCAGAATTTCCTCTCCAACCTCAACTCCTTTGGTTCCATCAGATTCACCTGGTCCTACTCCAAAGCCCATGCCACATTCCTTGACGTTGACCTCCACCTGTCCAATGGCCAACTTCACACGTCCGTCCACATCAAACCCACCAACAAGCAACAGTACCTCCACTATGACAGCTGCCACCCATTCCACATCAAACGGTCCCTTCCCTACAGCCTAGGTCTTCGTGGCAAGCGAATCTGCTCCAGTCCGGAATCCCTGAATCATTACACCAACAACCTGACAACATCTTTCGCATCCCGCAACTACCCTCCCGACCTGGTACTGAAGCAAATAACCAGAGCCACTTCCTCATCCCCTCAAACCCAGAATCCCCCACAGAAGAACCACAAAAGTGCCCCACTTGTGACAGGATACTTTCTGGGACTGGACCAGACTGAATGTGGCTCTCCAGCAGGGATACGACTTCCTCAAATCCTGCCCTGAAATGAGATCCATCCTTCATGAAATCCTCCCCACTCCGCCAAGAGTGTCTTTCCGCCGTCCACCTAACCTTCGTAATCTGTTAGTTCATCCCTATGAAATCCCCAAACCACCTTCCCTACCCTCTGGCTCCTATCCTTGTAACCGCCCCCGGTGCAAAACCTGTCCCATGCACCCTCCCACCACCACCTACTCCAGTCCTGTAACCCGGAAGGTGTACACGATCAAAGGCAGAGCCACGTGTGAAAGCACCCACGTGATTTACCAACTGACCTGCCTACACTGTGATGCATTCTATGTGGGAATGACCAGCAACAAACTGTCCATTCGCATGAATGGACACAGGCAGACAGTGTTTGTTGGTAATGAGGATCACCCTGTGGCTAAACATGCCTTGGTGCACAGCCAGCACATCTTGGCACAGTGTTACACTGTCCGGGTTATCTGGATACTTCCCACCAACACCAACCTATCCGAACTCCGGAGATGGGAACTTGCCCTTCAGTATATCCTCTCTTCTCGTTATCCGCCAGGCCTCAATCTCCACTATACCCCCGCCGGCGAAACATTGCACTTGACAGTTTGCTTTTTGTCTATTTAGGTTGGCTACACTGTAATAGCGATGTTGCAACAGCAGCCTCTGTTCACACAGCAGACGATACAGTTTTCCGTCCCGTCTCGTAAATGCAAGCGATTGAGCAATTACAGTGTATATAAAAACTCGTTTTTAGTTGTACTACAATGACAGGAAGTAAACAACCGTATAACAATACATGTAAAAGCATAACAATGCGCACCCTTTCGATAACGGAGCAAAGAAATACAAAAACAAGCATCTGACGACTGGTACTTTCAAATCAATAATGTACGTAGTTTACAAAATAAATAATAACCGAGAGTGCAATAAATAACCAATATTAGTAATTTTTCACTCACCAATTTACAGCGATAATGGCGCAATTCCATCCAGCTCGCCATCGTCACTGTTGTCCGACTCATCGCCAAAACCGTCTTCATCGTCGTCATCAGCAAGACAAATCATTAATTGTTCATGGTCACTGATAATTCCTTCTATTGTCTGTGCTGCTCGTATAAGCTTCTCGACGTGCTCTACTTTTTTTCTCCATGAGGCTGCATCCACAGTCACAAGAGCTTCACGCAACAGCTTTTCCATCTCTGTTATTGTAAAGGACTTGTTGTTGTTCCTTACATACATTTTTACATCACTCCATATTAACTCAATAGGGTTGAAATGGCAGTGATATGGTGGCAGCCTTATTACAGTATGACCCTGCTCCTTGGCAATTTCGTCTACTACATATGTAGGTGTCGTAGGCTTATTTTCTTTAACAAGAGAATACAACAGAACCTTTGTCATACTCATGTTGTTGTTGTTGTGGTCTTCAGTCCTGAGACTGGTTTGATGCAGCTCTCCATGCTACTCTATCCTGTGCAAGCTTTTTCATCTCCCAGTACCTACTGCAACCTACATCCTTCTGAATCTGCTTAGTGTATTCATCTCTTGGTCTCCCCCTCCGATTTTTACCCTCCACGCTGCCCTCCAATGCTAAATTTGTGATCCCTTGATGCCTCAGGACATGTCCTACCAACCGATCCCTTCTTCTAGTCAAGTTGTGCCACAAACTTCTCTTCTCCCCAATCCTATTCAGTACCTCCTCATTAGTTACGTGATCTACCCACCTTATCTTCAGCATTCTTCTGTAGCACCACATTTCGAAAGCTTCTATTCTCTTCTTGTCCAAACTATTTATCGTCCATGTTTCACTTCCATACATGGCTACACTCCATACAAATACTTTCAGAAATGACTTCCTGACACTTAAATCTATACTCGATGTTAACAAATTTCTCTTCTTCAGAAACAATTTCCTTGCCATTGCCAGCCTACATTTTATGTCCTCTCTACTTCGACCATCATCAGTTATTTTGCTCCCCAAATAGCAAAACTCCTTTACTACTTTAAGTGTCTCATTTCCTAATCTAATTCCCTCAGCATCACCCGACTTAATTAGACTACATTCCATTATCCTTGTTTTGCTTTTGTTGATGTTCATCTTATATCCTCCTTTCAAGACACTGTCCATTCCATTCAACTGCTCTTCCAAGTCCTTTGCTGTCTCTGACAGAATTACAATGTCATCGGCGAACCTCAAAGTTTTTATTTCTTCTCCATGAATTTTAATACCTACTCTGAATTTTTCTTTTGTTTCCTTTACTGCTTGCTCAATATACAGATTGAACAACATCGGGGAGAGGCTACAACCCTGTCTTACTCCCTTCCCAACCAATGCTTCCCTTTCATCTCCCTCGACTCTTATAACTGCCATCTGGTTTCTGTACAAATTGTAAATAGCCTTTCGCTCCCTGTATTTTACCCCTGCCACCTTCAGAATTTGAAAGAGAGTATTCCAGTCAACATTGTCAAAAGCTTTCTCTAAGTCTACAAATGCTAGGAACGTAGGTTTGCCTTTCCTTAATCTTTCTTCTAATATAAGTCGTAAGGTCAGTATTGCCTCACGTGTTCCAGTGTTTCTACGGAATCCAAACTGATCTTCCCCGAAGTTGGCTTCTACTAGTTTTTCCATTCGTCTGTAAAGAATTCGTGTTAGTATTTTGCAGCTGTGACTTATTAAACTGATAGTTCGGTAATTTTCACATCTGTCAACACCTGCTTTCTTTGGGATTGGAATTATTATATTCTTCTTGAAGTCTGAGGGATTTCGCCTGTTTCATACATCTTGCTCACCAGATGGTAGAGTTTTGTCAGGACTGGCTCTCCCACGGCCGTCAGTAGTTCCAATGGAATATTGTCTACTCCGGGGGCCTTGTTTCGACTCAGGTCTTTCAGTGCTCTGTCAAACTCTTCACGCAGTATCGTATCTCCCATTTCATCTTCATGTACATCCTCTTCCATTTCCATAATATTGTCCTCAAGTACATCGCCCTTGTATAGACCCTCTATATACTCCTTCCACCTTTCTGCTTTCCCTTCTTTGCTTAGAACTGGGTTTCCATCTGAGCTCTTGATATTCATACAAGTCGTTCTCTTATCTCCAAAGGTCTCTTTAATTTTCCTGTAGGCGGTATCTATCTTACCCCTAGTGAGATAGGCCTCTACATCCTTACATTTGTCCTCTAGCCATCCCTGCTTAGCCATTTTGCACTTCCTGTCGATCTCGTTTTTGAGACGTTTGTATTCCTTTTTGCCTGTTTCACTTACTGCATTTTTATATTTTCTCCTTTCATCAATTAAATTCAATATTTCTTCTGTTACCCAAGGATTTCTACTAGCCCTCGTCTTTTTACCTACTTCATCCTCTGCTGCCTTCACTACTTCATCCCTCAAAGCTATCCATTCTTCTTCTACTGTATTTATTTCCCCCATTCCTGTCAATTGCTCCCTTATGCTCTCCCTGAATCTCTGTACAACCTCTGGTTCTTTTAGTTTATCCAGGTCCCATCTCCTTAAATTCCCACCTTTTTGCAGTTTCTTCAGTTTTAATCTACAGGTCATAACCAATAGATTGTGGTCAGAGTCCACATCTGCCCCTGGAAATGTCTTACAATTTAAAACCTGGTTCCTAAATCTCTGTCTTACCATTATATAATCTATCTGATACCTTTTAGTATCTCCAGGGTTCTTCCATGTATACAACCTTCTTTCATGATTCTTAAACCAAGTGTTAGTTATGATTATGTTGTGCTCCGTGCAAAATTCTACCAGGCGGCTTCCTCTTTCATTTCTGTCCCCCAATCCATATTCACCTACTATGTTTCCTTCTCTCCCTTTTCCTACACTCGAATTCCAGTCACCCATGACTATTAAATTTTCGTCTCCCTTCACAATCTGAATAATTTCTTTTATTTCATCATACATTTCTTCAATTTCTTCGTCATCTGCAGAGCTAGTTGGCATATAAACTTGTACTACTGTAGTAGGTGTGGGCTTCGTATCTATCTTGGCCACAATAATGCGTTCACTATGCTGTTTGTAGTAGCTTACCCGCATTCCTATTTTCCTATTCATTATTAAACCTACTCCTGCATTACCCCTATTTGATTTTGTGTTTATAACCCTATAGTCACCTGACCAGAAGTCTTGTTCCTCCTGCCACCGAACTTCACTAATTCCCACTATATCTAACTTCAACCTATCCATTTCCCTTTTTAAATTTTCTAACCTACCTGCCCGATTAAGGGATCTGACATTCCACGCTCCGATCCGTAGAACGCCAGTTTTCTTTCTCCTGATAATGACATCCTCTTGAGTAGTCCCCGCCCGGAGATCCGAATGGGGGACTATTTTACCTCCAGAATATTTTACCCAAGAGGACGCCATCATCATGTAATCATACAGTAAAGCTGCATGCCCTCGGGAAAAATTACGGCTGTAGTTTCCCCTTGCTTTCAGCCGTTCGCAGTACCAGCACAGCAAGGCCGTTTTGGTTATTGTTACAAGGCCAGATCAGTCAATCATCCAGACTGTTGCCCTTGCAACTACTGAAAAGGCTGCTGCCCCTCTTCAGGAACCACACGTTTGTCTGGCCTCTCAACAGACACCCCTCCGTTGTGGTTGCACCTACGGTACGGCTATCTGTATCGCTGAGGCACGCAAGCCTCCCCACCAATGGCAAGGTCCATGGTTCATTGGGGGGTCATATCCGCTGCAATATTTCGAGCCTGTAACCACTGCACCATAATTTCTTTCCGATCATTTGTGGTTGGGGCTTTGTTCTGTATCACCGAATGATATGGAGCATTGTCCATTACAATTGTTGTAGGGACAGAAAATTGTTTTAAAAGGTTCCTGAACCACTCAACAAATCGTGTGTGATCCATATCTTCATGGTAATCACCAGTCTTTTTCGATCTAAAAACTAAAAGTGCGTCAGGGACAAAACCACTGGAGGAGCCTGCATGAACCACAATTAATCTAGCTCCTCTTCCCGTCGGCTGATGGCCGCTACTGCTGGGTGTGTTATCCGTCCAACATTTACTGACAGCTTCCCCGGCATTAACCCACGTTTCGTCTAGCCAAATTATGGAATGAATGTCTCTGCCCACAAGTTTGTGCAAGAAAATACTACGAGCGGTAACAATATGTGCCCTCTCTAACAGTACTTTGCGTCCGTCTAGCGTTTTGTAACGGAAACCCATATTTTTTAGCACAATTTTTAGTGATGTTTTACCACCCCTGAAGAGTTCACTTTCCTTTAAAGAGATTAATAACTTAGCTACAGTCGGATACTCTTTTCTGCTGTAGTAAGCATAAACATGCCTACGAATTGCATCAGTCTGGAAAGAATCTGAATCTGTGATAGGACTAGGCCGCTTTTTCTTCTTTCCCGGGGTTGATAAAAATGTATTATTTGATTCAGACAGCTCGGAATCATTACGGCTCACTTCAGTATCTTCCAAGTTTTGTAGTAATACTCCCTTACTTACTACAGTTCTTGCACTAATACCAAGAGTTTTCGACGTACGTTCCACCACTTTGTCGGCAGGAACTGATGGCTGTCCATGAATGCTTACGTAGTTTTTCTCCTGCTCGTAAAACTCACGAGTTCTGCGTAATAACTCCAGTGCCTGGCTGTTTAGCGGCACTCCTCGACGCAAAGGATTGTCACTAAGTGAACGAAGTCTTTTCGGTGGCATTTTCCAAGTATGTACACTCACAACGTAACAAAAGTCACAACGATATAGCACACAGTACAACGAAAACACGCGGTAAACAACATACAATTCACGTTGTATACACATTCACTAAACAAAGCCGGCAACGCGGGAACTTTGACGTCACAGCACGTGAGTAACAGCTGTGCTCACTGCGCTGTGATTGGCTGGCGCCCCACGCTGAACACCTAGCGCCTATCGTTCTTCACTTGTTACTCTGTTACGCTGCCAACTTCATGCGCAAACGTCAAGTGCAATGTTTCAGCGGCCCGGGTATAATTTCAAGTTGCCGCCACTCGTACCTCACCTGTCTTTCAACAACTTCTTTGCCTCTACACTTCCGCCTCGACTGACGTCTCTGCCCAAACTCTTTGTCTTTAAATATGTCTGCTTGTGTCTGTATGTGTGGATGGATGTGTGTGTGTGTGTGTGTGTGCGAGTGTATACCTGTCCTTTTTTCCCCCTAAGGTAAGTCTTTCCGCTCCCGGGATTGGAATGACTCCTTACCCTCTCCCTTAAAACCCACTTCCTTTCGTCTTTCCCTCTCCTTCCCTCTTTCCTGATGAGGCAACAGTTTGTTGTGAAAGCTTGAATTTTGTGTGTATGTTTGTGTTTGTTTGTGTGTCTATCAACCTGCCAGCGCTTTCGTTCGGTAAGTCACCTCATCTTTGTTTTTAGGTGTGTATATATATATATATATATATATATATATATATATAAAAACAAAGATGAGGCGACCCACCGAACAAAAGCGCTGGCAGGTCGATAGACACACAAACAAACACAAACACACACACAAAATTCAAGCCCTCGCAACAAACCGCCGCCCCATCAGGAAAGAGGGAAGGAGAGGGGAAGACGAAAGGAAGTGGGTTTTTTCCTTTCGTCTTCCCCTCTCCTTCCCTCTTTCCTGATGGGGCGGCGGTTTGTTGCGAGGGCTTGAATTTTGTGTGTGTGTTTGTGTTTGTTTGTGTGTCTATCGACCTGTCAGCGCTTTTGTTCGGTGGGTCGCCTCATCTTTGTTTTTATATATAATTTTTCCCACGTGGAATGTTTCCTTCCATTATATATATATATATATATATATATATATATATATATATATATATATATATATATATATATATATATATATATATGGATATGGTCAGGGTGTTCCACAAGGCTCCACATTAGGTCCCGGTCCTATTTCTCTTCAAAATTAATGACCTAGCATTAAATATCAGCTCCCCATTGTTCTAATTGTAGATGATACTTCTGTCTTAATTGAAAATCAGGATTAGGAAAAAAATCCCAAATTTGTGATCAGCCCCCTCAGTATCTTAGAAACTTGGTTTCAGCTAAATTAATTGTATCTACATCTACATGATTATTCTGCAATTCACATTTAAGTGCTTGGCAGAGGGTTCATCGAACCACAATCATACTATCTCTCCACTATTCCACTCCCGAACAGCGCTCGGGAAAAACAAACACCTAAACCTTTCTGTTCGAGCTCTGATTTCTCTTATTTTATTTTGATGATCATTCCTACCTATGTAGGTTGGGATCAACAAAATATTTTCACATTCGGAAGAGAAGGTTGGTGACTGAAAGTTCATAAATAGATCTCGACGCGACGAAAAACGTCTTTGCTTTAATGACTTCCATCCCAACTCGCGTATCATATCTGCCACACTCTCTCCCCTATTACATGATAATACAAAATGAGCTGCCCTTTTTTACATCCTTTCGATGTCCTCCATCAATCCCACCTGGTAAGGATCTAAACAATCTACAACTCACATGATGCAGTTCAAAACCAAACAGTCAAAATGTGAGCAATTTAAGACTGTACACAACAATCAAGATATAGAAGAAGCTGACTCAGCCAGATTTTTAGGTTTAAATGTAGATAAAAATTTGAGCTGGCTGGCACACATTGGATACCTAGCAAACAAACTGACAGCTTTGCATTTGTAATGCAAATATTATCAATTGCAACTGACATGGACACACAAAAAGTAGCATATACAAGCTACTTTGAATCCATTATTAGGTATGGTACTGATTTATGGGGTAACTTGACAAACAGTGCAGATACCAAAAATACAGAAAAAATCATTCAAAATATGTGCACTGCAAATCACAAAGAACCATGTCAACCATTATTTAGAAAACTTAAAATATTGACGCTGCCATCCTTATACATGTATGCGATTATAAGATTCTTTTACAGCAGACATGAATTAATTGAGGGAAACCATTTTGTCCATTCACATGATACTAGAAACAAAGAAAATTTTATGCTCCCCACCCATCGCCTCAGACCGTATGCCCTGGGGTCTCAATACATGGGACTGAAAATTTGTAATAAATTAAAAGGGAACAAGTTGATGCAGATGAATTTAGGTTCACTTAAAAGAAAGCTATATGAGGTACTGACACTGAAGTGTTATTATTTGCCGGCCGGAGTGGCCGTGCGGTTCTAGGCGCTTTGTCTCTTAAAGCAATTGAAATGGGGCGGGCCCAAAGAAAGGTGTCTAAATCAAAAATTTTCTCACTGTCCGGAGCCGAGCGACCACTACGGCCACAGGTTCGAATCCTGCCTCGGGCATGGATGTGTGTGATGTCCTTAGGTTAGTTAGGTTTAATTAGTTCTAAGGTCTAGGCAACTGATGACCTCAGAAGTTAAGTCGCATAGTGCTCAGAGCCATTTGAACCCATTTTTTATTACTACTCAGTAGATGAATTCATGCAGGACAAACTGGAAATGTGAGCTGGATACAACGTGCTACATATTCCAAGAAATATCCTTATAGTGTTTTTATTTATTATAGTGCTACTATTTATTAATGTAAAAATCAATGTAACTGTATTATAAATTTTTGACATGTCTCCCATACAAAAACCAAATGGATTGCAAATGTACGTCATGAGATGAATAAAACACAATTCACATAGTTTTCAAATTCTGAGGTATCTGTACCCCATAAATAATAATAATAATAATAATAAATCATTTACTTGTCCATAATAACTTCTGTAGTCATGGACAATAAATATATGAACATTAATACGAGTTTAGAAATAAAGATAAATTATACACAATATTGTTAAAAATCTTTGCTGGAATACAAACATTTAGCAGTTAACAGTTGCTTTAATTTTGTCTTAACACGTTTCCATTTAACAGTTTTATATTACTTGGCAGTTTGTTATAAACAGGTCTTCTAGAAGAAAACAGACTATGATCAGTTGCTCTTTTATTACGAAATTTATGTGGTAATCCTCTTTTTTTCTTGTATTATAATTATGGATTTCACTACTGATCATACCATGTTCCATATTTTCTTTTACAAACAGTGTAGTTCTGAGATTTTACACTGTTAATATGTTACACGTAATGAAGTATCCTGTACAGGAGTGATGTTTACTAATATTAGCTATTATCCTAATTGCTCTTTTCTGTGCTCTGGAAGCCCTATCCATATATACCATTGGTGCCCCACCCCAAATCTTGATGCCACATTGTAGGTGGGAGAGAATGATTCCAAAATAGATTCGTCTTAAGACAGGTGGTGCTATTATGCTAGAAAGGTGTTTTAGCAGGTAGGTCAAAATGCACTAAACATCTGTCACTAAGCAAAACATTTTTCTGTTTCTGAAATGTGTATTGACAGTCTTTAATCCATGCAGAAGGTACATTTTTCACAAAAGGTACATTTTTGCAATGCAAGCAATGCAAAGGAGCCACAATCTGAGCGGCATTTGGCATGAACCAAATGTAGCACATAATCTTGCCTAGTACTGACTGCAGTTCAGACACATTGCAGGGAACAGGCAGGTCATGGATTACAAGCAAACGAGACTGGAGGGGGTGCACACCTTGACTGTTTATCACTAGACCTAAGTATTGTAGTTCAGTTTGAAAAAAGTCACACTTTTCGAGATGACACTTGAGTCCTGCTTCTGATAAAACACACACACACAAAAGAGTACACAAATTGGCAATGTGTTCCTCTGGTGTACGACCAGCGACAACAATATCATCAAGAGAAAGGTTGAACAAAATGGCAGTTTTGCAGTCAGCTCTTCCAAGTAACGTTGAAAAATGGCGGCTGCAGAAGCACTGCCGAAGGGCAAATGCAGATACTTGAACAGTCTTAAGTGAGTATTTACAACAAACAATTTCTGTAATTCTTCATCCAATGGAATTTGCAAGTAGGCGTCACGCAGATCTATCTTAGAAAAGTAACATCCTGCACCAAGCCTGTCCACAAGTTCCTCAGGGCGAGGTAAAGAATAAGTGTCAACTACTGTCTGTGGGTTAACTGTGGACTTGAAGTCAATACAAATGTGAATGCTACCAGAAGGCTTAGGATACAAAACAAGATGACTTGTCCACTGACTAGCTTGAATGGGAGCAATTACAGAATTATTTTGCAATTTTTTCAATTCACTTGCTACTTTGTCTCTTAAAGCAATTGAAATGGGGCGGGCCCAAAGAAAGGTGTCTAAATCAAAAATTTTCTCACTGTCAGTGGATTTCAACAAAGTAAAATTCATTTTCCTAGCATGAGATTTGTAAGTGGCAGGCAAACTGCTCTATCCAAGCACTGGAATTTCCTGTCCGTTGTCAGCAGTGAGGTGCTTGATAGATTCTGAAAGGCGTGATGAGCCAAATTGTTCGTGTGTGGCATGATGAAGCAAAGTTACGTAGGCACCTGTGTTTAATTGAAAGTTCACATGACAGCCAGCAATGTATAATGAGACAAACAGTATGTTAGAATAGTCGCTGCACAGCACTAGGGTGAGAAGGAGGCACAACCATAATCTTCCTTTTGTCAGAACCTGTTGTAGGTTTGGCTCTGAGCACTGTGGGACTTAACTACTGAGGTCATCAGTCTGTTGTAGGTTTGGAAAACACAGTGTTCACTGTATGTGCATGAGCCTGTTTTTCCTCAGAGTGGGAAAAATTGGCATTCTTGTGCTGTTGACATGACGGGCAGTCCTGTCGTTTATGGCGAGCAAGACATCTTGGGCAAGACTTCATTAGGTTCACAGGTCTGTTTACCCGTCTACACGGCTGTCGGCATGGCTGTGTGTGCACTCGTTGTTGTGGCTGCTTGGGGTGATCACGAACAAGGGGCAATTAGACCTGACAAACTTATCAGCCGCTATGGCACCTGAATCATATTGCTCTAAGATTTGCAGTACTTGAGGAAGTGATGCATCAGAGTACTTTAGGATCTGTTCCCGTATTCTACTATCTGGGACATTAAATTTTACTGCATCCCTAATTATTAAATCACTGTGCAAGTTGCCACAACTATTTTTTTTCCTAATTCACACTTCCTAGTCATACCTGTTAATTCTGTGTACCACTGACAGTAAATCTGTTCTGGCTTTTTCTGCAAGTGAAAAAGCTGATATCTGGCTGCAGCTACTTGGACCTGCTGGTCAGAATATTGAGTTAATGCAGCAATTACTTCATCATAGCTGAGTTTGTCAGGAGACACAGTTGGGAATAGTTTTTATATTAACCTGAACACTGGAGACTCTGCAATTGAAAGAAAGTATTATAGCTTTACAGTATCTTCAGCACAACAAACTTGACAATGTGCTTGAAAATGTTTCAGGTATTTGAGTCATTCATCTTCAGTGTCATTAAACAGCCAGAACGGTAGTGTGCTGGACGGCAGCACTTGTTGGGCTGATTTGTTGGTCTACTGCGCAGCCGACATGGCTTGTGCAGCCCAAAGTTGTTGTACTGTTGTCACAAAGGCAGCAATTTGTTGGTTCTGAAACTAAAAAGCTTGTGTTATATCCATTACATTGGCTGTCTACGGCTGAGGCGCGGGGACAGGGGGTGGGCTAGCCCTAGTTTACACAAATGCGTTATAGCAAGCAAAGCCTCTAAAAGATAAATTTGATTAGTTCTGTGGCTCCCCTCCTGGAAAACATGCAAGACCACAACAAAAAATTATAAAAATGATCACCCTGGCAAGCTAAAACACAAGAGAAGCAAGCAAAATCATTGGCCAAGTTAATTAACTTCGATCTGCACAGAGTCAATCCCATCCTCGTCATCACTTTTGTGTCATCCCCCACTGTCAAGTCTTGTACCATGGGAAGCAGAGAAGAGGATGTTGTTTGGTGGCCAGTATCTTCTTTATACAACACAACTGCACACGTGTTAACAGGGTTCTTTATTCATAAGAACAAGAAGCTACTTATCTTCAAGCTAGTCCATGTGTTATGGTACAAACTCTTCCATAATAGTCCATGTTAGCCTCACTGCTGGCGAAGTACAAGTCTTGCTATAAACACTACACTCTCGTAGCCGAGACACAAACTGACAGATGCCAGCTAGAATAGTGAATGAGCTAGTAACTGCAACTGGCTGTAACTGACTCTGTCTGTGACTGGGCTGACTGTCTGTAATTGATCGACCCTCCGGTCTGCAACGGCAATCTAAATACTGGCGGTCGAGAGGGCATTGGTGGCACGTTGCTTGCAAGTGTGTCTTTGGCCTCTCTCCTGACAGGTGCGCTTAATTCAACACCTATTATTGATCTTCTTGCAACTTCTTTGCCGACCGGTGTGCTGGCGACACCTTACACCAGAAAAACTTCACTGTAACTTCTGTTCACTTTATCAACATATGCAACTTCACATGACGCCATCTGTGTTAGAGTACTTTGTACATTTCTGCTCAATGTTGAGCCACATATGATTTTCTTTTGCTACCTGCATCTTTGTTGATCCTGCTCACATTCTACATAATTTCGATATTTGGAATTTCAATGATGGTGATGTTTTCAATGCCCTAGATAAAGTTGCTGACTCCAGTTCAGAAGGGGAAGTTGATGATTCTGGTATTGATCCACATTTCCATGTGGCTGAATGCTCAGGTAAATAATAAGTAAAAGAAAGTAATGGAGTAAAGTGCTTGCAGTATTGTACTGCCTAAACGAATATTCACAAAACAACTCTGGAAATAAAAACTATAATAAAAAATCACACTGAACATGTGCCAGCAAAGTGTGTTCCAATGTTAGTAAAAGACAGAAGTGAAATAGTCCCAAAGATAAACACTCTGGTGTTGTCCATACTGTGAGGTACCTCTTTGTGTGTCCAACTGGTATGTAAAAGGTTTTCTTTGGAATGAAAACATGGATCAGTAAAACATTGTGTTTGTCTGCTAACTACAATATTTACAATAAGATTTTTAAGATTACATAAACCAGGTTTATTCATTTCAAATGAATCATCATACATATTTATTGAATTCACAGTTACCAAGTAATGATTTCTGAAAAATGTGTTCAAAACAGCAATCCAGATGCCTCATATAGAGTGATTGAGGTCAGTCTCAAATGCATTAATATTAGTCATGTTTGTGCAATTACTATTCTTCTTCTTCTCTCAATAAAGGTATCGAGCCCCTGCTTGGTTCTCGTCTCAGTCAGATTCACCTGATGAAAAACTCTCAAGTGACAATGAAGGTCCTCTAATATATACATGAAAAATGCCTGTCCCTCTTAGTTCAGGAGGGGGGTTATGGTATAGGCCAGCTCAACAGGGAGAGATATGAGGAAAGTGGAGGCTAAACTTGATTCTCTGGGTGGACTTTCTTCACCAAAGTCATGTGATGCTTCGACAATAGCTATGAACACAAGCATAAAATGACACTGACTTTATTCCATTCAACTCTGTCACAAAGACTGTTGATGATTATTTCTGTAGACTGCTGAGTATGGGCCATCCTTGTCACAGGCACAGAAGCTTTGAACCAGAAAGGTCAGTACTGTATGCCACTACATCAGACTATGGCAGCTCATTGCATGCAGATACAGATATATATGGGTCATTTTCTTATAAATTGCAAGGCCTAGAAGAAAGGAAAACATGTATTCTCTTCTAGTACTATCACAAATATAATTTTTTCATGATTGCTGCTTAGGTGAACAAATAAGTCATCCAGTAGGGTCCGCCACCATCACATTCCACAAATGTGTCATTAGTGTAGCAAAAGGAGAAGAGGAATTTGAACTAGGCAGGTCTGAAAAGCCATCCCCTCAGAATATTCCGTGTAAAAGTTACCAATTTCAGGACCCGGTCCAGTCCCATCTATTTGCTCACTTAGTTCGCCAGTGCACTTGATGTAAGGGGTGATGAGTAATTATTGAGAGTTGCACTGATTTTAGCACAAACTGAGTATGAAGAAGCATTATAGGGACACTCTCATGACAAGAGATGTTATGTTGAAGCTCTCAAGCAAGTAATCTTTCTGCATTCACATACCTTTAAAGAACTGAGATGAAACTAGCTACATTCTTGATATATGGCTACATTGTCTCATGAGTGGTTTTAAAATTGTAGATTGATGTTAGCCAGTCAATATGTGGATGAGTCAATTGTACTGACTATTGATCAAAGAGGCACCCATTCTTTGTGAGTACTGGAAGGTTTATACATTGTGGTGTGGCTGGTATGTTTGGATACAACACTCACTTGACTTTCTATAAGAGATTTTAATTCTGGAGCATAGTTACAGTTCTTGGTTATCACAGTTGATGATGGGTCTTCCTTGAGCTAATACAATTAACAATATTATGTTCATTACTGACAGAATGGTTAGATACAGTCCTTCCTCAAATTACAAAGTTCTTCACTAGAGAATTTTCATGTAATGATGGAGAAAACTGGAACTTTATAGTACCACCATCAATAAAATCATGTACATGAAAACATGAGAAAATTTTAATACTGATTTTGTATAATCTGATAAAACAAATTCTCTGAAAACTGATATACATGCTTAAAACATTGAGTATGCTGGAAATTTTTCCACTCTGGAGTGTGTTGGTAAAACCACAGCAGGAAATGTATTTGTATGGAGACATATCAGTCCTGTAACTATTTACCTCACAGTGAATTTCCTCTGATCATAGTACAAAATTAGCCATAATATATAACCTAAGAAAAGACAAGGACACAACAATGTTGGAAATGTAATAGAACAGCTAATAAGGGGGAAAAACAGTATTGCAAGGGTTATTGAGTCACTCAAATTTAATATGTATTTATATATATTTCTGTCCATTATTAGTAACTATTTTCCTGCGATAACATGGATGTTCATTAATAAAACATAAAAGGATATGAATGATGGGAAGAGAAAATTATAAGAAACTGTTAAACCCAGCAGAAGTGTACAATTAACATGGTGTTATAAAAGTATTATGTCATGTTGAAATTACCAATGGTGATTATAAAATTCAATCTGCACTAGTAAGAAATTAGTTAAGGAAATAATCATTCAACTTAAAGTCTGCCTAAACAAACAGGCACCACTTTTCATGATTATTTTATAAATATTACACAATGCATAAGTCACTTTATTCCTTTAGAACATGTTACTTAATTTTGATGTTTTAGACCATATTTTGTTACATATAATTACACATAATATGAATGATTTCATTATTTCATCAATATTCATGAATCACATAAAAATTGCTACTATTTAAGGTGTGAACATCTTGGTAGGAAAATGGGTCATAATCTCTACTAAGCGGCACTTACATCTAAACTGCTCAAAATAAACATTTCTATAAACATTTGTGAGCTTACATTCAAGGATGACAGGAAATTAAATAATAAGCTTCATGCAATTAGAATATAACTTTACTGCAGAATAAAAACAAAATAATAAACAAAATAATGCTGTCTTTTTCAATATGCACATCTGTCAAATCAAAACATTCAATCATGTGTTGCTTAACTCTGTGCACTGTAACACGTTTACAGGCTCAGATCTTCATTTGCAGGCCATCCACACACTGACTGAGACACTAGCGCTAAAATCAGTCCTATTCTTCAATGGCAGTCCTCAAACCATCAGGTGTATGAAGAGGGTCCCTAAGAGACGTTCTGTAAGTTATAACTAGTTCTAAACATAATAAATAGTTAACTGATACTGTAGGCCACTCTATTTGGTTAATCCTGCCACTTGAAGGAAGGTACTCATGAGGTAGGCATGGCGTGCTTGTGCATTATAATCTTGAAAGAAAACTCATTGCCAAAATATTAACTATGTAGTGTAGGGCAAGTCCTTGGAGAATTCTCTGCACAGCTCACAGATTTCAGCCAACAGCAACAAGATGCATTGTACCTCTGTACACATAGAAATATTTGTGTACATAGACATTTTAGTTGCCCAAAAAAAGGCAGTGCATATTTATTTTGCATTCCCTTGGGGTATGTATGAACCATAATTTGTAGGTAATGATCTTTGTCACAAAGTGATAATGCATACACAGTCTATGCTTTATCACTCTGACAAACCAAACAGTGGGACATGATCATCTTCAATTTGGATACTAAATAACCTGTGTGACCTGAATTCTCTCCTCCTTCATACAGATCCTTATTTTTCTCCGGTCCTCATTTAGTCACATTTAAATGCTTATCTACAATCGTTCATATTGTTTTTTCAGCTGTCTCCCATTACTCCAACAACAATGCTCTAAAACTGTTAGTACAACACCTCACTGTAACTACTACTCAATGACAATATTATTGCACTTGGCAATTATCTGAAACACATGGTGACATTACAGAAAACATGTACAATGGTGTCTAAGGAAAATGTATTGCAGTTCAATGCTTTTAGGTCAGTTGTGCATACACTATCAATTCCGATTCTGAACTGACTCTTACGATAAGCCGACAAAAGTGCCATTACTGCCAGGTGCAATAATACTGCAGTTGACTAATATGTGCACTCGGTGTTATTCAGATTGAATCAGACATTCCAAAATTGTACACAAAAATTATTAATTCACTTACCTAGATTAATGTCACATGTTGTGACATTTTTATCAAGTAAAAGAAACTTTTACACTCTGAAGTCAAGATTCTTCTGTAAACTAGACAGACCATTTTTGTGTTGCCTTAGACAGTGTAGTGACTGGAGAATTTCCGTGTAAGTTCTAGAGACACCATCTCGAACACCCGGTATTTGAAAAGTAAGTAAGAGAGCAGAAATGTACCTGCTGCGCCGCCGGTTTCTGTGTGCAGGTTGGAAGTTTTTAATGAGAAGACAATAAGTGAGACAGTTGAACGATGCCGACAAGTGTTTGCCGCAAGAGCCACAGACACTGTGCGAGAGGTAGGCATGCCTACCTCATGAGTACCTTCCTTCAGGTGGCAGGATTAACCAAATAGAGTCCAAGAGACTCAAAGGGCCATAGACACGGGTTCCCAGGTAGATGCCGTGTTTCTTGACTTCCGCAAGACATTCAATACAGTTCCCCACAGTCGTTTAATGAACAAAGTAAGAGCATATGGATTATCAGACCAATTGTGTGATTGGATTGAAGAGTTCCTAGATAACAGAACACAGCGTGTCATTCTCAATGGAGAGAAGTCTTCCGAGTGTCGTAGGACCATTGCTATTCACAATATACATAAATGACCTTGTGGATAACATCAGAAGTTCACTGAGGCTTTTTGTGGATGATGCTGTGGTATATCAAGAGGTGATAACAATGGAAAATTGTACTGAAATGCAGGAGGATCTGCAACGAATTGATGCATGGTGCAGGGAATGGTAACTGAATCTCAATGTAGACAAGTGTAATGTACTGCAAATACATAGAAAGAAAGATCCTATATCATTTAGCTACAATATAGCAGGTCAGCAACTCGAAGCAGTTAATTCCATGAATTATCTGGGAGTAGGCATTAGCAGTGATTTAAAATGGAATGATCATATAAAGTTGATCGACGGTAAAGAGGATGCCAGACTGAGATTCATTGGAAGAATTCTACAGAAATGCAATCTGAAAACAAAGGAAGTAGATTACAGTACACTTGCTCGCCCACTGCTTGAATATTGCTCACCAGTGTGGGTTCAGTACCAGACAAGGTTGATAGAAGAGAGAGAGAAGATCCAACGGAGAGCAGTGCGCTTCATTACAGGATCATTTAGCAATCGCGAAAGCGTTACGGAGACGACAGATAAACTCCAGTGGAAGACTCTGCAGCAGAGACGCTCAGTAACTCGCTACAGGCTTTTGTTGAAGTTTCAAGAACATACCTTCACCGAGGAGTCAGGCAGTATATTGCTCCCTCCTAAGTATATCTCGCGAAGAGACCATGAGGATAAAATCAGAGAGATTAGAGCCCACACAGAGGCATACCGACAATCTTTCTTTCCATGAACAATAAGAGACTGGAATAGAAGGGAGAACCGATAGAGGTACTCAAAGTAGCCTCTGCCACACACCATTAGGTGGCTTACAGAGTATGGATGTAGATGTAGAGGACGCAGAGTAATTAAATGCTATTCTTTGCTGTGTTAGAGAATGTGATTCTTAAAAAAAAAAAAAAAAAAAAAAAAAAAAAAAAAAAAAAAAAAAAAAAAAAAAAAAAAAAAAAAAGGGGTCATTTGACTATAGACTTTTAACTTACTTTATGTCTTAGCTCTGAACGAAGCAAGACACACAGGATGTGTCTAAATAATTTGGTTGTTAAAAGCAGGCAGTTGTGATTATATTTAATTGTATCTAATAGGTATCGGTGTAGTTGACTTGCAAGAGTTTGTATGCTTATATGGAACTTGTGGGAAGTAAAATACACCTGAGCTGAACTGTAAGTATGAGAGTACAGAGTTATTTCAAGTGAGAGAGATAGTAATTTTTTGGTTCCTCTAACCAGCATTTTTTCTTCAGAGAAGAAGTTATGGAGATTGACGCAGCCGCATATCCAGAGAAGAGGATCAGCTAAACATTTCAAGTAAGTCAACTGTAGTAAGAGAAGCGTGGTGAAGTTCGCAATCCAGTTTTGCACCGCTTCTCATCACCGAAACAGTCAGAACGTGGCTACTGATATGATCAGGACTCGAAGAAAGAGGAATTTTCAAAGGAAATCAAGATAAAAAAGATAATGTGAATTGCTATAGCAACCAACAGTAACAAGGTAGGGAAACTGTTTCACAAAGTTGGATTCTGCATAAATGGTGAAAAGGGGTGAAAATTAATAAACACCATACAAGAAAAGACACAAAGAAAATACAATGTGAAGGATATAAAGTTGTATATCTCCCAGGGGCGTTAATGCTCCGTGTTAACGGGTGGAGTGACGACCATCGGATCTTTAGTTGTTTTCGGTGTTTCTTCTGCAACAAAATTTTCCTGCACCGAATTCCCCCAACTTCTTACACTATCCCCCTACTTCTTAGGCTATCACTCTACTTCTTATATTATCCTATCATCCACTATTAGGAGAAGTCGTCCACAGCTGTTAGAGGATTGTGCCTGTTAAGTCGCCTTCACGCTCTGCTCTAGTCAGTGATGGTCTCGATTGTAATGTCGACAGCAGCCGACACAGTCTCTGGAGGAGTGTGCCTGCTAAGTATTTGGAAGAAGTCGTCCTCAGTTGTTCGAGGATTGTGCCTCTTAAGTTGCCTTCACACTCCGCTCTAGTCAGCAATGGTCTCGAGTGCAGTGCCGACAGCAGCCAACACTCTCCGCGTATAGTTAGGTCTTATTTTTGCCTAACCATCCAGTCTCTCCCGCCATCCACGTATAGTTAGGTTTTATTTTTGCCTAAGCTACTCTCTGAAAGTAATCTCTCATCCAGTTGGTCTATGCAAACATGGGTGCAGATTAGTAAACTACAAAGAATATTAGATTAACAGAAAATATGATTTTGTATGAATCATTACATAATTGTGATAATATGATACATAATTTTATACGTGATGCAGAATGTTTTTTACCTTTTATGATATGTGATATATAGGGGAGGTTTTATGTTTTTGGAGGGGTGGGTAGTGGAGTGCAAGCATGGCTAACACAGAACACACACTACATCTCCCAAACAACCCTTGCAAACAAGTGTGACTGATTCTTCACCATTTACCGTTCCACAGGTGTTGCTAAGATTTTTCTTCGGGGACCTCAAGTGTGAAGGTGAGAATGTCCGTTCTGTAGGAGACGAGTAACACCATACCTCCTCCGGCTTCTCACTCAAGTACTGGCGAGGTAGGGATCCTGGGGAAGGGGGAGTGGGAAGGGTTTCCTGTCTTTGGGGCAATCTTCTTCCTCTTCTTCGTTCTTAGCAACCATTTCTACTTTTTCCTTTCTTACTTCTCGTTTGAGTACTTGTCTATCTTTCTCTCTTTACATGGTTATAATAGAGGGAAACATTCCACGTAGGAAATATATATCTAAAAACAAAGATGATGTGACTTACCAAATGAAAGTGCTGGCAGGTCGACAGACACACAAACAAACACAAACATACACACAAAATTCAAGCTTTCGCAACAAACTGTTGCCTCATCAGGAAAGAGGGAAGGAGAGGGAAAGACGAAAGGATGTGGGTTTTAAGGGAGAGGGTAAGGAGTCATTCCAATCCCGGGAGCGGAAAGACTTACCTTAGGGGGAAAAAAGGACGGGTATACACTCGCACACACACACATATCCATCCACACATATACAGACACAAGCCAAGGCTTGTGTCTGTATATGTGTGGATGGATATGTGTGTGTGTGCGAGTGTATACCCGTCCTTTTTTCCCCCTAAGGTAAGTCTTTCCGCTCCCGGGATTGGAATGACTCCTTACCCTCTCCCTTAAAACCCACATCCTTTCGTCTTTCCCTCTCCTTCCCTCTTTCCTGATGAGGCAACAGTTTGTTGCGAAAGCTTGAATTTTGTGTGTATGTTTGTGTTTGTTTGTGTGTCTGTCGACCTGCCAGCACTTTCATTTGGTAAGTCACACTTTCTCTCTTTACATATTCATATACTTCTATCACAGAAGTCCTCATTTTCTGTGGTTCCCAGTATACCTTCAACTTATTTTATATGAGAAGGCTGAAGAATTAGGCTACATAAACACACTTATGCATACACACAAAAAATACAATTACGCAAACAATAATCTTACACATCAAAATGCACACATTGTTATTTACTGTGATGGTAAAACAATGATTCTATTTGCATATGTACATAAGGATAAAAAAAACTATGATAATTCTACATCAGGGATACATAAGAAGGGAGTGTGAGTAATTAAGGAGAGCATAATCCGAGGAGGAACTAATGAGCACAAGCCAGGGAGAAACCAACTGTGATAATTATTCAGGAATGTCAGTCAAACATTTGTTATGATGATTTGTAGGATAGTGGGACAAATATAGCATAAGTAAATGTATGATATATTGAATAGTGTATATAAATGTGGTGTCTACTGGAAGCTTAGAAGTGGAAGAGTAGTGGAGGACTCTAGGGGATTAAGTGAAGTATTAGGAAGTGAGTGTTAAGTGTGAAATAGATTTTATTTTCCAGAGGATATTTAATTATAGTGTACATAAAGATGTATACTTGGGAAATGAACCATAAGTCCTACTCAGGAAGGATAAATGTGGGGTGCATCCAGCATGTATTTGATATGAAGGGCAGATAGGCAGACTTGAGAAAGGCTGATGTATACTGTGGAGACAGTGTACCACAGGAAAACAGGAATTAAGAGGGACGTACCTACTGAAACAGAATGAGGAAGTGCGCTCATCGGGTCAATCCATATGTAAGGTACAGGTACTGTTCCTAAGGGGAAGAGGACAGTATCGTGACAGAAGTTACACATTTTGTAGGAATTATTCCAGTAAATTTGAATTCTATATTCCACTAGCATTTTTATATTTTATGTTTATGAGTGTCGGAAAGAACAATTGCATTTGCCCAGAGTTCTTCCAGACTACAAGCTACTGTAGGTAACGAAACTATTCTGTACTAAAGAATAAACAGTACAGAGAATAAGAATGAAGAAAGAAATAATTAAGTGTCCATGACACCTGGAGTTTGGGATTGGAAATCAAGAATGTTGTCCACACAATTCCTAGATATAAAAGCACTAACTCCAACATTAGGTGAAATGCTCAGATAGTTACTATCAAAATGAAAAAAGAAGAGCTAGATATTAAGTACACAATTACTAAAAGAAATATAATGTATACTGATTAAAATGTAAATTAGTGTTATGTGAGATATTAAAGTACATAATGAATATGTATAAAATTTGCATGTTCGAGCTAAGGGGAGAGATATGTAATGAATTTCGGTGTAAATTCTAGAGACACTCAGCCTTCCACCGTCTCGAACACCCGATTTTTAAAAGTAAGTAGGAGAGCGGAAATTTATCTACTGCGCCGCCGGTTTCTGTGTGCATGTTGGAAGTGTGTAATAAGAAGACGATAAGCAGGGCAGTCGAACGACGCCGACAAGTGTTTGCTACAAGAGCCACAAAATAAATAAATGTCGTGTGTCTAGGGCCTCCCGTTGGGTAGACCGTTCGCGGGTGCAAGTCTTTCAATTTGACGCCACTTCAGTGACTTGCGCGTCGTTGGGGATGAAATGATGAAGATTAGGACAACACAACACCCAGTCCCTGAGTGGAGAAAATCTCCGACCCACCCACGAATCGAACTGGGGCCTTAGGATTGACATTCTGTCGCACTGACCACACAGCTACCAGGGGCAGACGCAAGAACCACAGATGCTGTGTGAGAGGACACGGAGTAATTAAATGCTATTCTTTGCTGTGTTAGTGAATGTGATTGTTGGGGGGAAAAAAAACAGGCAGTTGTGATTATATTTAATCGTATCTAATGGGTATCGGTGTAGTTGACTTGCAAGTTTGTATGCTTATATGGAACTTGTGGAAAGAAAAATACACCTGAGCTGAACTGAAAGTATGAGAGTACCAAGTTATTTCAAGTGAGAGAGAGAGAGAGATTAATTTTTTGGTTCCTCTAACCAGCACTATTTCTTCGGAGAAGAAGTTATGGAGATGGACACAGCCGCATATCCAGAGAAGAGGATTGACTAAAAGTTTCAAGTAAGTCAACTGTAGTAAGAAAAGTGTGAAGTTTGCAATCCAGTTTTGCACCGCTTCTCTTATCGCTGAAACTGTTAGAACAGCAGTCGTAATGTAGCTCACACTACTTCAGATAGGCGACTACAATGAGGAAAATTTCATTGAACTTGCTAATATCATAGAGCAGAATGCAGAATTACAATGAGACAGAATGACTGGCCAGTACTCACTTTCAGTTAGCAAAATTATAAGTACCACCACTGAGCATAAAAAAGTATCCTAGCTTTCAAAACTGTTAGTTCATAGAGGAAAGTGAGATGTACTGGTGACTGTTAGAAAAGACAGGCAAATCACTCAAAGCCCAGGTTGATAAAGGCAGCAGGAAGCAACAGGATTTTAATGCACGCAGCAGGTACAATGTACTACTGGAAAAACTGAAGGTCCTATCAATACTGTGGTCATCAACTAAAGTGCAAATTGCTGTGGAGAGAACAAATGCAAATTCAGCAAGGATGAAGGAGAAAATCAGACACAGTATTATGGAACTGGAGAAAAAACTGCAAGTAAAAAACCTGAATTTTAATCAAGCAAAGGGACAAGTTTGTTTATGTATTTGTTCACTTTGCTCAGATTAGTGCTTTCAGGTCATCTCTTACATCAGATCAGGACTTTACACATACAGTACATTGTACAAAATATCCCTTAAAATTACAATTTTAATGTGATAAATAGTCATTAAATGGTAGTAAGAGATTTATAAATGATTTAAGGCAATAACTAAAAATATTCAGAATTTATTTATAAGTGTACTTGTACATTTGTGATATTTTCTGAACGGGAGTTCTGAATTATGGAAACTCAGATAGGCTGCACTAGCTAAGGGCACTGGAAAATGAGACTGGTCTAGTGGAAAAAGAAAGATACATATTTGTAATTGGGTATGGTGTGTGTACAAGACGGAGACTTTATAAGTGAGCACACCACAATGGATCATTTGCAGGCCACAAATGAAATCACAGACTGGGGCAACGAGTATAAATTACAGCATTTTCTGGGATGCATAAATTTTGAGAAATCTTTTGACTCTGCTTGAAAAGCATGTGTCCTAACAGGTCTTGGAAAAAAATGCGGTAATTCAACCTATCATATCCTATAGGCTTCATCAAGATGGCTGGAAATTAAGAATCGAATGTAACTACACATTTGTGTGCATGATTTTGTTAGCATTGAAAAAGAATGCTATCTGAAAGCCCCTATCAGCCAATATTTCAACATTGTTTACGTGTCTGTTTGCTATTCGTTTTTTTAGGACAACTGATTTACCTTTACTTCTTTCATTGTTAACAATCTATCCTGGACATTACACTATTGTATTTACTGTAACAGGACTGAGGCAAGGAGAGTCCCTATTACTACAATTCTTTTCAACAGCAGTGAACGAAGTTTCTTTATACTTAAACTGGGAAGATGAAGCAGAAATATACAGTATGTAAAGATTATATATAAAAACAAAGATGAGGTGACTTACCGAACAAAAGCGCTGGCAGGCCGATAGACACACAAACAAACACAAACATACACACAAAATTCAAGCTTTCGCAACAAACTGTTGCCTCATCAGGAAAGAGGGAAGGAGAGGGGAAGACGAAAGGAAGTGGGTTTTAAGGGAGAGGGTAAGGAGTCATTCCAATCCCGGGAGCGGAAGGTAAGTCTTTCCGCTCCCGGGATTGGAATGACTCCTTACCCTCTCCCTTAAAACCCACTTCCTTTCGTCTTCCCCTCTCCTTCCCTCTTTCCTGATGAGGCAACAGTTTGTTGCGAAAGCTTGAATTTTGTGTGTATGTTTGTGTGTCTATCGGCCTGCCAGCGCTTTTGTTCGGTAAGTCACCTCATCTTTGTTTTTATATATAATTTTTCCCACGTGGAATGTTTCCTTCCATTAGACAGTATGTAAAGAAACGCACCTGAACCAGCTACATTTTGCTGATGACATTGTACTGTTTGCGTTTACAGAGATATGTAAAGAAACACACCTAATACACCTACATTTTGCTGATGACACAGTACTGTTTGCCTTTACTGCACATATAGTGCAACAACAAACTAGAGAACTTAATAGGGCAAGTTTGAAAATGTACCTGAAATATCAATTAGTTATAATAAGACTAAATGATAAAACTGTATTCTGGATGAAAAGTTTACGATCAACATGTATTATAAATTTTGACTTACAGCAGTGGCGCATGGTCTTTCTATGAGAAAATCATTTAAAAACTAAGAGTTCCCAGCAAGCAATGGAAAAATGTGTATTGAAAAGTACTACAAGAGACAGAACAAACAAACCAAGCAGACTCAAATGGAATGTTCGGATGTAGAGAGAGTAAATGATGTTAGAAAATAAACAGGAGAAAATGGATTCATGTAAGTGATGACTGTAATAATGACAAATTTTGGCCTCAGTTCATAACATAGTAGATAGCTCTCCACATTGATTCACAAAATGAAAATAAAATTAACACCTGTATCAATTTCCAGCCAATATTTTGAAAAATTTTGAGACTGTTACAAAGATTAGCAATTGATAGTAAATGTTAAAAGACATAAATGTGCTGTTTAAAATAAAAGAAGGAACATTATGGCTTAATGTTCTGTTCTTTCAGTGATAAGTGAGCCTTAAAGCAAATTTGATAAAAATTTTCCACTAAAACCCAAGAGATATTAAACTGCCAAATCAAAACGTACAGAAAACAGCCAAAATAAAGAGCTGGTATATTTCTAGATTAGCTAAAATAAAATGTGTAGTAAAACTACTAAATGATAAAGTCAAAGATACTGAAGATATTGGCATTAAGGACAGACTATATAGCAAAGGATGTACAGAAAAGAAGCAGAGATAGCAAAGAAGAAAAGCAATTCCAAATTTATTGATGAAGCTCACAATCCTTGCAAGGCAGGATCTGTTAATGAACATATGCAAAAGCCTCCCTCTTGCTTTAATTCTTGCAGCCCAGATTAATTTAATGAATATTTTATACACTTAGTGGAAATTATAAACATAGTGGAAAGCACAGTAGGTGAAATTACTGACTTCAGAACAGAGCCTGGAGTTGCCGTGAAATTTGGAAATAAATGCAGCATCATAATGTGGAAGAGAGAGTATCGAAAAGGCATAATAAAAACAGTAAAAGACTACACTCAGGGAAGCCTGACATTTATAGCATGTCCTGTACTATATTAAAACTATATTATACGAAACTGCTAAATCATTTTTAGTAGTGCCTCCAAGCGGGGGATTTCCAGGCTTCGTGAAAGTAGCACACACAATACCAGTTCACAAAAAAGGTAATATACATGAAGTGTCAAGCTATAGGCCTATATCTATAATACCAGTGCTAGCTAACGTGATGGAGTCCACAATGAAATATCAGCTCTTTAATTATTTTGAAGGAAATAATCTCTTTCGCAATACATTGCATGGCTTTTGGAAGGACAAGTCAACTACAACAGCAGTAATTGACTTAATTACAAACATAAGCAAAGGTTTTGAAGATAAAGAGTCTATAGCTCTTGTGCTCTGAGTAAGGCACTTGATTTGTATTCCACATGGAGCTCTTCTTAGCATCCACATGAAGCTCTTCTCAGCAAGGTAAAATGATATGGTATTGGGGAAGCGGTTCTACAAACTCTCAAATCCTACTATCAGTGGAAGAAATAGACTAAGGAGAAATGAAGTTAAAACATAGTGTGTCACAGAGGTCCATAATGAGGCCCTTGTTTTTAATATTCTTTACTGACATATGCTCCAATGAGCACACCTTGCAGTTTGCAGATGACCACAAGTATGTTCGCAAAAGGGGAGAATGTATTTTAAGTTGTTCAACAAGCAAAATCCTGTTCAGTGAGGCCAAGGCCTGGTCCACCATGAACAAGATGAAAATTAATGAAGACAAAACACAGAGTATGATATGTAGTGTAAATAATACTGGAGCTATGGGTGACACAGCAGCTGTTAAGTTTCTGGGCTTTTTCATTTATACCACATTAACCTGTCAACAGCACACTGAACATATGTACTCCAAACTTTTGTTTGTTCTGACAGAAGTTCTGTTTTCAGTTATATTTTCAGTTGCCTTGTCCACACAAAGGGATCGACAGAAGCGTCCAATCCCACGCGTCGACTTTGACCCCTCACGTAAGGGTGTTGTCGTGTGTGACGTCATGACGACGCAGAGTTTGGTTTGTAAGTGTGGCATGTTTGTAGATGTCGTCATTTTGTGGTTTGTTGTGCTCTCTGGTGGTATGTTCAGAGTTTTTGTTTGTGTGGTGTAATGGGCTCAGTTTGCTTTTGCCCATTATCCAGAATTGTTCGAGTGTCGGCTGTGTTTGTAGTGGAATTTGTTTCAGTGAGTTAATGATTTTGTGTGAAGGTTAATTTAGTGTTGTTTGCTGTACATCGTGTGGTAATTTTAGTAAAATTAATCGGTTGTTGTTTTTGTTCAGAAATGGATATGACGGATAAAATTAATAGTGTGCAGGTCAAGGGAAGTGTTTGATCCCAATGTGTGGCTGTGTATGTTGTTATTGGTATCGGGAGAAGTTTTTGAGCTATATAGGCCAAGGGAAGTGTTCAATCCTAATTTATGGGATCGGGAGCTGTTGTAGAGCTATATAAGTCAAGGGAAGTGTTCGATCCCAATGTTTGGCGGAGTATGTTGGTATTTGTATTACGAGATGGGATCGGGAGCTGCTGTAGAGCTATATAGGTCAAAAGAACTGTCCGATTCCAGATGATATTGTGTTTAGTGGTATTTGGGGAGTTTTGTGATGACGGTTTTTTTCGTTGTTTTGTGTGGTTTTGTATGGGGGTGGGTGTCTAAATTTGTTTATATTTAGTTAGTCCCCACCCAAAAACCCCCAATTTCCCGCGCTTGTCCCGTTAGTGTCATTAGTCTTTTTGTGGAACGTGTGTGTGTGTGTGTGTGTGTGTGTGTGTGTGTGTTTTTTTCGATGTATTTTCGTCTTCATAATGTGTACATAACGACTTTATATGCACCATATTGCAATTGTCGTTTATAGTCGTTTCCACCAGATTTGTGACGTCATGGGTCAGAGCAGACGGTCGGTATCAGACACTTCCGTATTTCCGATTGAGCAATGATTGAAACCACTATCCTCCCAAATACATGGCTTTAATTCTTTGTGATATAAGTAAGGCACTCAACTGCATCTCTCATAAGATACTGTTGGAAGAATTAAAAACTTATGGTATAAAAGGGGTAATTTTTGAGACTCCGGCACCTTACCTACAAGACAGGTGGCAAAGTGTTTGTATCCATGGAGCACTGTATCATGAAATGGTACTTGAACACTGAGTATTGCAGAGCTCCATACTTGGCCCTCTACTCCTTTTAAAATTTGTGAATGACGTAAGTTGTAATGGTCATACTCAGCTCTTCAATAACTAAGGGTGGGAATTAAGATGGAGCACCAAAGAATGATGAAATTTTGTTTGAAGTAGCCAAAAAGTGATTCAAAACAAACAAAATTGTATTAAATGAAGTTGAAACCCAGATAATATTACGCAATGTGAGTGACTGTGGACCCATAGCAAATGTTGATAGTGTCAAACACCTGGGAATCACAATTGACAATAAACTGATGTGGACTGAATACTTTGCACATGTGCGGTCTAAGCTTTCAAGAGTAATTTATCTCCTCAAGCTCAGATGTATGGTAACAGATCATTTCTTAATCACAATACATTATGCCCTGTTCCAGAACCAGATCACATACAGATTGCTGCTGTGGGGACACTGTACTGGAAGTAAAAACATACTGCTCCTGCAAAAGAGAGTTGTAAGAATAATATCTTCCAGCAAGAAATTTGACCACTGTAGACCCTCTTTTAAGCAGTTCTACATCGACATAATTCTCTATTATTCCAATATCGTACAGCATTCGGAAAAAATGAACACGTATATCTTTCCGTGCGAGCTCTATGATTTCCCTTATTATTTTATTATAATGATCATTTCTCCCTACGTAGGTCAACGTCAATAAAATATTTTCGCATTTGGTGGAGAAAATTTATGATTGAAATTTCGTGAGAAGATTCTATACCAATGAAAATTGCCTTTGTTTTAATGATGTGCACCCATAATCCTGCATTATTTCTCTCCTCTATTTCATGATAATACAAAACTTTCTCGATGTACTCTGTCAATCCTGTCTGGTAAGAATCCCACACTGCGCATCAGTATGGTATTCTAAAAGAGGGCGGACAAGTGTAGTGTAGGTAGTCTCTTTATCAGATCTGTTACATTTTCCAAGTGTCCTGCCAATGGGAATACTGATGATATGTAGCCAGTAAGTTTTCAACTCTCTTCTACATAACAGAAAATCAAGGATCTTTTTCAAGAGACAAGAGATTCACATATACCACACACAAAATAAGACCGACATAGATATTCCAAGCTATTACCTAAATAAGACACTGTCAGTTTTCCAGCAGAAACTCTGAAGATGTTCAAATACATACCACCAGATGTTCGAACATTGCCACTGAGAATTTTCATACCTTTACTGATTTGTGTGCTCAAGCAACAGCCATTGTTGTTTGTAACCACTGTTTATAACATCAGAAATGTGTAATGCTTCTTGTCTGTTGTCTTAGTTTTAGTATATAATTTCTAATTTGTAACACAATCTGCCTAGCTGTATTGACTTATTAATAGTAATACATTCCAGTATTGACTGTTCTATCATTTTTGTTTCACACTATCTATCAGCGTACAGTAGTTCAAACTGCAATATTGCATTCATTTTACGTATTATGTATTATTGTAAACTTGACACTGTCTGTCGAGCTGTGGCTAGCGAGTGAAATGGAATTGGTAATAATGCAAGTTCTATGTTTATTATCTATGTCAACTTGCTCAGTAAGTCTACAACACAAATGCTAATTTTAAATGGAATAAAAATATTGGAAGACCACAAAAGTATATCAATCTGTGCAGCCTGTGTTACTAAATCCCCATTCACTTTGTAGATAAAGCTACACAAAATGAAAGACTGTACCAGAATCATCATGCGACTTTTACCATTTTTGAGAGCTCAGGCCAAGAAAGTAAGTATTATTTCTCTTGAAATGAATATTTTACCAGTATTGTATGTGTATATCATTGGCACTGAACTGCCAAAAAGAATTTGTGGGTTAGCTGTAAAATACTGACCACTGCATACATGTAAGAATTCTTGCTGAAAAAGCACAATCCTAAAAACCAAGCATTGCGGTTGTATATGATATGTACCATAAATGATACTACAATACAAATTGCAAACAACTTCATAACCTAAGCTCTAGCCTGGAGGCAGCAAGTATTTTTGCTATTAGTGTAGTATATAACTCCTGGGTAGGGTATCAAGCACGTTGTTTACTGTGTGTATGTTATTTCCAATCGTGGCTCTTTCAGCTGACAAACAACATTTTGGTTTGTTTACTGTAAGTGTTGGGAGTGAAGCATTCTGAAATAAATTGCCAATCAAAAGAATCGAAAACTAAGAATGAACTACACACAATAAATACTTCGCACAAGTTGCCGTAAAGTCAGCATCTTGTTAGCGGTTGCCAGTGTATGAATAATTTGGTTGATCAGTATGTCATTACCACCTTATTATTCTTTATTTTCATCATCTTCGTTTAGCCTTATTACTTCATGGTTAACAGTGACGATTTACTTATTACATATGTTAACGCGTACGTCATTTCTTTAAATTTTTTGTTACACATAACCCGGATGATCAGGAAACCTCTTCCGAGACATTTACTTAGGGTTAGGTATCCACCTGAAACTTTAGGAACACATTCACCTCGCTCTATACGAGCAAACAAGAAAAGCAATACACTACGACCGCTCACGTAAATATTTCGGCTACTGAGCGAAAGCATGCGGTAGACAGAAGTGTCGTTCTGCTTTCAGAAATACAGATTGTCATATGTTCACGTTTCTTCACAGGCAACTGTAGCTTAAATAGTACTTGAATTTTACATTTTCACCAAGCTTTCACTACGCCAACCGCTCAACCCTCTCACATACCCTATCAACAAACTTAGCGTTATCGATCGAAAAAATAATCGAGTGTTCTACAGAGTTAATGCTAATGTATTTGATACGCTAACCGCAGAAGTAATTTTGTTCGCTTACGTTGGCTAGCTCGCAGTTTGACATTGATTGTGTTGTTCTACAAACCGCCACTGAGCGCTAGCGTCGTCGCAGGTTTGTTGTAAGGCAAAGCATTAGTTCAGCAGTCGGCCGTGTGGACGGGAGGAATGTGTTGTGGGTGAATCACTGCGAAAAGTTCGTGCATGTACTGACTTGTGAGTGCATTTTTTTTTTTTTTGTTCGGCTCACAAAGATAAATAAATCACTTGTGCTCATCTGTTTAGAAAGTACAGAAACTTTTATCGGATAAAACTGTGCTAAGTGAAAGGAGTTTGGGTAAAAAAATAAAAGTTGTAATGCGGATTTCATGTCATTGTTAGTGCAAACAGAGTGGTAATTAAATCGTTGCAGAAAAGTGAAACAAATATATCGCTGTTGTTTACGAGTGAAACATTTTTTGTGTAAGACTTTCGAAAGGAACTTAAATGCCGTTACGCGCTCATCGAAATCCGACCGAATGATTGTCAAGAAAACGAAATTGGATACGTTTAAGAAGAAATTTTAGCAAGAGTCGCAGCATTATTTTCACGTCAGTAGACCAGGTGAGTACCTAATAGTCTCTCCTACTAAACTGCTAAATTTCTTAATAGTGTTTGTCGTTGGACTATTGGGTTGGCGTAGTGGCGCCTACATCCATCGGTTTACGTATCATCTTATGTATCTTATTTTGATCATAACTGAAAATACATTCAACTAATCGGAAACATACCAGTTAATCTACAGCTTGTGCGGTAAAAGAGTGTTGATTCTTCATTTGCGCAAAGATTATTTGCGTGCGGCGCTCTGTCGCTTCAAAATGAAAATATCCGGTAGATATTTTCTTTATCAACGAATGTACTGTATATTTTAATAGAATCTAAGGCATATGGGGAGAAAAATGTTAGTTGAAAGAGGTACCAGTAGTTATTTCATTACATTGTCAGTATTTAAGTTGTAAACAGTGTGTGTGTGAATCACCTCATTTTTCGCAGTAAAAACTTGAAGGGAGATGTAAGTCATTTTGTGGACGTTTTTGCCTACGAGAGCTTTGTTCTTTTAGCAGCCCATTTATTGACGTTGAACTGATTGTTAAATTTTCGCAGACACAAGTTTGTACATAATGCTACTAGAACCACCCAAGATTTCTAGACAACACAAAATTGATATCACGGTCAGTTACGTGGTTAGGCCTACAGAATTTTATGGGTTGTTAAGAGTCTGATTTCTGTGATAAAGAGTGAAAGAAAAGGGACTTAAAGCAAATACATTTAAAAAATCATTTTCCTTTTCGCGTAAGTACTGCTTGCACTATTAGCATCTTTCGTTGCTTGTCTTAAGACAGATTTTACACTGCTTCTAACAAGGTCAACAAATTGTTTCCTACAGCCGATGAGTGTTCGAATGTCGTTTGCTAGTCAGAGCTTGCTTTGCATCTCGTGCTTTTCGTGCTTCACCTAATTACAGTACCTGGTCGAAAATTTCCGCATGGCCATTGTCACCTCTGCCTTGTTAGCCCGAGTTACTGCTCGCCGTACATTGAACCTGCAATGGCAAATTATTTATTGGTTCTGTGCCTCAACGCACATTCTTTATCTTCTCTTGAATGTTCCATGGAATAGTGGCGGCTATTACTTTAATGCATAAAATTAGCAACTAATTATTAGAAAGACCTATATTGTTTTCGCACTGCGGGTGACGTCTGCCACTTTAGTCTGGGGCATACGTGCATCACATCGCTAGTCTCTTATTTAATCGTACTTGTGCTGAAGCTGTACTACACCATTTCAAACCAAAACCGTATCGATGTAACATTTTGCGCCTGTCAGTATTTCAGGATTCAACGGGTACTAAACGTTATCATCTTCCTTCATGTATCGCTTGTAAGTAACGTTTACGTCGCGCTGATCCATTCTTCTTTTTGAAGCAGATACTGTCTGAAAAGCCACAGCTACTTATAACCTGACGTTCTTAGGGGTAGCTACAAATACGACATAACACAGCAGAAAATATGAGCATTTGATCCTTACTGAAACATGCACCATCACTTTTTATATAACACTCAACTTTATATTTCTTTGGAGAGGTTATATGCAAATACTGCAGGAAAACAGAGTAATGCATCGACGAAGAAACTATTACATTGACAGAAATCGTGTCATTGTAACAGGACAGTTGGCTCGTGTTGTTGACGGGGCCATATTCTAATATATGTTATGATCTTTGTGGTGGAGTGTTAAAGCGACTATTTTCCATGGCGTAAGTTAGTCTGGAACCCGGCCTCCTTAGATGGTAACGATGGAAAAGGTTATGGAATCTTTGTTCTATTGAGGACGGAGTGTAACATGTTTCCAATGAGAAATTGGATGCAATATATTCGTCCCCAAGTAACTGGATGAAAGGAGCAAGAGGAGACTGGAAAGCAAGTCAAATTCTCACTAGAAAACGCCAATACAACGCAGATGGAGTTGCGGAAGACTAATGGAAAGTTATTTTTTAAGTAGACGGACACCAAAAAATACGCATACTAAAGAAGAGAACACAGATGTGTAACACAGTAAGGGAATGGAGATTTGTTGATAGGGAAAACTATATACTGGTCAAGTCATTCGGATTGCTTGTGTGTTGACACGATAAAATATTTAATAAAGGAAAAGAAGACCTGAGAGTTACGATAGGAAATTAATTTCTTAGGCCCGTATTACACTGTAAAAGAATTTTGTCAAACATGTTTTATAAAAGAAAAAGACCCTGCTCTAACTTCTATAAAAGATGGAAAAATGCTCCAATACATACGGTAAACTATCGAAGGAGAAAACACGAATCCCGTATTTCCGCCTTAAGCCTTTACAAAATCTGAGATGTCTTACCATGACAGGTTCGGCGCTTATCTGTTACTGTAAGAATCTACGAATTTCGTCACTCACCGTCGATTTGAGAACTAGAATTAATTGTTTCCATTAAACAATAATTTCCAGTTACCTTCGGAAAAATACTGTGGTAGAGCAGCAGACGATAACCATCCAACGTATTACCTTTGTTGAAGTGTTATGCTGTTTAGCATGTACCATTGAAAGGATGTCGCAAATGGAAAACAGTAATACAAGTGCTATTAAAATCGAAACGAGTGCACTTTTGGAACACTGCCCTTGACTCCACTCTAAGTCCTATTACTGCCGCTTATGGTATATTATGGAAAATTTTGGCAGTTCCACGGCGGCGTACTTGATTGTAGCGATAGAGCTGTTGGATGTGAGAAGGGCATGCCTCTCTTCAGGCAATGTCCATGATCCCTTGACAGACTATTCACACGCACACGCGTTTCCCTACAACATTAAACTGATGATCCCATTGTGCCTCAGTGTGTACCCTGTCAAAAAAAACATTCTTTTACTCAAGTTACGCCACACTTTTTTTTTGCGCAATTAGGTTTAATGACTCTATATTAGTTACCGGATCTGCCCTGTAGCATGACATTTCACTTCGTGCAAAGCCACAATGCAGAATTATACTAATTAAACTTCCTAACATCTCATCTTATATTCGAACCAGTTATACCTCAGGCACGAAAGCAAGACGCTCATTCTTCTACAGCATCATTTTTCAAAAGCTTTTACTTTCTTCTTTACTGAACTGTTTATGGTCCCCGTTTCACTTCCGTACAAGGATACAACCAAGACAAATACCTCCGAAAACACTCCAGTTTATATGATGTCAAAATATTTATTTTTCTGATGTAATGCTTCTGCCCTATTTCCGGGAAAGAATAGACGTCAGCAGCAGCGTTGGCGAATAAGTTTAGACGTTGTGCAAATTGATAGCAGTTGGTAAGCTACAATCATCGGAGTTAAATGCTAAGCACAATTTATTAAGGTCCTGCACACGTTCAGTATTTATTGACAAGTTCGTCAGATCTTCAATATGTTGAAGCGACTTCACACAATCTATAACATGACAAAAACTGACATTTGACAACACGATTTTGCGAGAGTAAAACGTCTAACACCCACAAGAAAGCATGTGCTGAAGCACATTACCTCTAGTCTGCAAGTAATAGAAAACTACGAAAAAGAGGAAACGGGTCCGAGATTGGTTGAAAACAGAAGAGATTGGTTAATTTACTGACTGAAATAAGAATCACGCACCCGAAAGATTTCATTAACTATTTTCCGATGAGTTTTGGATCGTTCTGCAAGTTATTATTGTTGATACGAGACAAAATGAAGAAACAGAATACGTCAATGAGAGAGGCTATCGCATCCGACAAGAGATTAGGAGTAACTTGTAGAAGCCTGGCGACACACATTCATTCTAATGCTCTAAGTTTTGTTCTGCAATACCAGCAAGCACAGATAGTAAAAGTCCATGGAAAGGAAACATACGAAGTACTTAAATCTGTCTGACAAGGACCTGTTCAAGAAATTAACTTTTTTTATGCTTTTTGATAATTTGCCGAAACTGCCATGCATTTCGCAGACCTATTAGTTGTTGCAGATAATGATGTATTTTTTTTAAATGGGCCTTTTTTCAAAACCGCTGTGAAACACAGCAGTGTATGAAATCTTATGCGACTTAACTGCTAAGGTCATCAGTCCGTAAGCTTACACACTACTTAACCTGAATTATCCTATGGACACACACACACACACACACACACACACACACACACACACACACACACACACACACACACACACACATGCCCGAGGGAGGATTCGAACCTCCGCCGGGACCAGCCCGACAGTCCATGACTGCAGCGCCTGAGACCGCTCGGCTAATCCCGCGCGGCAAACACAGCAGTCTGTACTGTATTTTCAGATTAATGAAGTAAGCGGTGTCATAGAGAATCCATCGTTAACCACCCTGAAGTGGCATATACAATGATTACCCTTGCGCACGCCTGTTAAAATGCTTTTGTGTTAAGAATCCTTAAAATACAAGTATTATGTACACAACGGTGAATGGAAATAAATAAACAGAGCACACTAACGTCGCATGGCTGGTCCCTGAATTTGTGTTACCATGGAGCAAATTGTCAGACCGCAAATATTTGACATCACACGTTAAGTATACAGGGGGTTACAAAAAGGTACGGCCAAACTTTCAGGAAACACTCCTCACACACAAAGAAATAAAATATGTTATGTGGACATGTGTCCGGAAACGCTTACTTTCAATGTTAGAGCTCATTTTATTACTTCTCTTCAAGTCACATTAATCATGGAATGGAAACACACAGCAACAGAACGTACCAACGTGACTTCAAACACTTTGTTACAGGAAATGTTCAAAATGTCCTCCGTTAGCGAGGATACATGCATCCACCCTCCGTCGCATGGAATCCCTGATGCGCTGATGCAGCCCTGGAGAATGGCGTATTGTATCACAGCCGTCCACAATACGAGCACGAAGAGAGTCTACATTGGTACCGGGGTTGCGTAGACAAGAGCTATCAGATGCCCCCATAAATGAAAGTCAAGAGGGTTGAGGTCAGGAGAGCGTGGAGGCCATGGAATTGGTCCGCCTCTACCAATCCATCGGTCACCGAATCTGTTGTTGAGAAGCGTACGAACACTTTGACTGAAATGTGCAGGAGCTCCATCGTGCATGAACCACATGTTGTGTGTCGTACTTGTAAAGGCACATGTTCTAGCAGCACAGGTAGAGTATCCCGTATGAAATCATGGCGGTGAATCGAGGAAGTATAGTACATAGTGACGAAACTAAAATGAGCTCTAACATGGAAATTAAGCTTTACCGGACACATGTCCACATAACATCTTTTCTTTGTTTGTGTGTGAGGAATGTTTCCTGAAAGTTTGGCCGTACCTTTCTGTAACACCCTGTATGTCGTCAATACTGAGAATATTGGAGGTCCATCAATACCGCTCATCAATATTTCTAGTATTGATAATACATCAATATGCTCTCTCGGACGGTCAATATATCGACAGTTTGACAATATTATTGAACTTGTGAGGGCCCATTTAAAGCAGAACATGACCACACGCAGCTGAGTCATCAGTCGCTTCAGCCGTCACTTAAGTGTCCACGTTCCAGTGGTCACAGACCCTTCACACGTACGCGTACAGAGCATTGCGCGCGCTGTGTTCAGTAGCTTTGGAATTAGCCAGATTTGCATGCGAGTGCATTGCTAATGCAAAGAGAAGTGCGGTTGCGGCCCAGACACGCACGGCTTGTCCTCGCGCTGCGGCCCGGCCCTCGGTTCGTCCTTTGTTCGGCGACCCGGCGGCCTTCGAGCAGCGAGCCGCCTGTGTGTGTGCGCTGTGCTCTGCCCCCTCACTACTGGGGTCGGCGCCGCTACCAGACACGCCACTTCACCGGCGCCGACTAATTCAATTTAATTTTGCCACGCCCAGTTGCTTACCACCTATTTTCTTACTTAATTCACTGATTACGTCTGATGTGAATTAGACCTACATCTTTCAGCGAAACTACTGGTTGTTAGCCGGTTCATGTCGAATCTGCCGCACGCATTAGGAGTTGGAAGGGGGGGGGGGGTTAGATTTAAAATTCCTGTTACTGTACTCCGGGGCTGTAGAGCGAACTTAGTAAATGAAGTTTTGATAAGGAACGTTTGTCCGGAAATGCACCGTTTGCCTACAAAAAGACGTTTGAAGGTCATTTTCAAAGATCCCGCTTCGCGGTATGCACGAAGTATAGAGCGTAGACAGTCAGCTCTGCCTTGTGTGCTTTTCAGGTTCCCATGATTAAGGGTAATGTCTGGCGTACTCGTCGTAGGATTTTGTTCAGCATGACTAAGGACTTAACGTTTATAGTTGAGAGTACGGCTCGTAAGTGGAGATACGGATGGGAAAAATTGACCGGTTAAAATATACTTGTATTTTAGTTCTGAGGAACCGGTGTTTTTCGAAATTATTTGCTCTCGATTACAAGAGGTGTTTTTATTTCTTACTAACAAGGGAACCTCCCCATCGCACCCCGCTCAGAGTTAGTTATAAGTTGGCACAGTGGATAGTCCTTGAAAAACTGAACACAGATCAATCGAGAAAACAGGAAGAAGTTATGTGGAACTACGAAAAAAATAAGCACAATATACAAACTTAGTAGTCCATGTGCAAGATAGGCAACATGAAGGATTAATAAGAGCTCACGAGCGCCGTGGTTAGCGTGAGCAGCTGCGGAACGAGAGGTCCTTGGTTCAAGTCTTCCCTCAAGCGAAAAGTTTTCTTTCTTTATTTTCGCAAACTTATGCACTGTCCGTTCGTTCATTGACGTCTCTGTTCACTGTAATAAGTTTAGTCTCTGTGCTTTGCGACCGCACCGCAAAACCGTACGATTAGTAGACGAAAGGACGTGCCTCTCCAATGGGAACCGAAAACATTTGATCGCAAGGTTATAGGTCAACCGATTTCTCCACAGGAAAACACGTCTGATATATTCTATACGACACTGGTGGCGGCATGTGCGTCACATGACAGGAATATGTTGTCGACCCACCTAACTTGTACACTTGGCGAATGGGTAAAAATATTCTTCTACCTTGCCCAATTTAGGTTTTCTTGTGGATGTGGTAATCACTCCCAAAAAAAAGTGATGAAAATATAAGAGTTTGTCACATAAACTGCAACAAATGAATGCAACAGTTTCACAGTCCCACAGTTTTCTCTGTGCTCTGTCAAAACATGTTTTTAACGTTTTCAAATTATTCCGTGTGTAGACGGTCAAATCTTGCATATGTCCAAGCAAATATGAACATGTCCTGGAATTTTGGAGAGCGAAGTTGATTATGTGTGAGTGCCTGAACTTTTATAATTGTTTGAAAATAAAAAATGAAACTTTTCACTCGAGGGAGGACTTGAACCAAGGACCTCTCGTTCCACAGCTGCTCACGCTAACCACGGGACCACGGCGCTCGTGAGCTCACATTATCCTTGATGTTGCCTATCTTGCACATGGACTACTAAGTTTGTATATTGTGCTTATTTTTTTCATAGTTCCACAAAACTTCTTCCTGTTTTCGTGATTGATCTGTGTTCAGTTTTTCAAGGCCTATCCACTGTGCCAACTTATAACCGAATCTGCGGGGGGTGCGATGGGGAGGTTCCCTTGTAAGAACCGAGTAAAAAAAAAAAAATCAATTAGCCATAGTGGTAGTGCTACAATTATTTGCTTTTAAATAAACCTTTTTGAAAAATTGAATAATTTTCGTTTGTAAAATGTGGTTTTTGCAAAATATTGCGGTATTATAGAGAATGGAAAAAGCTGTTAGTGCTATTGTCATATCAGTGCCGACGAAAACTAGCAAGAAACACGTGACGAAAATTGGTACAGTATTGTTCAGTCCATAATGTCCCTGTTGCCGTGTGTCGTGGCTTAAGGTACGTATAGTATGCAACATTTGCCGCTTCTTGGTCTGCACGGTAGTTTCTCGTTGGCGTCGCCGGACGTCCGTTGTCTTGCAGAATAGCACCATCCCTAGTCTGGAACTATTTTTACAAAGTGAACTGCAATGCATTTTCTTTAAAAGACTGAGGATTTGTCTGCCGTTCTATGAAATATAAAAGAGGAAGGAAAGTATGATAACACTAATTAATTAAAGACTTAACATTGTTTCATTCATAGCACACAATAAAAATAGAAAGTATCTGACTTACTTTTATCTGATATAAGATGCCTCTGGCTGCTTGTAGCTCTTGAAAACGTACAAATTGGCACCAAGAAACAGTTTTTGAATATCAGTTTTCACTCTTTAGGACTGACTATTCGCAATGCCCAAACAGTGACATGATCCCAATTACAGCGTGAATTTCGAACACACTACAAAATTTGAATCAGTGTAGGTATACTGTTTTTTTTTCTCCTTTTTAGTATTCAACCACTTATCACTTTTCGAGAAACGCAACTAACGGTGGGCGGAGGAAGTTTTGTTCCATGTGCTTGTTTACTTTAATACTTTGATTCCATGCATCTTGGAACTGAATCAAAGTTTTTCAGTCTTTGTTTGATTTCTAAGTTTACTACAAGAAATAATAGGAATAACAAACAGAAAATTGTCTGTTTCAGGAACCGCTGTTTTGAGCGGCTTTGTCAGGTTAGACGCGTTGAAAGAAACCGATATAACCGATAACTGCCATCCCTACGTGGTGAACCACAGTTAAACCTTCTAGTTGTAAACGCACCAGTTTCTCGCAGCAGTTATTGTAGACGCACCAAACTGGTGTGTGTGATTTCATCATTAGAACAGTGATTGATGACGGCGCCCTCATTATTTTGAAAGTAATCCGTTCTGCAGACGAACTTTATGTTCAAATGTTGCGTTTCCTGACACGGGTTCCTTATTAAAACTGTATCTACTAACAAAGAGAGGTCCGCAGCGGCCGGATAGACGATTTGAAACCAAATGTACAGTGATGTAGGTTACGATTCTAGGTATCACACTCTGCAGCCCTTCACTATAGCATGAAAAATCCGTATTACGTCGTCTGATTGCGTGGGATGACGAGTAAGATGATAGCTTCACATGCAGGAAGTTACGGGTTCGAATCTCGTCAGGCGCAGTACATTTTTATTTCCATTCTTTTGTCACATTTTAATCTTAACATCAACTTCTTCATTTTCTCTCATTTTTTCCTATCATTCTTTTTTTTATCATGAAATATTTGTTCATGAGTTTTTAATTAATTTTGTGTGTGAATTTGCCATGTTTTTATCATCCTGTTAGTCATCAAAGTTATTACGATCATTATATCTATTTCCCATTTTACTAGAATTTCGTTTTGCTTATAAACCCTTCTTTCATTTACGTCTTCATCTGCGTTATTTTGTCTATAGCGCAAGAGGAATTTAGTTTATGTTTTCAATGTTTGCATGACGGTTACCATGCAAACCTCTGATTACAAAACAATTATCAGACCACTGTACAATCAATATAAGTAGATTATTTCGTCTTTTGTTTTTTAATTGATAGATCAAAATTTTCAAATTATTGAATATTGTAATGCATCAATATAATTAAATTCACATTTACAAAAATTTTACAGTGAAAAAAGAATGATTTAAAGAAATAGGAAAAGTCCATACGGTGCTGAAAATAATGTGCCAAAGGAATACTAGAAGTAAAAAAATTCATTTAAACCAATTACTTGAATAAAAAATGATCAAAATTATTTCGATAAAAATTTTAAAAAATGAAACTTGCTGCACCTGACAAGACTCGAGCCAACAACCTGCCGCATGTGGAGCAATTATCCTATCCATTACACCAAACAACCAGTCTGTCTAACGCATCGCTATTTAACTGTAGTGAGCGTGACGCAAAATTATGTTTTTTTTTTCATTTTTTTCGCAAACGAGGGCTCACAATTGTGAATGGCTGCAGCATGTAATACCTGGGATTTGTACCTACATCACCGCATATGTGGTTTCAAAAAGTCGATCCCATCCCCGGGGGACCTCTCCTTGTAAGACTGCTCGACATCCCTTATGTGCCTGTCAAAGGAATCATGAGAAAATCATGTAAACTTTTACCGTATATTTGGTACTCCTCCCCCGAAATTCGACTTGACCAGTTTCAACAACTATTCACATGTTTACACGTAAGTGGCATCCGGCACCTGTTACATTTACTGGCAGAGTTTTATCTTCTATTAGCACTTTCTGTGCGGGTAGTTGAGAGGCAAGCGCCAGAGAACGGGATGAAGGTAGAAAGGAGTAGTACGACAGGAGAGAATCTAGTGAGAATTAGGCCAGCATGGTCTGACTTCAAGGATGCGACGTTTAACAAGTGGCCACGAAAGTCTCAACAGTTATGCGACAGTTTGATTGTGTCATAGGCAAAATTTTCTATAGTCCGCCTCCGTAGCCGTGCGATTAGCGCCTCAGACTCTTAAGCGGAGAGTTGAGTCTCATTTCCCGGTACTGCCAGGGACTGTCACTTGGCGAGAGGACTGGAACGGGGCGCACGCGGCCTCGTGATGATGAGCTGCATGAATTAGAAGCACTGGCTCCAAGGTCGGGAAAGTTCATATTCCTCCCCGTTGGCCACGCCACCAGACAATCAATAACTTCGCGTCATGCAAGTAGCCAATTCAGTATACTCATATTTATTGCCGTTAATAGTGCTAAAGGACAAGGCGTGTGCATACAGCAAATGGTGACAAATGCTCAACAGGGCCTCGTTTACTCATTTGCACGCCGACTACGCCCAGATACCGGCTGCAACTAGAGCCGCACCGTATCAGTTGAAAATTAAAAAAAAGCCTCGTTTTAATACTAAGATGCGGACGGCTCATAATCCTAGAAAAAGACGTAATTATTTTGTATGGCCATAATCGGCTGAGTTTTTCAGTAAAATTAAGCCAGCAGTCACCTCTCAAATGGCAACCTCATTCGCATATAGTTCCTCGGGGCATTACCGCCGAGAGTTCTAAAAGAGTAGAAAAGGAACTTGGACAGTTTGAAACGAGTTACATGTTGCGGAAAGTGGCGTCTTCCATACGTAAAGACAAGTGAATTATTGAGATATTATAAGTGGCTTGATTAGTCTGAACTATAGGCGCAAAACAATTAGCCAATAAGATCATTTAAAGCCTTAACTTTAAACCTCATTGTTGGCGAAGGAATTGTTTGAATTAAATGTACGTGTAAAATTTGCCTGGTCCCGGTCGATATATTTCTTTAGTTTTCATTTGCATAACAAACATGTTTGTTAATACTTACAATTGGTTATTTTTAAAGTCGAAACACTGATTTTTCGAAGACATGATTAGTGTTTTGTTGTAAACCATGAAATAAAATAGTATTTTGTTTTTGTCTTCTGCTACAAAATAGTGGAACAGGTTACCCCAGAGTCTATAGATCCTAAATACGGTCACAGCTTGCAGAAAACAAGACTTCGCGGAAACATGACTCCCATGCTCATCCAAATTCGAAAAGATGTAAGAGATTTCAATATGCTACAAATATTGGCGACTTACTTCAAATTTTCAGCAGTGTAAAATTCTGCACTTTGCAGAACGCATACTGTGACTAGATTTATTCAGTTCATACGAATACCTGTGTGTCAGATATTTGTATTGATATAAAGTGGAATGATAGCACAGGTTTGGTCCTATTTTAGACAAGTGGCAACATTGGTTCATTGGCAGGAAACAAAAACAAAAAAGGGGGAGTCTACAAAAGGAAACTATTTACAAAGCACGTGTGTGTCCCATCTTAGCATATTGAACAAATGTGTGGAAGCTACACCAAATACTACCAAAAAGAGAATACTGAACACACAGAAAGGACGACGGCACGAATGGTCGCATGTTTGTTCAAATCACAGTAGAGCATCATGGAGATGATGGAAAAACTTGAACTGCCAGACACTTAAAGACCTATATCAATTTTCCTGCGAAAGTGTACGTACCAAGTTTCAACAACAAGTGTTACATGAGGAGGCTAGGAATACACTGGAAAACCCCATGCATGGCTCCCTTAGGTATGCAAAGACACGATACGCAGGCAAAGAGGAATTTAAGCAATAATTCTTCCAGCACCTACTTCGGGAACGGCAAGAAGCTTCAGTACGTAGTACAATGGAAAGTACCGTTTACCATGCATTCAGCGTTTTGCACAGTATAGAAGTGAATGAGGTCTGCTGCTTCATATTAACGAGTTAAGCAAAGGATGGCTTGTTTCAAATGAGGCAACAATTCTCTTTAATGTGATCTGCATGAAGTACATCCGAGAACTGCAAGCACAGTTCAAAACAAAGGGAAAAATATTGTATTGGACGGTAAACGATTCAACACGTATGAAACAGCAGAGGCCATACAGGCATATCAATTGAAAATGTACTGTATAGTCGAAGAGCGCATGCAGGACGAGAGTTGACGAGGAACAACTCTAATTATTTTTGTAGAAGGGGTGGGATCGATAAAACGAAGCACAATCTTTAGCAGAGTAAAATTTATAATTATTTAAAAACTGTTTATAAATCATCAAACCTACTAATGTAATCCGTTTGTAATAGGTACGTAGAACCTACTATATGTTTAACTGGAAGAGTATAGTCAGTATGAGATTTGACCTTTGTTGTCCACGTGCGACTGATTTGTAACTGTGACTATTTGCGATATAGCAGGGAAACTAAAACAATTATCTGTGTCAGTCACTTCCATTTCTTTTCACAACGCGTTTAGAGTGCTTCCGCCCTCAGTTAAGCGGTTTGGTGGATTGCATAAGATTTTATTTTTCTATCCACTTAACTAGTTTCGATCCGTGTGCTATTAAATGATACAAATGTGCACATACAATGACGTGGAATGTGCTTTTTACTGGAGTATCTACGAATTGGAGCGCAAGACAAGAACGGAGTATATAAAGGAAAGGAAATTATCAAGTAATCCACTGATGCACCTTAACATGGGGGTTCAAGCCATCGAAACGCACCATGAAAGTGAATAAAAATGTGTAGTACAGACAATTGTTTTGTCTCCGATGATATTAGCAAATGTTATTTTGCTGTCACACAGGTAACGTGTAGCTATATGCGATTACTTCACATATCCGCCCAGATTTGTAGTAGTTTCGACAGTGGGCGGTAACACGAGAGAAAACATCATGAATGAAACCAGAATGAGATTTTCACTCTGCAGCGGAGTGTGCGCTGATATGAAACTTCCTGGCAGATTAAAACTGTGTGCCCGACCGAGACTCGAACTCGGGACCTTTGCCTTTCGCGGGCAAGTGCTCTACCATGTGAGCTACCGAAGTACGACTCACGCCCAGTCCTCACAGCTTCAGGCTGTGGCTGAGCCATGTCTCCACAGTATCCTTCCTTTCAGGAGTGCTAGTTCTGCAAGTTTCGCAGGAGAGCTTCTGTAAAGTTTGGAAGGTAGGAGACGAGATACTGGCAGAAGTGAAGCTGTGAGGACCGGGCGTGAGTCGTGCTTCGGTAGCTCAGATGGTAGAGCACTTGCCCGCGAAAGAAAAAGGTCCCGAGTTGGAGTCTCGGTCGGGCACACAGTTTTAATCTGCCAGGAAGTTTCATCATGAATGAAAGATAAAACGCTGGCACCTGCCCACCATATCTACAGATGGATATGCAGTTGATACTGACACACAGCAAAAGTCGAAACAAATTTACATTCAGTGTTGAACTGGTGTAAAAACAAACCAACTAATATTATGTTCTTACTGTTCATGAGATACGGTTCGCCATTTCACGCTACAAACAAAACTGCGATCGAAGCAGTGAATGGTGGTATGGCCCTGTTCCAAAACCCGCCATGTCTGTTAGCCAGTGTTTTCTGTGGTTCTTAATACTAATTATCTGCGAGGTTTTTTTTTGGATCAACTGGAAAAAAGTAGGACAGAGACTAGAATTTCAAACGAAAGAGTACAAAAAGTACATTGATGGTAAAAATCTTCTAAGTAGCTGGTCCGCGGCAAATTCCTAGCCTCAGTGCTAGACATTTCCATTCCTGCGCTGGAATCTTATTCAAGTTTCTAATACCTTTACGGGATGATTGAACACCGTCGAAAGACAGTGCCACGTTCACTTATAAGATGATGGCAGTAGAGGGGTCGAAACGTCGAGTATTGAAGAAATTTGAAGAGGAACGTGACGTGACCGAACGACTAAAGATCTCACAATCGATGACAACGGCTACGAAAACCTGCGGACTTACATTAAAAAAAAAAAATCCTCCGTCTCTACAGTACATCTACAGACGATTTCTCAATGGGAAAACTGTAGGTGGTTAAATAGAAATTGGTGGAATACCTATTCGTCGTTGTCACCGTGTATGGCATCCACTGACTTTCACCTTTGCACACATCTAAAGAAATGCGGAACGTTAGGATTCAAACGACGATATTCTGACAGCTAATTAAATTTCACAGACTTTATAGGATTCAGCTTCATGGGTGAGATCCACTAATTGGTAACACTTCTGCAAGGTGGGCGAACCCAACGTAGACACTGTTGCACTGCCATGATAAAAAGTGTTCGCGTTTCAGATGTCCACTACAGTAATGTGGTGCCACTTGCATGAGTCATAGGACGTGTGAAACCGGAGATAATTATTTCAAGGAGACTGAAGTCCACGGAGATCTCCCTTTCTCATCTATCATTGAGCAAAACATAATTCTGGAAGTCTGCCAGTTTTCTGCGCTGACGTGCCGAATGTTTGCGTAGGATATTCATTTACGTCAGCTTATTATCTATAATTTCACAATGTGTGCCAGTTCGATGGCAAAGTACAGAAATGACGAAATCAAATGATTGTTACAGAACTTGCGGAGGCACTGAAGCTATAACGAAACAAAGCCCATGTATCGCTATCTTCTATTGTAATTTTCCGGATTATTGTGTGCAACACATTTGTAATTCGTTCACCAATTTGGTTATTCTTTGCCCATGGATTGTGTGATAATTTTGATGTGGGATTTTTGAGCACATCATCAATTTTTATACGTGGAAAATTTGTTATAAAAAGTTAAGTGCTCAAAATGTTTCCAGTAAACTAATCAGCGTACATAAAATGAAAGCATGATTTCAGTGGATTTAACTGGATTTCCCATCGGTGCTCTGCTAACATGATGATAATATTAAATAGGAAAACACTTCATAACACTGCAGAATTATGTTGATTTGCCACGAACCATCTTCTGGTGATAATTGAATGTCGTTCCGGCCTGAGATGCTGGAGTTGTGTGTGTGTGTGTGTGTGTGTGTGTGTGTGTGTGTGTGTGTGTGTGTGTGTGTGTGTTTTGCTTGGTGAAGGCTGTGGCCGAAAGGTTTCTGTAAGCTTCTTTTAATTGTGCCTGTCTGCAACGTAACGTGTCTTCTTTCGGCAATAGCAATTTTTCTGCATTGTTCATAACCTACCTGGATATCTAAAATTTCCTGTAGTGAGTAGCGTGTCGTCTTTGACAACGAATCCCGAGCTGTAGATCATGGCAAATTTCTCTGTGGATTTATCACAGACCGTTGTACGTTGTTTCCAGAAGTAGCGTCACCAATGTGGACGTTGCAGGGAATTGTTCGGTATGAAACATAAGCGGCTTAACAAAAAGGCTTTACGCGCATTGCCCATTTAAGACCTCATTTACGACCTTTGGTTCCGTATCTCAAAATATTGTTTAGTATCCACCACTGTCAGCATATTTATTTGTTAATCTGGGCGCTGATTTGAATTAATCAGCTAATGTTCCTCGTTTACAAACACGTTCATTGCTGATTCCACCTTTTTTCCAAACATATATGGTTTTTTATATCTTCATTCGGTTATATTTCTGAACTACTGTGCTCTGATAAGTAGGCGTTCTCTTACTGTTCCAGTTGGGATTTCTTTCGTACTAGTAAAAATATGATAGTCTTACCAGAATTTTTATCTGTGGAGCTATCTTCGTGCGCGTATTAGTAACGCAAATTTAGTACTAAATGTTTTGCCCAAATCTTAAGATGTAATATAAAGCAAAAAAGTTTTTGGTACTTTATTTCAGGTTAACTGTGTATGTTCGAAAGCTACTAGTAAAAATATTTGAGCAATGCGTTGCTTCATTGCACAATGGCGGGCTATAAGTGCTCATTGAGGAAGAAAAACCTAGTAACCAAAATAGAGAACGACACATCAAATAAGTCACTGATAAGTACAGAAAAATATCTGTGTACGTACACAAGAAAGAAACTTGGGTTTTGAAACTGACAAGTTTCCAAAGCTTTAATTTAAAAGAATGGCATGTAAGTTTTGCAATACTGTTACATAACACAGGGGCTGGTCAAAAATATAGAAACGCCAAAAACAAAACACATTGCCGTGCCTAATACGGTGTAGGAAACCTGTTCGCATTCAAAATAGTTTGCAGTCGTCTAGGAGTGAATAAGGGATTAGCCGAGCGGACGTAGGCACGGTAGCTCAGTGTGTTCGGTCAGAGAGCTGGTTGGTCTCTGTAATAAAAAAAAACTGAGTGGAAGGATCAACAAACGAACTTAAACGGATGTCATGTGACGTCCGCAACGACCAAACACAACGATCACCGACGAAAACAAAAAAAAAAAACCGGTCTAAGGTATTGCAGTGTGCCTGGTTCCGGCGGAGGTTCGAGTCCTCCCTCGGCCATGGGTGTGTGTGTTTGTCCTTATAGGTTAAGTAGTGTGTAAGCTTAGGGACTGATGGCCTTAGCAGTTAAGTCCCATTAAGATTTCACACACATTTGAACTTTTAAACCATTATTCGTGCAAAATAGTGGCAAGTTCATGTGACGATGATGTATGTGTAGAGCGATCTGTCACGCTTCTCTGCACAGTACATCGTAAAGGTTCGATAATATTGAGAAGTGGTGAGTGTGGTAGCCGGGGCGCTTGGGACAGTCCTCGCCCTTGACAATGCGAGCTGTGTCAAGAGGGACCTGTCGCCTTGGAACACGCATCACCATCACCATCTCCATCGACATTGTAACTTGGAATGCACCTGATCAGCCAGAATGGTCACAATCTTTGGCAGTAATGAGACCGTTTCCCGCGGTGTTTTAGTATTTTTGTCCAAAACCCTGATTTTCATATATGATAGTGTACCATGAAAGAGTGCTTCTTACTTTTCAACCCGCTATTGTATGTTGACTTAACATGGGTAACTTCCCGAAATTGTCCATCTACTTCATGGAAATACATCCACTTTGGGTACTCGTCATTGTTTGTTGAATATCAACACTATGGTTCTGTATTTCTACAGTTTCGAAAATTTCACACACTGATTTGTATTTTGGCAGATAAACCTGAAGATGCGTCTGTACTGGCGTGCAACTGGTATGATACGAATATTGCTATGCGGCTTTCGAAAACACCTCATTATTCTTGACTTCTTAATTATTCTAATTTTTATGATAATTTGAATGGTTACTAGGTGCTCGTTGTTGTTGTTATGCATGAAGACATGTCGATTAAATAGTTTGGTGTAACACTGCAAAACTATATGAAATGGAACGAGGACGTAAGAGCGGTAGTAAGGAGAGCAAATCGCCGATTTCGGTTTGTTGTAAGAGTTTTAGTACAGTGTAGCTCATCCACAAAGGAGACGGCTTACAGAAGACTTGTGCGCCCCATTCTTAACCACTGATCGAGTGTTTGAGATCCACACCAAGTCGGATTAAAGGAAGACATCGAAGCAGTCCAGTAACCTGGTGCTAGACTTGTTATCGGTAGAATGGAGTAACACGCGAGTTTTGCCGAGGTGATTCGTGAACTCAAATGGAAATCCCTGGAGAGAAAACGTTCTTCTCGTGAAACACTATTGAGAAAATTTAGAGAACAGGCGTTTGCAGATGACTGCAGAAAGAATCTGCTGCCGCCAACAAGTATTTCATGTAAAGACAGTGAAGATTAGATAATAGGAATTAGAGCTCGTACAAAGACAGTCGTTTTTCCTTCGTTCGATTTGCTAGTGGAATAGGGAAGAAAGCTACTTCTATTGATAGTAGTAGTAGTAGTAGTAGTAGTAGTAGCCCTCTCCGCCATGCAGAGTACCTTGGGTTGTGGAGTATGTATGTAGATGTAGAAGAAAGAATATTTTTCATGAATTTCACAAACCAGAATTACTGTGGTATCAAACTGCCCCGCCCCCCTCTCCTCTCTGCAAATTCTCGAAGGTCCGCCCTGTCCAGACCACATAATCCGTTTACATCACTTACGTGACTCGAGAAGATAACGAGCATAAACACGTGCAAGCAATTACCGGAAAAAAACGTGTGGCTGGTGGAGAGTAGCTGTTTTTGCGCACACCACTACTTCGACAACATTCCTTGGAGGCTTCATATCAGGCATACAGGAGGCGGTTTTGTGCAGTTCCTGTTCAGTTAGATCAACACAGCCGTTTTAAGCGGTCACTGCTTCATTGGGTTGTGTGTGTGGAAGAAGTTTGCTGTCTCTTCTTCAGTTTTGGAATGCCGTTCATCGCACTTTATTTCGTGTCCCACATTGAGCTGTGTGTCGAATTTCGGGTCTATCATCGGGACTTGGGCGAACTGGTCGATATGAGATGTCGCCTACTGAATTTATAGCGCTCTCACTTCTTACTGCTTCATAAAAAATTCGTTTTCAGCCTGTTTTTCGTACGCGTCTGGAAGTGATATGTTGAATTTTTAATGCCAAGTTCCTTTTTCCATGCCCTTACGTCGCCTGCGGCAAACAAGATATATTCCAGGTTCCTTGCCGAATTCTTTTGTGTCACCCTTTCAATACCTAATTTCAGAAACATTTTTTTTTTTCTTCTGTAGATACCGCTCATATAGAACGTTCGTAGCCTTCATTGTCGTTTGTACTAACAGAAAATATCTTCTGAGGTACCAATCGGATGTCATGGCTGCACATCTGTACGATGAATAATACTTGTTATTTTTGCGAGAAACGGAGTTTAAGACAGCATCACCACCATGCTGCTACGCTTTCATAGCGTCTTCACTGAACGCATTTCTATGCGAGGAGAAGATCGTAAATTACGTTTAGGCGTAAGTATGCCATAGAGGTAGTGATTTTCTTGGTTTAAGCAAGTCGCACTTTATTCATTGGAGTAGCCCCTAACCTTACGTTTATGTTGCAGCTGTTTTTAAGCCTAAAAACGTGGAACATTAACTGAGGTGCCGGTAACGCTTGCCTATCGGAAATTGTGCTTTAGTCTCAGTACGAAATACTGACACGATGTAAACGTTCAAAGTAGCGCGTTTTATCGGAAGAAAGTGGACAAGCCAATGTTAACAAATCTGCCAGCCTTCTTTTCTACGTACGCTATGCCTGACAGTACAGAATACGGCAAAAATTTTCAAGTTTTGATCTTGTATTCACTCTGACATTTTTATAGTTCCTTAAATTAGTGGCATTCTTGTCGCCAGAGCATATTACGGTTGGTGGAAATCTTGATTATAAATTACTTCACCGAAAAGAAGAGTGTCTTGGGTGAGACGCATAATGCGGAAAGTTCGTTGTTAACCTTATAGGAGAACAGAACAGTCACTGTGTACCCTATATGAATGTGTCTGAAAACTGCTGTATCTGTACGTATGGTTACAGTACCAAAATCTGATTTTTGTATACTTCCCTCATGTTCTGTCTAAATGGTACTTACAGACCTGCACAAATATTCACTTCCCTATACGCAGCTTTTGGAACAATTCCTAAAGACGACTTTATTGCTGACGTCTTCTTAATATGGATTGAAATGAGAATATCCCAAATGTGCAGCAACAGCGATTTATCATTTCCTATTGTGTTACCAGTAAGATTTTTGTAGCATACTAGCTGCAGTGCCGGCCGCTGTGGCCGAGCGGTTCTACGTACTTCAGTCTGGAACTGCGCGACCGCTACGGTCGCAGGTTCGCGTCCTGCCTCGGACATGGATGTGTGTGATGTCCTTATGTTAGTAGTTCTAAATTCTAGGGACTGATGACCTCAGATGTTAAGTCCCATAGTGCTCAGAGCCATTTGAAATAGCCACAGTGCCTGGCGTTGCCCATGCTATTTAATATCTGCCACACAAAGTGACTGGCCCTGTGCCTTGTTGACGCTCATAGCGGATGCAAGGCGCATGGGGAAATTGCAATGACTTTAAATCGAAGGGCGTGTTTGAATCGCTCTTCATTAGTTGCGCCATCTGTTATATTTTGTGATAAGTATCGCTCTGTTTTTAGATAATTCGAATCCTGTTGTTTGAGCTCTATTTTCACTGTTTAAAGTACGGCTGTGTTTGAACACGACTCGAACTGTTTGAACAGTTTGTCACATGTGGGGAATCTCGGATTCCGTTCGACCTTTTGAATAGTCCGTGATCTAGTGACTTTAGTTACTAATATATCCAAGACCTGCCTTAGCGTTTGTATGACACTGTGGATTTTAAATACAAAAATACCTTCTGAGTATTGGCGGGCCAACTGCCTGGTACTGACACGGAGGCCGCCTTACACAGTGTTAATCACATTTTCCTCAAAATCTGGTGTCCGAACATTTCGGGTTCGTCCATGATTCTCTGTTTCCTGGAACCACCCTGTCTGAGATAGACAGCGAAACACTTGCAAACATGGAATGCTATGATTGTTGTCGGCGGGGATAGGTCTCCTGATACCCCGCACGTTGCCATTTGCCTTTCCGTAACTAAACACAATGTCGGCAATTTCTCGATTCGAATACGGAACCAATGTGAACAACGTTGTACCACATCCATTATAAGGTGGGTCAGCAAAAGACGTGAATTGGGCACAACGTTACCAATTACTATGGCAGGAGAGGGCGCTAGGGCATGACGTATGAGGAACAGTGGCACCCTCTAGGAGGAAACCATGCATACTGTTAACTGTGGCTGAACGGTACAGCGCATATTAGACCGCAGTTTCTGTAACAGAGTATAATTGAATAAATTGTCTTTGGCATGGATGATAAGGTCCCATACTCTGAAAAGCGTAGGGGACGATGCGAGAGACCCACATCGCTGTACTAGGCAAGGTCCTAGTGGAGGTGGTTTGCCATTGCCTTCCTCCGATCGATGATGACGACGACGACACCCAGTCATCTCGAGGCAGGAAAAATCCCTGACCCCGCCGGGAATCGAACCAGGGACCTTGTGCACGTTAAACTAGAACGCTAACGCTAGACGACGAGCTGCGGACTTTAGCATGGAAATAATGCATTTCCGGATATAAGTTTAATAGACCTTTTTGTTCCGTATCTTCTCACCGATCAATCCCTAGAGTTTGTACAACGTGGAAAAAATTGTCTACTCGTTTCAGTATAGTATACTGCGGATGTAAAATTTATTTTCGAATATGTCCTTTCTTAAGCCTATGTAACTTCGTTCCAGGGTACGACTTTAACTAATGTATCCTCTGAATTGTCCAAATTTAAGATTACTGTAAGGGCACGTTCTGGAAGTCAATAAATTTTTAAAAAAATCTGTCGTCTATTCGAAGGAAGAAATGGAAATAACGAAAATTTTTTATAGCCCAGATTAGGGGAAATAATTGATTCAGAACCACACTGCGTTACGTCATGATGTTATTTCATGTACTAAGCATAAAAGTAAGCGCTTTGAAAAAAAACTTCCACTGTGTTGCAAAACTTGATACCGAACTTGAAGCTGCGTGTTCACATAAACGACGGTGGCGACTAGTTTGAGCTCTTGCTCTGTCTGCAATGATCCTAAAGTACGCGGGGCGTTAACTACAGCACCCTGTCTGATAAGAACGTGTGGCAGAGGAGTAGATAGTGAAGTAGAGCAGTGTAACAGAGCGCGGCCAGCGTCTGGCGCTAGCTGAGGTCCCGGGGGCGGTGACCGCGCGCTGCGAATAGCCGAGGCGCTGAGGCGTGCCGGTGCCCACTTCCCTGACACGGAACACGCCACCGTGTCGACGTCGCTCCAACACACACACAGCCGGAGGCCGCTCCCACAGGGATTAGCCGTCAGCCGACCGGGGAGCTGTTCCTAACTGCGCGCTCCATTCACGGGTCCTGATGGACGGTACAGGTGGCGTTTTGACAAGTGCACGTGTCTCATTACAGAATATGCAAGCTTGTATGTCGGACAGTGAGAGAATATCTTCTCGAGGTGTGTGGAGACACTTTCATAGTGTAGCTCCGTGACGAGCAGAAACTACGTAAATTCTTGGACCGTCTGCATTCCATTCACGAGAACATCTAATTGACCGTGGATTGGAAAAGAACGGATGCCTCCCTTGAATGTCTTACTTCACTGTAAACCAATGGCACACTGGCACATGGTGTCTTTCGCAAGCCCACACATAAAGATACGCCGCTGCCCGCGCACAGCTATCTTCATCCTACGCGGGCCAATGGTTTCCCGAATACACTTGTACACAGGGCACATACGATGGCTGAGGAGGACCGCCTACTGCAGCTCAGCCCGGGGGTAATATTCCCTGAGGGGTAAAAACGAAAGGGTTTAATTGAGTTTCGGTCACAAAACAATATTTTTAAAAGATTTATACTATCACTCTTTTACAATACTGTAATACTGACTATGTAGGTTACGGATAATTACATTCTTTTCAAATACTAACATAACACGTGACACAATGTGCTGGAGATCATAGTTCGTGCAACGGATGCATGAATAACATTTTCCTCACCCACACACAGTTTGTACCATGCATCTGTGACAGTAAAATTTGAAACTTATACGTTGCCGTTGCCGCAGGTCACACCAGTATTCAAGAAAGGTAGTAGGGGTTATCCACTAAATTGCAGGCCCATATCATTAACGTCGATACGCAGTAGGATTTTGGAACGTACATTGTGTTCGAACATTATGAATTACCTCGAAGAGAACGTTCTATTGACACACAGTCAACACGGATTTAGAAAACATCGTTCTTGTGAAACACAACTAGCTCTTTACACATACGAAGTGTTGAGCGCTGTTGATAAGGTATTTCAAATTGATTCCGTATTTCTAGATTTTCAAAAGGCTTTTGACCCTGTACCGCACAAGAGGCTTGTAGTGAAATTACGTGCTTCTTGAATATCGTCTCAGTTATGTGACTGGGCATGTGATTTCCTGTCAGGTCACAGTTCGTAGTAACTGACGGAAAGCCATCGAGTAAAATAAAAGTGATTTCTGGCGTTTCCCAAGGTAGAGTTGTAGGCCCTCTGCAGTTTATTAACCGATTTAGTAGACAATCCGAGCAGCCGTCTTAGGTTGTTTCATATGATGCTGCCGTTTACCGTCTAGTAAACTAATCTTGAATGGTGCGAAAATTGGCAGTTTACCCTAAATAAAGAAAAGTGTGAGGTCATCGACACGAGTGCTAAAAGAAACCCGCTAAACTTCAGTTACACGATAAATCAGTCAATTCTTAAGGCCCTAAATTCAACTAAATACCTAGGAATTACAATTACGAACAATTTAAATTGAAAAGAATACAGAAAAAAAAGTTGTGGGGGAAGGCGAACCAAAGATTGCGGTTCATTAGCAGAACACTTAAAAAAGTAACAGACCTACTAAAGAGACTGCCTACACTAAGGGGGAGAGTGCCACGGACGTGATACACGATTTGGAATGGACATCGTTAAAACAAAGACGTTTTTCGTTGCAGCGGAAACTTCTAACGAAATTTCAATCAGCAACTTTCTTCTCAGAAGGCGAAAATATTTTTTTGACGCCAACCTACATAGGGAGAAACGGTCATCATAATAAAATAAGGGGAATCAGAGCTCGCATGGAAAGATGTACGATTCGTTTTTTTTCGAGAGTGGAATAATAGAGAATTGCTGTGAAGGTGGTTCGATGAACCCTGTGCCAGGCACTTAAGTGTGATTTGCAGAGTATCCATGAAAATAACTTCTGCGAACTGTAGGTTGTTCCCGCTTTGTAACAGAAATTGCTTCATAACTGACAATACATCGCACCGGTAACTATGTTGTGATTGCTACATGCTGTAGGATCTACAGTGACATTATTGTCAGTGGTCTGGCAGAAAGCGTTAGCAGCTTGAAGTCTTCCAATTTCTGTCAGTTCTGAACTAAGCAGTCCAGCAATCAAGTACTGTACTTTACAAGCAATAAGCATAGTTTGCACATTCTAACTTCCAGGATTTTAAATGTGTGTGCAAGGTGTGGGCGAAATAATTATCACTACAGAGAGTAGTGATGTAGATAAACGATGTTTTGGAACTAGTCTGCCCTCGGTGTAGATAGTTGGCTTTATTTTGAGAGTTGTGTGTCGGTAGCACTGGTGAAGCACTGAGAACGGCTTCATGTTGACTCATTAGTTCGTGGTTTAATAAAAGATCTACACAAATTAAATATCATTTACCTTTTGTCATTTTAAATATAAAAGTGTGCAAAGGAAATTCTTTTTCATTTTAAAGATTAGTTGAGCACTAATGCTGCTGATAGTGGGGGAAGGGTTGGGGTACCAGATACCAGACTGCACTCAGGGGTGATGGTCTCAGAAAGGTTGGGAACCACTCATCTTCAGGAATAACTCTTATCACCTCAAAATTTATTTTGAAGACCTCGACGGTCAGCAAGGTTTTCCATTTCAAGCCGACAGTGTATGTTCAAACTCCAGAAGCTGAAGGGAATCGGTTCTAATCCGTGGGCTTCAGCCGAGCGAGCTAACGCATTTGTTAGGTCTCTGAAATTGCATAGGGATTCCAAATAACTGCCCCGATCCATCCCGATTTAGTTTTCTGCTGGTATCATAAATCAAAGGAATTGTGGTATAGTTATTTTGGACAGCACGAGATTCAGTTCCTTTTCAATGTTTTCCTACCTGTGGTTGTGCTCCGCCTCTAACGTACGCGCCGTCGAGCGGAGGTGAAACTTTGATTTTATAAAATTTCAACCCGAACTCCACCAACGATGTTCCGGAGGTTGTTAAGGGATACTTTCTGAGCGTTTTGGTATAAGGGACTCCTGGTATCCGGTGGCTCGTTGCATAGTAGTTGCATTTCGTTTGATTTCTTAGTGCCGTTTATCTTTGTATATACCGGGTGGTTATAATTAAAGTGCAGCATCTCACGGATGTCTAGTGCGAGCTGTAATTATCGCATGACACCGAAAGTTGGAAGATACGCTATCGCGTTATCGAGTTTAGAGTTTCTCGACGAATCTCGATGGTGAAGTCTTTCAACTGTTCTGTAAGCATTTTCTGTCGAATATACCGGGAGTTTAGTATTGAAGTGCAGCTACTCACAGAGGTCCAATGTGGACTGTCATTATCGTATGGCAGCTAAAGTTGGTAGATATTCTAATGCGTTATGCGAAAGCGATTTACATTGGAAAAAAATTGGTTCCAATTTTCGCCACCAGGTGCAAATCTGGCTTTCCGAATGCAAGAAAGACACATAGAAATGGTTCCATGAGTAATGGATTAGGAACGGCAAGTTGGCAGAAAAGTCAATAAAGAGAGAAAGGCATTTATTTATAAACCGCCGCTTACACAGGAAGAGGTCGACGAGAAGATATACAACGCCAGATCTGTATCTGATGGTCAAAATTTGAACTAATTTTTTCCAGCGTAAATCGGTTGCGTATTAATGCATTAACATGATGAAGTCTTCTCGGGTTATCAGCCGAGTCAAGGCGTCGTTCTGCGGCAACGTTTCAACAAGTCTCCTTCGCCTGGAGATGACAAGTAGGAAACTTGTTGAAACGTTTTTAAGAAATATTGACAGGAGTTAAGGCTACACAAATCAAGAAGCTGCATTATTTATTCGATATTCGTGTATTTAAAACGTCGGAATAGTGTTCCCCATTCACTTATGTTTGAAATTTGAAATATTGCCCCTGTACATATCTATCTGCAAGAGAGTAGTTTGCAAACCATTCTCTTCTTAATGTCGCCTGCTTCGAATAATTACTGCTGTTAATGTTAATAATTATTGGTGTTTATGAAAATGCGTCATCACCACTAAAACCGCATCTTATTGCATGCCGAGTGTTCTCGATTGTAATGCACGCAATGTAATATGTAATTTCAGTTCTGGCGACAGTGCTTCATGCGTTACGCATCTTTATTCCTTGTCACTTAATTAACTCTATTTAGAAGAAACGTGAACAGTTCTGGTGACATTCGAAGGTAAGTAAAAGAACTTCTTGGGTCTTCCATTATACACTCCTGGAAATTGAAATAGGAACACCGTGAATTCATTGTCCCAGGAAGGGGAAACTTTATTGACACATTCCTGGGGTCAGATACATCACATGATCACACTGACAGAACCACAGGCACATCGACACAGGCAACAGAGCATGCACAATGTCGGCACTAGTACAGTGTATATCCACCTTTCGCAGCAATGCAGGCTGCTATTCTCCCATGGAGACGATCGTAGAGATGCTGGATGTAGTCCTGTGGAACGGCTTGCCATGCCATTTCCACCTGGCGCCTCAGTTGGACCAGCGTTCGTGCTGGACGTGCAGACCGCGTGAGACGACGCTTCATCCAGTCCCAAACATGCTCAATGGGGGACAGATCCGGAGATCTTGCTGGCCAGGGTAGTTGACGTACACCTTCTAGAGCACGTTGGGTGGCACGGGATACATGCGGACGTGCATTGTCCTGTTGGAACAGCAAGTTCCCTTGCCGGTCTAGGAATGGTAGAACGATGGGTTCGATGACGGTTTGGATGTACCGTGCACTATTCAGTGTCCCCTCGACGATCACCAGTGGTGTACGGCCAGTGTAGGAGATCGCTCCCCACACCATGATGCCGGGTGTTGGCCCTGTGTGCGTCGGTCGTATGCAGTCCTGATTGTGGCGCTCACCTGCACGGCGCCAAACACGCATACGACCATCATTGGCACCAAGGCAGAAGCGACTATCATCGCTGAAGACGACACGTCTCCATTCGTCCCTCCATTCACGCCTGTCGCGACACCACTGGAGGCGGGCTGCACGATGTTGGGGCTTGAGCGGAAGACGGCCTAACGGTATGCGGGACCGTAGCCCAGCTTCATGGAGACGGTTGCGAATGGTCCTCGCCGATACCCCAGGAGCAACAGTGTCCCTAATTTGCTGGGAAGTGGCGGTGCGGTCCCCTACGGCACTGCGTCGGATCCTACGGTCTTGGCGTGCATCCGTGCGTCGCTGCGGTCCGGTCCCAGGTCGAGGGGCACGTGCACCTTCCGCCGACCACTGGCGACAACATCTATGTACTGTGGAGACCTCACGCCCCCGTGTTGAGCAATTCGGCGGTACGTCCACCCGGCCTCCCGCATGCCCACTATACGCCCTCGCACAAAGTCCGTCAACTGCACATACGGTTCACGTCCACGCTGTCGCGGCATGCTACCAGTGTTAAAGACTGCGATGGAGCTCCGTATGCCACGGCAAACTGGCTGACACTGACGGCGGCGGTGCACAAATGCTGCGCAGCTAGCGCCATTCGACGGCCAACACCGCGGTTCCTGGTGTGTCCGCTGTGCCGTGCGTGTGATCATTGCTTGTACAGCCCTCTCGCAGTGTCCGGAGCAAGTATGGTGGGTCTGACACACCGGTGTCAATGTGTTCTTTTTTCCATTTCCAGGAGTGTATATTATTTCAGCAAGGATGCTGAGCAACCGAGCTGACGTCTTTTCTTCATCCAGTCACGAATCGAAAGAAGTTTCTTATTTTTTTCTTATGCAGCGATTCCACGCAACATGCTTTATCGTCATCAGAACTGGTGCAACGTCCAGCTACCAAAACATTCATTTCAAACACGACTCAGGAACCCACAAAACGACGAAACTGAAGTGTATACTGGTGGTTTCGCCTTTACCTACAGACGAATATGAAACCATTTGCGTGCAGCTCATTCCACGAAACGAGTGGCGCAACCCAATGTCGTATAAACCAAGCTTAATTTTGGAGATTTTTCGCGGTGGTATCTTTTAATAAACGTTTCACGTAATTCTTGCCGCGTTAGATTCGTCAAAAGCTGCAGACTGACGAATCTAACGCGCAAGAACTCCGTGAAACATTTATTTTGATAAGGGGATGTTTATCACTAGCATTCGATCTCTTTAATAAGGTTAGTTCCTATATTCCAACTGGTCCAAGTTGTCGACCGTGCATTGCGTTTCTTATTCGTCACAGTGTCCCTCCCACACAACAAGTAAAATACTTTCGGGACTCATAAACGGTTGTCAGACTCATTTTGTTAATATCGATCGGCCGTACATCCTTCGAAGTAGTTCAAATCACCTTTCGACAGAAGAAACAGCGTTGTAGCTCATCCATCTCACACACACCACCACCACCACCACCACCACCACCACCACCACCACCACCCCACCAACAACAACAACGTGTGATTAAATCAGATGTCCACACATTTTAACAACGATGTGTATGATAATTCTCAAGATGGCTGTACCAGAGGCTCCAAACTACGAAATTTGTCGGCCTTCAGCTGTGGCTAATGGGTAGGCTGCATTTCCAGGTTCGGAAGTGGTGTACACCGACGACTGTTTGGTTCACAGACGAGCAGGTTTGGCTACACACATGCAGGGTGCAGTGAACTACGTTCCTGCCGAACAGATACAGTGTATTCACTACATAAGTGGTGTCAGTTGCTCAGGCCTTGACTTTCGTTCTTCCACCGGCGAGACGTTCTTAGTGGGCTTGACTCTCTGAGTAGTTTTCAGGCTACCGACCGCTGCTCTCCACGTTACCCATTGGTTGTGACTATGCAGGCTCTCGTCTCTACCTCCCTTAATCTGGATGGTAGCTCGTCTTTATCTGGATCCCAGGTCATATTGGGATCTCAGGGAACGAACTTGTTGACCAGGTGGCCAACTTTGCTACGAGAGAGAGAGAGAGAGAGAGAGAGAGAGAGAGAGCGGGGAGAGGTGGGGGGGGGGGGGGGGGCAGAGGCACCGGAATCCGACTTTTGGTCGACTGTACGCTGTCAGTGTTGGAGGCTTGGGACACGGATTGGTATACTCCGGTCTCTGAACAAACTGTGAGCAATAAAGGAATCATGACCAAGTGGCAGCATTCCCTTTGCGTTTTTCGCAAGAAATCTACCATTAAGACGACTTACCATTAACCACATCCTACAACGTGAGAATCCACCCCACTGTCGTTTTTGTGCCTGTCTGACGGTGGCTCACATGCTGTTGGACTTTTTTTTTATAAAATAATTGAAAATCATACTGGACTGCCCTAATTTGCCAACCTTGCTGACTCTGGTGCTAGGGGATGGTGCCAAAGTGGCTGATAAGGTTTTACCTTTTACCCTTGAAGGTGGTTTCTCCTCCTGTCTCTAAGGTAGGACACATTGACCTCGGCCGTTTCAGGGATTGGAGGGGTGCTCCGTCGCCTCCTCCGCCCCAATGTGCCCATGGCTGCCCTTGCTCGGTGGTTCGGCCTGGCTCCTGCCCTTCCCATCTTTTTAATTCTTATTTTACGTCTGTCATTTGTTTACTGTCTTGTCGTCGTCGTCGTCGTCGTCGTCGTCGTCGTTGTTGTTGTTATTATTATTCCTGGGATTTTAACAACTTGTCCGCGTTGCTACTTCTTGTGGAGGATGAGAAAATACCAGTTGGATGCAGAGGGTGTCTCCCATCGCATGACACGTCTGGGGCCTTCAGCTGTTTTCTGGGCGGATCACATAACACACTTTCAGAGGGACCAACGACCACGTAATTTTGTGCCTTTAGTGCCTTTACCCCATCAGTCCAATCCAATCTTATGCCGTGCTACGTTTTTGGTAATAACTTGGGAAGGTTAAGAAAAGAGAGCGTAAGTGGATATAGTGTCTCAGATTACTGAGTCGTATTCAAGTGGTTCGCTATTAGGGGTCTTTACCCTGTGGTAAATACTAAGGAACGATTAATAGCGTGTACCTGCAAACAAACGCTAATTATATTTTATATGAAGTATGATCTAAATGTTCTACCATATTTAAACTTCTTGCTCACTTCAGACAACGAGATGGTCTGGGCAAGAGACCCCCATCTTCATAACCTGCCGACCTTTATAAAGGATTTATTACGGATCACGAGGGAAACCTCTTCTGAATATCTACCGCTACCGTTTTCCTTGTCTGACATTGCGTGTAGAAGAACTTTGTACTACTAAGTTGTAATCTCATTTATCTGCTTTTGGTGTCCTGTCTTATCTTCTACGTAATCGGGCGTTTATCGTAGATTCTTCATATTTCAAGTTTAGCGATAGCGATATCGAGGCTGACACTGGCACCGACGCCCTTGAAAATATCTTCACTGGCTAGGCTGCTGAAGTTGGGTAGAAACATACTGTCAAGCCTCTGCCACAGTAAGCCTTGTAACTCAAATCACCGCGAAGTAAATTTTATGGCTTATTTACCTACCTTAGAACCAGCATTCTTCATGTAAGCATAAGCACAACAGTTCAGATCACGCAGAATAGCTGATACAAATGCAAATCATCATACGCCCCAAATGTTGTGCTGCATTCTGTAGAAATTGTAGGATGCACACTCGACCTCTGAGATGTCATACTAAGATGGTTGCTTATACTTACTGATGCACTTGATTTGGATGTCTAGCTTGAGAACTTTTATCATACTGGAATTTTGCCAGCGTTTATTCAAATGTCGCGTTATTTAGTAGCATTTTTCGTCATCGGACAGAAAACATAATTTGTTGTATCATAAGAAACTTTCGCGTCTCTACTTAAACATGTTCAAGTCCTAACCATCAGAATGATAGACACAGTGTTGATAGAACTTGGTTTGTGGGTGTAGCGAAGAATATCGCCAAGTCAGTAATCCCTGTCACTGCGTCCGACGGATATGTTTACGATGAAAACAAACATCTCGTAACATACATACCATCAATCCAACCCAATCTTAAACTGCGCCACGTTTTTACTAATAACTTAGGAAGGTTAAAAAAAGAGAGCGTATGTGGATATAGTGTATCAGTTGACTGAGTGCTATTCAAATGTTTCAGTAAAAACATCAATTATTAAAGATCTAATCTTAATATAAGAGAGATTTATAAGAGTATTGGAGTCACTGCAACTTTTCGTAAGTTTAATTAAGAAGGCGCGTGCGATTTTAACGTGTAAAATAAGGGGTCTGTTCAAAAAATTCCGGAACTTTGTCAGCAAACTTTTTTCTACGCTTACATTTTACTTATTGTTCATGTTTTCCTTGGAAATACTCTCCGGCACAATTCATACATCGCTCCAAACGCAGTTTCCACTTCCGAGAGCAGTCTTCGGTACGGTTCTTGCTGGATCACGCGGAGCAACATTTGCCAATTTTCTTTTATCTCTTCTAACTTTGCAAGTCTTCGTTCTTTCAGCGTGGTTTTCGATTTTGGAAATAAAGTCCGCAGGTGCCTGGTCTGGACAGTACGGAGGATGATGCAGCACAGTAATATCGTCTTTTGTGCAATAGTCACGTACCAAAAGGGATGAATGTGCGGGTGCCTTTTCGTGATGCGAGAACCATGAATTGTCTCGCCACATTTCAGGCCGTTTCCTTCTCACATTCTCTCGCAAAAGAGAGCCTTTCCCGATCCATTGCGAAGATGGAACCTTGTCTCATCATCAATGTAGATCCACGTCTCATCATCAGTTATGATTCTCTTGAACATCTCGTTCTCATTTGCGCGATTCAAAAGCTCTTCACAGATTGCGAGGCGAAAGTCTTTCTAGTCTTGACTCATGAGCCGTGGGACGAACTTGGCGGCAACACGATGCATTACAAGAGTGTGTGTCAAGATTCCATGAAATGATCCAACTAAAATGTTACATTCTTCTGCTATCTCTTTGACAATCAGTATTAGATTAACACGCAACATTTCGTTGAGGTTCCTGGCATGAGCGTCGTCGGTAAATGTCGAATGGCGTTCTGAATAAGAGTCATCTTTAACATCCTCTCGGCCGTTTTTAAACTGTTTGAGCCATTCGTAACACCGATTACAGCTTAAGCACTCATCACCGTAGGCTTCATGCATCATTTGGTGTGTGTCTGTAAAGCTTTTCTCAAGTTTCACGCAAAATTTAATGCAGACGCGTTGTTCTGCGCCATCCTGAAATTCGCGACACAACTTTCTAATCTATACAGCACTGAACAATAACTAAAAGACATGATGCCAACCGCATGTCGCTTCAACACAATGTTGGCGCGAAATTACGAATGTTCCAGAATTTTTTGAACATACCTCGTATTCCTCACAGTAAAGTGTTCTGCGTCAAAATGTCCTGAAAAAGATCTCAGATTACATCGTTATCAGTAACGTCGAGGTTGATTGCAGCTTCAAATGGCTATGTAGCGGAGGAAGGCTTTTTAATTGAAACTTTCTTCTATACTATATCTACTATTACCGTTAAAACTGAAATATCTGTGGCAGTTTTCCAGGCGAAGGAAAGACACACGTAATGAAAAAAGCTACAACCAGCTGAAAGTGCGTGTAGTTTCTTTTTTCTCCGTACTCGTCTGTTTTCTGCGGTGGTTTCATGAAGTTGCAAAGCCTTCAGGCGTTCTGGGTCTGTTCGAGGCAGTTCGCCTCTCTCTCTCTCTCTCTCTCTCTCTCTCTCTCTCTCTCTCTCTCTCTCTCCCCCCCCCCTCCCCTCTCCCCCCCCTCCCCCCTGCTCTCTTTTTCCCGGCGCCGCTTCACCAAAATTGGAAGAGTGCCGCTGTTATTCAAAATCACTAATTATAAAACTTTCTTCTCGCATACTGCCAGCTCAGCATAAGAGGTGCTTAACGTTGAGCTACGGTGTTACTGATTTAGTTCAGTGACATGAAAAGCTGATCAATGCCTTATTGATACTAGTAACGCTTTAGCTCTTCTATAGGGACCTCGGGAAGTAAATTATTGGCTTTTATGCCTTCTGCTTTGGCCCACACAGTTATTAGAACAATAGATTGTGCGCGGTAATACAAAAGTATTTTTGTATGTAGCGTCATTGAAATAGGAATGAAGTCGTAGGACGATCTTGGCCTGTAGAGAAATCGGTGAATGACTTATATCTCTTGCTTACATATATGTTTGAAACACTGTGTCTACTGCCGTAAAAAGCCGTAGTTAACAATTGCTCTTGAACTTTTGAATGTGTCTGGTGCTATCTAGCTTGACGGAAATATGCTGTTACTGGTCAGTAAAAATAAATCTTACAATGTTTGTATGTCCACAATATATTATATACACTGACGCTTTTGAGCAACGGCAGACATGTGAGGAATTCGCACTTCAGCAGATGACACAGTTTGATATAAAGTGTCATATCTCCCTGTTGATAGTCATGTAATCAGTGTTATGTGATGGTCGTCTGTAAACATTGTTCCGCGTGCTAAAGATTAAAACACGCTTTCTGCATATGTTCCTGGCTAAACAGGTCATCTATCTTAAGGGGCCAATGCTTTATGTGCTACGAATGAAACACTTTTCCGGAAGTGCATGCCTGTACGTAGCATTGTTCAATAAAAAGCCTCCTTAGACCTTCCTTTATTCTTTGCACGTTTTATTCAATCGTCGCTTATAATACATGTGGCATCTCTAGCGATGTTGAAAAATCAATTTTTTTTTTTTGCAAAAAAACAGTTGGTAAATACGGAATCAGAACGAACATAGTGCTGTTTTGCCCATTTGTTCAGTGGGATAGTGCCAGATTAAATCCGACGGCTGATGTATCTGTCCCAAGTCGTCTCTATTTTTTATTTTGACATTGACAACTTCTTTCAGACGTGTGGTCGTTCGTGTGATCAAACAAGAAAAACGTTTCGTGTGAGTAACCTATGAATTGTCTCGATATCGTCGATGGCTTCCTCACCCGGATTAGATGAAGAAATTAAAAAAAAAGAGATACATGTGACATGTTTGTTGGAGTGGTCCGACCTGAATCCAAATTGACTGTGAACGTCATATTTGCAGTCATTTTTAAGTGTATTACTTTTTACAATAGTTCCGAAAAGGGAGGTAATAGTGAAACACGTCGGAAGATATCAAATAGCGGTTGAACCGTTCGTAGGTTAATCTCAAGAGATAAACGACTTGCGTAACTACCAGGCCTAACGTCGGCTTCATGCAGAGCAGTACTGTGTTTCTCTCTCCCTAGTTTCTACTTCTACCTATTATTTATTCCGCAAGCCACTGTAGAGTGCGTAATGAAGGGTACGTCTTACGAATGTCATTGATTTTCTGTCTTATACCATTCGTGTATTATTGAGAGAGGAAAAATTACTGTCTATATATTCCTATGTACGTGCCTTGATCTCACTTAAGAGGAGTAGCTACTTTGCATCCCCGCTATGTTAAATTGACCGTTTTCGATGTATCCTTTCTCAGAAAATATGAACAGTAGTACACTGAACTTTATTCAACATTCATATACCCTATTTGCTAACAATATGATATTTTTTAAGATTAGTCTATTAAAATTGTAGTTTTGAAAAATGCTGTAACAATGACCCGTTTTTTAAATAAAAAAGGCAAAGGTTCTTCAAAAATACAGCTAGAAAGCTAAAAAATGTCACTTCATTCGCGTCTACTATGAAACTTCACTGTTAGAATTTCGTTGCTCAGGGACAAATGATTTCAAAGAAAAAGATGCATTAGACTACAAAAAATATAAGTTGCTGGAACTGAGTTTAAAGTTTTGCTGCACTTACAGATTCTTAAATATATTCCGGCTACACATCTTCATGTAAATTCACAGCTTCTTTCACTGCATCTGTTGTAGATTACTCTGCGACTGATTTGCAGACACCATGCAGTAAAGAATTATAATTATGAAGTTACCAAACAATAGATAAACCGGGATGGATTTTCATAATATTGTTATATTTATGAAGTTTTGTTGGAGAGATTGGTAATTTCATAACGGCAGGTAAGGTTATCCCTGCTGTTCACCCCCATTAGAATAGCACGCGTGCCGTACACGTCTCTATTATTGTTTTCATTATAGACACTGTTTTATTTCTTGCAGGTCCTGCAGACCTTACCTTGACAATTTTGGAGATCGATCTTGGCATTAGTTCGCTCAGAAACAAAAACACTATAGGAAACAACTGAATGCAAGACAACAAACACTGCAGCAAATTTTGAATTCTAAAAAGGGAGTCAGAGTAACAAGTAGGCGTGTCTGGCTCTGCGAACTACCATATAAACTAACGTTCCGGATCTTTAAATGAAGACTTGATCCACAATTATTTTATATTCGAACAAAGCAGTTTCAAACCATCATCACCAATAAAAAGCCTCATGTTTTTATCAAGGTACTTTCATCCCTTAAGCTATCTTATTCCCGTGAACCCTGCGCGAAATACACGATGGCGGCAGCCGTAGTTTCTTTAACGAATACAGTTTCTCTAAATTTTCCCAACAGGACTTCGCTAGGACCAGTAATCTTTCTTTTAAGAAACGCCATATAAGTTTTCCGATAAATTCTAGTGCACTTTGGATAGGTTATACCTAGCTATTACGACACTAGTAGCGCGTTTCCGAATCGTCCATGTCTGTTGTGAAGCCTCCAAATACTGGAACAATGCTCCTTAGAACTGGGAGCACTAGCGTCTTGTATGCTATTTCCTTTACAATTGCTTTGCATTTTCTCAGAACTCTTGCAGCAATCCAGTCGCCTTCCATAAAACTGATTTTATTTGATCGTCTCATTTGATACGGGTTTTACAAGGGGAAGGCCTCAGACAAGGCTAACCGACTCGGCTCATGTTTGGTGGGTCGCCTGTGCCCAATCTAAAGTGGACTCTTTATAAGGTATTTCGGTTCACTGCCGTCCACCGCACCCCCCTTTTAAGAAAACCATCTCTGAAGTTTGACGCGCAGTCGTCTCAAAGCTGAAAACTGAGCCTTTCTCACGCTCATATAACGGGGCTGCAAACGCATATTTTCCGAGAAATCGAGAGAAAAAGTTTCAGTAAAGCCGCGTAAGTACCCACAAGGATACCGAGCAACTAAGCAAATTGGTCTTGGGAGCGAAGATTTGTGTTAGATCCCATCATGCATTTTGTTTATATATATATATATTCTCCGTATCAAAATTGGTCGGAATAGGTGGGTTAGCACTGTAAAGGACTTGTAATAATGTAAGCAGCCTTCACAGATTTGTCAAAGCACTTGGATTAGTGAAAAATTACAATTTTGATCCTTGTTGTAAGAAAACATATCTGAGGAGGACTGCTTTGAATTAGTCAGGAGGGACCTACCGACAGCTTTATTTCGAGGCTTTATAATTGAAATTCGCTACTGGAAACTCGGCGGGAACTGCACAACTGCGCCGAAACAACAACGGTCCATAGCTTTATTCATAGGCAACGTTCGCACATATTTGCCAGGCGGTGTTATCGTATGCGTGGTACGCATAAAAATTAGTTCATGAAAAAGAAATATTTTGAAATGCCAACAAAGTCTGTTCCAACGACTTGAGGGAAGGAACGATCTGCTTGGGAAACAGTACTACGGAATACCTGTAGGAATCTAATTCTGGCCCTCCAGTGCGCAGCCAATTGCCGTGGTTGCTCGGCCAGCGGCAGTTTCCTCGACGGGCGTTAACCTTTCGCGGACCTAACCGGCAGTCGTCGAAGTTCGTTTCTTCTATTTTTCGGAAAGCAAGCGCTTCCGGCCCCATAAATTATTGTGAAAAATGAGAAGTTTCCAATTTTGTGTCGATTTTCTCCATTTAGGGTCAGGTGCGTGTCATGAACTTCAGCGGTGGTTTCCTCAAAAACAGGAAATATCTTAGTCTTTCAGTTTCGGTGCTACACAAAAGGCATCCCAAACAAGAGCCGACTCCATTGGGCGTGTCTGAGAACTTCCACTCGTAAATGTTACCCGTAAATACTTTACGACTGGCGTTCCAGAGGTGTTCACCAATACTCTTATAATCAAACAGTGGCTGGTTCTTCGCTAACTGTACATTGAGTTTCCGTTCTGTATTGCGCTGTTTGGTAAACAAGAGACATACGAGTACACTGCTCAATTCGAGCACTGACAAGCGGAAGGTCTCAGACTCAGCCAACCGATTCGGCTTATATTTGGCAGTTCGCTTTTATACAGCCTAAAATGAAGCAGTAAGATATTTTAACTCGTCGACCCCGCCGCTCTTCCCCGTTTTTGAAAAACCTGCCCCTAAAATTCATGACGCTCAATCGACTGAAAAGTGACGAGATCGACAGATAATTGAAAACTGAGCAGTTATCATATATGAGGTCCGTAAACGCATATCTTCCTAGAAATCGGGGAAAGGAGCTTCGTTGACTGCTGCTTATGTACCCATATGGCAAGCGCCGTGCAGCGCAAGCGCCACTGGCGTAGCGGCCAAAGCATCTGGCTGGGCTGCAGAAAAGCCGTATTTGATTCCCAACTCCATTATTTTGTTTCATTCGCATTTTTCACCCTTTCGAAATTGGTAGAAATAGGAGGATTAATAAGGCAAGTAAGTTAATAAGGAACTGTAACAAGGTAGGTAGATAAATTTCTCAAACGACTTTGATTAGTAAAGAATTACAAATTTATTTCTAGTCACTTTGTAACGGCTCTTTCGCTGTCTGTTACATGTCGTCCACTTCTTTCGAACAACGTGCTGTGGATGGTACATGTCATATAAACATTCGAGGCTAATGTACCTGCGGCACCAGGACATGTAATGAATGTATTATCTGTGCAACCGCGTGGTTCCTTCGGAAGATTCGGCAGAAAACAGACAATTTGGTTTACATTTTAAAATATTTCTTTTGTGGAATTAATTTTGATGCGTATCCCACATAAAAAATAGCATCGCCTGAAAAATCAGCGCCAACCTTGTTGTTATTCCTTATTGATCTACTTAGCTTATTAATCCAATTTTTCTAAACAGAAAAAATCGAAATACATACTTTTTTTTCATTTGTGAGTCAAACACGGCTTCTCTGCTACCCAGCCAAATGCCTCTCTTGCTAAGCCAGCGGCCGTTTCCTTATGCAGTATTTACCGTAAGGGGACATAAGCGTCCTCGATTTCTAGGAAGATCAGCTTTACAGATCCCAAATACAATTTATTTGTTATTATTTATTTACTCCGTCGGCATTTACAGTCATTCATCACATACTGTATTAACTAAAATATCCCGGTAACTGTATGCTGTCTTACAATATTCTTTTAACGTATTCTTATAATATTACACAATATTGCAAATATTCTTCAGCCACTCTATGGCTGAGTAGTGTGTCCGTATGTCCTTCAGATCACACACAAGTAAATGGTCCATCCACACTCTTCCCGACATAGTTCATTGTTGTCCACGATTTCCTCGGGAGGCTGAACCCATTAATCACCTTGTGGGGTCGTCCACCAAATTTCGGTTCTTACGTCCATTTACGGTTCGTACTTCTTTCCAAACTGTCTTAGAGTCGAAGCCTAGCAATTCTTCGCCAATTTTGCATAAATCTGGCCCGGATTTAAGTCTGTCTGTAGGTGCTAGGTCTTGGTGCATAGGGAGTTCTGGGATTTTTCTGCATGTTCTTGTGGCTAACTGTGATGGCCTTATTTCAAGTGGCTCTGTTTGCTGGGACGGGGAGCCAGCATGGGATGGTCCTGAGTGTCGCAGAGATTTCTGCATTGTCTCCTTCATTTGGACGTGTACTTCAACTAAGTGTACACTTCTCGTACAGGCTGACGAACAGTATTCAGCCACGGTGCAGACGAGGGCTAGTGCTGAAATCCGAAGTGTGCTTGCTGCACAAATCTCTTTGGCCTCAGACAGTTCCGACAGGATAGCACTACGGGATTGTAATTCCCGTTTTTATTTTCGTGAAGTGAATTATTAGTTAGAGTGCAGTCTAATTTCACTCCCAAGTACATGTATGTAGGCTTGTCCTCACGGCTCATAGGTTGGCCCTTCAGTGAGGGTTGTAGTTTTCTATTTGTATCTCTATGTGAAGGTACGTTATGGTGCTGGTCGTTTTGTTAGGGTTTGGATGTAGATGCCACATTGAGTAGTTCAGTGCTTCCAGGTCAGTATTTTGTCGAGGTCATTTAAATTTTTACACTGGTTAGCAATGTCCAGGTCGCCCGCGTAACCAAATTTACGTGAGGTTGCCTCTGACGTGTGGAAAATATATAGACTGAAAAGAATGGGTGCTACAGTCGAACCCTGTGTCATGATATTACTTAGAACTATGCCTGAGAAACTATCCAGAGCGATCGTGAGTGGAATGACAACATGAAACATATAGTAGGGAAAGCAGAGTGAGAAGAAGAAGAAGAAGTTAGGAAAGTAACTCATCCACGCTGTGTCTTATAAGGCGCTTGTTCCTCCGATTCTTGAGTATTGTTCATCAGTATGGGATTCTTACCAGGTAGGATTGATTGAAGAGATAGAGAGGATCCAGCGAAGAGCGGCGCTTATCGTCACGGGATCGTTTAATCGGCACGAGGGCGTTACAGAGGTTTTCAACAAACTTAAGTGACAGACGCTAAAAGAGTGGCGTTGTGTATTACGGAGAAGTTTACTATTGAAATTTCAAATGAGCACTTTCCGGGAAGACTCGGAAAACATATTACTTCTTTCCACATACATTCCGCGAAGTGACCACGACAAGAAAATAAGAGAAATTACAGCTAATACATTTACTGACAATCATTCTTCCCATTCGCTGTTCATAAGGGGATTAGGGAAGGAGGGATCAGTTAGTGGTACGAGAAGTACCCTCCTCCACACACTATTTGGTGGGCTGCGGAGTATAGTGTAGATGAAAAAGGCTCGGTTTCTTATTTCTTATGGATCTGGTCAAATTTTAGTCGATCGCGTGTCATGAACTTTACGGGTGGATTTTTCGGAAAGGGGATGGATTGTGCCAAAGTATCAGTCTTTCTCTTCAGGTTATACGCAAGCGATCTGCCACGAATGTTCCGAAATGGTTTGCCGTGCCTGAGGCCTTCCCCTTGTGAGTGGGATCGAAGGTCGCTCCATTAGTGATATCACTGCTCGCGTACGAGAAAGGCAGATCGTCTCCTTATCCAGTACCCAATTCAATCTTTTCCGAAGCTTAAATTAAATCTGCCGCATTGTGGCTTGGTCTTTGCCGGACCTTGACGGACCTGTGACCCAGCAAACGCTTTTTCTTAAGTTATTCTGTGGCCTGGCAAAGTTCTTATACAGGAAGCCGTGCACGTGCCGGGGTGGGCTTCCGACGACGCTGCCGCCCCCCGCCCCGTCGTCCCGGCGGGGGTCTGGGCAGCGCACGGACCCCGTGACGGTAGGGCTTCCGCCGAGCAGACGCGAAGCCGCAGCCACAGCTGCAGCGGTTGTGCAACAGGGACAGGTCCAGGCCGCGGCCGCCCTAAATAACGTAGACGGCCGAGCCGTGGCGCGCTGTACTCACTCTATTCCTGTCGCGCGCGCGGACGCATATGCCGCTCTGGAATGATCGCAACCCCCGTGTAGCGCTGCCTGGCTGTCTCCAGTCAGAGACCGGACGGCCACGCAGGATGACTGGGCCACTTACCGCTGTCGACACGGCGGCCTAGGTAGGGGCTCCCGATCGCGGTCCGCGTTCGTTCCCTTCTCTCGTCACTCGAGTCCTTTCCCCTTCCTCCATCCTTCTGGCCCTCTTCTTCTACACCTCCTTGGTCCCTCCCTCGCTTGCGGCTTTGCTTGGATTTGTCTTGTGACTCCACGTCCTCCGTTCCACCTGCCAGTCTTCGTCAACAATTCCTGGCTCTTCTTGCCTCGTTTCGCGATGTAGATGTAGTCTAAACCGATGGTTCTGTGGTCGATGAACGCACTGGGTTTGCTTTCATCCACGGAGACTATGTTGAGCAGCATTCCCTGCTTTGTGGGAGCAATGTTTCCACTGCGGAGCTGGTTGCTCTTTATCGTGCACTCGCTCACCTTTCCTCCTGCACTGGGGAGTCATTTGTCATATGCATTGACTCCCCGAGTGGATTGCAAGCACTCGACCAGTGTTTTTCTCGGGACCCTTTCGTGCGCGGTATTCAGGATGCTGTTTTTACTCTCGCCGAGTGTGGTCGTTCAGCGACGTTTGTGTGGACCCCGGGCCACATCGGCATTCCAGGAAACGAACGTGTCGATCGGTTGGCCAAGCAGGCCATCACTTCGCCACCCCTGGAGCTTGGTCTCGTGGAAAAAAACCTCCGGTCAGCCCTACATCGCAAGGTCCGTGATGTCTGGACCTCTGAATGGTCTGCCTTGAACACGCCAAATAAACTCTGCATGGTCAAGTCGTCCACGGCCGTATGGAACTCATCCTTGAGGGGCACGCGTAGGGACTCAGTTGTTCTCTGCCGTTTCCGAATTGGACATATGTGGTTGACCCACAGCTATGTCCTTCGTTGTGAGAACCTGCCCAAGTGTCGCTGTGATGCAGGGCTGACAGTGGTCCATCTTCTGGTGGACTGCCCCCTTTTAGCCCCCTTGCGGCAGTCCTTTAATTTACCAGCTGCACTTCCTTTAATTCTAGGTGACGATGCCTCTATAGCTGACTCAGTTTTACGTTTTATCCGTGCAGCTGGGTTTTGTCACTCGTTCTAGTGTGGGTGCTCTCGCATGATTTCTCAGGCTACACCCATTCTAGCGACTTTTAATTGTGACGTGGATACCAAAATAGTGTCTTTTATGGTAACAAGTTGTGTTGGTACCTCTATCAACGCTTTCCAGCTGGAGGTTCTTCATTTGTAGTTGAGAGGTTGACCTTTTACCTGATCCATCAACCACAGTAGTCTGTTTTACTCTAGTCAACTATTTGCTCTGCTCCTTTTAAGTGTCCTCTATTTTGTGTTATTGCGGTGTTCATTTTAGCTCTGTACCCCTTGGTGTTCCATCCCTCTGGGTGCAGAGGTTACGCTTTTACTGTATAGGCCTTTTACAAGTATGTCTGTTTGGAACTGGGGACTGATGACCTCGATGTTTAGCCCCCATCAAACCCCAAAACCAACCAACCAATCGCTGTCGACAGCAGCCGTCGTTCCAACGGCGAGAGTGGCAATACAGCAGTTTCCGCTAAAGTCATGTAAATCCATGAGGAGTAGTCAAATGAAAACGGGACCATGGAATGGTTCCATGCACAAGTAATCACCGCATCCGGTAAAGCATTTACCCTACTGAGAGACGAGGCGATCAATTTCTGTTTCTTAGATCGCGGTCGAAGCTGACGGATCCACAACCGCAATCAGTGTTCCACTTCCTCGTCCGACTGAACCCAACGTGCACGCATGTGCTTCTTCGGGTCACCAAAGACGTGAAAACCACAAGGCGAACAATCCAGGCTGTACGGAGGATGTTGCAGTGCTTCCCAACCAAATCGCTGAAGCGTAACCTTCGTCCGACTGGCAGTGTGTGGGCGGAAGTTATCGCGTCTCCGGATAATTCCGTGTGACAGTATACCGAAAGTCTGTGGCAAAGGGCGAAGCCGACAGTGAAAACATATCCTCCGCCAAAGAAAGATAACCTTCTTCGACTGCAGTGGCCCTCTGCTCATAGAGTTCCTCTAGCGTGCAACCACAACCAATGCGCACGACTTTGATTACACTTCGCAGAAACTGCGACGCGCCATAAAGTCATAATGCTCAGGAAATCAGTCTGGCGGAATCATCCCATTATACGATGACGCGTGCCCCCACGCTGACAATCGGGTGAAGGCTAAGCATCAGGCGATTTGGTTTGGAAACATTGCAACCTTCTCAGTACTGCCAGGATTGTTCGCCGTGTGATTATTACATCCTAGGGGACCGGAGGAAAGAGATGTGGACGCAGATTTCAGTCGAACGAGGAAGCGCAAGAGTGGGTACGATTGTGGAACAGTCAGTGGCCGACCTCTTCCTACGAAACGGAAATTGATCGTCTCATCTCCCATTGGGATAAATGTCTTAACGCGTTTGGTGATTACTTCTGAATGGAACGATTCCATGGTCCCGTAATGGCGAGTGTTCGGTTTCCATTTGACTGCCTCTTACAATACTTCAAGAAGCTGCCGCAGGAAGTCAGCTTCTCTGATGGCCATCTCGTACGGAGTGTGGCACAATGCGCATACTGTACCCGTCTCATTTTCGTTCCTCCCTATTCCACCCAGAGACAGACAGCGGGAAGGAGGATTGTTGGCAGCTTTATTATGTCCCCAAGTTCCTCTAATTATAGTGTAGCGGTCATGACGAGAAATTTATATCGGAGCGAAGAAGTATGTTTCATGACTAACTTAACAAAGTGCGCTCTCGGAATTCTGTACGGCCCGTCGCGATGAATAACTCCTATTTTGCAACATCTCACCAAACAAACCGTCCACATCATCTCTGAATCTTGCCTCTCTTGGTCGTTAATACTACCTTGTAAGTGTTGCAGTTCTAAAGAATTGGTAGAACGCAGTTTCTTTGAAGTCACTGGTTCCCAACCAGGGGGCAACAATCCCCTGTGGGATTAAAAGAAATTTTCTGAGGGATGAAAGAGGAAGGGTTAACTGTGTTTTTGGCTCATGAGACTAATTAAAAGATCAGTACTGTTAATATTTCGTAAGAGGTTAATACTGATTACGTAAGTCACTGATAACTACGTTTTGTTTCAAATATTAGCATTAATGCGTGACTGAATGTGGTCACTCTCTCTCTCTCTCTCTCTCTCTCTCTCTCTCTCTCTCTCTCTGTTCCGTGCATCTGTGACACTAAAGTTGAGTTATAAACATCACATAGGCTGAAACACCACGCGAAAATGCCCCAGAGTCGCTGGTAATTCCCAAAAACAGAAATTGCTTCATCATGACCTACACATTAATGACAGTGGTCAGACTCAAAGGATTGTCAGCTTAAAGTCTTACAGTTTCTGCCAGTGTACAAGAAAGGAGTCCAGAAAGCGATATATAAACAACATGTCTAGTGCACACATTTAAACGTAGATTCGAAACGGGGGTACAGGGTGCGGGTGAAGCAAGTGTCACTAGGGAAGAGGAGTGGTGCAGAGGAAGCGTGTTCTGTAACAGGTGTAGATAGTTGGCTTCTTTTGCTGAGGAGCTGCAGGTAGCACTCGGCGATGCACTAAGAATTGTTTCATCATTCTACAAAGAAAAAGGCGTTAAAAATAAGCAGTACGAATTGTCTCATGGACGCGTTGGTTCGTAGTTTAATAAAGTACCAACAGAAACTAAATATAAGTTTTCAAAGAAAGTTATTTCTTGTTCTAAAGTTTAGTTAAGCGCTAGTGCTCATAATGATGGGGGTAGGGGGAGGGATACTAGCTAATACTTCATTATTAAATGGGGAACATGGGCACTAGTCACAAATGTTGGGGACCGTTGGTGTAAGGGATCTTCCAATAGATTTGAGTCTGGCATTGTTTTCCCCGTCACCTGGAGTGCTCGAACCGTGCAAGATGCTACCCAAAAGAATTCCTTTCCTGCGGTGTTATGTGCAGCGAAGAAGAGTTGTACTACAAGGTTTGGAATCAGCTGACCTGACGTCACCCGAGTGGGTGCGTAAACTAGATTACATTGCTGGTTTTCTTGACGATTTATCTAGCGGCTGGCGATTCTGAAGCTTAGGACAGGACAGATAAAGGCGCTAACAACGAGTTCTGTTTCCTGTGAGCGTCATATGAGGAAATCTGCTGGGGAAATCACCTCTCGTCTTCCGCAGACGTATGAGAAAGATGCTTGAACCTTCACCAAGATAGAAGAAAGCAAAACAAATGAGGAGCAACGTGAAAGCAATGTTTGTTTGTTTTCACGTCATGACAGGGCTACACTAAGATGTATGTCGTTCCTAAGTACCACAGTTAAGAGTAGCTCGATGGACCGGAAATCTCGAATTTCAGTAGGAGAAACAATGTCCTCTCCCTTCAGCCCGAGAAGCATGTGTCGCACACGGAGCGGCAGTATCAAATGCATGTCACTTGCGTCATTGAGGAATTTTTTCATGCGTCTTTGACTGCGGTGCCAATACTTCTACAATTTAAACCAATATAATATTAGCCTAATTCGCTCTCTGTATCGTCTTCCTGCTAGTGGTCTCTTCTCAAATAGTAGCGTTTCGAACCGCATCAAAACATTAAAAAAAATGGTTCAAATGGCTCTGAGCACTATGGGACTCAACTACTGAGGTCATTAGTCCCCTAGAACTTAGAACTAGTTAAACCTAACTAACCTAAGGACATCACAAACATCCATGCTCAAAACATCACTTGCTCGTTATTCATCGCCCTCTTGTCCTTAATCGGTACACAAGCGACAGTATGCGCTCATACCTCTGGTTCTGTTGGTGGTGGAAAAGTAAGATCAAGTCTTCTGGTTAGCACTTGGACTCTGAACCATTCATATGCCCAACAGAGGGATAGTCTTAGTGTCACTATCCTATAGTACAGTGTCAAAGTTTGAATATTACACATTTCCACCTGCTTAGGCAAATTGAACAAATGGGTTGGTTCTTTTTGCATTTGATGTGGTATATGGCGCATGTCTTAAGGGACCTATGGAGGCACCCTTAGTTCCTAGTCGGTTCCTTAGAAAAATCCAAAAAGGTTTTTTACCATTTTGTTCGTACTAAAACCAAGCTGTGGATTCCAAGACGGCTACACACAGGAAATAGGTGACATTTTTACGATCTTGAACAACCTAAAAAATTTTCTTGATATCTTTATCCGTTTTCGAGATACGGAGATTCAAAGTTACCCTACTTGCACAGATAAAATACGCACATAAAATCCGGGTTGAGGCGAAAACGAAGTTCATAAAGTGACTTACCAGAAAGGTTCTGGGAACACCATGTTGTTGTTGTACTGAAGCACATGCAATTTCTTTTTTGCGCATGAAATGGTCTCAGGTGTGAAATTATCAGTTTTGCTCTATTTCAATTTCAAATAAGTAAACTATGAAAATTTTACTGAGCCATGAAGTTCTTTTCATGTGACGTGACATTCCATCGTGTGGTAGGGAAAAAAGGGAAAAATTGTCTTATTGGAGCGCAAAAAAGACGAATATTCTCCTGTTCAAAACACTCTGACTGAAAATTGGGGTACCAAATGCCTCATTCCACTTTCCTCAGCACCTTTAAAAATTTTCCCCAAAATCTTGGCTGGAGAACATATTCGTTCCTTTTCTTATACTGGGAGGGAAGGAGACAGTGGGAAAGAGACGCAAAATTTAAAAAAAAACTTGAAGATAGTAGAAAGTGGTTGAGATATAGCAAGAGCGAAAGTGTGTGTGTGTGTGTGTGTGTGTGTGTGTGTGTGTGTGTGTGGTGAGAGAGAGAGAGAGAGAGAGAGAGAGAGAGAGAGAGAGAGAGAGAGAGAGAAGGGGATCGTGGAAGTGGGTGACAGCCAGTGGTGATGGCAATCTATGGCAATGATATTGATGAAGTGACAGTGAGAAGAGAGAGCAGCAGGGGGAAGTAATGGATGAGATGTAGGTATGAGAGAGAGCACGAGGGAAACACTGACGGTGAGAGCACGACGGAAATAGCTGGACGGCACGAAGGAGACTGTGGGTGAGAGACCGGTGAAAGTGGCAGCTGGAGAGCCACAGAGAGATAATGACAGTGAGTTGGACCGAATGAGAGAGAGAATGGGCAAGTGAGAATAGATAGGTATGAGCGACATCCAGCTATAGACTAGTGGGCGCAAGCGAGCTACAGTTAGAGGAGCTTGACAGAATAAGAGGTGAGATGCATGCTAAAAAGAGCATGAATGTGTCCGCACGCCAAACTTCGTGCGAGAATTGCTAAAATTGTTGAGCAAGGGAGAAACAGGCAGCTTAAACGCCACTTTTCAGTCTGTCTTTTAAAGAGGAGAATATTCGTCCTTGTTTGTGCTCGGCTAGGAGCATTTTTCCGCTGGTCATCTATGCTTGGCAAATGCTGACTTTTCATTCCCAAGCCATTTCACACTGTTGCCGTCTGTAGCCCTTCAGCAAAGTCTCTGTAACTCCCTTAAGTCGAGGCGCCAGCATAGCTGGTCATGTCACAGTGCCACAGGCAATAGGTAGAGATGGAAATTGTAATAGCGTGGGTACTTCGCCGGGTCTGATTTACATAGTCGGCAGTACCGTGCACTTTCAGACCGATAATACTCTGCGTGTTAGCGCTAGGCGGCGTTCAGCAATCGCTTGGCGGCGGGAACCTGCCAAGTGGGGAGTCCTGTCCGCCCACGACTCTTGCCGCTGATGTCACCAGCAGCTGGCGCTGCCGCCCCTAGGCCGGCGGGGCGCTGCCCTCGCAGAAACTCACCAAGGAACAAGATGTACGTGGACACACATATACAGCGGGAACGGTAAAAGTAAATTTGTATGGCATTATTTGCAGGGAGACCGGGGCGGGGGGGGTAGGCTTAGTTACCTAATTTGAAAAGGTTCTCATATTCTCTGTACACTGGCGCTTTCCGAAATGAGTCTGCGTGTATCTGTACGTAGCGATCGCTAATGAATGCTTGCAAAGCTTAATGTTTCCTTTATAAGGATGGTGACAGCACCCTAACTTGATGTTATAATTAACAGTTTGACGTAATCGGTTTTTGTCGCTCGCTCGCCATGAGAGATTGCGGAGGCGTTTGATACACGGGATGGGCCAAAACTCACTATCCATCGCAACCCATTGAAAACATTAACGTAGAGTGCACTGCTGTTAAATTAAAAAATCTCTGGCATTGTTCACTGTTGATTCTAACCTGTTGTGTTTTCTAATGAAGAAAGAGGTTTTGTTCGAAAACGGCGATACAAAGGTGGTCATAATTAGTAATAAATGAACGGCATAATAATTTCAACACTTTTCCACCTACATCGAAGAAGGAAACACTTTGAGAATAGTGAATCTGCAACGGATTTCCACTGGTCAAGTAGGCTATCAATAAGTGATAAAACTATGCTTAAAGTGTGTTTTTTTTTTCTTTAAGTCAGCGACAATACTGGCTTCAGTTGGTGGGAGAAGGTACAGCAATCAGTCTCAACTTCTGTTTGTTGTAGCAGATGTAGAGTTTGGTCACGGAGTCACCATTTGAGTGCAGCATATCAAATTAACACATTTCAGCCGTTATTTGACGTTGTCCCTCTTGGACTATACGTGTCAAGAGTTCAAACTGCGTTAAATGAATTAAGAGAAGGTATAATGAGTGCAAATTGAATTTCTGACGTGTGTAGTCCAAGAGGAACGATGCAAAAAACGACTGCATTGAAGATGGTGACTCAGTGACCGAAATCTAGACCTGCTGTAGTAAACACAAGTTGTGACTGATGCTAGACACAGATGAGAGAATCGAAGGAAGGGATCCAGAATAAAGTAGTTTTCCGTATTCGAACAGGGGGTGGGAGTTTATGATGTAGCTACAGACCATCTGGCACGCGCAGACAACGTAGCAGTCATCGCCAGCGTCATGGAAACAGCAAATAATGGTTGAACAGCTACAAAGGATATTAAAAATGAAAAGCTTACATGAATCTCTTACGAGAAGACTGAATTCATGACAAACGTGAAAGCTGGAACTGACACTTTCGATTTGGGAGAGGGAGGAAACCGAAGAGAGTGAAGAATTTAATCTTCCTAGTAGGAATAATCTCAGAGAACTAATTGTGTAACTTCATAACTAAAGACAGTGTGACGAAAAGGTAAATATCGTGTTAGTTGACTAAGGAATCTGTAAAATAAATAAATAAATAAATAAATTCAAAGCCCGAATACATTTCTCGAACATGGACCCTTGCACGCTGTAGAATAAGTGGGGCATGATCAGGAAATGTGTGGAGGCCGAAAAGACACAAAAGTGCTCCGAAACATCTCCCGATCGAAGGCGAAATGTGGAGAGAGAAAAGGCATAGCCCTAACATACAAAGTACCAGAAGGCGGCCTGGTAATAGGATTGATTAAAAGAAAAAAATCCATTTTCTAGGAATGGAGAACACAAGATAAAAAGAACATAATTCGTAGCAACAACAGGCCCAAGTAGTTTTTAGATACGAGCAATGAAATTGCCACAGCCTCCTTTACGTTATGAGCCATTCTGTGTAGGGATAAACGGGGCAGTGCGAAGCGGTTGCAATTTCATTCGCGGATGTTTGCTGTAAGCTTCGCTTTCTCAGTCGCTATATATATATATTTGCTTTCACTATACCCATACGCTGACAGCACTGGTAATAAATCTTCTGCCATAAATGTAAATAGCACTACGAACAACAAGTGTGCGTCCGAAATTTATTGCGTCTTTTAGTTCTGCGAATGTCTACTTTTGTTAATCTATAGATACAATAGTTCTAAACTATAACAGATAAAAAAAATGACGGTTGAAAAGCACTATGATAATATTAGTTTTGTACATAAAATAGAAATAGAACGTGTGTCACCTTTCTGCCGGTTTCAATGCGAGTTTTGTTCCACACGGCAGTGGAAATTCAAGGGTAACATGTTCTCGACTCTGTAATCAACACCTTCGCATGGAATAGCCAATGAATTCCCATTTTCTTACATACGAAAATTTATGATCTTTCTGATGTGGTTGATCACAATGGAGTCACATTTTTTTCTGTTACTGAATACTCGTTTCTAAAATTAGAGCGTTTCGTTGGTAAAGGATGTTTCAGGGACAGTGAGTTCATAGGCGTCCTTTCCTCATAATATTTCTCGGAACACAAGTCAGGACTAACGTTTTAAAATCTTGGAGGCAGTATTTAGGTAATGTTTGCAGCGGTTTTTGTGCAGTGTGCTATCTGTCGTTAAGCCTTTTGTTGTTCTTGCCTCTGATAGTGATCAGTTCGTTCGTGGCGCTTGCTTGTCCATTGATGCACAATATACTTTACGTTTTGGAAGATTCATGAAGGTTATTCTTTATAATTGCCGTTTCTCCTTGCACGGATATACTGAATATCTCATTTCCACACTCAAAAGATACATTATCGCGAGAAAAAGTAAGCAAATTTGTCACAATCAACACGTACCAAGAAAATCAGTAGCATTTTGAACACTGCCATGCATTCCTTGTACAAAATTGCGGTCTCCCTTGTCAGTAGCCTCGTAATCGACTTGACCTCTTTTTTTTCTTTGTCGCGATTTTCATATTAACCCAACTGCTTTATATAACATTTTATACTCTGGGCAGCTACAGCTGTGGAGATACATCTCGGTAAATGTTGCGGTTCTTCATTTACCAAGACCAGTGCTTTAATTGTCGTTCTTTGTTGCATGTGACGTTTATAATGAGCAATCAGTAATTATTTAATGACTTATTGTGGTCAGTTGGTAATTTACTTAAAGATGTCCTTATGGCTCCTGAATTCACGAAACATTTTAATTTTTCAACACAACATTATCGCGATCTCCATACACCGGTACCAGTTCACACACAGACGCCAGAGTAAAAACGTACGCCAAGCAATTCTGCCTTTTTCAATTAGATGTTGCTTCTTGTATCTGAGAGAGTGAACTGCTGGAGAAAAAAAATGACCATGCCGAGGTGAGTTTATATCCCCGTTGCCTATTAAGAAATTACTACACGTCTAAGCAGTAAGATATGTGTTCAGCAGTATAATGGACCAAGTCCTTAGAGTTTAGAACTTGGCGGACTGTGGTGTGGAGTTGACAGTAACAGTAATTCTGAAGATCAAAAAAAGTAAAAACGCAGAAATGCGTTGCATATATGTCTATTTTTCCAAGACTGTCCGCCCCGATAGCTGAGTGGTAGCCGGCACGGTAGCTCAGCGTGTTCGGTCAGAGCGCTGGTTGGCCTCTGTAATAAAAAAACTGAGTGAAAGGATCAACAACGACCTTGAAAGGATGTCACGTGACGTCCGCAACGACCAAACACAACGATCAACAACGAACAAACTGCAAAAAAAAGTGGTCTGCGTGACGGATTGCCATCCTGCGGGCCCGGGTTCGATTCCCAGCTGAGTCGGGCATTTTCTCCGCTCAGGGACTGGGTGTTGTACTGTCTTCCCCATCCGGCGCGCAGGTCGCCCAATGTGGCGTCGAATGTTATAAGACATGCACCAAGGCGGCCGGACCTGCCCCGCAAGGGGCCTCCCGGCCAATGACGCCAAACACACATCTCCATTCCAAGATTTAATTTAAATATTATGTTTTATGGAAATTCCAGCATATCGCATCATATTGAAATTATTTGTATTTAGATCTTTTGCTGGGAAATACAATTTTAGCCCATTAAGGAATGGATCTCCACACATTGTTTTTCTGTATTCCGGGAGAATGCATTTTCCAAACATGTAAGAAATTTAAAATTGACAACAAAATTGGATTTAAAGGACGAAAGGAAATGTAGAAAATGCTTGTGAGCTGCGTGTGTGGAAGACAGGTAGCAAGAGAGGCTTAGCATTTTTTTTAAGGAAAAAGATCCTTACGTAGCTTCTGTGTACCATGTCTTCAACCTGAATCTAACATCGTGGAGTTACCAAACAAGATGAGACATACGATGCTGAAAATGAAGTTGAGTAAGTCAGCAGTTCAAGTTGTGGTAACGAAGGATCGCATTGTTGTCCAGCAAATATTTGGATATACTGTCCAGATAAGCCATTAGCTTCAAAAACTTGCAGTGAGAATTCGTAACGTCGACATCATCTAGTTTCTGAGAATTAGTGACTACTCAATGAATGCTCTACAATAAGAGCCAGGAATACCTTCCTGCAAAGCAGCCGCGGAAACGCAGGTTTCATTGTAACTGTAATTTTCTAATGTTGATGTATTCTAACGAATAAAATAAAATGTTTTCATGTGTATCATTTATATTAACTGCAATATTAAAAGAAGAGTGCATGTACTGCCTGACAATAAAACCGAAGCACCCTGAAGACATTCTCGAGTGTGAGTGCTTACACGCAGCCACCATCGGTCAGTATGTATGGTGAAATTTGCATTACTCTGTGGCAAGGTAGAATGGCCGCAAGGGTGCGTTAGTGTTGTTAGTTTTTTAGTATTGCTACCAGGCTTGGTAGGGTATATAAGGGGCGTTAACAGCGTCAGATGTTGTGTGATCGTTGTGAAGGACACGGAGATGCCGCTCCGCGTGAGAGACAGCGTTGTTTGCATCTTCCGAAAAGAACGTCATTGTCGGTCTCCAGAATCGCAGTGTTGTGCACCAACCACATCGTAACCCTTTCTGTGCCTACCATCCGAGAACAAGTAAGAGACTCTTGTCAACATTTTCGATCATCCCGCACCATTCGTCGGAGAATAGCGTCATCCGTCCCTTTCGTACACTGCCATTGACGCCACAGCACCAACGGCTGCGTTTGGAGTGATACTGTGTCCTGGAACCATGGACCGCTGATCAGTGGCATCGCATTGTGTTGAGTGATAAATCGCAGTTTTGCACTATCGCAGATGATCATAGTCGGCATGTGTGGCGGGAACCTTCGAAGAGGTCCCATTCTGCCAAAGTGTTACCCTGATGTCTCCGGACACCATCGGATATGACTTCAGGTCACGGCTGGTAGTGAGTGGGGGAACTCTGCTGGTACAGCTGGTACCTCCTGCGTCCTCGTGTGTTAACTCTAGTGCCATTTTTGACCAGGACAGTGCTCGTTTACACATGGCTCGTGTCTCTATGGATTTTTTTAGCGTGTTGTTGAGGTACTCCTGCGGCCAGGAAGGTCACTAGTTGTGTCCCATAGAACATGTGTGGGACTATGTTGGGCCTAAACTCCGCCCCAGTGACGGCGTGCAGGAAGTGAAGGACCACTGTTACGGGCCACCTCGCCTCAGTATAGTATAAAACGGCTTTATGGTACCCTTGTGTATGTGCCCTGTCCAGAGGGGATGCAACGTCATACTGACAAATGGGCACATATTGCCAATTTCTCCGTAAATTTGACTAGCTATTTTACTCACTGGAGTAAAGGCTTAAACCCTCCCATCCGGTGAAATTTCATTACGTTTCCTGCTCCCTTTCTGGGCGCATAACTGTTTCTCTTGGGTAGTGTAAGAAGGTTTTTCTCGAAAATTAGAATACAGGCAAGGCAATATTTTTTTTTTTTTCCTCCTGCGTCCGTATACCAGCTGATGAGCGTAAATTGCGTGATAAGGGAAGTTCTATTAATTTTTTCTAGCTATGGATTTCCAGTCATCGATGAAGAAAATTTCTGTCTCTCACAGCTAGCTTTGACTGACCAAATAACTACTTTAAGTGTTGCTTTCGCGATGTCCTCGGTAATACATCGTAGCAGGGTTCTATGTTAATACCCCACCAGCTGCCCTTACAATGTGCACCACTATTAAACTACAGCATTACGTCCGTCGGTCGTATTTTTGAAGCGGCTAGCTAGCGCAGGACAGATTTATGACACCGAGCCGCCAACAGGGTCTTAAAGCGGCGCTGGCAGTCGAGTGTAAGCGCTGCCGACGTGCAAACCCACACGGCGGTGAATAACGGCCAGCAGCATTAAGGTCTTCCCATTGATTGCGGCACAGGGGACCAGGCATCCGTCACGGAATGCGGCGTCGTTGCCAGGCAGAGGCCACCAGCTCCATTAAGGACCGCGGGGCACCTTGCTTCCCAGCTAACTAATGGACCGCGCCGTCTGCCAAACGCCACCACCTGGTTAGCCGCGCAGACCACGCTGTCGGTTCGTATCACGATTGAGAGCGGAAGGTGGAAAAATCCTATAACACTAGGTAGGCATGCTAACAAAGTCAACAATCTGTCCCCCTACCGTATTTGTTTCCATTAAATGCTCCATTGCGAGTTTGTACTCTATCTGGCTTCTTTGAAGTTGGAGACGCTTACTAGGAAGCTCCGTCCTATTTTGTCAACGACAATTTTGAAAATCCGTGCCAACAACCACCCCAACTTGGTTTACCTTATTGTAAAAGCACCGTTACCGGTTCCGAATACACAAATCCATCTTGAGACGGCTTGCGTGCTTTTATGTAAAAAAAGACGTTACTTTGTTTTGTAGTTCAGTTACAGTGAAATGAGAGGCTAGAGTATTTTGTTTTTCTTTTCGCTTTCTTTCTCCGAAGAACAGCAGTCACATAGTTAGTTTTTACTTTCGCTCACAGTGGTCTTCATTGCTGTTCACGGTTTTGGATAGCAGCACGAATTATCTAGGCGTGCCACTTGTTTTGACTGGCTTTACAATTTTGACTTTGGAATCGTCTGTAATTTCTTAGCGTAAAATGAAATGTGGAGTCTACTATATATCGGGTATGATGTACTGCTTCTGGTACATGTAGAGTGAAAGCGTATTCCAAAGTCTGTTTTAGAAGTATTTGCCTCGATTGCTCATGGGAGTGGAAAGGGGACAATAAACAATACAGACACGAAGAGTACAAGCTTTTTAAATGTAGTGTTGCAGAATAAAGCCGAAGATCAGATGGGTAATCTGCATCTGTACTTAGCGAACCACTGTGAAGTGCATGGCAGAGGGTACATCCCCTTACACCAGTTATATTAGGGCTTTTTCGCGTTCCATTCACATATTAAACATGGGAAGAACGACTGCTTGAATGCCTCTGTGCTTGCTGTAGTTAGCTCATGTTGTCCTCACTGTCCCTGTTGGAGCTATATGTAGGGGGTTTCATATTCCCAGAGTCATAATTTAAAGCCGGTTCTTAAAGCTCAGACTCTTTTGGGATAGTTTGCGTCTTTCTTCAAGGGTTTGCTTGTTCAGTTCCTTCAGCGTATCTGCGACCTTCTTCCACGAGTCGAACAAACCTGTGACCATTTGTGCCGCTTTTCTTTGTGTACGTTCAAGATCCCCTGTTGCTCGTATTTGATACGGATCCCAGACGTGAGCACTATTCTAGAATGAGTTGCACGAGTGATTTGTAAGCGATTTCCTTTTTAGACTGACGGCGTTTTCACAATAGTCTACCGATAAAGCGAAGTCTACCACCTGCTTCACCCACAACTGAGCCTACATGGTCATCTATCTCATACCCCTGCAAAGTGTTAAAACTACGTATTTGTATGATTTGGCCGATTGAAGCTGTGACTCACCGACATTATATTCATAAGATACTATTTTTTGTTTTCTTTTTGTGAAGTGCACAGTATTACATTTCCGAACATTTACAAGAAGTTGCCAATCTTTGCACCACTTTGTAATCTTAACCAGCTCCCAGTGAATGGTTTTGAAGCTTCGTTGAGACTGTACCTAATTATAGACAACTGTATCATCTGCGGTAAGTCTGAGGTTACTATTAATATTGTCTGCTATGTCATGAATGTACGAGAGCAAGGGTCTCAATACACGAAGTTCTTTCAACATCTGTCGACGAGTCTGTATCCATGATAACATACTGCGTCCTCCATATATAAGGAATCCTCAGTCCATTAATAAATTTTCCTTGATACTACCTACAAGCGTACTTCCTATAACAAGCATAGATGCAGTACTGATTTTGTGAAATCGAGAATATTGCATCTACCTGATTACCTTGATCTAAGGCTTTCAGGATGTCCTGTGAGAAAAGTGCGAGTTGCGTTTCACATTATCTATGGCTTTCGAAATCCGCACTGGTTGGCATGGAGGAGGTCGTTCTGTTAGAAATATCTCATTGTGTTTGAGCTTGGAATATGTTCCAATATCTTACAACAAATGGGTGTCAAGGATATTGTATTTTGAGGAGGTACTGAATCGAACTGCAGAGAAAACAGCTCTATGAAACAACTTCACTAATAACGGGATCGGTGAGGGAGACCAAAGCTTGCCTACAGTAAGCAGGTTCAAATGGGTGTGGGTTGCAGAAGTTACACTGAGAGGAACAGACATCCATATAGGCTCTCGCGGAGATCTACAACAAATCAATCTCTGGACTGAAAAAATTGGCAATTTGACTGAGGTCGATAGAAATGGGTTAATGGACGCTTGACTGGTGGAAAGGGCAGACTACTAGCAGTGCAGGAAAATCTGGTTAAGAAAGGGAGGATATTACTAAAATATGTTAAATTATTTTTGTACTAATTTTACCTGAGAGAGTTTCGAACTAAGAATCAACTTTTAGGTCTAACGAAACGTCCTTCACAAAATCTGCTGATAAAATCTAATTATGTCAGTCGTCATTGAATTAAATTCAGTCGTATTCTTATTGAGAAATGGTGGTGAAAAACTTAACTATGGCAAAACAACAAGAATGAAGTTTATCACAAGAGACCCAGTCTGGTTGTCGAGTCAGAAGTAATTTCCAGCTCTTAGGTTAAAAAACAGATTAGTAAATTTTAATGAGAAGTTTAGCGTCAAAATTGGAAAATGGCGTAAAAAATTCACACAAAATATTAGAAATTATAAGTAAATTTAGATATGGCAAGTACAATTAAAAACATTCAGACTGCACCATAAAAGGTTCACAAATGAAATTCTTAATGTTAAGCAAATAAAAATGTCAACAATTAACAAAAAATGAAAACGTAACAAACTAGAAACCTTTGCCTTTCGCGGGCAAGTGCTCTACCAACTGAGCTACCCAATCACGACTCACGCCCCGTCCTCACAGCTTTACTTCTGCCAATACCTCGTCTCCTACCTTCCAAACTTTACAGAAGCTCTCCTCCATGGTTCGCAGGAGAGCTTCTGTAAAGTTTGGAAGGTAGGAGACGAGGTATTGGCAGAAGTAAAGCTGTGAGGGCGGGGCGTGAGTCGTGCCTGGGTAGCTCAGTTGGTAGAGCACTTGCCTGCGAAAGGCAAAGGTCCCGAGTTCGAGTCTCGGTCCGGCGAACAGTTTTAATCCGCCAGGAAGTTTCATATCAGCTCACACTCCGCTGCAGAGTGAAAATCTCATTCTAGTAACAAACTAGCATTCACTGAGAAATGATTTAAGATAGAACAATGTTCGTAACGGCAAATAAGACACAAATTTCGTGAGAAGTTTATGTTGTTACAGTTCTTAATATCTGAAATCGTGATTGTAAACTAATAAATACTTACAGTAATACACTACGCGGAAAATGTAATTTCTAAAATTTACATCGATACTCCGTAAGGCACTTTCTCTTTTTGTGGCGAAAAGTACCTTACGTTCCACGAATTTTCCAAGGTCCCCTACCAAACGTGAATAGTTCGCGAGAAGAGTTAAAACTTCCTGTACGCCTCAACGCGTACTCAAGTTTTTTTCTGTTTTGGGCATTGGGATGATATACTTGGGATGAGGTAATACACTGTCTGATTCTACATGGTGCGTACTACCTTAAATTTTAAGTGAACGACTCTGTGACGCACAAACCTCTGTTACAGCGTTTTGCTTTGTAATTTGATGAACATTTCCCGTAACACTTCCATTTGGATCTCCCATGTTGCCTCTACGAATCCTACTTGCTAAGGGCCCCAGACTAAGAGAACAAACAGAGAAACGCTTCAAACCAACACCCCGAGAATAGTGGGCGATACCTTCAAGGGTTACACTACTCTCAAGCAAGGGCAATAAAATCCAAAGCAGTAGCACAAGTCGCAGAGTGATAACCAATGCTCAACAATTAATCGAACTAAGGTTTCTTCCAGTAAATTTCATCATTGAATTTGCTTTTTCTGCAACCATAAACTGGCATCCTCCTGTGCATGCGGCTTATTTACGGTAGGTACGCTTTTCTGTATACGTACTACTTCCTTGCGAGACACAGGCAGCTGTAGGAGTCAGCTGTCACCCAGCGCTGCCTGAGAAATGGACACTGAATAAAGCCTGATGGCTCAGAGGCCTTGGCGCACGACTCCAATTAATTGTAATTAAGGAGACGATGGATACCCGTTAGTGTCCCACAACTTTTAATTAACAGCCTTCCCAGTATCAATGAGTGCGACTAGGCTGCACTCATTACACAGTAGCGTTGCCGCGACGGGCCCGTTCGAGCTTAACCACCCTATGTATTTGGTAGTCACGTTCTGGTCTCTAAATCGCGCAGATGTAGAAGACGTTCTCGATCGATTGCTGCAACAAAATCCGCTTTCAGTAACAGTTGCTGCTCTTGTAACGAGCTTTATGAGACATCTCCAGGTAATTGGATTCTATCTTCTAATGATAAATCACCTGTGATAAGTTCGGAAAACTCAAGAAACAACTATAATTTGAGGCTGCTAATGTTCGGTGAATACTTTGACTTCTAAAAACGTAATATTTTAAGCCTTTGAGTAATTAATCATATGCGGTAATGAAATGAGGCTCGTCGACGAACATGCAAATTGCTTATTTCCAACACTTTCAGCACATCGAAACGGTGAAAATGTAAACGTATAACATTTTAATAAGATCAGATTGTTCCACCGGTTGATGAGCGTAACCGTCGATATGCTTATTGGATGAAATAAAACTTCTTGCCCAGTGGAGAATTAAAGATTTCTTCATTGTAATTAACATTCGCAGACCACACATCGTAGGTCATAAAGGATGTAACAGACATCGTATTTTTCAATAAGTCTGTATCATTGGATGAAACGCACATAGCTTCGTTTCTGTTCATAGCACTGTCAATGTTCAGTTATAAGAGTTGATTTCCAATGTGACTATACGACAAATAATAATATTTTTAACTTTGATATTCGTTGTTCTGTTTCCTGACAAGCACAATTGCACGGTTCCAAACTCCTTGCTCCAACATAATATTGGACCACTCTCTGTTCCTTCGGCTTGCGGCTGTGTTATTTTCCATTACAAACCTTATAAGTGGGTATAACAACACAAAAGTATTATTCCCTTCCTCCTGTATGTTCCACGTAGGTTCATTTAGTGCGCTCTAATCTATGACCTTTGCTTTTCGCAGGCAAGTGCCAAGGTGTGCAGGAGAATTGTGACGTTTACAAGTTGGGATAGAGATAGTGTCGGTATTCGAACTATGTGGACGAGTTTTGAATCGCACTTGCATAGCTCAGTCGGCAGAACACTTGTCTACGAAAGGCAGAGATCCCATGTTCGGGTCCTGGTGCGCTTCACAGTTAAAAGACGCCAGGAAGCTTCAAAACTTATGAATTGATCAATGCGTTACTTATTTTATGGTGGTCGGAATTTCAGTTTTTAAGCTTCATTTTACATTCTTGTATATTACGGTTAGTTTGAATAATTATTGTTTCCATCAGTATTAATGATTATCTGGGGTAGGTAGGTGATTTAGAAACAAGCCTAATATGAATTAAATGCAGCGAATTAGAAACAAATCAATGTGACCTCCAACAGATACTGCCACTGTTCATAATAAACTTCTAAATGTCTGAAGATCTTGTTCAGTTCGTGGATTTCTGGAATTTAATCATATTTCAAAGACTAGACATACTGTCTTAGGAATAATATGGGGACATATTGTAAGTAATTGGTGATTAATGTGTAACTTACTCAAATAGCTATCGTTGTGCATAAAAGTTAGCAAGGTCGAATGCCGCTCGTTTCATTGCGCCCACGTGACACTGTATGGAAAGTACCGTACATATGCGCGGCAGAAGCGAATAGGGGATAATTCAATCGAGGGCAAGGCCATTAATACGGAAATCTGCTGACATGAGTGACTTCGCCAAAATACACTCCTGGAAATTGAAATAAGAACACCGTGAATTCATTGTCCCAGGAAGGGGAAACTTTATTGACACATTCCTGGGGTCAGATACATCACATGATCACACTGACAGAACCACAGGCACATAGACACAGGCAACAGAGCATGCACAATGTCGGCACTAGTACAGTGTATATCCACCTTTCGCAGCAATGCAGGCTGCTATTCTCCCATGGAGACGATCGTAGAGATGCTGGATGTAGTCCTGTGGAACGGCTTGCCATGCCATTTCCACCTGGCGCCTCAGTTGGACCAGCGTTCGTGCTGGACGTGCAGACCGCGTGAGACGACGCTTCATCCAGTCCCAAACATCCTCAATAGGGGACAGATCCGGAGATCTTGCTGGTCAGGGTAGTTGACTTACACTTTCTAGATCACGTTGGGTGGCACGGGATACATGCGGACGTGCATTGTCCTGTTGGAACAGCAAGTTCCCTTGCCGGTCTAGGAATGGTAGAACGATGGGTTCGATGACGGTTTGGATGTACCGTGCACTATTCAGTGTCCCCTCGACGATCACCAGTGGTGTACGGCCAGTGTAGGAGATCGCTCCCCACACCATGATGCCGGGTGTTGGCCCTGTGTGCCTCGGTCGTATGCAGTCCTGATTGTGGCGCTCACCTGCACGGCGCCAAACACGCATACGACCATCATTGGCACCAAGGCAGAAGCGACTCTCATCGCTGAAGACGACACGTCTCCATTCGTCCCTCCATTCACGCCTGTCGCGACACCACTGGAGGCGGGCTGCACGATGTTGAGGCGTGAGCGGAAGACGGCCTAACGGTGTGCGGGACCATAGCCCAGCTTCATGGAGACGGTTGCGAATGGTCCTCGCCGATACCCCAGGAGCAACAGTGTCCCTAATTTGCTGGGAAGTGGCGGTGCGGTCCCCTACGGCACTGCGTAGGATCCTACGGTCGTGGCGTGCATCCGTGCATCGCTGCGGTCCGGTCCCAGGTCGACGGGCACGTGCACCTTCCGCCGACCACTGGCGACAACATCGATGTACTGTGGAGACCTCACGCCCCACGTGTTGAGCAATTCGGCGGTACGTCTACCCGGCCTCCCGCATGCCCACTATACGCCCTCGCTCGAAGTCCGTCAACTGCACATACGGTTCATGTCCACACTGTCGCGGCATGCTACCAGTGTTAAAGACTGCGATGGAGCTCCGTATGCCACGGCAAACTGGCTGACACTGACGGCGGCGGTGCACAAATGCTGCGCAGCTAGCGCCATTCGACAGCCAACACCGCGGTTCCTGGTGTGTCCGCTGTGCCGTGCGTGTGATCATTGCTTGTACAGCCCTCTCGCAGTGTCCGGAGCAAGTATGGTGGGTCTGACCCACCGGTGTCAATGTGTTCTTTTTTCCATTTCCAGGAGTGTAGTTATGGCCGCCGCCTGGGATCGCGTCTCGGAAACGGCGAGGCTATTCGCATGGTACGACCGTGAACATCTATGAAAAGGTTTGAACGACAGTGAAACCACGAATAGGCGTCAAGGAGCTGGACGTCCACGCCTCATCATAGAAAAGTGGAGGTCTGAGAACTGCCTGCCCTGTAAAGGATAGGCAGCGATCTGTGGCATATCTAACGACATCTACAATGCTTGTGCAGGCACGAAGTGTTTCGGAGCACACCGTCCAGTTCAAATCAGCGAACACGGGATTCAGCGGCAGACGATACCTATACCTTTCCATATTGACATAACATGGTCAGTTAAGATTACAGTGGGCACAGCATCAACGAGATTAGACCTTCAATCAATGAAAATGCATCGCCTGGTCGGAAGACTGAAGTTTGTTGCACAGGTCGGTGGTCGTGTCCGGGCACTACGTCATCCAGGCGAACAGCTGTTCGAAATATATTTTAAGAGGAAAAAAAGACGCACTATTAAGGAATTGACATACCATGGGCATGCAGCTTTACTGTATGGTTAAATGATGATGGCGTTTTCTTGGGTGAAATATTCCGGAGGTGAAATAGTCCCCCATTCGGATCTCCGGACGGGGGCTACTCAAGAGGACGTCGTTAGCAGGAGAAAGAAAACTGGCGTTCTACGGATCGGAGCGTGGAATGTCAGATCCCTTAATCGGGCAGGTAGGTTAGAAAATTTAAAAAGGGAAATGGATAGGTTAAAGTTACATATAGTGGGAATTAGTGAAGTTCGGTGGCAGGAGGAACAAGACTTTTGGTCAGGTGAATACAGGGTTATAAACACAAAATCAAATAGGGGTAATGCAGGAGTAGATTTAATAATGAATAAAAAAATAGGAGGGCGGGTAAGCTACTACAAACAGCATAGTGAACACATTATTGTGGCCAAGATAGACATGAAGCCTACGCCTACTGCAGTAGTACAAATTTATATGCCAACTAGCTCTGCAGGTGATGAAGAAATTGGTGAAATGTATGATGAGTTAAAGAAATTATTCAGGTAGTGAAGGGAGACGAAAATTTAATAGTCACGGGTGACTGGAATTCGAGAGTAGGAAAAGGGAGATATGGAAACTTAGTAGGTGAAGATGGATTGGGGGTAAGAAATGAAAGAGGAAGCCGTCTGGTAGAATTTTACTCAGAGCATAACTTAATCATAGCTAACACTTGGTTCAAGAATCATAAAAGAAGGTTGTATACGTGGAAGAAGCCTGGAGATACTGACAGGTTTCAGATAGATTATATAATGGTAAGACAGAGATTTAGGAACCAGGTTTTAAATTTTAAGACATTTCCAGGGGCAGATGTGGACTCTGACCACAATCTATTGGTTATGAACTGTAGATTAAAACTGAAGAAACTGCAGAAAGGTGGGAATTTAAGGAGGTGGGACCTGGATAAACTGAAAGAACCAGAGGTTGTACAGAGTTTCAGGGAGAGCATAAGGGAACGATTGACAGAAATGGGGGAAAGCAGTACAGTAGAAGAAGAATGGGTAGCTGTGAGGGATGTAGTAGTGAAGGTAGCAGAGGATCAAGTAGGTAAAAAGACGAGAGCTAGTAGAAATCCTTGGGTAACAGAAGAAATATCGAATATAATTGACGATAGGAGAAAATATAAAAACGCAGTAAATGAAGCAGGCTAAAAGGAATACGAACGTCTCAAAAATGAGATCGACAGGAAGAGCAAAATGGCTATGCAGCGATGGCTAGAGGACAAATGTAAGGATGTAGAGGCTTATCTCACTAGGGGTAATATAGATACTGCCTACAGGAAAATTAGAGAGACCTTTGCAGAGAAGAGAACCACTTGCATGAATATCAAGAGCTCGGATGGAAACTCAGTTCTAAGCAAAGAAGGGAAAGCAGAAAGGTGGAAGGAGTATATAGAGGGTCTATACAAGGGCGATGTACATGAGGACAATATTATGGAAATGGAAGAGGATGTAGATCAAGATGAAATAGGAGATACGATACTGCGTGAAGAGTTTGACAGAGCACTGAAAGACCTGAGTCGAAACAAGGCCCCGGGAGTAGACAACATTCCATTAGAACTACTGACGGCCTTGGGAGAGCCAGTCCTGACAAAACTCTACCATCTGGAGAGCGAGATGTATGAGACAGGCGAAATACCCTCAGACTTCAAGAAGAATATAATAATTCCAATCCCAAAGAAAGCAGGTGTTGACAGATGTGAAAATTACCGAACTATCAGTTTAATAAGTCACGGCTGCAAAATACTAACGCGAATTCTTTACAGACGAATAGAAAAACTAGTAGAAGCCGACCTCGGGGAAGATCAGATTGGATTCCGTAGAAATATCGGAACACGTGAGGCAATAGAGGCAATACTGACCCTACGACTTATCTTAGAAGCTAGATTAAGGAAAGGCAAACCTACGTTCCTAGCATTTGTAGACTTAGAAAAAGCTTTTGACAATGTTGACTGGAATACTCTCCTTCAAATTCTAAAGGTGGCAGGGATAAAATACAGGGAGCGAAAGGCTATTTACAATTTGTACAGAAACCAGATGGCAATTATAAGCGTCAATCTGTATATTGAGCAAGCAGTAAAGGAAACAAAACAAAAATTTGGAGTAGGCATTAAAATCCATGGAGAAGAAATAAAAACTTTGAGGTTTGCCGATGACATTGTAACTCTGTCAGAGACAGCAAAGGAATTGGAAGAGCAGTTGAACGGAATGGACAGTGTCTTGAAAGGAGGATATAAGATGAACCTCAACAAAAGCAAAATGTGGATAATGGAATGTAGTCGAATTAAGTCGGGTAATGCTGAGGGAATTAGATTAGGAAATGAGACACTTAAAGTAGTAAAGGAGTTTTGCTATTTGGGGAGTCGAAGTAGAGAAGATATAAAATGTAGACTGGCAATGGCAAGGAAAGCGTTTCTGAAAAAGAGAAATTTGTTAACATCGAGTATAGATTTAAGTGTCTGGAAGTCGTTTCTGAAAGTATTTGTATGGAGTGTAGCCATGTATGGAAGTGAAACATGGACGATAAATAGTTTGGACAAGAAGAGAATAGAAGCTTTTGAAATGTGGTGCTACAGAAGAATGCTGAAGATTAGGTGGGTAGATCACATAACTAATGAGGAGGTATTTATAGGATTGGGGAGAAGAGGAGTTTGTGGCACAACTTGACCAGAAGAAGGGATCGGTTGGTAGGACATGTTCTGAGGCATCAAGGGATTGCAAAAGTAGCACTGGAGGGCAGCGTGGAGGGTAAAAATCGTAGAGGGAGACCAAGAGATGAATACACTAAACAGATACAGAAGAATGTAGGTTGCAGTAGGTATTGGCAGATGAAGCAGCTTGCACAGGATAGAGTAGCATGGAGAGCTGCATCAAACCAGTCTCTGGACTGAAGACGACAACAACAACAACAATAACAACATTAAGGGATTATCCGAATGCGACGTAAATCCGTAGATGTGATGTTCATGTACAGAATAACAAATGATTACAATTCTAGAAAATAAATTGGGTGATTCATTCAAGACGAACAGCTTCACAAATTGAGCAAGTGAATAACGTGTTGATCCACCTCTGGCTTTTATGAAAGCTGTTATTCGGCTCTTAACTCAGCGATAGGGTTGTCCTCCTGAGAGATGGCGTGCCAAATTCTGTCCAATTGGCGCGTTAGATCCTCACAATCCCCCCCTGCGGGTTCGGGGGTTAGAATTGACCCGCGGTATTCCTGCCTGTCGTAAGAGGCGACTAAAAGGAGTCTCACATGTTTCGGCCTTATGCCTCGGGTTTGACCTCCGTCTTTCTAAATTATTCCGAAGAGCGAGCCAATTGGGGAAGGGCGCCTTACATGGTGCACTGTATCCGTCGTGCAATTAGACCCTTAGCCGTCTTTCTCGTCGTTGCAATGGTGTCCCGCTCGTTTTCGATCTCTTGGGCGATTACCGCGCTGCACTCTGCAGTGTTTCTTTTAACTGCGACGACGACCTTGGCCATTTTTGCACCTAAGATCCAGCACGGTAGCCAGTCCGTTGTGGTGGGGCCGCCATGTACCCTCTTGGTTGTAGCCCCCTGACAACACAGGGATCGCTCTACTGATGCCTGCGCCGTTAACTCCCCACATATGCCAAGGAGTAGATGCCCATCGCCCTGGGGCATCGGGACTCCCGGCAATGGCCATCCTGCCAGGTGGCCTTTGCTGTGGCTGGGTGGCGCCCGTGGGGAGGGCCCTTGGTCGGAGTAGGTGGCATCAGGGCGGATGACCCGCAATGAAGCGTGGTACATCATCTATCGCTGGTGGGCCTCCACCAGCAGTCTCTAAGCGATCGAGGTCTAATCTCAACGGGAAGAAATTGGATCAGAGATCGTTTCCCTCCCTAGCTACTCCATGGGAGGAACGTCTTGCTAAAGAAGGCAGTGGCGAATATTCACCCCGGTACCTTGTGTGTACGCGGGTTGATGGAGAATCGTTCGTGTTGACCAAGCCCCAGTTTTTTGTGGAGCATTTAGAGGACAAGTTCGGGGAGGTGGAGGGCTTGTCCAAGATGCGCTCTGGCTCTGTGCTCATCAAAACGGCATCCTCTGCCCAGTCACGGAGGTTGCTCAATTGTGACAAGTTGGGGAATGTTTCAGTTACCATCACGCCGCATAAGAGTCTCAACATGGTCCAGGGTATTATATTCCACAGGGATCTTCTTCTGCAGTCCGACGATGAATTACGCGCCAACCTCGAACGACGAGGTGTTCACTTCGTCCGGCGCGTCCATCGGGGTCCGAGGGATAATCAGGTAGCCACCGGTGCCTTCATCTTGGCCTTTGAGGGTGATGTCTTACCCGAAAAGGTTAAGGTGATGGTTTACCGTTGTGATGTGAAACCATATATCCCTCCTCCGATGCGATGTTTTAAATGCTGGAAGTTCGGGCACATGTCATCTCGCTGTACTTCCAGCATCACGTGTCGGGATTGCGGACGTCCTTCGCATCCTGATACTCCATGTGCTCCGCCTCCCATTTGTGTTAACTGTGGAGAACATCATTCCCCCTGCTCACCGGACTGTCGGATCTTCCAGAAGGAAAGGAAGATAATGGAATATAAGACCCTGGACCGCCTGACCTACACCGAGGCAAGGCGGAAATATGAGCGGCTACATCCTGTGCCCATGACATCCACCTATGCCGCTGCTGCAACAGCGGTCCGATCCTCTCCCGTGTCGTCAGGTACTGTTGCCTCTCAGCTATGTCAAAATGACCCGGCCCCCTTGGTTGTGGGGAGCACTACGCCCTCTGTTGCTCCATCTACTCCAGGAGCGACACCACCCCAACCATCGGGGACATTCGTCCCCCCTTCCCAGCCGGAGAAGCGTAGGGCTTCTTCGGCTACTCTAGCCAGGAAGGGGTCCCTTGGGGCCCTCCCTTCCCAGGCTTTGCCCAGTGTCAAAGCGGATACCCGCAAAGTTCTGAAGCAACAACCGGTCGCTGGTCATAGGGCTTCACGGTCGTCGTCCGTCCCTGAGACTGACCCAGTGGGGCCCTCCCAGCCAGACCCTCCCAAGGCACAGCGTGCGAAGCAGTTGAAAAAAAAGGCTCCCAAGCATCCTGACATTGCGGTGGCACCTGTCCCACTGCAACCTTCAAACTCTGCGTCTGAGGACGAGGTGGAGATCCTGGCGTCCGCTGAGGACCTCGATCTCGCCAGTCCCTCCGACGCCACGGAAAGCACTGGCACAGGTGCTCACTTGGAGGCAGCACGTGACCCAGCGGCGTAATCTGCCTTCCCCGTCCCGTCACGCCTTTCCCAGCAATGGCCAGTACCATCCTCCAGTGGAACTGCAGCGGTTTCTTCCACCATTTAGCTGAGCTCCGCCAACTTATCAGCCTTCGCCCTTTCTTCTGCATTGCTCTCCAGGAAACTTGGTTTCCAGCGATGCGAACCCCCGCCCTCCGTGGCTATCGGGGTTATTTTAAGAACCGGGCAGCTTATGAAAGGGTGTCTGGTGGCGTCTGCATATATGTCCTTAACTCTCTTCACAGCGAGTTTGTACCTCTACAAACAGCTTTAGAGGCTGTCGCTGTTCGGGTGTGGACGCCACAGGCTATCACCGTCTGCAGTATTTACCTTCCACCTGATGGTGCTGTCGCGCAGCATGTCCTGGCTGCTCTGATAGCCCAACTGCCGCCACCTTTTTTGCTGCTGGGCGATTTCAATGCCCACAACCCTCTATGGGGTGGGACTGTCGCCGATGATCGCGGTCGGGCCGTGGAGCGTGTGTTGGCTCAACTCGACCTTAGCCTCTTGAACACCGGTGCTCCCACGCATTTCAGTGTGGCCCATGGCTCGTTCTCGGCCATCGATCTCTCTATTTGCAGCCCTGGACTTGTCCCATCCCTCCACTGGAGAGTGCATCCTGACCTGTGTGGTAGTGACCATTTCCCCGTCTATTTGTCACTGCCCCGGTGTCATTCTTCTGGGCGCTTGCCCCGCTGGGCTCTCCACAGGGCTGACTGGCCGGCATTTACTTCCGCTGCAACCATTGAGTCTCCCCCACAGGGTGACATTGACGAGGTGGTCCGTGTTTTAACCACGTCCATCATTTCAGCGGCCGAGGCTGCCATCCCCCGTTCCTCTGGCCTCCCTCGGCGGAAGGCTGTCCCCTGGTGGTCGCCGGAGATTGCTGAGGCTATTCGCGACCGTAGGCGGGCTCTCCAGCGTCATAGGCGGCACCCGTCTCTGGAGACCCTCATCGCCTTTAAGAGGCTCCGTGCCTTCGCCCGTCGTCTTATTGCACGGCGTAAGCAGGAGTGCTGGGAGCGGTATGTTTCCTCCTTGGGCTCATGTGTCTCCCCGTCGCTCGTGTGGTCCCGGATACGGCGGATTTACGGATACCAGACCCCTACGGGTGTCCCTGGGATCTCTTTGGACGGCGCTGTGTGCACGGACGCTGCCGCGATTGCTGAACACCTTGCTGCGCACTTCGCTACGAGCTCTGCGACTGCAAATTATCCCCCCGCCTTTCGCTCTCTCAAGGAGCGGGCCGAGCAGACGCCATTATCGTTCCACACGCGTCGTTCTGAAACTTACAATGCTCCTTTCAGCGAGAGGGAATTCCTCGCTGCCCTCGCCGATTGCCCTGATACAGCACCAGGACCGGACTGCATCCATGCACAGATGCTGAAGCATCTCTCCAGGGACTGCCAGAGACACCTTCTCGCGATATTTAATCGCATTTGGAGCGAAGGCGTGTTCCCGTCGCAATGGCGAGAGGGTCTTATTGTCCCCATCTTGAAGCCCGGTGCGGACCCACTGGCGGTGGACAGCTATCGTCCCATTACCCTCACCAACGTTTTGTGCAAATTGCTCGAACGTATGGTGGGGCGGCGTTTGTGTTGGGTCCTTGAGTCGCGCGGTCTCCTCGCTCCATCCCAGGGTGGCTTCCGTCGGGGCCGGTCTGCAGCGGACAATTTGGTGCGGCTGGAATCTGCTGTCCGTACGGCCTTTGCCCGACGTCAGCATCTCGTTGCTGTATTTTTCGATCTGCGGAAGGCGTATGACACCACATGGAGGCATCACATCCTCGCCACGTTGCATGAGTGGGGTCTTCGTGGTCGGCTCCCGGCTTTTCTTCACAACTTTTTATTGCGCCGCTCTTTCCGGGTGCAAGTCGGTGCCACCTCTAGTTCCTCTTATATACAGGAAAATGGGGTCCCGCAGGGCTCGGTGTTGAGCGTCTCCTTATTTTTAGTGGCCATTAATGGTCTGGCTGCAGCAGTGGGGTCGTCGGTGTCTCCTTCTTTGTATGCCGACGACTTCTGCATCTCATTTAGCTCCACGACTACGGGAGTCGCCGAACGCAGGCTGCAAGTCGCCGTTCGCAAGGCAGCATCATGGGCTCTGACTCATGGTTTTCAGTTCTCTGCTGCCAAGACTCGAGTTATGCACTTCTGCAGGCGTCGGACGGTCCACCCTCATCCTGCACTTTACCTCGACGGCCACCTGCTTGAAGTGGTGGACGCTTGCCGCTTCTTGGGACTCGTGTTTGATGCCCGGCTCACATGGGTTCCTCATGTTACTCAGCTGAAGCAAAAATGCTGGCGGCACCTCAACGCCCTCCGCTGCCTTAGCCACACGTCTTGGGGTGCAGATCGCTGCACGCTGCTGCGGTTGTACAGAGCCCTTGTGCAGTCCCGGCTTGATTATGGGAGCCTGGCCTCTGGGTCTGCGTCCCCCTCAGTGTTGCAGTTGTTAGACCCCATACACCACTGTGGGGTTAGGCTTGCCACTGGCGCTTTTCGCACCAGCCCCGTGGATAGTCTACTGGTGGAGGCCGGGGTTCCCCCGCTGCGGATTCGCCGCCATCGTCTGCTCGCCGACTATGCTGTCCACGTTCATTGCTCGCCAGATCATCCCAATCGTCGCCTGCTTTTCCCTGCTATGGTCCTCCATCTGCCCGAACGGCGACCTAGGTCTGGGCTTTCCGTAGCTGTCCGTGTCCAGTCCCTGCTGTCAGACCTGGGGTCATTCCCTCTTCTGCCTCCCTTCCGGGTCCGTACACCTACGCCTCCCTGGTGTTTGTCCCGGCCGTCCGTCCGTCTGGATTTGGCACAGGGACCTAAGGACTCGGTTCCGCCTGTGGCCCTCCGTCGCCGTTTTCTTGCGCTCCTCGAATCATTTCCGGGCTGTGAGCCTGTCTACACGGATGGTTCCCTGGTTGATGGTCGCACTGCCTACGCTTTTGCTCACGCTGCCCATGTTGAGCAACGCTCCTTGCCGGCTGGCTGCAGTATTTTTACTGCAGAGCTGGTGGCAATCTTGCGCGCTCTTGAGCATATGCGTTTCTGCTCAGGTGGGTCCATCGTGATCTGCAGTGACTCCCTGAGCAGCCTTCAGGCCATCGACCGCTGCTATCCCTCCTCTCCTCTGGTGTCCTCTATTCAGGAGTCTGTTTCCGCCATTGCCCGTTCTGGTCGTTCGGTGGTCTTGGTTTGGACGCCAGGTCATGTTGGCATCCCGGGGAACGAACGTGTTGACAGGCTGGCCAAAGGGGCGATCGACGCCCCAGCTTTGGAGATCGGCCTCACAGCTCGCAACCTGCAGCTGGTGTTGCGCCGTAAGGTGCTTGGGGTGTGGGCTGATGAGTGGCGTGGCCTGACATCCCCGAATAAGCTGCGGGCTGTTAAGGAGACGACCGATGTGTGGCGTTCCTCCCTGCGGGCTTCTCGCAGGGACTCGGTAGTCCTATGTCGGCTGCGCATCGGCCATACATACCTGACGCACGGCCATCTGTTGCGTCAGGAGGATCCCCCCTTGTGTCGGTGTGGGTCCCGGCTGACGGTCGGCCACATTTTGCTGGAGTGTCCTCGACTGCGCACACTCCGGCAATCTTTTAATCTCCCGGGCACTTTGGCTTTGGTTTTATCCGACGATGCCTCCATGGCTGACATTGTTTTACATTTTATCCGTAGTAGTCGTTTTTATGGTTCGATTTAGGGAGGTCCTGCGCCTTTCCCTTTCTGTGTCTTTTGTCCTTGTGTCTGTTGCTGTTCTGGTGTGCCGTCAGATGGTTGACTCTTTCCCTTTTTTTTCTCATGGTCAGTCAACCAGTCGCCGGCCATCCTCCTTTCTTCTGTTTCTTTCTGTCTGGTGTTCCTCTGTCCTGTTCTTGTCTGTAGTGTTTGTTGCTGCATTTGTGTTCTTTTAGCGCCTGGGGGGACGTCTCCTCCCCCTTTGGTTTTTATCTGCTCCGTAGATTTTCGGCTCGCCTGATTTTGGAATGGGGGACTGATGACCTTCGCTGTTTAGTCCCCCTTAAACATCCCAACAACCACCACCACCATCCTCAAAATCCCGAGCTGGTTGGAGGACACTGCCCTCAATGCTCCAAATGTTCTAGATTGGGGAGAGATCCGGCGTCCTTGCTCGTCAAGCTAAGGTTTGATAAGTACGAAGACAAGCGGTAGGAACTCGCACCTTGTGCGGGCGGGACATTATATTGCTGAAATGTAAGCCCAGAGTGACTTGCCATGAAGAGCAACAAAATGCGTATAATATTGTTCACGTACCGCTGTGCTATAAGGGAACCGCAGATGACACCCAAATCTGCCCTGCTTTAAAAAGAATTGCGCCCCAGTCCATTACTCCTTGTTGCTGGGCCGTATGGCGGGCGTCTCGAGACAGGTCTTCTTCTGGTCATTGGGGGGCCCCAATTCGAAGCGGAACTCTTCACGAAGACAGTTCTACTCAATCAATGAGATTACAGGTCAAAGACGTGTCTGAAGACGCCCTGAACAATGGTGAGATGCCAGCCTGACTGTTGTCCGCCAGACGGCCCGACAGCCTGGAGTGATGGTTTGGGTGTCATTTCATTTCATAGCAGGGTCCCGTTGGTTGTTATCCCCAGCACACTTACAGCATAGTGGTACGTTTACGATATTCTACGTTTGGGTTTGTTGCCATTCATGGCAAGCCAATCTAGGGCTTACATTTCAGCACTACAAACTCCTCGCACACGGCGAGAGTTTCTACCACTCGTCTTAGTGCTTGCCAAACCCTACCTTGGCCAGCAAGGTTGCTGAATTTTGCTCCGGATTTTGAGGATCTAACGCGCCAAAAAAATGGTTCAAATGGCTCTGAGCACTATGTGACCTAACTTCAGAGGTCATCAGTCGCCTAGAACTTAAAACTAATTAAACCTAACTAACCTAAGGACATCACACACATCCATGCCCGAAGCAGGATTCGAACCTGCGACCGTAGCGGTCGCTCGGTTCCAGACTGTAGCGCCTAGAACCGCACGGCCACTCCGGCCGGCCTAACGCGCCAATTGGACAGAATTCGGCTTGATATGTCTCAGGACAGCAACCCTAATCTCAATGCCAAGACAATAACTACTTGCATAAGGGCCAGAGGTGCACCGACACGTTGACTTGCTCAGTTGTGGAGCTGTTTGTCTTGAATATATCACGCAAATTTTTTGTAAAATTATACTCATCTGTCTGCACGAGTATAGCATATTTACAGATTTCCCTCCTATTCTGGTAATTCCTTCGTGGTGCGTGTTTTTTTTTTTTTTTTTGTCTTAGAATGTATGTACCATGCCACAGGTGCAGGCTAGCGGGGGCAGTATTGTTCTATGGAGACGTTTACCTGTACTTCGATGCTATCTGGGGCAGTAATAGAAGACTCCATGACAGATTTCGACTATGTTAACGTCATTGTAGACTACGTGCATCCCTTATGCTTGATATTTTCCCATACGGCGGTGGCACCTTCCTTCATGATAACGGTACGTGTCACAAGACCAGAATCGTGCTATAGTAGTTCGGGGAGCATGAATGTTGAATAACATTGATGTATTGGCCACCAAATTTGACTGATACCAACCAAACGGAACACACCTGGGACTCTATCGGTCTCAAACTCTGCGCCAATAAACAAGTAGCCTGTTTTTTTAATGGGAATTACTGAACTTATGCATAGACATCTAGTGCTGCGTACCTCTGGAAAAGTACCGTGGACTTACCGAATCGATGCTACGCGAAAATGCCGCTGTATTGCGTTGCAAAATTGGAGCAACGTGCCATTGACCAGGTGGTTACTATATTCAGGCTCGATAGCGTTTTTTTACTAGCTTCAGTAGTATCCGTGGAAGTTAATACATTCCTAAGGTTATGGATAGAGTATACATTCGGTGTCATAACGTCATTACTATCCGTAGACTTGTACTCAGCAATTGTTTTGTATGGGATTGAAAATGTCAGATGTTGGGAGAAGCAGGATCCGGCCCCCAGCTGCAACAGACGGCGACTCAACCGCTACGCTAGGTCGTCGCCCAGGCGGCCGTGAACTGGTGGGGATGACGCATGGCCAGTGGAGTCTGGCCTCTCGCCAGCTAACCCCTCCTCCCGCCATGCCCTGTGATTCCTGCATTCACTCCTGACCTCAGCCTGATGCACTCGGAGCGGAACCGAGCGAGATGGCACAGTGGTGGTTAGCTCGCTGGACTCGCATTCGGGAGGACGACGACGGTTCAAATCCGCGTCAGACCACCCAGATTTCGGTTTTCCGTGATTTCCCTAAATCGCTCCAGGCAAATACAGGGATGGTTACGTTGCAAAGGGCACGGCCGATTTCCTTCCTCATCCGTGGGGGTAATCAGTTTGTACTCTGTCTCTAGTAACTGCGCTGTCGACTAGGATTGTGATATTTTTAAAAAAAAAAAACATCGGGATTCCGCTATATCGATATTTAAAAAAATATCATTATCGGCTCTCAATATATCGTAAAAACCATCGATATGTGGATGGAAAAGTATCGACGTACCTGCCTATAAAAATGCCGACGGCACATTGTAAATATACTGCCGGTTTTAGAGCTGTATATTTAAGTATTGATTTATTATTAGATATTATGTACATCAACAAGCTAGCAGCCTACATATGCCCCGTGGAGCAAGAATTGACAGGAAAACGATGCACGTTTACTCTTGGCGATAACCACTTTGCTAACAGTGGTAACTGCATGTAAGTGGCACAATGAAAGGTGTCCGATGGGTCCGTCGTTCGGCTTCGTCGCATATCTGATTTGTCCGGAACACTTCATGTCGAGCTACTTTGTTTTTTCAGTTCTGCCAACGCCAGCGTCCTGGCAGTTGTAGTGTCGGAATTGCGTGGTAAAGCTAAACGTTGCAGTTTCTGTTGGTAACACCGAGCACCAATTACGTCAGCATTTCCTCTCTCACGTCTCCGCGCACCGCAGAGACCAGTCTTGTCGTTTTTGTTCATTATTTTCAACAACTGTTTTTGAAGAATGCCGATGTGAAGAAATAGCACACCAGTTGCGTTTTAACGCAACTAGTGTGCTATTCCTTCACATCGGAAATCTTGATATTCCAATCACTCCCCCACGCCCACCCCACCCCACCCCCCCACCACTCGCCTCCCCGTGCAATTCGACTTTTGCTGTGCCGCCTGTACTTGCTTCACACAGTGAAAGAGAAAGACGGAACGCGATGAAAACTCAAAAAGTAGTAAAACTCCTTCATACAGTGAAAGTAAAATCATGTTCTACAACAATTTTTAAAAAAGGCCTTAAATTATTTAATGAAAGCTGTGAAAAATATATTAGAGAATAAAAATATCGGCACTCAATATCGCTATTTTTATATCGATATATGGGTCAAAAGAATCACCAGTAAATATCGATACATTTTGGGAGCAGTATCGACATTTTACATCTACCTCTACATTTATACTCCGCAAGCCACCCAACGGTGTGTGGCGGAGGGCACTTTACGTGCTACTGTCATTACCTCCCTTTCCTGTTCCAGTCGCGTATGGTTCGCGGTAAGAACGACTGTCTGAAAGCCTTCGTGCGCGCTCTAATCTCTCTAATTTTACATTCGTGATCTCCTCGGGAGGTATAAGTAGGGGGAAGCAATATATTCGATACCTCATCCAGAAACGCACCCTCTCGAAACCTGGCGAGCAAGCTACACCGCGATGCAGAGCGCCTCTCTTGCAGAGTCTGCCACTTGAGTTTGTTAAACATCTCCGTAACGCTATCACGGTTACCAAATAACCCGGTGACGAAACGCGCCGCTCTTCTTTGGATCTTCTCTATCTCCTCCGTCAACCCGATCTGGTACGGATCCCACACTGATGAGCAATACTCAAGTATATGCCGAACGAGTGTTTTGTAAGCCACCTCCTTTGTTGATGGACTACATTTTTTAAGGACTCTCCCAATGAATCTCAACCTGGTACCCGCCTTACCAACAATTAATTTTATATGATCATTCCACTTCAAATCATTCCGCACGCATACTCCCAGATATTTTACAGAAGTAACTGCTACCAGTGTTTGTTCCACTATCATATAATCATACAATAAAGGATCCTTCTTTCTATGTATTCACAATACATTACATTTATCTATGTTAAGGGTCAGTTGCCACTCCCTGCACCAAGTGCCTATCCGCTGCAGATCTTCCTACAATTTTCTAATGCTGCAACTTCTCTGTATACTACAGCATCATCCGCGAAAAGCCGCATGGAACTTCCGACACTATCTACTAGGTCATTTATATATATTGTGAAAAGCAACGGTCCCATAGCACTCCGCTGTGGCACGCCAGAGGTTACTTTAACGTCTGTAGACGTCTCTCCATTGATAACAACATGCTGTGCTCTGTTTGCTAAAAACTCTTCAATCCAGCCACACAGCTGGTCTGATATTCCGTAGGCTCTTACTTTATCAGGCGACAGTGCGGAACGGTATCGAACGCCTTCCGGAAGTCAAGAAAAATAGCATCTACCTGGGAGCCTGTATCTAATATTTTCTGGGTCTCATGAACAAATAAAGCGAGCTGGGTCTCACACGATCGCTGTTTCCGGAATCCATGTTGATTCCTACATAGTAGATTCTGGGTTTCCAAAAAGTCATGATACTCGAGCAAAAAACATGTTCTAAAATTATACAACAGATCGACGTCAGAGATATAGGTCTATAGTTTTGGGTATCTGCTCGACGACCCTTCTTGAAGACTGGGACTACCTGTGCTCTTTTCCAATCATTTGGAACCTTCCGTTCCTCTAGAGACTTGCGGTACACGGCTGTTAGAAGGGGGGCAAGTTCTTTCGCGTACTCTGTGTAGAATTTTATTATTTATTTTTATTTATTTTATCGAAGGTCGTATCTGTCGACGATAGATTAAACCCGACAATAATATTTCTTCCTTGCATCCTTCAAAAGCGGCGTGTGTGTGTGTGTGTGTGTGTGTGTGTGTGTGTGTGTGTGTGTGTGTGTTGTTGTAGTAGTAGTAGTAGTAGTAGTAGAAGTAGAAGAAGAAAAACTTACAAGTAGTGGTATAACTTACTGATTCTCTCCGAATGTGAGTGCCGGGACATCAGTTTCCTAAACCTGTATTATGCAATCATCGAAACTGCTCGAAAAGTATCCATTGAAGTATGTATGGTTTAGGAGTGCTAATAGGGATAAAACCTTTGTAGCTTGTTAAATATTCTACGGTAGCTCACAGCGTAGTGTAACTGGATACTGTTCATAAAGTCGTTTTGAGTTTTGATAGTAGCATACCTATTTACTTTTTTAGTTCCATGTCTATTAACAAAGAATCTTAAGTTTGAATAAAAATAGCATCATTTTATTTAAGTAATGGTCACACGGAAAAAATGAAAATTTAATACTGACGAGCGAAACGACTTTTTGTTAAATAAATAAAAATGAGTACATCAATAGTACTGTTCAGTCTCTTAGGAATAAAGTATTTTTATTTTCTGAAATGCATTTTCAAACTGCGAATACTATTGTACAACGGCTATACGATTTACTAGTAAAATATGAAAATCATTGCTGGACCAGGATTTCAACCTGGATTTCCCTCTACGCGAACGGTCGCCTTAACCGCCTCCGCCATCTGAGTACGCCTCCAGGACCGACCCAAAATCGCGTGTGTCCCAGTGTCTACGTCCCATAGCGCTCGCTTTCAAATCGAATGATTCCAACACTGCGAGAGACATGGTTTTGCCCGTCAGATTGCCTTGCCTTGTCATGAAGTATCGGCAGTATCTGTATTTTACAGTGTCTTTATAGTTCGATACAATGTTCCTTCTGACTTGTATGCACAAATAATTCTCATTACACATTTTTGGACACGGAAAACCTCAACTTCGATTAGTCAGTTACCCCCAAAAGAATGATCCCTTACGACATCATGGAATTACAGTATGCTACCTTTTTTATTGTTGTATCACCTAGGTCTGACAACATCCGCATTGCCAACAGAGAGGTGTTTGTCAACTGACTGTCTCCCGTGCCCTCTACTTTCGTAGAGTTGATCCGTATTATCCACCTTGTCACGGCGAAATACGACCATTGCACATGGGCGACCCCAAGATGCAAGGATGCGGAAAGGAAATATCTGTGGTGTACCTGAAGATTTGGGTCTTTCATAAAATTCTTCTCATTTGGTGACCTTATTCCTTACTAGGAAGAAGTAAGCGTCCCTGAAGTCTTCAGACAGAGCTATTACAGCAGAACTAGATGAGACGCAAGTGATAACGTGATTTTATGACCAGGTCTATCGACAGGCGCCTTTGGGATAACCGTCTTTCGCTATTATACAGAGATCCGCGAACAATTACTGCAGTACTAACCAGCATTTGAGAAGTTTGACTTGCCCTCCTACGGCTGAGCATTTGTGTCAGTCTGGGAGTACGTACTCCTCCTGAGCAGCAATATGCTGAAGTAATTGTTCACATAGGCATTGGAGGAGCGCACATCTATAAGAAACTGTCCACTGCCACTATCACATAGATTAAATACATTGTCCAGTCTCATCAAAGGCCTGAATAAGCACCTATCGCAGCTCAGACCGCTTTGAGATGTGCAGGAAGAGTGTCAGTAATGTTCTGGAAGCTACCGAAAGGTAGGTGGAGCTATGCTGACTCCAGTGCCATGGCCAGCTGCGCAAGGTTTCTCGGTTGAGGATCCATGGGGCATGTAGCCTGATCTAGGTGATCCCACAGATTCTCGAGTGGGTTTAAATCTGGGGAGTTTGGTGCCCAGGGCGGTACGGTAAACTCACCCTTGTGCTCTTCGAACAACGCACGTACACTGCGAGCTGTATAACACATTGTGCATAGTCCTGCTAGTTGATGCCATCGTGGCGAGGAAAAACATATTGCATCTAAGCACCCTAAGGATGCTTGCATATTTGTTATGATCCATTGTACCTTCCAGAAAGACGAGATCATCCAGGGAATGCCACGAAAACATTCCCCGGTCATATCGCTCCCTCGTTCAGCCTGGACTCTTCAGACGATTGCTGCAGGGTGTCTTTCAGACAGCCATCTGTCGGATGGAGCGTAAAACGTGATTAATTTGAAAACGCCACTTGCCTACACTCAGTGGACGTCCAGGTGCGGCATTTTCGTACAAAGTCCAGCTTTTGTCGCCGATGAACAGCAGTCAGTATGATTTTATCTTGGAACTCTTCCATTTGGTCCGTGTAACATACAATAAATAAGGTTAAAAAACACTGATGATAGTGATACTTGTCGCCGAAACTAGTTTGCAGAATAAAGAAATAAGCGAATAACAAGGTGTTTTGCATCAAGGCGGACTCAATTTTCTGATATTACAGCAGTCAGTATAGGTGCGTGAACCAGGCGCTTGCTGCAGAGGCCTATTCGCAGTAACGTTCGCTGAACGATCATTGAGGAGACACTGTTGGTAGCCACTTCGTTCATCTGGACGGCCAGTTGCTTAACAGTTCCACGTCTATTCGCACGCACACATCTCCGCAACAGTCGTTCACCGCTGTTTGTCTCCTATGGCCCATGGTGCATCACAGTTGCCTCGGCTTCAGTTTTGGTTAGAGCCATTTTGCTGTGCACGGTATACCTTAACCACGACGGCATGCGAACAGATTACAAAATCTTGCACATTTAGCCTGAAGACCAATGATCATTCCAATTTGGACGGCAGATAAATCGCTAAGCTTCCGCATTACGACGACGATGACGACAAAAACACTGTTTTCCGCGGCCCCTGAGACGATTAATACACGCTTTACCGCTAGTCCTGTACCGTATAGTATTTACAGACGAGACATAGCTATCGCTCTAGCTATTAATGCACCTTTGGATTTATATTGCCGTTAATGGCGCGATTCGTGCATGTAGTGCTGTAACTGCCGTGTTGAAAGCCATACGTCCATAATGGACAAGTTGCGAAGGGTGCCAACGAGTCGCAGACGGAGGTGATCATCACTCCACGTGCGCCTCTCCCTCGAGCCTACTGGGGCGTCAGGATGGTGGCGAATCACGAGACCTGTACGCCCACACTGCACCCCCACTCTCCACGTGGTTGTACCGCACACTATGACCGCTTTGCCGGCTACGGCTTGGACGTCTTCTCTCGCTGACAATCAGCTTACATCTGGCTGCTTAACCAATCAAACATAGTGCACAATGTCGTATTGAAGCACAGTATTTACAACCACAAGATCTAAATCTTCTTAACAGTTAACATTTTAAAATAAAAATAAAATGACTGGTACAAAGTGTTAATGATAGAGCTGGACTTAGTGGTATAACTAACGCTCAGTGCGCTAGTTGGCGAGATGTAGAGCCAGTCTCCAATGGAACAAGTTGCGGACTAGCAGTATCTGGACAACCAGCCAACTGGAGTGTGGTTTTTAGGCGATTATCAACCCTCGGCAAGTCAAATTCTAGGCTGATCTCGAATCTCCTCAAAAAACGCGATACTGAAACAGGTAAAATAAAATATCACATTGAACAAAGTTTGCTTCCGGCCTCAAAGTTATTTTTCCGTACGACGGGGCAAACGCTAGAAAAGAGAGGTTGCAGCAGACTTGAATTGTATTCGGGAGCAACGTGTTTAAATTCCCCATCCAGCCTCACTAATTTTGGTTTTCCCGTGCTTCTCTTTGCTTCAGTCATTGCGTCCGCAGCTCGTGCTCTCGTTCTCGCTTCCCGAGCAAGGGGTCCTGAGTTCGATTCCCGGCGGGGTCAGGGATTTTCACTTGCCTCGACTGGGTGTTTGTGTTGTCCTCATCAGTTCATCATCATTCATGAAAGTGGCGAGATTGGACTGAGCAAAGGTTGGGAATCTGTACGGGCGCTGATAACCGCGCAGTTTAGCACTTCACAAGCCAAACATCATCATCATTCAGTCATTACAGGTGAGCATCTGTATAGTTGCCTCCTCACATTTGATCAACTCCACATATTCCTAAACGTTGACGGGTCGTTAAATTACAACTTTTTCTTCCTTTCATGCACGCTTCATCTCTTAAATGGGCCTCAAAACTCATCAGTCCCAAACAAGTTTAAGTACAAGGAAATCCTGCTGCAGGAGTAATCCGCAAAGAACCTGCGTCCCGTTTCAGAAAAGATTGCTCGCAGCGACTGTTCGCTGCAGGTCCGGCCATATCCTGTAACAGGGGAACAAACCGCACTTGAGTTCTCTCCTGCCGCGTATCTCCTGTCGTCCGCAGCTAATTGACTTTGAGGACAATAGCCTTGTACTGTATTGTCCTCTCTCGCAAATGGTAGTTCACGTAGTTTCTGTAATTCGAGCGTCACCGTGCTCAGTGCCACAGGATATATTTCGCAGCTGTTAGATTTACGTTGTAAAATATGGGAGTGGCGGCTTTCGTATCGGCGTGTGTTGTAACGTCTTTCGTACCTAATATTTCGACATAATTTTTCCGCGTCTGAGCTGTAGTAGAGTTAGAAAGAGAAGCAGTGTTAGAGTTCAACGATTCGTCTAAGATTTCTTCAGAGACTGAGGAGAAATCCAACCAGACAAATCGGCTGTGACATTGTGAAAGGAACCCTTCCAGTACTTCACCCGGACGATCTAGGTGAATCATGGAAAAGCTGTGTCAGTGGGTGCAGAGGTGTTTCTAACACCGCTACTGTCGAGTACGAGCATCGTCCCAACCACTCCACCGCCACACCACTATGTGGATTTGATCGGTTAGCGTGTGAAGATGTGGATAAGTGCTTGTATGTTAGACTGCTAAGTCATTGAAGACTACATACGAGCAGTATAGCTGGATAAGTAAGTGAGAAGTAATAGGTCACGACCTCGTTTAATGGTCTCTGCGGAAATTTGGCAAGAAGCTTACGCATTGTCTTAATCATAGTGAACGAACAGGGATTCGATTTTCACATTCGTTACTGGTGCAGCTCTGTCCCCGTATTAGAAATGTGCTAGTGATAGGTGGATGAACTCACTCCTGGAAGTAGAAGACTGTGTTACCGCACTTCGCTGTATGTTACAAGTACCAGTTAATCATTATTCATCTAAACTTAACTATTCATCTAAATCTGATGTGATATTTATAATATACTAGTACGTCTACTGTCATAAGTTTCCTTGTCCCGCTTGGTGGGGAAGTAGTGCGAAGCAGTTTCCTCATCACACGCAAGCCCGGCTATACTTGTAATCTGTTTACGTCGTTTGTATTATTTATTGTGACAACTCTGCAACGGACATTCTGTCGAAATGAAACCTGGTGTCAGAATTTCGAACGCGGTACCGTTCGTTAGGAACACTCTATGTGGAGTCGAATCCAACTTAGATCCGCGATCGTATTCATTTTTCATTCTAGCTTTGTCATGTTCTTTTTTTCCATTTTCTTATCAAGAATTCTGTATGATTTGTTCGTTAGTTTGTTGATCATGTGCAGGAGAGAGTAAGCGTGTGTATCTGGCTGACGCGAAAAAGAGAGGTCAGAGTACTATAAAGCACTTCATTTTGCATGGAAAGATGGCCAGGGAAAAGTAAGAAAATGGAAAAGGTACTACGTGGATTTTGCTCTTTCACACGTTTTGATTTTCTTTTTGACCGTACGATGTACTGCTTTTTTTTCTTTCTTATGCCCTTCAGTTGCCGTACTCTAGTAGGATTGGATGTCAAATTCACTTCGCGTATCTAATAAGCACGTTGGCTCTGAGTGATTTGTATTCAGAGATATTCTTCACTGTAAACGTCTGTCATAACTATCGAATGAAATCTTAAACCTTCATTCGTTATTAAAAGGTGCTTCTTCGCGTCAAGAAGAATTAAGCTAATGACGGGAGAAACATTCATGTCGTTACAGAAAATTCTTTTCACAGGAAATTGTGTCCGTAGTATTGGTTTACTATTGGAGCCACATATCAACACTCTAAAGATATTCCATGTATCATTTTGTTAGCTCACGTATTGTTAGTGAAATTTTTATTTACCTAAGTTCTGATATTGATGGAGCCTTTCTTATTGCCACCATAAAACTAAAAGGATATGAATATATAAATGAGATCGTTCACTTCGTATCAGTGGTTGAAATTACTTTCAAGTGAGGAAAGTTATTTCACTCCTTATTTCAGTTTTTAAATCAGTTTAAGTTATTCATTAATACTTATACGTTTTTTGTAATACAATTTTAAACTTCAATAACAGTTCTTTCTCGCGCTATATACTAAAAAAATAAATTTTGAGACAACGTCCTTTGCATTCTTTCATGTGCATCACACACACAGTACGTAAAAAAAATTTCTCCCGCAGTCAAAGACAACACATGTAATTTTGTGAATGGTTTGGCAGATTGACATGCATTGATCCATTTTTCAATATCATGACATTTGATGAGGCTAATAACAACATTTTTCTTTTTAAACAGTGTACAATATTTAAAAAAACCTACGCAGATGAGTGCAACGACATCTTATTCTGTGAACTGGCCGTAGACTGGTGGTTTCCGGTGACGTCCGCTATCAGGCCAATTACGAGGGAAATATGCGATGCTGATCTCTTTTCGCAGTCGGCGCCACGAAATAGAAAACATAAAACCATGCAATTCCATTAACTGTATTGATGCTATTACATTAAAAACATCACTGACAAAAATCCAGACTCATGTAATGCCATAGTACTCCTCATGAACGTAGCGCACACACAACGAATACGAGTGATGCATGTCCTATGGTCACAAACGAACGTGATCGGAGACTTTTAAATTCCACAAATTTTTAACATTATATCTTTGTGTCCATCACTTCCATTACGTTACATTTCATCAAAATAATACGACCACCAAATGGAGACCCTTGAAGCGCAGACGGTGACCGGTTGATTAATATCCTGCGCTTAAATTTGCGCACGAGCAATAACGCAATCCTGTGACAACCTAAACTGATTCAGGAGCACGCAAAGAGGATTTTCTTGTAGCGTCACAGTTGACGAATGGAAGAATGTTAATTCTAATGTGAGATCAAAGCGTAGTCAAAGCAGTGTATTTATGGTCTCAAAGGGTTGCGAAAACAGCTCACTCAGCTGGACATGTCTTATTCTTTTTTTGTGATTCTTTCTTCTCTTTCGCATGGCTTGGTACCTACAAGAAAAGAAAATACGGTTAAGTGGTTCGTTTTACACTTTTTGTAGGACAAATTTCTCAAGAAACTGAGAAAGGGTCGCCATTACGTGAAAAGAAAATTCTCTCTTGCTAAGAGAATCGACCCGAGTCTGCAGCTGCAGTGGCCAAAATTGTGCTCTCTTCACTATTCTCTTTGCACTGTGATCCCACTACTTCGTTTTTGCAATCCTGAAGACATGCGTCGGTGGGAGAAAAGTTACGAGGAAATAAGATTATGTCTAAAGCATACTCCATACTTCTGGAGATCTTAAAACTTATTTTTTTAATGAATGAAATGTATTAAACGAAAGACCACTCTTTACAAATACACGGTATCTTAATAAGAGAAAAGAAATTGTCATTGAATACATTCTGTCGTGCTTCGTGTGTATACCGCTAGAGAATCACACTCCCAAACTTGGGTAAAACTTCGTACTGTTACTGTGTCTCTTCCTGACTCCAAACTCGCAAGGAAGTCCTTTGTTAATCCCTTAATCCACCAAGAAAATTTGGTTCTGAGAACACCTTGTCGTATAAAGGGATTTCATGTCAGTATGATTTTATGCTATGCGGCGCTGTGCAGTAGCTGCGGTAGATGTGGGTAGGCCGCGCGTCCTTCGTAATCGAGAACGGCGTGACTGCGTTGCTGAGGATGCCGCAGCAGAATTCGCAGAAACGCTTCCGTTATGCGGCACACCTTCACAGCTGAAACTGGCAGTCGTGATGTCACTGGCGGTATCGCTGTCACACCTACTGCTGCTGCATACTTACTGTCTTTCACTGCACTCGAGAAGTTAGAACTCAAAAATCACAAATCCCGGTTCAAGTCAGAAGGTACGGTACTAAAATTAAAAGTCTCATTCGATAGTTACAGTTGGAGCTAAAAAACTTTCTCAGATGTGAATTGCTTGTGGCGTTTTAATTCGAACTCGTTTTTTAAAGATTGGTTATCAAAGAGCCTAGAATTTTATTGGAATGGGGAAAGCAATTACACATGCTGCACATTATAGGCTGTTCAGTTCTATTTGTAATAAGAAAATTGTAAAGCGTGATAAACCTCCGAATACTGACAGGTTGTTAGTGTACTGTCTTCACATAGGAAAAAACAAGACTGCATTACTAGGGAACTGTATTTATCGTGGCGTATTAATGTGACACATTTTTCTGGCATTGGATTGTGTCTTTGCATTGTAATAGATTCGTCAATGAACGAGCAGTTAACTACAGAAGTGTGTTGTTGCACTCGTCCATAACGCAAAGCCCGCTGAGTTCCTGTGCAGCCTCACCGAAAACTGCACTCCTACGTAGCGGTGTTTCGAACATTAGAGGTAACGAACACACATTAATCTCAAATCAAGTGGATTCTACTTTTAACCGGCCACTACTAACTTGACACAGTTGCTAACTGTGAATTAGCAGCGTCAGTATCTTCTTTTCCCCAACGTTGGTGGTTGAAACTAGCCCCTTTTGGTAACAAAACGATGTTAAGAATATAATTTCTGGTGATACGACCGAATACTATTATATCACCACCGCAACTGATACTGACACAATTTGAGTGTATATCGTCAATTTCGTGAACATCTCTAGGTTCGTCTCATTTGAGGAAGTAAACGCAAAAAAAAAAAAAATTCTTCTCGATAATAACTTTTAGAAATTTTATTAGAATTCAGTTAGTGATTTTTACTCCGTCGCCCAGACAGCAGGCGATAAACACGCTTTTTACACAATCGGTGAATCGTTCGTTTTTGCGCTAGCGGCTACATTTGAAATGCATGTTCTTCAACATTTAATATACCATAGGAGTAGTTCCTAGATAATCTGTGAACTTCTCATCAACGAGCGATTTGTATCTCGTTTCTGTTCTTGAAACACAAAAGAATTCTTTTGTAAATTTACGTCGTCGAAGAATTATGAAGTCAGAGGTACACTTTCGCGTTCTGGCGCAATCAAAAATTAAACGACTTCTTCATATGCATTTAAGCAGTTGCTAAAAATTCCATAACAGGCGCAACTGAAATAATCTTATTTTTGGATTTGTAAGGTAGTAACCATTAATCAGTATTAGTCATCAATGAATATTTATTATGTTTCTTTAAATCCTTTTACGTAGTGTGTTTCCACCAACAGTACCCAACGTTTGCCACGTAATGAAATCTCGCAACTTATTCCATAAAATGAATTTGATTCGAATGTGACAAAGAACAAACTGCACATTTCTTAAGACATACATAACATTAAATAGTGATTCATTTGTTTCATTGCAAGATCATAATCGCAGCAGATGTGGCGTAGCGTGAGGCTTTTTATTGCTGTGGAGGGCTGTCGACCACTTGGGCAGTGTTTCTAGCGACGTAATGAACTCCTGCCGTGCACCATTTCATTTCTACCAAGAGGCATACTCTTCCATAGAATAAGAAATACGCAATAGATCGAAAAAGCCAGTCGATATGGGAAATGCGTTAAGACGATTTCAGTGGTGTGCTGTAGCCCACATTCGGTTTCGAGTAGCGATCTGGTATAGTTTTAATCTGTCTGGGAGTTCCAGTGATAGCAGGATGCTACGTGAAACAGCTGTTCATTGAAAAAATGTCGTGCCCCACGGCATAGCGGGAGATACTGTGACATCAGTCCAGATACTATTGTGGCTCTCATTCAGTAGGAGTAGGATTTCTATTCCTTTCTGATGTCGATTTTTTATGGTTCGCCTGAATCTTTATAAGACAAATGCCTTCGAGAATGCCACAAACGATGTCCTCCTTTACATTTGTCCGGTCAAAGCTTATAACCCTCTGTACCTATCTCGAAGTTGACCAAACAGGCAAACCCTAATATTCCTTCTTACATTCTGACGAGAAAGCTAGACGATATTATAAAATTCTACAAGGCATTGTGGGTGTATCCATGCGTCTGTAGCAGCATCTAGCAACGGAGAGGAGAGACTGTAACGCATCGATAAAAAAAAGTGCTCTATAGGATTCTCCACGGTAAACTCAACTCCTGCATCGAATAGTAAAACATGAACTGCATCCTCGTGTCCGCCTGCTTAGCTGGGTGGTGGTATCGTGCTCGCCTCCCATGCAAGCGAGCCCGGGTTCGATTTCCGGCCGGGATGGAGATTTTCTCCACTTGGAGCTGGCTGTTGTGTTGTCTTCATCATTATTTTATCCTCGTCACCGGCGCGCAAGTCGCCCAATGTGGCGTCGACTGAAATAAGACTTGCACTTGCCGGCCGAACTCCCACGGATGGGACCTCCCGGTCAGCGATGCTATACGCTCATTTCCATTTGCATCTCCGTATTTAATAAGCCAGTCTACATACAGTACGCGAATTGTGAGGAGTTAGTACGATTGATGGTTGTGTCATATGCTGTTAAGTTTGCGACTATCAAACGAATGGCAGCATATGATTTTGTACAAGACAAATTTCGCTTTTTGCCCTTGTAGTCCTTGCACAAAATACAAGCGAGCAGCTGAATTCTCTGTCAGAACGTCTCGAAAGTGACTATGCCAAAAAGGGCTCACTCTATCGATTGAGGTTGGAACAGCATGTCGACAAGTAGTAAAATATTTCCTTAGTGCTTTGTTATTGAAACGTGCTATAATGAAGTACACTGGAAGCTGCTACAGTGTATCATACAATTGTTACTTCTAAATCTTTTTCATACATTGTCTACAATTTTGTATATTGCGGTTTGCTGTACACAAATTACACTTTAGATTAGAGAGAGAGCGAGAGAGATGAGATATTTAGATATTTTAGTACAGGTTTTGTTTACAGAATTCTCGTGGGGGAAGCAGAGGGGAAGGCTTGCAGAATAGGGTACTTCATTCTTACCCGCCTATAATACCATATTTCAGATTACTGTTTCCCAATTTGTCAGCAACCTGAAATTCACCTCAGTCCAAAATTATCAAAAAAATGGCTCTGAGCACTATGGGACTTTACTTCTGTGGTCATCAGTCCCCTAGAACTTAGAACTACTTAAACCTAACTAACCTAAGGACATCACACACATCCATGCCCGAGGCAGGATTCGAACCTGCGACCGTAGCAGTCGCGCGGTTCCGGACTGAGCGCCAGAATTATCGTTTAAATTCTTTTTCAGTCCTCAGTTTTTGTAATCTGGCGCGCTGTTATCAGACGACTGAATGGCAAGTTATATAAGTACATCGGTCAAAGAAATTCAGATTACGCCTAGGAAATGAATATTCATCTGGTCTTCCCTTACCTGACCCTTCAAAATGGTGTTAATGGACTACGAATTTTATAATTCCGTGCATTACCATTTAACCCCACTACCACTTTGATTGTTAAATGTAATCAGATACTTCACGGCTGAAGTGATCAAATCAACGGACACTGACGGTATCCCGTTTTCTCTGCAACAATATTTCGTCGTATGACCATAGCAGCTACTGTAGGCAGCAAATATTTCTGGCGAGCGATCACAGCTTTATACTTGCTGGCCAGTATTTCCATGAGCAGTACGTGAGTCTCGTCTTATTTTTTCAGGATGGCAAATTAGTGTCCAGTGGTCGATGTGGTCTTCGCATGTGCATGTAGTGATTCTGGCACATCCCACGATCTTTTACCCAACTTTCACAATACCCAGCAGAGATGGAATGTGTAATTAAACAAACATGTCCTAATTGTGCTGGTTGTTTTTCTTCAGTCCGAAAATTATACTACACTGTCAAAAGTATTCCGACATATATTAGTGGACATTTAAATGGGTCACGTCCACTGTTTCTGCTTGATGGCTTCTTCTGTGTCCTGGGGGCACTGAATACCTGTGGAGGAATAGTAGCCAGTGCGTCCTCAAGAGCCGAAAGCAGAGAAGGTAATGATGTTGGACGCTGGGGTCTGGAGCGAAGTCGATACTCCAGCTCGACCCAAAGAGCTTCCACTGGCTTCAGGTCGTTGCATCACAGATGACAGTTTGACAGGTTGCTTGTCGTACTGATAAAATGAATGATCATGTCAGAAATGTTACTGTATTGCACGAATTACACATTGCTGTAAAATTTGTTCATATCCTTCCGGATTTAGCTGCTTCCGAAATATCCCAACAACTAAAAGGACCATCATACTGTAACAGTAGTTCCTCTGTACTTCACTGTTTGCGGTACACATGATGGCAGGTAATGTTCCCCAGGCGTTCGTCGAACCTAACCCTCTTCCATCAAATTGACACAGGGTATAGCGCGATTCATCACTCCATATCCACTGGCCATTGGCGTCATTCTTCACACCACCTCAAGCGTCGCTAAGCATTGACTATAGGAACGCATCTTATAAGAAACTGCTCTACTACTGTACCCCATTGTTTTTAACAATTTACGCACGGTCATTGTGGTAACACTTTGGAACCCAAGAGCGATTCCTTCCAGATTCATGCGATTTTTTACAACCATTCTCCGTAATGCTCGGCAGTCCCTGTCCGTCAGTACATGATGTCTGTCTGGCCTTGGTTTAGCTGTGGTTGTTCCTTGGCGTTTGCAGTTCGCAATCACGCCGCCAAAACTCGACTTCGCAGCTGTAGAAAGTCGAAATGTTACTGTTGGATTTGTTATTCAGGTGACAACCAATGAGTAGTTCACGTTCGAAGTCAACAAGTTCACCTACCGACTAAATTCTGCTGTTACTGCTTCTCTACTGACAACACAAGTCTTCCCACATCATTTTATAGTGGCAGGTTCGCCTGTAGTGGCATCTAGTGGTCAATTCTTTATTACAAAAGGGTGTCCGGATACTGCTGATGAGATAGTGTAGTCTGATGCAGCTCTCCACGCTTGTTCATCCAGTGCTAGTCTTTTGATACATATGTTTAATTCACTCTAAGCCCACTCTAAAGTGCTTACTGTATTCAAGCCCTCACTCTACAATTTTTACCACATACATCCCATGACCGTATTAGCCGTCCGAAGTGGCCGAGCGGTTCTAGGCGCTACAGTATGGAACCGCGCGACCGCTACGGTCGCAGGTTCGAATCCTGCCTCGGGCATGGGTGTATGTGATGTCCTTAGGTTATTTAGGTTTAAGTAGTTCTAAGTTCTAGGGGACTGATGACCTCAGAAGTTAAGTCCCATAGTGCTCAGAGCCATTTTTGACACTTCGCTTTTCACTAGACAAATAACAAAGTTTTTAATTATCACTGAGCTTTTGTCCCTCTTCGAATTCTCTTGTCAGCTTCTTTCAAAGAATGCTCAATCCACAGACCGAATAATCATGGAGTTAAGCTATAACCCTATCTGGCTCCCTTATCAGTTAATGCTTCCATTTCATGTGTGGTTCTCTTTTTTCCAATCTACGTTCCGTGCAAGTTGCAGACAACCTTTCGCACCTTGTATGGTATACCTTTTTAGGATCTTACAATCAGAAAATGGAATGGATCGTTTGTGTACACCAAACAGGGGCAACTTTTGGTGACCCGCAGGCCTGATCCACATCCTCTCGGTCCGCATCATCACGTGACGTTGTATATTCATTTTATGTTCACCATTTCTCCAGATGTTTACGTTTATTTACGAGAATTATTTACTAATGTTAATAAGACAAAGAATGGTAAAACAGAATCCGGTAATGAAATACGCAGTTCCAGTCGAAAAGGGAATTAAGAGTAACTTTGCGCTGTTATGGCCTCTGGCAGGTCATTCAAGGGTTTGAAATGAAATGGGTTATAGCAGTAGTAGATAGCATTTTTTAATTTAAATATTTCTCCAAAAGTAATTTTAATGACAAACTACATAGCTGTGTGATGTGTCTGTAACACTACATAAATTAATATTAACTGGTCTGCATCATGAACTGCAAACCCGAGGCGAATCGAAGACCGGCGGAAATACCCGAAAATGCGTCCCGGGTGAAGCACAATGTGAACGTCTCGCTTTCCTACGAATTTCTTTCGCGGGGCTGATAGGAATAAATCGCGGGCGGGATCTTACCCGCGGGCCGTCAGTTACCCACCCGCACTATAGGCAGTACTGACCATGTGCTCCAGCGTATACCGAGCTGGTGTTACAGGACACGAGGAATGGAATCATTGCCGTCGTAATACCATGTAAAACGTCGACATCGCTAGAGAACTTAAATCACTATTTGCTGCCGGCTGCACATAGTTCTGCCCGTATACATATTTTCAGAGGCATAACATTCCTGGCGTAACAAACCGTGGGGTGCGGCTTTCTACCTATGCCACAGGCTTCATATTAACAGTTGGTTGTTTCAAAATTTTAGTGGAGTTGATACAACATGTGTTAATATATTGTTATTTGATAAGGAGCTGTTTATTAATGGTGTTCAATTCACACGATCTATTTCGAAATTATACCGTTGCATCTTCAGACACGCTCTAAGCGGAACATAGAGCAATAGTGAACACATTACACTGCACCAACGTACACTAGGTAACAAGTTACGGAATACCTCTTAATATCGTGTCTGACCTCCTTTTGTCCGACGAGGTGCAACAACTCGACGTACCATGGAATCAAGAAGTCGTTGGTAGTCCCTGCAGAAATATGGAGCCATGCTGCCTCTACAGTTGTCCATAGTTGCGGAAGTGTTGCGTTGCAGGATTTTGTGCGCGACCTGACTACTCGATTATCTCCCATAAATGTTCGAGAAGATTCGTGTCCGGCGATGTAGGTGGCCGGTTCTTTCGCTCGAATTGTCCCAATTTTCTTCAAATAAGTCGCGAACAATTGTGGCCTGATGGCATGGTCCATTGTCATCCATAAAAATTGCATCGTTCTTTGGGAACATACAAAGGTCTCCAAGTAACCGAACACAATCATTTCCAGTCAATGATCGGTTCAGTTGGGCCAGAGTACCCAGTCCATTCCATGTAAACAGAGCCCATACCATTATGGAGCCACCACAAGCTTGCACAGTGCCGTGCTGACAACTTGGGTCCATAGCTTCGTGGGATCTGCGCCACACCCGAACCCTACCATCAGATCTCACCAACTGAAACCGGGACTGATAAGACCAGGTCACGGTTTTCCAGTCGTCTAGGGTTCATCCGATACGATCACCAGCCTAGGAAAGGCAATGTAATGGTGTTAGCAAAGGCAGTCGCGTCGGCGGTCTACAGGCGTAGCCCATTAACGCCAAATTTCGCTGCACTGTCGTAACAGATTAGTTCGTCGTATGTCCCACATTGATTTCTGCAGTTACTCCGTGCAGTGTTGCTTGTTTGTTAGCACTGACTACGCAAACTCCAGTGTTCTCGGTCGTTAAGTGAAGACTGTCGGCCACTGCATTGTCCGTGGTGGGAGGTAATGCCTGAAATTTGGCATTCTCCCCAAACTTTTGTCGCTGTGGAATGTTGAATTCCTTCCAGCTGCAATTCCGCATTCAAGTCTGTTAATTCCCGTCGTGTGGCTATAACCACGTCGTGAACGTTTACATGGATCACCTGAGTACAAGTGACAGCTCCGCCAAGGCATTGCCCTTTGATACTTTGTGTACGCGATGCTACCGCCATCCGTATATGTGTACATCGCTATCTCACCTCTGTGCAAGTGTCATCACAAATCCATGCAGCAAAACAAATTCGCAAAAAATATTACTAGTTTTTATTTGAAGGAAGCGAACGAACGATGAAGTCAGAGGGGAGACGAGGCATCGCACAAGCCAGCCTGCATCCTCGTTCCAACGTGCTGCAGACAGCGGCTAATTGTGAGTGATTAGGCACCGGACCCGTGGGACGTGTGGACCCGATGTGAGGCGCCCACAAGACGGCGCCGCGTCCCCGGGCGGGCTGACAGGACACGACAGACGGACGGACGTGTCCCCAGAGCCGGTGCTGGCGTTGCCTTGGCGCCACTCCAGAGCTATTCCTGGAGGCGCCGTTAATCACGACTACCTGGCGGCGCGGACCGCGTTCCCTGTCGCTGACGCGTGCACCACTCGTGGAAAATTCGCTGTGACGCGCTGCTCTTCATACCGCCCGGCGACCCCCCCCCCCCCACTCTAGTTTTATTCGTTCCCACCCACGCATCCGGCCGCTGCTTAGACTACCGGCCGTTCTCAACAACTCTTCATTTTCCTGGGACGCCCGTCTCCTTTGGGCGAACCCTGAATGACGGATCACTAGTGGCTGAAACAACGCCAACAAGCACACGTCAAGAAAAGTATTGCATCACCGCGGTTCTAGTAGTTTCTAACGCTTTACACAAAAATGGAAAAGGATATACAAAGCATTTCAGCTCTCTTTATTGGTCATGAAAACAAAAAATTGCAAGTTGTACAATAATAATGTAGACTGAATTTGTGTTCCACTTCGCAGCATACACAAGCACCTCTAATAACCGACAACAAGTCGTCTAGTATTGATGCACGTCGTGACGTACTGTCCACCACATCAGCAAGACACTCCTGGTGCAGATTGTCATTACGACGACGACTGCAATATTTGCGGTGTCCCCTCCCCCGACACACTTTAAACACCTAGTGCAGTCACCTGCCGTCTGTGAGTAGCTTTGGCATGTTGACATCGAACACGGGCGGTAGCCACATTAATATGATTGAAGTGTGTATTTTCTCTTTACTTCGGCCATCGTCAGCCATTTTGATACCCAAATAGCAAAACTTACCTACTGCCGTTAGTGTCTTATTCCCTAATTTAATTCCCTCAGCATTCCCTGATTGAATTCCGACTACATTCCATCACAATTTCTTTTAAAATTTATTGATGTTCATCTTAGAACCAATATACATTCCATTCATTTGTTGAATTTCAGTTCAACAATTAGTCCGTTTCTAACTCATTAAATACGCAGTAGATTTATGGAAACCTAAATGTGACAGCCTGTAGTTTGATTACTAAGTCACCCACCTTCCTCTGGTACTGTCACTGTAAACGTTTTGCATTCTTCAAACAGCTGTAATGCCGTGAGCAGACCCAATTTTACCATCGTGTTCAGCTTAAAAACTATGTATTATACCAATATTTTTCGTCCCATTTAATTATCCCTAATAAATAATCGGATATACGGCAAGATGGAATTTCAGTAACAGACTGAACTCGTGGGAACTGCGGCACGTGACACCGCTCGCCATCCTCCCTCCCCCTCCCCCCACACAATATTTTCAAATGTTGCGTAAAACGTTCTGTTTGAGCCTAACTGAACATCACCTGCCGCTAATTATGCAAATAATCCTTCCTCTGTTAGAATCGTAAATTAATGGTCTGATTTTTTTGGCTGACCTAAAAAATTAATTAATCAGCCTTCCATTGACGTTCGCCAGATCGTCGCTTGAGTGCAAGTCGTTTTATGAAGCAACTCTACTTAACTCGAGTTGACTACTCCTTTGGTTAGACGAAGTTCATGTCTGATGTTGTGTCAGCAGAATAATAGTCGCATTCAGTTTCATTCAAAAATGGTTCAAATGGCTCTGAGCACTATGGGACTTAACTTCTGAGGTCATCAGTCCCCTAGAACTTAGAACTAAAACCTAACCAACCTAAGGACATCACACACATCCATGCCTGGGGCAAGATTCGAACGTGTGACCGTAGCGGTCACGCGGTTCCAGACTGTAGCACATAGAACCGCTCGGCCACTCCGGCCGGCTCAGTTTCATTAATATAAAGTAATATCGAGAGTAACATTTTAACATGCACGTAATTTTGTTCCGGTGCACACTGCCTGACAGGTTGCTTTGCACCATTAGTAATCCGGTTTCTGACTCAGTAGGAAATGGAACGAGGGAAAAAAACAGGCATCGCTGCTGCTACCAACGTTCCCCGAAGTCGAGGCATACGCTTGGCCACTGGGGCTTACCACTCTAGCCCAGTTAGGTGTCTCCATGCAGACGCTGCGGAACTACCGCTGTCATACCAGCGTGATTTTCTTCTCAGCAGATACGCGTGCTGTCTTTCCTCTGTATCCAACCATCCATCCTATGCGTCCGTTTTTTATGACTCACTTGATCGCGAATACGGGTAAGCGTAACGTCTTTGTTGCTTCACGGAATTCGCTTTCGTATACTGCTTCGGAAGCTTAACCTTACATTATCTGCCACGTCCCCAGAGCCCTTCACCGCCTTGGCTTCGAGCAGAGGTCCGCGATCATCTTGGACTTAGTTCACAACCCAAGGACACAACGCTAGATTCGACCTATCTCTGTTACGTTGCTCGAACTTGGCACGCAATTTAAAGACAGCTCCTTCGTTTACACTGATGGCTATAAGACCGTCTGTGGTGTCGGATGCGCCTTTATTTTGGCAACGAACATTTTAGATGCTAGCTTCTAGAACCGTGCTCAGTTTTTACTGCAGAGTTTTCAGCTTTCTATCAGGTCACCCGGTATATTCGAGGAGACAGGCTTCTCACTTTTGTATTACGTTCCGATTTACTTAGTGCCCTCCAGAACCTCTTGTGTGCTATACACATACACCCCTTAGTACAACGAATCCGAGAATGCCTCCAATCTCTCGCTAATGATGGAGCCAACATGATGCTCATGCGGCGTCCGTGTTCGCGTCGGAGTGTCAGGGAATGAAGCTGCCGATGCTACCAAGGCTGTGGTCCGACTACCTAGACCTTCTAGCTATTCCGTCCCTTCAGATGATTGCTATGTTGCCGCGCCTAAGAACATTGTGCCCCCCCCTGGCATGAATACTGGTCTTCATTATATGGACACAAATCCCGCGAAATTAAACACCTCCTAACAGCTTAAACGATTTCCTCTCGCCCACTCGTCACGAGGAGATACCTTTAGGTGGGCTGCGTATTGGGCACTGTCTTTTCCGTCACCGTAACTTGTTAAGTGGAGACCCCGCACTGGTCCGTGCTTATTGCAACCAAACATGGACAGTGCGCCATTTTCTGGTCCATCGCCGATTTTATAACCTTTTACATGTTTTAAGGTATGTTTGCCATCTGAATTACGAGGTATTTTAGCACATACAGCACGAACTGTAGATCGCGTTCTGCTTTTTATTCATCATAGCAGTACGGCGAACGAAACTTACTTTTCAATCGATTGAGCAACTTCTTCAGAGGGCAGTTGATAATTTTTAGTTATCCCTATACTCCTGGCGCTATATCTCCTTCTCTCCGGTGATGAAAATTTCTGCTGGTTAACCACTTTCCGTGACCATAACGTTTTTACATATAATTGGATTACTTTTTCGCAATTAGCTAACCAGTAACTCCGACTTAATGTTTGTGGCATGTGAAATTCTGAACTGACAAATCAGTATCCTGGAAGGTCTTAGAAGCATCTGTCAAAAACTACCGGGAAAATCGATTTTGAAGTTCTCCGAGCGTGTTTAATTCAGTAAATCAGGGTCATATTTTCAAGGGCTGCGAGGCTCTATCGTAGAATCTCGCCTGCCGGGTTCGATTCCTGGCTGAAGCAAATTTATAAACAAAGGTGCATGTTCTACGAGGATTTCCGTGAGGCGTATAATATATAAAGATGAGTAAAAACCAGTAGTGCTAGAGATTGGTAACCACTAGGCGCTGGTTTGAGTCTTTTTCCGTTATTTTTTTAGTTCAGTTCAAATACGTAAGTCATATGAATACAAAATTAAATACATGCTTATTAACATTGTATTTTATGAAAATGCCTGTCTTCCGATTTCTCATTACATGTTGCACTCACAAATCTGGGATTCATTCTTAATTACGACCCTTTTACGAAAAAGTGTTACTAACGAGTATTTGAGTTAAAAAACGGCATATTTTATATTTCACGGAAATACTTGCTGAACATTGGCCTGTTCCCAGAAATTGTCTTCGACGAGGGCTCGTACCTGGGTTCCTTACGTGGAAGATAAACGTCCGACCACGCGTCCCATCGGAAAGTACTGTCATTCGTTTGCAGACATAAAGAACGTTAAGAAAACTTCAAAGACGATTTTCTCGAATATTTTTAAGAGTTGCATCAAATAGCATTGGGAGACTGATCTCAGTTCTGAAGTTGACCTACCTCTAATTAAAAAAAAGAAAAAACGGAAAAATCGAATTGCCACCTGGATGGATATGAACACATTTTACGCTGTTGTGTAGTGTGTGCAGTAAAGGAACATTTCGGAGACAATGACTGCGTCAGCATGACATCACCCTGTCAGAAAGCAGCATTCGTAAGGCAACGGTTTGTCTTCGATAATATTCCTGAAATGGATTTGCTTGCTCAGAGTTCCGAATTACATACATCGGTAGACTTTTGGGATAATTTTTATTTTTGCTGGAGCCACAGTCATGGTAAATCTTTTGAATGATGCTGCTGCCATTTGACAGTTATAATTTTTTATTTTTATACGATCCCGGCCTTTGTCGATTTGTAAATACAAACACCTATTTATATGTCAAAAGACATGAGACTGGTACGAAACACAAGTCCTTCTCGAAAATCGTATCTGGTTATATAGGCCAGATCTGTTATTAGTAAAAATGTGAACATCTCTCGACGCCAAAATATATTGCATATTTTCAATCGTGGACACATGATGGTTGTTCAGACACGACAGTGTGGCGTATATCTGTTCACTGGTTAGCTTTGCTATAGGGTACAGAAATGAAAGTCTGCTATATATTTAGACGTATAGAGTTGTTCTCACTTTTACGAATGATAGATACAGCCTCTTTGGCCAGATATGCTTTTTTAACAAGCACTTAGGTTTCTTACCGGTGTGGTGTCTTTCGACATATAAACGTTCGTACTTTGGAAAATGGTCCAAGGCCCATATCTGGATCGTATAATAATAAAGGAAATATTATTACAATCAAATGGTGGCAGCATCATTAAAAGAACTTCAGGCGTAAGTTAAAATGTAGACTTCGCTCCAGACCTCAGCGTCGAAAATTTCACTATCTTCCGTGGTTTCAGCTCTCGAGAAAGAATGAGCTGCCATTGCTCCACAGACATTGAGACACCTCGCTGAACTGTCACCAGCAGTTTTCGTGTCGTCATAACGGGTGGGCGCACTCCATATTAATGTTCGCTAATACTGCACCGATACTTCTGATCAGATAACTATCTGAGTACATAACTTAAAATTTCGAAGCAATAATTAAAACTCTGACTGCGCCTCGTATCCTTCCCTTCTCCACTCCTTGCTGGTTCGTCGGAACTCTGGTGTATCGTTCTAACCACGTTAGTTCTAACCACGTTACATTGTCCGTTAGAAAGTCTTCGCAACGGTTCATGGCTTCCCAGTTGCTCGTCGATAAAAACTTGCAAGTTACTAGATTTTAAACTCTCTCTCCCATCAGTTATGGGGGCCCAACGAGCAGCAGTTGATATAAAATTTGTCTATTTAGTTTTCATCAGTGTCCGTTCAACTGACGACATGAGGCTGATGAACCGTTCATCGGATGTGGACGGTCAACGTGGCTGGAGAGTATAAGACAGTTCGCTTCAGGTCCCGTATCCTGCCCACCTACAATAGACGTATCGATTCTGTATCAATTTGAGAAAAACAGCAATAGTTATGGATATTGAGGAATAGCTTGTACATAGAACAGTTTGCCATGAAATATAAACAAAAGTTAGTCATTAAGTACTAAATAAACATAGATGCTTTTCCCCCTCCCCACCCCCACACTATTCCAGACCCTGGCTGCCCCCTTTGTTACTGAGCACACGCCCACCAGAAGTTGCCGTCTGTGTCCGCCCATGACCGGCTTTACTCTTGAATTATTCTATTTCCGTTGGGAAACAGCCTAGCTTTGTCGAGATGCGGGAGCGTTTTATCAGCGAATTGCAGAGGAGCGAGGCTCGCTGTACTAATAGCTGCCATCTGCCTCATATGCGGCAGCCGCAGACCCCCGCCATGAGCTACCCACGTGGAGACTTCTTGTGCGCGACACGTGTACAGCTGCAGATGGGCGACCCTGCTAACTCAGCTATGACGTCTTCCGTAGCGTGTTTCTTTCTCTCTCTCTCTCTCTCTCTCTCTCTCTCTCTCATGCTTGTTATTCGTACGCCGGCATTGTTCTTGAGTTTCAACACCATCTAGTGAAATCCATATAGCTTGTTTTTGAGCAAATACTTCTGCTGCTAGTGACAGATACTCTTACTTTCGGTCGCTGTAAATACAATCAATGAGGAGAATGCCGTGGCCTTTGCAAGTAGTGTGGAACCATGTAAGCAGTTATTACCTTAATCTGTACTGTGCAGTGCGGCTGGTCCTGGCGGAGGTTCGAGTCCTCCCTCGGGCATGGGTGTGTGTGTTTGTGCTTAGGATAATTTAGGTTAAGTAGTGTGTAAGCTTGGGGACTGATGACCTTAGCAGTTAAGTGCCATAAGACTTCTCACACGTTTGAACATTTTTTGTACTGTGCACCAAGAGGGTTTTAACTGCTTTAGATATAGTTCTTATCCTATTTTTGTGGCATTTTTCTTTATATATTCCAGATATTGGATCCTCGTTTTCTTCTTTCCTCGTTATTAATGTTCTATTCTGGTGTTAGTGTCAATAATTGATCATCAAAAACCGAATTTAACATAGGTAAGTATAATGATAACTTAAAAACAAGTATGGAATAGTGAGGAGATGGTATAAAGTTTAGCTACTTCGCCTAAGGATTCATAGAGTATTTGCAATAACTTTCGCTGTAAGTGAGATCTAAGTTTTTGTTTCTACCCAACACGACTTTGACACAGTTAAAATAAGTATGTGTTTGCGCGCGCGATAGTTGCCACAACGAGATGGAGAGCCCCCAAAGTTTGAAATTCTTTCTTGCTGGAGATCTCAAGATTTTTTAGAAATCATTAAGAACCGTGTAAAGATTGTTATAACGCACGTAACGTTCACTCGTTATCACGCCACTAGGGTCTGTGTTCAGAGCGTAGACCGTTTACACTAACAAAGCGAGATTGAGCCGTGGGTGAGCTGGGTTTGGCTAACCGTCCGACCATTCAGATATGCGTTTTTTGTGTGTAACAGGAAGGATTTTTCATGTTGCTTATTACATTGTTTTGACGCAACAGTGAATGGAATTGTTCTCTATTTTCATGTGAAGTTCAGGTAAGCCCGCATCATTGATATTAATTTGTAGTAAAGTTTTGGAACACGTAGTTTGTTCTAACATACATAAACAGTGCAAAATATCGCTCTTGTCACACACAATTGGCTCTTCAGTCATAGGAAATGGTGTGCTGTCGATAGAGGATCTCGTCCTGACACCATATTTCCAGACTTCCGTAAAGCTTTAGACACCTTTCCTCATAGGCGGCATTTAACCGAATTGCATGCCTATAGGGTATTGTCAGTCCTGCGACAGACTTCGAGATTTCCTGTCGGAAAGTTGACAGTTCATAGTAATTGATGGGTTGTCAAAGAGTGAAACGGAAGTGATACATAGCGTTTCTCAAGGAAGTGCTATATGGTTCCTGCTGCTCCTAATTTATATAAAAGATAAAGGAGACAACCTGGGCAGTCCTCTTTGATTGTTTGCAGATGATGCTGTTGTTTACTGTCTAGTAAAGTTGTTATATCAAAACGAATTACAAAATGAGTTAGACGAGATACCTACATGTTAAGAAAAATGGTAATTGACCCTCGAAAAAAATAGTGGTCCTTCATGAGTACTAAAAAATTCCGTTATATTTCGGTGGTCGATTCATCTAAATACGTAGGAATCACAGTTAGGAAAAACTTCAACTAGAACTACCGCAAAGGAAATGGTGTGGGAACGGTTTTTTTATTTATTGGCAGAACGCTTAGGAGACCCAACAAATCTAGGAAGGAGAATGCCTACAGCAATCTTGTCCTCGCTCTGCCAGAGCACTGCTGAGCTGCATGGTATCCTTACCAGACAGGATTGATGAAGGATATCGGAAAAGTTGAAAGAATGCAGCACGTTTTGTGTTAAAGCGAAAAAGAGGATAGAGTTTCTTGAGTATGATAAGCGAATTGGGGCGACTGTTGCTGAACCAAAGCGTTTCTGGTTGCGGATAAATTTTTTCATGAAATTTCAATCAACAACTTTGTTCTATGACTTCCAGCTATATAGCGAGAAATGATTTTCGTGGGAGAAATCAGAATTCAGATGGATGGATTTAGGTGTTCCTTTTTTCCCACATACTATTCGAGAGTGAAACGATCACGAAATAGTCAGAAAGTGGTTCTGTGGACTCTCTGTCAAGGTGTTAAGTATGAATTGCGTAGTAATCAGGTATATGCAAATTTTCACGCTTCTTCCGGTATATTAATGTCTGAATATTTGGAAGTGTGTTTATACGTCGCCTCTGGTGCATTAAGTTGAGAGGAATTTCAGATATAACGTGTGCTGACGTGTAGTCAGGCTGCGAGCTGCCCCATCACTGTAGACAAATAATTGGAAATATCACTAATCAGCTGTATTACGTGTAAGCATTAGCGGTTAGGACTGGCAAGAGCAAACGCGTGTAGCAGTGTAATGCTAATGAAGCTTGCATGTCCTCCACGCGATCTCATTAGGGGTCCTCGCGTTGGGATGCGGCTAGTCGAGCGTTACCAGTTGAGTTGGCTGGATGAGCGTACATCGTTCCACCTTAACATCATGCAGATTTGGTCTCTTCTTGTAATAGTACTATATGCGAAGAAGCAATGCCGCGTGCTTCCTGCTAATTAACAGCAGCCAGTGAATATGACATAACGTTACATGTATTTTTTTTCCTACTTATGAATATTTGAACTACAGGGAACATATTAAGCTTTACAAAAAAGCCACGATCAGCAACATTCGATTTTTGATCAGTTGTTCCTTTCGGAAACAAATCGGCTTCTTCTTCACTTAAAGTATAGGGCCTTTACCTGTTAAGATGCCATGCCTTCCTTGGCCTTCCCAGCCGTCTTCAGCCTACAGGATTATAATTCTTGACTTTGTAAGATAGTCTGCCGCAGTTCGTTCTGGCTAGCTGTTCACTCCATTTCGTTTTGATGTCTTCAACTTCGTATCTTATGTGAACCCTTTCAAACGTGATTGTTTTTTTCTGGCGGAAGGAAAAGTTTTCTCTATGGTAATACTATTAGGCGATTTTTTTAATGATTTTAGATTCAAGATTCATACAAAAATGTGTGCCCGTTCTCAAAACATATTTCGTACACTTTGCTAGACTTTATGGAGTAAAATAACTAATTAAGAAATATTCTGTTGTAATAATAGTAAACTGATCATTCAATAATTACCATGCAAAATAACAATATTCAATTATACATTTAAATACAGCGAACCGATCATATCCGTTAATTCTGGTAGTCACGAGCTGCTGCACACTGCTATGAAGCTTGCTGACATTTTCATTGTGATCCCCAACACTTGGCATGATGAAAAGGATGAACGTTCATAAATGTGGACACCAGGTTCCCATGGGGAAAAGTTCCTTGCTGTTGCAGCTCAGACGTAGTAAAAGTTAATGTACGCAATCTTGTTTTCGTGTCGTTAGTAAAAGACTTCCGACTCACTTCAATAGAGTAATGTAGTGACAGCCTTTATCCTATAAAACTTCATGATCGACATGTACTACATTATTCACGACGGTTTCGTCCTTACAGCGGCCCTTTCTATAAAAGCCATTCTTGCAATTTTCTTTGTGAATATAATTTTGTATTATTTGGCTGTTGGCGGAGCTTTTAAATTTTTAAAACTTCTTTCTCCGCTTAGAAACACTAATTCTTAATCTTGTCATGCGAGAGCCGAAGAAGTCAGTAAAACGGTGTCTGACGTCGCTGGAAAGCATCGGCGCTCATTTTATAAAATTAAGGAGGTTGGGTGAAATGCTACACCATTGTCTCAGCCTCTTGGTAGTGCTGAAAGACTATACTAGCCCTCTATCTATATCTAACGCGATGCTTGTTTTCATACAGATTTCTTCAGGTGTTCATTAACTGGAGGGGGGCACCCTCTTTTCTTCACTATACTCCACAGTTTTCCTCTATTAGCTTTATCAAAGACTTTCTCCAGATCAATAAATAAGTGGGCTCTCTGGATTAAATTCTGCATTTTGCAATGACTTGTTTCATCGGTAATAAGTATCTTAACGTATCTTAAACAACGTAACATTTTTGCCTATTTCCAGTCTTCCCCATCATAAGGTAAAATTATCTAAGCAACTCACCACCTAAGAGTTGATTTTAAAAAAGCGAGCAGTGAATATGTGTATTTTGCCCACAGTCAGTTTGATGTTTCGTTGGCAGAGTTTGCAGCGCTCAGCATAAACATTTGTATCGGCGCCCGTCATCTTGTAAACACGTATTCAAGCTTCTGCACATTCTGCTTTTAGTTATATTCGCCAGAGACATTCGTCGGAAGAAATTCATCGTAACAGCAAAAGAATGACAGTTTCCACCGCTACGAAACCGGAAGAATAGTTACCTTCATTACTCATCGCGGAAATTGTCAGTGACTCCAAAAGATGTTCAGTATACAGCCACAAAATCTTCGATACTTTAGTCAGAAACATTAAACGTCTGTCACGGGGCAAAAATTTTTTTTAAATATCATCTCCAATCGTTTACTCCTGATAGCTCACATTCTACAGATAAACTTTTAATTAAAACTTAGAGTAGGTGCAGTTTAGAAAATATGTATTCTAAACCGCAGTTACTCTAGATTATTTTGCTTTTAAATTTAAATAGGGTTCAGTAGTAATAAGAATAAAGGAAAAAACGCATCATACTTCTGTTAAATCCAAGTTACGGATTGTTTCATAATCTTCAGATAGTCAACACACAGCCATATAAACTAAAAAATCATACATGCATACATAGATAGTCTGTATTGACATATTCTACATTTCAGTGTAAATCGTACTAATGATTGATGGGACATGAAAGTGACTGACTTCTCATGATATTTTTTAGACACAAAATTTGCGTTCATATATACAGCATTAGATTTGATATCCTTCACACTGTAACTAAAGCTACCCTTTTTTAGTAGTTACAGATGCATTTCTGGGTGTTACCATTTCTTTTCCAGTATAAGGACAGAAAAATCCAGGTTGTTTTGACATATCCCATATTTTGTTACTGCAATCATTTTGACATTCATTTACTGACTTTATTATCTTTGCCTATCGAAATACCGTCGTTCTGTATAGACCAGACGACATGTTGGCGGTGGACGGAGCTTAGTAGCGACGAGAATGTTTATTTTCTCATATTTGCTGCAGAAGTGAATTAACTGGAGTACATTCTAATAATTACGTAGTCACTCTACCTCGGTATTACTATCGAACACCTTACGCTATCACATCTTCATCTCACTACAGTTACATGAATTTAAAGGTAACTACGAGCTCTTACGAGTGTTCAGTTTCTTTCTCTCACCATAAAACAGCTACAACTCGAGTAAAGTAACTGACTGACAGACTACAATGCCGAGGGTCATTGGTGAAGTAATGAAAAGCCGCTCCACTTGCTGCTGAAAACTTCGAAACCACTATCGGTTGTCAAGGCTGTGCATATACCTTAAAAAGAAAACAGCCGAGACAGCGAGACGTGGCACTACGGGAATGAACTAAGATTGGCAGGCTGTTGGACCCTAGCACTCGACTTGCTGAATTTTGTCACACAGTTATTGGAATTGTAGCATATTGCCGTTCTATTCTCACAACAGTCTAATAATAATACCGTTAGGTTAGGGATGACGTACATTTTCTCGGAACTATGTACAGTGTGTTGGCGTGGAGATAAAATGCGATCAGTCACGGTCATTCAAGATAGCCGTAAATATACAGTCTGTTAAGTAAGAGCATGGTCAGCATTACAGATGGTTAAAGCTATCGCCTTAGTACTTTCACAACCCGATAGAGGGAACCTTTGTGCTTCATGAAATGTCCATAAAGCATATTCGGAGGTGTTCCTCAAAATTGGGTGTCGGCAATTTACACTTGTTCACCGACAATTCAAATCCACAGAAAATGTTACAAATATATCAAGGACGATTGATGCTAACTACCAAACATTGGATTACCAACGAAAATGAAGATCGGATTTCGGGACAACAATGGACCGAAGCACTACAGCAGGGTCTGCAGCGACTGGGAAAAGGAGAACGGTTTGGCCCTGAAGGTTAATCCTATTGAAAATGCGCGATCTTAAGATCAAAAAGAAGTTGCAAGGAAAATGATCTTCACTTTGAAATGCATACTCGACTTGGTTTCAAACAAGCCTCAGTGATGCCAAGCCGTTACCGATGCTGCGTGTGACTGGACCTATTATTAATTGTAACGGCATTTTTCTTTTGTTCATATACGATTTATATGCCTTAGTTCGTTGTCAAATACATTTTTCTTCCACTAACCGCGGCCGTTGTGGCCGAGCGGTTCTAGGCGCTTCAGTCCGGAACCGCGCTGCTGCTACGGTCGCAGTTTCGAATCCTGCCTCGGGCATGGATGTGTGTAATGTCCTTATGTTAGTTAGGTTTAAGTAGTTCTAAGTCTAGGGGACTGATGACCTCAGATGTTGTCCCATAGTGATTAGAGCCATTTGAACCATTTTTTCTGCCGCTAACCCGTCCACGCTCTTACTTAACAGGCTGTATGTCTTTGGCCACGCTATTGGATTACCGTCTTAATGAATACAAGAAATAAGAATAATTCGTATCTTTCGTTCATTAAGCTATTCAGAGTGGAAAAAAAGATGACGATTAACATTGCAAGCCAACGAAAGTATGACCACGGAAACAGTGAACGCTGTGAATTAGTCAGCTATTAGAATCTTCGTTTCATAATGGATTCCACGCTGCCATGAGTTAGATCGTCTTCTTACAGGCTAATATTGGTAGCATTTTGTCGTGTTACAAACGCCTAAATTTATGTCGATTAACTTGTGTGGTAGCAAGAATTACCTCAAACATAGTCTGTAAATTTACACGAGCACATTTAAATTCTCATTTAGTACCTTTCAGGAAATCGTAGTACACTATTCCATACTTCGGAGGTAGGGCGATATCGAAGAGCAAAAAACATAAACATCAATAGTCTCCTCTGCAACAGTGACTTGCTTGCAATGTCAACGAAGTTCGATAAAGTGGCACCGAGTAGCATGCCTAGTAGGATAGTAAGGCATTTGATGATAGTCGTATTTTATGCAAATTTACCACGAGTTATTCAAATTTAGCGCAATTATTGTTTTCGTAATCGCCCGAGAAGCTATGCTACTACGTTTGGCAGAAAATACACTCCGTAGTTTTGCTTTCCTTTGGTTTCCTGCGTGTATGAGGACTGAAACTTGGGATCTACGTTTTTCGTTTAATGCTGACGCTGTAACTCATAACGAAACATTGTGGAACTGATACTGTCGTATTCGTTCGTGTGTTAACAGCCTTGTGGGCCAAGCTATTTTTCTGCGTCCGCCAGGTAAAATCTATGTATTAATTTGATAGCAATAAGTGTTTTGTTTAATTATCTTTGGTTCCAGTATCGAGTTATGGCACATGTTTGCCAGTTTCAGCTTATACAAGTGTGAAATGGGAATGAATGTATACAGTTGTATGAAACTTACTAGTAAATTATTTCTTTTGTGTAATTTAGTGTAACGTCAATGTATTGAACGCATATAGGCCAATTGTATGCCCCCATAGATGTTTATCACCTGTGTTCTGTTATTGAAGAAGGGCTTAGAGGGGAGGAGGCAAATGAAATGTGGCAGGAGACAGTGGAGAACGATCATTGAGGTGGAAATTTCTTTAAGTGTGAGAACGGTATAGTATTGCAGTAAATAAGTAATATTTCAGAGGAAGATCTGAACAGCGTTTTGTGGACGAAAGTGTTACGAGAAGTATTGTAACTGAAAGGAGGAAAAGATGAAGTTCTTTTCGGAAAAGGAATGCAGAAAAGAACGAGAAGTGGTCAGAGACGATGAAACGGCGTCGTGTTAGAATGGGTCAATGAACTTTCCGTTGGAACATTAAATATCTAAATTATTCGACAGAGATAGACGCGTATCAATAAAGAGGAGGACTGGAAGAGAGAAGAATGAATTATTACTGTCGCTGAAGAAAATCGACGAGAAAGAACACAGAAGAGACCAAGAAATGTGTTTCCACATAAAGTTTGAAGAAGTTGTTTTTTGGACTCTTATTGGAGACATGCAGATGGAAGGAAGGAAAGAGAGAGAGAGAGAGAGAGAGAGAGAGAGAGAGAGAGAGAGAGAGAAAAGAGATGTAAAAGCAGACACGAATAATATCATTGGTCAGCTATGAATAGTGTGAATTCAGAAAAGATGCATAGAGGGGTAAATTAAACGTGAATTTTAGCAATTGTACACACACATTAGAACTGTGTATTTTGTGAGTGCATTGTATACTTTTGTGTTTCAAAGTGATGCTAAAGAAATACACTTGCGTCTTCATAATAAAAGATCAGTTTGCATGTATGCATTGTTAAGCCAGTATCTGAATTTTGTCCAAACCGTTACATCACATCATATCTTAAATATTTTCTTAGTGATTGAAACAAGTCTTGTTTCTCCAGATGGCTTCCGAAGCAGAATTTCGGGATGAAATAATTTTCAGCTTAATTTGACTAAATGAAACTGGAGTCTCCGCCGTTTGTCACAGCTATCAAAATAAACTACGTTAGACCGGTCAGGCAATTTAACACAGTAGCAAGCGACAGGCGCTCATCCATAGTCAGAGGTAGGACACGTTTGAAAATACGTCTCTAAAAGCAGGCGAAAAATAACACTGCTACATCTTTAGTAAAGACTGATACAGTATTACACCGAATAAGCTCATCATATATATAATTAAAAAAAATTCTATATGATAAGAAGAACGAATAAAGCGACGCACCTTTCTGAGAGATGAGACTGAAAAAGAGAACGCTTTATAGGTAGTAAAGACATTCGCCTATTACAGTAGAAACGAGATATTATTTCGCTCTAAGATGAATGTACGTATCTTTATTGTATACTAGTGCACATTTAAATTCATGTTATTTAAGAGGAACTTCGAATTTAATCTGTTTCCTAGAAGTTGATTTTGTGTTGGAGGCCCAAGTAGTGATAACGTTTTTGTGATTAAATTTTGAGTATACGAAATTATCAATACGCATGTCGATGATAGAATTTCTTGCTTTAGATCTGCAGCATTCGGTTCAGAAACTGAACGGAAAGTAACATACAGGGTGGTCAGAAGCAGTCTTAAGAGCTTGTATGTGTGTTGCTGTGGAAGTTGCGCTGAGAAATAATTGCTCAGGAAATGAAATGATCGTATGGCATTTATTGACCGGAATATCTCCTTCGGGGTTCGGCCACCGTATTGCAAGTCTTCTTAAGTTCACGGCACTTCGGCGACTTGTGTGTCAATGACGTTGAAAATTATGATGGACACACAACACCCAGTCCCCTGCCGAGATGCGAACCCGGGGCTCCTTGCGTGGTAGGCGGTAACGCCACCGCTACGCTACAGAGGCGGACAATTGCTCAGAAAAAATCGATACTTGCGCTGTTCCCGTGTTAATCAGCATCGAAGTTGGTCTATCAGGCCGTGGCGCCCGCCCAACGTCCAGCAGCCTGCCAGAGGCGGTGTCGCCACGTGTTCATCGTTTGGGTTCCTGAGACCGAACAAACGTACATTTTATCATCTAGCTTGAATTTATCATTTCCGAAAAGGCACATTTTAACCGGTGATGAGCATTCCAACAAGTGGTAACTAGCGGACCCACAGACGTCTGCTGCATTACCGCTATTTAGTGCGCGCAAGTGCTTGAGTTTGCGCACCTAATAACCTGCTGGGCTAAATTCAGCGCTAAATAGCTCGGAGAGGGCGCTTCGAATCCAATTTTTCTTCTTAACAATTATCTCTCAGTACAATCTCCCTTGCTACACCCGTACAAGCTTTTCAGACTGTCTCTGACCACCCTGTTTACTGTTTCAGCTACATAGTTAATCTGTATTGTCGCAATTCATTACTATTCGATGTTACGTACACCTTGTCTGAGTGAGTGTATGAGCATATATAGGAGTGTGTATGATGATGATGATCCAGAAGGTTGTTGATCGATGTATATGATGGTCGATTAGTTTGACTGGAGCAAAGTAGTCGAACAGCACTTTCAATTATTTGATAAAACGACTCCTCAGTAATGAGTCATCGGTCAATGCAAGTTTTCCTCGTTTTACCTTTGCTGTGGACCTCGGCCGTTGTCACGTAACTCGCACGAGTGAGATAGCGTTTACTTTGGATTCCACGGAGGGCACGCTTGTCTTCACTTGCACCTTGTTTATAAACAGCTGCTGCGTGGCGGAAGCGAATACAGATGGCCGGCGGAGCTGCCAACTTGAATGCTCGCAGCGAGGGAGTGGGAGAGGGTGAGGGAGGGCTTCGTATCGCTAAGTCAGCGTCGAAATGTCGTCAGCGCGGGAAACTTTCGTTCACACTCTGATCTAGGAAAGTTAAGTTTCTTTCTGTAGTATATATTCACTCAGATTGCCCGACCAAGCCATCGCGGTCCCGGCTGTAAAACTGGCGAAGTGATGAGTGGTTTTATTTCGCCTTATAAACATAGACAACGATCGCAGAACAGACTGTCACGGGGACATGCCTCTGCTCCTGTTCAGTGTTAATTAACGACCAGAGGAAAACACAATATCAATGGACAAGACAAGATTTTAGGTACATTACAAATTTATCAGGCGAGAGTGTGTAAAACTTGGGAGGATACGACGTGCTAGTCTTCGTATATCCTCTTCAGAGGGAAATAGTGTTAACGTCGTCTGTTAGATACAGAATGGGCTTGGCGCAGTAGAACGGATCAGCAAATTCATCATCCGAGAAAATGGTGGAGTACGTGGTCCTCTGTGTCGCCCACTCTCCTCTCATTTGCGTTGGCTGTGGGATTCAGAGTGCAGAAAACAGCTTCCTGTATGCCTCTGTATCTGGTGCAATTTTATCGCAGTGGTTTTTGTGCTTTGTGTGTGTATACGAGAGTAATAGTTCCTCCTTGTATTATAATCCTGTGCAGGATCTACATCTCGCGAGTCTTTCTGATGGCGTTATGATCCAGATGTCGCTGTAATCTAAGAACGGCACCGTCTTGTACATGGGCTGTTCAAAAAATTCTGGAGCATTGGGAATTTCACCCCATTGATGTACTGGAGCGAAATGCGGTTGGCGTCCTTGCACATGCTTGTTTTTGATGTGTAACAGCCGGAAGTTTCATTGTTGTACAGCTGTCACTTTTCTGTATTTAGTAGAACGTTGTGCTTACAGTTTGCAAATTTCGAGATTTCAGAGATAGAGGAGCAATGCGTCTCCATTACATTTTGCATGAAACTCAACAAAAACTTTAGAGAGACACAGGAAGCCTACGGCGATGAGTGCTTAAGCCGTACTCGGTGTTACGAATTGTTCACATGATTTAAACAATGGTTCAAATGGTTTAAAAATGGCCGGACGGAAGTTAAAGATGGCCTCCTTTCAAGATGCCTTCGTCGTCTACCGACAACGCTAATGTCAGGAACGTCAACGAAATTGTGTATGCCAATCGAAGACCAACTGTGTGCGAGATCGCAGAAGAATGTAACATTTCAGATGGATCATATCATGAAATCCTCACACAGCATCTTGTAATACGTCTTGTTGCCGCCAAGTTCGTCCCACGGCTCATGAGTCAGGACCAGAAAGACCATCGCTACGCAATCTATGAAGAGCTTTCGGATCGCGCAAATGAGAACGAGATGTTCCATAAGAGAAACAAATTGGTGGGTCTAAGTTTATGATGATGTTCGGACCAAGGTTCAGTCTTCACAATGGATCACGAAAGGTTCTCCAAAATAAAAAAAAGCTCGTCAGGTTAGTTGTCAAAGCCGTGCTGATCGTTTTCGTTGATTAGTTCATTATGAATTCGTGTCACAAGGACAAACTGTTTATCGATGATACTATCGGGACACGTTGCGACGCCTGCGAGAAAATGTGAGAAGGAAACGGCCTGAAGTGTGGCGAGACAATTCATGGCTTTTGTATGATAACGCCTGACTATTGCATAAAAAACGAAATCACTGCGCTGTCTCATCAACCTTGTTTTCTGCACCTGGCCTCTGGAAGCTCGTTTTACATTTCCAAAGTTGAAACCCCGTTGAAAAGACGAAGATTTGCAGCTATGGACGAGATAAAACAAAATTTGCAGATCCACCAAAAGGTGTATTAATTGTGGAGGAGAGTGTTTCGAAGAAGACCATGCACAATAAATGAAAGATGATCTTAGAAAAATTTTGTGGACAACGATCCGGAATTTTTTGAACAGACCTCGACTGCCATGACTGCCAAATGTGTGAACTCTTTTGTGTGATTTAGTGCTTAGCTGTTTCTATGTTGCATCTCTAGGTTGGAGTAGGGGAACCAGCAAGGTGTTCGCACGGTGGAAGACGGTAAGGGGAGGAGAGGGATCCTAAAATTGCAACTATCTGTACTGGTGTGGCAGGCCAGTTGTTTGTTAATCTGACATTACAAGTTTATATAATAATATAGAAACTATTCGTTCGAATTAGTACGAGAGATAGAGAACATGAAAATCTATTTCTATAAGGAACATATGGTCTCCGAAGACATATGAAGCAGCTGGTGCGTGAAAGATCCCGTCGCTAGAATTGCCGTTGCTGCTGACACCATTACGGACATGCCAGAAATCTCCAAACGGACACGACAGTCAATAGTCGTACGACGTACTGCGTGCATACAGGCCAATGGTCGCGCATTCCAGCAGTTCCTGTAAGTGCCACTGCTGTAATTAATTAGAATGCTAAACTACGTTCCGTGTAAATCGTCCGTAGCCCCAGAAATGGCGTCGGCGACCATATGTACCATAACTAAATATTTCTGGTTAGATGTTCTCTACGCCCTTCATTAATTTGAACGAATAGTTTCAGAAAACACTGTCATTTGCGATGTGTGTACTAGAAGCTGCATTCCTCGTCGACTGTACCATTCTGCGCTCCGCCCTCGTACGCTAGACACTTTCGCTCACAAAGGAATTTCTGTGGAAGGTACACAGACCCAAGATTTTTACATCTCCCAACTCGACACTCTATGCACTCAAAGGAAGTACAGTTATTCGTGAAAACAATAGAAAAAATCATCTGGGCTCTTCGAAAGTAGTGTAGAAAAAATTTCAGGGTTGTTTCATGACGCAATTGTAGCGAACCATGAGTGAAAATCTTCAGCCGGATTTCCTGTCTTCCCTGTTTTTGACTTTACGTAAAAACATGAAACACGTGTATTTTTATTTATGCATTGGCCTCATTCAGTCAAATCTAGCTTGCTTAACAATTACGAGACAATTAACATAAAATATAATAAGCAAAGACTTACATAGACATCAGTAAACTTACGTAGCCATCAGTACTTTACTTGCAACTGTTTTACACAACACAGACTGCCGCAACCCCTAACTGGAGTGGAAAGAACGATTTTTGGTAAGCCTTCTTGCTAGCTCGAAGCGCTCTAATTTTTAGCGTTCGATTCTTTTAGGAATGTACACTCTCGGAATTTTAACACTAGAAGACATCGTGACGTATGACATGACGCCAGTCTTCTAGCGTCTGCCAGTGGAGTTCATTGAGAATCTCCATGACGATTTCACGCTTACGTTTGACGGAATCCGTTACTCTCTTCTGGATCTCCCCTATGTTCAATGTTAATCCAGTCTAGTACGGATCAGAGACGGGAGAGCAGTATTTAAGTTCCAGTCGAGCGAGGGTTCTCTAAGCTAGTTCCTTCCTGCACGTAAGTCCAGCGATTAATATTACGTGATCGTTCCACTTCATTGCTGTAAGTACTTCCATGTGATTTTCCGAAACTGCTTGCATAATTTCTCATTACTCTTCTGGCAACAGAAACATTTGTCCGTAGGGGACAGCAGCGTTACCAGTTGAGACGTGTCTCGGGCTGGACGCCATCTGGTGAGCGGTAGCCTGTCCAGTAGGGGCGGAGCCGACCTGGGCGGCCGCCAAGTCGCCTTGTAGCTTCCCGCCGCTCGCTCCGTACATCCTTCGCCACGGCCAGTTACCTGGCCTGCCGTGTCCTGTCCAAGTAGCGGCTGCACTGGACTACAGGGAGTGGGGCCCACGTAGAAAGCATAACGCACCCAATGGCTCACACATTTTGATCTCCTTTTGGACGATTGTGACACACACACACACACACACACACACACACACACACACACACACACACACACACACTCACTCATTCTCTCTTCCCGGGCGCCTTGCGGATAGTTGCTGTGCGGCTGTAGCTTGCCCCACACCGAACTAGAGACGCCCAGTATTAACACTGGTATGAAAGAAATCACTCGCACGTGCATGTTGAGGAAGAGGCATGCAACCTACACGCTCGCCTATATTTGCGCGTGGGACAACCATAGTTGCACGGCTGCAAAGCTCAAGGCGCACAGTCGTGAACACCACAGTCTGCACAGGGTGGTCAGAAACAGTCTGAAAAGCTAGTAAGGATGTTGCAGGATAGGTTCTGCTGAAAAATGATTGTCAAGGAAACAATTAGATACATCGCGCCGTTTCCGAGTTAATTAGCATTGAAGTTAGCCAATCAGGCCGTTGCGTCCTCAAATTCAAGTGACCCGTCAGAGACGTGTCGGCGAACGTGTTACTCCCTTGGTTTCCTAAAACTGAACACGAAAGCAAACAAAAATTGTGGGCACGGGACAGGAGTGAGGATCGAACCCGAGCCAAAGACTGAGCAGTATCGTACGGTGTCATCCATGTCGTGAGAGTAACTGGTACTGATTGTATCGGGGGGGGGGGGGGGGGGGGGGGGGGGGGGGGGCGCTTGAATTTGCGCGTGCAGCGGCCTGATTGGCTAACTTCAATGCTAATCAATTCGGAAACGGCGCAACGTGCCGGACTGATTTCTTAAAAAATTACTTCTCAGCTTAAACTACCGTGCAAGACCCTTACAAGCTTCCGTGTACGGCTCTCTCCCGCTGTCTCCCTTTCTCTCCTCTCCTCTCCTCTCCTCTCCTCTCTCCCCTCCCCTGTACCCTCTCCCCTGTACCTTCTCCCCTGTACCCTCTCCCCTGTACCCTCTCCCCTGTACCCTCTCCCCTGTACCCTCTCCCCTGTACCCTCTCCCCTGTACCCTCTCCCCTGTACCCTCTCCCCTGTACCCTCTCCCCTGTACCCTCTCCCCTGTACCCTCTCCCCTGTACCCTCTCCCCTGTACCCTCTCCCCTGTACCCTCTCCCCTGTACCCTCTCCCCTGTACCCTCTCCCCTGTACCCTCTCCTCCCCTGTACCCTCTCCTCCCCTGTACCCTCTCCCCTGTACCCTCTCCCCTGTACCCTCTCCCCTGTACCCTCTCCCCTGTACCCTCTCCCCTGTACCCTCTCCCCTGTACCCTCTCCCCTGTACCCTCTCCCCTGTACCCTCTCCCCTGTACCCTCTCCCCTGTACCCTCTCCCCTGTACCCTCTCCCCTGTACCCTCTCCCCTGTACCCTCTCCCCTGTACCCTCTCCCCTGTACCCTCTCCCCTGTACCCTCTCCCCTGTACCCTCTCCCCTGTACCCTCTCCCCTGTACCCTCTCCCCTGTACCCTCTCCCCTGTACCCTCTCCCCTGTACCCTCTCCCCTGTACCCTCTCCCCTGTACCCTCTCCCCTGTACCCTCTCCCCTGTACCCTCTCCCCTGTACCCTCTCCCCTGTACCCTCTCCCCTGTACCCTCTCCCCTGTACCCTCTCCCCTGTACCCTCTCACCTGTACCCTCTCACCTGTACCCTCTCACCTGTACCCTCTCACCTGTACCCTCTCACCTGTACCCTCTCACCTGTACCCTCTCACCTGTACCCTCTCACCTGTACCCTCTCACCTGTACCCTCTCCCCTCCCTCCCTCTGCCCCTCATCTCCCCTCTTCCTCTGCCCCTCATCTCCCCTCTTCCTCTGCCCCTCATCTCCCCTCTTCCTCTGCCCCTCATCTCCCCTCTTCCTCTGCCCCTCATCTCCCCTCTTCCTCTGCCCCTCATCTCCCCTCTTCCTCTGCCCCTCATCTCCCCTCTTCCTCTGCCCCTCATCTCCCCTCTTCCTCTGCCCCTCATCTCCCCTCTTCCTCTGCCCCTCATCTCCCCTCTTCCTCTGCCCCTCATCTCCCCTCTTCCTCTGCCCCTCATCTCCCCTCTTCCTCTCCTCTCCTCCCTCCCCATCCGCTTAGCGCCCCGTCTATCTGCAAGTGTGTCCCACTTCAAACTTTCTGTGAGATTTGTAACGTTCTCTCGATGGCTAAATGTACCAGTCATGAATCTTGCCGCTCTTCTTTGGACCTTCTCAATCTCTTGAATCAGACCCAACTGGTAAGGGTCCCATACAGACGAACAATACTCTAATACTGGACGAACTAACTTATTGCAAGCTATTTCCTTTGTTGAAGGACTGCATCACTTCAGGATTCGAGCAATAAACCGCAATCTAGAGTTCGCCTTACACGTTACTTGTGTAATCTGATCGTTCCATTTGAGATCATTTCGAATAGTCACACCCAGATACTTAACGGGCGTTACCGCTTCCAGAGACTGGGCATTTATTTTGTACTCGTACATTAATGGGGATTTTCGCCTTGTTATACGCTCTAGGTTACACTTACTAATATTGAGAGATAACTGCCAGTCATTACACCACGCATTTATTTCCTGCAAATCCTCATTGATTTGTTCACAACTTTCGTGTGATCCTACTTTCCTGTAGACTACAGCATCATCGGCAAACAGTCTAATGCCGCTGTCAGTACCATACCATCAACAAGATAGTTTATGTAAATCGTAAAAAGCTGCGGATTTATTACGCTGCCCTGGGGCACACATGAAGTTACGCTTGTTCCTATTGAAGTCACCCCGTTCAGGACGACATACTGCTCCCTGTCTGTTAGAAAACTTTCTAGCCAACCGCATGTGTCATCGGATAGACAGTAAGCGCGCACTTTTTGTAGCAAGCGGCAGTGAGGAACTGAGTCGAACGCCTTTCGAAAGTCGAGAAATGTGGCATCAACCTGGGAGCCGGTATCTAGAGCCTGTTGTATGTCATGCACAAAGAGGGCCAGCTGTGTCTCGCATGACCGCAGTTTCCTAAAACCTTGCTGGTTTCTGCAGATGAGCTTCTCAGAGTGTAGTTATGTTGGTGCATACGCAGTTCGAAGTTGTTTGTAATTCTATTAACAACCTAGTTAGCGCTAGTAGCGTTCATATTTTTTGGCACCTTTTTATGGCAATATTTTTAACACTCTAATTCTCTTTTCATAATAATCTCTGTACAGCCCATTGTGTTCTTCTGTTCAAACAAATACTCTGTATCGTAAATCTATTCGGTCAAGAGGAGCTGATGAAGTCCACCACAAACATGGAGCTTAGCTGCTTAGGTTTTTGTAAGCAGCTGGCTCAATTCGAATCCTGCCTGCTAGTTGGCGTGTTGTTCTCGATAAACACCGATATTTGCAGTTATACCCTGTGCATGATTATTTGAGTCCACAGGACTGAGTCTTGGTATATATTTTACCTTGGAAAACTCAAATGTTGCCTATCGTAAAATGACAAACATGTTTATTCATTGATCGTTTGGGTTTGACTTTATTTCTTGTTTTCTTTTTTACTGTCGCATTGAAGATCATCACTTTGCGATGGAAATCTATACACAATAGTAATCAAAAAACGTTTCAAATGTATACGTCCCATGCTGGAATTGAATTTATGTTGTTTGCAACACAGTACAAAGCTTTACCAAGTTTCGTAGTGCCCTTACTGTTGGATCACCGTTGGCAGCAGTCGTCTGTAAGGACACGAAAATCGTGTCTAATTCTGTTTATGTATCGAGCTGTTCCTCGGAGGCCGTCGGCCATCCTTGCATAAAATAAATAATTCACAGACAGACGTTTATTTACTTCACACAATCTAACATACATGATACTTAAAAAGTGGCAAAGAATATGAAATTAACGCCCTCCTACTCTTTCTCAATTGAAATCTTTGACAGTGACAGTGTTGACATTTGAGGTTAGGTTGCATTCAAAAACGAGTTCATGGTTCAGTTACTCAGCCGATCCGTTACAAGTAAACTATCATCTTTGATGGTCTTTTAATGATTGATGTATAATGAATCTTAGAAGGAACAATATTATGTGAAAGTATTTTCACGTTATTTATCGTGAAGTTTACAGAAATAACGTACAATATTTTATAATGAAGTACGGGTGACAATCCTACATGGAACGGATATGATAAAGATATTAGTTCGGTTCGTGTTGTCTGCAAGAGCGCAAAACAGAAACTGTTGATACTTGTAGAAAGAGCACACACACACACACACACACACACACACACACACACACACACACATTTATTAGTTGTTGCATTCGACGTCTTATGCTCCGCATGGCAAGGTCATTAGTTCATGTAGGCAACCCAAAAGGTCCTGGGGGATCCACTGTAATTGGAATGTGGCCCACAAAGGCTTTACACGAGATACAATGCCTCTCTGATAACGTCATCTGGCTGGATTAAATATTTATGCTGCAAAGTTACTTCTTCAAAGAACTTTTGAAAAGACCTTTATAAAAATGTGTGTTCTTGAGTTGTGGTGCTTGTTAACGTTTTCTTTTATTAAAACTTTTATGAAGGAGTAATCACATATACGAGTGCCCAGGAGGAATGATCAACATTTACAGATATGACAAGGACGATCATTAGAAGCAAGTAAGTCTGGTGAACATGGGCTGTGAAATGCATGTCCTTAGAGCTATGAACACTGGTTCATCACCGAGCGAGGTGGCGCAGTGGTAGCACACTGGACTCGCATTCGGGAGGACGACGGTTCAATCCCGCGTCCGGCCATCCTGATTTACGTTTTCCGTGATTTCCCTAAATCGCTCCAGGCAAATGCTGGGATGGTTCCTTTGAAAGGGCACGGCTGACTTCCTTCCCCATCCTTTCCTAATCCGATGAGACCGATGACCTCGCTGTTTGGTGTCTTCCCCCAAACAACCAACCAACCAACCAACTTGTTTATCTTCGGTATTGTGAAACACATCTCTTCTACTGAACAAGGGCTGATGACTCTTACGGTACGTATTTTAGAGCCTAGGTTTACTAGGCTGGGCTAGGCGTCGTTGCTTTGAATGGTCGTTCCTGTCATATCCCCGATATTGGCCATTCGTCCTGAGAGTCCCTGTATTTCCCAATATTATACGGGTCGTAGTGCATATGCGACCAAGTGACAAAGCTGTTGTCCACTTTTGAAGTGTTTGTCATGGTGAAGGATGCAACGAACGTTTTCTGCACCGCCTAAGTTTAGCTTCTTCTGACACGATCTACTGCATAGCGAGGAGACAAAGAAATCACGCTTATGCATGAAAGTGCCTTTTCAGCTTTCCCGATGTTAGCAAGTCTAGGCCACCAACTCGAGGCCTCACTACAGCTGAATGTAGTTTATTTCTTGACAGTGAAAATAATTGTTACAATTTAGACTCGACGAAATAAAATATTTCAAATGGGTAGTATAGCTCACTTTCTTACCTACTTTGTATACGATGTTCTTCACAAGAAGAGGATATGGATGTATATCCATTCAGCGTGGTAGGTGAATTAACTAAAAGGTACGCCTTCATACGATTTATGACATTTTTATTACTGAGAGCGACATGAATACCGAGGTTACAGTTCTTAGATGTTACAACTAAAAACTATCTCAGAGTTAAAACACGGCTCTGAGCACTATGGGACTTACCATCAGAGGTCATCAGTCCCCTAGAACTTAGACTTACTGAAACCTAACTAATCTAAGGACATCACAAACATCCGTGCCCGAGGCAGGATTCGTACCTGCGACCGTAGCGGTCGCGTGGTTCCAGACTGAGGTGCTTAGAACCGCTCGGCCACACCGGCCGGCTCAAATTAACTCTGTGAAATTTGACATATTTGCAGAAATGTTACAATCAGTATTATTCGTTTTATACATGCCAGTCGGCCAGAAGAAAGTTACCACTTGAATTTACATCAGGTATGCAGAGGACAATGGTCTTAAGTTTCATTAATTACACGATACAAAATTAAGTACAGTATTCCTACAATGTTTTCAATATACATTGTATCAGAGATTTTGGCCAGTAGTAACAATAATGATATCTTTTACACGGAAAGTATCTTTTGATGATTTGTTTTCATGTGTTCGGTTTGATTACTTCACAAAATCTTACAATTATTTTCAAAATTAGTAAGATTTGTTAATTACATTAGTCACAAAGATCGAAAAATAGCAGTTCTCTTGTTATTCCAAACATTGCTTCAAGTGTTTTAACCGACAAAACGAAAATGAGCTATATGGTATAACACGATTTCATCATATGTTAATTAAAACAGAATATCAAAATTTCAGACGTCGCTACCAACTGACCGAGTTTCACAGATTTGATATGTTGGTATTTCATAGTCATTTACATATTACGTCATTCGTAAGGCAGAGATTACTGGTTCTGACATGGTAATTATCTTAATGGAGTTTGTGCGATGATTTGCCCTCAGCGAACTCAGAGTTGTTAAATATGCTTTTCAGACTGGTCTGTTACGTTTCAATACCTAGAACAAATTATTTACACAGTACTGGAATGCTTACAGGAATAGCTGTCCATATTATCGGGTGACTGCAAAGTTTGTTGACAAGATGAGTAATTGAAGAGAAGGAACAAACGATACTATATCTCATAAGTTGGCCTTAACTGTATTTGCCAGTGGTGTTGCTCGTTAGAAAGAATTACGTGAAAATCACTTCAAAAAACTTTGGCTGGCAGTATGTTTTAAACTGACGTAGTGAATGGTAGGTCTCCATAAATGTACGTAAATTGTAGGCATTTCTCTTGATTTCTTAATCGACTTCGGTTGCAGCACTCCACTGGAATCAGTCATATCAATCACACACCAAGCTGTTAGTATGCAAAGTGGTAAAAAGTGGGATGACCATATTAGTTCAGCTTCGGGGGAATAGCTGACTGCCGAGTGGCTCGACAGAAGAATTTTTGTAGTGGTATTACCGAAAAGAGAGACGACGAGTGTAATTCTCACGCTTGTAAATCTTACGTACGTCCAGTGTGTTTGAGGTGTCTATTAAGGTCCACGAACGACGCTGACTGAATTAAGAGGTATGATGGACTACTCGTAAACAGCGCGTCTAATCAGGTAAAGTGGGCCACAGGGCTCCACCGACAGTGGTGACGTAGCACAAGCTAGATTTTAAGAAGGTGTGGAAGGAAATCATTCGTCTCAGATTCAGGACCGTCCCAGCGCCGATCATACCTTGTTTGGTAAAATATCGGAAACCTACGGCTAAGCTCAGGACACCCAAACTAGGCATCAAAAACCCTCTTCTCTCGCTGTGTACCATCACTCATTCCGTGAAAACACGAGCGGAAGGGAAACAGCAACATGTCGCAAGAATGCAGATACCTGCTCGCAAACTGAATGAGAAATATGCAGTCTTCGTATCGGGTATTATTCTCCATGGACTTAAATTTCTACCTACCTTGGCCTTCAGAGCCCGAGCATGTTCGACCAGAATGAGTCTTCGGATGCGTGCCTCGGAGTGTCTACACTGCTGGCCATTAAAATTGCAACACCAGGAATGATAACAAATCAGGAAAATTTTCTTAATATGAGATACTTCCTATTAGTGTGTCGGTATTGGGAGGCGCAGGGCAGCAACTCGACGTGGCTTGGACCAAACAAGTCGCTGGAAGTCACCTGTGGAAATATTGAGCCGTAATGCGTCTGTAGCCGTTCATAATTGCGAAAGTGTTGCCGGTGCAGGATTCTGTCCACGATCTGACCTCTCGATTATGTCCCACCTAGGGCTATCTGGGTGGCCAATGATTCGTTCGAATTGTCCAAAATGTTCTTCAAACCAATCGCGAACAATTGGGGCTTCATGACATAGCGGGCATAGATCATTGCTATCCATAAAAATTCCATCGTTGTTGGCTACAAATGGGCTCCAAGGAGCCGAACATAACTATTTCCAGTGAATGATGGGTCCAGTTGGACCAGAGGACCTAGTCTATTCCACGTTAACACAGCCCACATCATTGTGGAGCCACCATCAGATTGCACAATACCTTGTTGACACTGTTGGTTCATGGCTTCGTGGACTCTGCGCCACATCCAACCCTACCATCAGTTCTTACAAATTGAAATCTGGACTCATCTGACAAGGCTAGGATCTTCCATTTGTCTACAGTCCAACCGATATGGTCACGAGTCCAGGAGATGCGCGTCAAGCTTTGTCGTGCTGTTAGGAAAGGCGCTCGTTTCCGTCGTCTGCCGCCATAGCCCATTAATGCCAGATTTCGCCGGACTCTCCTAACGGATATGTTCGTCGTACGCCCCACATTGATTTCTGCGGTTACTTCACGCAGTGTTGCTTGTCTGTTAGCGCTGACAACTCGACACAAACGCCGCTGCTCTCGGTCATTAAGTGAAGGCCATCGGCCACTGTGTTGTCCGTGATGAGATGTAATGCCTGAAATTTGATATTCTCGTCCCAATCTTACAGTACGGATCTTGGAATATTGAATTATTCCCTACAATTTCCGAAATAGTGTCCCAAGCGTCTGGCTTCAACTGCCATTCCGAGTTATGTCTGTTAATACCCATCGTCCGGCCATAATCTCGGAAACCTTTTCACATGAATCACCTGAGTACATACGACAGTTCCGCCAATACACTGCCCTTTTATGCCGCGTGTACGCGATACTACGGCCATCTGTGTATATGCATACGGCTATCCGATGAGTTTCGTTACTTCAGTGCACATTACGCACTCTGTTGGCTTTATACTCGGAGGGGCGGGGCCCTGACAGGCAGTTGCCTAAGAACCAAGATTAGCTGGGTTAGACATAAAGCTACACTGCACTATGACCACCTCTCCTGTGTTTCGAGCGCAACACGGAGCGGAATCTCTGAAGGCAGTGAAATCTATCTTGTGACCTGTACTGTACTGTACTATACTGTATTGTACGCGCGTGCATGGGTGCGCTGCTAATGTAATCACGCGTCCTGAGTGAAAGCGGGGCGGTCGCGGGTCGTTCGGTTGGACCGTTGGCGCATTCATTGCACGCTGTCGCTAATTGTGTTAATCGGCGTAATGCGTTGCGGCCACGGCGCCAATTTTCAGCTGTCAGGTGGAGGGGTGGGGGGGGGGGGGGGGGGGGCGCAACTGGTCTGCTGTGCAGCCTGGCGGGTGCAGAACTTTGACCTCCCAGCTGTTGCCGAATTTACTCGCTACATATTGTAATAAAGCACAAGTTAATCGGTCTTTATATACGGAATCATATTTTCGTGACATCATGAGTTCGTGGACAAATGTTGTATAATCACGACGTCTTCGGCGACGGATTTAATGTTGTACACTGAACGGACGTAGCATAGTGTGCTGATCTTGTTTTACGCAATTAGATACAGATTTGCGTTTTCCGCAGAAAGAAGGCATGATTTTGTAAGCCCGATAGCTTTTTTTTTCCTGGACAGGTGTATTAGTATCTACAATTCATTATGGAGCTTCGTTGCTGATCTGCAATACTGTGTCATTGTTTTTCGCTTTTTCCTGCACTGCATTAACAGAAAATCTGAAATGAACATTCTGAAGCAATGCTCCCACATTTGTACATTATACTTGCAGTGCAGCGTATATGATGATAATCACAAGGTCATACACACGTTGACAATGACTCTCTTGGACATTAATTTCAGTAAATTCTGTAGCCTCCACTAGTGTTACAGTCGTGCATAGAGTCAGTGAGAACGGTGTAGGATGTCACTTTCCGGTGTTACTGCTCTGATTAAGAGACGTTCCTGTTACTGAAGATGGATCCAACGCCCGTCCCATATAACCCTACTCGTAATTTTCGTTTGGTCTTGGTAAAAAAAAGTTTTCACATAATTTGAAGTTCATCCTAAAAACAGTCTGCAGATTTATTACTCCTTCAATTTTGATTTACTAATTTGTAACGGACACTCCATAATGGAAGGGTCTGTTAATTTTCATCAGACTTTGTCAAGTCGGATTCGGTAGAAGTACCGATTTTGATGAAAATCAGTCTTCATGCATTGAAGAAGTTACTGGAGGACTGGCTGTAAGTAATGAATGCCTTCAGTGGCCACACTATTTGGTTATACGATTTTAAATCATAAATACACCTTCTTCCAACACCGAAGTTCACGTACGTGAAATGGTTCAAATGGCTCTGAGCACTATGGGACTTAACATCTGAGGTCATCAGTCTCCTAGAACTTAGAACTACTTAAATCTAAATAACCTAAGGACATCACAAACATCCATGCCTAAGGTAGGATTCGAACCTGCGACCGTAGCGGCCGCGCGGTTCCTAGAACCGCTCGGCCATGTAAATGTTCAGTCTGAGCGAAGTTCTTAATGCGCTGACGCTGTGAAATTTTGAGACCTCGGCCGCGTGCCTTTGCGTGGAACTGTTGGTTGCGTTTCTTATCAACTTGAGCGCAGTGATTCACATATTCTCGTAACATGCATCTCTCTCTCTCTCTCTCTCTCTCTCTCTCTCTCTGGTTGTACCTACATTTAGTTGTTGGGGTTTCAATTCGAAGAGTGTTCTGATGCAGCTTCGTAGCTATTCTAACCTGTGCAAGCCTCATCGTCTCTGCACAACTACGGCAACCTACTATATATAGTACTTCCGTTTGAATCTGCTTACTGTACTGAAATCTTGGTCTCCCTCTATACTCTTTCCACCTCAAACTTACCGTTGTTACCACATTGAGTGCTTGATGCCTTAGCATGTTTCCTACTACCGATAGCTTCTATTAAAGTAGTTCTACAACAAATTATTATATTTTTACTATTTCGATTTAAAATCTCTTATTAGTTGTCCATTATAGTCACCATTCCTCTGTAACACGATATTTCAAAATCTTCTGTTCTCTTCTGATTTAAACAGTTAATCGTCCGCTTTCCAATTCCGTGCAATGCTACAATCCAAATACAATCAGAAAACACTCCCTAACATTTAAAATTATATTCTTGCTACTGCCAGTCTGTATTTTGTATCCTCTCTACGTCGGCCATATCAGTTGTTCTGCTGCTCATACAGAAAAACTTCTGTACGACTTCAAATTCTTCATTTCATAATATAGTTTCCCCAGCATTACTTGATTCGACTACATTCCATTACCTGCAGGTTCTGCAAAGATTTTTCAAGTGTTCAAAGTAGCTTTCCCTTTATTAAAAATCTTGTGTGCGAAAAAATGTTAAGTTGTACCGTGATTCGAATTCAAAGTTTAGCTGGACTGGTCCACAGATGGAAGACAAGCGCCTCCGCCTTTCGTAGAAAAGCATTTCGACGTAGAAACAGACTTGAGGCTGATGACTGCTTTACGCTTTCAACCCTCGGCGTACGATACGAGAAGACAACTTGACGGGCAACGCTACGTGTGCCAGACCTATATCTGCCAGAAATAGACGCGGGGAACAGGCGACCGTTGATAGAGGCATGTTGCAACCGCCCCGCCCCGAACGCTGTACTCACCACACAGTTGAAAGATGTTAACTGAAAACAGAAGTCAGGCAGTTGTTCTTACTGTTGCTGCCGTTGAAATTTTTATTTTCGAAGTACCTTAGAAACGAGCATATGAGATTATAGTGACCGCCACATATTAATCGTATTTCACGCCATGTCTCGCAGAATGTTACTCCACGAGACATTGAGAAATCAAAGTAGGCAGCATACACTATTCATGAGCTCATCTGAAAAACTTAATTAAGACACTAGCTGTTTAAGGCGCCCAACTTAGCTATTTTCGTTGCAGAAACAGTTTTAGTTTCACATCAGTATTCCTATCGAATTTAATTTAAATGAAAACGAGGACAAAGATCATATAGATCTATACTCCGTAAACCATTACGAAGTGTATGACGGAGGACACTTTACATTTCACCATGTCTAGAAAGGAACGGTTGCCAGCGGTGAGGTCGATTTTTTGAAACCATCTGTACAATGATGTAGGTTAAGATCTCGGTTATCATACCCGCAACCGTTCACCCTGGTGTACTTCGTTTGTGAATAACCGACGAAAAAAAATTCAGAATTTTACATGACACTCAATAGCGATTCAGTGACTCCTCAAGTGCTTTAAATTTATAAAAATCCTTACAGATGTTACTTTGATCATTATTTTTATTCAGGTAATTGGTTGAAACGCAATTTTTATTTCTTTTACCTTGACATTTAAAACATCGTATGAATATTTTAAGTTCTCATTTTTTCTTTATATCGCTCTTGCTCCATTCGGAAGTTTTGTAAATGTGAATTAAATTATATTTATCTCTCATAATATTTAAATATTCTCAAATGCCGATCTGTCAGTTAATAACCAAAAGACGAAATAATCTGTTTGTGTTAACTGTGCAATGGCGTAAAAATGTATTTTTTTGTGGATCGTAATCGTCATACATACATTTAAAACATAACCTGAATTCCTGTTGCACGATAGACAAAATAATGCAAATCAAGATTGAAATGAAAGAAGGGATTATACAGTAAAACGTAATCGAAGCAAAATGAGTAATAGAAATAATGAATATGGTAACATGGACAAAAATAGAATGATAATGCGAAAGGAATTGAATCGAAATTAATCAATAAAATTAATTAAAAGCAAATGAACAAAGATTTCAAGTGCAAAAAGAGTAACAAGAAAAAATGAAGAAGTTGATATGATGCGAGGGGCGCTCAGAAAGTAATGCAACATATTTTCTTCTGAAAGCAAGTTGGTTTTATTAAGGATTTCAATACAGTGCATTATTTCCCACAATTCTGGCTGCAAAAGCTGTTTTTCTACACAATCCCCGTTCAGTGCAAAGGCCTCATGGGAGAGTGTGATACAACTCTACTGGTCGAAATTGGAGTCAATGTCTTCCTTCATCAATAACCTCCCCATCATCCACTGCTGCTTCGTGCGGAGTGCGTCGTTAATTGGGCCACACATATGGAAGTCTGAAGGTGCGAGATCCGAGCTGTAGGGTGGATCAGGAAGTACAGGCCAATGAAGTTTTGTGAACTCTTCTCGGGTGCACAGACTTCTGTGAGGGTTTGCACTGTCACGGAGGAGGAGAAGTTCGTTTGCATTTTTGTGGCGATGAACACACTGAAATCGCTCCTTCAATTTCCTGAGGCTAGCACTACGCACTGCACAGATATCTTTGCACCACGAGCGAGGACATCAGAGTAACCCCTCCAGAGGCCTAGAAGACCGTCGCCATGACTTCACCGTCTAAGGGTGCGGTTTTGAACGTTTTATTCGGAGAGGCGGTTTGGCGCCACTCCATGGTTTGCCGGTTTTTTCCGGTTCGAAGTGATGAACCCATGTTTCAGCGCATTCAACAAAAAAATGTCGCGATGAGCCTCGTAACGCTCAAGGAACCCCGCAAAGATGGTCCTTCGTTGCTCTTAATGATCTTCAGCTGGGCGGCGAGGAATCCACTGGGCTCACATCACTGAATAACCCAACTGGTGGACAAGTGTGTTAGCACTGCCAACGGAGACGTCCAGTTGTACAACGAGGTATTTGTTGGTGATCCGTCGCGCACCTAGAATGAGGGTCCGCAGGTTCCAACATGGCAGGAGTTACAGCTGTGTGCCGCCGTCCGGCTAGTGGGAGTTGGAAAAGTTTGCGCGACCTTGTTGCGATGATGACAGACGGCTCGCCAAACGGCTCAAAGTGCTTTTGTTCACTGAAATGTCTCCTTGGACATAGTGTAAGAGCCTATGAATGTCTGCTTGGAACGGACTCAGTTACAGACGCCATTTTGAAGGCTGTGTGTAGCACCGCCTCTTATCGGAACTTCATGAAACTATAGAGGCAAATTCCGAATTTTTTGAACCGAAACTGGCCCATAAAGAAAGTGTTGCATTACTTACTGACTCCCCTCGTATTATAGCCATAGGATACTGCGTTCTTGTGTTTTGTAAAGTTGAGATTTTTATATTTCTGAATCTTTAAAGCAAGTTTGCAGTCTTTGCGACACTTTCATATATTACTCAGATCGGACTATTGATCTGTAAGTAGTTACCTATGACTACATCCTCTGGAAAAAAGTTCTTCCTACTAAACTAAGCTCCCGATTATTGCAGGCCCGAGATTGAACGGATATCTGAAAAACGCTGATAGTTCAAAACATACATTTTACTGGAAACTAATATTTATAATATTCTCACAAGATACTACATGTCATATTTGAAAGACCGTTACATTACTTCAGCTTTAATCACCGGAAACACTCTTGTATCACTCGTTTGTTGTTAATTTCAGGAAATAGTCTTCCAGTTTTTTCTATACTTCATTTGAAAAATCAAAATACTGATACAGTCGGTTTTTTTCCCTTCGTACTTCGATAATAGACAAACTCATTTCAGTGCCACGGTGTGTATGAAAGCGGTTTCCCCGATCCGTCTTCACTGTCTTCGCCTGCCGAACACGCTTTGTTCACAATATCCGCGTCACCTAGCAGTTCAAGTCCCGGTTCATACGCATCGCTATTTAACCTCTCGCGGACGTATTCGTCGTTCAAGTCTTAACTATTTTTAATGCAAACAAAAGTATTAGTTCTAGTTAATCCACAAATCAGATAATCAGCACCCGAATAATCGAGAGTTTGCTCTAACAATCTTGTCTGCCGATTCACTAACATACAACATGAACAGCAAGTCTCCAAAGACGCTTCATCGGGGCAGGTCTGAAGTCCAAATGAAGAAGTTTCTGTCCAAAATATTCTATTTTAGTTTATACAAATTCTATAACAAAGACAAGAATCTCACTTTTTTGTGCTTACGCATTTTATGTTTTTGTTTGTTAAAAATACATAGTCTAATCCTTTGTATGTATGTTAAGACGTAACTTTGGAAAATAACTGTTTCTTACGAAATGAGTTCGAAAGTATACAACAAAAGCTTTCGTAAACAAACGTGAAAATAGCACACTTAGGTAGCAATAACAGGGCGTGAGGGAAAAAGTTTTTTGGGAGTACCATGCATCTAAGACATTAATAATATGCAATATTCAGTCTGTGTGTATGAAATAATTATGACGGTTCAAATGTTTGTTTACAAGTGCGCAACAAATCGTCACTCACAAGGTGTGTGGTCTTGGATATCATTTCCAGCACGTCATGGTGTACTGACTGGGCTTCCAAAGCTTCTTCCTAGGAATGTAGTTGGTCCTATTGATACACCAATGCAAGGAGCAACTATTAGGCATCTGACAGCTGAATTGGCCCGGTTCTTCAGGGTAGACATCTGCATGGAAATGTTAGGGGTTGTGCTGATTACAGAACAGTACACTCTCTTAAATGTTAGCCTTTTGGACGAAGGGTCAGGAAGTCTCAGATCTTCTGGCTCATATTTTGAAACTTTTTTCTCTCTTTAAATGTTTTTCACAGCCTGCTTACCAATTCACAAAGGGTACATGAGAGGTTGCTAAGAGTTCCTACTACTGAAAAAATATATTGCAATGGATATAGAATAATTTCTAGGTTTGCGGGTCTAATTTCAAAAATGGAAATACAGCTTTCATTTCGTCGGTAAATACACTCCTCCTTTTTTGCATTTCTGAGAAATGTAAAAGTTTGCAGTATATTACACCAGGCAGCATAATCTGCAACTCTAACCGTCCAAAATCTGTTAATCACACATGTAAACTCGGTAACCTGATGCAGTAGGCAATGCAATAAGAAACAGGAAGTGATAAACTACTCGTGGTGTAGTCCTCGGAGTCGGCATCCAAACAAATGAACGAAATAGGGATTGGTCGTCTGGATATTCCGTGAACCATCGCGCCGTTACCAACTACTGCACGCCACGGAAAATCTGTCGTGTGAAAGCACTACGTAGTACCAACCATAGAGTACAAATATTCTACTCTGTGAACCAACCAAAGAACTTCTTATTCAGTTTAATTTAATGATACTATTTACTTCATTCTTTGGTTATCACCACATTTGTTCTCCAATTGATTACGCTAGATATTGTTTAAACACAAGCTACTTCAAAATATACCGGACGGTTAGTAAAAGACGGGACAATATAAGTCCCGTATTTATTTTGTCGGAAGAATGGGACACTTAAGCTAAATAAGGGACGATCCCGTAAAGTGCGGGACGTCTGGTCATCCTATCCTAGATCGTCACCCGACTATTGGTTTTTCCATCATAGCAACATAGGCGAAAAACAGGACAAACATTTTAGTAGCCGTAAACTTAAAAATCAACGAGAACCTCTTCTGTAGCCTCGACCTCGGTCATTTTCACTCTTACTTCCACTTGTAAACACTAGACCGGATGGACGGTGTTTTTCGAATGACGACGGGCAGCAGGAATGAGATTTAGCAGGCAATACACCAGTCCCACCGTTTCTGCCACTTCTGAAATGCGTCCTGGTAGGGTATTAGGTGCCTGCTGCGATTCCGCTAGAATCTTCTCCATTGTATCAAATCATCGCTACTTCAATTTAATTTTCATCTTGTGGAATAGGGAGACTTCACATGCAGCTGAGTTTGGTTGGGCACAGCTGTGAACTTCTTGAAAAAAGTTTTTGATTAATGCAAGCAGCATACGGTCTGCATTCTCATGGGGCAGAAACCAGTCCCTCGTAAGCCACTTGTACGGATGTTTTCTCCTCCTGTCCTCCATCAAACGTCTTAGAATACCGCGATAAAACTAATTACCGATTGTTTTTCCATGACCAACGAACGCTTCAAGAATAATCCCGTCAATATAAAAAACAAGGACCAACAAGGATTTAATGTTACTCCTGACTTGTCGAGACCTTTTTGATCGAGATGGAGGAGGACTCTTCCATTGCGACGATTTTATCATAGATTCGGGCTTAAAGCGTAAATATGACAATTGAAACATGATTTGTATCGCTTTGAAGCAGTTGTTCTCTTTCCTTGCAGACTTGAATGCAATGTTACATGTGATGGTTTTGTAGCAGTCGTGGCACATGCTTCACCGCAATCCTCCTCATGTTCAGCTCTTCTGGCAAAAGACATTCACATGTATTATAAATCATTCCTATGATGTTGCAGAGGTCTTGGATGGCCGTCTGATATCTTGCAGAATCAGATCCACCAGTTGTGAACAGTTTTTGGTGCGATGTGAGTTGGTCGTCGACAGGTACAGTCTTCGTCGTCACTCGATTTCGCCCGTTTTTGAAACGCTGTGCCTAATCCTTAGCGTAGCCTGTTAGCTTTCGTCTTTCTGCAGCGGTTTTCCCGTTTCGTTTTAAACTATGCAGTGATGCGCTGCAAAACTAGCGGTTACCTTTTACTCAATACCAACAGCAAGGGGTCTTCCTCATTCCTCTCCCCTCCATCTTTCTGGCCGCAGTGCTACCTAGAGGCGCGTGGCACTGCCGGAAGAAAGCAAGTCGCGTCCATATGGCATCGACGGTGGCAGGAGAGGAAGCCAGTCACGTGTAAATAAATGCACGCCAGCGTTCCGTTTGTGTCGACTGGGAGATTCCCCCATCTGCGCCGCTGCTTCCTGTGGCACGTGGCACGCCTCAGCCTCAATACACCATACAGAAAGAGAACACAACGCTCTGGTCACGACGATGCGCCCACTTGCAGACGAAGAAACACAAGGAATCATATTCGTACAAGAATTCCTTTCATGTCTCCTTTCCCAAATACGAGTACGTTACTTTCTAGCGTGAACAGAATTTCAATATATAATGGTTCAAATGGCTCTGAGCACTATGGGACTCAACTGCTGAGGTCATTAGTCCCCTAGAACTTAGAACTAGTTAAACCTAACTAACCTAAGGACATCACAAACATCCATGCCCGAGGCAGGATTCGAACCTGCGACCGTAGCGGTCTTGCGGTTCCAGACTGCAGCGCCTTTAACCGCACGGCCACTTCGGCCGGCCAATATATAATACAACAGCCCAAATAAACAATTCGTTTACATTGTTAATCTGGTTTCGTTTTACGAAGTACAGTAATTAAGAGGTAATTATATGTTGTTACGCCGCGTGGTTTGAGGCGCTCTTTCACGAAATGCGCGGCCCCTCCCGCCGAGGTTCGAGTCCTCCCTCAGGCATCGGTGTGTATGTGTTGTTCTTAGCATAAGTAAGTTTAAGTTTACTTATAAGCAGTGTGTAGGTCTAAGGACCGATGGCCTCAACAATTTGGTCCCTTAGAAATTCACACACACATTTTTATGTTGCGTTAGCCAGTAGCAACAGCAGTCTGACAGTTTATAAACAGAGTTGTTGCGGGTTTCAAACATTATAATTACAGTATATTTGGTATCTCTTTCTACTCGATAGTTCGTAAATGAATTTAGACGAATTGACAATATACGATCTTACCAACGGAAGGAAGTAATATTAGTGAGTGCTTCTACATTGAACATTACATAACAGAGCTCAAAAGGCGAAATTACTTACATAGGCCCTACCTAATTACATAACAGTTAATAATGCAATCCAACTTAGCTTCGGAAATGAGCTGTTACGTTTCGAACTGCGTGCTGCTGTCTCAGGCCCGGATCCACGAGGGTCGTCAGGGAGTCGTAATCACTCCCTCCCTCCCCCCCCTCCCCCCAAAAGGGAAAAGTTCTAGGGCATGTGGATGGAGTTGAGGCCATTCACAGGCTGCCAACTGCAAATCCCGCGCGGTTCATCAGTACAGGAAGGGACATATAGTCTGCTCAAAAAAAAAAAAAAAAAAAAAAAACTGAAAGACTGATGTTTCCCAAAGGTAGGCGAAAACGGGCAAGAAAGTGACGCCCCCTTCCCCCACGCGTCCCATTTATTCTTTCGCATAACCACAGTTCGCTGAACTAGTTCACAAGTGTAGCGTGAGGTTAAATAACTGATGATGATTTGCACGTCATTCGAGTAAATTCTGACATCAAAATTGTGAGTTTGCGAGTTAATTAAGTTGCAGGACACATGTACCTCCACTATTTTCGGAAATGTATCGTGCAAGTGGTGTATTTCCCTGAACTGCAGTTTCTTGGTAGGTTTTCTAAAGCGATGTACTTGTTGTAAGCACTGATGTAAATAAATTATTACCATTATGTTTAGGTATCTTATACTTTTGTTATTGCTATTAAACTCCTTGGCAGCACTTGCAAACTGAGGGTGAAGTTTTCTGTGGGGGTGGGGAGGTACAGAGAACGTAATTCACTATGAAAGTAGCCCACACCCCGAACGACAACAAGTAAAAGTGGTGGGAGTGGTGATGTAACTGTCACCCTCATGCGGAGCACCCGCCTCTTCCCCTCAAGCCACCCGTTTGCACGTAGATAAGCAAAAACAAATCGATAAACGAAAATTCAAATTTAAATTCCAGTGTTATGAGACGAGAGATGTGGTAGTAGAGGGGGGAGGGGGGGCTGTAAGGCCACTTTACGATCATGGCGGCCATTTTCGAAGCATCCATCTTGGGTGCAACTTGTAATTTTCCCATGGGGAGGAAGTTGTGTGACGTATCAGACAGGTAAAGAATTAAACTAGAAAAAGAGTGGTGTCTTTTCATGTAAGCATAGCTTTAGTTTTCCTCGAGTTATTCCACCTTTTGTGCGGAACAAGGGAAATGCTGGTGAGTACAAAGACTTAGAATACGCTCGATGTGTTAAGTACCTTGCAAGGTGCTTATTATCCGCTCCACCTATCCCTAACGGTTGTTTTTTACTAAGAATTTAATTGCGAGCACATGCACCAAAAACCCGTTTGCAGAGGCGTGCAAGGTTCCTCATCTACAACGCATAAACTGCTTTCACCTGTCCTCACAGATAGGAATCTAATGGACTCGAAAACCCAGTGAATGTGACAGCCACTCAACCCACTGCTACATCTGTTTCCGGGGAAACGGGATATTCTGTATTGCCTTACAGCTAGCGCTTTGTGAGGTGTGATACCATCGTGCTCAAAGAAAGCTAGAAACTTGCCGTCTCCAGATAGCAACTAAGGCACCACATTTTCGTGTAACTTTTCCTGTGCCATTTTGTTCCACTACATCCGTACGCCCTTGACTCGCCCTTATACTTGGGTTGTGCGATGGCGTTGGAACTTCGGTGAAACTCCGGAGCGTTAGAGAAGGCAGTTGCATCTACACTTGTGTGTACACGAAGTTTGTCTTCTTTGAAAAGGCGGCCCTATCGGCCGGAGGTGTTGCGGGGTGTTGCAGGCAGGTACAGACCCAGGAAGTTCCGCCCCGGCTGCTCTGCTGTGCCTTATCGCTAGCGTCACACACAGGCACCTGGCAGAGCCATAAAACGGTGTCCGGAGCTGCTGGCTCTTTATCACTGCGGACGGTTTTCCAAGCATCACGCTACATGACTCTTCTTTTGGCCAGTATTTGGTTTCTGGACAATAGGTCTGAAAGAGTGTGAATGGAATGGTATTACAACTTTGCTGCCGATATTTTTTCTCAGATTTCGAGGCTTTGTTGTGAGAAAACTACAAAAAATTTATGATTCAAAGTATTGGCCACCGCTGGCCATTACTTTCTCCCGTCTTTGGGGCAGCATACGAATGCCGCGGCGGAAGACCTGGGCATCTTTTGAGGAGATACATGTATTGATCAAATTTTGCACTTCATATGACCTGTGTGCTGCTAAGCCTGGCCGTGTGCAACTGATCGAAAAAGGTGGTAGTCAGACGGAGCAATGTTTGGAGAATATGGCGGTTGGGGTAGGACGACTTCCAAATATGTTTCGACGGGTTCTGCTACATGGAGTCGAGCAGTGTCCGGCTGCAAAATCAGCTTTTAATGTCTGTCGCTGTATTGTGGCCGTTTGTCTTTCAGTGTTTACCTCAAACGCATCAACTACTTTTGATAACGGTCTCCTGTGATCGTTTCCGTCGGTTTCAGTAGCTCCGAGAACGCTCTCTCCCGCATCACAGTGCCGGTCTTTGACCTAAAAATCACCGTTCTTGGAGCGTTGAAACCATCATCTGCCACATTCTTTCACTAATATGTGATTCACCATAGATCATTTTGTGAGTCTCAGTCGCAGATTCCTTCGTGTTAAAGCAGAAAGTTAAAGCTTACTGAAAATGACAACAATTGGGCTCGTAAGAGGACATATTCAGTCGAGAATAACTTTATGATGCAATCACAAATCGGCTAATATTTTCATGGCGTGATGTTAATAAATGGCCACCTGCAACACCACTTTCCGCTGCTGGTATCTGTTGCAAAACGGCGGAAGCTAAGTTGTAGCTTAACACACGATGCTACCACTCAAGTACTGCTGTTTAATTTCCCGTCGCGTTGCCTAGACCTGCAATAACGGTTGTCTGGTTTGTTGTGTTAACGTTTGTGGAAACATGATTTTTCCGTGTGTGAACTTCTTCACTTCAATAGTTAGATTTGTTTTAATGCATTATGTTCGGAAAGGCTAGAAAGAATCACCCCTGTGAAAAATACTGAGATTTCTAAAAAAAATTCATGACCATATTGTCCGAGTTACAGCAGTTGGCATTTGACATCCAGCGGGTTTGACAGCTCCCGCTAACAGTAGGTGGTTGGCATTGTCGGGTCCCACTATGTTGCCACTTGTACTGTGCAAAGCATTGTGCCTGCCTGTTCACAAGTAGAAAACGCCTCTGGACGCGATAATTTCCAGAAGCAGAAACAACTCCACATTTAGTAACATTATGAACAGATTTTTCACATGTCTGACGACGACATGGAGGTCTGTACCATATGTGAATTTCAGAATTCTTACATGATTTTTTTCGTAGGGAACAGATGTCAAAGCGATTTCCCATCGTGGCGTAGTGTATACCCCTTTGGTGGCTACCTGCAGGCAGTACTTCGTAACTTCGAGCCTTAAACGTCAGGAGCTAACTAATTTAAATCAACTATTGTTCCGAAATATTATTTATCGCACCTGCAACACATCTTTTGTTACCGGAGACTCTTACGTTACGTTCAAATAGCGGAAATAAATTGCGGGAACGACGCAGCGTTCGTGCATTTTTGGAGTAGGTCTTATTTTATCGCAAGATATAATAATTTTTGCCTGTGTAGGGAATATACGGATATTTTTGGCAGTTCGGAAGTAGAGAATACCCAATCAGTGAATCGTTGCAGTATCAGCCCTGTTCCAGTCTTTGGTCTTCATTCTGTGCTCATCAAGGATAACGAAGTGAAGTTACTTGCGGATAGTTAGTTTCACTGTCGCTTCTGACTCGTACTATTAAAGAAATTTCTGAAAAGGTCATGCGTGCAGTTGAGATATTTAAAGCAAATTTTTATGTGATTTCGAAAATAGTAAAGTGTCGACTTATTCATTCAGTTTCAATTTACATCCTTACACTCCATCGTGGGTAGTAACAGCTGAATACCTGTTGCTGGTGTGTTTTATATATATGGTCTCCTGGAAATAACTGTGTGCTGACTTTATAAGCTGTAACTATGGTAAACAGATTCAGAACATTCTTCTTGGGAAGAACGTCGCCTTCCCTCCCGGAATTCCCTAATCAGTTCTGAATTGCTTGGATGCTATCCTTTAATCAAACCTTGTGCGGATTCGAAAGACTCGAGCCCTAATTGATAGTAGGTCGCACTAGCATTTATTTTATACGCCATCTACTTTACGGATGCTTTGCAACGTTACGCCTAGATATTCAGTCGACCTTACTGCGTCAAGTACCACGCTACTAATGCTGTATTCGAGCATTATGGGATTGTTTTTCCTACTCGCATTCATTAACATCAATTTCTTTACATTTCCAGTAAACTACCGTTAATCACACAAACTAGAAATTTTGTCTTAAGTCATATTGTATCCCCCAACAGTCATTGAATGACAAGCGTCTTCAGCAAACTGACGCAGATTGCTGCCCACCTTTTCCGTCAGATCCTTTATGTACGAGAGCTACTATGGAAGTAGTGTCAGATCGGGCGCGAAATGGAAACCACAATGATAATTCGACGTAGCTTTGCATAGATGTGTTGGGCAGCGTCCCTAGTATGCCCGTCGATCGCGTCATGTGACTCTTTTCAGTTCTCAGCGCACAGTGAGAACGTAAAAATAAATAGAAAATAGTGTCTCCCGCCTATTATGAGGGCCTGATGAGATATTTCGCTCGATGTCATGCAGCCCACATAACAGAACTGTCATGTGTTTCCTTATTAATGAAAATTCTCGGCCGTACTTTCGTGTTTTCGGTGTGTTTCATCACCCACAATACCGACCGTAATTGCTACCCACGCCCCCTCCCCCGAGTTTCATCTTTGCTCACATCAACCACTGGCTATGAAGACGTTTTTGCACGGACAACGAGCTGTAGACCAGCGTGTAGAGAATTGGCGGGAAGCACAGGCAGCTGTCTCCTGTGACGAGGGTATTGGACAGTTGGTACAAAGCGACCACAAATGTTTCAGTCGTAGCGGCTGCTATGTAGAGTAGTAGCAGCAGGAAGGTTTAGCGAAGTGTTGCAAAAAATATTTTTGATTTTCACAATGGTTTCCACTTCGCGACCTATTGGACCTTACTTTCAGAATAAACCGCGTATATAGAGAATAATAACTTTCTGGGGCACTTCTGACTGAACCCTTGTCTTTGATGATAACGTTCAGAGTTTCTTATTGTTGCGTGCGTACATTGCCGAGTATATTAGCTTACCGTTGTTTCCTTTTGTTGCAGGTGAGTGGGCTGCATGACAGCAGTGAGTCTTGTCTCAACGCTGTGTGTTCTTTTGAACCGAAGAACTCCTCTGTTGGTGAGACGCTGACGCTGCAAACAGTTGATTACTAATAATAAAGTAAAAACATCTATTCTCTCGAAGTTTTATATGTAGCGCTGTTTTGTCCCCATTACAGCATTGGGCCATCAGTAAAGTACGTCTTGAAGCTTTTGGAAAGCTGAGTCTGCATGTACTGGCTGGAAGACAACCATATTTGCATGTTATACGACGCCTTCAGGTGTAAGACGTGACCACTTACACTTACTGTAGTAATAACTAGCGAACAGTTGTATTGTCGTCAAGAATGACGCTACGTCAAGTGTAGTAATGGGAACAATTGAATGAAAACAATTGACTCATTCTCATGTAGCTTTACGTATCGGTTGAATTAATTATTTGTTAAGTGAAAACCTTTTATGGAAGTAACCGAATGAAAGCAGTCTATTCAATCGGCTGTAGCTTTACGTACCCGTAGCGTTATTATTCATTCATTATTTTGAATGAAACCAGTCTGCGTGAGCAACCTAATCAAAACAATCGACGCAATCCGTTGCATTCTGCTCTGAGCGGAAAGAGTCGATGGTTTTGTCATTGTTAGACCAATATTGTTGACTACTCTCCGATGTCGCCGGTCGTCACTGTTATTTGCAGTTTCAATACTTGCTTTTTATTGAGAGACAGTAAGTAGATCTCAGTTCAGTTTATCGTCCAGGTTAATGAAAATAAGTTAATAGTGGACTTCGTGTATGGATCAGAATACCGAAACACGCAGCGGCATAGGAACGAAGAAATCGTATGACAGGATAAACAGTGATCTTCAAGATATATTCAGTGCGATATACAGTATCTGCAAGGCTGATTCATATTATGACATTGCATTAATTAAAGATATTCAAAGAAAATTAGTGAATGACGATAAGTATTTTTCGAAAAAACACTTTGGACAAGTGATAGTATATGCCTAAAAAGCAAATCATTTAGTCACGAAAAAGTTAAAAAGTTTGTATCTTACATGCTTTTTGTTCGTCACCTCTGCATACACTGAAACAGAATTATTGCTGATGGGTACAAACCAGTGGGAAAGGAGAAACAGAGCTTCAATAAATTTAAATACAATAGATTTCGAAAACTCGGGACATTTGGATTAAATGGATTATTTTTCCGGAAACATACCGCCTTTCGTAAGTCGGTGTACTGCTGTATCGAGGTATTAACGTTTGCAGCGTGGATGTGTGGAGTGAAATGTTCACTTGCACAATAGACTTGGTCGCGCACAACTGTCTGGCGTGGAGGGCGGCAGCGTGGTGCATGCGATGGTCGATGGTTTATTGTTTCATATTGATCCCAACGAAGTAGTATGGGAAATACGTGCATAGGAGAGCATCTAAACCTGCTTGCCGCTGGTTTTTTGATGCAAAATGTTTGAAAGTGTCTATGCGCCATCCTATTTCAGTGAATTTTCACCAATATTTATCTAATTATTTCCGTTAAACCGAGTTTTACCACACAAAGAAAGGTCCAGGTTTAATCCAGACTATTGTATACGTAAGCACACAAGCGCAACCCCCGCCCCCGGAAGTAGTCAAAATTAGAACAGATCTGGGAAACCCCGACTTATGGCAACCTCAGTCAAGCCTTTTGTATAACAGAAGAGGCTGAAAAAGTATTTAAATGAATAAAGTTCCCGGCCTTGCAGCTGCGTCAAGTGATAAAAATTACTCTAGTTTATGGCCAAGCACTCATTGGCCACTGTCAAGCGGTAGGACTGCCAATGGGCTGCTGGTACGTCCCTTACATACACTAGCTGCAGGCTTTGACGTACGTGGTGCCCGCGGCATCGCCATATGCTGCCATACGTTAACTCGCGTTCGATGCGCCCCCTTCAACCACGCGCTCGCTGGATCTCACGTCGTGCTGAGCTGCAGGCCATCGTCTCTATTTAGGGTGTTAGCGGTGATTTTTATTTGAATGACTTTTGTAATTGCACTGTCCCAAAAGCCGTTACTGCGGGCCACGACGGATATTTTGCCAGCGAAAGAGTATTTCAATGGGTAGCGTAGGTGATAAAACATCTCATGCTCCTTCCAGCGCTGTACCACAGTGCTTACTGTTTGTACGGCATATGACTGGCTACACTCGCAATGTATCTTATAAACCCCAGATGTTCTGAGACCTGCTGCGTCTTTAATTGGTCTCAGTTATTGAAGATTTTTCTCGGAGGCCTGGATCTTGTGTTATTTCAGCAGGTAGCTTATCTTGCCCGACACGCAGCCACAGAATGGCAAAGAAGCAAGTTTCTTTTCCTGCTCTTCGTCAGTGGTCTTTTTGAGAGTCTTGCTCGAAATCACTTTGTTTGATGAATATTCCAGCCGTTGTTCCCTGAAGACTCACCGTTGGTGGCTCAGCTCATGGGGTAGGTTATCAGCGTCTGATATCATGCTTGCACGATAAATCAATGTTTGTAGAACAGTGCGCCTCTGTGCCTGGTGGTGGTGGCTGATGGCGTGCTAGTACAGATCTGTGCAGGTGGGTTTTCTATAGACGCCAAGGTCTCCATTTCGTTTGCGGCGGACAAACGAATGATAACAGTTTAAAAAAATTGGATGATTTAGTCAAGGGAAAGCACTTCTCAAATTAAGCAAGTTAATAACGCATTGGTCCTCCTCTGGTCCTTATTCCGCTTCGCAGTGATTGATAGATAAGTTGGATGTCCTCCTGAGAGACGACATACCAAATTCTGTCCAACTGGCGCGTTAGATCGTCAAATTTCCTAGCTGGTTGGAGGGCCCTACCTATAATGCTCCAAACGTTTTCAATTACAATGCTCCAGACGCTATCAGTTGGGTACAGATTCGGCAACCTTGCTCGTCAAAATAGGGTTTGGCAATCACGAAGACAAGCAGCAGAATCTCTCGCCGTGTGCTGGGTCATTGTGTTACCGAAATATAAGCCCAGAATGGCTTACCATGAAGGGCAACAAAACGAGGCGTAGAATATCGTCGACGTCTTGTTGTGGTGTGAGGCTGCCGTAGATGACAACCAAAGGGGTCCTGCTATGAAAAGAAATAACACCCCAGAACATGTCTCATGGTTGTCGGGCGGTATGACCGGTGACAGTGATGTTGGTATCCAACCATTTTCTGAGGCGTTTCCAGACGGGTCTTCGGCCTGGAATCTCAGTGGGTGGAATGGAAATGTCTTCTGTGATGAGTCTCGCTTCGAACTGAGCCCTGATGACCAGCTATGAAGCGTCTGGCATCTAATTTTCGCCTGTTTTCCTTGGCGCCGCATTTTATTACAGAAGCTTGTATTGTTTTATCGGAGTTACTTATCGTCCACATTTCGCTTCCGTATAAGGCTGCACTCCACACAAGACAGCCTGGCACACAAATGTTCATGTGCTGTCAACAAGTTTCGCTTTTTCAAAAATGATCTTTCCATTTCCAGTGTTCATTTTATATTCTCTCCACTTCGGCCATAGTCACATACTTTGCCGCCCAAATAATAAAACTTATCTACAAATTTCAGTGTCTCACTTCCTAATCCAGTTTCCTCGGCATCGCCTGATTTAATATGACTACGTTCCACTGCCCTCGTTTCAGTTGTGCTTATGTTTAACTTATCTGTCCTTAAGGCACTGTCCATTCCCATCAAATGCACTTCAGAGCCAATTTCCGTCTCTGACAATACAGTGTCATTGAAGATCTCTAAGTTTTTATTGCTTCTCCCTGAACTTTGAAGCCTTTACAAATTTCTGCCTGGTTACTTTTACTGCTTGATAAATGTGTAATAAGGGGGTAGGCATGTAGAAACCTGAGCTGGACGCATTAATGTACTACTTCAGCGTGTACACGAAATACTCACTTTTTTCCTCTCCCACTGAAATCGTTTCTAAGATCTATGCGTCGGTTGCTGTGTTTCCACTTGGACTGGTTGGCAAATGAATAGACGCCCTGGGCGCCTGTCGGCAGGCAACCAGCGGCGCAGCCTCGTGCGGTGAGGCTGCATCCCTCGCAACCCGCCGCGGCAGTCGTAAATATTGATGAGGCCAGGGCACGGCTGGGCGCCCGCTCTTACGCCACTCGATGCCAGCCTGCACCCCCGCCTGCTGCCATTTTCACGCCGCAGCCGTACCTCTCAAGTGTTCTGGTTCTTGCTGGCGAAACGCGGCCGTGGTCTGTACTCCAACCGTTTGCAGAACTCGCGATCCGACGCGTGAAAACTGCCGTAATGCTGCAGTTGGCGAATACCTACATCCACGGCTGCGTGATTTACGAGATCTAAAAACACCGTAGATGGTTCACCTTGTGAAGCAGTTAAAAATAAACAGGTTTGTTTCCCGTGTGTACGTACAGGTTTCCACCTTACGTCTGATAGTGTTGTAAACACACAGATTTATCTAAACATTATCACCCTTTCCTAAGCCGGCCGGTGTGGCCGTGCGGTTAAACGCGCTTCAGTCTGGAACCGCGTGACCGCTACGGTCGCAGATTCGAATCCTGCCTCGGGCATGAATGTGTGTGATGTCCTTAGGTTAGTTAGGTTTAATTAGTTCTAAGTTCTAGGCGACTGATGACCTCAGAAGTTAAGTCGCATAGTGCTCAGAGCCTTTTGAACCATTTTTGAACCCTTTCCTAAATATCATGTTGGTCCACCTTCGGAAGCCAGTACAGCAGCCATGCATTCACTTAGTCTTGGTCGGTGTTACCGGACATGAAACACTGCAGTCCGCCTGGAGTCGTAGGCTGTGCGCCGGCACTGGATTTTACCCTCTCACTTTTCTGTCATCACTCCATCACGAACATGACACTACACTCCACACTCAAATACCACGGTCACCCCTGCGGGTCCGGGGATTAGAATAGGCCCGAGGTATTCCTGCCTGTCGTAAGAGGCGACTAAAAGGAGTCCATCCCCCTCACGGGGGTAGTTAGCGCCTGCGTCCGGAGACGGACGGTTTCACGACCTATAATCGTGGTCTCTTTGGTTTTTCACTTCTCGTTTCTTCCTTCTTTTTGTTGGTTCCTTTCCTTGCTCTTCTCCACTTCACTGTCTTCCTTACTCTTTCCCTTGACTTCTCCTTGCCTTCTCATTGCCTTTTTCTCCTTGCCTTCTCATTGCCTTTTTCTCCTTTCCTTCTCATTGCCTTCTTCTCCTTGCCTTCTCATTGCCTTCTTCTCCTTGCCTTCTCTGGTCTCCGCCTCGGCGTTTGAGACAGTCTGTCCTCTTTCTCCCTCTCTCTCTTCTTTTTCCTCTTCTTCCTTCCTCCCTGTGCGTGTCTGAAGGCCGACCCACGCGTTCGCACGCGTAGCCGGTGACGGGGTAACGCGTAAGTCCCCGCCCTGGGTAGACATGTAAGGCACGCGCGTACCCCCTGGTAAAGGCCAGGCCCGGGGAGGGGTGATTGCCTGAGCTGATACCTTCTGACCATGCCGATTGGTCCCTCCGTCTGTTTCTCGGGAGGTGTGACCTGAGGTGTAAACATTCACCTAAGGCGGGAGTGCCCTCTGAGAGGGTCCCCACAAGGAAGGAGCGCGCCATCGGAGACGCTGGCAATCATGAGGGATTCCTCCGCAATGGATTCTACTCCATCGCTTTCGACTTCGACCCAAAAACGGAAACGTGACCAGCCAACAGTGACAAAAGTACTACCGCCTGCCCCACAGTTCCTCGTAGTTTCTCGATCTGAGGACGGAAAGGATTTTTCCTCTGTCAACCCTTTCGTCATTCAGAAGGGCGTAGATGCCATAGCCGGATCTGTCAAATCTTGTACCAGGTTGCGTAACGGTACCTTATTACTAGAAACTGAGAGTGCCTTTCAGGCGCAAAAACTGCTTCGGGCCACACTCTTGTACACGTTCCCTGTCCGGTTGGAGGCCCACCGCACTTTGAATTCGTCTCGTGGTGTAGTCTATAGTAGCTCCCTCGACGGATTGACTGACGAGGAGCTTCAATCTTTCCTCGCTGAGCAGGGTGTGACGGCTGTCCATCGGGTCATGAAAAAGGTCAACAATGACCTTGTACCGACCCGGACACTTTTCTTGACCTTCGATAGTGTTAAGCTGCCATCGCGCATCAAGGCGGGCTACGAGGTTATTTCTGTTCGCCCCTATGTCCCGACACCTACGCGCTGCTACCAGTGTCAGCGTTTCAATCACACTCGACAGTCTTGCTCCAATGCGGCTAAATGTGTCACTTGTGGCAGGGATGGCCATGAGGGTGACTGTCCACCTCCGTCTCCTCGTTGTGTGAACTGTCAGGGTGCCCATGCCGCATCCTCCCGCGACTGTCCTGTCTATAAGGAAGAACGCTGTATCCAGGAAATTCGAGTCAAAGAGAAAGTGTCCACCTCGGCTGCTCGCAAGCTATTGGCTAGTAGGAAGCCCACGCTGCTCCCAGCGGGGAAATACAGCACTGTCCTCGCCTCTCCTCGGACTACCCGGGAGGTAGCAACCCAGACATGCGATCTGACCTTCAGCACCACGGTCGTCCGTTCGGCCAGTGCTAAGATCGCGCGGTCGACGTCTCCTCTTCCTCCCGTCACCCCACAGACACCAGCCACTTCCTCAGTTTCTGCTAAGTCGAAGACCCCGAAGTCAGATGCACGGGCCTTCAAGAAGGAACCATCCCGTGCAGACTTCCTCCGTCCCTCGACCTCCCAGCCTTCGACTGGTACTTCCACCAAACGTCCTTCTAAAAAGGCGCATAGGAAGCACAGTTCTCCTTCTCCGCCGCGGCGCCTTTCTTCTCCTGCGCCACCCAGCGGTTGCCGCCCCAGGCCGTCATCCGTTTCGCCTGGCCGCACCGCTGGTAGCCGAACATCTGGCCGTTCACCGGCGGAGGAAGCTCCCCCTCCCGGCCATCCTCCCGAGATGGCCGATGACCCTATAGACCCCATGGACGATGACTGTCCGCCTCCTGATAGCGGCGGCAGTGCTCGCTTGAAGCCAGGCCCTAAGCGGCCTTCGAGGTGACCACTTCTATCATCTTCCTTTTCTTACGATGGCACTTATTCACTGGAATATTCGCAGCATTCGCTCCAACCGAGAGGACTTGAAGTTGCTGCTCCGCTTGCATCGTCCGCTCGTCGTAGCCCTCCAGGAAACGAAGCTACGCCCATGCGATCAAATTGCCTTGGCACACTACACCTCTGTGCGTTTTGACCTACCCCCTGTGGTAGGTATCCCAGCTCATGGAGGGGTTATGTTGCTGGTCCGGGATGATATTTACTACGATCCCATCACGTTGCACACCGGCCTGCAGGCAGTTGCCATCCGCATTACTCTCCCCACTTTTACGTTTTCCTTTTGTACCGTTTACGCTCCATCGTCATCTGCCGTTACCAGGGCAGACATGACGCAACTTATTGCTCAGCTACCTGCACCATTTTTGTTAACTGGAGACTTCAATGCCCACCATCCCCTTTGGGGCTCTCCAGCATCCTGCCCGAGGGGCTCCTTGTTAGCAGACCTTTTCAACCAGCTCGATCTTGTCTGCCTCAATACTGGCGCCCCTACTTTTCTTTCGGACACATCTCACACCTATTCCCATTTAGACCTCTCTATATGTACTCCCCAACTTGCACGCCGGTTTGAGTGGTATGCACTTGCTGATACATATTCGAGCGACCACTTCCCGTGTGTTATCCATCTCCTGCAGCGTACTCCCTCTCCCTGCTCCTCTAGTTGGGCCGTCTCCAAGGCAGACTGGGGGATCTTCTCTTCCAGGGCGACCTTTCAGGATCACACCTTCACAAGCTGCGATCGTCAGGTCGCACACCTCACGGAAGTCATTCTCGCTGCTGCTGAATATTCCATCCCTCACTCTACTTCTTCTCCACGTCGCGTACCGGTCCCCTGGTGGACCGCAGCATGTAGAGACGCTTTACGTGCTCGTCGACGTGCTTTACGCACCTTTAAACGCCACCCTACAGTGGCGAATTGTATTAATTATAAACGATTACGTGCTCAGTGTCGTCGTATTATTAAAGAAAGCAAGAAAGCCAGCTGGGCTGCTTTCACAAGCACCTTCAACAGTTTTACTCCTGCTTCTGTTGTCTGGGGTAGCCTGCGCCGGCTATCTGGCACTAAGGTCCACTCCCCAGTTTCTGGCTTGAAGGTCGCGAATGAAGTCCTTGTGGCCCCTGAGGCTGTCTCCAATGCCTTCGGCCGCTTTTTCGCCGAGGTTTCGAGCTCCGCTCATTACCACCCTGCCTTCCTCCCCCGCAAACAGGCAGAGGAGGCTAGGCCACCTGACTTCCGCTCCTCGAATTGTGAAAGTTATAATGCCCCATTCACCATGCGGGAACTCGAAACCGCACTTGGCCGATCACGGTCCTCCGCTCCAGGGCCTGATTCTATTCATATTCAGATGCTGAAGAACCTTTCTCCTGCGGGTAAAGGTTTTCTTCTTCGTACATACAATCGCATCTGGATTGAGGGACATGTTCCCGCATGCTGGCGCGAGTCTATCGTTGTCCCGATTCCTAAGCCGGGGAAGGACAAGCACTTGCCTTCCAGTTATCGACCTATCTCGCTTACCAGCTGTGTCTGTAAAGTGATGGAGCGAATGGTTAACTCTCGATTGGTTTGGCTGCTCGAGTCTCGACGCCTACTTACCAATGTACAATGTGGATTTCGTAGGCGCCGCTCTGCTGTTGACCATCTGGTTACCTTGTCGACCTTCATTATGAATAACTTCTTGCGGAAGCGCCCGACCGCGGCTGTGTTCTTTGATTTGGAGAAGGCTTATGACACCTGTTGGAGGGCGGGCATTCTCCGCACCATGCATACATGGGGCCTTCGCGGTCGCCTCCCTCTTTTTATTCGTTCCTTTTTAATGGATCGACAGTTTCGGGTACGTGTGGGATCTGTCCTGTCCGACACCTTTCGCCAGGAGAATGGGGTGCCACAGGGCTCAGTTTTGAGCGTCGCTCTCTTCGCCATCGCGATCAATCCAATAATGGATTGCCTCCCAGCTGATGTATCAGGCTCCCTTTTCGTGGACGATTTTACCATCTACTGCAGCGCGCAGTGTACACGTGTCCTGGAGCGCTGTCTTCAGCGTTCTCTTGACCGTCTTTACTCCTGGAGTGTCGCCAATGGCTTCCGTTTTTCTGCCGAGAAGACGGTCTGTATTAACTTCTGGCGCTACAAAGAGTTTCTCCCACCGTCCTTACGACTCGGTCCCGTTGCTCTCCCAATCGTGGAGACAATCAAATTTTTAGGCCTTACCTTTGACAAGAAACTTAGCTGGTCTCCACATGTGTCATATTTGGCCGCCCGTTGTACCCGTTCTTTAAATGTCCTCCGTGTTCTCAGTGGTATGTCGTGGGGAGCGGATCGAACCGTCCTACTTCGTCTATATCGGTCGATCGTCCGCTCCAAGCTGGATTATGGGAGCTTCGTATACTCCTCTGCACGGCCATCCATCTTACGCCGCCTCAACTCCATACAACATCGGGGTTTACGACTTGCGATCGGAGCATTTTATACCAGTCCCGTAGAGAGTCTTCATGCTGACGCTGGCGAATTGCCACTCACCTACCGGCGCGATATACTGCTTTGTCGGTATGCCTGTCGGCTACTGTCAATGCCCGACCATCCGTCTTATCGTTCCTTTTTTGACGACTCTCTTGACCTTCAATACGGGTTGTATGTCTCTGCCTTGCTACCCCCTGGAGTTCGCTTTCGTCGCCTCCTTCAACACCTTCATTTTTCACTCCCTGCAATCTTTCGAGTGGGCGAGAGCCGCACGCCACCTTGGCTCCAGGCTAAGGTCCGCGTTCACCTCGACCTCAGCTCGCTCCCAAAAGAGGTCACCCCCGGTTCGGTCTACCACTCCCGTTTTTTGGAACTTCGTTCGAAGTTCATTGACATGACTTTAATTTATACAGATGGCTCTAAGACCAATGACGGGGTCGGGTGTTCCTTTATTGTTGGGGCACAAAGTTTCCAATACCGGCTCCATGGCCATTGTTCGGTCTTCACAGCTGAGCTCTTTGCCCTCTACCAGGCTGTTCTTTACATCTGCCGCCACCGACATTCTGCTTATGTCATCTGCTCAGATTCCCTGAGCGCCATCCAGAGCCTCAGTGATCCGTACCCGGTTCACCCTTTCGTACATCGGATCCAACGCTCTCTTCAGCAGCTGGTGGACGTCGGTACGCCGGTTAGCTTTATGTGGGTTCCTGGCCATGTCGGTATCCCTGGGAACGAAGCTGCAGATGCCGCGGCCAAGGCTGCGGTCCTCCAGCCTCGGACAGCTTCTTGTTGTGTCCCTTCGTCCGATTTTAGCAGGGTCATTTGTCGGCGCGTTGTGTCGCTGTGGCATGCCGATTGGGCTGCACTTACCGACAACAAGCTTCGGGCCTTAAAACCTCTTCCCGTGGCTTGGACGTCCTCCTCACGCCCTTCTCGGCGGGAGGAGGTCGTTTTAGCAAGGTTACGAATTGGACACTGCCGGTTCAGCCATCGCCATCTGCTGACGGCTGCGCCGGCGCCGTTCTGCCCATGTGGGCACTTGCTGACGGTTAGACACATTTTAATGTCCTGTCCAGATCTTAACACACTGCGCCTCGATCTTAACCTGCCTAATACTTTAGATGCCATTTTAGCGGATGACCCACGAGCAGCTGCTCGTGTTCTTTGTTTTATCAATTTGACAAACCTCGCTAAGGACATTTGATGATGTTTTTTAGTCCTATGCCTGTCAGTCTGTCTTTTATTGTGTTTTCCCTTTTAGTTGTTGTTGTCAACTTGTGCCTCGCGGTGCATTCTTAGAGTAGTCAGGGCGCTAATGACCACTGAAGTTGTGCGCCCGAAAACCACCAAAAAAAAAAAAATACCACGGTCATCTGCACTCCACAGATATACTTACCCACACAGCCCCCATACTTCGCGACGAAAAGGTGGCTGCTGGCGCGAATGATAGGAAAACCCATTCCAATTAGGTGGCTGACCCTGCTCTTCGGAGTCTCCCAGCTATTCACACATGACTTCACTTTACGTAGTCTTGGCAAGTTAGCGGGGGTTTTGTGGCAACAAGTGGGTACGCACAGGCCACAATTCTTGGAAATTACGGATCGGTAGGTTTGTGGGTGTGTTCCATCTGGTTCAGAAACGGCGAATTCGGTGCCCAGCACATCAACGAGAGTTCAGATCGTGCTCCTATAACTACTGTAGGACGATTTTGACCTTTTGACATAGACAGTCTTCGCCATCGGAGAAGACATCAAGCGTGGAGACGCGTTTCGCCTGGATGACGGTGTAAACCATAGACCTAGTCTAAGAAGAAACAATTCATCCGACAAGGCGGCACGTTTCCATTAATCCACAGTCTAATCTCGATGTTCCCGTTCGTGATGCAGCCGTAACTAACGTTGTCGCTGAGTCAGCGTGGGAAATCGTAGAGGCGCTACTGCAGAGCCCAGTACTCAACAAAGTGTGCCGGCATGGTGTTCTCCGAACCAGCTGTGCTAGTACCAGTATTGTACTACGTAGTCAGATCGCCACCTCTGTTTTGCAGAAGAGGGAAAACTTGGACCTTCGTACCATTAGGTGACACTGAGCCTCGCAATGGACAGTGGTCATAATGTTCTGGCTCATCAGTGCATCTTCAGCTTGAACATTGAGGTTGTCTCTTTAGAGCGTTCAGCTATATTCTGTGAAACAAACGATCCGACAGTGGTGTATATTTTTTCGATCGTTCAGGCGAGAGTTTTATTTGATTGTTTTATTTTGCATGGAGCTGCCGAAAAACTTAGACAATTACGTTGTTATTCCATATGTTGACATATTACATACACGCTTGTTAAGTTTACAGTGAAGTTCCATTACGTATCACCCCTCCTTCATTGCGCTAAAGATGGTATACCATTGTACTTCAAGTAACACACATACATAAACTTTGTTATTCTGCTTCTTCATATTATTTTTTTCTGTCTTGTGTGATACAACAGTCCCAAGTATTTCGTAATTCGCTCGGTACTAGGTTTCATGGAGCTCACAACTGGAGTTAATAACTTAGCAGACTAAGGATTAATACTGTGCACAAATAAGCATTTCTAAAAATGAAAACAGTTGGTTTCTTCTTCTTCTTCTTCTTCTTCTTCTTCTTCTGGCGTCAGTTAGTTGCTGTATATCTGTGGTGGAATCAGGTAATAAAATTGCTGTGGCACGGCGTCTTCACGTCTTACAATTATCTAAATGTCTGTCGCTTGGAAATAACTAGCGATGTGATCATAGATTTTCGGCTGTCTGACAAGGTTCGTGACACTGGCCGTGAGAGGAATTTGCAGTCTGGTGATATTTTGGATTGTCTACAGGCCAGAACGTACGATTATAGTGTACTTAAAAGTGCGTACATACTTGTGCACCGAGAGGTTCATGAGCTACTAGCGAAGAAAGAAATTTCTTGAGCAATCTTCGACTGAACATTCTGTGAGCCATACTGCCCGAGAGTAATAGTGAAGTTATTCAGGAGGCAGCGACAGTGTGATGACTTTCGATGAACGGGTACCTGGCTGGTGCAGCAAGTTGTTTGGAGGTGGTGACAGAATATATCGTTGCAAGAAAGCCGTACCAGAATAGTAGACGTGACGCCCCAAGGTATTGTGATGGAGCCCCGTGAAGATTCAGCCCATCGTTGTTTATTACTTTATATGCTTCATTCGTTAAAACTGCTTCTAGCGTGGTAGTTTGTAGTGATGAAAGGAATGTTTCTTCAATATAACATACATTCTGGATCTCAGAACATGTAGATGTTGATTACAACAGCGTGTAGGCCAGATAATGAAAGTAATTATCAAACACTAGCTAAGATAAGTGAATAAATTAGGCAATATACAAGCAACAAGGAAAGGTACAAAATTATTATTGTTGAGTACCGAAGTTCTGAGGAAAATGGTTTGGCATTACTTTCCTGTGGTATAAGCAGCCGATAAGGAGAAACTGCAACACACATTTCGCTTTGTGATAACGTGACCTTAAACTCTTTCTCATTTGGTACAATGACTACATTTTTCTTCTTTTCCTTCGACACATGCTATTGCAGATGAAAGCTTAGAAGTTTCTGCAAGAGAAGAATATTACAAAGATGACGCTCGTTTATAAACGCGTTAATGCGAGTAGGTATGTGCGAGGGACTTGGTACGATAAACCATTAGCCTCACCACAAGCTCGAAGCAGACATTAGAGAGACAGAACTGCTAAAACATGCACATTTCATTCCCCCACGTTGTGCGATGCTATCGGATTTATAGCGTGCTGTCTCCCCTCGTGGAATGCTGATTTAATATGGAGAGGGTCTGTATTTTATTCTGAGAGGTCCGGTGCATCGTAGAAGTTCTAAAATGCTGTTTGCGCGATAATTTATTGCTCCATTGAAGAATAATATCTTTTTTCCTCGGAAACCGACGCCGTAACATATTTAAATAGCATTTCCTCTGCGTAATGCGTTGGGAATACCTTGCTACCATTACATATTTCTTGTGTGTTTGGAGAATGTAATAGCCATTTACATTATGAACTCGATTTTATGTGTGAAGGGGGGAGGGAGAGGGTGTTCGTAATTATGTACTGTACGTCTGCAATCCCTATGTTTTGAGACTTCAGCTTTCGCTATTTGTAATACACATTCAGCTATATTTGTCTATTTTGCGACTGGTATTTTAATTCTGTTGAATTGCCTGTATTAACGGGACCTTTTTCAGCCCGTTCGATTGCTATTATACCCACTGAAGACTTTTGCAACTAGGTTGTTTTCAAATGGTATGTTAAGTAGGAAACATTTTTCGTTTTTATGAAGAAAATATTTTCTCCATTATTGTTGCTAAGTACATAGATAAGGCGCCGCTGTCGTCTACAGAAGTTTTACTTCTCCACGCCTGCGCGTTGAACTGTTGGCAGTGGCTCTAGCACAATACCCCAAGTGCTGACGGACGCGCCCTGGTTTTTCTCAGTGTTTCTGCCAACACAACTTTCTCCGTTCCTGTGCCCGCACTGCTGCGACGTAATATGTCTATCTTAGATCTACTGACAAGTATTTTTGCTTGTGACCTCCATTGCGTAAACGAACATTCGATTATCATTGAATCACCACATCAAATTTCAGTAACGAAACTTTCAGTGATCAAACATACGGATAAATTACCTTACGGGTCCTCCTGTGCTACGATGTCGGTACTTTCTTTTTTTTGTGATAACCCTTTCCCATTCGGGAGATATGAAGCTGCAGTCGCTATCTAGCCAACCAGACGAATCTACATTCATAATCCACCTATCACTATAAAGTTCGCGATATACGTGCTTTCTCGTACAAAGCATCAAAAGTTCTTCTCATTATTGTTAATAAACCTCTGTGAGATCTTGGGGGAACTAGGATCAGTCTACGTACATTTTCGCTGGTTTTTAAAGGAGTGATGTCCAGAAATGAGGGGAGACAAACGTAGACTCGGCCCAGAAAAATCTGTGCTTGGGTTTTGTAGTAGATTTTCGTGAAGCGTGTTTCGTAAACTGTACGCGAGTTAAGAATTTTAAACATTTTTCTTACTCTTCTTCCAGTAGAACAAAATGTTTAGTATGCACTAGTCGCCTCTAGTTTGACTTGATGAGGATCCCACACACTTCAGCAGTATTCCGTGATGCCCGGTAGTTGTTTTCAGCAAGCAATCTTTTTCATGGAAAAACTAGTATTTTCTTATATTCTGTCAATAAATCGAAGCTTGCCATTTGCTTAATATACAAGTTGAGCGTGTTCATTCCTGCTAATTCATATCTCCACTCATTGTGCTCCCAGGTATGACATTATTGCGGTGGTATTTGGCTAGTGCATTAGTGAAAAAGTGATTACGTTTCGCATAGAAGACAGATTTACGTTTCTGTACTTCAAAAGTTAGATGAGATACATTAAATTGTACTGATAGTTTCTGCAAATATGACTGACCCTTACAACGGAGTTTTACCGCATAATTCTTGCACATACTTAGCGGCAGTGTGTGCAAAAATACTGAGTTTACAGCTAATATTATTCAGTAAGTCAAATATGTCATGAGCTGCAATGGCCTTCGGCGCGAGTACAATTACATTCTTAACCTGCAAATTAAGTGGAGTACCTGACAGGGGGATTGCATATTAGGGAGTAGCTAAGCGCCCGCGGCTTCGCTCGCGGAGACTTCGTCGGCACAGATTTTTTCCCCCTATAATTTGCATATTTTCACATCCATTGATCATATGTAAATCTACGCAGTATATAACTGAATTGGTGACACTCTACATGGCTGCCTCCCTCTGCATACTTATGGTGTTACAGTGGGTTTAATTTCATATAGCGAGTTAAAGAAAAAAAAGAGACAAATCGGATATGTGGTTCTTTACTTACTAGCTCCAGTCTTACACTCAGTACCGGTACTGAATTCTCTCATCGCAAACGGATATTCTCGTGATGGAATCGCATTTAAACTTAGTGTCTGTTTTGTCGTTAGTAATGATTAGTTGGCGTTGTGATTCGAACCATAATAATTTTGAAAACATCTATTAGGCCTATGAAAAATTAATGCACTAAAGATCCGTTTCTTGTCGTATGCAGTTCTGACAGATGCGATTTGTCGTCGTGACTGTTAAAGAGCTTTCTTTGATTTAGTTCACAAATTACAACACCCTTCAAAATCTGAACTCTTTACGGCGGTTAAGGCTGTAGAAGCATGATCTTATCCGAATGTACGTCCGACCAAAATGCGATTCTAGTTTCAGAATTAAATATTTTCATAAAACTTTTCGTCTCCTATTTCACCCTCTTAGGTGTTGAATTTCCGAAAACACTGCAACACGTATTCTTTTTTCTAGCGAAGAGGACAATTCCATACATGTAGCTTTAAAAGACATCAGTAGTTGTTTATTTTATTTTCAGAAAAGACTTTCACCCAATATTTCATCCCCTTCCGGGTTGAATTTCCAAAAACGCCGAGACATATTTTTTTTATTTCTGACCGAGAAACAAAATACTAATTCTCGTAGTTCTAACTACAAAATTGCCGAAATAAGTTTTTTTAAAACATTGTTTCACCCTACTTCACCAACTTAGGGGTGGAATTTCGAACAATCCCTTACTAAGCTGTGCCTACAGTATAAGATTACATCTTCAAATTTCTAGTTCATTTTTTTAGTGGTTTGGGTTGGGCGATTATAAGTAAGTCAGTCAGCCAATCAGTCAGAATGACTGTTTAAATGCCTGGGTAATTAATCTAATCTATCCCTCGCACTCCCTGCGGGAAGCATACGTAGAGGGCCGAAATAGATTTATAGATTCTACACGTCATGCTGATTCTCGAAGCTTTGTAAGAGGGCTTTCGCGGGATAATGGAAGTCTACCTTAAAGTCTTTGCCACTTTTGGATTTTCAGCATTCCTTGACTATCACCCGAGTCACACTACCCTATGACCACTCGTGCTCCTTGTCATTATGTTGCGCTCAAAATCCCCTATCAGTCTTACATTTACAATTGTACAGACTACAACAGTAGTCAGGGGTGTTTCTTAAGTAGTGCTGTTGTTGTTCTGGGTTGAAAGAGACTAAACAACTATCTTCATCAGTCTCTTACTTGTCCCTCAGGGTGGAACCTGTGTACCCCATGTGTGCAAGTGTGAGAATTTTTTCTAAATTTTTGAATAGCGTGTATCTGTGGTGGGACGTGGTATCAGGCTGGCATTCATGTAGTGAGATGTGGGAAACCGCCTAAAAAAAGCATCCAACCTGCCTGCACTCTGGCACCCCCCTGCGGGTCCGGGGTACGAATAGGCCCGAGGTATTCCTGCCTGTCGTAAGAGGCGACTAAAAGGAGTTTCAACCGTTTCGGCCTTCTATGTGATGGTCCCCCTTGGGGTTTGACCTCCATTTTTCAAAATTCTACAGAAGTACGAGCCTTTTGGGGAAGGACACCTTACATGGTGTACCACTGGTCCTAAGTGCAATAAGACCTTGGCACTCAGCATTGCACCGGCGTTGTAACCATACCCACTATTCCTCAAATTGGGCCTAAACGCCTGATGGGTTGTCCCAGTTACGCCCATAGTGCATCTCCATCTGCACCAGCGATAATGATGGACTTTCCATGGCACCAGAAATCCAGCACGGTAGCCAGTCCGTTGTGGTGGGGTCGTCATGTACCCTCTAGGTTGTAGCCCCCTGACAACACAGGGATCGTACTGCCGATACCTGAGCTGCACCCTCCCCACGTTGGCCAAGGAGTAGATGCCCGTCTCCTTGGGGCATCAGGACTCCCGGCAATGGTCATCCTGCCAGGTGGCCCTTGCTGCGGCTGGGTGGCCCCCGTGGGGAGAGCCCCTGGTCGGAGTGGGTGGTATCGGGGCGGACGTTTCGCAGATGAAACGTCAACACGTATCAGGTCGCTCTGCGGCCGAGTCTTTCAAACGAAAAGGTACCGTTTCTAGTTCTGGTTCTCCTGCCCTTTCCCCCTTGGCCACTCCATGGGAGGAGGGACAGGCCCGCCAGCTTGGGGCGAAGTACTTCCCCCGCTATTTGGTCTGTTCTCGAACCGATGGGGGGACGTTCGCCACCTCCAAGCCCATGTTCTTTGTTCAGCACATTGAGGACGTCTTCGGGGAAATCGAGGCTCTCAGCAAGATGCGATCAGGGTCCGTTCTTATCAAGACCACCTCTGCCGCACAGTCGGCGGCACTCCAGGCGTGCGACCGCCTAGGGGACATCCCAGTATCCATTGTCCCACATCTGGCACTAAATAGGACGCAGGGGGTTATTTTTCATCGTGACCTCCTGCTACAATCTGATGAGGAGCTCAGGGCCAACCTGGAGCGCCGCGGCGTGCATTTCGTCCGGCGAGTCCAGCGTGGTCCCAAAGACCGTCGCATCGACACCGGGGCCTTTATCCTCGCCTTCGAGGGGGACGTTCTCCCGGAGAAGGTAAAGGTGATGTGCTACCGATGCGACGTGCGACCTTACGTCCCGCCTCCTATGCGCTGTTTTAGGTGTTTGCGCTTTGGGCACATGTCGTCCCGGTGTGAGGCTGAGCCCCTTTGTGGCGATTGTGGACGTCCTCTTCGTGAGGAACATACTTGCACCCCACCACCTCGGTGCATTAATTGTCCTGGCGTCCACTCGCCTAGATCCTCAGACTGCCCCGCCTATCAGAAGGAGAAGAAGATACAAGAAATCAAAACTTTGGATCGGCTCTCTTATTCTGAGACCAGGAAGAAGTATGACCGCCTTCATCCCGTGTCACTGACCACTTCGTTTGCCTCAGTTGTGTCCACTCCTTCCGCGGTATCCTCACCCCTATCCTGTCCCCCCTCCGCCTCCTCTGCCCATCAGGGGGCTCTGCCTCCGCCTCCCAAATCCCTCCCTTCCAAATCCTCCTCCTCCGTGGCCCCCACCCCCTCTGCCCCAGGGGCCACCCTTCCTCCTCCTCCTCCCCCCACGCCACCTGAGAAGCGATCCTCTTCTCAGGCGTCCATCGGGGAAACGTTCCGGACCTCAGCTTCCGAGGTCCGGCGTTCCAAAACGGACCCCGCGCGTGAGGACCTTCTTCGGGTCCAGCCCACCATCCCTTGCCTCCTCGGCCTTCCAAGAAGGCCTCCAAGATGTCTCTATCCCCCTCTCCACCCCGGCGCGTTTCGTCTGACGCTTCATCCGTGAGTCGCTGCTGCCGGCCGTCCTCAGTTTCGCCGGGACGCTCTGCTGCCAGGCGCTCCGCCGGCCTTTCGTCGGCAAATGATGCTGCCCCTCCTACACAATCAGGGACAGCAGCCGCAGCTGGCGACGAGTCGATGGAACCGGATCCGCCTCCCGTCGGTTGTAGCGTTGTTCCCTCGCAACCTGGCCCTCCGCGGCCATCGAGGTGACCAGCTCTTCCCCGTCTCGTTCCCCCAACTTTTTGACTAGCAATGGCGTTGTTTCATTGGAACATAAGAGGTATTCGATCTAATCGGGAGGAATTACAACTGCTCCTCCGCCTGCACTGTCCGCTCGTCCTTGGTCTCCAGGAAACCAAGTTGCGCCCGACTGACCGTATTGCCTTCTCCCACTATACCTCGGAGCGGTATGACCTCACCCCTGTGGACGGTATCCCAGCTCATGGTGGGGTCATGTTGCTCGTTTGGGACGATGTCTATTACCATCCCATCCCATTGACCACCCCACTCCAAGCAATAGCTATCCGCATTACTCTTTCTGCTTTTACTTTTTCAGTTTGTACCATCTACACTCCACCGTCATCTGCTGTTAGTCGGGCTGACATGATGCACCTGATCGATCAGCTTCCCCCGCCGTTCTTATTGTTTGGCGACTTCAGTGCCCATCATCCCCTTTGGGGCTCTCCCGCATCCTGTCAAAGAGGCTCACTCTTGGCGGATGTCTTCAACCATCTCAATCTTGTCTGCCTCAATACCGGCGCCCCGACTTTCCTCTCGGACTCTACTCATACCTACTCCCACTTGGACCTCTCGATCTGTTCTACCACTCTTGCCCGTCGGTTCGAGTGGTATGTCCTTTCTGACACCTATTCGAGCGACCACTTCCCCTGTGTCGTTCGTCTCCTGCACCACACCCCATCCCCACGTCCTTCGAGCTGGAACATACTGAAAGCTGACTGGGGACTTTACTCCTCCCTGGCGACCTTTCCGGACCACGATTTTTCCCAGTTGTGACAGTCAGGTCGAATACCTCACGGCTGTTATTATCAATGTTGCCGAACGTTCCATACCTCGTACTACTTCTTCTTCACGTTGCGTTTCCGTCCCCTGGTGGAACGAGGCTTGTAGGGACGCTATCCGTGCTCGATGACGTGCTTTACGCACCTTTCGCCGCCATCCTACGTTGGCGAATTGTATTGAATACAAACGACTCCGAGCGCAATGCCGTAGAGTCATCAAAGACAGCAAAAGAGCTTGCTGGGCCTCTTTCACCAGCTCCTTTACCAGTTTTACTCCCTCTTCCGTCGTTTGGGGTAGCCTGCGCCGGCTGTCGGGCATTAAGGCCCACTCCTCGGTACCTGGCCTGACCTCAGGTAATGAGGTCCTTGTTGATCCTGTGGCTGTCTCCAACGCCTTTGGCCGGTTTTTCGCGGAGGTTTCAAGCTCCGCCCATTACCATCCTGCCTTCCTTCCCAGGAAAGAGGCAGACGAGGCTCTGCGACCTTCCTTCCACTCGCTGAATCTGGAGACTTACAATGCCCCCTTTACTATGCGGGAACTCGAACGTGCGCTTGCACTGTCCCAGTCCTCTGCTCCGGGGCCAGATGCCATTCACGTTCAGATGCTGGCACACCTTTCTCCGGCGGGCAAAAGCTTCCTTCTTCGTACCTACAATCGCGTCTGGACCGAAGGTCAAGTCCCCATGCGTTGGCGTGGCGCCGTTGTTGTTCCTATACCCAAACCCGGGAAGGATAGACACCTTCCTTCTAGTTACCGCCCCATTTCTCTTACAAGCTGTGTCTGTAAGGTGATGGAGCGCATAGTTAATGCTCGGTTAGTTTGGATTCTTGAATCTCGACGACTACTTACTAATGTCCAATGCGGCTTTCGTCGCCGCCGCTCCGCTGTTGACCACCTTGTGACCTTGTCGACATTCATCATGAACAACTTTATGCGAAGGCGCCAAACGGTAGCCGTGTTCTTCGACTTGGAGAAGGCTTATGATACCTGTTGGAGAGGAGGTATCCTCCGCACTATGCACAAGTGGGGCCTACGCGGTCGTCTGCCCCTTTTTATTGATTCCTTTTTAACGGATCGAAAGTTTAGGGTACGTGTGGGTTCCGTATTGTCCGACGTCTTCCTCCAGGAGAACGGAGTGCCTCAGGGCTCCGTCTTGAGCGTAGCCCTTTTTGCCATCGCGATCAATCCAATTATGGATTGCATTCCACCTAATGTCTCAGGCTCTCTCTTTGTCGATGACTTCGCGATCTACTGCAGTGCCCAGAGAACATGCCTCCTGGAGCGCTGCCTTCAGCGTTGTCTAGACAGCCTCTACTCATGGAGCGTGGCAAATGGCTTCCGGTTCTCTGAAGAGAAGACGGTTTGTATCAACTTTTGGCGATATAAAGCGTTCCTTCCGCCATCCTTACATCTCGGTCCCGTTGTTCTCCCATTCGTGGACACAACTAAGTTTCTAGGGATCACGTTGGACCAGAAACTGTGTTGGTCTCCACATGTCTCTTATTTGGCGGCCCGTTGTACACGTTCCCTTAATGTACTCAGAGTTCTTAGCGGTTCATCTTGGGGAGCGGATCGCACTGTCCTGCTTCGCTTGTATCGGTCCATAGTCCGATCGAAGCTGGATTATGGGAGCTTCGTCTACTCGTCCGCTCGGCCATCCCTCTTACGCCGGCTCAACTCCATCCACCATCGGGGGATATGTCTTGCGACCGGAGCCTTCTACACTAGTCCTGTCGAGAGTCTTTATGCTGAAGCTGCCGAGTTACCATTGACCTACCGGCGTGACATACTGCTGTGTCGGTATGCCTGCCGGCTGTTGTCTATGCCCGAACACCCCTCTTACAAGTCCTTCTTCGCCGATTCTCTCGACCGTCAGTACGGGTTGTATGTGTCTGCCCTGCTGCCCCCCGGAGTCCGCTTCCGTCGCCTGCTTCGACAATTGGATTTTGCCCTCCCTACCACCTTCAGAGAGGGTGAGAGCCCGACACCACCTTGGCTCCAGGCTCCGGTTCGTATTTATCTCGACCTCAGCTCACTCCCGAAGGAGGGTACTCCGGCTGCAGTGTATTGCTCACGGTTTGTCGAACTTCGTGCTCGACTTGCCGGTTACACCTTTATTTACACCGATGGCTCCAAAACTGACGATGGTGTCGGCTGTGCCTTTGTCGTCGGGGCCGCCACCTTTAAATACCGGCTCCTTGACCAATGTTCCAGCTTTACGGCCGAGCTTTTTGCTCTCCATCAGGCCGTTCAGTATGCCCGCCGCCACCGCCATTCATCGTATGTACTCTGCACTGACTCACTCAGTGCTCTTCAGAGCCTTGGGGCTCCCTATCCGGTCCATCCCTTGATTCAACGGATACAGCAGTCCCTCCATTCTTTCGCTGATAATGGCGGTTCTGTCAGCTTTCTGTGGGTTCCCGGACATGTAGGAGTGCCTGGGAATGAGGCTGCGGATGCTGCAGCCAAGGCTGCAGTCCTCCAGCCTCGGCCAGCCTCCCATTGTTTCCCGTCATCTGACGTTTGTGGGGATGTATGTAAGAGGCTTGTGTCCTTGTGGTGGGATGCTTGGTTATCCCTCCAAGGAAACAAGCTCCGGGCAGTAAAACCGCTCCCAACTGCTTGGACAACTTCCTCCCGACCATCTCGGCGCGAGGAGGTCCTTCTGACCAGGTTGCGGATTGGGCATTGCCGGTTTAGCCACCGCTATCTGCTCTCCGGTGACCCAGCCCCGCAGTGCCCTTGTGGTCAGGCATTAACGGTGCGCCATGTTTTATTGTCGTGTCCCCGTTTTAGTCAATTTCGTGTTGTCCTGCCCCTGCCATCTACCTTACCGGATGTTTTAGCTGATGACGCTCGAGCAGCTGCTCGTATTCTGCGTTTTATAACTTTAACTGGCTTGACCAAAGACATTTAACCTTTTTACTTATTTAATCTGCATCTTTGTCAGGTCCTTCTGATGTCCCCCCATCCCCTTGAGTTTTAGCAGATTCCTTGTGCTCTAACACCAGTGACTGGGCGCTAATGACCTCAGCAGTTGAGTGCCCTTAAACCCTACAAAAAAAAAAAAAAAAAAAAAAAATGCACTCTGGCACTTGTCGTTAATTCGCCGTATGGATTCGTAGTGGGCCCGGCGCGCCTGCTAGAGTTGTGGTGTTTTTTGAGTAATCTTCTTTGTAGACTACTTGTAATGACACAGTGGAACAGTTAGTAGCGCGAAAAACAATAGCGCGTCATACAACTTACGTGAACAACGGGAGCAACGTGACGCCGAGGCTGCTTTTTTCAAAAATATGAACCAGTTTTGAGGTAAGCCTTTTTGAATTTTTCATGCAGTGGACAAACTCTGTAAAGGTAACATAGCTTGCAACTGAAGAGCTGTCGTGATAAATAAAGGACAAATATTAACTGGTGTCACTTGATACTACTCACGGCTTCAGTCTTTGGTGATTTACTCTTTAACAGTGTTGTCGCCGTGCCAATAACATTTTACGTCGTAACGTGTAACACAAACACCTAATATTTTGTACAGTTTTTTATGGATTGCGTAGTGGATAAAGTTTTGCTACTAAACATAGGAAGGGTGAGAATGTAGGTAACCGCCCGCTCTGGAGCTGCAAATTTTCCGTTAACTAACCCGACTACAATGAGGGTTCCATCGATTTTTCTCGGGATGGCAATCAGTTAACAAAATTAATAGGTTCCAGTCTCGCTGAACAAAACGAGTGGATGCTTACTTCCGATTCAGTACCTCAGAATGAAAAAGGAAATTAGAGATTAATGTGTAAAAGGATTTTTTGAATTGCAAGTTCGTGAATAATCGTTGGGCATCTGTTTAGGGCGAGCACCACTGGCAGTGCGTAAGCTCTATACGAACGATCGCTGCAGAAAGAACTTACGTCTGTTTCTGGAAACGTAAGAGGGAAAGGAAACTTCTACTGAAACATCGTGGAGTATCCATGCTGTTGTAAAGATATTTCAGTAGCACACTCAAAGATAAACAATGGTATCTCAAAGGCGACGTCTTCTACCCTTGATCCTATTACACGACGTAATGGTTAAGGCACTGGACATAAAATTCGGTTGGGTGGAGCTTCGAATCCCCATCCGGCTCCAGATACAGATTTTCCGTAACTAAATTGAACCACTTCACGCTGATACTGGAATGGCAAGGGGATTTTCTTCCCCATTCTTGTCCAATCCAAGCTTTTGTTTCGTCTCAGAGGATTTAGACTGATTGTGGTGGTAAATCCCAATTTTCCTCTACTTTCCTATCTTCCGTTCAAGTAACCTTTCCGCTACTACACATTTCTGCTGTCAAGCGCTGATGCATCAGCAGCGCATGCCTCAGATTAACGTACAGTACTGAGTTCGATTTGGATGATGATGATGATGATGATGATGATGATTGCGGGGGGGGGGGGGGGGGGGAGGGAGGAGCATAGGATAGCCGTTCACAGCAAGGTGCTATTGGAGGCGGTTTGTCTTAGCCTGCCTCTTACTTGTTACGAAGTGTCGAGTGAGCATCTGTGTCATGTGGATGACTGTGATGGGAGCTGGATGAAGGGAAGGGAGAGGTTAAACCTGGTGGCGGCATGCCGGCACATAGCCCACTCCTCTCGAAATGTACCAAGGGGGGCGCCGAACATAACGTCGCCACCCGATGGACAAATCGGCATCAAAAGCATCACATGCCCTCACTTCATAAGACGCTGCAGAGAGGTTTGGAATACAGTCCAGGACATTGGCACGAAGACCGGTAACTTAACGCCACCAGCTCTACTTCCCGTGCAGGCCGTACACTGACAGTGAAAATTTCATCCACCCAGGACTCGAACCGGCTTACCTCAGAGTCAAGAAGGTGGGTAACATTGTAATATCCTTAACAAATTTTTACGCTCTTTTTCTATTAGATACAGACTTTTTGCGTAAAATTAACATCTCTTAATGGTGTACTATTTATTATTCAGTCGAGTCGTTGATTCCATTTCTAAGCACGATATTTATACGGCCGACCCAATTGTCTTCTTAAAGTGCCGCAACCTGCATTCTTCTACGTAGGGTAGTTTTGTAAATTGTGCCGCTAACATGTCTAGCAATATGCTGGCTGGTGAGGGCTGTTCAACAGAGTACGTATTAGGTTGTAGCTACCTGTCCTACGTACCCAGTTCGACAGACCTTTCAGAATTGTGGCGTGGAGTCATTACAGTTTATTTTGTGCTTCGAGCAAGTAAACATTTCCTTTTGAAGCTAAGCATCTGTAGTCTTACAGCTGTAGAAAATATATTTTTAATTTGTAGAACTTCCGTGATCGCGTAGCTTAGAAACATTTAAAATCGTCATAGCCTCTGTGCAGTAAAAAGTAAGTTTAAAAAGTATGACGTGTTATAAATTGTACCACCACTTTTCTTATGTATTATACAGGTATTTTTAAAAATAAAGTTCACAATACATGTGTTAAAAATTGATTTGGTCTAATAATATTACTGCTATATGTGTTGACAATTGTAAAAATATAAATACGAGAGACCTATTTACAGGTTATCTTTCGAAGATCGAACTTCGCACATTTTATTATTTCATTTTATTTAACCTCTAAGCGAAACATTTTATGTATAGTCTGGGATAACCATTTTCAAATAGTGTCCTACTACACTTCTTGTACTGCATCATTTTATTGGAACACGTGTTCGTAATACTGTTAGCTGGCAGTCAGATAATTAAGAGGAGGATGGAGAACGACATTTCTCGTGTTTTTAGCTGGAACGGAAACATCCCCAGTGACTTACTAATAGTGAATTAGTTACGATTAATAATAATAATAATAATAATAATAATAATGGTAGTGATGATGATTATGATGGTGATAAAAGTAGTAGTAGTAGTAGTAGTAGTAAATTCCGAATTTTCTTGTAAAATTACATTTTTAGAGAATGGCTATGATGTGAGGTCTGAGAGGGGCACAGTCCAGTGGGTGGTGCCCCAGGGATCAATACTAGGGCCACTCCTGTTCCCTGTTTACATAAATAATTTGTCCTCTACTATTACAGGTGATTCTAAAATATTTCTGTTTGCTGATAACACTAGCTTCGTAGTAAAAGATATTGTGTGCAACAGTGGCAATGTCTTAAATAGTGTAATTCATGACATTTTAAGTTCATGGCTTGTAGAAAACAAACTAACGCTCAATCACAGTAAGTCTCAGTTTTTACGTTTTCTAACAGACAGTTTAACAAAACACGGCGTTTTAATTTCGCAGAATGGGCGTGTGCAGTTCAAATTTCGTGGTGTTCAGATAGTAAACTGACGTGGAAAGCCCACGTTCAGGATCCTGTTCAAAGACGTAATATGCCATTTTACTATACGAACGGTGTCTGACATAAGCTATGGTTCGACACGAAAATTAGTCTACTTTGCTTATTTTCATTCGCTTATGACCTATGATATATTTTGGGGTAGCTCCTCTCATTCTCAAAAGGTATTTTCGGCTCAGAGACGGGCGCTTCATGCAATTTCACATGCAAGTTCACGAACCTCTTGTCGATCCCTGTTCATTAGTCTGGCTATACCGAATTTTGCCTCTCAATATACTTACTCTTCACTGTCGTTTCTTGTTAACAATATCAGCTTATTCCCAAGAATTAGCAGCTTTCAGTCACTTAACACTACACAGAAATCCAATCTGCATTTGGGTCGCACTTTCTTGATTCTTCTGCAGAAATGTGTGCAGAATACTGCTTCATCCATTTTCAATAAGCTACCACAAGAATTCAAAAATCTTAGCAGTAATCCACGCGTTTTCAAGTCGAAACTGAGGAATTTCCTCATGGGTCATTCCTTCTATTCTCCCAAGGAGTTAGGTGAATAATTAAACTGATCCCTATGTTATATTGTTGACTGCGTTTCCAAAAACTTAAGACGTGTCTTTTTTGGGTTCATAAACATTTTGTTTTATCTGTTATTAATTTTATGTTGTAATTTCATGTATTGACGCGTTCGATGACCTTGGACATTTGCTCCCCAATTTGGTCCTACAGAACGAGACGCGTAAAATAAAATAAATGAAATACACATGTAGGGTCTGGTGGTCTTCAAATGCAAAGTACGTGCCTGGAAACTGAGAGGTCGCAACATCGGATATCACCTAGCCTTCACCTCTCAACGATGTCAGCAGTCACCAGAAACGACATAGGGTTTGGATTCCATATTAAACTGTTACGTCCCTATTCCCCGGTTGAATAATTGGGGTAGGCTAGGGACACACAAGTTGGCAAAATGGCGCGCAATAGAAAGTCTTGCGCCAGGTCATTGAGGTATACGAAATTATTATTATTATTATTATTATTATTATTATTATTATTATTTACCCCCTTATTAGCTTATTATTCTTACTCGGAGTTCGAAAATCCTAGCGCCGGCCCTGGTTAGTAATAGATTTTGCTTCTTGTAACACCCGTAACTGCCCCCTTGGATTCGCACCCATAACGATACTGTGAGAATGTACGCTTTACAGAGGATCAGTGTGGCCTCTGAGGAACTACAGGGCATCAAGCGAGATAGCGGGCGCTGAGAGTCGAACTCGGCTGTAAATAAGGCGCAACGCCGATGATACTTACGTCTGCCAAGAATCCCGGCACCGAGCGCGAGTAATAACACAGTTCGCAACACCGAAAGAAGATTGGGTTGGTCGTTGAAATATCGTGCAAGAAATTGTAGAGTACAATTGGTTTGAACACTAGAAATCACACGCTTAGCCCTTCGAGTGACAGTGGTTTCAGCCTGAACCCACCATCTTAGTAACTTCTATTTAAAGCACCATTGCCTTTCGCATGAAACGAATGCTATCGCAAAACGTCCATCTCGTGGTACTCTGAGTTACTTATACTAGTGTAGTGCATTGTAGCGGTCAGTCACGGCGTGCAAAGCACCAGTCGCCGCGGAGGCTGCTGCGTGATTGTAGGAGATTTTGAAATGTGGTTTTTTATTTTTATTATGCTGAGGAGATCATTGAGAGTGCAGGTAAGTATACGCAAAGTCATTGTAACGTAAATTTGAGTTTTTGCTATTGCTGCTAAGAGTAGTTTAGAAATAAAAGCACTGGAGCAGTATGTACTTCTGTACAAATTATTAAATTTTAGGCCCGTTTTTGCTTGTTATGTAGGACTATAAGTTGTTTGGGCATTATGATTTCATGCAAGTTTCTATGTGATGTTGCGTCAAGCAAAACTGAGAAATTGCTTTCAGATATATGCCACAAGCGGTTGAAAACTTTCTCCCAATGGTTCTAAAGTGAAACCCAAACTTGAAAACTATTTGTCGTTTACTTTTTCAAATTTCTTCTTGTATTCGTTACTTACTTTGTTGATAAGGGTCAATTTTGTGAAGTATTTTAAAATTAAATTTTTTTAAGTTGTTGGGGCTCGAAGGGTTAATTATTCACGCCGAGGAAACCTGAGAGATCATTACAGGCCTTATAGTGAACCTAAAACGAATCGTAACAGTGGGTTTCCAGCGATAATAAATTGCCAAGTGCAACTGACACTACTAACCGGTGCCTGAGAAGACGGGATCATATGATCACTGAACAGAGGAGAATACTAACCGATCACCTTCTCTGACAGCTTGTTATTGTGGTATTTGTTCCGTGAGCTTATAGCTGTCCCATCACTTTGTTACTCTGATTCACGCGTAAATTGTGTGTGGTTTCCGTGCTGCATGTTACCGACAACTGTCGATGAGGAATGCTGTGGTCGCCGATCACAAGTGCTACTAGCCCCTGCCCACTCCCACCCCCACCCCCACCCCTTATTACCCGTAGGGTAATCTAGCCTGCCACTATATAGATTTTGGTCTTTTATGGCGAGCGTACGCGCGCCGCGTGGTGCGTAAGGTCGTTCCCGAGAATCCACCAACAACGTTATTGCGTCGGTCGTTTAATGTCCCTGTCCCGTGCGAAGGGCGATAATTAGACTACTCAGACTTTATTAAGGTTGCTTTCGAATGTGTATTGTAGGACTAAGATCCGTACCAGCGCATGTGCATTAAAGGCAGAAGTACTGCTAGCAGAAGGCCTAAGTGGAATATAAACTAGCAAAGAGTTGGTTTCAAAACTAACTTCACAGCTACACACCACCCATTTATTAAGTGATAAATGACGCGTCGGTAAGCAACTATGTCACAGAAAACAGAAGAATGCTTGTGGGTACGATATCTTTACACTCGTGCACATTCTATGACAAGAAAAAAGATTTTAACACAGTTCCTACCCTCGTTCAGCTGCCGAGGCAACAAGTAACTATTTTTCAGCACTAACGTTGAATGTGAAGGTTCCTAGAAATTAAGTCAAGTATACTTGTGGCTCTAAGGAAGCGACACAGTTTTGTGCGATAGATCGCGACAGTGCAGAATGTACAACACACAACCCCAATGAAATTTTTGTACTCCATGTTTGCCACTTTTCGGACGCGGGGGCTCTGTAAGTGTTGAATTGTGATTTCTGAGCGCCAGGGTTCAATCCTTATAGAATCCCAGGATTTTTCTATTACTTAACGCTTGCTTCGCATACAGCTATGATTTATTAAGGTGCAAAGTGCCGAGCAGCACCGAGGTTCAGATTCCACTTTAAACTGTAGGACTGGCTCAGTCAGTTCGAAAGAAGGAAGAAGGCTAGGCATGACAACTCCAATACGATGATGCCTGGTGCAGTATTGAAAGTAGCAAAAAAATGTTCAAATGTGTGTGAAATCTTATGGGACTTAACTGCTAAGGTCATCAGTCCCTAAGCTTACACACTACTTCACCTAAATTATCCTAAGGACAAACACACACACACACACACACACACACACACACACACACACACACACACGTGCCCGAAGGACGACTCGAACCTCCTCCAGGACCAGCCGATTGAAAGTAACCAAAGGGTTAAAGACAGTTTCACTTTTGTATGTACTTTGCCTAACTTGTGGACAAACTATTGCCGGAAGCAATAGCAATTACGGAAGTAGTAAAAATGAAACCTCTTGTCCACTGAGCAGCGTAGTGATATCAAAAGTTTCCTTAACCGTAATTGGGAGCATTACAGATACTCAAACAAGTGTAATACAGAACGTTTTGTGACCTCCGGGGACATAGTAGCATGTCCAACGTCAGTTAATCTTTAACTAAACCAAGCAAAAAACTTCCAGGCGAAATCCGAAGCGATAGATTTTAATACAAAGAAATTCTGACATTTGCTAAGAATAAAACGGAAGACGAGTGGCAGGCGGAGTGCAATTAAACCATGTTTACGAAACGTAAGCACTGTTGTCCGATCCATCATAGACGTAATTAATTCCATGGCTAACTATTTGGGCTAGACGCAGGTGATAAAGTGGCTCAATCGCTCGCGCGTAGTCGCTGTTACGTAAGTTACCAACTTACAAGTTCCGAATATGGTTAACAAACTTCACAATATACAATTCGTGGAATGTAGGAGCAGATGTGAGCCAACAGGTACTTCCATACATCAGGCACAGGTCGGAACAAATATGTTTATTCGAACCATTGCTCAGGTTCTGCTTTCAGTATCGACAGCGTTCCTGCTTTCATCCCAGGAAAATAATATTTGTTATTTTTGTTTAAAAAATAGCTATCTAACTTTCTAGAGACCCTACTTTCCTGATGTACAGATATATTGTTTGATGATTATATCTCTTTATATGTATTTGTGTTTACGGTGTGTTGCTCATTTTCTGTCCATGAGCGTAATTACAGAACAGCACAGTTAGTATGGAATGCCACTTTGTTTGGGATTCATAGGTTCTGAGAATCCTTTTGGCTCTGTTTCAAGAAAATCGGTACTAGCGGTCCATGAGAAGCTTGGCGCCAAGTCAACTTCTGTTATTCTAAAATGAAGGAACTTCTGTTTCTCTAGACATTTTTTATGGAAGATAAGGAAAGAAAATTAACTTTACATCATAATTTAATATCTTACCGGTTTTCTGTGTAGTCGAGTTTAAATTTAAACATTTGTCGCAGCACTCCCCAAGCTTTTCGCCAAGTGTTTCAACGCGTCACTAATGTCCTGCTTCAGTTCATTTTTGAGTGCTTTCTGCCCCAGAAATTGTTCAATTTGGGAAAAAGATGGTAATCGCTAGGGGCCAAGTCGGATTCACAGTACGAATGTTCAGAAACTTCATTTAAACTGCTGCGGCAAATATTTCGTGTACGTAGCAGTACGCGGACGAAAAGTTACGGTGAAGCTGCAGTATGCTGTTGGACAACGATCCACGTCGTTTGTTTCGAACGGCGCGGCGTAGTCTTCAGTATGACAGTAAGCCGCTGCATTTATGATCACTGCTGCAGCCATAAAATCGAAGAGTAGAACGCCCTTTCGATCCGAAAACGCTGTGATCAAGTGTTGCTAAGAATTTGATCCTGTGGATGCTAAGAATTTGTTTGACTTTATTGTCGAGGTTCGTGAATGATGCCGTTCCATTGTCTGACGGATTGTTTCTGGACTTTATGCGAAACTTAGTTCTCACTTTGAGAATGTAAACATGATCCAAGTTGGCTGTATTCGCCTAGTTCTCGTGACCAGTAATAGTGCGGCTCAAAAACTTCTCGCCGTCCTTATACACGAGTGAGGAAATTCGGCGCGGCTCCTATTCCTTAAGTTTTGTGTTCATTTCTAAAACACGAGGAACCTATGTGACACGCACTGCTCTATAGTCCTGATCACCACTAACAATTTGATGAAGAACTGAGGTTGAAATTTCATACGCTCAGTCCATCAATAGTGGAACGTCTATCCTGTTGTTTTCTACACTCCTTTATTTTAGTTCGTCAGGCAAAACTGGAAGTCTACCTGATCGTTTTTGATCATCAATACTGTTCGTTCACCATTCAACATGATTCACTATTTTCGAAGTTGAACCTCTTTTATCACATTTCTTAAACTTCGCTTACTTGTCGACAGATTTCTATAGGGAGGATTTTTTTCCTCTTATTTCAGAAACCTTATTACGCTACGAACCTCGCACTTGCAATCGTTATTTCAATCAGACGGTTAAAAATAGGACTGGTAAACAGTAAATTACCCTCAGGCGCTAGAGCTGCCACGAGGCACCACTCAGCTGTATGGGTGTCGAAGCCTCTGACAGGAACACTATTTTTAACGTGCTAAACAAAGGTGCGTGGATGGCACCGAAGGTGTTACCAAAATGGAGGATGTTAGAGAGACCGTTTTCCGTTTTATTCATGCACAAATCAATGCTGCACCACTCCGTGATCACGGAACGGGAGGGCGCGAAACAGGAGCTGAAAAACCGTAAACACCCTTTGCTGCTTTGATTCATGTGCAGATTTGTCTAATGGTTTGGAACGGTCCCTAGTGGTTACAACCTTTATATCAGATCAAAAACTGCGGTTCATCCACCGATGTCCGTAAGGTATGGTTAAATCGTTCGGGGAAGGGGGCCGGAGGGGGGGGGGGAGGGGGAGATCAGGTTCAGCAGTGTCAATCGTTGTCAAGAACGTTGTACTGAATGGCAACTGAAATGATTTGTAACCTACATAACGGTAACAAAACAGAATAAATTAACAAAATAATTACAGTAACAATTGATAATTTTTTGTTTGGATGAGCTTAAGGCAACGGATGAATGGGCAGCATAAGAAATAATCAACGGAGTGCTTATAGCATATTAAATAATTTTCAAAAGCTTCGAATGTGTCTGAAACAAGATATTTTATGAGTCCGTGTTACCAGCTTGGGTTTACGGCTGTATAACTTTATTGTTTAACAATCCATAAACTACTGATTCTTTAACGAGCAATGAAGAGAAAAATGTTGGGGGGGGGGGGGGGGAGAGACAGAAATGCGTATAAATCGATGAGGGAAACAGACTGGAGGAGATTACCACATTACGACGATAATAAAAATGGAGACGGAGAGGTGATATACACGGGCGAATAGATGGTAAATGGACCAAGGATGGTAGTCGATGGATATGGAGAGAGAAAATACAGAGAACGTAATCTAATGGACGGCGAATAAAAAGCACTAGAAAACCAGGAGCAATGTAGAATGTGTCGCTGAAGAGTGTAATCCGTGGAAGATCCAGAGTAGGCCTTCATCCAACAGCGGTCGAATGGCGTTTGATGGTATCTTTGGAAAGACCAATCATTGCAGTGCGTAAGTGAATAGGTACGAAGAAGATGCTGTGTTAAGAATATTTGTTCGCCATATGGATGTGGCCAATTGCGAGAAACGAAAAAAAAGCCGCTTAAATGGGAGCTGGCTGTCTCACGTAGGTGCTTGTCCACGCTAGACGCGCCGCATTACGTCAGAAGCGCCACGTGACATGCGTGCGGCATCGTCTCACTGTCTCGTCATATGTCCTTCGGCACAGATCCATCATCGACACACTGCACTACAGACAACACCTTAAATGAACGACCTTGCGCAGCCCAGCAGGAGTGGTGTAGGTTTGCGATCAGTGGCCGTCTTACTTCAGTAAGAGAACGCTGAACGAAAACTGCACTAACAAAATATCGGAAGTTGTTCTGGGACATTTTATGAGTACTTCGGTATCTTTGTATCTCTACTGCGCTGGTAATACCTGCGTTACACAGCTAATATCGTCGGGATGCGCTGTGTATCTTGTTTGGAAACACTTGTTCCATTCACTCTTGGTAGTCTTATTGACAACAGAAAGGCTCACTCCACTCATCGACCTCAAGACTACATTCAGTCTTTTTTTTCCGGCGGAGTTAGTTGTTCGTTAACAGTGATGCACAACAGTATGGATAAGTTAACTGATGGAGAGTTCACCGAAATGCCCCTCATGTATCGGTTCACATAATGCAACGACGCTTTGCCGAGATGATGTATTATCGACGACAACCCTGTTACTTCACTTCCGCATCTGTTTGATGGTTGTTGTATCGGTATGTTTTTGTATCATACTACAGTGTTTCCACTGTTGTCAAACTTAGGTAAGGTAAAGTTTCGCGTTCTGGCCGTAGACGGTCCAATCGGGCCTGGCCGACCACCTTGTCATTCTGCGCCGGTGACATCATTGGATGCGATATAAATGGGCACGTGGTCGGGTTTGTTGTTGGGTTTGTTGATCGGGGAACCACTACTAATAGGTGAAGCAGCTCCTTAGTTCGTTTCACGCGGCTGGGTGTACCCCGCACCAGTCCTTCCACCAAGGAAAAATCCCTGGCAGTACCGTGAATCTAACTGGTCTGTTGTGAGGGTAATTTCCCGCAGATAAAGATAACTGGGGTGACAAACTAAGTAATAATACCATCGTTACTAGCCGGCCGGTGTGGCCGTGCGGTTAAAGGCGCTTCAGTCTGGAACCGCGTGACCGCTGCGGTCGCAGGTTCGAATCCTGCCTCGGGCATGGATGTGTATGATGTCCTTAGGTTAGTTAGGTTTAATTAGTTCTAAGTTCTAGGCGACTGATGACCTCAGAAGTTAAGTCGCATAGTGCTCAGAGCCATTTGAACCATTTGAACCATCGTTACTCTGTATCGAGCCATTTCAGACCACGGATTCCTTATACCAAAATTCCCTGAACAACCTCCAGAGTTGATGTTATGACATGATATGTTCCTCATTTATTTACAAGTATTAGGTTCCCACCTTACTTGTAACTACTCGTCTACTTTTACCGCCTTCGTTCCAAAAATCCACACCCGACAGAGCTATAAATTCATTAGATAATTATACACACTTCTTCACAGTGTTTCGTTTGTAGCATCGAAATATCTCATTTCGCTGAGTCTTTTTAGCTCTAAGAAAACAGAAGAACTGTGAAGTAAGATACCATAATCATGTGCGGGAGATCAATACACTCGAAGTTTTTGTAGAAATTATTTACTTACTAGCAGAATCTTATTAATATCGACTCATACTCTGTATCAGCTGTATCAAAAGTCGCCTTATTATCTATGTACGCCATTGAGGTCTTATCCTTATTCGTTTTTAGATGATAGTTCGACACTGCTAAGAGTGGTCTTGTACGCTTTTTGGGAAAGGATTGTTGTTGATGTTGCGTTAATGAGTCTCAGTTCTTTCTCTTTTGCAGATTTCCAGTTTAAGGGAGAAATTGGCATGGTGTGCCTGAAGTAGACGAAGGAAAACTGCTTTACAATAGTTTTTAACAGTATTGCTGATATTAAGAGCTTAGAATCGTGATCCAAGGCACAATTCTCTGCCTAAATTTTTTAGTCGGCAACAGCTTTCTGAATCGTTAAAGCCGCTGATGAAGTCTGCAACAGCGGAAGACGAAACGTTAGGCAGGGAATTATGCCTTGTGCCGCGGTCTTATGCCCATTACGTCAGCAATATCGCATATATTGGACGTGAAGGGCTATATTGTACTGGTCTTTTAACAGTTCGAAATACCTCTATAGGTGAGGAGAAACAGCCTTGTATACTGAAGTGCTGGGAAGAGAAAGAGGAATAACTGATAGCGGAGTTACAAATAACTGCAATTTAAATAAGTATGTGGATCAATAACTCATTCTCATACGATGTTCATAAGAGCTATTTACTACTCGAGACTACCGGAGTGCTGATGAATAGTCTTTGACGCCTACACAATGGGGCGCGCCGGAGAGAACAATGCCGCGAGGTTCGCCCACACACGAGTCTCACAGGCGCACGCCGAGAGGCAGCCGGCTAGGCGTGACTGTGGAGGCTGCTCTGCTACACGGCGACCCACCCGCACGCGCTGTCCGCCGCGCTGAGAGACCACGGCCATTACTATTCGGGGAGCACGCGACGGCTTTCGACACGGTGACGCTTTCTGCTCGGGAGACGCGTCGGCGAGCGACAGGTAGGCCCTGCGCCCACCACTACGCCAGTACCGGCCCGCTGTCTCAAAAACATTCATCCCATTTCGCAAGACCTGCGTCTTTAACATGAATACAGGGACTTGGAACAAACTGTAACTTGGGCATCTGACCTAAACGTTGACGTTGTCGCCAGTTGTCAGTTACTGGTTAATGTGGTCCCCCTATTGCTCTTGTGACGCTGCTTTACGAACAGAGCATTTTTATTGGGTGAAAATCCTACATTCCAGGTTGTATGCACCAGGAGTCCTATGCATCGATGAAAGTACCAGAGAAAAGTGGATATTATTATGGAAATAAGTATGTGTATGGTGTAAAATAAATGATTTATGCGTATCTGGAGACACATCTCGTCGTTGTGTCAGCAGTCATAAACCGGTGACTGGCGGACACTATGAAAAGTAGCATTTGTGACGCTTAAGAGAAACACACAATTGGATTAAGAACTGGATAGCGACTGGAAAAAAGCGGAGGCTATTCTCGTTTTCAAGAAGGGCCGTAGGAGAGACGCGTACAATTGTAGACTTATATTGTTGCCATCAGTCTCTTATAGAATTATGGAACATGCCTTATGCTCAAGAATGACGACGTTTTTGGAGAACGAAAATCACCCCATAAAAATCAACAAAGATTGTGCAGACATGTTGCGAAACTCAGTTCTCCCGGTTCGTCCACGAGTTCCAGACCGCGGAGCTCAGGTTGATGCTGTGTTCCTTGACTGCAGGAAGGCATTTGACACCGCCCCGCACTACCGTTTAGTGAATCTAATGGAAAGCGTCGGATGCTCTTTGAGCCTGTACCCAGATGGCGCACTTGTCTGTAACAAAATAGCAACGCTAGACGACAGTATAGATTGCAGAATGATACACAGAGGATTGATTAGTGGTGGAGGCTCTGGCAGTTAACCCTGTATGTCAGTAAATGTAACATATTTCGCAGTCATAGGAAAAGAAATCCACTACTGTTCTACACTGTTTACTAAAGATTGCTGGAAACAGTATCTACCATAAAATATCTAGGAGTAACTTACCAGAACGACCCTTAGTAGAATGACCCCATAAAACAAATAGTAGAAAAGCAGGCGCTAGACTCAGATTCACAGCAAGAATCTTGCGGAAATATCACTCATCCACGAAAGAAGTGGCTTAGAAAGCGTATGTTCGACCGATTGTTGAGTACTGTTCATCAGTCTGGGACCCTTACCAGATAGGACTGGTAGAAGAGATAGAAGAAGATCCAATGTGGAGCGGCGCGTTTTTTCACGATGTCGTTTAGTCGGTGCGAGAGTGTTACAGTGATGCTCAATGAACTCCAGTGGCGGACGCTACAAGAGTAGCGTTTGCATCACGGAGAGCTTTGCGGGGAGAGTGGGGCTACACATTTTACTTCCTCCTGCGTACATCTCGCGAAATGACCACGACGAGGAAATTCAAGAAATTAGAACTAATATGGAGGCTTACTAACAATCATTCTTGCCATATGCCGTTCGCGAGTGGAACAGGGAAGGGGGGGATCAAGTCATGGTACCAGAAGTACCCTCCACCACACACCGTAAGGTGGCTTGCTGAGTGTAGGTGCAGAATGTTGTTGATGGAAAAAAAAGTAGAACGCGCGCCCCAAGGGTTCCATACAAACGTTTATGTATATAGACATTTCATCCCGGTAATCAAGAATCTGGACTTAATTATTTTTTCTGTTACCGTTATCGATACTGGCATGATCACAGTGCTGCAATGCCAAGACTTTCTATAAGTTTTAAGTTTAATCTTTTGTGTAATTTTGCATTCGCTATCGTAATTTTTCATGTACTTTATTAATTTTTGGATTACATTAACTTGCCGCGCTAACTGGCAATTACAGATCCGTTTACTTCGTCTGCTCTCGTCCCCCTTGGGATTACTGATTAGATATACTGGCAGTGGTAAGGAAAGCGTTTCTCAAGAAGTGAAATTCATTAACATTGGATATAGAATTAAGTGTTACAAAGTCCTTGCTGGAAGTATTTGTAAGGCGTGTAAGCATGTATGGAATTGAAACATGGACGATAAACAGTTTTCACAAGAAGAGAATACAAACTTTTGAACTGTGGTGCGACGGAAAAATGCTGAAGATTATATGAGTAGACCACGTTACTAATGAGGGGAGAAAAAAAATTTGTAGCACAACCTGACTATAAGAGATTGGTTGATAGATCACATTCTGAGACATCAAAGATCACCAGTTTAGTACTGGAGGGAAGTGTGTGTGTGTGTGTGTGTGTGTGTGTGTGTGTGTGTGTGTGTGTGTGTGTGTGGAGGGGGGTGGGGAAGGGGACTAAAAATTGTAGAGGGAGACTAAGAGATGGATACAATTAGGAGCTTCAAAAGAATGTAAGTTGCAGTAGTTATTCGAAGACGTAGTGTGCTCGGAATAGAACAGCATGGAGAGCTGCATCAAACCAGTCTTCGTACTGAAGGTAACGACGACTACGACAAGAAGACTGAAATGAACAGAAGGAAATTGTACAGTTGGCCATGGGGCTATCGTTTTTAAGCAATTGTTGACTTCTTCTATGGAACGCTTCAATAGATATTTAATGGAATATCGGGAAAACCTCATCCCAGTGTGTCCGATCAATCGATCGCTTCTTCTAATCAGGTTGGCCATAAATTTCCTTTCTCCTCTCATGAGTTTCGTGATATACCCATCTAATCTCTCAGCAATCTTCTGCAGCACATTTCAAAAGCCCTATTGTCTCCTTGTGTAAACTGTTTGTCAACCAGGTTTCGCTTCCGTACATGCTACATTCCACAAAAATACTTTCACAAAAGGCTTCCTATCACTTAAATCAATATTCGAGGTCAACAGATTTCTTTTATCGAGAAATGCTTTTCTGGCAATTTCCATTCCACATTTTATATTCTTTCTACTTCGGCCATCATCAGTTACTCTGTTCCCTCAATAACAAAACTTGAAAACTTATCTACTACTTTATGTTCCTCATTTTCTAATCTAATTACCTACTACGGGAGCTGAATTTGCAGTAACAGTAAACAAGGATCAAGGTCAGAGAGAGGAGGAAGAGGAGATTGACGGAGGGGGGAGGGGCGAAGAAATGGACAGAGGGAGGGGAGGAGGAGATGGCAGATTGGAGAGAGAGAGAGAGAGAGAGAGAGAGAGAGAGAGAGAGAGACCCCTCCAATTTGTATCTTTGACTGATCCCATTGAAACGAATATTGTAGTGAATAAGACCAAAGTAAAAGTTCCCACTGATAATGGCGCAAACGTGCTGATGCGTACCTGTGCATTAGAAATACTAGTTGTCTGTGTAATAGGCAGACCTGAATTCCCATAACTGTAGTATTGTTTACTTTCAAAAGTTACACAAAAAGGAGTACTGCTTTACGCTCAAGATGAGTCAAGTATCACTACCGTGCCGGACTGAATTTGTTTGTGTGGCTGCAGCAGAGTGGGATAGCATTAGCAGGTAGCTAGCGCGCTGCACCGCGTTGTCCTTGGTGAGGTCCACAAATATCCCGGAGCGGCGCTGCGGATGGAGCGCGTTTGATCTCCGGATGGGTGGGCGCGCTCTTCAGAATGCGTGCGTGGCATTCACGTGTGGCCGGCCATCCGATATGCGACGGCGCTGCGTGCGCCTCGGCGGACACGGCCCGCCCCGCCCTGCTCTGGCTGCGTGCGAAGGTCGCTCCCACAAAAATATCGCGCAGCCGAGACGTTACCAGGGGAAATCAGTTCGATCGCTAGTCACACAAAAAGGAGTCCTATACACGACAAACGTGAAACGTTTCATTTCGAAAAACTATTGCAGAAATAATTTTAAAGAAATAATATTTATCTTGTTACGCGCTGGCCATTATAGACCGTTTATATTCAAGAATTTATTATGCAATAGCAACTCGTTTTACATTTGAAGACACTTCGGGCTGTAAACGTCGTCATCTCCTACAAACGCACGCGGTCAACGGTTTCATATCGCCGCTGGTACGGTGGGCCTTCCACTGTGGTCGAGCGGTTCTAGGCGCGTCAGTCCGGAACCGCGCGACTGGTACGGTCGCAGATTCGAATCCTGCCTCGGGCATGGATGTGTGTGATGTCCTTAGGTTAGTTAGGTTTAAGTAGTTCTAAGTTCTAGGGGACTGATGACCTCAGATGTTAAGTCCCATAGTGCTCAGAGCCATTTTTTGGTACGGTGGTAAACGGTGCTTTTTAGGTGAACTGTGTGCCGAACCGTCGCCCAGGTCGCACTACAAATAAAGTGCGCGGCCGTACACAATGTCCAGAGGGTGAGAAAGATATCGCGAACACAGGTCAGTTCATCTTTTTTTCTCAGGTGTTAATATCGCCAGTTACACAGAACTTCTGTGAAGTTCCAACGGTAGGAGCGAGGTACTGGCGGAAGTAAGCGGGCGGGCAGTGAATGGTGCCTGAATACCTCAGCCGGTAGAGGAATAGTCTGCGAAAGGGGAAGATCTTAGGATACTAGTCAGTCCATCACAGAGTTTTAATCTAACACGAAGTTTCAAATCAGCACACACAACGCTGCAGAGCGAACAATCATTCTGAAAACTCTTCTTTAAAGCCACTTTTGCGTCGCTAGACAGTTGTGCACGCTACGCTGCTTCCACACACCACCTACAACTTCACTGCATTCCATCGGTGGACATCTTGGTCGTAAATAACGTTCCACTTGCACGTATTCTGGAAGTGCTTCATTTAAATTCTTCCGTTACGCTAAAAGCACTGCTGTACACTAATGGGCAAGGAAGACTGGGCAAACAATTATTGGTGGTATTAGACCCGTATATTTCGCAGTAGCTACACGAGGTTCCACTTGTGATCAAAACAAAGTAGTACTGCTTCTAATTCAGTCGCTACGCGATCAAGGTACATATATGAAAGTTTCTGCTATTGTCGACCTGACAATTCAATATGTGTGCTTAATTGTTGTTACTGTAATCAGTCACTTTCTTTTCGCCAGATATTATAGCTGTGTTGTAGTGGTTGAGATGTAACTACTGCTTCAAAAATTACTCGAAGTGAGATAAACCTGCTGCAAATAAGTCTCGTCGAAATTATTCATTTCAGATGTGAAGTGTAAAAAAGATAATTGACTTGTTATTCAATGCCCTGCTGAGCTTGACAAGAACAGGATCGGGAAATTACCATCAGCGTGCAATGTGACTTGAAATAAAAGGTTCACCTTTATACGTTTTGTAAGACATTTTATTTCTTAGGTGGTCCGTCGTAAATAATAGCTCAAGAGTGAATCACGAACGTACCAACTCACGTCCTTATCTACACTTTCAAACAATTACCATTGTTGATTTTACAGTTTTCAGTAATTAAAATTGAAAAAGTATTTCATAAAGTCAATTTGACATACGTACAGAAACAGTATAAAGAGTACTGTTTGTATCACGCACAAATTACCCTGAAAAAAATGATAACATTTGAATTTACATCAGATATGTGGAATAAACATTGACGTCGGCATTTTCATTAATGCCACAGTAACAAAATTAAATATGATGTTCCTGCCATGTTTCAGTCTTACGTTTTAATAGCGTTTTCAGTTAGCATTTAGGGTAATTATGTGTTCACACAGGAATTATCTTTTCAAGTTTTGTTTACATGTGTTGGGTTTCGTTATTTCGTTAAAATCGCATAACTATTTCGAACATCAGTAAACTTAGACACGTACGTTGCTTATAAAAATGGATAATAGCAGTAATTATATTATTCTGAATAATGCTTTATGTATTTTGGTCGGTAAACAATAATAAGCGGTATGGAATAACACGTTCTCCTTATATCTTAATTAAAACAGAAAACGACTAATTAAATATACAAAATAGATCGATTACATTCATATAACAGTATTGGAATCTGGGTGGTGGCCAATCCTCAATGAACAATAGTTAGTGGTAACAATTTGTTTAATTCGGTTTCTATCGTGGGCTGTTACGTTTCACAGTCTTCATTCCGTAGAGTAGTTTGATGCATCTGTCCACGCTAGTGTATCCTGGCAAGTCTCATCATCTCTGCATAACTACGCAACCTATGTCCATTTGAACCTGCTTACTGTAGTCATGGCGAGGTCTCCCTCTACAGGTCTTACTCCCCCCTCCCACATACACACAGTTCCTCCATTTCCAGAGTGACGATTCCTTGATGATACATGATGTGTCCTATTAACACCGATTCTGGTAACCAGACCCTTAGTCAGTTTGTGCCATAAGTTTCTCCTCTCCCCAGTCCTCATGATTCATTTGATCTAACCATCTAATCTTCAGCGCTATTGTATTTGAGTCATCAGGTTTCTGACTGGTGATGCGCCTCTACCCCCCCCCCCCCCCCCAACCCTAAGAATTCCGTTGTTGTGACTACTGCATGTCCACTTAAAACCTACGTCCTCAGTTATTTACTGAATGTATTCCAATATGTCTTCCCCTACAGTTTTTACCCTCTAAAACTACCTCTAGTACCATGGATGTCTCTGACCGAGCGAGGTAGGTCAGTGTTTAGCACACTGGACTCGCATTAGGGCCGACGACGGTTCAAACCCGCGTCCGACCATCCTGATTTAGGTTTTCAGTGATTTCACTAAATCGCTTCAGGTAATGGTTCCTGTGAAAGGGCACGGCCGACTTCCTTCCCCATCCTTCCCTAATCCGATGGGACCGATGTTCTCTGTCCCGAATCAATCAACCAACCATGGAGGTAATTCCATGACGTCTTACCAGCTGTCTTTTCATTCTTTCCTTTGTTCCTGTCGGTGTTTCCCACATGTTCCTCTCCCCGCCGATTATGCGGAGAATCTCCTCTTTTCTCGTCATTCCACCAAATTTTCAACATCCTTCTATTGCACCACTTCTCAAACGCATTTTTTTTTTTTTTTTTTTTTTTTGTCCATATGCCACTACCATACAACACTATGCTCCACACGTGCATTTTCAGATATTCCGTCTTCAGATTAAGGCCGACGTTTGATACTAGCGGACTACATTTATCCAGAAATGCCTTCTTTGCCTGTGGTAGTCTACTTTTTATGTCCTCGTTGCCCCGGCCGTTATGTTACTTTGTTTCCAAGATAGCAGAATTTATTAATTACGTCTACTTCATCACCAATTTTGATGAGTTTCTCTCTTTTCCCTTCCGATTTGCTCTCAGTCCATTTTTTGCACTCGCAGGACTGTTAATTCCATTCATGTCCTGTAATTCTTCTTCTCTTACAATGATGATAGCAATGTCATCAGCAGATCTCGTCTCAGATATCGTGTGCCTTGAATTTTAATTCCATTCTTGAATCTTTATTTCATTTTCTTCATTGCTTCTTCGATGTATATAGTGGTTAGCACACTACTCGCATTCGGGAGGACGATGGTTCAATCCCACGTCCGGCCATTCTGATTTAGGTTTTCAATGATTTCCCTAAATCGCCTCAGGCAAATACCTGGATGGTTCCTTTGAAAGGGCACGGCCGACTTCCTTCCCCCATCAATCGCTATCTGATGAGAGTGATGACCTCGCAGTTTGGTCTCCTCCTCCAAATCAACCCAACCCAACTCTTCGATATATAGGCTGAACAGAAGGGGCAAGAGACTGAATCCTTACCCCCATTTTAATCCAAGCACTTTATCTGGGTCCTCCAGTCTTAGCCGTCCCTTGGTTCTTGCACATATCGTAGGTTATTCGTCTTTCCGTATAACTTACTACAAATATTATTTGTCAGAATTCCGAACATCTTGCACCATTTTGCATTGTCGAACGGTTTTTCCAGGTCGACAAATCATACGAACGAAGCTTGATTTTTCTAACGTCTTGCTTCCATTATTAATCGCCTTTCCCAAAACCAAAGTGATCGTCAGTTAACAGGTCCTCCAGTCTTTTGTGGCACCAGATTTCAAACGTTTCTATTCTCTTCTTTTCTGAATTGCCTATCGTTAAGTTTGATTTCAGTACAAGGCTACACTTCAGACAAATACCTTCAGAAAGACTTTTTAACATTTAAATTTATGTTGGCTGCACACAAATTCGACATGTGTCGTTTTTAATTAATATCTTCAAGATCCTCAGAGTCGCTAAGCGTGTCGTTTGTCAGAAGTTAAATAAATATTAGCAACCGTTCTTCAGCTTTCCTTATTATGTTAAGTAAGAGTAAATTTTTCTTGCAACTGAATGGTTATTTAGTTTGCACCCAGATATATTTCACCTATTCGTATTTGACATAATCACTGGGCACATGAAAACAATTGAAAACATAACAACCACTGATGATGCCTAATACAAATAAGTGGAATTTTCTTTGTGGAAAACATAATAAGCGTTGAGTTGCAAAAGACGGGCAATGTTTATTTTTACGTACATGATAAACATATTATTACTATTAATTTCTTGGAGGTAAGCTTCATCTGTTCAGTTAAACTTCCAAGAAGATAACAGGAATAATAATATACACTGAGGAGGAGGTGGTGGTTAGTGTTTAACATCCCGTCGACAACAAGGTTATTAAAGACGGTGCGTGGCCGCGCGGGATTAGCCAAACGGTCTCTGACGCAGCAGTCATGCACTGTGCGGCTGATCTCGGCGGAGGTTCGAGTCCTCCCTCTGGCATGGGTGTATGTGTGTGCCCTAAGGATAATTTAGGTTAGGTAGTGTGTAAGCTTAGGGACTGATGACCTTAGCAGTTAAGTCCCATAAGATTTCACACACATTTTTGAAAGACTGTGCGCAAGCTGGGTTAGGAAAGGATGGGGAAAGAAATTTTCAGTGCCCTTTCGAAGGAACCATCCCGGCTCTTGCCTGAAGCGATTTAGGGAAATGACGGAAAAACTAAATCAAGATGTCCGGACATGGGTTTGAACCGTCGTCTACGCGAATGCGAGTCCATTGTGCTAACCACTGCGCCACATCGCGCGGTAATGCACACTGAGATGAGAAAAATCGTGCGATAGCGAAATGCATATATACAGATGGCGGCAGAATCGCGTACACAAGATATAAAAAGGCAGTGCATTGGCGTAGCTGTCACTTGTACTCAGGCGATTCATATGAGTTGTTGTCCGACGTGATTATGGTCGCACGGCGGGAATTACCAGACTTTGAACACGGAATGGCAGTTGGGGCTAGACGCGTGGCACATTCCATTTTCGAAATCATTAGGGATTCAATGTTACAAGAGCCACATTGTCACGAGTGCGCCGAGAATACCAAATTTCAGACATTACCTCTCGCCAAGGTTAACGCAGTTGCCAACGGCTTTCGCTTAACGACCGACAGCAGCGGCTTTTGCGTAGAGTTGTCAGTGCTAACAGAGAAGCAGCACTGCGTGAAATAACCACAGAAATCAGTGCGTGACGTACGACTAACGTATTCGTAATAACACTTCGGCGAAAACTGGTAGCAGACGACCGACGCGAGCGGCTTTGCTAACAGCACGACATCTCCTGCAGTGCCTTTCCTCTGGCTTGGTCAGATGCGTCCCGATTTCAGTTGGTACGATTTCTGTTGGTAAGAGCTGACGGTGGCGTTAGTGTAGGGCAGACCCCACGTGGCCATGTACCCAAGTTGCCGACAAGGCGCTGTGCAAGCCGGTGGTGGTTCCGTAATGGTGTGGGTTGGTTTTGCTTGTAATGAACTGGATCCTCTGGGCCAACTGAACGGATCATTGACTGGAAATGGTTAGGTTAGACTACTTGGAGACCATTTGTAGTCATCACGAACTTCACGTTGCCAAACAACGTCAGAACTTTTATGGATTACACTCGGCCATCTCCCCGGTTTGAAGAACATTTTGAGCAGTTAAAGTCCCCCAGATGGCCCGACATAAATCACTTAGAACAGTTGTGACACATAATAGACAGGTCCATTCGTGTACAAATTCCTGCACCGGCAACACTTTGGCAACTATAGACTGCTATAGAGGCAGCATGGTTCAATATTTCTACGCGGACTTCCAACGACACGTTGAGATCATGCCACGTCGTACTGCTACACTACGCCGGGCAAAAGGTGGTCCGATACGATATTAGAAGGTATCGCATGACGTTCATCACCTCAGTGCAGAAGCATGTAAGGAACGACCGAGAACATGAAAAATGACAGTGATAAACATAGTTAAAGATAGTAGTGTAACTTTCTAGCAGAGCTTACAGTTTTATGGTACCATATTTCCCTTCTGTGTCCAAATTAGATTCACTAAAAGCAAGTCGTGATTATTGTTACTTACTGTACTGTGTGGGGGTGCAAAGAAGTGTACGAGTGAAGTGATGTAGCTGACGATACTGGACTCTTATTAGAGAGAAGCAGCGTTCCAATTCCAGCATGACAAGGGACGTCTCGATGTTCCCGATATGAGTAGATACCGATGCTTTCGTCTTGTTTTCCAAACAAGACCTTTTGCGTTCAAGAAAAGCTCAGGTATGCGACCAGTCAATACCTTGCGCTACTATCGTTCTAGTTACTTTTGTGGGGGTATTATCGAGGTATTCATAAAATTTTAGTTATTGGTATCGGTACTAAATGTATTCGATCTGGTGTTGGTGAGTTCCTATGCATCATCATGATGTGTTCAGGCTTCCGTAGGTCCCATAAATTGGTTCAGGCAGACGCTGGGACGCTTCATTAGAAAATGACACAGCTGATTTTTCTATCCTGACAGAGGGGCAGGCTCTTAACGACATCGCCATTGCAGGACGTTAAACCTTACTTTTCATTCTTGCTTTCAAAGGCGATAAGCGACATGTTAACCAATAATCATGAAATTGCTTGCAAAACATGTCGGTGATGGACTGAAGGAAGAATGAGAAGCGTCATGTGGGGCGTAGAAACAGGTAGTCGTTGTGTCACTCTGAAAAACTTATCGATCTGAAAACGCAACGTCGACATGATTGAAAAATTAATGAGTAACAGTTACGGAATGGACGCGTTACTTGTTAGGCGTGACGTGCAAAACTCTAATAAGATAGTCGGGGAAGTTCAACAGACCCAGATCAAATCCACGCACAGACCGTTGGTATGGTACACTTACCAGGCGGAATGTCCTAGTACAAGCAGACGTCTTCCTCAATCATCGAGTCACAGCGTGAGCAAGTTTATTTTCGCTACCGCCCGACATCCATAGCGTACAATTAAAACACGAATACTCCTGAACATTCTACTGCCTTAGGTTATAGTGTCTTGCTTCCTGCATCGTCGACAGAGTGTTGAAGCATAGCTGGAATTCAAATGTATAATTTGTAACTGGCTGGTTCAGATCGTTCTCACATCGATGGATGCCTAGTACTTCATGTACGTATATAACCTGCAAGCCACCACACACTGCATGGCGGGGAGGAAGGTGTCATGTACAGTGAGGTAAAGCACTGCCGTTGATCATTGATTGTACAGAAGTCACGACATGGCTAATGAGAAACTTAGACGCTAAGAGAGCGAATCAAAAGTTTTCGATCGCGGGGTCTTATTTTTGTCTGAGTTATTAATGCCCGTAAATATTTTCTTCGTGGAAGGATGAGCTTCAAAACTAATAAAACGATTTTTACAAATTCACTACACCGTCTCTAAAAGACGCAGCATGAAGCAATTTTCAATAAAAGATTCTATACTAAGAGAAAAGCCTTAAAAATTGTCTTGCTGACCAATAATAAATGAAATGGGTAAAAACCGACCAGACCTAGAAATCTCTGGATGTATGTGTACAGTAGATAACTCGCTTACTTAGATGCACTTCCTCAGTGTTTGGGGATTCTGTGATAATAAACATATTAAGTGTCGGACTTGCAGTAGTAAAATAAAACTAGTTAGAATTTTTTCTTCACATGGTTGTGATAGAATGAGCACTGATACAGAAAAATTGATCCGATGTGTGGAGATTATTTTAAAAGGAAATTCCCTGGAAGCGGCGGCCGTCTAACTGAGAAACAATGTTGAATTTCGGCTAGGGCCGGCATCTGTAAACGTGAATCGATATAGCCATACGAACTGGACTACCATAAACTTGTTTCAGACATCTCTCACAGTGACATCTCTCACAGTGACATCTCTCACAGTGACATCTCTCACAGTGACATCTTGGGTTGTCGGGTGTTCTGCCGGATATCAGCGTCGTACTTGCACGATATTTCGGTCACGTAGCTCGAGACCTTCATCAGGTGCGACCTGAGACTGCTCCTCGAGTGGACCTGGTCCAGTATTTATGCCTATGGCCTTCCCCCTCCACCAACGGCTGCAGGCGCTTCCTCTGCGGTCCGCGCCCATTCCCTGTGACCTGCTGGAGCGTTGCTGCTCCGTTTTCCGTCCGCTGCGGTTCTAGGTGTTCCCTCTGCGGTCCGCGCCCACCAAACCCGCTCCTGGGGGTTTCATCTACGGTCTGGAGTACCAGGCGTTCCCCCTGCGGTCCGCGCCCGCTCACCACGACCTGTTGGAGCGTTGCCGCTCCGTTTTTCGTCTGCTGCGGCTCTGGATGTTCCCTCTGCGGTCCGCGCCCACCAGTCCCACTTCTGGGTGTTCCATCTTCGGTCTGGTGCTCCTGGCAGTCCGTCAGCGGCTCGTTTACCATCTCCATGTCTCTGGTTCTTCTGTTTGTGTAGTGTTGCAGCTGGCCCCGTTGCTCCTTTAACAATTCCAGAGCCGGATCCCAGGCTCTGCTTAGCTGGTACCCTGTGTCACGATTCATAAGATCGTCAGCCATTTTAATCTCAATCGATTCTCTTATAACACTGTCCCAAAATCTGGGTGTTTGTGCTAGAATCTTGGTATCCTCATACTTCATGGCATGATCTAGTTCTAGACAGTGTTCAGCAATGGCTGACTTAGTCACCTGTCTTAATCTAGTGTGCCTCTGATGTTCTTTGCACCCGATCTCCACAGTTCTTGTCGTCTGGCCAATGTAGGACATGCCACATTGACAAGGTATATTGTAAATCCCTGGTTCAATTGGCCACAGTGTGTACCGAAAACCTACACACACTGATTTATATCTGCAGAAGATATCTACAGAAGAACAAGAGACATGGAGATGGTAAACGAGCCCCTGACGGACTGCCAGGAGCACCAGACCGAAGATGGAACACCCAGAAGTGGGACTGGTGGACGCGGACCGCAGAGGGAACATCCAGAGCCGCAGCAGACGAAAAACGGAGCGGCAACGCTCCAACAGGTCGTGGTGAGCGGGCGCGGACCGCAGGGGGAACGCCTGGTACCCCAGACCGTAGATGAAACCCCCAGGAGCGGGTTTGGTGGGCGCGGACCGCAGAGGGAACACCTAGAACCGCAGCGGACGGAAAACGGAGCAGCAGGTCACAGGGAATGGGCGCGGACCGCAGAGGAAGCGCCTGCAGCCGTTGGTGGAGGGGGAAGGCCATAGGCATAAATACTGGACCAGGTCCACTCGAGGAGCGCTGCATAAAGACGACCAGGCCACACAAACGGCCTGGCCGAAGAAGTTGACCATCGGTCGAGCCATACAGGTCTCGTCAGAAGGCACGGGAGCACTGGGAGCACGTCAGGACCAAAGCGTCCAAACCAAGGAGTTCGTCAACCACTGGAAAACCCTAGTGGACAGCGAAATCCTGGACGACACCATCCCAAACTTGGCCGACCGAGATGAACATCAAATGAGCTTCCTGCAAAGCAGGGAGCTCATAAGAAGAAAGGAGGAAGCCCTAGAAGAGCAGTTCCGAAGACAGAGAGACGAGCAAGAGGCGGAGCGTGACAGAAGACGCGAAGCCCGCCGTGATCGCCAGTGGCAACGCTGGCAACACGGAAAATAAAGAGAAGGCAAGACACAAGCAGTTCTGGCCGGGTTTTGCAGGTTTTCCTTGGCCGCTAAGGTAAATACCGGAACTGTCCCCTATAAACTCCTGCAAATAAATTCCCAATTGGGAGAAATGCCCCCCCCCCCTTCCTTGCACCCCAGCAAAAAAGAATAAACAGAGCCAAAGCAGAATAACCAAACCAAATGGCTGAAAAGAGCATCGCGCGCTCTCAAGCAGCCCGCCCTTCTCCATCTGAGAAGGGAATGAAAAGTGCAAAAAAAAAAAAAAAAACACTCGAGGAGCAGTCTCAGGTCGCACCTGATGAAGGTCTCGAGCTACGTGACCGAAATATCGTGCAAGTACGACGCTGATATCCGGCAGAACACCCGACAACCCAAGATGTCATTAGCTCGCCGGGAAAGCCTGAAGAGTTACATCTCTCACAGTAATCGATTGCGAGGCCATGCTGCTTGTATAGAATATTAGCACGTGCAGTCACTTTAAAGTTACGCTGTAACTTCGCTCTGCGGCTTAAAATGGAATAGTTACGTTCGTATTATCTAATTGTACCGTAAGTCGGTAGCAGAATATTGTTCAATATTATTCTGTGACCTGTCAAGGTTTCTAACTTACGCTGGAAAGGCTTCGTCTACTTGGAACCCAAACAAATACGATCCTAAGGCGATTACACCTCTGTTCGTGCGAAAGTATAGTCGAGACCAATCGCTTCCTGATAGCGTTGAGTTACACAGGTCGTCGGTTTTATCTTGTTACGAATATATCTTGACAATTTAAAATTAGAGCTTCGAACTTAGATCTTCTTAACCAATTTGGCCGTCCTACAACGTCTCTAGGATCAAACCAAAATTAAAACTAAGTTACTCGTTCCTCCTTTTTTCGGAAGAATCAACTATAATTTCTTACATCGGGGATTAACACCTTCTGAGGAACAGATGGTTGGGTGTGCCCTGCCATAGGGCTATATACAGACTGAATTTAACTCTGGAACGTCATTCCTTTGATTTCATCCCATTTAATCGATCATTTCACTTCAGAAAAATTTTATACTTTTTTTGTTGTTAAGACAGTTCGTTCAAAGTAACTCTTATCCCTTGAGTTACTAATGTTACATCCCACTTCTTCTCGAACTTAATAGGCTGTATAGGATGTTACCTTAACTTTTTATACACAATGTTAGGCTTCTCAGTTCCTCGTTGTACGTTCTAATGGCCTATTTTCCGTTGGCCTAAATCGCTTGCATCTTTCGATAGTACAGTGGCGGTCAATTATAACTGTTGTAAGTGATTGATTTTACAGCTTTGTAGAACTTCTTTTATGGTTTCTTTAAGTCTGTTTAAATTTCTGCATGTCTTTTCCTTTCTTTTATCGCATCCGCTGATACGCTACTTTAAATATATTATTCATGCTATGTGTAACAAACTTTTATTTTTTTCTGTAACACGTACTTTACTTCCGTGCAGTGCAGTTCAAATTTCCTTGGTTTTAGTAACATCTCATTCTACTTCTTGTTCTTACTTTTTTTGTTGGTGTGTTAACTTTTTAGGAAAGCCCAAGCGTGTCGTAGGTAGTGGAGTGACTTCGACCACTCTGTTTAAAGCCTACATTTCATTTTCCTCAGAAATACTACGATTATGGTATGTAGCCATAAACTGAAGTTCGAGCCGCAGAATTCTGCACCGTTAGCAACTGCTACCTGGCTGTCAGTAAATAAAACTGTCTTTTGCTTGGTGGTACATAAGTTCTGAGAGTTCACAGTATATGTTGGCGAAGGCGTCATACATGGTGATGTGGCCATACTGCAGGAAGCTGTGTGCCTAAATATGTTTCTCTTTTCTAAATTTTTAGTTTGCAGCAATGGTTATTTGTGAACTTCTACACATGATTTTTTATTACATTCATACCGTGTAAAAGTAATCCCCTCTTAAGAAGTTTCAGAACAAAATGTGCAGAGCATTTGATGCATTGGTAAAATATGAGAACATAAAACTGAACGTTGAACTGGGATCCGACTCCATATTGCTGTTTGACGCCAGCGGTGGACTGACATTCACACCATCCGAGCACGCCTCAAGGATCGAATCAAACTTCAGTATGTCACAGACTATATCCTTTCCTTTCAAACTTTCTTCCATGGTACTAGCGGCAGGCTGCTTTTGAGAAAGAAATCTTTTACTCTATATGCGGTATTGATGAGGATGAGCCCGAGACAAGTTGGAGATCTGAGCCTTCACGTGGTGTTTGCGGATAGCACAACTTGTAGTGCGCTGCCCAGGAAGGTAATATTCCGGGTTCGAATCCTCGTCCAGCATATACTTTTAACTAGTTACGTATAGCTAATGTCTGCTACAGGATGTTCCATAGTTCTTTTACTTACTATTAATTTTATGAAATATATCCCCCAATAATCCCCATAGTCTTGCATTTTAAGAATGTTTGCAGTTTTTTAGCTAAGGCTAAAAATATTAAATGTACAGGTGAATTATTTTTATCTGCGAAATCCATTATGATCACTTGCTATTATGTTTGTCACTTGAAGGTTACAGTTCTTAGTAGCTTACGTGGTACGTGGAGCAGTGACTATTCTCCACTCTTCGAGCACTTTCCCTTTTTCGCAACACGTCTGAAACTAATTATAGAATCATATTTTCTTTACAAGTGATGCGTCTTTACTTCTGATTTAGTCCATCGCTTGTTGTGATATTTTACTTGTTTTTTATTTTTTTATTTTCTCTATTGTCTTCTGTTCTTACTCCAAGACCTTTACTAAATCAATATATTACCCTTCTGTTTCCTTTCGTTTCTCTTTCGATTTGCATTACATGTAGTTGTTGCTTCATGTTTTCGTTAATTTTGTCTAGTTACCGATGCGTTTACATTCGTCGGAAAAAAGAGGAAAACGGTCTTTAGGCTAGTGTATGTAATTTGTAAGGAACAATTGCCATTGTACAGTAGAACTAGAGTCTGTTACAGCGACACTGGAGAACAAGTAAATCCTTTGGTTCTTTTCGTAGTCAGCCCTTACAAGTTTAAATTTTTAGAAATATTTTTTTCCTGGACAGTGAAGAATTTAGTTTCCTTGCCGACTCCGATGGATAATGCCATAAATCTCCTGTCTTGTTTACAGGCGCGCCCGTTGTAGACAGCTAATTCCACCATTGTGGTGCACCAAATCACACAGCGAACAAAGGCGAATGTCACACGGTCGTAATTACAAGGAGAGCGTTGCAGGTACACCGTGGATCCGCTAGCCAAAGCCCTCTCTGTGGAGTCCGGAAATTATTCTCTGAGCCGCGCCGCGCAGAATATCGGCGGAAGGCTTTACTTTCGTACCCTGTTTCACCAGCCTCGTGGTACTAGATAAAGCTATAGAGCGTAGGGCAATCTGTCTTCGAACTGGGCCTTTGGAAACGAACAGCACCCTCATATACGTTACGGGATATATATCACTCTGCAAGCAGTTTAGTGTTACATCTTCCGTCGTACTCAACGCACACATTTTATTTTCTTATCTCTGAAATTGTGTTCTATTCCTGACATGAGTTTTGACACTAATATAGTTGACAAATTACAGAACAATGCGTACACAGGAACTAAACTGAAGCTGATCATTTTAAAGCCGCATCCAGTTCCGGCGCAGGATTTGAATTTACGAGGCGGGAACCCCACGGAGGCTGGTAGCGCAGAAATTGTGTTCATATGTGGCGTTCATAAGATTCACTGAGAGGAGAAAATGTGCTGTCAAAGAAAAACAGTTCATAAATTCGACGGGCGTTGTTTCAAGTACGTTTTTGGGACACTGTAGAAAATAAACGGTGTAGACTAAGTATTTGTCAGTCCTGTTTTATGAAAATGAGTACAAACACAGCGATTTTAGTAATATTCGAAATTACATATTCCTTGGTTGTTTTATATGATGTAAGATATCCTTTGAGAAGGTACACAAAATTCCATTCTCCTTCGGAGATGGAATGGTAATAGTAGCCAAAGATGAATTATTGATAAACTTGGCATTATACCATTGTCAGATGGGCATTTGTTACACGAGATAATGTAATGAAAGAGTAACGGAAGAAAAAAAAAATTATTTGCCCTTACGGAGATGAAAACACACACACACACACACACACACACACACACACACACACACACACTAAGCAGTTAAGCAGAAAAACTTGCTCAAGCCATACGGAAAGTAACTATCTACGACTGTTTAAATCTGCGTTACAGGATTAACGTAAGTCTACATACACCATATGTCTTAGGTGATGCTCTCAGTAGCATAAAATTACGGAGATACCCTTTCCTCTTACCGCTTTCTTTTCGTCACTTATTGCGGTATTTACTAAACTCCATGGGTTAAAATCTACATTTGCCTTGCCTTTGCTTTAACTGAGAAAAGGACATTAGATTGTATGTCGCTCACGCGTCAGAAATAGAAGCTTGCCAACCACACAGTCTTGAAACACCGCCTACCTTATTATTCGCCACTGATACCTTACGACCTCGGTGCTTCACTAACCTCTTAGATACTGTGGGCCTCTATACTTGCCCTGATACGCAGCTCCCCATGTGCTGTGGACGTGTAGAAGCGCTCCGCTTGTGTTTTATTACACTGCCACCGACGTCTGTATGAGTCCAGAGCTGCCGACCTCTTACTTTGCGGACGAATTATTTCTGTATCTCGATGAATAAAAAATTTCAAGTATTTATCAGTCAACATACGTACCTCATTGCGTGCTATAATTTACAAGAAACGTCGTTTCGAAATGTTCAATTGCTTATGAAATACCGTATGACTGTTATGAACACTATTCGCGATGCGCAAGGATGTGAATGGGCGCGTCGCACGTCATCATTCATCAGATATAAAACCCAGTTACTCGAGAACGAGATGACACAGCATTCTGCCCCGTTTTAAGTAAAATTTCGAGCTAAAAGTTTACACAGTGCGTCTTTAACTCTTTAAAATTTCGCGCAATGCTTTACGTAAGTTAATATAACAGGGTAAGAATGATCTATAGCAAAAATAAATTTACTTCTTCATCTAGTGAAGATACCAGTTTTTAAAATGTGGAAAAATCTTATTTTTTCGTGTGATAGTTTCGAAAAAACGCCGTCTCTTACCACAAGCACCAGCATTTGACGAGAGTACAGCCATAACAAAAGATACTTGAGCACGGAATGCAGAGAGCACATCTGTAGCATCGAAAGGGCTAGGCATGGTTCTATTGGAGGAGGTACACCCCCCCCCCCCCCCCTTTCTTCCTACGAGCTCAGCTGACTTACCCAACCATGTAAAGTGAGACTTACAGCTTAACATGGACTCCAAATCACTGTGATACTCACATTTTTCACATTAAGAGAAGTTGTTAGAGATGAAACAAGCTGTGACGGATAAAAATGCTAAAACTGACTAGGTGTAGGGACGCGGGTGGAGACCAGTACTGTTGTCAGAATGACGGAGCGTGCGCAGAGGGCAGTGTAGCAGGTCAGTCGGCACACAATAGCGAAAAACGATTTATTACTTTAAAGTTTACAGTAGTGTTTTCTTCGCTGTGGCAGCGCCCAAGCATCGCTATCTTCGGAGGATATAGCCCCGTCGGCGTCCATTCAAGTACATGCGGTGTCGGGCGGGCGTCAGGTCTCGATGGCGGCCGGCGCAGCCCGTACAAGAGGCGCTGCTGCCCAGGACGGCGACTGGGTATTACCACAGCACTGTCCTGGACATCGGAGCGGTGTGCCCGGGTAATCTCTCAGAAACTCTGCACAGTGTGGAGATCGATAACAGCATAGTCGTTTGCCAGAGAACACTGGAGATGTCAAGTACTTACTGCTACTGCGGCGTTCGTCGTGAAAAAATGGGCTCCTCAGGGTCACTTCACAGTATTACAGCATTGCCAGGTAGTGATAAACTCAAATATTAGTAAAATTGTGATGGAGTACCTTCTAAGAGAAAATAATTGCCAGCTGCTACCAAAAAAGGAATAAAAACGTTACAAGAAATTTTGAAAAAAAATATTTTTTTACTTCATCGTGTTGAAAAAACGGAACTACTCACATATTTGGGCTAAAAAAAATTACGAACAGTCTGGAAGCTTATAGGTGCATGTGATATATATTTTACTGTGAAAACATAAAACTGTTGAGAGTTAAAAAATAAAAAACCTCCAGAGGTGTGGAAGTGTTCCTCCTGTGTGACGAAAAATGTCGTCGCTGATGAATTGGCGTTCTGTTGAGCAGCGAGATAGTCGTTAAAAACTGTAAAATTAATTGCGGTAACATATGAGACATTATGTCGTGTCACGTATGAACGCATTTTACTTGCGAGAGATTAGTTTGCGGTAGAGCGTGAGTATTGTGTGATGACACCAGGATTTTAGTTCTGACTGCTCGCCTTAATACTACCGAGAGTATACCCCACCTCCCAAAATTTATTTGCAGTTCTTATTCACCCCATTCCCCCCTAAATGGATACATTAATCGAATTGACGATATACGCTATACAAAAGTAACTAGGTATTTTCAGGCCAATACTTCCGCACAACTCGACCAAAATTACACATACTTGTGCATATGCTTTTGTCAAACCCAAGTTTCATCGAAGTACGTTACAAGATGTACAGGGTGGGAGCCCGTGAAGGAATACTTTAGACAATACGTTTAAAAAATTTATTTCAAAGGCCCAATGAAATCTTTACAAGTTTCCTCCCAGGGTAACTTACACTGTATCTACGTGAGACAAATCGCCTATCTTGCAAAACCGAGACAGTTCTGTCCAGTTAAAGCTGCTGACAAGAGACGCCCTGAGGCCTCTGCTGAAACTGCTAGCGAATTCACGCGATTGGTTTTAGCCAATAGCGTGCGTGGGATACAGATCACGTGTGTGGACGCTAGAGTGTTCTGCAGAGTGGAACACAGTTGCTTCTCTCTCTTGTAATCCAGACCTCGAGCAGAACAGACGTCTTTTCGGAAGACAGAGCCTCTGGCTCTGCTTTTCACGACCGGCCACCAACGTAAGTTAACGTGAACCGCTTCCCCTTCCGTTGTCCATTTCAATTAATTATCCGACCTCCTAAACTGGCCTAAACCTGGGTAACTTTCGATCCTAGGCGCGCCCCTTGTAAACCGTACATTGAAATATATCCTCTTTATTGTACCTAATTTCCTGTTTTGTCATTTAACGGCAGCCCTGGATGCCCACACTAAAATCCTGACCGCCCGAACTCATGCACACTGTCGTCACGAGGCATATGTAACAACCTTTTCCCCCCTTCCCTGCCCGTATATATTAACATTGGTGTCAGGTGTGGAGTCCCACTGACTATATACATTAACATTGCTGACCAGAAGTGGGATGGTAAACATTACCAAAGACTATTGCCCTCAGCACGCAATAATTCAACTGTACACACAAATTCGTTCTCGCTACTGCAGTGTGTCTGCATTGCATTAAAAATTTTCTTCCTTCATTACACTTCTTGAATTTAAAAAAATGTGTGCAAAGAAGACAAAGAGCGGAGGTTTCTAAGCCAGAATAATTAATATTTTTATTTTTTTCAGAGATTACTTTGTATTTTTTTATCTATCGCACAACTTCCTCTGTTGGAATGTATAAGTACATTCCTACCCGGTAACTGTTCGTCAAAATCGTCGAATTCTGTAGACTTCTGTATTCCTACCGATGTTACTGCGCTGTTAAAATGGAACACAGTCGATTCCGAAGCACCACAATGTTTTGTTCTCAGTTTATAAACTTGTCCAAAATTTATATTACTCCTGGTTTCTTCACTATTGACTAGATCAGTAAAAAACTTCATTACATTCAATACGTTACGAAAAATTTTTAGATGGTTTTCGAATGTGTTTTCGCCCTTGACGCACACAGTTCGGAGTAGCACTACACGTAGACCCTTGCATCTCCATTTCCCTCCCTATCAGACACACGTTACTGCGCCCTTCCACAGAGGAATGAAGCCACGGACAACAAAGCTACACTACGTGATCAAAAGTATCCGGATACCAGGCTCAAAATGACTTAAAAGTTCGTGGCGCCCTCCATCGGCAATTCTGGAATTCAATAAGGTGTTAACCTTGATGGCAGCTTCCACTGTCACAGGCATACGTTCAGTTAGATGCTGGAAGATTTCTTGGGGAATGGCAGCCCATTATTCACGGAGTGCTGCACTGAGGAGAGATATCGATGTCGGTCGGTGAGGCCTGGCACGAAGTCGGCGTTCCAAAACATCCAAAAGGTGTTCTAAAAGATTCAGGTCAGGATTCTGTGCAGACCAGTCCATTACAAGGGTGTAATTGTCGTGGAATCATTCCGCCACAGGCCGAGCAGTATGAACAGTTGCTCGATCGTGGTGAAAGATGCAATCGCCATCCCCGAATTGCTCTTTAACAGTGGGAAGCAAGAAGGTGCTTAAAACATCAATGTAGGCGTGTGATGTGATAGAGCCATGCAAAACGACAAGGGGTGCAAGTCTCCTCCATGAAAAACGCTACCACACCATAACACCACCGCCTCCGAATTTTACTGTAGGCACTACACACGCTGGCAGATGACGTTCACCGGGCATTCTTCATACCCACACCCTGCCATCGAATCGCCACATTGTGTACCGTGATTCGTCACTCCACACAAAGTTTTTCCACCGTTCAATCGGCCAGGGTTTACGTCCCTTACGCCAAGCGAGGCGTCGTTTGGCATTTACTGGCGTGATGTGTGGCTTAAGAGCAGCCGCTCGACCATGATATTAAAGTATTCACACCTCTCGCCTAACTGTCATAGTACTTGCAGTGGATCCTGATGTAGTCTGGAATTCCTGTGTGATGGTCTGGTGAGATGTCTGCCTGTTACACATTACGACCCTCTTCAGCTGTCGGCGGTCTCTGTCAGTGTACACATGAGGTCGGCCTGTACGCTTGTGTGCCGTCCGTGTCCCTTCAAGCTTCCAGTTCACTATCACACCGGAAACAGTGGACCTAGGGCTGTTCATGAGTGTGGAAATATCGTGTACAGACGTATGATACAAGTCACCCAATCACCCCTCCACTTTCGAAATCCGTGAGTTCCGCGGAGCGTCCCATCCTGCTCTCACGATGTCTAATGACTAATGTGGTCGCTTATATGGAGTACCTGGCAGTAGGTGGCAGCACAATGCACCTAACATGAAAGTGTTTTTTTGGGGTGTCCGGACATTTTTGATCACGTAGTGTATGAGGCGGGCGAATCATAGCGCTTAGCGCCTATGGACTGCCGGTCTTACCTTGAGGTGTCTAATTTCGTGACGGCCACTAATAGTCAGGGACAGCTGCGATTAGCACGCATTCTGAGCACTGCGACAGGTGGAAGGTGCGCCAAGCACCATCAGTTTGCCTTTGCAAGCCAGAAGTAGAAGTCTCAGAGGTTGTGAGGTCGACAGCTCAGAGCGACAGAGTACAGCAGACCAGAAAGACACCGGTTTCTAAAGCATAAGTCCTCTTGGCGAACGTTAGCAGTACATCACAGGTTCGGCCTCGTCGTTGGTGTACCGCAACGTAATTCATGGTAACGCTCGGCCGCGGAGTGTTTATTGCAGCTCAGCTACGGCAATAACGTTCTGTCTGCCCAGTGGTGACCGAATGTGGCATACGTTTCCGGGCTCTTTTTTCACAAGAATGGCTTTCAGGGCTTCAGCTTGTTGCTTTCCTGCCTTATCAGGAGGCTGCTAAGTGTTGTGATACTTCGTCTCTTTTGCGAAATCAATCTACTGTTAGAATGATGTCATGTCTTCTCCTCGCTGAGGTCATGTTGCGGAGTTCACGATTCAGGATCGTGGGGAGTGAAGCAATATACTCGGCGTTCGCATTGCTAGTCACAATGTCGGCTTTCTGTCTGTCGTCCTAATTGTGACATGGGGCGTTGGCTGGGCTTGCACTTGCTAGGTGCAGGCTGGAGAGGACTTAAAAACTATTTTTACATTTGCCGATAATACATTTCTACCGTTTAATACAAGATTGATCCCGAGACCTTTGAATACGTAATCTGGTACTTTACCACTGAGCTAACGGCACTAAGTAAACATAAAATCTTAGTGAGCATTTCCTCCATTTCTCGGCGGAGGTTCGAGTCCTCCCTTGGGCGTGTGTGTGTGTGTGTGTGTGTGTGTGTGTGTGTGTGTGTGTGTGTGTGTTCGTCCTTAGGATAATTTAGGTTAAGTAGTGTGTAAGCTTAGGGACTGATGACCTTAGCGGTTAAGTCCCATAAGATTTCACACACATTTGAACATTTTCCTCCTGTTCGGACGGGGTGGTACACAGGCAAAGGCTGTCCTAGGCAGAGCTTCTACACGTAGCAGATCTATAAGAACATCAACGAAAGCTTTTCTGTGCCCACGCTGCACTCTGCACTGGCTTCTGACGAGCCTCTGAAAGACGCTGGCTATTTTCTGCGTCCCACCATCTGTGCGGGACCCTGTTATTTGCACGCGTCTCGCCGTAGCGGGGAACCGGTTGCTCGCGTGCCTTTGTGACCTGGGCGGCAGCGGCGGCGGCGGGTCGTGGGAAGCTTTAATGTCAAGGAGCAGGCGCGACCTGAAATCGGAGATGCCGCACAGGCTTAAAGGATCAGCAAAGGACGCCCCCAGCCTGCCGTGTAGTGTTTGTTTGGCCCGCATCAAGCCTTTCTGTGACCGGGCCGCTCTTGCGAATTCACTGACACACGCCTAAACATTGGCGCAGTTCACGGAGCACGGAAACAACCTCTTGTGCCTGTTTTCGTGCGCCACTCGTGAATTTTCGCAAAGTGAAATTTGTTGCCATGTAGTGAAGGCAACGTTGTACGAACAAATCTGATTGCTGTTTGTTCTGTACTATAGACAGTTATTAGACTTAGAGCCGTGACAAGCTTGCCTTATGGTAATATAGTGCGTACCATAATTATTAGCGAAAACGGGAGGGATGAAAGTCATCAGGTTGCCTTCCATTAGGAAAGTGGGTGCATTCAGCGAAGGTTATGTGATTTATAAATTATAGAGCGCAGCAATCAATCGTCCTTCTTTCTTTCTTTTTTTTTCTCTTTGTAGGTTTTATTATACAAATCCAGATTTCGGCAAGTGCATAGTCATTATCAATACAACATTTTCTAATCTCGATGCATGTTAGTTCTCTGTTGTTCGGGCGTCAGTCACAGTTCTTTGAGTATTCCTCCCAAAATATGGAAACAGCCTCCACCAAATCAACCAACCAAAATAAGGAAAGCGAAGAGGTTGGAGTAGAAGAGATCATCTTCATAGCATGAAAGATGAAACAATTCTCATAACTCTACTTTGTTTCCAATGATCGTTCCTGTCACATCGCTGAGTGCTGACCATTCCTCCTCGGGCGTCCTGTCGGGGTATAACTGGGCGTCTTTTTTTTCCGGGGGTGGCGTTACTAATCGGACATTTTTGGTCTTTTCAATTACTTTCAGACCTTCACTAGAATCTGCATCTACTATTACCACGTTGTTTTTGCTGTGCGAATGCGTCTGATTTTCACGCAATGTCACGGGGATTTACAATGTCTTCTGGAACAAGTCGGTGTACGACGTTGGACTGTTACGGCTCCATACCAGCCTCAGCGCACATATAATGTAATGCACTTCGGCATTGTTTCACCATTCTGTGTCGTCTTGGCTGTGATGAGTTGTGAAGAAAATTATATTTTATATTAAAATCATAAAAATAAACATAATAAAAATAACATTTTATAAAGCCGCGAAACCCAAAGCAAGTCCACATTTTGACCCTACATGAGAAATGGATATCACTGGCATCGTCTTCTCTCAAGCTTACACTTGATATTCAGAACGGCACATACCTACAGTTCAACGTAGACCCAGAACGTTGCAGCTTCGAATTTTTCACATAAATCATTTGTAATGCGGAAGCAATGATAAATGATTGGAAATCTCTTTGGACTAATTCCACCGAGAATTTAACTTCAGACCTTAGGATTTGCAGTCTAACTACTATCCAGTTACCCATCGAGATCATTCACTTACTGCAAAGTATACCTTGAATTTAACAGACGGCTACTTGCTCAGTGTTCTCACCCGTATGGTCGTATTTCTCAAGGCGAGCACTCGTTCTTCAACAACCTGCTGGTGAGATGTTCCCTTTCTAACCCGAGGAACTCTGATTGACAGATATTTCTCGTTCTGCAACCGACGGTGCTTTAAATGACTATTATCTCTCATGATATGTTCTTCGCGAATAGAGACACATTATTAAGTTTGAGCCATATCTGTTCGATCACAGCATGATAGCTCGTTAAATTTAATGACTTTTACACATTTGGCCGTGACAGGCTACATTTTATGATCGCCATGAACTTCATTCATCTGAATGCAACTGAGCTGTAGTCCAGGTTTTTAAATACTAAACCATTATATTTTTTTCCATTCAAGGTCCGACTGATTGCGAAATGGAAACCACAGTGAAAATCAGAAATATTTTGTTTGTAACATTTAGCTGCACCCTCCAGTTACTTCTCTACGTAGTCACCGTTCCGACTTCAACATTTGACTTGGCGTTGTACCAACTTTCGAATAATCTCGTCGTAGAAGGCAGCCACCTATGCTTTCCGTCAGTTCTCTACGCTGGTGTGCAACTCGCTGTCTCTGCCAAAATGCTTTCATCATAGGCAGCGGTTCATGTGAGAAAAGAGATGAAAATCAGGAGGAGGCGAGTCTGGGCTGTATGGTGGCTGATCAAACACTTCGCATCAAAAACAGTGCAGGAGCGTCATTGCTGTAGATATGTAGTGTGCGGCCGAGCGTTGTCACGAAGGACAACACCTGCTTACAACATTCCTCTTCACTTGTTCCGAATTGCTCTTCATAGAAGATATTCTCCTCATCAGATATATGAACAAGATCATCGGTTGACACTCGCTTCCTTCCCTGACAGCCAGCATCATGAATATCTGTAGGTGCTGCTTCAAAGTTCCTGCACCATTCCGCACTTCGCTGACATGCATGATGGTCAGTTATGTGAGCTGCATGAAATCAGATGGAGCCTACTATAATGAAGCAGCACACACTTGGCAGGTGACACTGTTGTTCTAGGCACCTTCATGTGCTCCCTGTGGGCTCAAAACTCAGAATGCGACGTTACTCGATCGATGGGCTTAAAAGAGGCGCTGCGCAACACATCCGCTCAAAGCTTCGTCGGATTTTCACTGTGGTATTAGTTTAGCGACAGGTCACACCTTGAGGGGGTAAAAGCCCTCGTAATTAGCTATTTACACGAAATGTGAGAGGCACGCCACTTTTATTACCTTTGAAATGGCGACAGGCTATTGTAGGATCAGTTTATTTCAAAATTGAAAGTTTTTCTAATAACAGTTACCAACAATCATGCCATTCAACCACACACCTCGTTTTCCAAGACACATTTCCGATACAAATAAGGCACCCTCCTGTTTACCTATAACCGGATGAATGTATTATCTCATAGGCCAGAAAAAGGGCATGGGGTACCACACACAATTAACCATTTCTAGTCGACTACTGTGATGTTAAGAACAACCTTCGTCATGATTTCTGCTGCCAGTAAATTATCCAGTCTGGATGCCGCCAGAATATACATTTCTGCCCTATTGTATTTTATAGAATGTACCGTTTAATGAATCATTCACGGAATAATTTCCACGGAAATAGCGCTATTAAAACTGCTGTTTTTTTTTATTCTTTTCCGGCAAGAGTAAACGCTACAAAGGGAGTAGCTCAGGGTGTTGCACTGCTTTCCCCGGTGATGGGTGATTAAGCCGCTGTTCTAAAGTGCCTCTGAACATGCGAAGCCTCTCCCATCAGAATCGCTAATTACAGTCCACTGCCGCGAGCGTACACTTGCTTTAATAATGAACGCTATTGTTCTTGCCGAAGCAGCTCCACAAAGCAAATGCAATAGGTGTTTCACGTGATTTGCTAAATCGAATACAAGGGCCAGTGGGAAATGCTGTCAGCCATTACTGCGAAATGAGCATCCGTTTGCATGCGAAACTGCCAACCGGTAATAGGACATTGTACCGAAAATTGCCCACCGCTGCGGGTACCTACTCAGGCGGTGATACGCGAACGTTTCTCCAAATTCTCCACACACGAGTGAACTGCATTGTGGGGGAAGTCTGCCAGTATGTTCCACCGTTCAGGCAACGCAGTAGGTATTTGCTGAATGTTTAATGCTGGAATTAGAAATACAACAGGATCGAGTAGGTATGAAAATGTCGGGAGATGGAAATGATTTTATTGCAAGAAACTAAAGGCTGTTTCCGTGTAAAGTGTTGCTTTTTTCTTGGGAAGGTACTGAGAAAAATACATTAAACGGTGGACTGAGACTACTGGCTGTACTGATAACTTAAATCGAGAACCTTATCGTACTTCACGCAGTATGTGAACGACAGCACAATTAGAGAAGTACCAGTTTATATAGTGCAGGGTTGTCAACCGTTTTACCTACCGTCCACTTTCGTATCTATGTTTATACAAAAACTTTCTAACTGGCCACCAGTTCCATTATAGGGAACAAACTTTACTTCCTGATATTTATAAACCTTATTACAAAGAGTTAAAGCGTAAAATAAGTTACCAAATAATTTGTCAATTTTATGGAAACCCAATCAAAAAGTTTTTAAACCGCTACCGACCACCGCTCTCCATGAAATCTGCAACACCTACTAGTGGGCGGTAGGAACAGGTTGTCTACCAAATATAAAGAAATACAGTAATCACTATCGGCGAACGAAACAGGAAGGAGCAGCTTGGTAGTGCTGGTTCGTTTTGAGGACGTCGCAGCTAAGAGTATCCGTCATAGGAAGACGCCATTTGTATTATAGAAAGTCTAGATACGTTCGGTTCACTGGTCGACTTACGTTTCCAGTTGTTGTCTCCAGTTACTGCCAGATGATTGCAGCAGTTTTCCGAATGTCCTCGTCCACTGGGATGGTGGTGGCCTTCCTCTATATAATTTTCTGTTGTTTGGTTTCGTCTGTTGCATAACGTCTGTCCACCTGTGTTACTTGCTTCTGCCACGTGGCCAGTCCGCTATCTGTGAAGCTGCACCCTCGTGGATGTATTGTTCCCCTTTTTTAGCCTTACTCATACTGTCGTTTCATATTGGCAACATTATTTATTAAAAGGAACTTTTGGAAGATAAAAAATGAATCAAATTAACGTGCCGAATGCCGGGGAGGGGGAGGGGATAGCCGATCTCTGACGGAAATGTGCATAGCGCGCTCAAGTGAGTGAGAAACTGTAAGGTGTGGTCGTTATATGTGGTTACAGTAGTTCGTTATTGTACGAACAACTTACAGTTTTGTAGGTAGAAGTGAAATAATTAAGTGTCTCGAGAAGTATCTGATGTGAGAGTAAATGACTTCCAAGAAAAAAAGGTGATATTAGCTATAAAGGTTACGGTGTTCGATATTGCGATTTCACATCGCGATCGTAAAATTAACTGAGGTATATTTACTGGCTCTCGTGAACCATTGATTGTACCACATTGCCAGGTATATTTCCCTTATTTAACACAGATCGACAAATAAATAATGTGGCATTCGTCTTCTATAAGTGAAAAATTTTATTGAGGTCCACTCGGTATCATCATGATTGATTTTGTGTAGAAAATATTTAAACAGCCCAGAATGAAATTTTGAATCTGCAGCGGAGCGTGCACTGATGTGTAACTTACTGGAAGATTAAAACTGTGTGCCGGACGAGACCTTAACTCAGGTCCTTCGCCTTTGGTTGGCAAATGCTCAACCGACTGAGTTACCCAAGCAGGACTCATGACCCGTCTTCCCAGCTTTACTTCCGCCACACCTCATCTCCTACCTTCCAGACCTGACAACCTATCCTTCGAAGCTTGCAAGACTAGCACTCCTGGAAAAAAGGTCCCTACTTAGAGTCTCGATCCGGCACACAATTTTAATCTGCTGGGAAGTTTTATTGAAACAATGACTGTATATTATTGCTGTACGTTACTGGGCTGTTGATGGTGAAATGAAGTGACAAAGATTTTAGCGCAAAATTGTGCTCTTCTATTAGGACATCGCGTCTCTACAAACAACATGTGTTTCAGTCGCGCACGCACAAAATATTTCCTCACACACCAACGTCCCCACGTTTAGTCTCATGTGCCGTTTTTCTGTTTCCCATACGGCAACACGTTTGTTTTCTGGGGAGTGTGTCCAGCGTGAGAAGCTTCCTTCCTGTAGTGCTTATGCCAACAAGCCTGCACTCCGCAATTGTTTCATTAGAGCCGCCACGTCTTCCTGCTATCCCATTTTTCCTTTCGTTTCTCCTTACAGCAGCATTCACTTGGGTCTACTCCGAACAACTTCTTTCCAAAATTCCTTGCGTTGTCGAGTGTGGATATAGCTTAAATAAAGGGCGATAGCCATTTTGTCTTTCTCATTACATTGTTTCCTGGCTATTTTTGACAATATATAAATGATACACAATTTTGTTATGTCACTTTGAGATTTTCTTATGTGAACATGACTTCTGTAAGTTTTATGGACTGCAGTTTCCTTCGCTCACGGTAGAAGGTACATATTTTCTTGCGAACTAATAATGGTGTGCTTAATTTACGTTATTACACTTACATAAATGAACGTGCTGAAAAAATGTGACTTTTGGTATTACATTACTTAGAAATGCATCAAAATATTTAAAGCAATATGAAATACACCATGCAGGATACGTGATAGCGTTTAAATTAGTAGCTCCAAATACAACTCTAAATACACCACAAAAACCGAGCGAGGTGGTGCAGTGGCGCAGTGGCGCAGTGGTTAGCACACTGGACTCGCATTCGGGAGGACGACGGTTCAATCCCGTCTCCGGCCATCCTGATTTAGGTTTTCCGTGATTTCCCTAAAATCGTTTCAGGCAAATGCCGGGATGGTTCCTTTAGAAGGGCACGGCCGATTTCCTTCCCAATCCTTCCCTAACCCGAGCTTGCGCTCCGTCTCTAATGACCTCGTTGTCGACGGGACTAACCACCACCACCACTACACCACAAAACAACAGTTTGTTGTTATACCAGACTGTGTTAGCGTATATTTATTACCTACATATTCTCTCTCTCGTCAACATCGACTGCAGTATTTTAATAATACTGAGCGACGATTTAAATTATTGCGTGGCAACAAATTGAAGATTTATAAAATAAACGTCCAATTTATATTGCTTATCTGATGCACGTTTGAATAATACCCACGGAACTCTTCTGAACATCACATCTACTCGTCACATCAGCGCAGTACGTCGTAAATATGTATCAGATCTTTCGTACAATCGCCTTATATTAATGCCAAAAGATTGTTCAACTCGTGATTCAATTATAGAATTACGTGCAATGTGACTAACAAATACGTATAATATGAATAAGAAAGAATTTATTGCAAATGATTTTAAATTTTTATATCCCAGCCAGACGTTTTCACGAGATACTTGCAGTCTAAGGCATTTGAAAACTGTAGACGCACTGTTTATCATGTCTTTTTTAAGTGAGAGTTTTATATAACGTCCCATTAGTTCAAAAGTTTTCCGTGATACTGTCTTGTTAGCGTTTGTTGGCCAATCCCGTTACTGGGATTGGTTGGATACGGCTGTACAGAGGAGTTCTCCTGTTCTTCCAGGGAATCATGACGTCTTTTAAACAAACAAGCTTCCTACATCAGCCGTTATTTATTCAACTTTTTTATTTTGTGTACTACGTCATGTAAAATGTTAAACCCGTTGATTACACATGGTTTGGATTACAGTCATTTCCACGAGCAGTCGGTAGTTGGACGAGCAAACAAACTACGGCATTGCGTTACAGTACAAACAGTATCACACAGTTGCGTCATTTATTGTTGTCAGATATTGCAACTAGATCACGAATTTAACTTCGTACATGTGCAGATACGTTAATGTGGAACCGATTTACGCTGGAAAAAAAGTTTCCAGTTTTGACTATCAGGTGCAAATCTGGCACTATACATTATTTGACGGTATGACAACCACACAGTCATTTGACAAGCCATAACGTGAGTGAGCAGTATGGCTGTCTAGAAGATAGACCGCGCCTTGTTAATGAAACTGTTTTATGTGAACGGCAGCAGTTACAGCGCTGCATTGAGAGAGTATCGCCAACTGAAAGGTCTGAGGAGAGCCCCGATGTCATAAAGCGATTTAAAAATGGTGGTGGTGGTGGTGGTGGTGGTGGTGGTGGTAGTGGTGGTGGTGATGGAATTGGAAATCCTGGATGAGCTTGGTATGCCACACGGGAGAGGCAGTTACTGAAGAAGTTGCTGTTGCTGTGACTCACCACGCATTACGTGCCCCGGTTGGAGCATGATGCTAGCACTGATGCAGTGTCACGAGGATTGTACATCCCACGGTCAACAGTACGGCAAGTTTTGCAGTCCATTTTACAGTGGTGCCCGTACAAGATCCATACGATGCAGCAACTGAAACCTTATGATCCTCAGGAACGTTTCGAATTTGGTCTTCGGTTTCTGATACGGATCGATGTGATGACATGTGGCCTGGTAATATGTGTGTACTACAGCGTGCAGTGAATGAAATTGTCGAATTTGAGGTACTGTTAAACCGCGTGTTTGCACTAAGAGCCATTTCACTCGCCGTATGTGATTGTGTGGAATGAACCCACAAGCGCCTTTGTTATAGCCCCGTTCTTCTTTAAAGAGAATACATCAAGAGCAACTGTCAGATGTTTCGCGAAGTCTGCACGTTATAGAGTCATTTTACACCATGAAATGCCTGCTTTGGAGGAGCGCAGCTTGTAGAAACCACTGTTTTCTTGCACGATAGGACAACAACTCATGTTGCTCGCCCAGTGAAGGATCTGCTTTATCTACCTTCCACAAGCCTGTAGTCTCCAGAGGCTTCCCAGATGCCTGGCCTGCAAGCTCACCTGATCAGAATCCACGTGACTTTTGGCTCTAACATTATCTAAAAGAGCGCGTTACCAGGGGGCGCGTTCAGTCTTTGCGTGGTGTGAAGGCCTTCATATAGGGACAGATTCCACTGGAACTGCTACGAGCAACTGTTGATGTTTTACGGATGCAGCATCTCATCGACGTCTCCGGTGCTTGTACTGAAAAAATCGTGTTATCCGGCGGTTAATAATAAGCTCAGCATTACTCCTTAGTCATTAGTTTTTCAGCCTACGTCCCGTTCCTAATCAATTAATATAACATTTCTTCACGTCTTTCTTGTATTCACAGTGTCAGATTAATCGGAAATAATTCTGTCCAGCGTAAACCTGTTCGGCATTAACGCATTAGCGTATCTACAAAGTTTCGCTGCCTTATGATAATTGCAGCCCGCACTGGACCTCCGTTGGTAGCTGCAACTTAGTGTTGGATAAGTTTTTAACGGGGTAGAAATCCGTGACCAATCCGTATGGTTGGCAGGGAGTGTAACTAGGATTTAGAGCCAGCGCATAAAATCCCCCATGGTTTTGGAACGGCAGTTGCAGGAGCGGTAAACGACGTGATAAATACTTCGCTCGTCGACTATATAAACACGCTTATTTTTAAAGTGTTGAGTCTTTGAAGAGTACTGGAAACAGTAAGACAGCGTCCGACTGGGAGTGTTTGTGTTTTCTCGGAATAAACACGGCACTACAGTTCGAAAAGTTTTAGCAGACTGCTCTGTTTATTCTGTAGCAGGAGTAGCGCTCGAAGCGACTTGTCCATGTGGCAGAAACATGGCACCAGCTGTAATTCCTGCCGTGACGTCTCTCTCTCTCTCTCTCTCTCTCTCTCTCTCTCTCTCTCTCTCTCACGCACACACCCGCGTGTGCGCGCGAGCGCGCGCGCGCGCGCGTGCGTGCGTGCGTGTGTGTGTGTGTGTGTGTGTGCGGCGGATGCTTGCGAGTTTGTCAGAACTATGGCACTAAAATTACCGCGTATTTGCTGAGCGCTGAAGTCGTCAGCTGTACTGTGATACATCGATCGCAGCTCTATTGTTCTACAGCCGGGAGCAGTTAACCGATCGGCAGACTACCGGGCGCCGTTAATTTCCTCCCGTACAGCCGAAAACGCGGCGAACAATAACGGCGAATAAACTGATGAGCGGCTGGAGTCCGTCGCAGCAGAGAGAGAGAGAGAGAGAGAGAGAGAGAGAGAGAGAGAGAACCGGGGGTGGGGGATTAGACTCGCAGGAGCCGCTAGCCATCAGGAGCCCATTTTCCTTTAATTAAAATTTCGCGGTCTGGCCTGGAGCCGTGCAAAGTGCTCCGCGCGTGAGAGTGCCGAGGCCGGCCACACGGAGCCGTCCCAATAAACCCGGCGGCGCAGCGGTTGCCCAATGCCACGAGCGTAGTCCCTCAGTTTTGCTTATGCGCCGGGACACTACGGACTGACCTGGGCCGCTCCACAGCGATTTTCTTCATATTTTGAGGATTCGAGGGTCAGTGTCCTGTCATCAGTTTCTTAAAGCAGTACGACAGACTATAGAACACTGTGAAAGATACTTCGAATCTGTCCGAGCTCTGTTATTTAGCCTTCCTTTGTTAACGTGGCATTATTGTACACAGGTGTAAACGTGGGGTCCAATGGATTCCCATGATGTGTTAATGTAGCTGTGTACGCATAATATTAATTCGGATAATATTAATAACTAGATTATTTCCACTGAAGCGCCAAAGAGATTGATATAGGCATGCATATTCAAACATAAGATACCAAACAGGCGGAATACAGCGCTACGGTAGGCAACGCCAATATAAGACAACAAGTGTCTGGCGTAATTGTTAGATCGGTTGGTGCTGCTACAATGGCAGGTTTTCAAGATTTAAGTTAGTCTGAACGTGTTGTTATAGTCGGGCACTAGCAGTGGGACACAGAATTTTCGAGGTAGCGATGAAGTGGGGATTTTTCCGTACGACCATTTCACTAGTGTACCGTGAATATTAGCACTTCGGTAAAACAAAATCTCCGACATTGCTGCAGCTGGAAGAAGATCCTGCAAGAACAGGACCAACGATGACTGAGGAGAATCGTTCAACGTGACAGAAGTGCAACCCCTTCGAAAATTGCTGCAGGTTTCAAAGCTGGGCCATCAACAAACGTCAGCATGTGAACCATTCAACAAAACATCATCTATATAGGCTTTCGGAGCCGAAGGCCCACTCGTGTACCCTTGATGACTGCACGACATAAAGCTTTACGCCTCGCCTGGACCCGTCGACACCGACATTACACTGTTGAAGAATGGAAACATGTTGCCTTGTCGGACGAGTCTCGTTTAAAATTGTATCGAGCGGAAGGGCGTGTACGGCTCTGTATGGTGTGGGGCGTGTGCAGGTGGAGTGATATGGAACCCCTGATACGTCTAGATACGACTGTGACAGGTGATACGTACGTAAGCATCTTGTCTGATCACCTACATCCATTCATGTCCATTGTGGATTCCAACAGGACAATGCGACACCCCACATGTCCAGAACTGCTACAGAGTAGCTGAGTTTAAACACTTTAGCTGGTGACCAAACTCCCCAACATGAACATTACTGAGCGTAACAGGGATGCCTTGCAACGTGCTGTTCAGAAGCGATCTCCAGTCTCTTCGTACCGTTACGGATTTATTGACAGCCCTGCGGAATTCATAGTGTCAGTTCCCACCAGCACTACTCTAGACACAGTGGAGTCCGTGCCACGTCGCTTTGCGGAACTTCGGCGTGTTCGCGGGGGCCCTACACGATATTAGGCAAGTGTACCAGTTTCTTTAGCTCTTCTTCCAGTCAGTAACCCACATTTTGGTTGAATGCCCGCCTTCTTTTGGCTCTGCGTGCTAAGTGCAGACTCCCCAACACTTTACCTTTGATGTTGGCTGACGATTCTCGGATGGTCTCTCTGGTTCTTGGTTTCCTCCGCGAAAGTGGTTTTTATTCTCAGTTTTAAGGTTTTTAATCTCTCTCTGGTGTTGGGGCAGGGCGGTGAGTGCTTGGGTGTCTCCCACTGTAAGCCGTGTTCGGAGATTCCCGATTCACCTCGCTGACCGAGATCCTCTTTTCTTCCCCTTTTACTCTGTTTTTACCCTTTTTTAAGGATTGGTTAGTCTCCTTTTCCCATACGTACTTCTACATTCTAGCGGTTGCACATTTTAAGTCACAGGTGGTCTTGCCTATGCTGCTTCATCATAGCGTTGGGTTCGTTCTCTTGCTGACTTCCCTCATTTTGTTTTTACCATTGACAACATGACTGCCCTTTTCGTTTTTAGCTTTTTCCCTTTTATTGTTCTGACTTTCCTGAGATGTCCCATTAGCGGAATGGACCATATTTGAAACAAGGGACTGACGACCTTGCTGTTTGGTCCCTTAAACCTCAACCAACCAACCAACCAACCATCTTTGGCTCTTCAGTGTAATACAAAATAATGTAGAGCAACCATATAAGTTACGCAACTAAATATGTTGATGCTTATTTGAAGAAATAATACTTATTATTACAGAAGAAAACAGGTAATACCTACAGTTGAGTGTACACAACATAAACTGAGCTTCAGTGATTCAACAGTCTTCTTCTGACGACTCATTGTAATTACCATTCAGAAGTGTTCACAGTTTAAGCAAATATTTCTTGCACATACGTTTTCCACGCTGATAAGTAAATCGAGTTTCTGCATCCTTATTTCTAGGGCAGACGATGCTCCTTTTCGCATCTGGCACCTCTTCTTGTGCTGGTTTGTCATTGACAGCAGATGTTCATCCGCTCATTATTGTAGCCTTTTAGCAAATTTCTCTGGGTAAGCGATCCATTACTGTCCTTCTCTTTAGCTGGTCTTGCACCAAGCCGAATCCAGTTTCCCAAAGAAAATCGTTCCTTGCAATTTTCTTTTCAGGGGTACTGCTTCTAAAAATGGAAAGGCTGTTGATTCGAGCTAGATCAGTTATGAGAAAGAATATCGTCAGAGGCCATCTATTGCACTCCCTTGCTGCTGAGTATGTGGCACACAACTTGTCCACTTTATCAACACCGCCACCTCCATTATATGTCATTGTAGAATGTGATTACACTTGGTTTTTTTTCACTGGACGTAGAGCCTTTTGACGTATATTCAAGGTGCATAGAATAAATTATCAGTAAATTCTTTGGCGCATAGGAGAGTAAAGTGAGGTCATTTTGAAAACCAAAATTGAGGATTTCACATCTCTCGTCTTAACATGGATTCCGGAAACAGCGATCGTGTGAGACCCAACTCGCTTTATTTGTTCATGAGACCCAGAAAATATTAGATACAGGCTCCCAGGTAGATGTTATTTTTCTTGACTTCCGGAAGGCGTTCGATACAGTTCCGCACTGTCGCCTGATAAACAATGTAAGAGCCTACGGAATATCAGACCAGCTGTGTGTCTGGATTGAAGAGTTTTTAGCAAACAGAACAAAGCATGTTGTTATCAATGGAGAGACGTCTACAGACGTTAAAGTAACCTCTGGCGTGCCACAGCGGAGTGCTATGGGACCGTTGCTTTTCACAATATATATAAATGACCTAGTAGATAGCGTCGGAAGTTACATGCGGCTTTTCGCGGATGATGCTGTAGTATACAGAGAAGTTGCAGCATTACAAAATTGTAGCGAAATGCAGGAAGATCTGCAGCGGATAGGCACTTGGTGCAGGGAGTGGCAACTGACCCTTAACATAGACAAATGTAATGTATTGCGAATACATAGAAAGAAGGATCCTTTATTGTATGATTATATGATAGCAGAACAAACACTGGTAGCAATTACTTCTGTAAAATATCTGGGAGTGTGCGTGCGGAACGATTTGAAGTGGAATGATCATATAAAATTAATTGTTGGTAAGGCGGGTACCAGGTTGAGATTCATTGGGAGAGTGCTTAGAAAATGTAGTCCATCAACAAAGGAGGTGGTTTACGAAACACTCGTTCGACCTATACTTGAGTATTGCTCATCAGTGTGGGATTCGTACCAGATCGGTTTGACGGAGGAGATAGAGAATATCCAAAGAAGAGCGGCGCGTTTCGTCACAGGGTTATTTGGTAACCGTGATAGCGTTACGGAGATGTTTAACAAACTCAAGTGGCAGACTCTGCAAGAGAGGCGCTCTGCATCGCGGTGTAGCTTGCTCGCCAGGTTTCGAGAGGGTGCGTTTCTGGATGAGGTATCGAATATATTGCTTCCCCCTACTTATACCTCCCGAGGAGATCACGAATGTAAAATTAGAGAGATTAGAGCGCGCACGGAGGCTTTCAGACAGTCGTTCTTCCCGCGAACCATACGCGACTGGAACAGGAAAGGGAGGTAATGACAGTGGCACGTAAAGTGCCCTCCGCCACACACCGTTGGGTGGCTTGCGGAGTATAAATGTAGATGTAGATGTGAACCACAAACTGGTGAGGAACCTCTTGCTCGTTTTTCTTAAGTGCTGACGTGTGTCAGGTTTTCCTCTTAGAATATTTGGACAAGAGGAATACTAGAAAATCAGTTGATCTCCAGTTATGTTCCTACATGTGCCACTCAGTAGTTCTACTAGTCTCATAACCGCATCAACTGCAGAGGTGGACAACTTTGATGGGCCATCATGTTTATTTCCAATGTAAATAATGGAAATAGTGTACAAAGTTTACTCATCTGGTAGAGAGAAGACTTTGATGCCATACTTGGCCAGATACTGTCGAAACTACAGCGACTTTTGAATGGAAAATGCTGCTCATATACTGTCAGATGTCTAGAAGGTAAGTAATCGGCTCTGCAGTGTGTATGACATGTTCAAATATAAATGGAACCGGTGCCAGTTTTTCTTGTTGTTTACGTTGTGGTCGAGGTTTTTGTCATCTAAGTGTATGTACATAAGATGAAAGTAGAAATCGTTCAAAGTTACTGTTGTTGGAAAAAACTTGACTCCCCATTCTCTGTATATTCCGAAAGTCGGAAAAATTTCAGTGACCTGAGGTAATGGATCACCCTAAAACCATAAATCCACCGACGGTTTTTGCTTCACTATCATCAGTCAAATAAGCAGTCCTATCATTCTAATTCTTCTCCATTATCAGTTTTTATGATTGTAGTGACTGATTAGCATCAATAAGTGTAGTATCTGTTAGCGCAGAGAAACAGTCGTTTGGAGATATACAAGTCTTTGCCGATCCCTTCACTCCAGGAAGACAAGTTATTATATTTCTCCTTCTAGCTTTGACTCTCTGATTGGAGGAACCTTTCGCCATGTTGTGCTTTTGTCTTTACCTATGAAAATATGTAACTGGTCTGAATCTGCACCATTTGAATCACCAGATTGCTGATCAGTGGTATTAGACTCGATACAGTAGTCTAACGCAGAATCCGAAGACAATCTATCTACAGAGGCATCTTCATCTGAAACCACCTCAATGAAGCAACTGGAAGCTGCTTCAAACTGACAGGGAAGCGTGAGTATGCGAATTTACACTTTCTTGCCCAGCACTATCTTCTAACGGAAATGTTAACGTGGGGGTTCTAGGCACCACTAAATAACTGGCAAACGCTAACAACAATGAGTAACACAAGGATGAAAAACTGGTGAAAGGCAGTAAACAGACGAGAGAGAGGATTACTAGGTGGCAGGCAGTGTTGCCAACTACTTTCTTATAGATTTCGCTAAACTATGGATCGGATCTGTCCGATCCCATGTTAACAATTAAAGGTTAAGTAAACAAAACAGTCATAAATGCGAAGTTCCTCTTTATCAACACAGTGCTTTATTAATTACGGTCCTGTTGGAGATGCCTCCTCCGACCTTTGACCTGGCTTACCCCGTCAGTTATAGGAGACCAAAAGTTTAATGTGGATTCCGAACGACGATTCATCTTGGCATTTTTCACATCAACGAACGTTCCCAGAGGTGAAGGAGGCGATAAATGTCGGATGAAAATCGTTAGACTGGCTAGGGATCGAACTCGAGACTTCTGAATTTTTAGTCTGGCGCTTTACTACCGAGGTGCCAAGTAAAACAGAAGTATAAAACATCTCACAACTTTCAACACAGTCTCATGTCGGTGAACACTTCAAACTTCAGGCTAGTCGCTTTGAAATCGTTGGTTTGTCTGCTGGGATTTGAATTTTATGTCTATTATCATTGAATTGATATGTTAATGAACAAATATTGAAGTAAATTTTTTTGATAAAACTAATATTTATTTTTACTAACTGCATGGAAGTACGAGTATTCATCATAAATTAACATTTGGTACAAAAACGCTAAATGATAAAAACCTATCTCAACTCTTTTTAGCTACAGCCGGTCTCCACCTTTCATTATTATACTCGTATTTGCCGTTTCATATTACCTTTTCTTATCTTCTATCAGTTTAATATATACAGGGTTATTCAAACTCATCCAGACACTTTCGAGTGATTTTAAAAATGGAAACTCTCCACATACGCCAAGGAGTATGTCCCCATTGTGCCTGGGGTACAGGGACTCGGGACAATGGCTTACTAGCCAGGCAGCCGTTGCTGAGGCTGAGTGGTCCCAATGGGCAGTACCCCTGTTTGGGTTACACCATGGCGGGTGTCTCGTATATTATGCGGATTAAGGTGTCTTCCCCTGGTGTCTGCACGACCCCAGCAGTCTCGTTTGAAGGAAAAGATTCTTAAAGTGCGAAGAGAGTTGACCTCTAAATATTTCCTTCCCTGGCTACATTGTGTGAAGAACATGTGGCTAAGAAACGGGGGGGAAGATAATCGCCCCAATACTTAATTCGGTCTGTGACTGACAGATTCCTTTTTTGGTCACAAAACCATTAATTGTCGTTGAACAGCTTTAGGACAGGTGAGGAAGTAGCAGCTCCTTTAACAAACACCCCTCGTAACAATCTGAATATAGTACATATTATCGTCGTACAACACGACATTCGTTTACAGCCAGAAGACTAGTTACGTGCAAGTTTGGAGCAGTGGTCTGTGCATTTTGTCCAGCGTGACAAAGGGGGGACCGAAGGACAACAGGATAGTTACTGGGGCCTTAATCTTCGTCTTTCAAGTTGACTTATTGCCTGAGAAGATAAAGGTGATGGTGTATACGTGTGATGTAAAACCGTATTCACCCATTCCCATGTGGTGCTTCAAATGCATGCGATTTGGGCAAATGTCTTAAAGTTGCAACATTAACCCCATCTGTAGGGATTCTGGACATCAGTCGCACTCAGACATTCCTTGTGCCACCCCTCCCATCTGTGGCAACTATGGAGAGCACCATCCCCTTGTTCACTGGACTATATCGTATTCCCATGAGAAAATTAAATCCGAGAATACTACATTCTTGACCAATTGACGTTTCAAGAGGCCAAGAAGAAATATGATCATTTGCACCCTGCATGTATCACTACATACGTTATGGCTACAATGATGTCATCCTCTCCAGCAACTGTAAATTCGCTCTTTGTGCCTTCTGTGTTGGGCACTCACTCCGCTGAAGGTGGGGGGGGGGGGGTCTACCCTTCTACTGTTTCCTCCACAAACTCCTTGGGAGTGTCAAATCCCCACTAGAGACGTCGATGCCCAACCTTTAGCCAAAGAAGTAACACTTCCATCTGGTGTCTCACAAGGAAGGCATCCCTCAGGATCTCCCAGGATTGTGCTGCCAGATGCCAGCTAGTATATGAAGGACTCGCAGGTTGCTGATAGTGGAGCTCTGTGTTCCCCCTCCACCCCAGAATCTAAGGCAGACAAGTTCTCACAGACATTGATATCTTGCAAGGAGAAGAGAGCAACGACAACCTCGAAGACGGAGGTTCCAGTTGTCCCCATGCACCGGACCCAACACGTTCCACCTTAATACCTTAGGTTGTTCACTAGCCGTAGCCTCTCAGTATGAGTGCAACCATGAGGCATGACATCCCTCACTGGTTTCTTTGCAACTGAAATCTCATACGCATTTCCCGTGCTTTCTGCACTGCCTTCAAGAAAAATTGGTTTCTAGTTTTGCAAACCCCTACTCTCTGTGGCTATCGGAGCTATTTTAAGAATATAGCTGACAATGACGTTGGCGTGTACGTTCTGGGCTCCATCTATAGTGAAAATACGCCACTCAATACAACTTTGAAGACTGTGGCTGTTCATGTGAGGATCTCTCTGGAGTTTACTGTCTGTAATGTATATCTCCCTCCTGATGGTGAAGTGTCTCAGACTGCGTCGTATGCTTTCTCTCCCCCCCTCCCACCCTTCCCCATTTTGGGTAACTTCAGTGCTAACAACCCTTTGCGGGGTGGAAGGGGTGAAACTACAATCATCGGCTGCAGTAAAGCAATTCAAACTTTGCTCTCAGAGCTCGATCTTTGTCTCTTGAATACCGGTGCTCCTACGCCCTTCAATGTGATGTGTGAATCTTATTCGGCCATTGATTTTTCCATTTTCAACTCTTATCTTCTCCCCTCCATCGATTGGAGAGTCCATGATGACCTACATGACAGATCATTTTCCGATCATCCTGTGTGTCTCTCAAAGTTACTCACTTGGGTATCCACCCAACTGAGCTCTCAAAAATGCTGACTGGAATGCCATTTCCTGTGCCATCGCCCTTAGCACCCCACCATGTCGTGGTATCGATGCAGCTGTTCAGAGCACCTCTGCAGCCATTCTATCAGCAGCTGACGTAACGAGCCCATATTACTCGGGATCCCGTCCCACCCGATCCACCACCTGTCCCACTCATCAAAAGACAGTGCCTTGGTGGCTTCAGAAATCGCTGTGGCTATTAAATCCCAGATAGTCTCTCCAATGCTATAAGCAACATCCATCAATGGAGAACCTCACTGCCTTTGAACAGCTGTGTGTCTTGGTCCATTATCTCATAAAACTGCAGAAACAACAATGCTAGGAATTACATGTATCTACCATTGAACTGTGTACCCTTCCTTTGCAGGTTTTGCCAAAGGCTTGACATGTCTGGCCACCAGTCTTCCACAGGTAAACCTAGTCTCTCCGCCGGCCGGAGTGGCCGAGCGGTTAAAGGCGCTACAGTCTGGAATCGCACGACCACTACGGTCGCAGGTTCGAATCCTGCCTCGGGCATGGATGTGTGTGATGTCCTTAGGTTAGTTAGGTTTAAGTAGTTCTAAGTTCTAGGGGACTTATGACCACAGCAGTTGAGTCCCATAGTGCTCAGAGCCTAGTCTCTCCTGGAATGGTGTTATTTACTCTGACCCAGATGCTGTCACCAAACATTTCGCTTAGCATTATGCTCTAGCCTCTTCATCAGAGAATTACTAGCCTGCATTTTGTGTCCTCAAACGGCAGATAGAGCTAATTCACTTACCTTTCACTACACATCATCTGGAGTCTTACAGTGCTCTGTTCAGTGAGGGGGGAATTCGCCAGTGCTCTAGCCCTTTGCCCTTTCGTGGCTCAAGGGCCAAACTGGCCCCACAACTAGATGCTCAACATCACGTCCTTGCCATTTTCAACTATAACTCGAGTGAGGGTGAACTTCCATGTCAACGGCGAGAGAGAGAGAGAGAGAGAGAGAGAGAGAGAGAGAGAGAGAGAGAGAGAGAGACCCACTGCTGAAACTGTGTGAACTCCCCCTTGAGATGAACAGCTGTTGCGCAGTCTCATTAATGTTCTCTGCAGATTGCTTGAATATATGGTGAGTCGGCGGCTGTGTTGGTACCTTGAGTCTCTGCGGTTTTTGGCTCTCTACCAGGGTGGTTTTCCACTCTACTGCTGGAGTCTGCTATCCAGGTAGCTTTTGCCTAGTGTCAACAGATTATCACTTTCTTCTTCGACCTGCGAAAGTTTTAAGACACCACATGGTGTCATCACATCAGCGTTACTCTATATGAGTGGGCTCTCTGGAGCCCACCCCTGATCTTTGTCCAGTATGTCGTGCTACGCCATTCTTTCCAGGTCCAAGTTGGTGCTTGTACTTTCCCTACAAAAGAATGGGATTCTGCAGGGCTCTGTGTTGAGTGTGCCTCTTTTTGTAGTGGGTATCAGTGGTCTAGCTTCGTGCACTTCCGTTGCTGTTGTACTGTTTCCCCAACCAGAACTCTAGCTGGAAGATGAATTACTCAATATGGACCCCCATAACAATGGCGGTGTCCGTCCTAAGACAGGTGACGTTCTGACTAGCCCTGTGAACTTCCTATTCGTGGAGGCTGGAGTCCTTCCAATACAAATCAGATTCCAACATCTGCTGCTCAACTAGGGGATGCATATTCGCTACTTCCCTGAGCATCGGAAGTACTGTGGGTCTTTTTTCTAGTAGGGAGATTCACCTCCCACAACAGCGGCGTGGGACCGGAGACCTGATCATAGTTCGTATGCAGTGTCTCTGCACTGAACTACAACTTCCCCACAGTTGCATCTGTATATGCCCCCATTCTGGGTACCCCGTAGACAGATTTGACTCTGTCTTTGGGACCAAAAAGACACTCTTGATCCATGATTGTTCGCCGCCTTTTCCTGGCTGTCTTTAATGCATATTTGGACTCAGAAGTGGTATACGTTGACCGCTCTGTGGTCGACGGGCGAACTAGTTTTGCCTACAGAAGTGCAAGGTACAGTGAACGTCGCCCCTTGCCGAATGGATGCTGGGTATTCGCAGCAGAATTGGTGGTAACGTCACGTTCATTCACGTTCTTAATTGGCATTGGCTCTGAGTAGTCTCCGACTATCGACCACTGCTGCTCCCTACACCCATTGGTCGTGACTTTCCAGGATCTCCTTTCGGATTTCCGTAAAGCTGGTTGGTTAAAACTGAACAAAGCTGCAGGCCCTGATGGAATCCATGTTAGATTCTATACTGAACTTGCAGCTAAGTTAGCCCCTCTTCTAACTACAATCTACCTAGATCCCTCGAACAAACGACCGTGGCTAGGTCTTGGAAAAAGGCAGAGGTCACACTCGGATACAAGAAAGGTAATAGATGCGATTCACAAAATGACCGTCCAGTATACTCGACGTCGATTTCTTGTAGAATCTTAGAATGTATTCTGAGTTCAAACAAAATTAGGTATTTTGGATGGTATGAGCTCATAAGTGCCATCCAGCACGGGTTTCAAAAACAACAATCATGCGAAACGCAACTCACACTTTTCTCACTTGACATACAGAATGCTTTGGGTCAAGGCAACCAGGTAGATATTGTACTTACCGATTTCCGAAAAGCTTTTGACTCAGTGCCACACCTCCGCTTATTGTCAAAAGTACAATCATATGCGGTATCAAGTTAAATTTGTGACTGAATTCAGGAGTTTTTTGTAGGGAGGACGCAACATATTACCTTGGATGGAGGGTCATCGTCAGATGTAGAAGTAACTTCGGCTGAGTCCCAGGGAAGTGAGTTGGTGTTCATGTTGTATATTAATGACCTACCGGACAATATTAAAAGTAAAATCAGGCTTTTTGTAGATCATGCAAGTATCTATAATGAAGTGCTATCGGAGAGACGCTGCATAAATAGTCGGTCAGATCTTGATAAGATTTCAGAGTGGTACAAAGATAGGCAACTTGCTCTCAATATTCAGAAATGTAAAATTGTGCACTTCGCAAAACGAAGAAATGTAATCTCGTATATTATCATTGAGTCACTGTTGGAATCGACCAACACGTACAAACACGTGTAACAGTACGAATGAAGTGATTACATAGGTTCAGTCGCTGGTAAAACTGGCGGTAGACTTCCGTTTATTGGTAGAACACTGTAGAAGTACAGCCAGTCTGCGAAGGAGACTGCTTACAAATCATTCGTGCGGCTGGTACTAGAATATTTCTCATGTGTGTGGGACCCACACCAGATAGGACTAACAGGTTGTGTTGAATGTATACAGAGCAGGGCAGCACGAATGGCCACAGGTTTGTTTAATTCATGGGAGACTGTCGCATAGTTACTTAAGTAATTGAACTGGAAGACTATTGAAGGTAGATTTTCTCGGGATAGTTTGTCTATTAACAAAGTTTAAACAACCGGTTTTAAACGATTGCTGTCGCTCAAATAGGGATTCTGAGGATAAGATGAGAATAATTACTGCACGCTCGGAGGCATTCAGTCAGTCATTCTTCCCGCACTCCATACGTAAATGGAACTGGAAGAAACCCTAGTAACTGCTACAAAGGCACGTAACCTCTGCTATGTACCTCACGGTGGTTGCAGATGCGGATTTAGATGCGGATTTAGATGCGGATTTAGATGCGGATTTAGATGCGGATTTAGATGCGGATTTAGATGCGGATTTAGATGCGGATTTAGATGCGGATTTAGATGGTCGGTCATCGTCGTCTGGTCCCCAGTCACGTTGGGTTCGCGGGAAATGAACATGCATATAGCAACCAGCTTGCAGCCATGTTAATTGTTATGTTTCACTCACTTTTCCAAGTAGTCCCCGACATCTTCTGCGAAATTGAGGTCAGGTCCTGAAGTGGGCCATTAAAGGCGAGGCCGCGATGGTGTGCCCCAGTGTTTATCTAACCAATTTCTGAGTGCTGCCCTGTGAACATTGCTGTTGTCATACTGGAAGACGAGACTGTCCACAGCGTACTTATCATGAAGACGTAGAACAAAGGGCAACACTTGGTCACGGAGAATTCTGAAATAAACATCCAGTGCCATATTTACAATAACCTGGAGGAATAGATCCAAATGATGGCGTGAAGAAGAAACACCCACAAAACATCGCGGAACCACTTCGGACTTGATATAAACCCTTCACACGTTGCGTGTTAAACACCATTTGGAAAGAGGCAAAATCGCGTCTCTTCCGATCACACTACAGGCATAGTGTCGTCTACTATCCACTTTCCGTGTTCGGACAACTGCAGGTATGTGGACTTAAGTACCGCTGTGATCAGTGCACTTTTGTCACGTTCTAAGACTTCAAATGTTGCAATGTTCGGTCACCGTCTGATTGAGATGGTCCCGCATTCACCGATAGCTGCAGTCCCGTTGGGCTCGAAAGCGACTGTCCGTGACGTGGCGTGACACTGGCCTCCGGTCTCTGTCGGCTATCCTTTTTACAACCATTATTCTTAAGCAGTCTTATGTGGCTGCAAATACTTTACCATTCCTTCTAGACAGTTGGGCTGTGAGAAGAGTACCATACCGCCTCACGCAAGTAATTTTATGTTCCCTGGCCGTGGTCGGTTGATAGACACTGATAGTTAATAAAGGTTTATTTTCTCAGTGGTGATTCTTAAATACGGTCGTAGAGGATAACGCCAGAAGCTCCACGAGGCTGTTGGCGAACGACGTGTTTTTTTAAATTTTTGTTTCTGGAAAAGTCGCAATGAATGAAATGCAACAAAACTGAGAATCGACAGTTGATGCAGGTATTTGCAGTTTACCATAAACATAAACAAACGTAACGTATTGTGCGTAAATAGATGTGAAGATCCACCACTGTTTGGTTTCCGAACATTAATCAGAAAGAGATACCTCTATTCATATTTAGTATCGGCGCTGTTTAAACTGGAACGACCATATAATACTGGTTGTAGGAAAGGAAGATGCCTGACAGATTCACTCGAAGAATTTTCAGAAAATGTGGTCCACCCATTCTGGAGATACACTGCAAAACCCTAGTTACACCAATAATAGAGTGCTGCTCGTCCGCCTGGAACCTTTACCAGATAGGATGGTAGGGAGAGCAGAGAAAATCCAAGAAAGGGCAGCACGATTCGTCTCAGGTTCATTTAGTTAGCGAGAAACTGTTACAGAGACTCACCCAACGCCTGTGGCAAACGCTACAAGAGAAGTCTTACGTATCATCTCGATGTGTTCTCCTGTTAAAACTCCAGTGACGAACGTTCCTGGAAGAATCAGGCAAAATAATTCTTTCTCTTACGTACATCTCGCGAGCTGCCCACAAAGGTAAAGTCAGACAAAATTGAGCTCAAATGCACGCTCATCTACTGTGTTTTTTCTTTCGCACCTGTAACAGGAACGGAGTATACGACCTTGATGCACGAGGCACCCTCCGCCACACACCTGAAAGTAGTAAAGGTAATGAAGGTGTACAAACTGTGCAATGTACATAGATAAACTTATTATACCTGTGTGGACTGTAATGAATACTGTTAACACTCAAAGAACCAGGTTTAGGGCAGGTGAAGACAACGATGGATAGACAGCGAAATCAATGATCACAAGAATAACAAAGGCCTGGAGTAATTTCTGGCGGACTGAATAGGATTTACAAAACTAAGCTTCGAATGCATCTGAAGCGGATAAATCTGCGTGTGTGTATACGACCAGTGACCCATATTTCTATAATGAGTGAGACATTCTAAAACTAAACGTTGCTAAACGTGCGGTAGAGAGATAAGACTTGGGAATTACTTGAACGGAGGGGAAAACAAAGCTGAGGGCAGATTGTAGTTGACTACATAATTAAGACTGGAATAAAAATATTAACTAGACATACAGCCTGTGGAATGGCAGATGAACCAAAGAAGTCTTTTGCTGGATCCTAACAGATCACGGTAGATACGCTAAAAGATAGGTAAGTGATACTGAAAAACACCCAAGGCCAACATAGATGCGTTTGCGACAACAGCACTGAACGGGAACTGAGGTTACAAAAGTCGTTGGATAGCGATGTGCACATAGACATTCCACTTCGGAAATTTTTAGGGAATAAGAGATCCAGACAGAGATCCACAGTGCCCACTACATTGTGCCGAGAATACCAAATTTCAGGCATTACCTCTCACCACGGACAACACAGTGCCAGACGACCTTCACTTAACGACCGAGAGTAGCGGCGTTTTCACAGATCTGCAGTACTATAAGACAAGCAACACAGCGTTAACCGCAGAAGACAATATGGGACGTAGGACGAACGCCATCCGTTAGAACAGCAAGCGAAATTCTGCGTTATGGGCTATGCAGACCACCAAAGCGAGTTCTTTGTTAACAGCACAACAGCGCCTGCTGCGGTTCTCCTGGGCTCGTGACCATATGGTTGGACCCTAGACTGGACAACCGTGGCGTCGTCAGATGAGTACCGATGTAGTTGGTAGGTACTAGGCTTCGAGTGTGGCATAGAAGCCACGATGCCTTGGACCCAGGTTGTCAACAAGGGGCTGTGCAAGCTGGTCGTGGTTCCATAATGTTATGTGCTGTGTTTGCATGGAATGGGCTGTGTCTTCTGGTCTAACTGAACCGATCACCGACTGGAATTGGTTTTTTTCGGCTACTATTTGCTGCCCTTTATAGAATTCATGTCCACAAACAACGATGGAATTTTTATGGATGACAATGCACCATGTCACCTGGACACAGCGGTTCGCGATTTGTTCGAAGAACGTTCTGGACATTTTGAGTGAATGTTGTGACCACCCCGATCGCCCGACATGGATCCTATGGAACATTTTTGGGACGTAATGGAGAGGTCAGCTGTTGCGCAAAATCAGCCTGCACCGGCAACACCTTCGTAGTTTCGAACGGCTATAGAGGCAGCATGGCTGAATATTTTTGCAGGGGACTTCCAACAACTTGTTGAGTCCACGCTGCGTTGAGTTGCTGCCCTTCACCGGGCAAAAGGAGGTCCGACACGATATTAGGAGGTACCTCATGACTTCTGCCACGTCAGTGTACATTAGGCAGCTGAGCAGAATGTCTCCCAGGGCGAGGTAGGGGACGGCGGGTAATCAGTCCTCTCCCTCCCTCCCTCCCTCCCTCCCTCCCGCCCTCATCCTCACCACCGCTCCCTTCCGCACCCTCACCACCCGCTCCCTTCCCTCTCCCTCCCGCGGCTTCATGTGGCCAATACTGCAAACCATTGTGCCTTAACACTAACTTTCACTGTCAGTCTTGCTGCGCTTCATTGTTAGGCGTTTATGGTCTACCCATTTCTTTTTCTACGCGAAGATATCACTTCTGCATTGTAATCAAGAAGCGGACAAGAAAACCTGTAATACCCATTTCTCAAAATTATGTTTGTATGTAAAATTTTGTGGAACGATGACGGACCAAAGAGTCCATGTGGTAACATGTACATTACCTGGACAAATAAACGAGGGCGCGGCGTTTAGTTTTCTTCGAGGGCAGCTTGGAGATGGCTGGCTGTTCACCACTTTGATCTTGTCACATAAACGTCATTCTGTGTTACTCTCAATAATTTGTAATGAGTTAATTCTCAACTCAAATGAGTTACAATATTTTATTGCCATTCCTGTCAATATATTTACCTACGATTGTATTATCGGTTTCATTTTTCAGTCTGTTGCGGGAGGGACACAACATTTGGAAGTGGCACCGATCCGCAGTTAGCGTGATTTTGTTGAAAATTGTCAGTATCTGTCTCTCTCGCTTGTACAACCTGAACCTGCAGTTATTCGATGTAGTAGCCCGAGGATTTTAACTAAATACACAGCACAGAGCGACTACCAAATCGTCATACGCAATTTACATTTTAAAAATTCCATCGGTCCACATCTTTAGTTGCACTGCTCCCGACACCAGTGTAGGACAATTACATCGTGATTTATTAAACAGCTTCGGTGCATGTTTAGTGAGCCGATGTGGAAGCCAACACTCAGGCGATTTTTTTTATTGAAAAGGAAGAAAAACACGAAACGTATGGTGACAAAAAACATGCGTTTCAGTACTAGCATACACAGGGCCAGTATTAATAAGTTATTGATACGGCCTCTAGTGTCACCATGCACACAAATAGAGAATTTTACTGATTTTGTTCCGAAGTATGAGTGCATTGAGTTGGGACAGTTCAATGTATTTTACGTCGCCTCAATGATGAAGTCTTCTCGGGTTATCAGCCGAGAACGACGCCTTGATTCAGTTGATAACCCGAAAAGACTTCATCATCGAGTTACAACGTTGTAATTGCATTTGTGAAAAATGCGCCTACTTTTGTGTATAGTGCTCGTCATCGGAGTTAGTGTTGTGCGTATTTTTTTCCGCTGCGGGCAGCAGTAGTCCGGACTCCAGATAAAACCTTCATCCAGCAGCTTGCGTCGGAAACTGACGACGATTATGTTCGTGATCGTGATGATATGCTTCTAAATCACTAGTATCATAGTATCACTTTGTTAATGATGATCGATGTAGTATTAAGACATTCATTCACTGATTAATCCATTTCCGAGCGGCTGCATTGCTCGAAGGAAACATTGTACTGCAGTGTATTATTTGCTACTGTTTTGATCTCCCCATCATTTGGCTCCTAATTCTTGCCTTGAAAACCAGCATATTTTTCTCGGAATTTGTCTCGCTTGTTTCCCAATATTTGGTTTCAAATACATCAAAGAGAATGTAATATAAACTAAATCTCCATGTTTTTCCCATTCTTTCTGTGTGTTTTGTACGCTTCAGATCACTTTCCCTGGTGCTTCTTTTCATACCAGTTTTTCTCTGCGTCTACCCTCACATCCGTCACTCGTGTTCTCTACAGTGACTCTAGTGTCCTGTCAACGATAAAAGATTTTGTAAGGGGTTTCCGTATTTCGAAAAAATGAAATCATCGCATGGATTGGTCTGGAGTTGAGCCGCTTGCTGCAAGTCTATTTGAGGCAGCTTCGGCGACTCGAGATTACCTGCGAAGGAGATGAGGTGAAATGATTAGAACAACACAAATACCCAGTCCAGTCCCCGCGCGAAGAAAGTCTCCGACCCGCCCGGGAAACGGACCCGGGATTAGGTGTGTATATGTTTTGTGACCGCATCTTGCATTACGCGAAGGAACAACACAGGTACTGCAATATCGTATTTATCTGCCGACACCTGGCAGACGACTTTCAATCAAAATGTCTCCCGTGTACGGGAATGTACACAGTAGGTATAGAAGTTCTAGACACATGGCTGACGACATACGGAAGTTCGGATGTGGCCATGAAGACTGCTTGGATAGCCTAGGAGTAAGGCGAGCACTGGCGATAAGCAGGAAATCCGGGTTCGAAGCTCGATCTGGCACAAAATTTAATTATTCCATTATACAGCTAACGGTTGTCCACATTCGCAACTACTAAAAATTTCAAGTACAAACATTAAGGTGATTAATAATGGTGCGAAGTACACTCTGTCATACATTCAGCTGTGGTTTGAGGAGAAGCGGACGGAGCAGCTGCAATTTTTTTGTTACGTGGGCCTGACAACAGTTCAGTATGCTTAGCATTGGACTGGTTTCCAGTATGGTAATGGACGACGTTCCACGCAGTCGCAGCTAGCAAGACAGAGTACGGTTTGGAACGGGACGAGCCGTGACTACAAGCCAGGCAGCCACCTCGGGGAGACTGCAACACGAGTCCCGTATGAATATTCAGCGGCTGCCGGCAGGGAGTCGCTGAAACTGGCCGTAATTAACGCCCGGTGACAACACTAGGTTGCAGGTGTCCACGCAAAGTGGACAGCGCCGAGGTAACGGACTCCCTTTCTGGAAAACGAGCATCCTAGCTTGCACAGTGTACCCCCGGGCCAACAGATAAATATCAGTGACGTTCAGTTTCACTGTATCCTACAACTAAGCACAGCACGCAGTGGAGCCTTCGTCTCCACACTGAGGGTCACGATAGCTGCGAGAAATTCCGAGGAACGATAGATTTAGCAGTGGGGATAGTACACTGCGAGGAACTTCTCTCATTCGACATATTTACCTACACGGCTCGGCAACTGCTGCAAAACAAAAGGAACGAAACTACCACCTCTGTATCTGCACTGCTTCTATTTACAAAGACAGTCATTTTTATTCTGTCAGTTCTGTGTATCTAGTGCTGTGAGTTTTATTTCAATATGCAAATTCTTTACAAACGAAAGGAATTCGAATAAACAATAAATTAATTTTCGTAATAAATTCATGCTACAGCCTACAATTTTCCAAGCAAAGTAATAATATTGCCTAAAATAGTATTTTAGAGCTTTAAATTAGTGTGTCTAATATTCTGTCGCAACATAAATGTGCGTGATTACGGGAATAACATTGGAACCCAAGTATTTGTTGGATATCTTATTTGCTTTATAAATGATTTGAAACGCCCTTACCAATTAGCAACGAGTTTTGCGAGTGCTGGGATCCAAATAGTTTCCAATCCCTCTTTACCTTTTTTTATCAGATCACCTTTCGAATTGATTGCATTTTTCCTGATTCATTTATGGAGGTTAATCAATATTTTTTCCATGGGTTGATGTCTTCTGACAGTCTATGAATAGCTTTGGGACAATTATAATTATGATATGATATGTGCTTCCATTATCTTCAAAAAGTAGAATTAATGCCCAATTTTTCTTCTTTACACTGCAATTTCTGCTTCGGAGTGTTGAGGTATCCTCCCTCTAACATCCTGTTAATGACAGTCACCTCACACAAATCACATGACGAAATACAGCCCAATACTAAAACACGCTCCCTGCTGTGTTTTATACCAGGTTGCCAACGTTCAACTTACAGGTCATAACCTGCCTCTTGCCACCTTGTAGTTTTTTTTCTTTTGAAAATACGTTGAAAATGTGCTCCCATAAACAAATCTAACATCATTCCACCATTCTGATACTTTAACGTGGTCACCTCCGAACTAGGGCCATTTGCTTTGGATCACCTTCTTTAGGTATCCTATGGTTTCTTTCTTGCTACTCTTCCGTTACATCCTGTTTATCTGGCAACCCTCCGGCCAGTTGATCAACGTACTTACTTACCACTTCCCTGAAGCAACTGAACTGCAATTTTACGTGCACCTATTTGATGATTACCCTTAATCTTTCTTATGATTCTTCAACTTTCTGTTAAGTTTACCTTCTTTCGTTGTCCTTATCCAGGAAGAGATTTTGTGTGATTGGATTGATGGCGTTAACGGGAACAAACGAAGATGTCATTGGTCCCTCTATCTCGTTTGCATCAACCCGGGAATGGTCCTAAAAGAGGAAGGGTGCAGATGACAAATCCTAAAGAATCCAGTTGTAACCAAGAATCAATGAAAAGCCGCGCGGAATGGCCGCTTGGTTTCAGGCATCATGTCACGGGTTGTGAGTCCTCCCACGGGCATGTGTGTGTGTGTGTGTGTGTGTGTGTGTGTGTGTGTGTGTGTGTGTGTGTGTCGTTCTTAGCATAAGTTCATTTAAGTAGTGTGTAAGTCTAGGGACCGATGACCTCAGCAGTTTGGTCACTTAGGAATTCACATACATTTGAATCAATGAAACCAAGAGAAAGGAAAGCAAGTAGATGTGAGAGAGGTCTAAGAAGGTGGATGTGGGCGAGTTGCTCGCCGCGAAAGCAGCTGGAGGCTGCCGTTCACCAATGACAACTGTAAAAGAATAAGGAGGATTAAAAAGTTGGGAAGGATAGGTTGCCGGACCACCGAGCAAGGGCAGCCACGGGCCCCCTGGGTCGGAACAGACGACGAGGCACCCCTCCAATCCCTCAAGCGGCCGTAGAGGTCAACACGCCCTACCCTAGAGAGGTGTAGAAACCACCTTTTTAGGGTAAAGCGTAAAATCAGATCGGCAGCTTTGATGTCATCCTGTAGCACCAGTGACAGCGTGTCGTCATACGGCCAAATTAGGATGTGTGCCACCGTCATACGAGCACTATTCCAACAGTGGGGTGTAGTCCCACCTCGCGGGATGGGGCCATGCGTCAGCCAAGTATGGTCACTTCGAAGTCAAGAGTACGATCCCTGCGAGAAGCGTGAAGCAAAGAGTGCCAGTTGGTCGTTGTCTCCCTTACTGCATGCAGTTCGTTTGGAGAGACCAGGGCACCAATCCGTGTTGCAAGCTTCCAACAACTGACGCTGTGGAGTCTACCTTCATGCGGTTCCGGTAACCTCATCTGCAAGGTCTGCATCCTGGTAGCCAATGGCATACCTGCAAATAAAATTTTAAAAAAAGTATGGACTTCCATCCCAGACATATTGAGACGGTTATAAAGGCTTAGTGTAGTATTAGCGTGATCCTTTCTGGAAAAATTATGTACAGAGTGGTCAGAAATAGTCTGAAAAGGTTGTAAGGGTATTGCAGAGCAGGTTGTACTACAAATAATTAAGAAAAAAATAGATATGTGGCGCCGTTTCCGAGTTAATTAGCATTAAAGTTAACGAATGAGCCGTTGCGCGCCCGCCAGAGACGGTGTCGGTAAACGTGTTCATAGTTTGGTTTCCTAAAACCGAACTACAGGGCGACACAAAAATTTATTATGAGATGGTAGAAAGGACCGAACTCGAGCCAAACGATGAGCATTCTCGTACGCTGTCATATACGCTATGAGAAGAAGTGACACTATAGTCCGATTCACTGACGGTGGGGACTGCATTGCTGCCAATTCTAAGCGATATTTGCAGCACGCCTGTACACGTGCTTTGCGCTCTTTATTCGCAGAATTGTTTCTCCCTTGCTTCTGTAGAGTTTGTCGCTTACCACCACCATCAGTTATGACAACTCGCACCAGTGAAATAAAAAGCGTTAAATAACTCGATACGCTCACGTTTAATGCTCGTATTGACTACGACATTTATAGCTGAGCGCTCAGAACATTACTGGACGCTCATTGACTGAATTTTGGGTATACCTTTCTTGTTACAGCCTCTATATAGTCCTACAACTCCTTTAAGGTAAGCTTGGTTACTGTAAGTGACGCGTCATGGGATACCTTGTGATTTTGTGCATGAACTCGCCTCTCGATTATGTCCCACAAATATTCGACGGTATTTATGTCGGGCGATTTGGGTGACCAGACCATTCGAATGAGTTGTCCGTCCGCGAACAATTGTGGACTCGTTGCATGGTGCATTGTCATCCATAAAAATTTCATCGTTGTTTGGGAACGTTAAATCGGTGAACGGCTGCAAGTGATCTCCAAGTAGCCGAACATAACCATTTCCAGTCAATGAGCGGTTCAGTTGGACCATAGGACAAAGTCCGTTCCATGTAAACACAGCCCACACCGTTATGCATTATGGAGCCACCACCAGCGTGCACAGATCCATGTTGACAACCTGGGTACACGGCTTCGTGGGGTTTGCGCCACACTCGGGCGCAACCACCAGCTCCTACCAACTGAAATCGTGACTCAACTGACCAGGCCACGGTTTCCCAGTGGCCTAGGGTCCATCAGATACGGCCACGAGCCCAGGCGAGGCACTTCGATCGATGTCGTGCTGTTAGCAAAGTCAGCCGCGTCGGTCGTCCGCTGCCATAGCTCATTAACGCCGAATTTCGCCGCTTGGTCCCAAAGGATACGTTCGTCGTACGTCCATTGATTTCTGTAGTCATTTGACACAATGTTGCTTGTCTGTTAGCCAACGCCACCGCTCTAGGTCGTTACGGGAAGGCCGTCGGCCAGTGCGTTGTCCGTGATGAGAGGTAATGCCTGAAATGTGGTACTCTGGGCACACACTTGGCACTGTGGATCTCAACGTTGATTTCCCTAAATGATTCAGAAATGGAATGTCCCATGCGTCTAGCTCCAACTACCCCTCCGCGTTCATAGTTTTACAACTCCCGTCGTGTGGCCATAATCAGGTCGGAAACATGTGAGAACATACGACAGCTCCGCCCATGGATTGCCCTTTTATATCCTGTGCACGCGATACTGTCGCCATCTGCATATGTGCAAATCGCTATCCCACGAATTTTGTCACCACAGTGTATTTGTGTTCCGTAGCGCCTCTCTGGCCAGATACTGTGAGGTGAGGCGTGAGAGCCGCTCGGTTCTGCCTGCTGGGCAGCGCGGGCCCGGCAGATAGCGAGCGGCTGCTTCCTGCGGCCGGGCCTGTCCGACAAAGGCCGGCGCTATCTGCCTGCCCGCTGCCGCCGCCACACCTGCGGCTGCCTCGCAGCGCCACACCTCGGCTGTCCCCGTCACTCACGCCCACTCTCGCTGCCGAGGCGAACGCGTGGCCTTGGCCCTGGCCGTGACAGTGGAAACACTGAAAAAGCCTCACTCTGCTGCTCGCGTCCCATCACGTGTTGATGATCAGCTGTTGCCCAAGTAACTACCCTGCTGCCGTAACTTACTGTACGAGGTGTCATCAAAAAAATGTATTATTTAAGCAGCAGTTGCAAGCGATGCAAGTATTCTTGTGCACGATGGGCTGTCAATAACTAAGCCAACACATTTTTTCTCGGTCATATTTCTCAAAAAAATGAGGAATTTCTTCTGGGACATCGTGGAATATTCCCGCTTGAGCCCCTATAGTTTCATGAAGTTCCGATAGCACTATATGGTGCGTTCCAAGCAGAGCTGGCATTGATTTCCTTTTAGTAGAAAACCGGAGCAGCGCAGATACTCATAGACACTTGCAGAATGTTTACAGAGACCTGGCAGTGAACCAAAGCACGGTGAGTCGTGGGCGAAGCGTCTGTCACTATGACAACAAGGTTGCGTAAACTTGACCGATTTACCGCGGACCGGCCAGGCCGCGCACAGCTGTCACGCCTACAGTGTTGGAACGTGGGGGCAGTTTCATTCAAGGTGATCGACGGATCACAGTCACAAACCTCTTTGCTGAACTGAATGTCTGTTGGGAGTGGTGACACACCAATTAGGGTATTCCAAAATGTGTGCCTGCTGGATTCTTCGCCGTCCAACAGAAGACCTTAGATTGCTATTAACAAGGGATTTCAGATCGATTCCATATTTCTGGATTTCTGGAAGGCTTTTCACACTGTACCACACAAGCGGCTCGTAGTGAAATTGCTTATGGAATATCGTCTCAGTTATGTGACTGGATTTGTGATTTTTTGTCAGAGGTCACAGTTCGTAGTAATTGACGGAAAGTCATCGAGTAAAACAGAAGTGATTTATGACGTTCCCCAAGGTAGTGTTATAGGCCCTTTGCTGTTCCTTATCTATATAAACGATTTGATAGACAATCTGAGCAGCCGTCTTAGGTTGTTAGCAGATAACTCTGTCGTTTATCGACTAATAAAGTCATCAGTAGAACAAAACAAACTGCAAAACCATTTGAATTGTGCGAAAAGTGGCAGTTGACCCTAAACAACAAATAGTATGAGGTCATCCACATGAGTGCTAAAAGGAACTCGTTAAACTTCGGTTACACGATAAATCAGTATAATCTAAAAGCAGTAAATTCCACAAAATACGTAGCTATTACAATTACGAACAACTTAAATTGGAAGGAACACACAGAAAACATAGTGGGGAAGGCTAACCAAAGACTGTGTTTTATTGGCAGGACACTTAGAAAATGCAACAGATGTACTAAGGTGACTGCCTACACTACGCTTGTCCGTCATCTTTTAGAATACTACTGCGCGGTGTGGGATCCGTACCAGATAGGACTGACGGAGTACATCGAAAAAGTTCAAAGAAGGGCAGCACATTTTGTATTATCGCGAAAATATGGGAGAGTCTCACAGAAATGATACAGGATTTGGGCTGGACATCATTAAAAAAAAGAAAGGCGTTTTTCGTTGCGACGGAATCTTTTCACAAAATTACAATCATCAACTTTCTCTTCCGAATTCGAAAATATTTTGTTGACACCGACCTACGTAGGGAGAAACGATCACCGCGGTAAAATAAGTGAAATCTGAGCTCGTATGGAAAGATATAGGAATTAGAGAATTGTGAAGGTGGTTCGATGAACCCTCTGCCACGCACTTAAATGTGATTCGCGGAGTATCGATGTAGATGTTAGAAATCAACGAAGGACCACCTGTTTGGCCGAATGAACGATGCACTACACGCAAGCAGTAATACCTGGATGACTAGGAGGTTATTGATGCAGCAAGACGTTGGCTGCGGCGTCGACCAGTAGAGTGGTAGCATGCTAGCATACAGGGCCTCCCAGTAATGTGGAGTAAAGTCGTCGCATTGAACGGAGATTATGTTGAAAAAATAGTTTTTGCAGCCAAACGAGTGAAGGGATAACATGGTGCATTGGAGTCGTGAATAAACTAACCTGCTTTCAGAAAAAGTGTTCAAATAATTACTGAACGCCCCTCGTAATTTGTCGGATAGCCTCTTTCGTTGAGACAGGCAGTTCGAACACTTTCTGACTAGTCAGTCAGCGTCCAGAGACGCTACAGTGAGGTTGGCGTTACCGTATCTTTAGCGCATCATGCATTTTGATCAAGCTGCATTTTATTTTCAAGCTGCACTATGACTACTAGGGTCTGCCATCTGCCATTTTATCACTTTATGTAGGCCATAGTGCTCCACAGACTACTTAGCCAGCACCCATGGCCATCACCACGCAGCAAAATTAAGCTACACAGTTGAGGCCACGGACACTAGCTCACGCATCACCACGTGGAGTTGGGGCTGCATGGAGTCCTTTTGTCTGTCGTTTGGTGTTACCTTTTATTTACTAACAGCAGCTATACTTATTTTTTAAAGAAAAATACAGGAATTTGGAAGTAGGAAATTATAAATTGATGTGATAATTTAAGAAGAGAATAAATGAGGACAGGAAAGAGTGGATATAGATATAACTTCACCGACACCACCTCCGGACGGGGGCTCGGTACTGAATTTCAAGTCCGGCGTCCACATGTGGTGCTATCCATTTTAGTAATTATACACATGAACATCCCTCGTCGGGCACACTCGATCAGTTCAGTCCATGCGGGTCTAAGATATGCTGGCGTTGTTTGTTAGAATGCTGTGTGAGTTGATGTTTCTTAGGTTACAGAACTACTACTGGTAGTAGGTTGGTTAGTAAACGAATTCTGCGTGGCTTTGGAACAACATCCTACCTCAGTGTGATCTAATTAAATTATATACTGTTCCTACATAGGTGGAGGAAAAATAACAAGCCACCACTAACCTATTATTAATCTTGTAAAAACATTTTGCTGAGTAAAACTCAAACTTTTTTAAGTAATGGACCCATTAATTTTCTATAATTGCGTAATATGCGCGATCTGTTGCTTGCTTACTTCGTATAAAATTTATATTACATTCATATTATTACATTTACAATGATGTGTTCATTTATGTAACTTCTTAACAATGTTGGTTACAGGTTTATCGTGGATTCTAGCATAATATTTATCTACAAACTATTCTAATAACTTCTACTTTTAATTAGATTCATTCATAGTAAGATATAAACTGCAATCTTTGAGAAATGTTCATGTGAGTAGTTGTGCATGTTTTACGTGTTTAATAACACCTATATTTTCCGTGTCGATGTTATTTCTGCCTTGTCACTGTCACTCGTATCATCGTATGTACTGAAGCATTTTGAACAACGCGGGAACCGTAATTTCTGTTTGAAGTTGTAAAAAAGTGCCAAAGAAGTTCATTTAATGTTGAAATTGGTGTCTGACGCTAATGCTGTAATTCTGAAGACTTTTTACAAGTGGTTTGAGCGATTTAAATCTGGAAATGAGACGGTAGAAGGCGAGCAACGTTCAGGACGTTCATTAACCTCAAAAACAGAAGAAAACGTGCAAAGAGAGGCAAAAATTGTTCTTTCAAACTGGTGAAAAATTGTTTTAGAGGTTACAGAACAACGTAGCATACGGGACCATGCAAAGCATTCTTACGAATAGCTTGCAAAATAGAAAATTTAGTGCAATCGCATATAAATGAGTGCAAATTTTTTTTCTACAGTTTTGAGTGACGATCAGAAGGAAAATCGTGTCACTTCGCACGGAGTTGGAGGATAGTCTTCATTCAAATTTGGACTTGGGCATGTCCAAAACTGGAACTGGAGGTGAAACCTGGGTCTCTGAGTATAACTCCGAGACGAAAGTCCCGAGTTCTCAATGGAAAACCAGTGAATCTCCTCGTCCTAAAAGAACATCATCAATCAAAATCTGATACCAACTAACGGTCATTTTTTTTCCGATGTTGGCTGCAAAGTGCTTTCCGAGTTCGTTCCAAGGGAAACAACTGTAAATGCCGAATTTTACAAGGGCGCACTGCAGTGTTTGTTAAACAATATGCGAAGAAAGAGACTAGAAAATGGGCCAATAGGCTCCTCCTTCCGACAACACGTCGTGCGATACTTAGCTTTTGTTTCGCGCGATTTTGGCTGGAAAAAGTGTTCCTGTCTGTCCACATCCCCCTGACCCAGCAGATTTAGCTCCATCTAACTTCTGGCTCTGACCAAAAATTAAAACTGTGCTTAAAGGAAAACCTTTTGGCACTATTCTTGGCACTGAGAGGGGTCACAGAGCCGCTGAACAACATTAACAAAAGAAGTCTTCCAGAAATGCTTCCAGCCATGGATTCAGTGTTGTGATAAATGCGTTGCTTTCCAAGGAAAGTACTTTGAAGATCAAAGTTCATGTCAGTTTATTACTCCGTTTCTAATAAAATAATTCAGCATGTTTTTCGCACCTCGTACAGTAAGATGTCATAAAGCACCAGGTGTTCCTGTAAGTCAGCGGGATGGGAACACGAGTGCATCTAGATCAGTGGTTACCAAACTCCACCAGACGCATGAAAAAAGTGTAGGCGATACGCGAACTGGTTACAAACACTTCCGACCATGTGTGCAGTTATTTCGTTCATTGCTGTTCGTACACGGAGTCAGAGTTCGGCCAAAGTTGTTCAAAGAGGAGGCACATAGTGTACTACATACCTCCACAAAAAAATCACATACCAAAAGTTAAAGCGAACATGGAGTTCAGTGCTGCAATGCTGCTGCAGATTCCGTATTTCTAGATTTTCGGAAACCGTTTGATACAGTGCCACACTGCGCATTGTTAACGAATGTCGGAGTGCTCGGAGTAAATTAGCAGATCCGTGAGTGGCTCGGAGACTTCTTAAGCAATAAAACCCAGCACATTGTTCTGGACGACGGGTGCTCACCAGAGACGACGGTACGGTCAGCAGTGCCCCAGGAAAATGTGATCACATATGAATGAAAGATAGGTTTAGAAACAGTTTTAATAACATTGACAAGGCCTGCAGCAACGCCTTAGAGACGGATGCTGTCTGCCATTCAAATTACATAGTTCGGTAGGTTTTTATAATGTATTTCCCCATAGCAAACCATAGGAACAGTATTCTCAACAAACGAACAAAAATTCAGCACTTTAGATTTTTGTTATAGTATAATAGCAATGTTGTATGCCGTAGAAAATGTTAATTACTTACTTTACTTTTCTTTTCTCTACAGCTCTGAAGATTGTTCATATGAACCAAAACCCGTCGTTGAAAACAAAACAAAAAAGATGTAGAAATCAAAGCAATCTAGACATAAAATAAATAATAAACTTTAAGTTACTTTGAACTGTTGAAGGATAAAGCAAATCACAGTTTCCTTCATTTACTGCCTTCATTTACGCGACTTTATTGGTAGCTCTGCTTGTCGAAGGTCTGTGTTCTGTTATGGTGTAGGCGTTTGTGATTATTCGGCGGCAGTCGTACGAAGAAGTAACTGTTCACCGTCTTTTTTTTTTAGTCTGATGCTCCTTCCTAAGACGAGGAGAAAGACAAAAGTCACGGCTTGTGTCGGTGTAAGAAGCTATTAACGGAAATCATTAAATTCATATAAACGCTCATAACCTGGGATTACAAACTACCAACTGTCCTGAGGACAATTTTTATTCCCAAAGATGTAAATATTTACGGAGCCTAAGGTAATTAACATTCGTATTAACGTAAGATGAAGTAGAATATGTTGTGCTGTATGTAAGTAATTTGACTGAAATACAACAAAACAAGGTACGATGTGGTATAATACATGTGTATTAACAGCAGTTGAGTAATTGTATAGACTTCATTTTAAAGTCATCTGGAAACGGCCGAAGAAAATGTAGAAACAGATTATTTCGACAAAACTCAACTGTTTCATATTATGTAACTTCATGGCTCTTGTTTTCATCTATTATTCCTGCAACTTTTGCTTGCTGTTTTTCCGGTAATTCCAAGGAACCAGTTTAAAGATTAACTGGAGACTGTTAACACTGTTACGGTCATTTTGTAATGTATAGAAATGGCATCAGATTGCTAGAGGGCTTACGTCGATGGTGTCTCAGTTGTAACTACTTCACCTAGCCTCCTAGCCTCGTGGATTAAAGCGAAGCCGATGACGTTTGCGAAGACTGTTTTTACTAATTTGGAAATGTGGAAAGTTGCTGTACGTCTGTCGATTAATGTAATCACAGAGTCATTGTCAGCTGGCTGCGGCGGAAGACGGTGTAACTCTTTTATGGAAACTATCGTGTTGCGTATGAAATCTCGTTTAAGCAACCCGCTGTAGTTCTTGATCCGACTCTTGAGAAAAATAAATTCATTATTCCATAGTTGGTAACACGTGATTGCGCATTTGTAATTTCAAGTTTTCTAATAACTGCGATTCGAGGAAGGGTCCTCAAGAAGTGTAACTCAGCCGCGAAGGACGTAGCTAATAAAAACGTCGCTTGACCATTACTTCAGTATTCGTCTCTTCAGTGTGATATCCTTACCGAGTGCATTCGATAGAGGAAATATGCCACGGTTCCTTTTAGAAGGCTCGAAAGCATCGCTGAGATGTCACTCGTAAGATTTCGGGAGCATGCGTACTTAGGAGAAACGAACAACATAATGTTTCCTGCTACATATACCTCGCGAAAAGAGTATGCAGGTAAAACTGGAGAGATTCGAATCATACGGACCCTTGTCAATCGTAGTTTTGTGCTCACTATTCGCGACTGCAACAGGAAAGGGCAGAAGTATCCGTGATATGTGACCTACGTTGCGCCGCACACCTTAGCGTGACTTACGTAGAAAATTAAGTTTCAGTTTGGGATAAGGGAAAAGTCTCAGTGACTGATTTGACTATTAATAATTCAAGAGAGACTGTAGGGTCGACTATGAGGATTTTTTTTAATTGACCTATAGCTAACTGGAAGTCTAAGAGATTTTAAATTTTGTATAATAATTTATTATGTCGAAGATCGCTTTGACACACAAAAAATATAGCAACTGTTTACCGAAAGAGGTAATGTGAATATTATACGCGATTGTTTACGCAATAAATTATTATGCATAGTATGAGGAACGCATGTAATACGGTTCAATGGTGATCGTCTGCTCGGTGTCTTGAGAATTTGCAATAGTGTTTCTGGACGCTCTTCTGTTGTTTCTCTTCCAGAGAACGACATCTAACATATTACCCATCTGTTAAGTCTTGGCCGGCCGGAGTGGCCGTGCGGTTCTAGGCGCTACAGTCTGGAACCGAGCGACCGCTACGGTCGCAGGTTCGAATCCTGCCTCGAGCATGGATGTGTGTGATGTCCTTAGGTTAGTTAGGTTTAACTAGTTCTAAGTTCTAGGCGACTGATGACATCAGAAGTTAAGTCGCATAGTGCTCAGAGCCATTTTGTTAAGTCTTGTTTCTAATTACAGTTTCTTTCATGTTGCAGATTGGAGTATCAGCTGCTGCTGCTGCTGCTGCTGCTGCTGCTTGGTAAGTTACAGGCATAATCCTCGTACTCTAGGCTCCGTATAAAAGCATGGGAAATGGAATGTTCAGCGTGCTATCTTTTCTACTGCACTGCTAACACACAGTAGTCAATATTTTAGCAGTTGTTGTGTCTGTTTTCATTGCCGTAGAATGTTACTTTGTCGATAGCAGAAAATGGCTCAAGTTACGTGACGATGAAATGTTTCAACATTGTTTCCCTGCGTGCTGCGGAATTCTAAAAAGTGATGGGGTGACACTGAATGACCATAAAGTTCAGAGCAGAAAATACACAATGTCAGTTCGAAACTGCAGTGTCTTATACTCCTTTACTTAATCGTCGCCACCAACGAAAATTCCACTGTTACGAAAAGGAAAGTTTTAGACAGAGCTTCAGAAATCGGTATAAATTGCAATAGTGGAAGCTGATAAGTGCGTGATATAAAAAGAAAGTAAAGCAGCTACCAAACTGAAGATTGTTTTGAACACCACAGTGCTGTCTAGACATGGTCTTGTTGGAGACAGTAGACCGTAGCCTTTCTCCGACCTTCGAACTGGTTTAAGCAGCCACTTATAAGGGGAGCTACAGCTTAATGTGGATTTCGAGCCACGGTGCATTTTTCACGGCAACAAACATCGCCAGAAGTGAAATAAGTGTTAGATAAAAATCCTAGGACTGACAGGGGATCAAAGCCGAGACTTGCCTTTGTGGTCAGGCACTTAACCATTGAGCCACTGAGTGCATGGTACTTATAATATGAAACCCAGTGAAGAATATTTCAAAGGAAAATGACAGATGTAGAATGATGTTACTATGTGGAACATGCTTTCAGATGATTACACGTACGCACATCAACAAATTGAAAGCCCATCGAGCGAGAATTAAATAGGATGACAGTTCTTAAGCCTTTGCTCGCGAATGTATACTGATTTATATAGCCCCTTCACACAACAGAATGGTTACATAGCCCAGCGGAGCGACACGGGCGCTCACACATTGTGCTCATGGTATGGATCACATTAACGTGCGCAATAGGTGACTAGGCAAACTATAGATGACGATAGATAACAGATGACGAACTCGTAGCCTCCGAAGTACTACCGTGTCACAAACACTACAAATTCGTACAACGAACTAATGGGGCGGTGCACGGTGCTACAGTGTGTGTCCCCACAGCTGGTGTGGATACCTGTAATAGTAGCAGGCAGCGAAGGGAGAGACGCGGCGTTGTCATTGCACCACTGCCTGTCCAGTTGTCCGCAGAGGTCGGTTGCGGCAGGACTTTTCTCAGACAGCCGTCCTCGTTGAATACATTGCCTCCTTATCCTAGTCTCACCTTCATTAAAAACTCTATTGATGGAATCCATACGGGGCGGGAGCAATTCATTTCAAATCCTGCCAGTCGAAAGTTTTCAGCCTTTTCGAAGTCAGATTCTCATTAAAATTCCACCGAAGTCGCTTTCGTATGAAACCTTATTATAGTCGCAGGTGTTACACTCAGGGGAGCTGCTGCTGCGCCATTCCCCACGCCATCTTTGTCACAACTATTCTTCGTTTTCTCTTTCTCCCTCTCCCCCCCTCCCCATCTCTCTCTCTCTCTCTCTCTCTCTCTCTCTCTCTCTCTCGTATGCGTGGGAGGGGGTGACGGGGAATGGGGCAGACCGCGTGGCCACAACCAGTTGCAGCCTACACTCGCTTCAGTAGATACACGGGCAATGTCAGTTGAAACACGTACCTTGATGCTGATGTCTTCGATGGCTTTCCAGTGCACCGCATTGTTCACAGGCACACGGGAAACCGTCACTATATTTTCTTAATTCATTGTAAAACTAAGTGACATAAAATGAAGTTGTAAAAAAAAAAAGGAATGTTTAAAGTTCACCGTCTCGTCGACGTTGAGGCAACCACATACTGCTCACAAAGATAGGGCCAGAAATCCCCCGCGATGTTGTGAGACGAAATATCGTGCCTCTCGTATCTAGTGAAGTGCGGGCAGAATAACCCCCAGTTTTGAACCCCGTCGTTCCGTGGTCTCAGGCCATTGTGTTCAATCTTGAGTCAACTCATGGTCTGGTAGTTATCTCAATTTTGAAGGTATTAGTTCTTAAAATAGTCATTGAGTGTATGAAGTTTCTTGCCTCTGTTGAAATTAGTTCTAGTGCCCGTATGATAGAGAAAGTCATAATTCCTAAGCCACAGGGGCTCCCATCAGATAATGATTTATACGAAAATGTTGCTGATTAAAAGAGGTGAAAATGTGATTTTTCTAATTGGACGGTAGACAAATGCAGTTACATGAGAATCAGGAATTTTCCATACTTGCAGTAAAATATCTGTATTTTAAGTGTGGCTGCCACAAACTGCTCTGCTGAAAAATCCTCTCTCTTTCATCATCGAGTAGCGACTCTGGCAATGCTTCGCAACTGCTAAATGCGGATGGGAGGTGGATATTCGTCCTAACATTCTCTCTCTCTCTCTCTCTCTCTCTCTCTCTCTCTCTCTCTCTCTGCCCATCTCCTCCTCCTTACTGTCTGTGTACGTCTCCTCCTCCCCCTTATCCCACTACACTTCTCCTCTCCATCTTCCTGTGCATCTCCACCTCCTCCCTCTCAACGTTCATCCCCCTCCCTTTCTCTTTGTCCATCTCCTCTTGCCCCCTCTCTCTGACTTTGAGTCTTTTTTTATTGTTATTACCAACGAAGCCTTGATTGGGAACTAAAGTCGCTTAAAATGCATGAGTAAGCTGGTTCGGATCGTTGATATACGGGGTATGAAAGATCCTTCCCGCTGCTGGACCTCTGAGGATAATAGTGCCAGTGACGGTATTTCGGTTGGTTTGAATCTGCAAACAGGCTGGATTACAAAGTTCCTGATGACTCGGATTCCGTAGTAGTATTTTAATAAAAAGTCAATGAGCCTTTAATATAACTTTCCCGTTTTCTGTTGAAATAGACTGCAAGGAAGAAAATACAGCACTTAGATGGGTATACGATTTTGGGATGAATCACCTAAAACTTGCACCGCAAATATTGCGGATCTGAAAGTGCCATTGACGTGCGGTTTTCATAGAACGGATTGGTAGTCAGGGGCTCGTGTTGTTAGCCATTCAACAGATTGTAATAATACTTCTGAAGAGTATTTTTTGTACAAACATAAGCTTTTTGAAATTAAAAAATGCCTACTTACATTAGCAAACTAAAAGAAGGGTAAAATAGAATTTCAGTGGCGTTAACTGCAGGATTCTAGTGCGAGTCGCTCACGAGACATCGTATTTTGAAAAGTTCCCACACAGAAATTCGTACAATACATGCGGTAGCCCACGCGAAAGAATAACAGAAGCGCATACATTAGTTAGGTGGATTCTAGATTCTGACCGGTAATGAGACAATTGACAATCATGGGTTGTGTTCAGAATGACCACAGGCAGCGGCAATACACGCTTCCAGCTTGGTAACGAACGACTGGTGCACACGTGCTAGCATTTCGGCTGCGATGTCCTAGCAGACTGCAGTTAAGGTACATTGTTAGGTCCTTGTACACAGCGTCTTCCAGCTTTCCCCTCAGAAAGAAGGCTATATGCATGGAATCCGGGGAAAGGGCGGGTCAAGGTATAGGTCCTCTGCGTCCGATTCAACGATATGGAAACAATTCGTTGAAGATATGCTATTGCACTTCCTGCTCTATGGACTGGACAGCCATTACATAGGTACTACAAGTTCCTCCTAGTCTGCAGAGGAACGTCTTCTAGCATCTGTGGGAGATGGTCTGTTAGGAGGCTGCTATACATATACACCTCCAGTGTTCTGTGTATAGCCGGCCGCGGTGGTCTCGCGGTTCTAGACGCGCAGTCCGGAACCGCGCGACTGCTACGGTCGCAGGTTCGAATCCTGCCTCGGGCATGGATGTGTGTGATGTCCTTAGGTTAGTTAGGTTTAAGTAGTTCTAAGTTCTAGGGGACTGATGACCACAGCAGTTGAGTCCCATAGTGCTCAGAGCCATTTGAACCATTTGTTCTGTGTATGAAAATCGGACCTATGAGCTGTTGGTTCACTATCCCACACTACACGTTCACACTCCATGGACACTGACATTCCACTTCATGAAACCAAAAGGGATTGTCAACATACGAACAGTGCATGTTCCAGTGGTTTACCAGACTATGATCGGTAAATGTGCCTTCATCACTAAACAAGATACATGACACATCAGGAGTAGCCTGTCTTAATGCCCATGTTCAAAAGGTAACACGATTCTCATAATCGTTTCCATGCAGCTCTTGATGGAGAGAGATGTGATAGGGACGTAACCTATGTTGGTGGAGAATTTGTAGGACACTTGACTGACTCATGCCACTTCCTCGTGCGATTGCGCGGGAGATAACCCGCCCATTGATTTTCCCTCTCTTCTGTCGTCACTTGTTTCCTTCTGTTACTTTGTGTAGGTGTTACACGTAACTGGCTGAAGAGGTTGATAAACAATTGCCGAGATTGTTACGTCTATTGGGATATCTTACCGGATATAACGTACAAGAACAACTTGGAATAACGTGTATTCCTCTTACACTCCCCATACCCCATGAGCTTATCGGCTTTTTCTGCGTTGGTAAATCTCATCGTCCACTCATGATCTATTGCTTGAACTTTCACATGCTAACTGACAAGCAAGTAGCAGTGCACATAGGGAACACACGGGCACACTGTATGCAGACATAACATCGAACCTAGCAACTACACAGGTTGGCAAAAAAAAAAAAAATAAATAAATAAATAAATAAATGTCGGTGTGGAAACGTTGCAAAATACAGTATCTCGTAAACGATTCGCCCTACAATCCTTCTGCAAACACCACTGAAATTCTAATTTACTCTGCTGTTACCAGACGTTGAAAATACCGCTTCAGTTGTAAATTTCTTTTATTATCACGGCCGGTTTCGGGCTCTCAAAAGCCCATCCCTAGGTGTCCCACTGGAAATAGCAAAAGGCGGGAGATAATTTTCAAACGCCGCAACACACATAAAAACAAAAAAATTCATTAAAAGTTTTAAAAAAACTTTTAAAAACATTTCACAGGAGTAGTTTATAGTGAATGACCGTCGTATATTTCTCAGTTAAAGGCATTTGTAACTCGGCATTTAACACATCGCAGGCAGCAACACCGTATTCCAGTTGTACTCGTCAGGGGAATTTCATGTGAGGCCTTGAGAGAATGCAGAATTTGTTTCATAAACGTTCACCAGGAATGACCTAGGCTTGTGTTAAGTCACATTCATTAAATACCGGAGAGCAGAGTGCGACGACCGAAATGGAACGACCGTGCACAGCAACTGAGGAGTGTAACCTAGTGTGCTGACTTGTGCCACGTGCCGTACATGTCAACCACTAGACGGAAGAATGTTACTGTACTACTCTGTAGTGAGTGGGGACCACACGTAACTGAATGATCGCCGACTAATGTCGATCCACTTTGGGTTGCCACTGACAGCAGGCGAAACATCACTCCTGGGAGAAAAGTGGTTAAAGTTAAGGTCTCTTTCTAGAACAACAACAAAATACGGAGGAGAAAAGGGACAAACAGTGCAAGAGAAAAATGTTACTTAACAAATGAAATCTTGAATGTATTCGTAGTTAATTTAGTTAGCTAATCCGAAAGCAGGGTCGCCAGTGAAATAAATTTTAGCACCGAAACCAAATTTATTACGAACACCAAAGCATAGCAGGAACGGAACTGAAGTGGCTGGAGAGTGCAGCTAGATGTACAAATATAGAATAATCAAGGATGCTGGTATTTACAGAAACATTGAACAGTCGAGAATATGCAAACATAAAATATTTCAAGAGCATTTCAGTAACAATCGATACTAAAAACAAATAATAGCTGATGGTTAGGTCTGAAATGGCAACCTACAGCACGTCTACCAGCGACGCCGAGCACTACACCATACTGCATGGACCATAGCTCTCGGCTTGTCCTGTATTACCCTTTCCTGGGGTACACCAGATATTACTTCTGTGCATACCTCGGCATCCATAATAACATGGTACTTTGTCTGTCAAGAAGTTTTCAGTCGAGTGTCAAAATTGCCTGGAAATCCCGTGAGAACATAGTTCCTGTTGTGTATGCGCTGATGTAATAGTGAATCGGCTTTTTCTCGTACATGTAGAAACAGCTAAGATGAGTTTTTGAAGACATACCTGAAGAACGCTAACTGGATTTCGCACGATTGTTGTTTCGGGATGCATTTTGGTTGTCACGGAGTGACTCATATTGAAGTCAAACAATAATTTAACTTGAAAGTTGGGTATAGAAGCAGTGGGAAGAAGTGAAGGCTATCTCATATGTAGGAAGCAAGATTACACAGGAAAATACGGGAAGTATACTGGGACGACGATAAATAATTGTTTCCAAGAAACAGCTCTACGGTTATCAGTTACTAATACGGAACTGAGGAAGATATTATTGAAAGTATACACTACCGGTCGGAAGTTTTCGATCAACCACGATAAATACTATATACTTTATTTCAGTGTACAAATACAATGCACAAAATAAACATGTTCTATCTCTTTTAATAAGTATAATAGAATATCTTCAACTTTTGTAGCTGCATCGAAACAAGTGTTCAGTTCCTAGTGCTGTGAAATGTGAAAAAAACAGCAAGTGGCATTTATAAGAAGAGGAACGACACCAAAAATGGAACAGGAGCGAAGTATGTAGAAAATCTTCTACGCAACCTGCCACTCAAGATGCCTTGCAGAGAATAAAGGCGAAACGCGTATGACACGAAAATTGTGTTTAATTCAGTTGTAGTCAGACGATCCATAAAGTAAAAATTATCAACGTACCATAACAATAGAACATGGTTTGGATTTTAGCTTCTTCATGGTATCCATCCTTTGCCCTCAGAACAGCTGTACAAACTCTTGGCATTCAGATTTTGTAGTATTTCTGCAGATATCGCAGTTCAGTACACCTATAAATTATTTTACAGATCTTAAACTTTATATGATCTCAGTTTTCTGATTTCCATGTCAAGTTAATTCCATAAGGGTTCAATGGGATTTAACGCAGGCTTGGTCAAATCAGTTTCTTCCGTTCCTCACATTTCTCTTTTCTGTGAACATACCCTTTGCGCAGCTTGGAAGCATATTTAGGATCATTGTCCTGCTGCAGAACAATCTCACGACCACCCTCTTGCCAGAGGGAACTTCTTGTTGGTCAATATCGTGTGGCGACATTCCTTCTTAAATGTTCCTTTAATTATTACTAGATCACCGACTTTATCAGCCGCAAAACATCCGCACACCATGACCGATTCTCCACCATGCTTCACCTTTGGCGTCACACAGTGACTCCTCTTACGTTCTCCGTAAAGTCGACGAACAAATATTCGACGATTGCTTGCAAATACTTGAAACTTACATTCGTCCGCGAGCAACACCTTGGACCATTGCTGCACGCTCCAGTTTTTATGTTGCTGTGTCCACTGCAACCTTTCCACCTTATTTTGTTTGCGTAATATAGGATTGTTTTCCGCTCTGCACCACTTTCAACCTCGTTCACGAAGATGGCGTTACACTGTTGTGAAAGAATAGAACAGCTCGCGTACTATTTACCTCCTCGCAAATTTCAGGTACAGTACAAGTCCTTTGACCCTTACTCTTTTAACATTTGAACTGATCTTCCCTTTATGACGATACTCGGGCTCTTAGAGATCGCGAAACACTGGCAGCGGCAAGAGCAAGAGCAACAGCTTGCTTAAACCGCTGCAGTGTTTACAGCACTGTAGATTGGGCTACTAGAATAGCCTTACCGATGCAAAGCTACAGTTAGAGCACGTTATTCAATTCCAGTCTCCTCGTTCCGTCCAGTTACGAGGTAATATGGTATGAACTTGATTAGGTATACAAACACATTACTCCGTGCCCAACAGTGTACCGTAAAGAAATGCAAACAGGTTGCTACACAGACAACTGAAGGAATGAGACCTATTTGAATAGAAACGTCATAGATAAAGGCACGTCAGTGTTTCTGCGGTTACGTATCAGCGCCCCTTGTTGCGAGAACCAGTTAAATACATAAGACGTGCTTAGTCTTTACATGCTTATGCTTGTTTTACTGTCAGAACGGGAATGTGTTGAAATATTCAAAACGAAATACCTGTATTAATCACAAATCCGTAGCTGCGATGGATGGAAAATTTTTGACCAGTAGCGTGCGTCTCAAGCCCAGAACAGCATGGTACAGACGAGGAAACGTTGACCGTGGCAAATTCGTAGAAGAAGAAACTGAAAGCGTTTGAAATGGGAGCTGTCAAGAATGTTAAAAATTAGGTGGACAGACACAGTACGAAATTAAGTAGTAAAAAGAATAGATGAGAACAGCAGTATCTGAAAAAGAATGCACGGGGTAATGGGAAATCTTTGATTGGTTGCAGGAATAGTTGGCTTGCCAGGCGAGGGGCAGTAGAAGGGAAGAAAGGGGAAGAATATTTGAGGCAAACAAAGACGTTGTTGTGCTCTTCAGTGCGGAGATAGCTTCGATGCGGCTCTCCAGGGCAAGCCTCTGCATCACTACGACCACCACTCGAGCAGATAAAGGCTAAATGTGCAAAACTGATCATGAAGGTTGCTGTGTTTGGCAGCTACGCAGTAATAAAAATATGTTCACAAAATAGTGAAATATTGAGGATAGCAAGAAACCAGGTGAAGGAGAGATCGACGTCATTTAGTGCGGTGCTGGTTGTCAGGTATGAGCTCGGGTAATTACAGATAGACTTAAGTGACTTATGACGTAGGGCAGTATTTCTTGTGGTCCAGTTCCGCATTTTCTGCCGACTCGTGGTGTCTCTGCTCAGTAGAGCGATACCTAAGCTGCTATTGGAGGCTTCTCGTAGGGCTCAGATCGAGCCTATGAGGGGCGCGTGTAGGACAAGGGGAGACTTACCTGCGTTCCTTGGCTGGACGGCCGCGGCTGAATTCCTCGCATTTCGGGAACGGTGCGTGCAAGGACCCGCACCGGACTTGCCGGTCGATACGCACAGAGCCGCAGCGCGGCTCCCAGAGTTCCCGCTAACGGAAGGGAAGGGACCTGAAGATAAGTCCTGCTAAGGAATCGCTAACCCGTCCGTAACAGCTGGATCCTGTACACACGGTGGGTTACTTCCTAACCTGCAACTCTACAGCTGCATCTATACTCTTAGAAACACTGCGAATGTCATGGCAGACTGTACTTCCCATGGTACCATTTATCAGGGTTTCTTCCCATTCGTTTCGCGTACGGAGCGCCGCGATAATTTTGACACAAAAGCGTCTGTCCGCGCTGTCATTAGGCTAATCTTGACCTCGCAGTCTTCACGGAAGTTACACTTAAGGGACTGTAATGTGTTCCTTGATTACTCGGTTAAAGCTTGTAGCGTTTAGTAACTTGAAGAGCCGTAATTGAATTGGCTGGTGTCTTACACGATTTTCCTATGAGTAGAGAAAAGAAGTCTTCTGTGCGTTGACATTGGAGACATCGGACTGCTGCCTTACTACAGGTACTTACGTTGTCAGAACAAGCGATGTAATAAGGGACAAGGGGAGAGCTTCAAATAAATAACAGACGAACACTAAATTTAAAGAACCAGTGTACATTGATCATCAAGAACAGGTGAAATATGGGGTAGTCTTGATACAGCATGGGATGTCTTCCATCCACAATTATGGATCAGTCGTCTACAAGCCGGTCTTCCGTAGTAAATACAAATAACACAAGGAAAATAAGAAATCAGTAAGTAAGCCATCTTCCCGTCCCTAAGGAATCGTATTCAGTGAAACGAATTGAATTACCAGAAGTAGGTAGTAAGAGGGCGCGTGGTCGGCTCTGAGAAGTACAGGATACGGACACAAATGGCGGCAAGCGCTTACCATATCAAAATTGTGTACCCACGAACTCTTATTCAACTTAAACTTGTCTGCTAACTTTATACTAGACAGAACCTAATTTGAATTGAATTGTAACTAGTCTGGATACAACTCAATAAAACAATTATCACATCAATATTTCCACTTAACTCTCATCTTGACAACATTGTTCCATTTTTCCCGAAAGCACAACATCAAGCAGTCAGCAGACAGTGACTAAGCTAGATTTCTATTTCTAAATAAAATTCCAAACAATATTCAAACTGTTGCATACTATATTGTGCAGTGTGGTAATACGCAATGATAAACCTTCTTTAAACAGTGGGAATCGGAGAGTAACTATTCCTATGAAATGATATTCCAAGACAACGATTTTAGAATGAGGTATGTATTCAAAAGGACAGAGCAAAACTGCGCATGATCTTCACACACAATATTGATCTGAATAGTACTATGATTAACAAAGTGAACAATGATTTTAAAATGGTATATTGTTAAGAGAGAATTTCTATAAAAACCAAACAGCTTAATCAGTTGATACGGTAAAGCATGATTCAGTGGGGGTGGTCTTCCTCTCAGCTCTGAGCAAGTGAACAAAATTGACTAGCTCTCAATAATTCCGACAAACTAGCTGCGCAGTGCTGCAGTTGTACCTCCGAGTTATTCGCTTTAAAAAAAGGACATTATTCAAAATTTATATTCTTTCCGCCTTCCAATATATATATATATATATATATATATATATATATATATATATATATATATAACTTTTGCTGATTGTCATCGTGTTTATTTTATGAATTAAATGATTGGTGATCACGAAAATTGTTCCGCTCCCTTCATTCGACAGTCCTCTCCATAGACAGGCTACAATAATCAATTCATCCGTGCTGTCCTTTACAATAAATCTCGCTTCATGTAACAGATACAACCACAGGTCAACATATAATGAATACGTCCATCGTATGTATCAGACTGCCCAGACGCCAAGACGTTGCCCCAACAAGGCCAAAGATTGTTTAACAGTAACATAACTTGATCTCTCTCTGACCTGTACATTCATAACTTACAAAAATCAAAATGACATGGCAACTTTACAAAAGAAACGGGGTTCAGAGAGCGTCTCTCCGTGGTTTTATGCTCTTGGAGGCAGCGCAGTGGTGTGCCTGCTCAAAAGAGTAGCTTGTAGCTAACCTTACCAGAGGAGAGTGATGATGGCTCCTTCGGATTACGGCCAGGGGGGTGCGAAGACCGCGTGACACTTCGGTTGGACAACCTGTGGTGGCGGCAACAGAATAACCCGCTCGAGGAAAGCGTTGTAACCGATACACTTTTCGAACAAATTCAGAGCACGTGGCAAAGTTCTGTTTAACTCTCATCCTTTGGAATGGGAGTCGACTGGAGAGTTAAATAGAATTATGACCGCATTTCCAATCCCAGATTGATATTGCTTATGCAGTTAAGTGTTACAGTTGGAGGCACTTGTCTTTAAATAAATTAAAAGTAGTTTTTTCCAGCCAACCGAAGCCACCTGTAGCCTGTCTATGGAGAGGACTGTCGAATGAAGGGAGCGGAACAATTTTCGTGATCACCAATCATTTAATTCATAGAATAAACACGATGACATTAATCAGCAAAAGTTCAAGGGGCCCTTACTTTAAATTCGAGCCAAGGCTGCGGCAGCGCCTACGGACACTGACCCGTCCAGCGGTCAGTAGAGTGGCACCTCTCCTAGCCAAACTACCTGCGCCTTGGGCGAGCCGAACTAGCTTTCGGCGAAAGCTATTCTAACCCTCTGTATTGCCTGCCCCAGTCAAAATAGACGTGGGGAACTTATCTATACGAGGAAACGCGCGCAATCTGCTGTGAGGCGTCCGCGGAAACAAGACCACTGGGAGGCGCTCTTTTTCTGTCGCAGTTCCTTACTGCTCTTCGTAGGCATTACTTCGTGACTAGCGCTAGTTGCAACAATTGCCTCCTTGGTTTCAATCACCTTCGAGGCAACCATGCATAGTTACGTTCAGCTTTAGTCAGGCCATTCGCGATAGAAAGCTCGTAGTACATCCATCCGTGAGTAAGCTACATATACCGGATTTGCATCGTGAGAAATTAACTTCACGGTACTTTCCATGGTAGACCGGTACACTTCGTCGCGCTGCCCCTGTCTGCTTATCGCAATTCGTGAATGCACATAGCTCATTACTTTCGTACTTGGTTCTACATTGTCAATATTTTCGTCATTTTCTGATAAGCACTCCCTTTAGGGACGGATAACTTTTCGGTGTATTTTCATTTACTCTTCCCTTGACCCACAGCAAGCCGGATCGCCATATAGTCCAAATTGTGGCCTGGCAAATTCCCGCTTATGGAGCGAGACTGCCTCGCATTTCTGTGTTTCACTAAGAAAATGTCAGATGTAGTTATAGTTGTACATTTGATACTGGTCTGTTGGCTCCCTCTCTGCGTCTAAATCTCTCTCCCCCCCCTCCCCTGCGTTGTCGGGGGCTAGAATAGACCCGCGGCCCTTCCTTGCCTGTCATAAGAGGCTGCTAATAGGAGTCTTTTTTTGTAGGGTCAAGTGTTTTTTTTACCTTGGTCTTATGACTGTTGTTCGGACTTTTGAAATTTTCGCTCTTTTCACGTTTTAATGCTTTCTCTCCTGACCTTTTTCGGATTTTTAAATTCTGGTCCCCTTTTTGGGTTTGGACCCACTTTCCAAATTTTACGGAACTGTGGACCGTTTGGGGAAGAACGCCCTATGTGGTGCATTGACCCTCCACTGTGAAGTGCTATCTTTTGTACCTACCAATCAAGTGGATCTACCTGCGCACCCGAAATTCAATGCAGTAGCTAGTCCGTCATGGTTTGGTTGTCATGTATCCTCTCGGTGGTAGCCTCCTAACATTTCAAGGATCGCACTGCCAATACCTGAACTGTACCCTCCCCATGTGAGCCAAAGGGTAGACGGCTGCCCACTTCGGGGTAGCGGGAATCCGAGCAACGGCTACGATGCCAGGTGGCATTTACCTTAATGGGGTGCCGCCCAGAGGGAGAGCCTCCTATTGGAGTAAGTGGCCTCAAGGTGGATGATCTGCAATGAAACGGATCAAACTTAAAGGTTGCCGAGCCAGTTCGGCCGTCTCATCAATCAGGAACATGGATTCTAATGCAGAAATTTACAGCCCTACGCCTATTCCGTCATTGACCATGCCTCAAGACGAGAGCCAGGCAGAGAGAAATGGAAGTGGGCAGTTTTTTCGAATTCTTGGTTTGCTCCCGCACTAACGGTGACTCTTTCATACAACGAAGCCAATGTTATTCGTTGAGGAGGTTGCGGCAATACGTGAGAAATGGGCCTTTACTGATAAAATCATCACAAGCCAACTAATCATGGACACTTCAGCCTGTGTCAAGTTAGATCTACTGGTCACCATTTCTCCTCATAACGAGGTCAATGGAGCTCAAGGTGTTATTTTCCATTGGGGCCTAACACTACAAACTAATGAAGGACTGCGTCGTACCAATATGACGTGGCATGGAGTCTTTTTTGTTCGCCACATACAGAAGGGATCCAAGGATAATAGAGTGGACACTGGCACTTTTATCCTAGCCTTCAGTGGCAACATTTCGCCTGAGAAGATTAAGGTCCCGGTTTATAGGTGTGATGTCAGACATTACTTTCCTCCACCAGTTAGATGTTGTAAGTGTCAAGGGTTTGGACACATGTCCTCCCACTGTTCGAGTGAGGCTATCTGTAGGGCATGTGGATAGACATCCCACGAGGGCAGCCCTTGTGACGAACCCTCCCAGAGAGTCAACTGTCCAGAACTGCCCCCCCCCCCTCCCCTCGTTCACTGCAACGCTCATTGTTCAAGAGGGAGAAGAAAATTAAAGAGTGTAAAACGCTTGACTGCCTGTCTTACCATGATGCGAGGAAAAGTTTGAAAGACTTCATCCGACTAATACAGTCTCCAATTCTGCGACTGTTCTGTCACAGCACACCTCACGCGATGACAGAGTCCCGCCTGATACCTCCTGGCCCTGGTTGTATTCCAGGACCTGCCTCATAGTTGGGGATGGAGCGTCAGCTCCCTCATCCCCTACACCTATAGCACCAGTGGTCCCAACACTATCGTTGGCATCAGGAATGAGAACACCTGTCAAGACAAAGACCAGCACCTAAAGACTGCGGGCTGAAGAAATGTACAGACCTCTTTGCTCCCGAAAGATAAAATGGGGAAATCTTCACAGAAATCAAAGTCTTAGAAAGATAAGCAGTAAGGTAAACTACTTTCTGAGACTTTGGGTGTTCCGTTCCCCAGCCCTGCAGCACTCAAGCGTATGCACACGGACGACAGGTCACGCAATCAGGTGGAACACGACCTGATAGCAAAGTAATCACACCCATATTTTCCATTCGCTACTTTCTCAGACATGACATGAACACTCCTTTAATTGAACTGTAATGGCTACTTACTCCACAGTTGGCGCAGCGCTTCAGGGAACACAGTTTATGGGAACATACCTCTCTGCTATGAAAAACCACAAACGCTACTGTACCAGTCGCGTTAATGTCGAGACAGCGTCCAGTGGGGTCTGTACCCTCATACACTAAGATATTTTCAGCGAGCAGATGCTCCTTACCACTGCACTGGAGGCTGTGGCCATTAATGTCTACCAGTCAGTCAGGATGGCAATATGTAATGTTTATCTACTACCAGGTGGACCTTTCCATTATCACGATTTAGTGGAACCGCTACCCCCGCCCTTCCTCTTACTGGAGGACTTACATGCTCATAATCATCTGTGATGCAGAGACAGTCTCTCCCAGATGCTGAGTGCTAGAACACCTCCTTTCAGAGTTGGACATCTGCCTACTTAACGCTGGAGCTGCTAGCCATCTCATTGTGGCTACCGGAACGTTTTCTACTACTGATCTCGCAGTTTGCAGCCCGAGTATCTTACCCCCGATTCAGTGGCGCATCCATGGCGGTCTTTGTGACAGCGACCCTGTGCCTCTCTTTCCCATGTGCCTCTCTTTCTGTCCCTCTGCACTCAGACATTTGGAATACGCTTCACACTGGTCACTTCAGAAAACTGACTGGCAGGCTTTCACCTGTACAGCCAGCTGTGCAGCATGTGTGATGGATGTCGACAAATTGGCACAGAATACTATTGATACTATTATTCATGCTGCAGAAGCGACGGTACCCTACTCCCATGGCTCATCCTAGTCCGCAGCTCGTGGTCTAGTAGTAGCGTTGCTATCTCTGGATCATGGGGTCCCAGGTTCAATTTCCTGCTGGGTTGGGGATTTTCTCTGCCCAGGGGCTGGGTGTCTGGGTTGTTCTCATCATTTTATCATCATTTGTGAATGTGAATAGATTGGACTGTGAAAAAAATTGGATTGTGAAAAAATTGCGACTTGTACAGGCGCTGATGACCGCGCAGTTGAGCGCCCCACAAACCAATCATCATCATCAATATGTGGTTCATCCTGACGACCGCCGGTGCCATGGTTGTCTGAAGATACAGCTACAGTTGTCAGGGAACGCCGCAGAGCACAAGCTCTGGATAATTTAATAGCATTCAAGAGACCCCAGGCGAAAGCGTGGTTTTTAATAAAGAAAAGCAATCAGGAGTGTTGGGAGCAGTATGTCTGAACTGTGCGATCCCACACCCCATTCTCCCAAGAATGGACTAAACTCTGGCACATTTGCGGCCATCCACCACCCAAGGTGACGACTCTAGCGAGCGACCAAATGGTGAAATTGCCCTGAAGATGACCCCATCGCGGGTTGAAACCGGTTGGCGGCAAAATAAATAATGCTATTGTGACTGTCATTTTGAATTATTGATTACTATCACATCTTTTAAACTCTTTGACTTGCTTATGTAGTTGGAGCAGCCAAGTCCTCATGTTTTCTCTACTTACCTTTTTATGTGTTTTCTCTCATTTGAATCTCTGCGTTAAGAGAATGGCAACTTAATCCCATGGTAGGGGAACAGTGACAGGGGAGCTCATTTATGTTTTTTCAATCAGATCCTCAAAGTTCAGACATTTAAAGCGTACCGTCCTTATGTCAGCAGCCCAAATCTGAACACAAAAGTCCTGTACGTTACTTATTTTCGGCATCTTGTGGCTTTCTGAATCCAATTAATCAGCTGAAATTTACTACGGGGCTTCGGTTTCCTGAGTTACTTACCGGGGATACTTTAAGGTGGTATGACCACTTGAATGCAGTTTTTTAAAAGGCACAGACAAGGAAAGTTAAGCCAGCGAATAGAGTGTAATTCATTAACGGACAACATCTTCATTACGTTGAATTATGAGGATCGTTCAAAAAGTTTCCGTTCGAAGGACGTACAGTCAAGACTCGGTATGGCAACCAGGCGAAATCGCCCTAAGCGTTGAGGCAATCATCCCACCGTTTCATCAGGTTGAAGATACCCATTTGGTAAAACACTGTGCCCCGCTGCATGAATAAGTTCATAACTGCCTGCTGGAAATCCTCGTCCGACACGAATCTTCGATTGTTCAAGGCCTTTTTTAAGAGACCGAAGGCTGGTACTCGCATGGGGAGAGACCAGGACTACAGGGCGGCATGCTGTTTTCCGTATTGGATAAGACTGGCCTCCCAGATTGACCGGTGTCTTGTTTCGAATCACGTCGATCGCGGAACTTCATTCTCTGATGGATGTCTACCAGTGTTTGTTCTTCGACAGCCAAGAAAAGAATAACAGCACGTTGGTCCTGTTCGGACGCATGTGGTAATGACGTCGCCATAGTTCGTTTCCGCATTTAGCGCACGCACATCGGAAAGACATGAATGCAACACTAATCCCTTTCCTGCATGTCGGTGCCTACATACCAGCATCGGAGTCGCGTTAAGTTGCCCGTACGCTGCAGCAGCAGCAGCAGCAGCAGCATCATCAAATGGGAACTTTCTGATCGCCCCTTCTCTCTCTCTCTCTCTCTCTCTCTCTCTCTCTCTCTCTCTCTGTGTGTGTGTGTGTGTGTGTGTGTGTGTGTGTGTGTGTGTGTGTGTGTGTGTGTGTTGGCGCGAGCGCATCGATTTGTTGTAGGTTTGTTGATGTTGCAGGGAAGACCGTGCAAGTAAGGGCAAGGATTTTCCTCAGAATTCGAAGCGTACATTTTCCCCACATACTACTTACACAGGCTGTATCATAATTGATACTGAAAACTGACGCGGTTGAAAGTAATCATACGATAGTAGAATCAAAAACCGTTCCACTAAACACATGCCTACAAAAAGCCGTTTGCGACATTATTACGGAAGTGTGGCTATGAGGCACTCATGACATCAGTATGAAGAACTGTTGTCAAACATATGTGAAATGATAGATAACTTTCGAATCAGGTCAGTAATTGCCCTCGTATCTCACATATGTCCCATGAATGTCGTAGATGCATGATGGGGCACACAGACATTTTGCCGCTAGTGTAAGACAATTAACGCGCCAGTACTGTCAGAAATTAACATGCTAAAGAAGTATCACGCACAGTCCTGTCACACAGCGACTACCACCTATGTTCATCGTGCCCTGAACACTCACACATGACAGGTGGCAGCACTTTCAGTGGAGAGCATATAAGGCATGTTGGCGAGACGCTGCAAACAGTGCAGTCGTTGCCGTAATGCGGAAACTGAGCGATTTATCTGCTGTTCGCGTGCCTCCGAGGTTAAAGTATACCGTGCACGGCAAATTGGCACTATGCAAAACTGGTGCCGAGGCAACTGTAATGCACCATGGCCCGTAGAGCACAGGGGCGAATGACGGCTGCGAGGATGTGTGCGGGCGAATAGACCCGAAACTGTTTAACAACTGACCGCCCAGATGAAGCCAGGGGCTACCAACAGTGTCTCCTCAACAACTGTTCAACGAACGTTGCTGCATATAGGCCTAAACAGTAGGTGCCTGGTTAATGCACTCATGCATTCATGCTAACTGCTGTTCGACGACGAAGACTGGAATTTGCACGCGAACGCAGCAAATGGACGCCCACTGAGTGACAACAGATGACCTTTCCAAGTGAACACGTTTTTCCTCCATCGGTCAAACGTCAAACTCGCTGCAACAATCGTAGGAAGGATCCAAACCGGAGGAGGGAGCGTTAGGAGATCTGGGGAATGTCTTTGCAGCATTCCCTGTGTGATCTCGGTATTCTGGAAGGCTTATTGGGTCAACACAAGTTCGTATGTATCATCGAGGAACCGTGTCAACCTGTATATGCTGTTTTGCTTTGTCACGATGGCATGCACCGGCAGCACAATGCAGCGTTAGTTCGAAGAGCACCAGGATCGGTTTACCGTACTCCGCTGGCCACCAAACAAATATTTGAACCCAGTGGAGACTCTGTGGGACAACCTCTACCGGGCTGTACATGCAAGGACGCGCAACCGTGAGACTAGCGCATCTGGCCATGGCACTGCAGTCAGCATGGCTCCACATCACTCTCGGTACTTTTCAGAACCCCATTAATTTCATTGCTGCACGTCTCGCAGCTGTTCTCGCTGCAAAAAGGCGGCTATTAGACTGTTGACCGATGGTCACATTAATATGACTGGACAGTGTGTCTTGTTTCCTGAACAGGGCGATAATTCATTCTGAAGTCAGTAGCGGCCTGCGACCACGCATTTTCAGTTATCTTCCAGACGGCTAGTTTGCGGACTCAAGCTTAGTGGAACTTCGTGATGCTGTTGTTGTATACGAGGGCTATTATGAAAGTAGGGAACGTTTTGGCATTAAAAAAACGAAGTACAAGAAATACGTTTTATTATATACATCTGAAAGAGCTACTGACATACCTTTTTTCCACATAGTCATCAAACACATTGAGACACTAATCATAGCGGTGGGCAAGCTTTGAAAGACCTTCGTCGTAAAATTCTGCCGCCTGAGTCTTCAGCCAAGCTTTTGAGTGACAATTTCAAACAACAAAATCCGTAAAACTTTTGGAAAAGAAAGCGAAAGCTTTGTTATTGTGAAGCGACGGTTTTCACGAACCGTTTCATCGACTTTAGCGACAAGATTGTCAGTCACAATGCTCGGACGTCCATTCTTCTCTTCATCATGAACGTTGGTTTGGCCATTTTTAAACCGATTGCACCATTTCCGGACGGAACATTCACTCATTACGTTGTTTCCGTACACTTCGCACAGTTCACGATAAGTTTTAGGTTTTTTGTCAACAAAAACTGTATCGCAGACCGTACTTCACAACTGTCGGGATTTTCGATTGCAGCGCACATTTCAAATTCCAATATCGAGGAAACCAGACTCGCAGATACGTTCCCGCTGTCACGGATGGATGCCGACTGAGCTGCCGAGCACGCACATAGCAAAATATACATGATCGGCGCGCGCCTAGCGGCGTCAGACGGAAACGTTCCCTACTTTCTGAATAGCCCTCGTATTTCCATCCGTGTTACTTTTCACTGTTAATTCTGATACACCTTGCATAATGTTGACAACGCTAAAATGAGAGAATTACACTCCTGGAAATTGAAATAAGAACACCGTGAATTCATTGTCCCAGGAAGGGGAAACTTTATTGACACATTCCTAGGGTCAGATACATCACATGATCACACTGACAGAACCACAGGCACATAGACACAGGCAACAGAGCATGCACAATGTCGGCACTAGTACAGTGTATATCCACCTTTCGCAGCAATGCAGGCTGCTATTCTCCCATGAAGACGATCGTAGAGATGCTGGATGTAGTCCTGTGGAACGGCTTGCCATGCCATTTCCACCTGGCGCCTCAGTTGGACCAGCGTTCGTGCTGGACGTGCAGACCGCGTGAGACGACGCTTCATCCAGTCCCAAACATGCTCAATGGGGGACAGATCCGGAGATCTTGCTGGCCAGGGTAGTTGACGTACACCTTCTAGAGCACGTTGGGTGGGACGGGATACATGCGGACGTGCATTGTCTTGTTGGAACAGCAAGTTCTCTTGCCGGTCTAGGAATGGTAGAACGATGGGTTCGATGACGGTTTGGAAGTACCGTGCACTATTCAGTGTCCCCTCGACGATCACCAGTGGTGTACGGCCAGTGTAGGAGATCGCACCCCACACCATGATGCTGGGTGTTGGCCCTGTGTGCCTCGGTCGTATGCAGTCCTGATTGTGGCGCTCACCTGCACGGCGCCAAACACGCATACGACCATCATTGGCACCAAGGCAGAAGCGACTCTCATCGCTGAAGACGACACGTCTCCATTCGTCCCTCCATTCACGCCTGTCGCGACACCACTGGAGGCGGGCTGCACGATGTTGGGGCGTGAGCGGAAGACGGCCTAACGGTGTGCGGGACCGTAGCCCAGCTTCATGGAGACGGTTGCGAATGGTCCTCGCCGATACCCCAGGAGCAACAGTGTCCCTAATTTGCTGGGAAGTGGCGGTGCGGTCCCCTACGGCACTGCGTAGGATCCTACTGTCTTGGCGTGCATCCGTGCGTCGCTGCGGTCCGGTCCCAGGTCGACGGGCACGTGCACCTTCCGCCGACCACTGGCGACAACATCGATGTACTGTGGAGACCTCACGCCCCACGTGTTGAGCAAGTCGGCGGTACGTCCACCCGGCCTCCCGCATGCCCACTATACGCCCTCGCTCAAAGTCCGTCAACTGCACATACGGTTCACGTCCACGCTGTCGCGGCATGCTACCAGTGTTAAAGACTGCGATGGAGCTCCGTATGCCACGGCAAACTGGCTGACACTGACGGCGGCGGTGCACAAATGCAGCTCAGCTAGCGCCATTCGACGGCCAACACCGCGGTTCCTGGTGTGTCCGCTGTGCCGTGCGTGTGATCATTGCTTGTACAGCCCTCTCGCAGTCTCCGGAGCAAGTATGGTGGGTCTGACAAACCGGTGTCAATGTGTTCTTTTTTCCATTTCCAGGAGTGTATTTTCTTATATAGAAACAATATCGCAATCGTTCTTTCCCGATACCACCCGCGTGAATGGGTTTTTATTTATTTGGTGGCCATATCTTTGTGTAGCTCACAGTGGCTTAATGATACCGACTATTCAGCGACATTTTAAGTTACGAAAATCTTTTTAGTGACCAATCGACATTGTGGATTAATTATTTTTTCGGCATTGGTTCTAAATGAGGGATGTTTGTAGTATTGTGGCAACTAGCTCTTGCTCCAAAGATTATTACTTCAAAGATGGGTCGTCTTCTGCAATTGTGTGCTGTCCTGATAAACTATAGCTTTGGACACGGTTCAGGAGGCTGATACTGCGACGCGAGCATGATGGCGGTTTAGCAGTGTTGATTTGGCAAAGGTCGTCTAGGCCGCTGTCGTGAAGGTGGACTGTGTACTTACAATCTCAGCGAAGCACATCGTCACTTCCATGCTGTTCGTGTCATAGGCCAAATGCAGTATTCGCTAGATTACGGAGGTGGGTCGGGTGTAATGTGCGATTCCGTTATTCACTGTAGGACTCTGTATTTTGTACTTCATTATATAGATTTACGACAAGGCTTCTTTTTCTTCGTAGAGTTTCAGTTGAGTCCCCCCCCCCCCTCCTCCTCTCTCTCTCTCTCTCTCTCTCTCTCTCTCTCTCTCTCTCTCTCTCTCTCTCTACGGGATAATGAAGCTCATAAGCTGCACTGAGAACAGCCGGAAACAGCAACGGTGATCAACGAAGCATTTACCAGGCCTATACGGATCGAAAAAATGTTGGCTAGTGAGCGAAGATTTCTTAGACGTTTTATGAAAACTGATGTCAAACTTACCTTGCACACAAGAGAATTCCAATGAGGGAAGCCGTACAACTCTGAGTCTCGACAATATGAAAAAGTATCTAATTTTAAAATATTCCCAAAATTACCGTTTATCACCATAGCAAGCAACGAATTCGAGAAGGAACTGGCGAAATGTAAACATTGTCTAAAGGAGATGGTTTCACTTTCGAATATAATATCAAAATTTTTCACAGAATTAACCTTTATCATACTAAACAAGAAGAAATTGGTAAAATGTAAAAAATCTTGTTTCAAGAAGGTGGTTTCACTTTGTAAGGAGTATAACACACAGTTTTCAATCACCCATGCTCTCATGAGCTATATTTTAAAGCAGTTTCGCATATTTCATAGGCACAATCCCACCTCTCGAAACTTCCATGAACCTTAACGCTTAAACTGAATTACAATCTTAAATAACAAGAAAAAATTGGCCTAAATTTGATAAATTTGTATTAAAAGTAGCCGGCCGGTGTGGCCGAGCGGTTCTAGGCGCTTCAGTGCGGAACCGCGCGACCGCTCCGGTCGCAGGTTCGAATCCTGCCTCGGGCATGGATGTGTGTGATGTCCTTAGGTTAGTTAGGTTTAAGTAGTTCTAAGTTCTGGGGGACTGATGACCTCAGAAGTTAAGTCCCATAGTGCTCAGAGCCATTTGAACCATATTAAAAGTACACACTGCCCCATTTGTGTCCATTTTAAACCACTTAAAAAGCCATAGTACAAACTGAAAATTATGTTACAATAACTTTAAATATAATTAATTTTACTGTCAATGATCTCTTCAGTAAGATCACTAAAAAAAGCCAAAATCTCCTGCAGTTACATAGCACGAGCTCTGAATGCTGTAAGTGATTGTTATAATGCACAACATTCGTAGAAGTACCTCAGTGTACCAGTAGACGGTTTCATACGAAAGGCATTGGTACTTCAAACCAAAATTAGTAAAGTGGTGGTTTTAGGCACAAACCACTGGTGCACAGAGAAATTAACAACTAAAGAGAGCTTGGGCAAGAAATACAATATCAGCTTGAAAAAAAAAAAAACACTGAAGGTACATAAAACCTTAATCAGTGCATCACCAAATCTGAGTCCACAGCACGTGTTCGGAATGGGACTTCCCTGTTGCTTGCTGCTAGCGAAAGGGAAAAAAAATGCAAAGACGTAAAATTTGTTCACAACATAAGACATGTACTCTACTCGTATTGCTGATTGACTGTGAATCAGTACGGTTTGTTGTGATGATGATCCGCCTATTTTCAAATGGCTCTCAGCACTATGCGACTTAACTTCTGAGGTCATCAGTCGCCTAGAACTTAGAACTAATTAAACCTAACTAACCTAAGGACATCACACACATCCATGCCCGAGGCAGGATTCGAACCTGCGACCGTAGCGGTCGCTCGGCTCCAGACTGTAGCGCCTAGAACCGCACGGCCACTCCGGCCGGCGCCTATTTTCATTTCATGTCTTTTCTATGGAGCCCGCACTTGACGTTTAGCGTGGGGCGCGTAATAAGATTTATTCTGTATTGATTTCATAATGTCACGTGAAGACCACGAAGGGTGAAATTTTCGTGTGCCATAAGTTCCTGCACTATGGTGTTCATAAATATTATCAACGTCCAATCGTGTAACGTATGACAGACGCTTAGGAGTGTGTATTATACACATTATTCGGAAAGTATTACCAGATTCTCTCGCCAGAGAATCGAAATTACTGCCGTTAAAAATTTAGGTTACCACCTTAATGTCATGGAGAAGAGCACGAATGGCCATCGTGTTACGAACACACAGCGTGCGTTCCATTCGTCGTCCAGGTCCCTCCCATATCCAAAGCTGGTAATCCACTCTATTCCATATGAGAAATACGGGACGCGACCAGCTCCTGCGTGGTTGGTGATAAATGCAGTATTAAGACGTCTCGTGTTGGCGATGAAATTAATTGCAGTTATTCGAAACATACGGTACACGAACGATTGCAATCCATACACGATTGATTATGGACAGAGACGCACACCATCTCTGCATTAATAATTTTGTTAAAACAGTAAAGGTAACAGAAAAGTGTCACATACAGCTGAAGGGAGCCACAGAATGTTAGTAAACATAGCATGAAAGAAGCCATTACTAGAGTGGCAGCTTCAACGAATGATAAATCGTCCGTAATGTAAATATTAAATAGCCAATGAGAAAGGAACACTAAGTGCCTCCCTAGTGTCAAATACTTTTGACACACTGCGAAAATCATAGATAATTTAGAGGTTTTGTGACAGTTTCGATGAGTGACAGAGAACACTCGATTACTGATTGAAAGCGGTTTGATTCAAGGTACATGCTACTTCCTTTCGTTTTCATAACTAATACAGCTTGTCCGGGAATGAACTGGTGTGGAACAAGAACTTGTATCTCTCACAAACAACAAGTGATGCATTGGTGTTTACTTCATTCGAAAGCGAAACTCCGTAAGTTTGTTACTCCGACGAGATACTGTCATACTCGTTCCAGGGATATACAGAGTGGTCAGAAAAAATCTGAAAGGATGTTAAGGGTGTTACAGGGTAGTTCGTGATGAGAAATAATTGTTAAGAAAAAAGATCTATACGTTCCGCGCGCAGATTCAAGCGGACCGCCAGAGAAGGTATCGCCAAATATTCTCAGTTCGGTATTGTAAAACCGAACAAAAGAGTGATAAAGAAAACTATGACCACTACGCACCAGTAGATCGAACACCGCCTGATGGCGTAGCAGGTACGTGACACGGTAAGGAAAGAACGTAAGCGGAGCAGATCCGTTAGTGGAATCATACGACGATACGGCCCGCCCTGACGTAAGCGACTTTGACGTAGAGCAGATTGTTACGGCCCGACGCCTGGAAAGAAGCGCTTCGGAAACGGCGAAGCTGCTCTGTTGTTCGCGTGGTACTGTCGGGAACATCTATGGAAAGTGGTTCATGCAGTGACGTCGTTGGCTAAGACTGCAGTGGGCTCGGATTCATCGAGACTAGACCGTGGATGAGTGGAAACGTGTCGCCTCCATGAATAAATCACTTTACGCCAGGTTGGTGGTCCTGTCGGAATGCGCTGTCATCCAGACGAAAGGCTGCTCGAAGTATGAACCGCGCCACAGACACAGGATGGTGTGGACAGTATTATGCTATGGTGGACATTCACCTGGGTCGTGTGAAGGCACTGTGACAGCTACGGACTACATGAGCGTTATTGCAGATTACCTGCATCCCTTCATGCTTTATGTCTTCCCCGATGGTGATGGCATCTTCCAGCAAGATAACTGCTCGTGTTCCAAGACCAAAATCATGATACAGTGAGGAGGAAACATGCCAGTGAATTCACGTTGATGTGTTGGCAACCACATTCGTCTTATCTGACCCCAGTGGACCACACGTTGAACGCTGCAAGGTGTCAGCTCTGTGCCCCCAGCCATCTGCTCGTAATTTACGGGACATAGGCGTAGATGTCTTGTGCCACCTACTTCCGGAAACCTGCCAAGAGCTTGTGGAATCAATGCCACGCTCAGTGGCTGCTGACTTGAGTTCCAATGGGGGCTAACACACTGTTAAGTAGTTGGTCACAATGTGTTAGCTGATCCGTGTAATACAGCCATTTAACTTTAGTGGACGGGAAGATGCGTTCCTTACAAGGGACAGGTTCGAAATGAAATCTATCGCTTGAGTCCAGCGCCGCATTCAAGTTAATCGCTGTGGAGCTCCTCCCGATTACAAAGGTGTATCTTACGCCGGGACCCTGGATTATGTATTTTCCTGAACGCACAGCGGCCTGTTACACATACTTGGAGATATTGTGAAAGTGCGGCATTTCTCGGTTAACACTGGCAACCGGGTTGTAACTGGACAATGCCCTTCAATACCACCTCTAAATCGTGTGCATATTTCTCGACAAATCATTTGTCGAAAACCTTATTAGGAGAGGCAACTACGATCACCCAACTTTATCATATTATACCTGTTACCTTGTTAAAAGAAAGTCTATTCCACTCGTCTCTATACATGAGGAGTGACATTAGTTGCATTTCATCGGGCAGTATGAGTTGCCTAATCCTATCCAAAGACCGAACAGTATGGTCTTGCTGGGGTAGTTGGTCGCATCCGCGGCAGTCCTAAGGTCTCCCGTCACGGGACGTGAAAGTGTTCGTGGGCGGGGAACCGGTCGAGTTTTCTGACGTCACAGCGTGCATTTTCACGTTCTACTGCATTGCGAAGCGTGAAAGAAAGGATCCGCCAAGCCATATTTTTGCCTCGTTTAGAGGAACGTGTCTAATAACATGCAACGTCGGTTTTACTTCAGAAGGGGAACTTAGGAGACGTCATATTGAATTAAATCATATGGATAATTCTGTATTTGAAGGTTTTTATATTACAGCACATGTGATACGAGTATGATGCTTCAATGCACTGGCACGTTAAGAATCCATCGAAAACGTTTCATTTTTGGTGCGCTTTATGATGATAAAACGGCGGAAAACTGCAGTCAGTAGTTAAAGGCTTCTCATATTTCATGCCTTTCGTATTACAATTTGTGTGTCATGAAAGTATACCGTTTCATTCCTATGGCACTTTGATAAATTGACGAAATTGTGTTACTTTTGGTACAGTTAGTTACAGTTACATGTGAAATGACATCTGTGGTTACAGGCTTCAGGAACTTAGACGCTACTGTCATGTTGAATCTGTAGCGTACTTGATAGATTGTGATCCACTGAGACAAGCATAACAGGTCCACATCCGGCTACCTGCATATTTTTATATTTTCTAAAAGATCCCGGGAGTTCCTTATAAATTTAACGAAAGTATGATCTACAAAACTCGATGCCACTTCTTATAAGTAAGAGCGCTCTCGATCCAAGACAGTGTTCGTTTTTAATACTACTATGAGAACAACATGGCTAGCTTGTGGTCGCAGGAATGAACACGTGTCTTAATGAATTAGGGGCGTTACATATGTAACGTTAAAAAGTAAGAATTACCATAGCCAACATAGTCCAACCGGGGCTCTATACCTAGTGTTTGACAAAGTGAAAAGCATGAGACACCACCTACTGACTCCAAAGCAATGACCAAAAAAAAAGTTCAAATATGCGAGACATGTACAACCTGAAAAGTGGAAAAACAAGAGAGAGCAGTACAGATGAAGTTGGGAAGATGATTTAAATGTGTCTGTTAATAGCGTATTTTATATTTTTTGCGAAAAATTATCTGTAACATCTTTTGTTTGTCGTTGTCAATTGCAGCATATGAGGTTTTCCTCTGTGAGCGATTCGCTGTTCTCGCCATCGAAGAGTCCAAAATCTTCTTCGAGATTTTCTCTGCCGTTCTCCGGCGATAGCAAACAGTTAACGCAGCTATTTTAAGCACTTCCGTTGTTATAAATAAACTATGTGATTTGCATCCAGATGCAGTTGACAACCGCCGCTGGAGAGCGCTACGGTGGCAAATCTCTGAGGAGCGCGTTTTGTGAGGTATAACAGGCCGTTACAGAGTTCGCAGCAGCCACGACGCATACCACTTCTGCTGAGCTTCGCGAAAGGACCCGTAAGAGAGACGGCTTAATCTTCCGAGAGTCTCTGGCTGCCCCTGGCGGGCGGGTTGGCCTGACGTAAGTTTTTAATTCGTGTTTGCTTCCACATTTTTCTTTGTTATAGTTACATCGTTTCATCGATCTGACTGTCTTACTGGCCTCGTTCATAGATGACGACAGTGGGTGTGTGATTGCCCCTCCCCTGACACGTTGTTACAAATTTCAATATTCTGCCAATGAATTTGCAAGTCATTCTGTCCAGTAGTTGGCAGAAGACAGCCGTATGAACTAGGCGCGGTTCGTGAATTATCGTAAATCGAGAAAATTGAGTATGGTGCAAAGAGAAATTTGTGTGTAGGGTGGTTTGTCACCAACTGACATTCATTCTTGGTTCATACTTACGTATGGTGACTGAATTTCCACAGTGAAGATGGACAGCCGAATTTAAACGAGGTCGTGTAAGTGGCAAAGATGACAGACTTCTATAACATTTGAAAAGTGTAAAAACACCTGAAATCATCGAAAAAGTTCACGATATAGTCCTGGAACTTCGGCGTACGAAAGTTGGGAAAACTGTCAAGATTTTAGAGATTCCAGAAAAAGGCATCAGCTAAATCTTGCACATGTTACAGCTGCGTACAAGCTGGGTGACGTCGATTTCTTTTTGTATCTTGCATTCTTCCATTTCTAAACAGAGCTACTATTAATTTTGCCCAAGTCGTTCCGCATTTCCTTAGGATCAACTGTTTAAAACTGTAGTCGCATTTCTTTGTCGATCGTTGTAGGATAAACATTATACTAAGTTAAAGGACAATGGATGGAACCGTCGTAGCGTTCGCAACAAAGGGATATATCTGTAATCACATAGTGTTGAGCAATGCGGTACATTCAACACATATTTCCTCAATAGTTCTTGCAGTACTATGGTTTTCTTTGACGATCTACTGCTACTTGTGGTTCCCAAACCAGATAACAAAAAATAAGGACGAAAGACGTGGAACCTGGCTAACTATCTCATATGGTACTTTAATACCTGTGGCCTAATATGTACCTCGCTCGCCCGATTTAGGGATGGTCTAACGCTGAAGTCCTAACGCAGAACTTCAACCCCATTTGCGGATCGACGTATCTCATGTGATAATCACATTAAATATCCTAAAATCCATGAGTGCTTCGCACAGCCGCAGAGGCTTAGACTGACGCCTAAAGAACTGACTTATTAAGTCACGGGGTAATCGAGGATTAGACGAATTGTCTTTCCTTCGTACTCAGTCATTTGGCTTTGCATCAGAGGTTTTAGCATCAGCAGTTTGACAGCGTAATAGAAGCGAGAGGACAGCTTGTTTATAGTCGTATGTTGCGTTCGGGACGCAGATGTTTCATACGTGGAGGGGTGAACGACTTTGTTGTTATTTTTTCATTTCTTTTATTGGCAAGAAGATATTGGTTTTATTTTTTACTGCTATAACAGATCAGTAATAAAAGAAATTTCCCATTTGTATGAGCTATAAAGGCTTCGGTCATCATTATTCGAACACCACGCAACTTCAAATGGAAGTTCACAGGCTTTTTTTCCTTACTGCGCTTTAATTACGACATGAAATATTCATAGCTGCCGGCTTTGCCTGCTTGCTTTGCCTTTCGTATAAAACGCTCGGCAGCGACGTTTTGCAGTAGTTGCAAAGTATTATGCTGACGTCACGCATTAAAAAAAGGGAAAGCTAAGTAGGGTTTCTTTTGTGACGACATACCCGGAAGAGCTACCAACGCAGAATTACTTGATAAATGCACTCTTATGCTTAAACGTGAAGCACCATGCTGTTATGCCTAAAGGTGAAGCCTAATCGTACGTTCGTTCTGGGTATAGTTACGGATATTATTGATGGGATTGCCTGTGGGATGTGGGAGAAAAATGGGAGCGGCCGGTGGGGGGGGGGGGGGGGGGCGGTCGCAAGTACGCTGGTTTCGTTTCTGCACGACGGCTTAGATGCTTTCCAATACTAGAAGTTTCCAACAGCTCACGTGGTAATATCAGCCAGCTGAGTGTTGTGAAAATATTTGGCAAAGTACTGAACTCAGTGTGTTCTAGCTGTCTTTGCTTTTTGCACGTGTTCTTCGATGTCGTTAGATTAGTTATGTAGTGGTTTGGTGTTCGATACGAAGTTGAATTTGAGACACTATACTGATTGGTTTTAACGGTATTTACAGTAGTAGTGACACGTGTAATTTGCAGGAAAATACTATAAGACGAAGCGGCCATTTGGATGCCCTGCAATAACATTTCCGGTGTCTTGACCACACTATTTTTGTTACTACAATTATTATTACTATTATTATTATTATTTCCGAAACCACCTTAGCGCTTCGACAGTCCTTTATTTTCAAAGGCCGTGTTACATCATACACATCAATTTATTCGTTAGATACACTGTATGTCGTCATTCTCGATCAAGAGCCAAGTCCAAAGAGTTCGTATGCACATGTCTCGTGATTGAGAATGTTGACGAAGTACAAAATATCTAACGAACAACTTTATATGACTGACACAACACTGCCATTGAAAATGATGGAATCTCGAAACGAGTAAGGTGGTTTTCGAAATAACAGTACAAAAAGTATAGTCGAGACATCAGGAAAGTTATTAAATTGACATCTGTAGAAGTAACTTTAGGTGTGCCAAAGGAAATGCGGTGGGACCCTTACTGTCATGTTGTACAGGGTAATTTCGTGATGATACTACAAATTTTCAGGGATTATGGAGAAGGGTAAATATACCAATTTGAGATATGGGACCCAGGTCCGGCAACGCCCGGTTCAAAAATTATAAGAGAAAATTGTTTCGATACCTCGGACGTAGGAATAAATCTGCCACTATAGTTGTTGCAAAGCTTGTAGGGTAGGTAACTTTCAGATGTGATAGTATGGACTAAAACAAGAAAATAATAACAGGGAAGATGGGCTCGAAAATGCATACCTTAAGAGCTGTGGCCACTTTTTCAGTAAAAGCGATGTTTCAACACTAGCGAAAATAAACAACTGCTCGTAGCTCTTGAGACCTTCATTTTACAGCCATATTTTTCTTGTTTTGGTCCGTACTACCACCTGTGAAAGTTGCCTAACGTACAGTATTAGCAAGAACGGTGCCGGTACATGTATTCCACTGTCATAGGTATCAGAACGATTTTCGCTTGCAACTTCTAGAGTTGGTCATTCCCGAGCCAGGTTCAATTACCTCAAATTGACGCATTTACCCTTCTCCATTATCAGTTGAAGTTAGTAAGATCATTACGGAATCACCTTGTGTGTTAATGACCTTACAAGCAATGTTAAGAGTAACCTCAGACTTTTCGTGGATGATGCAGTTATCTACAATGAAGTACTTTCTGAAAAAAGCTGCACAGATAATTAGATTTTGATAAGTATTCAGAAAGGTGCAAAGATTGGCAATTTCCTTTAAATTTTAAAAGAACGTCAAATTGTGCATTTCGCAAAACGAAAAAGTGTAATACAATTCAGACAAGTCATTCAAATACCTGCGTGTAACAGTTTCTAGAGATATGAAATAGAATTATCATATAGGGTAAGCCATAGGTAAAGCAGACGGCAAACATTGTTTCATTGGCGGATTGTAGGAAAATACAATCACTGGACAAATCTGTTGTGCAGCTTATCGTATAAGGGAAGTCAAATGAAATGGAGACGGGGGGAAGGAAGCGAGTAAACTGTTTATTATTTCATAAGTAATCACCATAACTGTTAGCACATTTATCTCACTGTGAGACAAGACGGTCGATAGCTTTCATGCAGTTGGCGACTGCCGACGGAACCATGACTGTATCCAGGCGTGCACCTTTCCGTCGGAAGCAAAGCGACCACCACGAATCTCTCTGTTCAGTGCTCCAACAATATGTAGATTGCATGGGGGAGAGGTCGGGACTGTCTGGAGGATGTGCAAGAAGTCCCCAGTGAAGCTTCTGCTGCGTAACCGAAACAACCTGCCACAAAATACGCACGAACACGTTGTCAAGGTTGTTTAGACTACGCTGCAGAAGTTTCGCTGGAAGCCCTTACACATGGTGTATACAGTCGCGAACTCTTACCATGCCATTTCCATATTTTGGAGCCCTGAAGAAAGACGTTCGTGGCCGTCGATTTGCTTCAGACGAAGAGGTGCGCGCCTGGGTACAATCATGGTTCCGGGGGCAATCGCAAACATTTTTCCTTGAGGGCACTGACGTTCTAATCTTACAATGGAGTAAGCGTGTTAACAGATATGGCGATTACTTTGGAAATAATAAAGAATTTTCTTAATTTTTTCCGTCTGTCCCGTCCGCTATTGAGGAATATTGCTCAAATGGATTTTTTGGAGCGGGTCCGCCGTGAGCAAAAAGGTAAAATTGTGTTTTGCTCAAGGCGGACCTCCTCCAAATACAAATCTGTTTGTAAAACGAACATGGACACAAGAGCTCCAACCTCAAGATGATTGCTCAAATGTAAGGGACGCATACCACACGGGACTGAAGGACGACACTGAGCTAAACAAAGAATGGCGGCACGAATGTTCATAAATTTGTTGGACTCACAGGAGAAAGTCACGTAAAAGTTGAAAAACCTGAATTGGTAGAATGTTATAATGAATGTTGCTCATAGTATTCTAGTTCAGCAGTAGATTTGTTGCTGTACTGTACTTCGCCGTCGGATGTGACGAAGAACACATCAAGGACTAGGCTTGCAAACAGTGCAACCACTCTTTAGTTTCATCATTAAACAGGCAGGACGGGCAGCCGTGTTTGGTTAGAGAGCACTCCACCCAGGAACCAAGGCCACCACAATTGGCAGCCTGTGCTCACCTGCCCCCCTCCTCATCTCCCCCCTCCCTCCCTCTCTCTCTCTCTCTTCTCTCTTTGTCGGCAAAGATAAAAGAGATTTGGCTGTGATCCCGCCGCACCCTTGAGTACTTACCTCCTACACTGTTAGCTTGAAAGTTGCGTATCTGATGCCGTGGCAAGCGATGGGCGTTGTTGGACTCTAAAAGACTGCTGCGAGCCGCAAGCATTCCGTGAAAAAAATGTGACTGTAATTTCGCAGAATGGTAGGACTCACTAACTGTTATTGCAGGGCATCTGCGTTAAGTCTCTTGACTTTTATTGCATCCTGAACAGGTCTCTGGGAAGTTGGCATTCACATAACTAGCTCAATAGTTGAGGTAATATGTTTTACTGCCGTACCTATTTTTCAAGGAAGCCGTGTCCGTAATTGATGCGGCAGGGCCGGAACATAAGCCTCGAGCGACGTAAGAAACAGTGACACCTGTTGGCGTGTTACTATGCAAATAGTGGTCAATAAATCTGTGACTACGAGCGGAGAGGTGTTACGTGAAACTGGTGCACTCTAAGACGGCCCCAGTCAACATTCAACTCTATACAGTTCTCATCTTCCAGTTGCTGCATACTCTCCAACCCCAGTTTCGTTTGTACGGGGAAGAAGTTGACGTATTACTTAAAATTATTCCACAGTTTCGAAAACAAAAACAGATAGCCTACTATATGTAAACGTACCCGATGGTGGTGGTATCTGATTCAAATGGCATAAGTGTGCAATACATTTTTGTGGTACAGAACAGTGTGGTGAAGCGACCTCAGCATGTCTTACGGAGGTATCTCACGATCATATGTTACTAGCTAATAATATTGTCACGTCGAAACCACAATTAAGTCCAAATCCGGGGGCAGGATCGTCAGTGAATCACAGCAGTTTAAACTGAAAGCACATCCAATTTCTGTGGCATTTCTCCAAAAGGACCATCTCGCAAGTCGGGAGGCCACAATTTAGCCCCTTCCAAACTCGTTCAGTTAGCTGTAGGAAGCAAGAGTGCGTCCCCTTGTCGTGGTTGCTTGCTTGCTTGCTTCACGCGTTTGCGCCACAATGAGCCTTTTGGCTGTGAGCATTCCCTATAAAAGGGTATACACAGAAGGCACTTTGATAGCTATGCCACTAGCTGTCTGTTCGCGGACGACTTTGAAACCATTATCAATACATTTACTATCCCCCAGCTGGCATATATCGTCACCTGATCAAAATCGGCGTCGTATAATTTTTTTTGCGGCAGTGTTGTAATGCACTGAAGGGCGAAAATATCGTGCCCACCTGCTTGGTAGCTTGTTTGTCCGTCGCTGGAACGAAATGCATCACTGATTCTGCGTATCGGGTATCTGATAGTTTGTTGGTGGATTTGTGAAGGTATGTGACTTTAAATGCCTACGCACAGGTCATGTAAGTCGCGTAAATAACGGGCCGCTGATTAGCGTACGTGATAACACCTTATAACTTCCCAGATGGGTTCCATAGGATTTATATCATGGGAATTTGATCGCCAAGACATCAACGTGAGTTCACCGTAATGCTCCTCAAACCACTGTAGCATAGTTTTGGCTCCAAGACACAGACAATAGACTATTCTCCGACGTTAAAAATATGGTCCGGGGTTGTCATTCTGAACGATTGTAACATTTAAATAGTATTTACGTTCAGTATTCTCACAAAATATGTTATTTTTATGTAATTAAATCTTAAAAATCATTAAATATCAGGATCTGGTCATGTAATCTAAAACACTCTATTATTGGCTGATGCTCTGACGACGTCACAGGCTACTAGTAAGACGAAGCTATACTTGTGTTATAGTAGCGTTAGCCGAAGTTACAAGGCTTTTACGCAATTTTACTACAAACATTTTAGCTATTTAGAAATGGAAAACGTAATTACAACTTTTAAGTAACAATTTAAAGGAATATTGTGAACACTGATAGTGGAAGCCTTGCGAAAGTTGATGCGTTTATGCTCTGTAACTAGATTGTCGACTATCAGTCAAGGCACAAATTATTCTTGGTAAAACTTATTGCTGATTTCCTGTGTAGAAGGCACTCAGGAGATATAGTGCTTACGTCAGGCGTTCCGTGGCGCAACGGACAGGAATGAGGGGACATAGAATAAAGTTTTGCAAGAAATAGAAAAATAGCGTTAGCAAGAACTGACAGCAGCAATTGTTTCAATCATGGAATGTATTATTCATAGCTTCACAATTTTCTTAGTCTGAGAACGAACAACAGACGACAAATGCATTTACTTTGCGAACAAACCGTTTTATTGGAAATAATTGCTAGTTATGAAGATACAACCATACGTCCACAGTACGAAGAGGTGTAGGACGATGAGGTTATACGATGAGATACACAGTATGTACAACATTCGGGTGACACAAACGTAAGGGCTGTGATGTTCGTGAGTGTAAAGTAACGTTAGCGTTTGAAGCATACTTACTTCATCTTTACGTAAGGTTATGAAACTGCGAAAGTTTAAACAATAATGAGTCTAGCTAGACAGTACAAATATAAAAAAACATAGTTTCTAATATAGTGAAAAGTGTGTGGTCACATTAACTACAGAATATCTTTTTGAATGTGGCGTGTGTGAACAACTATTGCAAATGTAAGCGCACTTGTAGTTGGGAGCTCCAACGTCAGGCACGTATTCGGGCCCCTTAGGGATATGGCAGCAAGAGAGGGGAAGAAAACCATACCGGGGGACAGTCATTCCAGATGTGGAAAGGGTCCTTCCGGATGCCATGAAGGGTACAGGGTGCACCCATCTGCAGGTGGTCGCTCATGTCGGCACCAATGATGTGTGTCGCTATGGATCGGAGGAAATCCTCTCTGGCTTCCGGCGGCTATCCGATTTGGTGAAGACTGCTTGTCTCGCTAGCGGAATGAAAGCAGAGCTCACCATCTGCAGCATCGTCGACAGGACTGACTGCGGAACTTTGATACAGAGCCGAGTGGTGGGTCTGAATCAGAGGCTGAGACGGTTCTGCGACCGTGTGGGCTGCAGATTCCTCGACTTGCGCCGTAGGGTAGTGGGGTTTCGGGTTCCGCTGGATAGGTCAGGAGTCCACTACACGCAGCAGGCGGCTACACGGGTAGCAGGGGTTATGTGGCGTGGACTGGGCGGTTTTTTAGGTCAGATGGCCTCGGGCAAGTACAGAAAGGGCAACAGCCTTAAAGGGTGCGGGGCAAAGTCAGGACATGCGGGGACGAAGCAGCAATCGGTATTGTAATTGTAAACTGTCGAAGCTGCGTTAGTAAAGTACCGGAACTTCAAGCGCTGATAGAAAACACCGAAGCCGAAATCGTTATAGGTACAGAAAGCTGGTTGTAGCCAGAGATAAATTCTGCCGAAATTTTTACAAAGGCACAGACGGTGTTTAAAAAGGATAGATTGCATGCAACCGGTGGTGGCGTGTTTGTCGCTGTTACTAGTAGTTTATCCTGTAGTGAAGAAGAAGTGGATAGTTCCTGTGAATTATTATGGATGGAGGTTACACTCAACAACTGAGCTAGGTTAATAATTGGCTCCTTTTACCGACCTCCCGACTCAGCAACATTAGTGGCAGAACGACTGAGAGAAAATTTGGAATACATTTCACATAAAATTTCTCAGCATGTTATAGTCTTCGATGGAGATTTCAATTTACCACATACAGACTGTGACACTCAGATGTTTAGGACGGGTGGTAGGGACAGAGCATCGAGTGACATCATACTGAGTGCACTATCCGAAAATTACCTCGAGCAATTAAACAGAGAACCGACTCGTGGAGATAACATCTTGGACCTACTGATAACAAACAGACCCGAACTTTTCGACTCTGTAAGCGCAGAACAGGGAATCAGTGATCATAAGGCCGTTGCAGCATCCGTGAATATGGAAGTAAATAGGAATATAAAAAAAAGGGAGGGAGGTTTATCTGTTTAGCAAGAGTAATAGAAGGCAGATTTCAGACTACGTAACAGATCAAACCGAAAATTTCTGTTCCGACACTGCCACCGACACGAACAGCAAGAAAGCACAATATTTTGTTTCTGATATTCTGATCGGCGTGGTGAGGTTCTGCAATTGTGAATATGTTTTCGTATGAGAGGACTGTCGAGTCGTTTTACAAATAAGTTAAAATGTTCTTTCGGGTTATATTCGAACCAGCGATCTACGAACATCGTCTTATATAAATCTTACAGTTTATCGCTCTAACAACTGAACTACCGTATAATTGAGGTGTAGTTAGGTGTAACAGCGGGAGAACATATCTCGCAGATAAGTTAATGTTTATTTCACAGTGCAACACCTTTTAATTAAGTTAGTGAACTTGTGCGTCGACGTGGTGGCAATGTGCCGGTACAAATTCAAATGGCTCCAAGCACTATGGGACTTAACATCTGAGGTCATCAGCCCCCTAGATTTAGAACTACTTAAATCTAACTAACCTAAGGACATCACACACATCCGTGCCCGAGGAAGGATTCGAACCTGCGACCATAGCAGCAGCGCGGTTTGCCGGTACAGTGCAACCACATTTTACGCATCTTCTCATTCTCTGGAACACTCAAAAACAACTTTTCAGGAGTTTTTGTAGATTTATTTGTACAGTGTGGTACTACACACAACTTGTAACCCATTTTCCGAAACGGAAATTCCAAAACAAGACATAACTGTGAATCAGCATTGTGATAGTAGGAGCAGTGAGCTAGCCAGTGACGTCACAGGCATCAGGTGACTCGAATGGCGCCTTTTAGCTGACGTACAAATTATTCGAAATGCATATCCGTTTCTATAAAAGAATACTGAAATTCAAGGGAAAGAAAGCAGGTTAGGAGCATAAAAAGACACAACAAATCATTTAAGACAATTTCAAGAAAATAGACAAATACCCTATTCTACTGCTGAAAGATGACATCGCCATCGGGGAAGACACCCAAGCGCCGGCCGGTGTGGCCGAGCGGGTCTAGGCGCTCCAGTCTGGAACCGCGCGACCGCTACGGTCGCAGGTTCGAATCCTGCATCGGGCATGGATGTGTGTGATGTCCTTAGGTTAGTTAGGTTTAAGTAGTTCTAAGTTCTAGGGGACTGATGACCTCAGAAGTTAAGTCCTATAGTGCTCAGAGCCATTTGAACCATTTGACATCCAAGCGCGAAGGGATGCAGGTGGCTCCAGCATGACTTCGAAACTACCACACGGCCTGTGCAAGCACAGGAGAATACCTTCCATAGCATAAAACTGCTCCCACCAACCTGCGTTTCTGGCGCGCTGCACGTTTCGAGCCGCCTGTAACCTCAGTGACGGCCGTTTCCGGAAATGATTATCGATCTAGTGTAGCGGAAATGTAATTCACCCGAAGAGCCGACACGTCTCCATTAGTCGATGGTCGAATACCAGTGGTCTTGTGCCCACAGCAACCGTAATTGACGATGTCGTTGGGCCAGCGTGCGAACACGTGGGGGTGGTCTGCTGCGTTGCTCCATGTTAAACAATGTCCGATGAACGGTGCGCTCCGAAACACTTCTGCGTGGACCAGCATTGTGCTCTTTTCGGCAGAGATGCCACAGATCACCATCAATCCTACTTTGCAGCGCAGACATCATCCGAACCTCACGTTCTGCGAATAGTCGTGGACGTCCAACCATTTAGTGCGTAGTTTTGGTTTCACTGCCCTCCTTCTTTCCGTAGACGTTCAGGACAGTAGCACGTGAACATTCGACCAGCTTCGCCGTGTTCGAGATACTCGTTCACAGGCCCTGCGTAATAATAATCTTCCCTTTATCAAAGTCGCTTATCTCAACGGATTTCTCCATTTGTAGCCCATATCTTTGTTAGGGTGATCGCCGTCCGTGTCTTCTCGGCTTGCATACTGTAGTTAGCGCGTCACGCGCCCTCAACACCACCAGGCAGCATCCTCCGTCGCGGTGGGCAGTGGTCGTAATGTTTTAGTTAGCCAATATGGTTTATGGAAATTAACCAGTGGACCCTCCTACGAGATGCGTCTTAGCCACTATGCAGCCTCATGTGATGAATAAAGCTCGATAAAGAACCTCCAGAAATGGCGAATAGACGTTTTCGGTAAAATGGCCAATGGCATTATATACTAAACACTTCCAGTGTGACCATGTACAACGGCCCGATTTACACGTTTGCTCCGCAATTACAGTTAATATTTTGTTTAGTCTCTAATACCGTATCTGGGAGTAATCAAGTAGATGACGGAAATTGTATTTGCGTATTTCGCTGTTTCGTTCTAATGAAAATAAAAAGTCGTAGCTCAGTAGTACTAAAGAGCTACCGTCTATTTTTATCTGCAAAGGATGGCGATTCTGTTCTGGTGATGTTCGAAAGATAATACTTTGTTTTTCCTATCTTCTTCTGCAATATTTAAAAAAGTCACAGCTTTGCGCGAGTGCTGGGTACGGGAGATCTCCCCAAGTGGCAGGCAACCTGCGCGGCATTAGAAATGGCCGTTCCGCCGTGTTGACGGTTGGAAGTCGTGTGGTAATGCGTAACAAGGCCGACCAATCTAGACAACAGGCGGCGGCTGTGGCTCATTAGAAACGGGCGAATCACAGCACGCGAGCTGACCCCAGCAGAGTAATGTGTAATGTCCCCTCATCTCTCCGTGTTGTCTCCGCGCCGCTGTGCCATGCCGCAGCTGCCTGGCATTTAGCGCAGCAGGCGGGTGCCTTATCAAGGGTGCTTCGCAGGGGGATGCCTGGGGTAACGGTGTCCGACAGAACACCGTCATGATTGAAGTTTTATTAGCCGTCAAGGGTGTCGAAGTAAGGCTTTAGAAAATTATATATTGTCATGTCTCAAACATTGACAGTCGTGTTTGGTATCTGACTCGGAGTGAATGAACATTAAAGTTCGAAAGGAGAAGCGTAAAAACTTTGCCCTTTGTTTTACACGTTCCAGAACAGAGCACTTCCAAAGGTGTTTCGCATGAAATGTATTCGCAGTAGCGGATGTGGACAACCATTAGCTGTATAATGGAATGACGACAGTGAAAATTTATGGTGGACCAGGACGCGAACTGGATTCCCCGCTTATCGCGAGCTGTCGCGTTGCCATTAGGTTATTCATGCACGCATCATGGCCACACAGAAACCTCCATATGTCGTCTGTATTTGTCTACAACCTGTACTCGTACATCCATAATGTATATTCTCGTACAGGAGAGACATTTCTCGAATATTGTCGTCAGATAGGGTTCCAAGCGAAGGAGTTCACACGTAAACTGGCCAGCCAGGACGTTGCTGAGGTTAGACAGGTTCTTGAACTGTTCTAGTCCCTCACAGAAATTTCCGCGGCCCATACGACTTCCACCGAATTGTAAAATCATTTTTAAAAAGTTTGTAGCCGCTTTTTCACCCACGGAAAGCAAAAAACTGATCACCGAACGGTGTTCAATTAACGTTGAAACTTTAAGCGGACACCCCATCGTTAATTGCAGCGTTGTTGTTGTGGTCTTCAATCCAAAGACTGGTTTGATGCAGCTCTCCATGCAGCTCCACCCTGTGGAAGCCTCTTCATCTCAGAGTGGCAGCTGGAACCTGCAACGTTCTGAATCTGCTTACTCTTGGCCTCCTCTACGATTTTTACCCCCACACTTCCCCACGTTACTAAATTGGTGATACCTTGTTGCCTCAGAATGTGTCCTGCCAACGTATCCCTTCTTCTAGGCAGGTTGTACCACAAAAAGCTCTCCCCCCCCCCCCCCTCCCAATTCTATTCAGAACCACCTCATTAGTTACGTGATCTACCCATCTAATCTTCAGCATTCTTCTGTAGCACCACATTTCGAAAGCTTCTATTCTCTTCTTGTCTAAACTATTTATCGTCCATGTTTCACTTTCATACATGGCTACATTCCATGCAAATACTTTCAGAAAAGACTTCCTGACACTTAAATGTATATTTTACGTTAACAAATTTCTTTTCTCCAGAAACGCTTTTTTAGCCGTCGCCAGTCTACATTTTATATCCTCTCTACTTCGACCATCAGCAGTTATTTTGCTACCAAATATCAAATCCATCTACGATTTAAAGTGACTCATTTCTTAATCTAATTCCCTCAACTTCACCTGATTCCATTATTCTTGTTTTACTTTTGTTGAGGTTCATCTTACATGCACTGTCCATTCCGTTCAGCTCTTCTTCCAAGTCCTTTGCTGTCTCTGACAGAATTACGATCTCATCGGCAAACCTCAAAGTTGTTATATCTTCCCTCTGGACTTTATTTCCTAATCCACATTTTTCTTTTGTTTCCTTTACTGAATGTTCAATATAGAGATTGAATAACATCGGGAATAGGCTACAGCCCTCTCTCACTCCCTTCTCAACCACTGCTTCCCTTTCATGCCCATCGACTCTTACAACTGCCTTTCGGTTTCTGTGCAAATTGCAAATAGCCTTTAGCTACCTGTTTTATGTCCCTGTCACCTTCAGAATTTCGAAGAGAGCATTCCAGTCAGCATTGTCAAAAGCTTTCCGCAAGTCTACAAATGCCATAAACGTATGTTTGTCTTTCCTTAACCTACCCTCTAAAGTAAGTCGTAAGGTCAATATCTCTCCGTGTGTTCCCATATTTCTCCGGAATCCAAACTGATCTTCTCCGAGGTCAGCTGCTACCAATCTTTCCGTTTTTCTATACAGAATTCGTGTTAGTATTTTGCAGCCGTGACTTACTAAACTGATAATTACGCAAATATTGCCTCAAAAAATTTTATCTGTTACATAGGTAGAGTTTGACATTAGGGCATAACGAGTCTTGTTTTTCTTCTTGCACGAAGATAAAATCACGAATGTGAAATTAGAGAGATTCGAGCGCGCACGGAGGCTTTCCGGCAGTCTTTCTTCCCGCGAACCGTACGCGACTGAAACAGAAAAGGGAGGTAATGACAGTGGTGCGTAGAGTGCCCTCCGCCACACACCGTTGGGTGGCTTGCGGAGTATAAATGTAGACGTAGATGTAAAATTCTGGAGCAGAGATAAAGCACGTACCTAAAGGCTTAATTTCAGAGAATTCTCTGAAGTCGTGTTGTAAATCTCTATAAGTAATTGATAAGTAATTGTGTGTGCCGCTGTACCAGAATAAGTTGAATGAATTCGAAGTAGTTGGCGTGGGTCAATAGGAATGCCTGCCATGGCGATTCATTGCTCACCTTGCCAATCTTAGACGGGAGTGTTAGACATTCCGCATTCTGTTCCTATCGCTACTGGCGCAACATAGTGGATAGGCGACTAAGGTTACTTATTCGGTATTTTTATACGTTCAAAATGTTAGTAGATGGCTGAGAATTAGATAACAGAAGGGAAACGTACTGGAAGGATGTCCCACCAGTCAAATTGGCCCTCCTTTGTGTATTCGAATATACATACTTTTACGTTGCAAAGCATACTAAAATACTTCTCATTCAGGTTACGAAAGATCCAGTGCCATAGAATTAAAATGTTACCACTCTTCTAATGTATTTCTTCGTGAAGTGATACCTTTCTGATGCACAGTTTGTTTTCAGAGTAAGAATAATTTAGTAAAGTGGTATCGTGGACAGAAAAATAACTCTACAGTTCATAGACTGTCCCAGTTCGTAAAGTATCTGATCTCGTCGAGTGTTCCGTTTCTCAGAGGCGGACGCCTGATTTTTTTTCCCTCACTTCGCCAGACAGCGAGTCCACCCTCTACCACCATGCTGCCGTGTGGTGTGAGGCCGCGCTGTGCGGCTGTGGCGGTGTCGGCTTGCAAAACCCGGCAAGTGCCGGAAGCTACGCCAGGCGCTAGCAGGAAGTCACTAGTAACTGGTCGAGAGAGAGATGCAGCCTGCGGATACGGTTTCAGTGTCGGATTTCGTCCTCTGGGGACACATCTCGCTGACATTGTTAGAACAAGGCGCTGATTTGTTTAGCTCCTCCTGGATCAGCGTTGAATAGCCGTCACCTTATCGGTTTCTCGGGTATAACCTCGGGAAACATTTTAAATTCGCCAGGAAATGTTGTCATTTTTACTAAAATATAGAAAGAAAAATGAACTATTCCAGTACTTGGGACCATCTGCATCTCTGAATTTCGGCTGAGATCGTGTCTACCATGCATATTGTCACTTCACCGAGATGTCATCAGATATAGCACAGTTTAAACATAGGGCTATATCGTTCCGACGAAGTCTTATCTTCGAACATTTGAAGTTAGCCGCCCACACTGTTCACAGCAACCTGGGTATTGCCGCCGCGTTTCTGAATCGAGGATTGTGTGCCGGCAGGTTGGGTCTGATACGGGTCAGCCCCTCCTCGTCATCACAGATTTCGTCAAAAGGTATGGTATATGCAGAGCTTGGCGGGAAACGAAAGGGACAGCAGCGGGAGCTGCACATGGCTAAGCGATTAGAGAAGAAAACTTTTTGCGCGGGTCGGGTGAGGCGTGAGCATTTCATGTTAGCATAGTCTACAGGCAGCGGTTGGCGCAGCGGGAAGAGTACAGAACGGTGATCCATGCGTTACAGAGTCGAGTCCCTATTCGGAAAAGTTTATTGTTCATTTTCTACATTAATTACACTGCAGATAAACCTACCATGAACAAAGTAACCCAATCGTAAATTGCTCAGTACGCTGTAAATATTTCTGGAAAATTGTTGCCAGAAGTATGTTTATGCCTACAAAGGTAATGGCTCTTTTGGACGGAAGCATCAAAAAGGGGTGGATGAGTATGAGGCAAAATATAGGAATATAGTCATTACTTCGCAAAGTCATAGAAACTTAAAACAGCCTTATCCGTTTTTTTTTTAACTGATGTGAATAACCACTACACTCCGGGAACAAATTTTGGGGAAGAAAAAGAAATCCACAGTTACACAACGAGAATTCTCAAGATGAAGGACTACTGTCGTGCAGTATTACGCAGTGTTGTACTCCACTAATGCAACTGTGCGATGTCTGTTTTTATTGTCAGACAAATAATTTGATCAACTTCAAAACTGCTCTTACCGAGAGAGAAGTACTAATCACATCCCGAGATGAGTACATCAGAATACGTTTCATCGTACATCACTAGTCATCATAATTTTGGCAAAATAATGCGTTACTCGTGTTGCTGCCAAACTGTGCCATGTAGTAGAACCTTTTATGAATGTGAACCAAACTTTTTTGGGTAGAAACTGTAAAACAAACATTTGATTGTAAACCTACCGCCTTCAAACGTGTTAGAGATGCCGAGAAAATTACTGCGTCCCTTGTTTTTACGATGTATATCACCCCAGCACGTGTAAATCATAAACAGTAAAATATTAAGGCTACTGTCACGACCGAAGCTGGGGTCACGTCATTATTAGGAGGTCGAGCGGAGATGAGTGACCTTGTATAGCGCCGTGGCGCAAATGAAACATCATTCAATTAACAGTGATTTATTGGCGAAAGTTTTACAATCACTCCATCTTCTTCCCGGCGCTGCCTAGCAGCGACAGTGCTGAGTCTACTCTGCGTTCGCGTTACTTGAAGGTGCGAGGTGGCACATCAGTACCCGGAGAGGAACTTGCTGAGCCTGCGGTCAGTGCTGCAGCCCCGGCACAGGAGGATGCGGCGGCCGTGCGTCTTCGCAGCCTGTCCTTGCTACGGTTATCCGTCAGAGCCTCAGCGCTTTCGATGAGTGAAGCTGCGCCTTTCAACACAAAAGTTTTTTCTCAAGTACAAATAGTGTTGAGGATCAGTGGACAAAGTTCAAAACCATCGTACAATATGCGTTAGATGAGTATGTGCCAAGCAAGATAGTAAGAAACGGAAAAGAGCCACCATGGTACAACAACCTAGTTAGAAAACTGCTGCGAAAGCAAAGGGAGCTTCACAGCAAACATAAATATAGCCAAAGCCTTGCAGACAAACAAAAATTACGCGAAACGAAATGTGTCAGGAGGGCTATGCGAGAGGCGTTGAATGAATTCGAAAGTAAAGTTCTATGTACTGACTTGGCAGAAAATCCTAAGAAATTTGGTCTTATGTCAAAGCGGTAGGTGGATCAAAACAAAATTTCCAGACACTCTGTGACCAAAATGGTACTGAAACAGAGGATGACAGACTAAAGGCCGAAATACAAAATGTCTTTTTCCAAAGCTGTTTCACAGAGGAAGACTGCACTGTAGTTCCTTCTCTAGATAGATATCGAAATAGACGACAGAAGGATAGAGAAACAATTAAAATCGCTCAAAAGAGGAAAGGCCGCTGGACCTGATGGGATACCAGTTCGATTTTATACAGAGTACGCGAAGGAACTTGCCCCCCTTCTTGCAGCAGTGTACCATAGGTCTCTAGAAGAGCGTAGCGTTTCAAAGGATTGGAAAAGGGCATAGGTCATCCCCGTTGTCAAGAAGGGACGTCGAACAGATGTGGGGAACTATAGACCTATATCTCTAACGTCGATCAGTTGTAGAATTTTGGAACACGTATTATGTTCGAGTATAATGACTTTTCTGGAGACGAGAAATCTACTCTGTAGGAATCAGCATGGGTTTCGAAAAAGACGGTCGTGTGAAACCCAGCTCGCGCTATTCATCCACGAGACTCAGAGGGCCATAGACACGGGTTCACAGCTAGATGCCGTGTTTCTTGACTTCCGTAAGGTGTTCGATACAGTTCCCCACAGTCGTTTAATGAACAAAGTAAGAGCATATGGACTATCAGACCAATTGTGTGATTGGATTGAAGAGTTCCTAGATAACAGAACGCAGCATGTCATTCTCAATGGAGAGAAGTCTTCCGAAGTAAGAGTGATTTCAGGTGTGCCGCAGGGGAGTGTCATAGGACCGTTGCTATTCACAATATACATAAATGACCTTGTGGATGACATCGGAAGTTCACTGAGGCTTTTTGCAGATGATGGTGTGGTGTATCGAGAGGTTTTAACAATGGAAAATTGTACTGAAATGCAGGAGGATCTGCAGCAAATTGACGCATGGTGCAAGGAGTGGCAATTGAATCTCAATGTAGACAAGTGTAATGTGCTGCAAATACTTAGATAGATCCCTTATCATTTAGCTACAATATAGGTCAGCAACTGGAAGCAGTTAATTACATAAATTATCTAGGTGTACGCATTAGGAGTGATTTAAAATGGAATGATCATATAAAGTTGATCGTCGGTAAAGCAGATGCCAGACTGAGATTCATTGGAAGCATCCTAAGGAAAGGCAATCCGAAAACAAAGGAAGTAGGTTACAGTACGCTTGTTCGCCCACTGCTTGAATACTGCTCAGCAGTGTGGGATCCGTACCAGATGGGGTTGATAGAGGAGATAGAGAAGATCCAACGGAGAGCAGCGCGCTTCGTTACAGAATCATTTAGTAATCGCAAAAGCGTTACGGAGATGATAGATAAACTCCAGTGGAAGACTCTGCAGGAGAGACGCTCAGTAGCTCGATTCGGGCTTTTGGTGAAGTTTCGAGAACATACCTTCACCGAGGAGTCAAACAGTATATTGCTCCCTCCTACGTATATCTCGCGAAGATACCATGAGGATAAAATCAGAGAGATTAGAGCCCACACAGAAGCATACCGACAATCCTTCTTTCCACGAACAATACGAGACTGGAATAGAAGGGAGAACCGATAGAGGTACTCAGGGTACCCTCCGCCACACACCGTCAGGTGGCTTGCGGACTATGGATGTAGATGTAGACCCAGCAGGAACACGAAAAACAGTCCGATTGGCAGTCCTAGCATACAGCCAGTAAGGCAGTATTCGTACTGCCCCAGTAGTGCCAACACAAGCGCCCAGCGCCGAAGTTGGACAGCTTGCAGACAGGCAGATTGATCATTCATTCACGGAGGTGGGCCCGGACCCCCACACTCAGTCAGTCACAGTTGTGACCCGCAACACTACGGCTTGCAGGTCAGGTGTCCCCTCTATGGCTGTGAAATTGCAGTAGTGGACTGTATATTTGCGGCAGCTTATAGACACTTGTTGAATCATCAGAGCTTCGTACGACGTAATGTATCTGGTCTTCGGTCACCATACGTGATGCAGCTGGAATGGCCTACCTCTGAGAATGAGCTTTAGGAGGGCGGAGGTTTTACAGAACGCAATGATCTTTTTCCCTTCTCCTTCCTCCCCCCCCCCCCCCCCTCCCTCACGCACGTCACCAAATGTGCTCTCGTTTCCAGACCGTGTAAACGCTCTCGGCTGCTCTAGTGTTCAGTATCATGGTTTCAGAGCGTTCCTTTATGCGAAGTTTGCACCTTGAAAGGCGTTGCTGTGACATCTCTAAGAATAAGTTAGGTTACTAAATTTAGATTCGGTATAGTAGCACATTCTGTCTGTTCCGCATGTCGTCGAAGTGCTGAATCTGTTGTTCTTAGCTTCCCTCTCGCATAGCCGGATGAAATGTGCTCATAGGTTGTTTGTTCTTCGGTCTCCCCGTTTTGGCGTTCAGTTACGACACAGTAGCATAGCTGGCAGACGCGCTCAACTTCGCCGTTTCGGCTGCTTCTTAACAAAAATTTTATTCTTGTCCTTACTTATTATTCTACTATAGAACGGTTTTTAATTTTATTCACTAGTTCTCGGGTTCAGCTTATAATCTATTCCTGTAAATTTACTTCCAGTCGAAAATTTTCCTTTGCCTTTTCTTTTCATGCTCTGTTATGAAAATATTGATTTATGTGGTTTATCTGCAGAGTAGTGAACATAAAAATTGAAGTAAAAAAAGGTCCACACTCAGGGAATTTATCCACGACCTCTGAATTAACGTTCTATACTCTCTCCTCTCTCTGCTGCGCCACTGCTGCCTGGAACCTAGGCTAACATAAACCGCTCATGCCTCCCCCGACACGCGTCAAGAATGCTTTTTTCCTCTTAATATTTGGCCATCTGGAGCTCTCATTTCGATTTCGGTAAAACACTGCATACACCATAAATCGATGATAACGAGTACGAGCGGCTCCCTTGTGAGTGAGCCGCCGTGTATGTCCTGTATATGTGCTGCTGCTGTTTGCATTAGTGTGCTTGTAAAGTATGACTTTTAACGTCATGTTGATGGTATATCAGCGTGACTTCAGGAATGTATACCTACATCTGTACTGTGCAGACCACTATGTAGTGCATAGCAGAAGGTACTGTTACAGCATAAAGTCAACGCCGGAAACGACAGAGAAGAGAAGGCTGTGAGAAAAGGTCAGTCAATCGCACACTGACACACCTCCTTCCAGGACGACAAAGCAACAGCAGCGGCCCCTAGGTGAAGGTGACATAAGAGCCGCAGCTGACTAGTGACAGCCCACTTCGATAGCACCTTCAACGTTAGCCACTTCGTTAGCTGACACATTGCATCCCCTTCATTAGCAGTCTCTATGTAGCACAGTTAGACACCAGCAGTCATTGCAGTTCAGTTGACGTACTCTCGTTAGCAGCGGTCGCCAGGACCAGAAGTGTTATTTGTGTTTGTCTATCTGAGAAGACTGATTATTTTGTATGTCCCCCTTTGTTTGCGACACATATGTGTCATTGCACTTGGTGATGATCTTGTATAAAGGACTACAAGAATTCTCAGTTCAAAGTTAAGTGTTTGTACTTGTCTTGTTGTAATGAAACTCATTAATACAAGTTGTTTGATAGTTTGTCTAGTAAACTGAGTATGCAGTATTCCTAGACACAACAGGTACATCTCACTGTGCCTGTTATAAGGGTGGTAGATTATGGTTTGCTGGTGGAACTTGCCTATTCCCCACAGCTTCTTCCCCTCTTTTTGTTCATTATGACCATAATTTCCTCCACCATCCCTCTGACCATACCCTCCTCTCCCTCTTTATATCCTTAACTCCTCTCTTCCTTTTCCACCTGTCCACTACCACTCTAAACCTTCCACCTGCCTCATGTATCTCCCTCTCCTCCCATCCCCAATCCTTCTGTCCGTTTCCTCCGCCCCCTCCTCTATCCATCTCATTGTGTCCCCAGTCATGCGCATCAGCACTGTACCCATGCAATACAGTTAAGTAAAACAGGTTTATACTACTGCCACAACACACCTCTCATGCAGGGCAACCTACATGTCAGGGCTCAGAAAGCCGTTTCTTGCTCCTGACACGTAAGATGCCCTTCAAAACAGGTTGATTTGGCAGACCAATAGTCTTCCCACACGAAAAGCCTATCTCCCATGGGAGGGGTGAAACATGTTTTTGCTAATTTCTCAAGTCTTATTGGAGTTAGATGATTAGAAAACCACACAGTGATGATACTTATAAGTCCTATTGTTTCTGTGCCAAATTTGGTTGAAATCGTTTGAGGGATTTGGGAGGAGATCCCAGACATACATGTCTACAAGCTTCCTCTCTCTGTAGGTAACAAATACTGGGGAAATGTGCTCTATCTACAAAAGAGACTGCTCACAACTCGTTCATGTGACCTGTCCTAGAATACTGCTGAAGTGTGTGGGACCCATACCAAAGAGGTGCAATGGGGGGGGGGGGGGGGGGGGAGGAATGTCTAAGAGCAGCACAAATGGTCACAGGTTTGTTTGATCTGTGGGACTGTGTTACAGAGATGCTGAAAAAATTGAACTGTCAGTCTCTTGAAGGTAAGTGTAAAATATCCCGAGAAAGCCTACTTGCAAAGTTTGACGAGCTGGCTTGAAATGATGACTCTAGGAATATACAGTGCCCTATGTATCACTCACATAGGGATCATGAGGATAAGATTAGAATATTACAGCACACATTGAGGCGTTTAAATAATCTGCAAAAGTGAATTTCAATATTGCCTGATGAATCTAAAGTGACTGATTATAAGAGAAGTACATAAAATGAGCAAAAACATGCTGACCACTACTCATTGCGAGATTGAATGCCGTCTGTTGGCGCTGAGGGCATCTGCCACTGTAAGGAAAGTAGACAAGTGAAACAGACGAAATGGGGAATTACGCTTGCGACGATACAGGCTGTAAATGGGGAAATCGACAGAGAAGCTACGCTGACAAAGGGTAGGTTGTTACGGGAACCTGGGATCGATCATCTCTGAAATGGCGAAGCTAGTTGGCTTTTCGCATGGTGCTGTCCTGATCATCTATGGAAAGTTGCCGAAGGTTGATGAAATCACGAATAGTTGTTGGACGTTCACACAAACTGATCATCGCATTTTGTTGTGTATTCTGAAGTTCATTCCCAAATTGATTTTGTGAAGTGCAAGGTTCATTCTATCTGAATTTTTTTCCCGAATCTTGTATGAAGTGTACTGTGCATTTCTGTTACAATGCTTTTACTAGGGTAATGCAATTTTTTTCATTAGCTAGTGACATAAAACAATGCCTATCAGTCCTGCACACCATTGGAAAAAGTTCCTTGTTATATATATATTAGAAGAAGTAGAAATTGTCACAAGTTTAACTGAACATCCTGACATTTTAAACGAACAGTCCTACCTAAAGAAATGAAAATTTCACCAATATTTACATAAAGCTTTACTGTTGAAATACATTCCTTTGTTTAGGTATTCCGTTAACGTAAATAATACATTTTAGATATTAAGTTATATAATCTATGATACAAACAACTCATTCATTATCGTCGGACGTAAAGCACATCGCCATTGATAATTACAAAATTTTGAAAGATGTTTTGTCTTCTTTAATGCTGGTGCTGCTGACATAGGCATGTGTACCTGATTGTAGGCTAAGTAAAAACAAAATGGCCAGTTGCGAGTACGACTCGCGCACTGAGAGTTCCGTATAAACTTTGTTATGTATACAGATACTTAATCCAGTCCCGGAATCAAAAATATCGACGATTTTTGTCTGTTACGAACATAGATAGTGACAAGATGTCGGTCCCAGGGATTCCAAGAATACCGAGAATGTTTTAATGTCATGTTTATGTCTGACAACAAATGTCAAAAGAAGTGATTTTTTCATATGATTTGATGACATATTAACAATTTTCGAATTTTTTACTGTGGCTACAGCGTGGAACCTTCCTTCCTTGTCAAATTTCATGATTACACGTCAACGGAAGGTGCGCTATAGGCTTTGATGAGTGACTTCGCGAATACCTTTTGATTAAATTGACTTACAAGCTAACGTTTATTACACTGCCAAGGAACTGTATACATTAGTATGTGACACAGATTTCACTTGACACGTCTGCCCTTTTCTAAGAAAAATGGGTCTTAACGGACGAAAGGAGAGGCAGCCAGTTGATAAGAAATGGCAGTTTTTTTGTGTGTGATATAACAACATATTAACGATTTTCGATTTTTTTGTTTTCGGTTGTCTGTAGTTTGAAACCTGGCTTCTTGCTACATTTCATGATTCTAGGTCAAGTGGAAGTACCCTGTAAGTTTCGATAAGTGAGTTCGCGAGATTTAGAGTTGACTTAATTAGCCGTATCTTTTGACTGCACTGACTTAAAAAGCTAACTTTTTACGTCGCCATCGGATCAGAGTTTTAATATACATGTGACATAAATTTCAACTAGATGCATCGAATAGACTCGATCGGACATACATACATTTGCATCTACTTGGATATTCTGCAAATCACACTTAAGTGCCTGGCCGTGGGTTCATCGAACCACCTTAAGAATAATTCTCTTTTATTCCGCTCTCGAACAGCAAACGGAGAAAATTAACACGCATCTTTCTGTGCAAACCTCGGAGTACCCATATTTTATTATGATGGTCGTTTCTTCCTATGTAGGTCGGTGCCAACAAAATATTTTTGCATTCCGAAGAGAAAGTTGGAGATTCAAATTTCGTGAGCCGATCCCTCGCAACGAAAAATGCCTTTGTTATTATGATGTCCACCCCTAATCTTATATCATGTCTGTGGTACTCTCTCCTCTATTTCTTGATGGTAAAAAACGTGCTGTTCTTCTTTGAAACTTTCTCGATGTCCTCCGGTAATCCTATTTGATGAGGATCCCACACAGCGCAGCTGTTCAAAAATGGTTTAAATGGCTCTGAGCACTATGGGACTTAACATCTTAGGTCATTAGTCCCCAAGAACTTAGAACTACTTAAACCTAACTAACCTAAGGACATCACACACATCCATACCCGAGGCATGATTCGAACCTGCGACCGTAGCAGTCCCGCGGTTCCGGACTGCAGCGCCTAGAACCGCTCGGCTACAGCGGCCGGCAGCGCAGTTGTACTCTGAAAGAGTCTGATAAGTGCAGTGTAGGCAGTCTCTTTAGTTAACCTGCTCCATTTTCTAAGTGTTCTTCCAATAAAACTCAGTCTTTGATTCACTTTCCCCACGACATTTCCTACAAGTTCTTTCCCATTTCAGTTGTTCGTAATTGTAATTCCGAGCCATTTAGTTGAATTTATGACCTTTAGATTTGTCTGAATTGGTGTGTAACCGTAGTTTAACCGATTCCTTTTCGCATTCATGTGGATGGCCTCACGATTTTCATTATTTAGGGTCAGTTGCCAATTTTCGCACCATACAAATCTTTACTTAATCGTTGTGCTATTTGTTTTGATCTTCTTATGGCTTTACTAGGCGATATACGACTGCATCACCTGCAAACAACATAGGACCGCTACTCAGATTGTCTCCTAAATCTTTTACATAGGTAAGAGAAGGCAGAGGGCATATAGCATTACCCTGAGGAACGCCAGAAATCACTTCTGTTTTACTTCATGACTTTCCGTCGATAGCTACAAACTGTGACCCCTTCGATAGAAAATCACAAATCCAGTTGCGTAACTGAGACGATATTCCACAACACGCAATTTGATTACAATTCGCTTATGAGATACGAAGTCATAAACCTTCTGGAAATTAGAAATACGGAATCAGTTCGAAATACTTTGTAGCTTGCACTCAACACTTTGTCTCAGGAAACAGCTAGTTTTATTTTTCCCCCACAGGAACTATGTTTTCTAAATGCATGTTGACTGTGTGTCAATAGACTGTTCTCTTTGAGATGATTCATTATGTTCGAACCCAATATATGTTCCAAAATCCTGTGCGTATCGACGTTAATGATACGGGCCTGTAATTTAGTGGATTACTCGTCTTGCTTTCCCTGAATACTGGTGGTTAACTGTTCAAGTTTCCAGTCATCGGGTACGGATCTTTCGTCGAGCGAGTGGTTGTATATGATAGTTCAGTATGGAGTTATTTCACCACCATACTCTGAAAGGAACCTAAGTGATATTCAGTATACAGACTAAAGGGCGGGCGGACGGACAACAAAGTGATACTTAAGGATTCATTTTTTTACGAATTATGGTACGGAACCCAAAACATGGTTTTATCCAATCTTAAAAAGGTGCTGAGCACCACGTGTACAAGGCATTCTGTAGAATTTGATTGCTACAGATGTTCCAGATGTTACATTGTAACAAACTCCTTCACTCTGAATAGAGAGCTAGTCCACATTGCGTCCTACATAACCATACCTTGATTACGTTTGCTGACGTTTTTGCGTATACGTCCTAGCTCCCCACAATGCTGTTACGTCGGGATGATTGTTCAGTCGTTTTGTTGTTGTTAATATTCCGGCGTTCGATCGTATTCAGTCGTAAAGGTAAAAGGGGCCGCACAGACAAGGTGTTAGGAGGATGTCTCGCGATGCAGCTATGCGAAGGCAAGTTTCCTTTTACGCGTTGTGTTCGAAATGCTGCTGTAATTTGCCAGTGGTAGCGTGCGAGCGGAATCGTAATGGCCGCAGTAGACATAGCCGGCGGACAGAGAAGTAACGTGTACTGACGTGCGCCGTAATTAACGTCACTTTCCCCACGGCTGTGTTCTGTTTCACATGTTTGCAGCCGCGGTCAACACCGTTGTCCATGTCTGTACTTGAGCTGTCGACGAACATTTAGCAGCACTGCTGTGTAAACTGCTTAGTTTTATTTTTCTTTGTCGTCACTGTTTCTCCTACCGCGTATGGGCGGTGCCGAGCGCATGATAGTGCTGTGTTGTTACCCGGAAGCATACTAGTTTCGAGCCCTGGAAATCGAAGAAATTTTCATTTTCAGTACTTAGCCACTAAGGGGCGGTTGTTGTTGTTCTTGTTGTTGTTATAGTTCGTGACTGCATCGGTACCTAATGGAGTGAGAACATTTGGCTCTCGTGATGACCCTCCCCCTTCTATTCACAATCATATCATCAATAATGATGACACCGCACTAGAAATTTACTCAATATAGTCACCTACACGAAGCACTTGCAGTTAATACAAGCAGCTTCTAGTTACAAGCCAAGTCTGTTGGTGCCCCGGATGACTGCAATTCGGTCTGTTATCGAAATATAGCATATATCTGTCCCCAAAGTTCGGGCCATTTGCTCGATAATTTTTCGTGCAAAATTCGTGTGTTAGTTACATGTTCCATAGATAATTTGAACGATTCTTTCATCGCAGTGATGTGGAACGAGTCAGTTACAAGGTACGCACACGTGATAATTGTAAACACTACTGTACACAATTTTTACCCTATTCACGCAAATACACTTCAAAACGACTTTTTGTAGAACAATTATGTTCGAAAGAGCTCAGTGTCTTATTATTATTATTATTATTATTATTATTATTATTATTATTATTGTTATTATACGACAGTACGTAGCACACATATACATAAACAGTGTAATTACATGTTAATTTTTAAATCAACCAGCTCGTGACACACTGTTTAATTTCAAGGAAGTGTTTCAAACCACCTTTAAATGCGCGGAGTGAGCTGTCATTCACAGTATGTCTTAGCGCCTGTTGCCCCGCACCATAGTCACATGCAGCGGTTTCACAATAACAGCACTCACGTAATACATTATGTGATCAAGAGTATCCGGACACCTGGCTAAAAATGACTTGGCGCCCTCCATCGGTAATGCTGGAATTCAATATTGTGTTGGACCACCCTTAGCCTTGCTAACAGCTTCTACTCTCGCAGGCATACGTTCAGTTAGGTGCTATCGATTTCGGTCGGTGAGGCCTGGCACGAAGTCGGCGTTCGAAAGCTTCCCAAAGGTGTTCTATCGGATTCAGGTAAGGACTGTGTGCAGGCCAATCCATTACAGGGATGTTATTGTCCTGTAACCACTCCGCCACAGACCGTGCCTTATGGACATGTGCTCGATCGTGTTGAAAAATGCAATCGCCATCCTCGATTTGCTCTTAAACAGTGGGAAACAAGGTGTCTAGAACGTCAATTTAGGCCTGTGCTGTGATAATGCCACGCAAAACAACAAAAGGTGCAAGCCCTCCCCATGAAAAACACCACCACACCATAGCACCACTGCCTCCGCACTACACACGCTGGCAGATGACGTTCACCGGGCATTCGCCACCCCTACATCCTGCTATCGGATCGCCACATTGTGTACCGTGATTCGTCACGCCACACAACGTTTTTCCTCTGTACAGTCGTCCAATGTTTACGCTCCTTACCCCAAGTGAGGCGCCGTTTGGCATCTACCGGCGTAATGTGCGGCTTACGAGCAGCCGCTCCACCATGAAATTCAAGTTTACTCATCTCCTGTCTAATTATCATAGCACTTGCAGTGGATCCTGATGCAGTTTGGAATTCCTGTGTGATGGTCTGGAGAGATGTCTACCTATTACACATTACGACCTCCTTCTACTGTCTGCGGTCTCCGTCAACCAACAAACGAGGTCGGCCTTACGCTTTTGTGCTGTACGTGTCCCTTCACTATCACATCGGAAACAGTGGACGTAGGGATGTTTAGGAGTGTGGAAATCTAGCGTACAGACGTATAACACAAGTCACCCGACCACCTTCGAGGTCCGTGAGTTCCGCGTAGCGCCCCATTCTGCTCTCTCACGATGTCTAATGACACCTGAGGTCGCTGATAAGGAGTACCTGGCAGTAGGTAGCAGCACAGCGCACCTAGGATGAAAACGTATGTTTTTCTTAAGAACTCGAATCTTCACAGGGTATCTTCGATAGAACAGGCAACCAGTGAATGGTAAAGGACCCGACAGTATCGGTAAAAGTATTCGTGGCCTCATTCAGGCATACATCTATGTCAATTGGATGAGCGCTGTTTTCCCATGCAGGAGCACAGTATTTACCAGCTGAGTACGCAAGTGAAATTACAGCAGTGCGTAGCGTATTTGCATCTGCTCCTCAGCTGTTCCTGGCTGTTTCGTGTAGTAGTTTAACTCTCCAGTCAAGCTTGTTTGGTAAGTTCATGCAGTGTTGCCTTAATGATAGTCAAACAGTTACTGACACATGGGTAAATTATGGAAGTAGTTATGGGAAACTTCGATAACAACGAATAGTGCAAGTAACTTCTTGTGTGCCTCTTTATTATCTAGAAGGAACGCCGTGACCTCTATTTCACTTGGGCTGGAGTTCTCATTCGCCGCACTCCTTCAGTATGCCGAGGCACCTCGAGAGTGAACTCACAGTTCTTGATACCTCTATTCTCACATATTAACGCCAAGTCAACTGCGTACATGATTTTCGGAAGTTCGTAACTGACATTTTGGACAGAAAAATTAAACAGTGGGAGCTAGGATTGATCCTTGGGATAGGCAGTGTTCAGAATTCTCCACCTATTAGGATTTCCATTGAGAAATATGAGAAATACTGAAAACCGTCGATTGGAGAACATAATATTCAGGAAATTTTTTAGCTTCCGACAAGGAATTACAACAGCAAGTTGGTGCATCATCCTGACGGTACCGTCAGGTCCAGAGCAGTAGCAGCCGAATTGCGGCATCTCTGGAACCAAGATTCAACAAAAGTTTTTTTTTTTCTCTCAAGCTCTCCTACACGACAGGAGTATTAGCCCTTCGGAGGTGCAGCCGCAGGAACCCTATTTGTTCACCCGATATTTCTCCCATATATCTTTCGGTCAACTTAAAGAGTGATCCAACACACTAAAGCTGGTCCTTCTACGAGGGACGTTCCGAAAGTAAGTTTCGTTATTGTTTGTCTTACGGAAACGTTATTGCCAAAAACAAATACACCATGGCATACTCAGCTACATACCTCGCACTATTTTTCGAAATAGGCGCCACCGACATAGAGGTATTTGTCGCAATTTGCAATCAGTTTGAAGAAACCACTCTGGTGAAACTCGGTACCCTAAGATGCAATATATTGTCGCACAGCTTGATTCACGTCAGCGATTTGGAAATGGCGTACCGAGAGTTCGGCTTTAAATGCAGGGAGCAGGTGAATGTCCTCTGAACATGCAGCACCAGTGACTAACCATTGGACGAGACATCACTTCTTCACTATACACAGTCTGTAGAAATTAATGGATGATGGACACAATACTGTAGTCCCACGTGCCGTTCATACCGGATAACAGCACGCATTTACATTACATTGGTCACCGCGTGACAGTACATGTCCGACTGCCACCATGATGTGTACTCGAATAACCTCGCTCATGCCGGTGTGATGTTTCTCTCTCCTCTTCGCCGCTCTGCACATGCATCATTCTCCTTCTCTTATGCCCATTCGGTAGCTGCATTCATAGGGCGTTTGTGTCACGTGATGTACCATCTTCACTTTCAAAAACCACGACGAAACTTATTTTCACATCCCTCGTTAAGCGAAGGACCGTAACATAGCACATGCGATCGCAAACAGCTTTAGTCCATCGGCTCGCTCGGAAGGTGGCAAAAGACTGACGGCCGAAATATCAGGTGAAGGAACAGGGTTCTGCGGCGGCACACCCGGAATCTAATGGACCATTCATTGCGCTGCGAAAACTTGAGCAGGCACATCAAGTCCATATTTAGCGACCTGTGGTTTCTTAAACATCTTCGTTAGTTTCCCAGATCGGAATATTCTAGTGAAGATATGTTTATTCCCCAAAGTGTTGATCTTACTGTGACTATTTTAGCGACTTCTAATATCAAAAAGTGTCTTGAAAGGAGTGTGCAAGATGAACATCAACAAAAGCAAAGCGTCGATAATGGAATGTAGTCGAATTAAATCAGGTGATGCTGAAGGAATTAGATTAGGAAAGAAGACACTTAAAGTAGTAGATGAGTTTTGCTATTTGGCAGCAAAATGAGGATGGCCAAAGTAGAGAGGACATAAAATGTAGACTGGCGATGGCAAGAAAAGCGTTTCTAAAGAAGAGAAAGTTGTTAACTTCGAAAACAGATTTACGTGTTACGATATCTTTTCTGAAAGTGTTCGTCTGGACTGCAGCCAAATATGGAAAAAATCATTGGAAATTTGTCGTAAGTTCCTGTGGGACCAAACTGCTGAGGTCATCGGGTGTACACTTCCACATTACTTAATAACTTACGCTACGGACCACACACACCCACACACACACACACACACACACACACACACACACACACACACACACATACACACACACACACACACACACACACACACACACACACACACACACACACACAAACGCGCGCGCGCGGGAACGAAACATGGGCAATGAACAGTTTAGACAAAAAGAGAACAGAAGCTTTCGAAAGTTGGTGCTACAGAATAATGATGAAGATAAGATGGATAGATAACGTAACTAATGAGGAGGTACTGAATAGAATTGGGGAGACAGGACATTTGTGCCACAACTGTTCTAAAAGAAGGGATCAGTTCATAGGACACATTCTGAGACATCAAGGATCACCAATTTAGCACCAGGGGGAAGGTTGTGGAGTAGAGATTGTAGAGGGAGACCAAGAGATGAATACAGTAAGCAGATTGAGAAAGATGGAAGATGCAGTAGTTAATCGGAGATGAACAGGCTTGCACAGGATACAGTAGTATGGAGAGCTGCAGCAAACCAGTCTTCAGACCGAAGGCCACAGCAACATCTAAACAACAACACTGTGAAGCAAGAGACATGTGATGAAGTAGACGAACACTATTGAAATGAAATTTCTCTCCACGGTAGCTATCGTTTAAGAGGCGCCACTTGATCACTACTTCCGTCCATTTTAACTTGATAACTTTATTCAAGCTTTGTCTCCCTTTACACTCCCCCTACATGTGTGCACACTCTCCCTCCTCCCTCTCCCTTTTCAAAGGAATTAGCGGTTACCTGGCGCCTCAGGATGTGTCCTATCAACCGAGTTAAGCTTTGCCACAAAGTTCTTTTTCCTCTCTTCCATTCAGTACTTTTTCCTCAGCTACTCGATCAGTCCATTTAACCTTCTACATTCTTCTGTAGCGCCACATTTCAAAAGCTTTCTCTTGTCAGAATTGTTCATCGTCAACATTTCACGCCCACAGATGGCTACACACCAGACAAATGACTTCAGAAAAGACTTCGTGAAACTGAAAAATTTACATTCGATGTTAACGTATTGCACCATTTTCGAAAAGCTTTTCTTAATATTGCATTTTATATCGTCCTTACTTCTTCCATCGTCAGTTATTGTATTCCTCGTGTACTAATTTGTGTGTGCCATTTCGTAATCAAAACCTTTTTGATATAAGAAAAGTAATTAAGTGCAATGGCGTACGTATACCTGGTAGCTCCTAAGACATCGCTACTCATCTGAGCGGCTTCTGCGCCTCCTCCGTTGCTCGCTCCTCCGTTCAGAAGCACAAAAAATGCGATAAACTTTTCAACAGACGCTGGATGACGTCAGACCAGCCCTCGCCCATAGAGATAAATTACGTGCAGTTAGCTTGGTCATCCACTAATGACGCGGCTGTCGACGAGCGCCAGATGCTGCCAAAATAAAGACGGAACGCGAAGTGCACGTGGCGTTTGTTTCTTCAGGCAGCGGCTGATAGGGTCGCGGCTACTGCGCTGACGTCACGGGGCGGCCGCGCTGAGGAATGCGCGTTCCGAGGTCTGGCGCGATTACGGGGGACAGGGGTCACGCATTATACGGCCCGCGGCTCCCAAATCACAGATAGGGCGCGCGTGGGCTGGCGGGGCCCATGGGAGCTGGCGAGGAGAACACGGCAAAAGCCATCACTCGATTTCCCTGGAACTTCGCTCAATGGAAGACAGGAGTCAAAATTCGACCGTTTCTGAAAGAATCCACGATATAGTCAGACGGAATAGTGGCTCTGTGATTAGCATCGCCGCTTTAAAATTTGGCGTCCCGTGTTCGAAATCTGATTATTGTTTTTACTTACTTTTATCTTTATTGCTGTCATTCATCTCTGTACTCTAGAAAGTTATGACACGAATGTTTCTTATCAGATTAGGGAGTGCAACGACGTTATATTAATTGTAAAGTAACAGCTGGATTTCACCTTAAGTGTCATACATTTATTATATAATACATCTGTGTAGGTTACATTGAAGGGTTACGATCTTTTTAAATTCTCATACTCTGATATTTCACTCTGATATCAATTCCTACATTAATTTTTATATTTTATTCGTGTGTTTGTTCTTCAGGAAGATTTGCTGGTGGAGATTTCGAGCGTTGGCCGTTATTTCGCAGCAAACCGTGCGTAACGGACTATTTTGCCGAAAACGGACGCTTGCAATCGATTAACATACACTACTACCGAAAACAATTTCAAATAACCTCTCATTTTTAATTCATTCATCTGACATACAGTTAGTGGTCGAATAAGGACAACGTTGTATCATTACACACTAGGAAACATTAGAGCAGTAAACTTGTACAGACATGGGTATATAAATGAAAAACAAAAACAATAGTAATAATCGGGTTTTGTACACAGGGCGCAAAATTAAGAAGCCGAGACGCTAACCACTGGGCCACTATGTCGTCAGAGGATATCACACTGTAAAAGACGCACAAAGTACCTCAAAATACCTCGAAAACTTTGACGTCGTTTTCTTATTTTATTTTTCTTCCAGAAACAGTCAAGTATCTACGGACAAACAGACATACATGTTCGCTTAGTTTGACCCCCTCCGCTGAGCGAAGTTTCTGGTAAATTTGAGTTCGGATGATGGCACTTGCCTTGATCTTTTCGTGAGAGGAACCACAACGACGCTCATACAGATTCCGTGGCATGACTGCGTATAGAACTACTGCCAAGTGTAGCGTGGATAGGTTAACTGATCCATGTGCCAAAATCGGGTAATTTATTTTTTGTTGAATTGTATTCAACACACAGGCGAGCCAGCCTTGGTGGCCGTGCGGTTCTAGGCGCTGCATTCTGTAACCGCAAGACCGCTACGTTCGCAGGTTCGAATCCTGCCTCGGGCATGGATGTGTGTGATGTCCTTACGTTAGTTAGGTTTAACTAGTTCTAAGTTCTAGGGGACTAATGACCTCAGAAGTTGAGTCCCATAGTGCTCAGAGCCATTTGAACCACACAGGCGCCAGTGTAAAATTAGGCTCTACTGATGACCGGACCCTCGTTTGAAGTGCGGAATTGATCACTAGGTATCACGAGAGGAGAACCCGCCAGTGCTGCAGCAGAGAAGCAGGAACAGCAGAATGGGTCGTCTAGGAGAGGTCAGTGACCGCTAACATGGAACTAGTCATTAGATGTCACCTGAGTAAGAAATCGACAGGGACTTAGTCCTTGTAATGAAGGTGGACAAGTCAGCTGTTGCTGGTGTGTTTGTGAAGTGGAAACGCGAAGGGACAACGACAGCTAAACCAAGACCAGGCATGTACAATCTGGCAGGGACTGACACGCATTGCATCTTTTATCTGAGCAACCAGAACACTTGGTCATGGATCGACCTATTGGGACTCTGTGATCAGGGAACCAGTTGAAATTAGACTCCCTTAAATAGGATACGGGCTATGCACTTACGAATGTAAGGAAGCTTGCACTTGAGAGAGTAAAAGCACAGAGGGAGTCAGCTCGTTGTTTACTGCCTGGTGCATTGGGTGGCGCTTCAAGCAACGGTGGGTGTTGAGCATAAACAAAATCTCTGGACTTAGACAGCGCGCGAGCTCTGTATGTACCTATGAAGATTTGTTGAAATATTTCAGTCTACACGCATCTAGATACTATTGAACGCGTTTCTTACAACTTCTTCCTGCCTGGTCTGTGTAATGCGTAGAACAATATTTGCAACTAACTTCGTATACATCGCCATTGTCTTTTTATTTGTGTGCGCTTTTATGTTCTGTGTTAACTTGCCCTTCCTTGGGCAGAAGGGGATGATTCCAAACTCCACAGTTTAATGGGAGAAACGCAGATTCCTCTGCCTGAAGGTTATTTATATTTGTGCGTGGCAACGGCAAGTAAAAATAGAACTTACTGGTTAAAGTATTCAAACTGGGCATATACCTGTTTACTCAAATAAAGTTGTCACTATTCTGTGTGAGGCAATGGTACTATCTTATTTTTTTCTATTTCATCATAATGGATAAGATTTGATTTGCCTTTTACTATGTAACTGTTAAACAAACTCAATCATTTAAAAGAGCACACTCGTCGCTTTGGAGCGCTCTTACGGTGAAGGATTCATACCAAATGGTCATGTGACGTACAGCAATGAAATGGTAGATATGTGCTTGTCGGATGTGTGAAATCAGCGCAGTAAAGAAGGTAGACGTGGTGACATGACAGAATCGCGGCACCGCTTGGCTCGCGACCCGGCGAAGAAGCGGGTGGCCGGCTATGCGCATACTCCTGGTCCCACGTGGTGCGCTCGGGTGCGACAACTGACAAGAGCAGTAAGGCCCTGGTTACCTATGAGGGGTCGACTAGGACGATGACCGATGATGTCTAGGTTGCTAGCAGGCCGCGAGGGTGTGCCTCCACCATCCGGTTGTGGATAACTTGGAGTCTTGTCATCCGAAGTCCCGCAGATGGCGGAGACTGGCCGCGCACCAGCTCTCGCGTTGGTGTTGTTAACTCAAGTCCAGCAGCCACAACTGTGCCGCCTTGGTCGGAAACTCGACACATTTGTCGGCATGCAGGCAGGCAGGCTGACAGCAGATTTTCGATTTTCATCACCCAAGTGTTAGTCACTGCTCCTCAGAAACTCAACAGTGTGTCATTCTCTCCGACTCCAGGCGCAGGCAGATTGGCGACGCGACTGAATGTCTTGAGCCTCCAGGCTCGGGTATTTATAACTTACTGCTACACGTCTGCAGTAGTCCTACTGGGGGAGGGGAATGGATTTGTTTCACATAACCCGTCCCTTCAGCTTTTCCTGGCTCGCTCCATGGCTCCACACCGAGCACGGAACCCGTCCCTTCAGCTTTTCCTGGCTCGCTCCATGGCTCCACACCGAGCACGGGTTGCTACGCTCAGTCATATTTGCAAAATGAGAGTTTTAGTCGGCACGCAAGTGCTCTGAGCTGCAAGATGTTACTTCACCCTTGGTCACACGGGTTTGGGCGTTAATGTTTCACATGCTTCGTCCCTGGCTGGTGTTGAACTCAAGTCGGCCCGGAGTGCGGCTCCGTGGCATGATTGCCTGCTTCTCACCTTCACACGAAACTGAGCTTTCTGCCTGTGAGCATTCCCTATTACAGGGCAGACACAAATGGCGTTCTGGTAGATACGTCACAGCTCTACCTGTTGACTGACGACGTTGAAACCACCCTCCTCCCCCCTTTGCAGTGGCATATGCCGTCATCGGATCAAAATCGACGTCGTCTTTCCAGGTTTACAATTTTCCCCTCAGTATGTGTCAGTAGTTCAGTGAAAGATCGTCACAACAATAAAAAATAGATCCCCCCCAAGAACCATGGACCTTTTCGTTGGTGGGGAGACTGGCGTGCCTCACCGATACAAAGAGCCGTACCGTAGGTGCAATCACAAAGGAGAGGTATCTGTTGAGATGCCAGACAAATGTGTGGTTCCTGAAGAGGGGCAGCAGCCTTTTCAGTAGTTGCAGGGGGCAACAGTCTGGATGATTGACTGATCTGGCCTTGTAACACTAACCAAAATGGCTGAAAGCAAGGGGAAACTACAGCCGTAATTTTTCCCGAGGGCATGCAGCTTTACTGTATGATTAAATGATGATGGCGTCCTCACGGGTAAAATATTCCGGAGGTAAAATAGTCCCCCATTCGGATCTTCGGGCGGGGACTACTCAGGACGTCGTTATCAGGAGAAAGAAAACTGGCTTTCTACGGATCGGAGCGTGGAATGTCAGATCCCTTAATCGGGCAGGTAGATTAGAAAATTTAAAAAGGGAAATGGATAGGTTAAAGTTAGATATAGTAGGAATTAGTGAAGTTCGGTGGCAGGAGGAACAAGACTTCTGGTCAGGTGCCTACAGGGTTATAAACACAAAATCAAATAGGGGTAATGCAGGAGTAGGTTTAATAATGAATTAAAAAATGGGAACACGAATAAGCTACTACGAACAGCATAGTCAACGTATTATTGTAGCCAAGATATACACGAAGCCCACACCTAGCACATAAATACAAGTTTATATGCCAACTAGCTCCGCAAATGACGAAGAGATTGATGAAATGTATGATGTGATAAAAGAAATTACTCAGAAAGTTAAGTGAGACGAAAATTTAATAGTCATTGAGGAACTGGAATTCGATAGTAGGGAAAGGAAGATAAGGAAAAGTAGTAGGTCAATGTGGACTAGGGGTAAGGAATGAAAAAGGAATTTTGCGCAGAGCATAACTTAAATCATTGTCAACACTTGGTTTAAGAATCGTATAAGAACGTTGTATACGGGGAAGAGGTGTGGAGACACTGGATGGTTCAGATAGATTATATAATAGTAAGACAGAGATGTAGGAACCAGGTTTTAAATTATAAGACATTTCCAGGGGCAGATGTGGACTCTCACCACAATTTGTTCGTTGTTAACTGTAGATTAAAACTGAAGAAACTACAAGAAGGTGGGAATTTAAGGACACCTGGATAAACTGAAAGAGCCAGAGGTTGTAGAGTTTCAGAGAGAGCATTAGAAAACGATCGACAAATCCAGGGGAAAGAAATACAGAGATGAAATAGTGAAGGCAGCAGAGGACTAAGTAGGAAAAAAGACGACGGCTAGTGGAAATCTTCGGGTAACAGAAGAGATATTGAATTCAGTTGATGAAAGGAGAAAACACAAAAATGCAATAAATGTAGCAGGCGAGAAGGAATACAAACATCTTAAAAATGGGATCGACTGGAAGTGCTAAATGGCTAAGCAGGGATGGCTGGAGGACGAATGTAAGGATGTAGAGGCATATATATATATATATATATATATATATCGCGGGGGGGGGGGGGGGTGGTAAGATATGTACTGCCTACCGGGAAATTAGAGACCTTTGGAGAAAAGAGAACCACGTGTATGAATATCAAGAGCTCAGATGGAAAACCAGTCCTAAGCAAAGAAGGGAAAGCAGAAAGGTTGAAGGAGTACATACAAGGTCTATACAAGGTCGATTTAGTTGAGGGCAGTATTATGGAAATGAAAGAGGACTTAGATGAAGATGAAATGGGAGGTATGATACTGCGTGAAGCATATGACAGCGCACTGAAAGATTTAAGTCGAAACAAGGCCCCGGGAGTAGACAACAGTCTATTAGAACTACTGACTGCCTTGGGAGAGCCAGTCGTAACAAAACTCTACCATCTGCTGATCAAGATGTATGAGAGAGGCGAGATACCTTCAGACTTCAAAAAGAATATAATAATTCCAATCCCAAAGAAAGCAGGCGTCGACAGATGTGAAAATTACCGAACTATCAGTTTAATAAGGCATAGCTGCAAAATACTAACACAAACACTCTACAGACGAACGGAAAAACTGGTAGAAGCCGACCTCGGGGAAAATCAGTTTGAACTCCCTAGAAATGTTGGAACACGTGAGGCAATACTACGACTTACCTAAGAAGATAGATTAAGGAAAGGCAAACCTACTTCTCTAGAATTTGTAGACTGAGAAAAAACTTTTGACAGTGTTGACTGGAATGGTTTCTTCCAAATTCTAAAGGTGGCTGGGGTAAAATACAGAAACGAAAGACTGTTCACAATATGTACAGAAACCAGATGGCAGTTATGAGTCGAGGGGCACGAAAGGGGAGCAGTGGTTGGGAAGGGAGTGAGACAGGGTTGTAGCCTCTCCCCGATGTTATTCAATCAATTTATTGAGCAAGCAATGAAGAAAACAAACGAAAAATTTGGAGTAGGAATTAAAATCCATGGAGAAGAAATAAAAACTTTGAGGTTTGCCGATGACATTGTCAGAGACAGCAAAGGATCTGGAACAGAAGTTCAACGGAATGGACAGTGTCTTGAAAGCAGGATATAAGGTGAACATCAACAAAATCAAAACGAGCATAATGAAATGTATTCAAATTAAATCAGATGATGTTGAGGGAGTTACATTAGGAAATGAGACACTTAAAGTAGTCGATGAGTTTTGCTATTTGCCCGAAGTAGAGAGGATATAAAATATAGACTGGCAATGGCAACGAAAGCGTTTGTGAAGAAGAGAAATTTGTTGACTTCGAGTATAGATTTAAGTGTCAGGAAGTCATTTCTGAAAGTATATGTATGGAGTGTAGCCATGTATGGAAGTGAAACATGGACGATAAATAGTTTAGAAAAGAAGAAAATAGAAGCCTTCGGGATGTGGTGCTACAGAAGAATGCTGAAGACTAGATGGATGGATCACGTAACTAATGAGGAGGTACGGAATAGAATTTTGGGAGAAGAGGAATTTGTGGCACGACCTGAGTAAAGGTTGGAAGGACACGTTCCGAGGCATCAAGGGATTACCAATTTACTATAGGAGGGAAGCGTGAAGGGCAAAAGTCGTAGAGGGAGACCAAGATATGAATACACTGATTCAGAAGGATGTAGGTTGCAGTAGTTACTCGGAGATGAAGAAACTTCAACAGGATAGAGTAGCATGGAGAGCTGCATCAAACCAGTCTTTGGACTGAAGACCGCAACAACAGTACAAAAAATATATTATGTCCCACATTTGCGGGAAGTTAATACATTACCTACATAATCTAAGCAGTAAAACGTTTTATGATTCTTATTGTTTTGCTAAAGTTATAGGTAACCTATAATAAAATGCTAAATATCTAAAAAGTACTTTATTGAAGGATGCCCCTTTGTTCTGCTCATCCCTTACATTTTAGTGGCCCTAATAGGCGCACTGTTGAGTGCTCTAATCGCACAATCATCACCACAAAATAGGGCGAGTTAAGTTACGCCGCAATGTTGTGTAAAATGTCTCGGCACGGCGGTGGCTAAGGAGAACACAGAATCTGTCCACAAATCCTAGACACTACAAAAAAGAGACAGCGAAGAGGAATGTGGCTGTAAATTATCAGAGACGCTGGCACGGGTGGTGGGCATAAATCCAGCGCAGTAACCAGCTAATGATGCGCCCGCCAGCGGAGTTACAAGGTAATTGGTAGGCCGTTCTGAGCGCGAGAGCCGCAGCCGCGGGCCAAGCCGCTATTCACGACGCGCTCGCCGCCTCTAATCACGTCGTTACCTCCACACTCATAAAGCGCAAATTTCCGTTTTGGAGACAATTCGCGTGCTGTCAATTTCCGTTCGCGTTAATTAGCAAATTTATGTACACTCGCTACCTCCACTTCCTATTTTTTTAAATTTGCTTTTCTAATTAATCTACGGCAGCGGGTGAACTAACATTACTGAATGTGTCGTTCACAACTGGATTGAACTGCTATACATGGAACTGACTACTCAATATGGCTGTCGCAGACACTGTGTCGGTGTAGTGCCACGGACCTTGGTAAAAAGTGAAGAGTAAACTAACGTTCTACTTAGATGCCTAACACGCCCGGCTTACTGCAGAAATACTGAGCCGTGCTGCCTAGGTAGCCGCCCATAGTTGAGAATGTGTTGCGAGTGCAAGAATTTGTGTACGACCTGAGCTGTAGATTTGTCCCATAAATATTCGATGGGTGGCGCAACTATTCGCTCGAATTGTCTAGAATGTTCCTCAGGCCAATTGCGAACAATTGTGACCGCCTGACATGACGCATTATCATCCGTAAAAATTCCACTGTTTTTTGGGAACTTGAAGTCCATGAATGGCTGCAAATGGTCCCCAAGTGGTTCAGCTGAACAAGAGAACCCAGTCAATTCCGTGGAAACGTAGCCCACACCATTATGCAGCCACCACCAGCTTGCACAATGCCTTGATGACAAGTTGGCTTCGTAGGTTTGCGACACACTAGTACTCTACCATCAGCTCTTACCAACGGAAAACGGGACTCGTCTGACCAGGCCATGGTTTTCCAGCCGCCTAGGGTCCAACGTCATGAGCCCAGGAGAGGTGCTGCAAGCGATATCGTCTACTGTTATAGCCCGTTAAGGCCAAACTTCGCCTCTCTGCCCTAACGGATACGTTCGTCGTAACTTCCACTATGATTTCAGCCGTTATTTCACGCAATGGTGCTTGTCTGTTAGCACTGACAGCTCTACGCAAACACCGCTGCTCTCGGTCGTTACGTGAAGGCCGCCGGCCACTGTGTTGTCCGTGATGAAGGTAATGCATCGAATTTGAAATCACTGGCACACCCCTAAACACTGTTGATCTCGGAATATTCAATTCCCTAACGACGTCCGAAATTGAATGTCCCATGCGTCTAGCTCCGACTGCCATTCCGCGTTCAAAGTCTGTTAATTCCCGTCGTGCGGCAATGATCACGTCGGACACTTCTCGCATGAATCCGATTACAAATGACAGCTCCGCCAATGCACCAACCATTTATACCTTGTGTACGCCGTACTGCCGCCATCTATATGTGTGCATATTGCTGTTCCATGACTTCTGTCGCTTTAGTCTATACTGGTACTTCTCAGTTCGTACACAGATCACAGAAACACAGGGACAAAGGGTAAACATTTAACGACCGCCTGCGTAAGCCCAACGCAGCTGGATTTCCCGCGGCTGACGACTTCGTACTTCTTCCACTTCCAGCTAAGTGTTCGGTCCTGTAAGTGAGAATTAGTAGTGACACGTTGAGGAGAGACACAAGCAGATCTATGTTTAACTGCTAAGAACGAAGTATATACTGATACTCAAACGCTTCAAATTTTACATTGCACTGTTCACAACTATAATATCAATAATAGATTTAATCGTCATTTGCTACTTCAGTCATTTAGTCCACTGGTATGTAACGAAGTCTCTTGTCGAGAAGTAAATCACTCAGTACAAATACCTGGCGCACAACACATTCAATCTAATGTTCAGACGGTCTGTTACAAGCTTAGACGAGTGACACAGTCGTCGCAGTTGGCGTTAATCATTTATGTGGGGTAATTAGTTATACCGATCGTTAAACCAGTGTTCCATGATTTAGCGCTACCATATCTACATCTACATGGTTACTCTGCAATTCACACTTAAGTGCCTGGCAGAGGGTTCATCGAACCATTTTCATACTACTACTCTACCATTCCACTCTGGAATGGCGCGTGGGAAAAAGGAACACCAAAATCTTTCCGTTAGAGCTCTGATTTATTTTATTGTGATGATTATTTCGCCGTACGTAGGTGGGCGTCAACAAAATATTTTCGCATTCGGAAGAGAAAGTTGGCGATTGAAATTTCGTAAGTAGATCTCGCCGCAAAGAAAACCGCCTTAGTTCCAGTGACTGCCACCCCAACTCGCGTATCATATCAGTGACACACTCACCACTATTGCGCGATAACACGAAACGAGCTGCCCTTCTTTGAACTTTTTCGATGTACTCCGTCAATCCTACTTCGTAAGGATCCCACACCGCGCAGCAATATTCCAGCAGAGGACGGAGAAGTGTAATGTAGGCTTTTTAGTGGGTTTGCCGCGTCTTCTAAATGTTCTGCCAACAAAGCACAGTCTCTGTTTCGCCTTCCCCACAATATTATCTGTTTGGGCTTTCCAATTTAAGTTGCTCGAAATTGTAATTCTTAGATATTTAGTCGAATTAACAGCCCTTAGATATCCGGACGAAAAGTATCCTCTCTCTCTCTCTCTCTCTCTCTCTCTCTCTCTCTCTCTCTCTCTCTGACCAGTACATGTTAGCTGTCCGTAACCGACCCGACGCGGTTGATTGTTGTTCTCCCGACACGAGATGCGGTTTCGGAATTTTCACTGTTAAATGAATCACTAATTCTGACCTGTCAACATTCATATGAAAGACACACGTTCCGTGGCATAAATATTAATTACTTCGACAACATTTTGTAAATAGCTGCATGATACACCAACACGCCGCGGAAGATACGCAACGACTCTGCGGTTTCTAGTGAGGCGTCTATTGATATCTACATATTGGAGAGACAGAGGTACTACAGTATTCTCACAAGTGCATTCAGCCAAGCTGCTGTTTCCGTTTTACTCGCAATTTTTCGACGACCGATCCAGTTCTTTTGGTGCTGTACAGTTAGAGATAATCGCTGCCTGGGCGCCAACCAGACTGTGCACTAATGATGGTATCTCGCCGCTGTTTATTTCTGAGTTACACTTCCGACGCACACCGAAAGTGTTGGGGGGTTGCATGGACCAGAGATTGTAGTTTAAGGGGATTTTACTCTCTTTTGGTTCAAAAAATCGATTTTTTAAAAATTGCACTTTTGGATCCATAAAAGTGTTTGGAACCACCCCTGAAACGGTTTTTCCGAATACGGAACGGAAATGTTTGTCATTCGCGGGTGAACAAAAAAACTGCGCCTGCCTGAAATGGGCCTTTTTCACGCACCAGTTTTTTTCTTTCGGAGGAAGAGTTATAGTACCGGTGCTTGGGAGTAAACACAAAAATTTCAAATGAAAGTTTGAACGCGTGTGTTTGGAAGTTATCCACCAGTTTGCATTCTGGTGCGAAGACAGTGGAGATTGCGACTTTCCTGGCAGTGAGCAGCTTCAACTAGGGTATTCAGCAATTCTGAAGACCATGACAATGATGGACGTCACCCTGGGACTATTCGACGCAGTTCGCCAAGCATTCGGACGGCCACCGGATTCAAGCGTCCGAAAACCGCTTGTCATGGCGGTACGAGCGGCTGTGAAGCAGCGCAGGATGGCCCAGATCGAGCAGAACGCCCTCTAGAAGGAAGGACTAGTTTATGGACCTGGAAAAGCAGATTGAACGTACCTTGCATAATATTGCATTTATATGTAGTCAAAACTTCAAAGCGTTTTTCTCGAAATGAGTGTGTTTTTTTTTTTTAGCGCGCTGTATGGTAACTTCAAATCTACTGAACCGATTGGCATGATTCTTTGTTTCCGACGAAGCTAACTAAATTGTCCAGGAGTTGTACCACATTTGTTCCGATCCATCAACTATAATATTTTTACTTGGTCGACGAAGTCGAAAAATCGATGAAAAAAACCTATTTTTTTTCAGATGGCCGCTATTTTGCTTCCTATGGTCCAAACAACGTATGCGAGGTACAACTCCTAAAGAATCTTATATACTTCGCTAACGTCAACTCAATTTTGATTTTAGACGAGCCGGCTGACTTGTGACATACGCGCGTGGAAGTCTACATCGAAATTTTGTTTCGTTGCGACGGCACTTCCGCCTTTTCTCTTCTGCATTTCCGGTCGAAAAATTTCCAGTTTGTAGAGGAAACATCAATAAACATTTTGACCGAATTTGACATTGATATCTGTAACACATACCGGGAAAAAAATTCTCAAAGAACATACTTTCTTCGCTCCAAAGATAGTAAACTTAAACAAGGTCTGAGACTGACACATTACTTACACGGATTTCGCCGCCCGTCACATCCACCAGAGCTGGGAAACGCTGAGAGAACGTACTTGTCATGGAATACCAATGCGGGCTCTGAAAAAAAGGCATCAAGCGGCTTAGTGGTCGTCGAGAGCAAAACTTACAAGCAACTATAAGTAGCTGCACGGGACCAACAAGAGTTCAGTCTGGATGGAGTTCAGGCATCGACTACACATGATAGCTAAACTCGTAGCACGTGAAGACGACGAGTTTGTCATTCGTCGAAATTTTTTTTGCATAAAATGGAAGCAACGACTCGGCTAACATCCGGAAAGCACACCATCAATCACGCTGAGATAACCTGGGGGATAACAAGGTTAAGCTGCTTCAGCTCTGAGGATAATTCCCAAAATGACAGAGCACATTTTCTCTGAGAACGCCGTTGTGTTTTTCTAATCAGGAAATACAGGGTGTTTCAAAAAGAATCACACGATTTAATAAAAATAACTGTTACGTTATCTGAGATATGCGCGTGAACAACGTACTCTTGGAAAGAGTAAACCCTCGATTCTTACATGGTTCCCGTTATGTAGTAGCAGAGTGCGCCCACTTCATTTATAGTGAAAATGGTGTCGGAACAACAGAAAGCATTTTGTGTTTTACGTTTTGCGCAGTGCCGGTCAGGCGGGTCAGTTACAACTGTTCAGCCTGACCTTCGTACTAGGTATAGTGTAGATCCTCCTACAGCGCAGAGTATTAGACGATGGCATGAACAATTACGAGAAACAGGTTGTTTGTGTAAAGGCAAATCGCCCGGCCGTCTCCGAATGTCTGACACAGACGTCGAACGCATCCTCCATAGTTTCACATGGAGTCCGCAGAAATCCGTTCACCGTGCAGCTCGACAACTCAGCATGCCCCCGGTGCCCATCTGGCGTGTGGTGCGCTGACGTTTACAAATGAAACCATACAAAATTCAGCTGCTGCAAGCTCTTCGTGAAGGTGACAAACAACAACGTGTGGCGTTCTGTAATTTCGTTCTTGGCAGGATGGACAATGACAGTTTTCTTCCACGCTTAATGTTTAATGACGAGGCAACATTCCCGTTTAAATGGAAAGGTGAACAGTAATAATGTAAGAACATAGGTTACGGCACAGTCACATGAAGTTGTACAACGTGAGAGGGACTCTCGAAAATTTAATTTGTTTTGTGCAGTTTCACAGGAAAAGGTGTACGGTCCATTTTTCTTCGCCGAGAACACTGTTACAGCAAGCACATATATCGATATGCTAGAGAACTTTTTCCCACAGCTGGAGACTGGTTCGAACGACTTCGTTTCCCAACAGGACGGGGCACCGCCACGCTGGCATCTGGAAGTGCGGGAATTTTTAAATCAAAAGATAACTTAACGATGGACCGGTCGCACTGGACCAAATGTTGTTGTTGTTATGGTCTTCAGTCCTGAGACTGGTTTGATGCAGCTCTCCATGCTACTCTACCCTGTGCAAGCTTCTTCATCTCCCAGTACCTACTGCAACTCACATCCTTCAGAATCTGCTTAGTCTATTCATCTCTTGGTCTCCCTCTACGATTTTTACCCTCCACGCTGCCCTCCAGTGCTAATTTTGTAATCCCTTGATGCCTCAGAACATGTCCTACCAACCGATCCCTTCTTCTAGTCAAGTTGTCCCACAAACTTCTCTTCTCCCCAATCCTATTCAATTCTTCCTCATTAGTTATGTGATCTACCCACCTTATCTTCAGCATTCTTCTGTAGCACCACATTTCGAAAGCTTCTATTCTCTTCTTGTCCAAACTGTTTATCGTCCATGTTTCACTTCCATACATGGGTACACTCCATACAAATACTTTCAGAAACGACTTCCTGACATTTAAACCCACACTCGATGTCAACAAATTTCTCTTCTTCAGAAATGCTTTCCTTGCCATTGCCAGTCTACATTTTATATCTTCTCTACTTCGACTCCCCAAATAGCCAAACTCCTTTACTACTTTAAGTGTCTCATTTCCTAATCTAATCCCTCAGCATCACCCGACTTAATTCGACTACATTCCATTACCCTTGTTTCGCTTTTGTTGATGTTCATCTTATATCCTCCTTTCAAGACACCATCCATTCCGTTCAACTGCTCTTCCAAGTCCTTTGCTGTCTCTGACAAAATTACAATGTCATCGGCAAACCTCAAAGTTTCTATTTCTTCTCCATGGATTTTAATACCTACTTCAAATTTTTGTTTTGTTTCCTTTACTGCTTGCTCAATATACAGATTGAATAACATCGGGGAGAGGCTACAACCCTGTCTCACTCCCTTCCCAACCATTGCTTCCCTTTCATACCCATCGACGCTTATAACTGCCATCTGGTTTCTGTACAAATTGTAAATAGCCTTTCGCTCCCTGTATTTTATCCCCGCCACCTTTAGAATTTGACGGAGAGTATTCCAGTCAACATTGTCAAAAGCTTTTTCTAAGTCTACAAATGCTAGGAACGTAGGTTTGCCTTTCCTTAATCTAGATTCTAAGATAAGTCGTAGGGTCAGTATTGCCTCTATTGCCTCACGTGTTCCGATATTTCTACGGAATCCAATCTGATCATCCCCGAGGTCGGCTTCTACTAGTTTTTCCATTCGTCTGTAAAGAATTCGCGTTAGTATTTTGCAGCCGTGACTTATTAAACTGATAGTTCGGTAATTTTCACATCTGTCAACACCTGCTTTCTTTGGGATTGGAATTATTATATTCTTCTTGAAGTCTGAGGGTATTTCGCCTGTCTCATACATCTCGCTCTCCAGATGGTAGAGTTTTGTCAAGACTGGCTCTCCCAAGGCTGTCAGTAGTTCTAATGGAATGTTGTCTACTCCCGGAGCTGTGTTTCGACTCAGGTCTTTCAGTGCTCTGTCAAACTCTTCACGCAGTATCGTATCTCCCATTTCATCTTCATCTACATCCTCTTTCATTTCCATAATATTGTCCTCAAGTACATCGCCCTTGTATGGACCCTCTATATACTCCTTCCACCTCTCTTCTTTTCCTTCTTTGCTTAGAACTGGGTTTCCGTCTGAGCTCTTGATATTCATACAAGTGGTTCTCTTTTCTCCAAAGGTCTCTTTAATTTTCCTGTAGGCAGTATCTATCTTACTCCTAGTGAGATAAGACTCTACATCCTTACATTTGTCCTCTAGTGGACCAAATGATTCAGCCTTAAATTACTGACCTCCAAGGTCATCGGACCTGAGTGTATGACTCTGTGCCTCCGTCACCAACAGCAAAGAATTAAGTGAGACATCGCATAACAACAGTTGTAGAAGCTGTAGCTCAAGACATGATCGCTGCAGTGTGGGAACAATTTGAATACAACATTGACATATGCCGTGCATCTGAAGGGGGCATATTGAACACAACTTAGTTTCTTGTTCATCAAAAAACAATGTTAATTGTATATGCTTATTAGTTTCAGAAACATAGACATGCCAAATGGGATGATTCTTTTTGATACACTCTGTACAGTGCGTTGTGTTGAGACACATTAGTAGTTCACTCTAAGACGACTCTAGGCGTGATGGGAATAGTACACTGGTCATCTGGGCTCAGTTAGAAGTGGGACTCATTACTGAAAGCAGTTCTGCTCCAGAAAATGAAATCCCTGGCCCCCTATGACGAGCGAAGAAGCTTGTGGAGACGCCTGGACAGCAGTGGGTTACCAACGTACCTTGTAATACGGCACTACAGCCAGAAGCAATTGCCTGGGTAACCATTCCATTTCATAGCAAGACCCCCTTCGTTGTCATCCGCGACACCCTTACAGCACAGCGATATGTTGACTATATTCTACTCCCCGTTTTTGCTTCGTCAAACCATTTTCGGTTTGCTTCCCAGCAAGAAAATGCCGGCTTTCACATGGCGAGAGTTTCTGCTGCTTTATGCTTGCCATACCCACTCTTGGTTAGCACCGTCGCCAGATTAGTACGCAGCTGAGAACTTTCGGAGCATTATAGGGACGAATCTCTAACCAGCTTTGGATCTTGTCAGATGGACAGAATTTGGCACGATATCCTTTAGGAGGACATCCAACGAGTCTGTCAATCCGTGCCAAGCCGAATAACTGCCTGCATACTGTCCAGAAATGGACCAACGCTTTATTGACGTGCTCAGTTTGAAAAGCTCCTTCTGTTGAACAAATCATCCACGTTTTCTGAAATTGCAATCATTTGATATTCTGTACATGTACATCACATCTACCTATTTCCATCCTATTCGGATAATTCCTTCGTGGTTCGCCGGTTTTCTTTTCTTGGGGTGTATTTTTATTCAAGTTTGAAGTCGGTGTATGACATAGGACAGTTACTCGCTTGTTTCCGATCACTACCAACATTTGCCTTCAATGCGGTTTTGAAAGACTACCTTCATTTCAGGCATGCATCCAGGATTGAGTTCTTAGGCAGGAGGGGGTGGGGCATTGTTCGTTGCTGTCTCAACGCCTCCTCCCCAAATACAATGCCTGACAAAACAGTGGAGCACCTAGAAAAAATGGTCGGACCTTGAGGTAACTTCGCAAACGTATGCGCCCTTGGCGGTTTGTGTAAATGATTTTACAGCAATACTCTGCGATAGAACAGCCACCAGAGTGCTTTAGTGTTGTTACCAGGCCTGGTAGGATATATAATTGGCATGATCTCAGGTTAAGTGATCACTATGAAGGTCGCGGAGATTCCGCTTACTCCTGTGAGACAGCGTCGTTAGCACTTGATTGGTTTTTAAAAAGGCCTAATTATGGGTTTCCATTTGGCCAGCTGGTGGAATCGTGCAGTACCGGATTTGTGGTACATTCGGATGTGACAGTGGTCCCACGTTGGACTACATGGGAATATAGTCAGATACGACTTCAGGTCACAGCTAGTATTGACTGAGTGATCTGTAGCGGCACAACGGTGCGTCTCGGACATCCTACGTTTCGGTGTGTCACCCCTCATGCGACAATAACGTGGTGCCAATTTTCAGTGGGACAAAAGCTCATCCAAACATGACACGAAACTCTGTGAACTATATATGTGGTGTCTGTTCTTTCAGACATGTCCGAAAGAACAGACACCGTTTTGATGCTGCAGCCACTATGAATGAAGACACACACAGCAGACATTAGTTGCAATGAGCATTGATTTATATCCATGGGGCAAGGCGTCTGTGAATGGCTAGACTGCTGTCCTATGTAGTAGTCAGGTTGCAGACCCATTCATGTGGCCAAGTGACGGATAAACTCCATGACCTCGCCCTACATCGGTTCCGCGCTTGCTTCATTGAACATGACAGTCACTTTATACCTTTTAAACTCGTTAAAATCCTTGTTGGTGTTCTGACGTGTCGTTTTGTAAAATATGTAAGTGGTAATAGTATTTTAACATTCTAAGTTTTGAAGTACGTCATAAGACGACGCGGCAGTACACGGGGAATGATTTTGATGACAGTCACGTCGCTCACAACTCGGTTATATACTACGTTTCTGTGATCTTGAACTGCGCGTTTTACGTCTCCTTTCGTTTAAGAGTACGTTCACACACCGATCAGGGTTGTCTGCTAAGGTTGTTACTAGGCTTGCAGCACCGAGAAAGCTGTCGGCGCCGAGACGATTGGACTTCCATCGATACTGCTATTCCCGTCAGCCTCCAGGCTGAGAGTCGTATCAGAGTGCAGTCGGTGTAGCTCTGTGTGTCAGTGCTTAGGTGCCAGGCTTCGAAACCAAAGGTAGAGGCTCAGATCCCAAGTTGGTCATGGTAATTTTTTTTTTCTTTCATGTATGGCGTCTTTCGTCTCGCCTCTTCCAAGAACTTGTTAATCTGAAACACTATGAGTTACGCCGTCGAACGGAGTTGACGTTAATTTGGGTTAGTCAGTTTGAAGATGGGAAGGGCATACCACTCTGAGTTGACCGGGGGGACTCGCCATTTGTTGTTCTTCTAATACTGGCAAGCCGCCGGATACCCTCACGATGTCGAGAAATGCACAGATAGTGCAACTATACAGAACCACGAAGGACTGATTGGCTATTTTGTAGGAATCCAAGTAGCTGACGTTTTGGAAATCGTTAGCCCTGCTCCAATGTACACAAATCCCTCACCCCGACATAAACATACAAAATTTACTCGTACCAGTTTAATAAGCGAGTCTATTTTGTGTGGGCACCGCTGTCCGACTATTGTGTGAATTGTTCAGAACGAACTATGTTTGGTTCGGCTCATTTTAGAATTGACATGGGCCAAGCCGGCCGGAGTGGCCGAGCGGTTAAAGGCGCTGCAGTCTGGAACCACACGACCGCTACGGTCGCAGGTTCGAATCCTGCCTCGGGCATGGATGTGTGTGATGTCCTTAGGTTAGTTAGGTTTAGGTAGTTCTAAGTTCTAGGGGACTTATGACCACAGCAGTTGAGTCCCATAGTGCTCAGAGCCATTTGAACCATTTTGAACCATTTGACATGGGCTAAATGAAACTTACTTCTGCCACTTTATACAGTATACAGGAAGTTTATATTCTAAGCAATACTCCATCTATTTTTTAGAATGTCACGAAGACGCATGCTTAATGAATAACCAACTTCGACCACTAGCAAAGACCTAACTTACCGTAAGCAATTACTCCCTCCAAGTACTCGTTACCAATGTATTACATCAGCCTGATGTTATTATAATTTACGAATGGCAGTGCCTCTTTTTATACAATAAGTCACTACGTAAAATCACCGAATGCAGTATTCAGTAATCGTATGATATGATAGCTGATGATATGTGATATGACAACTAATGTAACTACAACATATGGTTCACTAATTTTATCATCAAATAAAAATACTTTCTTGATGATTGGGCCTGCTGTGGAATATATGTCTTCAAAGGACATTGTAAGGTTCCAGTATCACTGCTTAGAACATTTATTGATAATTACGACAGCTGTTTCGGAAGATTGTCATTTTCAAGTACGTGCGTATATAAAGGTTGAGAATTACAATTTTCTGTAGTTCTATAGGAATTTTAGACTTAATTTTTTAGCCGGCCGGGATGGCCGAGCGGTTCTAGGCGCTACAGTTTGGAACCGCGCGACTGCTACGGTTGCAGGTTCGAATCCTGCCTCTGGCATGGATGTGAGTGATGTCCTTAGGTTAGTTAGGTTTAAGTAGTTCTGAGTTCTAGGGGACTGATGATCTCAGAAGTTAAGTCCCATAGTGCTCAGAGCCATTTGAACCATTTTGAACTTAATTTTTTTGTAAGTAAAGAGATTCATCAATTATTGAGGTATAACTGACTCTGCAGTCATCATTTTCGTTACCACGAATTACACTAAAAACCCTGTTATAATTAATTGTATATTTATAAATTATGTAAGTAAGAGGGAGACTTACGTCCACGTTGTGCTGACGTAGGTATAACACCTGACGTGGCTGTTTCTGGTGACTATTCTCGTGATATATCACGTAAAATTCTAAAATGTCGATTTCACGTCGATTTTGTGCCGTTTTATACAGTGTGGCGTAGTATTTTGATATAATATTGTAAATATTTCCCGTAATTTTTTTTGACAGTTAATGCCATACTTGAGCCATCTAAAAATATAATCAGCTCCGACCATCGGTTGTTTCTATGTGGATATAAAACATCTACACAGGTACCACATGTTATGCCTCTTGCGGCCCCCTGCGGGTTCGGGGGTTAGAATAGGCCCGCGGTATACCTGCCTGTCGTAAGAGGCGACTACAAGGAGTCTCAAACTTTTCGGCCGTATGTGATGGTCCCCTGTTGGGTTTGAACTCCATCTCTCAAAATTTTTCCGAAGAGCGAGCCGGTTGGGGAAGGGCGCCTTACTTGGTGCATTGTGTCCATCTAGCAATCAGACCTTTCGCCAGCTTCTTTGTCGTTGCATTGCAGTCCTGCCCGCTCTCCATCTCTTGGGCATGGATACGTTCCTTCGTGCACTTTCCACCTTGCGCTGTGCAGTGCCACTTTCTGCACTGATGGCGATCATGGACCACATGTCACCTAACATCCAGTACGGTAGCCAGTCCGTTGTGGTGGGGCCGCCATGTACCCTGTTGGTTGTAGCCCCCTGACAACACAGGGATCGCTCTACTGATGCCTGCGCCGTTAACTCCCCACGTATGCCAAGGAGTAGATGCCCGTCTCCCTGGGGCATCAGGACTCCCGGCAATGGCCATCCTGCCAGGTGGCCTTTGCTGCGGCTGGGTGGCGCCCGTGGGGAGAGGCCTTGGTCGGAGTAGGTGGCATCAGGGCGGATGACCCGCAATGAAGCGTGGAACATCATCTCTCGCTGGCGGCCAGCCGCTAGCAGTCTCTAAGCGTTCTCGGGCTCAATTTAATGCTCAGAAGTACGATCCGAAAACGTTCCCCTCTCTGGCCACGCCGTGGGAGGAGCGTAAGTCTCAGGATGGAGGTAACAGTTATTCGCCCCGATTCTTAGTTTGCACAAGAGTTGATGGGGAGTCTTTTCTATCCACAAAGCCTCAGTTCTTCGTCGAGCATTTAGAGGACAATCGGTCACCACCGGCATCGTTACTGCCGCCGAATCTGCCATTCCCCGTTCCTCTGGGTCCCCTCGGCGGCGGACTGTGCCTTGGTGGTCGCCTGAGATCGCTGCAGCGATTAAAGATCGCCGGCGGGCGCTCCAGCGTCACAAGCGACATCCCTGCATTGAACACCTCATCACCTTCAAACGGCTGCGTGCGCGGGCCCTGCCGGCCGGGTCTAGCGGTTCTAGGCGCACAGTTCGGAACCGCGCGACTGCTACGGTCGCAGGTTCGAATCCTGCCTCGGGCATGGATGTGTGTGATGTCCTTAGGTTAGTTAGGTTTAAGTAGTTCTAAGTTCTAGGGGACTGATGACCACAGTAGTTAAGTCCCATAGTGTTCAGAGCCATTTGAACCATTTTTTGCGCGGTCCCGCCGCCTTATCCGCCAAAGCAAGCAGGAGTGCTGGGAGCGGTATGTGTCCACCATTGGCCTCCATGTCTCTCCATCGCAGGTCTGGGCTAAGATCCGACGCCTCTATGGCTATCAACCCCTCTCAGCGTCCCTGCGCTCTCACTGAATGGAGCAGTTTGTACAGACTCCGACGAAATTGCCAACAGCTTGGCAGAGCATTTTGCTCTTAGTTCCGCTTCTACCAATTACCCACTGGCCTTCCGCTCCATTAAAGAGCGGATGGAACATCGGAGCCTTTCGTTTCGCACCCACCACCCAGAATCTTACAATGCTCCATTCAGTGAGTGGGAATTTCGCAGTGCCCTAGCCGCTTGCCCTGATACCGCTCCTGGGCCAGATAGCATCCACTGTCAGATGCTGAAACACCTTTCAGTGGACTGCCAGCGGCGCCGCCTCGATCTTTACAACCGTCTTTGGGTCGAGGGGGAGTTTCCGTCGCAGTGGCGGGAAAGCATTGTCATCCCCGTTTTGAAACCTGGAAAGAGCCCTCTGGAGATGGACAGCTACCGTCCCATTAGCCTCACCAACGTTCTTTGCAAGTTGCTTGAACGGATGGTGAGCCGGCGCTTGAATTGGGTACTGGAGTCTCGGGGCCTTCTGGCTCCGTCTCAGGGTGGGTTCCGTAAAGGCCGCTCCGCCACCGACAATCTGGTGAGCCTGGAGTCGGCCATCCGTACTGCCTTTGCCCGCCGTCAGCACCTGGTCGCTGTCTTTTTCGACATGCGGAAGGCGTACGATACGACATGGCGTCATCACATCCTTTCTACGCTTCATGGATGGGTTCTTCGGGGTCCTCTACCGCTTTTTATCCGCAATTTTCTGTCTTATCGTACCTTCCGCGTGCAAGTCGCGTCCTCATATAGTTCCTCCCACGTCCAGGAGACCGGTGTGCCACAGGGTTCTGTTTTAAGTGTCTGCCTGTTTTTAATAGCCATTAACGGGCTCGCTGCGGCCGTGGGCAATTCTGTCTCCTCTTCCTTGTATGCTGACGACTTCTGCCTTTACTATAGCTCTATTGGCATTGCAGCTGCTGAACGTCAGCTACAGCGCGCAATCCGCAAAGCGCAGTCTTGTGCTGTAGCGCGTGGTTTTGTTTTCGGCTGCCAAGACCCGCGTTATTCATTTCTGCCGGCGCTGAACGGTCCATCCTGCGCCCCGGCTTTATCTTGACGGCGAACTTCTTGCTGTGGTGGAGACCCACAGGTTTTTGGGTGTACATTTTGATGCCCGGTTGACTTGGCTGCCTCATATTCGGCAGCTTAAACAGGCGTGTTGGCGGCATCTCAATGCTCTGCGATGCTTGAGCCACACCAGCTGGGGCGCCGATCGATCTACCTTGTTACGGCTCTACCAGGCGTTAATCCAGTCCCTTCTGGATTATGGGAGCCTGGCTTATGGCTCCGCTTCCCCATCTGCGTTGCGGGTACTGGACCCAATACTACACAGCGGGATCCGCCTTGCGACTGGTGCTTTCCGCACCAGCCCTGTGGACAGCACACTAGTGGAGGCAGGTGTCCCTCCACTGCGGTTAGGGCGCCACCGTTTGCTGGCCGCTTATGCTGCCCATGTTTTTAGCTTGCCCGGGCATCCAAACTATCGTCCACTGTTCCCGCAATCGGTCGCCCATCTGCCAGAACGTCGGCCCCGGTCAGGTTGTATGATCGCGGTCCGCGTCAAAGAGCTTCTCTCCGGGCTTAGGGTTTTCACTGTTCCACCTCCTTTCCGGGCCACTTTGCGTACACCCGCATGGTGTATTCCTCGCCCTTGCCTTCGGCTCAACTTGGCACAGCGCTCGAAGGACTCAGTCCCTCCAGAGGCCTTCCGCCGCCGCTTTTATTCCATCCTGGCCACGTATCAGGGCTCTGGCATTGTTTACACTGACGGTTCGATGGTTGCTGGTCGTGTCGGGTATGCGCTAACTCTAAGGGACCATTCCGAACAACGCTCCTTGCAGGATGGCTGCAGCGTTTACACTGCTGAGCTGGTTGCCATCTTTCGTGCCCTAGAGTATGTCCGCTTCTGCTCAGGTGAGTCCTTCGTTATCTGTAGCGATTCCCTGAGCGGTTTACGAGCTCTCGACCAGTGTTTCCCTCGTTCTCGTCTGGTGATGGCTATCCATGAGTCCCTGCATACTCTTGCCCGTTGCGGCCGCTCTGTGGTCTTTGTGTGGACCCCCGGTCATGTCGGTATCCCGGGCAATGAACGTGTTGACCACCTGGCCAAACAGGCCACCAGTGAACCCACTCTAGACATTGGCCTTCCGGAGACTGATTTGAGGGCAGTCTTACGCCGCAAAGTTATCTCGCTTTGGGACGCCGAATGGCGCGGTCTGACCGCCCCTAATAAACTCCGTGCCGTCAAGGAGACGACTACTGTGTGGCACTCCTCCTTGCGAGTCTCTCGCAAGGAGTCTGTCGTCCTCTGTCGACTGCGCATTGGGCACACCCGGATGACCCATGGTCACTTATTGCGCCGTGAGGACCCCCCTCTCTGTCGCTGCGGCTCGGCATTGCCAGTGGTCCACATTTTGTTGGACTGTCCACTTTTATCTGTGCTCAGGCAGACGTTTGCGCTGCCTGACACGCTCTCTGCCCTTTTAATAGATGACTCTGCCATGGTGGACTTAGTTTTGCGTTTTATTCGGGCAGGGGGTTTTTATCGTTTAATCTGAGTGTTTCTGTTTTTTAGTGTTGATTCTGGCTTTTAGCCTCCGATTTTCATCTGAGTTTTTACTTTATTCTTGGTGGTTGGCTTTTCCTTTTTTTTTTCTCTCTATGGTCGGCCAACCACCGTCACACTCTGTGTGCTTTTAATTTGTTTTGTCTGTTCTTTGTCTGAGTTTTTCTTGTCCTGTCTCGTCTGTTGTCTCTATTTTCCTTATTTTTCTCGGTGTCGGTGTTTTTAAGTTTTGGAACAAGGGACCGATGACCGTTGCAGTCTGGTCCGTTTAATCCCACAAACCAACCAACTATGCCTCTTGCGTTCCGTTTCGGAAGGTTTGGCTCTTGAATTCCTTTTTACCGTTTCAGAACGACAGAAATGGTTAACAGTCTACCTGTGGTTGTTCCACATTTTTCAGTATTTGTTCTAATGCTTCACTTGATTTTCAGTCGACATTAGTGCGTGACACACCTTTAGGGAAATTATGTTGGTTTACGTGCAAAAAAATTAGCCTATTGCTGATAAATTTCTTAAGCCGAGTGAGGCAGTTTTATGGTGTGTTAGCCATAACCAGTACGACTCCGTTCAGTGGTTAGGCTAGAACTAGTCATACAATGGAACGAAAAACACATTATGCTATATAGTAAAAGGTTTTCGTGGCGTCTTTATTAATAGAAACTTACTAAGACTCTAACCGCGAAGAAAAGTTTACATTTTTCCGTCTTCGGACAAAGATAGAACATGACAAATTAAAAATTGCTTTAGCGAGTGCTTCTATTTTTTGAGGTATGCGTTTCCCAGTCTACGAATTACGCAACAAATCACAAGCAGTATAAACCTGTTTCACTAGGAAATAGTCACGACTACAGAGTAACTATAGGCATACCTATCATAAAAATATTTCCAACGGTGGACCGTAAATACGACCCGGATCTTACAACGACCATGCAGGTCGCTAAAAGCGGATAGCGAGAACAGTAATCACCATTATGTGTCAAGATAAAATGTTGTCACTGAAAACAAAGTTAAATTGCTTGTTATTTTACAGTGATGATGCCAGTCACAAAAACAAACACTACTTCATGCCATCAGCAGGTTATTACTAGATAAAAATTCAGCAATAAAATGCACCTAGCATAATTGGACTCTTTTTGTAATTGGTATTGTAAAAACTTGATTTCTATAGCTAAATTTTCATAGTCCTGAGCGCTCTCTTGCATAACATGACTGCAGATTTTCTTAGCAAATTGATGTTTGGTGATATTTTATCCTATTATCGTACGAGGAGATAATGCAGGTGTGGTCAGAATAACTTTATAAAGATAGGATTAGTTGCTACGAGACTAACATGTTCTTGAATGGAGGTAATCCTGTGTCATCGTCGTCAACGTTTCGTAATAGTTATCACAACTAACGACACATCAGATGCATCTGATCAAACGCTGAGTCTGGATACGGAATATAGGGCCTAGGAAAAACATATTATAGTGGTGGTTTGAAAAACTTCAGCTGCGTAAAAGTGTGAATTAACGATAAACAGGTCTAAGACAAAGGTGATAAACATTAGTAGAAAGGAGAATGACGACTTACATCAAAATTAAGAGCGACACAGTAGTAGAAGAAGCGAAATGATTATGCAGTCTAGATGCATACTGCCCGAAGCAAGGAAGATATCAGAAGCAGATCAGCACAGCGGAGAAAACTCTCTACTCATACCAGATACTGATACGTAGCTGAGTAGAAGTTCATTATAAAACGCGACTGGAGTTTGAATCTTAAGTGCCCACATAAAGTAAAAAAAAGTACTAAACAAGTGGGAACAGAAGTAGGGAGAACAGCAGAATGAGGGACTGTTATTGGGTGATGTACTAGGCAGAGGGGGATTTGGGGGGGGGGGGGCAGTGAGGCAAGAAATCGGCTAGCGAGCGATGCCCTGAAATGATTTCCAAAACGCTTAGTCTAGCTACACACCTCCCCCATTACCACTGCAAGCTGTCTGGGTGTCTGGGGGGGGGGGGGGGGGAAGAGAGAGAGAGAGAGAGAGAGAGAGAGAGAGAGAGAGAGAGAGAGATACTGTGGACGCGCCGCGTTCAAATGGTACTGCAGTCGGCCTGCATACGACTTCGTTTCGTATTTCACATTTTTCAACAACATAGATCACAAACAAAACAATTTCAGTATTACTTACTTTTTGAGCGCTAAAGACGTAATATGTTTATCTGGAACAAACTGTCGCAGACAATATCACAGATTTTCGCACTGAATTTGCCACGTAATCGTGACTTTGTTTCGTAATCGATAAACGGTCTTCAACACACACATGTTGATCGAAATATTATAGCACTTTTGCAATCTCATAATGGAGATGTGTTCAACACCTTTCCGTTAAAAGGTGTTGAACTTCACTTGGAACAAAAATAATTAAGATTTAAAATCGCTTCAATGTACCCTGCAAACTCGTGGCGAGTGTTGGGCATGACTGACTTTGACCTGTTCTCACGTTTATACCTGAAAAGTGGCAAATGGCTGTCATTGCAAAATGTTAAGCAGTGGTGCGTGTTTGTAAGAATATGGGAGTACTACAGAACAAATTAAGAACTTCGTCCTTTTGGAAAGCGGGCCACTGTGGACCCCCATGTCGTTGTCCTGCGCGGTAGCCTAGTAGAGTTACAAGCAGCAGCAACAGGAGATACTGGCGCCCAAGTTGATGCCGTGTTCCTTGGCTTCAGAAGACTTCAGATACGTTTCTGCATTGCTGCCTAACCAACAAAATATAATGCCGGAAAAAAATTCAACTCTCTCAAGGACAAGGTCATTTTATCGATAAGTCGGATCATAAGTAGTCCATCGTTATAGAAGTATATGAAAACAAATTGAGACCAAATGAAACATTCATGTCACAGTAGACGGTTCCCACAAACAGTCGTATCAGTACATAGTGTACCCACCATATGGCGGCGCCGAAGCTGTGTATTCTCACATGCAAACGATCATAAAAGTGCCGAATGACGTCCTGCGAGAGATTGTCCCAAGCATCTTGTGTCTTTTGTTCCTATTAGGCAGTGGTTCTTGCAGAGCCTGTGTAACGAGTAAGTTCTCATTTCATGTCCCAGACGCATTCAAATGGCGAGACATCTGATGAGCTTGTTGGCCAGAACAGTGTTCTATATAACGAAGAGCACGTTGCTTTGCGGCAACCCTATGTGACGTGCACTATCTTGCTGAACAAGCACATCACCGTCTTATCGAAGAAATGCCAGTAGTCCGGGGATAACAGACTGTGTAATGTAGCGGGCTCTCGTTACTTTACCCTGCAGAAACACCAAACGTGACCGCGAGTTGTAACTGAAGGGGCCCTCCACGTCATGGAGCCTTGGTTGGGGCCTGTGTGTCATAGCCTGGAATGGGCAGCTCACCAGGTCTACGAATCACTCGCTTACGTCCATACTAGCATACAGATAGAACCTGCCGTCATCACTGAAGACAACAGAGCGTGATTCCATTTCCAGTCAACTATTTCACGGCACAAGAGTAGTCAATTTTGCGGTGTCGTAGTCTCAGTGGTAGCTTGGCCAGAGGCACATGTGATCTTAGTCCTGCTGTAAGTAGACAGGCCCCTATGACCCCTGATGATGCAAGAGGTGCAATATGCACCCGAATTTCGTCCCTGGATGATGATGCTGCTCGCACAGGTCGTCGATCTTGACGTGCGTTTGTGCTACGAGGATCTCCGTAACGTGGTGTACAAGCGTGGGACTCTTTTTGCAGTCCACTGTGCAAAGCGGCGATACTCCACCACTACAATGTGCCCAACGTGTGCAGCAGTCCTTCCAGCTTCCCGCATGCGCACAGTGCGACCCCGTTCAAATGGCTAAAGCCGTTCAGCAGGAGCACGTACTCGTCGGTGGGGCGTGGTTGTATCCTGGATAAATGTTGTAAACACTGTTCACCTGTAAACTAAGCACAGTGACTGCCTCTTATCTTCTTTTGTCATTAGGAGCTCGAGTTGAGCAGATGTCAGTTTGGTAGTTGTAAATGTATTTGACCGGTAAATGCTATTCAAACCTATCTATTGTGTTGGCCCCGTCTTTAATTCAAGCCACCGCCTTGTCTCTTGATCATTGTGATGGCACATGTCCCCGGAAAACGTAGGCGAGATTGTTGGCGGATTGTTGAGACACTAACGATCGGACGTAAGTAGTGTCCTTTCGTTCATTACTTTTCGATTAGTGTCCGAACCTCCATGAAATATTTATTCAGATCATTTCTCGGTTGTATGCAATATTTTGCAGTTAAAACTACGCTAGTCTGATCTGTTACCGTTTCTGAACAGTGACATTTGCAAGGCTAATCGTTGGCCTAATACCATGCGGATCTGTAAACAAATACACGAAAGTGGGTTTCTGAAAGATAAATTGTTGCATAAAATCAATGAACTTTCCTGTGACGCACATATTGGATCTTAGGAAAATTATCCATCCTCAGTGTGGATTGCCTCCATGTCGCTTCTGTTCTGTTGTACTAAATTACGCCATTTGTAAAGTGTTAAATTCTCGCCGCACCTTTGAGAAACCTTCAACTCTCAGTACGTGACTGGTGCAACGCCTCAAAAGGAACGAAACTCTTCTTGAACATCACTGCAAGTTCTACCGAGATTATGGATTCATCGCAGTCAGTAGTACAGCATGCTCTCACTTCAGGAGACATTGCATTGTATTTTGGACTCTGGCCATGAACAACTGTGCAAGCGTTGTGAAGAGAAATTTTACGTTGCTACATCTTCTCACCCCATATGCCGATGCGTGTATGAAATTATTAATAATATATACACATGTGTAACTGGATAAAGTTCTTCATTCAGGCGGTCAGCCTTCTCGACACTTGAAACCAGTTAGTAATGCACAGAGATGAGAGGGTAACGGGCCTGCTAAGCATTGCTTCTGCTATCTGGGCCTGTCGTAAGATGTCACCCATCGCGCTGGAATTCGTCCGTTGCGTTTGATGCATGAGGATAATGTGTAAGAGATCCACCCGCTCACTGCTCAACAGCATAAATTAATTTACGGCCACGTGTCGAGAGGCTCGGATTAAACGGTTCCTCTGTAGTAGAGAGCAGCGGCCTCTAACGCTGAGGGACAATACTACCATTCATTCAGCAGGCCTTCTGCACAGCGGCGGCTGCCACCAGTCGTTCCCTCTACCGCTGCGCATCCACGTGGTCACCTGCGACATGGCGGTCGTGTCAGTGGATGGCCGTGTGATTTTACAAGAAGCTGCAGCTCCGAGTTAATTATAGTCTTGAAAAATGAAGCTACGTAAATAATTTTGTTAATTTGTTTGCAGATACACGTCTGCATCTCCACTTTGGCAAAGGGCTGCACCGTATTGTTACGGGTCTTCTAGCGACATGCTATGTTGTGAGATGCGGAGACAAATACACTGGCGGAAAAGAATCGCTACACTAAAAAATAATTAACGTAGAATAATGAAATTTTGGGAATACATTTGTCTAGGTTGAGAGGTGGCATGAGCCCTCTCTCATATTTCTATCTTACTCTGAGTAATTCGATTTTCCTCTCTAATTGCATGCGCTGAAAAGTCGCTGTTCCTTCACATGCGGACTTCAACGCAGCGTCTCTCGTCACCCGGGTGATCCGGTGATAGGTGGGTTCTGCTGATCTTGAAAGGGTTAACCCGACGGGTGTGAGGGAGTCGAGAGGATGCTTTCCAGACGCCGACATTGTCGTAAGAGCGGCGGCGACACGTCCGCAAGGGCCTGACGGAGCGGCTGGGCTAGAGATTCCGTTACTTCGCAGAAACTTAGTGAAAACCGTTTCTGGCGGGCTACCAGCGAGGCGTGGGAATGACTTGTGTTCCCAGGCAGTCTTGGCGGGCAAATTCCCGCGTTTTCTGCAAAATCATAACTGTGATTGGCTTGCTCAGGGCATAACTCCGTGACGTAGCAAAATCGGCGCAGAAACTGGCGCCAAGTACCTCCATTGGTGGACTAGTAGTGCGTCGGCAATAGAGTGCAATTTTCCGCCGGTTTTCGAGTTGCTGATTGGAACGTTTAACCACGGCCACTGTCGTGGGGGCGGGAATGTTCTGTGTTCGGCTTGTACGGGTGCTCTTGATAGGGTCGGCTCTCGCCTTTTGGTCGGAGTAGGTGACAAGACTGAGCTCTCGATGCTCTGGACAGCCTGCCTTCCGTTGGCTGTCTAATATACTTTTATTTAATTGTAACTGTTTGACGAAGTTGCTGAAGTTTCGACTTCAGCGTAACTTTCCGAGTACAGTCGGCAATTGAGCGTTCTGCATACGAGCGGCCTATGTTGTCTGTCTTGAGCAGTTTTGGCTAAAGTTGACTGTATCGGAGTTACTGTGTGACTTCGCTTGTTAAAATCAATCACTGTACCGTCAGTGATTGTGTGGCGAGCCCTCTTCGTCTCCCTCAGAGGCGCATTTGTATTGCTAAGAAGTCTTTAGTCTGGAACAACCAGAACAGGATAATTTGTTTCGGGCCATACTCGCGACATTACCATCACCACGACGGGACGTCGAAGCAACCAGCTATCACCTCTGGTATGCCACATCATGTCCTTCCAGTTAAGAAGACAGCTTGGTAATATACTTCCGCAGCACCGGCAAATCAGGGAATTTTGCTAGGTGATAATCAGAGCTCAGCAGAGCGCGCCTGTTCGTCTTTTCTAACTTTGTTCTGTCTTGGGTGTTCATTGTCTGAGTTCTCATTACTGTAGCAGCAATTAATGTTGGGTTGGCTGTGTGTTTCTCTTAAGATTTGAGTTGTAAGGAGTTGGCTCCACATACCACTTCGTCATAAATGTCACAATCTAGTTTAGGGACATCTTCACCTTCACAGCATTTATTTGAGTATACAATTTGATCCTATTTGATGTATTGTAAATGTTTCATGTGTTTTGTTTATTTTGAGTTTAGTCATAATAAATCAAATTGTTATTTTGGACAGAACTTTCATTCTGTTAATCGGTAGAGCAACCCTTTCATTACTCACTACTGCAATGAAACTTTCCTTTGTTTAATTAATTTCTATCAAATTAAATTATTGCAGGTGCCAAACTCTTTTGTACTCCACTTGCAGGGTCGATTACAGTCAGTTCGCGTTTCTTCTTAATCCATGTGCAACAGCAAAAGTCGGAGTTCAAAAGGGGGGGGGGGGGTGCCTTAGAGCATCATTCACATATGAAGATTCTAGAAGAATTTAGTGTTATTAAATACACTGCTAGCCCCGGCAGCTCGCAAGGTAGCATTGCAAGACTACAGGTTAAGGCATGTGCGAGGTAACAGAATGCAAATGTGAAATGCTGCTACATTAATAACAGGTGTAACTGCCAGAATGCAAGCATGTAAACGTGCATGCATTGTGTTGTACAGGTGCCGGAAGTCGGTTTGTGGGATAGAGTTCCACGCCTGTTGCACTTGCTCGATCAATGTTGGTTATGGATGACGCTGGAGTTGTCGTCTGATGATGTCCCATATGTGCTCGATTGGAGACAGACCTAGGGATAGACCAGGCCAAGGTAACATGTCGACACTCCGTAGAGCTTTTTGGGTTACAACAGCGATATGTGAGCGAGCCTAGTCCTATTCCAAAACAACCCCTCTAATGTTCATGAATGGCAACAAAGTTCGCGTCACAAGGCTGACGTACAAATTTACAGTCAGGGTGCGTGGAAGAATCACTAGAGTGGTTATGGTGTCATATGAAATTACACCCCAGACCGTAATTCCAGTTGTAGTTCTAGGGTATCTGGCACACAGACAGGTTGGTGGCAGGCCCTCACCTGGCCGCGACCTAACCAGCGCACGGACATCACTGGCAAAGAGACAGGTTCAGCCCTCATCAGAAAACGCAACAGACCACCATTCTGTCCCCCAGTGAGCCCCGGCCTTTCTGCAGTGTTGCAGCACCAGTATCCAGCTTCTCGTAGTCCCATTACACGACCTCGTTCAATCTCAGTAAGGTGTTGATAATGGCGTCTTTCTCGACTAACATCAACACACCACGTCGAGTTCAAATGGCTCTGAGCACTATGGGACTCAACTGCTGAGGTCATTAGTCCCCTAGAACTTAGAACTAGTTAAACCTAACTAACCTAAGGACGTCACAAACATCCATGCCCGAGGCAGGATTCGAACCTGCGACCGTAGCGGTCTTGCGGTCCCAGACTTTAACCGCACGGCCACTTCGGCCGGCACCACGTCTAGTCTCGGAGGTAAGTAACTATCGTTACAGCATATATTTAAAGCAAACCTGATGAGCATCCTTTTATGCAACTGTTGCGAAATTTGAATAGGCAACATCATCTCTCAGAAGTATAAGCACGCCTACTAACTTCAGTTTGTCACACAACTACTTCTTGGCGTAGCGATTTTTTTTCCGTCAGTGTATGTAAGCAACTTTATTTTTTCCGAATAATAATGAAAACATTTTAACTACTCTGTGTACGTAATCACAGGAGGACGATTAAACTATAGTCAGCAGCCTGTATGCACAACGCAAATGCCCGCAACTGCACAAAGACTTACAAATTTTCATTGAAGTCTGGAGAGAAAGAGAAGCCACTAGTTGCAGAACATCGTTTATTCGTTAATTTGAATGGAATGTGTGTCTCACAAGAGGTCACAGGGCAATTGCTTTGTGAATTTTTTTTCTATTTATGGTACATGAAGTTCAGCATTCAAATATAACCTCTACCAAAACAATTCGATGCAACTCTCAACAGTTCTCGAGAAAATGGACTTAAAAGTTTTCCAGCCGTGTTTAATATGCTGAAATAAGACATTTTACGACGAGCAGTGTGTCTCTGTATGGTAAAATGCTCTCTCGCTGTGTGTGTGTGTGTGTGTGTGTGTGTGTGTGTGTGTGTGTGTGTGTGTGTGTGTGTGTGTGTGAGAGAGAGGGGGGGGGGGGGGGGCGGGCTGGATTCTAACCAGGTGGAATAAAAGTTTTAGACAAAGGTAAATGTTCTACTGGCATATCCGTGAAGCGTGAAATGCATCAAGGGCACGTGACTGGCAATCTCTAGATCGAGTCTTGTTTCGGTCAATTTTTTTTCCGTTCAGTTCCAATACCTACGTTACTTAAACATAAAATTAATCAAATATGTGCTAAATAACACATCTATTTGCCTTTTTTTATAAAAACGTCACGTCGTCTTATTCGTAATTATTTACTGCACATAAGAAATCCAGTTTCCCTGCAAACAAAGATTCTTGATTACAGATCTTTTATAAAAGATTGATAACCAGGATTGCATAATTAGAAAAAATTTAATTCGTTTTTTTTATCTTTTTGTGTTTTACGCTTCACGTAAATGCTTATAGAGCATGCAGCTTAGGTTACAAAAAAATTTCGCCACAGTTCGTAAACAGTTGATCTCGTGTACCCGAAGAATCAAACTCTTTCAGTGGGCGAACGCCCAGCCCGAAGACTTTAGATAATCGCAGTTCTTCGGTTGTACTCCGCACTTGCCCATAGCATTTCCGCCACTTTGAGATTTACTAGATGCCTATGGCTTTCAAGAACGCCAACGGCCTCCGGCGAACTACTATGTGGCGGGAATATCAAATTGAAATTTGTCCGGATTTAACCGCCGCATGCAAGCTACATGTTTCGTTGTTCATTTTTAATGGAAGTATGAATCATTTTAAAAGTGAAAAACAATGACAGGTCAGTTTGCTCCTCTAATATCTATTTATTATTAACTTGTTTCCAGCTTATTAGGCCATCATTAGATAGCAGTTGACTGGCGTTGACGAAGACTGGTGTTGAAGTATCTAAACCTTGAAAACTAAAGTTATTTGTCGAGGTAATTACTTGTTAAATAATGATGGAGTGATACGCTGAAAACTTGTTAGTTATTAGTACGCGCAATAGTGGAACAAACTGCAGTGAAAGTTAAATTTTTTCAACCAAGAAGCGGTGGAAGATTCCATTAACACGAGTGTGAAACGTAATGGTGCTGAAAGGCGAGAAAAAGTTGTCTGATCAAAATATATTCTTCAGCACCTGAAACATTAATTGGCTTGTTCTACTTTATTTGTTGTATTACTGCTACTCATCGTAAAGTCATTTAACGAGAAACCGAGTGCTTGAGTGACTGTGTCACTTGTTTGGGTAATTTCACTAAGAGGTGTTGTAGGCACGTCAATGGCGGACCTGTGGAGCGACGTTGACGAATGCTGCGAGGACGAACGACTTTGATTTTAATCCACCTTTGTTGACCTAAAATCGCATTGACGCTGTTTGTGTAATACTCCCATCTCGATGCTTATTCTGAGAACTCTAATCTTGGTCTACATAATGAGATCAGTCCGAAATTTTTTCACTGTTATAGTCATCGTATTGAATGAAACGTTTATTCCATCCTTTTGTGGTGGTTGTATCTACAGGTATTCGACACAGTTATTAAAAGTTGCGTCTGTCTTCTTTTTTCTTACTTAAGTATTTCAGAAGTGCATCATTTTCTTTCCTTGTTTTGATTGGAGGATGTGATCATGCCGCTAAAAGAAATGATTCCGATGTTTGCTGGAATTAGGGGGAAAGCGGTTCACACTCTGCTGTTTCTCAGCAGTTATTTTCACCGTTGTTACAGAGACCATGTCACACATTAGGACAATTTCTCGCATTTTCGGTATAACATTTGAAACTGTTCCTTTCATGTTCCACACATTCTAGAAACCTCAGCATGTCCATGTAGCTGACTCTCCTTGTGGATCGCGGATACTCTTCCACGGTTTTCGTCACTCATTCACTGGACCATGGCGTATAACTTATTCGAATCGTCCAGAATCAACTGGCCTGTCACACCTGACGTAAAGCAGTGTGTCTGAAAACATGTCCACTGTTTTGTCACTGTCCAGGGAACGATGCACATTATGTACAACGCGGCGCAAAGTTCCTGCTCCTAGGAAAACATGGCTTTAAACCCTTGCCGTACCATCTAGTTCGACGAAATCAGTGCCCAAGCTATTCGAGACGATGCGTACGATTCAGGGCAGTGTGGTGCGCGAGACAATCGCAATATAATACAATATTTGAAACAATACTTTATAAATTTTTACATATAAGCAGTAGTTTAAAAGAAAAAAAATCTTCATGGGCGTCTTCAGGACTGACGTCTTCAGAAGGAATTTAATAACACGACAGCAAAACGTAGATATAACAACAAAAAAGGAACTTACTGACAAGAAGAAATGCTCCCCTTGAACGAATTTATGAGAGGAAAATACCTACTACACGGAAAATGAGTAGTCTTGCATGTCATCATGGCGTGGCAGTTCCGAAAGCGCCACATTACACTCTGTGCAATCCCACGTCGTTTCGATTCATACTTTTTCTTGCAAACTTTACACATCCTTAGTGTGTGTGTGTGTGTGTGTGTGTGTGTGTGTGTGTGTGTGTGTGTCGGATCTATATGTTTTGATAAATGGACCCAGTATTTCGCTTGGAGTCGAAGAGGTGTTTCACATAGTGAGGGGTTTCCAAGTTTTTCGCAGTCCGAAACTACGTTTCCTTTCCCTGATGGTGTACCGTCCTTTGGATAATGTAAGTATTAAATAGATCCTTATCCTACAAATAAAGTTTTCATTCCAACTAGTGTGACCCGTGAACTTTGCGTTTATTCGAAATTTGTTTTCACGAGTCTGGCTCGGCAGAGCGACAGGATGGCCTCGCGTCCGCACACATTTCCCCCTCGCGCTGTTGCCGACCACCTCTAGCGTAGAGCAATTGTGCGCAGACCCCACCAGAATCCAGTGTCGCGTGCGCAGGGACTCGCTATCCGCACCTGTCAGGTGAAAAACGTGACGACGCGCCAGCGCTGGCTGCCGTAATTCATCACATTAACGGAACAGACGCCCCTTAATTGAGCTAGTGACGCCTCCCGACCCGCTGACGCGATGTCAATATCTCTCTCTCTCTCTCTCTCTCTCTCTCTCTCTCTGCAGGCTTCGTACGTTGCCGATAACTGTTCATCTCCGGGAGGCTGGAAGCGTACACGGCGCAGAAACAGTGGTATCCATACTCCCCACGGACAGTTTGGACGCAGAATACCGCGCAGTGTGGATGGAGAGATGAAATTAAATCCGGAAATGGGGAAGAACGTTCGTCGCTACCCTTCTGCAGAGATACATTGGTTAACCAAACTGTAAAGTGAATCGGGTTATGGAGTCAACGCTTTTGTGAGAGTTTACCGTTTACAGAAAACTGAAATTGTAAATTGAAGACGTAAAGTAACCATCCAGAACTGTTGTAACAGAACTTTATTGATAACTCAAAGTGTAGATCGAACCGTGTCAAATAGTTCACAATATTACATTACATTAGGTTATGGAAACGGGAAAAAGATGGCTAGCAGTACCTAATAAATTCGCTCATGGCAATAACAAACCGCTCTGGAGCATTCTTCTGATAGAAAAAAATGGCTCTGAGCACTATGGGACTTAACATCTGTGGTCATCAGTCCCCTAACCTAAGGACATCACACACATCCATGCCCGAGGCAGGATTCGAACCTGCGACCGTAGCGGTTACGCGGTTCCAGACTGAAGCGCCTAGAACCGGAAGGCCACACCGGCCGGCTTCTGATAGAAGAATTACCGTCAGTGTCACAGCTGATAGTGACATCGCAAGTAGCGCTTCATTCCAGAACAACGCCACACTATTTATAGGAGTGTGCTAATTGAAGTATATACTGCATTTCTGCATGTCTTTGGAAACGAGTGAAACTGCTGCGCTTTTAGAATGTCGCTATGACTTCACTCCCGTAATTCATTTTGTAAGTATTTACCGGAATCTGCCGTGACACTATTGGTACCAATATGAGAATGTTAACCTCACACTAGTACTGTGGGGAAAACTTTGCAAGAGTGTACGAGATGTATGAGTTTTTAATGAGACTGACAATGCGAGCGATCTGGCAACGCCGTGTTGTTCTATTGTATAGACAGCTGTGTTCGTCCCATCCAGATGCTCATCAGATTTTAAGCTCCGTAGAGCTATGATGTTATTTTTCAGAGCGCTATCAGTGAAATTGTGTTTTACGAAAATGGAACAATGCAATTTAGAGCAACTTTATGCCGTCAAATACTGTGTTGAACTTGGGAAATCCGCGAGTGTGGCCCTCGAAAAGTTGAAAAACAGTTCTATGGGGAACAATCCTGATGAAGAGGACACATTTTTCGTTGGCACAAATTAATTTTGAAAGGACTGGAACACGCTGAAGATTAATCTCGCTCAGGGAGACCTTCAAAAACCGACGGAAACGTCGAGAGTGTGCGGGCTCTTGTGATTTTGTTCCGCCAGGACAAGCTGTAAACTGTTTTACAAACATTTTCATGAAATGCTCAGGAAAATGGTGGATAGAGTGAGACCGGACATAGCAGTCAAGTGGATGCTGCATTTTGACAACGCCCTGTGTCGCACAGCCACTTCCTCCATGGAATTTTTGACTTCAGAAGGCACTCCTGTTGTTCCACGGCCCCACTGTTCACCTGATCTGAGTCCTTGCGACTTTTTAGTCTCCTGAAATTGAAAAAGTCTGAAAATAACATAATTTTGGGGCTTAGGAGAACATTAAAAACAATGTGACCTAAATGTTAAAGGCCCTACCAGTTGAAGACTTCCAGCGCTGCTACCAAGTCTGGCAACAGCGACTCCGCCCGTGTGTAGCTGCCGAACGGAACTACTTTGAAGGGGACTAGATGGTTCTTTGAAAAACGTAAAAACGTGATAGATAAAAAATCAATGTAATTATTTTTCTCACACGTCTCGTATATATCGAGCTATTGTATTTCTGATAGGTTTTTCCTGTCAGATAACTTCATCAAGGTGATGGACACACCTAATTCACCTCGATGCTTGGATAGACTACATATTGCAGAATCATTCAATAACTCGCAAGAGGCAAATTTAGAAATAATTCCTTGGCTTGAAATAACATGTTTGAGCCTTTCATCTTACTGGACAAATTTTTCTTCCATTTTTGCTTAATATATCATGACGTCGTTAATTTAGCCACACACTGCACGACATTATGCCTTTTGGCATAATGTCATGCCGCGCGGGATTAGCCGAGCGGTCTAATGGCGCTGCAGTCATTGACTGTGCGGCTGGTCCCGGCGGAGGTTCGAGTCCTCCCTCGGGCACGGGTGTGTGTGTTTGTCCTTAGGATAATTTAGGTTAAGTAGTGTGTAAGGTGTAAGCTTAGGGACTGATGACCTTAGCAGTTAAGTCCCATAAGATTTCACACACATTTAACTTTTTTTTAAAACATAATGTCATGACATAATTATTTCTATTAACTTGTTCATTTCTAGTACAACGGCGCGACACACACGCTATTAACAAGTAGACCCAGCCTGATTTTCTATGTGCTACCCTACTACACAGAGAACATCACCCACTCAAGTGCCGCCGTTACAGAAGATAAAGATGGCGGTAGGGTGATTGAATCTCATTGGACGGGGGGGGGGGGGAGGGAGGTTGAGGGAAGGGGAGTTCCCCTGTGTGACCTTGTTTCGGGTGGGATGTAGGTTCCCCTGGATGACCTTGATTAGTTGCCGGAGGGGACACCTCCATTATAAGTCGCACAAATGTCTGATCAGATACCGGAAGTGTAACGTGTGACACCCCCTTTTCGGTGGATTAATCCGGGTATAACACTTGCAGTGGTACTGATAACATATTTCCCTATAATAAAAGCCTAATTCATTACTTCATGCTTTTCCGTCAGGTGAAAAACTTGTTAGAAGTCGCACTTTCCCGTGTCGTGTAACTGCAATTTCGTTACATAACATTAATTCATTTGCTGTTTTGTGTGTCTTACATAAACAAAAGACAATGAAAATCACAGTTGAACTAATGTTATGTTTGAAATCACAGTGACTGAACACGAGAAAGTTAGATTGTCAGCCCGTTTTCCATACGAATAAGAACTGCGTTCGGGACAAACGGGAAATCTGGGAAAAAATCGGGAATTTTTTCATCCAGGAGGAAACCGGGAAAGACAGCAATTATTTCGGGATTCAGGTAATTTTCCGTTGTTTTAGTTTTCAATTAAATTCCTGCAATTTTGACTACTAAGAATTTATACTCTAACAAAGAATATTACTTTATCCCGCTACTGGAGAATAATTCTTTAGCAATAACACACACACACGTGGAAGAAAAACACAAAATGGAAACTAAATTGGCAAAGGAAATTCGCCAGTTACAACAACAAAACACAGTGCACGCACAAGCGTCTACAAACAGCAAAATGTGTAAAAAGCCATAGGACGAAGACCGTGCAATACTTTATAACAACAGATGCTTCCGATGACGTCACAACTGTTTACATTAGATTTGTTTGAGCAGTTGACTGCGGGCTCATGTGCATGCTCAGTTGAGTCCCGTATGAGTACTCTTCTCCCGCTTCTGGCTACTTGAGCTGTTAGCTGTATGTACAGTAGCAGCAAGCAGCCAGATGCTAACGGGAAAAATGTTTTTGGCGCGCCCATGCTGCCAGATTGGTGCATGTTAGGACTGTACCTACAGTTTTCTGATTTGATTTTATTTCCACGTTTTTGGCGGTCAAGCATTAATCACCTTGCACAACAGTGAAGTTTTTGTCAGTTTGCTAAAGAAATTTGGCTTTTATTAATCTCTTCCGCCGAGGCAGTCAATTTATTTGAAACAAAGTGTTTCGGTTTCATTCCACAGTATTGACTTTAAACTGTTTGCAGAGTTTCAAGTGCACGTTTTTATCATCCATCACGTATTGCATAATACCATAAGAAAGAAACACACATGAGATATTACAGAACCGGTAAAAAAAAAAATTGCATCCCGAAAACCACACTGAAAAGCATAAATCAGGTTGGAGCCTGTAAATTTGGACGTACGAATGTGCACTTTAAGCCGAATTAAACATTTTTGTGTGGTTTACGAAATTCCGATGCTCTTGGAATATCCTCTGATGTCCTGTTCCTTTTATCACGTAATGTAAGATCTCTTAATGCTTTGTACGTACTAACATATGGGCTTCCTATGTCATCGTACATGCGCACGGACAGTACCGCTTTTTTTGGGGTGCTCCCTGGCAACTGCTGAAACGATCTTATTTGTAACAAGTCGCGGGAAAATATTGCGAACGGTGATTTGAAAAACTTTACTCTTTCCTTTTACACAAGATAAATTATGTTACTTGTGAGATTGTGCGATGAATTTCTTAAATCATAGAGTGTTTAGCTCTCGTTTGAAAGTTTGAGAACTAGCCACTTAAAGGAATTTCGAGCCCAGCAGACCAAACATTTAAGTCATTATTTTAAATTTTACTATCATATTTGTGTGATGTATCTTAAAGTATAACACACGTAAAAAAGACAAATATTACACGTAAAAGCTTTGTTTCTGTTGTAGCTTATTAGTCGTAGAGGCCAATATTACATGTGAAAGGCTAGCTTTTCTTCTAGCCACACTCTGTATATTAATTTAAATCATATACTTTTACTATTTCTGTGTGTGTGTGTGTGTGTGTGTGTGTGTGTGTGTGTGTGTGGGCGCGCGAGCGCGCGCCCGCGCAACTTAACAGTGATGATGATATTGGATGACTACATCATGTGTCCAATGCTCTGAATACCTGCTGTCATCGGCTGGCGAGATCATGTGACACGAGCTGTTTTCGGCTTACAAGAGGTCATCGCATCTTGATTTCAATGCTTCGGAAACTGAAGTGCTGTCTTTGGTTTAATTCGAATTTGTAATGCAACATATCGTAATAAGAAAATATGCAGCGTACATGTTGCAGCACATTAAAGATAGCTCCACAACTTTTTCTTTATTCTGGTTTTCGTTCTCTAAAGTGACGGGAAGTTCTACGCCAGTGTGTAAAACCTTTACCATTCAAAGGAGATCTATAAGTTTTACAGTTCCGTGGGAAAGTACACAGTCACTTAAGACGGAAAAAGTGTATTTTTAACCGGGAAAAATCCAGGAATTCTTTTCCTTGCCCGCGTATACACCCTGCGTAATGTCAGTCTTTTTTCAGTTTAGTATAAAACATTATGTAGACCGTTTTGAATGTTAAAACCAATAAGCCTATGTGAAAACGAAGACTCGTGTAATATTCCAGGACATGCATTGAGGGTGCCTTGTTACAAAGGTGAAAGTAAAAATTCATGTGCTGCATCCAAAAAGTGGTTCAAATGGCTCTGAGCACTATGGGACTTAACATCTGAGGTCATCAGTCCCCTAGAACTTAGAACTAATTAAACCTAACTAACCTAAGGACATCACACACATCCATGCCCGTGGGAGGCTTCGAACCTGCGACCGTAGCTGTCGCGCGGTTCGACTGAAGCGCCTAGAACCGCTCGGCCACTCCGGCCGGCGGCTGCTGCATCCAGAAAGGCGTTTTCATGCTAATGACTAGAAGACCGACAATAGCACCGTTGCACTTCTTTTCTTGGTAACCTCGACCGGTTTCGGCTACACAAGGACATTTATCGTCTGGTATCTTCAGGTGGTATTGGTGTACATTTGATGTACGCGCTGGACGTTATAATTGGTACTCTTAGCTGCTGCGAAAAGTGGCAACCACATGGAATGGCTTGGCGCTATACAGGGAGACAATTTTCTGTATTGTAAACACTTCATTTCCATTTGACACAATCACAAAACGCTTGAAAACCTTAACAAATGTTGGCATTCACTGACCATTATCAGATATATAAGAGAGTGGAGTGAAAGATGAAGTGTGTATATTTTGCCAATAAGAGTAACGCGGTTGCACGAGGACAGAATATTTAATTACACTCCTGGCTGTATTCTAAATCAGCATGGAAATTGAACCAAAGAGCTGAATCTTCTGTACATGTTACTGGAGCCCAAGAATGAACATCGCTGGCCGTATTTGTTTAGTTCTGTGTAACAGGAGGTAATTAGTGTATCACTGGCTCCTCGCGCCCTTTCGCCCATCCCGGAGTGGTGACTCCGCACACGCCAACACGGAGCTTGGTAAAGAGGTGTGGGAATAACACCTTAGCAAGGTTTCCACCAAGGAACCAGCAGGCTGCACTCACGGAGAATGGGCGCCGAAGTCTATAAATAGGCAAAGCTGGAACAATACTGAAAATTCATGAGTTTCCTTTTGTCTTGTTTAGCATTAAAGGAAATACTAATTGCTGTCATCTCAGTCACATCATCTGGATTACGAGTCGGTACTTCTTTAATCGTTTAGACAGTGGATGAAACATATGCAGTATGTGTTTTTGTAGCTGAAACCAGTTGTGGAGGACTTGCTGGAAAGCTGAGTTTATTAGGCTTCACAAAATAAAATTTTCTGGAGCCGGAATAAGAACACGTTGGCCATTTCCAGTGACCAAAAACTGCTGTATTCTCGCAAAAATGTTTCAAAGGGTGTCAGTCTGACAGAGGTCTAACACTAGTTTGACAGAGGTCTAACACTAGTTTGACAGAGGTCTAACACTAGTTTGACAGAGGTCTAACACTAGTTTGGCAGAGGTCTAACACTAGTTTGACAGAGGCCTAACACTAGTTTGACAGAGGCCTAACACTAGTTTGACAGAGGCCTAACACTACTTCGCTAAGTGTTGCAGTTGCATTATAAGTATTGCACTCCTCTTTCCCTTACAAGGAGGCCACATTGCAATCAGATTTCAGTAATTTTTTATGTTTACGGTACGTGAAGTTCAGAACTTAAATATCAATCCACCAAAGCCTTGTTGTGAAACACTCCAAATTCTCGAGAATACCAACTCGGTTGTTGCACATGTGGCTTTCATAACCTAAAGTACGATTATTAGACAGGCAGCGTGGCTCTGTGGTAGCGCGCTCACCTGCCGTCTGGAAAGCCCGGTTTTGATTCTTCGCTATGGTAAATTTTATTTTTAAACAAAATTTTCAACGATTGTTACCTTGAAACGTAAAATAAATAAAAATGAAAAAAATATTAAATTGTATTTTTAATGTAAACAGTTTTATTAACACCGTCTAAGAAAAGATCGGTAATGAAGAACTTACATTTAGAGTAAAATTTTTTTTCGCTGTGTAACTATTGTGCATCACGGAGAGATTCACTATAGAAATTCCGAGAGAGCATTTTCCGGAAAGAGTTGAACAACATATTTCTTCTTTCCATACACGTCTCACGAAATGACCTCGATGAGGTGAGAAAATGCGAGGAATTGGAGGTAGTACAGAGGCCTACCGACAATTGTTCTTTCCAAGCGTTATTCGCGAACGGAACAGGGAAGGATGGGTCAGTGGTACAGTAGTACCCTCAGACACTCGCCGTTAGATTGGTTCTGAGTGTGATGTACATGTAGAAATAAGATGGCGTACATTTTTCATAAAAATGACAATTAGATATGTGTTAATTGACATATATTCGTTGAATTTTTTATTTAAATGGCGTCGGTATTCAAACTGAACTGAAACAGTAATGACCGATACGAGACTCCAACCAGCTATTAGCTGTCTCCATGCTACTGTTTTTTTATCAACTTATGTACTAAACGCTTCACGGAAATTCTCGCAGAACATCGGCTGGGGATTGAACCCAGACCCCTCACCGTAGTAGGCGAGCATTCTACCACAGAGCCATGCTGCTTGTCGAAAAATTGATCTTAATTTTGGGTGCTGAAGAAATTCGAAAACCCTCGAAGCCGATTTTCTCGAATTTTTGAGAGGTGCATTGAACTGCTTTGGAAGATATATATTCCAGATGAACTTCTCGTACCATAAATACAAAACAGTACAAAAATTCAATTGCCGTGTGATATTACTACATACCAGTTTGCTACCGTTTGTGTCTGTCTACGTTTCATGTTGTTCATAAGCATCGTTGCAGCCAGCCCCTTTAGATTCATACATAATTTATAGTAAGAACGAATTAAGATAAAATATATTTGTTACAGAATATTTTATAGACAGTGTGGCCGGAACTCACGGGAAGGGTTGTTCCGATCCGAAGGTTTGCCGTATATGACGGACAGAATATTGCGGTCACATACGACGTAGCGTGCGATATCTGAACAGTCTTTTACGTACAGATGTTCGTTGAACTTGGCAAACAAACAGACTTCAGACGTGGGAAGATAATAGGCGTGTATGCAGAGGTCATAGCGTACCGGGCATCACACAATAATTCCAGTTTCCGGGTAGGTCAATAATGCCTGTTGTGGATATTAATTGTTACAGAGCCAATGTTTTCATACGTGTCGATCACCAGTGTACGCTGAATCAGATCGCCACCGATTTGAATATACGGCCAATTTCCAGCAGGACTGTACGGAGACAAAAGCACCACATAGGGTTCAGCAGCAAACGACCGATTTGTCGTCCTCTGCCATACCATTATTTCTGCATCACATTATATATGCAGCGCCACACAGCTTGAAGGTTTTCAACTATCTGTATCGTTAAACAGAGGTTGCTTATTTAGTACAGTCTTTAGTATACCGAAAAGTCGGTTGAGCATTATGATATAGACGCATCAATCAGTCTTTCATCGTATACAGCACTAAGAAACTCTTCTTGAATGTTTTGAGTATAAACAGCTTAACGTCAACGTCATGATTATAGTGTGACTGATTTGATTTTATTTGTTAGAGTATCTGTCTATTCGTGTTAAAGCATCAAACTTCAGCACACAAATGTTCACACGTATATATGCACACGTAATAGCACATAGTAATTACTAATTTAAAAGTTTCATGAAAGTTACATGTAAGAGGACACACATTACAATGGTGTACATCAAAAGAATGTTAAAATAAAAGAATTTAAGACGACAATCTAAACAACTTCAGGCCAATAGTTTGCACCCAAAACGACTTAAGAGCTTGCTGACATAAAGTCATCGATGGTACACCTTCAAGACGTAATCTGCATATGTATAACTTCCGTAGTTAGTTGAACTCTAGCGTCACAAAGGATTGATGATGTGGAATAATATATCTGCAAATTGTCTTTTGACTTTACGATCCTTGTTCTGGGCTTTTTTTAGAGTTTCCCACAGGTGCCATTCTTCATTGAAATTAGCAGCTAGATTTTCCGATGATATCATCCAGTGGTGTTCAGTCCCCGTCTCCCACATACGGAATGGGAAACCCATCTGTTGCCCAGTATTAGATGTTGGTTGCCTTCATTAAACGTTTACTGGGCGTCAGTTAAGAAATAGGAGAATGACGACACTATAGTGAACGTTTATCCGAGGCAGGTACATCATACCTTTCGCTGCCTGTAGATACCTCATGCCTGATGTCTGGAGGGACAATTCCAGCTAAATTGGGGTGTAGGTTTCAGATTACCAGTAAGGAGTTCAAATGGCTCTGAGCACTATGGGACTTAACATATAAGGTCATCAGTCCCCTAGAACTTAGAACTACTTAAGCCTAACTAACCGTAGGACAGCACACACATCCACGCCCCAGTAAGGTGTCCGCAAAACCCATAAAGAGCGTTAATCACTTGTTTAGCATGGACAGAACTGTAAAAACAGGGCTAGCATATTCCTTTGGAATTGAAGATAATCTTCTAATGAACACCATATTCATAAAGCAGTTCATCATGATACATGAATGCAGTTACACTCATGAGTCAGAACATTCTGACCACCTGCTTAATAGCTTATTTATACGTCTTTGGAACGAAATACATTAATGATTCTACGTATCAGGGATCCGACGGTTTGTTTGTAGGTTAGTGGAGGTATATGGCATTAGATGTATATGCACAGGTCATGTAATTCAAGTAAATAACGCACCGCTGATTAGCATACGCGATGATGACGGCCGATAGCGACCCAGATGGGTTCCATACGATTTACATCAGGCGAATATGGTCATCGAGACATCAACGTGAATTCACTATAATGCTCCTTAAACCACTGCATCACGGTTTTGGCTCCGAGAAACGGACCATTATACTGCTGAAAGATGTCATCACCGTCGGGGAACACATCAAACGTGAAAGGATGCAGATGGTTCACAGCTGTCAACGTGTCTTCGATTTCTACCACAGGTCCCATGCAAAGCGCAGGAGAAAGTATCCCATTGCGTAATGCTTCTCCCGCTAGCCTGCGTCCGTGTCGCGCTGCACGTTTCGAGCCGCCATTCGCCTCGATGACGTCACTTGTGGAGAAGAGCATCGACCTAGTATAGCAAAACTGTGATCCATCCGTTTCCACTGATGGACCGTCGGATCCCGATGGCCCCGTGCCCACTGTAATATTAATTGACGATATCATTGGGTCAACATGTGAACATGTAGAAGTGGTCTGCCGCGGAGCTCCATGTTCAAAAATGTACGATGAACGTTGTGCTCCGAAACACTTGTGCGTGCACCAGCATTGTGCTCTTTCGGCAGAGATACCACAGACCACCCTCTATCGTACTTCACAGAGCAGGCAAGCATCCGAACCCCACGTCCTGTGAACAGTTGTGGACGTCCAACCATTTACCGCCTAGTGGTAGTTCCACTGTCCTCCTACCTCTTTACGTAGATGCTCACGACAGTAGCACGTGAACATTCGACCAGCTTCATAGTTTTCGACATACTCATTCACAGCCTCTGCGTAATAATAATCTGCCCTTTGTCAAAGTCGCCTATTTCAATGGATTTCCCCATTTGCAGCCCATATCTTCGCTAGGGTCACGTGCCCGCAACGCCACCAGGCGGCATCCATCGTTGCGAAGGCATTGGTCATAATGTTTTGGTTTCTCAGTGTATACTAGCTGCAATTCTACAAACATTTAACAACAATTTCTTTGAGTACACTGTTTGCAGACAGCTCGGACTAGTTGCTACTAGCAGAAAATTTCACTTTCGTGAGTGTAATCTGCAACGCCAATAAGGTTACATATGACGACGAGCTTTATACTGCAGATTAGGTACATGATAAATGACTGGGATTTCAGAGTTCAGTATATTTCGCAGTCAGAGCCTCTGCGTTTTATAGTACGGTCTGAGATAAAAGGGCCTGGATATGTTCCCGTCAAATCTCCATGTGACTTCTGTGCGCTAACATTGGTTGCTGGAACACTTCTAACAACTGAAGTTTCTGACTGACCACGTTTCGGATAAATTTAGTGGACGCCATATAAGGTGAAGGTGCCGTGGAAATGGTAGCAAGTGCTCTTCGGAAAATGCCTTTACTGCATTCTTCGCCGAATGTTGACGGGTACTGGCCTACTGAAATAAGACACCCGAATTGGGTGATGGTGGGGGAGGGGGCGCCGTACATTGGGATTTAGAATTTCCTTAGGACAGCAGCTGCTGTTTAGACTACCCTCGGTTCGTACCAGTTCACATTGCACGCTGCATCCACCATCGCTTTAAACTGGCACACTTGCCAGCTGTCCGCTATAGTACTCAAAAGTGCGAGCAATCAGACTGCTGTCACCACTGCAAGGTGTGCCATGCTTCCATCAGTATACGGCAAGTTGATCTGAGACCCGTCGCAAACCATAATATTTTGCCACTCTGCTCGCCAACGACGTTCACGTGCTCGTTAGTGTGTGAGTGGTTTGAGATTTAAAATCGGAAACCGATGCATTGAAAGAGCGTGCTGCGAGTCCAACCGGCAGTACACGGCGATAGTCAGTGTGGGTATCACGGACGCAGTTCTAATGCGAACACTGTGTCATTTTGTATAATACTGTTTTAAGCGGAGAGAGAGAGAGAGAGAGAGAGAGAGAGAGAGAGAGAGTGAGTGATCAAGGGGGGGGGGGGGGGAAGCTGCGTCACGTGCTGCCTATAAAACTGCCTCACTTGTGTGGCTCTTGGGCGTCGCTGGAACACGTGAGGTAAGACACTTGAATGCATATGACAGTACAAGTATGCGGCTACATTTTAATTCAGACAATTCTGAAGCCTAGCACGGCTGCAGGCTCCGTGCAAGACACGTGAAAAGATGAAAGGAACACGCACATAACTCTCTCTCATTGTACGTCTGGACTGGCTGTTGTGTTTCTTGCAGACCAGTAAGTCGTCTAGGATTCAGATCACGTACAAGCAGCTTGTGAAGGAGCGGTACTAGTAGCTTCCGTGTCCAACGCTTGCCGGTTCTGCAGAACAGTCGTAGTTACAGCTGTACGCGGAAAATTAAAGAGTAAGATGTGTTTGGAATATGCTGTGACAAATGAAGGTTTTTTCCAGGCCAGGATTCTAACCCGAGGGTTCGGTTCATCGCGATAAATTGTCCTACCCATCTATGCCATGTGACACGCCTCCAACACACATTAATTATCACCGTCACTGAAGTTTACCTCCTATCACTTTAGAACACAGTAACCTCTGGTTCATCCGCAGGGGGTGTCGGAATAGCACAATTGGTGGAAATGACTTACAGTAGAACAATTTCGTATCCTATCGTAGGAATGTATAAAAATTAAATCAAATTCACGGAAATGAAATAATCGAAATCAGCGGGGAAGAGAGTAGATCAGCGAACTCTGTTCAGAAATGTAATGAGTTATTCATATATGGTTAAAGAGAGTGAAGTTCGAATGCCGTTATGTCACACATTGTGATTTACCACGACATATTCACTATAGTGCAGGTTCAGGACGACTGAACGGATTTCAGTTCTATAAGTTTCGTGTCACTGCATGGCAAACATATTTTGGGTAGAACGTGCTCAAAAAATTAGGTCCAGACACAAACGTATTGTCTCTGCGCTGCGTGCACACCATCCCCTTTACTTTCCTATCTCGATAAGGAGCGTCAACGTCTTGTGAAAATGTTGTTACGCGATGATGCGCATGTGTATGACACACATACGAAACAAAATCTCATTCGAATACAGTCCAAACAAAACAACTGGTAAGACCTTCGGGGCATCTCTTTAACCCCACCAATTATGCTTGATGAAGTTTAAACAACACAAATGATAACGGCGGTGGAAGAACGCGGCTACATTTTAATTTAGACAGTTCTGCAGCGCAGCACGGCTTCTATAGATACAACAGATACATGGACAAATCGTTTCCTTGCCTGACGCCTTATAAAATTTGGGACTAGAAGGTGTTCAAGAAATTTAAGAGTTTGTTCAAATATTTCTAGGCAGGAAAACTCTAGTGATAAGTGAAGAAACAGTTACAAACACATTATCTAACTTTAAATTTCTTGAAACTACTTCTAGTACCTCTCAAATTTTGTCAGGAGTCAGACAAGGAGACAGTTTGTTACCATAATTACTCAGTTGTGTGGTAAAGTTTAGAAGAGAAGGAAGTTTTTTAGCATAGGATGAAAGCAAAGAGAAATAAATAGTTAACTTGACTATCTTCAGTTGCCTTGTAACGAAATAAAATTTAAAAAACGGCGAACTATTAACAAATACAACGTCTAGATAAACTGATAGCAACTGACTACCGGCAGGGTTCAAGAGAGCCGTAGGAGAAAGAGGAAGGGAAAGAAACACGAAACTTAACAGAAGTGAAGGGAAGATGAAGGAATAGGTAGGGCCTACTATAACGGGTGAATACATAGTTGGGTGTGAGATGAAATACAGAGAGTCGTCTAAAGAAATAAAGTGAGCTGTCTTTTGACGAAGGGGACAGCAATACAGGTGCGCGTCTGGAAAGAATAGTAAGTACTTAGAGAGAGAGAGAGAGAGAGAGAGAGAGAGAGAGAGAGAGAGAGACGGACGTTATACCAGCGGCATTAGGAAACACTCCTCCTCTAGAGAGGGTCTTTATATAGGGTCGTAAGTGTTGTAACGGCGACCGGAACGGTCGTGGGGTTGAAGTGACGGAAAGCGCGTTGGGACCCGCGAACAACAACACAGCAGGAGAGGACGGACACGACCAACGAAGGACAGAAAGAACAAAAATATCGAAACAACGGAGTCACAAGAAAACCTAACAACCACGTCCACTCGTACACAAATCAAGAAAGTAAATAAGCTAAGACGAGGCGATGTGTCCAGAGACGTACGCAAGGTTAGACTGGCTGGCTGAGTGTTTTTTTTTTTTTTTCTTTATTGATTTTCAATTCACCCCGAAGGGGGCGGGCTGGCAGCAGCTTAGTACGCTGCTCTACATCCTACAGACTTCTTTTTTTTAACCGAAGAAGAAAAGAAACAAGAAAAACAGGCGATAAAACGGTGACGTCAAGTGTAAAATGGTGGAAAAATGCGGAAAGTTAAAACGGAAAGCAAAAGGGGTTGGCAATGTTAATAAAAGGCACAGGAATCAGGCAAGTAACGTAGTACACACACAATTAAAAAAACATGGCGACAGTCTGGTTTCTGTTCGCAAGAGATACAAAGCACACCCAGTCACAGTATGATGGCCGTTCACACCACTTCCCAAAAAACACAACACGGAATACTCACTGTAAAACACTGCACGGAAATGGCGGCACGAAGATGACACTCCCGAGCGAAAGGCTGAAGGGGGGGGGGGGGACCTGGAGGAGAGGGAAGAACAAGGAGGGAGGAAGGAAAAAACGAAAAGGGGGGGTGGAACCAAGGAGGGAGAGAACTCATAAAGGGGGAGAGGGGCAGGGCAGACGCGAGAGGGAATGAGAAGAGGCAGAGGAGGGAAATGCAAAAGGACTCTGGGTAGAGAAGGGGGCAGAGAGAGGGGTGGTGGGGAAAAAAGAGGATGGAAGGGGGGTAGAGGGAGCCCGGGAAAAGGACAGAGGAAAGGAAGGGGAGTGAGGATCAGAGTTAATAGGAGGGAGGGGGAGTTGATGGAAGCCACCTTGGGAAAGGAGATGAAGGGTGTAGAGATGGAGGGTAGGGGGGGACAACAGTGAAGACGTGGCAGGGGGCGGGGATGGGAGAGGAGAGGAGCAACCAGGGGGTGAGGGGGATCAAGGCGGCGGGAGGTGTAGAGGATGCGGATATGTTCGAGGAATAGGAGCAGATATGGGAAAGGAATGAGATCATAGAGGATCCGCGTGGGGGATGGGAGGCGTATACGGAAGGCGAGACGGAGTGCATGACGCTCAAGGATCTGGAGGGACTTATAGAATTTGGGGGGGGGGGCAGATATCCAGGCAGGACTGGCATAACAGAGGATGGGATGGATTAAGGATTTGTAGGTGTGGAGGATGGTAGAGGGGTGCAACCCCCATGTCCGGCCAGAGAGGAGTTTGAGGAGTCGGAGGTGGTTGTGGGCTTTGGATTGGATGGAGCGGAGATGAGGGATCCAGGTGAGGTGACGGTCAATGGTGATGCCGAAGTAAGTGAGGGTGGGGGTGAGGCGGACAGGACGGGTGCAGACAGTAAGGGAGAAATCCAGGAGACGGAAGGAGCGAGTGGTACGACCTACGATGATTGCCTGGGTCTTGGAAGGATTGATTTTCAGGAGCCACTGGTTACACCATGCAGCAAAAAGGTCAAGGTGATTCTGGAGAAGGCGTTGGGACCGTTGGAGGGTAGGAGCGAGGGCGAGGAATGTGGTGTCATCAGCATATTGCAAGAGGTGTACTGGAGGGGGGTTGGGGCATATCTGCCATGTACAGGAGGTAGAGGAGAGGGGAGAGGACAGAGCCCTGGGGCACACCTGCAGAGGAGTAGAAGGTGTGGGAATTGGCATTATGGATGGTAACATAGGAGGGGCGGTGGGAGAGGAAGGAGGCCATCAGACGGATGTAGTTGATAGGAAGGGCATAGGTTTGGAGTTTAAACAGGAGACCGGGATGCCAGACACGGTCGTAGGCATTTTCGAGGTCGAGGGAGACAAAAATGGCGGAGCGACGGGAGTTAAGCTGGAGGGAGAGGAGATGAGTGAGGCGGAGGAGTTGGCCATCAGCAGAGAAGGTAGGTCGAAAGCCACATTGGGTGTTGGGGAGGAGGTGGTTTTGGCGGAGGTGGTGATGGATGCGCCGGAAAAGGATGGATTCCAAGAGCTTGCTGAACACCGATGTGAGACAGATAGGACGATAGGAAGAGGCATCAGATGGAGGCTTGTTGGGTTGCTGACTGAGTGAGAGGCAGGCGGTTAAATACTCGATCGCGGGCGCCGCTGTTGGATGCAAGAACCACGTGTTCCACTGTGGTGCCCTCGCACTAAATGTGGGCGCGCGCCGCCACAGCTTACGGCTCGATGGTGCAGAGACCTCTAGGAGTCTTCGACGTCCATGACATCTGGTGAGGATTCAGATTCCGCGGCGCGCGGTACCAGAGTAAGTAGATATTAGATTTTTATTTTTCGTGGTCATGTTTCGCATTGTATTATCAGCAGAACTGCTTCTGGTTTGCCTGTGATGGAAATTTGCTGTCAGGTTCTTGAGGATCACACAAGCAAGAGAGATTTATTGCTTGCTGTGGTGATTTGTCATGCTCACTTAAGAAACGCATCCAAGTTTTTTTCTTTTTTTAAGTCAATATTACGTGAGGGATAGTTTCTTGAAGAATGACATTCCTCAACGAAAACGTTTACTGACTGGCTTAGGTTGAGGTACTTTATTTTTACTGTCGCCTGTGGCATCTTCGAAGATAGTATCAGATATAGGTACGATCATGTTGTTAAGGAGACTGCATCGGTCTTTCGTTCCTTAAAAGGAATGCAATACCACTTAGCTACATACATGTTGGAATGTACTGCAAAGGAGAGCTTTCACGTGTCGTCTTCACGTTCAGATTAAAACTTAAGAGCTCATCTTCATATGATTCCTAGAACTAATTTAGCTTACCTTTCACGTAACACTAAACCTAATTCAAGTTGTTTAATTAACTGTTATGTCATTAGGTAGGACCTATGTAGATAATTTCAGCTTTTGAACACCACAATGTAATTTTCAGTAACATCACGTCGAATGCCTGTCAATATTGCGCCTGTCCATTGCTAGGAACATGAATAATCAGTTCATTTAATTACAGTTGGAACTGTTCAATTACAGACAATTACATATTGAATGAGACGCCAAAAACACTGTTTTTATACTGTTTGGAACCTAAAAGAACTCTGACTAACAAACTGTCAGCTTATTATTCAATTGCTCATCGTAGCACATAATTACTTAGAAGTTACTGAAACCTGTAAAACGGAATCTTATTGACGATGTATACAGAGCGTCCAAATAGACTACTGTAGTATTTATTGCAATCCTGTTCACACCAAAAAACTAGAAATTTGTTAGGAAGATTCGGGATAGAGTAGTTTCTGTGTAATCAACAAAAACATAATCAGTATTGTTTGTTCAGAAAATTTCGACGATATTTCCTTAAAAAAAAAAAAACAGAAGAATTGCAGTTGAGTTTATATCACATTTAATGCATTTAATTTTGTAAATGGCAGATGATGATATTTACTACAGTTACCGATACTTTTTGTAATTGTAATCAGCGAATCTACTGTATGCAACAATCTGATGATTATCATAAAAGATGGATAAAGAGTGTAAGGGGGAGTAGGGGAGTCTGTAAGCAGTAAGATTTCGACGAGGACTCTGCGACGTAATAAATAGTACACCTAAAACAACATCTGTCTGTACAAGAGTTTCGAGAACAATGAAATTCTCCGGCCTGTTTTCAGTTAACACACTTCAAGGAAACAGCATCGGCAGCAAAGCTTCAAGAGCATCAAAATCATAACACATTTACGTCCTTACTTATTATTCTGAAGATACTGAGTTACACCCATCAAATTGCAAGAACTTTCATTTCAGCTACCATTAATATTACGAAAGGTTTATTACATTTCACTTTATTTTCTTTTGAGACAATATTACTTTTACCACTTCAGTTACACCACAGGATGAAATACTGCACTCATATCTGCAGTTAGTAAGGATTTCTTGCTTTCATCCTTCAGAGGTAATCACAGATAGAAGAACCGAAATGATTGTGAGGTTATTCGGTCTTGGAGGCCAAGGAACAGGCTCCGCTCAACATATCCATCTTGGATCACAATGACTGGTTATATTTTGTCTTACACCAGCAGCAAAATGTTCCTTTCTCCCGTTACCTCTGTGCTACATTCCCTTACCATGAGTCATGCTTGAGATTTACCATGAGTCATGCTTGAGATTTGAGCCCTATTAGTTGAGGACTTAATCGAAAAGTTGACGTTTCGAAAATGTTTTACTAACTCTGACGATGTCAGACTGAAGTCAGTGGTGCCTGGTATTATCTCCCTCGCAATTGGAACTTCCCCCTTTTTTTCTATTGCTGTATATTTAACCGTGTCATTTCTCGCTATAATAATGTTACACACTATGTAGTGTGTGTGTGTGTGTGTGTGTGTGTGTGTGTGAATACATTTGCCCTGACATTTCTCTCTTTCTGTTGCAGGTGAGTGATTAGCAGCGCCAGGTCCGCACAGTAGTGGTGAGGTTTTTTTACTTTTTGATTCGACTAGAACAGAACCGAGTACTACGCTCTGCTACCCCAAAGCTAGTATTTAATCGACCTCAGCAATGAAGAGCATTGCGCAAGTCTGATCTGACCAATAGTACCATTATTTATGTTCTGTTAGTATGACACACGTTCATTTGTAAGGTATACGGAAACGAAGTGCTGTATGTAAAATTTAACTGTTTTGAGACGAGATAAAATACACTTTTTATGTTAAAAAATGTCACAGGTGCACTAGTTCCCCGTTAGAGGTCATTGAAGGTTTTGAGTTAGTGACGTTCAGACACCGTGATCATACTGCCGTGTGATAATTTTGTGTCTTTGTATACATGAATTTTTTACACCCCGTAAGGTTCTTTGTGCGATGTAATTGCCTTGTTACAGTTAACGACAAATAGAACTGATGGCTTGTTGTAGCTAAAAAATCATTTGTCTCGCACTAAGTACAACAGAAACGGGGAAACGTAATATTGCTGCCATCAAAACAATTTAGAACATTCCTCAAGAGTGCGATTGCGTCAGGTGGTAATCACATTATGTCACAAGCGTCGTTTTTTCAAAGGCTGACGTATGCAGTTCAAATACAGCGGTAGAAAAAGAAGAAAAATACGCGTCAAGCTACAGTATCTCGGTAAATAAAAACTGTACTATGTTAACCATATAACAAAATAACTTTGTTTTGCGGAGCTTTACATACCGGACAGTTATTTTCGATATACTGATTCGGATGTACTTGATTTTCACAAGTCATTAAGAGTAAATATTGGGGTGCTTTTGCTTTCTATTAAAACGTCATGCCGGCCGCGGTGGTCTAGCGGTTCTAGGCGCTCAGTCCGGAACCGCGCGACTGCTACGGTCGCAGGTTCGAATCCTGCCTCGGGCATGGATGTGTGTGATGTCCTTAGGTTAGTTAGGTTTAAGTAGTTCTAAGTTCTAGGGGACTGATGACCACAGATGTTAAGGCCCATAGTGCTCAGAGCCACTTGAGCCACTAAAACGTCATGATCGACACACACCCTTTCCTAACCCACGATTACAACTTCAGCAGTGAAATATTTCTTTACTATGTGTTAATAATAAGAATTAATAATAATAATATGCTCACTTCGAAGAAGGCACAAAAAAACTTGGCGATCACCTATCCACCATTTAGAAGAATTTCAGACTAATTTTGTGGCAATATTGTATGACTACCAAATAGAAATTTACGAAATGCCCAAATAGAAATTTACGATGTGCAAGTACGCAGAAGTGCAGACACCGATTGGTGTTACTATTTAACCAGAATCAAAATTAAATTCGCTCCCGAAAGAAAATTCGACAAGAACACACAGGTGGTCCCGAAATTTGACCTACACAAAATCGAAGACTCTAAAATAACAAAAAAGTGGGACGAACAACCTACAGAAGACTTAATGATTTAAGTTTGAAATTTCTCTCAAACATCGAAAGACCTGATCCGTCTCCACAAAGAACTAGAACACCCTTCAGGTAAGGTGAGTGAAATTCTTTTTATCATGCCAACAGACTACCAGAAAAACGATTGACAAAAAAAGATAATATTCTATGTAACGTCACCTAAGAACCAGATACCTTAGCTGAACGAAATACGAAAGGACGTCAATAACGCAAACACAGGACCAACCTACATTTTAGAAAGACACACCTTCAGACGCAAAGCAGCAAATGGACAGTTCCATCAGAGAAACCAAAACAAAAACAGCACAGACCAAAGTAGCCGGAAGAACATAAACAAGCCTACTGGAACAAGAACAGCCACCTAAATGGAAGTTGAGTGTGTTGTTTACTTAACGTTTTCCATGTATTGGGAGATTTTGGTGGTGGTGGTGGTGGTGGTGGTGGTCGTGGTAATAATAATAATGATAATAATAATAATAATAATAATAATAATAGGTTTCTCAGCGTGATTTCATGCAAGTTGTTTATAGTTTGTGTTATGATTCTCTTTCAATATTGTAGGTAAATACGTTCAAGGAGAAGGCCCATAATTCTTTTTCGGGATTTTCTTTTTCATCTATGTCGTATAAAATCAGTTATAAAATTGCTGAAGAATGACGGCTGAAAATGCTGAATTTCAAATCTACATAACGGAAACTAAACTTCTTTTGCAAATCCCTTTTCAGAAGATGATAGAATGGATGTTTCTTATTACGTGCTCGAAAAAAGTTGCCTGTAAAAAATTTTGACATAGAAAGTTTTATTAGTCAGTCATTAACATATAGATCTGTTTCTGCTCCAGCACAGTTGCCACGTGCTAAAGATGCCATGTGATGCAAATTGTCCATGGTTCTCCACGTTGTCTTTTAAATAGCCCGTCATCATCGTCAAGCTTTGATTTCCCCACAGGTAAATCCATATCGCTTAAATTGTAATCAGCAATGATACCGCCAATAATCCACCAACCACAGATATTCCTGATTCTCAGGCAGCTATCTAACGTAGTGGAGATCTTTGCTTATCAGGAAATAAATGATAGCGTTGTATGGTGAACAAACTTTGGTTCTAAACAAAAACATTACATGTAAATCATGTATCAGAAGCTGCAACTACCATGAATAATATGGTAAAATATTCGTGTGCCACAGGCACAACGCGCAATAGGTGCATGCTGTTTGCATATAACAACTTCGTATTTCTTCCGAGAAATGCGTAAAGAACAAAGACCGTCAAAAAAAAAAACCTCACTTTATGTTTTCGATTGCATCCACATAAATATGTTTTTCTGTATTATACAAGTCATCCACACTTCATATAAAGGAGTGATATCTGTACAAACTTTCGTTTTCAGCACAGTAGAAGACGGAACTGATATTACAAAGAAACGAGTTACGCAATCAGAAGATGGGCATAGTGTCCCGAAACCAGTCATGTCAACAACGCTGTCATGATGCACCTCATTCGAGCCACACAGACGAGTTGACGTCCTTCACACCTGTCTTCACGTGTAACTCAGCCGTGTGACGCAACGCTTCTTGATCCAGCTATTCGCGTACAGATCACACTGCGTCACGTTTTATTTGTCTGCACTTCTTGTATTCTGACAAGATCGCAGCGATTATTGTAACCACAGACTTACCTGGTACTGCAGCTGGAAATGTGACGAATATTGTACGACGTTACAGATTATGTGACATGTCCGGCTTGCTCTCTAAAATATGAGGGAGAAATTTTTCTGTTCTTATCAGAGCGTCTTACCCATGTTTTTTGTAAGTGATCTGCAGCCACATCACTCCCCAGTCAGCCAACTGCCACAAATCAGGGCGCTTAAGCCGCACGCTGTTGCGCAGTCTTTTCAAAACTTGCAATCAGAAAGCCTGGTTAACTGTCTGACGCTGCGGAACAAACTGTGAATGGACGACTGCTCTCTTATCGAAATACCAAATAAGCACTGTCTTAATGTTTGGTTTCACTTGACTTTTCCTGGGGTGAGGAGAACTTGAGGGCTTACACTGGCTTGATTTTTGCTGTGACTCAGGATCGTGACCAGTGATAATTTTTGAAAAAAAAGTTTAAATCATTTAGGGACTCTTCTTTCAAAGGACAGCCCGCTTCCACGCGACCTCGTTTTTGTCGAGTCAGCAGTCGTGGATCGAATTTGGCAGTCACTCTTTTCATTTCCAAATTTTCTGTCACAATTCGCTGCACTGAACTCCATCACTCCCAACAGCTCCACAATTTTTTCAGTGATCCTCCGTCGATCTTCGATGATGATTGCACGAATGTTTTTCAACATTTTCTTGTGTTCTGGACGTGGAAGGATGACCAGAACTAGGTTTGTCATCAGTTGAAGTTTCACCAGTTTTGAAACGAGTACGCCACTCACACACTTCAGTTTTTCCCCACAGCATCATCCTTGTGCGCCTTTTTTAATATTTAAAAAGTTTGTTCTTTTTCCAAGCAAAAAGCAGAATTTCACCGCTGCTCGCTGTTCACGAAAATCAGCCATTATAAAAACGGCCATAAGATGAAACAATTCTCTCTAAACTGTGCCGAAACTACTCCCGATCTTTTTTAAATTTTATTTGCATGCGTGCCATGCCCCCATTTTAATAGTAATGTCAATTATGACGATAAAGTACGACACAGCACGCAGTCCCCGAGCGGAGAAAATCTCCGACTTGACTCGGAATCGAACCCGGGACCTTCGTCCTCATCTCCTTCAGCGACGGCACTCGGCTTACTGATGTTCAGATGTGAGTGAAATCTTATGGGACTTAACTGCTAAGGTCATCAGTCCCTAAGCTTACACGCTACTTAACATAAATTATCCTAAGGACAAACACACACACACACACCCATGCCCGAGGGAGGACTCGAACCTCCGCCGGGACCAGCCGCACAGTCCATGACTGCAGCGCCGTAGACCGCTCGGCTAATCACGCGCGGCCTCGCTTTACTGACACGGAGTCCGCTCTATGCGCTCCTAGCGGCAAAACGTGGTACTACGAAAGGTGTGTCCACCAAAAAATTAGTTCCGTTTCTTTTGAGTACCCCGTGGTATGAAGCCGCTTGCGTCTGCCCTCAGCAGCCTTTAATTGGATAACAAATACGAAGTTATACAAGATAGCGCACGGACAACGTAACTTAAAAGTGCATGGCGTTGTGTAGTGTGCCTCGCTGTGCACACTGGGGGCCGTGTTGCGCGTGTCGCCTGGCTCCTTTGTTTGCGGCGCCGCCAGCTGAGCGGCTAGCAGCGTGTAGCCTCCCCCCACCACCGCCGCCTCCTGGTGTTTGCGTGCCGCTAGCAGGCTCGGGCCTCGCATCGATCCATGGGGAAGCCGCAGCCGGTGGCTGTGTCTGCGGATGATGAGCGCAACAGCCCCGCTGCCGCCTGCGCTCTCGTATTTTACAGCATCGCTATTTATTACGCCGCCAATTACGTGGCTGATGCTGGAAGTTTTAAAAAGGAAGAAAATGTTATTACTGCAATAAACCTGTACACTATAGAAACACCCAGTTAGTGTGTAGGGAAAGGTTGGGTACTGTTGGACACGTAAACTTTGTTCAAATTACGTTTCCTGAAGGTTATGTTCGAACACATTTCACGCTAAACGATACTGTAGTATGTTGCTTGATAGAATTATGCTAAGTCGACATCGTAGCACTGTACGTTCGTTGATTTTTAATATTTTTTCCACTACTCGCATTTTGCTCTCTTAAATTTTTTGATCTCTCTGACATCAGAATTATAATGTGTGAAAAGTCATATTTTTTGGAGAATTGTTAATTACATTGTAAATGGTTTTAAACTTTAAGCTGTCGATCAGCCAACATACCTCGTTACGGAGCGTACATTTCTTGGCAGCTGAAACTTGTTGCTCGCTCCAGACTCAAGAGTTCAACTACTCTTAGCCTAAAGTCATCATTTCTTTTCGTAAAATAATAGAAAAATCCTTACCCGCTTTCACCTTTGTGTTCTCGAACCGATTCTTTCACTTATTCTGCAGGTTTGTGCACTATATTTGAAACACATCCTTATTCAAAGGTATAAGCTGGCTGACGAAACTTTTATCGTGGTTGTAAAAAACTGTTACGTTGTTCATTACTGAACATTCTGGAAAAACTTATTGTTTCCTAAAACAGGCTTCATGGCCACCCCTTTGTTACCCCGTAAACCTTTCCCTTACGTTAAATAAATTTACTGTAGTTGTATATTTCTCACTCGCTTCCCTGCGTCTCATTTGGGGTTCTAACTATTTCTTCTGGTCCCATCATGTTATTTTCATCCTAATTATGTCGTGATACAGCCATCATTCCCTGTTAGTAAAAGTGTACAAAAAAGATTTTATGCTATTCATTTTGTCCGGTACAACCAAAATTTCTCTGGCCAATACAAACCGAACATTCTGCTGTGGCACTTTTATCATTAACGCTGTTATAAATGGGCTACACTTTCTCCCAGCGTAGAATGTAAAGAATATTAACAGGCAGAGTTCTGACTGGTTGACTCATCATCGCCCAGCCAAATCCACTAAGGACAGAAACTTGATGTTTGGGGAGGGTGTTGACCTTTTACTGTAAATGTCGTTTAAGAAGGGATTTTTCGAAATTCTTCCCCTAATGGCTGAAATTGAAGATGGAAGGTTTTTGAAAAGAATTCTGTCGCTATTAAGGCAATTTTGAAGCTAGAACTATGAAATGGCCCCTTAGAAAATTATGAATTACTGTGCTGGTAAACATCTTACGTTATTTGATTTTCAATCCCATCATACATTGCGCGTATGGACCACGATAGTAAGTTATGAGAAATTAGGCCTCATACACAGGCACATACAGGGTGTTTCAAAAATGACCGGTATATTTGAAACGGCAATAAAAACTAAACGAGCAGCGATAGAAATACACCGTTTGTTGCAGTATGCTTGGGACAACAGTACATTTTCAGGCAGACAAACTTTCGAAATTACAGTAGTTACAATTTTCAACAACAGATGGCGCTGCGGTCTGGGAAACTCTATAGTACGATATTTTCCACACATCCACCATGCGTAGCAATAATATGGCGTAGTCTCTGAATGAAATTACCCGAAACCTTTGACAACGTGTCTGGCGGAATGGCTTCACATGCAGATAAATTCCCTTTCTCTGACAGACACACGTCCAGATTGTCCGCTCCCAAAATTCTGCCATCTCTCTCCCCACATCCACCACTGCTGGCGGCTCACCTCCAACTGAGCAACGCTACGCGCTGTTTACATCCAACTGCCCAACACTACAATAGCGAATATTGCAACAATGCGAACCAGCCACATACTGCACACAGCACAGTCTGTGATTTTCATACAGAAAACTACGTGGCGTTACCAACATTAAAACCTAAACAGCCTACTTACAACTACAAAAAATTAATATTTCGTTTCTCGGTCAGAAATGAAGAAATACGTTTCAGCATTTTCGAAATGTAACACCTATTGAGAGGCACCCACATGCCTTGCTCATACTGTGGCATCAAGCAGTCAGGCCTGCAAGATGAGTGGTCTGCCAAGCGAGTGGATTCATTGTTATTTATCGAGTAATATGAACTCTCGTACTGTAATTAAGTTACAAAATTATCCTCCTGTATGAATAATACGCAACGGAAACGCACATCTATCAGTAATTTACAGAACCCTGACTGTTCACTACGCACTGGCAATACCACATTTTCTTTTTGTCTTTTATTTAACGGCTTTTATCAACACGTGGCCACCGCACTGAATATGAATGGCGCACACATTATAAATTCGGGACATCATGACAACATACAATTCGAAGGAAAAGTCCACCAATCTTTTTCTTTTCACTATCTTATTTATTCCGATAAATTCTATAACCTAAACACACAAATTCTATAACCTACAACAATAACACATGAGAAATTCCGCCCAGTGGGCATGGCTTTACATTGGTGATTCTCTACCTTATGGTCTCGTAATTATTTAACGCTACAGTGCACTTTCTGGATAGGATGGTGGACCTTTTATTATATCTCACACTTCGACTCTCTCAATCATCATCACGAAACTTTCCTCCAGATTGAGCGGTACAGAAGGAACAAGCATAACCCACTAATCTTTTGAAACTACCTTGCTACTCTCCCATGCAAACCACACATACCCAAATTACATGACATACACCACACTACAACATGGAATACAATACAATAAATAGTCACAACACTATCACTTTCAGCTTTCCCACTTCAATTAGTATTTATCCCAGTTTCACACGACACTGCCCCACTTCGTAATTCTACTTTCCTACTATGAACTCTGGAGATATAAGCACGTCTTCCTGTGCAATGCAAGCCATGTGGCGTTGCTGGATAGACGGCTGACTCACCTTGCTTCTCTCTCGGAGTATTATAGTTTGAATCAAGCGTCACACGGAAACATATCTCGCAAAGTAATATTAAGAACATATTCATCACACACACGAGTCCTCAACTGATATCATGGACGAGTACTTCTCTTTATCCTTTGTCTCATGCACAGATTGAGACTCACACAGTACTTACCACGTGGAAGTACTCATCTCTAATTTCAAGTCCTGCACACGCTATTTCTTAAATATTTCAACTTATAGTACACACGCTAGTAATTCAGCTTAACTTAAGCACACGGAAGTATTTCAACTTATTGCTACACGTGGTTTCATTGTGACCGTTGGTCACTTCCGAAGATTACTACGATCCCATTAATATTACCTGCCTGACATTTAATTCTCCCCACAAAAGTTCCTGAAATAGATAAATTATTATTTCAAACTACTCTTAAATATTCCACATGCATACCATGTCTCCACTCTTTTGTCTTTACGGAGCACACCCAAGACAGGTCTTAACAGCACAAGATCCAGCGGCAGAGTGCTGAAACGTAGCCGTTCTTCATGTCCTCTCCACCTCTGCCGAAGTGGGGGAGCACCTTGCTACCGTATTGGTCAGCCACATTTCAGGTGCTCAAAGCTCAGGTAAATTTCATCTCTTTGGTCCCACCAAAGGTGGCCAAAGGATCGTCTCAAAGATGATCATATATTCACATTCACTATCTGCGGTTAGCAGACGACCATACATTCATTCATTTCACAGATCTCACCAAACTGGATGCAGGGATTTATTTTGTGGGAGTGCACATGTGATCAATTAAATAAATAAATAGTCATTCTTTCCCACACTGGTATCCGGCTTCGCTGTATTAATTGAAATTGAGTTAATTTACAAAAAAATGTTGTTCTGACAAAATTAATGAAGTACGTTGCACCTATTTTCAATATCGGGCGGTACTGTACCCTTTCACTATGATGGTGAAATAGAGTGCGAAATTATTTTGGAAATAAATCATTATCAAAGAAACTTTTTAAAGCTACGTCTATGAAATTCGATATTTAACTTCTCGGTTAGGAATAAAAAAAACTCATTTCACTGTTTTTGGAAATTCCCTAATGGAATGAAGGAGGAGTGAAAACATTTATGAAACTATTTCATTATGAAAGCATTTTCAAACCTAAATCTAGGAAAATTTGTATTTGGTTCCTCTGGTAGAAATAAAAATAAATGTTTCACTGTTTCTGGAAATTCATTAGCTAATGGAGTGAAATACAAAATGAAATTTTTTAACGAAATATTTCATTGTGTTAAAATTTTAAATTAAATTTATGAAAATAGGTGTTTCACATTTCTGTTAGATATAAAGAAATATGTGTTAGGGGATGAAAGTTTTTATCGAAATAACTTCATAAAACGCCAAAGGAAGAATTAACAAAAATCTTGGATTAGAGCTACCAGAATTGCTTTTTGGTCAGAAATAACTTCGGAAAAAACTATGCTCCTGTGGGCTTAACTAGCCCGAAAAGTTTAGAAGGTGTTAAAATTTGCGGACAACATAAATATTCGATAAGGGGGAAAAAAAGCTCGTTGCAGACTACAGTCTATGCGAGCGGAAGCAGTGGGCGCTAAGCTAGTGGAGAATAGTCTCACAACGGGATTAGTCGACGATTTGCACGGAAACAAAATTCCAATCGCCTACCTTCATATCTTGTAAGAAGGTGACGAATCCGCTACAAACGAGGAGGATAGAGGCCGTGCATACGTGATGTCCGCTACATTCTTGTATGTGGAATAGTGGTACATATAGAAATTGAATTGTGCGTGCTTGTTCAATGACTATGTACTGCCCACTGAATAATATCTTCCGCTTGATCCACATTCTGTTCATTTGTACGTTCAGATGAGCACTGCTCATGTAGTTTATCCAAAACACTAGTAAACACTCCTGAATCTGCTACTCTGCGTTTAGGAAATCATTTACCGTATTCTCTTCAGGCAGCAGCAGAAGCAGCGCTTCCATTAAAAAATCCAGTACACAAATACACTATCGACTTACTCAGAATTTGTAAATATGTGCGACATGCTTAAAAGATACTGTAGAATTGGCCAGCAAATCAAGTCACATTCGCCTAAAATTCGCTTATGTTCGCTCGAGTTCAACTTTGCAATTTTAACTTCAAAACAAAAAAACCTAAACACGCGAAATGAAAACTTAGTCGATTACCGGTAAAATTACGCACGTGTTAGGGAAATGTTTTATTCGAGTTAGTCCATACTCCCCCCTAAGACAAAAAACCGACGCTCCACGAAGAAATTATCCGATTGGGTCCAAAATTGGTGGATGTGATCCACATGAACAGATAAACAAATGGTTAGAATTTCAGAAGAAATGGATGATTTATTCAGGGTAGAGAGCTTCACAAACTGAGCAAGTTAATAACGTATTGGTTCAGCTATCGCTCTTAAACAAGCAGTTATTCGGCTTGGCATTGATTGATGGAGTTACTGGAAGTCCTTCTGAAGGATGTCGTGCCAAATTCTGCACAAATTGGTGCGTTAGATCGTCAGAATCCCGAACTGGTTAGAGGGCCCTCCCCATAATGCCCCAAAGTTCTCAAGTGTGGAGAGATCCGGCGACCTTCCTACCCGAAGTGTGATTTGGCAAGCATCAAGACAAGTAGTAGAAACTCAGCATTATCATGCTGAAATGGAAACCCAGGATGGCTTGCCATGAAGGGCAACAAAACAGGACGTAGAATATCATCGGCCTACCCCAGTGCTGTAAGGGTGTGGCGGATGACAACCAAAGCGGTCGTGCTATGAAAAGAAACAGCACCACATACCACACCAAAACTCCTGGTTCTCGGGCCGTATGGCGGGTGACAATCAGGTTGGTATCCCACCTCCGTCTGGGACATCTCCAGACTCTCCTTCAGCCTGCTATCTTATTGACAGGAGTAGAATTGTTTTCAGTGATGAGTCTCGCTTCGAATTGAGCCCCGATGACCATCGAAGACGTGTCAGCTGGCGCCCCGGACAGCGGCGGTGTAACAACCTGACTGTCCACTGCCATCAGGGCCTACTTCAAGGAGTGATGGTCTGGGGTACCATTTAATTTCATAGCAGGGCCCCTTTGGTCGTCGTCAGCGGCACCTGTGCAGCACAGCGGTACGTCGCTTCATAGCAAGCCATCCTTGGTTTATATTTCAGCAATAAAATGCCAGCGCTCACAAGGTTAAACCCTACCTTGGCCAGCTGTGGCGCCGGATCTCTCCCCAATTGGGAGCCTTTGGAGCATTATGGGCAGGTCCCTCCAACCAGCTCCGAAATTTTACGATCTAACGTGCCAATCGGACAAAATTAGGCACTATATCCCTTAGGAGGATATTCGACAGCTCTATCAATTAATGCCACGCAGAATAACTGTTGCATAAGAGTCAGAGGTGGATCAACGCGTTATTGAATTGGGCAGTTCGTTAAGCTCGCTCTTGCATAAATCATCCAGTTTTTTCTGAAATTGTAATCATTTGTTTGCCTGTCCATGTACATGTACATTACATCTACCGATTTATGTCCCATTGGGATAATCCTTTCGTGAGGTGTCGGTTTTTTGTCTTAGTGTGTATTTACTCTTCTTCCTGAGACGTACTATGTACTAGTTTCATTACGGGACGTTATAGATGGACTGCGTTACGTTGAAACTTGGGGTAGCGAGATACTGTACTTCACCTACGTAAGTAAATAATGTTAAAAATGAGAAAGAAACGTGTTATTGTGAGTGGAATGTCTTGCGAAATTAAAATAATGTAGAACTACGATTATAAAACTACGTTACTTTCAGGTGCACAGTGCAGAAGTAGAGTATTTCGCAAAAGACCACTAACTGCGACGCTTTTGTAATTGAAAGGTTTCGCTGTGGACACAGATAAAGCATACGTCAGAGACAGACAAGTTGTTCAGCAAGGGAGAACCACAAAATATTAAGTCTGCAACAGAAGTGGTGTCATTGTGTGGACACAGATGTACGTAGAGTTGCTATGCCGGAACATTCGCCCCATCGCTGTATTACACAACGGGAATGGTGAAACTAAATTTAAACAGTGTAAATGACCGTGTAATTAATTGGTTAACTTAACCTCGTTACGCTACGTTGAACGGACCTTTTTGTGTTGGTTAACAGTGATCAGTTTCTTGTGTGACATTCTGAGCCGAAAGAAAGAAACTCAAAGTAATAAAACCGATCTCATCTCCTTGCACTTTACCTTTACTCAAGCAAACGAAAACGAGGATCAAGAAAATAAAATAAGCATTCTTCGGCATTAAATGTAGTTGTCACAAGTATATGGTGCCGTGCATGCACGAAGAAATTCATTCATTCTCTGGAAATGCCTAAACAGACCATCCCAGTCACGTGTACACCAGATGTCAGATACGAATACCGCGCGCGCAGCGGTTCTCGACCAGTCTCAGCCAAGAATATTTATGGCACGTTCGCGGAAACGCCGTACAATGACGGCTTGCAGATTTGTTCATTTGACTCCGTTTTTTATTTACTTATTATGTGAGAAATCAAAAACCGCGAAACATGGTAATTACACTGAAAAAATGGAAGTATGAGTGACTATTATTTTACAAAACGGTAGAAAAATTGGAGGGAGCGAGCGAGCTCGGTACTGTTACAATAATGATGTTGCTGTTGTTGTTCTTGTTGAACAAATTATTAATCACGACTGGAACATCATCTTATTTTAAAGAGAAGAAAGATACATTACTTCTAAACTGAGAACCTGATCGGGTTTTGCAGTCATCATCATCTTTGGCAGAGCTTTAATTCGTTTACAGAATTCCGAGATAAAGTGGTGACCATGCTGTTACTTGGCAGTTCTGCGTTGAAATAATGTCGCGAGAGCCGTTATACCATGAGGAACCAAAGAAACTGGTACCCCTCCCTAATACCGTGTAGGGCCCCCGCGAGCACGCAGAAGTGTCGCAACACGACGTGGCATAGACTCTACAAATGTCTGAAGTAGTACTGCAGGAAATTGACACCATGAATCCTACAGGGCTGTCCGTAAGAGTACGAGGGGGTGGAGACCTCTTCTGAACAGCTCGTTGCAAGACATCCTAGATACCTTCAGTAGTGTTCATGTCTGGGGAATTTGGTGGCCAGCGGAAGTGTTTAAACTAAGAATAGTGTTCCTGGAGTCACTCTGTAGCAATTCTAGACGTGTAGGGTGTCGCGTTGTCCTGCTGAACTGCCCAAGTCCGTCGGAATGCACAATGGACATGAATGGATGCAGGCGATCAGACAGGATGCTTACGTACGTGTCACCTGTCAGAGTTGTTTGTAGTCGTATCAGGGGTTCCATATCACTCCAACTGCACACGCCCCACCAGCTTGAACAGTCCCCTGCTGACATGGAGGGTCCATGGATTCATGAGGTTGTCTCCATACGCGTACACGTCCATCTGCTCGATACTATTTGAAAAGAGACTCGTGCGACCATACAACATGTTTCCAGTCATTAACAGTCCAGTGTCGGCATTGATGGGCCCACGCGAGGAGTAAAGCTTTGTGTCGTGCAGTCATCAAGGGTAAACGAGAGATACTTCGGCTCCGAAAGCCCATATCGATGATGTTCCGTTGAATGAATGGTTCGCAGCATTGGAATCTGCAACAATTTGCGGAAGAGTTGCACTTCTATAACAAGAACGATTTTCTTCAGTCGTCGTTGGTCCCGTTCTTGAAGTATCTTTTTCTGACCGCAGCGATGTCGCAGATTTGATGTTATACCGGATTCGTAATATTATCGGTACACTCATGAAATGGTCGGCCGAGAAAATCCCAACTTCATTGCTACCTCGGAGATGCTGTGTCCCATCGCTCGTGCGCCGACTGTAACACCACGTTCAAGCTCACTTAAATCTTGAAACCTGCCATTGTAGCAGCAGTAACCGATATAACAACTGCCCCAGACATTTCTCTCATTTAGGCGTTTCCGACCGCATCGCCGTAGTCTGCCTGTTTACATATCTCGGTATTTGAATACGCATGCCTCTACCAGTTTCTTCTCGTTTCAGTGTACATCTCTAACTGGTAGTGGTAGGGCTCCAGTGCTGTCGCAGCTGTCGTCCTGAGCTTGATTCCGTGGGACTGAAGTTCCAAAGCGCGCGTAATTCCATTCACACGGCACTGAGGTATTTACGGAGAATATTCGTCTATACAGTGCCCTACTCGATGACATCTGCGAAATATTTTCAGTTCAGTGATCGATACGGCACAGTTAAAGACGTATTCACATCAGAGCACAGTCCTCGTTATTTATAAACGTGATTCGCGCACGCACAATGTTTCACCATTGACCCACCGAGTTTCACAGGCGATAATTGTAATTTCATACACGCATAAAACTGAGCCTATATTTCACCGTGAACTCAGTGTTAGTGACTCTTTTTCTGCTTCCACACGATACGTCGCACATATTGATTTGTGTGTTTCATCCGTGTCTGTATGTACGGAAACCAACACATCATTCACACCAAACGTAAACAATCAGCGTTCCTCTTTCCTCCGGCTGACTCGATTGTATTGTTTGTGCAGTCGAATATAGGCTAACTAAAAGCAGACACACATAAGGATACATTGAAATACCTACGTTCTTCTAGAATTTGAATGTAATGACATTTATTGCTCAATGGAATGAATGAAACAAAATAATAAAAGTCTAAAATTACTTATGTAAACTGACTAGAGCTATACCTTTTTCATCCAGTCTTCTGTCCATTGCAACAAAAACAGTGTACGCTGGGCGGAAGCCAGGGGCGTTGCGCCGTTTTACCGCTGTTAGCCAGCAATGAGAGAAGTGTTTCCCGCAAACGTCGTCACACGTAGTAAAGTTCTCCCGAGTTTCTGACGTTCATGCGATCACACTAGCGCGGCGCGGCTAAAGTTTTGCAGTTATTACCCTACTCAAAAAAATTATACGTCTAGATGTAACTTCATCAGAATACGGCTGATCATAAATTTTCTGGAGCGGTTCCCATCTGCTCTGCACAGCTGCCGAGCCTTTTTATGGCTCGCATGCACGCAGGAAGCTTGGGGTAATGAATTTAACGTGGATGTGCGTGCACTAAAGTTTATCAGATAAAACATCAGAGCGAGAACAAGACGACACAGTTTTTCTTTTCTAGTGGTCGTAATGAAAGTTTAGAGAAAAACCGAAAATAAATTCTTTTCATCGTCAACAAGAACAAACAACAGTAATTATGGCCTTTTCTTTACCTTGCTCTGCCTCTACGAAATGTCTCCATGTATCGTATCTCCTTCAGTGCGTATAAAAGTAAATGCTGCCCATTGCGTGACGATTCCTATCCACCTTACGTTACATCGTTGTCTGCTTTACTTTCTCCTGATACGACTGCTGCGAAAATTTTGTTAGCTTATCAGCTCATCTTCCATGAGGACATCTAGTTGTCACATTCTTCCACGTGTATTTCAAATTCGTAACGGTCACTGGGGATACCCGAAGTATTGTCTTTTCTGTTATCTGTTCGTAGTCGTCTTTTACCTTTACATGGATCATGGTAGCACTGGAAGCGTGTTTCTTAGGACGGCGGTTGTGATCCCTGTCCATCGATCCAGTTTTAGGTTTCCCGTTGTTCCTTTAAACTATTTCTTCCCTAATCCGAGCTTGTTCCCCGTCCCTAATAAGATACATTAACATTTATCTTCCCAGAATGAAATTTTTCACTCTGCAGCGGAGTGCGCTGATGTGAAAGTTCTGGCAGATTAAAACTGTGTATCGGACCGAGACTCCTCCCGGGAACTTTCCAAAGGTTTGATATCGGCGCACACTCCGGTGCAGAATGAAAATCTCATTCTGGAAACATCCCCAGGCCGTGGCAAAACCGTGTCTCCGCAATATCCCTTCTTCCAGGAGAGCTAGTTTCTACAAGATTCGCATGAAAGCTACTGTAAAGTTTGGAAGGTAGGAGACGAGGTACTGGCGGAGGTGAAGCTGCGAGGACGGGTCGTGAGTCGTGCTTGGGTAGCTCAGTCGATAGAGCATTTGCCGGCGAAAGGCAGAGGTCCCGAGTTCGAGTCTCGGTCCGGCACAAAGCTTGAATCTGCCAGGATGTTTAAAAGTTTATCTTCCTTACAGTTTCCCGATATTACCTACAAGCTTCTATGTTCATGGGGAAACTTTAGATTTTTGAAAGGGAAGCCTGTCTAATAAGTTATGTCATGAAAGGCATTCCAACCACAGAGCCGCGGCAGCAGAAAGTAAAATCACACGTTTCCCAAAATTAAATGCATGATTGTCTGTATTTGAAATGTGTAATCGGGTGCTCTTGCCTCAGTGATGTTGATTCGAGTAGGTTTCAAATTCACAGCTGGATGCCAGTACTCATAAGCATGAAATACTAGTACAAAATCAATTTAAAAACCTAACCAGTCAGAATACAGTTCATTAAAAATTGTGCTAAAAACGAGACATTTAGATTGGACATTAAGCCTCAAAATGCACCGTCAGTTGTGAGTGGTCGCAGTTTTCAATCGATTCCTTAAACTACCGTTCATCACAGTTTCAGGCTGTCTGGTATTAAATGTGGAAAATAAAAAGACAGTACATTAAATCTATTCCGTGGTATCAATGAAAATATCATTTTGTTTGTTACTCTTGGCACATGCACTAATGCGGAGTTGTTCACAATTTTTACAGACACCTGAATAAGTTTTCATTTCTATTCCTGGCCTAGTATGTATCGCGGAGCAAATAGATAGACCCGTGTTCGATATCTAGGAGGCCACAGAATATTGTCTAACACTAAAGACGAGTTTGCCTTCCGGCAGTGCTCAACGAAGAAATAGCACCACTATCCTGGTGGTAGTCACGAAGCCGTTGTCTACAATAAAACATCGCGGTTGGATGCTCATGCAGAAACGGAGAAACCCGAAAGTGGAAAAATGAGTGGCAGCTTTCTTCAAATACGGGTAAATGCAACGCAGTTCCTGTAACAAAGACAGAGAAGCCAGATGAAGCCGAGTAAGAGATTAGTGATAAACGTATTGAGCACGCTTCATCGTCAAAGAATTTAAGGGTAATTCTTAGAGGCTATATGAAATAGGACAAAGACGAAAGTAAGGCTTGAAGTTACTGAAAGGTTTCCGGGGAAAGATGAGTGCATATGTAAAGGAAGTCTCACACAAGACACTAAGGCGACAAATTCTAGAGTAATGATTCAGTGTTTGGATTTCTTATCATGTAAGTGTGACGACAGAAATTGAAAGAATGCAGAGACCGGCTGCAACGACCGGAACAAGTCTGTGTGGCGCATGTGAAGTGTAACAGATACGCTCGGGGAATTGAGGTAGGAATCCTCCGTAGAGGGCGATTTACTTCTCTCCCAAACCTTATTGGCTAAGATTAGAGGGCCTGTATGCGAGAAAGACCGTGCGACCATTACGCTACCACCATCGAATTTTTGGCGCAGGGAAGGTGAGGACGAGCATAAGAGAGATTATCGCGCGTAGCGGTATATTTTTCCCCCTCACTCATTGCGCAAGTGGTATAAGACAGGAACCGGTAACATTGGAACATTGGTACGAAGTACTCTCCGACATGCACTATACAGCTGTTCGCAGAGTACGTCGGTGGATGCATATGTGAAGAAATGCCAAGCTGCATTACAATCGATTTTGTTTTACAGTGTGTCTTCCATAACTAGATAGATGCTCGGATTAAGTAGTCGAAAGAGGGGAGGGCGAGGGGAGAGAAAGGCCATTTGTAACGTGTATGTTGAAACACTGTGATTCTATAATCACACTCGAGATACAAGGCCATTTTATTTTTGTTTGTGTGTAATTTTAAGGAATTAATCAGACTAGGGACACTGATGGGGTTGATGAAAGGATGCAGAGTCATTAAGTCGACTCCAGATGAATATTAGAATAAGAATTTCGAGCAAAATGTTGACTTAATGCGACCTGACAGATTTCCGGTATCTTACTTTCAAATTGTATTGACTACGCATACAGGCATGCATACATACTTATTTACTTTACCTTACGGGATCAGGCCCAGAGGACCTCGCAACGTCACAGTTGTGGCTCTCCACCTCTTTCTGTCTTCTGCTACCTGACTCCAAGTTTCCCAAAACTCCTATCTGCAGCAAGTCACGTCTCACCCCATTGAGCCATCTCTCCTAGGTCGTCCCACTGGTTTGCCGCCTAATGGGATCCAGTCCATTGCAGTTTTGCACAGTCTCATGTCTCGCATTCTCACTACGTGTCTAGCCCATTGGACACTCTTGCTTTTCATCACTCAAACGATGCTGGGCACCTCGTGCAGTTACTCTAGTCCGGTATTGTGGCGCCTTCTCTATTCTACAGTAGTTGGCGCACAGATTTGTCCACACATTTTGCTGAGGACGTCTCTCCCAAATTTAAGCATTCTGTTAAACTCTTGTTTTCATGAGCTCCAGGTTTGACAACTCGTAGTACTACTGGCATTATCAATGTTTATATAGTCTTAGTTCATTTCCGCGTTTAGAGAATGGTCGCATCTATTTTCCCACCTGCAGTCTTCCTTTAATCTCTGCCTCAGTTACATGACTTCAGTAAAAATCGATCCAAGGTATATGAATTCTTCCACATATTTATACCTGATATAGTTCACTTTTAGATCTAGGGAGCGGTGCTTTTTTTCTGTGGTTCTGTGCTCAGTTTTTCGACACTAATTTGTAACTCAACTACACTCTGTACTGAAATTAGATTTTATCCATCTCGCAGGTTAAGACTTATCTGGTTTAATAAAGCTACGAGATCGTATTTGGTTCTGTTTTGTAACAATTCTTTCTCCTTCTGTTTTTTTGTTGCGCAGTGACTACAGGCGGTCAGCAGACAGGGTCTTCTGTTTCTCTCTGCAGACATGGCCATAACTCCAGAACAATCACAGAATTTCACTTATACTGTAGGCATTTCTCATTTGGAATGCTTGTATGCGAGGTAAATTAGACGGTAATGGTAGTTTGTGTCCGTGCAGTTTGATAGTGAACTGGCAGTAAGAGCCATGTTAAGTTGTTTATGACTCGTCTGATAGGCTTTCCTGGTTGGACGAGTTGTGCACATACAACGAAAAATCCGCACCGCGAAACTGGCTCTCCCAACCGAGGTGCAGCCGGGACGGCCTGGTGTCCTGTCTGTTATCACTGAATGTGCTGAACAAACTTCTCTCTGGTGGGGGCGAAACGCTAGATACGCCTCAGAAATTGCGGGGATGGGGAAGGGGAGGGGCAGAACTTGGGAAGAGCAGCAAGTTATTGCTCTTTTGTTGACGAAATGCCAGGAGACGTGGAGGGGAGAATATCGACAGACGATGTCCTCAGGACTGATAGATGGCTGCTGACAGGGGAAGCAGAAGCGCTTCTAGAGGAGGGTGCAGAGCCCAGAGCAGAAGGGCGAGTTTCTTATATCGTCTCTGCGCTGGGGAGGGACACAGCCACCGCTCTACAGTTAGCGTGAAAGCAGAACCGTGTCGCCATATTTCCTTCTGCTATAAGGGGACGGTGCAAGAAGCATAAATTTACATACTGTATAGCAGAAAAGCTTTCACTCCCCGTTAAATGTCCTAAACCCGCATGGTTTGCTATTGTTGTTGTGGATTTTCAGTCCGAAGACTGGATTGATGCAGCTTTCCACGCTAGTATATTTTGTGCGAAGTATATTCTTATCGGCTGTTAGTAATAATAATAATTTTTCTTAGTGCGTTTTTGGATACGGTGTACCCTGTCCCCCCCCCCCCCCTCTCCCCCGCGCCCCATCCCAGCGTGTTCGCGCAATCCGTCTTCTCGAATACTTAGATAGCGGCTATGACAGATAATTAACTTCAGTTATTAAAGTTGGAACCGTTACTCTATCTTCAAGTAATTTATTCTCTCAAAGATAATTGGAAACTGTTGCATTTATCCTGTCGACGAAAAGCACTAAGCCCACTTAACTGTTTATTTCCTCTGGTTGGAATATGAGTGGCTTCCGTTGAGTATTGGCATCCTGAAGAAACTTGTGGACGCTCTTTCCCGCCAATGGCTGCAGGCGGCGTTACACGATACTGCTTGATATTCCCTGGCGGTGAATAGGCCGTTGTTTGTGGATTACTGCCCGTTACATGACTTCACAACAAAAATGCATAATGCAGTTGATTATTATCAACGTGCACACCTTGCAAGAAGTTTCACATCAGCGCACTCCGCTGCAGAGTGAAAAATTTCATTCTGGGAAGATATACGTTAATGTATCTTCGACATGGACGTTATTATAGACCAGGAACAAGCTCGGATTGGGGAAGTAGTAGTTTAAAGAAACAACGGGAAACGTAAAACTGGATGGATGGACAGGGATCACAACCACGGTCCTAAGAAATACGCTTCCAGTGCCACCGTGGTCCATGTAAAGTTAAAAGACGACGTACAAACGGGTAATCGGGTAATAGAAAGACAATACTTCGGGTATCCACAGTGACCGTTACGAATTTGAAATACACGTGGAAGAATGTGACAACTAGATGTCCTCATGGAAAGACAATTGCCGAGGTCAGCTTTCCCCTTGTTAGAGGCGCGTGCCAGTTTAAAATGTTAGACACTACCCCTCAGTTAACGGGGCCATTGGCCCGACTGCCACTTATTGCACAGGTGGACACCTTTTACGGTCTTTCACAAATGGGGGACACCATTGTCTTTGCTTTATTTTATACTTAATTATTAAGTGGTATAGCCTGGCTGGTTGGAAAATTAGGCATCGGATATTCATAAGTAGCCAGTTTTGGAGGGCGAACTTACTCCCATGGTACGTGCGGCGATAACTAAAGTTCTGACCACCAGCCTATGACGCATGTCTTCTCTCCCACACGGTTCTCTAATTAATTCCTTTCCAAATATTCTAACAATGATAATGAAGAGGTTGCAATATGTGAACACTTTATTAAAGTATCGCGTCCATTTGTGTTCTGATCGCACTCGCACCATTTGTCACTAGCTTATTTGAGTTTACCGTTGCCGATACGGTACCGTACGATCGCCTTTTTATTGTATAACAACTCACCTATACGAAATTAATTTTAGACTACAAAGTTAGTATATTAACCACGATCACTTTTCTCACGTACATAGGCGTCCTACTCGCGTGATTGGTTCGACGCGACTCACTCCTTCGCGCGAAACGATCTCCAGCTGCCTGTTTGTCCCTTTAGAACTATAGGGTATCCCTGTCAGCGGAGAAGCGTAGGCGTAGATTGCGCACCATTTCACTGCCACGGAGTGCTCTAGCGGTGGAGTGTCACATGGCCTTCTGGTGCCAGTTCTGCGTCTTCTACAGCGCTATAAAGCGACCAGGGTGCTCTTCTAAGGGGATGACAAACGTTGAGTCTGGTGAGATTATCGTATATGGATGGAGATAGTGGTATTGGCGCACGACGGCAAGGTCTTAGCGCTTATCATACATGGTACAACAGATTACTGTTTTGTTTCTACCAGAAAGTCATTTTGTCCCGTTATCATATATGGTACATCAGATTGCTAACAGGACAAAGTGACTTTCTGGTAGAAACAAAACAGTTATATGCTTTGAAATGAGATGCTTCAAACAGTTTTTTGTGAATTAACGCGAAGGAACATCTTACATACAGAGCATATCGCGTACTTCAGGCTTCAACAATGCAGTTCCCCTTACATCATCACAACATCATATGCTAATTTTCTTAGTAGCCTTTTCTGGCACTTGCAGATAACGTTTATACATGAGCGTTACTCGGAAAGTAATGTCCTATCGGTCGCGAAACGGAAAGCATGGTGAAAATCAAAAAGATTTTATTTGCGAAAGTTTGCTATACCTTCCAGCTACTTCTTGATATAGTCACCGCTCCAACTTAGACATTCGTCGTAGCGTTGTGCCAACTTTCCAATAATCGTCGTAGAAGGCAACGTCCTGACCTTTCCGCCAATTCCCTACGCTGGTGTAACAGCTCGTTTTCCATGTCCAGATATTGTCTTCATAGCCCGCGGTTCATGTGAGCAGAGATGAAACTCAGGAGGAGCCAGTTACACGGGTTTTATTGTGCGTGATCAAACACTGCCCATCGAAAACGGCTCAGGAGCTTTTTCATTGTCCCTGCGGAGTGCGTCCGATCGTTGTTACGGAGGAGGAAACGCATGGCAGTTATGTGGGCATGGGCTGCATATCGGGTGATATCTCATACCAGGCCGTCATACTTGGCAGGAGACACTATCGTCTAGGCATCTTCATGTGCTCACTGTGCGCTCAGAGCTGAAAAGAGCGACGTGACGCTGGCTACAGACACTGCCCAAAACATCCACGCAAAGCTCCATCGGATTTTCCGTGTAGTTTCCATTTCGCGCACCATCGGACCTTACTTCATGAATAGCCTTAGTATTTTAGTTACTGGGTATAGAAAACACAATTTAGAGAAACTGAAATAAACTTTCAATTAATTTTCTTTTGTGGAACTGTAATTGGGGAATTATCATTTTAGCACCGACTTAGAAGAAATCTCTGGGTAGATGTGGCTAGTATTGAGAGACTCTTGCTTCTCCTACGCAAACAACAATTATAAAAAAAATGCTGCTGGTACAGTTACTAAGACAAATACTACTTACCGTAGTACAAATGAAGAAAATAAAAACAAAACGCGAAGTGGAAATAAACCCTGTATATACATGGTTAGTGAAAGTATAACGACCTCTATTTAGTTAAATTTCGTATTGGATGGAATTAGGTATGGCCTCAATCCTCATGTACATCTACACGACTACTTTGCAATTTGTACTCAAGTGCCTTTCCGACTTTGTCTACCGTTCCACATGCAACAGTACGCGGGAAAAACTAACACTTAAATCATTCTGTATGAGCTCTTAGCTCTTATTTATTTTATTTTATTATGATCATTTCTGCCTATGTAGGGGAGCGCCAACAAAATATTTTCACATTCGGAGGAGAGAGACTGAGATTCAGATTTCCTGAAAAGATCTCACCGCAACGTAAAACGCCTTTGTTGTAATGATTGCCACCCCGACTCGCGTATGAGACTCTACCCCCTATTTCGCGATAATGCGAGACGAGCTGTCCTTGTTTTTTAGATGTCCTTCCTCAAACCTACTGGATAAGGAAGCCATACTGGACAGCAGTACTCCAGAAGAGGACGGACAAGCATAGTGTAGGCAGTCTCTTCAGTAAACTTGTTGCATTTTAGTGGTCTGCCAAGAAAACAATCTTTGGTTCGTTTTGTCCACATAATTATCTTTGTTGTTCGTAGTTGTAATTGCTAGGCATTTAGTTGAATTGACAGCCTTTAGATTTGTGTGGTTTATCGTGTAACCAAAATTTAACAATCCCTTTCAGTACTCTTACGGATGGCTACACACTTCTTATTATTTAGAGTCAGTTGTCACTTTGCGCCATACAGATATGTTATCGAAATCATTTTGCAATTGGTTTTGATAATATGTTGAGTTTATAAGACTTTAAATGACAACATCATCAGTAAACAATCTAAGATGTCTGCTCAGATTGTCTCTTAAATCAATTTTATAGATCAGGAACAACAAAGGTCCTATAACACTTCCTTGAGGAACGCCAGATATAATTCCGTTTTACTCGATGAGTTTCCATCAGTTACTACGAACTATCACCGTTCTGACACGAAATCACGAATCCAGTCACACAACTGACACTATATCCATAGGCACACAATTTGAGTAAGAGCCGTCTGTAAAGAACGGTGTAATAAGTCCTTTGGAAATCTAGAAATACGGAAACAGTTTGAGAACCCCTCTCGATAGTACTCTCTACTTCGTGGAGTAGAAAACTGTTGCGTTTCATAAGAATGATATTTTCTGCATCCGTTTTGACCATATGTCAATAGATGGTTTTCTTCGTGGTAATTCATTATTTTCCAACACAGTATATGTTCCAAACTCCTAAAGCAAATCAACGTTTGTGACATGGGTCTGTAATTCAGAGGATTACTCCCAATTCCTTTGTTGAGCATTGGTATGCAACTTTCCAGTGTTTAGGTACGAATCTTTCTTCAGTTGAGCGGTTCTAGATGAATGCTTAGTATGGAACTATTATATTATCGTACTCTGAAAGAAACCTAATTCGTAGAGAGCCTCGTCCAGAAGACTTGCCTTTATTAAGTGATTTAAGCTGCTTCGGTACACTGGAGATATATATTTCCAAGTTAACTCTTGGTGGCAGCATTTCTTGATTCGAATTCTGAAATTATTATTTAATCTTATTCGGTGAAGGAATATCGAAAAACTGTGTTCAGTAACTCCGCTTTAGCAGCGATTGTGTCTTGCCGCTTGTGTACGTCACAAACGATGAGAATATCCTGGAATTTTCTGTCGTATTTGGAGACAGAGTTTGTTTGTGGAAAGGTATTAACATCACCTCGCACTGAAGTCCGTGCAAAGTTTCGAGCTTCCTCTTAAATTTGGCATGTGTTTTGTTTATTTTTGGTTTCTTTTGTTGCTTCTACAGCAGTGTTCTGAGCTGTTTTGTGTACCTAGGTCGTAGAAAGCTAGCGGCGCGTTATCTGAAGGAAATGCGCTACGACTTTTGCTATTCGCGATACATACAAATGACTTTTAAGATAACCTCGGTAGCTGTTGAAAGCAGTTGGCTGTATAGGGAAAGGTGGCGTAGCATCGCTAAAAAATACTTTCGAAACGCAGAAAATATTTGCTATAAACCCACACGTGGAGGAAACAGTGGGGTTCCATTTTTGCGGTGTTTCTGTGTTTTATCATCATCAATTCTTGAAAAGGATCAAATGAAAAACTGCAGAATAAATAAAAGGATGTCGAGCAGAGAGAAAACAATAAGTCAAAATTGTTGAAATAACAAAATTTAAATCCCATATTGGAAGATTGGCTTGGATGATTTCTGGTGATGCAGCAGCCACTTTAGTTTGAGAGTTTCATGTTTCCAAAACAGCTGGGCGCTTTTCCAAAGAGTGAGGTTTGGTTGTCGACTTATGTTGTTGAGTGTAGACGAGAGTCACGAGTGTTTTTATGGTAGTGTTTCTATTGTCGATGGCGCGGAGCGTGTAAATAATGACTAGAATGGGATGTGCTAGTCCCAAATAGCCAGTAGATAAAGGGGGCGTCGTATTTAACGTTGCGTCCGATAGACGGATTACCATCAGTACTGTCATCTGTTACCCTCACTTCTTGAGTTGGGTTGGGTTGTTTGGGGAAAGAGACCAAACAGCGAGGTCATCGGTCTCATCGGATTAGGGAGGGACGGGGAAGGAAGTCGGCCGTGCCCTTTCAAAGGGACCATCCCGACATTTGCCTGGATCGATTCAGGGAAATCACGGAAAACCTAAATCAGGATGGCTTGACGTGGGATTGAACCGTCGTCTTCCCGAATGCGAGTCCAGTGTGCTTACCATTGCGCCACTTCGCTCGGTCACTTCTTGAGAAACCACAGAGACGTCCGGCTTTTAATGCGGGACATTTGCATATAGTTGGAAGGAAGAAAGATTAGGGCTTAACGTCCTGTGGACGACAAGATCATTACGGGCGGAACATATGCTCCTTTTCGAATGAATCATCCGTAACTGCATATTTAGCAGTTTGTGAAAAAGTACAGAACCCAAAAGGTTATGGCGAGAAAGGAATTCGAACCCCAGTCCAAACGACTGTGAATACTGTGTCTTACCGTAGCGTCGTCTTGCTTGGTTGGGTAGTCTGTTGATGACCAGCTTTCAAAAATGGTTCAAATGGCTCAGCACTATGAGACTTAACATCTGAGATCATCAGTCCACTAGAATTTAGAGCTATTTAAACCTAACTAACCTAAGGACATCACACATCCATGTCCGAGGCAGGATTCGAACCTGCGACCGTAGCGGTCGCGCGGTTCCAAACTGAAGCGCCCAGAACCGCTTGGCCACACCGGCCGGCTGATGACCAGCTTTATGACAACACATCTGCTGATGGGCGAAACTCCTTCACCGGAAGGATCCGAACTGGCTCCCGCCACGTCGTTAGCATGCGATAGCGACTTCGGCTACTGTGGTGGGTCCTGGAACATTACAGCTAGTGGCATAGTGGAAGCACATCTGTAGTAAGAGAAGAGTGACTATCCTGCTGCCGCAAGATTTTGACTGGTGAGAGGCGCGACCGTGAAATCAGCACCGCCACAGGTGCTCCGACACGCGTGTGGGTGTCACTCGCGGTGACGTCAGGGCGCGTCAGCCGACACGCATCGGCAGGACCCCATCCGCTGTCCGAGTCATTCCTCCTCTTTTGGTGCCTTGCGTCAGGCTGTTCCGGCAGGCCGTCAGAATACTGCTCTAGGTTCCCTTTCTGACCGACGTAATTGGTGCAACGAGCTCATTTTCGTTTCAGATATTGCCTCCTGTTTCACGAATCGCTTCTGCACTCGCAAGTGTCCAAACTATTGCTATTACCATAGTCGGCAGCAGTATCAACAGTGCCATGTAGTCTGGTTGGAGATTCTATGAAAGTTTACTACAGCTCCTCGATGGTTTTGAAGTTGTTATGGGTGAGGGGCAGCTAATATGATATCATAAATTTCTGACGATAAATTAGGAAAAATAAATCAAAACATGAACTCGTAGAAAACATAAATAATAGACCCGGAAACTGAACAGCCATTACTACAGTAACATTTCACAAAACTACTGCGTGCAGTCATCGACATTGTAGTTCTGCTACGTATGAGTCCCTATCATACAACAGCTTGTTTGAGAGTGCGATAGAAGTTTATACTGCCAGAGAGCGAAAACACACACGTTGACTAATTACGTCGAGATGAATGCAATGGACAGCCACTGGCAGATTCTAGGCGGGCCAAATTAAAAGGCGCATTTCGTAAACGCTGTTGCACGTCTTCGGCGATATTGTAGTCAGCGTCGTGACAAAACAAACTGCTAAAGTCAAGTTCTATTTCCTGAAATCTGCAGTGTTGAGCTCCTTCTGTTTAATGAGCACGCTCGATGGGAGCAGTGGAGATCAGAATCAAGGTGAAAACACTGTTGGTTTGTGTTCTAGACATGACGGAGGACTTCGTTCCTCCAGATAAATGGAAATGTCGTGTGGCTAGGGCCTCCTGTCGGGTAGACCGTTCACCTGGTGCAGGTCTTTCGATTTGACGCCACTTCGGCGACCTGCGCGTCGATGGGGATGAAATGATGGTGATTAGGACAACACAACACCCAATCCCTGAGCGGAGAAAATTTCCGACCCAGCCGGGAATCGAACCCGGGCCCTTAGGATTGACAGTCTGTCACGCTGACCATTCAGCTACCGGGGCGGACTCCTCCAGATAACACAGCTAGCCATCAATACTTCGTTAAAGTGGTATGAGGATAGTGTGGGTCACCGTCGGGGGAGGGGAGAGGGTGGGGAGAACTGTCATCATTATGGCGATTAAAATGTTCGCTCCTCCACTTCAACAACCCTTACCGATTATATAGCGTTGAGTGTCACGTAAGTATTGGCCGCATAATGGAAAACGACTTCTCGCAAAAAGCCATCGCCCCCTCCCCCTCCCTCTCCTATCACCAGTTGTGAATTCTTCATGTTTCGTAGAATGAAGAAGTACCTAGAAAAAGAAACGTCGTCTTCAGGACGACTAGAGACGCAACACAAACGCGGAACACCAAAAACACCGCCCAGATGATGGTTGATCAAAACCGTGGCTACTAGACAAACTTATCGGCAAAACTCGTCAGTACCGAGTCTCCGTCCTCTGGAAACAAATTGCAGTTACTTTCGAATCCCTCATTCCGAGTCACACGAGCAGTCATCTCGCCCCATCCATCCACGGATGGTATAAGAATTACTGCAGATTTTTTCGGGTTGTTTCCTAGCTCCTCTTCCGCTCTCTCTCTCTCTCTCTCTCTCTCTCTCTCTCTCTCTCTCTCTCTCTCCCCTCCCCCCTCCATCTCTCCCCTGCCAACATTTCATCGAAGCACTTGGGTAACAAATGTCCTCGGGTCTTGTAGGCTGACATGGAGACCGTGGCCAAGTGAGAAATGAGTACACTCGGCCAGAGCGGACTATAAGCTCCGTAAATGTGTTGGGCAATGAGCCAGGTATTAAGTCGGGAAACGCCGCTCTCTTTCATGGACAATGAAGTAACACTAGATTCCCCCTGGTGCCAAGAGAAGTCGGTATTAAGTACACGGCGAAGACTCCTTAACGTTAGGACTATAAAGTGTGGTCAGCATTCTAGAATTGCATTGGGATACCTGTTGCATGTTTTACAGCGCTTTTGACTTCTGGAGCCATATCCAGCAGGTGTTGTCACGGGGTCTCGGGTTCGATACCCGGCCGGGTTGGGGATTTTCTCTGCCCGGGGACTGAATGTTTGTGTTGTCCTCATCATTTCATCAGGATCATTAGTGACAGTGGCTCGATGGGATTGTCCAAAGAATTGGACTGTGTAAAAACTTGGGCTTTGTACGGGCGCTGATGACCGGGCAGTCGAGCGCCCAACAAACCAAACATGAGCAGCTGTTGTGACTGTCTTTCTACTTGCCTGATTTATGCCTTAAACGCCCCATGAATACGACAGTATTTTATTTAACCCCCTTTCTCTTATACAGCGAGTGGACAAAATATGGAAACATCTAAACACATTACGGTGTCTAATACGGTGTAGGTTTACCATTAGCATTCAGAACAGTTTCCAGTCGTCTTGTAATGGATAAATACAGGTCCTGTATGGTTTTAAAGAGAATCCTGTACCATTCTTCGTGCAGAACGGTGGAAAGTTCAGGTAACGATTATGATGGTGGATAGCGACCTCGCATCCTTCTCACCAAAACAGGCCACAAAGGCGCAATAATTTTGAGATGTGACGACTGTGCTGGCCAGGAGATAAGCGACAATCCACCCTCATGCTCACAAAACCAGTACTGGACGATATGAGCCGTATGAACAGGGGCCTTGTCGTCTTGGAACACAGCATCACCATTGGGGAACAAACATTGTACCATGGGGTGGACCTGATCAGCTGAAATGGTCGCATAATACTTGACAGTAATGCGACCTTGCAGAAGAACCATGGTGCCAAAATCCGCCGACCCCCCTCCCCTCACCCATCTTTCATTCTCAGGACGTAATCTCGGCCAGAAGTAGGAAACATAGTGAAACCCGACTCATCCGACCAAATGACTTCCATCCATCGCTCCATAGTTCAGGGTTTATGACTTCGGCGCCACGTTTTGCTGTTACGGACATTTGCGTCACTGGAGTGTAGTTTTGTAATTACAGCTCGCCCTGCGATTTCCTGCTTACGAAGCTCTAACGGAGTTCAGGAGCGCGAAATTCAGTTCTGCAGTGATTTTTGCAGCTGTCGCCCTCTTATTTTTGCCGCAGTCCACTTCAGTGACCGTCCGTCACGTGCATTCAACAGTCCCTTCCTACCGCATTGTTACGTAGCGGATGACATTTCTCCGTTCTGCCTGTATACTATATAACTCGTCGATACGCTACCTCTTGAAACAACATTCCCTTCAGCTGCCTTGGTTACTGAAGCACCCACCAAAAGCGCGCCAACAATTTGCCCACGCTGGAATCCACTAGCTCCAACATAGTGCTCCCAGTATTACACAGAACACTGTTCTGAGCACGACTGACATTTGTAAGTACTGAGAACATTGTACAGATGCCGTTCGTGCTCTATCACAACACCGCAACCTGCAGGCGTGTCCAGCATTGTATTTATGATAATGAGTGCATCTCTCTCGGTGTTCCCATATTTTTTTCCAACCCCTGTACTTTATATTGTCCGGTACCGTGAGTAGCAAACTGTGTAAGCTTCCGACTTAGTTTTTGCAAATAAAGTTAAAATAAACGGAAACAGTTATACTTAAATTTATTGATGTTGTTTGGAATTCGTTGACGTCTAAGCTTATAAAATTTTTCTGCTTCAGTTTTATTCGCCTGTATTCATTGGTATGACGAGTTTCGAGAACGTGTTGCCACCAAGAGGTGCTTTATTGTTACATGTATATAATTTGTAATTATAGGTTCCTTTGAAGCGTGATGAGATCTCTCTGCCTGGTGTGCCAGTGAGTTTAGGAATCGAAATTTGTCCTTGCCCTGAAAGATAGTGGATTTTACGGCGCGTCATTGTGTGTGTGTGTGTGTGTGTGTGTGTGTGTGTGTGTGTGTGTGTGTGTGTGTGGTATCTTTAAATAATCACTGTAATATCTTTACTCTTTCTCTTAGTATATTCTTATCTTGGCTCACAGAGCACAAGAACATACACACCACCATCATGACACACTTTTTACACTCTAATGATTCCTAAGTGCAGAGATAAAATTTGTCATAAAAATGGCAAGGAAAAAACCGTCTTAAATCATTATGCCCGATTTTACTTCAATGCGTGATTCATTCCGATCCCTGGAGGCTCATCGTCAGGTGCATGATATCAGTTTACATAACTGTTCGAAAACTGGTTTCAGCTGTACATAGACGATATTACAAAGTGCTTCACTGTGTTATAAGACTGTTAAATTTTTTTACTAAACTTAGACAGAAAAGGGAATTATATGTTGTTTCCAGTAACGGTTGCATTATTTTTAGGTACAGCAAGTGTGAACATATTTATAGACATACAAACGCGTTGTTTCACAGCATATATAGTCAGATGTTATTTCTACATAAGAAGACGTTACATTTTTGTCTGTACATAGATGCTACTTACAAAAAGGTTTTTCTTTGTGCGCATGCCGTTCGTTGTATACTACCTATTTTAGTTTTAAAAAAGTAATAGTATGCCTTTCCGTAATAAGAATGTGCCCTACTGCTTTTTATTTCACTGTTTAGTTCTTGGGATTGTTCAAATATTCGTTGACAGTAACAGACGACTGGAGGTCTGAAAGTAGAGTCAAAAGGCGGATGGTCTAAGACAGCATCGACCCACGCGGTAGCCTCGTATTTCCACTATTCTGTACATCAGTGCCAACGTCTGGCAGTCACTTCTTCGAAGAAGATATTCTTCAGAGTTTCCAGCAGCGTTGACGACTCTGTTTCTCGAATAATATTTCGACCAATGACAGGGACTTCGTCTTAACGTGCTGTACCTGACCGGACTGTAACATCAGAAATCACAGCTCTTCATTGAATTAATGGAGGCGCCTGACAACGTTATCGATTCCCCTCTCATATACTCCAATCCTCAGGGAAGACAGAATTAATATCTGAATGCACCAAAGCGATGCTGTCGAGGATTTTCCATCAAAGGAAAAGCGTTTGAATCCTCTTCCGAGCATCCCGATGATGTATGTTTTCTGTGGTTTCTCTTAATTCCTTCATGAAATTACGATGAAGGTATTTCAATAAAGCCACTGCTGATTGTAACTTCTCGATACTCGTCCTACTGCACTTGTGTTCTGTCTCTGATAATGGCGATATCAACGGTCGTTTCTAATCTTCTTTCGTTGCCGATTATGACAAGAAATTTCGACAGTACGTTTTGGGGTGGGCGTTACCTTTTAAAGTTACTGATGTTAACAGTGCCGCCGCTCTTGTAGCTACTGAATTAGAGCAGGGATGTAGCGCGTTGGTTAACCGTGGGATCTTCCGTAGGAACAGTGTGATTAAAACACCAGTCTAGCCATTCTCATCCAGCTTTCCTTTGGCTTCTTCAAATCACTTGAGACAAATACTGGGACACTTGCCTAAACAAGTTAGTGACCTCCTTCCATTCCTATTCTTGTCTATTTAGAGCTAAAGAGCTTGATGTCACTGATGTATTAAACCTCCATCTTTTTGCTTTGAATTCAAACCATGCTTCTTTTTAAGAAATAATTCGCTGAAGTGCGAATATGTTTGGACTTACTTCTGACTCACTAACTTCTCAGTCTCTTTGCGCAAATGATTTCACGTATCTCCTTGAATTTATTAATAACTGGTGTTCGGTCGGTGTTACTCCACGCGGACGATGGATATCCATCTATCCAGTATGGCACCATCAGCGAGGGCACAGTGGTTCTTCACACATCTAACACGCTTGCTTTCCTGGATGCACGATTTGAAAAGAATCTTCCTTGTTGCATACTGGGACATTAGAAAATGCCGCAGCTCGCAAGGGAGAAGGAATAAGAATAAAAGTACATTTTTTTAGCAGACGGGGTCCTACCACAGTGGCGTATAATGTCGATGACTGCTTGAAGAGAGACCCGCCAGATCCACGGATTGATCGTGCATCATTTGCAGACATCACTCCCTTCACGAAGCCACCACACCTGCTAGACTTGATTTATTCCTGTAGACTTTCGTGAAGAACAATATGTACAACTCAGCCACACACTTCCAATATGTTGGCACTGCTACACGACCGCAGTCCTCGACATCACCCCCTGACACTTCCTCGAGGAGAATAAGACTATTGTCAGGTCGTCTCTCATATTTTATAATGTCTGAGACTGGATTCTTATCAGACTGCCTAAAACTTAGAACTTGGCTACATCTAGGAAAAACTTGCCGCGTTAGCTCTCAATTAATATCCGAGATAACGATGATATACACAGTTTTCTTCTTCATAAAAGCAACTGACTTTTGAAGGAATAACCGAATATAACAGATGTAGCTGACGTAGTTGCGTCTAGAGTTTATATTGGAGGCAACGATGAAACGACACCCATCATCTTTTTCATCCAGTGGCTTTGCAGCCAAATTCCAGGCGAACTGGTGGAGGGGCGGAGTAGTCGCAACTGGGAATAATTAGATGGGATCTTCTAGTTTAGCGTTGACCCTATAACTGAGGGGAAGTTCCCGAAAAGCTGGGACAGTGTATTCGAGGACAAGAAAAATCAGAGCCTAGTGTATGTGGAAGTGTGTTTTATACATAGTGTACAGCCGACGACTTCACTAACTGCCCAAATTTACATAATGGGGAAGATAAGTTCACCTATTTGTGCTCAGCGTTGGTGATTACACAAGGGCGTGAAGTCACCTAATAAATTTGCGCATGTGTTTTAAAACAACTGTACCCACTTCAGCATAATACATCCAATCCATTTAGTGTAAATGTTGGCGTGGCGTTTTGCTGGTTGTCCTTTGTTCTTCCGTTAGACACCGACGAGTAACAAATTTAGTCTGTAGTCCTCTCCCACCCTGCCCCCCCCCCCCCCCCCCCATGCCCCGCAGTTCTCCATTAAAAGTTACAGAGGTTATGGCTTTCTCGGGGGATTGGAGTGTACGGCACCCTGTGCGTGGCAATTAGCTAATGGCTGTGCGTGGCGGGCGTGGCGCGACTTTCCAGCGCCGCTACCTGTCCATGTCCGTATCCACGTGTTTCTGTCTCCGTCCACGTGTCCACAGGTACCGGCGGACGTGGCTGGCTGCATGCTCGCTGAGAGCCCGTGTCGTGGCAGCTGGAAACTGTAAATTAAAGTGTCTAGTCCCGGCCGTGAACAGAGATCACCACCTTCATCTACGTCTCTACTCGACAAACTACTGCACAGCGCATGGCGAAGAGTGCTTCGTATTTTGCCGCATGTTCGGGCTTCTTTCTGTTCCAGTCGCGTGTGGAGCGCGGGAAGAAAGAGACTTAAACGTTTCTGGTGTAAGGGTGCGGATATCGAATTATTGATCCTGTCGATGACAAGGATGCCCCAAACTATTGGCTTGGTGCACAAGTCGGTAGGGGTTATGGTTTGCATGTTGGTAGTCTACTTGATATGAGTTTACTTATCGATTGTAATTTTTTATTTGCAGTTCGCTGTTGCTTTTTGAGTTTTCATATTGTCATTTTCTCATTTGGAGATGGAGAGTGGAGCTGTGGACGCTAGAAAATGGAGTGCCAAGGGGAGAAATCGGAACATTTCTGACGTATTCTTCTGTTCGAGTAAAGGGATGGCAGCAGCGGAGGTAGCCAGAAACGTTTGCGCCATGTATGGGGATACGCCATTGGACAAAGCACGGCAAGAAAATGGTTGCGTCATTTTAGGCAAGATCGTTTTGAATTAGTGACTTTCCACGTTCTGGAAGACTTTCGGGGTTTGATGAAAATCGTTTAAACACATTAATCCACCATATTCCGCGCCGGTGTACTCGAGAACTGGAAAATGGGATGAACTGTGACATTCCATCAACGTGCGATATTCGGATACAGTGGGGAAGGTTCAAATATCGGGTGTATAGGTACTGCATGCTCTAAGCGAAAATTACAAAAATCAGCGTGTGGCCGTATTTGCATCTTTGCTTGCTTGCTATCAATTGGCTCGTGAAAATTACCCAACACTCCTGCCCTGTATCGTTACTGGTGACTGGAAATGGTGTTTCCATGCTAACATAAGGAAAAGAAAGGAATGGTTGAGCCCAAACGCAGCAGCAGCTCCCCGTACAAACATCTGCGTGCATCCACAAAAGATGTTACGCACCCGGCCGAACAGCGACGGTGTGGTGTACTGGGAATTGCTTCACCGAGATGTAATTATCACTGCTGACATGTATTGTCAACAAATGAGACGTTTTGCAGACTTAATTCAAGAACGACAAGGAAGACTGCATGACGTGATGATACTTCCACGATAACGCCCGCCGTCCCACTCGCCCGCATTGTGCTACACTGAGAAGAAACGCTATACAGTTATTGGATTGGGAAGTCATTCTACATCTACCTTATTCACTTGACCTTGCGCCTTCAAATATTCGCCTTTTTCGTTGTCATTCGAACAGCCTTCAAGGGAATTCCTTTTCGGATAAAAATGCGCTTCGAACATGGATCGATGAGTTATACGGCTCAAAACCACGTGATTTCGGCACTCGTGGAATCACAGAGTCGTAATTAACCCAGCATTGGCAGACTGCTGTAAATAGTGGAGGAGAATATGTTGGTGATGACTAAGGTCTCTGCTATGTGTTTCTCTTTTGTTTATTAAGCTTACGGAAGAAACTATACCAACTTATGCACCAATCCAATGTAAGTGGGGCACGGTTTGGTGCCCGACGATAGTTTTGGCACTTGAGTAAGTCAATCCAGGCTGAGCCATCACACAGAGTGTGTCATGGGTGCGCGTGATGTGCTCAATGGCATATAAAATTGTGTAAATGGAAGATCAGATTTATCCTTAAATACCCCATTAATATGCGCTATTATTGCTGTCATAATTAACAAGTTTGGTGCATAGAACCTTCTTCAGTCAAATAACTCACATTCTTTTAACCCAAAGGCGGGACAGATTACACGTAGCTCTCTTCGACAATACTTGAACTGCATTAATGTTTGGATGCTATCGTGAAAAGAAGTCAGAAAAGGAGGCAGATTAAAAGTTACGGTGACTGATGGGAATGTTTTCAACCTTCGTAGATGACTAGTACAAGATCTGCCCAAAATCCACGGAAGCAATAGCTAGAAGAAAAAAGACGGAGAATCCGCCCCGATTCAGAAACGATGTCATTGTGTGTGGATGCAGCGAAGCGAAGACAGTAGGCAGATCAGAAGAAGGGCGTGGTCTGAGCAGATGAGAATACAAAGCGGGCAGGTCGAGAAGAGGACGCAGCACCCAACCAGAGCGCATAAAACTGCTGATAGTTCAGAGAAGTGAAATCTCTAGCCTCACAAGCAGCTAGTGGCACAGAAGTAATACGTCTCGGAAGGAGGGAAATTCAAATGAACAGAAAAATTTTATTAGAGGAGTAAATCATCAGAGTAGGAAGTGACAAGTAATGCATTTACAGCGTTTAAACTATATTGGCAAACTATAAAATTAGTAATATATTCCGGAAGACAAATGTGAGCAATAGCAAGTAATATTTATACTAAGGTACTGAGGAAAGGAATACAAATACATTTATCCAGTTTGTCGTTGTAAAGACAAGTCACTGTGGATAAGCACGAGAAACCTATTAATTACCGACTGGTGTTAGACGTAAAAGTAAGAAAGTGGATGCGTTTCTCGGGACTCAATGACTTAGATACACGACATCTTCGTTTCCTTCGCAGTGATCAATAAACATCAGATACGAACACTAGGCGCTACAGTCTGGAACCGCGCGACCGCTACGGTCGCAGGTTCGAATCCTGCCTCGGGCATGGATGTGTGTGATGTCCTTAGGTTAGTTAGGTTTAAGTAGTTCTAAGTTCTAGGGGACTGATGACCTCAGAGCCATTTGAACCATTTTATAAACACTAATGCACTCTGGTGGCCGTTCCACCTCTCACAGAAAATTGCCAATCTTCATACGACCACCACTGATATGTACGTGTTCGAAACTACATGGCATTCGTCCACGTCTTTTGGATGCTTCACCTGTTTTACCAGGTAGAGAATTTTTCTGAAGTTTAGCCTCATATAGAAGTGAAACGTTAATAGTACAGACAGTAAGAGATTAGAAACTTTTAAGATATTGGATTACAGAAGGATACTTACGATTAGACGAATAAGTCAGTTAACTAATAAAGAGGAGCTGAAGCCAATCTGGGATAAAAGAGGATTATGAAGCAGTTGAATTGAGACCACACCAAGAGCCGTCATTGAATAGTTACTTCAGTAATGAAGGAAAGTGTGGAAGGATAGAGGGAGACCAAGGCTTGGGTATAGTAAATCGGGTGAAATGAGCTTTTGCTGAAGAAGTTAGGAGGAAATGGAGAGACTTGCACATGACTGACAGTCGCGGTGAGCTGCATTAAATTTATCTTCGGACTGAAGACACATGATGATGATGATGATGATGATGATCAGCATCATCGTCATCATCAAGAGCAACAAATAATTTTTTCTGTCGTATCGACCCGATCTTAATTCATGTAATACAGCTTACACCATACTTAGGTCGTCGCGACAACATTCTCTGCTAAAAACTGTTCCTCTAGTCTGTTCTGAGCACATTTTGTCATTCCATAAAGTTTCTTTCGACGTTATGCATTCGAACTTGCTTTACATGGCTTGCGTGCACCGGCGTAATGGAAGAAGTGAGTTGTATAACCTCTGAACGTGGGAGCTTCAAAGCCAGTCTTCGGCCATAGCTCACATAGATGTTATAGAGATGGTTCGTATACTAGTAGGAGTTAGACGATATTTGCCACTTAATGTCATTACTTTATCAAACTGATGGCTAGGTTTAGTGCTTTCCCGTCGATTCTTCGTACATTTCATATCGCCAACACTGGACTTGGCCGTATTGAAGTACTTTTTGTGAAATCTGTATTGTAGCTTTGCACGGTGGAACACTTCCATTTGCTCTGATAATGCTCTTAACGTAATACTAATGTCTTCTTTCTTTTTCTTAAGTTATTCTTGCTCACTATGTACGTTACTTGTCCAAATCCTTTTACGAACAATATGTTTCTGGTCGTCGTCGTTTCTTATGTAAACTTTTATTTCATTGATTAGAGTCATATAAATATTATGGATAGCAATATTTCATGTTAGAAAATATAGAATATGTAAGATACAGTAAAACGGCGTAAACTTATAATTTCCACCCTGCTAAAATATACTTGTTATCAGCATTGAAATGTTAATAATTACAAAATAAGTTTTTGTTTCTAGAATAATCTTTGAAGGCTTTATCATAAAATGCAAGAGAACGTACTTTCCTAAAAATTCGCTTATAAAAATGGAACAAAATATTTTTATTGCCAAATATGTATAAGAATTGCCTACAGTTACTTTGTGTTGTCATTAAAAAGTGATAGGTGTTTTTTATATTAGGTAAATATTTTGTAGAAAATATTATAGGCCAGTCTTTAAACAGATATTGTGGATATTGTCACAAGCATTATACGCCTAGTTGTAATTGCTATCGCAAACATTATCTCCATAGTTGTAGCTGATATTAGTCCCTTAGCGTTAGTTAGGTCTCATCATTCATCGCTAAAAAGTCTCTATTAATACATAGATTCGTGTGAGAGGATTAGTCTTCCTGGAATCTGCACATGTTCGTATCCTTACTTTGTGTAAAGTAATCAACGTTATTAACCTTTTAAGTGACAAAATGTTTTTACCGGCATAATAGTGAAATAGAAGTCAACATGGACTGTTTGCGAATAACAATGAATCAAACTGCTCAATTTATAATTAATTTTTCAGTCCACCGTGCGGTCTGGATTGATAATTATTGGCACCAGTAAAACAGGAAACAAATTTTATATGTTACTTCCAATAGTATATATATTTATGACTATCAGTAAAGGCTTAAATGTAAGCTGATGTGCGTTGCTGAAAATAACTGTATATTGAATGTAATTTAAATATCGGGTATGTCACTTTGATTATTTGAAACCATTACCAGTATCTATTTTCTCATCAATCGTATTATCGAATATATTACGAAACAGAAGGGAGTTCACTAATCATACAGTCGATGTGAATGCCTGAACTTACAAGCCGCTACAATTATATCTGGGTTAAACACACTTAGTTCTCTCTGTTGACTCATCGTGGCAGAAAACATGCTCAAGTTGTTCACACGTCGTGTTTGCACTTGAATATACTCGGTACATAGTCTGATTTCTGACATAGCGCTTAAAATTGGCTTATGCAGGCTCTTTGCACCCACATTATTCGCAAGAAGCATTGCTGTAAGAAGGAAAGAGTTACATTCGTTCTCGCCGACAAAGGAATGTGAAATTACAGTTTCCCCAAATTATTACTTTCGGTTATTGTTCCTCAACGAGACTAGCAGTCTGGATTAGATACACCGCGAATAGGTCCATCAGAGATTCAGCTGAGACCATCAGATATTTCTGAGCTCCATAAGTTCTAAATTTTGCCACATCAAGCGCTAACGTAAACGTCGCTGACAGGTGTTTACCAAACCATTACGCCAGCGTTCTCTTGGAATGGGTAAACGGAGAGGGGGTAGCTGACGGCTCTATACCAGTGGCGTCTTGCTGAGGTCAAAATGGCAACTACACGGGAATGAAAAGGCGCCGCGGAAAACTCGCGGTGGTCGCTAGTGGAGGATATCCGTGTCAGCAGCAAGTCGGCACGAGGCGAGCTCTATTTACACTCAGATTGTGTGCCAGTCCACCTTACGTAACGTGCCATCTGTTGAACAGCCTTATTCTGCGCACGGTTGCTTTCAACTACCGACTATCTGCAGTCACTTGTGATTAATTTGAATCAAAGTTTTTGCTTTTTCTTTCTCTTTCTTGACAGATCCATGATTCTCTGAAAATACTGATGTTACGAATTGTAACAGTTGACTGAAGAAAAAGTTAAATACTTCTACATTCTTGGGTTTCTTAATCTTTATGTCGTATTATGCACTTTTGAAATTCAGATTCGCCCTCAAATCAGGCAAGCAAATACAGCTAGCTTACACATGTTCTCGCCTCTTGAACTTGAGACCAGGAATCGGATGAAACGGAGAGATAAATGACAAAATAAACAGAAACGAAGATCGTCGTCAGGGATACGAAAAATATTACGCTCGGGATTCCATATTAGTGTGGGTAGTGCACGGTTTTGATAGTAGCCTGAGAAGACCTAGTTACATTTACAGAGTGCAGCCACGGGCTGACGGCATGAAAGGAAGCGATGTTTACCAGGGTGACGAAAGGACACTGTCCATTGATAAACAGTTTCCTTCTTCGTAGGGAAGATCCAACAGTTTGTGAATTTAGTAGTGTACCACTTTGGCTCCAGTTCGTTTTAACTGTGTTTTTTATGCTGACATCAGGGCAACCCTTATTTGGGCTGAAGTGTTTGAGAGAGGAAGTCAACGAGCTCTGAGTGGATAACTCGACCAGACCGTTTAGTATTTTTATTCATCGTTTTTACGTGTTTTAGTTCAGTGTATAATAAAGGCTTTTTTTTGCAAGTGTTAGGTGAGTTTTAATACATTAGAAGCAACCTAGCCTATAATAATGACAGTAATCGTCCGCGTCTTCGCCGTCGCCAGCCCCCCCCCCCCCAGCAAGATATGCGTGCTACGTCCATCCCCACCATGGTGATCGTCATGCACCGGCCGCTGTGGCCAGGCGGTTCTAGGCGCTTCAGTCTGGAACCGCACGACCACTACGGTCGCAGGTTCGAAATCTGCCTCGAGCATGGATGTGTGTGATGTCCTTAGGTTAGTTAGGTTTAAGTAGTTGTAAGTTCTAGGGGACTGATGGCCTCAGATGTTAAGTCCCGTAGTGCTCAGAGCCATTTGAACCATTTGATCGTCATGCACTGGCTAGTGGAGCTCTTTCTTGTGACCGCTCCTTTTAGAAACGCTCTTACTTGAGTATGTATTTGTTTTATTTGAGAAGATTAGAGTCTTCTTGCCCTCTCTCACTTCTAACCAGATAGACGCAAGATCCTCACCGTTAACTTTGAAATCTCTGTAGTACACGAGCTACATTAAATTATTATTATGTCAACCTAACTTGTATTTTCTTTAGTATATTGCTAATAAAATGCAATTCGTGTCAAAAGGGAGTATTAATATACTAACAGAAATGCGTAAGAGCAGTACAGAAAGATGCAGATGTATCGCGGGAAGTGCGAGAAATATAGGCTGAAGGGAAAAGAATAGATAATTAGGTAGGGACGGAGAAAGCTGGGAGTGTTTGTCAAAGTACCAGTAATACTGGTTCACTGTTTGGTACAGGAATTCGTGATGCCTTTGCATAAGAGGAAGTTCAAGACAAAGGAACCGGAGCACCTCGCCAGACGATGGTGCCCCATGCAGGACTCCTCACGCCGTTGTAGTTGCGGGACAGTCCTAAGGCCACGTGATTTCCAGCGCAACAGCACATGGAGCGACGAGATACGTAACCACCCTGTAATTCCTGCTGGAAAGTCAGTCAATGTCGATCATCAGCAGAAATGATGATCACCAAATGAGATACTGCCGAAATACACATGGGGTCCAGTGCATTTCAGCTATAGCCTTCATACAAACGATACTCCTTACCTGAAAGTTCTGCTGCTAAACTCCTGCAGCGTGGAAGCCATGAGTAATTTGCGAACTACACACTGACTTACAGTGATACACTCTGAACTTTCCCGTAAAAATCGCCCGCCGATTGTTCTATTCATTCAAGGTAACAACTGACTCCCAGGAAACTGACTCTGACATTTTATTGTGATAGAAAGATGTCAATTGTTTTGTTGTAAATACTTCAGAGTACGCTATCAAGTTTCATTATGAAAAGTAACAATCATCAATTTATCGGTGATAGAAAAATCGATAAATTTTATTAAAATAAAATTTAGTTGATCCATTGAAATTTATGCAGCCAGTAAACCTAAAAATGGTTCAAATGGCTCTGAGCACTATGAGACTTAACTGCTGAGGTCATCAGTCCCATAGATTTTAGAACTACTTAAACCTAACTAACCTAAGGAGATCACACACATCCATGCCCGAGACACGATTCGAACCTGCGACCGTAGCAGCAGCGCGGTTCCGGACTAGAGCGCCTAGAACCGCTCGGTCACTCCAGCCGGCCCAGTAAACCTAATCTGTTTTATAGATAGCAAACGTCACTCTTGTCGAGCGGGATAATAAAAGAAATTGACTACCGAACTAATTGCTTCCCAAACATGTCACTAGAAAGTCAACTGGGCTAGGGGGCTATTCGAATGATAACAGGAAAAGTTTTAATCTTCACCTGACTGCAGCGTGATTTTGGATTAGATTCTGGTTAGTGGGTAATTCATTCCACGGACGTGTTGCTGATATGACGGAATATATACTGCATTAATGATTAGTGTTGCGGCGCTAGTCAGATCCTGTCTCTCTCTGTGTGTTATATAGTAGCGCTGTACTGTCAAACGTGTAAACAAAATAACAGTTTTAAGTTGTAGTGTTCCACATTTTTATGCAGTGTCATTCGTGCAATATATGGGACAAGAAATGGAGGTGCGTCATATGAGTGGGAATCGGCTGTTTTTGTAAACTAAATGTATCGACACGTCTGTATATCATCAGCGGGTCCTTGGTTTTATTACATATGTTTAATACGGTATCAAATGTTTGAACAATGACAGTGATTATAGAAAATGAGGTCTATACATATTCCCTGATACAATAATTTACCAACAGCCGTATGTATTGTAGGAATTTATTTTATGAATTTATGTGCTACCAGTTTCGGCATTACATTGATGCCATCAGACTGAAAGAAAACCGACTTTTGTAAACGTTATGCTAAAAGTAATTACGTTGACAGTTCGATCCTAACTTATTCCTTATAAGCACGGTAGTTTCGTGGTCACAAGGCCTGGCGAATGTTGTTGTGGTCTTCAGTCCAGAAACTGGTTTGATGCAGCTCTCCATGCTACTCTGTCCTGTGCAAGCCTCTTCATCTCCGAATAACTATTGCAACCTACACCTTTCTGAATCTGTTTACTGTATTCATATCTTGGTCTCCCTCTACGATTTTTACCCTCCACGCTTCCCTCCAATACTAAATTGGTGATCGCTTGATGCCTCAGAACGTGTCCTACCAACTGATCCCTTCTTTTAGCCACGTTGTGCCACAAATTGCTCTTCTCCGCAAGTGTGTTCCTAAATTTCTACGGAATCCACACTGATTTTCCCCGAGGTGACGAATACACCGATGTAAATGTTTATTTCATGCTGTTAAAATTCACAATACTGTTAGGTAAAACTTACACAAATGTCAGTTTTACAATTCGTAAGTGGTAGACAAATCCATTGGCATAATAATGCCAATCAATGAAGACCAATAAACGTAGAATGCGGGAATAATTTGTGTAGTCACCATTTTTTGTACATTGATAACAGGGAGTGACATGAAAAACATACTAGAAATTTTGACTGATGAAGGCTGAGTGTGGGAGTGGGCATACGTTTGAAGGTCACTATTGTACATTTTTCTGGAATAATTCGAAAACTGTGGCCTCTAGACGAAACATATCCCAGTACATAGTTTATCCACATTAAATTTTCTACAAAAAGTCCTGTTAATTTCTTCTGGAGTACTAAAAGTTCCGACGTAGGAAGCGAGAGAAGGTAAAAATCTCGCTCTTGGTTTTTTGAAGTCCAGCTAGAGCATTGAGCGCTGCATAAAACGACAGCGGTAGTGGTAGGTGAATGACCTTGTGTATAACAGATTTTGTAACAAACACCAAATGCAAAATGGTTGTTGGGGACTGTTATCGGAAGTCTTTGAACTGCTAAAGTGTTTGAAACACGTACTTTTTTCTTAGCGTTCTTTCTTCAACACCAAATATGCATTTCTCAAAATTTGGCGTTAAACATATCCACATAAATATTTACTATAAATACAGCTGTTTTAGTGTACTAGGAACTAAATGATGACTGAGGAGTTAGTTTGTGTGCGAACTGGTGCAACTTCGTGCGCGAGTGCACGTGCCCGGCTTGCCTGCACAGACAGGCTGTTGACCTCTGTAGAGCTTAGCCCGCCTGCAGGAGGCGGCGGCTGTCGGTGAGGTTCATACTATGCAGGCAGGCAGCGATTCTTGAGGAGGAGCAGTGGGTGCTAGAGAGGCACCGTGCTCAGCCAAAAAGAGCACCCACTATAGCTGAATGTGGTTGCGAAGTACGTGCGTTAGCGTCGTGCTTCGTTCAGATACCCCAGAGTTCGCTTTAAATGCTCCCAGATAAGAGAACACATTACTGGCGGCCTAAGTAGGGCTACTGTAACTCGTCGCTCTTGTGGATTACCGTAGGAATACTAGACTGAGCCAATGTTGAGGCACACTACAATGAGTCGGTTGGCAGGCTGTTACGTCACTGCGTGCGAAGCCACTTGAAAGCTGAAAGTTGCTGCAGACGCCACCTGGCTTCCGTCCAAAGCGGTCGTTTGCCGTAAAGGGGGCCCCGTGTTTCCTCGCAGTGGGGCAGCAGCTGTTCGTGCAAGGGTCTCTTCTCGGTATAAAGATAACACCACGCTTCAAGCGATCAGGGGTAAATGTTAAGCTCTGAGATGTGTGCGCGTTGTACCGTCAGACAGTGCTGACAATTCCAGGCTTATCTTCCGATGAAGAATACATTCCCCGGCTGTGTTCAGCACCGCCTCCTTAGCTGAGTGATACTGTGGCTCGAAACCTTGTCGCGAGCGGTAGACGCTGACTGCGCCCTTCAGAAAGCAAGAAAAGTCCGCAATGTTTGTCGTTCAGTATTTTACTATTACAGGGTTGTTTTTGTTAATGTAGATTATTTAAAGATATCGTTGATTTCAAGAAGAGATACTTCAAAATTTCGTTTTGTGATTGTGTGAAGCCTGGTGCATTTGAGTTTCACAGTTTCGTTGCTGAGATGTTGAGAATATCTCTAGATGATATTACTGGTGTGCATTATAGCGTCACATATTTTGCCCGGCACTACCTACATCGAACGGAAGTAAGATTTGTAAAACTGTGTATGAAATAGAATAACTATAAGCTACTGTGTAACAGACTCAATACTACGCAACCAAAGATTATGTTAATAAGTTCCTTTGTATTCTAAGCGTCCGAAGTTTGTTTCCATTTGTATATAGTCTGTAGTTACGCTTCTCTCTCTCTCTCTTTCTCATATATGCTGTTAACGGCCTTGTAAAAAACTGGAATCTGATCGGATTGCTTAGGGGTGGAAACCCTCATTCACCGGTCGCGCATTATCGTTAGTCATTTCCTGTTATTTCGCAAAGAACTTGCTTAGTTAAAAACGAAGTCGAATTGTATTTCAATTAATATCTCAGTATTTGAGAATTCAAATAACTTCCGCGATCAGATGCTACTAAGCAATGATGGGAACCAACACTGCACATTGGCCTGATTATAATGCTTAACGCGATGGCAATATGTTTGCAAAAGTCAGTTTAAAGTAAGTGTCTCAGTTTGACAATTTCCAGCTAGAATGAGATTTTCACCATCTGAGCTACATTGCTTTTGAAGTGTGCGTCCTTGATGTGACAACATTTAAAGATGAATGTTTTACGTAAATTTTGATTCCTCTCAGTTGCAAACTTTAAAGACTAAATTTAAGGTTACTATTAAATATAGGCAAGAGGTGCGCTTGAGAACTTATCGCCTTCCGCAACTGTTGCGTGTGTGAAAAAGATTTGCAGTCGTGTAATTGAAGAGATAGAGATGTGGCACTAGCAAATTTTCGCGGGGTAACGGAAGTACAAGTGAGTTTCAGATAACACATGCTGGCATAGGTTGCGCACCGTAAGAGTATTGTAGCTCCTCTTAGACATCTTGTTTGCTCTTGTAACTCACGTTGGAAGTAAATGTGGACTAGCAGTTTGTGTTCACGAAGAGAGGTGGGTGAAGAAGTTTCCTCTCTCCTGTTCCCAAAGGCGGCAAGCTGTAATCGAGTATGCCACACGTTCCGTTATTCATAAATTTATCTGGACATCGTGCGTAAGCTATCTACGACGGACAGCCGAGGACGTATACAGTCTGTAACTCCACTTGCGCTACCACACCTAAACTGACTGCCACAGTTTTCGTATCCCAGTCGCCCTGAGCGAAAAGAGCTTGTCCCAGTTAGTGAGCGAGATAAATATCGATAGGCCATTACAATCTCCTGTTATTATTCTACCCAGTATTAGACCGTGGAAAGGCATTGACTACGACCCTACTTGCAGGGAACCACTGATGTGAATGGGTACTGAAGGAAGAGGGTAGAAATCGCAACACAAATAAAGGAATTAGAAACTAGTACAAATAGATACATTCTGAAATTAGCACAGAACAACGTGTCTTTAGCCGAGGGCAGCCTCCACGGTTATACATATATTCACAGAATGACATACCGAAGTAGCATTCACCTACCGGTACAGCTACATAAGTGTAACTCAGAACACTTCAGACAGAAAATACTGAACCATGAGAACTAGTTTTCGGCAGCAAAAAAAAAGGGGGGGGAGAGGTGGCAGAATCCGGTGAAACTTACCGCATGGGTGGCGCTGCTGCTCTCACGTACTAGCAAAATCCAAGCGATCGCCAAACAACCGAAACGGTGGTCAAATCCGAGCACCATTATAAGATTGTCTCCGAAATCACGAACCGTTGAACTTTATCGTCGCTTGGCGGGGCTTAGCGTAAGCACAACAGGCGGTCGCGGGCGAGACGGTAGCTAGCGGACCCTGCAAAAATGTGTTTCAGAATGAGACTGGAGCTTCGATGCTCAGGACTTTTGTTAGCTGGTCGTCACCTCACACTAGTGTGTCTGTGGCTGAAAAGGTAGTTTCGCTGCCAACTCGCTGGTTGGTCTAGCGGGTAGCTGTCGCCTGCTGGGCCATAGGCCTTGCCTCTTCCATTTTGACCTAGAAGTTTATTAATCTGGCTCAGCCAAAGCCTCGGCGATTGGGAAGGCGGGATGTTCTGTGTTCGTGCGGGCCTCAGGACGAAGACTTCGCTCCGTTTAAACATGAATCTTTCTGACTACCGCCGCCATTTTGAACGGTTTAATTCCTCCCAAATTCTGTTTACAGTTCATGGAGGCATGTTCCTTCTATGCAACTAATTGAAGGCAGTTTGTTTATTGCCATACGCGTTTCTCTTTTTTTATTTGTGTAGCATCTTCAGTGGCCTGTAATACATGTTTCTTTTTATACAAACACATTATGTGGTGGTTACAATATGTTGCTATGTTAAATTTTGACGTGTTTTGCTCTTGTTTCTTTAGGTTAGACTCAACTTTTGCAGCACAAATTTCGTGATGTGAAATTATCATTCGGTGTTAATTACGAGTTCCAGCGCAGTTACCTCATGCGTATGGTCCTGGAGATGTATTCCTCAGTTTCCATGCTCTAGCCGGCCGATTTCCGGCGTTCTTTCACCCACATTTGATTCAATACGACGCATATATCGCTTGTATTTTCCATTTTGTGATCAACATATTTGTGTCTCTGATGTGTAGTGTTGCCAACTGTCGTGTGTGTGTGTGTGTGTGTGTGTGTGTGTGTGTGTGTGTGTGTGTGTGGAGAGAGAGAGAGAGAGAGAGAGAGAGAGAGAGAGAGAGAAGGGGGGAGGGAGATCCATTAATTATATATTCTGGTTATGTTTTGGATCTCTGTTCGGTAATATTTTGGTGCCTAGCGTGATCAGAGATTCATTGTTTATATCGATTTAGTCATCGAGTACCTTCTTTGCCATTGTTTGTAAAAGTTTTCTTGCAATGTTAGGAGCTTTTTATTGTGATTATTCACTCTGGTAACTGTCAAAGAGCAAAACACGACAAAATGTGACAAAGTAACATATTGTAACTACCACTTAATATCCAGAATGAGATTTTCATTCTGGAGCGGAGTGTGCGCTGATATGAAACTTCCTGGCAGATTAAAACTGTGTGCCGGACAGAGAAGTAAAGCTGTGAGGACCGGGCGTGAGTCGTGCTTCGGTAGCTCAGTTGGTAGAGCACTTGCCCGCGAAAGGCAAAGGTCCTGAGTTCGAGTCTCGGTCCGGCAAACAGTTTTAATCTGCCAGGAAGTTTCACCACATAATATGTTTACTATATGTATAAAAAGAAACGTGTATTACAGGTCACTGAAGATGCTTCAAAATTAAAAGAAGCGAAACGCGTAGAGCAATAAACAAATTGCCTTCAATTAGTTGCATAGACATAACATACCTCCACGAATTTTAAAGCAGCTAAGGTAAGACGGAAAACGGAAAAAATAACGGTATTATTACAAGATTTCTTTCGTTTCTGTAATTATTTAGATGCTTTAGTTCGCGGTTGAATTATTATATACTTCCAAAGATTATAGGCAGAGAAACGGTTCGTTCCTCGTCCAAAAGGTGATTCTGTCCTCGGGTTTCATATTCATCAATTACTCTTGACAGTTTCCGGCCTTGCGAGGCTGCCAACGCGCTTGTCACTGCACTGGCGTGTTTGGGAGGGTTCGTAACTCGATGTGTTACGTTATACACTAAGCATTTGCGTGCTGTGTGCTCGCGGCGGCGCGGGGCCCAGCTCGCCCAGAGACGCGGTCGAGCGCACGGCCGGCGCTGCCAACATGCCTCTGACTTGTGCGACAGGGGCCGGCGAGGCAGACTTGGGCAGAGCGGCCTCTCCGCCTGTAGCGACAAGAAGTGTCTCGCAGAAGGTAAGCCAGAATGTCTGACAGACTGAAAACTTAGACATGAACGTACAGTCGTGACATAGCAATTGTTGCCAACGGAAAATCGGACCTGCAGAAAGCACTGAAAAACTCTGCAGTTCTCCTACCGAAATCCTACTGGATGACATAAATAACTTGGAAACGAGCAATATGGATCTGCAAATCTTGTTTCAAAACCCTGTAGGAATGAGAAAGGAAATACAGCTGAGGCTCCTAAAATGAGAGATGAATCATGTTAAATAAAGTTGAAATACGAAGAACAAACACTGAACACATCAGTAAAAAAGAAAACGCCGGTAATTGCACCAGTCAGGATGATCAAGTCGACGCAAGGAGCCCTCTTCTGTCGCCAGGTAAAGGAATACACATCTAGACGGCCTGGCAACTAACGACGTCACTTTAAAAAGAAGGAAATCTGAAGAACGAATTGAAGGTAGAACCATAGGTACAATGGATCGAGCCACTGCAATGGAAGCGGAGCCATTGCAGTCGAAGTCGATAAGTAAAATCATGTATCGTCAACCAACAGATCACTAGAAAATTTTGGTTTATGCTGAAGACTGATTCTGAATTACACTGAGGTCGTAATTTATGAGATAGTGATATTCACATTTACAGATGGCAGTAGTATCGCGTACACAAAGTATAAAAGGGCAGTGCATTGGTGCTGCTGTCATTTGTACTGAGATGGTTCATGTGAAAAGGTTTCCGACGTCATTATAGTCGCAAGATGGGTGTTAGCATACTTTGAAAACGGAGTTTTAGTTGGAACTAGATGCATGGGACATTCTCGGGATATTCAGTAGTTCGAGAAACACAGTCTCAAGAGTGCGGAGAATATCAAATCTCAGAAATTACCTCTCACCACGGACAACGGAACGGTGTTTGCGTAGAGTTGTCAGTGCTAAAAGGCAAGCAACACTGCGTGAAATAACAGAAGAAATCAATGTGGGACGTACGAAGAACGTATTCGTTAAAACAGCTCAGGGAAATAGGCGTTGCTGGGCTTTAGGAGCAGGCGACAGATGCGAGTGCCTTTGCTAACAACACCTGTAGCGCCTGTCCGGGGCTCGTGGCCATATCGTTCAGACCCTAGGCGACTGAAAAACTGTGGCCTGATGAGTCCTGATTCAGTCAGTAAGAACTGACAATAGAGTTACAGTGTGACGCAGCCCCCACGAAATCATGGAACCCAGTTGTTAACAAGCTACTCTTCAAGTTGGGCGATGACTCCATTATGGAGTGGGCTGTGTGTACATGGAATGGACTGTGTCCTCTGGTCCAACTGAACCGATTATTCACTGTAAATAGTTATGGCTACCGTTGACAGCCATTTATGGACTACATGTGCCCAAACAACGGTGGAATTTTCATGGTTGACAACGCGCATTGTCATCGAGCCACAATTGTTCGTGATTGGTATGAAGAACGTTCTGAACAATTTGCGATGTTTCTTGGACCTAGGCTGGCCGACCTGAATGCCATCGAGTATTTATGGGACATAAGCGAGAGGTCAGTTCGTTTACAAAATCCTGCACCGGCAACATTTTCGCAATCATCAGCGGCTATAGAGGCAGTATGGCTCAATATTTCTGCAGGGAACTTCCAACGACTAGTCGAGTACATGCCCCGTCGAGTCGCTCCTCTGCGCCGGGCGAAATGAGGTTCGACACGATATTAGGGATTATGCCATGATTTTTGTCACTTAAGCGTCGAGGATGACAGTCGGTGAATGAGAAATCACGCAATGTCGGTTCAGTAATCTGATGTGGTGGGTTCAAAAATGGCTCTGAGCACTATGCGACTTAACTTCTGAGGTCATCAGTCGCCTAGAACTTAGAACCAATTATACCTAACTAACCTAAGGACATCACACACATCCATGCCCGAGGCAGGATTCGAACCTGCGACCGTAGCGGTTGCCCGGCTCCAGACTGCAGCGCCTAGAACCACACGGCCACTCCGGCCAGTGATGCTGTGGGACCAAGGAGAACACACAAACGATCACTGCAACAACACTTAGTGGATTTTTGCTGATGTTTGTCATAGTATTAGCAATCGGTTCAATCCACACATAGCTCTCATTTTAGACACATGGGTTACCTTTTCCGACAAGACAACTTCGTGGTGATGTCGGGAGATTTACTGGACGGTAGGCTGTAATCTTTTTTTCCACTGTTGCATTTCTATCACTATAAATGAATTCAGTGCCATCGATGAATGGAATCGCTGATGGCAACAAAACTGTCATCCACATTGCCAGAAACTGCTTTGTATCCAGAAGACACCCCCTGGATTTGACCAGCTATGAGCAAATTGGACTGCTCTGAATCGCATGGAACAGGCCATGGAAGATATGCACACACTCCCCACAAGTGGGGCAAATCTTCATCACTACCTTGTGACTGTAGTGTGAAACCACAGACAACTCTTTAACTTGTATCAGCAGTTTCGCACATGCGTACACGGGTGTTTTCGAAGATTTCCTGAGAGCGATGAGTGGTGTGAAAAGTAAATAAAACACTTTGATATCCATCTGTAGCTGTTGTCATTTGTGTGATTCGTATTATTTTACACTGGAGACAAAAGTTTAAATACTGACGTACAGTAGGTCAATAATTTTTGTATATATATTGCCATAAGATAAATAATCATATTCTTTGTATTTTGTCATTTGTCTGATACTAAAACTAATTCAATATCTGCCCATAATAAATGAAGCATTCGAGTAACAGACGCGGAAGGAGGTTAGTATCGTGTCACACCATCACATAAAACAGTTGATACCGCGCGCGCGCGCGCGCGCGCGCGTCTGTCTGTGGCAGTACTTAGTGGAACTTTATTTGGTGGTAGGTCAGGACAGCATGAGCGACATGCTGTATTGAGTTGCCTAGTTGAAAGATAGCGTCACGGAGTTCTCAGAAATAGGCACCTTCCGAACTTAACATATCAGAAGTATAACGCCTGCGCTCCAAATTAGCTGGGAAGCTGTCATGTCCGGCCCCCTGAATTTGGACAGTACGTTTGCCAGATCTCGGTTAGATTACGGCAGCGTGGTTTATAGATCAGCCCGTATTTCCTACGTCAAGATGTTGGATGCTGTTGACCATGAGGGCATTCAGATATCGACGGGAGCCTATCGAACCAGCTAAATTCATTGTTGCAGAGGATGGTGAACAGCCATTCCGGTTTCGGCAGTGCCTCCTTCTTGCTCGACAGGCTTCGAAAATGTCGGGGTTGCCTCAGTTATTTGCGGTCCTCCTCAAATTTTAATGGCCCCATGCGACCAAGCCACTCGGGATACTTGCTACTGACTGTCTCAAGGAGCTGGATGTATCAGACCCCCCGAATACACAGCTAGGGATGGAGAAAACTACCGCCTAGGCGTCTTCGGAGGCCCAAAGTGATTTTAAACTCTACGCAGTAAAAGAACACCTGTACTACTGATCATGTTTTTACAACTGTTTTCCTCAGTTTAAAGTACGGACCACAGTTTCGCTTTGTTTATACAGATGGATTCCGGCAAGACAATGCTCTCGGCTATTCAGCTGTTTTTCCTGAAAGGGCTTTCAAAGTGTGCCGTCCAGAACAATTAATAAATTATTATGCGGAGCTGAATGAGATTATGGCGACACTGTAGTGTCTTCACAGGTATCACAATACGAGTTTTGTCGTGTTTTTCTTCCCCTCCTGACGCGCTAAGTGCGCTACAAGCCGTCCACCAAAAGTATCCCGTAGACCAATTGATTCAGCTCACCCATCCTTGCAGCGGCCTCAACACCGTGGCAAGGTAGTGATTGGTGATCTTTTGCTGCGTACCGGGAGAAGTCGGAATACGAGGAAACGACATAGCCGATAAAGCAGCCAAAGAAGCTGCTCACCAGACTGCGCATGTGACGTAACCCTGTCACATACTGTTTCCTCCTCTGGGAGGAGGGTCCACCACTCTGTCACTTTCGGTTCAGCATGTTTTGGCTGAGTGTGTCGTCATTACTGACATCGGGGCAGCCCTCGGTATGGTTGGAGATCTGGCCACCATCCTTGCTGATACCGACATCTGTGTTACGCGAGTTCAGAAATTTTGTAAACTGTCGGGCGTCATCCCTAAATACTGGGGAGGGTAAGCACTGTAAACTACTCAGGGTGTGGGGGACAGCCTTCGTAGTTGTCCCCTCCCCCCACCCACCTGGTTATGACTTGCAGAATTTTCTTCAGGACGCTGATGATCATGCTGTTGAGCGCTCCACATCCAAAATTATCAGCGTCATTTCCAAACCAGCGGCAGTGCGATTCAAAGGTGATGGTATTTCGTACCCAATGACACTCCATAGCATCAAGCTAGGTGTTGGTCTCGTTTGACGGTGTCGGATTACCATCTGGAGGACCTGAGTTTGGTTCCCGATACTGCTAGGTAATTATGCTTGTTGGGAAAACTGTGACGGGGTGCACTCAGCATCGTGACGCCAATTGAGGAGCTTCTTGATTGAGAAGGACCGGCTCCATTTTCGGAGAACCCGACAACTGCAGTGAGACTTTTCTCCTGACCGATGGCCCTACATACTACATCCTAATGACGTTACTGGCAGAGGATGACATAGCGACCTTTAGGTAATGAATGGTCCGTACGGCCAGCCCGGAGAGCATTAACTTACCTTTAGCCACGACTTGCATTAGAATCCAAACCAAGGCGAGCAGTTACATTGCCGATCGATACACCGCAGTTTCCATTGGCCACGACACTGCCGCTGTCGAATTAAGACACGTGCTGGTAAATGTTTCATCTTCTTACGCGACGCTTAGCACGATATTCCCACAGGTAACCGATGTTCTTTGTGTATTTGCGCTGAATTTTACTTGTATTCTGTATCGTTGACTGATCATTTGGCTTTGTAAGTGAATAGCGAACCAAATTTTCCTGACTTGCGGTTTTAGTTTTCGTTCTGTGTATTCATACTTAAAGTTTACTTCAAAACAGCAGCTAAACTATCGCAGATTTTGTCTACTGAAATATAATAATACGAGTGAGGATGAAAGTTGGAAACTATATCGTTTGTAGGCCACATCCTTCCCCGAGTGCGTTAATAAGAGTAATGATTATTGCCCATTTGAGTACACTAAACGAACAAGCTACCAAACACGCAAGCAGCCGATCTAGAGGTGGCTGATGGTCAAGAGTGTGATTTGCGTCGAGCGCCGACTTGTCTTCTGTCTCTCGCCCCCCCCCCCCCTCTCCTCCCTCTCCTCCTCCCCCTCCCCCTCCTCCTCCTCCCCCCACCCCCCACCCCACCCCACACGGCACAGTGCGGTGCTCGCCGTCACGCTTGGCCGCGCGCTGCGGCCGCTCGCCACAAATGCGACAAAGGCAGGACGCCGCTCCACCGACGCAGCGCCGTTCTCATCCGTAACCGCAGGAGAGTCCGACGTGAAGCCGCGGCTCGCTGTAGCGTGCTGCCGTGTCCCAACCGACCGCACCGGCGCAGTTTTTCTTCAGCTTCACAGCTTTCTTTGCTGAAGCACCAACGCCACTTCATAAACATTAAGCAGTCTACATCGTTTCCTCTAGGGTGCGCCATTATCATTTCGCCCCTATCCCGCAATTATAGCTAACACTGCTCGCGATGGGAGAACGCTGGAGCGGCATTCTGAAGGAGAGGAATACAAATAGCCAAGCACCCACACAAATGTAAGTTCTCCTCCATCTCTCTAAATTGCAAATACCAAGATGGTTCCTTCGAAAAAGAAGAGGGCCGATTTCTTTTGTTAGTTGTCTCCAATCCGAGATTGTAATTCATCTCTTCTGACCTTGTCGTCGATGGGATGTACTGCCTTATCATCCTATTTATGTAGCCTGATCATATTAGGGCTGTAGACTCTCTTACGTCGGATCAGGGTTTTACACATACAGTACTTCTGTATCGTGGTTATTCAACAAACAGCCACTTTAATGTAATAAATAGTTCGCCTTCTCCGTCAGCAAACAACTGAATATAACGTTAGGATTAATCTAACCTCTGTACAGGGTGTTCCGAAACTATTCAGGAGGTAGAGAACATCAAAACAAATTTCCTTATTAACTGTGAAAGTGTCTTGTACTTTATTTATATAATCTATTGATTATGACGAAGCTATTGCCCTTGCTTGCGATAGCTATTGGTGTTGCTTGATTTGAGGCGAGTTTGTTATTTATGTTCGAGAAGATGTTATGGTCAGCTGTCCTGTAATTATGGGTTCTACGAGTATGTTGTTAGTTTCTTTCCCTTTCTACACACTGAGCTAATTTTATAGTTAATTATTTTATTCTCGTATTAATAGTTCTGCATTGTCAGGGCTATTTTAGTAGTAGCTATTATGTTTTTTATGTTTATTTCATTCGTTTCGGTTGGAAATTGTATTTCAGTCCTTTGTGAAACAGTGCTTATTCATCTGCTGTAAACGTCATCTTTGTAAGGTTTTTTTACTCTAGGATAAAATTGTATTGAAGAGGGGACTGTGGCTACTGGTTTTTGTGCACTTCTGTTGATACATGTTACGTAATTTTTTGTTGTGAGTGCGTCGTATGTTACGACTTCTGTAAGTAATGTATTATTGAATCCAAGTAAATGACTCACTATTAGTGGAGTGGAAGTATTGTTACGTTGTAGGTGAGCTACATATAATTATTGATTTAATGAGGCTTTCTCGTTCAGTTTATTACTTATTTCTTGCTGCATTTGTAGTTTCGCTCCAAACATCTTGATTGGTGCTGTAAGGTTGGATGCTGCGATGATTTTGACGCGCACATAGTTTGGGCTAATTTTAATCTGGACAAAAACCTTATGGAATTTCATGTCTCCTTTTACATTTATTAATGTAACTCGTAGGCGTATATAACGTGTATATTCCCTGTAACACTATGTAACATTAATATCAATAATTTCCCATCCCTTGGGCTTGCAGCGTTGATGATTCATGGATAAGTATTTTAGATACGTAAGTCATAACATACGACGCACTAATAACAAGAAATGACATTATCTGATGTTTCAACAAAAGTGCACAAAAAACCACTAGCCCCAGTCCCCTCCCCACACACAGTTTTATCCAAGAACAAAAAGCTTTACGAACGCCACATTTACAGCAGAAGAATAAACACTGTTAAACAAAGAACTGCCTAAAATAGCCACTGACACTGCAAAACCACTATTATGTCTCATTCTAAAATGGCTGACCTGCATCTGTTAGACGGGTCCGTGACTGGGAGTGGACGAACCTCAGTGAGAGACCGACGGGTGCCGCAACAGCAGACATCCGGACTTGTGCATCGCCTACTACATGAAACAGGCACTTCACGTGCAAATGTGTATGATACAGGTAGGAATCGAACTGTGCGAACTCGCGAAATAGAAGAAGAGATTCTGCGGCGCGTTGAAGACACTCCATCTACATGTGTTACGTGACCAGCAGCTTCATCCTTTCCATCTTCAGCGCGTGGCAGCACTAGCATCTGAAGATTTTCCCTAACGCGTGTAGTTCGCTTAGTGGTTTTTGAAACACACTGACCTCTTACTTCCCACCGGGGTCCTGTACACTGACGATGCTTTGTTTTCCCGTGAACATTGTTTTGGTATCTACAATTCGCATGTCTGGGAACATACGAATCCACGAGGTACTCAACCTCGTGCTCATCAAACAGCGATTCGGTGTTAATGTTTAGCTGGCATTCTCGGTGATAGGTTGATTGAACCAGACACTCTTTCATTCCGCCTAGACGGGTGGAGATATCGCATCTTTGTGGAACATGTGTAGCCAAAACTGCTTTAAGATGTACCTCTGAATGATAGACAAAGGACAGTACGTACTTCCAGTAAGATGGGGCGCCAGTCTATTTCAGTACTGCTGTGAGGAATCATCTGAGAGCCACCTCCGGGAATCGATGGCTCGGCCGAGGTGACCCTGTAGCCTTCCACGCAGGTCAACTGATCTAAGATCTCTGGATTTCTTCCCCTGGGGGCATATGAAGCAGCTGGTGCATGAAACCGTTGGGGAAACACAAGACCTCGTCGCTAGAAATGCCATAACTGCTGGTACTATTGCGGACAAGCCAGGAGTCTTCGAACGGACACGGCAATCAATTGTCCGACGATGTGCTTCCTGCATGTAGGCCAATTGGTCGCGCACTCGAGCATTTCCTGTGAATGCCGCTGCTGTAATTGGCGTGCTAAACTACCTTCTGTGTAAACAGGCCGTAGCATCAGAAAGTGCCGTCGGGACGATAAGTAAATATATTTGTATTGATGTTCTCTGCCTCCCGTATTAATTTGAAGAAATAGTTCCGGAACACTGTGCAGAGTATCAAAAAGCTTTGGACTCCGCGGTGATTTGGGCAGTCGTGAAAGCCCTTGTAAATGTCAATATAAATGCAGGGTAGGTAAAGCTCCAGATATAACTCTATGAGCAGGCAACAGTGACAGTCGGAACGGATAAAGACCTTATCGCCAATAAGATCCCAATCGGTGAAGGAGTTCGCAAGGTAACATCTCCGTCGAACTGTTCACTCCTGTATTGCCAAATGTTTTTAGATCACTGGACTGGAATAACAGAGGAATAAAAGTGAGTGGCTCATATTTGATCCATCTGCGTGCTCCTAGTGATTGAATATAAAATGAATGTCAGTAAAACAGAAGTACAAAGCCCAGACAGGCCACCATTTACAGTCGGAAACCAATCTAGAGAAGCGGGTGACGATTACATCTACGTAGGTCACAAGATCAAATTAGGAAAAAAAGCTATTGTTGTTGTGGTCTTCAGTCCTGAGACTGGTTTGATGCAGCTCTCCATGCTACTCTATCCTGTGCAAGCTTCTTCATCTCCCAATACGTACTGCAGCCTATATCCTTCTGAATCTGTTTAGTGTATTCATCTCTTGGTCTCCCTCTACGATTTTTACCCTCCACGCTGCCCTCCAATACTAAACTGGTAATCCCTTGATGCCTCAGAACATGTCCTACCAACCGATCCCTTCTTCTTGTCAAGTTAAAGCTAAAATGAAAAAAATCCACGGAGAATAGGACTGAGTTGGGCAGCAACTCGGAAACTAAGATTCGTCCTAACCAACAAGAATGTCACACATAATCTGTAGGCTAAGGTCTAATTATTTGCGTACTACCAGTTACAGCTTAGTCTGAAAATTATGACTCTTAAGTGCTCGTAAACTACAGCTCACACAACGAACCATGGAGCGACAGATTCTGGGATTCATCCTCAGGGATACTACTGGATCAGAGGACAATAGAATAACAGACGCAATAGACCTCCTAGAGAGAACTGCAAGACTTGAGTCGCTATGGGTAGGAAGGGGGGATCCCTATAATTGTTCACTGGATACCATGTGACAACAAGGCATTGGAAGATCCCATAAGAGATAACTTGATGACGTGAAGCTGGTGGCTGGAACGCGATGTTACCATGTGGCTCAAAAACGAAGACAATGGGAACTGATGAAGCAGCCCTATATTCGGCAGTAGATTAAGACAGGCCGAAGAAGAAAAAGGAGGAGGAGGAGGACAGTAATGAAATAGTATTTATAGAACTAAAATGATCTGAATGAATCTGATGACAATATGAAAAACAGTGTTTAATATAAATAACCGCAATACTGGCTGTACTATTGGCGCTGCTAATAATATCGATATTATTAGTACATGACGTTGACGGTGGTGGTGGTGGTGGTGGTGGTGGTGGTGGTAATAGTAGTAATAGCGGATACAAAATGAGTTTATACTTGCGCGGAAGTGGTATTTCCGACACAGCGAATTTTGAGGTTTCGGAATTTAGGTAGACTACACTAGCTCAGGACTCTGGAGAATGATGGTCTGGTTGGAAAGAAGGACACTTAGCTATTATTCGGTAAGACCTACGTACAGGAGCAAAGACTCGGGAGGGACTATCTTTCCCAAAGCAGTTTTCTGTGTGTTCCGTCCACTGTAAGTTACTTGCGGCGCCCACTCCTAGGTGCTCGACTATTGTAACTACGTGTAGTTGTTGGTCGGCGATTGTTTATCAGACAAAATCCACACGTCTTTATGAGCAATACGTTACACGTGTAACACTCGTACACTAAGCGTCGGTCCTCTGCAGGCCTTCTTAGTGTCGCCACCTCCCCATGTAAATAGTATGATCTGCTAACAAGGTCCTGGCGCTTCTGGCGTTACTCATCAGATTTTTTTCGGTGGTGGTTTTGTACCATACCCTTTGGATATGCTCGAACCGGTCACATCTAACGGTTATTTTGCTTATTACGTTGACTATATCGTTTTTACATTATACTGACTTGATGTTATTAAAACATTCTAAGAAGCGACTACTTGTCCAATTCTGACGACCCGAGGTGCGTATTTACGGGCTCAAATAAGACCTATCCTATCTTATCCTATCCTCACCTCACTCGGTGGCGGAACCTCTTTTCATGGACTACTGCTCATTGTAATGCATTGCGCTCTATCGTCTCTGCATCAGTCGTACCAGGTTAAGCCATAGTTTCACCTTGCGAAGCGGGCTGCCCGGGAGTTGTGGTTGCGGAGATTGACAGACAGCAGTTCATATCCTTGTGGAATGTCCCCCCCACCCCTTCGTCACGGCTTGCCAAGCTAAGCATTGTCTTCTAGATTATTGGTGTCTAATCGTCTCTTAACACTGGTGGACAACGTGCGAACAGTTGAACTGGTTCTTAATTTTCCCCGAGCAAAAAGTTTTTATTCTCAGATACAATGTTTTACACTCTCTCTGTTTTAATTGCTTTTAGATGTAGTAAGGCTTTTTTTCTGCTGCAACATATTTTCCATTTTATTGGTACATTCCGATGTTCTCCTTTTTAACACTTTGACTGTAACTGTTCGGTGGGAAAGCTGAGCCACAGAGGACACTGGTCTGTCTGCATCCTTATCTGATCATTTCTGTCGCCTTATTTTATTACTGTCGGCCGAACTTGACGTCCATCACAAGAAATGTACTCGCAATTGCGAATATGGACAACCATCACCTATGTGATGGAATGACGACAGTGAAAATTTGTGCCGAACTGAGACTCGAACTCGGATTTCCTGCTTATCGTGAGCGGTCGCGTTACAAATTGGCTATTCGAACACAACTCACGGCCGGACCCAAACTTCCACATATCGTCAACCAGGTCCGGCACAAATTACCACTGTCGTCATTCCATTATACAGCTGACAGTTGTCCGTATTCGCAACTGCGAACACATTTCTTGTACTTCATAACGGCTGTAGTCGCTGCAGTGACGAAGGAATGTTGCATCGTAATTTGGAATAATACAACCACTGCAATATCGTATAGACGTGCATTACGTTTTTAACCTTATAAAAGATTTTTCCATTCCATTGTGGCAGGGTGCGGTTTCAAATTATTTCAAGCGTTTCATAATTTTGTGGCAGCATCAGATTGTCAATAAACAAGAAAACAATCAACTAGAAAAAAAAAAACAGCGGAAGGCGCATAGACCTACCTTGCACGCAGGTAAAATGAACTTGAATAAAAGTGCTGGATATTTAACCCATCCGTCTTAAAGGCATGTGAAATGGCAAATGGACGCCATTGTAACTGAATATGTAATCTATACGTTATAAAACATATTAAGTGTGGCGAAGAAGGTGGCGGAAAAATTTTCAACGACTGTCGGATGTTACCTTGAGCACACCAGCTGACTCCGCCGTTGCAGCACAAAATAAGGCCACGCCTACAAAATAAACGCGGTATGAGCCGCACACAGCACAGTGCCCGTTTGACGCGCACACAGCTATTACTGTGAGAGATCATGATGCTAACACCGCGTATAGTGCGGCAGGAGGTGGCCAGGTGGCAAGGCACACTTACGAAGTACAGACATTACTTAAAACTAACAAATCAAGAAGCGGCACAGTATATCGATGTTGTTTTAATGTGATCCTGATACGGTGTTAAGTAGAAACTCTTGAAGGTGTACAGTATTTAAAAACGGGTAAGACTGAAATTTCCATTAACTAGTAAGAATAATCAGGGACTCGTATAATGATTGCACTGCATTTATTCACAGAACCAAAGTTCATAGCGGAGGGTTATGAGAAAAACCGTGTGTGTCCATGTCTTGCGACAAATTAATTTCAAATTGCGCGTGGGATATATTTGCTAAAAATCTGGACAAATCTCTTCCTTAGAGCCCCCCCCCAAAAGCAAATTATTTGCGAGGCTTGTTGGAGCTATGATAAGTGCACAAACAAAACAATCTTTAGGGGCTACTGCAAGCAATGTATTCCAGGTTGAAATGAAACTAACGAGAGATAGTATGATGAATTTCTAAAAAGTTGTGACCTGGAAATAGTGGATAACCTTCTTCAAAACCTCGATATAACGCGTGTTCTAGGTGTAAGGAGACTGCTGAGTCACTCAGTTTTCAAACATGAGATATCGAAGCATGATCATTACTAAGGCAGCTGGGTGGAAACTAAATATCAGTGAGGGACAATACTCGTGTACGAGCTAATAGGATGCTGTCCAAATCCAAAGCACCAACGGATAAAACTCGTAAAAAGCAGCAGACGTATATTAATCGAAATGAACGCTAGTAGATAATCAGAGTTCTCAAGAACTTTCCCTGTATCTGAAAATTTTTGCTGCTCTTAACTCTAAAACCTGGAAAAGCATCGGGAAGTGATGAAATCCATCCCGAATTTCTTCTGCGTGGTAGGAACTATGCAAAAAGATGACTGCGGGATTTCTTCTTCGACATTATGATATGTGGTCCAATCGCACCAAAAAATCGATTAAAAATTCAATGAACTGTGGATGAAGCCAGACCAACAGGCATTACATGCATTGATCAAAAATCATAGTGCATTGAGAATGGCTTGTTTCTAGCTGAAATCAAGATCTGCCTATAAAATTTCATTGGGACGACTGATAGCTGAAATCTATTATTTACAAGTCAACATAACAGTCGCTGCGTGCAACAGCCTTCGGAATGGAAGGTAACCTGATCAATCAAAAATTATAGCAATACTCAAACTCGGCAAAGCATCAAACCCGCCAAATAACTATCACCGAATCGCACTATTAAGCACTATTTAAAAATTCCTTCAAAGGCATGTATGCAATCGGTGATCTTTCAAAACCTTCCTCTTGAGCAAGCTGGATGCTAACAAGGACGGAGCTGCGCTTTTCATGTCTTAGTATTAACATCATTTGTTGGAGCAGATTAGCAAATAAACTAGAAAACATCAGTTGCTTTCGTTAATCTAAATGCAGCATGTGGCACCGTTTGGAGGCGCTTTATAATTATTACAACTTGTTCCACGCAGCTGGACAAAAAAAAACTAATTGACAACATGTTAGCTAGAATGACATTTACTTCAACGACAGGAAAAGGCACGAGCTGTCAAAAAGTATTGACTAATGGCTTACCAGATGGATCCGTTCTTGCACATGTTTAATGTATGTATATCTGATATGATATTCCTCCCAACACAGTCCAGGAAGTCTGGCTATGCGGCCGACTGGGCAATAGCTATTCGGCTCGAAGTCTTTGAAACAACTCAATAAATCGTGACTTTTGATTTAGACATCTTACGACAACATTTCCTTAAATGGAAGTTACAACCAAACTCAAATAAAACAGAGGTTGCGTGTTTTCGTCCGTCCAATAGACTGGCACGCACATCCCTTGATGTCTACTTTGAGAGACGCAGATTGCATCAGACCATGCATTTGGCTTCGTAGTCAACACGTAAAATAGACAGACATACATCCTAACGAAGCTTTGCGTATTGTTAGTGAGTCGATAGTATCCCTCATAATGGTCACCTGTCGTGAGCCACATTCCACCTTCTGCCAACAGACAGCAGAGCTCCTCCTCACGCCCTTCTCGGCGGGAGGAGGTCGTTTTAGCAAGGTTAAGAATTGGACACTGCCGGTTCAGCCATCGCCATCTGCTGACGGCTGCGCCGGCGCCGTTCTGCCCATGTGGGCACTTGCTGACGGTTAGACACATTTTAATGTCCTGTCCTGATCTTAACACACTGCGCCTCGATCTTAACCTGCCTAATACTTTCGATGCCATTTTAGCGGATGACCCACGAGCAGCTGCTCGTGTTCTTTGTTTTATCAATTTGACACACCTCGCTAAGGACATTTGATGATGTTTTTTAATCCTATGCCTGTCAGTCTGTCTTTTATTGTGTTTTCCCTTTTAGTTGTTGTTGTCAACTTGTGCCTCGCAGTGCATTTTTAGAGTAGTCAGGGCGCTAATGACCATTGAAGTTGTGCGCCCGAAAACCACAAAAAAAAAAAAAAAAAAAAAAAAAGACAGCAGAGCGCGCTTTACATAAGTACCACAAGATTGCCGATAACCCCGATATTCCAATACTGAATGATGTATTCTTTGCGTAGCGACAGACTGAAGTAATAATACACTGCGCGACACATTCACTGTTGTGTTTGAATGAGATTTGCCGTCTGTCTCTGTGACGGCCCTGTGCCAAGCTTACGGACTATACTTCAACCTCGCAGTTAATTTTTTCCCATTCTCTTCAGTCATCTGATATGGATCGTGACACGTAAAGAAGTACTAAAAACGGTGTGTACTATTTCGTGTAGGAACCCACTGGCTAGCTTTGCGATTTAACACTGTTAGTCATGTGACCATCCTGCATTTTAGCGTCTTAAACGGTGACGTAAAGATCGTCTGCAGCCTGTGCCTTTCGCAGTCAAAGCTGTTGCAAACTAACCCGCCCGAGCATGCTGTAGGGCAACGCTCAAAGCTGCCAAGTACATACTCCTGCAAACTTCAGAGGAGCTGTCCGGTGTAGTCATATACTTTCTGCAAGAAGCACTAGGCCAGGAAGGTAAACAACAGAACCGGTGTCATATTTGATTTTATGGTCACAGCAAGGAGGTAACGACAGATACGACGTAGGAATCGAAGACGGCTGGGACTACGTAGTGGCAATACAGTTACGCCGTAGCTTATTTGGAAAAGTTCTGGAAGGCACGAGACTCCATGACGCCTCAAAATGGCGGAAAGTGACGCTAATTCAGCTGGGTTAAGAGGAACACAGCCGCTGCAATCCCAGAAAGAGGTCTAAAGAAGAGGGAATCCATACAACCTATCAGCAATGTGTCAAGCGAGTCCAAACCATAGACTTCATTTGGATAAAAACAAATTTCATGTATAATTCGAAGGTCGATTAGCTTAGTTCCTTTCGTACCTTCCTAAATGAATAGGGGATATAGACTTGACGCACGATGTTGAAACGTGCATGTAGGATGTTAAATGCGACAAATGTTTCTGGTGGAAACGTCGCGTTTTCTCGACCAGCCATCTCTCCAAAGATGGCTACTGTAGTGCCGTTACCCACAGACAGCGATAAAGAAACAAACAGCGGGGCAACAGTCGTACAGTAGCACCTATTCTTGTTGCCGACCAAGTCCAGAGCGATATTGCCTGTTAGAGGAACTGAGCTACGTCTCGTGATAGGGTACAGCTGCGTAGGAGCCAAAAGGGGGTGGCAACTCGCTGTTAACGTTGTGTGCGCTAAATGACAACCGAAAAAATAGAAGACATTGCTGGCGGAAAATAATTCAGAAGATGCTATCCAGATGTCAGAGTGGTAAAGCAGAGAGAATCCGTACAACCTATTAAGAATGTGTTCAGCGGATCCAAACCATAGCTTTCATCTGGATGAAAACAAACTCTGGTGTTGAAGTAAGTGAACAAGATGATAAAGTCGCTAAGGATGTTACTCGCAAAGGATTATTAGCGAATATGCAAGTCCCATTTACGGAAATGAATCTTTCATCAAGGATAGAGCAAGACTAGAGCCTTACATGCTGCTTCAAGAGAGAGCATTTCACAGGTACCGGGCATACAGTGTCACCAGATCCATGGTTCGTTTTCCTTACTTGCCGTAGTTCAAATGGCTCTGAGCACTATGGGACTTCACATCTGAGGTCATCACTCCCCTAGAACTTAGAACTACTAATCCTAACTAACCTAAGGACATCACACACATCCATGCCCGAGGCAGGATTCGAACCTGCGACCGGAGCGGTCGCACGGTTCCAGACTGAAGCGCCTAGAACCGCTCGGCCGCATCGGCCGGCTTGCCGTAGTTCGTTTTCCCTTACTCGCCGTAGTTCGTTTACTTTTTTTTGTACTGCTAATTGATGTACAGTACCACCAGCGAAGCTGATCTGACTGGATTGGTGAGGTTAGTGCTATGGATTTTTGATATTTTATTTATTTAATCATTCACGTTGAAGGTGTGTTCTGCTGGACTTGCAAAATCCCTTACCGCCCTCCGATGGTGTCAGTACATACTCTGTAAGGAAATGTTGTTTGCCTCTTTTCGTAGTTTGGTCTTCACTTATGTTAACCACGGTCATTATCCAACTCCCCTAATTTGATGAGGAGGGGTTGATAACGAAACTAAAACTGTCTGCAGCCTGTAGTGTAACGACGTAAGTTTTGTATAAATGATTTTCTTTTGACATATGACCATGTGCAGACTTCGTCACCTACGTCAGTTACAAATACTTCAAAATTATATAAATTCTTTTTAAAGTTGTCTCTGAATGGTTCTTCAACGAAACTGTAATTAAAACATCATCATTTGAGTCGTATGCGCAGAATTACGTCACTAAGTCCAATTGGTTTGCGCAAACACTCTTCAATTTAGATGTCGTTTGTTTCTTCTCAGAAATTATATTAATGAAAGTTATCTGCTTGAATAAATATTAAAACCACGTTCAATAAACTTTTAGGACTCAAACTCACGATGAACGTTGTCAAAAATTAATAATCTTGTCAAATAAATCAGTAATACTTCTCCCTTAATATAATTCTTCATAAATAAATTCTCGAAACACGTATTTAAATTTTCGTAGTATACACTAGTTTATTATCTTCATATATACTACATATAGACGTGAACATGAGCCTTGACAAGATAGGACTGTCCATTTACAACATGATTAAACTTCCTATGACGTCATTGTTTTAGAAACATTACAAATTCTTATTTGTTCAGTTTTTAGAAGCACGACACAACAACTCGGTTTCAGGATCTTCTGTTGCTCTTTGGCTGTCGACTCGCGACGTATAGTGGCCAGCAATTTTCTCTCTGGTCCCGGCAGTCAAGATGCTGTCTCCGTTCGTTGCGCCGCCCTCTCCGTACATGAAACATAAAAATAAATACAAAACTTAAAATAATTCACAAACATTACAAACATTACCAAATACCTAAACAAAACACTAGATTAAACTTATATGCACCTGCAAACTGGGCTGACACTGGTGGATGGGTGACGCTTCAGTTTCGCGTCCCACTACAAGCCCTATAACTATATCACGAAGGACGTCGACTTTCGTATAGAGCCGAAGGGCTGAGGAGTCTGCGATGGCCGTTTTCAAGAGGTATCACGTCTTGCTGTCACCAAGCTGTTCTTCCATATGTACGTGACGGAAGTACTCCAGTCCTCTAGAGGCGTATTTTAGTGTCTGCCCGCACGTTTCTGCTGGTGGAAAATGATCAGAGAGCTCGTATTGTTTTAAGGTGTTTTGTTGGGCATGATCAACATGAAAGTGGAAGAGGAGTTTGTGATCCATACGCATCCAGAGGTTCTTCCTATCCCCTCAACCACGGAATCCTTGTGCCGCTAACGACGATGTGATTCTGGAGGATAGGCTGTTTCTTCGTAAAGTAAATGGCTGTATTCTCAACATTAGGACGAATTTGTGACGGCACCACTAGACGGTTTTCATGATTTGACATTGTAGTCGATTTATATTGTAGTCGTTGTTGCGGTCTGATCTGAAAATGGACCTACCGCAGCGCAGTGTGGCAGTATGGCTCTGGAGGCATATCTTTCACGTAAATATTGAATGTTACCAGCGATAGAACGCAATCTTCGGGCGTTTATTCATCCATATATTTCGAGCTAGAGCGTTGTCCATACTGGGCTACCAAAAAAACGCCTGTTTCTTAGGCAGTCGTCGATGGTTCTGATACTCGTGTTTGGTATGGGCGTCTGAGTGATCTTTTAACTAAGTGTCATACACGTTGTGGAGGTCCAGAAAGATAGCTGCTGTTGACATCGTGAAAGTGAAACTTTCGGCACTGGGTTCGGTTCTGCGGAGAACTTGAGCTCAGCCGAAAGCTGAGACGTGGAAGCAAATTGTCCTGCTCGTACATTCCCCGCTGATGCAAGTGGCTATGTAGTCTGACGGAAGAGGAGAGTTACCAACGCCTTGGACATTATGGTAAGCAGTTATTCGGGCCAATTGTTCCGGGAAACCGTTGGATCATTAGGACTCAGTCTTTGACAAACAAGTTCCCAAACCCATCCTCACAGATTTAATTTCTTAGATTTCAACATCCGTGACTGTAACAGTAATTCGCCGGGAGGCTTAACTGTGTCACTTTTCGCCTCCAAGAAGTACAGTGTGCACAGAGAAGCGTTCGCATATAAAAGGTTGAAAGGTTGAATACACTCAACTGACTTTCATAAGTTCTCTCTTTTGTACCAAGAATCCAAAAGTATACGGTGTCTTTTTGATGGTGTGTAGCGAACATTGAGTTGTGAGTATTTATTGTTAAGGTGTTTGATTTATTTTTGACTGACTGCGAACATTCGTAACTGTGTCATTTCATGCTGTACGATTAGATGTATTTTATGTTTTAAGAGATACTTTTTCTCATCTTCATATTAGGCTTTATGTACATCGTTTGTGGATTAATTGTCTGTAGACAAAGGCAAAAATATGTGGCGTAGTTAACAGGAAAATTTTAAGGATGAACACGGTTTGAAGACTTGTGTATCGGTTTACTGTGATGTGCACCTCTAAAATAGTTCAACAGAACCACTATTTGCGCTGTCAGTGGATTATTAAGGAATCATGCGAAGCGCTTGGTAAAATCCGAATATCTACTCCAGAGAGACATTAACACTGTCGCGTACCGGACGAGGTGGAACAGTGGTTAGCACACTGGATTTGCATTCGTGAGGACGACTATTCAAACCCGGATCCGACCATCCTGATTTAGGTTTTCCGTGATTTTCGTATCACTTCAGGCAAATGCCGGAATGGTTCCTTTGAAAGGGCACGGGCGACTTCCTTCCCCGTCCCTCCTTAATCCGATGGGACAGATGACCTCGCCGTTTGGTCCCCTCCCCCAAAATCAACAAACCAACCAACACTGTAGCCATAAGACAGCAACCACTTCTTTGTAGAACAGCTGTAAATGTTACCAAAACGCTTTCGAAACTTAATTTTTGCTGCGAAGTAGAGAAAGAGACGTGCAGCAATGCATAACATTTTCTAACTACCTTGTCACAACTTTATTTGCATGTTCTAATATTGACTAAAATTACGATTACTACTCATATTCATAGAAATGATTTGAACTCGACATGCACGAACAATCTTCAAACGGTGTTACTGTAGAACAAAAATTTCTAGAAAGACAAATAAGTTAACAGCGAACAAAAAATACCAACAACAGACCGAAAAATGTAAGCGTGAAAGATAAGTACTTTCAGACTGTCCAGCGTAAGGTGGGGTTAATATACCAACTTTTCTTTGCAAACACGGCTATGAAACAAAGTACCGTAGCCAAAAGATGATTGGTCCAAGGAAGGAAAAACTTGTTACTGTGTTCTACTGACTATCAGCCTTAGCGCAAGGCTTGCAAAGAAACGCTTAAAAAACTATAGTCGTGAGACTTTGCTTCCAAATGGTGACCTAATAGAGGTTTCGCCGTCAATTTTCAAACTTATTTTACTTGGCAACCAGTTTCAGCGCTTTACTACGCAATCTTCAGGCCCCTGACGGACGTGTACGAAGAATCTACCTCGGTTGTGATCAAAACACAATGGGCAGGTGATGGTTGAAGTGCTCACTGTAGCAAATAGTCTACCTGCTAATACCAGTATTGCTGCCAGTGGCGCTGACTTAGGGGGGGGGGGGGGGGCAGGGTACTTCGTGCCCCCCAATAGTTAAAAGTAGGGGCGTCGCCCCCCCCTCCCCCAAAAATATTCAAACATGCATTTCTCACCGCTCTCCCCCCCTTCCTCATTCTATACTGGGAAATTCTTTAAAACGTGCACATACATTTTTGCATAATAGTATGTAATGATTGTGTAGGAAAAAAATACCGATTTCACGAGCTATTGCGTATTCCTTTCTGCTACTCCTCCAACCTTTGCATATGACGAACTGTCGTGACAGGGTTTGTCCCCTGCATCTGTACTACTCGCACACTTCCATTGTTCGGAAGTATGCGGGGAACGAAAGCTCACCATGAGCTCGCAGCACTTTGGCTGCTGGGACGAGCTCCACTTCCTCCCACAGCAGCCTGCTGGCAGCTTGTAAAAGAAACTAATGAGCAATAGTGACACCGAATTTGATGGAGATCGCTAGGAGGACTAGGTAACGTTAAAGACTCTTCATTCATTTTTATAAATCTATTGACAATCACTAGGTACAACACCACACAAATCAGCACCGGCTCCAGGATTTTGCCGCCCCGCGCGAACATGTCAAGCGTCCCCCCCCCCCTTTTTTTTGGACATAGTCACGTTTTCCTACAGTATGTTTCATACAAAACGCCTTATTTTCACACGTCACACTCATTCGTCTCTTTGTTTTGAATATGTCTTTAAGATCAAAGCACCAGTCAGTGATACGTTTGCTGTGCAATACGTTTTAAGCCATTTTTGTTGGAGGAAACGTTTCTTTCGTAAATAGGAGCACATTGTTTCTGTACCATAGATAATTTTCAATAAGATCCTTGATTTTATGAATAATTTGTATTTCCAACTTATTCTCACATTCCTTCATTTACGCAAGATGGATTTGCCGCCCCCAAAAATCTGCCTCCCTGGGCGATGGTACGGTTCGCCCCCTCCCCCTCCCCCGCCCCCTCCCTAGAGCCGGCCGTGACAATAATCAACACTATTGTTACATGGCTACTTCTTGTTAGGCGCACAGTACTGTTACGCAGGCCGCAGTTAATGTTGGCAGCAAACGTAAATATTCCGGAGCTGGGTATCGCCAGTGGTCAGTTAGTCTTACTGTGACTCGGTTCAGTTGTTAATCTTTCGTCCCTTACTGTCCAGTTTAAAATGGACAAGTTTAGAATTAGGAAGAAATGTGGCAAGTGTTAGCGATGGTGAAGCTAGGCCCAGTGTTAATGGTGCTGTGTGTGACAACAAAGACACAGATAGTGACGGAACCGTGGCGGTGACAAAAAACAGTTCCCGCAAAAAAACAACGCTGTTATCAGCCCTCTTGGAAACAGCAATTTGCATGGATCGACTACAATAAGGTAAAAGATGTTATTTTTTGCAAAATTTGCAGACAAATGTTTGAAGAAAATCGTTTTCAGTTTTCTCACAAAATGGAAAAGAATTGTGGAAACTGGTTTTTCGAAATGTAAGAAAGGGGTAGAAAAGTTGAAAGCGCATGAAGCAACGGGCTGCCACAGAGAAGCTGTACTGAAATTCAAATCCTTAAAATCGAATGTCAATGTATTTAGCCAGATTTCCAAAGAAAAACTGACACAAATGAAAGAAAACCAAGCTTGTTTACTAAAAATCATATCTTACCTCCGTTATTTAGCAGTGCAGGGGCTTGCATTACGTGGGCATACTGGTGAAACAAGTAACTTTGACAATTTATTACGCCTTCGATGTGAAGATAACCAGCTACTTTTAATATGGCTACAGCGCGAAACTTACAAATGGACATCCCATGATGTGCAAAACGAAATTTTGGCCATTTTGAGTCATACACTTCTTAGAAAATTATTGGAGAATATCAAGAGTGCAGAGTATTTTGCAATAATAGCAGACGAAACAACAGACATAGCCACCAAAGAGTAATTCAGTATCTGTGTAAGATTTGTTGATGCTTCGCTAGAGATAGAATAATATTTTTAGGGCTATACTCAATACAAAGTACCACAGGTAAGGCTCTGTTTGATATTATTATCGACATTTGAAGATGATTTGATTTGTCTACATCTAATTATAGGGGCCAATGCTTTGACGGTTCAGCTAACATGGCCGGATTATGTAATGGTGTCCATGCAAAGTTTATGGAAATGGAGAAGAGAGCTATGTTTGTGCACTGCCTTGCACACTGTTTACATCTAACACTACAAGACACTGTGAAAGCAGTTCCAGAATGTCGAAATGCATTGAATGTTATGAAGGATTTAACATGTTTTGTGAGAGATTCGCCTAAAAGATTAGATCTTTTTGCTCATCTGAAGGCAGATGCCTCTACAAATTTGAAACCACTCTGTCCTACAAGGTGGGCCATAAGATACTTGACAGGGTCTTTGGGCCGTAAGATACTTGGCAGTGTCTTCAGTTTTGTCCAGCTATACACAACTTCAGGAATTTTTTCTAAATGTTTCCAGAAATGACACTTCAGACACTGGGGCCAAAGCAAACGGCTTTTTGATTAATATGCAGACTTATGATTTCTTTTTCGTGTTATCACTTTTGGTAAAACTGTTTGGTCACATTGATACCGTAAACATAGCACTACAGAGGAAATCCCTACATTTAGAGGAGGCCAATAAGATGATTTCCACTCCTGTAACTTCTATTAAATTTATGAGAAACAATTTTGAATCATTCTGGGGTGAAGTAATTTCAAAATGTCAAGATATGGATGTTGATTCCCCAAAATTACCCCATAGAAGAAAAATCCCAAAGAAATACAATGACTCCATCAATTTATCTGTAGAAACATTCACTGAAGTATGTGACAAATATAGAAGATTGTATTATGAAACAATGGATACATCCATCAGCTTCTTGGAATCACGGTTCAAAACTCAATCATTCATGTCTGTAAATCAAATTGAACAATTATCTTCTTGGTGATAACAAACATTCATTCGATATTTTATCTGTCTTCGAATCAGATACAGACAAAGAACGCTTGCTTCTCCACCGAAGCATGTTTCATGAGATTATCCAAAGTAGTGATTCTGCGAATAGTAGTTCGTTGGATGACATAGTGAAATACCTAAAACAGGAAAACCACCTGTTTGACCTACTGCCTGAACTAGTTAAATTCATACGTTTAGTGCTGACGATTCCGGTAACATCCTGCACCGCTGAGCGATCGTTTTCTTGTCTGCGGAGGATGAAAACGTATCTTAGTTCTATAATGAGGCAGGATCGTCTTAATGCCATCGCCCTTCTCAACGCCCATAGAGATGAATCGATGAAACTCGACCTTGATGCCATATGTGACGAGTTCATATGCAGGAATGATTTGGGGAGGAGTACATTTGCCATCAAAAATTAAGGTATGTTTCTTCAACTTTATTTATGTATTTGTTTTGTACCACTACTGACCTATACTCAGACTGAAATGACATTGTAACTGACGTTTCAGCGAGTCGAGGGGTAGGGGCTAGTCGCCAGCCAATCGTAGTTTGCATGATTTTCAGCTATTTGCATTTTTCATTATCATCACAATCTTTTTTGTTTCTTGAAAGATGTTATGCTGTGAGGGGAATTTCCCAAGAATATGATGTCATAACTCAAAAGGGAAAGTATGCGTGCATAATACACCTCTCTCCTTCAGCACTTGTATTGTTCCATATAATTATCATTGCATAGGTTATTTTAGATAGCTTAGAATTTAAGAATGTGATGTGGGAATTCCACTTCAGACTGTCTTGTAAGTAAACAAAGCAATTTTGTTTCAGTGACACTTAATTTTTTGTTTTTCCAATGAAATATTTGGTTTTAATGGATTTTTAATTTTACTGTGTGTGGAATTGTATAGTGGCGTTTTTTTTTTTTTTTTTTATTTTTTTTTTAAGGTTAATCAGTAGCTTATTCCTCACAAACCACTCTGAAATCTTTTCGTTTGTGACTTCAGCATACAGGCTAAGAGCCTTTCTGTTTCCACCTTCAGTCAATACACTGGTGTCATCTGCAAATAGGACTGGTTTGGAGTGTCGAACATGTAGATGGAAACGCAAAGTTATCTGTCAAATGAAGTACCTAATAAAATGATTCTTGCCTCCCAAAAATACACTCCTGGAAATGGAAAAAAGAACACATTGACACCGGTGTGTCAGACCCACCATACTTGCTCCGGACACTGCGAGATGGCTGTACAAGCAATGATCACACGCACGGCACAGCGGACACACCAGGAACCGCGGTGTTGGCCGTCGAATGGCGCTAGCTGCGCAGCATTTGTGCACCGCCGCCGTCAGTGTCAGCCAGTTTGCCGTGGCATACGGAGCTCCATCGCAGTCTTTAACACTGGTAGCATGCCGCGACAGCGTGGACGTGAACCGTATGTGCAGTTGACGGACTTTGAGCGAGGGCGTATAGTGGGCATGCGGGAGGCCGGGTGGACGTACCGCTGAATTGCTCAACACGTGGGGCGTGAGGTCTTCACAGTACATCGATGTTGTCGCCAGTGGTCGGCGGAAGGTGCACGTGCCCGTCGACCTGGGACCGGACCGCAGCGACGCACGGATGCACGCCAAGACCGTAGGATCCTACGCAATGCCGTAGGGGACCGCACCGCCACTTCCCAGCAAATTAGGGACACTGTTGCTCCTGGGGTATCGGCGAGGACCATTCGCAACCGTCTCCATGAAGCTGGGCTACGGTCCCGCACACCGTTAGGCCGTCTTCCGCTCACGCCCCAACATCGTGCAGCCCGCCTCCAGTGGTGTCGCGACAGGCGTGAATGGAGGGACGAATGGAGACGTGTCGTCTTCAGCGATGAGAGTCGCTTCTGCCTTGGTGCCAATGATGGTCGTATGCGTGTTTGGCGCCGTTGGCGCCGTGCAGGTGAGCGCCACAATCAGGACTGCATACGACCGAGGCACACAGGGCCAACACCCGGCATCATGGTGTGGGGAGCGATCTCCTACACTGGCTGTACACCACTGGTGATCGTCGAGGGGACACTGAATAGTGCACGGTACATCCAAACCGTCATCGAACCCATCGTTCTACCATTCCTAGACCGGCAAGGGAACTTGCTGTTCCAACAGGACAATGCACGTCCGCATGTATCCCGTGCCACCCAACGTGCTCTAGAAGGTGTAAGTCAACTACCCTGGCCAGCAAGATCTCCGGATCTGTCCCCCATTGAGCATGTTTGGGACTGGATGAAGCGTCGTCTCACGCGGTCTGCACGTCCAGCACGAACGCTGGTCCAACTGAGGCGCCAGGTGGAAATGGCATGGCAAGCCGTTCCACAGACTACATCCAGCATCTCTACGATCGTCTCCATGGAAGAATAGCAGCCTGCATTGTTGCGAAAGGTGGATATACACTGGACTAGTGCCGACATTGTGCATGCTCTGTTGCCTGTGTGTCTGTGCCTGTGGTTCTGTCAGTGTGATCATGTGATGTATCTGACCCCAGGAATGTGTCAATAAAGTTTCCCCTTCCTGGGACAATGAATTTACGGTGTTCTTATTTCAATTTCCAGGAGTGTATTTTCATGTCGGCGCCTCTAATTGCTGCCACCTGTTTTGATCACAACCAAGGTAAATTCTTCCTACATGTCGCTCAGGGGCCTGACGAAGCGTAGTAAAACGCTGCAGCTGGTTGCCAAATAAAATAAGGTTGAAAATTAATGGCTGCAAGGTGTTTAATTTGGGATATTCAATGAAGAGCGGCATATTTCGTCACGGGATTGTTTAGTCGGCCAGAGCACACAACGGAGAAAAAGTTACAGTGGCAGTCACAACAAGAGAGGCGTTGTGTGTCACGGAGAAGATTACTGTTGAAATTTTGAGAGTGTACGGTGGAAGAATAGTTGATCATGAAATTAGACCTCAAACGGAAGTTCATGGACCGTCGTTCTTCTCAGACACCTTTCGTGAAAGGAACAGAGACTGGGAAAATGATAGTGGTATTAGACGACAGATGTAATTGTAGAATTAGGGAGCTAGTGTGTAGCTATCAGTTGAAAATAGTTTTCTTCATTGGTTCCTAGTACAGAAAAGTTAAATAATTACAAGCACAATCATTCTGCTGGCTCTTATACATAACATACAGTTGACAACCGCACAGACTCCATCGCTCGTGCCGTGGCAGGTAGCGGCCTACTGTTAGCTGGAGAGCGCAGTCTTTCCGGCGTTACAGCTTCGTAAAGTGGTGGTAACAACGTTGGAATAGGTCGTTTGCAAGATAAATGGCTTTTTGGTTGACGCTATACTTGTCAGTACAAGAAATGCTGTTATTTAGTTTTATAGCAAGCGAAACAGTTCCCCAACAGATGAAAGCGTAAATCGGCTGTTACATAGTAGCACAAAGCACGGTGTAAAATGTACGAGTAGGAGGAAGGATACTTAACTGAATACGCGTACTTTCTCGCAGTTTAGTACTGGTCGGTGCATTCTTCCGCTTCTAAGATTAAGCGCGGTGGTCAGAAGCTGTTATCTCTGGCAGGGTGCAGGGCCCCTGTTAGAGGCAGTGGGAGCCAGAAGCAGCCGTGGGAGACACGGCCAGTGTGATTATCTCCTCTAGTCAGGGACAGGAGCGTGAGCAGCAGCCTGAAGGACGAATCAATGGAGGCGCTGCACTCGGGAGCAGGCGGCCGGGACGGCCCACGGGCGACGAGGAGAGAGCAGTTGCTTCTGGTCCCATACTCCGCTTGGGCCATCTAAAGCCGTCGGCACACGGGCCGTGCATTCGAGCATTGAGGGAATTTCTGATATCATAGTGTGGAAAAAACATGTTGGAGAATCCTTCTGAACGCGCAGAGCAATATCTAGTACGTTAGGAAGTCTGGACGTGCGTTGGAATGTAGACCAGTGAGATGACAGAACACCATCAATGTCATATGCACGCCATCTCTCTTCAGTACAGAGACGCGAGGCGCCACATTGGCTTTCAGTTGAATCCCATGTGTATAGAAGATGATTGTGAGCACCAGCAAATTCAGGATTTCTCCAAAACTCGTCGTCAGTTGTATGGTTCGTTGTAATAAAATGACGGGACATGTCACATTCGTGGTTATAGAATTATTGCACCCGCGTCTTATGAAAGGATGCCGTTTCAAGGCAACGGCACATCAAGGGTCCATCAAAAATACATTGTTCGTGGTACACTTCGTTATAATGTCAGTAATGTATCTTCGATTAAAGCTTTCAGGATATGTAACACGCAAACTGTGGTCACTAGTTACGGATGATTGGTGTAGCGCAATGAGTAGCGTCGTAGAATGAGGTAATGTGTTGTCGGTTGGCGTCCCACTCCATCAAAATATTTTTTTACTAACCTTCGTGTTTTCTAACCGGTTCTGATACTTTATTAGTGTAATAAAAGTTATTCTATAATATTCGATGTTCTTTAAATAAAAGTTAGCTATTTGTGAGGAGTAAATTTGTTCGATTGGTTTAATCTACAAGACAGTTTGCACTACTTGGGGTAAGATGTTTTGCACATTCTTGGTTTCAAGTCTTGTATTTCGTATTTTGGAAAGATTGTGCTACTGAATAAGAACAGTGATCCAGTAATGCTGCCCTTAGGGTTTTAATAAAATGTGAAAATGATGAAGTAATACTTATCTTACGTGTAGAATTTTTTGTATAGAACTGTTTGTAATGGAACTCTTATACGCCGATTTCCTTATTGACCGGACATGGTATTTCCCTTTTGAATTACAACATGTCCCTAAATATTGAAGTTTTTATTTATGTATACTACAGACAGAACAACATGACTTGCGTATGGAAGAGGGAGGAAATGTGCATTTAATAGAGCTTACATAGGAATTTTACGCCCTCCGTTTCGTAAACGGTGTGATTTGAGAGCCAGATACAGCCTATAACTGCCACTGGAGCACGCTACGATCGCGCATACCACGTACCGTAAGCACAAGTCGCATCGTATCTGCACGTTGAACTTGGCACGTTCAGCTCTGACGTTCAAAAGCCCAGCTCCTTGCCTTGCACTCTACCTCACCCCACTCGTAAGGTCATGCGTGCGGGTTCACACGTCTTTCTCGACATGTGCGCATGTGTGATCTGTTCGCGCTGAGATATAACCAGTGATCAAAATGTCGATGTTGTTAACAACAGATGTCGCCGCATAGAGCATACTTTTGAATCATAAGACAAAATCGCAGAAAGGAGCAGAGAGATTGGGATAAGTAATACGAAGGCGTGCTGAAAAATAATGCCTCCGGATTTTTTACGTAAAACTCGTAAAGCTGTTTAAATGAAACATACGTTGTTCACGTTCTACATATTTATTCTTCGTGTGTATTTATTGGCAGCCGTCTCCCGCTAGAGAGCTCCGAATTGTAGCGTGTAATATGGCGGTGTGTAACGTTCGTCGCTGCGTGAGAAGCAGCGTGCTGTAATCAAGTTTCGAATTCGAAGAGTTCGTCTACACATGAAATACCCTCTCCTTCAGCATGACAATGCCACACCACACACCAGCGCCTTGAGCCCGCAGTCATCGGTCATCCTCCATACAGTCCCAACTTGGACACATCCGATTTTCATCTGTTTCCAGAACTTGAAAAACACCGTCGAGAACTTAATTTTGATGATGATGAAGCGGTGCAAGAAGAGGTGAGGTTGTGACTCCATCAACAAAGTCAAACGTTCGACAGTGACGCTATCAACAAACAGTCATCTCGCTCGGAGAAATACCTTCGTCGCCAGGGTTACTTTGTTGAGAAATGTGTAGATATAAAGAATAAGTATGTGGAGTGTTAATAAAGTTTGTTTTACTTAAAAAGCTTGAAGAGTTTTCACGTAAAACATTAATAGGCGTTACTTTTCTTTACGCCCTTGTACGCTTAGCGTAATACATTTATGAACGTGCGCCCTAATTCAGAACGTTTTTCGTTGTTTATGTTTGTCGTTATAAACTAATTCACGACAACGCAACAACGTGACCGTGCTGTGGCAGTGAAATGAGATAGTATTGGCCCCCAAGAAATACAGCAGAACCTCGCTAGTCCAACCTCTGATAGCCCGACCGACCAGCCAATTTTCGTTGTTTGTTTACCTACTCGTGCCGCAGCTACAATTACGACTGGACTTGTCGATGGCTCATCGTCTGCAACATGGATCAGTAGACATTTGACCGTTTATGGGTGCGATAGTTTGATCACTTTCAGATTAAAATAAATTTTTTCTAACTCGATCAGTAAATTTCATTATGCACACTTTGTTTTATAAATTAGTGGCAACGTTCTTCTTACATGTTTAGGTGGTTAAGACTAAATTATAGTTTAGTCCCTTAAACATCCCAACAACCACCACCACTAAATTATGTTCAAATGTGTGTGAAATCTTATGGGACTTAACTGCTAAGGTCATCAGACCCTAAGCTTACACCCTACTTAACCTAACTTATCCTAAGGACAAACACACACACACACACACACACACACACCATGCCCGAGGAGGACTCGAACCTCCGCCGGACCAGCCGCACAGTCCATGACTGTAGCGCCTAAGACCGCTCGGCTAATCCCGCACGGCTACTAAATTATGTCACAAACGTTGTGGGATACAAGGCGCATTGTATGGAACTGCAGCACTTTTTTTAAATTGTGAAACGCGGAATTATACTGTCACAGATAGCACTAAATATATGTGATGATTGCGTCCCGTTGTCCACTGAACTGCATGATGCGTCGGTTTCTGGGCCGCTCCACTCTGTACAGGGTCCAAGACGCTGCAAGTGGTAACGTGCTTGGACTTGGGCTAATCCCCCCGAACAAAAGCACACTTTCTGTCGCACAGGAAATACCTGCGTCTTCCTCCTCCCTGGCGCACATCCTTGCTTCGTGGCACACAGAACACGCCACATGAAACCAGCAGCAGACCAGAAGACGTGCCACCTTCTCCTGGGACACTTCACACGCTTTTGTGGGAAATAACCCAGCCGCCCTCCCTGGCAAACTCTCTTTGTGGCACACTTCCTCGTGTAATTGAACATGAACTGCTTCAAGAGTTATCAGAAATACTGCTGAAGCCAATAAATTGATTGAGTAATCAATTCCCGGTCACATGATGTAGGAAATATAAGCGGATATCGTAGTTCACAGGTCGCAGTTGCAGTCTGTCCCTGCAAGAAAAATAACCATAAAGCGACACCAGCAGCAGTCCAGAAGCTCACCTGCCTCTCAATTACAGAAGAAGTGTAAAAATAAGTATTTATCACATGTTGTTGCTACTATTACCGTATGTAACAGTTCCTCCTCCTCCTCCTCCTCTTCTTTGTCAAGTTCTCACACCTCTGGTGTGTCCGCACCGGCAGCGAAATTCGGCGTGTCTGGACCAGCAGCAACTACCATCGCCTAATCGGGAACTAAAGCGAACTCAGGCCTATCAAGACCAGTACTGGTAGCAACAACGTGCGATCATGTAGGGCACCTGACCAGCATGTTGGAGCAGGACAACGAGCTGTTGTAACCCATCCCACTCATTGATTTAGACACCCAGCAAGTCCCAAACTCACAGAATAATTGTGCAAAGGGCCCTACAGCACGTGGTGCAGGTCAGTACTTTCATCTGACATATGCACCATCCCAGAACATTACGGTGTTACTGTTAGGACAGCGCGTTGATGTGGTGGATGAGAAGCTGCCGATTCCTGCCAGTACTCTACTGCTTTTCACTTCAACTTGTAATTTAACAGCTACCAGTTAAAAGCATTTAAATTTTGGCATATTAGCCTCAGTCGACAGTGACTGGTGCATTGTGTTAGGGATTCAAAATGCCTCGAGAAGTGTTGTTGACGGAGTTGCAATGGGATGAACTGTATCATGCAGAACAGTACATCAACCAGCAGATGACCTCCTAGTATTCTCCAGCTCCGGACATTTACTGTGCTAGTCTGATGCTATCTGTAACATCATTTTACAATGGCGTGACACTCCTGATGAGATCGGGAAGTCAAGCCATTTATCTGCAACATTCCACCCTTACAAACTTGTATGGCCTAAGGACGATGCTATCCCTTACGCCGGAAAGACTGAACCAAGAGCTGCCATGTGTTGAAATAGTGTATGAAGACATCGTGAACAGTCTCCGTACGTATAGTGTGCATGCAAATGATTTAGAGTACTGCTTCAGTACAGTGTCAAAAGAAGCAGCTAAAGGAACACCCATCAGTTTGAGAGAAATACGTTCTGAATTTACTGCATGCAAGAAACAGTTATTCAGGAAATACTGTAAAAATTGAATCAGTCTTTGTTGTTGCTGTAATGCAATCTATGTATCATTGAGGAAATGCAAATAAAATGTATATAATAGCAAATGTTGTTTTTGTTATGTAACTACCCAACCATTACGCAATGTGTAATGTAAGGTGTAGCCATTGTAGCTCAGTTAGTAAGATGAGTGCGCTGTAGTGGCTACATATTATTACTGGTATTATTATTATTATCGTTATTGTTATTACAAGCATTCATTTTTCTATCAGCGCCCATTGCACACCAAAACCTGACGTAGTCTGCATCATGGCCAGGTGGGTGAAGCATCAGGACTTTGTTGTAAGTGAACACACCAACTAAGCGGACTCAATAGGGGTATGTTAAGTAGTGACATGAGAAAATTTTTCTTGCCAGAGTCTGATGGATCTGCAATTGCGGCTCTTACGTTATCAGGAAGGAGTATACCATTCTTCTTCTTCTTCTTCTTCTTCTCCCATACCATAACAGGACCAGTCAGTTACAACAAGGTCCTGATGCTTCATCCACCTGGCCATGATACCGACTTCATCTGGTTTTGGTGTGTAATGGAATTTTATAGAAAAATGAACGCTTGTAATAACAATAACGATGATAATAATAATAATAATAATAATAATAATAATAATAATAATATGTGACCACTACCACTGTAGTGCTATCATCTTAGCAACTGAGTTACGATGGCTACACCTTACGTTATATAATGACAGAGTAGTTAAATAAGATAAACAACCAACATCTGGGTAATATATATTTTATTTACATGTCAGCATTGATACGTAGGATACATTACATCAACAATAAGCGGCACTGACTCATTTTTTTACAGTATTCCCTGAATAACTGTTTCTTGTATGCAGTAAATTCAAAATGTATTTCTCTCAGATTGATGGGTGTTACTTCAGCTTCTTCGTTTGACACCATGTTGATGCACTGATCTAAATCATCTCCAAGCACATTATACTTAAGGAGATTGTTCACAACATCTCATACATAGTTGGAAAACACAGCAGCCCACAGTTCAGTCTTTCTAGCACAAGGGATGGCACTGCCCATAGGCCATTCAAGTTTGTAATGGTGGAGTGTTGCTCATAAATGGTTGACCTCCATATCTCACGATGAGTGTCACACTATCGTACAAAGATGTTATAGGTAGCACAGTAAATGTCCGGAGACTGAGAATACTCAGAGGCCATCTGTTGGTTGATGTAGTGTTCTGCATGACATTTAATCCCATTCCAACTTCATAAACAACACTTCCACACTTATCAATTCATTTTCAATCCCTAACACGACATACCACTCACTGTCAACTGACGCTTCTGTGCCAAAATTTAAGCACTTTGAACAGCTAGCTGTTAAATTATAAGTTGATGTGAAAAGCATCCAGCACATAAACACGTCGACCTAGTGGTAAAACCGGAATGTTCCCGGATTGTGCATTTGTCAGAAACCAGTACTGACCTGCACCATGTGGAGTAGGGCGCTCTGCACAGTTCTTCTGAGTGTCAGGGACTTGCTGGGTGGCTAAATCAATGAGCGTGGTGGATAACAACAGCTCATTGTCCTGCTGCAGCATGCTGATGATAACTGCTGCTGGTCCAGACATGCTGGATGTCACTGCCGGTGCAGGCACACTAGAGGCTGCTGAACAAAGAAGAAGAAATGACATGGAGTTGCACAACGGAAGAGAAATTGGCAAAGAAGAGAAGGAACTACTACATGCAGTAATAGTGCAACAACATGTAATGAGCACTTATTTTTACACATCTTCTGTGATGGAGAGGCGGAGAAGGATCTCGACTGTTGCTGGCGATGCTTCATAGTTGTTGTTCTTCTTCCAGAGACTTACTGCAACTGTTTTGAACTACTGCATCAACCTCATATCCCCTATATCACGATCGTGTGACCGGAAAGTAATCAGTCGATCAATTTATTGACCTCAGCAGTATTTCTGAACTCCTGTAGCACTTCATGTTAACAAAAAGAAGGCTGGGATATTTCTCGCAAGTGTACCACAAAGAAAGTTCGGGGCTATTTCCCACTTCCCACAAAGCTGCACAAAGTGTCCCATGGGGGAAGGTGGTGTGGCTTCTGGTCTGCTGCTGACTCTACTTGGTGTGATTATTGTGCCACAAAGAAAGGAAGTGCGCCAGGGAGGAGGAAGGCTGGGGTATTTCCCACACAACAGGAAGTGTGCATTTGTTAAGGGGGGGGGGATTAGCCCAAACCCAAGTGCACTGCTACTTGCAGCATCTCGGGTCCTGGTTGGTATGGAACGACCCAGCAACCGACGAATGGTGTAGCTCGGCAGACGGCAAGACTATCACCAGATATAGTTAGCGCGATCTGTGACAATATAATTACATGTGTTGGAATTAAGAAAAGGTGCTACAATTTCACACACTGCAATCGATTTCCTGCCAATCAAACTTTTTCAGTATCCATCAAGGAAAAGTGAAGGATACTGATTTAATTAATTACTCAATCAATTTGATAAAAAGTAGTCTGGGGTTCCAGATTTCCCAGGTGGGTGGGTGATAATGAAAAGTGGCTCAGAATCCCATTCAAAAGCCCATGAAATTCGAAAACTGGCACAGAAAAGGGGGGTGAGTGAGTGGGGGGCAACCCATCATGTCATCAGGAAGATTGATTTGATGCAAAGTGGCATGTAACAATAGGTTAAGGACCTGCCAATCAAAAGAGAACAACAATTTAAGGGCTGACATGGGCAGAACAGTAGGTTTCCCCCTGAATGTATGTTTGTCCCTGATGTATGCAACTGACACTAACAAAATGGTCTAATGCTCCCTTTGCGCTACTATTGGTTTGCACTGTCGCAGTCACACCTTGGGTGTGAACACTTACTTATACTGGCCACACAAACCACAGCTGGTACTTGAACTCACTCAGTTCAGCCCTCCACCCCTTCCTGTCAGGTGCATCCTCAACTCCCAGGGCCATTGTCTGCATGTGTCCTGTGGTATTATCCTTCCATCTCGTTCTTGGCCATCCTAGTGGTCTCCTTCCTTCGGCTTCTCCATCCCTTACTGCATTTATTAGCATGTCCTCCCCTCTCCTCCTCACATGTCTGTACCATCTCAATCTTTTAGTTTTCACGCTCGGTACAATATCAGGTAGTGTGCATAACTGTCTTAAGTTCTCTTTTTTCCCCTATTCTGCACTATTTATATTCTCGTAGGGTCCATGTCTTGATTATGTAGCACACTGTTGGTTTGATGATAGTCTGATATATTCTTATTTTCGTCTGCCTGGATAGTAACTTCGATCTTACGATGTTATGCACAGCTCCTGATCATCTTGCAACGGCTTGAATTCTCTATACGATCTCTTGTTTTATAAGATTTTGTTACTTGATGTTGACATGGGGGTTAAAGTAAATGTGTCTCTTTGAGGCTTTCCCGGCGCTGCATCTGCTTGATAGGTTCCCGGGAATTGCGCCGGATAATACTGTAAAAATTTCGAGGACAAAGCACTTCAGACAGCGGTTTTGAAACCCAAATGTTTTTGGGGTTATGTAGATGATAAATTTGTGGTATGGCCGCATGGGACAGCAACGCTTCCTCCTTTTCTGGAACATCTGAACTCACTCCATCCAAGCATCTGTTTCACCATGGAGGTAAAAAATAATGGTGAGCTCCCGTTTCTGGATGTTTTGGTTCGTAGAAAAGGAGACGGCTCCTTGGGTCACAGTGTGTTCCGGAAGCCTACGCACACAGACTTGTATTTACAAGCTACGAGCTGTCATCATCACTCACAGCGCAGTGGTGTATTACGGACGCTAGTGCATGGGGCTAGGGCCATCTCAGATCGCCGGCCGAAGTGGCCGTGCGGTTAAAGGCGCTGCAGTCTGGAACCGCAAGACCGCTACGGTCGCAGGTTCGAATCCTGCCTCGGGCATGGATGTTTGTGATGTCCTTAGGTTAGTTAGGTTTAACTAGTTCTAAGTTCTAGGGGACTAATGACCTCAGCAGTTGAGTCCCATAGTGCTCAGAGCCATTTGAACCATCTCAGATCAGGACAGCTTATCGGCAGAGCTCAGCCATCTCCGCTCTGTGTTTGCCCAGAACGGGTACTCCAAGAAGCAGATCCGGAATGCATTTCGACCAGCACACTCCAAACCTCAAGAACAGCCTCAAGAAGTAGAGAACACCTCGGGGTTGGTTTTTCTACCGTATGTCGGTGGCGTGTCTTTTAAGATGGGCAGAATTTTCAAGAAATACCGGATTAAATGTGTTTTCCGGCCCCCAGCGTGAGTGCATTCAATGCTGGGCTCTGTTAAAGACAACCTCGGCCTGAGGACTCCAGGAGTATATAAAATCCCGTGCCAATGTGGGAAGTCTTACATTGGCGAGACGTGTCGTACGGTTAAAGACAGATGCGACGAACATAAACGTCACACGAGGTTGGGTCAGCCACAGAAATTTGCGGTTGCTGAACACTGCCTTGACACGGGACACGGCATGAACTACGAAGAAACCACGATCCTCTCGTATGCTTCCACATACCAGGACTCTATCATCAAAGAGGCGATCGAAATACCTAAAAGCAGTGACCTAATAAACAGAGACACGGGGTTTGACCTGAGCAAAGCCTGGGAACCAGCCTTGGCAGCACTAAGGAATCGTCAGCCGCAGATTAGCAACTGCACCGAGTCAACAGATGGGAAACCTTAGCGCAGATGCTTAAATCGCGCGCCAACCCCTCGCGCGCGCGAAGGGGTCCGTCGCTCCCGACCGCATTTTCCCACGCCGCGGCTCGCTTCCGCAGACCGCGACCTGTTTCTCCAGCAGAGGGCTCTGGTATTCGACGCAGTTTACGATTGGTCTTCGATGACGTTATGCCCCCGCTGGCGCCTGCGTTGTTCTAGAAAGCCAACATATAAATTGGCCAGCTTCTCAGCGACGCGACAGTAGCACCTGAAGATGGCGGGCAGTTGTCTGGCTGAAATATTGCGCGGTTTTTACAATATTATCCGGCGTAATTCCCGGGAACCTATCAAGTAAATGTGTCTGCTTGCGGTATTGTTAGGTTCCTGATGGTTAGATGGTTTGGTCCTTAATTGAGCTCTTCTTCCCATTACCGCGAATTTTGTTTTACTTTCATTTGTAGTTGGACATACTTTCTTAGCTTCTTCCATCAGTACAGTTCCCATTTTCTCCAGGTTCTGCATTATCTTTGCTATTACCACAATATTATTCGCGAAAGCCAATGTGTACACTGCCCTCTAAATTTCTGGTTGGCTCTGACCACTATGGGACTCAACATCTGAGGTCATCAGTCCCCTATAACTTAGAACTACTTAAACCTAACTAACCTAAGGACATCACATACATCCATGCCCGAGGCAGGATTCGAACCTGCGACCGTAGCGGCCGTGCGGTTCCAGACTGAAGCGCCTAGAACCGCTCGGCCACACTGGCCGGCTTTAAATTCCTGGAGCAATACCTTCAAACACGTTGGTGGTATGACGGGCCTGTCACAGCACTCTGTCTTCACTGATGTGTTTGAAGCCACCTCATTCCTCCATTTAAAACTCTCGACAAACGCTTTTTTTAAAAAATTTTATTTTTATTTTATTTTATTTTTTTTTTTTACTCGTCCATGTCATGTGCCATCTCCGTCCTCTGCTACAGCATCGAAACATCCACCACGCTAATCAGGCAGCTTTGCTTTTGACACGATGAGTGCTATGGAGCGAGTTAGCGGCGGGCGTAGCGTAGGACAGGGGCGTAACGAGCCATCCGGCGGGAGGCGACAGATCGCGGAGCGGAGTAGCGCAGCGCGGCCGTCAACAAGTAGCCGCGGCGCGCGGACAATGGCGGCGCGGCCGGCCCACACAATGGGTGGGCTCGCTTCATTAGCGCGGGTCGCCGCCCGGGGCCCGCCCTCGCCCTGCCCGTAACGAAGCGCCGCTGCTCAAGTCGCGCCTAATGTCGCCCTCAGCGCCGTACCGTGTCCAGCCGGCCCGCCACCTCTCCTCACTCCCAATATGCTCCTACTATTGTACACTTCTCATCGAGGCAGCGGGTACCGGCACCTAGGTTGGGGGCGCTGTCGTTGTTTCTAGGAAGGGCTTCGATTGTTGTATGTTACCCTACTGGACACCGTGAATTTCACTTCTCATTGAGCCAACGAATACCTGCCACCAGTTGGTGCTATGTTCGTTGGCTTTTCGGAAGTGGTCGCTGCTGTTCCGCCATGTCACTTACTGATCAAAAGACGAGCGTATGGAATATCGGGCCATTTTTGTATATGGATTGTACTGTTCCTGACAAATACAGTATAACATGTCGTTCTTGCAGCACACAGGTCTTCAGACGCAAAATTAGCTTAGGTCGCACCCCAAGTGAATGTTAAAGGATCGTTACTGTTTACTGCTACATACCCGACGGAACAAACGCCACTCACATCTATAATTCTATGAGCGCGACGGCTGTTTGATGGAACAGTTTCAGTACGGATGCACATTCCATTTCGGAACTCCTACGGGAATGTGAAATCTGCGGGTAGGAAGTTATAGTGAAGGAGTCGTCCTGTGCGGCGAGCGGGAAGTGGGGAATTTGGGTCTGACACAAAGTGTGCCCGGATGGGCTAGGCGGTTAAGGCAATCGTTTTAGAGAAGCGGGCCATCCGGATTCGAATCCCGGTGCGGCACAATGCCTTGTGCGACTGGAAGTCATTTCCTTCCTATCTCTTTCCCATACGGTTTCCTTTCCATTTCATTCACCCCAATTACACACTGGCCATTAAAATTGCTACACCAAGAAGAAATGCAGATCACAAACGGGTATTCATCGGACAAATATATTATACTAGAACTGACATCTGATTCCATTTTCACGCAATTTGGGTGCATAGATCCTGAGAAATCAGTACCCAGTACAACCACCTCTGGCCGCAATAACGGCCTTGATACGCCTGGGCATTGAGTCAAACAGAGCTTGGATTGCTTGTATAGGTACAGCTGCCCATGCAGCTTCAACACGATACCACAGTTCATCAAGAGTAGTGACTGGCGTACTGTGACGAGCCAGTTGCTCGGCCACCATTGACCAGACGTTTTCAATTGGTGAGAGATCTGGAGAATGTGCTGGCCAGGGCAGCAGTCGAACATTTTCTGTATCCAGAAAGGCCCGTACAGGACCGGCAACATGCGGTCGTGCATTATCCTGCTGAAATCTAGGGTTTCGCAGGGATCGAATGAAGGGCAGAGCCACGGGTCGTAAGACATTTGAAATGTAACGTCCACTGTTCAAAGTGCCATCAATGCGACCAAGAGGTGACCGAGACATGTAACCAATGGCACCCCATAGCATCACGCTGGGTCATACGCCAGTATGGCGATGACGAATACACACTTCCAATGTGCGTTCACCGCAATGTTGCCAAACACGGATGCGACCATCATGATGCTGTAAACAGAACCTGGATTCATCAGAAAAAATTACGTTTTGCCATTCGTGCACCCAGGTTCGTCGTCGAGTACACCATCGCAAGCGCTCCTGTCTGTGATGCAGCGTCAAGGGTAACCGCAGCCATGGTCTCCGAGCTGTCCATGCTGTGGCAAACGTCGTCGAACTGTTCGTGCAGATGGTTGTTGTCTTGCAAACGTCCCCATCTGTTGACTCAGAGATCGAGACGTGGCTGCACGATCCGTTACAGCCATGCAAATAAGATGCCTGTCATCTCGACTGCTAGTGATACAAGGCGTTCCGTATTACCCTCCTGTACCTACCGAATCCATATTCTGCTAACAGTCATGGGATCTCGACCAACGCGAGCAGCAATGTCGCGACACGATAAACCGCAATCGCGATAGGCTACAATTCGACCTTTATCAAAGTCGGAAACGTGATGGTACGCATTTCTCCTCCTTACACGGGGCATCACAACAACGTTTCACCAGGCAACGTCGGTCAACTGCTGTTTGTGTTCGAGAAATCGGTTGGAAACTTTCCTCATGTCAGCACGTTGTAGGTGTCGCCACCGGCGCCAACCTTGTGTGAATGCTCGGAAAAGCTAATAATTTGCATATCACAGCATCTTCTTCCTGTCGGTTAATTTTCACGTCTGTAGCACATCATCTTTGTGGCGTAGCAATTTTAATGACCAGTAGTGTATTCACGTATATTAGGCTGTGTTCCACTATCAAGCTTTATTCTCCCACTTCCTTTTGTGTCGGTATTAATCCATTTCACAGATGTCACTACATCATGAAACACCCACTTCTTCGTTTTTGTTAATTTACCATCTGAGATACTTAAGTTCTGCTATCGGATAGGTTAGCATGTTCGTTTACGTAGAATGCACAAGTCAGCTTCGTACCTCACAGAGGTGCCTAGACCAAGATGTGTTCTACCAGATTAATTTAATAGCTGGAGGTTTCTGAAATGAACAGGAGTGTGCTTGACATTGTGGTTCTCTTTGCAAGGTCTTGAGGCAACAGCTCATCGGTGCACTGTAACATAACGTCTAGTGTTAGTTTAATTTATACATTGCAGCGTGAACTAACTACTGCTAGTTTATACGTGGTTTCAGTTGATTTCGAAGTTGGCAATCACGTAACACAGAAATGTTGGCAATTTTAACACTGTTCTCTAGAAACTAAAGGTAATATACTTATTTTCGCTCAGTACAAGACACTTGACCTAAAGTGCTTTACACAGCTTTTCACCGAAACGTGTTGCTAATCAGAGAAAATGTTTACACTGCAGCACTGATCACCGCTTCTACGTCAGCAGATACGTATTGACGTCACGACCCAATTTACATGACTTACGATAACTCGTCCCTCGGGGCGGGCACGCACACTGTCTCGCAAACCAGCCCTCCGGTGTTGGAGACAAAATGTTTCACTTGGCGAGAAAGCAACAACTGCTATAAAGTTCTGTGTAAACCAAGGCTGTGCCATCAGTACAATCGACCTTAGACCCGGGTTACCCATTAGTCATCCGTCTTGTACACAGTTCTTCATGTGACGTTTCACTTGATTAAATAAACCTCGTCCTGGAAGTTGTCATCTGAGCGGTTTGGGGAAATTCTCTACTGCCAATATGCTTACTCATTAAGTAGGACAGCTTTCCATAAGTGTTTTGCTTTGCAGTATTGCCTCGATTTGTTAATATCAGTTATTTGCATGACTACTGCCTTATTAGTTTTGACATCTTGCACTGCTTCAGTGTAATTGCAGATCTTATGAAGCGGGGTACCAAGGAGTTTCAAAACACATACTGTTATTACACGGTCGATCAAATGTGACGCATTCCTCCAAGAAATTTTCTGTAGTACAATAACGGTGCGCCTGAAAAGGTGAAACTTCTCGTAAACGATGAGAAACACGTTGAATTGTCAGCTGGCAACATTCCACTACGTACCTGAAGCCTCGACCGTTGCTCCAGCAGTGATCGCTAGAAAGCAATTGTTGGCACCCGCCTGCAGAAGAAAAGTGTTACGATTTTCTTCCAGAGATTCAATGCAAATAACAGCATTACTTTCCAGTAATTGTAACTTAATTCAGGGTAATCAGTGGCTGGGGATGAACTCTCGCTTCATGTCTCACAACGCTGTAATGCTCCGCAAATGTAGCGCTGATCCTACCCGGTATAGCCGGCCGAAGTGGCCGTGCGGTTAAAGGCGCTGCAGTCTGGAACCGCAAGACCGCTACGGTCGCAGGTTCGAATCCTGCCTCGGGCATGGATGTTTGTGATGTCCTTAGGTTAGTTAGGTTTAACTAGTTCTAAGTTCTAGGGGACTAATGACCTCAGAAGTTGAGTCCCATAGTGCTCAGAACCATTTGAACCTACCCGGTATATCAGCAAACCCGTTCACACTTGCTTGCACAGAATAGCGAACTGTGCAACTTGCTGGGTAAGCGAACTTGCAAAATAACTAGGGCCATCAGGTGCCAGCAGTGTTACGCAAGCAGGCCTATAGCGAATCAATTAATGCTTTAACAGCTTCAACAGCCATCCAATCATCATCCACACGCTTCAATATTTGCTGCCATGTGTTTGATCGCTCTGCAGTTGGTCGCTTTTGCACGGGGGTCGTAGGCATCCATCGATTAATTGAATCCTATTTTGTGTGTGTGTGGGGGGGGGGGGGGGGGAGGGGCGAGGGGGCGGGGAGGAGTGTCGCCGCTGCGATGCTTGATTCGTATCTCCAGCCACTGTTGCACTTTCATTTCAAGCAGCCCAACATTTTTCATGGGCCATCTTACGTCGTGGCAGATAAGGCTTTGACGAGGTACTCAAGAATGTTCGGCAGTTTAAGTTGATTCCACAGTAGAAGCAAAGCAAATGTTCAGGGGGTTAAACATACTAGCTTATTACTCGCCGTTGTTTAGTTACTCTTCGATTAAGCGGGAAAAGTAATCACATCTGTCTATGATATAAAATTAATTATGTTGACTACATATGTTACTTCGTTACTGTATCATTTTTTTCCTATCCCTCCAATATCTTCCAAAGAGTCCCAAACATTCTTTTCGACCAAATTTTAGATCAAAATATCCTCGAAAGTGCCAGAAATCGACGACCCTGTGAAGTGTGATTAAACGCCGATGAGGTACTTAGAGACAGACCACCGAGTCACCATCTACGCGTACCAGCAAGTTGAGTTACTTTCGCAGCCACTCTCTAGCGTGCTTGAAAAAGTAATTTCACTTTCATATGCATGTACGACGTAAAAAAAGTTCGCTTACAGTGTTGGAAAATTATTAATGTTCGTGAAAACTGTGTTTTTTATAAAACAAATATTTAAAAGACGTTTCGTCTTCAACACGATGACACTCTCTTTACCTACACGAGAAATTCCTTGTTGCTAAGCCATTTGCAGGCGGATTGTCGAACTGTGTGTGTCATGTGCACTGATGAGCCATAACTTCATGACCACTGCCCCCCTGGTGGCGTTGCTGCCACGTGACGCAGAAGTATAGTATACACTGAGTCTTGGAATAGCGATACGCCCGTGTACAGATGGCAGTAGTATTGAGTACACAATGTATAAAAGGGCGGTGCATTGACGCAGCTGTCATTTGTAGTCATGTGATTCATGTTAACATGTTTCCGATGTGATTATGGCTGCACGACGGGAATTAACAGACTTTGTACGCCGAATTGGAACTAGACGCAAGGGACATTCCAATTCCGAGATCGTCAGGGAATTCAATATTCCGAGATCCACAGCGTCAAGAGTGTGCCGACAATACCAAATTTAGGCATTACCCCTCAAAACGCTCTACACAGTGGCTGATGGCTTGCACTTCACGACCGAGAGCAGCGTCGTTTCCTTAGAGTTATCAGTGCTAACAGTCAAGCACACTGCATGAAATAACTGCAGAAATCAATGTGGGACATAGGACGAACATATCCGTTAGGACAGTGCGGCGAAATTTGGCGGTAATAGGCTGTGGCAGCGAATGTCTTTGCTAACAGCACATCGCCTGCAGCGCTTCTCCTGGGCTCATAACCGTATCTGTTGGACCGTACACGGTAATCTAGGGAACGGCTGTCTGTAACATCAAACATACCACTGACGCAGGCCGGCTAGGGCAGTATTATGCTTGGGGTCATTCACATTGGCTTCCATCAGATCTGAGCTAGTAATCAAAGAATATGACAGCTGTGGAGAACATGAGTATAAATGCGAACCATCTGCATCCCTTCCTCCTTGATGTATTCTTTGACAATGATAGCATCTTTCAGCAGGACAACTGTCCTTGTCACAAGACCATAATCATGACATAGCGGTTTCAGGAGCATGGTAGTGAGTCCGCGTTTATTTCTTAGTCACTAAAAGCGCCTCATATGAAAACGATGGAACATATTTAGGACGCTATTTGTAACTATCTCCGCAACCACAAACACTGCTCATACTTTTCGCGAACTGCGTGTCCTTTGTGTAGACATTTCATGCCGCATACGTCTGGAAGGCTATCAAGGACTTGGCGGACCCATGAAACGCTGAATCTTTTCTGTATTACATTATACATGTCGACCAACATGCTATTGCGGTAACCAACTGTCAAGCGGGACCCTACGAACGTAATAAGTTTGTTGGTTCGTGGTTTTTATGTGGTTTTGTGATTAATCGAGTCCTTACAATGCCGTTGGTATTCATTCGATGTTTGGACCAGCGGCAATGTTGATTCCTGTATGCGTATTTGTATTTGAGTCTTCTGGCTTATGATGAGTAATGTTCGAAATTGCAGTCACAATAAATAAAGAGATTGTTGGAAAGGATAAGCGGGAGCTAATTTCGTATGGTTGACCGTAGTAACGATGGTGCACTTTTTTCAAAAACTACACGTTCAAATGAAACCAAATTCGAAACATGCGTAAGTTGTCTCATTTTCGTCAAAGTGTATTTACTTACGTGGCAGTAACATTGTTATCACAGTATAAATTCCAAAAAAAGGTACATGACCTGAAAACACAGCTTTAAAAAATCTAAGTATTTGTTAAACGTTTCATTTGATTGCTGTAATTCTAATACTTTTAATGAAAGTAATATAATCAATCTCTCTACCAAGTTTCATTGATATGTTTGTCTCAGTTTCAAAGGAAGTTGTACCTAGAGATAAAAATATCATACACTCCAGGAAATTGAAATAAGAACACCGTGAATTCATTGTCCCAGGAAGGGGAAACTTTATTGACACATTCCTGGGGTCAGATACATCACATGATCACACTGACAGAACCACAGGCACATAGACACAGGCAACAGAGCATGCACAATGTCGGCACTAGTACAGTGTATATCCACCTTTCGCAGCAATGCAGGCTGCTATTCTCCCATGGAGACGATCGTAGAGATGCTGGATGTAGTCCTGTGGAACGGCTTGCCATGCCATTTCCACCTGGCGCCTCAGTTGGACCAGCGTTCGTGCTGGACGTGCAGACCACGTGAGACGACGCTTCATCCAGTCCCAAACATGCTCAATGGGGGACAGATCCGGAGATCTTGCTGGCCAGGGTAGTTGACTTACACCTTCTAGAGCACGTTGGGTGGCACGGGATACATGCGGACGTGCATTGTCCTGTTGGAACAGCAAGTTCCCTTGCCGGTCTAGGAATGGTAGAACGATGGGTTCGATGACGGTTTGGATGTACCGTGCACTATTCAGTGTCCCCTCGACGATCACCAGTGGTGTACGGCCAGTGTAGGAGATCGCTCCCCACACCATGATGCCGGGTGTTGGCCCTGTGTGCCTCGGTCGTATGCAGTCCTGATTGTGGCGCTCACCTGCACGGCGCCAAACACGCATACGACCATCATTGGCACCAAGGCAGAAGCGACTCTCATCGCTGAAGACGACACGTCTCCATTCGTCCCTCCATTCACGCCTGTCGCGACACCACTGGAGGCGGGCTGCACGATGTTGGGGCGTGAGCGGAAGACGGCCTAACGGTGTGCGGGACCGTAGCCCAGCTTCATGGAGACGGTTGCGAATGGTCCTCGCCGATACCCCAGGAGCAACAGTGTCCCTAATTTGCTGGGAAGTGGCGGTGCGGTCCCCTACGGCACTGCGTAGGATCCTACGGTCTTGGCGTGCATCCGTGCGTCGCTGCGGTCCGGTCCCAGGTCGACGGGCACGTGCACCTTCCGCCGACCACTGGCGACAACATCGATGTACTGTGGAAACCTCACGCCCCACGTGTTGAGCAATTCGGCGGTACGTCCACCCGGCCTCCCGCATGCCCACTATACGCCCTCGCTCAAAGTCCGTCAACTGCACATACGGTTCACGTCCACGCTGTCGCGGCATGCTACCAGTGTTAAAGACTGCGATGGAGCTCCGTATGCCACGGCAAACTGGCTGACACTGACGGCGGCGGTGCACAAATGCTGCGCAGCTAGCGCCATTCGACGGCCAACACCGCGGTTCCTGGTGTGTCCGCTGTGCCGTGCGTGTGATCATTGCTTGTACAGCCCTCTCGCAGTGTCCGGAGCAAGTATGGTGGGTCTGACACACCGGTGTCAATGTGTTCTTTTTTCCATTTCCAGGAGTGTAGTTCTTTGCAACCTACATTCAAAGTTAAAGCTCGGCAAGTCCATAGTTGTCATCGTTGCAGGTTTTTGTGTCATCCAGCTTACGCTTGGCGGCCATCTTTTGGATTCGGGCCTCTTTTATTATTTTGCGGGCCCTTTCCTCAGCATCCCGCATTCTCAGGTAGTTCATTGACAGAATCGCATTCTGCATGTTCACCCCAGGTTCCATGCCCATATAGGGCCTGACCCTTCATTGAGAGACAAAGCTGCAACCGTGACAGCTGTTTTTAGTGATTTGAGGGCCACAAATACTGTTTAGGCCAGCGTTCCCGCACACAGTGATTGAAACTTTCGTTGGAATCTGCATTTAGCAAACGTGTTTTTGCTAGCTAAGTCTCTATAGATATATTTTATAACATCTGATATTGACACTAACAGAACATGGTTATGTCACTCAAGTTATAGCAGCTTTCTGTTACTTACATAATGACTCGAGGCTCTTTGGACAGAGAAAGTGACACGGGTCCTCTGTTACCTTTAAACTTATTTCCACAGTTAAACTTCCTTACTCCGCTTGCACAGGGTGATTCACTAACTATTGCCACCTGAAATAACTCCGAAACTCAAACAATGTCTTTTACGAATCCCAACAAGAAAAAATTCAGAGGCGTCAAGTCTGACGAACAAGCGGGCCACGACACATCTCCGCGTCCAATCCAACGATTTGGGAATTATCTCTACAACTCATTTCTAGCCATCAGCGAAAAATGTGCCGGTCACCCATCGTGTTGATACCACATTCTGTTCCTTTTTCCTAAAGGTATTTCTTCCAATAACAGGCTTAATGTTTCTTGCAGGAATGTGGTGTACTTCCTACCATTAAGATTTCATTCTATGAAATAGGGGCCTATAATTCTGGCCTCCAGAATCCCACACCATACATTCACCGATCACGGTTCTTGGTGTGCAGCTTGCCGCAGCCAACATGGATTTTCAGTTGCCCAATAACGCATGTTGTGCAAATTAACATTTCCATTGTTCGTGAATGTAGCCTCGTCAGGAAATAAAATCAAATTAATAAATGCGTCATCCCTCTGAATTTGAATTTGAGCCTGTCGGCAGAATTCAGTGCGACGCATACAATCCGTACCTGTTAATTCTTGGTGGAGTCTGATATGGTAACGATGATATTTATGGCGATGCAGAACATGAACAACACTACTCTGGCTCATGCCAAATTCCCTTGCGATTTGACGCGAAGTAACGCAAGGATCTCGAACCACTGTGACAAGAGTACCAATTTCCGTTTCCTCGTTAGTAACTTTCCTTTGCCGGATATATTTCCGATGCGTTAAAGATCCAGTTGTTCTCAATTTATCATACACAAATTTAAATGTATGACGTGTAGGGTGAGTACGTCGAGGATATCTTTCAGCGTGTCTCTAGCTCTCGCTGAATTACGTTGGCATTCTCCGTAAATGGGAAGCATATCGACTTGTTCTTCGAAGGAATACATCATTCAGGTTCGCTTGATTCGACAATACTAGTCTTACCATACCTACTAGTGTTGTATTGCGAAACCGTCGAATGGTGTTAACATGCCAACTGCACGTTAGACGGATACGCCGTATTTGGCGAACGTTTACTATCTGCACGACATACGAGAGAGAATTGTCAGAGCATGTGCTTCGACAAGTGTCGAAGTGATACGGAATACCACTCAATCCATGATAAGTAGATTGCAACACTGCATTGATACCAATGGTCATCATTTCGAACACCTGTAAATGGAGGTTCATGCCACCTTTGCCGCACGGGGTAGCTGCGCGGTCTAGGGCGCCTTGTCATGGTCCGTGCGGCTTCCCCCGTCGGAGGTTGGAGTCCTCTCTGGGGCATGGATGTATGTGTTGTCCTTACCGTAAGTTAGTTTACGTTAGATTAAGTAGTGTGTAAGCTTAGGGACCGATGACCTCAGCAGTTTGATCCCATAAGATCTTACCATAAATTTCCATGCCACGTTTGTAACCTACGTTGACTCTCGAAGACCTTACTGTTACACTCATTGGATTCGTCTCGATAGCCGCTATCAGAAAATGTGTACCAAACTATAGAATCCCATTGGAAAAAAAAGGTTGACCTTCATATCTCTGAAGCGACCCAACCTAGCAACAAAAAACCGTCATATTATGGCCCCCGTTGTCCCATGCAACTTTTGTCCCACAAACTTTTCATCTCCTATCATACTTTCGGAGTTGTACTTGGTGCAACAGTTAGTGACTCACCCTGTAATGCGATCTGAGCGGATAAGATAAAGTGTAAACACAATAAAATAACTTCCTAAAATCAAGTACTATTTCAAATCACTACCTCGATTAAAACGAAAACACAACGCTGAACTGACGTTCATTTGTTACTTACACTAGCTTAGCACCAGGATGACGAACTTGCAAAGCAGTGTCAACAAATAAATAGAAAAGCGATAAAGGGAAGCCTGCTGTAGTCGGGGTAGACACAGCTCAATTGACAGCTGACATAGTGTGGATGTCGGTGTTTAGAAAGTGTTTTTCTTTCCTATTAGTATGCGCCAAACATTCAAAAGCCGTACATATTCTGATTCAGGAAGGACTGGGGTGTAAATTAACATCGTAAAAAAAGCTTTAAGTCGACGGATTTTCACTTTCTGGAACACAGAAGTAGAAAGAACTATGTTCAATAATTACATAGAGGCTGTGGGCTGTGTGAAAGCTCTTCTTTTGCCGGCAGGACAGTGCTTCTCCTAGCTGTTATCTTGTTACTGTTTGATAAAGTTGCACTCACGTTGTCTTTTCTAATGCTCTTCCCAGTGCAAGAATAAAAAGTACATAGTTCCATGTAAAAACGAAAACGATATGGGTGTCGTAATTGGGCAACTATAAATGAAGGGAAAAAAACAACTCACATGCGTTGTATGTTTCCGTTTGCAGTGGTGTTAGCTGGCGACACGTTGAGTAGGAGGGGGGCAGCGGGCGGCTCGTGGCGCTGTTTAGCGGGCTTGATAGACCGCGGCGAGCCGTCTGTCTGCGCCTCCTTCCCTCGCCGTATTTATGGGCTGCCGCTTCGCGCGAATTAATTTACGCTGCGGGCCACGGGGCTTTCTGTGGTGATTTGTCGCCTCGCCGTCCTGCTGTGGGCCGTCCACTGCTGTCCGTTGACGTACCGTACCGTATCTCCGACAGCGCGCCAAAAACGTCGCCTGATGCAAGTGGCACTTAACAGCGCGAGGGCGAGGAAACGTCCTTACGGCGAAGCTGCAGGTGGACCGTCAGTAACACCCTACTGGTAACCTTCTGATCAAGTGAAGAGATGGAGATAAAGTGTCGACTTTGCTGGCACAGCCAGTTTGCTACGCACCTGTCACGCACTGTTATCCGCAAAAGATACAATGAAATCTAATTTGCCAGTCTTGTAAGAGCGCTTATAAATGACGTTAACACAGGCCAACTTTTTTTGCTGAAAATACCTTATTCCTTTGTTTTTAGGGTAGGAAATCCATATATGATGCTTAAAAAACTGTATCACCAATCATTTCTTCAGATTTTACAGTTAAATTTATTAAATTAAGCGATTTTTTATAGAATTTAACAGCTTTTATATGGTTAAAATAATTTAAAAAGGAGGTGTAATGAATGTAAATGAAGTTGGTAGCACTGCTGAAAACATTTTCTGGCAGAAAAAGGTCCATTCTGTTTTTTTGTTAACAGATGGTGTTTTATTTACTGTCAGCTTAACCTCATTTCCCGTTTCCTGTACACGTGCTCAGTATAATGTCTAATCGTGGTTGTAAAAACTCTGCTGACAGTTTTTGTTATATTTGTGGTGAACTTGTGATTAAAAAACACCAAAGAAACATTACAGACTTCGTGAAAAAGGTTAATTTATCGTACTTTGGATCTAAACTTGATCAATATAAATCTTCTGCGCTGCATAAGGTCTGTTTTGTGTGTGTTGAAGATCTGAGAAAATTGTCCAAAAAGGAGAAAAAAGTATTTAGATTTGCTATTCCTATGATATGGAGGGAGCCAAGAAATCATTCCGATGGTTGCTGGTTTTGCAGTGTTGATATTACTGGTCATAATTCGAAAAACAAGAAGGTAAGAAGCTGCCCTAACCTTCCGCCCACCATCTGACCAGTAGGGCATGGTGTAGATTTGCCGGTTCCTGAACCACCAGTGATTTAAATTCTACTCCATCAGAACTATTTCCTGATGTAAATCTGATTTAGATGAACCAGATGATGATGAATTCAATTGTAATACTGAAATTATAGAGCCCAAATTGTTTTTCAGACCGAGCTTAACAATTTGGTTAGGGATCTGGGCGTAACAAAAGAAAAAACTGAATTGCTTGGTTGTAGATTAAGAAAAAAGAACTTAATGGCACGTGGAACCAGCATATACATGTATAGAGAGAGAGAACAGCAATTTTCCAAGTTTTTTCAACAAGAAGGTGATTTAGTGTACTGCTCAGACATTCCCTGTCTGATGAATGAGTTTGGTATTGAATACAAACAGGAAGACTGGAGGCTGTTTATTGATTCATCCAAAACTCGTTTAAAGGCTGTTTTATTACACAATGGTAACAAGTATGCATCTATACCTGTTCGACATTCTGTATATATGAAAGAAAGCTATGAGAAACCCAAAAAAGTGACAAATACAATAGGCTGTGTGAATGGGGCAGTAGGGCTAGAGATCAACACTGGTGCAGAAAGAATTGGCCAGTGAGGGAGTTTTTAAAACGTGGTGGGAGGAACATTCTACTCAAAAACCTTGTAGATCCAAAAAACATACTCCTACCACCTCTACATATAAAGTTAGGCCTAATGAAACAGTTTAAGGCTTTGCCTAAGGTTGGACCATGTTTTAAGCATCTCTGCCAAATGTTTCCACACCTTTCAGAAGCTAAACTAAAAGAAGGCGTCTTTGTTGGACTTGACATTAGAAAATTGATGTTTGGTGTTAACTTTGAATCCACAATGACCTTAAATGAGAAAGAAGCATGGGTATCATTCAAGCAAGTAGTTACAAAGTTCTTAGGACACAAAAAGACCCAGAATATGTTTCTGTTATAGCTACAATGTTAAAGAAGTTTAAAACTTTAGGCTGTTTAATGAGCCTGAAAGTTCACTTTTTGAACAGTCACCTTGACACCTTCCCGGACAATATGGGAGATGTTAGTGAGTAGCAAGGATAGTGTTTTCACCAGGAGATTAAATTGATGGAAAAAAGCTACCAAGGCCGCTGGAACACCAGCATGATGTGGGACTACTGTTCGTCAGTTCACCAAGAAGTTCAGCAAGCGACTCATCGTAGAAGAAGCTACACAAGAAACTTCAAAGAAAAAAGAGAAAATACAAACAAATTCCAGCTGACAAGTGAAATGTCTATTAACGCATATCATTGTTTTAAGTAGCTCACTGTAAATACAAACCATACTTATGTTGTAAGAAAGCGTTCCATTAATTTCCCCGTTTACTGTATAACATAGGATTTTTTTACTAGATAGTAAAAAGCATATTGCTCGAAAACTATGGGTGACACAAAAAAATTAAGGCTAGATTTGGATTCAGCTCATAAAAATCTATGACGATCAGCTATCCAAGTAAAAAAAGTTTTCAAAAGAAATTTTTCGTTGGCTTGTGTTATGATATAATACTTTTTGTTAACTCGTTCTAAGTACGATTTGACTAGCAACTAGCATGTAATTCCTGAATCAGAGTGATAATTTTTTTGTGTGTAGGTGTAAGACTGAGTCAGAGCGTTTCGACAGTGTAGCTGTTACATGTTTATCGTACTATTACAATGTTAAATAGCACTGTTGCATACCGCGGTTCAAATGTGCTCCTTTAGTGGGAATAATAATGAAAGTGTCTGGTGGAGATGGGTTGAGAGGGTGCCGGGGGTGGCTCAGTGCGTCGCGAATTAAACGGCTTGTAATTCCAAATGCCGTGCTACGCTCTGCAGCGCTATTCAGCGGGCTCCTACGTGCTGCCACCCCGCAGTGCTTGATTGAGTGCAGCGTCGGTCGGACAGCGGCCTGTGACGCAAAAGCTTCCGTCAACAGCGACTCCGGATCTGGGCTAGGGCTAGATAGCGGTTTTCACTGAAACAACAGGTTTTCGATTATATCAGTATTTTCCCACGTCATTTTAACCTGACCATTAAAACCAGTCAAAATAACTGGTGTTTCATTCCTGTTATTTTTTCTTATTATCTCATGTAATAAATGTAGAAATCGAGCACAGATTGAAAACTTTTGATTCTACCGGCTTTCAGATACACAGAATTAAAATATTAAATTAAATGAAAACTTAAGTCTGTCCACCGTTGCTGTTTTCTCCGAAAGTGAATACTACGAAAAACGAGTATTTTCCTATTGATCCTAAATTTTTAAAACTGTGCTGAAATATTATGTTGTAATCGAGTTTCATCATACCACTATTTGGGCATTACGAAAAGTCAGTGCTAAGCAGTGAAAACACCGGTTGAGGAACTCTGTTTTTCATGTTACTTTGTCCGTCATAAATGACTACAAACGGATAAACGCATATTATGTAGAATGAGGCAGCAGATCACGTACTTTCCACTTTCATTGTATACTGCGAATGAACTGTTTTTAAATTCCTTATTTATAACCTTTACCATATCTTCGTTCATTTTATTATTTTTTCAGAAATGCTGGACAAATCTGTGAACATTTAAAGTAAATGAAGCATTGTTCTTCACTGCGACATCACTTCGTAAAAATATTTCCAAAAAAATGGTTCAAATGGCTCGGAGCACTATGGGACTTAACATCTTAGGTCATCAGTCCCCTATACTTGGAACTACTTAAACCTAACTAACCCAAGGACATCACACGCATCCATGTCCGAGGCAGGATTCGAACCTGCGACCGTAGCGGTCACGCGGTTCCAGACTGTAGCGCCTAGAACCGCTCGGTCAAAAAACATTTCTAGACTGGGGTTGGTGCCATTCTGCAATACGGCGGTTGTCCGGGGACGACAACGAGAAACTGCCAAACACACCACGTGGGAGCAGGCCTTGAACACTGTACGTACACACGACCTTATGCCACGACACAGGGTAAGAGGGACATTGTCTCATAAATGCTCTACCAATTCTTATGCCAGGTGTTTCTCTTTCTGTCGGCATTGGTATTAAAATAGCAGTGATTGCTTTTCCCATCTTTATAACATCGCAATATTTAAGATCAATATGAATTTTACAAATAAAAATTACACCTTTTTAAAAAAGGTTTGTTTAAAAAGTAAAAATTTTAGCATTGCTGCATTGACGATATTTCACTTGGTTAATAGTAAAAATAAAAAAAAACACTCGTTATAACAGAGACCAAAAACCGAAGAATACCGTTTATTGAGAACTAGAATAGTGGTATCGGTTTTAACTGTTCTGTTTTTCCCGTCAGTATTCTGGGAGGTCTCGGATAGCTGCGGTCGCTTGTGTTGCGGCACGGATCACGCACCCTGGGTTGTCCAGCAGGGGCAGGCAGGCGACTTGCTGGTGGGGCAAGCTGCTTCCGAGGTCCGGCGTTGGCCCGATGTGGTGGCGGCCTCAGGTCCCTGCTCTGACAAAGAGTCAGCCAAGCTCGACTCGCAACACTGCGATGGCTGTGTAACATTTTGTGAAGCATAACACCCGCATTTTCCTACGGCTGGTTCTGCTGCAATCAGTTTCCAGCTTCGCGCAATTATGACAAGATGTGGTCGGTAGGCTACAATACTTACAAAGTGATTACAACAGACCTTCTTTCCTTTGCCTCAGATTACAGATGCTGCAAATCCTTCTCTCCACGATTATATATAAACAATTTCACGAATCAGATCTGCATTCTCACACGAAGCCAAGAGATTGCTGGGTAACCACGAATCTAAATGTTAACAACCGTATATGTTAGAATTGCTGTGTACGTTCAGAGATGCAAACGAATATAGCTCTGGCCAGAATTGTGTTTTACTATACTCTATTGAATGTCCTTGTTCGAAATAAATTCTTTTATCAGCAGGTATGAAAGGAGTGGACGCTTAGCCGCTTAATATGTAGAATTTTTTTTCCTGTACCTTACGTGAACTATAAATGACTGCAGGAATGAGCCATTTTTCGCCAAGACGGGAGTGGCGGCGATTGTAATAGAAATCGAAACTCGGTGTGCACAGTGGACAGTGCGACTACCACTGATAGTCAACGCGTAGGACTAAAACGAGAGAGATAGAGAGAGAGAGAGAGAGAGAGAGAGAGAGAGAGAGAGAGAGAGAGAGAGAGCGAGCGAGCTAGAGCGGCGCGTTTCGTCACGGGATCTTTTAGTCGGCATGCAAGCGTTACAGAACAAACTGCGGCACCCGACGCAGCAGGAGAGGCATTGTGCGTCAAGGAGAGGTTTACTGTTGAAATTCCGAGATAGCCCTGTCTGGGAAGAGTTGGACAACATATTACTTCCTCCCACATATGCCTCGCGAAACCACCACAACGAGAAAATTTGGAAAATTAGAAGTAGTACAGAGCTAACGACACTCATTCTTCCCACGCGCCAGCTAGCGAGGTGGCGCAGTGGTTAGCACCCTGGACTCGCATTCTGCACGACGGTCAACCCCGCGTCCGGCCATCCTGATTTAGGTTTTCCGTGATTTCCCCAGATCGCGTCAGGTAAATGCCGGGATGGTACCTTTGAAAGGGCACAGCCGATTTCCTTCCCCATCCTTCCCTTATGCTCTGTCTTTAATGACCTCGTTGTAGACGGGACTTTAAACACTAACTTCCACCTCCTCCTTCTCCTCTTCTCACGCTCCTTTCGCGGGTGGAACTGGGAAGGGTGATCAGTTAGTGGTACCAGAAGTCTCCTCTGCCACACACTATCAGGTAGCTTGCGGAGTATGATTAGATGTAGATGACAAGGCACTTGTAGTGAATTTCGACAGCGAGATTAACAGCTCCTGAGATGTTTCTTACAAGGGAAACTCCCTATCGCACCTCCCTCAGATTTAGTGATAGGATGGCCCAGTCGACAATCCGTCAAAAACTAAACACGGATCAAGGATGGAAACAGGAAGGAGGTGTAGTGGAACTGTGAAAAAATAGAAGCAACGAGCGGCCCATGAACAAGAAATTAAACCACGACACAGACACAAATTTGAATAAAGCGAACAAAGGAAAAAAAATTGGCGCGAGGGAGATTCGAACACGGCTCGGCCGCTTGGCAAACAAACACCGTAACGGCTTAACCACGCCATTTCTCTTTCCACCTGCCCTGATTTGCAGTTCTTGGACCGTTCACAGTTTCTATTTTACTTTTTTCACATTTTTATTGTTTTCATACTTGATCTGTACTGATTTTTTGATGAGCTATCCACTGTGCCACCTTACTACTAAATCTGAGGGGGGTGCGATGGGAGTTTCTCCTTCTTAGTGTAAGCTTCTTGTTGTTTCAGTCCAAAAAAGCATAACGCACGTAGACTATGGGGACAGAATGTTCAATAAACATAGACTTGGTTTCTTGCTACTGCTCGAGAGCTGATGAAGCTCCGTCATAAAACCAGTGATTTCGTATGTGTCAACGTTGCGGATGCTTACAGGCGCCGTACTCACGTTGTGGCGTTAATTTAGCCTGCAGCGAAGAACATCCGAGACACGCGCTGGTGTAGGAGCGCGATAGCAGTGGAAAGCTAAATGGGGCGGAAGACTGGAGAAGGCGGCTGAGCCGCGGGGCTTGCTCGGCGCTCATCCGCTATGCATTGGCACGCATTTTCTCATTACGGCCACGGCTGGTGCCGGTGTAATTATCAGCAGCAGCGCCGTGCCACACAGAGGCCTGGCTGCGGAAACATCCACTGCGGCGCAGCACCTCCTAGACGCGCCTCGCTGCCGGCGCCTTTCACCTGTCCCCGCCGTACGAGCCACCCGCTAGCCTCCCAGCGTATCACAGCATCTCGCCTGCCGAAGCAATTACGTCTCACAGACGTGCCGAAGGGAAAGCATCAAATGAGTGAGCTCTTAATTATGACCGGCTAATGCAGACAAAACTGGACACCTGTATCTTCTTCCTTTCTGTTACCAGCTAACCGTAACGAAAACGTAAAACGTTAAGTATCAAGTCTGCGCTCATTATATGTAAAACTGAAACACGACAATGCTGTGTTAATATTTGTTGCGAGGCATTATTCTTCTATGAAGTCTGAGAAAAATTGGCTACATTTTTTTTCAGCAAAGAATTGCACTTCAGTGCAGCATTTGCGGTCAATGTTAAATAAATGGCTAAATACATAATTCCTTACCATTGATTGTGAAGTAGTGGCCCCGAACACAAACTCTGACAGTGGCCGGTAGATCCATCCAAATACATTGAGCCTATCGGATAAGGATGACAGGGCGGTCGATCGGTACCGCTGAGTCTTGCGAGGCCAATTGGGACGGAGTTTACTTCATTTTCGTAGTATTACAAGATGTTCCAAAATGATCTTTACAGTTTTGATCACGAATATTTCATAAATGTGAATAGACAGAAAGGTGAGAATTGTGGCCTAAAGTTTTAGTAGCCGTTGAACAGAGTTCCCCGTGTGCGCCGTTCGTAGCTCGTAGCTCGTAGGACATTTAAGCGATATTCCAGTTCCATGACCAGCCTGGCATATCCTCATTTACGTGTGTTTCTGCAGGAAAAAAAAGAAAGAAAAGTGTGTACACAATGCCGCAAACCACATCTTTCTACCACCTATCCCCATTTCTGAAACACGTGATCCAAATTGAAAAGATAATTTTGGAGTACCCTGTATAAATTTGAGTAGGCCGCCGCGTTTTTTCTGTTTTCGTATGAAGGCTAATCTCAGGAACTACTATACAGATTTCAGTACGTTTTTCACTAATAGAAACACTGATTGATAAGCAAAGATTGCGTATAAACTGTATTACCTTTACCCGAGGCAAATCGTCCGACCGTAGATACTTTGCACTATCCATGCGAGGTATCAAGCAAATAATACATTCATAAACAAAGGACTCAAATACGTAAATAAATAAACAACTAATAGATTTAAAGTGAAACACAGTTCACCGCACCTATGTACACTTTTTTTAGCTGTTCGGGTGTGACCGGCAACACCTCAGTGCAGCTGTGAGGCGGATTTATATGGGGTTAGAGACGGCAGCCGACTTCACACATGTTGCTCTGGTGCCTGTTGGGACTATCAGTAGATGAGGTTTCACTAGTCATGGCCTACACCTAAACGGGACAGGTACAGGAAGATTGGTACTGCTGATTCACGAGAGTATGGGAGGTAGATCTGGACCCAGGCATCATCAAATACATGTTGTGAAGGGTAGGAGGAGTTGGTACTCTTCAGGAGAAATCCAAACAACAGGTTCCCCTGCTTAAATAGTGTCCCCAGAAGTTCAAAAAGTGCTGAAACAACCACTCACCAGATAGTTTAAATCACACCAAATGATAAACATACTACATATCGTAAAGAAAAACAAACCGTTGGAGAAAGAAACATGTAATCAATAAAAAATAAAATTCAACAATTTGAAATTGGGCTCCAATCTTTGAACTGTACAGTAGTTTGTGTCACTGAGCCCTGGTGTAGAGACACACAAATCCAACATCCAGTACTATTATTGTATGAAAGGGCAGACGTATTGTAGGAGTACTTCAAAGGGTGGAGGAACATGTATTTGTATTAGAAAAGGAATGCAGTTCAAATCAAGACATGACCTTAGTACTGTAAGTGAAGACAATCACTCAAACACTTTAAAATATCGGCTATTGTATTAACAAGACTTGATCACATCAAGGAAATAACCATTTTGCGTGGGCAGGAGTTATAAAAGATTTTGAACGATCAGACCATTTTTGCCAAATAATAAAAGTAAAATCGGGTACGGAAAAAATTCACTAAACTGCAGGCTTACAAAAGACATTTATCAGAAATGTAAATGCAAGCATTTCCAAAGGATCTAGCAAACCAAAGCTGGGATGAAAAGTGTAGAAACACCAATGTCAATGTGAAATTCTTTACATTATCAACATTATTTAAATTCTACTTTAAAAAGACATTTCCGAAAGTTCAAAAAAATTGTTCAAATGGCTCTGAGCACTATGGGACTCAACATCTTAGGTCATAAGTCCCCTAGAACTTAGAACTACTTAAACCTAACTAACCTAAGGACATCACACACACCCATGCTCGAGGCAGGATTCTAACCTGCGACCGTAGCAGTCCCGCGGTTCCGGACTGCAGCGCCAGAACCGCACGGCCACCGCGGCCGGCTCCGAAAGTACACTCACCAGTATCAATGTCTCACAAAAACAAATGGATAGCAGCAGGTATTAAAAAGTTCTCTCAAACACTTAAGTGCCTTGCAGTAATGAGTCAGAATTCTCGAATTTCCGTCATAGGTACAAACAATTTACAGAAAGGTGCTGATTGCTGCAAAAGAGTCATTTAAAGACACAAAATGAACAATACAGAGAATAAAAGCAAAGTAGTCTGGGCTGTCATAAAAAAAGGAAACAGGGAGAGACAAACAAAAGCATAACTGATAAGTGAGAGATACTAATCATTCACACCACTTAGGAAATAATATGAACGAGAATTTTTCGAGTATTGCAGGAAATTTACTGCAAAAATTCCCAAAAGCAAGTACAACACATGAAAATAATTATGCACTAAGTACATTTATATTGCTACCAACCACAGAGCATGAGATCAGTAAAAGTGTACGAAAACTAAAAGAGAAAAATTGAGTAGGCTTAGATGAAGTACCAATGTGTGTGTGTACTGAAACAATGCTTACAAGGGGAGGCCGCCAATTGTGAAATTCAGATTCGATTCATACTGCGCATAATAAAAGCTCATGGCCAGAGGTGTAATGTGGCAAAGCACCAATATGCACTTCTCAGCCGTTGTCGAGAAAATCGACAGTTAGAAGAAACCGTTGCGGTGAAATACTCTCGACGATTAATAACTTTCTACAGCGTCGTGGCGCAGCGGTAAGCGCTCGGGTTCGTAATCCGAAGGTCGGCGGATCGAATCTCGAGCCATGCAATTTATTATTATTATTATTATTATTTTTGTAATTCAAATATATATATATATAATCTCCAATTGTACCGCCTCAATTTTTCCGTTTTTTTTAAACAGGGTGTACCAAAGCTCTCCTGTCCGCATTGATTTTCGACAATGTTATAAGTTGCGCTAGGGACCGCATCTACCTTCTTTCGAAGTTAGCAGGCAACTACGCTGTTATGTGGCGGCTCGTTTCGGCCCATTCAACATCTGTCATTCAAGTGTAACGAGCGAGTAACGGAGTTTATATTTCATGCCTGCCACAGCAAATTTGTGTTCGTGCGGTCTCTATTCTAATTCGAACGTTTGACTTACGCTATATGTATTCGTTTCGCAATACCGTTTCTACGTCTTCCGTTAACTATACGTGGTTAACATAATGAAGACAATTAATAACATTTGTGAAATACAACTTTGTTTGCGGAAAACATAATGATGTTCGAAGTCGCCAGTTTTTCCACGACAAACGACTTTCAACAACTTATTATATGCATAATTGTTGCAACTGATTGCCGGGAATTATATATATATATTTGAATTATAAAAAACAAATACTAAAAAAAAGGTCGCATAGCGCGAGATTCGATCCGGCGACCTTCCGATTACGAACCCGAGCGCTTACCGCTGCGCCACGACGCTGTAGAGAATTATTAATCTTAGAGAGTATTTCACCGCAACGGTTTCTTTTAACTATCGATTTTCTCGACAACGGCTGAGAAGTGCATCTTGGTGCTTTGCCACATTACACCTCTGGCCATGAGCTTTTATTATGCGCAGTATGAATCGAATCTGAATTTCACAATTGGCGGCCTCCCCTGTTTAGTGTGTATACAAGCCTCCTCAACCATAACAAACGAATCCATCACATCAAGGAAATTTCCAGAGCATTTAAAACGAGGAAGTGCTGTCTCTCTACTAAAGAAACGTAATGCAGAAGACATACTAAATTACCGTCGATTTGTCTGCTTCACTGTTCTCAAAAATTAAGGAATCAGTTATGAAAAGTAGGTTAATAGGTTAACTGAATAAATACAATATTTTAAGTGAATCATTTCGATTTCCAAAGTGGTAGAAGTACAGGATCAGCCATAGCAAAATTCACAAAGTGGTACTTCACGATACTGACAAAGATGAGTGTTCGCAGGCATATTTTTAGATCTTTTTAAAGTTTTTGACACGATTGACCATAACATTCTGCTAAATAAGCTAGAAGCTTTAGGAATAAGAGGGGTTTCGGTGTTACCTAATAGATACGATTATTTATTTATTTATTTAGCGTATGGCAAGTACAAATCACGTATGAAAAAATCTAAAAGTACATAACACACAAAACAGTTACAATATCACAAACAAATATCTAGGTTAGAAATATAATCGATTGCACTGTTAGTCGCATCCATGAAGTCCCTTGTTGGCCCAGGGTAGGCCCTCAGAGGGCATTCTACCACGATATGGTGAATTGTCTGCCTGTCAGCGCCGCAGTCGCACTGTGGTGATGGCACTATGCTCCATTTGTACAAGGAGTCCGCACAACGGCCGTGGCTCGTCCTGATCCTGTTAAGGGTAGACCAGATTTTGCGGGGCAAATCAAAGCCCCGAGGTCTGTTAGATGTTCCCAATAAGGTGTTAACCTGAGGCGGTGTCTTTTCCTCCCATTCTTCTCTCCAGCGGTCCTCAAGAATAAAAGCGTTCTTTACCAGATCTTTGGCACTGTGTCTGGATTTCAATCTATTTTTCTCAATTCCATTACTCATGGTGTGGATAGGATGATCTGAGCTATTTTGGATTTTTCGACACTCCCTGACAAGTGCGTGTTCTCTGCGCAAATGTGGCGGCGGGATATGGCTCAATACAGGAAGCCATTGGACAGGAGTTGACCTGATCGTTCCAGAGATAATCCTCATCGTTTGGTTCAAGACTGCATCCACCTTCTTGATGTGAGCACTATTTAACCATATTGGGGAACAGTTCTCTGCTGCAGAATAGACAAGTCCTAGTGCAGAGCTACGCATAACGGAGGCAGTGGACCCCCAACTAGTGCCACAAAGCTTTTGGACAATGTTGTTTCTAGTTCTGACTTTTTCAGCAGTGTTTTCAAGGTGTTGTTTATAGCTCAATGTTCTATCGAGTGTCACGCCCAGATACTTTGGTGTTATATTATATGGAAGAATGCCGCCATCAAAGCGGATCTTGAGCTCTTTGTTTGCTAATTTGTTATTCAGGTGGAAACAAGTGGCCTCTGTTTTGGATGGGCTGGGTTGGAGCCTCCAGTCACGGAAGTATTTTCCTAGAGTGGTCAAATCGCTGGATAGTGTGATCTCAGTTTCCTCCATCACTCGGTGTTGTGTGTCCAAGGCCCAGTCGTCCGCATATCCGAATATTTTGGATCTAGTCCTAGGCATATCGGCTATATACATGCTGAAAAGCAGTGGAGCCAGTACTGAACCTTGGGGCAGGCCATTATTAAGTTTCATGAATTTACTTCTGTTGTTACCGATGGCAACCTGAAATGGTCTATTGCAGAGCATTTCGTTGATAAGGTTAGCCGTTTTTAGACATGGCACGATGCGGAGGAGCTTATAAATCAGGCCCTGTCTCCAGACAGTGTCGAACGCCGCCGTCAGGTCAACAAATACCACTGATGTTTTTTGCTGTCTTTGGAAGCCCGCCTCGATGTAGGTTGTTAGACCGAGGACCTGATCCGTGCAGCTTCTTTTCGGCCGGAAGCCCGCCTCTTCTACCGGTACAGCCTCCAGGATGACTTCGCTCATTCTGTTGTACATAAGTCTCTCCAGTAATTTATAGATCATGCTGAGTAAGGCGATTGGGCGGTAGCTCTGAGGTTGGTCACTCAGTTTGCTCGGTTTTAATATGGCAACAATTTTAGCCTTTTTGAGAGTGTGCGGAATTTTTCCAGTTTGCAACACGTTAGAGAAGAATTGCGCAAGCCATAATCTTGCAAATTTACCACAGTGGAGCAGAAATTCTGGGTGAATCCCATCAAACCCTGGGGCCTTTCCTGGTTTTATATCGTTCAGGGCCATATTTAACTCTTCGACTGAAAGGGGTTGGGAATAAGATGTACTGTTCTCTGCTGTCGATTTTAGCTCTTTAAGCTCCTTTTTAATTTTTATAGTATGGGCTCGTTCCTTTGGGACCCTGGACGTCTTGCTGATGTGAACCGCAACTGTATTTGGGGACATAGCGCTGGTCATTCGCAGATTTTTACCTCCACCTCCAAGTCTCCGAAGCAAAGACCACGCCCTTCTGCTTAATCTTGTAAAATCCATTTGTTCCACGGTCTCCATCCACTTAGCACGCCTGGCCGCGTCTAGGCTATGTAATAGATCGTCTGCAATTTCTTTATCCCCATTGTCCAGAAACTGTCTATAAAGCCGTTCACTTTCCTCGCTCCATCCTGGCACATATTCGTTTCTGAATCCTCTGGGCATACTAACTTTAGCTGAGCTGATGACGGCTCCAACAAATCTTTCGTAGTTCTTATACGTTGGGAGTATCCATCCAAGGCATTAGATACGATGGAAATACATAACACATTCCTCAAATAAGGCTAAAATTTTAGTAAAATACTTAGCAGAGCCAAAATAAATTAGTATAGGAATTCCTCAAGGTAGCATTTTAGGACCAATACTGTCCCTGATGTGCATCGGTAACTTGCCCAGTAGCGTTACTCAGGGCGGAAAATATTCTGTTTGCTAATGACAGAAATATTGTAATCTCAGAGAACCAGAAGATTTACATTTGATCAATATGGAGTAAAGCGACACAGAACATAAAGAAAACAAACGCTATGAAAGTCAGTTTTAAGTATTGTCGTAAGTCTTTGTGCTCTCTGTACAGCTAAGGGTACTCCTCGCCTTTTCCCTCGTCTTGGTTCTGTCTGCTGATCTGTGTACTGTAATCTCCTACAACGATTTTATCATGCTGTCTAGATTCCTACTATACACGTAGGCAGCAAACTGACATAATCGTTTGCGTTTTTCGTGACTTGAATAAGTATAGTGGTGAAACATTTTGTTTCAAGCCAGTGAAGAAGCGTAAAAATATGGGGGAAAATGTTGCCACAATGCTGAGCGCTTTGAGGAAAGCTAAAGTTCCTTCTGTGTAAACTGAAACTTTGAAACGTGCCTCGAAAGAAAACAACTGAAGATCATCTCAAGGCTTACCTGCGAGAACTTGTACGTTGTCATAACATTTGCACACGCACCAGAACTTCAGCCGCTCTCGCCTTTCTGCTAACCTGGGCTCTCCCTGCTCCCTGCCGCCGTTGGATAAGCAGCTGCAGCAGCTAGTCGTATACTCCTAGCTCACTCATTTGTTACATAGTTTAATTCTTAATTTCTTTGCGTGTTTTTGGTTCTTGCATTGTTTAATTCATAAATTTCGGGCGTATTATAGTATTTGAGAGTTGTAGCATCGCGTTTTAGTACCTGAATAGTGTAAATTCGCGTAGTCTCCTTCCGCCGCCGAGCAGTGTCAGCAGTGCGCAAGTAGCAGCATCACTGCATTTACTAGGCAATCTTGTATTTTAATAACCGTTTAAATTTTGTCGATTTGTTTGCGCTCTCTGTAGATTAGTTCAGACGTTCTTTGCAAAACAGTTTTTAGCATGGATAGGGACTGCAACTGCTGTGTTCGGATGCAGGCTGAGTTGGCATCCCTTCGCTCCCAGCTTCAGGCAGTGTTGGCTTCGGTCACACAGCTTGAGGCTGTTGCCAATGGGCATCACTGTGGGGGTCCGGATGGGGGTTTGTCGGGGACGGCCAGCTCGTCCCATGCATCCCCTGATCGGATTACGACTGTGGTTGCCCGGGATACTGCCCGCATTGAGGCTGATCCCTCACCTGTGGTAGAGTGGGAGGTCGTTTCAAGGTGTGGCAGGGGGCGAAAGACATTCCGGAGGTCTGAACGGAAAGCCTCTCCAGTTTGTCTGACGAACCGGTTTCAGGCTCTGTCTCAGGCTGATACTGATCTTCGGCCTGACATGGCTGCTTGTCCTGTTCCAGAGGTTGCCCCTCAGTCTGCAAGATCCGGGCAGTCGCAGAGGGTGGGCTTACTGGTAGTTGGGAGCTCCAACGTCAGGCGCGTAATGGGCCCCTTAGGGAAATGGCAGCAAGAGAGGGGAAGAAAACCAATGTGCACTCCGTGTGCATACCGGGGGGAGTCATTCCAGATGTGGAAAGGGTCCTTCCGGATGCCATGAAGGGTACAGGGTGCACCCATCTGCAGGTGGTCGCTCATGTCGGCACCAATGATGTGTGTTGCTATGGATCGGAGGAAATCCTCTCTGGCTTCCGGCGGCTATCTGATTTGGTAAAGACTGCCAGTCTCGCTAGCGGGATGAAAGCAGAGCTCACCATCTGCAGCATCGTCGACAGGACTGACTGCGGACCTTTGGTACAGAGCCGAGTGGAGGGTCTGAATCAGAGGCTGAGACGGTTCTGCGACCGTGTGGGCTGCAGATTCCTCGACTTGCGCCATAGGGTGGTGGGGTTTCGGGTTCCGCTGGATAGGTCAGGAGTCCACTACACGCAACAAGCGGCTACACGGGTAGCAGGGGTTGTGTGGCGTGGGCTGGGCGGTTTTTTAGGTTAGATGGCCTTGGGCAAGTACAGAAAGGGCAACAGCCTCAACGGGTGCGGGGCAAAGTCAGGACATGCGGGGACCAAGCAGCAATCGGTATTGTAATTGTAAACTGTCGAAGCGGCGTTGGCAAAGTACCGGAACTTCAAGCGCTGATAGAAAGCACCGAAGCTGAAATCGTTATAGGTACAGAAAGCTGGCTTAAGCCAGAGATAAATTCTGCCGAAATTTTTACAAAGGTACAGACGGTGTTTAGAAAGGATAGATTGCATGCAACCGGTGGTGGAGTGTTCGTCGCTGTTAGTAGTAGTTTATCCTGTAGTGAAGTAGAAGTGGATAGTTCCTGCGAATTATTATGGGTGGAGGTTACACTAAACAACCGAACTAGGTTAATAATTGGCTCCTTTTACCGACCTCCCGACTCAGCTGCATTAGTGGCAGAACAACTGAGAGAAAATTTGGAATACATTTCACATAAATTTTCTCAGCATGTTATAGTCTTAGGTGGAGATTTCAATTTACCAGATATAGACTGGGACACTCAGATGTTTAGGACGGGTGGTAGGGACAGAGCATCGAGTGACATTATACTGAGTGCACTATCCGAAAATTACCTCGAGCAATTAAACAGAGAACCGACTCGTGGAGATAACATCTTGGACCTACTGATAACAAACAGACCCGAACTTTTCGACTCTGTATGTACAGAACAGGGAATCAGTGATCATAAGGCCGTTGCAGCATCCCTGAATATGGAAGTTAATAGGAATATAAAAAAAGGGAGGAAGGTTTATCTGTTTAGCAAGAGTAATAGAAGGCAGATTTCAGACTACCTAACAGATCAAAACGAAAATTTCTGTTCCGACACTGACAATGTTGAGTGTTTATGGAAAAAGTTCAAGGCAATCGTAAAATGCGTTTTAGACAGGTACGTGCCGAGTAAAACTGTGAGGGACGGGAAAAACCCACCGTGGTACAACAACAAAGTTAGGAAACTACTGCGAAAGCAAAGAGAGCTCCACTCCAAGTTTAAACGCAGCCAAAACCTCTCAGACAAACAGAAGCTAAATGATGTCAAAGTTAGCGTAAGGAGGGCAATGCGTGAAGCGTTCATTGAATTCGAAAGTAAAATTCTATGTACCGACTTGACAGAAAATCCTAGGAAGTTCTGGTCTTACGTTAAATCAGTAAGTGGCTCGAAACAGCATATCCAGACACTCCGGGATGATGATGGCATTGAAACAGAGGATGACACGCGTAAAGCTGAAATACTAAACACCTTTTTCCAAAGCTGTTTCACAGAGGAAGACCGCACTGCAGTTCCTTCTCTAAATCCTCGCACAAACGAAAAAATGGCTGACATCGAAATAAGTGTCCAAGGAATTGAAAAGCAACTGGAATCACTCAACAGAGGAAAGTCCACTGGACCTGACGGGATACCAATTCGATTCTACACAGAGTACGCGAAAGAACTTGCCCCCCCTTCTAACAGCCGTGTACCGCAAGTCTCTAGAGAAACGGAGGGTTCCAAATGATTGGAAAAGAGCACAGATAGTCCCAGTCTTCAAGAAGGGTCGTCGAGCAGATGCGCAAAACTATAGACCTATATCTCTTACGTCGATCTCTTGTAGAATTTTAGAACATGTTTTTTGCTCGCGTATCATGTCATTTCTGGAAACCCAGAATCTACTATGTAGGAATCAACATGGATTCCGGAAACAGCGATCGTGTGAGACCCAACTCGCCTTATTTGTTCATGAGACCCAGAAAATATTAGATACAGGCTCCCAGGTAGATGCTATTTTTCTTGACTTCCGGAAGGCGTTCGATACAGTTCCGCACTGTCGCCTGATAAACAAAGTAAGATCCTACGGAATATCAGACCAGCTGTGTGGCTGGATTGAAGAGTTTTTAGCAAACAGAACACAGCATGTTGTTATCAATGGAGAGACGTCTACAGACGTTAAAGTAACCTCTGGCGTGCCACAGGGGAGTGTTATGGGACCATTGCTTTTCACAATATATATAAATGACCTAGTAGATAGTGTCGGAAGTTCCATGCGGCTTTTCGCGGATGATGCTGTAGTATACAGAGAAGTTGCTGCATTAGAAAATTGTAGCGAAATACAGGAAGATCTGCAGCGGATAGGCACTTGGTGCAGGGAGTGGCAACTGACCCTTAACATAGACAAATGTAATGTATTGCGAATACATAGAAAGAAGGATCCTTTATTGTATGATTATATGATAGCGGGACAAACACTGGTAGCAGTTACTTCTGTAAAATATCTGGGAGTGTGCGTACGGAACGATTTGAAGTGGAATGATCATATAAAATTAATTGTTGGTAAGGCGGGTACCAGGTTGAGATTCATTGGGAGAGTGCTTAGAAAATGTAGTCCATCAACAAAGGAGGTGGCTTACAAAACACTCGTTCGACCTATACTTGAGTATTGCTCATCAGTGTGGGATCCGTACCAGGTCGGGTTGACGGAGGAGATAGAGAGGATCCAAGGAAGAGCGGCGCGTTTCGTCACCGGGTTATTTGGTAACCGTGATAGCGTTACGGAGATGTTTAATAAACTCAAGTGGCAGACTCTGCAAGAGAGGCGCTCTGCATCGCGGTGTGGCTTGCTCGCCAGGTTTCGAGAGGGTGCGTTTCTGGATGAGGTATCGAATATATTGCTTCCCCCTACTTATACCTCCCGAGGAGATCACGAATGTAAAATTAGAGAGATTAGAGCGCGCACGGAGGCTTACAGACAGTCGTTCTTCCCGCGAACCATACGCGACTGGAACAGGAAAGGGAGGTAATGACAGTGGCACGTAAAGTGCCCTCCGCCACACACCGTTGGGTGGCTTGCGGAGTATCAATGTAGATGTAGATGTAGAAACACATTTTACCAGAGCGAGAATAAAGAGCTGAATCGTTAGTTACGTACTTCACCAGAAACCCCGAACTCGTGTGTAAAAGCTAATTTTCACGCATCTCAATTTTTTGACGTTATAGCTCCTGACCTATGCGTCATATAATGATACAATTTCGCAGATAAATTCAGCGGTATATGTTCATAGTTACTGCAAAATGAAATAATAAATTGAAATTTCATCATGATGCTGAAGTTTCACTGCGTGAACAACTGAAACGAAGGAAGTGACAAACCTTTCACCTTTCATTATTTTCTTTCTTTCTTTCACTAACCTCTCGTTGACTAGATTGTGACTGGTTCCATTGCGTTTCTGAAGGTAAAGAGAGGTAAAATAGCTCGTAGACTTCGGTAGATCGCTGTCTGTCTGGAGACCTTTCGACAGCTTTGAAAAAGGAATGAAGTAGTGTCCATTCCGCATAATATACATAAGGGGATATCGAAAAGTTCCTCTTCGGAGGGCATATAGTCCAGAATCGGTATGCCAGTCAGACAAAATCGCCGTGAGAATTAAGTTAATCATCCCACCGAAGCACGAGGTTAAAGATATCGTATCCTCTTGAGTGAAGAAGTGCGTGCGTAACTTCCTGTTGTACATCCTCGTCCAGCAGGAATCGTCGACCTGAAAAGGTTCTTTTTTATTTTATTTTTTTATTTTATTTTTTATTTTATTTTAATTTTATTTTTTTATTTTTTATTTTTTTTAAGCGACCGTAGGCGCGATAATCGCTTGAGGAGAGAACAGGCTATAGGGCCGGTGTCTCCCATATGCGTTGGCGTAACTGCTGTGTTACGGCATTTGCGATATGGGGACGTGCGTTATCAAGAAGCAGTTTTCCCGGACGTTTCACATTAATTGCACGCCAAAATGTAACTAAATTTGTTACACAAAGGTCCTTGCGCGTAGCGAGCGAGAGGATATGAAAATCAAGCACATAGTTCATGAACGCAAACTACACAGAAGAGCCAAAGAAAGTGGTACACCTGCGTAATATCGTGTAGGGCCCTCGCGAACACACACAAGTGCCGCAACACGACGTGGCATGGATTCGACTAATGTCTGATCTGAAGTAGTGCTGGGGGGGAGGGGGGGGGGACTGACACCATGAATCCTGCAAGGCTTTCTATAAATCGGTAAAGCGGCGTCCTACGTGAGCGAACTGCTTCGAACGCTCTGCGATTCGGCGACCGCGCGGAAATGTCAAAAAATGGCCAGCGGTCAAATTGTCCTACGTGAGCGCGCATGTGCGGGACAGTGTGCGACGCGAGTTGTGGCGAAGCGGACGTGATCAAATTGCTTGATATTTCTGCGTGAAGTAGTTGCGGTTTGCAGTGTGTTTTTCATCTTAAAATGGCTGAAATTTTGATCAGTGCTGTTCAAGAACGGCGTGTATTGTGGGACAAGATAAATAAAAATGATCATAACCGTTTAATATCATTCCGTGAATGGGAGGAAGTCGCGAAAATAATTGGTACTACAAGTAAGTACATGTGTCACATTTATTAAGGAGTGTAGTTTACTTTCTGTTCGCAGAAGTTTGTTCAATTTAAAATTTTTCGTTGCCAATATAAATGATACAACAAGTAAGTGCACATAAGACATTTTTTAAGCAGTATACTCTACATTCTTTGTACAGGATTTTGTTCAAAATACAATTTAACATTATCCTTCACTTGCACAGCTGCTCGTGATGATGCATGGTATCTCTTTTGTAAATTGTCTTGTGCTGTATTTGGTATACTTCGGTACACATCTTGGAAAAATGCCACCTCTGGCTTATTTATTGATTCAAGATCACGGATGATGTGTAATAAAGTTATAGCTTCAACAATATGTACTGCATTTTCCACACAAGTTACGATAGGTTTATACAAAATCCTATATTTAGATGTTATAAAACCAAATGAACATTGTACCACCATTCTTGCCAGGGATAACCGATAGTTGTATATCTCTTTACCGTCAACTGCAATCGTCGTTATTTCTGGAAAAGGCCTCGTTAAATATTCCTTTAGTGGAAATGCTGCATCCCCTAGAAAAACATACGGACACTTGATACTGGATCCTGGCAAAAATTCTTCTTCAGGTAGTTTTATTCATATTGCATGTCGGAAGGGGCATTCATCAAACACACCTGCGTCATTTGCCGTAGGAGGCCACATTCACCATTACAAATATAATTTACGTCGGTGACAGCCAAAAATCCAATTAAAAAAAAAAGATTTGTAGCAGTAATACATGGAACCAGATTTACTGGGGTTTTTAATACAAATGGGTTTCGCATCTATACTTCCAAGACAGTTACGGAATTGCACTCTGTCCCAAAAACATTGTGCTATTTTTTTTAAAGTCATCTTCTGTTGGCTCAGGCATGTGCTTCATTAAGAGTGTGGTCCAGATAGCTTTACAAACCTCTGCAACGATTGTGGATATAGCCGTTTTAGAAATCCTGAATGAAAAAGCGAGTTGGCGAAACGGTATGCCCGTGGCCAAATGCAGGAGTTGTTATTAAAGAAGTTTTCGAAGCGAAATACACCAGAGGTGCCACAAGTTGACCATTCAGATCTTACTAATGTTGGAGAAATTTAAAAGATTAAGTACATAGAGTTATGTGAATAAAGAAGTAAAAGGACTGATTTATTATTTGTTTGTGTTCTTACCATAAAGTCACCATCAACCTTCTTCAACTGAAATAGGTCGCTGGAAATTAGTTGAATTCAATGGCAGAACAGGTTTTACAGTGTCCACGATATAATCAAACGTTGTAGGTGACATTCGAGCATACTCCCTGAATAGCAAAGGTTGACATTTCAATTCTTCGTACAAATGGTGAAAATCTCCATGAATATGTATATACACTCCTGGAAATTGAAATAAGAACACCGTGAATTCATTGTCCCAGGAAGGGGAAACTTCTTTATTGACACGTTCCTGGGGTCAGATACATCACATGATCACACTGACAGAACCACAGGCACATAGACACAGGCAACAGAGCATGCACAATGTCGGCACTAGTACAGTGTATATCCACCTTTCGCAGCAATGCAGGCTGCTATTCTCCCATGGAGACGATCGTAGAGATGCTGGATGTAGTCCTGTGGAACGGCTTGCCATGCCATTTCCACCTGGCGCCTCAGTTGGACCAGCGTTCGTGCTGGACGTGCAGACCGCGTGAGACGACGCTTCATCCAGTCCCAAACATGCTCAATGGGGGACAGATCCGGAGATCTTGCTGGCCAGGGTAGTTGACTTACACCTTCTAGAGCACGTTGGGTGGCACAGGATACATGCGGACGTGCATTGTCCTGTTGGAACAGCAAGTTCCCTTGCCGGTCTAGGAATGGTAGAACGATGGGTTCAATGACGGTTTGGATGTACCGTGCACTATTCAGTGTCCCCTCGACGATCACCAGTGGTGTACGGCCAGTGTAGGAGATCGCTCCCCACACCATGATGCCGGGTGTTGGCCCTGTGTGCCTCGGTCGTATGCAGTCCTGATTGTGGCGCTCACCTGCACGGCGCCAAACACGCATACGACCATCATTGGCACCAAGGCAGAAGCGACTCTCATCGCTGAAGACGACACGTCTCCATTCGTCCCTCCATTCACGCCTGTCGCGACACCACTGGAGGCGGGCTGCACGATGTTGGGGCGTGAGCGGAAGACGGCCTAACGGTGTGCGGGACCGTAGCCCAGCTTCATGGAGACGGTTGCGAATGGTCCTCGCCGATACCCCAGGAGTAACAGTGTCCCTAATTTGCTGGGAAGTGGCGGTGCGGTCCCCTACGGCACTGCGTAGGATCCTACGGTCTTGGCGTGCATCCGTGCGTCGCTGCGGTCCGGTCCCAGGTCGACGGGCACGTGCACCTTCCGCCGACCACTGGCGACAACATCGATGTACTGTGGAGACCTCACGCCCCACGTGTTGAGCAATTCGGCGGTACGTCCACCCGGCCTCCCGCATGCCCACTATACGCCCTCGCTCAAAGTCCGTCAACTGCACATACGGTTCACGTCCACGCTGTCGCGGCATGCTACCAGTGTTAAAGACTGCGATGGAGCTCCGTATGCCACGGCAAACTGGCTGACACTGACGGCGGCGGTGCACAAATGCTGCGCAGCTAGCGCCATTCGACGGCCAACACCGCGGTTCCTGGTGAGTCCGCTGTGCCGTGCGTGTGATCATTGCTTGTACAGCCCTCTCGCAGTGTCCGGAGCAAGTATGGTGGGTCTGACACACCGGTGTCAATGTGTTCCTTTTTCCATTTCCAGGAGTATATATATATATATATATATATATATATATATATATATATATATATATATATTAGTTTCAGGACTTTGTTGCAGACAATATTTCTTCAGTATTTGATACTTGAGATACGAGTTTTCCATTAAAAATGTCTTCCTTCTGTCCATAATGAATGCAGTGTACTGAAAGGGCGGGTGTGCTGACAGCAGAAACCGCGTCTGCTTTCACAATTATTCACGACTGAGCTGCAGGCTATTTCCAGGTGGCGCGCTCAGGCAGCGCGCTCGGCACCTGCGCCCTCGAATAAAAATACTACAGCATCTTTCTCCATTCTGTAGTGAGATATGTCTTTTTTCAGATTTAAAAACAATTTCTACAGGTCAGCTAAATTTTATACGCAGGAACATATCACTTAAAATTAACCAAACGTAGCTAGCGACAACATTTTTCACTGTAAATGCTCTAAATTTGATGCGATAGTTTACTTAGAAATTGGCCGGCCGGGGTGGCCGGACGGTTCTAGGCGCTTCAGTCTGGTACCGCGCGACCGCTACGGTCGCAGGTTCGAATCCTGCCTCGGGCATGGATGTGTGTGATGTCCTTAGGTTAGTTAGGTTTAAGTAGTTCTAAGTTGTAGTGGACTGATGACCTCAGATATAAAGTCCCATAGTGCTGAGAGCCATTTGAACGACTTAGAAGTTGATTATCACAATGACTATGACAAATATCTAAATAATTGACACTTCATCATCAAGCTGTGATACGATACTGTAAGATTAGTTATAATCGAATGAGAAGTATTATATAGTGAAGAAAACTTCCAAAACCAAAAGAAGCGGTTCTTAAATTTTTAATGGGAAAGGAGAATCTCAACCGAAAAACTAACTGTAGGAGTTGATGTAGCTTTACTTCATTAACATACATTATTTTTTGCTGCAAGAAAAGCGGAAAACACTTTTTTCTCATGAACTGTTAACATCCGCCGCAGCTGACTGCGCACGTAGGACAGAACACCGAACCGCACCGCCACGCATTGTGTCTCTCGCCTGTTCACGCGGTTCGGCGCCGCGCCGCGTTTCACATTTGACCGCTGACGTAGGACGTGGTGTAAGAGTACGAGGGCGTGGAGATATCTTCTGAACAGCACGTTGCAAGGCATACCAGATATGCTCAATAATGTTCATGTGTGGGGACTCTGGTGACCAGTGGAAGTGTTTAAACTCAGAAGTGTGTTCGTGGAGCCACTCTGTAGCAATTCTGGACGTGTGGGGTGTCAAATTGTCCTGCTGGAATTACCCAAGTCCGTCGGAATACACAATGGACATGAATGGATGCAGGAGATCAGACAGGATGCTTACGTATGTGTGACATGTCAGAGTCGTATCCATACGTATCAGGGGATCCCAGATCACTCCAGCTGCACACGCCCCACACCATGTCAGATCCTCCACCAGCTAGAACAGTTCCCTGTTGACATGCAGGGTCCATGGTTTCATGAGTTTGTCTCCATACAGTATACGCCCATCCGCACCATACAGTTTGAAAATGTTTCCAGTCATCAACAGTCCAATGTCGGTGTTGACGGGAGCAAGCGAAGTGTGTTGACAGGCCCAGGCGAGGCGTAAAGCTTTGTATTGTGGAGTCATCAAGGGTTCACACGAGTGGGCCTTTGGCTCCGAAAGCGGTAGCACAGCATTGAAATCTGCAGCAATTTGCGGAACGGTCGCACTTCTGTGACCCTGAACGATTCTCTTCTGCCGTCCTTGGTCCCGTTCTTGCAGGATCTTTCACGGCCGCAGCGGCGTCGGAGATCTGATGCGTTACCGGATATCTGGATATTCACTGTACACTCGTGAAATGGTCCTGCGGGAGAATCTCGACTTCATCGCTGCCTCGGAGATGCCGTGTCCCATCGCTCATGGGCCGACTATAACACCACGTTCAAACTCCCTTAAATCTTGATAACCTGCCATTGCAGGAGCAGTAACCGATCTAAAAACTGCGCGAGAGACTTGTTGTCTTATGCAGACGTTGCGACCGCAGCGCCGTGTTGTGCCACTTTACATCTCTCTGTATTTGAATACGCATGCCTATACCAGTTTCTTTGGCGCTTCAGTGTATAATACTGCAGGATGCACTGACGACAGCAGTAGGGGCAGCTGCATCCCCCTGTATATGATAATGTACGCCTTTCAACGAAGTGTGAACACACTCGCCTCTTAAATAGTGTGGTCACCTGTTGGCTAGTATACAGATACTTAACAGAGAAGCTAATGTATCACAGTGCTTACGTGTTGTTTCCCATTTACAAGAAGTTGATGTGGGAGATGGTGTGTGGACAGGCTGGACTGAAAGCAACAGTAGAGCGGAGTCTCTCAGCTGATTGCGCTGATGTCAGTGGGCTGGCATTTGGCGGCTAAGTAGTGGCGCTCTTCAATTTAACGCCGCTGGCTGCAAGTGGCTTTTCTAGCGTCTTCCGCGTGTGGTACTCGAGTGACATCTACTCACTTATTTCTAGTCACTTTCCACTAGCTTTTAGCCGGCCGCGGTGGCCGTGCGGTCCTGGCGCTGCAGTCCGGAACCGCGGGACTGCTACGGTCGCAGGTTCGAACCCTGCCTCGGGCATGGGTGTGTGTGATGTCCTTAGGTTAGTTAGATTTAAGTAGTTCTAAGTTCTAGGGGACTTATGACCTAAGATGTTGAGTCCCATAGTGCTCAGAGCCATTTGAACCAGTAGCTTTTACACACTCATACGTCTTCTTTAGTTGGCTAATCACATGTACTCGAAAGCCTTCGTTTACAGCCCTGGACATCATTTCGTGGGGATGCAATCAAAAATTTCAGAACCGAGAGGTAGCTCAGATTTAAACCTTTATGTGGGTAGTTAGACCCCCCTCCCCCTGCTTCCACACATGTTTCAGCGATTTCTCAGAAAGTTGGCACAAGCAAATGCAGTTGCTTCGCATGATACAGGTGCAGCAAGTTGTTATGTGACTTTTCGTAATTTTCTAGCTGATTAATGTGCAAAAAGATCGGTGACAGTAGAGGAATGGGAATCGTTAGTCGAAGCAATGCAATAGTTGCTCTCGGCTACAGTGAAACAGAAATTAACGCAAGCTAAGCAAAACGCTTATCTTGTAGAATTTTGAGGTGTAGACTACGTCAGTTATTTGTCTGCGCAAAGAAATTTCCAAAGTGTCTTCGCATTTAGCACAGCGTCGCAGACTCTTCGCGTAGTCAAACATTATGTCATAGGTGATGGAGAGCTTTTCAGTTACGTAAGTGGAATAATTTTGAGCTGAGTAGAATTTGGAGAAGGTAGATTGATGAGTTCTTATTTTCAACAGAACACTATGCGACCTTGTGGTGATCTCTTGCGTTAAGAAGTGTGGTTTCGTGGAATGGATTGTGTTCATCGATTTCCATGTTTTTGTAAAGCAACTACTACGAAAGGCTGCTCAGGCAGTGTCTATACCTACTATTATTGACCAAAGCCATGGGAATGTCCAGACATTGTGTTTTGAACAGTGACCTGGCCATTAAGATGATATGGTACCAGGAAATTCTGAATGCGTAGACTAGATAAATAACGCAAATCAACAGACTTTATCGAGTTGTTGTTAGGACAAAAATCGCAACTCGATCTCTGCAACGCTCAGCTTGTGACGTGGGTAAGGTTGTGTACACGGTGAGGTAAGTATATGATGATACTGACAGTTTCTATGTGCTAATTTCACTCGTTGGTGTTACAGATAAAGAAAGTGGCTAAAGCACCGGGCGAAGGAGGAAGTGTTTCGTGAACGACGGTATTTGTAAACTGTTTGCGATCATCTGTAGTGATAGTATGTCCCGAATGGATTAACAACACTTTTTTCAATAAGGACTTGGGTCACTGCGGAGGCTCGTGTACCATTCATTGATGCCGGAAGTTAATGTTGATCATGAGTGTTTGTAGAAGCTAAACTTCGATGCTAATAGCGGAACACCTCAAGGTTCGCGAGGAACAAGAAACAGGCAGTGTTGAGATGGCTTCAACGTGATAGCCATCCCGAAAATGGTTCTTAGCCGACTCTCAATGAATTTCGACTCAGCCTTAAGCTAACAGTTATTCATTGGTTACTGGGATTGGCTGAAATCTCGAAACCGGTGTAACGATCTGAATAGTCTCTTCAGCAGTCTCTCTTCTGACCGGCTGTGATACGTGGCTACTGTGCACCACCTGTTCTTACGTAATTGCAACGTAGCCTCAATAGTGAACACTATAGTGAAAGGAAAGCAATATTCCGTCTCTACAGCAAGAGTGAAGCCACAAAACTTTATCTTAACTACGAAGGACTTACAGCAACTGAATCATATTTGGATTCAAACTCTTAAATTCAACACGAAACGCGCCAAAAAGGCACACGATGAAAGGCTAAGTTTCCTCTGGCACGACGATTAGACTTCGTTCAAAACTACGTTGAATGCGCGATGCGTGTTGAATTAGCGTAAGGGGTTTCCATCACATAAACGCTCAGTATGTAGAAACTGCTGCGGGCATCGTCGAAAGCCTTGAGATATAGGTGGTGCACTGACTCACTCTGGACGAAAATCGCATCACGTAGTTGTAACTGAATTACACCCGTTGAAACGGAGAATGCAGATCACCTTTTGCTGCTGTGCTACGACCATATTGATTCCGCTGGGTATGAGCGAGCTAGTTCCACCTGGCAGACCTCTACCGGCAACAAATGACGCGCCAACTCACAACTGCCGACAGATTCCACTTCTAGTTTCGATGCGTAAGTTAAAATTCACCCCAAGTTTCTAACTTCATTTTCTAGAATATTGTCTTGACATGCTGTAATGGATGAAATCAGTGGGTACATAATGCTTTGGAGGGAACATTCAACATATAGTGGGCACCAGAGAAGTTATTTGGCGAGGAGGAGGAGGTGGTGGTGGTGGTGGTGGTGGTGGTGGTGGTGGTGGTGGTGTATCGAAGCGTGCACTGCTGCTGACGGACAACGAATTCAAGCTTTTCTTCCTCAAAAGATGGTTCGATGTGGGCGGGCCCGGCAAGGGGCTTGGAAACAGATAGGCTGCACGCACTGAAAGAGCTTAGGGGCGGAGAGGTGGTATGTGGTATGAGAGATGATTTTGTGATGTTTATAGAATTGTATCTCCATGTGGAAAATATTTCGCCGAGTCAGTCATCAGAGACCACGTTGACCATTTAATGAGTGACAATCCTCCCTGGGACGCTTTCTGTCACAGAATATTTCGCAGAAGGTTGGAAAAGATCGGTCAGGATACTGACCTACTTCCTTGACCTTCATACTTGTATTTCTAGGATACTAGACGAAGTAAACAACTAAGCAACCTAAGTGTATGAACGTAATGGGAGCTGGGTGCTGCAGCGTGGCTTGTAGGTTGAGCCAGCCCCGGCAGTGGCCGGGCAGTGTCGTACGGTGACGTGGGCGGCAGAGGAATGCGGCGAGGAGATAGCGGGGGCGGCTGCTGCGCTGTCTTCCCCTGCGCTATAGTCACGCTCCGCATCAGCAGCGACAGCAGATCGGCACAAGGCACGGACACGCGGTTCGCTTCTGGGAACGCTGGACGAAGCGTGCAGGAGCCAGGTCATGTGTGTATCCGTCCAGCCGCGTCGAGCGTAGTCCTCAGTAGCCACTTAGCGCTACGTAGCTTTCCTGCACTAGTATGCCGTATATAGGCGGATGCGTTCGACTTAGTATGCGATGACAAACAGAGTACTTTGTGACGTTCCTACTTGGCTCCCTGTCTCTGTTTCGAACCACAAGCTTCTACCGTTCTCTCCTGCGGTAGCTATCAATGAGTCAACTTACGAACACAGCGTTCGCCTGTGACAATCTATCGAAAAGGTGATGTGTAACCTACTGAATACTGTCGCTTTTGATTGATTGATTGGCGTGTTTGTCTGATGTAATGAACATTATGGACGCAAAGTAGCACAACAATAGCTTAAAACTGGCGGGCAAAACTGACTGAAGTGCTACGTGCTACACTTTGTCTTGGTTCTACGCATCTCACTCACCCCCACCCATTCTGGTGTTTGGGCAGTACTGTAAAATATTCACTCATCAGGGGCGCTGATGAAATATCGTACGCCACTTCTAACCCTTGTTACGCTACAACGGGTGCATACCACTTGTTCATCTACATCTACATACTTACTCCGCAAGACAACGGACGGTGCACGACGATGGGTGCCCTGTACCACTACCAGTCGTTTGCTTTCCTGTTCCACTCGCAGATAGAGCGAGAGAAAAACGACTGTGTGTATGCCTCTAATTTCTCGTATCCTTAAGAGAAATGTGTGTTGGCTGCAGTAGAATGGTTCTGTAGCCGGTTTCAAATGCCTCTACTCCAAAGTTTCTCAGTAGAGTTCCTCGAAACGAAAGTCGCCTTCCCTCCAGGGAAGCATCTCCGCAACACTTTGGTGTTGTTGCAACCTACTGATACCAAATCTAACAGCCCGCCTCTGAATTCCTTCAATGTCTTCCTTCAGTACTCAAGAATAGGTCGCTCTACCGTTCTGTATGCGGTCTCCTTTCCAGATGAAATATTTTTTGTGCCATACGTCTTTGGCCATTATTCTTTGCAAGGCATATTCACTGGCCTGGAATATGTACATATTTCTGTTTATGCAGTTTGGTGTACATTTGGTATGATGTATATACAGACTGTAAAAAGTTCGGACAGTTTGATTTTCTGTTGTAGACATAATTTAAAGTTCTTCTTGCAGAATTCGTGGATGTTTTACATGCTTTTTTTTCGAATTTAAAAATTATCAGCATACTATAATATTACACGCAACTAAGGACGGCAAAACTGCGAAAGTTGTGATGAATGACTTCACGAGCCCCAAAATAAGTGATATGTATCGCCGTATATTTTGATTGAATTAACTGATTAAATTTTCTCCGCTGCCAAGCGACCGTGGGATTTAGCATCTGCCGTAAATTTCAGCCGGGTAAGTCCTGAGAAAAGGAGCCTTATCAGACGGACAGACAGGCAGAGAGACGGACAAGAAAGTGCTCCTGTGTGGGTACCGTTTTTACCGACTGAGTTACAGAACGCTAAAAAGCAGAATAAAATAAGAGAAATAACAATGAGTACTGGATTAAAGTAAGGCACCGAATAATATACATATAACCGCCTCAGACACTGTTCACTTGCTGCCACGAGTTTACTATATGCGCTGAGCAGTCGGACAGGTGTGAGGTTCACGTCTTTGAACTTTGTCCATGCTTTCGGTGTTGCTCTACCTCTCTTACACTACAGAAGCGGGGAGTGGTATCCCTACCCGTTATTAACTCTAGTACCCATAATATTGTAGCCATTTTGTGTATACTGATGAGCCAAAACATTTCGACCACAACCTTAATAGCATGTTGTTCCACATACGGAACGCAATACAGTGGCGATTCTTCGTATTATGTTTGCAAATGTCTGTGTTAGGTATTTGGCACCAGGTATCTACTCAAGGATAACGCAGTTCCCCTAAAATACTGGTCGGTGGTTTGTGTTACGTCGTCGTCAGATAAAGTGAACTTGGTGGCAGACATCAACGTGAACTCGCCTTCCTACTTCTGAAACCACTGTGACACATCCTGTTACACGGACACTTAATTTTCTGGATGATGGCATCAAACTCAGGGAGGACATCAGACATGAACGAGGGAGAGAAATTTAGGGTTTGACGTCCCGTCGAAATCGAGCTCATTATAGACCGACAAGAAGCTCGAAGCGGGTGAAGAAGAGAGAGAAAATCGGTCGTGCTCTTTCAGTGGAGCCATCCTGGCATTTACCCAAAATAGTTTAAGAAAATCACGGGAAACCAAAATCTCGATGGCTGGAGGCGAATTTGAACCGTCGTCCTCGCTAGTGCGAGTTGTAGTGTGCTAATCGGTGCACCGCCTCGCTTGGTCACACACGAAGGGATGCAGGTTGTCCACAGCTGTCACGGTGCCTTCGAATATTACCACGGGGCTTACGGAAGTCCGGATGAAAGTCCCCCATAGCATAATACTGCTCCCACGTGCCATCGTCCGCAGCACGGTGCATCTTCCGAGCAGCCGTTCGCGTGGATACGGCGTACCCGGGATCGATCACCGACCTGGTGTGGTAAGAACGCCACTTACCACACTAGGCGACACGTTTCTATTGCTCAACGGTCCGATCTCGATGATTCCGCGCTAGCTGAAGGTGCATTTGGGACGAAGTTGCTTCAACACAGGAACACGTTGCAGTCGTCTGATGCGCAGCCCCATGTTTAACATTGCGTCCTGAACAGTGTACTAGCATTGCACTCTGTTGTCAGACCTGCCACAGATCACAGCAGAGCGGGCAGCCTCCGATCTCAATATTCTGTGGTGAGACGTGGACGCCAGCACCTTGTCGCCTACTCATGGTTTCGCCATCCTTCGGCCACGTCTGATAGAGGCTCTAGACAGTATCACGCTAACAGATGGCCAGTTTCGCCGTTTCCGAGATACTCGTTCCCAGACGTCGGGTCATAAGTCGCTTATGGTTATCCCCATTTGCGAACCATAACGTTGCTGTTATGATTGTCCATTCGTTTCTGCTCTTCTTATACGCTTTCTTTACTACGCCACGTGTCTTTTTTCAGGAGCGCAAACAAAACTAAAATTACGTTTTACTCCTGACACTTGATCCTAACGCACGAAGTCATGTACTTGATTATATAAGGCATTGTATTCCTTTCTAGTATAAATTTTCCTTCTGCACCAGAATGTACGTTAATTTGACATTCATTTACATTTTAAAACAGTGTGCTAAATCGGATTCGATCCTGAGACCTTCACATTTCGCGGGGGAGTACTATACCGATCTCTCCTACGCACAGAGAAGTTCTTCTACACACGTCGGAGGACTGTCACTCCTGGAAGAAGAAATTGCGGAGAAATGGATTAATCAAAGACTAGGGATTGTTTCTAGTACTGGAAGATATAATACAGAACTTTTGTGCAATTTCGAAGGCAGGAAAAGAGGTACTGGCAGAAGTGAAGCTCCGAGGGCGAGTTGAGAGTTGTGCTTCGATAACTGTCAGTAGAGCATTTGCCCGCAGAAGACTAAGGTCTCCGGTTCGAGACCGGTCTGGCAGACAGTTTTAATCTGCCAAGAAGTTTCTTGGTATTCCTGTCCACCCAACCGTCCGCCGATTCTTTGGACTGTCGTCTGCATAGGAAATAACCGACTGTTTGCTGTATTAGCCTCTGCCACGTGGGACCTCGTTCTAGTGCTGCTGACCATCTGAGTCTGTCTTTCTGTATTTGTACTCGGCACGCCCCACACGGTTCGTAGCGAGGCGTTACGTAGATTACACACGTATCAGCACTACTATTCTGGATGTTATGCACGTAAAACGATAATTTCTATACATTGGATGAATTGGAGATTTTCTTTAGCATACAATTTCTTGTATTTTTAAGAGCAATCTCGTAGGTGATGCGGAGAGCCTGTGTTTAAACATCTCCCGCTCAGAATGAGACAGTAAGGAATATTTCACCGTAACACCGTCATTTAGTTTCGATAAGAACGCCCAAACTCTTCTCTGTTTTCAACACCAGAGGATATTGATCCCTGCACATGCTTGCCCTCCGCAATACTTAAGAACAGTTTTCTCTCCAAAGTTTTCCGTAAAGTTTCCCGTTATTGGCGAGTGTGTGTCGCATCCCGATTTCCATTATCGTTCGCAGCCTCCATGCGATATCTCTGAAAACTTGCACATTTTGATCAAGAACAGCAGCTGTTACGTAGCAAATTCCATCATAGCGGCTGGTTATGTAGAAATTGTTTACTGTTTAAAATGAATTTTTTGCACACGGTGACTGTTTACTTGCGGCATGAATATTTATCTCGTACTGTGCGACGAACGTTCTCTTCGCCTTCGGCATGCGCTTCTTTCTGAGATGAACAGCTGCGAAGAAAGTTTCATCATTTCCCAATTTAATATTATTTGGCAAGTTATATTTACTGTTCCGAAAATGCGCTGTTAGTCGAAAAACTGTATTGGACACCATGAAGAAATAATGGAAACATCGAAACTTACGGCAAACTACAACAGTGATATAAGTGAACTATTGACATTCGACTACCATGAGAAAACGACTGCCATTTATGTATTTTCTGAAGACAGAATGGACAGACATTTGCAATCCATCATGTGTCAAACATTCTTGAATTCTCGTGGACAGAGGGATTGAGGAGCTCCACATAGCGTGGATCATGCTAAACTTACAAAGATTTGTGTGATACGGCTAGTCGAGTTTAGGGACGCCGAAGGATCCACGCAGAGGAACAATCCATTAACGTATACACTCCTGGAAATGGAAAAAAGAACACATTGACACCGGTGTGTCAGACCCACCATACTTGCTCCGGACACTGCGAGGGGGCTGTACAAGCAATGATCACACGCACGGCACAGCGGACACACCAGGAACCGCGGTGTTGGCCGTCGAATGGCGCTAGCTGCGCAGCATTTGTGCACCGCCGCCGTCAGTGTCAGCCAGTTTGCCGTGGCATACGGAGCTCCATCGCAGTCTTTAACACTGGTAGCATGCCGCGACAGCGTGGACGTGAACCGTATGTGCAGTTGACGGACTTTGAGCGAGGGCGTATAGTGGGCATGCGGGAGGCCGGGTGGACGTACCGCCGAATTGCTCAACACGTGGGGCGTGAGGTCTCCACAGTACATCGATGTTGTCGCCAGTGGTCGGCGGAAGGTGCACGTGCCCGTCGACCTGGGACCGGACCGCAGCGACGCACGGATGCACGCCAAGACCGTAGGATCCTACGCAGTGCCGTAGGGGACCGCACCGCCACTTCCCAGCAAATTAGGGACACTGTTGCTCCTGGGGTATCGGCGAGGACCATTCGCAACCGTCTCCATGAAGCTGGGCTACGGTCCCGCACACCGTTAGGCCGTCTTCCGCTCACGCCCCAACATCGTGCAGCCCGCCTCCAGTGGTGTCGCGACAGGCGTGAATGGAGGGACGAATGGAGACGTGTCGTCTTCAGCGATGAGAGTCGCTTCTGCCTTGGTGCCAATGATGGTCGTATGCGTGTTTGGCGCCGAGCAGGTGAGCGCCACAATCAGGACTGCATACGACCGAGGCACACAGGGCCAACACCCGGCATCATGGTGTGGGGAGCGATCTCCTACACTGGCCGTACACCACTGGTGATCGTCGAGGGGACACTGAATATTGCATGGTACATCCAAACCGTCATCGAACCCATCGTTCTACCATTCCTAGACCGGCAAGGGAACTTGCTGTTCCAACAGGACAATGCACGTCCGCATGTATCCCGTGCCACCCAACGTGCTCTAGAAGGTGTAAGTCAACTACCCTGGCCAGCAAGATCTCCGGATCTGTCCCCCATTGAGCATGTTTGGGACTGGATGAAGCGTCGTCTCACGCGGTCTGCACGTCCAGCACGAACGCTGGTCCAACTGAGGCACCAGGTGGAAATGGCATGGCAAGCTGTTCCACAGGACTACATCCAGCATCTCTACGATCGTCTCCATGGGAGAATAGCAGCCTGCATTGCTGCGAAAGGTGGATATACACTGTACTAGTGCCGACATTGTGCATGCTCTGTTGCCTGTGTCTATGTGCCTGTGGTTCTGTCAGTGTGATCATGTTATGTATCTGACCCCAGGAATGTGTCAATAAAGTTTCCCCTTCCTGGGACAATGAATTCACGGTGTTCTTATTTCAATTTCCAGGAGTGTAGTTTCGTTGTCGCAACGGAGACCCACATAGTGCTGGTGCAAGCGCATGCGACGGAAACAATGAGTGTAAATGTGATTCACGCCGTTTTAGAAACATCCACGGTGGAGGGAAACTTGACGAAACGGGAAAGTTAGGTCGAATATTACTAAACACAACGATAGACAAGATGATCCCTTACGACAGACGCTGACAAAATCAGTGATTGTTTGTGAGAGGAGTTGGAATTTCGTTCACAGAGGTTTGTTTAAGCGGAGGATCCATTCTCCCTTTACGCCGTTATAATTAGCTAAAGAGATGAAGACGTTGCAAAGATTTCATTGCCTTGTGTAAGTACAAGCATTCCAAAATTATAGTGCGGCCAGTAGACGTTGCTTTGAAACAAAGTAAAGGTGTTTTGCTTGTATCTTAAAGTGTTTTACGATATTACTCACCAGACGTTTTAGAGGCACGTTGTTGAAACTTCATCACAAGACCAATTTGAAGAAACGCACAGTAAGTTTCTGTAGTATCAACGTTACAATGACGATCGAGGTCCACAACTTAAGGGAACTTATTGGCAGGGACATGAACCACACTTGATCACCCGAGGCGATGTGAAGCTATCACATAGGCAGAGTCGCATAGTGAGTACAACTAGGAAATTCAAGCTATTGAAATGTTCGAGGTTTTGGTTATAGCGGCAAAAGTTTACTGAAATGAGGCTACGACTTCAGCGTGTACTCTTACTTCGTATACCAGTTGCAACTTCCAGCTTTTTTTAGCCTGGTTAGTCTGGTATAAGGCTCGGAAGTACCTATTGAAACATGGCTCTGACCTGCGGTGGAGAGAGAAAGAGCTTAAGCAGTAAGTGTTGTTTTATGAAACATTCAAGTTGCTAGTGGGAGCAACGGAGTGTTAGACTCACAGAGAAATTGTCCCTGTAGAATGTGATGTTCATTTCAGATGTATATAAATAATTTAAGAGAGCAGGGACTCTAAGGGGAAGACATACAAATCAGGCAGCCATCAACAGAGAACAGACAGAAAGAAAAAGAAAAGAAAAACGCATAAGAGCTGTAGAAGGCGAGCTGGGAAGGGATAAGGCGCGCACTGTCTTCCCAAAAGATTGTAGACTATTCTGTAAGGCGATCGAATGCAACTCCTAACATTTGTCGCTGCAGAGCAGTAAGCCCTTTTTTTTATCTCAGACACGGTCGGTCAGACAGAACTCGAAGCTGTTCCTGCGTTTCCTCAACCAGCGGCCTGCTTTGGGTGTCGTCTTTGCCCGGTGGCGTAAGTGGCTACCGCCTGGCAGACTTTCCTTCTTCACACACACACACACACACACACACACACACACACACACACACACACACACACACACACACAGAGAGAGAGAGAGAGAGAGAGAGAGAGAGAGAGAGAGAGAGAGAGAGAGAGAGAGAGTTGCTGGAAAGGACAGACTTCAGCTGAGTGTAACACAATATTTCCCTTGGAAATACCTCCCCGATACGTCAGAAAACATGGGACATAAAGGAATCGTTACATCTCTTTGCAGTTACATCGTCGAGCGAAATTACACAACGCCAGAAATGTGTAAAGTTTGCTTTTTATGAGTAATAAAAACCAGTCGTATCACACTGATATTAAGAACACCAATCCTGTGAAGTCAGCATTTGTGTGGACATCAAAGAAGTGTAAAAAAATCCTTCACCTCGTCCTATTTGCGTATGAGGCTTAACGTGTGCCAAAATAGCCGTCACAGACAGCAGTTAATTTATTATGGCAAGTGAACATAGTTGGTCCATCAGGTTACTTGCAATGATAAAAAATGATAGTGCATTGAGAATGGCTAGTTTCTAGCTGAAATCTAGATCCGCCAATAAAATTTAAAAAGGACGACTGATAGCCGAAATCTATTATTTACACGTCAATAGTTGGTCCCCTTACTAGCCGCATATTTCCCTTGGAAATACCTTCCTGACAGGTCAGAAAACATGGGACGCAAAAGAATCGTTACATCTTTTTGCAGGTAAGGCGAGGACAGACGGTGCGACGTGTGGCCCGTCACGGTCTCGCAGGAAAAATATTGCCAGGAGTGTTTCTCTCTTCCCCTCAATCTGGAAGGTAAACTGGTGTGAAAAAGTGCTTTTTTTGCTGACACGGATGCTGATCTTCCTTCTGTCAAGCTCAACACGTCGGTATTACAATGACAATCCGGTCAGAGATTCATCTTTCGGGTAACTGTTTGAATTCGAACGTGTGTTGCTAACTCGTACACAGGGCCATTATTGGTGATAACCCTGCAGCACCGAATTCTCAAGCTATAGTGGCTACATGTGCGTAGATGCAGGTATAATAAGTGGCAACTAGTTAGTGTATTGGACAACGATAATGGACTTCATTACGACGCTAACGATGCTATATCCCGAATCATTGCTCGCCACCTGCGAGCTGTGTTTCCCATACAGCCCAGTTTAACGTTTCATCGGGTTCCTCCCTGGCGGAATAATTCAGTCACGGTCAACCGCTGTCGATCGCACAGACGAAGCCTCCCGCCACCCCGTCACCTCCGACACGGCCGGTGGAACAGTCACCCTGCAGCGAACCTTGCTGCAGCCCTCATTGTAATGAACAAACAGCACATTCGGTCTACCTTAGTAGTATCGATATATAATGAAAATGTCTAAATCAAACATTAGAGGTCTATTTTATTGAAATACTTGCGGATAGCACTGTTTCAACTTCGAAAAATGCAAACTTCCACAACGCGAACGATACCTACCTTTATGTAAGGCATAATGGATACAAAAAAATGCGAGCGCTGTGAGAAATAAATGAAACTATGCCTTTCTCAGGTCCCATCTCGCAGCCATGGCTTAGTGCCGACTCAGATTTGTGTGTGGTAGAAAGGTCTTGAACGGAGTCCACTGATCATCGTGACCCAAATGAAAAGTTGCTTTGATAAACAAACAGCGAAACTCACAGCTAAGATTTCGCAGTGAAGATAAACAGCAAGGTTGCACGAGTCTCAGAACCGCATGATACGTGTTGTCGGAAGTACAATGTGGTGCAAATATCTAGAACTGTTAACGAACCTGCTGTTACTGTGGAGGTATGTGTGTGTGTGCAGAACTAGTTGTTACCCGCTGACAATGAGGATCATACAACATTCCTTCTTTAAACTGCTAACCTGCTGTGTCCCTGAGCTGACCAAAAATCAAACAGTCCCTCCCTCCAGCATTGCACTTCGCAAAAAATTTTTAACTCAAAGAAAATTTAAAATAATTTCGCTTTGCCTTCGATAACTGTGTTTTCTTGTATCCACTTATTTGTGTTTGAAGCTGTAGTAATTCTTTTTTCTTGTTTGTTTCAGAGACGAAGTTTAACTGGTGGCAGCTGCTAAGGTAATAACAGAATCAGCTTGTAGCATGTGACTTTTAAGTTAATGAGAAACATAGTCACTTCGTTCGTTGATAGTTTTAAAACAACGTAACCTCGTTTTAACTGCCTCCTACACAGTTTTTGTGTTTTTATTTGCATCTTTACCTTCAGCTGTGAATCGCTTGTGTTTAATTTGTGACCGGTAAGGGATCCGATGAAATTTGCGGCCAGAAATGGATGAGTAAAGGTCCACTGGCGTGCTGTACTGCTGTGGAGGTCTGGGCATGCTCTAACAAGACCTGTAACGACAATTTTTTGTCAGTTGGTAGTTATCATAATTTATTTTTCTGTGGACCCAGTCCAAAAAATTTTCGCTTATGACCGGGCTCTCCTAAACTACAATGGAGAACATAAGGACAAATGGAATTAAAAGTCCTGCCTCTTCTTCTAGACAAAGCACTAAATATAAAATAATATGTGGTATAAGAGAAATTTAGGCTACAATTGCAAGAAATAAGCCCTCGGGCTTACTACTAGGAGTGCCTTCATCAGAATTGAAAACAATTAAAGTGGCCTATAACATAGTCACAGAGTTACAGGGCAAGACACTTTTCTGTAAAGAGTGTAAGCACTGATTAACAATAAAAGACATAAGCAGTACTTATATGTCACATATAAAGTAATTAACACGCCAAAACGGCTTTAGTCGCAAAATATTTAAGATAGAATAAATGAAGACGAGCCACAATGGGCTGCTCATGCCTATACGGCCACAGGATGCGAAATTTAGGCCTTTGCCGCAATCGGGCATTAAAAAAGTCCAATGGTAAGTGAAGATTTGTGCCAGACCGGGACTCGAACCCGTATTTTCCGCTTTACGCGAACGGTCGCCTTCACTGCATCGGCTGTGCGATCACGCCTGCCGTCCAACACAAATTCTCAACCTGTCGCACACTATGCGTGTACCGTTCTGTGTTTATTATCCTCATCGTTCGCAGCTTTACGTGATTACCACAAGAGTTCAAAAGTAGTGTGCATCCGCAGTGATGGTGGCGTTATTCGCTGTCAGACGCTTATGTGTGGTATATGTGTGGTGTTTGTTCTTTCGGACATGTAGGAACGAACAGAAATCATAAATTTAATTATATTACTTAAGCCTTGACAGCATTCCATAATATCTTCAGTGGTGGATACACCCTAGCTCTGACATCTCGACGGAATCGTGCGAAATGCCGCGAGCAATGAGGAAAATGGACAAGGGGCGCTACGGAAGTACTTTGCGGCAAACTGGGATTTTGTGCTGGATGGTAGGCGTACTCGCAGAGCCGAAGCGGTTACGGCGACCGCTCGCGTAAAGAGGGAAATACTGGTTCGAGTCCCGGCCTGGCACAAATTTTCACTTGTCGATACGTCTGAAAAGAACAGAGGCGACACACACCAAATAATACTTGGTCCGTACCTGTGGGTCAGCATATGATAGATGTAATTTACATGACGTGCGTTGTCACACTAATTAAAATGCCAGGATAATGCACGTATATAGCTGACATAAGACCTACATAGTTTCTGCTGCTACTCGTAGTGCTACATGATCGCGTCCTCCGTGTGACTTATAAACATGAACTCCTCCACTTCCTTTATAATTACAGTTCCGCACAACGTAATTATTGCCAAGTGGAAGATATGTGAGCTTTATGAAACTGTTAATTAAGTAAGATAATACTATAAAAGAACAGAGTACATCATAAAATAACTAATGTAGTAGTAAAGAAACAAATTTCTTGATATGACAATGCATAAGGATTTTTCATATTAGGACCGACTATGCTTCATAAAAGAAGGAAAAGGATTTAAACGTTAGAACGACCAGAAACAGCGTACTATTAATCTGTAAGAAGGCGTAGAGTAGAAAGGTATGTCGATCGTCGCTGGTGCTCTGCTTCCGGTAGCAGGATGTCAATGTAGCTGTCCATTCGCGGGGCGGCACGGCAGTGACCGACAGCACGTCACTTGCGGACACGGGGAACGTTTCCGGTGGGCGACTTAGTGAAGGGTAGTTTCCAGGAAAACCGAGCACAAATTTTAGAGGCTTTCTTGTTTGAGCGCAAATTTCGTGGGGCACAGTTGTCATATATCCGAACGTAAGCAGCTGACGTGCTTTGTATTTCTTTCTTTCTTACAGTCTCTTCATCTTTTTCTCGAAGTTTCTTCTTGCGTTATTTTGTCAAGGTTTTCCTAGATCCTGTGCTTATTTTTTTTAACACAAATGAATTGTTCACGAAAACTGGTTTTGGTCTGTTTGTATAAACTTCTCTCTGATATATATTTCCTGACTGTCTAATTTAATTCTAAGTAGATTTTGTGATTATGTACAGTAATGGACTACGTTATGAGAAGAGTTCTTTTCGCTTCGCTTAGCAGTCAGACATTTTTCTACTATCATTATCATTGTTATTATTATAATAATAATAATTATTATTATTCAGCCGCAAATCATATTCCTTCAAGTTAGTCGTAGCAGTGTGAGAAACTAGCGCATATGCCACACTTTATACTCCTCTCATCCGTCTTGCCCATAGGTTGCAGGATTCCAAGTCGTTGGTAAAATGGAATGGCTCCAGAAAGCGGAGATTTGACACTTGCTATTCTTAAAATTTTAAACAGACCTCGAATAACATACTTTGCTGATGTGGGATAATCATGAGACCTTTTACAATTATTGTTGTATGGCAGTTGCTAGAAGTGCAACGTTTCCAGTCTGTAATTATCTTGTACACAGGTAGTTTGGAAGTTTCGTTTTACTTTTTCAAAATACTCATAATTTCCTTGACTCTGGATTCCTCTTTTCATTATTTAAAAAAAAATCATCAAATAATGATTTTTACCAGGCGTGTATGAGTAAAAAGTCATATGGATCTTAGAATCATAATAAAATTGTATTTTTCAAGAGATACAAATGTTAGAGGCCACAAGTAAGATAGTCAAGAATTTTAAAGGGTACTTCGTCCATATAGGCAATAAAAACTGAAGCATACGCTGGAGAATTGTCAGCACAAAAGAATGTTTCGTTTCAGTCTTATAATAGACTTTAGGCACTTCTGCGACGTTTCGTATCATACGCAACTTAACATTGACCTTCCCCCCCCCCCCCCCCCACACGCACGTATCAACGATCTTTTTACAGTGGGGAAACCAACACTAACCCCCCCCCCCCCCATAAACCATCTGATTTTAGTATAGCGTCGTATGGACAATTCTATCTCAGTACTACAGACATCTGATGTTTCACTGATAATCCATGTCCGAAATTGTGCCGCAGAATTCTAAAAGCTATTATTTTCCGTGCCGTGACAACGGTTTATGATATCGTTTGAAAATTAAGTCAAGCTGACTGCCTGTAAGGACTTCGGCATGTACATACATGAATAAAGGTGAACAGAAGTGCTCTGTGACTTTGACAACTGAAGTCTCCCATAAAAAAAACTTCTCGTACTACCACTTGAGTGAGGTGTGCAAGATTAGGGCATTAATTTTTATACCATCGGGTCTTCATTCTCTGTAGATCCTGGAGAATGCGTCGTGTTGGCATGCAAATTACCAATAGCTACAATTTTTCTGTATGGTGTGTTACCATATTATGACTAGGATATTATTGTGTATACCACGGTAGGCACTTCAGCTGAGCAGGGGTAGGCTTCTCAAAAAATGGAAGTAAGAGATGTTTGACAGACAAATGTAGGTACGAGGAAGTTTACTGCTAAGAAATATCGGCCAATAGAAGAAATATTTCAGTTCGTCGACGAAAGAAGTAAGTATAAAAATGTTAAAGGAAAGACAGGAATGCACCAATATAAATCCTTTAGGATTAAAATAAATAGTAAGTGCAGGGAAGCCAAGGCGAACCGGCTGCAGAAAAGATGTCAAGAAATAGAAAAGGAAATAATCGTCTGGGGGGGGGGGGGGGGGGGGGACCGACTCAGCATACAGGAAATTCAAAACAGCCTTCGGTCAAATTGAAAGCAAGGTTGGCAACATTAAGAGTGCAGTGGGAATTCCAACGTTAAAAACAGAGGAGAGAACACAGGTAGGTGAAACCGTACATGCAAAGCCTACATAAGAGGGACGACTTGTCTGATTACGTGACAGAAGACTACATTGGAGTCGATAGAGAAGACGTAGAGGATCTTTTATTAGAATCAGAATTTAAAAGAGCTCTGCAAGACTTGGGATCAGATAATCAGAAGGGAATGATGACATTCCATGGGAATTTCTAAAATTATTGGGAGATATGGGAAGCAAGCGACTGTTAAAGTTCGTGTGTGGACTCCATGACACTGGCGGCGTAGCATTAGAGATTCGGAAACAATATCAACACAATTCCGAAGTTAGCAAGGGCAGTTAAGTGCGAGAACTCTCTCACAATAAGCTAAAAAGCTCGAGCATCCAAGCTGCTGACAGGAATAATATACAGAAGTATGAAAAGAAAATTAAGGCTCTATCAGCTGTTATCAGTTTGGTTTTAGGAAAGATAAAGGCACTATAGAGGCAATTCTGACAATGCGCTTGATAAGGGGAGTAAGAGTGAAGAAAATACACACAAACTCTTAGGACGCGTCGACCGAAAAAGAGTTCGACAGTCCAAATAGGTGGAAGATATTCGAAATTCTGAGAGAAATGGGAGTAGGGCATAGTGAAAGACAGATAATATACAATTTGTACAATAGCTGAAAGGGAACAATAATATTGGAAGACCAAGATCGAAGTGCTCGGATTAAAAAGGGTCTAAGACAGGGATGCAGTCTTTCGCTCTTGCTGTTGAGCCTATGCATTTAAGAAGAAATGGCGGAAGTTTCAAGAGTAGGTTTAAAATTCAAGGTGAAAAGATATCAATGATAAGATTAGGCGATGTTATTGCCATCCTCAGTAAAAGTGAAGAAGTCACAGGATCTGTTGAATGAAATGAGTAATCTAATGAGAACAGAATATGGTTGGGAGTAAAGAGGAAAAAGACAAAAATGATGGGAAGTAAACAGCGAGAAAGTTAATAACAAAATTGGTGGTCACGAAATAACCGAAGTTAAGGAATTCTGTTACCTTGGCAGCAAAATAACACTGATGTATGGAGCAAGGGCGACGTAAAAAGTGGATTACCACGGGCAAAAAGCGCTTTCCCGGCGAAGAGAAGTGTGTTCGTGTCAAACATAGGCCTTAATTTGAGGAAGAAATTTCTGAAAATGTATGTTTGGAACAGAGCATTGTATGGTAGTGAATCATGGATTGTGGGAAAACCGGAAAACAAGACAGTTCAAACGTTTGAGACATGGTGCTCAAGAAGAATTTCAAAAATTAGGCGGACTGATAAAATAAGAAATAAGGAGGTTCTCAGCAGAATCCGGAAATACTGACAAGAAGAAAGGACAGAACTGTAGAACATGGGTTAAGAAGTCAGGGAATAATCCACATGGTACTAGAGGGAGCTGTTGAGGGCAAAAACTGTGGAGGAAGACAGAGATTGGCCGTAGGTTGCAAATGCTACACTGAAATGAAAAGGTTAGCTTAGGAGAGGAATTCGTGACGGGCCGCAGCAAAGCAGTCAGAAAACTGATTGAAAAAAAAAATTGTGTTTCAAACCTTTGTAATTCTCATTATAACGGCTAGTGTTGACTGGGGGGAGGGGGGTGGTGTATAAACTCGTTGATTGTATAAGCCGAATTGTGAACGATGACTCTCCCAGTGGTGTTTGGGGCCGACGGTGTGTAAACGGATTTAACAGGGCGGAGAGACGGCGAGGAACATACGCTGCACAGGTGCTGCCGCTGTGTCAGAAATCCGCTCGATATAATTTGAGTTTAAACACATACAAGGCTAACACTCCATCTACGTGTCAACATAATCTCCATCCGTGGCAACAGTATTATTCTGCGAATAACGGAAACGGAAGTTCATCGCTGCTGGATTCCACGAAGCTTGCCGCTTGCACCTACGATTTGCCTCGCTGTGGCCGCCCGCGGTCACAACTAGCTGATGATCGCTGCCTACAAATTACGGCGTACTCAGAGTACAGTGCAACAGAACTGCGCGCCTGTTTGGTATTGAAAGGCAGTTTCGATACAATCAGTACGAAACCGCCTGTAACAGATAAATGTGACTTCAGTTCTGGATCATTCCGAGCAACAGTACAAACCCGCTGCCTCTTCCTATCTTCCTGTCCACGCTCCCCTCCCCAAAAAGCTTCGGGTCGTGCATGAAGGAGGTGCGAAATACCTCGAAATGAATGTGGATGAGTAGTGTCGCATTACCTTCACCGACGAGTGCAGGATTGTCTGCCCCTTGTTAATTGGCGCAGATAAGCGTGGGAATAGTCAGGGTTCATTGCACGTCATAAGCATACAAGAGTTTAGCCGGCTGGTAAGTCAGTTAGGTTTTCAGCTGACATCTTTTACTGCGGCAGGACGCCTCCTTTATCTGTCGAGGGTAATTTCTGGGCTGAGAAGCATCGGGTCAGTGTCCTCCAACTAAGAGGGCGTGCTGAAAACTAATACCTTCGAATTTGCATGTGATAACTTTTGAAGCTTTTTAAATAACACAAACTTTGTGAGCATTCTACATCTTTATCATGTCTCCACACTTATTTGTCAACATAGTCCAAATGGTTCAAATGGCTCTGAGCACTATGGGACTTACCATCTGAGGTCATCAGTCCCCTAGAACTTAGAACTACTTACACCTAACTAAGGACATCACACACATGCATGCCCGAGACAGGATTCGAACCTGCGACCGTAGCGGTCGCGCGTTTCGACTGAAGCGCCTAGAACCGCGCGGCCACACCAGCCGGCTGTCAACATAGTCACCCGGGCGACGAACCCATTTCTCTCAACGAGAAACAAGTTTGTTGATGCTGTCACTGTAGACTGTTCGACTTTGTTCACGGAACCGTACCTCTGCTTGCACCACCTCAACACTGTGAAAGTGAAGTTCTCGAAGGTGTTCTTCAAGTTTTCGAAGCAGCTAAAAACCGGATGCCTCCAAGTCGGGACTGTATGGAGGATGATCGGTGTCCGTGAATCGATTGTTACAAAAGTCGCAGGGCTTGAGTGTGCTCTGGCATTGTGATGCTGAAGGAGAGGGCGCTGCATGTGTGGATAAAATTTTCTGCTGTTCGAAACTCGATCACAGCGCGCTGATTGTCAAGCGTTAACACAGTTACGTTACACAGTGTCGTGTGACGCGCTGCAATTCGGAGCTTTCAGCGAAGAGAGAAAGTGTACTGAGTAATGCATGCAAGTAATACCTAAACCTATATTGAGAACAGAATAAAACTTTCGGAGGCATTTCTGTTCAGTACGCCATAGTATTATCCAGCCGCACAGTGTTACGCAATGCGTTCGTCGTTAAAGATGATAATGCACCCCGTGAACAGTTTCTTGCAGGGAAGAAGTCAACCCACGGAATGGGATGCGGATTCTGGTGACTTTAAGAAGAATGATTATGCCTGGGGCCAGTTCAGATTGCAGTGCGTCGCCGCAGGAACCCTCCTCATACTTCGTATGATCCTAGAAGGCCCGCCGTCGACAAGTGGGACAGATCTGGACAGCAGCGACCCATATGCTCGTATGTTGTGGACAGCATGCTGTGGACGATTCAAGCGTATTACACGGCAGATCGTCGAGGATCAGAGTATTGAATGTTATCCAACAGATGTGCACTTTATAATTACTACATGTGTTTTGTTTCGTTCCTTCCTGCCTTACCTTGAAACCCAGTTCGACACCGGTTTGCAGACGTGCAGTCGATCCGAGACTGAGTAGTTTGTCCCCGCCTCCAAGAAATAGCCTCAAGATGTCCACTCGGCGCGCCCTCGTAACACCCTGGCGCCTGATGTAGAGACTAGGCCAGTGGCGGTGTAGCGTTGCGCAATCTGACGGCTTCGCGAGGCGCCCGACGTGTCCCGGCGCGCACTCGTCGGCCTCCACTCGTCCTACACACGCGGGTCCGGCGGCGGCGGAACGGCCGTGGGTGTCGCATTTCTAGCCGTCTCCCAGCAGCGCCGCTTCCACCAGCGTCCGCCTCCGGATCGTCTTAAGAGGGCTTCTCGGTGTCGATTTTGCGTAAACGAAAACATCACAGATAGTAGTGTCTTCCAGTGTGCGGTGGGAATACGTACATTTATGGTGCGCTGAGGTTTCATTTCCGTGTTTGCCTAGCTGTTGCCGCCTAAGTGTCACCCACTGCTATTTGAAGGTCGTTTATGAGTCTCCCTGTCTTTAAGAAAGTTGTCCAAGTTCAGGTAGGAACATAACAATATATACAGGAAGTTCATCCATCCCGGGAATAAAGAATCTAGACGATTTTTGCCACTGTCGATATCAATACTGGCAAGAGGTGCGTCCCCGCGAACTGCAAGACTTTCGTGTGATATACTTACGAATTAACAATTTACGTTTTTTTTTTGTACTTTTACTGTAGAACCTTGCTTCTTGACAAATTCCATGATTCTACGTCAGCGGGAAGTACCGTAGGAGTTTTGTGATAGTATCAAAATACTCGACGTAAATGGCCGTATCTTTTGATTGCAGTGACTTAAAGGCTTAATTTTTCTTACACCTTCAAGGGACCGTAGACCTTATGTAAATTTCAACTTGATATATCTACCTGTCCCTTAGAAAAAGGATTCTCAAACAGTCGGACAGACAGACGGACAATAGAATGATCCTATAAAGGTTCTTTTTTAGCAATTGATTTGCGAAAACCTAAAAGTGAGGCTTTAATTAAAGAGTGTTGTAAGATGCTTCCAAACGAAAGCGGTAAAAGTTCATATATTGTGACTCGGTTGAACCACCGCAATAAGGGGGCATAAAATTAATTCACGAGTATCAAAATCATAACTGGGGGACTAGAATTCACATTTAACTACATTAAAAATGTTCGGGTAACAAGGCCAGTGAGCCCCAGATGTTAAAACAGCGTGTTTCCGCTTCACGCAGCGATTAAAAAGAAACTAAACGCTGCTCGAAACCATTGAGAATAAAATAAATTAACTATTTAAAATAAATCAATGCTCACTGAGCTAAAATCACGGACCGAGCTGGCGCAGTGATTATTAGCACACTGGACGTACATAAGGGAAGACGAGAGTTTAAATCCCCGTCCGGTCATTCAGATTTAGTTTTTCCGTGACTTCCCTATATCGCTCCAGGCAAATATCAGGATAATTCCTTTAAAAGAACATGACCGCTTTTCTTCCCCATCCAGTCCGCTGTGACCGATGACCCCTCCCCCAAATCGACCAACCTTCCCCGTTCTCCCCTAACTCGAGCTTGTCCTTGGTCTCTAGTGACATCTTTGTCGACGGGACGTTAAGCACTAATTTCTCTTCCGTTCCTTTCAACTAAAATCTCAATATATTCTTCAGATAATAATAGAGGTACTGCCCCTTTTAATAATAACTTGCCAACATTCTTCGAAATACAATGAAGGATAATTTTAGTAGCTCTGTCGGTATTACAAATCTTTCAGTCTAGAACGAATACAGTGCACTGACCGACTAGTAGAATGTCAAAATGTTCTTTCTTCATTGACAAAGGCAGCATGTGGACGCCGTGCCTCTTATGCCTTGGTTCCGCGGCTCCACAACAGTCACATCAGTTTCCATGTTACTGCCCTCCTTGGAGCGCGAAGCTGGGTGGTGGCTCTGACATTCTTCGCCTATTTCTTTTCCAAAATCATTAATAAAATAATGTCTTCGTTTTTACCGTCCTTCTCTCTTTATCTGCTACAGTTCAAAAATTCACAACCTTCCGATACATATGAAATATACATTGTAGCGGTGAATAAAAAAAGTAACTGTATCTTTACAGACCTCTAATTTTTTCCTCGCATTTAACGGTGCAGATATCGATCTTGTCCCGGACAGATAGTCTACCCTTACGCATCATTAATCCAGCGAGTTGGTGTCGCTGATGGGGAAGCACCATTACACTACCTATAAGAATGCCGCTAGGCGCCCACCGTTTGCTTCGACCGCGTTACAAATTTGTTGTTTCTATGATCAAATTTAGCATATTTTCAAGTGATTCCTTTTAGCATAAAGCATATTTTTATCATTTTCTCCTGATACGTCAACGGTTGTGCGTTCTTTGTTTAAAGAACGAAATTGCGTTATCAGGAACGCTTTAGTTTCCACCGCGCTGCCACACTGATTTATCAATATCCACATGCCATCTGGTGCCATAACGTAATACGTACTGTTTCTGGTTGTTAGCAGCTAACACAGAGTTCACTAATAATATTTTGACAATGACCACGAAATACGTTACCTTAAGGGAGAGGATATATTTTTGTGGTATTTAGTAGTATTTGGTAGGCTTGTGATTGCTAGAGTGTAAAATTGGTAGCCATGGTTTTGGTAGATACTGTATTTAGTGCAGGTTCAGTGGTAGAGATCCAAATGTTGGAGATTTCGCGCAATAGATCTCTTAAATGGTTGAGATGCTATAAGATAAAAGCAAGATTTGGTACACTTGCTTATGGCTATATTTATTTTTCGGTAGTTAATGGGTTGACTTTTTTTCATCATTTCCTGTAAACTTTTGCATATTTTTGGCATTTTCTGAACGTAGATTTGGAATAAAATATGCTTTAGAGTTGGCAGCACGATACAGCTTCGATGCGTGAGAGAGACTGTGCCGTCTGATATTTCGTGAAGAGTGTTTTTTTGAAACCTGGACTTTCGAAGATAATGATTGACAGACAGGAGTGGAACTACTTTTTATGTCCCACATAACTGTACCTTCTGCATCGGTTCTCGAGGAATCACTCTGAATCTTGAAGTTACCTGTCACTGGCGTCCTCTAGCGATCAACTAGTCATCACAAGTGTATCTATGTTAGTGAAAGTGTTAAACTTATTACGAAGACTTCGTTTTAAAAGAAAGAAATAGGGACTTTTAATGCAACAAGGTATCGACCTGGAAAAATTCAGGGAAAAATACCTCTCGACCGCCCTTGCATCGCACACACAATTGATGTGCAAATTTTCCCACTCATCAATTTTTATTGATGTCACGAATTAATTTTTAGTCTCATATGCTCCTTTATCGCTTGTGTAGCTCGTTTTCTAATGTCGTCCACCCAGTTTCCTCTAGGTCGACATCGCGGTGTTTTATCATCTCTTGGAATACAGTACAGTTGTATACCCGCCCATCTTCATTTAATTCTCTTTATTGTTTATACGCAACTACTTCCTTCATATTTTCCAGTCTTTCTAGTAATTTCCAACGTACACGTCTCCATTGCTCGATGAAGAATGCTGACTCTATGGATGGTTTTTGCATAGAAGGTCTACGTCTTACCGCCACATTGAAACTGATGGTAAGCTCTCCTTTCTGAAAAATCAGAAACTCGACTTTGAAAACGGTATTTAATGAACCAAAAACCCTCCAATCCCTTTGATCCGTTACGTTAAGTTTTTGTTTTTTATTTTTTATTTATTTAATCAATTTCCTGAGCAATCGTCCGACATGCAAAAACTGATCAACTTTTAACTATATTGTTAATTTGTTCTGTATTCATTTGCAGTGCCGCCCTGAGCAAAAAGTATCTTCTTTCTCTGTTTCTCCTATACGTTCCCTGGAGCTATTTCGTCATAATTAGCGTTTTTAGGATTCCAGCCCCCTGAATTGACTTAGTTCCTGTCGTTCCCTCTGGAACGTAGGGCCATGACGAAATTCCTCCACCTGGTACAATTTCTAGCAAGTGTCTTCACTTCACTCCAGGTTTTCCCATCCTCCGCAGCTTCTCTCTTGATCGTCCTTTTCCGCGTTTGTTTGGGACAGCCACATTTTCTAACTCCTTTACGGTTCCAATTCAATGCCACCCTTTCAACAGATCCATCTGGTTTCCTCAATGTATGCCCAATCCAGTTCCATTTTCTTTCCTTGATTTGTATATTGATTGGTTGGTGATTTGTCTCCCTCCAAAGATTTTCATGTGTCATTATATCTGGCCATCTCACATTTAAAATACGCCGGAGACAGCGGTTGATAAAAACTTGGAGCTGGTTTTTGATGTGGTTAGTCCCCTTCCAAGTTTCACAACTATAGAACAGCCTTCACATTACTATTGAAAAGCCAGAGTTTGGTTCTCTTTGAGATGTTCCTGTTGCTCCAAACAGGGTACAGTTGTACAAACGCACCACGTTCCTTGCGGATGCGAGTACGGACGTCCTCCTCAGTGCTTCCTGTAGTCGTGACTATACTTCCGTGGTGGAGGAAAGATGGGACCTGTTCTACGTCCTCTCCATTAATGGCCAGTCTATTCGTGATGGTCGAACTTATCCGCATTTCTTTGGTTTTGCGAACATTTATCTTCCGCCTCCCTCTGTAACCTGACCAGTTTCTCTTCGATGTCTCGAAATCGATGTGCAATTAAGCAGATGTCGTCTGCGAAATCTAGAGCCTATCCCGCATCCCCCAATGCACACCTCTCTTCCGTCCACCATCACTCTCTTCATCACACGGTCCAACACCAAAAGAAATAGTGTTGGCGAAAGAATACACCCTTGTCGTACTCCCGAATTAACTTGGAAAGGCTCTTTAGTTCTCCATTATATAGTACTTGGCATTCATAGTCTTCATACATTTCCTTGATGACGATAATCATCGTTGGAATGCCATATTTTGCAAGTATATCCCACATGACTCTTCGATTGACAGAGTCGAAAGCCTTTTCAAAGTCAATAAAGGTAAGGTAGAGAGTGTATTGCCATTCCGCACTTTGTTCCAGAATAATTCTGAGAGTATTGATAAGGTCCACACAGCTTCAATATTTTCTAAAACCCGCCTGCTCTCTCCTCAGTTGTGCTTCCACAGAATCCTTAATGCCGTATAAAATGATCCTCGAAAGTACCTTACTCGGTACTGACTATAGGATAATGCCCCGCCAGTTGTTGCAGGTAGTGACCTCTTTTTTGGGTATTTGCACGATAATACCTCGTTTCCAATGTGTTGGCAGTTTCTCCTCTCTCCATATCTTCTCTAAGAGGATGTACAACAACTCGACAGTGGTGTCCAAGTCTGTTTTTAGCATCTCAGATGTTGTATTATCTGGTCCTGGTACCTTCCCATTCTTGATCTGCTTCAGTGCTATCCGAATTTCTGTTTTCGTGGGTGCATTTACACCAATGCTTGGACTAGGATCATTGTATTCCGTTTGTTCTTGTTCTTCTACCTCACTGCTAAGGTCTCTCTTTAGAAATTCGTTAACGTGTTCCTTCCACCTACGTGATTTTTCTTCGTGTGTAGTTAGTATCTCCCCTTTCTTATTCCTTACTGGTCGGTTCCTCTGGAAGCTTTTCTTTGAGAGCATCTTAAGTGATATCATATACTTCTTTCACATCCCTCCTCCGGGCTGCTTGTTCTGCTCTATCAGCCTGTTCATCTGAATATAGAAACGTAATTGCATCCGATGTCTGCATTTCACCAAACTCTGGTCACCTCACTTCACTCAATCCCAGGATATCAAGTTTATAGTTATTCATATCCCTTGTCACTTGTTTCAGCTTTCTACTCGCCCTCAGGGTTCGTATATTCCAAAAGCCTATTTTTGTTTTCCTTTTTATGCCAAAGGTCGTTAGCATTTTATCCGTCCGGTTTTGTATTCTCGTCTCGGTTTCAGTAATCAGGTTATCTAAGAAGGGCGGGTGATCGGCCCACCACTTATGATTGCCTTGGTGGGGCTGCCACCTTATCGCCCAGGCACTAACGATTTGCCAGATGTTCGGCATATGGGCTTGGCATTTCCTCCGCACCTCTATACGTGGGTTAACCGCCATCATCGGTTAAGTGGGGGAAATGGGATGGAAAAGAAAAAGGATGGGCTAGGGACAGGAAAAGGATAGGAGACAGGTTTTCGATAGGTCGTTGTGGGACACACTTGGTCTGGCTCTTCCCCTTCGGCCTGTCTGGCATGGGTGACCCTGCTGGTAGCTACGCTATCGCCAGCATAGCCCTCCGGATCCAGAGCACGCAAATTTCCTCACCCGCATGGAGTGTGCTACGTTAAGGCGGTGTCCCCTGAGGAGGGTTCGATCCCTCAGTTAGTGAAAATGCAACCCTTATATAATCAATTTGTGATCCTGCTGTCTCTCTGTTTGTCCTTCCGTCTGTTAAGTCCCCTTCTTCTCATGAAATGGGTAAATGTGTCACGTTGAAATTTGTGTCACGTACTAAGTTCTACGGTGCCGTGGCGGAGTGAAAATGTTAAAGCCTTCGAGTCTACGCAATCAAAAAATACAACTATGCATGTCACGTATTTGATACTCGCAGATTGACATCAAAACGCATCGGGTATTTCCCGTTGACCCAGAATCATGAAATTTGGTAAGGAGAGAGGCGTCACATGTAAGTAAAGGAAAAAAATCTAAATCTGTTAATTTGTAATTATCATACGAAAAAATATTTTTTGTAATTTGTTATCCAATTGCATGCTACGACCCTTTTTTCTCGGGAATAGTTTCGCGTATGAAGTTGAAATTTGTCACTTCCTGCTGTCTACCGCCTCTTTGCCAGACACCGTCACAGATTCTGTCATTCTTTCTTCCCATACCGCAACTGTTTGCTGAAACCTGACATAGCGATACTTTTAAAATGGTGGTTTTGATGAGGCGTGCAGAAGAGACGGGAAATCCAGGTTGAGGATCTGTTGCGTATGTACGTCACAATGTAAGAGAAGCTGCGACAAACGGATCATGTAAAAGTAGTCCTTCAGTGACCCGGGCGCTGCAAACGGCCATTGTGAGTGTGTACATTCTGAAATTTTAGAGGTCCTGTTGATTGCTGTTTAGGGTCGCCTCAATGTATAACAAATGTTCGTATAGAATGCAGAAACACCGTGATCTACGATAACAACGGCAACGATTATATTTCTTGGTTGACTGTCGTAGAAGATTTCAACGCAGATTTTAAAGCCAAACCCCAAAATGCTATTTTATTGTAGTTCTCCTTCAACGAGATATTCCCATGTACATGTATGTCTACATGGATACTCTGTAGATCACACTTCAGTGCCGGCAGAGGGTTCATCAACCACCTTCACAATAATTCTCTATTATTCCAATCTTGAACAGCGCGCGGAAAAAAACGAATACCTTAATCTTTCCTTGCGAGCTATGATGTCCCTTGTTGTACTATGCTGATCGTTTCTCCCAGTGTAGGTCGGCGTCAGCAAAATATTTTCGCATTCTGAGGAAAAAGTTGGTTATTGGAATTTTGTAAGAAAATTCCGCTGCGACGAAATACGCCTTTGTTTTAATGATGTCCACCCCAAATCCTGTATTAGGTCAGTGACACACACTCCCGTATTTCTTGATAATACAAAACGTGCTGCTCTTCTTTGAACTTTCTCGATGTACTCCATTAAGCATATGTGGTAGATATCCCAGGCCGCGTAGCAGTATTCCAAAAGAGGACGGACAAGCGTAGTGTAGGCAATCTCTTCAGTAGATCTGTTACATTTTCTAGATGTCCTACCAATAAAACGCAGACTGGTTAGCCTTCCCCACATCATTTTCTTTGTGTTCCTTCCAATTTAAGTTGTTCGTAATTGTAATTCCTAAATATTTAGTTGAATTTAAGGCCTTTTAGATTTGCCTGATTTATCGCGTAACCGAAGTTTAACTGATTCCTTTTAGCACTGATGTGGATGACCTCACACTTTTCGTTATTTAGGGTCAATTTCCAATTTTTGTACCATGCAGATATCTTCCTTAAATCGTTTTGCAATTTGTTTTGATATTTTGATAACTATTAGTCGATAAACGACAGCATCATCTGCAAACAACCTAAGATGGCTGCTCAGATTGTCTCCCATATCGTTTATACAGATAAGGAACAGCAAAGGGCCTATAACACTACCTTAGGGAACGCCAGATATCACTTCTGTTTCACTCGATGACTTTCCGTCCGCCACTACGAACCGTGACCGCTCTGCCAGGAAATCACGAATCCAGTCACATAACTGAGACAGTAATCCATAAGCATGCAATTTGATTACAAGCCGCTTGTGTGGTATAGTGTCAAAAGCATTCTGGAAATCAAGAAATATGGAATAAATTTGAAATCCATGGTCAGCAGCACTCAACACTTCTTGTGAGTAGAGAGCTAGTTGTGTTTCAGAAGAACGATGTTTTCTAAATCCGTGTTGACTGTGTGTCAATAGACCGTTCTCTTCGAGGAAATTCATAATGTTCGAATACAAGTATGTTCCAGAATCCCGCTGCATATCGACGTTAATGATACGGGCTTGTAATTTTGTGGATTACTGCTACTATCTTTCGTGAGCATTGGTGTGACCTGTGCAACATTCTAGTCTTTGGGTGCGGATCTTTCGTCGAGCGAGCGGTTGTATATGATAGTTAAGTATGTACCTATTGCATCAGCATATTCCGGAAGGAACCTAATTGATATACAGTCTGGATCGGAAGACTTTCTTTTATTAAGTGATTAATAAACCGCGACGTTAGAAGAGCTAAAATAATTGACAACTTTTTTTTCCAACTTTGATGCATAGTGTGGTAATATTGATACCTTTTTCAATCATCGCTTATAAATTTGAAGAAAATTTAATACTTATGAGTAAGTCGTCAACTTAATTTTCTATTTTCATACGAGCTATTACACCCCGGCCTAACCGCATTACCACGTAATTATGGGTGAAGATAAGCTGAGGACGTTCCGGCCTTATAAATACCTGATCACTTTCGCCGTGAACATACCGCTTTCGCAGTTACACGTTTCGAGGACTGTTTCTTGAGAAATATTTATTGGTGAAATATATACTTACAGTTTCGACGGGAGTTTAATTCCCTGTGGCTTGAAGCGAAGTATCAGACTTAAGTATGTATTAGTCACTTTCTGTCATAATTACATTACTTTAGTTATTACAGTTTAAAAAATTAAATAATGTTTAAGTGCGAAGCATTGCAAAAAATTACGCTAACCGCTCTTTAAACTTCGATTCTGCTCCCACGAACATTATTAATTTTAAAAAAGCTTAAATAATTAGTGTTGCTAACGAGCGTAGCAAAATGTTTATATAGATCCAAAGTTAATGAAGTAAACGCAAAAATTACGATAGCAAATGGGAAATTACACAAAAAATTTTTGAAACACTCTCTAAAGTCTGGGAATTCCCGGGACAGGTGTGTTAGCAGTATAGACATTGATAATAGACAAAAATCGTCGAGCTTCCCGATTCCCTGGATGGATGCTGTACCTATACACACAATTAAATTTGTTCTGTACCCTCGGAGCGCGAGTCCTATTCGCACTTTACCTTTTTTTCCTAATTCGTCGTGTTGCTATCTGTACCACACAAGGTCTTTGTTGGCGTCATTAACATGCTTCTAAATGCATACCTTCATACATGTGGTAATTTACAGTGTGCACTATTTCTGTCAAACGCAATTTTCGCCTGCATGGGACGCATCGTACGTTGTAACCAGTCTGCAGACGCGACCATTCTCAGATATTCATTGTCCTTGTGGCAAATACGTTTACAGTTTTAAAACCCCGCTCGGCACTATCGTCAACACGAAATAATAGGGGTTGGGTCTGCAGTGTTCGCTTATTAGTTCGTGTTGACTCTGGTGCTGTGCGGCGTTTTAAACTGTAAACGTATTTGCCACCAGGACAACGAATATCTGAGAATGGTCGTGTCCGATGAGCGAAACTAGTCAAGTAAGTCAAATAATACCTAATCTGTGGCGGTATGTACATATGGTGGATCACCTACCGCTTGCATGGCATGTATTTCGGACTTGGCAGGCTGTATCAATGTGCTGCTTTCGCGGAACTATTTGCAACTAATTCACAGATTTTGAGATGTTTACGAAAGTGCAGTTATTTACAACAGTTACAAATTTTTAAATGGTATAATGCTTATTGACAGTAACATTCTAGAAACAGTGTAAATGAGGATGTCAGTGGTGTTTGTTGCAGGAAGCTAGTGCAAGCAGTTTACGAGTTACCGTTTTCTGAACATTGTAAACACCGGCACCTGTTTGTTCCATCCTATTACTTAGGTGCGACAGTGTTATGTTTGTTTACATTGTGTTGTGTGTACAGTTCAATTGCATTACGACTATTCTGTCAGTTATTCTGCGATAGTGGACTCTGTAAGATGGTGTAAGACGGTGTTTCCCCGTGCAAAAAAAGCGGGTATGCTCATGATTTATCGTGAATGTAGGAAATATTCCGTTGGTTCGTGTACCATTTACGCCGAAAGGTATCCCAACAGACGTCATCCTTTTCACACAGTACAGATGATACGAAACGGCGTATTACTGGTGCCTGTGCTGTGATTTCCGCTGAAATGCTAGAACGTGTGAAACAACAGTTGCATGGCAGACTGCAAACTTGTTTTGACTTGTTGGCGGTCATGTTGAGCACAGGCTTTGAGGGTACATTGGTTGTTTACGTGTCAGACATCTGAAACTCATAAAACTCTGCATTGGCCGGTCCTTGCCTACCATTCCAATATGTGAAATCCGCATATCAACCGCTTCTTCCATTATCGAAATATTTGCGGTGGAAGATTTAGGCGCTGTACCCTCTATAAAGGCAGTACTAATTACCGAATCTGATTTCTCTTAAAGAAAAGAGGCTGCTCGAGGAAACGGCATTTCCGTTTATATAGATCTTTATCACGGTGTTTACGTAGCAGAACGGCCCTGCAAAGTGGCGTGAAAGACTAATGACATTTGTCTTGAGAAAGTCGCCTATAGCGTAGAGAAGTTCTTGCGAGGAATGTCAGCGGTAATTGAGACGGCGGGGGCTGCACTAAAGCCGCAGACAGTTGCCGCCGCCGCCAGCACCCTCGACACTTGGCGCGTGTCGGTGTATACAAGAACCGCCGCCGCCGCCCTCCAGAAATTGGCCGGAAATGCGAGGCACCTCGGCGGGGCGCGGGAAAGCAGAAACCCGTGAAAGGCGACACTTTTGAAGGCGCGGGAACCCAGGTGCGGAGTGGCGGGCTGTGTGGCGTCTACCGACAGAGCGCTCGTCTGCCAATCCTGCGAGTAATGAAGCCGCCAGTCAGGAGCGCCACGGTGGCTGCCAACTAGCTGCAGGCGCGTCTCTGCCCTTTCACCGACTCCCGGCGAGCTGAGATCCCGACGTGAAGCGGGTTTCTGCCATACGAATTGCGCTGCGGCACTGAAAGAATATTTGCTTCACTCTAGACGAGGAAAAAGATGAGTGCCTTCCCGTCCTTGGTGTGTGGTTCAGGAGGCAGGATGATAGTACATTCGATCAGACCATTTTTAGGAAGCCAACCATTATTAAAATGTATGATATTGCATAGCCTGTGTTATTCCAAATTACGATGCGATGTTCCTTTGGATATCAATCCGTGCTCTTGCAGTCCCAGGCGGCGAAAATGAAATGAACTTGCCCCAATTTGCGGGCACAGTAAATGTTTACTGGACGACAAGATTTTAAATTGATTGCCTATCCGGAATTCGACCGTGTAGGGCGCCGGCGACATTACTACTTGCGTGGGGGTGCCTGATTTGTTGGATACTGGGAAGCGCAATAGGATATCAGAACTCTAGTAAGAAGTAGTAACGAAAATATTGATATATTCCGAAATTAATACTAAGCAAAGCACTATGTTTAGACGAGAAAAGCTTTCAATGACGGTATCAGTGGTAAACGACTTACAGCACTTGTACACAGAACTAAAATCAAGTCAGAGACAGTGAGTATACACGGAGAATTATTAAAACTACACTGAAGAGCCAAAGAAACTAGTACAGCTGCCTAATAGCGTGTAAGGTCCCCGCAAGCATGCAGAAGTGCCACAAGCCGATGTGGCATGAACTCGACTAATGTCTGAAGTAGTGCTGGACGGAACTGGCACCATGAATCCTGCAGGGCTGACCATAAATCCGTAAGAGTACGAGGGGGTGGAGATCTCTTCTGAACAGCACGTTGCAAGGCATCCTAGATACGTTCAATAATGTTTATGTTTGGGGAATTTGGTTGCCAGCGGAAATTTTTAAACTCAGAAGAATGTCGCATTGTCCTGCTGGAATTGCCCAAGTGCATCGGGATGCAGAATGGACACGAATGGATGCAGGTGATCAGACATGATGCTTACGTACGTGTCACCATTACAGAGCCTCCACCAGCTTGAACGGTCCCCTGGTGTCATGTACGGTATATGAATTCATGAGGTTTTCTCCATAACCGCGCACGTTCATGCGCTCGATACAATTTGAAACGAGACTCGTCCGACCAGGCAACATGTTTCCAGTCATCAACAGTCCAGTGTCGTTGTTGACTGACCAATGCGAGGCGTAAAGCTTTGTGTCGTGCAGTCATCAAGGGTATATGAGTGGACCTTCGGCTCCGAAAGCCCATATCGATGATGTTTCGTTGAATGGTTCGCATGCTAACACTTACCGATGGTCAAGCATTGAAATCTACAGCAATTTGCGGAAGGGATGCACTTCTGTCACGTTGAACGATTCTCTTCAGTCGTCTTTGGTCCCTTTCTTGCAGGATCTTTTTCGGGCCGTAGCGATGTCGGCGATTTATTGTTTTACCGGATCCCTGATATTCACAGTATAGTCATGAAATAGTTGTACGGGAAAATCCCCACTTCATTACTACCTCGAAGATGCTGTGTCCCCTCGCTCGTGCGCCACCTGTAGCACCACATTCAAACTCACTTAAATCTTGAAAATCTGCCATTGTAGCAGCAGTAACCGATCAACAACTGAGCCAGACACACTGTCTTATATAGGCGCACCCGAGAGGAGTTCGCAACACTTCGTTGGAGTGTTGTCCCCCATCCATCCTACAGCCTGGATCTCGCACTTTCCAACTTCAATCTGTGGAGCCTGATGATTGACTGCATTCTGCGGGAAGCAGTACGTGAGTGATGGGGAGGTTAATATGCAGCAAGATGCTGGCGCCGACGTCGACCAGTAGCGTGTTACCATGCGAGCATACAGGTCGTCACAGTAGGTGGCGTAAGGCCGTCGCATTGAACGCAGATTATGCTGAAAAATAGGGTTTTGAAGCCGAAAGAGTGGGGGAATAATATGTTGCATTGGAATCCCGAATAAAACCAATCTTTCAGAAAAAAAAGTGTTCCATTATTTAGTGAACACCCCCAGCAACTGGAAGAAAGGAGAAATGTGAAATACAGATCGTCTAAATGGAACTTGCGAGTGAGAAATTTGTCTGAAATCGTTATATGTCAGGTGCTGCACATTCATAGCTGGAAAAGTACTTAAGATTTATGATTAAGCAAGCATTCTACCAATCGATTGCAATTGCAGACATAGACGGTAAGCATATTATTACACTTCCATCGTACCACCGGCCAGTTTGCGAAGACGAATAGTTATACCAAAATTATTAGACGTGAAAAGCCCCCTCGTTGCCTCTCCTTACATGCTGAGGTGGCATATTGTTGGTAAACTGATCTGGAGGATGATAGCGATGGCTGTTTTATGTTGACGCTATTTTGTTAGAGTGTCGGTTGGGAGAGTGAAAGTTGGAGTGGATGATGAATTAGGGACAGGCCTGTCACGTGGGAGATACCGTACGCATTAACCGGTGCGGTGCTGACGTCAGCTGCGGGCGCTCTTGGTACGCGCCGGGAATCGATGGCGACCTTGGGCCGCGCGGGGCAGGCTCTGCAAGGCGCGGGCCCCGCCAGCCGTTCCCACGCGGCCGTTTCCGCCTCCTCCCACGCGGCGCCGCCAGCCTCACCTGCTGAGGCTGCAGCCGCTCTGCCCGCCTGCTGCCTCACTCACCGTCTGCAGTTCGCAGTACAGATCTTCAACGTTTGGAACAAATCACCACCGTGAGCATTGACTGAAAACCGTGACAGATTGCGATGATTTGCATTTATTTTGCATGTCGTCTTCTCGTAATAGCGTGACTTCGGGAACATTTCGGCTAAATTACCTACACTCATGCCCATCTGACTGAAGTTACTTTCGCGTTGTGACTGGGTGCGCTAAAATGGTAAAATGTAAATAATTTGAATAATGCTTGCCAAACTTTGTCGAGCTGTTCATCACGAACGGGTATTAAATGATGGAACTTTCATTTCTGTCTAATAGCTTCTAAGGCGACAGAAATTTGATTTTTCAATATTACATAGTTGTTGACCGAATTTAAGAATGTAAAATTCTGTTATAACCTACTCACTAACAGATATAATTTTACGTCAAAGATTTCATGCAATAAATCAAGAACTAAAATTGAAGACCTCAGTGGAAAAACATCCTGTCCAAAGAACAAATTACTTGAGGAGAGGCAAAAACGTTATAACAGGAGATGATTTGCCGAATGAACGTAATTTTTAGTCATCACTTATTAATTGCTGACTTTTATATTCCCTGCAAGTTTCAGGCATGTGGAGTGCTTACTTTAAGATAAAATGAATTTGCCTCATTCTTGACAATATCTTCCCAATCTCTAGGATGTAGTACCTTTTTTTTGTTCTTTTAATTTTTTCTATTTTTGCAGAGTTGGCGTCGCATGGAAGAGAGCTATGGTCTTTCATGGGAAATTAATGATTGATGTCCTTGAGTCTTCCAGAAGCAACTAAAGTTGTTAAATAATGAACCATTGCCATATTTTTGTGCTGGCAAATGCACCCATCGGACAAGAAGTAAAGTGTGTCAACTTGTGATGCTAATGTTCTTGTAATGTTGCTGTTCAGGCATGAAATAATTCACTAACACCCTTATGATCCTGTGTTTCGTCCCACATAAACATTGTACTTTTGTTTTTTCTCAACTGTGAATACAAAAGTTGGATTCTCAAAGATGATGAAGGTAATAAACTTCGTTTATGGGGAGCATGGCAGATTCTTTTGGAAGTCAAAACAATGAAAATCTACATTATACTTTTCCTTGACAAGATTTGTGAACTTTTTCTTGTCATAGAAGACAGAAGCTTTTCGTTTGTCAGTTGCTAATTTTAGTATCTTTTAAATCCAATATTTGCGCAAAATTTCAACTTGCTCTGCAACTCGGCACGTGAATTACATACGTCTGTAACAGAACAGCCAAACCCATAATTAAAATTGACTGTGTAGTATTTATGAAACAATTGGTATTTCACTTCTGCTTTATCACCAAATCTGTCTCCAGTCGAGTACAAAAGGGGTATCATCGGACGACAACTCTAGCGTCATCCGTAACCAGCATTAAACGTCCCTGTTTTGATCGACCAAGAGCAACAGGCTGGGAACTCCATTCCATAAACTGACATCTGGCACCTGACAACACAATGCATGCACGTTTGCATGATTGCGTTCAGCAGTCTGGCGGTTACACCGGTTATTAATGTCCCATCATTTCACATTTTCGATGTATTATCTCGCGCTTTCATTAACTTGTGTTGATGCAATGTTTACCAGTTAAAAATGTTACCTAGACAAACATGCCGACACTGTAGAGCATGTTGGAATACAGCAGTGGTACGTTGGCTCGTAGCTGTCCTAGAGATAACGGTTTTGTAACAGTTCTTTGTGTCAGTGTGATGCCAACTACTGCTTAGGTTGCTGCTGCAGATGCAGTACGATGCGTCAAAGCCATACCAAACACAGTGTCGCAGAGGGAACACCCAGCTCCTCGTAGACCTATTGCACGACGTCGTTCAATTTCAGTGAGGTGTTGATAATGGAGTTTTTGTCGCCTTAAAGGCTTTCTCGACTATCATCAACTCACCACGTGCTATCTCAAAAGTAACTAATGCTCACGACCGTTACAGCTTGAATTACAGCAAATCCGATTTGCGCCCTCATATTGGTGCTATCAGCGCCAGTCTTATTCAACTGACGCGAAATTGGAATACACATCCTCCGTGGTGTTGCGATATCCTTGCGTCAGTTTATGTACATGCTAAGTCGTTGCTGGGCAAGCACAAACAAGCCACTGTGTTGACCCTGACCCACGCTGATGTACGGCGGTGGCTTCCGCCCTGGTGAGATGATGCTGCGTACGCACTCTGCGTTGCAGACAGCAGGCCTGTGGGCAGCGCGTGGCCACTGTAGGCCACGGTCGCAACGTCAGCGGCGTGCTACTGCGTCTGCGACGGCGCCTGCAACGGCCTTTCGGCTCTGCACGCGTTAACTGCAGCGGCGCGGAGTCTGCTGTCTGCTGTACGCAGGATGGGTTCAATGGGCTCAAACTGCTGCTGTCTGGCAGGAATCACATAGTGGCTGGCGCCGTGGCGTAATGTCCTAGGCAGGGGGGGGGGGGGGGGGGGGAAATAACTCAGTGCTGGTGGCAGCAGCTGCACACGGCACGTTGAGTGCGTTGTGGGCATTAAGTCCCGTGAACAAGTTAATACTGGCGGCGACAGGTGCAACACGATCTTGAATTCATGGCTGCTGGTGGAGATATCTAGTCATATTGTTGTCCGGTGCCGCCATGGCGTCATGGTGGTGCTCCAGGACTTTGGCAATGAGAATGCGTCTGCCTCAAAATTCAGACCTTTATGTCACTGCGAGGCGCACTTGCTTCACTAAAACCTGGCACCTAGTCACGTTGCTGGTAAAAAGGTACTTGCCCAGGTGTGGTTTCATAGACCTTCCCGCTACGGTTATTACCACAGCGACCAGCTAGCCTCGTCTCGCAATCCCCATACATGCATATGTATTCTGACACATATGTCGCCACACTGCGGCTACCAGCCTGTAACTGTTAATACAATACTTCACGGCCGCTTACTCGTTACTTCTTATTACTTCTGCTAAAAGGCTGGGTATTGACATTATAACGACAAATATTAAGTCATTAGCAAAATTGTAAAATAGTCACACGTTGAAGCTGCTTTGTAAGTGGAAGTTCGATTCTTAAAGGAATGAGGAATGGGCGAGGGCTTACTAGTACTCTTCTGTTCGTTCCGACAGACAAGCAAACAGCCACCGCATGTCACAATCAGGAACGTTTTTCCATGCCTGAAATACGTGCTGTGTCAGTTCATGAAGATGGCGGGCTGCAGGCTGGTGTAAAGGTACATGTCTTCTCATTGCATTCCGACATATACTATGGATGAAAACTTAGGGGACTCGGCAGGACAGTCAAGGAATGGTACATTCCTCAAGGTGTTTGGGAACTGTTTTGCGGGGTCTTGTAGTATCGTACTGAAATATGCTATTTGCTATCCTAGTCATGATTGTCAGACGATAATGTGTACCATTCTTGCTAGATAATGGTGATCATTCAGCTCCAACTCAAAAATTACCGAATCTTTCCTATTGCCACTTCCAAAAGCTCCCCACGCCATGATTCCAGCTCTTTGAGAGATAAAAGTCTCGGAAATTGTTGATTCCTCTGACCTGCTACCAACCCATGTAGAGACACATTGGTGTAACTCTCATCTCCTCAGACGCAAGCGAGACTCATTACTCAACACGACAGAATGCCATTCAGTGTCGTAGTTAACGCTGGCTGAACAGTTACCAAGCCTCTATTGTTTCTGGCATGGTGGTAGCGGTAAATGACGCGTGGCAAATGTTCCCGATGGTTCGTTGTTGACACTTCGTCTGTAACTTCTGTCCCGACCAACCACAGTTGTTGTCATGCGTCTGTTCGTCAGTCAGTCTACACCCTACTGTTTTTTAGTGATGTAGCCCTACCGCAAAGACCGATGACTCTTCCCTTGCCACTGTTGTCGTGAGTCCGCTTCGTCACCACCCAGTGTTTACGTTACCGCCAAGACTCTGCGTTCCGTTGGTGTGATGCTCCCATATGCCCTCATGCCAGTCATTCGAACTTTCTGAAAGTCCGGAAGTTGACAGAAAGCGGCACATGCACGTCCTGTGACCACAGTGTATTGCGTTCTGCAACTGAAGAGTTAAAATACCTTTAGACACACCAACAAGTGATCATATACTTACACCATTCTCCATCTCTCATGGTTCAAATGGCTCTGAGCACTATGGGACTTAACATCTGAGGTCATCAGTCCCCTAGAACTTAGAACTACTTAAACCTAACTGTCCTAAGTTCATCACACACATCCATGCCCAAGGCAGGATTCGAACCTGCGACCATAGCAGTCGCGCGGGTAAGGACTGAAGCGCCTAGAACCGCTCGGCCACCGCTGCCGGCTCTCCATCTCTAGGACTGACATTCTATACTGAAAATACTCTAAGTAAGCTCCCATAAGAGTGAAATTTTAATCAAGACACTTCCGAGGCTTGGAAGCGTCAGTTTGGAAGTAACACTGTGGTAGTTCAAGAAACTCTAGAGGCGTACACTTAAAGAGAGGCGTTCATCACAGATGGGTTTACTGTTGAAATTTCGGGAACACACAATCGAACATGACTCAGTCTTGAGAAATGAGATACATTCGGAATGCAACAGGGTAGAGGGCAAAATGTTAATTGTGCAAGAGTACCCTCCGCCACACACCGTAATGTGGCTTGCGCAGTATAGATGTAGAATGATTTTAATAATTATTATTTAATTTTAAAAAACGTGTTAATGTAACAAGTCTTTAAAACAGAGTAAAACGTATAGGCTCTGAGCACTATGCGACTTAACTTCTGAGAACATCAGTCGCCTAGAGCTTAGAACTAATTAAACCTAACTAACCTAAGGACATCACACACATCCATGCCCGAGGCAGGATTCGAACCTGCGACCGTAGCGATCGCTCGGCTCCAGACTGTAGCGCCTAGAACCAGCAGAAAGTATAAAAAAAATTCTTATAGCACCACACATTTCCTAACCTCATACAGGTAGTCATGGAAATTTGTGCTTGTGAATTATTTATAGCTACGAAAAAGTTGTAGAATTTAAAACGGAAACATAGAGTGCATGTAATAGGTGACTGTACGGAGTATTTTCGTAACTGTTAAAAGTTCACAAGCATAAATTTTCAGGACACTCTATATACAGGATGTCCCAAAAAAAAAAAAATTACAAGCTTTAGGGACAGGTTCCTTACACCAAAACAAGAAAAAAAGGCTAGTAAATATGGGCTCTAAAACGGGTACCTTAAGAGCTGCGAGCACGTGTTCATCGTTACTAGTGTGAAACACATCTCTTCTGCTGAACAAGGTGCGCATTTTAGAGCCCTTGTTTACTAAAAGTTTTCTTTTTTTCGTGTAAGGGAAGCTAGTCGGTTTTTTCACACCCTATACGTATATATTAGGAATCTGAACGGCGCTAAAAGAAACTTTTATTCTATTTAGTCCTTTTTAAAAACGTGTTATATTAAAAGTTTTCATTATTTTCATATTTTGTGTGAAAGATTTTTCACTGGATTTCAAACATTTCAATGACATGATTATTTTATTATCTTAATATGAGTCACTCAGTACATTGCTTCTTCCAACGATTCTCTCATGAAAAGCCCCGAATGTAAAACGTAGAAAGAAACGCACTCATGTGGGGACTTACCAGTAACCGTTCTCACAACGAAACGTGCGCTGATGAAACAGGAAAAAGAGGAAGTAGCAGTATTACACAAAGTACCCTCCGCCGCACGCCAGACACGAAAGCGTGTTCAGGACTGAGCTATTTTGGAAGTTTCAGGTCTCTAGCTCATTGGGAAATTGGTTTGAAATCAGTTGCAAAATTTGTGCCGAATATACAGGCAAGAAAGCGACTTAAAAAAAAGTGTTAAAAGAAGTCTGCAAGCTAAGTACATTGCGGCTCAGAATGTACTCCGCGTTAGATGCACCACGGAATGACTGTAATACACCGTTCGTGGAGATGGCTGGCGCCTGGGCATTAAGGAGCCGTCGCTGCACTCCCGCAGAAGATAGCGAGCGACCGGCGATGACGCTGCTGCCGTATCAGGAGGTGGCGTCACAGCTGCGGTGCGGGGGACCAGCCACCGCTGTGGGGCAGCGCGGCGGACAGCCGCTCAGAGACGCTCGTCTAAGGGGCTACTGTAGCCAGTCCAGCTGGTCAACAGAACCGCGTATAGCGAGGCGCAGGGAGGAGGATACTTCAAGCTGATGTTGGCAGCACAAGTGTGGAAAGGCGTCAAACTGTGTAGTGGTAACGCTATTCAGAGTGGTCCTAGACCTACGTGTGTCTCACAGACGTCTTAGTAGGCTGACAGCTGCATAGCGAGAGACACGGTGCCATGTCTCGTAGGCGATTTCCTTAGTCATACGCAGTCGAAGCTGGAACCAGTAATTTTCATGGGGATTCTTCAGATAAGACGGAAAAGCTGGAGATGGGGGAGGTGGTCGGTTTGCATGTAGCAACGGAAACTGTACGAGATGCCATCGAAAGGAGGCAAATGCTGGGATGGTTCCTTTGAAAGGGCACGGCCGACTTCCTTTCCCGTCCTTCCTTAATCCGATGAGACCGATGACCTCGCTGTCTGGTCTTCTTCCCCAAACAACCCAACCCAACCCAACCATCGAAAGGAGTCCTCGTTGTACAGTGGGAATAATTGCCTCATTTCAACTCTGATGTCTGAGCATTCGAAGAGTATTCCATCACTTCAAGTTTCATCCACGTCATCTTGAGTCCGTACAGTGACAATCTCCGTTACTGTGCACGGTGCCTGCAAATTTATGATCGTATGAAACCTGCTGTCAGATTGTAACTCCATGCCTATTTGGTACTCGAACGCGGAACCTTATCTTATGTGGGCAGTTCCCTCGTGTGAAATCAAATAGAAAATTAAATGCTTTGTTTCTAGAGACCGAACCGTATTATTGACGTATTAATTCTTTCATTTAACAGTAAGTTATTTCGCATATCAATATTAAATTTAAATTCATTTTAATATGATTAGTGACTATAATAGGAAGGTGATATTTTATTAAAAAGTTTTATTTAATGTTTATTATTAAATACAGAATTTAAATAAAAATTAAAAAGTTGCTGTTACCAATAATCGAAGAAACAATCTGTGATATCAAAACTTCAGCGCTACGCACTTAGCTGTCGTCTACTCCAGAATTTATCTTTAAATGTTTCATACTTAAATGCGCTTGGAAATCTACGTATCTTGGTTTTCCTGTTTCATAGAGAATTTTGGAGAAATGTGTAGTACTATTTTTCGGAAACTGATGTCCGGACACTGACCTTCAGATACTGAAAATACGAACATCATCATAGAGGGCCAGTACGTAAGGCTTCCTGCATTAGATTACAAACATGCGTAGTAACATGATTGTAGGAATGTGTGCTAGAACGTACCAGCAGAAATTACGTTGCCTGCGCGCGCGCGCGCACACACACACACACACACACACACACACACACACACACACACACGAGCGCGCACGGTGAATTTCGATGTGTGCGGAAATGTGGTTTGCAAAAAGTACAAGCAAATTTGCGAACTAAAATTCCTCTAGTTGTTCATAGCCCGTCTTGATTGCATTAATTCCTTAAATTATCTATTTACATTCAACAAGATGCATGCTCAGATATCATGTAATGTAACATGCAAATTTGCTTATATTTGGACAGCTTACTCTTGTAACCGATAGATTCAGATATAAGAATTCTTCGCACTGAACCGAAACGTGTTTAAAAAATTAATGCAATCAAGACGGATAATAAGTCTGAAAACCAGTAATTGCGAATTTGTTCTCCATGCTCATTAAGTCAGTTTATCAAAAATTTATTTCATTTTTTATCTCAAGCAGTTTGGTCGGTGTTAGTTTTTTTTTTTCGTTTATGGGGGAAAAACCTACGAAAATCTGTCGCCGGAGCAGGCCGATGTCAGAAAAGACGCGCTCGAAGCTCCCATACAAGGATCATACAGCGCTGCCAGCCAAGCCAGGGGAGGATATGGTATTTCCAGAGTCGTCGCATCTGTCGCTCGGTTCTGTGTTGAAAGCTTCCGTGCAATTTGCGACCAATGTCAACCGCAAAGACGAAAAACTGCGGGAAGCCTTTGTAATGTTACCCTTTTGTGCATGAGAGAGTTAGTTTCATGCTCCAGCGGCGTGTCATTTGTGAGCATCGACGTCTCCGTAAATACTGGTTTGCGTGAAAATGGTGCACATCTTAATCACTCCCTTCGCCTTTATGTGTGTGTTTTTTGATTTTTCTTGGACCTTGAGCGATCCCTTGAAAACACGCACCGTTCTTAGCTCTTCTCTGTAACTCTAATATACTAGCGGTCCCAAAACAATAAACAATACCCAATCTCTCGTAAAATGTTATGTGAGTGAGTTATATATCCTTTATATTCTCTCAGTGACTCTTAACCTGGAATCTGCTTTTCCTTCGCCTATGCAACATTCCTTTTTCTAGCCGCTCATGTGTGCTAGTCCTGTTCGGTTTTGTAATTTCCTGAGCCGCTATCCGGCAGCAGAGGAAAGGAGTTTTTGTTCGACCTGAAGAAGATTATTCAGTTTTTCCCTGTGCCACCTAAATAAGTGGCGGTCGCAGACAACTAGTCTGACCTTAAAGGCAAGTAAATTCTCCAGGTCAATCGGTATTTTGCAAATCCCATTCAGAAAAAAAGCTACGAAAGTTATGCGAGGAGCAGCATCTTACAGAATCTCTACTAGGGGTAGCTGGAAATTGCCAATAAAAACGCGTACATCGTGCTGATTCGGATTGGCAAGGAGCCTCTCATCGAACAGTTCGGTAGCAAACAACAAGTAACGCATCAATTTGCTAAGCATTGGCGAGTATATGTTGTAATGTGTGATGAAACGAAACTTGATGCAATCTTCTTGGGATGCAATTTCTTTTTCCCTCTGGATGAGATAAGAAAAGCTTTTGAAGCTTCTGAATCAAATTATTCACTTGAAGGTAAAAAAATAGACGTAGAGAGTGCATTTGAGGGGAAAACTATAATGCAGATACATTGACCAAAAAATAGAGTAATAAAATTTCGGGAATACATTTGTCTAGGTAAAATAAAGTGATAAACAGTGCAAGATCACAAGTTAATGTAAGCGCGAGATAAGCTGTTGTAAATTTGAAATGCTGGTACATTTATAACCGGCGTTACCGCGAGAATGTCGAATGCAGGCATGCAAACGTGCATGCATTGTGTTGCACAGGTGCCGGGTGTCAGTTAGCGGGATGGAGTTCCTTGCCTGTTGCACATGGTCGGTCAATAAAGGAGCGGTTGGTGTTGTTTATGTATGACACGGGAGTTGCCGTCCGATGATATCCCTTATGTCATCGATTGAAGACAGATCTGGTGATGAAGCTGGCCAAGACATGATGTCGATACTGTGTTGAACATGATGGATTACAACAGCGGTATATGGGCGATCATCATCCAGTTGGAAAACACCTCGTGGACTGCTGATCATGAAGGACAGCACACGAGGTCGAATCAACAGACAAATTTACAGTTAGTGCTATGGGATAATACCCAGTGTGCCCCTGATGTCATACGAAACCGTTTCCCAGACCGTAACTCAAGGTGAAGGACCAGTGTGTCCAGCACGCAGACAGGCTGTTTGCAGGCCCTCAGCTGACATCGTCCTAACCAACACATTGCTATCACTGGCACCGAAGCAAAAGCATCTTTCATCAGGAAACATAATACTGGGTGATCAGAAAGTCAGTATAAATTTGAAAACTGAATAAATCACGGAATAATGTAGATAGAGACGTACAAGTTGACACACATGCTTGGAATGACATGGGGTTTTATTAAAAACAAAAAAATACAAAAGTTCAAAAAATGTCCGGCAGAGGGCGCTTCATCTGATCAGAATAGCAATAATTAGCATAACAAAGTAAGACAAAGCAAAGATGATGATCTTTACAGGGAATGCTCAATATGTCCCCCATCATTCCTCAACAATAGCTGTAGTCGAGGAATAATGTTGTGAACAGCACTGTATAGCATGTCCGGAGTTATGGTGAGGCATTAGTGTCGGATGTTGTCTTTCAGCATCCCTAGAGATCGGTCGATCACGATACACTTGCGACTTCAGGTAACCCCAAAGCCAATAATCAAACGGACTGAGGTCTGGGGACCTAGGAGGCCAAGCATGACGAAAGTGGCGGCTGAGCACACGATCATCACCAAACGACTCTCGTCTAGCAATACTTTTTTGTTGTAATAAAACCCCATGTCATTCCAAGCATGTGCGTCAATTTTTACCTCTCTATCTACATTATTCCGTAGTTTATTAAGTTTTCAAATTTGTACCGACTTTTTGATAAGCCGGTAGATCATGCTGCCTTCCAGTGAGCTCTCTCTTGACACCACGGAAGTCACAAAAGCGGTATGGTTTGGGATCAGCGGAATGCACGCTACAGGACCTCTGCCTCGGAGCAATCCTTTATGTAACCGATTTGTGACAGTTCGTTATATCACTGTGGTGCCAACTGCTGCTCAGATTGCTGCTGAGGATGCAGTACGATGCGCCAGAGCTATACACGGAACACGATGGCCTTCCCTCTCCGTAATGCCACGTGGCCGTCTAGAGCTGGTCTCCTGCTACCGTACATTCTCGTGCCCATCGCTGCCAGCAATCATGTACAGTGGCTACATCCCTGCCAAGTCTTTCTGCAGTATCTCGTAGGCCTTTATATGACCTCATCCAAAGTCAGTGAGGTGTTGATAACGGCGTCTTTGTCGCGTTAAAGGCATTCTTGACTAACGTAAACTCCCCCACATCAAAGTAACTAACGGTCTCGACTGTTACTGCCTGTATTTAAACCAAACTTGATTTGCATTATGATGGTGGCGCCTACTTTTATGTGGCTGGCGCGAAATTTGAATAGACATCTCTTTCAGGTGTAGAAACAAGACTTTTATGTTGCATAAATCCTTCTTGACGTTTCGATTTTTTTCCATCAGTGTATATTTGCTTCTTGACGTTTCGATTTTTTTCCGTCAATGTGTATTTGCAATCCCAAATTTTTCTTTGCCTTGCCTTTTCATGCCATGTATAAAAATATTAATAAATACAAAATGCATTGTTTCCGTTTATCTGCGGATAAATACCGTATCGGGACGCGACCTCATGACCTTCGTATTACCATTCTCCACTCTTTCTGCTGCGCTACCAACCATCTAAGACGCTAAGCTAACAAAATGGCTCCTGCCTCTCCCGACCCGCTCCAAAAATACGACTTTTTACTAAACGCTTGACGGTATGGAGCTCCCACTTCAGTCACACTTTCGTTTCTGGCCAGGACCTGCATACACAATAAATTTGGACGAACTCGGTGGTGACGAGGAGATACGGTTTCCTTTTTAGTTATCATTCGCGATCAAAGAGACTATTTTTCCTGTGCGGAAAGCCTACAAAAGCATTCTAAAACGCCTCTGCGACCTTCGAATTCTGCTTAGGCGCTTACGTGTTTTTCTCGCCTAGTGTTGCAGATTAGTGAGGCTGGACTTGTTCTCTACAGACAGACCAAACTAGCTGGTGGCGGTGGTGATGGTCGACAAGTGACCGACTTGTCTATGGGTAATGGTACCAGTAGACTTCATTTGTTTCCGTTCAAATTTGAGTGGTGTTTATGTCTGATTTTTACCTTATTAAGCTTGAACTGGATCCATTTGTATTGTTAGGTGCATTATTGGCGGGAGGTGCTAGCAACGATTTCGAGGCTGTGCATTCAACTGTTGGCCGTGAATATACCCCAGTCCAGTAGTTGCGTTGTAACAGATAATGGTAAGAACCCTCCAAAGAACGCCACGTGCAGTAACGAGCGCGTGGCCGGCCGCGAAAGGCCGGAAACGAAGGATGGATCGAGAGTAATCAATGAATATGAATTACGGTAACAGATTCACGACCTTTTGACGAGGAACAAACCGGTGCTATATCCATAATTTGCGTATCAGTTTTGTTTCAAAGTATCTAAAGATTCAATCGCAAATTAAAGCATTTAAGTTATTACAGCTACGGAAGAAACTTTTAATAATAATTCCCTACGTACAGAGGAACCGAGATTCATAAACAGATGTCGGCTGCCGTAATTTTGAAAGAAATTAATTTATTGTTAATAATGGTTCAAATGGCTCTGAGCACTATGGCACTTAACTTCTGAGGTCATCAGTCCCCTAGAAATTAGAACTACTTAAACCTAACTAACCTAAGGACGTCACACACATCCCTCCTCGAGGCAGGATTCGAACCTGCGACCGTAGCGGTCGCGCGGTTCCAGACTGTAGCGCCTAGAACCGCTCGGCCACTCCGGCCGGCTATTGTTCATAATGGTGGCGGGCGTTAAATAGATCAAAGTTCAAGCGGAGCGTCTTCATCGGCTTGAGGGCGAACGAACACAGAACATCCCACCGATCCAACGGCCGAGGATGCGCCAGGTTAGGAAATTTTTGGAGTAAAAAGGAAGCGGCCAGGTGTATGGCAGGCGAAAGCTAGCCGCTTCACCACCGAAGTAGTTGACACCGGATCTACTTTTTCATTCGTAGCCACAGTAGTGTGAGGTGCGGACCAGCTAACAAAACCGCTGAGCATCGCTGCACCAGCCATTGTGGAACGTCTGCTTGGAACGGCCACTACTTGCAGTCACGTCCGCGCTCGCCTATTGTCCATACGCAGGCTCCGCCATGAAGCGGTAAATGTTAACGGTTCGTGACCTCGGGCACAGTCTAAAAATGATGCTTGGATTCGATGGTCGTTTCGGTCGTTTAGCGATCGCCCGTATTTCGCTAATACGGGAGAGCAGCAGCGCCAGGCATGCGGCAAGGTTCACTGAATTCTGCCCCCACCCCATCCTTCCCCCTTCTCCGGTTTGTTGGCGAAACATAGTTCTCATGGTTCAGTATTCTCTCCGTGAAATTTCCCAGTTAAATTTGTCTAGTTATAGTTGAAAGCTATTTCTATAAGTCGTACTGTGAATGGATGTATGTCATGGAGGCTGCCCTCGGTTAAGGGTATGTTCTGCGCTAATTTCGGAATGTATCTCTTTGTACTAGTGCTTCATCCTTTATTTGTGTCGCGATTTTTAACCACTTTTCCCAGCAACCACTCAAATCAGTGTGTCCTTGGTAGTAGGGCCGTAGTCCATACCTTCAAACAGAACATGAGACCCCGATGGCTTATCAATATTTATCTCAACCGCTAACTGGGGCTCGCTTTTGCCATTCAGGCCACATGGAATACGAAAACTGTGGCAGTCAATTTAGGTATTGTAGCGCAGGAGGCTATGTGAAAGTAGGTAGACAGCTAAAGGACTCTGGTTACTGACGTTGGAGTACTGAGAATAACCCTGCCTCGCAGTCAAAGTGAGGCGGCCGACTGTTACAGTGAGGTGATAAAAGTTATGAGATACCTCCTAATATCGTGTCGAACCTCCTTTTGGCCCGTATAACGCAGCATTTGATGTGGTATGGACTAAACAAGTCTTTGGAAGTCCCCTGCACAAATACTGAGCCATGCTGCGCCTGTAGCCGTTCATAATTACGAAAATCTTGCCGGTGCAAGATACTGTGCACAAATTAACTATGTCCCCTGAACGTTCGATGAATTCTTGTTGGGCGATATGGGTGTTAAAGCACTTGTTCGAATTGTCCAGAATGTTCTTCAAACAAGTCACGAACAATAATTGTGGCGTGGTGATATAGCGCGTTGTCATCCATAAAAATTCAATTGTTATTGGCTGTGAGTGGTCTTCAGATAGCCGAAAATAACAATTTCCAGTCAATGATAGGTTCAGCTGCACCAGACGACCCAGTCCGTTCCATGAAAACACAGTCGACACCGTCATGGAGCCATCATCAGCTGGCACAGCGCCTTGTCGAGAACTTGGGTCCACTTCTTCGTGGGCCCTGCGCCGCGCTCGAACCCCACCATCTGCTGTTGCCAAACGAAGTCGGGACTCATTTGGCGAAGTCACGGTTTTGCAGTCGTCTAACATCCAAACGTCATGGTCACGAGTCGAGGAGAGGATCTGCAGGCGATGTCGTGCTGTTAGCGAATAAACTCGCTTCGTTCTGCTGCTGCCATAGCCCATTACCGCCAAATTTCGCAGCACTATCCTAACAGATACGTTCGTCTTATGCCCACACTGGTTTCTGCGATTATTTCATGCAGTTTTGCTTGACTGTTAGCACTGACAACTCTACGCAAACGCCGATGCTCTCGGTCGTCAGGCGAAGTCCGTTGGCCACTGTGATGTTCGTGGTGAGAGGTGATGTCTGAAACTTGGCATTCTCACCACACTCTTGACACATTGGATCTCGGAATATTGAATTCCTTAACGATTTCCAGAATGCAATGTCTCATGCGTCTAGCTCCAACTACCATTCCACGTTCAAGGTCTGCCAATTCCCGTCGAGTGGCCATTAACATGAATCACCTGAGTACGAATGATACTGACATTGGAGTAATGAGAATAACCCTGGATAGCTGGTCAAAGTGAGGTCACCGCCCCTTATTTATATTGATCTTGTGTAATGGTGCAGTTAATGTACCCTGGTCCTGAAATAACGCTTCTCATCAAATCCGTGGAGCAGTACGACGCGTAAATTTGCCTCATGCACTGCACAACGCCAAGAGGGTGTGGATTCTGGCCGCGGCCACGCGTGTGAGGTCGCGTGGCGTCACGAAAAGCATCAGTCACGGACGAAAGGAACGTTTCATTTAGTTCTGTCTTCGGTGCACGTTCGGTCGCTCCGGACGATCGATGACTCGTAGGTATTTTACGGCTGTTCCTTTTTTCCTGTGATATGTCATCACTATTGTAGTAGAAAAGTGATCGATCTCACGACGTATTTATCCATAGTACGATATTTTACGTTTACGGCCAGGTGTCAGCTATTCTGCTGCCACAGCCACAAATCCGATGCTCGGTAAGCTCACATTTCGTTCACTAAATGACTGTACGTAAATGTATGGAATTCCTTCCGTAAGTCGAGTGACACGCCATCAACACGAGCGCCTTGTCTACAGCCCACTGGATTTCATTGACACGCAGTGCAAGGTATCGTTATGGAATCCAGATTGATTGTGATAGAGGATATTTTTGTTCTCCAAGAACGTCATATTGCGCAAGCATAAAACGTGCCCCATCATTCTACAACAGACTGACTTGATCGGTATACGCCTCTAGTTATGTGTGTCTGTCTTGACCACCTTTCCGGAAAACGAAAATAAGGTGCCAATTTTTTCAATCGCTACGTACTCTCCGTTGCTCTGGTAATTTAAGGTAAACTACTGCTAGAAGGGGAAAAAGTTGTTTCGCATATTTCGCTGATCAATTTCAGTTTATTTTCTATGCCGCGATCACTTTCCTCAACACTTGCCATTCCTGCGATTGATTGAAATCAGGAACCGTATTACGATAATCGGCGGTGTGTCATGTTCGGAAGACCGAATTCAGCATTTCGGCCTTCTGTCACGTCTCTCGCGATGCTAATATGGTCACTGAGCGCCTGAATCAATGGCTATCATCGTTTATTGACCATATATATGACCAAAACTAGTTAGGATTTTTAGTTAGATTAGTGGAAGAAATTTTACTTCCGAATTATTCTTGAATTGCTGTCCTTGGTTTTTGCTTATCAACTCGGCTTTGTGTCTCCTGGTGGAAGGAGTGGACAACTGGGTTTACATCATCTAATGCCAATTTCAATTTTTTATAGAGTTTTACAAATAATTACCAATTTGTATATTCCGGCTAACAAGAGCTGTGTTCGAAAAAAACAGGAATATAATTTGGAAAGAATTTTATTTATTCCTATCCGCTTTATAATAGTCCAATTAGATGATATGTCCTTATCCAAGCACTTTTTTCAATCCTCGAACCATATTTGGAATTCTATCTTTGGGACAGACTGTAGCTATCGCGGCGATTCGTTTTAATCTGATCCATGCTTACAAAGCGACTACTCTTTAAGAGAACATGGGACCATGTTTGGAAAATATGGAGCCCGGGCCTTCATTACTGAAGTCTTTGTAATAAAATTCACGAACTAGCAACCTTGTGTGAACAGGTGCATTATCGTGCTGCAGAAGTCACGATTAGCCTCTACAGAGACGCGGACGGCATTGAACTACTATGTAATACACTTGATTGATCGTTTGACCTGGTGACATGAACTCGTGGTGCACTATGCCATTAGAATCGAAGATCACACTGAGCACAACCGTTGCATTTGATCTCACGTGTTGAACTTTATCCCATCTTGGCGATCCACAATGCTTCAGCTAGGACAATTGAGACTTTGCTTCGACGTAATATACATACATCCATGTTTCATCATTTGTTACGCGATGTTTCAGTAGTCCTTCATCGATGTTAACTTCATCAACCGAGTCGTGCGAAAACTACTTTCGCCTGTGTCTTTGTTCGAAGTTCAAAAAATTTGGAATAGTTCGTTGTCACACGTTTCATAACGACGACGTCTAATTGTGATTTGGCTATCGATAATTCATATCTTTCACGTTTTTCCACTATTTCATTGGTTGATGATGTACTGGGACGTTTAGGCTGTGAGCAAGCATCTTAAACGTGTTCACCACCTTCTCCGAAACGCTTATATCATTCCCAGCCCCTTGTTCTACACATAGCAGACTGACCAAAAGCAAAATGTATCATTTCTAAAGCATTGGTACACTTTATAGCTTCTTTATAGCAAAATTAAATACAAATTCTATGATCCATTTTTATAAAAATAGGTAATCACCGATATTGCGAAAACAACCATTTTGATAGGTGCCAACAGACTGAATATCCTCAACGGCTAAAAAGTATAGATACTTTTCAGACAGGTTTACCAACACAAAAAAGAAAAAAAGTTGCACGAATCGGACTATACAACACCCTAAATTACGGCATTTCCGTTACTCTTTCAACACGTTTCGTATTGTTACTTTCATTACTTCAGTTTTTTGTAACATATTGTTTTTATTCGATCGTGTACCCGTTGACGTTTTTAAACATTTCTGTTACTCTCCCGTGATGCAGTGAAGCATGTGGTGACTGTTAATAATGCTCTGTTATTTGTACTCATTGGTTTACGTAATATTAGATGTCAACAGTTTGTTGGTTAGCGAGTGATATATTAATAGAAACATTTCTGTAACTGGAATGTTCGAGAGAGTAAGGATTACAACAGTTGAAGTTTTAGGAAAAATATTGAGCGGTTGGACAAATTTGGTCTTGAAACTTTCTGGCAGGTTAAAACTGTGTGCCGGCCCGAGACTCGAACTCGAGACCTTTGCCTTTCGCAGGCAAGTACTCTACCAACTGAGCTATCCACGTAAGACTCAGGACCCGTCCTCACAGCTTCAATTCTGTCAGCACCTCGTCTCCTACCTTCTAAACTTCACAGAAGCTCTTGGCAGTTCGAGTCTCGGTCCGGCACACAGTTTTAATCTGCCAGGAAGTGTCATATCAGCACACACTCCGCTGCAGAGTGAAAATTTCATTCTGGAAATTAGGAGTTAAACGTTACAGTTTGTATCCAGGAAACATGTAACGCCAGAAAACTATAGTGACGTGCAGGAAGACCTGCAGATAGTCCATGTCTGGTGCAGAGACTGACAGTTGACCCTCAACGTAAATAAATGTAATCTAATGCATTGCGCGTAAATAGGCGAAGATACCTGTCGCTGTTCCATTACATCGTCAGCGATAAACCGAAATAACCAGTAACTACCGTAAAATATGTAGGAGCGACGTCCCGAGAGACGTAAAGTGGAATGACCGCATAGAACTAATTGTAGGTAAAACAGATGACAACCTGAGATTGATTGGGAGAATCGTTATGGTTCCGGTTATTCGTAATATTAACTTTATTACCATATGTAGGAGCTACGGTTGTTGGTGCGAAGAAAATATCTGAGAATCGTATTCCGTTCTAATAACAGGTAGCCCTAAACATGTACAAAAACGAACATCTCAAGAGGTTAGGACACAGAACCGAGTAACAAAAATACTGAAAAAAGTGAGGTGGTAGATGCTCGAAAAATGTACCCCAATATCTTGCGGGAACCTACTTAGAAATTTTCTTCCGGGTTTAGTTGTTCAGTAGGTGACAAATGGCTGGGCCTACGTATGCCAAGAAGAAAGCATTCCACTCGTTGTCAACGGAGATGCAGTGAGCCAGGAAATGCCGCTCGATGCGTGCAAGTAGTTTGCCCATGATTCGACCTTCGTGTCGAACGGTTGGAAAGCTGGTAGCGCCGACCGAAACACTTTACCCTAGAGCCGATCTCAGGGGGACGGAAAATTTTTGCAGGCGACATGGAGATGGTCAGCAGACACTTGATCAGGAGTTCGTGGGTGGGCTCCATCTGCCGGAATGGTACCAACACCTGGGCACAGGGATTCGCTGGTTCCGTCACGCTGTCAGCAACATTATAACGAGCGTTCTCTCAAGTGGAAAAACACGCAAGCGCATGACGCGAACACAAAACGTCTTCTTCAACTTACACGTCCGCCGACAGCGGCACACAAGTTATCCAGGTGGCAATAATTGAACAACTTTATTTATCAAAGATAACTAACACATCTGCTCCGACGTTGATTGAAACAAAACATAAATATGTGCGTTCTTAAAGTAGAACAGTAATACTTCTGATGGCTGAAGGCCAGTTCAGTGTTACAGAGTCTAAGCTCATTTCACACAAGACAAAGCCCTGTGGAACCCTCATAAGGGACCCGACAGACCTGTTAATGACGGATTTTGATGAGCCTTTGAAATGGTGAAGAGTGTCCTGTCCTGAGCACCTGGCTAGCGGCCTGTAATGCGACAACTCGTAAGTTTCCGAGAAAATCCTCGTTGATGTTTTACAGGTATTTCTTATGTTGTTTGTTGTTGTTGTCTTCAGTCCTGAGACTGGTTTGATGCAGCTCTCCGTGCTACTCTATCCTGTGCAAGCTTCTTCATCTCCCAGTACTTACTGCAACCTACATCCTTCTGAATCTGCTTAGTGTATTCATCTCTTGGTCTCCCTCTACGATTTTTACGATTCACGCTGCCCTCAAATGCTAAATTTGTGATCCCTTGATGCCTCAGAACATGTCCTACCAACCGGTGCCTTCTTGTCAAGTTGTGCCACAAACTACTCTTCTCCCCAATTCTTTTCAATACCCCCTCATTAGTTATGTGGTCTACCCATATAATCTTCAGCATTCTTCTGTAGCTCCACATTTCGAAAGCTTCTATTCTCTTCTTGTCCAAACTATTTGTCGTCCATGTTTCACTTCCATACATGGCTACACTCCATACAAATACTTTCAAAAACGACTTCCTGACACTTAAATCTATACTCGATGTTAACAATTTTCTCTTCTTCAGAAACGCTTTGCTTGCCATTGCCAGTCTACATTTGATATCTTCTCTACTTCGACCATCATCAGTTATTTTGCTCCCCAAATAGCAAAACTCCTTTACTACTTTAAGTGTCTCATTTCCTAATCTAATTCCCTCAGCATCACCCGACTTAATTCGACTACATTCCATTATCCTCGTTTTGCTTTTGTTGATGTTCATCTTATATCCTCCTTTCAAGACACTGTCCATTCCGTTCAACTGCTCTTCCAAGTCCTTTGCTGTCTCTGACAGAATTACAATGTCATCGGCGAACCTCAAAGTTTTTATTTCTTCTCCGTGGATTTTAATACCTACTCCAAATTTTTCTTTTGTTTCTTTTACTGCTTGCTCAATATAAACATTGAACAACATCGAGTAGAGGCTACAACCCTGTCTCACTCCCTTCCCAACCGCTGCTTCCCTTTCATGCCCCTCGACTCTTGTAACTGCCATCTGATTTCTGTACAAATTGTAAATAGCCTTTCGCTCCCTGTATTTTACCCCTGCCACCTTTAGAATTTGAAAGAGAGTATTCCAGTCAACATTGTCAAAAGCTTTCTCTAAGTCTACAAATGCTGGAAATGTAGGTTTGCCTTTCCTTTATCTATTTTCTAAGATAAGTCGTAGGGTCAGTATTGCCTCACGTGTTCCAACATTTCTGCGGAATCCAAACTGATCTTCGCCAAGGTCAGCTTCTACCAGTTTTTCCATTCGTCTGTAAAGAGTACGCTGTGACTTATTAAACTGATAGTTCGGTAATTTTCACATCTGTCATCACCTGCTTTCTTTGGGATTGGAGTTATTATATTCTTCTTGAAGCTTGAGGGTATTTCGCCTGTCTCATACATTTTACTCACCTGATGGTAGTTTTGTCAGGACTGACTCTCCCGAGGCTGTCAGTAGTTCCAATGGAATGTTGTCTACTCCCGGGGCCTTGTTTCGACTCAGGTCTTTCAGTGCTCTGTCAAACTCTTCACGCAGTATCGTATCTCCCATTTCATCTTCATCTACATCTTCTTCCATTTCCATAATATTGTCCTCAAGTACATCGCCCTTGTATAGACCCTCTATATACTCCTTCCACCTTTCTGCTTTCCCTTCTTTGCTTAGAACAGGGTTTCCATCTGAGCTCTTGATATTCATACAAGTGGTTCTCTTTTCTCCAAAGGTCTCTCTAATTTTCCTGTAGGCAGTATCTATCTTAACCCTAGTGAGATAAGCCTCTACATCCTTACATTTGTCCTCTAGCCATACCTGCTTGGCTATTTTGCACTTCCTGCCGATCTCATTTTTTAGACGTTTGTATTCCTTTTTGCCTGCTTCATTTACTGCGTTTTTATATTTTCTCCTTTCATCAATTAAATTTAATATTTCTTCTGTTACTCAAGGATTTCTACTAGCCCTCGTCTTTTTACCTATTTGATCCTCTGCTGCCTTCACTACTTCATCCCTCAGAGCTACCCATTCTTCTTCTACTGTGTTTCTTTACCCCAGTCCTGTCAAGTGTTCCCTTATGCTCTCCCTGAAACTCTGTACAACCTTTGGTTTAGTCAGTTTATCCAGGTCCCATCTCCTTAAATTCCCACCTTTTTGTAGTTTCTTCAGTTTTAATCTACAGTGCATAACCAATAGATTGTGGTCAGAGTCCACATCTGCTCCTGGAAATGTGTTACAATTTAAAACCCGGTTCATAAATCTCTGTCTTACCATTATATAATCTATCTGATACCTTCTAGTATATCCAGGATTCTTCCATGTGTACAACCTTCTTTTATGATTCTTGAACCAAGTGTTAGCTATGATTAATTTATGCTCTGTGCAAAATCTACCAAACGGCTTCCTCTTTCATTTCTCTCCCCCAATCCATATTCACCCACTATGTTTCCTTCTCTCCCTTTTCCTACTCTCGAATTCCAGTCACCCATTACTATTAAATTTTCGTCTCCCTTGACTACCTAAATAATTTCTTTTATCTCATCATACATTGCATTAATTTCTTCATCATCTGCAGAGCTAGTTTGCATATATACTTGTACTACTGTAGTCGACATGGGCTTCGTGTCTATCTTGGCCACAATAATGCGTTTACCATGCTGTTTGTAGTAGCTTCCCGCACTCCTATTTTTTTATTCATTATTAAACCTACTCCTGCATTACCCCTATTTGATTTTGTATTTATAACCCTGTATTCACCTGACCAAAAGTCTTGTTCCTCCTGCCAGCGAACTTCACTAATTCCCACTATATCTAACTTTAACCTATCCATTTCCCTTTTTAAATTTTCTAACCTACCTGCCCCATTAAGGGATCTGACATTCCACGCTCCGATCCGTAGAACGCCAGTTTTCTTTCTCCTGATAACGACATCCTCTTGAGTAGTCCCCGCCCGGAGGTCCGAATGGGGGACTATTTTACCTTCGGAATATTTTACCCAAGAGGACGCCATCATCATTTAACCATACAGTAAAGCTGCATGCCCTCGGGAAAAATTACGGCTTTAGTTTCCCCTTCTACATCTACATCTACATTGATACTCCGCAAGCCACCCAACGGTGTGTGGCGGAGGGCACTTTACGTGCCACTGTCATTACCTCCCTTTCCTGTTCCAGTCGCGTTTGGTTCGCGGGAAGAACGACTGTCTGAAAGCCTCCGTGCGCGCTCTAATCTCTCTAATTTTACATTCGTGATCTCCTCGGGAGGTATAAGTAGGGGGAAGCAATATATTCGATACCTCATCCAGAAACGCACCCTCTCGAAACCTGGCGAGCAAGCTACAACGCGATGCAGAGCGCCTCTCTTGCAGAGTCTGCCACTTGAGTTTATTAAACATCTCCGTAACGCTATCACGGTTACCAAATAACCCTGTGACGAAACGCGCCGCTCTTCTTTGGATCTTCTCTATCTCCTCCGTCAGACCGATCTGGTACGGATCCCACACTGATGAGCAATACTCAAGTATAGGTCGAACGAGTGTTTTGTAAGCCACCTCCTTTGTTGATGGACTACATTTTCTAAGCACTCTCCCAATGAATCTCAACCTGGTACCCGCCTTACCAACAATTAATTTTATATGATCATTCCACTTCAAATCGTTCCGTACGCACACTCCCAGATATTTTACAGAAGTAACTGCTACCAGTGTTTGTCCCGCTATCATATAATCATACAATAAAGGATCCTTCTTTCTATGTATTCGCAATACATTACATTTGTCTATGTTAAGGGTCAGTTGCCACTCCCTGCACCAAGTGCCTATCCGCTGCAGATCTTCCTGCATTTCGCTACAATTTTCTAATGCTGCAACTTCTCTGTATACTACAGCATCATCCGCGAAAAGCCGCATGGAACTTCCGACACTATCTACTAAGTCATTTATATGTATTGTGAAAAGCAATGGTCCCATAACACTCCCCTGTGGCACGCCAGAGGTTACTTTAACGTCTGTAGACGTCTCTCCATTGATAACAACATGCTGTGTTCTGTTTGCTAAAAACTCTTCAATCCAGCCACACAGCTGGTCTGATATTCCGTAGGATCTTACTTTGTTTATCAGGCGACAGTGCGGAACTGTATCGAACGCCTTCCGGAAGTCAAGAAAAATAGCATCTACCTGGGAGCCTGTATCTAATATTTTCTGGGTCTCATGAACAAATAAGGCGAGTTGGGTCTCACACGATCGCTGTTTCCGGAATCCATGTTGATTCCTACATAGTAGATTCTGGGTTTCCAGAAATGACATGATACGCGAGCAAAAAACATGTTCTAAAATTCTACAACAGATCGACGTCAGAGATATAGGTCTATAGTTTTGCGCATCTGCTCGACGACCCTTCTTGAAGACTGGGACTATCTGTGCTCTTTTCCAATCATTTGGAACCCTCCGTTTCTCTAGAGACTTGCGGTACACGGCTGTTAGAAGGGGGGCAAGTTCTTTCGCGTACTCTGTGTAGAATCGAATTGGTATCCCGTCAGGTCCAGTGGACTTTCCTCTATTGAGTGATTCCAGTTGCTTTTCTATTCCTCGGACACTTATTTCGATGTCAGCCATTTTTTCGTTTGTGCGAGGATTTAGAGAAGGAACTGCAGTGCGGTCTTCCTCTGTGAAACAGCTTTGGAAAAAGGTGTTTAGTATTTCAGCTTTACGCGTGTCATCCTCTGTTTCAATGCCATCATCGTCCCCTAGTGTCTGGATATGCTGTTTCGAGCCACTTACTGATTTAACGTAAGACCAGAACTTCCTAGGATTTTCTGTCAAGTCGGTACATAGAATTTTACTTTCGAATTCAATGAACGCTTCACGCATAGCCCTCCTTACGCTAACTTTGACATCGTTTAGCTTCTGTTTGTCTGAGAGGTTTTGGCTGCGTTTAAACTTGGAGTGAAGCTCTCTTTGCTTTCGCAGTAGCTTCCTAACTTTGTTGTTGTACCACGGTGGGTTTTTCCCGTCCCTCACAGTTTTACTCGGCACGTACCTGTCTAAAACGCATTTTACGATTGCCTTGAACTTTTTCCATAAACACTCAACACTGTCAGTGTCGGAACAGAAATTTTCGTTTTGATCTGTTAGGTAGTCTGAAATCTGCCTTCTATTACTCTTGCTAAACAGATAAACCTTCCTCCCTTTTTTTATATTCCTACTAACTTCCATATTCAGGGATGCTGCAACGGCCTTATGATCACTGATTCCCTGTTCTGTACATACAGAGTCGAAAAGTTCGGGTCTGTTTGTTATCAGTAGGTCCAAGATGTTATCTCCACGAGTCGGTTCTCTGTTTAATTGCTCGAGGTAATTTTCGGATAGTGCACTCAGTATAATGTCACTCGATGCTCTGTCCCTACCACCCGTCCTAAACATCTGAGTGTCCCAGTCTCTATCTGGTAAATTGAAATCTCCACCTAAGACTATAACATGCTGAGAAAATTTATGTGAAATGTATTCCAAATTTTCTCTGTTGTTCTGCCACTAATGCTGCTGAGTCGGGAGGTCGGTAAAAGGAGCCAATTATTAACCTAGTTCGGTTGTTTAGTGTAACCTCCACCCATAATAATTCACAGGAACTATCCACTTCTACTTCACTACAGGATAAACTACTTGCTTTCAGCCGTTCGCCGTTCGCAGTACCAGCACAGCAAGACCGTTTTGGTTAGTGTTGCAAGGCCAGATCAGTCAATCATCCAGACTGTTGCCCCTGCAACTACTGAAGAGGCTGCTGCCCCTCTTCAGGAACCACATGTTTGTCTGGGCTCTCAACAGATACCCCTCCGTTGTGGTTGCACCTACGGTACGGCCATCTGTATCGCTGAGGCACGCAAACCTCCCCACCAACGGCAAGGTCCATGGTTCATGGGGGTAGGATTTCTTATACGCTTAACGTTAAATTTGTTTAGACCGACCGAGCGCTGTACAGTGGCTATGGTTTATGGCTACCACCCAGGCGGCACGGGTTTAAACTTTTTTTTCTCAATTTCATCGTAAAGATTCTCAATATGTAGTTTATTTCACGAAAAATTATTCAAAAATAGTCATTTTCGCTGTAGGTATTTCATTAATAAATCAATCATTATACCACACTTTCTTCAAATGTGTATTCCGTTTGCCACAGAATAGATGACAAAGTCGTCTCCCTCGCGATCGTTTGCGTCGCTTGCTCTGCTGGAACAGAATTCCGGACGATATTTGCTGCGGAAATAAGCGGAACCTAAATTCGTTGAGCATCACGCCCATTTTAATCGAAGCAACTGCCTTCAGACACACGCATTTCTCAGAGGCGATACCGGGAAACACAATTCGTTTACGATCAAAAAGATTTTACTTGATTCGATCATCATTGATGCGAAACACGCGTATTTGATCAATCCTGTGAAATCAGGTACGCTAAATTGATGCAGAAGTTCTTTCTATATTGGACTAATCTTCAGAAAGTCGGGAGCATTTTGAATTTTCTTTGTTAAAATTTTAACCTGTCTCCGAAACTAAACTTCATAGGAGTGGCAAAGTGGAATATATTTGTTTTTACAATGCAGGTGGATGCTTGTGTTTCATCTAGAAAAATGTGATCGTAAAGTGTCTGCCGCCCCCCCCCCCCCCACCCCCCTCACGAATCAATAACGTAATGAAATTTTTCTTGTACCGTGTACTGAAGAATGACATTCTAAAAACTCACAGAAGAAGCAGCACCTATTTTTCATGACATAGTTATAGTATGTTGTGCCGCGAAGAAATGATTAATCTTGTTCAAATCGGTTTTCGCTCCTTGTTATTAAAGGAATCTGTTCTTCATCTAATGGCCTGGAGCCAGTTTGATTAGTATTAGTTACATAATCTATGTCAAAATTATAGACGAGTACTCCTATCTGTATCTGGAATCCTTCTGCAGCTGCTGATACTTCGTCCATCATTGAAAACCCTTCGAAGCTGTCCATACATTTGGAATTTTAACTACAGACCACAAACAGAATACATATTTGAAAAGAGTGTTCCGTAATGATTGGTTTATTAATGAAATAACTACGTCGAAAACGTATATTTGGAATAATTTTGCTTTATGTATACTATTAGATTGTATTCTGTAAGGTGAAAATAAAAGAAAGAACTACGGGGGGGTTTCAAAACGTACTGCCAGCGTGGTAGCTGTCAACCTTGGCCCCTGCGTACCGCTGGTTCGGTGAAAATATATTGAACCTTACCGATGTAAGAGGTACGCATAAAACTTCAACACCGATTCTGTTGGAAACTGAGAACGTGTCCCTCCACAACGTACCTAAGACTCATCAAAATTCGTGATTAACGGGTCTGATGATGCTCTGTTGTCAGTGTTAAGGTAAAACGTGAATGAACAAAATTTAAGTCCTGTAGGGAGAAAAATTGCCCAAGGCTGATATGTTGTCGTTTGAAAGTTAACAAGGAATAAATTTAAAAGTCTGTAAGTCTGCAACGGCTAAAGATTACCCGTCTGACGAGGAGGCCATGAGCACTCTAGGTCGCAGGTGGAAAAATATGCTGTTGCGGGCGCGGGCGCTCTTGAATACATGCAATGTTGCCCCAGGGCCCTGTCAGCCGGCAGTTCCCCTCCACACCCCTGCTAACATCAGGTTCATTATACCGATGCGCGCGTGCGAAAAGACGGGGCTATTTACTTCGTGTCGTTACGGTTGCCGGTGTCGCAATATCTTTGAAGTTCGTGGTAGGACAAAATAAGCGAGGGGGAAAATCCTCGAAACGAAAATCGATCGAATCCCTGCGCTTCAACCCACAGTGGGCCGAATTAAAGATTACTTTCCGTAATGCTGTGTACACAAAGAATTTAAATCAGTCTATTAGCAGCTAGCACAGACACATTCTAACTTATCCTTCCCAACGCTTCGCTTCGTCTATCGCTGGAAAGTGAAGAAAAGGTAGTACGGTTATATAAAAATGTCCAACAAACTCCGTACAGTCTTTTACTGAATGTGCAGATAGAACAACACCTTTTTCGGTAATGTCAGTATGATACGTCGTTTATGTAACACAGAAGCATGATTGTGGTCCCCACGTGAAACGCTGTGGTGTGCCAGTGTCTGGGAGACGGTGAGTTCACCTCAGCCTGCTGCAGACCCCCCACAAAGCTATTTCAGGCTCTTCCTCATTTACCCCCCAGTTTTCCCCGGAGTATTAGCTCTGCCTTTACTGGGACGCAGCTGTCCGCGAGGTTGCTGCCTGCGTCACTCGACCCTCGCCTTTGGTATACCTCATGATCCCAACGTATCCTGGGTCCGCTTAATCTTGTCGTTCACCCACCGGTATGTCGTTATTCTAAGGGACACCAGAGACGCACGAAGTACGCAGCGTCTTCAACCACGCCACAACTTACTTTGTCGACTTCATCGCTTTCCGTAGATACTTCGGACTTGTTGTGTTTAGTCCACGAGGAATCCGTGACTCATCAAAATCTGCGTATTAAATTGTCACGTCGCTGCTTGTGTTCATGACAGTCCCTGTTAGTTATTTCTATGCATAATGAAATCACAGAATCTTCCAAGACAGTGCAATTGTTTTAGGTGTTAATATAATTATTGCAACCCTTCACTTTTTGGTGTTGTGTATTTAATTACTCATTTCCATATGCTCATAAAAATCAGTTTATTCATGTATGTTGAACAACTCGCTATAAGTCGTCCCACTGCCTTAAAGTAGGGAGTAAGCTGCAATTTGCATGAAAATGCTGAGACACTAATCGACTAGAATGAGATTTTCACTCTGCAGCGGAGTGTGCGCTGATATGAAAATTCCTGGTAGATTAAACCTTATCAGGAACAAGAGTGGCAAGATGTTTATAGTGCTGATACAGTAGACGATAAATATAATGCTTTCCTCAAGACTTTTCTCGTGCTCTTTGAAAGTTGCTTTCCGTTAGAACGTTCAAAACAGGGTACTAGCACAAACAGGCAGCCTGGGTGGCTGACTAAAGGGATAAGAATATCTTGTAGAACAAAGTGGCAATTATATCAAAACGTTAGAAACAGTCAAAATCTAAATGCAGCAGCCCATTACAAACAGTATTGTAAGGTGCTTAAAAAAGTTATTAGGAAGGCAAAAAGTATGTGGTATGCAGATAGAATAGCTAAGTCTCAGGATAAAATTAAAACCATATGGTCAGTCGTAAAGGAAGTGGCTGGTCTGCAGAGACAGGTCGAGAATATAGAATCAGTGCGTAGTGGGGATGTCCGTGTTACTGATAAGTCGCATATATGTACAGTACTTAATAATCACTTTCTGAATATAGCAGGTGAACTAAATAGAAACCTAGTCCCAACAGGGAATCATATAGCGCTCTTAGAAAAAAGTGTTCCGAGACTGTTACCTGAAATGCTCCTCCATGATACTGACAAGAGGAAGATTGAGTTAATAATTAAATCTCTAAAGACCAAGAACTCTCATGGATATGACGGGGTATCTAGCAGAATACTGAAGTATTGTTCCACGTATGTTAGCTCAGTACTTAGCCATATCTGTAACTTTTCCTTTAGGAGTGGTCGGTTTCCTGACCGATTAAAGTACTCGGTAGTGAAGCCACTTTATAAAAAGGGAGACAGGGATAATGTTGACAATTATAGACCTATTTCTATGCCATCGGTGTTTGCTAAAGTTATCGAGAGGGTTGTATATACAAGGTTACTGCAGCATTTAAATTCACATAATTTGCTGTCAAATGTACAGTTTGGTTTTAGAAATGGCTTAACAACTGAAAATGCTATAGTCTCTTTTCTCTGTGAGGTTTTGGACGGATTAAATAAAAGGTTGCGAACGTTAGGTGTTTTCTTTGATTTAACGAAGGCTTTTGACTGTGTTGACCACAAAATATTACTGCAGAAGTTGGAACATTATGGAGTAAGGGGAGTAGCTTACAATTGGTTCGCCTCCTACTTTAAGAACAGAAAGCAGAGAGTGGTAATGATGTTCAGTCCCAATGGGGCACTGTTAAATGGGGCGTTCCCCAAGGGTCGGTGCTGGGCCACTGCTGTTTCTTATTTATGTAAATGATATGCCTTCTAGTATTACAGGTGATTCAAAAATATTTCTGTTTGCTGATGACACCACCTTGGTAGTGAAGGATCTTGTGTGTAATATTGAAACATTATCAAATAATGTAGTTCATGATACAAGTTCGTGGGTTGTGGAAAATAATTTGATGCTAAATCACAGTAAGACTCAGTTTTTACAGTTTCTAACCCACAATTCAACAAGAACTGACATTTTAATCAGACAGAATGGGCATGTTATAAGCGAGACGGAACAGTTAAAGTTCCTAGGCGTACGGATAGATGGTAAGCTGTTGTGGAAAGCCCATGTTCAGGATCTTGTTCAGAAACTAAATGCCGCTTTATTTACCATTAGAACAGTATCTGAAATAAGTGACATTTCAACACGAAAAGTAGTATACTTCGCATATTTTCATACGCTTATGTCATATGGTATTATTTTTTGGGGTAATTCTTCTGATTCAAAAAGGGTATTTTTGGCTCAAAAACGGGCTGTTCGAGCTATGTATGGTGTAAGTTCGAAAACCTCTTGTCGACCCCTATTCAATAGTCTGGGAATTTTGACATTGCCCTCACAGTATATGTTTTCTTTAATGTCGTTTGTTGTTAGCAATATTAGCTTATTCCCAAGAGTTAGCAGCTTTCACTCAGTTAATACTAGGCAGAAATCAAATCTCTTGTGCAGAAAGGAGTGCAGTATTCTGCTGCATCCATTTTCAATAAGCTACCACAAGAACTCAAAAATCTTAGCAGTAGCCCAAACACTTTTAAGTCTAAACTGAAGAGTTTCCTCATGGCTCACTCCTTCTATTCTGTCGAGGAGCTCCTGGAAGAGCTAAAAAATTAAGCAAATTCCAGTGTTACATTCTTGATTTTCTTTATTTAAACTAACGACTTGTCGCCTGAATATGTTTCTTATATTTCATTTTATCTGTTTCTACAATCGTGTTATAATTTCATGTATTGACTCGTTCCATGACCATGGAGACTTCTCCTAAATGTGGTCCCACGGAACAATAAATAAATAAATAAAATAAATAAATAAAACTGTGTGCCAGACCGAGACTCGAACTCGGGACCTTTGCCTTTCGCGAGCAAGTGTTCTACGAACTGAGCTACGGAACATGACTCACGCCCCGTCCTCATAAGCTTACTTCTGCCAGTATCTCGTCTCCTACCTTCCAAACTTTACAGAAATCTCATTCTGGAAACATCCCCCAGGCTGTGGCTAAGCCATGTCTCCGCAATATCCTTTCTTTCAGGAGAGCTAGTTCTGCAAGGTTCGCAGGAGAGCTTCTGTAAAGTTTGGAAAGTAGGAGACGAGATACTGGCAGAAGTAAGGCTTCGAGGACGGGACGTGAGTCATGCTTGGGTAGCTTAGTTGGTACAGCACTTGCCCACGAAAGGCAAAGGTCCCGAGTTCGAGTCTCGGTCCAGCACACAGTTTTAATCTACTAATCGACTATTTGGATGCACTTCGGTAACTTTTGTTATGTGTTGACCACACTTTTAATATTTCCATAAAGACATTACTTAAAGTTGTAATTTTATCAACATATCTAGTCACAGTATTACAGACAGTTTTTGCACGATTTTTTAATATGTCTAGATTAAGCTTGTGTATCCCCTTTATCCCAGTCCCCCTTCCTTAATAGCGTTATGGCATTTTACAATGCTTGTTATTCACAGAAAACAGTTTTACGATCATAGGATCATGGATGTTACGTGCCTTTCCCACCCTCTAGTAACTTCCATAATTTTTAATTTTTTTAATTTTTCAGTTGTCCTACGTACAATCAAATCTTATAGTTGTGATATAGTTACACCTATTTCTGTAAGTTTGCTTTGATTCATGGATAAATAAAGAAAATTGTGACACGTAACATAAGGAAAAATAACACAAGTCGTGTAAAGTAGCACAGTCGCCAGTATACCATAAACATTAATACTGCGCGCGTTTTCACATGATTGTTATTTGGATGGTGCTTATGCTGAGGGTTAAGGCGTTTCAATTGCATAAGACAATCTGGGATGACTGCCGTACATCATTGATGGAATTGATGTATGGGGGCTCCAAGATTGCGCCTCTCAAATTGTTTGTATTTCCTGTGTAGACACGCATGTGCTCTCATTGGCGAAAATAGCAACGCATTGGCGCCACTTGTTCCTCATAAGTGAATGCTGCTTGCCTCACCCGGTATTTATAGGCTTTGTAAATTCTTGTAAGAATATTATTTGTGAACTTTTACTGATGCTAGTAATTTTTGTGTTGCAAGTTGTAAAAAAAAAAAAAAAAAAAAAAAAAAAAAAAAATGTTCGTTAACGGACAGTTGGCCACAGCGCCAATCAGTGCGTCCTTCCAGTATAATAATGTCGACCACTCATAAGATAAGCTACACATCGTTTGTTAAAAAAATACCTTTTTGTAAAACATTATTGATTTCCATGGTACCTCACGAAATTGTTTTACACGATGTAACCATGAAAACAATTTGTAAACAACACAAAATGCGGCGTGTAACACGCATCCAGCGTTACTTGGCGGCTTAGTCCACTCGCTCCCCAAAATTTTCCTTTGGTAGCAATTGCACTTGTCTCGTGATTGAGAATGTTAACGTGATACAATATATCTACTGTACAATTTTATATCATTGACATAACACTGGTAAGCTAGAAAGCTGTTATCTACTCGTTGTACTAAGTCTCTTACCAATGGTGAAATGTACTTTAATAACTTTTGATAGCAGTTCTGTGCTATATTTTGTAGCCCTTGATGAAATGTCGAAACGCGTAAGGTGTTTTTAGACATAATAAAAGTGTGGTCAAGACATAAGAGAAGTTATTAAAGTATAGCGAGTAAGTACTGGTGTTGGTGAAAATTATCACCGCAATTTAACAGACGCTTCAGAATACTGATAAAAAAATTTGAATGAATGATTGATGGAATGAGGTGAGGGATGTTGTTGTGTATCTTACTCGTGAAGTTCTGTGTGCCGGGATATTTAATGAGTAGGATTTTTAAATGTGAGGGATGTTCAATAAGTAATGCAAAAAAAAGAAAAATTTTCTCGGTGAATTTCGATTGAAAAACTGCGGAACTCATCGTGGGACATTGTGGAATATTCCTGCTTCAGCCTCTGCAGTTTGAAGAAGTTCCGATTGGTGGCGCCCCTCTACGTAGACTTCTACATGGCGTCTGTACCAGAGTTGCGTTCCAAGCAGAGACCTGTTATTGAATTTATTTCGGTGGAAAATTAAGAGCATTGCGGATAGTCATACGCCCTTGCAGAATGTCTACGGAGACGTGGTAGTGAACAAAAGCACGGCGAGTCGTTGGACGAGACGTCTAGATTCATTGCAACAAAGTCGCGCGAACCTCACCGCTCCCTCGCGTTCCGCCGGCCGCATACAAGTGTGACTCCCGTAAAAAAAAAAAAAAAAAGAGGTTCAAATGGCTCTGAGCACTGTGGGACTTAACTACTGAGGTCATCAGTCCCCTAGAACTTAGAACTACTTAAACCTAACTAACCTAAGGACATCACACACATCCGTGCCCTAGGTAGGATTCGAACCTGCGACCGTAACGATAGCGCGGTTCCAGACTGTAGCGCCTAGAACCGCTCGGCCACTCCGGCCGGCGTGACTCATGCAATGTAGGAACGTGCGGACGCTCTCATTCGAGGTGATCGACGGATCACAAACGAACACTTCGCTGCTGCAGAACTAGACCTCTCTGTTTATATTGCAGACACACACGTCCACCAGTACGGGTACTCGAATGTGTGTGGCTGCTGAGTTACTCGCTGCCTAACTGCAACGAAGGACCAGGAAGGTTATTGATGCAGCAAGACGTTAGCTCCAACATCGCCCAGTACAGTGGTGCCTGGCGGGCTTACAGGCCCTCCCGATACGTTGGCGTATTACGTTATGATGTTGAAAAATGCGGTTTTGTAGCCCAAAGAGTCCGGAATAATATGTTGTATTGGAATCTTGAATAAAACAAACCTGCTTTCAGAAAAAGGTCTTGCATTACTTACAGGACGCCCCTTGTACGATTTCCATCATTCAAATGTGTGTTTTTTTGTTCGGTGAGGATTAGGACGAAATAATGCGAACTGATACTTGGAACAAAGCTTTTAATTTTATATATTGTATGATTCAGTTAACACATAAGCTCGCAAAATATTAACATAAAAATACAGTCATCGACCAACTTCAAGTCTTTGTAACAGACAATAGCAGTCGTAACATAATAACTGAGCGCGCTTTTCCTAAATTGGTGGTAAGCCACGTGAGAAAGTTAAGTAAAGGCATTTGGTGTACAACAGTGAAAAACAAATGAAATTAGATACTATAAAACCGAAGAACATTTTTAAATTATTGAAATATTGAACAAATCCGCCTCTTGAGTTCCAGAGCGAATGAGGTGGTGCAATAGTTGAAGTACTGGACTCGCATTCGGGATGACAGGTGTTAAAATTCGCGTCCAGCCATCCTGGTTAAGGTTTCTCCTGGTTTCCAAAAATCATTGAAGGCTGAATGGACGCGGTCGATTTATATTCTCATCCTTGTCCTATCCGACATCGCAGTTACTCTCTACTGACCTAGTCATCGACGATATATTAAACTCTAATCTTTATTTCTCTTACGTCGATATTGATTAGTAGACGTGTTCACATCAGCTGGGCAACTGGGCACATTACCTAAAATTTGCCCCTCTGCCCAATTACGTGCATTCTAGTCAGGAGTACATTTATAACGTAGCCAGTCTTATGTCACAAAGGTCTGTGTTCAGTGCGTATAAAAACAAAAGTATTACGGTATGGAACATGAACAGCTAGTCAAGAAATGAATGTTTTCACTGTGCAGTGAAGAATGTATTGATACGAAACATCCTTTCTGATTAAAACTGTCTGCCGGAACGAGACTGTAACTCGCGATATTAGCCTTTCGCAGGCATATGCTGTACCAACAGAACTACTCAAGCACGACACGGCACCCTACCTGAAAGTTTCATACCAGCGGACACCCGCTGCAGAGTGAAAAATTCACTCTGCGAACATCCCCCCCCCCTGCCCCCCTCCACCTCCTCCTCCTCCTCCTCCCAGGGCTGTGGCTAACAGTCATGTCTCCGCAAAATCCTTACTTCCAGGAGAGTGTTAGTCCTACAACTCTCTCTCTCTCTCTCTCTCTCTCTCTCTCTCTCTCTCTCACACACACACACACACACACACACACACACACACACACTATTTGGGAATAGTATCCTTACATTATGGAATATGTTTTTCATGTTATTCTTCATTAGAACTTTCCACTGTGGAAAAACAAGCGTTTAACCAAAATTAATTAAAAGTTTTTATTGCTCGGTGAAAGCAATTTAATTTTTTTGTTTTGTTTGGTTTAACTTCCCTCAGCAGGGGACTTATTACAGACTTTGCGTTATGCGAGTTTCATAAGAATAGGTCAGAATTAGCTTTAGCCTTATGAAATGTTCTACTCTGGTTCCGCTGGAAGGGCTCGGAGACTGCGGTAAACGTATGTCTGGACTCAAGATTCCTTCACGACAACGTTCCCTGCTTGACGTCTTTAAGCTACTTTGTTAAGTCTTTAAAGTTTATTAAGAATTCATCAGCATTTCTGAGAACAATACAGTGGTTCCAAAATGAAAGGAAATAAACGTGCCTGCTGATGTTTTTCGAGCAGCGGCCGTCAGAGAAAGTTAAGTACTGAAGAGAAATCATACGTACGTAGAAGTGGCAGAAATAGGCGTAATTTAACATTCAGTGCCGGCAGATTCCAACGGTTCTTCTTTATAACTGAGAACTAATCTGAGTTCCTGCATAGTGAAATTACCGTTAGACCTAATAAAGAAAAGAGAAGGTGGGGGAAGGGGGTAACGCAAAAATGGAAAGATTCGTCTGCCAAAGGTGCTTAGATGCTACGCAGTCTGTTTGTGTTGGTGGGAACTCCGTCATGAATGTAATGACATATACGGAAAAGTGTGAGCTGCTTGTCATCTTAAATCTGAAGTGTACCGCTTGACTTTTGATAACACAATATATACATGTTCAGGATGGAGAATTCATACGTTGAACGCAGCTGCTGAATTAGTAACTCTAGATTCAGTGCAATAAAGAACGTGGCATTGTATTTATATTAGTAGTTTCGGAGGTGATAGTATTGATCAAAATAAGAAAAAATACCCGCAGAACATTGGCTCCAAAATTCAAATCTAAGAGCTATGAGCACTTGTTCATCTATGCTACTGCGAAACATCTCTTCTAATGAACCCACATGTACGTTCTGCGTTTTAGAGCTTATGTTTGCAGGTTTCTTATTTTGGTCTATACTGCCACCTCTGAAAGTTTGTCGGCGGAGTTCTGGTTCTCCCTGTACAGTACAATTTCAAGATTATTTTCTGAAACAGCGTATTGATAAAGGAATAGGTGGCAGTGACTGAATACTACGTTCCGTACTAAACGTAATAAATCACGACTACAAAAGCAGACTGTGCGTCATGCGTATCAAAGACATAAAGAATCTATGTACCGGATTGTGTACAATACTGGCAAAACGCCATTCTAAAACTCAGAGGTGACCAGGAAAGTGCGCTAAAACGGACTGTGACGTCTTTCAGTATACGTGTTCAGTATATTCTCAACAATCTTCGGACGTGAGTACTTCCAAAGTTACCATCCTAAATCTCAGTGTTTGCTTGTAAAGTCAATTTCGCTACGACTCGTGTGGCATCGATAAATACACAGACAACTGCCAATTCAGATCCAGAGTATTAACAGGAACGCGTCTGAAACGAGAAAACAACATGGTGCTTCACGTGTTGCGATTCACAGTAAGGAAACTGTCGATCAACAAATGCAGTTCTACGTTCCAGACCATCATTGACGTTTTGCCTATTGTTACCACCAGACACAACATTACTCGGGACACTTGCTGACCAGCCCTGGTCTTCTTGGTTAAACTTAAATCTGGTGTAACTCGTGGGCCCAAGCAGCACGAAAGTAGGGCCCTGATTCATGTTCAGAAAATACCTTACTGACGTAATTAAACTTCACCATCACGTCTCTCACTTCAGGAACGCTTGTATCGAATACAAAGTATTTAACTTAGCAGAAGAGAAACGATTTCCGGACACTTCGACTTACTATAAAGATGAGAAACCCGTGGCAGCTGACTTATTCTAACGTTTCTTATCCAGTATGTTCCCAGTCTTTTTTCGCGATAGTCCTTGTTGTTCGGTTGGGGAACATTTTCGAATCAGAAGACGGAATTGCAACGGAACGAAACGGATTGTGATTGTGGAAAACTGCGGCGATTAAGCCGTTCGTAGAAAAGACTCGGCTCTTATGTACACTTTCAGTGCTTCATACGTTTATGGGCAATTAGAGACGACGTATTTGAGAAAGATTCTACATCTACATCTACATTTATACTCCGCAAGCCACCCAACGGTGTGTGGCGGATGGCACTTTACGTGCCACTGTCATTACTTCCCTTTCCTGTTCCAGTCGCGTATGGTTCGCGGGAAGAACGACTGTCTGAAAGCCTCCGTGCGCGCTCTAATCTCTCTAATTTTGCATTCGTGATCTCCTCGGGAGGTATAAGTAGGGGGAAGCAATATATTCGATACCTCATCCAGAAACGCACCCTCTCGAAACCTGGCGAGCAAGCTACACCGCGATGCAGAGCGCCTCTCTTGCAGAGTCTGCCACTTGAGTTTGTTAAACATCTCCGTAACGCTATCACGGTTACCAAATAACCCTGTGACGAAACGCGCCGCTCTTCTTTGGATCTTCTCTATCTCCGCCGCCAACCGGATCTGGTACGGATCCCACACTGATGAGCAATACTCAAGTATAGGTCGAACGAGTGTTTTGTAAGCCACCTCCTTTGTTGATAGACTACATTTTCTAAGCACTCTCCCAATGAATCTCAACCTGGTACCCGCCTTACCAACAATTAATTTTATATGATCATTCCACTTCAAATCGTTCCGCACGCATACTCCCAGATATTTTACAGAAGTAACTGCTACCAGTGTTTGTTCCGCTATCATATAATCATACAATAAAGGATCCTTCTTTCTATGTATTCGCAATACATTACATTTGTCTATGTTAAGGGTCAGTTGCCACTCCCTGCACCAAGTGCCTATCCGCTGCAGATCTTCCTGCATTTCGCTACAATTTTCTAATGCTGCAACTTCTCTGTATACTACAGCATCATCCGCGAAAAGCCACGTGGGACTTCCGACACTATCTACTAGGTCATTTATATATATTGTGAAAAGTAATGGTCCCATAACACTCCCCTGTGGCACGCCAGAGGTTATTTTAACGTCTGTAGACGTCTCTCCATTGATAACAACATGCTGTGTTCTGTTTGTTAAAAACTCTTCAATCCAGCCACACAGCTGGTCTGATATTCCGTAGGCTCTTACTTTGTTTATCAGGCGACAGTGCGGAACTGTATCGAACGCCTTCCGGAAGTCAAGAAAAATAGCATCTACCTGGGAGCCTGTATCTAATATTTTCTGGGTCTCATGAACAAATAAAGCGAGTTGGGTCTCACACGATCGCTGTTTCCGGAATCCATGTTGATTCCTACATAGTAGATTCTGGGTTTCCAAAAACGACATGATACTCGAGCAAAAAACATGTTCTAAAATTCTACAACAGATCGACGTCAGAGATATAGGTCTATAGTTTTGCGCATCTGCTCGACGACCCTTCTTGAAGACTGGGACTACCTGTGCTCTTTTCCAATCATTTGGAACCTTCCGTTCCTCTAGAGACTTGCGGTACACGGCTGTTAGAAGGGGGGCAAGTTCTTTCGCGTACTCTGTGTAGAATCGAATTGGTATCCCGTCAGGTCCAGTGGACTTTCCTCTGTTGAGTGATTCCAGTTGCTTTTCTATTCCTTGGACACTTATTTCGATGTCAGCCATTTTTTCGTTTGTGCGAGGATTTAGAGAAGGAACTGCAGTGCGGTCTTCCTCTGTGAAACAGCTTTGGAAAAAGGTGTTTAGTATTTCAGCTTTACGCGTGTCATCCTCTGTTTCAATGCCATCATCATCCCGGAGTGTCTGGATATGCTGTTTCGAGCCACTTACTGATTTAACGTAAGACCAGAACTTCCTAGGATTTTCTGTCAAGTCGGTACATAGAATTTTACTTTCGAATTCACTGAACGCTTCACGCATTGCCCTCCTTACGCTAACTTTGACATCGTTTAGCTGCTGTTTGTATGAGAGGTTTTGGCTGCGTTTAGACTTGGAGTGAAGCTCTCTTTGCTTTCGCAGTAGTTTCCTAACTTTGTTGTTGTACCACGGTGGGTTTTTCCCGTCCCTCACAGTTTTACTCGGCACGTACCTGTCTAAAACGCATTTTACGATTGCCTTGAACTGTTTCCATAAACACTCAACATTGTCAGTGTCGGAACAGAAATTTTCGTTTTGATCTGTTAGGTAGTCTGAAATCTGCCTTCTATTACTCTTGCTAAACAGATAAACCTTCCTCCCTTTTTTTATATTCCTACTAACTTCCATATTCAGGGATGCTGCAACGGCCTTATGATCACTGATTCCCTGTTCTGTACATACAGAGTCGAAAAGTTCGGGTCTGTTTGTTATCAGTAGGTCCAAGATGTTATCTCCACGAGTCGGTTCTCTGTGTAATTGCTCGAGGTAATTTTCGGATAGTGCACTCAGTATGATGTCACTCGACGCTCTGTCCCTACCACCCGTCCTAAACATCTGAGTGTCCCAGTCTGTATCTGGTAAATTGAAATCTCCACCTAAGACTATAACATGCTGAGAAAATTTATGTGAAATGTATTCCAAATTTTCTCTCAGTTGTTCTGCCACTAATGCTGCTGAGTCGGGAGGTCAGTAAAAGGAGCCAACTATTAACCTAGCTCGGTTGTTGAGTGTAACCTCCACCCATAATAATTCACAGGAACTATCCACTTCTATTTCACTACAGGATAAACTACTACTAACAGCGACGAACACTCCACCACCGGTTGCATGCAATCTATCCTTTCTAAACACCGTCAGCACCTTTGTAAAAATTTCGGCAGAATTTATCTCTGGCTTCAACCAGCTTTCTGTACCTATAACGATTTCGGCTTCGGTGCTTTCTATCAGCGCTTGAAGTTCCGGTACTTTACCAACGCACCTTCGACAGTTTACAATTACAATACCGATTGCTGCTTGGTCCCCGCATGTCCTGACTTTGTCCTGCACCCGTTGAGGCTGTTGCCCTTTCTGTACTTGCCCAAGGCCATTTATCCTAAAAAACCGCCCAGCCCACGCCACACAACCCCTGCTACCCGTGTAGCCGCTTGTTGCGTGTAGTGGACTCCTGACCTATCCAGCGGAACCCGAAACCCCACCACCCTATGGCGCAAGTCGAGGAATCTGCAGCCCACACGGTCGCAGAACCGTCTCAGCCTCTGATTCAGACCCTCCACTCGGCTCTGTACCAAAGGTCTGCAGTCAGTCCTGTCGACGATGCTGGAGATGGTGAGCTCTGCTTTCATCCCGCTAGCGAGACTGGCAGTCTTCACCAAATCAGATAGCCGCCGGAAGCCAGAGAGGATTTCCTCGGATCCATAGCGACACACATCATTGGTGCCGACATGAGCGACCACCTGCAGATGGGTGCACCCTGTACCCTTCATGGCATCCGGAAGGACCCTTTCCACATCTGGAATGACTCCCCCCGGTATACACACGGAGTGCACATTGGTTTTCTTCCCCTCTCTTGTTGCCATATCCCTAAGGGGCCCCATTACGCTTCACGCCATTCGCTTGATATGAATTTGAGAAACCACATAAAATTTAAGTGGTTGCGATTGAGTGAACAGGGATTCGAGCCAGCGTACCAGTGCTGTATTTTTAACCACTTTGCTCGATACGATGAGGGGATAGACTAGATGAAATGAAGCGCTAACATTTCGCACAGGACCATGTCCGACCAACTGCAACTCACAACACATGCAGATTGGTAGAACTGACATTCTAGGCAGACGCTTCTTTTTGCAGCGCAGCAAGCATGCTTAACTGGATTACCATCAAGTGAGTATGTGGATTAAGCAAGTGTCAGAGTATTCTTGGTGTGGGGAGCGATGAAGCGGTACATTGCCTTGTTGAACATACTGGTATGCGGGAGGGCGCTGAATGTGAACAGATAGATATGATTCATCTGTGAATTGCCCCATATCAATTTCCTTTGTCGGTCAAGGACGACTGCAAATGCTACATCTCTACAGTTTCTTTCTTTCTCTCTTTCTCTCACTCACTCACTCACTCTCTCTCTCTCTCTCTCTCTCTCTCTCTCTCTCTCTCTCTCACACACACACACACACACACACACACACACACACACACACACACACAGTTTCAGGCCTATACGGCCGCCTCCAGGATATTCCCACTGCCCTGACACTACTACCACACCACAACAAAAGCCAGTCACGCTACGTATCATTCTGCTCACTAGATCAACTTCTACACTTCACAACCGTCAACAACAACAACAGCAGCAAAATTATCATCACATCATCATCATCATCATCATCATCATCTTCTTCTTCTTCTTGGTACATGCCATCCTGTTGTCGATGTATACCAATACACAACACTTTTTTTCTCAGATAAGGGTGTTCCGTGCCACTGGTAATCTATGTGGTATGTGCCGTGCTGTTAACATAGGTTCACGCGGCTGTGAGACGCCATAGTGGAGAAATAGTATATGAATGGTATGACTGCATGCGTATTATTGTACAGTGTTGAATTACCGAGTGATTTCAACCACTCAGCATGTCTGTAGAATTATACTATTTTATAGCTATAATGGATATCCTCTCGTTGACGCAATTAATTTTAATGGTAACGTTCTCATTCGAACTAAAAAAACTGACGGTAGCTCTAGATCCGGTGAACCATCGGAAACCTCTGTTCCATTTGGAGTTTGAGTGCTCTTTCGTCTGACCCCAAGTAAAGGAAGACAGTAAGAGGCACTGAAACATTACCTCATTCATAACCTACGCGTGATGATCTGACATAATGGATCTCCCACGTCGAACGATTCGGTTGTCAAGATGAGCGAGGTGGGGTCTTTTGTGTAACATTGCAGCTATTCCTAATCTAACTGCTCTTTCTCGTTTGAGAAATTACACATATAAATGACAAATTATAAGATGAAATGCGGGTTGAGTTCTTTTAGTTTCATGTTACTGATTCTATGACAGGTGAGTATTGTAACGATTTTGACCAAGTGCCTCGGACCGATTTGAACTGCAATACAGGAAACGCCTTACTACGACCATCCAAAAAATTGGAAAATTCAATTGCTGGTGGGTTTTGAGCGTTCTGAATACAGCTTTCAAGAAATAATAATGGATTCGCTAGGCGACTGGAGGGAGAGCGTTGCCGTTATCGCATATGAGGCACTACTAATTACCATGTGGGTAATCTTTGTGCTGTGCTGTGCTATGTGTGTGAATCACTGTTACAGAAGGAAGCGTTTACTGTCTTCACTATCGAATGCTTTAAAACAGATATGATCTTATTTAATTATTAAGCATTTTTAAAATACTTTTTCGTACTAGTCATACAACTTCACTTTTTATTGACGTGAAAAGGGGAATTACTCTAAGTGACCGTACGAACTCCCCTCACCGATATGCTTCCTATTGACAGGCCGCGTAGGGCACGATTAGGACCCCAACAAATATTAAACCAGGAAGACGCAACTCTCAACCGGTTTCGATGAAATCGAGTTTGAAGATTGTAGACGTGCTTATATACATAAATGTGTTAAGGGAGTCCGCAGCCGAGTGCGTAAGCGCCTGGTTTGAAGCGTCACGTCCTGGGTTAAGTCGCACTGTCGGCAGTTATTATTTTTTATTTTCACGTAACTTTGTTACGACTATGCAAATGATCAGTATTTAATCATTCATTTATCATTTTCCTAATATTTATCCTGAAATAAAGGAGTAAAATTTCTTCTTAAGCAGATTGGAAATGGAAAAAAAGGATACACGAGAACTTTCAATCAGATGAGTGCCGTCATTTTATTTATATTATTATATCTACATCTGTGAAGGTGTAACGTGAAACCTGCGGAGCAGTTCAACCGTCAGGATGATACTGATAGTAGATGCATGAAAAACAATTATTGCTATGTACATCACATGAAATGGACGCAGATTTTTTTTGTATGTGCTTGGTTTTTTCAATGTTCATTGTAAAACAAACTGCGTTTGCGTTCATAACCAGTTCCCGGTCGCCACGCAGTTTCGCGACATACATCACATGTCGAACAATATCACCGAATATTGTTGCAGATAACTTTCAAAAAAGCAGTACCGACAGCGAGATTCGATCCGCAGACCTCGCGCTTATGAAGCTAAGCGCTTACTCGCTCACCTGCGGGCTACATACATATTTGGACAACACAAAGTTTACAAATCTGAAAAAATTGTTTATTTTCAACTCAAAGTTTACAACCGTGCCTTAAAATTTTCCATATTTTCTCGAAAGCAGTTGAGTTGTGTCTTCCTGTTTACGTGTTTTGAAGCCCTATTCGTGCCCTACACACCCTGTTGATATGAGTGAAATAGGTGAGGGGAAGTTCGCGCGGTCCTCTTGTAAGGACAAGTGATGAGTGACCTTAAATGCAATTTTATGTCTATTTCGCTGTGATATTTCGCTATTCACATCTACTTCGATACCCTGGAAAGCATTGTGAAGTGTATGACAGAGTGTGCTTCCCAATAGTGCTTTTAGGGCTGCTTCCTGTTACACTCACGTATGCAGCGCGAGGAGAGTGAGTGGTTGAACACCTCTAAGCGAGCTGGAATTAATCTAATCTTGCCTTCACGAACCGTACGGGAGCTATTCCCAGGGAAATCTGTAATATTCCTAGAGTGCTCACTTAATCTTCAAACCTTGTAAGCAGGCTTTAGAGGGATATAAGAAATTGGTGGTGGAAGAGGGAGAAAGGAAAGGGAGAAGATTATTAATGTCAGCTGCATCGGACGTTACGCGGAATCAGCGGCGGCGAGTGAAAATGTGTGCCGGACCGGGACGCGAATCCAGCGTCTCAATCCAGTGTCTTAAGCCAGCGTCTCCATCCAGCGTCTCCTGCTTTACTAGACAGGAGTGTTAACCACTGCTTCATCCGGGACACAGTCTTACGGCATCTACGCGGTCTCGGCACGCTTCACGGTCGACCCAAATTCCCACCGATCGCCACCTAACCCCAGCCCCTGCCTATTTCTTCTATGTTTGCTACTCTGAGATTCCCGCAGGAGGTCGGACGTAGTCGCGCGTGCGCAATGAAGAAGGTGGATCCGTTGCCCTTCTAGGCGACTCATGAATGCATGGTCTCTGCTTTCGGACATGTCAGAATGAACAGACACCACGCATTCATATAATTTAGTGGGATAGTTTGCATCTTACCTTCATTGCCAGTTCAGATTGTTCAGCGCCTCCATCATGCTTACCAGTGAGTTAACCCAACCTTTGGCATTAATGCTGCCCTTAGTTTATGATAAATATCCTTCGTTTGTCCTATTTGATACGGGTCCCACACACTTGAGCAGTATTCTAGGATGGGTCGCATAAATGCTTTTCAAGCTATCGCCTTTGTGGTCTGACTGCATTTTCCCAGTATACTGTCAACGAACTGAAGTCTACCACCTGTTTTACCAGCGACTTGAGCCAACGTGATCATTCCGTTTTAAATCCCTACAAATTGTTGCACGCAGGTACGTGCACGAGTTAACTGATTGGAATTGTGACTCTCTTATATCCTACACATAGAATGCTACGTTTCTTCGTTTTATGAGGTACACAGTTTTACATTTATGAGCATTAAGATTAAGTTGCCATACCATGCATCACTCCGATATCTTTATCAGGGTATAGAATATTTTTACAGTTTTTTCGGGTAGTACTTCATTACAGAAACTTGGATCATTTGGGAAAATTATCGGTTTGTACTATTGTTTTCTTGCGGTATTAATGTTTCCTTTCAGCGTTAATATTTTCTTCAGAGTCAGCAATATGGATACTAATGAGTGTAGAAGAGATCTTGGAGTAATTTTTGTGTCTGGCACACGTAGACGCATAGGATAGGAGAGAGTAGGCGGAGAGAGAGAGAGAGAGAGAGAGAGAGAGAGAGAGAGAGAGAGAGAGACCATCTACAATGATACGAAGTTTTGCTCTTCTGCAGTTGTTTGATAGCACACTGAACCGGTCCACGATTACTCGTATGTCGGATAGCTGGCATCGCAACAGCACACGGCTATTTACGACCACGCAGGATATACGAGTATTTTTCCCGACTGTCGATCGTAAATTCTCGACCTCCCTGCGTTATAATGCTCCGCTCAGCAAGTAATGTGCAGAAAGTATCCTGGAGGCAGCAAAGTAAACGTAGAGTTCCTGCGTGGGAGGATAGACAGGATGTGATTTGAAGCATTTAGTTTGGTCTGTGTACGTTCGCAGTAGAGCTTTTATCTCGAAGGAGGAAGTTGACTGTAATGGTCGGAGAGCTGGTGGTTCTTTATGTTGATTATTAGCAGCGTCACGTCTCGATTACGTCTTGTCAATTTATAAGTTTTGAGTGTGAAAATAAATGCATGAAGTTCGATCGAACGTGTTTTGTAGTGTTAGGTATGGTCAAGACCGCTCTGACGTGCATTTACCGATCTTCAACAGGGAAGGGCGTTCCTGTTGCGCTCATGCGTACTTTCTCCTTAAGTTTTAATAAAAATTTCGAATGTATTGTTCCACATCCTTTCGTAAGGCCACCACACTGACTGACTGACTGCTGAACGTTGTCTCAGAGTCGGTGTTTGATAACACCCTGAAAAATTTTAACCGTGTGATACAGGAACAGTATGTAAGGGTAACTGAGCAGTGTGACTTGCGCGAACGTGAATAAACACGGCATAAAAATTAGTGATACAAAGAAATAATTGCCACTTAAAAGTAACTAGTCGTTGATTTATTAATAATGGAGAGTACCATTTACAAGATTATTAAATTGTGAAATGCTTGTTTACGTAAACTTCAAACAGTACGAAATAAATGTGCGGTGTGTGCGCAGTGGTAGCACGCTGGATTCATATTTGGCGGGACGGCGGTTCAACTCTCCGTTCGGCCACCTGCATTTAGACTTTCCGTGATTTTGCTGTATTGCATTAATTGGATGCTGGCATGGTTCCTTTCAAATGGCACGGCCGGTATCTTTCACCATCCCTCCCGAGTCTCAGCGTCCGCCCCATCTCCAATGACCCTTTCGTCGACTGGAAGCAAAATCGTAATTTTCCTCCCTGTTAGTATGAAACATTAACATTTAGAGACTATTATAATGACTATGAGACACTGTTTCGGAATGAGCTTGCTAAATAAACGTTAAAATATAGGGTGTCCCACTCAAATCTCCCTGATTTCAAGGACCCAGAATAGGAAAAACCACAGTAGATACGACAATGAAAAATGTAGCACATTGTAGAGCATCTCAAAGAATTCATATTTTCGCGTCAGAAGTGCCAAGTATCGTCGCCAGAGTGCAGCATGGCGCATGAAGTGAAAATAGCGACTCCACAGCAGCGTGCGCAAGCAGTAGTGTGGTTCGCAGAAACAAAATCGCCGATTACTGTGCAAAGAAATTATCATCGTGTGTATGAATGTGATCCACCTGACGTGAGAACAAGTAAGGAATGGTATAGGAAGCTTCTGGCAACAAGAAGTGTTCTGAAACATTCTGGCGGTGCACGTTACGGAGTTTCAGAAGAGACAGTGGAAGACATCAGACAAACGTTTCTCAGAAGCCCACGTAAGTCAATTCGTCAAGCATCTAGGCAACTTGATGTATCTCGATCAACATTGCATCGTGTAGTTCGCCAGCATCTTCGTATCTGTACTTGTTAAGTGCAAATTCTGCAACATCTGACGCCGAACGACAAACCATACAGACAACAATTTTTCCTGGAAAGATGTTTGTTCTCAGATGGGGCAACCTTTCATCTATCAGAGGCATAATGTTGGGATTTGGGGTTTGCAAAATCCGCACGTTGTCATTGAACATTTTCGTGATAGCCCTAAACTAAACGTCTGGTGCAGGCTAATGCACAACAGTATTGTTGGACCGTTCTTCTTTGCGGAACAAACAGTGAATGGGTCAGTGTATTTGGACATGTAGGAGCAGTTTGTGTACCCTCAGATTCAAGACTTGCAACCCAACATAATTTTTCAACAAGATGGAGCTCCACCGCATTGGTCAACGGCTGTTCGCAAGTTCCTGGATAGCAAATTTCCCAATCTTTGGATCGGATGCGGAGGACCCATTGCCTAGTCACCACTTTCACCCGACATTATGCCGCTTCATTTCTTCATGTGGGGATTCGTGAAGGACCACGTGATGCGACTAAAGTGGACCATATTCCTACGTTGCGACATCGTATCACTAATGCGATTGCAACAATAAAAGAGGAAAAGTTACAAACAACTTGGCAGGAAATTGAATATAGTCTCACTATTCTTCGTTGATGATAAATAAATAAATTCTTTGAGATGCTCTACAGTGTGGTGCATTTTTCATTGTCGTATCTACTGTGGTTTTTTTTTTGTTTCCTGGGTTTTTGAAATCAGAGAGGTATGAGTGGGACACCCTGTAGATCATATATTTCACATAAGGTTATCACTGTTATAAAAGACCACCTTTTCAACGAAAGTCATTGTACTTTAAGTGGCGGAGTGCACCAGTACTGTGTTTCACATTTATTGAACAAAGTGTGCGGGAGTGGAGGAAGCAATGTATTAGCATTCACTAGAATGATCTACGCGTACCGCCCGTTACTGAACACAAATTGATTTATCACTCATTCCATGAGAAAGAAAAATGCGGAAAATGCACAGTTAACAAGGGCTACTACAGTGTTCTTGCACACGTTACCGTTTCATCACCAAGACTGGCAGCGACCGAAGACGAACAATAGCGACCCGAACACTGTTGAAATCAAATTGTTCAGAACTCCCGAGCCGAGCTCTGAAGAGAGAGACCGAAGATTATACTTCGTGCTGCTTAGGGCGAACGTGTGAGGTCTGGCAAAAAATAACCAGATTGATTTTTTAACAGACAAGCGGGGCGGTCCACTGGGCCAAAGCGTACACTGCCGAGTCATGTGATGATGCCTCCCTTCATTTTCGCTACCCATTCACCTGCCGACAAATCAATCGGGCCGTGGCCTTCCTTTGTTTCAGAACCGTGTCTCCGCAACTCGTACAAATAATAATAATAATAATGTGAAAACGTGAGTGAAAAGTGGGAAGGCCGTCACAGAGGCTCATTTTTTAAATTGAAATAAGGGTAGGATGAGGATATTGAAAATGAATCCATTTTAGACCGACCCTCAACGTCAGCAACGAACGAATACATGAAAAAATTGGAGAATTAATCCGAAAAGACTTGTCAGCTGAGTCTTCGTGTGGTTGCTGGCATTGAAAGAATCGACGAAGAAACAGTTACGCAGATTTTCCGTGAACATTTTCACACGTGGAAAGTTTGTTCTAAAATGGAGTCCAAGAACATGACGAATTATTTTTGGCTAAGCATGGGCTCACTGCTTTAGTACATCCATCCTACTCACTAGATCACTAGACCACAATTTTTGTGATTTTTTTTTTTTTTTTTTTTTTTTGTTCCCGAAAGTGAAATTTGCACTGAAATGAACAAGATTTGAGACAGCTGAAGTCGTAATGAAAAATCGATGAGAACCATGGACACGAGTTCGGAAAATGCTTTGAGCAGTAATAAATTCGCATGAATCGGTGTGGAGATCGTGGAGTATTTCGAAGGGGATAAAGTAAAAGTTGCGAATAAATAAAAATAAAGTGTGTTACAACCTTAATCTCGCTATATTTTGCCGGATCTCGTATTGCAGGCGTACACATGGGATATGAAAAGTAGGAAGATAGGTTTTCTCGTCGACGAGCAGTTCATTACAGACGGAACACAAGGGAAAGAAATCGGTTGTGCTCCTTGAAAATAACCATTGCTTCAATAATCATTGGCTGCTTAGGGAAATCTCCGAAAACCTAAATGCGGGTAACTTGACTCATATTTGACTTGCCGTTCTGTCTGAAACGTCCATTATCTTAACCAACGCGTCAGCTCGGTCAGTATATGTATTGCATCAGGCATCGTCAACCTCTGGTGACCTATGGGCCATCGTCAACCTCTGGTGACCTATGGGCCTTTGTAACCTACTTCCTAAAGTTCGCGGGCTGACTAGTCACGTGACGCGAAATCAACGCTCTTAGCGAATAAAATCAAAACTACAGCATCCGTGACGTTAATGTTTGTGGGGTAGCGCACCTATATGAATGGCACTTCTTTCCCAACAAGCCACGCAAACAGAGTACCCCTCAATGAGAGTACATTCAGTTCGCGTTCACACCAGTTGCATATGTTTACATTTATTTATGCGTCGTGAACATTGTGTACTTACGATTTTTTGCAGTTCCAGTATGTTAACATATGATGAGATGCTAGGCATCTTGGAATATCCTGTAAAAACAGACGCCTATAAAACCAAATTGTAGCAGTTAATTCATAATAAATTCCTTCAGTTTCAACAGTTCCATTGTGCTAACAGGTCAACAACAGACAAGAATTATTGATTACTGTCAGTATGAGAAAGAATTAAGAACAAAAAATTCGGCAGAGCGATAAAAAAATTCCAGTAAACAAGCAATTAGGAGTAACTTAACGACTGTTGGCTGTAGGCAGCTCATTCAAGTATTTGAAATGTAGTGTGTAAATATCAACAGACATTGTTGTCAAGTATTTTTAAATATTTTTCTAAAAACACTTTGGATGACGGATGGCATAGGCATGGATTGTTTCTTAACCGAAATTAACACAATCCGAGCGTCTCGTTCTCCCTCCCACGAATTTCTTCCCGGGGCCTCCAGTTTCCAACCCGTGTATTATATTGTAGAAAATTTTGTGTGTGTTCATACTGCGTCAGACTGGAGTAGAAACGCGAGTTTTCGAAGGTTAGCACCATCGTCTTTTTTCACAAGATGCTGTCATTCTTACAGCGTTCGAGTTTCAACTCCGATTTGACGCTGCCTGAACACGGAGAAGTTTCTATACCAGAATGTAGCCGCGAAAAACTTCCATGTCTCATGTTTTATACTGTTTGAAATGAAGTTTGATTATTCAGGCACTGGCAAAAAGTGAAGCATCTAGAAGGGGAGGACGAAACGAAATTAAACATGATGCGGAGCACCACTCAAACCGCAGTCATATGTCTTGTGGTGTTAGCCTTTCGAGCTATGTAAAGTGCTGATAACGGTATCTCATACGAGTACTTCAGTGATCACTTAAAATCTGATGCTGTTCACGCGCGTTGTATACCGTGCCAGGCCGGATACCAAAACTAAACACGAACAACATTAATGTACTATGCTGGCTATTCTACCTATCGGAGAGAACTGATGCTCTAATCGTTTAAATATCCGCCGAGGGTATGTACGTGTACGATATTCTACTGAGATCCGACAGTGTCCTCTTGGGTGCTTCAGTTTTCTTGTCTGGTATTATATAATAAAATACAAAATAATATTCTGACATCCGTCCACTGGCTCATCATTGCTCTCTCTGCGGCCTTAGAAATCTATTTAGTATGAAACCCAGATTTTAGGTTAGTTTGAGAATCTTTCGACGAATTTCGCTTGCTAGATCTCTCTCACCCGTAGTCCCTAATACTGTTAATCAGAAGCAGACGCTCCACCCCTGAGCAGTGTCTTTCGTACTGTACCGTTACACTCCGAAATTCCATCTCATGGACGGGGGAGGGAGGGGGGGGGGAGGGCGGAGGGGGCAACATGATATTAGCTCAGCCATCAGTTAATCTGGTGAGTAAACATGTAAACAGTCTCCTGCCTACTCCGTGTTGCAGTTTCTATTGATTGAATCCCTCGCACACAGTGCCGCTATCAAGCTATGTCAATGTGCAAAGATGTCTTTTTCGCATAGTGAAACGTTCCTCACACTAGCTACCTGCTGTATGCATCAAATGTGACGCCATGCCTGCTGCTCAAACGCTACAGTTCGATAGCTCTATAAATTCCTGGTCCATAAAATATTGTAATATTTGAGTCTCCATAATTACCTACAAAAAGCTAAGTGAAGGAAATACATAAAGTGCGCTATTATGACAAGAGACGACGCCCGATGATGAAATATTCTCACGTTATTAACTGAGTAATTGCAATCTCTTCAAACTACGTTTAGACAACTTTCCATTCAAAAATTATCTGAAGTTGTTTAAGCTGTGTAAGCCACGTCCAGCGATTGCACGTTCCTGGAGACGAAGCGGTAATATTTTCCGCCTCAGTGACAGCCGTATGCAGTAGCTGCCGCCACAGCTGTTTCCGTTACGGACGGCATACAGTACGGCCCGGCTGGGTCAGCGACCGCCCAAAGCGACTGAGACAGGCAAGTGCAACCTAAGTCAATAGTTACTGCGAGCTAACAACATATGTTACATGCTGACGTTCGTCTCTCGGTAACACCGACTGTTTAAACAGTACTGTAAACAAATACTGAACGGATACCGATGACATGAAGCATTATATAGGGAACAATCAAGACCTGACCGGAGGGTACTGTGACTAGTAGCGGCGTTTCTACCTCCGTTGCTGCTGCTGCTGCTGCTGCTGCTACTACTACTACTACTACTACTACTACTACTGTTTTCAGTCGGAAGTTGTATGTGATGCAGATAGCCTATCCTGTGCAAGGCTGTTCATCTCTGAATAACTACTCCAGCCTACATCTATTTTAACCCCCAGTTACTATCGTGGGCTTAATTTTTGACCCCAGCATAAACATTATCTTATTTATCTCTGGAATGACGCCGCCCTTGCGCCAAAGATTTTATGTATTCTCTTAGAAGTCGCTTGTCTTCAAGGAAACGTGTTAGTGCAAGTCGTGACATGTTTGTTACTGAGTAATTGGATTTTGGGGTCACTGAAGACCCAAAGAAAGTACTTACGTGCACATTATTTCTGAATACTCCATTGTGTTTTCTGAGTTGCGTCTCTGACATAGGAATGAGAAGTGAATCTATTCGCATCGACGGACATGTTACGACTGCGGAAGAGGTTATGGACTATTTTTGAAAATGAATCTGCAGAAGAAGAACGAAGCCACGAACATGATTCCGATATAAGTGATTGTGAAAGTGAACACAGTGATCACAATACACACACAACAATTTCTGATTTGGATGTCACAGAAGACGAAATCTCTGAAAATGATTCTGGTAGTTACTATTACGGGAAGATCAGGTTCAAATGGTCGCGAAACCCGCCCAGTAGTGGTAGAACAAGAAAATCTAATATTATTGTTCAATTACCGGGATTGATTGGACCTGCTCGGCAATGAAAGCCTTCTACACCATTTGAAGCATGGTCTCTGATGTTGATCATGTGTCTCCAGAAGAAATGCGAGTTTTTTCCGGATTGATTTATCTCGCAGGCGCTTGTAAATCTAATCATGAGGATGCAGACTCGCTTTTTGCTACGAAGCTAACAGGAAGACCAATATTTAGAGTAACAATGTCCAAGGAACGGTTTCTTTTTCTTTTGTCTGTTATCAGAGTTGATAACCGAGCAAAAAGGGAACAGAGAAAACAATCAGGTGACTAGTTGGTAGCTATTTCTGAACTGTTTAACAAGTTTATATGCGACTCCGCAGCAAATTATAGCTCACAATTTGCTACAGTTGCTGAAATGAAATGCTTATAGGCTTTCATGGACTCTGTTGTTTTGGAGTGTATCTACAAAACAAACCCCAAAAATATAGGTTAAAATTTGTGTGTTTGTGTTGTGCAAAATCCCACTATCTGCTAACGCTTTTATTTATTCAGGGAAGGCTTCAACGCCAAATCCATCAAAACTAAGCATCCCAACACAATCTGTTGTGAACTTGGTTCAGCGTGTTGCTAAGACAAACAGAAACGTAAGTGGAGACACCTGGTTCACCTCTGTAGAACTGGCTAATAAATTACAAATTATTGGCCTGACCTACATCAGTACACTTCGGAAACAGAAGCGTGAAATTCCAGCAGAATTCTAGCCCAATAAATCATATGAAGTGAGACATACAAAATTTGATTTCACAAAGGGTTTAAAAATATGCTCCTATGTCCCCAAGAAAAGTAAATCAGTAGTCATGCTATCATCAGTGCATCATGACAAGCGCACTGATCAGCAGAGTGGTAAACCTGATATCATTCTATTTTACACTTCTACAAAGGGGGGCGTGGATGCTCTTGATCAGAAGTGTGCTTTCTATAAATGTGGAAGAAGATGTGAAAGGTGGCCCCTAGCTGTAATGGATATTGCTTCTGTTAAGTTACGTATTATGGGAGTACTCCAATGCTAGCACAAAGATGTCACGTTGTCAATTTATGAAAGAACAACTCTAACTGAAAAGTACATGAAACAACTTGCTACTGTAGTGTACCAACTCTATCAACAAGTCTGAAAACATTAATTGATTTAGCATTTCGTTTCAAAGAGCAGTTCCAGCCATCAAGCTTATGCGGACCTAAAAAGCGCGAAAGATGTAACTTTTGCTCAATAAATCACGACAAAAAGTGTCAGTCACTTTTTCAAGATGCAACAAATGTGTCTGCAAAAGCCGCTCTCAGCAGAAGACATAATGTGTAGAATGCGACAAAGAGTAACTTCATTACGAACAACGTATGTTAGAAATTGAAATTTTTGTTAAGCATAAAGTAATTTCTTTACTACGCATAAAAAATTACATTTCCCCTTTCAGAGATTAATTTGGACCTTAATCAACTAGGCAGATGAAGCAAAAATGAAGAGTTACTACTAATATCAAAATTTGTTACTTTAAAATTACCTCTGCATTGAGAATTGAAAAATTTAGACATTAAAATAAACATGTTTTGTATGAGTTTCTGGCTTCCTTATACCTTATATTTAGATTAAAGCAGTTGTAAACAAGTTGAAATGAATGTGTATAAAACAATTACCATAAAAAATTGAATCAAAGCAAATGGAGATATTAATAATTTTTGGGGTCACTAATCACCCCACGATAGTAGTAGTGGTAGTCAAAAATATCGAGAGGAACTCAGGTGTAACACTCATCTTATCTTCATTCCTTGGTGTCTGTCTAAAAGTTTCACCGCTCACACTTACCTCCAATATCAAATTAAGTTTCTAGATGCCTGTATGACGTATCAGTCGATCGTTTCTTGTAGTCAAGTTGTGCCACGAATTTCTTTTATTCCCCTGTTCGATTCAGTACCCTCCCCCCCCCCCCCTCCCCCCGCCCATCGACCACCTCTTTTCCAATTAGTTACTTACTCTATTCATCTAATCCGTAGCATCATTGTGTACTACCATATTTCAAAAGCCTCTCTTCTCTTCTTGTCTGGATTACTTTTGAGCCTGTTTCTAATGCCTGAGAATATGCTTTATACCCGACTTGCAGATATACCATTTCTTTCTCGTTGAAATGAGTTGGCGTAATTAAATAAATGCTTTGTAATGAGGTCCGCTAAAACTGAACTGTCCGCAGTCGACTTCAGTAATGTCGTTATTATATCGAATTGGAACAAGAAGTTCACAGTTTTGGCAGGTCTTCAGTCAATGGTATCAAACTACCAGTGAAGGGTGTACAACGTTGTTAGTCATTAATGTGAGTGATATCACTGGCGGCAAAAGACTTTTTCAGCTGACGGCAAAATAAATATTTTTCGAGAGAGAGAGAGATAGAGAGAGAGAGAGAGAGAGAGAGAGAGAGAGAGAGAGAGAGAGAGAGATGTAGCGAAATTTACACGCTTTTGTACGTAATTTCACATTCTAAATGCGAATGTGTTGTCACAGCAGACAAAAAAATTAATTCCCCTCCAGCAGACATTGGACTAAAACCGGGTAACACTGCCTGTAGACTCGCTAGGGACCCCAATTCGTCTACAAAGAGTGTCCACAATTTTATTCAGGTACGTCATGTCCATTAGCTGTCAGATTATTGTTACACTACGTTTCACCCTCTGTTCAAACTAGTCCCAAACATAATGTTATTAAGATACTGTGATTCAGGAGGCTAGTCACGGTGCGATACGGCTTAAAAGCTCGCCATATCAGGAACTACACATGCACCATGTGAAAACGTCTGTCACCACATTGGAAGGCAGGGCTGCCCGTAGCATATTCACCACGAAAGATCACCAGGAATGTTGCAATAAGAGGGTGCGTTGAAAATTAGCGTCTGCAAATTTTTTTTGGTGAAAATTCTTAAAACTTCTTGAATGAAAGATACTTTACATCATTATTCTTCCTGTCTACATATCTGTGACCCTCTGCCAGTGGGCTCCGAATTGGAGTGTGTACCATGGCAGTGTGTAACGTAACTACACTTTCGATTCACATTAATGTGCTCACTTGTCAAAAGCCAGAACCACAAACTTTTGCAGCGCAGCCCGCTGCGAGGCGTGCAGGAAGAAATTGAATAAGATTCTGGAAGATACCGACTTGAATTTGAAGCGTACTAACTCTGGTGCCGTGGCCAGTTGAGCTACGTTTCTCCATTCAGCATCCATGGCGCAAATAGCCCGATCGAGTTGGTCCCACAGATTCTTAATTGGGTTTAAACCAGGGGGGTTCGGTGGCCAGGGCAGTACGGTAAACTCATCCTGCTGGTCTTCGAACCACGCTCTTACATTGCGAGCTGTTGACACGCTGTATTGTCCTGCTGGTAAATGCCATCGTGCCGAGGAAAAACAAACTGCATGCAGGGGTGACCATGGTCGCCAATTATAGATGCATATATATGTTGTTCCACTGTGCAGAAACAGGAGATCCCCGAGAGAATGCCACGAAAACATTGCTCAGACCATAACGATCCCTCTCAGGAACTGGACCCTTCCGACGATTGTTGCAGGGTGGTTGCTTTCAGTCTAATGGAATATAAATGTGATCCATGTGAGACGGCCACCTGTTGCCACTCTATGGACGTACATTTCCGGTACTGTCATGCAGATTCCAGCCCTCGTCGCCGATGATCAGCAGTCAGCATGGGTGCATAGACTAGGCGTCTGCTGCGGAAACCCATACGCAAAAACGTTCCGTGAACGGTAGTTCAGGAAACACTGTTGGTAGCTCCTTGGTTCACCTGGGAGGTCAGCTGCTCAACAGTTGCGCGTCTATTCCCCCGCACCCATCTCCGGAGCCGTCGTTCACCCCCTATCTCTCATTTCTGGCCATTTGCTATGTACGGCATACTTTAACTACGGCGGCAAGAGAACAGTTTACGAACTTAACCGTTTCAATTCCACCCTTGGCCCGAAAGGCGATGATATGCCCTTCTGAATGTCAGATAAATTTCTGTTTGCCGCAGTACGACGACTGTTTGCGTTCCCCCCGACACACTTTATATATCCTCCTACTAGTGCTTACGCCTGCCGTTTGTGAGCGGTCATTGCACGTTGACGGGGAACGTGGGGGGTGAAGGTGGTCACATTGTGATTGAACCGTGTATTTGTAGCGGCGTTCCGTATTTTCACACAGCAGTAGGAATGCGTCCTTCTAAATAAATAAAGGAAATGAGTGTCACATTTGCATTTTAATGTCAATAAGAAGTTATAAAGTCCGCTTCCGTAAATGATGAACATTGCGGCTGACACCCATGCAGAGGACCGGGAATCGATTCTTGGCACTAGAACGAATTTTTTCCTTGAGGGAGGACTGGTACGGAATGCACTCGTGCACTCAATGTCGTGAGGCCAACTGAGCAGCTAGCAGGGGTTCCAAGATCAAAACTTGGTATGCTGGCTAAATGCCTCTCCATACTTTATCCAATGTCGCCATTGGCGGAGGATGACTTGGTAGTCGGTTGGGTCCGGTTGACCTTTCTGTGGCCAGAACTCGAAATTTTACCTTTAAGCAGTAGTTAAGTATTGACCCATTTTCGATTCAATGACAATTTTCGTCTGGATATCAAAAGCAACGTCCGTCTCCGTATCATTGCACACATTTTATTTGACGTTTGTGGGAACGTGGCGGAAGCGTGCCGAAGTACGAATTTCTACGTACTTCCAAAGGATATTGGATTGGTATATGAGTTAGCGTCTAGTGTTTTGAAAAGTAAGGGAAGTGTTAATGAAATTAGGTCGTTCTTGACTGAAGTGCAACAAAATTCTGCGTCCGCTGAGGAAGTCGTCGGAGGCAAACAGGCTGCCACCGGGCGCGTGTAGCTACCAGACTGCCCGGAGCAGTCTGCGCCTGACAGGCAGGCCACCCTACCTCTCCACAAAGCGCCGCGTGTCACGCACTGGTGGGGGCCGGCCCGCGGGCGACTGCACAGGCGAGGCGACGGCCCGCGCGGAGCATTCCGGGCGGGCTGCGACTTATGGCCGCTGCCGAGACTGCTCCAGGAGCTTAATTGATTAGCGTCGCTGAGTCGCCACTCCTCCCCCCCTCCCCCCCCTTCCCCCCTCCCCCCCTTCCCCCCCCCCCCCCTCACCGTCTAAGACTGTCAATAGCCCGAGCGTCACGTGAGGACGGCACAATGGTGCGGGAGATCTGGACGAAAACTTGGCATAATTTGCCGAGTTAAAGCCGAACGAGCATAGTGGCTGGATTGACACGTGGTGTTTTTCTGTACACCTTTTACCTGTTCTGCCCATACTGTACACTGAGGTGACAAAAGTAATGGGACAGCAATATGCTCGCGTGCGCGCGCGCGCCCGCACACACCCGCACACACCCGCACTCACCCGCACACACATACATACACACACACACGCGCGCGCATTCACGTCCACGGACGAGCATTACGTTGGCGGAGCTGTCATTTGTACTCAGTTGAATCCTGTGCAAAGATTTCCTATGTGATTATACCCACTCAATGTAAATTAACAGACTTTGAACGCTAAATAGTAGATGGAGCTAGAGGCATGGGACATTCTATTTCGGAAATAGTTGGGGAATTCAATATTCCGGGGTCCACAGTGTCAAAGTATGCCGAGAATACCAAACTTTAGGCATTAGCCCTCACCATGGACAACGCAGTGACCGACGGCCTTCAGTGAACGACGGAGAGCAGCGGCATTTGAGTGGAGTTCGCAGTGCTAATGCACAAGCAGCACTGCGTGAAATAAACACACAAATCGATGTAGGACTACGACGAGCGTATCCGTTCTGACAGTGCGGCGAAATTCAGCCTGTATGGGCTATGGCAGCAGACGACCAACGACAGTGCCTTTTCTAACATCACGACATCGCCTGCAGCGCCTTTCCTGACGACTGGACCCTAGACGACTGGAAAACAATGGCCTGGTCAGATGAGCCCCGATTTCAGGTGGTGAACGATGATGGTAGGGTTAGTGTGTGGCGCAGACCCCACCAAATCATGGGCCTAAGCTATCAGCAAGGCACTGTCAAGCTGGTGATGGCTTCACAATGGTGCGGGCCGTGTTTACATGGAATGGACTGGGTCCTTTGGTCCAACTGAATCGATCATCGGCTGAAAATGGATATATTCGGCTACTTGAAGACCATCTACAGTCATTCGCAACTGGTTTGAACAACATTCTGTAAAATTCGAGTGAATGATTTGGCCACTCGGATCTCCTGACATGAATCCTTTCCAACGTTTATGGGACATAATCTAGAGGTCAGTTCGTGCACAAAATCCTGCTCTGGCTACACTTGTGTAGAGGACTTCCAGCGACTTGTTGAGTCCATGCCACGTCGAACTGTTGCATTACGCCGGGCAAAAGGAAGTCCGACACGATATTAGGAGGCATCCCATTCCTTTTGCCACCTCGATGTATAAAAGGATAGATCATGTAGGTTTTAGGTTATTTGGGGAGCTATTACCAGGCGGCAGGAGCAGTGACTGTAACTCGTCTGGTCGTCGAGTCGAGCGGACGCGTGTACGTCGTTCCATGCTACCTCAGTACTGTACCCTAGTTCATCCAGTTGCAGTGGATGGCGAATGATGGCGTGTTAGTTTCTTGTCAACCGGTGACCAAATGATGTACCTGGTAAGTGAGAGATCCGAATAAGTTTCTGCCCAGGGCAACAGGAGAATACTGGAACGTGCGGTCTTGTGCTATCTTTCTAAAAGATAACGTCACGGATTCCTGTAACGTAGGGTATAGCCATCACATTAACAGAAATGTAATGTCTGATCTCCAAATTACCGGCGTTGCGAGCTAGACATGACGGTGTCATGTATTAAAGAAAACCCCAATCCATCGCTCCATGCTCTAGACCCATATGACGATGACAAATGCCAAATGGCGACGGTAACTGTCTTCAGGGCCTCCACAGGCGGATATGTCCATCGTGATACAGCATGCGGAATCTAAAATCGTCTTGAGAAGTCGACGTGGTGCCATCCTTACCCAGAGTAGATGTCGGTTCGCCCCTCTCTGCTGCGATGCCAAAGGATCCACAAGAATAGTACAAGAACGGTAGCCGTGCTGACAATCTGTAGTACACTACACATAGTCTATGTGGATACTCATCTCGCTGCAAACAAATCCATTTCCATAATTAAGGTACAGTGCGTGACGTGGCTGCGTTATCCTTGTACGGCTGGGCAAACAGTACGTCCGTCCTCGCGAGCACTTGTGCGGTTCGCTAAGATCGTGCATGGCGTCAAGTTTGGCTTGACTAAACTACTGGCTTCAGTATTCACATGCTGTTGTGAGACACAGACCGATGCCAGCAGCAGTATCGTGAAATGATGAACCGAGGTCTCTGCAGCCCGCTGTGGAAATCCATTATCTGGGAAAATTAGTACAATAATCAGATAAGTCACATTTATACACTGTCGAGTAAAACAAATGAGGCTGTCCAGAAATTGAAAACTTGATTAGTGGTTCTTGTCCTTTCCCATCCTATGTTTAGGCCACCAACACACTTTAATAGCTAATTACATAAACAAAGGTAGATTTACTGTGATATTTATTGAATTAAAGAAAAAATAGGACTTGACTCGCTCTTGCACCAAACATCGTTTATTAAACACATGAATAAATAAACACGTAACTGGAGAAACAAAGAATATCAGTATTTTACAGTTTATTAAATATCATGAGGTCTCTGAGAATTAAAAAGATTCCATACCATAATAAAAGTACACTGAGGTAACAAAAGTCATGGAATAGCGATCTACAGATGCACAGATGGCGATAGTATCGCGTACACAAGGTACCAGTGCCTCGGCGGATCTGTCATTTGTACTCGAGTGATTCATGTGAAAAGGTTACCGACGCGATCGTGGCCGCACGACGGAAATTAACAGACTTTGAACGCGGAATAGCGGTTGGATCTTAAACGCATGGGACATTCCATTTCGAAAATCGTTAGGGAATTCAATATTTCGAGATCCACAGTGTGAAGAGCGTGCCGAGAATTCGAAATTTGAGGCATTACCTCTTGTAAAATAACCGCACAAGTCAATGTGAGATGTACGACGAATTTATCCGTTAAGAAAGGGCGGTGAAATATGGCGTTAATAGGCTGTGGCAGCAGACGACTGGCTACAGAGTCAGCATGGCTCAGTATTTCTGTAGGGAGCTTCCAGCGACTTGTTGAGTCCGTGCCACATAGCTGCAGAACGTCGGGCAAAAGGAAGTACGACACGATATTAGGTAGTATCCCATGACTATTGTCACCTCAGTGTAATACCCGTGGAAGAGTAACAAGTAGTTCATTGCATTTCTCCTTCTGATAAACAGTATGTTCCATCCGTAACAATTCCGTCACAGGCCAGCTTATTATAAAATTTAATGTCGGAGGATGGCACAGTCTTCTTGGCAAGCTTCACGACATCTTTGTTTCTCAAAATTAAATTGCCAGAGGAAATTCATAACGTCTTTCGTGAGGAAAAGTCAATGTAGTTGAGGCTTTCTGAATGACTAAATCATGATACATAAGATGTGATAATGATGCGCTACAGCGAACTTCATGCTTGTGTTCAGTGGAGCATTGAAAGAACTTGTAATTTGAAATAGTAAATTTCTCATTTTCAGCACTGTTAATGTTACAGTGAAACAGCTTTTTTAGGTGGGACAAGAAGTCTAAAAACAGACTTGTGCAACGTCAACCACCGTGAACTACTTGGATCTACATACGTGGTCCGCAACCCACCGTGCCGTGCGTAGCGAAGGGTAGGGTGTACCATTACTAATTATTTTCTCTTTATCTTCGTGGTCCTTACGCAAAATATATATGTTGGCGACAGTAGAATATTTCAGTAGTCAGTTTCAAAAACCGGATCTCTAAATTTTCTAAATAATGTTCCTCGGAAAGAAAGATTCCTCTCCCCCCCCCCCCCCCCCCCCAGATTCCCATTTGAGTAATATTTGTGTGTTTTTCGAATCTGCCGCTAACAAATCTAGCTGCCCGCCTCTGAATTGCTTAGTTATCTTCCTTTAATCCACAGTGTTGAGGATCCCAGATCCATTTCAAATGCTAGGGTCTGACTACTCTCTGCTGCATTTACAAGGCAAGCCCTCGATGGAGAGGTCTCATTCGTGCACCATACGATTCAGCAATTTCCAGACTATGCAGTCATAATGAAATTTTATTTTCGGCCGAAAATGTAAATACCTAGTTATTGCACTAGTGCCTTTATTTGTGCTGGTAGATGTTCCTCTTCCTTGCAGGAGGCATAACATGATCATCTTACAAACAAACTAACATTCAAATATGATTTCTGATTGAGAAAGCCGCTGAGTATGGATTCCGTATGAACATAATATAGATGACGTTACTCCCACCTACGTCGTGCGGCTGCAGTGAAATGCTGAACATTTGCATACCAAAGTACGTAGTGCTCTTCATGCCAGTTACACGTTTGTTGCGCGCAGCCTTCACAGTGTTGCAATTTCAAGACCTAGCAGTATATTTTGGTTCTTAACTCACTCAGTTTACCCTCTTTTCTTAGTGTTACGTTGGGGAACTATGCATCCATCCAATAGAGTCATGGTCAGCTCCTTTCTCTTTCTTTCTTCTCTTTTTCCGCTTTGATCTCTTTCTTACCTTCTTCGCGAACTCTTTCTCCATTTTACTTTGTTTCACTTTTACTTATGATTTATTAACAGGTTTTCGCTCTCTGCTGCAACTTTAGTTAATGAGTTCCAGTACGTAAATTAAGTGGTTCTAAACTCGAGAAGTATATTACTTCTGTATTTTCTTCACTGCTTATCGTGAATTAGCATGTGATGTTTCCTGGTAACTACCTCTTTACAGTAATGAGAATGATAACATAAATAATAATAGTATATTAACTATAGAGAGTAAGTATAGTAGAGGAAAAAATTACATTTATTACCCAATAGTAAAACTGCCTGTGGTTCAGAAAGGAATTCAGTAAGTGACAACTAGCTATGTACACGAATACTGAACAGTGACTCGCTCCGTCATTTTGATAATAGAATCGTCCAAATTGTCTATGAAACATGTAACTAACTAACTACGTGGGGAAAAGTCGCAAATATTATTGTAAATGTAAAAAAATGTAGGAAAGTTTGTAATCTTTCTTTTTTTCCAACTTTCAGTGTTATCCACAGCACTGTAATTACCATTAGTTTTAGGTAATATTTTTTCGTGTTGTTGATAGTACCGAATCAGCAGGAACGGAAAGACGTGGTACTCGATATTTGGATGCTCAATATTTATTTGTAATTCACTGTAGTACATTTGCCGTCCATCGTTACTCCTGATAGTAGCTCAGTAGTTCTTTGCTCGCCTATTTTCATATTGGAATGTGGGAGAAATATTAATAATATGTGCCACTGAGTTCTGGACCAGAGCAAATCCGTGGAACTGAATTATTCTTCTTTTTTAGTATATAAATGCGACCTCGTCGAGAGGGATACGTGCTCTTGCGGACAGGCACCCACTTTCGTTCTGGTGAAGCGATCCGGCTTAGCTGTAGTAAATCGCTGAGTCGGCCTCTTATCTGGCGAGCTCAGCCGCCGCGAGCAAATGTGTTTGCACTCTGGCGTCCACACGTGCTGGCGTATCTGCTGCAGTCAAGAGACTGGACCGGTGGCGCCTCGAAAAGGGCCGCGGAATGGAGGTGAAAATATGTCGCAGTGTTCATTTTACATATAAAAGCAGACTTTAATTTAAAGGTATAGGAAATGATTATTTCTGGTTACATGTAAGATTACCCGTAGCTCAAGGATTCAGTATTTCTTTTTCTTTTTTGTCGGATATTTTTGTGTTAAAGCGAATAGCTCCTGTGGGGTACAGCACTGAATTGCCGCTGAACCGGTAGTGGTGAAAATTTGAATCAGAGCATACAAAACACCCAAGGGAATTACTTGCCGAAGAACTAAGGAAAGCGTACCATACAGACGAGTGAAAATTTTTGGACTCCAAGCAAAAATTTTGGGAATTACTACTTTCTTTCACTCCAGGAAATGTATTTATAAAGTATTAGTTAATTTTTGCAGTGTGAAATTCCATAGCATTTTTGAAATTATCAGACAAAAAGTTATCCTCCAACTAAAAAAAAAAAAAAGTTGTAATACAGGTATTGCTACAAGGAAAACGGTATTCATTAAGAGAAATAGCCAAAAGGATTACAAATTTCAGATAAATCAGTTAGCCAAGTAAACCAGGCATTAAATGCCTCCGTGACTGTGATACCATTCGACACGGAAGATGCATACGAAAGAGTAAACTCCGTCGCAGAATTGAAGTGTTTGCAGAAAACTCAGTCTTGCTAGTCTTGTGATTTTGATTTTTTAGAAACATTCATGACTAGGCCTGGATGGCATGGAAAACAGAGCCAGCCATTCCAGCTGATCAATGAATAATAAACCCTGTATAGCGATGAATAAGATTTCTACATCTTTTCTGATGGACACTTCCAATATCAATCCAGCTATGCAACGCCGCACTATTCGCGCGGTATCTCTGGAACAATTCTTGTCACTTGCCAGACGGAAGCCACTTACATTTTGAGTAAAAATAATAATTCAAACTCCAGATGATTGCCAGAACACGCTTCAGTTCGATGGATGTACATTTCCTCTTACTGTGAGATGTATTTCGGTATACACATTCGTAAGAATTTTCATTATTGGCGATATGCGCGACCCTCAGTACTATGGCCCGAATGTTAATGAAAATAAAAACGCCAAATACGGAAGCATTTACGATTTCAAAATTATGTAGAAACTATTCCATTTCCTCGTGGCGTGATCATGTAGCAATCTTATCATGGCTAATATTAAAAACAGTCGTAGGTTGCACAATTAATTTATTGAGTCAAGAACGACGCTTTCGGGTAGGGCGTCTTCAGGTTCTCTCATGAGCGTTGCTTACCATAGACGTAGCAGCGCAGAACAAGACAACACGCACAAGCTGTAAATATGACCCCAGACCAACGGCACCTGAGACGCGTCCGCATTCACACAGAGCATGCATATGAATGCTCTCTGGTCTGGGTCAGTGTTTAAAGCTTCTGCACTCGTGAGATGGTACCGTAACCGAGGCGAAACGTGTCGTTCTTGAGTTAATAAACAACATTGTGCTACTTACAGCTGTTTTTAATAACTGCTTTTAATATTAAGAATTACCTGAATATGACTTTAAAAATAAAATGTGAGCTATATAAATTTATTAAAAACGTTGTTGACATTTTTCTGTACCATGCATCACAAAATTTTCTTACTGGTTGCAGTGTTTGAAACCAGGTAGCACTTTTTAAATGTCTGTATGTGTCTGAAATAAACCACAAAGTACAGTGAAAACAATAACACCTATCCAAATAATAAAAGCTAGATTTTACCACTGCACACAAATTGTTTAAAGTGTCCCAAATTAGTTAACAGTCCTTTCAATCTACCGAACGAGGTGGCGCAGTGGTTAGCACACTGGACTCGCATTTGGGAGGACGACAGTTCAAACCCGCGTCCGGCCATCCAGATTTAGGTTTTCCGTGATTTCCCTAAATCGCTTCAGGCAAATGCCGGGGCACGGCCGATTTCCTTCCCCGTCCTTCCTTAACCTGAGCTTGTGCTCCGTCTCTAATGACCTCGTTGTTGACGGGACGCTAAACGCTAATCTCCTTCTCCTCCTCCTATCAATCTTTGGTTTCAGCAGAGTCGCACTGCATCTCAAGGCGCATTCCCAGGGATATATAGTTGTCGCTGAGGATAGTTTTGTACCTGGAAAACCACCTCTCCACATCATAGGAGCGTATTTGAAGGCGGCGAGGTCACTGCAGGCCAGTTTTGGTCCATTGTCTTCAGATGTTGTGGCAGTCCCAGAAAGACTGTCACTAATTTTGTGCGTTGTATAATGGCCAGCATCGGACTGCAGAACACTTTGCAATTTGTTTTTCACTTTGTCAGCCACATGACCACGACCTCGATCCAACTCAATCTGTACATGTCGCACAATGTCCAGGGCGTCATGCAGTTGAGTACCAGTAGCTTCCAGTCGTATTAAGGCATTCGATACCACTGAAAAAATTGCCGGTGATGTATGCAAAGTTTCCAGACAAGGTATCTGTAAAGACCTCTTCCACAGTTTCAGTAGCACATGATTCATCGCTATCAAGCTCACAAAAGACTTTATTTTGGTGTAGTTGGTGCAGTAATACTCAACAGCATTAAGCCAAGCCGGCAGGAGTGGCCGAGCGGTTCTAGGCGCTACAGTCTGGAACCGCGCGACCGCTACGGTCGCAGGTTCGAATCCTGCTTCGGGCATGGATGAGTGTGATGTCCTTAGGTTAGTTAGGTTTTAGTAGTTCTAAGTTCTAGGAGACTGATGACCTCAGAAGTTAAGTCCCATAGTGCTCAGAGTCACTAAGCCAAGAATGCCATAGTGTAAGAACAGGCAGAGGGGCAGTGAATGTGCTCCTTCCTTCAATTTGTGCACGCACATCTGAGCTGTGATGTAGAGTTTATTGCCACAGGAAGTTAATTTGTCTACATCAGAGTAATTTGAGTGCACCTCTTCTGCAATTCCGTTCAACGTATTTGCAAGGCAAGTGACGTACACCATACTGGGGTGAAGAATCTGAAGCCCCTTGGCTGCTTTAGCCATATATGAAGCACCATCTGTTACTAGCAGCAAAACGTTCTCTCTGTTTACACCATCCGGCCACAGTAGCTTTATGGAATTGCCAAACGAAATGACAGTTAACATGTGACTTTACTATTTCGAGAGCTTCACACGTTAATAGGAACATTCCTCCACACCCGTCAACTTTTAGACCCGCGTGCTGTTCGTGGAACGGTAGAGACACACCTTGAAGGTGTTTCATTGAACCCTCTGCCAGGCACTTTACTGTGAATAGCAGAGTAATCACGTAGATTTGCAACGTAACGCCCACTCACGTCGGTGGTTTAATCTATAGAGACCCAGAGCTCTGGTATGCAATACTAATTCGTATTCTGTTGAGCACCTCTTCGTAGCACACGGATACTTAGTTCTTTCTTAGTGTAGATTCCTCTGGAACTGAATATGTTGTGACTTCTCCAAGAACTGTCTGAGACATCTGTTCTCTAGCTTCAATGAGATATTGCAGGAAACCATTGTCGTATACGTCCTTGAAGAATGAAGATGGACGTGTCAGCTCAAATAACAGCGTTGTCTGCTGTCGTTTTTGAGCACTTCTCTTCACACAGCTACTCTTTTGAGCGATATTACTATGTTGTTGCAGATTAAAGCTCTTTTCTCTACAAACTTTACCTTCAAGTGGTTTACAAAATAATGTTTCCCCGTCAGTGCCGAAGATCTCACCAAAGTTAGAAGAAAACCTCGCAGCTGCTGGAGAAGTTTACTTTCGGCATGTTGAACCTGTAGACTTCCATAGTTCTGTTAAATTTCTATTCGACATTACTAACTCCAGATGTTCTGTTTCTTGACAGGCGTTCGCTATTTAGTGTCTTAACACCCCCAGCCCCCCCCCCCTCCCCGCCCCCTCTCCTCTAATCAACCAGCCAGTCAAGAGACTCGAGCTGCAACTTTTAGTCAGGTCCGACGTAGACGATTGCTTGGTACTCAAGAGGCGCATTTCCTTCCATTTGGAACGCCTGTCCATCCTCGGGGCGGAACACGTGCAGGGCTGTTGGCAGAGGTGTGTGGCATCCTTTGTCACAGTGCCTCCACTGCGCGGAACAGCGAGGGTAAGCCTCCCGCCATTAAGCGTATCTGCTCTTTCTTTTGTGGCGTTTAATTTCCTCGCTTTTGAGAAGGGCGACGGCCACTGACAGGTCCAGATTCCGCCATTCGCTCTCCTCCATTTCTGCGACGTGACAGTGTGGTAACGGTACGTCGGCCACAAAAGGACCGCGTGTTTCTGCCTGCATTGGCAGCAGAGAATTGACGAGGGAAGAATGATGGGGTGCACGCGGCTACAAGTCTCCCTGAAGGTATGCATGGCAGCCGAAAAACAGACAACTGTACGAGCAATCCACCTCAATCTCTTTTAATGTCAATAGGCTCTGAAATTGTTTCGGTTATTCGTATTACAGTGTCTTTCACCCGATTCATAGATTAGATCGCTTTAACCTGCTTAGTAAATTAGATAGTGTACACACTTAGTTCGTTCCACTCGACAAGGAAATAGGACGCATCCAGTTAGGGGACACTGCGCCCAATGTGTGTGAGTGTACTAACGAGTGACAATTTGTTGTTTCAACAAGCAATAAATATCTCTAACATCAAGGAAAGACGCTCCAGACGAGTAAGTGTGAAAAAACAACCGGAAGTGTCCAACTGCTGATTCTTGTATCAGAATACTCGGCATCGTCCGATTGGAGCTCACGAATATTATTGACAAGAAATGACAGTTCCGTAACTCCGATCTAATCAGGTGGAGGGAAAATCTGGCTAGCATTTCCTTATCCAAGGCTCCTGCAGTGCAAATTCAACTTAGAGTACTCTAGTTTAGGTAAAGGTGCAGCGAGCATCGCTAAATATGGCAGTCAGCAAAGAATGGGACACTCGATTCTGTCTAGCGTGTCGATGGCTATTTCAGTTGTGAAGAAATTGTGGGAACAGGACCGTTCCATCTTTCTGGGCATGAGGTCTGGATAAACGTTGCGAAGACTTGTAAATTGCTGTGCCTGATGACATGATCCCATGACACTTCAACAGTGCACTGAAAAGAAAAGAACATTAGCTGACTGACATCTTCTCGTTGACAAGATGTAGTTGAAGCTGATGGAGCTGTACAGGAAGTGACTGTTCCGTTGTCTTTCCAGACATTGTCGTTAGAGTATACTGTTGTGCAAAAATTAAGGTCAAAAGAAAATTCAGCATGATTTCTCAGTGCCACGTAACATAGTTCGATGGAACGTGGACAATAATTAGAAAGAACTGACACACTACAGCACAGACGTTAACTGAAAGAAATAGGTAGAAATGACACCTTTATTCAGACAATAATTCCACTGAAGACACCGCGATGTGTAATGATCCCCTTGACATAACTTAAGGCGGGACATGGTTCTTAATAGTGTATGAGATCACCACGGACGTGCTCTGCAATTTGCTGCCGTGATGGCCACGAGGTTTGTAAGGGACTCTCGTGATAGGGCGTTCCAGTCCACCACCAGCACTGCTGATAACTGTTCGACAGTGTTTCCCGGTGCATTACGTGCTTCCAACGTTGTCGAACATGATCGTTTTGGTGGTCTAGATGTGTGGACAGTAGAGCTAAGCTTTACCAAAACTACGGTTCGTTAGCAGTACACAAATGACGTAGTAAGTGGTAGCATTGCAGGTAGTATTGCCATCACTGGTAGTGAAAGAAGCGTAACTCAGTGTGTAAGAGAGAAACTGGGAACCGACGACTTCGCTTTGTTTATTCTGAACGTAGTTAGAATTAGACATCTCTCAGTGGTAGTCCATTGCGTATTTTAAATCTTTTTTTTCCCCTACAGTAGCCAGAGCGAATACACTTGAAAAAAGGTGGTTTTGGTGTCGTGACAATGAAATTAATCATTTGGTGACCGGACGCATATGTCCATCCATTGGAAATTAAACTGAGAGCATTTGAATGTTTCATCTTATCTGTGACAACGGTGTGAACACGTTGATATTAAACATTGAGCAACGTGAGACACATAGTATGGTCGTTACGTGTATCGTAACCAGGACGAATTAAATGGAAACCTTTCCTCCAGTAATGGAACATCGACAAGATTGTTGTAATAATTCTGAGTGAAGCCGATGAGGCTTTCGAGAGGCTAGATGCTCATCAGATGAGATCGCGGACATAGTAGACATCGAAGTTTAATTAGTTGATCACAAGGGGATCTCGGTATTTTTCCTGGTTCCTATTAAGGTTCTTGAGCCACGTGTTTGATAGATTGTGGACGTAGGCTACACTTATGAAGGTGATCTCGTAGACGAGTAGCCGCCGCATTGTCTTTATGGTTCCACGGAAATCACATATGGCTTCTGTCTTGCTTTGGATGGTCCTTGTAATGTACAATTTCCACGCTTTCAAGCGATGACGCACGTGCGTCTTTTCACGGTTAAATTCGGCTCTGGATTCATTTTTGTGGATTACAATGCGCGACCGCATCGAACAGTGTAGATGGAGAAGCTCTTGGTACGAGAGGATAATCGGAGAATGGACTAGCCTTCCCGATCCCGCGACTTAAATCCTATTGAGCACGTGTGGCGTGCATTTGGGAGACGTGTAGCTCGTACACACACTCACCAGCGGCCGCCCAGCAATTATCAACCGCGCTGCTGGAGAATGGAACGCTCACCCACAAGAACTGTTTATCAAGAACCTACTTTCGTCTTTAAATTTCACATACCAGTGTGTTATTTCGTAGAGAATTCACAGCATCCGAAGCGGCACACTCAGGAAGAATGGTGATTATTTAGTTAGGCTCTTCATCTGTTCCGGACGCAGAGCGCTCTCTAATCTAGACTCCAAATTGGATATATCGAACAGAGAAGATAGCACAGTACGTCTAGGACACCGTAGTATCTCTCCCGAAAGTACGGTGAAGTATCGCTGGGCTGGAACATTAGAAAAGTGGGAGATGCTGCCACTAACAGCCTGATGAAATAACGGCTGTCGCTGCATGCGCCCTGTAGTAGAAATTTTGAGGGCGCGCAGGGAGTTATTGCACAGATAGTGGCTGGAAGTTCTTCTTTCCAGCCACGCGGAAATAATTGAAGTATTGTTCGCCTGCATAGTGGGTTTTCTTTGCCCTTTGAATCATGGGCTTTTACGTCGCCAGCAAGACCTTACAGTGTGTGATGGCAGTGGCGCCACCTAACAATGCGCTACATGTTGACACAGTGAGTTTTGTATGCTGATGAGTGCTGGCTATATGCATTTTTCCGTGGGTGCCTCTTGAATGTCTTTAAGGAAACAAATATTACACGTAAATTCGTAGGCAGACGTATGTAATGGAGGTAGTGCCGCCGTAGCGGCACAGAGACCGGTTGTGAATATTAGATGAAGCTGCTATTTTTTTACTTTTGTACACTTCGTAAGGAATAACTACCTCAAGAGATCTGCGGTTTTTCTACAGTGACGTCTCCAGGTGAGTTCATGTCTTTACTGAGAGCATTGGTACAAGTTATGTTGTGAACACCGTTTTGTGCTGAAATACACTTTATTTTGCATTTCTGTGGTCCTACTAGGCAACAGCGGCGTTGGAACGAACGTATCGCTTTGAAGATCGTGAAAGAATAATGGATATATTTGGGTAACCTGTTACTGATTTATGTACCGGTTCCTTTACACATTGTCCATTACTTCGGGAGCATTATTTTTGCCAATACACGAATGTTTGTTCCAGCTATCTTCAGTCGGCGCAATACGTTTAAGAAACAAGTTACAGGATCAAAGCTAACTCCAGCGTTCAGAATGAATGACAGATATGTCTTAAATTGGTGGATAATTCTTAGCGTTTTTGTTTTGTATTTTGGTATTCCGGTTGTTATGCGTTTATTGGTCCGTTGTGAGTTTTTATTTGTATTTCACTGTTGTCGTTCGAATTAACATATTATTATAGCATCTTCTGGAGATAGTGAGTGGGTGACAGCAGCAGAGGCAGCCAGAAACATTTGGGAAGTGTATTAGGATAATGTCATTGGTCAGAACACGGCAAGGAAATGATTTTCATGCTTAAAGAGGCTCGTTTTGACGTGACTTTCCACGTTCAGGAGGACTTTCGGGGTTTGAATAAGATCGTTTAAAGACATTAATCCACAATGATCGTCATCAGTGCGCTCGAGAACTGGCAGATATGAAGAGCTGCGATCATTCCACCATCGCATCGTGCGACATTTGCAATCTGTAGGAAAGGTTAAAGAATCGGGTGTATGCGTGCCGCAAGCTGTAAGCCAAAATAGCGAAATCAGCATGTGATCATCTTATCTTGCTCGTGAATAAAACCGTCTATTCTGTATCGTTACCGGTCACGATAAATGGTGTCTTTATGCTGACGCAAGGAAAAGACGGAATGACTTGAGCCCAAAGAAAGCAGTTACTCCGCGTACAAAGACATCCGCGCAGCCACAAAAGATAGTGTTATACATCTTGTGAGGTGACGGTGAGGTGTGCTACGAATTGCTTCCCCCAAGTGTAACCATCACTGCTGGCATATGTGTACAACTGAGCTGTCTTGAAGACGCAATCTAAGAACAACGACCAGGAAGAATGCGTGAAGTGGTGCTACTACACGATAAAGGTCGCCCGCATTCTGCTAGACTGACAAAAAAATACTATGCAAGTCTTGGGTTGGGAAGGCACGCCGCGCCCATCTTATTCACCTGATCATGCGTCCTCAGATTCTCACCTTTCCTTCTCTCTGTCGAACAACCTCCGAGGAACTTACTATCCGGATGAAAATGCGCACCGAAAATGCTCGATGAGTTCTTCGTCTCAAAACCGTGTGATTTCCACAGCCGCGAATGGTGAAGTTTTCCCAGCGTTGGCAGACTGTTGTAAGTAATGAAGGAGAGTGTACTGTTTCTTTGATCACGAAAGTCTCCGTTATATGTATCTGTTACGTTTGCTAAACTAACGGCAAACCGCTGCGAACTTAAGCACCAGTCAAATAGTATTGATGAAGACACAAACGGTTTACGCAATAGAAGTCGTATGGAAACCCAAAACTCACCTTCGCATAGACAAAGCTGTCTAAAAAGTGTCTCGTTGCTGTATTTCTTCTTGTAGTTTAATGAGCAACTCACTGAGCTCAGCCACTATCATGGATACGCTGTGGAAGATCGGGGATTTAAGGTCCCACCGACGACAAGATTCTTAAGAGTGAAAGCACAAGCTGGAGTTGGGAAGGAAATGGAACGCATCGTTTTCGAAGGAACATTACGAGTATTTGCCATTAGAGGAACTGAGGGGAAAGCCAAATCTGGATGCTTGGACATGGATTTGAAGTCCAGACCTCCGAAATGGGAGTCGAGAGGCGTGTTCCGATGGAACGGTTATGTTCATTCAGAGTGGAGGGGGGAGAAAGGAAAGGGAAGAAATTGTTGATGTCAGTTGCATCGGGACCTGATATGCAAGCAGCGGCGACGAATGAAAATGTGTGCCGGACCCGGACTCGGGATTTCCCGCTTCCTAGGAAATTGCGGTAATCACCGAGCCATCCGGACACAGTGTTTATCGTAAATGCGCGGGCTACCTCGGCACGCTTCCCGACCGACCCATGCTCACACCGAGCACTACTTAACCGCTGTCCCCGCCCATGTGGTCCACGTTCTCTACTTTCAGATTCTCGCAGGAAGTCGAACGTGATTGAATATTCGCACTGAAGGTGGTGGATTCACGTCCCAACGAGGCGAATCAGTTATGCGAGTGCGTCGAACATGTCCGAAAGAACAGACTACACGCAATCTTATGATGGAGTAATTAACATTGCGTGGGACGAGATATGCAGCCAATGGACGAATTAATTACTACTAGATATGCTCTAATGGTGTCTACAGTATCTTAGCAGGAGTTTCATTCGTTGTCTCTGTACATTGATGAACCAGTAGTGCTACATCACCTGGCAATATCTCCCTCTCTCTCTCTCTCTGTCTGTGTGTGTGTGTGTGTGTGTGTGTGTGTGTGTGTGTGTGTGTGTGTGTTAAAGGGAATTAGAAATTTTGTTGGAGCTGTTAATTTGCAGTAATACAGCGACGTCATTGTGGCGCCGCTGAGGCAGGTGTTTTTGAAAACTGGCGAAAACAAAGCAGAGTAGGCCGTTTAATACGGGCTGTGTTGTGCGGCAGCGGAGCAGCAAAGCCGGCTGCATTGTGCGTCCCTCCTGTGTTCCAGGGCAGCGGAGCGAGGCCTGAGCACGCCGCCCGTCCCAGCCCAGCCACGTGACCGGCGACCGAGGGGTATTCTGGGAGCACCGCCCACACCACAGGTCGGTACCGGGCCGCGTGATTCTTTCCAGGAGCTCGGAGACTCGGCGACAGTCACCAGATGGAGTGATGCGCAGATGCAGGCGGGTGCTGTAGCTAGGGCCAGAGTATTACGTGACGAACCAGCCAGTAATGTCTTTCTGGCACGCTTGACTGTAGCGTGAACATTCAGCGTCTATTTTCTTTGTAGTTTACGTGTGGTGAAGGTAATAGCTCCAAAAAAATGACTCACGATAATACCTCCTCCAGCCTCAATAACGGCCTCTTCGGTGAGGAGGGAAGTCCAGAACTTCTTCAGCTATGGCATATCCAGCTGACGAAATGCTCTCCTTTACCAGACTGCGAGGAAGTTGATTGCTACATTTCATTTGTTTTTAAAATGGTCCCGACATTTTCTGTGTGATCAAGATACTTATTTAGCGGGTAACCAAGAAGCGACAAAGTGCCTGAGAATTGATGAATCGAGGAAGGTGTTTCTGTAGCATTCTGAACACGGATTTGTCATCTTGGGGGAGTGCCCACAGCATGCATCATGTGAAGGAAACTGCAGCACTTAGTCATCGAGAATGTTGGAGTGAGTATCCCGAATCATGCACATGGTAACCTGAACAGATGGACCCATGACATGGTACAAAAACACCCCAAAAATATCACAGAACCATCTGGGGTCCGTTAGGCACAATACACACTTCAAATTCAACACCTTAGTGGACCATTGGCCCATTTACGGACTTGCATTATTTGAGAATCAACTAATGTTTATTTCCTGTGTCGTTTGGTTGATTGAAGAGCTGCAGTTTTTTTTGTACGGAGCAAAGGCCATTTTCCAGGCTACTGATTCCAAATATCCATTGCATTATTCCGTATTGTTCGTTCGGAAGTTGGTTGAGATTGATCAGCTTTCACTGACAGTAGCCTACCAGTTCCCATCGCATTTGAAACCGTGACCCTCGTCATCTTGCACTGACGGTTTGGATCCTTTTCCCTGTCTGTAAAGATCATTTAACTAATATGTTACATGGTTGTGAGCGGAAACACCATTTCTTGTAAACATGATGGACACTCAACGTTGATGCACCGACAGACGGCGTAACATCGTTCACTGTGTGGTCTTGGGCACGTTTAAACACGATAGCACGTTTCTGTTATTCTCTCACTTTCCCACGTAGACCCATGTTATTTTCTATTGATCGTATGTTACTTTAGTGTGCTTTCTAAAAATAGGTGAAAACCACCCTAGTAACACCACGTTAAAATCATACCTCTCATAAAACAGCAACGCCCAGGTGCATATACATTGCGATCGGTCAGCCACACGAAGTACACGCCGACTTCTGTGACCCGGACTGCGACAAAGCCCAGCTGCACACAACACTGGGCGCTTAACTTCAATTGCTGTTTGTGTCTTCGTCCTCTGTCCGAAGATGGATGCGCTTAACTTCAAATGCTGTTTGTGTCTTCGTTCTCTGTCCGAAGATGGATTTAATGCATCTCTCCCGTGTGCCCTGTGCAACACTTTTCGTCTCTGATTAAGTACGGGAAACTACAGCTGTTTCAAGCATATGAGCCTGGTTACGGACTTAACGTTAGAGACAGCTCGGCTAGGAGGGTGATTAACGATCAGCATTTCAGGACAGTGAGAGCCAATGGGTTTGCTTCATTTCGGATATGCTTGTGTCACAGGTGTTAGACTGTGCTTGTGTCGGGTCTGGCGGAGACATTATCTTGGGTGTCCTGTTGGCGCTGTGACAGACAGAGAGAAAGTTGAATGTTTACGTGTGAAACATTGCGGGAAAAATTTGTCAGCAAATGGTTCTTGAAATAATGTACTTAGTCACACTGCTGTTATTTTTGTGACAAAAGGGAAGGAAATATAAGTTGGTCCATATCTTAGTACGTGAGTGTTCTTGTTGCTGGCTTCTGCTTCTGGAACATCGATTTATTGTAAAGATTCAGCGATACCTGTTCAAATAACTTACGGGTTTGCTGCCGTAAGTTATTTGAACATTAAATTCGCCGGGAAAAGTTAAGGTCTCACATTCAGCGATACCTTTTTGTAATTTGTACCACAATTTGCATTGAATAGTTGGCGAATTCTGTTGCTTGCTACAGTTAAATGCATATTTCGTCTTTAAATGATCGTTTAGCGAGATGTGGAATGTGAAGTATGGAAATTTTGGTACAGATCACCGACGGACACCATAACACCAATGTCGGTTCTGTGTTTTGCACAAAGTTTATCATCACTCGCTATTTGTTGTGATCTTTGTCTCCAACGCTGCATTTACGGACGTGGTGTTAACGATTCGATCACAGCTAAATATTTGTGACAAGCAAGAATATAAATTTCGTTGCTGCTCGTTTTAGTCGCAGCAATTCAAGCTGTGCTCTATTGTTTCTGCCTGTCCACACCCTCGGAAATTGCTTCATATTCGGAGTAAACAGCGAACTATTCTTAACAAGTTGGTTTCAGCTTTAATTTTTCTATCAGACTGAAGTCATAAAATCGAAAAAAAAACCTTGTTCCTAAGAGATACCACTCTCATATGTAAATAACATCAAATATTACAGAGCATACTTCAGTTACATGAATAAGAAAGAACCAGAATATGATATAAAAGCGAAAATGCTGAAAAGGTTTGTACACTCCTGGAAATTGAAATAAGAACACAGTGAATTCATTGTCCCAGGAAGGGGAAACTTTATTGACACATTCCTGGGGTCAGATACATCACATGATCACACTGACAGAACCACAGGCAAATAGACACAGGCAACAGAGCATGCACAATGTCGGCACTAGTACAGTGTATATCCACCTTTCGCAGCAATGCAGGCTGCTATTCTCCCATCGAGACGATCGTAGAGATGCTGGATGTAGTCCTGTGGAACGGCTTGCCATGCCATTTCCACCTGGCGCCTCAGTTGAACCAGCGTTCGTGCTGGACGTGCAGACCGCGTGAGACGACGCTTCATCCATTCCCAAACATGCTCAGTGGGGGACAGATCCGGAGATCTTGCTGGCCAGGGTAGTTGACTTACACCTTCTAGAGCACGTTGGGTGGCACGGGATACATGCGGACGTGCATTGTCCTGTTGGAACAGCAAGTTCCCTTGCCGGTCTAGGAATGGTAGAACGATGGGTTCGATGACGGTTTGGATGTACCGTGCACTATTCAGTGTCCCCTCGACGATCACCAGTGGTGTACGGCCAGTGTAGGAGATCGCTCCCCACACCATGATGCCGGGTGTTGGCCCTGTGTGCCTCGGTCGTATGCAGTCCTGATTGTGGCGCTCACCTGCACGGCGCCAAACACGCATACGACCATCATTGGCACCAAGGCAGAAGCGACTCTCATCGCTGAAGACGACACGTCTCCATTCGTCCCTCCATTCACGCCTGTCGCGACACCACTGGAGGCGGGCTGCACGATGTTGGGGCGTGAGCGGAAGACGGCCTAACGGTGTACGGGACCGTAGCCCAGCTTCATGGAGACGGTTGCGAATGGTCCTCGCCGATACCCCAGGAGCAACAGTGTCCCTAATTTGCTGGGAAGTGGCGGTGCGGTCCCCTACGGCACTGCGTAGGATCCTACGGTCTTGGCGTGCATCCGTGCGTCGCTGCGGTCCGGTCCCAGGTCGACGGGCACGTGCACCTTCCGCCGACCACTGGCGACAACATCGATGTACTATGGAGACCTCACGCCCCACGTGTTGAGCAATTATGCGGTACGTCCACCCGGCCTCCCGCATGCCCACTATACGCCCTCGCTCAAAGTCCGTCAACTGCACATACGGTTCACGTCCACGCTGTCGCGGCATGCTACCAGTGTTAAAGACTGCGATGGAGCTCCGTATGCCACGGCAAACTGGCTGACACTGACGGCAGCGGTGCACAAATGCTGCGCAGCTAGCGCCATTCGACGGCCAACACCGCGGTTCCTGGTGTGTCCGCTGTGCCGTGCGTGTGATCATTGCTTGTACAGCCCTCTCGCAGTGTCCGGAGCAAGTATGGTGGGTCTGACACACCGGTGTCTATGTGTTCTTTTTTCCATTTCCAGGAGTGTATTTAGCAAGACACGGACCTCTTATTTAGACACAATAACCACCAAACCATGCCGTTAACATACAAATCTTGGCATTAGTATTATCTATCTTAGGATCTCCAAAAGGTTCTTTGCTGTTGAAGTGCCGTTAACTGACTTTTAATTTTAACAAATCGTACCAAGAATGATGTTTGATGTTTGTGATAAATCTTCGATGCGTTATTACATTGAAACAACGTACCGCGTGATTATAATTAAACTTTCCTTAGTTAACACGTTATAGCACGGAAACCATTACAGTATAAGTATCAAACTTGATAACATTAGTGTCCAGATTATGGGGTGCATGATTCCTATGCGTCACAGCACCACCGTCCGGTTCCAACTATGACCACCAGTTGCCATGGTCACTCATCGTGATTCATAGTCTGACACACCTTACCAGTCGCAGTGCATTTCTTGTCGTGTCGACATGGTCTTCGACAAAAGGAGCAGGGTATTATTGATGAAGCTCTATTGTTATTGTAACAACAGTAATGCTGCAGCTGCACTTCTAGAATATCGCCTTCTGAAAGCATTAGCGAAGAATCCTCTATCTCCATCTGCTGTGCGGAGCATCAAGTAGTAGTTGGAATCAACGGGAGAAATGGGCGTCGCTCCGGGAAGAGACCGACGACCGGTTGCACCATAGGTGGTTGATGAAATCGGCAGACAACGCTGCGCGTAATTCCCGATCGTCAGGCTGTGGGCGTGCTGTGTCAACAGTTGAACATCCCGTGGTCCACTGTACGGAAGGTGCTTCGAACCATTCTCAAATGGTATCTGAACAAGATCCACATCGTACAGCAACTTGCACCACAGGACGCACAACGACGTGTTGACTTCGCTCTCCACTTTCTCGCAAGGATTAAAGTTGACGAGGGCTGTCCCTGGAACGACCTATGGACAGACGACTCATTTTTCTCTGATGAGTGAGATCAACACACAAAATTGCCGAATGTGGGGATCTTCCAGTCTCTGTGCATGGTTCCTCTGTATGGTGAACGGTCACCATATAGTGTGTATTGACGGCTACGTTATCCATTGGCCCATTATTTTTTTAACAGGTTGGTGGTCAAGGACCAAAGACGTGCAGTATAACTGGGCAGCGTTACTGCGATATGCTTCGCCAGCATGTCATATCCGCCCTACAGGAGAGAGACGCGTTGAACTCAATTTTCATGCAAGATGGGGCCCCACCGTACATCGCTCGTGAAGTTCACCTGCTTCTCCGAAACACATTTGGAAACTACAGAATTATCAGCTGATCGTTTCCAAATGCTTGGCCGGCACGATCACCTGATCTCACTCCCTGTGATTTCTGGTTGTGGAGCTACCTGAAGGACAGGGTTTACCAGGGGAACATTCACACACGTGCTGATCTGAAGCGCAGCATATCAAGATAGGTAGCTAGCATACCTACAGAAATGCTTCGTTCTGCTGTGCAGAATGCAATCCTGTGCTTTCACACTCTTCTGGACACTGATGTGCGCCATATTGAACCCCTCTTGTAGCAGTAATGGTACCGGTAGGTAATCGTATGATGTTCTGTAGCGGCACATTAAAAGTATTTCTTGAACTGATGATGCGTTATTTCTCTTCCCCATGCCCTTGACATTAATTCTACCAAGTTTGGTACTCGTACGGTAGTTAGTTTCCACGTTGTAGGGAAAGTACGGTACTGTAATAACACGCGAGTTCTTAATACAGAAACAAAAGAATATGATGAAATCTAATATTAGGTCTCCAAACTAGCAAGCGAGCGATGCCACGTGACCAGACCACCCGAATGCTGTGAAGTGCTATTGACTACTTTCGTTTCGGTCCGAACTGTCCGTGACGACAAGTGCTTACTGTAGTAAAGATTTTTCGCCACACACCTCTCATTTACCAATTTAACGTTTCCTTAATGCTTCGGCACGTGCCCTATGAACCGATCTCTTCTTTTAGTAAAGTTGTACCATTAGTTTCTTTTTGTCGTTCAGATTAGTATCCCATCATGAGTTATCATATCTACCCATGAATAGTCCGATTAAAATAACTTTGTGATTGACAGATTGCATTGGCGGGGTCAGCGTTTTGGCAAGCAGCCATACATGCTCTACAAGGCTCTACACTTACAAAACGGGCAACCCAGCGAGCACGTGGCGCTCGACAAAAAAACAACTGGCTATTGGTTCGCGTTTGGCCGCTACCACTCGACTCCCTGAAAATTCAGTTACAAAGGTATTTTAATCGGGGAATAATCTTTAGGATGGTTCTGTAGTACCACACTTCAAAAGCTATTCTCATCTTGTCTGAAGTGCCTACATCCACGTTTTGCTACCGCAGAATGCTACAATCCAGACAAATACCGATTGAAAAGTTTCTGTAACACTTAAATGTATTTTAAGCGTTAACAGATTTTTCCTTTTTGAAACACTTCTTTTTCTAGTGCCTCTTTGAATTTTATATTCTCTCAACTTCTGTCACCGTCAGTTATTTTAATGCCTATATATCAAAACTCATCTACTGCTTTCTTTATCTCACTCCCTAATGCAGGTTGGCGCACGAAAAACCGGCCCCGGATACAGACTGCTCGCCAGTTACGCACGAACTGTTGCCCGCCACGAGCAGATAGATAAACATGTAATAATTAGATGATAAAGTAAGGTGATTCGAAGGTCTGCATTTACGGCTTTACGTTAGGTGCTGAAAATGACCTCCTTGTGCTTCAGTGCATTTTCACACGCCCTAAAATGCAAAATACACTTTGAGCAACTCTTCTGCGTCAGTTCTCAAAATTTCATTGCAAATATTGACTTTCAACTCTTTTTAAAGTTGTTGGATTATTTGTGTACACTGCTCCACAGGTAAAAGTGAAACGTGGTTAGGCCTGACAAACGCGACAGACGAAATCATTTGCTCACAGTCCTCCTGTGAATGTTAAATGAATTCGTGAGATTGACGACTCGTGTGAAGTGTGACAGGTCGCCCCCATCTCGTTGAAAGACAGTATACGTATGTTTATTGGAGGGGACGGGGGTTGTCAACTGTGCGTAAAATTCTTCCAGAATCGCTTGTACACATTACCGTTCGCTTTTTTCCCCGAAACGTATGAGACCCACAGTCCGACTTGGCGGACACAACACAACACACCACACTCCGATTTTTTCACCGAGAGGGATTTCCTCATTAATCGTATTGTTTGTAGACCAGTAACAGGTGTTCTGGGAGTTCATCGTCATGTCAGATGGAATCAGGCTTGATCACTCATTAAATAAACAGTAGCGTGTCCAACGTTCCACTTGTTTGACATAGCCACGTACAGTATTCCACATGTATTGTCTTACCTTCTGCTTTCGTATCCTGGACATACGTCATTGTGTAGGGCTTCATTCCCATATGGGGTAAAACACGTTGAGAAGACCAGCGCGAAACGTTGACTTGTTGAGACAATTTACGTGTCGACTCTGTATCATTCGTCTCGAATACCCACGATCATAGCAGATGTTCGAACAGACAGGCCTCGATTCTTTCTTGAGTTTGTAACGGATGCTCTAGTACGCCCCTTTTGTCACCAAATCCTCTATACTGCTCTTCGATGGGATGGAAACGCCAGAAAACCTCTTTGCGAGCAATGTCCCGCCTTTCCTTAAAGGAACTGGTACTCGCGCACAACTTCACTATTGCGATTCTTTCTTCAAGGTGATCCACCTCGCTGAGATATTTATTTCACACTTCACATATCTTAACGAAGTCCGAACGGCTTTCGCACTGACAACACAAAACATAGGTGCAACAACGTCGAAACAATAGATGACAATTGGCGGAGGACAATGAGCAATCTAGTACCTGGGGCCAGCTTTTTTTTTGCGCCACCCTGTGTAATTCCCTCAGATTCATTAATAAGGCTACTTTCAATTTGCTTTGTTGTACTTTTCTTGATATTCATCCTATATTTACAAAATTCCCGTCTGCCCATCAGATTTAATCCTTGCGTGGTTCCGTAAATTGATAACAGCGAGTGGGGGAGTGAATATCCTTCTCTGTAGCAGTTCGGTCAGAGGTCGTGTTCAGTCTTCAGATGGTTCTGTGTGGATGGAACGTTTAACCGTCATCTCGCTACCGTGTTCTGTGGGTAGTTTGCCGCCACTTCAGTTGTAGCCTCAGCTCTGGGGGCTAAGTTCACGGTACGGCGCCACCCTCTCGACCACAGGGGGTCGTTCTGTTCTCTGCTCGAGCGATTGCCGCGTGGCCCTCACTTGAAGCAGCCATTGATTCTGGCAGCCTCAGCCTCTGAGCTCCCATTTGCGCCGCCACCCTTTTCGAGAGCCACTTGGATGGGGCGGAGCAGAGCGGAGACCAGGACGCTGTTTCCTTCGCGTCCGGCCGCTATTGGACCCCCGCCGGTCTGCACTCCCAAACAACACCGTGCGCTCCGCCAAAGCCGCGCCTTGCCACTTCAGCCGTCGGCTGTCTAACCTTTATAGTGGCACCGTTCTTCCAAAGAGTTTCACTCTGCCGCCTGTTCGGCATCCTTACTATTGGAGAAGTTCTGTTCTCACAGTTTCTTGTTATGTTTAGGTTTGTTTCAAAGCTCGTTACAGCGTGCAGTACATCCAGAAAGGAGAGAGAGAGAGAGAGAGAGAGAGAGAGAGAGAGAGAGAGAGAGAGAGAGAGAGAGAGATTGCTAATAACATTAGGGTCTTCCATAAGCAGCAGTGAATCCGTATGCCACTGAGACAAAATCGCCGTGAGCATTGACGCAATCATCCGCCGATGAGGTTGGAGATGTCTGTCTGTTGAGTAAAACACCGTGTCGTGCTCTGTCAAGAAATGCGTAACTGCCAGGTGCATATCGTCGTCCGGCAGGAGTCGTCGACCCGGCAAGGCCCTTTTTAGTGGATCGAAGGTGTGATAATCGCATGGGTGAGATCAGGGCTATAGGGCGAGTGCTCGACTGTCTCCAACATGAGTTGGCTCAACTTCAGCGTTACGACCTTTGCGACATGGGTACGTGCGTCATCATGAAGGAGTAGCACCCCTTGTCGCAGTTATCCTGGACATTTCCGTTGTTTCGACAGACATGCTGCCCCATACACGTTCTTCGTTCTCCGATGGATGTTTGCCGATGTTTGCTATTCGACAGCCGAAAAAGGATTAACAGCACGTTGGTCCTGTTTGGATGCATTTTCTAATAACTTCGTCAAAGTGCACATTTCCACGTTTATCTCACGCACCTCGGAAAGACACGAAGGACAAACTAACCAGTTGCCTATATGTCGAGGAGTCGCGCTACGTTTCATATACGCAGCAGCAATGCCCTTAGACGGTAACTTTGTCATTCCTTACAGTAATTAATTCGTCTACTTGCTGCATATCATCATCTATCTCTTCTCATACTGTATTAATCATTCCACCAGCAGCATATGCCTCCAGATCAGTAGTTTCCAATGTCTCTGAGCCCATTACCCTTGAGCAGTCAGATATTAGCTATTACCCCCTCCATTCCTCCCCCATCATCAAAACTAGCGCCAATTAATCTGTAGAGTGGAATAGGATTTTCTTCGGTACTTCAGTTTTTAAAAATGACAGAAGATAATGAAATTTCGTTTTTTAGGTGCTCTATTTAACCACGAAGTAATAGGTCTTTTTTATGGAATGAAGAACAAATTTTCAGTGCTTTGCGTTTGCTGCATACAAGTCTGCCTCAGAAAACAATTTTTTCTCGAAAAATTTTCTTGAAAACACTAGAGAGGGAATTACGCTAGTAGTAGAGTGATGCTTCTAGGAATTCAGAAAGGAAGGGAAACGTTGTTAGGTAGGTAAAACGTTATATTTACGGTAATTTGTGAAAAAAGTGGTACCTAACGATATTTATTTTCAACTAACACCAAAGAACTGGATTCATACCATGGTTTCATTACGCTTACAATGAAGAGCAGCAAACCATTGTTTCTTTTCCCTTCGTATTCTGCGGCCTCGCTTTCGTCACTGTCTTCACTATTTACAGGCTCAGGTAGCACAGCGTCTTCACAGTTGTCACTATTCCTCAACATGTCCTCGGAACCGTCAGTGGCACAAATTCCAGTTTTTTAAAACTCTTCTTACCAGTATCGACACTAATTTTGTCCCATGCACGGATTATTCACTCGCACATTGTTGGCATTCATGTCTTCCCCTCTCTTGTCTCCTGGAATCAGCTGATGAGATCCTGCCGCCATCCATTCTGAATACAGGCGTCCAAGAAGTTGTTTGAAACGTTTGTTGACTCTTGTCATTTAAACGTTGAGGAATGTACGTTAATCCTCCAGGATAATGACAGGATGGGTCCTCATCCGTTTTATTTTCTCCTTTACGGCCTCCACAAGTTGAACCCGAAAACGGTCTAGGTCAAGAAGGGACTTCTTTTGTAATAATGCTCCCTGGTCGTCTTCCCCATACACTCTCCAATCAATCCACCATCAGATCTGTTGTCATCAAGTCCTTTTCCTTGAACTCGTAAGCGAATTCCATGTAGGGCAGTCTCCTTTCGTTATGGTTTCCTTTTAAAGATGACATACAGTGGAAGTTTATTGCTGTCTGCTGGAATGCGCGACGTCACTGTGCATCTTAGTTTCCCGCTCCAGTCGTCTTCACAATGACACTTTTTGAGCCAATTGGAGCAACGGTGGTGTTACGCGGCGTATCAAAAAACGCCGGCGCCTGATCAGCGCCACGAACCTGGGAGAGCAAATACCCATATTGCTGTCGCACTTGTAATACGTAACGATGAAACTCGATTACCTTATCCGTGTGGCCTTGAGGTAAACGCTGGCACAAAGATGTTCTCTTTCGTAGACAGATTTTGCCGTCTCATAAAACGAATCACCCAGCCAATGTTTGCTTTAAAATCGTTTCTGTCAGTGTTGAGCTTGGCAGCTATTTCGCGAGCTTTGTTCTGCATAATTTCGTAAGAGACAGCACAACCATCATCCTGAATTTCATTGAAATAAGCAATTACACCATTATCAATTCCGGGGTATATGCCTGTTTTATGCCCACGGAAAGATTTGGGATTTGCCTTTGCAGCCATGAGTTTATCTTCTTGTCTCCGCCAGTACCGTTTTGAATTGGGATCAACGGAGAAATGTCTTCCTGCAGCTTTCGCTCCGTCTATATCGGCGTAAGGTAACACCTTTAATTTAAATTTTGCCATATTGTTTAAATATTTTGACATTATGACGACTTGCAACAAACTGACCTAGAAATACGTCAGCATCTTCACTTTTCAAATTTAGGTATGTTGTGGCAATGAAAATATTTTTATTCTAAGCGCCGCTGTGTTCCTTGTTGTCCAGTGTTAAGTCATTTGAAGGTCGCCCTAGGAAGAACGAACGAGGGGAGGGAATTACGCGCTATGTTAATAAAATAATTTCTTAACGATGAAAAATCATAGGGGAGGGGAATTTCTGAGAGGGGGAGCTTATGTGATAAAATACGGTAACTATCAACACTGACATCAGGCATAAAATATGCTTCTGTGTACCACGTCTTCTTACTAGCAATTGCCTCACCGACACTCTGCAAGACCATTAAAAAAGAAAAGTAGTTTGCGCTATGCTTATGAGTACTGTTTGTAAATCACTTAATTTCTGGGCCACTTAGTTCGGAACTGCCAGAAACGGGAAAATTTCTGCCTACCAATGCTTTGTGTCTGACCACTGCCGCTAATAATAATAATAATAATAATAATAATAATAACAATAACAATAATAATTCCCGTGGAGGCCCGGGAAAAGAATAGGCCTCCGGTATGTTCTGCCAGTCGTAAAAGGCGACGAAAAGAACAAACCACTAATAGGGGTAACCCCCCTTTTAGTATGATTAGTTGGTTCAGGACAGAACTAAAGAAGCCTCGGACAAGCACCGTCATGGTCGGGGACGACGCTTGAACCCTATGCCCGCCCACAATGGTAACGACACTGCTAGCCAACTGGAAAATGATTCAAATCCAAATAGAGGTGTTTTGCAGGATATGCTTCCTGCAACCACCCTAGAAGGAAAACAGACAGAGGATGAGATGGTCAGATGAAGTTAATCGACACCTCATGTTCTGTTATTACCAAGCAACAAACCTAGGAACCAACACAACTGGATACAGATCACAAGTATACACAACATTTATTACCAGATACCCGGAATTAAAATTTTTAACAGAACAACGACTAGCTGATCAGATCCGTGTAATAATAAAAAATAACAGGATACCCCAGTCAGAATTAGAAAACATCAAACAACAAGTACAACAAATACTGGAACAAAATAATGTGCAATCAGAAGAAGAAGAAAATACAGTAATGGACTCAAACATCCCAGAGCAAACAAACAAAGACCAACACGCATCAATTAAACAATCAGAGGAAAACGAAATCTTAAGACAGCCACCAGAACAAGCACAAATAGAACACGAAGAGACACACGTGATAGATATAGAAGAGAAATTTCAGCTGACATATATAGAATACAAAGACACAAATACAGACATCAGACCATTCTTGCATAGACCGCCAAATAACCCACAAGTCGAAACAACAATAAAAACTATCAACACAATCATACACAACAAAATAAATGAAAACACAACTATGGAAGAGTTACAACTACTGGTTTATATAGGAGCATTCATTACACTAAATAAACACACTAGGCAGAGATCAGAACCAACCAAAACACAGAAGAAACTCACAAAACCAGCATGGCAACACAGGCTACAGATCAGAGTAGAAAGACTGAGAAAAGACATCGGACAGCTAACACAATTTATAAGAAATGAAATGTCAGAAAAAAAACGAAAAAGGTTAAGTAAAATCTCACAACAAGAAGTGATAGAGCAATTAGATGAAAAGAAGCAGAAATTACAAGCATTGGCCAAACGACTTAGAAGATACAAAAAAAGTGAAAATAGAAGGAAACAAAACCAAACATTCAACACAAACCAAAAGAAATTTTACCAGACAATAGATAACACACACATTAAAATAGACAATCCACCAAACATAACAGACATGGAACACTTCTGGAGCAACATATGGTCAAACCCGGTACAACATAACAGGCATGCACGGTGGATACAAGCAGAAACAGATACGTACAAGATGATGCCACAAATGCCTGAAGTGATAATTTTGCAACATGAAGTCACCCAAGCAATTAATTCTACTCACAATTGGAAAGCCCCTGGAAAAGATAAAATAGCAAATTTCTGGCTAAAGAAATTCACCTCAACACATTCACATCTAACTAAATTATTTAACAGTTACATTGCAGACCCATACACATTCCCTGATACACTTACACATGGAATAACTTATCTGAAACCTAAAGATCAAGCAGACACAGCAAACCCAGCTAAATATCGCCCCATAACATGCCTACCAACAATATACAAAATATTAACTTCAGTCATTACACAGAAATTAATGACAAATACAACACAGAACAAAATTATAAATGAAGAACAAAAAGGCTGTTGCAAAGGAGCACGAGGATGTAAAGAGCAACTGATAATAGATACAGAGGTGACATATCAAGCTAAAACTAAACAAAGGTCGCTACACTATGCATCCATTGATTACCAAAAGCTTTTGATAGTGTACCCCACTCATGGTTACTACAAATATTGGAAATATACAAAGTAGATCCTAAATTGATACAGTTTCCTAAACATAGTAATGAAAAATTGGAAAACCACACTTAATATCCAAACAAATTCAAATAATATCACATCACAGCCAATACAGATTAAGCGTGGAATATATCAAGGAGACGCATTAAGTCCTTTCTGATTCTGCCTTGCTCTGAACCCACTATCCAACATGCTAAATAATACAAATTATGGATACAATATTACTGGAACATACCCATACAAAATCACACATTTGCTATACATGGATGATCTAAAACTACTGGCAGCAACAAATCAACAACTCAACCAATTACTAAAGATAACAGAAGTATTCAGCAATGATATAAATATGGCTCTTGGAACAGACAAATGTAAGAAAAATAGCATAGTCAAGGGAAAACACACTAAACAAGAAGATTACATATTGGATAACCGCAGCGACTGAATAGGAGTGATGGAAAAAACAGATGCCTATAAATATCTAGGATACAGACAAAAAATAGGAATAGATAATACAAATATTAAAGAAGAACTAAAAGAAAAATATAGACAAAGACTAACAAAAATACTGAAAACAGAATTGACAGCAAGAAACAAGACAAAAGCTATAAATACTTATGCTATACCAATATTGACCTACTCATTTGGAGTAGTGAAATGGAGTAACACAGACCTAGAAGCACTCAATACACTTACACGATCACAATGCCACAAACATAGAATACATCACATACATTCAGCAACTGAAAGATTCACATTAAGCAGAAAGGAAGGAGCAAGGGGATTTATCGACATAAAAAACCTACATTATGGACAGGTAGACAATTTAAGAAAATTCTTTATAGAACGAGCAGAAACTAGCAAAATACACAAAGCAATCACTCATATAAATACATCTGCTACACCACTGCAATTTCATAACCACTTCTACAACCCTTTAGATCACATAACATCAACAGATACGAAGAAAGTAAATTGGAAAAAGAAAACACTACATGGCAAGCACCCGTATCATCTAACACAGCCACACATCGATCAAGACGCATCCAACACATGGCTATGAAAAGGCAATATATACAGTGAGACGGAAGGATTCATGATTGCAATACAGGATCAAACAATAAGCACCAGATATTACAGCAAGCATATTATTAAAGATCCCAATACCACAACAGATAAATGCAGACTTTGCAAACAACAAATAGAAACAGTAGATCACATCACAAGTGTATGTACAATACTAGCAAATACAGAATACCTCAGAAGACATGACAATGTAGCAAAAATAATACATCAACAGCTTGCCTTACAACATAAACTTATAAAACAACATGTTCCTACATACAAGTATGCACCACAAAATGTACTGGAGAACGATGAATACAAATTATACTGGAACAGAACCTTTATAACAGATAAAACAACAACACATAACAAACCTGACATCATACTCACCAATAAAAATAAGAAATTAACACAACTAATCGAAATATCCATACCCAATACAACAAATATACAAAAGAAAACAGGAGTAAAAATTGAAAAATACATCCAACTGGCTGAGGAAGTCAAAGACATGTGGCATCAGGATAAAGTTGACATCATACCAATTATACTATCAACTACAGGAGTCATACCACACAATATCCACCAGTACATCAATGCAATACAGCTACATCCAAACTTATATATACAACTACAGAAATCTGTAATTATTGATACATGTTCAATTACCCGAAAGTTCCTAAATGCAATATAACACATACCATACAGTTAAAAGGAAGTGACGCTTGATCAAGGTCCGCGTCACTTTCCATTTTTAACCAGACTTAACGTCTGAGAAAGTAAAGAAAGAATGAATAATAATAATAATAATGTGTAGGGCCTACAGCAATGAACATAGTTACTTCTGTGTTATATTTTAGTTTATCTGCCGCGAAACGATTAATGAAGCAATTACTGAAGTATTGCGGGAATTTTCACGAGGTGTAACGGTATGTTTGTTTTCACCCCTCGGAAAATTACATTTTATTTATTAGGGGTAATTATCATCAGGTTGGAAACAACGCTGTAGACTCTCATTTCGGAGGTCTGAAGTTCAGATCGATGTCCAGCGTCCAGATTTCGATTCTTCGCAGTCATTCTAAACCGCTTAAAGCAAATGCTGGGAGTATTTCTTCGCAAACGACGCGTCTGATTTCCATCTCAAATCTAGCTTGTAGACAGTCTCTAATCATTCCTCAACGACTGGACGTTAAATCCTTATCTTTTTTAATGTATGCGTGATGATGGTGGGTGAGCTCAGTGACCTGTGGATTCAGTTGCTTGAAGGAATACAACAATGAGACACTACCTGTTCATTCTTTGATGAAAACAGATACATATGTAAAACATTTGTGGACAATATGTGCACAATCAGAAGCTCATATAATCTTGCATCTCCAGTCCCAGTTCGCTGATCCATTCGATCGCGTCTCCTGATGGATAGTGAATTTCCATTATCGTTCGTTTGTACGCTCGAAGAGGACAGTCTGCAACTATATGGTGGATTGACCGTAACGAGGCATTGCATTCAGAGTTTACTTAACTAGCCCATCCACACAGTACACACAACTGCCTTGTCCGGTTCATGATGTTGTTGTTGTTGTTGTTGTTGTTGTTGTTGTTGTTGTTGTGGTCTTCAGTCCTGAGACTGGTTTGACGCAGCTCTCCATGCTACTCTATCCTGTGCAAGCTTCTTCATCTCCCAGTACCCCCCCTGCGGGTCCGGGGATTAGAATAGGCCCGCGGTATTCCTGCCTGTCGTAAGAGGCGACTAAAAGGAGTCCATCCCCCTCACGGGGGTCGTTCGCGCCTGCGTCCGGAGACGGACGGTTCCACGACCTATCATCGTGGTCCTTTTGGTTTTTTCACTTCTCGTTTCTTCCTTCCTTTTGTTGGTTCCTTTCTTTGCTCTTCTCCACCTCACTGTCTTCCTTACTCTTTCCCTTGCCTTCTCCTTGCCTTCTCATTGCCTTTTTCTCCTTGCCTTCTCATTGCCTTTTTCTCCTTGCCTTCTCATTGCCTTTTTCTCCTTGCCTTCTCATTGCCTTCTTCTCCTTGCCTTCTTATTGCCTTCTTCCCCTTGCTTTCTCATTGCCTTCTTCTCCTTGCCTTCTCTGGTCTCCGCCTCGGCGTTTGAGACAGTCTGTCCTCTTTCTCCCTCTCTCTCTTCTTTTTCCTCTTCTTCCTTCCTCCCTGTGCGTGTCTGAAGGCCGACCCACGCGTTCGCACGCGTAGCCGGTGACGGGGTAACGCGTAAGTCCCCGCCCTGGGTAGACATGTAAGGCACGCGCGTACCCCCTGGTAAAGGCCAGGCCCGGGGAGGGGTGATTGCCTGAGCTGATACCTTCTGACCATGCCGATTGGTCCCTCCGTCTGTTTCTCGGGAGGTGTGACCTGAGGTGTAAACATTCACCTAAGGCGGGAGTGCCCTCTGAGAGGGTCCCCACAAGGAAGGAGCGCGCCATCGGAGACGCTGGCAATCATGGGGGATTCCTCCGCAATGGATTCTACTCCATCTCTTTCGACTTCGACCCAAAAACGGAAACGTGACCAGCCAACAGTGACAAAAGTACTACCGCCTGCCCCACAGTTCCTCGTAGTTTCTCGAACTGAGGACGGAAAGGATTTTTCCTCTGTCAACCCTTTCGTTATTCAGAAGGGCGTAGATGCCATAGCCGGATCTGTCAAATCCTGTACCAGGTTGCGTAACGGCACCTTATTACTGGAAACTGAGAATGCCTTTCAGGCACAAAAACTGCTTCGGGCCACCCTCCTGTACACGTTCCCTGTCCGGGTGGAGGCCCACCGAACTTTGAATTCGTCTCGTGGTGTGGTCTATACTGACTCCTTCGACGGATTGACTGACGAGGAGCTTCAATCATTCCTCGCTGAGCAGGGCGTGACGGCTGTCCATAGGGTCATGAAAAAGGTCAACAATGACCTTGTACCGACCCGGACAATTTTCTTGACCTTCGATAGTGTTAAGCTGCCATCGCGCATCAAGGCGGGCTACGAGGTTATTTCTGTTCGCCCCTATATCCCGACACCTACGCGCTGCTACCAGTGTCAGCGTTTCAATCACACTCGACAGTCTTGTTCCAATGCGGCTAAATGTGTCACCTGTGGCAGGGATGCCCATGAGGGTGACTGTCCACCTCCGTCTCCTCGTTGTGTGAACTGTCAGGGTGACCATGCAGCATCCTCCCGCGACTGTCCTGTCTATAAGGAAGAACGCTGTATCCAGGAAATTCGGGTCAAAGAGAAAGTGTCCACCTCGGCTGCTCGCAAGCTATTGGCTAGTAGGAAGCCCACGCTGCTCCCAGCGGGGAAATACAGTACTGTCCTCGCCTCTCCTCGGACTACCCGGGAGGTAGCAACCCAGACATGCGATCTGACCTTCAGCACCACGGTCGTCCGTTCGGCCAGTGCTAAGATCGCGCGGTCGACGTCTCCTCTTCCTCCCATCACCCCACAGACACGAGCACCTTCTTCAGCTTCTGCTAAAACGAAGACACCGAAGTCAGATGCACGGGCCATCAAGAAGGAACCATCCCGTGCAGACTTCCTCCGTACCTCGACCTCACAGCCTTCGACCGGTACTTCCACTACACGTCCTTCCAAAAAGGCGCATAGGAAGCACAGTTCTCCTTCCCCGCCACGGCGCATTTCTTCTCTTGCGCCACCCAGCGGCTGCCGCCCCAGGCCGTCATCCGTTTCGCCTGGCCGCACCGCTGGTCGCCGTACATCTGGCCGTTCACTGGCGGAGGAAGCTCCCCCTCCCGGCCATCCTCCCGAGATGGCCGATGACCCTATAGACCCAATGGACGATGACTGTCCGCCTACTGATAGCGGCGGCAGTGCTCGCTCGAAGCCAGGCCCTAAGCGGCCTTCGAGGTGACCACTTCTCTCATCTTTCTTTTCTTACGATGGCACTTATTCACTGGAATATTCGCAGCATTCGCTCCAACCGAGAGGACTTGAAGTTGCTGCTCCGCTTGCACCGTCCGCTTGTCGTAGCCCTCCAGGAAACGAAGCTACGCCCATGCGATCAAATTGCCTTGGCACACTACACCTCTGTGCGTTTTGACCTACCCCCTGTGGTAGGTATCCCAGCTCATGGAGGGGTTATGTTGCTGGTCCGGGATGATATTTACTACGATCCCATCACGTTGCACACCGGCCTGCAGGCAGTTGCCATCCGCATTACTCTCCCCACTTTTACGTTTTCCTTTTGTACCGTTTACACTCCATCGTCATCTGCCGTTACCAGGGCAGACGTGACGCAACTTATTGCTCAGCTACCTGCACCATTTTTGTTAACTGGAGACTTCAATGCCCACCATCCCCTTTGGGGCTCTCCAGCATCCTGCCAGAGGGGCTCCTTGTTAGCAGACCTTTTCAACCAGCTCGATCTTGTCTGCCTCAATACTGGCGCCCCTACTTTTCTTTCGGACACATCTCACACCTATTCCCATTTAGACCTCTCTATATGTACTCCCCAACTTGCACGCCGGTTTGAGTGGTATGCACTTTCTGATACATATTCGAGCGACCATTTCCCGTGTGTTATCCATCTCCTGCAGCATACTCCCTCTCCGTGCTCCTCTCGTTGGACCATCTCCAAGGCAGACTTGGAGCTCTTCTCTTCCAGGGCTACCTTTCAGGATCAAACCTTCACAAGCTGCGATCGTCAGGTCGCACACCTCACGGAAGTCATTCTCGCTGCTGCTGAATATTCCATCCCTCACCCTACTTCTTCTCCACGTCGCGTACCGGTCCCCTGGTGGACCGCAGCATGTAGAGATGCTTTACGTGCTCGTCGACGTGCTTTACGCACCTTCAAGCGCCACCCTACAGTGGCGAATTGTATTAATTATAAACGATTACGTGCTCAGTGTCGTCGTATTATTAAAGAAAGCAAGAAAGCCAGCTGGGCTGCTTTCACAAGCACCTTCAACAGTTCTACCCCTTCTTCTGTTGTCTGGGGTAGCCTGCGCCGGCTATCTGGCACTAAGGTCCACTCACCAGTTTCTGGCTTGAAGGTCGCGAATGAAGTCCTTGTGGCCCCTGAGGCTGTCTCCAATGCCTTCGGCCGCTTTTTCGCCGAGGTTTCGAGCTCCGCTCATTACCACCCTGCCTTCCTCCCCCGCAAACAGGCAGAGGAGGCTAGGCCACCTGACTTCCGCTCCTCGAATTGTGAAAGTTATAATGCCCCATTCACCATGCGGGAACTCGAAACCGCACTTGGCCGATCACGGTCCTCCGCTCCAGGGCCTGATTCTATTCATATTCAGATGCTGAAGAACCTTTCTCCTGCGGGTAAAGGTTTTCTTCTTCGTACATACAATCGCATCTGGATTGAGGGACATGTTCCCGCATGCTGGCGCGAGTCTATTGTTGTCCCGATTCCTAAGCCGGGGAAGGACAAGCACTTGCCTTCCAGTTATCGACCTATCTCGCTTACCAGCTGTGTCTGTAAAGTGATGGAGCGAATGGTTAACTCTCGATTGGTTTGGCTGCTCGAGTCTCGACGCCTACTTACCAATGTACAATGTGGATTTCGAAGGCGCCGCTCTGCTGTTGACCATCTGGTTACCTTGTCGACCTTCATTATGAATAACTTCTTGCGGAAGCGCCCGACCGCGGCTGTGTTCTTTGATTTGGAGAAGGCTTACGACACCTGTTGGAGGGCGGGCATTCTCCGCACCATGCATACATGGGGCTTTCGCGGTCGCCTCCCTCTTTTTATTCATTCCTTTTTAATGGATCGACAGTTTCGGGTACGTGTGGGTTCTGTCCTGTCCGACACCTTTCGCCAGGAGAATGGGGTGCCACAGGGCTCAGTTTTGAGCGTCGCTCTCTTCGCCATCGCGATCAATCCAATAATGGATTGCCTCCCAGCTGATGTATCAGGCTCCCTTTTCGTGGACGATTTTACCATCTATTGCAGCGCGCAGTGTGCACGTGTCCTGGAGCGCTGTCTTCAGCGTTCTCTTGACCGTCTTTACTCCTGGAGTGTCGCCAATGGCTTCCGTTTTTCTGCCGAGAAGACGGTCTGTATTAACTTCTGGCGCTACAAAGAGTTTCTCCCACCGTCCTTACGACTCGGTCCCGTTGCTCTCCCACTCGTGGAGACAATCAAATTTTTAGGCCTTACCTTTGACAGGAAACTTAGCTGGTCTCCACATGTGTCATATTTGGCCGCCCGTTGTACCCGTTCTTTAAATGTCCTCCGTGTTCTCAGTGGTATGTCGTGGGGAGCGGATCGAACCGTCCTCCTTCGTCTATATCGGTCGATCGTCCGCTCCAAGCTGGATTATGGGAGCTTCGTATACTCCTCTGCACGGCCATCCATCTTACGCCGCCTCAACTCCATACAACATCGGGGTTTACGACTTGCGATCGGAGCATTTTATACCAGTCCCGTAGAGAGTCTTCATGCTGACGCTGGCGAATTGCCACTCACCTACCGGCGCGATATACTGCTTTGTCGGTATGCCTGTCGGCTACTGTCAATGCCCGACCATCCGTCTTATCGTTCCTTTTTTGACGACTCTCTTGACCTTCAATACGGGTTGTATGTCTCTGCCTTGCTACCCCCTGGAGTTCGCTTTCGTCGCCTCCTTCAACACCTTCATTTTTCACTCCCTGCAACCTTTCGAGTGGGCGAGAGCCGCACGCCACCTTGGCTCCAGGCTCAGGTCCGCGTTCACCTCGACCTCAGCTCGCTCCCAAAAGAGGTCACCCCCGGTTCGGTCTACCACTCCCGTTTTTTGGAACTTCGTTCGAAGTTCAACAACATGACTTTCATTTATACAGATGGCTCTAAGACCAATGACGGGGTCGGGTGTTCCTTTATTGTCGGGGCACAAAGTTTCCAATACCGGCTCCATGGCCATTGTTCGGTCTTCACAGCTGAGCTCTTTGCCCTCTACCAGGCTGTTCTTTACATCTGCCGCCACCGACATTCTGCTTATGTCATCTGCTCAGATTCCCTGAGCGCCATCCAGAGCCTCAGTGATCCGTACCCGGTTCACCCTTTCGTACACCGGATCCAACGCTCTCTTCAGCAGCTGGTGGACGTCGGTACGCCGGTTAGCTTTATGTGGGTTCCTGGCCATGTCGGTATCCCTGGGAACGAAGCTGCAGATGCCGCGGCCAAGGCTGCGGTCCTCCAGCCTCGGACAGCTTCTTGTTGTGTCCCTTCGTCTGATTTTAGCAGGGTCATTTGTCGGCGCGTTGTGTCGCTGTGGCATGCCGATTGGGCTGCACTTACCGACAACAAGCTTCGGGCCTTAAAACCTCTTCCCGTGGCTTGGACGTCCTCCTCACGCCCTTCTCGGCGGGAGGAGGTCGTTTTAGCAAGGTTAAGAATTGGACACTGCCGGTTCAGCCATCGCCATCTGCTGACGGCTGCGCCGGCGCCGTTCTGCCCATGTGGGCACTTGCTGACGGTTAGACACATTTTAATGTCCTGTCCTGATCTTAACACACTGCGCCTCGATCTTAACCTGCCTAATACTTTCGATGCCATTTTAGCGGATGACCCACGAGCAGCTGCTCGTGTTCTTTGTTTTATCAATTTGACACACCTCGCTAAGGACATTTGATGATGTTTTTTAATCCTATGCCTGTCAGTCTGTCTTTTATTGTGTTTTCCCTTTTAGTTGTTGTTGTCAACTTGTGCCTCGCGGTGCATTCTTAGAGTAGTCAGGGCGCTAATGACCATTGAAGTTGTGCGCCCGAAAACCACAAAAAAAAAAAAAAAAAAAAAAATCTCCCAGTACTTACTGCAACCTACATCCTTCTGAATCTGCTTAATGTATTCATCTCTTGGTCTCCCTATACGATTTTTACCCTCCACGCTGCCCTCCAATGCTAAATTTGTGATCCCTTGATGCCTCAGAACATGCCCTACCAACCAGTCCTTTCTTCTTGTCAAGTTGTGCCACAAACTCCTCTTCTCCCCAATTCTATTCAATACCTCCTCATTAGTTACGTGATCTACCCATCTAATCTTCAGCATTCTTCTGTAGCACCACATTTCGAAAGCTTCTATTCTCTTCTTGTCTAAGCTATTTGTCGTCCACGTTTCACTTCCATACATGGCTACACTCCATACAAATACTTTCAGAAACGACTTCCTGACACTTAAATCTATACTCGATGTTAACAAATTTCTCTTCTTCAGAAACACTTTCCTTGCCATTGCCAGTCTACATTTTATATGCTCTCTACTTCGACCATCATCATTTATTTTGCTCCCCAAAGAGTAAAACTCATTTACTACTTTAAGCGTCTCATTTAATAATCTAATTCCCTCAGGATCACCCGACTTAATTCGACTACATTATCCTCGTTTTGCTTTTGTTGATGTTCATCTTATATCCTCCTTTCATGACACTGTCCATTCCGTTCAGCTGCTCTTCCAGGTCCTTTGCTGTCTCTGACAGAATTACAATGTCATCGGCGAACCTCAAAGTTTTTATTTCTTCTCCATGGATATTAATACCTACTCCGAATTTTTCTTTTGTTTCCTTCACTGCTTGCTCAATATACAGATTGAATAACATCGGGGAGAGGCTACAACCCTGTCTCACTCCCTTCCCAACCACTGCTTCCCTTTCATACCCATCGACTCTTATAACTGCAATCTGGTTTCTGTACAAATTGTAAAAAGCCTTTCGCTCCCTGTATTTTACCCCTGCCACCTTTAGAGTTTGAAAGAGAGTATTCCAGTCAACATTGTCAAAAGCTTTCTCTAAGTCTACAAATGCTAGAAACGTAGGTTTGCCTTTTCTTAATCTTTCTTCTAAGATAAGTCGTAAGGTCAGTATTGCTTCACGTGTTCCGGTATTTCTACGGAATCCAAACTGATCTTCCCCAAGGTCGGCTTCTACTAGTTTTTCCATTCGTCTGTAAAGAATTCACGTTAGTATTTTGCAGCCGTGACTTATTAAACTGATAGTTCTGTAATTTCCACATCTGTCAACACCTGCTTTCTCTGGGATTGGAATTATTATATTCTTCTTGAAGTCTGAGGGAATTTCGCCTGGCTCATACATCTTGCTCACCAGATGGTAGAGTTTTGTCAGGACTGGCTCTCCCAAGGCCATCAGTAGTTCTAATAGAATGTTTTCTACTCCCGGGGCCTTGTTTCGACTCAGGTCTTTCAGTGCTCTGTCAAACTCTTCACGCAGTATCGTATCTCCCATTTCATCTTCATCTACATCCTATTCCATTTCCATAATATTGTCCTCAAGTACATTGCCCTTGGATAGACCCTCTATATACTCCTTCCACCTTACTGCTTTCCCTTCTTTGCTTAGAACTGGGTTTCCATCTGAGCTCTTGATATTCATACAAGTGGCTCTCTTATCTCCAAAGGTGTCTTTAATTTTCCTGTAGGCAGTATCTATCTTACCCCTAGTGAGATAAGCATCTACATCCTTACATTTGTCCTCTAGCCATCCCTGCTTAGCCATTTTGCACTTCCTGTCAATCTCATGTTTGAGACGTCTGTATTCCTTTTTGCCTGCTTCATTTACTGCATTTTTGTATTTTCTCCTTTCATCAATTAAGTTCAATATTTCTTCTGTTACCCAAGGGATCGGTTGGTAGGACATGTTGTGAGGCATCAAGGGATCACAAATTTAGCATTGGAGGGCAGCTTGGAGGGTCAAAATCGTAGAGGGAGACCAAGAGATCAATACACTAAGCAGATTCAGAAGGATCTAGGTTACAGTAGGTACTGGGAGATGAAGAAGCTTGCACAGGATAGAGTAGCATGGAGAGCTGCATCAAACCAGTCTCAGGACTGAAGACCACAACAACAACCCAAGGAGTTCTACTAGCCCTCGTATTTTTCCTACTTGATCCTCTGCTGCCTTCACTACTCCATCCCTCAGAGCTACCCATTCTTCTTCTACTGTATTTCTTTACCCCATTCCTGTCAATTGTTCCCTTATGCTCTCCCTGAAACTCTCTACAACCTCTGGGTTAGCCAGTTTGCCAAGGTCCCATCTCCTTAAATTCCCACCTTTTTGCAGTTTCTTCAGTTTTAATCTACAGTTCATAACCAGTATAACTGGATCTGTTCTGGCATTTCAGTCTGCACACACACACGACTTACCTGAAACATCATCAAGAAAATTCATTTACACTGATGAAATTGTTTCACGGGCCAGAGCTCCAACTTTCCTGATTCTAAAACCACTTTATCCACTGAACTGGAAGTCTTGGACTATACGCTTCAAGAAATGGTGCCTCCACCTAAATCCTCAGGAAACAATTATAGTTGTATTTCACCTACGCGACAGAGGCAAATTGCAAACCCGAAGTCAAAGGCGAAGTGTAGACGTACCGCAGTACAACAAAATACCTAGATATAACACTAGGCGCAACTCTAACTTACAAGCAGAAGGAATCTTGCTGCTGTAGCTATTAAAGTCGAAACGAGAAAAATCATTCTTCAAAACCTTGAACTGGTACCCAACGGGGAGCTAATGCTCGTTTTTTAAGATCCACAGCCCTAATCCTATCATTGAGGGTGCTCACACTAAGAAAATGGACGTGCCAACTCAATCAGTCAATGTAAATAAATACGGGATACATTCGGAGTAAAAAACCCTATGGCTTCCTGTACTCAGCAACCCACCTTCTTCAGCTCTAAGAAAATCAGAAGCTCTGCTGAAGGTCTGGAACAACTTTCAGAAGAATACTCAGCTACCCATTTACCAAGCAGGACACCAACGCTTGAAATCAAGGAAGCCGTCGTACCACATAACAAACAACTTTGTTCTGTTGTCTTTCACTGTTAACCTTTCACATAAAATCTGGTGGAGGCAGTAATCTATTGTCAACAGACATCTAATCAAAAGCCCTTCGATCTCCCCAGATATCAATGGATTATCATCAACCGGTTCCTGAAGAGGGGCAGCAGCCTTTTCAGTAGTTGCAGGGGCAACGGTCTGGATGATTGACTGATGTGGCCTTGTAACATTAACCAAAACGGCCTTGCTGTGCTGGTACTGCGAACGGCTGAAAGCAAGGTGAAACTACAGCCGTAATTTTTCCCGAGGGCATGCAGCTTTACTGTATGGTTAAATGATGATGGCGTCCTCTTGGGTAAAATATTCCAGAGGGAAAATAGTCCCCCATTCGGATCTCCGGGCGGGGACTACTCAAGAGGATGTCGTTATCAGGAGAAAGAAAACTGGCGTTCTACGGATCGGAGCGTGGAATGTCAGATCCCTTAATCGGTCAGGTAGGTTAGATAATTTAAAAAGGGAAATGGATAGGCTAAAGTTAGATATAGTGGGAATTAGTGAAGTTCGGTGGCAGGGGGAACAAGACTTTTGGTCAGGTGAATATAGCGTTATAAATACGAAATCGAATAGGGGTAATGCAGGAGTAGGTTTAATAATGAATAAAAAAAATAGGAGTGCGGGTAAGCTACTACAAACAGCATAGTGAACGTATTATTGTGGCGAAGATAGCCACGAAGCCCACGCCTACCACAGTAGTACAAGTTAATATGCCAACTAGCTCTGCAGATGATGAAGAAATTGATGAAATGTATGATGAGATAAAAGAAATTATTCAGGTAGTGAAGGGAGACGAAAATTTAATAGTAATGGGTGACTGGAATGCGAGAGTAGGAAAAGGGAGAGAAGGAAACATAGTAGGTGAATATGGATTGGGGGTAAGAAATGAAAGAGGAAGCCGTGTGGTAGAATTTTGCACAGAGCATAAATTAATCATAGCTAACACTTGGTTCAAGAATCATGAAAGGAGGTTGTATACATAGAAGAACCCTGAAGATACTAAAAGGTTTCAGATAGATTATATAATGGTAAGACAGAGATTTAGGAACCAGGTTTTAAATTGTAAGACATTTCCAGGGGCAGATGTGGACTCTCACCCAGTAGTCCTTTTTGATTCTCATTCAGATTAAACATCGATTCTCAATCGGATTAGCCGCTAAGATCATTTTATAACATGTTCTCGATGCTAATTTTAACGAGCCTTGCCAGTAAGTAATTCACTTTCATGAAATAACCAATATTCCTATAAAGTGCTACAAAGCACCTCCGTTTCCTCAGCAATTACAATAATTTCTGCCCACTAACTATTTATTAGAGCGGCACTTGCGGACGAAACACACCTGCCCTCGTGAAGGTCTCATAACTGCCTATTCCGCTTTGGTTGTGGTTTGTAGTTCGCTCATCCTTCTTGGATCTCCGTGATCAATACAGTATAGTTTTTACGGTTCCATAGTTTACCTATTATTCTCACGATGATATGGTTGTCCGGTTTTCCATGGTCTCATTATTATTCTCCTAATGATTCACTTATGTGGTGTTATAATCAGATGCCCGATGAACATTTCGTCCTTGTCACGCTTCTTGTAAACACTTGCGATAGAGGCTTCTGTCCATTTTCTTGGTATTGTAATGCCTAGATATAACACAAGGCGCAACTCTAACTTACGGTTGTTGTTCTTTCTAAGTGGAAAATTCTGTCAGTTTCTGTAGTGTTAATTCATTTTTTAAAACGGTTTTACTTGCGAATGCTATTTCTGGTTGTGTAACTATTTCGGAGTGTTTTGAAAAAATGGTTCAAATGGCTCTGAGCACTATGGGACTTAACTTTTAAGGTCATCAGTCCCCTAGAACCTAGAACTACTTAAACCTAACTAACCTAAGGACATCACACACATCCATGCCCGAGGCAGGATTCGAACCTGCGACCGTAGCGGTCGCACCGTTCCAGACTGTAGCGCCTAGAACCGCTCGGCCACCTCGGCCGGCTGTAGTGTTTCAATTGTTTGGCTCCTGAACTATTCCGAAGTATTATATCATTTGTTTTAATCATTCCTGCCATATTCTTGACATGTAATTACGTGCATACACGCAATAAAATTACGGATGGTTTATATTTTAAACTTTACGGAGAATTCAGAGCTCGTTCCCTTCTATGTAAAAAGGAGATTTTATTTTTTATTTTTTGATCACTAACCAATTGTGTTAAACACCTAAGTTATAAACTTAAATGTATAGGAATTCGATCGCATTCAGACGTTCACCTAAAAACTGTTGACCAATACACCGAATGGACCTGCTGTCAAATTGTGACTTCGTATTCGTTTAAGTATTAAAAAAAAAACTGCTTCAGCTACGTTGCGAAACCAACATTTCACGTACCAATAAACAAAGTGAAGAACTGAGTTTGACTGTTCATGTAAAAGTGCAGGGCATGGTCCACTTGGGATGCCGTCAGTAAAACAAAAATCATTGTGTTTTCAAAAGCTGAAACATTCATTTGGTATGAAACGACCACGTGTAATGACGCTTTCCCATTGGGACGGAGAAAACCGTATTTTCTTTCCATTATATCAGAAACGACATTTAGAGGCCTTGTTGGTGGTGGTTGTATGGAATCATTTATTGGGAGACCTCGTCTGGGGTGGTTAGGCCGCCAAGTGGAAGTTTCCTATTTGACGCCACTTCAGCGACATTGCAGCGAGGTGAAATATTTAGAACAACACACATACCAAGTCTTCGAGTGAAGAAAATCTCCGAGCTGGCCGGGAATCGAACCCGAGACCCTAGGATCTAGAAACGGTTACACTAACAACAAGGCCACATTTAACAGTTTTACGTTATTACACTTTTGCTCCAGTGGGAAAAGTGGGCGCTGGCAGTTTAATCTTTCAAGCTGCTTTGGACCTGAACCATTTTGGACTACAGTAGATTGCACAAGCGCCTTTACTTTACGCTATGCGCTAAATTTGTGATCAGTTGTTCGTTTGCCTTCCAATCGACGGAGTTAAGAGGGATGTGGCCTTTCCGTCTGCTCTGGTAATGCTGTAAATGAGATGGGGCGGTGGTAGCACGACGGATACTCGGATGCATTCGTACGGCGGCTGAGAGCTCCATCACACCATCCAGATTTAAATTCGCGTGATTTCCCTAAGTCGATTAAACCGAATGACCTTTGAAAGGGCACGGCCGATTTCCTTGACCATCCTTCACTGTTCTCCGCTTGCGCTCCATATGTGATGACTTCGTCGTCTATGGCATGTTATACCTTAATCTTCCTTCCTTTGGATTATACAAACTGTTTCAACATGTTTGAGCTGTGGAGTCGGGGATTGCGTGCGACCATGTTTATTCGCCCAGGAGCGGTGTCATGTAGCCCGATTATGTAGCGCTGGTATTTGTCACGGACTGCCGAGAGCCTAAGACCACAATTACCCAGGGTCACGTCCACTTCGTGGAGAAGGTGAACGACGAGAGAGAGAGAGAGAGAGAGAGAGAGACGGAGACGGGTGCTCGCCCCGAATAGCACCAGACGCTGTTTATAAACAAAGCACGGTCGTAAATTTAATGGCCTGTGGGCGGCCTGGAGGAGGAGTTCGGGGATGAGGACAGCTGGAATGGCGTCCCCGCTTGACAAGTGGCTAAAACGTAGTGAGAGGCCCTACGCAGACGGCGTGACGTGGTGTGGCGCTCTGTCTGCGGAAGCTACTCCCACTTGGTACACCGCTAGCAGCAGCCGCTCACTTTCATACACGTGCCTAGGACGTGGTTTTCCGTTTGCAGGAATTCACGGTATTTACAGTAGTCGATTTATTTATTCCATCATCTTCTACAATTCAGTGCTTTTGTTGTAATTGTTCAGTATCTTATGTAAAATGGCATAATTTGTTCTATAGGAAGCAAATATACAGAAAAAATATATCCATTTTGGTTAATTTTCTTGACTTATTTCTGTAAAATGGGTTATTTTCATTTTAACACTTTCTTGAGGCACGAGGTGGAAGTGCGTATGTGATCTGATTTGGTATTTTTTCCCCCTAAACTAAAAGTGTTAGTCACCGTAGAAACAATGAATAATAATTTTACGATGTAGCACTGATAGTTCTCAGTGCCTATACATTCACAGTAACCTCATGTGCCATTTTAGTACTTGGACGGTCCTTCACCTGACTTAATCGACGCTTTCCATTGCGTAGACATTACTGGAGTTAACTTACTCACGTATTCCTCACACAGTTCACGAAACCACACACGCACAGCAGTCTCCAACAGTTCTTCCGTGGCTTCTTTTTTTGCGAGAGCATTTCACATAACCTTGCAGCAGTTCCCAGTAGCGTTGGTATCGGAGCTATTTCCAGACCATTCTAAACGTTTGTACTCATTTTTGTCTAACATAAAGTTTTTACCTGAAATTTGGAAATATGTAACAATTAAGGTGGATCATCATTCGCTTTTTGCTTGATACAAACATATGTGCGTCATCTCCGGCGTCTCTGTCACCTGTCGCATACCTGTATACTTTTGCCCATTTTAGCCGCTGTTGACTCCAAGAATGGCTTCTATGTAGGTCGACGGGCAGCGAGTCTAAATTCCAGTAGTCTGTTTTTAACAGCTCTGCTGGTTACTGATCGTGAGACGTCACAAATTTCTTCTCAGTCTCGCTTAAATTCAGCTGATGACCAGCGACGATTCATGGAAGTAAGTCTTCTCAATGCCTATCTTGCTTGACGGTAGCCGTTCTTTTTGTACGTCTTCCTGACTCATGATCAACATTCCCTTTCTTCCCATATTTTTTCGGGAACCTCGAAGATGTAGACTGATGGAAACCTATTGCAGAGGAATATCTCTCTTGTCCTGAGACCAACTGACGCATAAGTAAGTATAGCAGCTTTCTTCTTTGTGGTGTTAATTGTTCTGACCTGCCCATCTTTCCACTTCAGTGTGTCAAATTGAAATTACTGTATAAACACTGCTTCATTGTAGATGACAACAATGACAACAAGGAGTTGGATATTGTTGGAAAAAATGTGGTAGGCAGAGAAACAGTAAAGCCAAGAACGTGTCAACTGACGATTTTAACAATGGACTGGTAAGACCTGAAGCAAACAGCCGCCAAAGACGAACTTACGAAGTAATAATTGGTGATGCAGTAAATAATTCCAGCACTGTATGTTACGCATTGTAGTTAATTACACTTCACATCCACATATAGATTACATATAATCTCACTCCAAAAAAAGCAAAGGAAAATTTAGACCCGATCCTGTTGAGATTTCCTTTTACAAACTTAAGACCGAGTCGAAGTTCGGATTAAATAGTCATATATAAAAAAGCTTGAGACGATTCGTAACGTAATGTCGACACACATTGCTGTGTGAACTGAGATGTTGATGTAACCACCATCTTCTTAAATCTAAAGATACGTTTTTGTTATCAGCAATGAAAAAAAAATCTCGTCAGAAGAAGAGTGCACTTAAAGGGCAGCACTTTCATTGTATAATCCCGTAATGAGACTCGGACAGTGACATGTAGATAATGTTCTAACATTATTGCGGCGAGTTTCGCTGCAGACATCAAAGAGTCACTGTGCACCTCAGTGGTATTCTGGCATCTGTTTCTGTGTATGTTCCCATAGATGCGTAAATGTGTGCATAGATAATAAGCCCCGAGTACAGGCCACACAGAGCAAGACACGCCCCCCTTTACTTACAGTTGCAAGAAGAAAAACCTTAGTTTTATCCAACATTTTTTTGAAATGTTTGCTGGAACCTTAGGTCCACACTGGTGTGTAAAATTAAAGCAACAAACGGAATTTTGCAAGGTTGCGTTTATTTCGCCACAACACAGCATAAACAGGTGATAGCAAATTAGAAACATTTTAAAGAAACAGAACATAAGCAACTTCAATGTGCGTGACAGTAGAAGGAAATGTTCTTCGTTTTTCCCAACTTAACAGATTTGCACACACACACACACACACACACACACACACACACACACACACACACACACACACACACACATTCCGACAACTGGTTAATTTGCTCATTATGGGGTGCGACCACCTCTGGCAGCAGTATGGGCCTGACAACGATGGAGCATGCATAGCATCAATGTCACGTTGAGGCAATAACGCCCATTCTTCCTGCGGAGCTGCTCGCAAGTCTTGGAGAATGGTTGGGGTGATGCAACCCGTTTCCCTAGTGCATCGCAGACGTGTTGTATGGGATACAAGTAGGGAGAGCGAGCAGGCCACGCCATGTGTGCATATCTTCCGTTTCCAAGAAAACATTAATCACTCGTGCTCTATCAGGTCGAGCACTATCGTCCACCAGTACGAAGTCTGGGCATACAGCACCTCGCAACAACAGTACATGAGGTCCCAAGACTTTGTCACGACACCTGACAGCAGTTAAACCTTGCCGATTCACCCGTACAATTTCATGAACAGGTATTCGAGTGGTCAACATAATCCCTGCCCGCACCATTAGCGATCCTCTTCGATATCGGTCTCTTTCCACAATGTTCGAATCTCGAAATTCCCTTTAGATGCGAATCTGTCGAGAATGACTCTCCAGACCGAATCGGGACTCACCTGTGAAAAAAACTTTGGCCCACTGCTCGACTGCCCAGGTGGCTTGTTGACGACTCCACTCGAGGCGTTCCCTTTCGCAGATATGCATCAGAGGACCACGTACAGCAGGTCTCCGTCAATAACGATCACTCTGTCGAAATCTTCTCTACACCTTTTGCCTCGATATATGTCCAGCAGATGTTGCGAGTTCAGATGCCAGTTGCTGCACAATACTAAGGCGGTACCGTCGTGCCCTTACAGCCAAATAACGGTCCTCTCTTTCTGATGTCACACGTGGTCGGCCCTGCCCTGTTCTTCGGGGTACAGTTTTGGTCTCTATAAACTGTCGCCACATACGGGAAGCAACAGAACGATTCACATAGGGGCACATGAGTTTGCGGTTGCCGTGCTTCCATTCTTCCTATGACCCTCCAGTGCAGAGTGTCTGGTAGGTGTCCTCTCTGTGCTATAACGCACCGTCTGCGACTGTACACAGCGATTGTGAATGTGGGACTACCCGGCAAACACTAGTCCATTTGATAGGTGCCCTAAAGTCGCAATTGGCGTGGTTTTCCGTTGACCGAAGTGCCATTTTCCGTGGGGAACACGATCGTACAGAGATCTGTTGATAGTTTGTATGGTTATACGAGGGTTGAATGAAAAGTAATGCCTCCACCTTCGTTAATTGGGATTGGATGGGAATATTTTAATAAATCAAACGCAGAAATAGTCCTTAGAATGTGATATTTAATTACCAATATCCACTTTTCCACATACCAGCCAATTGGATACATTTCTTCCAACGATGAACAAGTTTTCTGAAACCGTCACGGAAGAAGTCGGCACTTGTTTCCGCAACTACAGTCTCACAGTCCTCTCAGCGTCTTCATCAGAAACATAATGATGTCCCCGCAGATCGTCTTCCATTATCGGGAACAGATGGAAGTCAGACGATGCTAAATCTAGACCGTATGGAGGATGCCGTACGGTGGTGAGATTACATTACAGGAGTCAGCATCCGAGGTACCCATCGTGCACAGATCTTCTGATAGCCAAGCAAAGCAATAATGTGACCCACACTTTCTTGTGAAATGCCGATTGTGCTTGAAATTTCTCTCTGAGTGATACGACGATCGTCCTGAATCAATCTGTCATCATTTGCTTGTGAAACTCGCTGGTTGCGTGACAGGACGTTCAACTCTTTGTCATGCAGGTCAGATGTTCCCGCCTCAACATCTATAAACTCACTCACCCAACGACGCACAGTTTTCAAATCGGTACAATCACCGAAAACTGCTTTCATTCTCTGATGAATCTCCGTTGGGGTGACAATTTATCGTGTCAAGAATTCAATGAATGCACGTTGCTTAAATCGCCGACCTTCTGTGCTGGTTTCTATACTTTACGCTGTAGCAACACAACCGTTCAATGCTAAGGCTTCCTGCCAACAGGAGCTGCAGAGAAGAGGCTACGGAATAAGCCAGTACCTGCCGCATTCCAGTGTTGCCAACTGTTGAAGAGCTTCGAAGGTGAAGACATTACTTTTCAGTCAACCTTTAACCTCCCGCTCACTTATCGACCTTAATGATAGTGAAAAATTAAACCGCGTGTACCTAATGGAAATTTGGGAAAAGCAATCGTCACCGAAGTTAATCTGTCGGTAAAGAGGGAGGAAAGGGTTACATCTAAATGAAAGGAAAAATGCAAATTAAATTGGTGGAAATTAATTTTGAGAAAAGGGTAAAATTAATAAAGAAAGTAAATTTGCGGTCGTCACGTTAACAATTAATTGGCGTTAATTAGATATTTGAGATTTGGGGAAAATTACAGTCGCCAGTCCTATGGACAACTACTATAATAACTGAAAAAGAAAGGTTATTGCACATATAATTAGCACTAAAAGCGTGGTAACTGAAGGTTGACACGTGTTGTGTGAAAACTGAAAGTTTGTCAGATGTAATAAATTTCGCTACACTCTGACTTAATTTAACAAAAGAATTAACAAAACCGGAAAATTGAAAGTTAATTTAGTGACTGAAATTAATAGTGAACTTTGTTTCTGAAGCACTACGAAATTCAATAAAATAAGGTTAGTCTTGGGCTACCTCAACAATCATTTCAAAAGCTACTTGAATCTACGCAATTTAGAAATAAGAGATTTAACTTTGAAGTTGAATTAAATGATTCTGAATAATTAACAATAGTAAAATTTAGTACGCACCAAGCTGGGCTGCAGTCACAGGTAAGCTAAAATATGGTAACAAAACTCGCACTTTTAATTTGTGCTTGTGTAGTCTAAATATTGTAGCCAGCTATGAATACTTTAACTGAATTTTGAAATTAAAGCAGCGAAATGGAATGATATTACTTTAATGCTGGCGTTTGAATTTCAACGACACTCGGGTTCATTCCGGAAAAGGAAGGGACCCTGCTTGGTAATGCAATTGGGACAATGAGCAACAAAGGTTCGTGCTAAGTTGCTGTAATTTTGTGAATGGAACAAGTTTAAAAGCTGAGGTCTGCCATACAGTTCTAAAACTTTACGTGCTTCCAGTCTTCCTTGGTTGATTGAAGGTTTGAAGTCGTCAGTCGAGGAGGTGGCGACAGTCACTGATTGTCGGCCGTCGCCGTTGCAGAAGCTGGATGTTGGCGCGCCTTCTTCTCGACACGGTCACCAGGCGAAACGGGCTCTTGATGTGCGCCAGCTAATGCTTCCCGTCCGCGACGCCGTGTCAGAAACTATCATAGGAAGTCAAGCGCAATTACATGCTGCCAAACCCCAAAAGCGCGGCAACTCGCGGGAGCGTCACACAACACACCTGCCTCACCACCCTACTGCCGCCACTCCCCCCTCTGCCCGCGCTCCACGCGGCGGCGTTAACCCTACCAAAGATCCTAAACACTTTGGTTCTCCACACGACCTATCGATGTAATCGTTCGATAGCATATTTTTCCCTAGGCAAGACCCAGCGTAAAAATACAAATAGTATTTACAAAACAAACCAATTATACATCGACATAAATGCATAAATATACAAATAGTAAAACAATTACAATATACAAAGACACAGAAACGTCATATCTTCAGGTGACAAAATAAGAAAAAAAAATTTATACTACAACAGATGGAAATAGGAGGATATGCATTTCCGGTGTTACTAACCCTCTCATCATAAATTAGACACAGGAAGGGGAAATACGAGTTTGTTGCTATAATTTTGGACACCAGTGTATTTTAGTCTACTGTGCAGTTTAGGTGTCAACCGACTTCCTTTGGTCTCTGTCTTGACCACTTTCGATAGCCCTTTTTATTTTTTCTTAACTAGTTTCTGCATTGTCTCTAGATGTCTTATTTTAGATTGTCCCGGCGTTGGAATATCTGGAATATTTCTCGGGTATTCAGCCATGTGTCATGGCGTCGTCCCGCTGGGCGCGGTATTTCGCCAAGCCGACTTCTTCAAGCGTTTGTGTTGACTGATTCATTTCTAGTTGCTTATTTGGCGGGCGTTCCTTGCTCGGCATGTGTGCGGGTTAAACGTGAAAACGTTATTTCTGCTGAACCTGTCGGTGTGTTGTTATGATTACCTGGCTTGTTGGATTGGCTTCGGATAATCTAGAGATGCTGTTGTCCTCAAACTGGTGCAGAGAAAAAAAAATCTTGCTGCAGTACTGGCCTCAGGAGAAAGGAGGGGAGTTGTGCTCAGGCTGGTGCGGTCATTTATTTCTGATAAGTGACGCCTTTACAGCCTCTTTCCCCCCTCCCACAGTCTCCAGCCGGCCGCCTGTGGGCGCGGACCTGTTGCAATGGTGGGGGAACGCAATGTCGGGTGTTCACCCAGGGTCCTCAGTAGAGCCGCAGCCGGCGTCAACGCCAATGCGTCTTCGTCTTCTTCAGTTGTGATGGTGGTATCGATTTCCACGTAGATTGTCACTGTGCTTTGACCTTGCTAAAGTTGGGGACCAAGCCTTCCTTAAATGAAAGCAGCGTCTTTAGTTATTAGTCTGTCATGTAGTCGGATTCGTAGAAGATATAAAGGCGGCGCCGTGCAGAGATCAGTCCACCAGGAACATCTGAAGGTGGTAGGAATTAGGCGCGTCTAAATTTCTCTCCTTCTGGACATCACTTGGCTGAATTCCCGAGAAATATTCAAAATTGTCTTTAGTCATCAAAAACCTGAAATATTGAACCATTCCTACTGTACTGTTCTTCACCTTTCTTTGTCCCACTGTTTCATCAATACACAATAATTTCTTCATAGCTCACAGTTGCAGTCAGCTCCTGGTTCTTGTAAATTGTAGTACACACACAAATAATCCAGGATCATGCTAGTTCGTTTTCGTAGAACATCAAACTAAAACGAAGTCCAACTAAAATCCAGTGATCAGTCATATCACAAAAGTCGAGTGTAAACGACGAGAATCTTGAACAGAGCACGATTCAAAGTTACTTGAAGCAGCCCAGAGGCAGGGACTTGATCTCAGGACAGGACTGACGGCAGCAGCCAGACCCATGTGACGGCCCGCTAGCGCCTCTTATAGGTGGCGGGAGGAGTCCTTCGTAGCGGACATTGCAGACTGTCGACCTAGCTATCGCATGTCAGAGATATAGAGAGATTTTCAGTTTTATCCAGTGTCCACATATGTGAAACAAGTACTGTAACACTGGACTCGCATTCGGGAGGACGACGGTTGAATCCCGTGTCCAGCCATCCTGATTTAGGTTTTCCGTGATTTCCTTAAATCGTTTCAGGCAAATGCCGGGATGGTTACTTTGAAAGGACACGGCCGATTTCCTTCCCAATCCTTCCCTAACCCGAGCTTGCGCTCCGTCTGTAATGACCTCGTTGTGGACGGGACGTTAAACACTAACAACCACCACCACCACTACCACCACCACCACCAAGTACTGTAAGACACCAGAGATGATTACTGCAACCTAACCCACGTTCCTCCTCCTCCTCCTCCTCTGCAGCTGCCATTTCTTAATTCCCTTGTTCCTTGGGGCCGTGCCTCATAATCTTATTACTCCATTCTGAAGGCATTTAAGCCATTTCAGGACGCAGTCCCGTCGCTCTCAGGTCGTTCTTGAGGGTCCTAATGCACTTATTTAATGTGCACTTACGGCCTCTTTCGGCTTCTTTTATATCAAATATTGTTCTCGTAATATGGTTTGATTCATGGCACGTGACATGCCCATACCTGCGTGGCGAATCTCCTGAAGCTTTTATGTTGTGTCTGGTAGTAAACTAGCCCTGAACGTCCTCGTTTCGTGCTCTGTTCTGCGGAGTCACTCCTTCGGATCTGCGTAGCGTTTTTGTCTTATAGCATGGAGCTTTTGTCCTTCTGATTTGCACATGGCCCACCTTTCTAAACCGCACCTTAAAACTGTTCTTATCACTCGTTTAAATATATTTCTTTTGAATTCGAATGTCATTTTCGCATCGCAGATGGCGGTCTCTAGTGAACTCTATTTCAACTGCGTAGATTTTATGCTATTTTCAATGTCTTTATTCCCGGAAGTTTTCCATATTCTTACCGATCCGAGGTACCTAAACTGATCGACTTATGTTAGATTGTGTACTGTCAGAAATGTCGTAAGCCTATCAAAGTTTCACGGAGTTTGTGTCCCTAGATGTTCTGTGATAAATTTCATGACGACATTGAGTAATAGTGGACTGAAAGCAGATCCTCCGTGGACACCAAAGTTTACCTGGAATTCTTCGTTGACACTTGCAGGACTTAAAGCTTTAGATGTTCTCGTACATGCCCTTGGAAATATAAATGCATTTCTACGGGACAGATTGAGCACAAAGAGCTTGACTTGGAAGTTTTCTTCGCCCTCGGTCGCAAGCTTTTTCGAGGTCAGCAGAAACAAGATGGAAATGTTTTTTGATCTTCTCGTGTTCTACCATTACAATTTTAAAGGTATGAACAGCGTGTATTAGTGCCTACCCCGCTGGTAAAACCACGCTGATTGGACGTAGTTTTTGTTACCTTATTTAATCTGTTCACAAGGTTTTGTTTGTGTAGAACGGGATTAAATTACTTTGTCTCTTTGAACCATTATCCCTTCTATTACGATAAGATTATGTAAGTACTGGAATCAACGGGCGTCTTTAGTAATTCAGTCATTGTTTACTGTTTTTCGTATTTTTAAGGGTGACTTACACTTCTTATGGTGCTGTCACTTCTAATGGACCTTGAGCTGGTGGTAAATTATATAATGCTTCTTGGAGGAACTTTTAAAAGGGGGGGGGGGGTGCGGGGGGCGCCCACTCGTCATCACCGATGTCGCTTAAATTAATCGTATTCGCAGAGCTTGGACGGAGGTGAAAGTGTTAGAAGTGGGTACGCCAGGTGGCCAAGCGTTTGGAAAAAATAGAATTTTTGGCGCGCATTGGGCGAGGCATGAGCCTTCCACGTCAACATAGCTTCCAGGCGGCGGTTAGCGCAACTGAAAGAGGACAGGGTGGTAATCCGGGGGGCGTGGATTTGAGTCCTTGTGCTGTAATTTTCTTTTTCGTTTTCCATTTTCAACTTTTATGTTACTTGCCCTGCAAATAAATCGAAATAACTCAATATATTGTACTTACAAAGATTTTCATAAACTGTATGAAAAGGAATGGCAAGGAAAAACTGGTACTGCAAGTACAATTCCAGGGAGGGATTGTAAGGCGTACGCGAGAACTCACAGTATAAAATTAGATACTTTCATTATTTTATAGATGGTGATTTACACGTGCTATTGTGACATTCATAGTAAAACAGGAGAAACAGTAATTTTGTAGGCGCCTTGCGCATATTATAAACGCAACATTTTTAGAATTACATAGTTGTTTTAAAGTTTCTAAAAAAAGTTCGAATAGCTGAGATTCATAAAAGATCCTCTGTCATCGAACAATTTCGCAGCAAACTACGCGTAACGCGTCATTTGTTAGCTGGTGATGTACAATGGAATGGTTTTTGGTGCAGCCTTCTCGGGATGCGATTTTTTTTTATCTCTCGACGAGATGAGAGCCATTTTGAAGCTTCTTCATCAAATTTTCCACCTGAAGAAAAAAAACAGACATCGTGGGGTTCCACTAGAAGAGTGCATTTGAAAGGAATACGACTTGGAAATTTATTTGCAATAGCAATTTTTCCTTCCCTTCCCTTTGCATGCCTTTATGAAAATCTAAAGTACGGTATATTTAGTGTTACTTCGACTCATTTGATGTGCGAGTGAAGGAAAAATTGAAAATAAAATAATTCTGCATAAGGGCTCCAACCCACGATCTTCGGAATGCCGTTCCGCACTTTTTCCGCTTCGGTAATCGCTGCATGGATACTACGCTAGCGTAAGTGGCTCGTGTGTTGCCAGACTCTAGCTAAAAACCGTATTTTTTTTCTAAACTCTTGGCCGTCTGGAGCTCCCACTTCTGTCTATTTCATTTCTGGCCAAGCACTGCCTATACCATAAGATCTGAACGAAATCGATGACGACGAATACGCACGGCCTCCTCCTCAGTTTGATAACAATCTTTATAGTATTCGTGCCATCTTTCATTAGCATCCTGATCGGAAGTTATTTTTAATATTTGTGTCATGTTTTATGTCTCCTAACTGATTATTTGTAAATCTAGCAGTTTTGAAAGTTTCGTTATCTGTTCCAATTGTCTCAAGTCTACTGTAATGTATACTGGATTTTGCTTTCGAGACAGCAACCAATCAGTCTTTTGGCCCTTGATTTGGTTTGTTCGTAAACAAGACAACCGGATTCTGATCGCTCGACATAAGCAGCCGATAACCGGCTGCACACTGTCGTTTTCACAGACAGCTGACCGAAGCGGCAAGTCCCGATGTCAGACTTGGGCGCAGACAGCTGGCGCAGTAGAGGCGAGTGGCTTCCTGCCTGCGTTCCCACCAGACTCCTTTGTTCCGCTAAAGGCAAGCACGACTGCTTGACGTATACTGCCGTTCCGCAAGATGCGCTCCATGAGTCACTTGTGGAACGATGAAAATATTTTCTGCTAAAGCACTGTGATCTTACACGTCTTCGTAATATTTCTGCAAAAAGTGTTACTGAGACAGCATCTTGCGCAACTAGAGCACACATTTGCTTAACGTCATCACGTGAACTTTCTAATCTGTAGCATTACCATCCTAGAAAGGACTGGTTTGAAGTGCGAAGTTACTATTTTTTACTGCTAAAGATTTTTCTGAGGGTACGATGGAAAGATCTCTTTTCATATTAAAAGGAGGCAGAAGAATAAAATTGAGATAGTTGTTTCAGAAACACTGATAGTAATATCTGCAGCATTGCTATTCGAGCGGTTACAACAGCAAACGTATGCTCTTAAATTTAATGCAGAATTTGAAACTTACTGTGCAACCTGTAGATAGTGTTGTATCAAAGCGCGCGCGCGCGCATGTGTGTGTGTGTGTGTGTGTGTGTGTGTGTGTGTGTGTGTGTGTGTGTGTGTGTGTGCGTGTGCGCGTGCGCGCGCGCCCGCGCGCGTTGTTGTACCATCTGCTACACACAATGCCTGACAAAAAAAGGTGAAGCACACTGGTGGGTTGAAGGAAACTAATGGAAACGTGACCGGTTAAAAGTGTGTGTGACGTTACGTCACTGATTACAAGATCGAGAATGAATCAACTTATCAGTATGACGTTCCACCTTATCTGACCTGGATGCGTACACCACTGATTCAATTTGAAGTGGTGTCACAAAGCCGTTGCGTCCTCTCTTGAGGCAAGTTCACCCACAACTGTTCTAGTTGGTGCTTGATTTCCTGGACGCTGGCACTCGGACGAAGTTGTCGTCCTACCTGATACCACAGATATACCGAGGGGCACAGATACAGGGATGTTACGGGCCACAATATCCCAGCTTCAAGCAGACAGTAAGTAGACACACATGCTGTATGTGAATATGCCTTGTCCTGTTCAAAAATGCCTGCACGGTACTGTCGCATGAGAGGTAAAACATGAGGAAGCAACATGTCCGTAAAATACCGTGGTGCCGTCATAGCTAACTCAATCAATAGCATACGTGATCGGAAGGCATAGCCGATGGCTCCCCTCACCATGATGCCTCTGAACAACACTGGATGAATTGAAACTCTCCCCAGGTCACCACCAAAGACGCCGTACGACCTGGCTATGCAGAAGTGCGATTTATCCATGAACGTAATGCGACACCATTCGTGGCATTCCGTGCTTGCCGGTTACCACACCATTCCAAACTCAGCCATTTGGATTGTGGTGTTAACAGCAACCTTATCATGGTGAAGGACGACACAGGAAGCAGCTGGGACTCGGTTGTTCTTCTAGTGACACAGGAGCAGTTGTGAAGGGTTTATGATGGGCGTGGAGCACAATTCGGCTCTCTTGTGATGATCGGACGTGGCAGACCGGACATGGGTGCCTGTCCTTGTGTTCGATGCAGTCAAACATGGGGCCAGTGTGACACCCGAATGCCCAACAAATTGGGATATTTTACGAGTCGACCAGCCAGCCAGATGTACACCCATAGTGTTCACTCTTTCATGTGCTGAGAACGCTGTCTCACACGAGTACGCGACATCTCCTTGTCCTTCACAGTGACCACGGAACATCCGACACTTTCCACAGGCCTCATGTAGCCTAAGAGGCCTCTTAATAACGATGATGCACTCTAGTAGCCATTCTACCTGTTGCAGAGGAAAGAGAATTGGAACTCTAATCATTTACATATCCATCAGTTGCGTGTACGTGTGTGATGGTACATACATAGACATTCGGTCACGTCTTCTGCGTGCTTCACATTTTTTTTAAAATTAGGCACTTAATTTATGAGATTGTAGCTGCGTTCCACTATCCTTCTGAGGAAGAAAATAAGTTCTATGATCGTGCTTAAAGCCTAAACCACCATGACGAAACTACAGCTGCGATATGGATCGTATCGCCCGGAAAAGGTATTATTTCAGGTCTCCAAATAATAGTGTAACTGAAAAGCTGAGCCATTAGATTTCAGGCGTGCAGCTGCATAAACCCCTTTTCTTCAGATGATACCTCGTCCTTACACGTTTCGGCCACCTTCCTAGATCTCTGATGAGTTGTTCGTCAACGGAATGTCAGAACCTAATGTTTCTTCCGTCCTTCCTTCGCCTTTCAGAGTCATGTGACTCGGTGGATCGCGTGACTTGGCTGTCTTCGTCCTTGTGCCGCAAGTCGGGGTGACAGTCAAGCGCAGGACAGGCAATAGAAGCATTTGGTGGCTGCCAGTAAGGAGGCGCCTGAGGCGTACAACCGTCTGTCACCGAGGTCAGGCTCAGAAGAGTGGCCCTAGTAGCTAGTAGCGCCACTTTAAGATGCAGATCAGGTTTGCTTTAAATACACACTGTAAAGGTTGTTAGCCTTAGTTCCTTTGGGATTATACGTGGTGAGTTGGTGTTAGTCAAGAATGTCTTTAAGGCGACAATGACGCCTTTGTCAACACCCCGGCGGGGTCAGGGATTTTCACCTGCCTCGACATGACTGGGTGTTTGTGTTGTCCTCCTCATCTCATCATCATTCATGCAATTGGCGATATTGGACTGAGCATTTGACCGCCCCACAAACCTAGCATCATCATCATCATCATCATCATCATCATCATCATCATCATCATCATCATTTATGAACACCTCACTGAGATTGAAAGAGGTCGTGGAATGAGGCTACGAAGAACTGTATGGTCCTTCTACGTCACTGCAGAAAGACTTGAATGTAGCCACTGTACGTGATTGCTGACAGCGGTGATCACGAGAATGTACGGTCAGAAGAAGACCGGAATCCGGACGGCCACGTGGCACTACCGAGAGGGCAGACCATCGTGTTCCGTGTACGGCTCTGGCGCTTCGTACTGCCTCGGCAGCAGCAATTTTGGCAGCAGTTGGTACCACCGTGACATAACGAATTGTTACAAATCGATTACTTCAAGGGCAGCTTCGTGTCAGCCTAACGACCGCCTTTTGCGACTTCAGTGTGTTAAGCGAGCTCATTGGAGGGCAGAGTGGATGTCCGTTGGGTTTTTGATGAAAGCTGGTTTTACTTCAGTGCCAGCGATAACCATGTTTTGGTTAGGAGGAGGCCAGCTGATGGCCTGCAACCAACTTATCTGTGTGCTGAACACTGTAGCTTCGCCTGGACATAGGGTAAGGGGTGTAATTTAATGTGACAGCAGGAGCACTCCCGTGGTTATCACACGCACCCTTATTTGAAATTTAGATGTCAGTCTGGTGATTCGACCTGTTGTGCTGCCATTCATGAACAGCATTCCAGGGGATGCCTTCCAGCAGGGTAACACAAGGCCACATGCCGCTGTTGTAACCCAATATACTCTACAGAGTGTCAACGCGTTGCCTTGACCTGCTGGATCGCCAGATCTGTCTTCAAACAAGGGACACCACCGGGCAACTCTAGCGTCGTTCACAAACAGCGTTATTCGTCGCTGTACTGACCTATCGGGTGCAACAGGAAAGGAACTTCAACCTACAAACTGACATCCGGCACCTGTACAACGCAATGAATGCACGTTTGGATGCTTGCATTTAATGTTTTGGCCGTTACACCGGTTATTAGTGTATCAAAATTGAACATTTACAACTATTTATGTCGCGTTTACATTAAGCCGTGATCTTGCAATGTTAATCGTTTACATGTGTTACCGAGACAAAATGAATTCCCGAAATTACATTACTCATTTTTAATTATTTTTTGATGTTTTGATTTTTTTTCCGTCAGTGTATTTTTGTGTGGGGTATGTTTGCATGGAATAAAGAGATATCCGTATCAATCACCAGCGTATGATACAGAAACTTACTGTCAATGTGCAACGGTTTGTTCCCTAACAGCACCTCATAGATGACCTGTACCTTCAGAAGAAACAGTCGCTTATGAGGCCTTACAGTCGTCTGAGAAACGTTGTACGCAGATGAGAGCTCGTGGGGCCTCCCCTCAAGTCTGATGAATCTCTAAACAGTGTGGCACCCGAACGCTTTCGAAGTGCTTTAGTTTTCATGTAGTCCATACTATGCTCCGTAACGGCCGTCACTACCCACGATTCTCTAATTCAGTTGTGCACGACTTTATAAACTTGGTATTCAACAGAGTGCTCTGGGTAGGTAGATGATTTTTAGACGAAACAGACGAAGACGACGCAGACTAAGGGAAGAAAGGAAGATTTGGGTCGTACTTCAGTGCACTAGAACGGACAAGGGGGCAGGTGTAAATCGGCCGTCACCTTATTATCTTTCTAAACAAGCCTTCGCGGATGTGACCTGGGGAAGCCACGGTATACGAGAATTTGGTTGAAATGGCGGACTTTGAACCTGACTGGATTAAAGTCCAGTATGTTTTATCAGAGAAATGGAACGGAGAGGAATGGAGAAGCTGTCATGCAGGTCCCAAGGGATGAAGCAGGCTGTGTGCGACATTTATTTTAATGAAGGCGAGCTGCTGAGTGCGACATCGTAGCCCACGCGGTGCCAGCCGTGGCAATGGCAAGCGTGTGACGCCGGCGTCGCATTCCGCGATGTTGCGTTCCGGAGCGCCGGCTGGCCACACATGTGGCCGCCACGTGCTGCTGGCTTGCCAGCGTCCGTCTGACAATAGACGGCGCTCCCTCTTAGATATACACAGTGGCGAACGCGTCTCCTCGCCAGCGCTCTTTCCGCAACCAGAGTGGTCTGCGCAGCCAGTATGTCGCAGAAGCAGCTCTCTCACTACACCGAGTGTCCCCTTTTAGTTGGCGTGCCATTTTTACTCTACACTAAATTCTAACAATGATAAACGATGTTCGTCAGTGTTATTTCACTTGGAAATGGCCTGTAAGTCTGAAATTCGCCAGTCGTTAGAGTTTTAATAAAGTGAATACTCGTCAGCAACAGCTGGTGAAAACCGCTGAAATGTTTCTTAACAAATATACGGTTGTCGTACCCTACATGAAGTAAAAGATTGTTTCACTCCCTTAAGACACACAAACATCGTCCAACGTCCACCACTCGATGTTAATTTCTGACGATATATCTCTGAGGGGAATTTTTTTTTGTCAAGTTTACTATTGTTAGACTACAAAATTGTTTAGGATGAAAATAGACGAAGTAGGTAACCATGGTCTTTGACTAGTAATCAAAACGTCCAGGATCCTGGATTTGATCCCAGCCATTACTTAAATTTTGAACACAAAAATATCAACAATGACGGCCCAGGACTTCCAGACTAAGGAGTCACCATCGTTCCGGTCTAAGGAGTCACCATCGTTCTATCAGTGGCATTTACAAAGAGGTTGGTGGAGTGAACAGAGGCATGGGGCAAACTATTGACAGTGGGATGGGAAACTGCGGTATTGGATTAAAAAGGAGGGAATAAGACTCTTCAGTCTACACAGCGAAGAAGCAGTGATGGAATTAAAATTGAAGGTGAAAGGATATAAATGATAAGATTCGCTGATGACATTGCTGTCGTCAGTGAAAGTGAATAATTACAGGACCTGTTGAGTGGAATGGAGAGCCTAATGAATACATAATACGGACTGAGAGGAACTAGAAGAAAGGCGAATGTAATGAGGTCTAGCAAAAATATGAACAGCGAGAAGCTTAACACCAAGATTGATCACGAAGTAGGTGGATGAATTCTTCTACCTTGGACGCAAACGAAGGAAAAAGAATCCATGACGGATGAATCAAGGATTTCATAAAAATTAGGCTAGCACAGTCAAAGAACCGGAAAAGAAGGCAAGCGAAGGATTTGGGATATGGTACTACAGAAGAATGTTGAAAATAGGTACGCAGATAAGAAATGCGAAGATTCGGTGCAGATTCTGCGAGGATGTAGGGTGCAAGTGCTGTTCTGAGATGGAGGTTGGCACGTAAGAGGAATTCATGGCGGGCCGCATCAAACCCGTGAGGAGGCTGATGACTCGAGGAAAAGGCAGGAATATTGAGGGATTATATTATTAATTTTGATATCACCAAATCGAATAGATATTTTAGATACAGCTTATATGTGATTGTTCGTAGGACCTTTCGAACAGCGCAGGTGTGTACTGCATATGGCACTATGGGAGTTGACACACCTCTGAAATGACTTAGGCAGTCAGTGACAGGGGTATGTACCGTCTAATGACGGAACCACTTCGCATTTTCACCCATAGTTCCTCATTAATGACTCATATACTGGTGAAAGAAACGATAAGTGACAGACATATTTCTAATAATGGTTGAGTACTTCAAGTCAGACACCCATACAGCGAATGGAGCACACAATGATTGAATGAATTTAACCATGGAGAAGGCAGACGGCATACCAAGGCACACAGGAACAATTGTGAGGAACTATAACTAACCCACGGAAGAACTGTGCTGAGATCATAAATCAGCTGTCTATAATACTCACCAAGTAGGAAGAGACGAGTAACATTCGAGAAAGAACTGGAGGAAATAGCATTTTTCTCATTTACATGCTCACGTAGCAATAGTCCGCGGTCTTGAATTCGCAATCGTAGTGTCGAGCGCAATGCTGATAATGGTGAGTGCACACGTCGATTTGTATGAAGAAACAGTAGTTGAGGAGGGGGTGTGACAGAATTGTTGTTCAGTGTGTACGGTGAGCAAACACTGACGGGAAGCAAGCAGAAATTTGGGTAGGGACTTAAAGTTCAGTAAGATGGAATAAAAATATTGAGGTTTGTTGAGGACGTTGCAATGCTGCTGCGAGAGACAAAGAGCAGTTGAAACACGTTATAAGCTGCGAGTTAACAGGAGTAAACCAAGAGTAATGGACTGTTACCTAATTAACTCAGGCGATGCCGAGGTAATGAGATATGGAAATATGATAGTAAATGTGGTATATGAGTTTAGCTGAAGTAGAGAGGATATAAAATGCAGCGTGGCAGTAGCAAGATCAGCATTTATGAAGAAGAGAAATTTGTTGACATCAGAGATGGATTTTATTGTTGGAAGTCTTTTCCGAACGCATTTGCCTGGAGTGCAGCGTTGTACAGAAGTGAAACACGTACGACAAGCAGTTCAGACAAAAAGAGAGTAGAAGTTTTTGAAATGTGGTGAGCTATAGACTGACGCTGAAGATTAAATTGGCACCTCGCATAAGTAGTGAGGTGGTACTGAATCGAATTGGGAGCAAAATACGATGGTCGTTCAAATGTAAGTTCCGTTTCTATTTCTATCCGCGGCAGCGCTACGACCGCAGTTCCGAGCATGCGCGGCAGTTACTCTGACTCAAGGAGAAGACATGTACGCCATTTTCAGATCGCTGTCGCCGACGTGTGCTTTGTAGCGCTTCTTTATAATATCAGCCGTAATTGAAAATGCCGCCGCATGTGAAATCGGATCTGAGATTCCCCCCAGGAGATCCACAACTCTTTTGTGGATACGTGCGTAGCGAGCACGGGACCCCGAGCTAATGTGGCCCTCCTTCCTTTCTGGGCTGCATACCTTCCTTTTCCGCATCCTTCCCTATCCCCCATCTTCGCCCCCCACCCCACCCCTCACCACCGCCTCTTTCCTTCCCTTTCTCCCCCTCTGAGATTGTTTTGTGCCTACTTCCGGAGACGGACGCTCGAAAATATCGCACATTCTTCGCTTTCTCTGCTTGCACGTTTTCTCCTTCTCTTTTCCTAACCTCTTCTCTCTACCCTTTTCTCCGCTGCAGCGTTTGAGACCTCTCTTCTTTCCTTTCCCTTTCTTTGTTTTTCCCTTTCTCTTTCTTCCTCCCTGTGCGTGTCTGAAGGCCGACCCACGCATTTTTGTGCGTAGCCGGTGACGGGGTAACGCGTAATTCCCCGCCCCGGGTAGGCAGGTAGGACACGTACGTACCCCCTGGTAACGGCCAGGCCCAGGGAGGGGTGATTACCCGAGCTGATACCTTCCGAAAGTGCCGATTGGCCCCTCCGTCCGTTTCTCGGGAGATGTGACCTGAAGTGTGACCTGAGGTGTGAACAATCACCTAAGGTGGGAGTGCCCTCAGAGAGGGCCTCCACAAGGGAGGAGCGCGCCATCGGAGATGCTGGTAATCATGGGGGATTCTTCCGCAATGGTTTCCTCTACTTCCACTATGTCTGCTCACAAGCGTAAGTTCACTGAGTCTCAGCCACAGACAGTTCTTCCATCGTTGCCACAGTTCCTTGTTGTTTCTTGGTCAGACGAAGGTCACGACTTCTCCACGGTCAACCCCTTCATTATTCAGAAAGGTGTCGACGCAATTGCAGGTCCTGTAAAGTCTTGTTACAGATTACAGAATGGCACCTTGTTGTCAGAAACAGTCAGTGCCCTCCAGGCACAAAAATTGCTGCGTACTTCACTGCTCCACACCTTCCTTGTCTGGGTTGAAGCGCACCATACTTTAAATTCCTCACGTGGGGTCGTTTATACGTACTCCCTCAATGGATTGTCTGACGAAGAAATTCAGCACTGCCTGTCTGACCAGGGCGTAACGGCTGTTCATAGAGTTATGAAAAGGGTTGACACGAACTTCATTCCAACCCGCACTGTCTTCTTGACATTTGACAAAGTTCAACTCCCATCGAAAATCAAGGCAGGCTATGAGATAATTTCCGCTCACCCTTATGTCCCAAACCCTACGCCTTGCTATCGGTGTCAGCGGTTCAATCACACCAGCCAGTCCTGTTCCAATCCGGCCAAATGTGTTACGTGTGGCAGGGATGCCCATGAGGGTGCTTGCCCTCCTCCGTCCCCTCGCTGCATCAACTGTATGGGTGACCACGCTGCTTCCTCTCGAGATTGCCCCATTTTTAAAGATGAAAAGCTCATCCAGGAAATCAGAGTGAAGGAAAAGGTGTCGACCTTTGCTGCTCGAAAATTATTCGCCAGTCGACAGCCCACCGTGCCTCAGACAGGAAAATACAGCACTGTCCTTGCTTCTCCTCGGCCAACAAAGGAGGCGGCCATGCAGACTTGCGACCTCACCTTTAGTGCCATGGTCGTCAGATCGGTCAGCGCAAACATCGCCCGTTCAATCTCACCCCTGTCGCCTGCCCACTCTATGGCTCACCCTTCATCGGTTTCTGCTAAATCTCGAGCCCAAAAGTCAGATGCCAAGACTTCGAAAAAAGAGCATACTCGTGAAGATTTTTTACATACCCCAACTTCACAACCATCGGTTCCTCCTTCATCTAAACATCATATTTCCAAGAAGGCTAATAAGAAACCCAGTTCATCTCCTTCTCCGCCAAGGCGTGTCCCATCTACAGCACCACCTGGCGGAAATCGCCCTCGGCCGTCTTCTGTGTCGCCGAGGCACACTGTTGGCGGCCGATCAACTGGCCGATCGCTGGTGGCAGGAGCTGCTCCTGAACAACCTATGGATCAGGATCTTCTGCCTTCGGCTGAGTACCATTCCATGCTGTCGGTCGCAAGCTCTGAGCAGTCATTGAGTTGACAGCAACCTTGGTCACATTCCTCCATTTTCTGTTCACCCTATGTCCATTATCCACTGGAATATCCGTGGCATTCGAGCCAATCGGGATGAATTGTCGATCCTCTTACGATCCTACTCGCCGGTCATCTTCTGTCTTCAGGAAACAAAGCTGCGTCCCCATGACCGCTTTGTTCTCCCCCATTTTCATTCCGTCCGATTTGATCTCCCCTCTGTTGAAGGCACTCCAGCCCATGGAGGACTCATGATTCTTCTCCATGATACTCTCCACTATCACCCAATCCCCTTAAACACTTCCTTCCAAGCTGTTGCTGTCCGTCTTTCCCTTTCTGGATATACCTTTTCTCTTTGTACTGTATACATTCCATCGTCCACACCAATGGCACGAGCTGATCTCCTTCATCTTCTTGGTCAGCTTCCACCCCCCTATTTGCTGGTTGGGGACTTCAGTGCCCACCACCCACTTTGGGGATCTCCACATCCTGTCCGCGTGGCTCACTATTGCTAGACGTCTTCCACCAAGCGGATCTAGTTTCCCTCAACACTGGGGTCCCTACATTTTTGTCTGCCTCCACGACAAATTTCTCTCAGTTGGACCTTTCGGTCGGTACTGTTCCGCTAGCTCGGCGCTTCAAATGGTTCGCCCTTGATGATACACACTCGAGTGACCACTTTCCATGTGTCCTTAGACTGCAGCCTCAACTGCCATATATGCGCCCGCGACGCTGGAAGTTTGCCCAAGCCGATTGGACACTTTTTTCGTCTCTAGCGTCATTCGATGACCGTCACTTTCCTAGCGTCGACGATGAGGTCACACATATTACCGACGTTATTCTTAAAGCTGCGGAACGTTCAATACCACGCACCTCCGAATTGCCCCGGCGCCCCCCAGTTCCTTGGTGGAACGAGGCATGGCGTGACGCAATACGTGAGCGGCGACGTGCTCTTCGCTTTTTCCGCCACCATCCTACTTTGGCCAACTGTATCCGCTGTAAGCAGTTCCGTGCGCGATGCCGTCGCGTCATCCACGATAGCAAGAAGGCAAGCTGGAAATTCTTTACTAGCTCATTTGACACCTTCACTCCCTCCTCGGAAATTTGGAGTCGGATTCGACGGTTATCTGGCGCGCCTAGTTTCTCCCCGGTCTCTGGGCTCACTGTCGTGCATGATACGTTAGTGGACCCCGTCGCAATTTCTAACTCCTTGGGTAAACACTTTGCTGAGATTTCGAGCTCTTCAAATTACCCGCCAGCGTTTCTCCCGAAGAAACGTGCAGCGGAAGTGCAACCTCTTGCTTTCTTCTCTCAAAATCGCGAAAGCTATAATACTGTTTTCTCCATGCAGGAACTCCAACATGCACTCTATTCTTCTCGCTCCTTCGCCCCAGGACCGGATGGTATCCACATCCAAATGTTGCTGCATTTATCAACCCATAGTCTGCGTTATCTCCTTCGCATTTATAATCGAATTTGGACCGACAGTACTTCTCCCAGACGATGGCGGGAAGCTATAGTCGTTCCTGTTCCGAAACCTGGAAAGGACAAACATCTCCCCTCTAGCTATCGCCCCATTTCTCTCACGAGTAGTGTATGTAAGGTTTTGGAGCGTATGGTGAATTGCCGTTTAGCTTGGTGGCTGGAGTCCCACAGTCTTTTAACACCTGCCCAATGCGGTTTCCGAAAGCATCGTTCTGCAGTTGACCATCCTGTTTCTCTCTCCACTTATGTCATGAACAATTTTCTCCGGAAACGTCAAACAGTAGCAATATTTTTTGATCTGGAGAGAGCATACGATACCTGTTGGAGGACAGGCATCCTCCGCACACTGTTCTCTTGGGGCTTTCGAGGTCGGCTGCCCCTTTTTCTTCGCGAATTTATGGCAGAGCGCACATTCAGAGTGGGGGTGAACACTACTCTCTCCCGTACTTTCTCTCAAGAAAACGGGGTACCCCAGGGCTCCGTGCTAAGTGTTGTACTGTTTGCTATTGCCATAAATCCAATTATGGATTGTCTCCTTCCTGATGTCTCAGGCTCCCTCTTTGTGGACGATTTTGCGATCTACTACAGCTCTCAACGGACCAGCCTTCTTGAACGACGTCTTAAAGGATGTCTCGATCGCCTCTACTCTTGGAGCATCGAAACCGGCTTCCGTTTTTCTCCCAGTAAGACCGTTTGTGTTAATTTTTGGCGACGTAAGGAGTTTCTTCCACCCTCCTTACATCTAGGACCTGTCAACCTTCCGTTTCCGGACGTCGCTAATTTCTTGGGTCTTACGTTCGACAGAAAACTGTGCTGGTCCTCCCACGTTTCCTATCTTTCGGCTCGCTGTCTGCCATCCCTTAACACCCTCCGTGTCCTGAATGGTACCTCCTGGAGAGCGGACCGAGTGGTCTTCTCCGCCTCTATCGCGCCTTAGTGCGTTCGAAATTGGACTATGGAAGCATAGTTTACTCCTCTGCTCGGCCGTCTATTCTTCGTCGTCTCGACTCTATCCACCACCGTGGATTACGTGTAATGTCTGGAGCTTTTTACACCAGCCCTGTGGAAAGCCTTTATGCTGAGACTGCTGAACCTCCGCTGTCCAATCGGGGAACTGTCCTTCTGAGTTGTTATGCTAGCCATCTGTCTTCCATGCCTGCTAATCCAGCCCATGACATTTTGTTCGACGCCTCCTTTGATGTAGGGTATGCAGGCCGCCCCCCTCCCTACTACCACCGGGAGTCCGCTTCCGTCAACTGCTCCATTCTCTTTCCTTCCGCTTTCCTAAAACCTTCTTGACAACTTGGGGTACAGCACCGCCTTGGCTCCATCCCCGGATCTGCCTGCTCCGTGACCTTTGTCAATTTCCTAAAGATGGTACCCTTTCACTTGTTTATCGTCGGGCATCTGCTGCTCTCTGTGCACAGATGAAGGAAGCCACATTTATTTACACTGATGGCTCGAAAACATCGTTAGGTGTAGGGAGTGCCTATATTGTTGGCGACACCCCAAATCAATTTCGGCTTCCCGACCAGTGTTCGGTTTATACTGCAGAGCTTTACGCTGTTCTCCAGGCTGTCCACTACATCCGCCGCCATCAGCGGATACAGTATGTTATCTGCTCATATTCTCTCAGCTCTCTCCTCAGTCTCCAAGCTCTTTACCCTGTCCACCCTCTGGTCCACCGGATTCAGGACTGTCTGCGCTTGCTCCACTTGGGGGGCGTCTCGGTGGCGTTCCTCTGGCTCCCGGGACACGTTGGTATCTGTGGAAATGAGGCGGCCGATATAGCGGCCAAGGCTGAAGTCTCTCTTCTTCGGCCAGCTATTCAATCGATTCCCTTCGCCGATCTACGGAGCGTTTTATGTCGTCGTGTTGTTCTTTTATGGCACGCACATTGGTCGACACTTCCCCATAATAAATTGCGGGACGTGAAAGCTCTTCCTTGTGCTTGGACCTCTTCCTCCCGAACGCGTCGTCGGGAGGAGGTAATTTTAACTAGACTCCGGATAGGGCACTGTCTTTTTAGCCATCGACATCTTTTAAGCGGCGATCCTCCCCCACTCAGTCCCCACTGCTCTCAGCTATGGACGGTAAGACACCTTTTAATTGAGTGCCCCTATTTTACTCCGTTACGCGCCCGTCTACAGCTGTCGCCTGATATATCGTCAATTTTAGCAGATGACACGCGCTCGGCCGATCGCGTTCTCGAGTTTATTAGTGCCAGTGAAATGACGTCAGTCATTTGAAGTTTTTTTTGGGGACAACCAACCCCTTTCTGTAGTGGATTTTTAAGCTTTCCTTCTGCTTTTAGTTTCTACAATTTTTTGAGTTTCGTTCCCATTTCTGCTGGTTTCCATTTTCGGTTTTTACTGTTTCCTAAGTCACGGACCGGGCGCTAATGACCATAGCAGTTTTGCGCCCTAAAACCAAAACAAAAAAAATGATCTGTGATTCGTTTTCTAAATACAAAGAAAGTTAAATCAAAGGAAATGCATCGGCAAATATGCGAGGTTTACGGACAAAATGCTATGAGTGATTCAGTGGTTAGAAGATAGGTCAGACTGTTCAATGAAGGACGTGATTAAGTGCACAATGAAGAACGAATTGGACGCCTGTCTGTGGTTACTGATGAACTGGGACGTACAGCCCGGACCTCGCTCCTAGCGACTTTCATCTCTTCGTACACCTAAAATCTGTCTTTGGTGGTCAACACTTTAACGACGATGACGAGCTGAAAGAACGTGTTACCACATGGTTGAATACATAGGCGGCAACCTTCTGTGAAGAAGGCATACAAAAACTTGTTTCACGCTATGACAAGTGCCTACAAAATTTCGGAAGCTGTGTAGAAAAGTAGTTTAACAGTTGTAGATTTTTGTGCAATAAATATTTTTTCTGTATCTGTACACGTTTGTTTTATATAGCCAAACGGAACTTATTTTGTGGACATACCTCGTAAATGTATGGCTTAACTTTTCTAGAAAAAGTGGATCAGTTAACAGAACACACCCTGCTGTATGAAGGACTCGTCAGTTTACTAATGTAGGGGAAGTGGGGAGGGCGGGATGACTAAGAATTGTTGAGGAAGACCTAGGCCTGAATATAGTAATCAGGTTTAAATGGTTGTTGGTTGAAGTAGTTACGCAGAGATGAAGACACTTGCGCAGCGTAGACTAGCATGCAGAGCTGATCCAAAGCAGTCTTAGGCCTGAACATCGCTAACTCGACGTCGACGACTGGGTATTAAAAAAATGAATTAGGACGCAAGTATAAAACGGAATTACACACTAAAGCCTGAAAGTTAACTCAGCAGGCGTCGTCTACGCGGCGTGAGGAGCACGTAGCCGTAAAACGTGTGAGCAGGCGAGAGGCCGGTGTGCTGTAGCGGCGACTGCGCTGGCGTGACCAGGCGCGACTGCGGACGCACCCCGCCGCCCTGCCGCCCTGCCGGCTATTAAACGCCGTCATAAACGCCGCCCTCGCCCTGCACACAAATATTTGCTCTGCACGTCTGGGCGGCGGCGGCAGAGCGCGATAGGAGCCGCGCCGTGCCATTCCGGGAAACGCGCGGCTCGCCTGGGAAACTCATCCACACACTAGTGTTACACTACGATGAGGCGAACTCCGGTCAACCCTAATTTCCCCGTGTCGAGCGATGGTACTTCCAGATAGTTGCAGGCGTCTACTAGCGACTCCTGGGTTGCTGTCACATTCGTGAATGCACAGGTGAATCTCTTGCGCAAGTGTGATGAGAATGTTTTATAAATGTTGGCGCAACGTGTATCTGAAACGGGATGCAGGAACCAGCTCGGTATTCACCAAGTTGAATGTCGGAAACAGCCTAAAAGGCACATCCAAGTTGGCCGGCTCATCAGCTTTCACCGTTAATTTGTGAGGCTGATTCGATGCTAGGACGGCTTACATCCGATGCGGCGCGTTTATGCGCACTGCTATCCTAGGGAGGGGAGGGGGGGGGCGTAGAGATTGACCGATATCGCTGACATCGGTTGCTTGTCCGTCCTGCACTCGACCGCCACCCCGACCTGTCAGTACGTTGTTTGATGACATTCCATTCACGTGACTTTCCGGGGTGTACCATTCAGCGTGCGATGAGTTTTATTCCACCGCCAGTATTAGAACTGGACACTTCCAAGTTTAAAGCCGCAGCACAAGCATACGTTGCCTTAGTGGTCCATGAGTCATGGAGAGACAGCATTACCTCTGCTGCTGAAATGCGGTGTGAGACTTCGGCGGTTGTGTTGTTGGTATGTCATTCAGAAACTAGCATAACGTTTTTTAGGAAACGGACGTAACATTTAGATCAGAATGGCCAGTTTGGGGTTAACGCTCGGGGTACCGGTGTCATCAAATTCACATAATATCATTAACAGTATAAACGTCGGACTGAGATGCTCACTCAGCACGACCGATTTTTGTCACTGAGGTAAGTCACTTTTAAGTATTAGCAGCGTTGATATTTTGTAGTTGTGTAATCGTTACAAAGCTGCGATGTGTTTTTAAACACTGTGTGGATGAACCGTCACTCGTTTGGAACGCCCCAAAAGAGAAATTTTAAAACAACAGAAGATTATTATTTGAAGTCTCGTTGACGACAAGATTGTCAGAGATGAAGCACTAGCTTGGTCATGGATAAGAAAGGTTAATTAGATGGGTCATTTCGAAACGAGTCTACCTGGCTTTTGCACTGAGCGGCTCACGGATACCACTTAGATATTGATTGCCAGTCCTTGAGAGATGGAGATATAACCTGTTCTGGAGTATCGCTTAGCGCTATGGGATCCTTATCAAATAGGACTGACGGAAGACAGCGAAAAAGTTCAAAGAAGAGCACCTCGTTTTGTATTATCGCGAAATAGGGGCGATAATGTCATGGGTACGATATGCTAGTTTTGGTGGCAATCACTAAAACAAATCCATTTTTCATTGCGGAAAGATCTTCACGAAATTTCAATCACTAACACCTTTCCTCCGAATGCGAAAATTTTTTGTTAACTCCTGTCGACATTGGGAGAAATGACCGTCTTAGTAATAAAATGAGAAGGTTTAGATGTTCATTTTTTCGAAGTGCTACTCGAGATTGAAATGGTAGAGAAAGAGTCTTAGCCTGAAAGTTGTTTATGGAACCTCTGCAAACATTTAAGTGTGGTTCGCAGAGTAATGTAGATGTGAATGGTTGGCTAGACGGGCATTTCACTCATTCCTATCTGATGCGACTCCATTGCCTTTAACAACTACCGCACTCTGTGGAATAAAAGGCTGTGGGGTACGAGAAGGGGAAGGGGGCGGGGTGGCGTACCACAATAGCCCCTCACCAGTTTGTAGTATTTTGGGCAATACTGGCAGATAGTCTCGTAGAAAATTTGTGGGATGTTCATTTTATGACTTTTAAGGTTTTCATTGATATCTTAGATACCAAGGACTGATTCACCTGCGTTAATGCCCTCTTTCTTTGGTTACGTAACTTTTAGTGGCGTCGTAGTTGTTTACAAGTCGCCGCCAGCTTGAGCTGCACATCTGCACGCTCTGTGTTTAATGTTAGTTACCGGGCAAGCCGGTGCTGCTGCGCCACTCTGCTGTCGCCGCGAGGCGAGCGCACAAACAAGTCACAGAGAGCTGTAGCGTCTTGTCAGAGCTGACAGGCCCCGCGTTCAAAACACGGCGAGCTGCGAGTATTCCACTCACGTCCGCCTCACCTGCTCCACCTGGCGAGCGCAGATGCATAACCATGCGCGCCTCTACTTCTCCTCCTCGCGCACCACCCCTTGGTATTCACAGCCGCGGCAGCACACCTTACCAGCAAAGAGACCGGTACCCCGACAACACTGCTGAGCTGGCAGTGTAGTATATCTTATCAGCCGGCACAAACCTGCTCATAAAGGTTTAGGTGACTTCCCTTTTCCGGAGTCACATTTCGTTCTTAGAATCCAGGTATCGGAGGGAGGTTTTATCATCGCTGTCTAACCTACAGGTAGATCAGAGATAATGATCATCAGATTGTGCGCCAGTGTCGTGGGTCATATCTCAGCATACCACACATTGTTTCCATGATGCCATGTAAATCTATTTATTTTTCGTGATGATCTGTATGCCGAAATCTCTCTCCTCCCAACTGTTTCGCCTTAATCGACATAAACGTACCGTTACAATATCAAAGTCACTATCGTCACTTCTATACACGATACATTCATGTACTGCGGGAGGAGAGGTCCCAATAGCGCGAAGACACGCTCCACCGTACGACGGTGAAGCAGCAACAGCTTATTTTCCAGCGGAAAACAGTGTATGATGATCTTGTCCCTCTAGTGGAAGGCGCACCAAACATGTAGTAGAGGCCAGAATTTACGCAGAAAATCAGGACAGGAAGGCCCCCGGCAGGGGCTCACGGTTCTTTCGTGAGTTCGTGCGTGGCGCACACGGGGCCCCGAGCTATTGCAGCTCAGTCTTCATTCCCTAGCTGCTTTTCCTTCTCCCTGCTCCTTCGCTCCCTCCCTATCCCCGCTCCTTCCCCGTTGCCATCTACTTCCCCTCTCTTGGCTTTATGTCGGCCTGGCTATTCACCTTCTTTCCTATATTGGTTGCAATTTTGTTTCTTTTGCCGGTTTTTCACCTTTCTGGCGTTTCGGTCCCCACTTGAGGTTTGACCTCCACTTCAAAATTTCCTGTTTTTAGTGTGAGCCATATGGGGAAGAACTCCCTCCCTAGCATCTACGGACTCATCTCCCCTCTCACTTCCCCACTGCAGCCCCCTTCCACCCTGCTAAGTCACCAGTACGTGTGGCCAGTCCGTGCGGTGGGGCTGTTATGTACCCATATGGCTGAGCCCCCTGCCAACACACGGATCACACTACTAATATCTGAGCTGTTCCCTCCTCGTGTATGCCAAGGAGTGGTTGCTTCTTGGAGCATCGGAACTCCCGGTAACGGCGCCGTGCCAGATGGCCCTTGCTGTGGCTGGGTGGCGCTCATGGGGAGAGCCCCTGGTCGGAGTGGGTGGTATTAGGTCGGATCCTTGGCGCATGAAGCGTATCAAGCAGCAAAAATCTGGCCGTTCTCACACGGCCGTCTCTTCGAATGGTGAATGATCCTGAAATGCTGTCTCGTATGACCCGGCAGCCGTACCTTCCCTGGCTACCCCATGGGAGGAGAGCCAGGCTCGCTGTCTTGGGCTGAAACCTTTCCCGTTACCTCGTCTGTACAAGGACGGATAGGGGGACACATTCACCGCCACAAAGCTATTGCTTTTCGTGGAAACTATCGAGGACAAGTTCGCTGGAGTCTATTAGTAAGATGCGGTCGGGCTCCCTGTTGATCAAAGCTTCTTCTGCCACCTGTGATCGTCTTGGCAACGTCCCATTGTCTATCACTCCTCACCAATCTCTGAATATGGTCCAGGTAGTCTTTTTTCATAGGGACCTCACCCTGCAAACTGGTGAGGAACTCCGGGCTAACCTGGAGCAGTGTGGAGTTCATTTTGTTCGACTGCAGAAGGGTCGCAAAGGCAACCGCACCGATACTGGCACCTTCATTCTGGGTTTCGAGGGGGATACTCTCCCAGAGAAGGTCAAGGTTATGTGACGTAAGCCATACATCCCTCCACCTATGTGGTGCTTTCGGTGCTTGCATTTTGGGCATATGTCTTCCCACTGTACAGTGGGCCCTTAGTGTTGTGACTGTGGACACCCCGTCCATGAGGGAACCTCTTGTGTTCCGCCGCCTGTGTGTGTTAATTGTGCTGACCGTCATTCCCCTCACTCAGTGGATTACCCAGCTTACGAGAGAGAAAAGAAGTTGCAAGAATATGTCCCTGGATCGCCTGTCTTACACTGATGCTCGCCAGAAGTATGAGAGACTCCATCCGGTTTTGCCTCTGTTACTTCTTTTCCTCCTCCTCCTCCTCCTCCTATGACTACTACTACTACTACTACTACTACTACTACTACTACTCCTCCCTCGTCCTTACCCCAGCCCGACTCCTCTGTCCGCTCCAAGAAACATAAATCCCAAGAGAAGGTGTCTCCGGTGCCCCCGGAGGAGCCAACTCCCCTCTCACAACCTGAGTCTGTCTTATTTATGGACGTCACCCCATCCTTGTCGGTGACAACTACTGACCAACTGATCTGACCTCCTCCTCGGCTCCTTCATGCCTACCTTGGACTTGCGCCACACGATCATCCAGTGGAACTGCAACGGCTACTGTCGTCACCTGCCGGAAATGCAACGTTCTGTCTTGTTCTCCAAGAAACGCATTTCCGTGACGACCACTCTCCCACTTCACGTGGTTATCGGGCATTCGGGCGGAACTATGCTGGCACTGGGATAGGATCTGCTGGGGTCTGCACTTTGGTTCGCTCCAATGTCCTTAGGACTGGATCCCTCTAAGTACCATCTAGGAAGTGATAGCTGTTAGAGTGCAAACGACTCTGGCAATCACAATTTGCAATGTCTTACCTCCCTCCAGGTAGACCACTTGCTTATGTTGCACTATCTACTCTACTTCAGCAACTCCCGTTCTCCTTGGGGGTTTCAGTGCTCACCAGCTACTACGGGGGAGTGTTACATCAACGGATCGGGGTATCTTAATCGACCAACTTAACACGGACTTCGATCTGTGTCTCCTCGATGATGGTTCCCCTACCCACTTCAGTGCTGCTCATGGCACCTCCTCTGCTATCGATCTCGCGATCTCCTCCCCTTATCTCGTGGCTTCCCTACATTGGTCATCCCATGATGACCTTTGTGACAGTGACCACTTGCCAGTGATACTATCATTCCCCTGCTGCCGCCAGGCAGACATGCCCCCATGTTGGGCATTCTGCAGGGCCAATTGGCCTTTATACATGTCTGCTGTCTGCTTTGACACCTCCCTCTCGAATAACATTGATGTAGTCGTGCAAGGCATCTCTGCCGCTCTTCTTCATGCTGCTGGCACTGCTGTCCCCCTATCCACAGGGCCCCCTCGTCATCGGCCGGTACCGTGGTGGACCAAGGATGTCGCAGTCGCTGCCCAGGACCGCCGACGGGCGCTGCGGCGATTTAAGCGACTCCCCTCCCAGACCAACCTCCTTACTTTAAAGTGTGTTCGTGCTAAGGCTCGTTAGATGATTAAGCGGAATAAAAAGAAATGCTGGGAGCGCTATGTTTACTCCATGGGGACATATGCCTCTTTATCCCAGATTTGGTTGAAGGTCCGTAGCGTTCTGGGCCCCCAGCAACAGTCAACTGTCCAGGGTCTGAACATCCAAGGAGCTCTGTACACTGATCCATTGGTTCTCGCAGAACACCTTGCGACACGCTTTGTGATGGCATTGTTGTCCACTTGCTATGCTCCTGTCTTTCTCCAGCAGAAACGCAGAGTTGAAGAGAACTCCCTCCATTTTATCCCGCACCATGTTGACCCCTACAATGCTCCTTTCACTGAATGGGAATTGGTGCAGGCTCTTAGCTCTTCACGAGACACAGCCACAGGGCCCGACTCCATTCACAAACAGATGATTCAACACTTGGACGTTCCCCAGAGGCAACAGCTCCTCATGGTCTTCAATCACATCTGGCTCATGGGTGCTTTTCCGTCACAATGGCGAGACATTATAGTTATCCCCATCCTAAAGCCCAGGAAAATCCCAACGTCTCTGGGCAGCTACCGCCCCATTAGCCTTGCAAATGTGCTTTGTAACCTGCTTGAAAGGATGGTCAACTGCAGGTTATGTTAGGTACTCGAATCTTGAGGCCTTTTGTCACCATATCAGTGTGGCATATCTTACCAGCTCTCCGCATTCGAGTTGGCGCTTCACTCAGCGCCCCTCGGATTCAGGAGAATGGTATCCCACAGCGTTCTGTACAAAGTGTTACGCTCTTCCTCATCGATATAAAAGGGCTTGTGACCTCTGTTGGGCCTCTGGTTACCCCGGCGTTGTATGACGACAAGATTTTTGCATCTTGTCCTGCTCCCACTTGATGGCATCTGCTGAGCGCCAGCTCCAAGGCGCCATCTGAGGGGCCTCTACAGGGGCCACCGCCCATGGCTTCCAGTTTTCCTCCTCCAAAACGCAGGTTATGCATTTGTGTCGTCGACCCACAGTACACCATGATCAAGAGCTTTATTGAGGCAAGCAACTGCTTGATGTTGTAACGCAGTCCCGTTTCTTGGGCCTTATTTTTGATAACAAGCTTACACGGCTGCCCCACATTCGTCACCTAAAGACTACATGCATGCGGAAGCTTAATGCTCTCCGCCTCCTGGCCCACACATCTTCGGGTGCAGACTGTTCCACTCTTCCCCATCTTTACCATGCTCTGGTTTTGTCCAGACTCTATTATGGTAGTCAGGTTTATGGCTCAGCAGCTCCTTCCACTTTGAAACTCCTCGACCCTGTCCATCATTGTGGGGTGCGTCTGGCTATAGGTGCCTATTGCACTAGTCCTGTTAATAGTCTCCTCATAGAAGCAGGGATTCCCCCTCTACACATTCGACTGCGCCAACTCCTTGTTTCTTATGTAGTCGCCATTCTCCAATTCCCTGACCACCCTGTATACCCTGTGCTCTTCGCCAGTGAGGGATGTCTCCCTTCTAATACCTACCCGTGGGTGGGATTGCCGGTTGGCATGCATCTCACTACGCTCTGCCAGGATCTCCATCTGCACTCATTGGACTGCGCCCCATGTCTTTCCTCCCATACCCCCTTTTGCATGGTGCCTAGACCACGGATTAGGACCGCTCTCTTCTAGGGTCCTAAGGTCTATGTTGCCCCTATGGTTTACCGGCATCTTGTATGTGCCATCCTTGCAGAGTTCCAGGGTGCCCCCATCCTTTACACTTATGGTTCTAAGACTACTGATAAGGTGGGATACGCTTTCACATCTCCTACCAGCTTCGAGCACTATTTGTTGCCAAGATCGTGCAGTGTATTTACAGCAGAGCTTCTAGCCGTTAACAGGGCCCTCCTTTTTGTTTCTCAGGTCTCTCTCCATAGTGTTTTAATTTGTTCCGATTCCATGAACAGCCTTCAGGCTATCGATCAATGCTACTCTCGTCACCCCTTGGTCTTTGCCATCCATGACCTTCTCTCTGCCATTGAGCGTGCCGCCTGTTCAGTCATGTTTCTCTGGGTCCAGAGTCATGTGGGAATCCCAGGGAATGAATTCGCTGACAGTTTGGCTAGAGAAGCGGATACTTCCCCCATTTTCCTTTCACGATTCCAGCTGCGGATATGCGGATCTACGTCAAATCTCTCTTTGCCCAACAGTGCAATGCCATCTGGAGCGCTACTGCTCATAGTAATAAACTTCGCACAATCAAGAAGTCTACTGCAGGTTGGGGCACTTCTTTCCGTCCCTCTCGGAAGGAGTCCATTGTTCTATGTCGTTTACGCATTGGCCATACCTGGCTCACCCATTGTTTCCTCCTACGTAACGACCCACCCCCACAATGTGGTAGTGGCGCCGGACTGACGATATCTCACATACTAGTGGCATGTCCCCTTCTTTCGACCCGTCTTGCTAAGTATAGTCTTCCTGCTTCCTCAAATTCAATATTAGCGGACAATTCACAGATGGTAGATCTGGTCCTCGGTTTACTCCGTGAAAGTGGTTTTTATTTCCACATTAAGGTTATCCTTTCGTCCTGGAGCAGGGGCGGGTTGGTTGTGATTGGGACTCCGTTTGCAGTCTTCACGGTCTGTGACCCGATGACCGCCCCCAGTTTTCAACTTCTTAGATTTGGTCTCGCCTTTTATGCTTGTACTGTGTGTGTTTAACGTTCATTCTCTTATAATTTGACTCCTTTGACTGAATCCGTTCCGTTTTAGCAGACTGTCTTTCTTATGTAACCCCATTTGGAATCGCGGGACTGATGACCTCGCCGTTTGGTCCCATACTCTCTCAATCATCAATCAATCAATCGGGACAGGAAGGGAGTAGAAAAAGAAAGGACATATGTCATTAGTTGGTCTTACAAAGGAGTTCTGCAACTTGTCTTTGGGTAGAGACCTCCATCTTCGCGTGATTTGTTAGGTAGTAAGAGCACTTCAACGCCATTTACACCTGTTCTTCGTGGGTGGATGTGGATGGATCAAAATTGTTGGGCACTAAACAAAGCGGTCACTAGCACCCGTTCTCACGATCTTGGTAGTGGAGTTTGAATAGTTAATATTGCTAAAACGAAAAGCAAAGGCCTTACATCTACGGCCACAGTCACAAATGATTTCTCATACGATTTCCAGTATTCATGCCATTGTCACACTTTTAATAGTAGTAATAAGACAGTGACTGGCAGTCAGGCGGCTGGTTGATCGTGGAACTAATAGGATAAGCCAGCCAACATAGAGAACATGAATAACCTTGTGCAAATAAATGAAGCCACACGAAATGTCAATTTTCTTGCTATTGTTCGTCATCGCCTAAAATTGAGGGTGGGTTACTGGTTAGACAAAAGGCTTCTCTCTTACCAACACACAAAACACACGACGTTAAAACATGGTACATATTGAGTGCGACGCCGCAAGCACTGCATTCCAGTGGACTATCACACCGCTAGAGATAAGCGTGGGTCATGGGTAGTGGCACAGACGGATCCGGGTGAGGACCACTTCGTCCCTTGTTGGACTCCGATCATAGTCTGTGTAAGCGGCCACAGCTGTTGTTGATTTCTTCCAGCTACTGCCTTTCCCAATCAGGTAGCATTCATTGTCATCCACGACAAGATAGCCTGTAGGGGAAGTTCAACTGAACTGTGGTATTTTCCTGGGAGGCAGCTTTCGCTGTTCTGTCAGCCGCTTCATTCCCCTCGATCCCCATGCGTTCAGGGACCCAGCAATAGGACATGTCTTTCATCTGACTGTGGAGGAGGTGGGTACTGTCCTGGACCATCTGAACTATCCTGCCTGCTCGTACGGTGTTTGCACAATGTACCCAAAATCATTCCTCCCTTTTTTTCCATTCGCGAGTGGTGGTCCGCCAGGAAGACTGCTCAGCATATGGCCTAATTTCCACTAATTTTACCGCCGTGCTCATTCAGAGAGAGGCTTTTCTTAACTTGCGTTGAAGCTTGACCTATAAATTTTTAGAGAAAGGCTCTTTGCGGTGTTTGGAGTAGTTATTTCGCCTCTCTTCGGAATGAGATCAACGTTTCTCTGACGGCCTGAAGCTGGCTAAACAGACACAAAGAAACAAAATATTAACTATATAACTTAACTTCTTCGTGATGGTAGGTAAAAAATTATAAATTATGACTCCCCCTCCCGTATGAAGTTATTGTGTCAGCAATGTCTTCGACAAACAAATCAATTTTCCCCCTAGAGATTTTTGCCGTTTCGTCATTTTGCGTATAGTGGTGAAGTGAAAATGGTGTGGCCTGAAGCAGCTAATTTAAGTGAAATCGATTTATGCACTAAGCACGGACCGCCATCAACGCTGGCAGCGTCAGCATTGGTGTCGGCTGCAGGCCCTGCGCGTCTGACATAAAGTCGCACCAAGGGCGCGGGGTCGTCTGCCGGTGTGCGGGCCTTGAGCCAGTTGCCCACATGGCTGCCACCGGATGTCACGTGACGTCAGCCGGCGGGCGGCCTCTTCCGTTCGACGCTTCAGCAGAAATGTTCTTTACCTACGGCTGTGCACAGGTGTTCACGTCGCTGTATAGGCATGGCAAATTACTACTCACCTCTGTTCCCTTCGTGTAATGTACGTGCAGGAGGCTGGGACTGCAATTCCGAATTCTAGAAGTTGACCTCGAGGAAAATTTGGATTCCGGAGAAATGTAGCAACACGCGAAATAATACTGACTCTACGACATCTTAAAATACAGGTTGAAGAACCCAAATCTACGTTTACAACGTGTGTAGATTTAGAAAAAACTTTTGAGAATGTTGACTGGAACACACTGTTTGAAATTCTCAAGGTTACAGAAATAAAATACAGCGAGCGAAGGGCTATGTACAACTCCTATGAAAACCAGATAGCAGTTAAAAGGGTCGGAGGACATGAATGGGAAACAGCAGCTGAGAAGGGAGTAAGACAAGGTTGTAGTCTCTCCCCAACGTTGTTCGATGTGTACATCGAGCAAGGAGTAAGAAAAAGAAACAAATGAGAAATTTGGAAAAGAAATTTACGTTCAGGACGACGAAATAAAAGCTTCACGGTTTGTCGACGACAAAGGACTGGTAGAGCCGTTGAACGGAATGGTTGGTGTCGTGAAAAGACGTTATATGGTATGGACCAACAAAAGTAAAACCAGGTCACTCCGAAGGAATTAGATAAAGAAATGAACGAACGGTAGTGGATCAACGTTTTTTGTATGGGCAGCAAAATAAATAGTGGCCCGAAGTAGAGAGGGTATAAAATATAGAATGGCAATGGAAAGAAAAGTGTTTGTATAAAAGAGAAATCGAACGTCGAAGATAAATGGTTAAGTAGTCTTTTATAGAGGTATTGTACTTGCTATTAACAACAGTAACGTCCACTCTTCAATATGGGGTTCGGTACTGCTCGGTTCTGGCCGGCGTTTGTTTTGCGACAATATTGGTTGTTCATTAACCTGATACACAGTATTGTAGATATATTTAATGGTGATGAATTGCCAAAGTAATGTCACGTAGTCGCCGTCACTGCGGGAACAACTCGGTACAGGGATGTTGTCCCGCTCTTCTCTTGCGTCAAGTATACTAAGATACGTGGTGCATGTCGGCCCACTCTGTATCACTAAACCTCTCCACACTACCGTGTATCACTGTTGACGTAAGATACTGGCAGAAAATTAACGGAGGCAAACCGAGGAATACTGAAAACAAGACTAAGGGCAGAGAGAAAAGCGGGCATTGGTGTTACCACCAGAAAGTACAGTGAGTGAGGGAACGGAAGAAGCTTGTTTCCAAATAAGACATACAGCGCATATTGTTCACATATGTAGTGTTGGCCAGATATTTCCATTGTAGCGCAGAAACGTTGATATGTAGGGGTAATATGTACACTGATGTCCAAAATCAAAGCGACAAACCGATATTTCCCTGTCCTGTCTCTGATTCACGATATAATCCTACAACCAGTCCACAGATGTCCGTGCGATCGTGTTCTGCACGGAATATGGCATTTCGGTCAACAGAAAACGACGCCAATTGCGACTTTAGGGCACCTATCAAATGGACTAGTGTTTGCCGGGTAGTCCCACATTCACAATCGCTGTGTACAGTCGCAGACGGTGCGTTATAGCACAGAGAGGACACCTACCAGACACTCTGCACTGGAGGGTCATAGGAAGAATGGAAGCACGGCAACCGCAAACTCATGTGCCCCTATGTGAATCGTTCTGTTGCTTCCCGTATGTGGCGACAGTTTATAGAGACCAAAACTGTACCCCGAAGAACAGGGCAGGGCCGACCACGTGTGACATCAGAAAGAGAGGACCGTTACTTGGCTGTAAGGGCACGACGGTACCGCCTTAGTCCTGTGCAGCAACTGGCATCTGAACTCACAACATCTGCTGGACATATATCGAGGCAAAAGGTGTAGAGAAGATTTCGACAGAGTGATCGTTATTGACGGAGACCTGCTGTACGTGGTCCTCTGATGCATATCTGCGAAAGGGAACGCCTCGAGTGGAGTCGTCAACAAGCCACCTGGGCAGTCGAGCAGTGGGCCAAAGTTTTTTTCACAGGTGAGTCCCGATTCGGTCTGGAGAGTCATTCTCGACGGATTCTCATTTGAAGGGAATTTCTAGATTCTGGACGCAGTCATTGTGGAAAGAGACTGGTATCGAGGAAGATTGCTAATGGTGTAGGCAGGGATTATGTTCACCACTCGAACACGTCTTCATGAAATTGTACGGGTGAATCGGCAAGGTTTAACTGCTGTTAGGTGTTGTGACGAGACCTAACGACGTCATATGCGGTTGTTGTGAGGTCCTGTGTGGCCAGACTTCGTACTGATGGACGATAATGCTGGACCTCATAGAACACCGGTTGTTGACGTTTTCTTGGAAACGACAGATATTGCAAGCATGCCGTGACATGCTCGCTCTCCCGATTTGAATCCCATGCATAATGGGTGGGATGCACTAAGGGGACGGGTTGCATCACGTCAACATCCACCAATCAGTCCCCAAGACTTGCGAGCAGCTCCGCAGGAAGAACGGGCGTTATTGCCTCAACATAGCATTGATGACGTTATTCACAGAATGCTCCGTCGTTGTTAGGCCTAAATTGCTGCCAGAGTTGGTTGTTTGAATTCTGTATTCTTCACACTGTTTGTACTTTATCCCCTGTTTATACTGCTTTGTGGCAAAATAAACGCAACTTTGAAAATTTCCGTTGTTGCTTTAATTTTGGACACCATTTTATTAAACAACATGAAATTGCTTCGTAACAAGTCACTGAAGACCGTGAACCCCTTAACACAAAATAGTCACACAATATTCTTGAATAATCAGTCTGTCGGCAGGATTCGGGGTCATCCTGTATAATATGAACTACAACGTGATATCGCGTCGGTAAGCTGAGAAACGCTCAACCCGTGTCTTTAAGGTTCAAATGGTTCAAATGGCTCTGAGCACTATGGGACTTAACTTCTTTGGTCATCAGTCCCCTAGAACTTAAAACTACTTAAACCTAACGACATCACACACATCCACGCCCGAGGCAGGATTCGAACCTGCGACCGCTACGGTCGCGCGGTTCCAGATTGTAGCGTCTAGAACTGCATGGCCACTGCGGCCGGCTGTCGTTAAGGGCAGCGGAAGGGGGAGGGGGGCGTCGAATTTCTTGTGCTAGCGACTGATGTTACACGAGACATAATAGTGCCTCGTCTATAACAAAAGACACTGAGTAACCAATTTTAGAGTCCGAAAAGAACCGAGTGAAGGTGGGGGATGGGGACATGAGAACCAGCTTTCCTGTCTCGTTTGTGTTTACATGAAAATGTAGCACTTACCTGAGCATCATACACAGTGCAACGTGTCATGTGACGACAGCATGCATGACGCAGCTCATCCAGAGGGATCTAATGCGCCGTAGAGCTTTACAAGACTTCAGTAGTGCTATAGGTATGCCACTTTTTCTGTGTTGTTTGCTGTACTTTCATCGAAATGTGATTATCCTATGTAGAGGGTGCGTTACGCCGATTGAGCTCCTCAGTAGTGACAAATAATTTTTTCAATGGTCGCACATACGTTTCTGCTGCGGTGATGGTATAAGCTCTACACCGTATAAGTGACAACGTCATCCATTGTAATCCAGAGTCATTTAGGTTTCGGTCAGTATTGTGTATTATAATTCAGTTCAGCTGCTCGTAGCATTGATCCAGATGTCAGTGCAGTTGAATTTGGATTCAGCTACAACATCTGACTGTAGAATGATAGTCTGTTGCTGTGCACAGTAAATGTTTCTCTGTATAAGCAGACGTCGTATCGGGAAAAATCACGACTTTCTTCAGAAATGTGTGTGAAATCTTATGGGACTTAACTGCTAAGATCATCAGTCCATAAGCTTACACACTACTTAACCTAAATTATCCTAAGGACACACACACACACACACACACACACACACACACACACACACACACACACACACACACACCCATGCCCGAGGAAGGACTCGAACCTCCGCCAGGACCAGCCACAACGGTCCATGACTGCAGCGCCCTAGACCGCTCGGCTAATCCCGCGCGGCACGAATTTCTTCCTCAGTGATCTCGTAGATTTGAAAAGTAGCTGTATATAAATGTAGATGACTGCACTCCGACTGCTCAAGTAGCCGAGTAGTTACCGGCACGGTAAGTCTGCATGTTCGGTCAGTGGGCTGGTCACTCTCTGTGTAGAGTATGTGTTAATTTTCCTCGTTAATCCACGGAGATAATGAAGTCACTCTGCAGAGACAAAGAAAAAGCTTATTATTAAGGGGCTAATTCAAAGGGCATGCGGAATTCCGCATGGGAGCGGGAAGTCTGATGTAAAGCTGCCTCGGTTAAATGTTACAGAGAGAAGCGGTTATTTTGTCAGCGAAGTGCCAGGTGTTTAGAGTACGTGGGCTGCTAAGCTAATCTGTTGTTGCTAACACTGTGTCAGCAGGTGTTTGTTTTTACGAACACTATTAAGCCTCGTGTGGGCGTGATCACTCTCGAAATACTCTCTCTAAAGCAAGCATTTTAACACGACGATGTGCAGCAGATTGCTTAGAGCGAAATTAGTGAATACTGTGTGCTTGTGTGTGTGTGTGTGTGTGTGTGTGTGTGTGTGTGTGTGTGTGTGTGTATTTTCTTTCTTTCAGGCCGTCTTCTACCACTGCGATTCATTTTACTCTCTCGATTTTCCCTAAGAATGTCGCCTTCACCGGAATCTTCCTCCCTTTCAATTTCAGCTATTCTGAGAGTTTCGTAGAATCCTAAACCTGTTTACTCAAAATGTTTGGAAGTTTTTGAATGTGCCGATAGAATTCAGCATGCGTTTTTCCATATCGGAGTTAAGTGTTAATATACTTACGTATTATTTTATGCTCGTAGTCTGTATGTTATTTCTTCAGCGTAACAAGGACTTAAATAACCCTGTTTAATTTTCGTTCACTCTTACGAAAATTTACAATATTTGTCATTCTTGTGTCTCATGAAGACACTCTCATTTGATGACCGTACCAAAATTTTTCTGTTTTATGTAGTTGGAGATCCATTGTATGTTTTAAATATGTTCTGTAAATTTGAATGCTCACGCCATTTGATTTTCATGACCAATGTTTATTTTAGGCTAGTCTGTTGCTCGATTGTTGTTAGACAACGGGATTTGTGTTGCTACCCTTTCTTGTGCTGTCTGAATATCGTGAAACAGATTCGTCTGCGAAATCTAAGTAATTCTTGCGGATATGACTGCCTGTTAAATTTTAATATATTGAAGCATACATTGACGACGTTTGGAAAAGTTATTTTAATTTTTAACTTCACTCTTACATTATGCTGCAATTCTTTGTGTGTTACGCACAAGCGCGTAATGATGACGTGGCGCTGTTAGTAGTGAACTGCGGCAAGCCCCGGAACACTCGCTCGCTTCTGTACCTCTTACAATGACAAAGCTCTTGCCTGCCGCGGTGGCCGAGCGGTTCTAGGCGCTTCAGTATGGAACCAATTACTGGTCACTGAGTTATCAGCTCAAAATCAACAAAGTTATAGACTACTTTCTTCATATATATTTTTAATGTCTGAAAAATGGAACAGTTTTCTCATGACTGGCTCTCCCAAGGCTGCCAGTAGTTCTGACGGAATGTCATCTACTCCCGGGGCCTTGGGTCGAGTTAGATCTTTCACTGTCTTATCAGATTCTTTTCGCAATATCGTATCTCCCCTCTCATTTCCATCTACGTCCCCCTCCAGTTACTTAATATTCCTTTTAAGTCATCTCCCTTATACAGGCCCTGTATATACTTCTTCCACCTTTCAACTTTCCGTTCTTTGCTTAGGACTGGTGTTCTGAACTCTTGATATTCATACAGGTGGTTCTGTTTTCTACAAAGGCCTTTTAATTTGACTGTACGCGGTATGTATCTTTCTCCTAGTGATACATGTCTCTTCATCGTTAAATTTGTCCTCTAAGCCATTCGTGCTTAGCCATTTCGCACGTTCTATCAGTCTTATTTTTTAGACGTTTTCCAAAGAAAGCTGGCATAGGTGTGAATATTACAGAATACCAGCCTATTAAGTCGTTGTTGCAAAATACTAACACGAATTCCTTACAGAAGAACAGAAAAACTGGTGGAATCCAACCTCGAGAAAGATCAGTTTGGATTCCGTAGAAGTATAGGAACACGCGAGGGAATGCTTGACCCTATGATTTACCTTACAATGTAAGTTCAAGAAAGGCATACCTACGTTTATAGCATATGTTATTTTTGAGAAGCTTATTACAATGCTAACTCGAATACACTCTTCAAAATTCTGTAGGTAGCAGGGATAAAATACAGGCAGTTGAAGTTTGTACATAGCTTGCTCAGTACTAGACTGCATTTATGAGTCTAAGGACATGAAAGAGAAGCAGTAGTTGAGAATGGAGTGAGACAGGGTTGCAGCCTATCCCCGATAATATTCAGTCTGTACTTTGAGCAAGCAGTAAAGGAAACAAAAGAAGAATTTGAAGTACGAATTAAAGTTGAGGGGAAGAAATAAAAACTTGGAGGTTTGCTGACGACATTTTGTCAGAAAGCAAAGGACTTCAAAGAGCAGTTGAACGGAATGGTAAGTGTGTTGAAATGAGGAGATAATATCATCAACAAAACCAAAACAAGGATAATGGAATTCAGTCGATTTAAATCAGGTGATGTCGATGGAATTAGATTAGGGAACGATACATGTAAAATAGTAGATAAGTTCTGTTATTTGGCCAGCAGAGTAACTGATGGCGGCTGAAGTAGAGGGCATATAAAATGTATCCCGGCAATGGCAAGTCCGCAGCTCGTGGTCTTGGGGTAGCGTTCTCGCTTCCCGCGCCCGGGTTCCCGGCGGGTTCGATTCCCGGTGGGGTCAGGGATTTTCTCTGCCTCGTGATGACTGGGTGTTGTGTGATGTCCTTAGGTTAGTTAGGTTTAATTAGTTCTAAGTTCTAGGGGACTGATGACCATAAATGTTAAGTCCCATATTGCTTAGAAACATTTGGCAATGGCAAGAAAAGCCTTGCTGAAGAAAAGCAATTTGTTAATATCGAATGTAGATTTACGTGTCAGGCAGTAATTTCTGAGAGAATTTGTATGGAAGTGGAACATAGGCGATAAAGAGTTTAGACAAGAAGAAAACAGAAGATTTTTGAGATGTGGTGCTGTAGAAGAATGCTGAAGATTAGATTCGTAGATCACATAAATATTCAGTAGGAGCTGAACAGAACTGGGGAGAGAAGAAATGTGTGTCGCAACCTGACTAGAAAAAGGGATCGGTTGATACGACACGTTCTGAGGCATCAATGAATCACCAGTTTAGTATTGGAGGGATGTATGGGGATTAATAACCGAGAGGGAGAAGACGTGAATAGAAAAAGCAGATTCAGAAGGACGTTGGTGGCAGTAGTTATTCGGAGATGGAGGCTTGCACAGAATAGAACAGCATGGAAAGCTACATCAAATCAGTCTTTGTACTGAAGAAGACAACAACAACAACAACAACAACAACAATGTCTAAAAACTAGTTTCAGAACGAACATTTGTTCTGGGCAAGATCTATTTGGTTGGACATCTGCTTGATTTCGCGGCTTTCGCATCTTCTTCTTCTTCTTCTTCTGCGTTGTTGTTGTTCTTGTTGTTCGGTCCTGAAGAAATTTAGATAGAATTCGACAAGAAGAAGACAGAATCTACAATAACTGTTAACATTACTTTTTTCTCCCTCTTTATATAGTGAATATATCAATGCAGGTTTCCGGTCATCTCAAAATTTGTCAGGGCGCCAAATGTTTTGCATGATCAACGTAATTTCTTTTATGGTTTCGGTTAAGCTGGCTTCATAGAGTTCAGTAAAAGTTCGTTCTGTAACACACGATTTGTTATTCTTTAGCGTTTTAATTTTACAATTTATTTTCATTGGCTCTTTATGGATCTGGTTTGGTTTGTAGCAGTAGTTGCTATTGGCACAGGGAAATCTGGAAAGTTCGCTCCAGTTTTGTTGGGTAAGTGCCAGTATTCCCTAGTTACAGTTCAAGCAGAGATTTATGGTTGATATCCATTTGAATTCATTTTAAATGTTTAACAACTGTTTCTTTTTTCCCAAGCCTCTTTCTGTTTCAAGGATTTGGCCGTTAATTTTTTTCATTAAATTTCCAAGCCTGTACTAGTTGCCGAGAGTGTATCCTGTGTTTTATTTTCTGTCCCTATTTCATGTTTTGAATGTCTCTTGTTTGCGTTAAAACTGTTCATTAGAGTTTTCACATGATTTTTGTGGAAATCTGTAGCTTACATTCCCTAACACTTACTTAGTTTAATGGAATTATTTTAGTTCCTTGGTTGTGCGGCATCTGTGCGCTGATTACTATGTTCATTCAGGGTGGTCCCACTTAGCAATCTTATTTCTTGCGGGGCTAAAATCAATTTAGTTCCTGTTAATGTGCCGTGTCGTGTTGTTTGTAAAATTTTTACTGGTCTTAAAAGTGAATTAATGTTGACCGCGTAAAAAAAATAAAATTAAGAAAAGTTTGATATTGGGCTAGAGGTGGCCAGGATATCAGATTTTCTCTGATGACTGATGTAGCCTGGCGGCGTCACCAGAGTCTAGTACCCTATTTGCACCATTGGGGGCGAAATATTTGTCTCCTCTTGGGTTAGTTTTGTGTATATTAAAACGCTCCATAATTACATGACTGAGTTAGTACAAACAACTCAATGGTTAAAAGCGGAGAGTTACCTCCAGAACTTAAATTCCGGCTGCATGTGTGATGAACAAATGCCAACGACTATGTTGCTATTTAAATGGGACGCAAAGTGGATTTTGTTGAATGAGGTTCTAGGCGCTAGTGGCTGGAACCGCGCGACCACTGCGGTCGCAGGTTCGAGTCCTGCCTTTGGCATGGATGTGTGTGCTGTCCTTATATTAGTTACGTTTCAAGTAGCTCTGTGTTCTAGGGGACTGATGACCTCAGATGTTAAGTCCCATAGTGCTCAGAGCCATTTGAACCTTTTCATTGTCACCGAAACACTGGGACCCTCGCATGGCCAGGGCCATGTGACTTTTTTTACGAGGTTGTTGTTTATCGCCCTGTGAGTGGCAAAAGTATCATTCATCATTTTTCTTTTATAGTTACGCCTCTAAGTGCAAGTAAATTGTCCGGTACTAATTTATGTTCGACTTCGACACAAGAATACAGAAGCGATGCCCAAACTGCGCCTTTTGACCCTAGTGTAAGGTTTTGTGTTAACTTGTTCCGTCCCTTAGGCATTTTCACTCTCACCAGGGAGCACTAAATGCGAACTAAGGAGTGGATATTTCTTGATGAACGATTCCTCCCTGGAGTATAATGTCTGATGAATTTCCCAGCTTGACCACTTATTGAATAGTAACCCGTAGACTGCAAATGGACAATATTTACTTATTTTTCGCTCTAGCCTTCCAAGTTAGTAACCAAACGACAGGAAAAGTCTCTAGATTGTACTGTCACCACGTAAAAACGAAATTGACGTAAAACTGATATGGCTTTCGTGGTCACTTGATGACGTGTGACTGTTGGCCTCATCCTTCTCCTATTCTTTGGCCAACATCAGTTTAATGATTTTTCCTATGTTTCGCCGTTGTCAATGATTTATCGTCCGTTGCTGACGGAGATCAGTCCACCGCTGGCAGTGAAGGGTTTAGTGCCGGCCACTCGTGCTGGTCGAACGTCAGAGACACGAGACACTTCACCTCAAGATCCCGAGACGAAAGCCGACAGGAAATACGCCAAATGTGTGGCAGGTATTCGGTATGTAGGAGAGACGTTGGGCAAGTTGAGAGGTCAATATCGTTAAATGAAAACTCTGCTTCGAAGTACGTGGCCGGTCCTGTAGCAGTATATCTAGAGCTTCGAGACGTGTTCCTGCGTACATCTTTGATAGGTAAGGAAATACTGTTACTACGTTTTCAGTAACATACCTGTTTTTATTGAGATATACGGTGATAAAATAAAAATCATTACAAAAATGTGACGTGAATTACTCGCATTTATGTTGCATGGCAACGTAACAGAATTGTCTTCGCCTTCCGTGCTTTCAGTGTTGTTGTTAAAAGTGAAACCCACAAGAGGTGATCTCGTCGGGGTAATGAGTTCGGTGATTTAACGAATAAGATTGTGACTGATGTCGTCCTATTTCTCATATCGTGTATGGCATATGGTCAAGAAGTATTATGTGCAGATTCTTTTTCCCGAAGAACAGTAACTGAATGGTCGCAAGTCAAGGGAAGGCTCGTCTCACATGATGATGTGCCATCTATATCGTCGGAATGTTGCAGCAAGTTGGAATGTATACGGTTATACAACGTACCTGATCAGTCTGTAACAAGCAGGCGAGTGGTGGTCGTGGCAGCACGTGACGAGTTAACAAGACTTTTAATGTGGGCTGATGATAGCTGGAAGTCGAATTTCTCGGAGCATACCAGAGATTACAGAAGGGAAAAATAGGGTACATTAAGTTATTTCTGCCCTGTAGGCTATGACGGTAGTCCTTCAACACACTTGTTCAGATTTATTCCCGAGATAGAAATCTGGAAACTGCTTTGACTGTTCAGTTGTTTTGGTGGTGTGGAATCTCCTTTTTTTGAATCATTTGAATGTATAGTGTACTTGCTGACTCCTTCCTCGGTTACGGATTATCACTGTTCTGATAAAGCGAAATGGAAGCTGTGCCACTAACGTGATATTCTTCATAAACTGATATAGGCTCAATCAGTGCCTTGCTTCCCGTAGCCTCCTAGCAAATTTTTTGTTCGAACCGAACCAAACGATTTTGAAAGTCAGTGAATTCGAGGCGCAGTGGAAGTTCACACCCATTGCTCCGTTATATATTTTCTTTCACGACTTGCATCTAGTTCATCCTAAATAAATACCTTTCCTTTTTATTTCATCATAATCATCATGTGCCAGTTACTGTTTGCTTGAGACCATCACCTTCACTTCTGTAACTCTTTTCTACTGGAAGTTTTCTGCATATTTGACTTCCTCATACCGGCAATATCTTTCGTTGTTTGTCTTAGTGACTTTGTTCAATAATGATGCATAATATGTTGTTAAAATTCAAAAGCATAAGACCAGATGATGACAGCTAGGTCTGTCGAAACCGGTCTTCCAGTAAAATACTTTCTTTTTAGCAGTCTTGGATTGCTGAAGTTTCCTTCAGTTACGATACATTGCAGACCGTCCCCAGACTAACCATGTCTGGAATATATTCAATAATTACCTTTTCTTCTTGGTCTTATCTCTTATCTTCACGGGGTCAAAATTGTTCAGCGAAACTTCTAGCCCGATATTCACTTAGTCGTATGTGAGAAACCGCCTGGAAACCACATCCAGGCTGGCCGGCACGCAGGCCCTTGTCGTTAATTCGCCGGGTGGATTCTATCGCCGGCCGGTGTGGCCGAGCGGTTCTAGGCGCTACAATCTGGATCCGCGCGACCGCTACGGTCGCAGGTTCGAATCCTGCCTCTGGCATGGATGTGTGTGATGTCCTTAGGTTAGTTAGGTTTAAGTAGTTCTTAGTTTTAGGGGACTGATGACCTCAGCAGTTAAGTCCCATAGTGCTCAGAGCCATTTGAACCATTTTGGATTCTATCCGGGGCCGGCACGCCTCCCCCAATCCCATAAGTACTGAGCTAACCCGCGTGGCTGTCTGGGCCGGTTGGGTTCAGTAATTACCTATTTACTTATTGCAAATTTCGCCCGTTAAACTTCTAACGGAAGCATATAAAATGTTTCGCTGAAAATCAGACTATCTACTTGTTGTTGTTGTGGTCTTCAGTCCTGAGACTGGTTTGATGCAGCTCTCCATGCTACTCTATCCTGTGCAAGCTTCTTCATCTCCCAGTACTTACTGCAACCTACATCCTTCTGAATCTGCTTAATGTATTCATCTCTTGGTCTCCCTCTACGATTTTTACCCTCCACGCTGCCCTCCAATGCTAAATTTGTGATCCCTTGATGCCTCAAAACATGTCCTACCAACCGATCCCTTCTTCTAGTCAAGTTGTGCCACAAACTTTTTTTTCCCCAATCCTATTCAATACCTCCTCATTAGTTACGTGATCTACCCACCTTATCTTCAGCATTCTTCTGTAGCACCACATTTCAAAAGCTTCTATTCTCTTCTTGTCCAAACTGGTTACCGTCCATGTTTCACTTCCATACATGGCTACACTCCATACAAATACTTTCAGAAACGACTTCCTGACACTTAAATCTATACTCGATGTTAACAAATTTCTCTTCTTCAGAAACGATTTCTTTGCCATAGCCAGCCTACATTTTATATCCTCTCTACTTCGACCATCATCAGTTATTTTGCTCCCCAAATAGCAAAACTCCTTTACTACTTTAAGTGTCTCATTTCCTAATCTAATCCCCTCAGCATCACCCGATTTAATTTGACTACATTCCATTATCCTCGTTTTGCTTTTGTTGATGTTCATCTTATATCCTCTTTTCAAGACACTGTCCATTCCGTTCAGCTGCTCTTCCAAGTCCTTTGCTGCCTCTGACAGAATTACAATGTCATCGGCGAACCTCAACCATCAGCTATTATTTACTTAGACACAATAGTCTCGCGGTGTAGCCGATTGGTCTGAGGCGCCTTGTCACGGCTCGCGTTCGCATGGCTCCCCCCGTTGGAGGTTCGAGTCCTCCCTCGGGCACGGGTGTGCGTGTTGTCTTTACCGTAATTTAGTTTGTTAGATTAAGTAGTATGTAAGCTCAGCGATAGATGACCTCAGCAGTTTGGTCCTATAGGGGGAAAAAAGACAAAATAGACGAACAAATATGAAGATGGTATCTGTTCTTTCGGACATGTCCAAAAGAACAGATACCATGTTCATATAGTTAAGGCTAACCAGCTATTGCCCGAACTCTTACGGGATTCGATAAGATTGTCTACCGCGACTAATGAGTGTAATGGGCAGGGGCACTACGAATGTAGTGTGTGGACATTAAGTTGGGAATGCGGCTCTCACGGGGAGCGTGCAAGGGATAAATCCCTGCAGTCGCACTCTCCTCTGTGCCCTCGGTGGCTCAGGTGGATAGAGCGTCTGTCATGTAAGCAGGAGATCCCGGGTTCGAGGCCCGGTTGGAACCCACATTTTCAACTGACTGTCCCCGTTGATGTGTATCAACGCCTGTCGATAACTTAGGGTCATGATTTAATTATCATTTCAAATAAACAAACCCCATCGGAGTACTACATTGTTCCAAAGATAAGCCGTCTCTGTTCGGGAACACGAATGGCAGTAAATAAACACGTTGAACGAAAAGCTCTTTACGCTCAAGAGACATCGCATGACACCGGACCTGCCGTTGATACGGGCCTCAATTCGTCGATGAAGAGTGTCCACAACTTTCCTCACGTATGCCGAATCCAAGTGAAGCAACTCGATGATGATTAGATCCCGTAGAATCAACAAATCGCGGAACCTTATTTGATATTTTTTCCCACTATTGAGGGTAGTTACAGATATTTTCTATAAGGTGTGGTACGGTGCCCTAGTGTTGCTGAAACCAGAAAGGTGTGCGTGCAGCCGTATGATCACAACTTTTGTCACCTCGGGAGACGTGATTGTCGACAGAATGCTCATCATGAAGACGCAGAAGAAAGATCGACACACAGTGCACCGAGAATATTGAAATAAACTTCTAGTTCAAGTGCACGGTAACCTTTCAGAGTGGGTCTAAGTTACGGTACGGAAGTCCCCCCGCCACAAAAAAAAGTAAGGTAAATCACAGACCCACCTCCAGCCTGCTATACACTCCCTATATACTACGGGTTTGGCCCCTAGTTGGGCCGTCAGTGTACTTGACGCCTTGCATCGTACAAAACGACGACTCGTTCAACCACACTATATGCCGCCAGTTTCTGGGTTTGACCGGTTGAAGACGTGCAGCCCAGTATGCCACTGTGAAATTTTTGCAAGATAGCCTATTCAAAAAGTCCATTGGATACAGTCCCCTTCGCAGTGTTAGCACTGAAGCTGGGTGAGACGGACATCCGTTCACAGTCAGCGCTATTCGTGTTGGGTTTGATATCGATTGTCATTGTTTAATATTTCTAAAATTTAAAGAACCTCTCTCACACCGGCCTGATTTAGCTTCACTGATCAGGATAGTAAAAAACATGCGTATATTAAGGGAATTTTCATTGACAAAGCAGGCTTATCAAATTCACACAGTTCAATACTGTTCTATCCTGATTAAATTGAGCTTAACTTAAATTCCATAAGGCAGTGAAGCAATTTCGAAGTCTCGGTGCGACGAAAATTGTCAGTCGATCTCCTGGAAACATGGGGAAGACCGGAGATCTGCTGGTAAGACCGTGTTAGCCTATTTATTTGAAGTAACTGGATATCTTGAGCATACAAAACGGCAGGTTCGTCCAGTGTAAATCAGACGTTCCCCACTGATCCCGTGCAACACAGCATAGTAAGCAGACACTGTCAATAATAATAATCCGTTAAATAATACGCGAACACACTTACTTTTAGTTTAGTTCATGTATTAAATTCCTTCTCATATAGAATCTCATCAAGATGGCGACTAGCTCAACAATACATACATATACATCCTTCTTTCACGACTAATCGGCAAGAAGTCCCCTATTCTTTTTCCTAAGAGAAAACATAGATAGCAGAGAAGCTATTCCATGGAGTAAATGGACGCTCCAAGGAATAATTGGGCTTGAAACTACTTTGCATTGATAATCGGTAAGATAAGAAGAGATACTTCGAGATATGTACTGAGTTATATAATTTATAAAATTTCTGAAAATATCGTGGAGAGACCGCTGCAAGAGACATTACAATTGACAAGGTGTGACACCCGCCTCCTGTCTCTGTCGGTTACGATGCTTCTACGTGGATTGTTTTTAGGCAGCGTACAGGGGGGTGTGTGGTAGAGCTTTCCATGCAGACACGTTGGGCAGTCTACATTGACACACCAGCAAATGGGGTAGCTTAATTTACGGTGTCGTAAGAGATACAATAGATCCTCTCTCCCATTCTGTAACAAATCCATGTCGACCCATGTTGGTGCGCCGATTCTACACATCCGAGTGATACATACGCACCCTTCTTTGCTGTGGCTGGTTACACAACGGCCTAGTATCAATTCTGCAGCATCTGCAGTGCTCCAAAGCGAAAGATGTAATCTTTTATGGAGGTGGCTCATAGTTTGTCCGTTGAACCTCGTAAAATTTGTTGGATATTAGGTGGTAACTATTAAACTTACAGCCCATCTGTACACACTCCAAGCATGAATGGACAAACGGAGTTTACAGTGCTGCGAAAAACATGTAACATCTAATTTTGACCTATTTTGTATCTGTATCGATATTTCTATGTCAGTTTGTGGTATTGCTTATGTATAATGTTGTATCTGTCATGGAAATTCTTTGACTATGTATACATGTTTCAGTTACGTGAATTTTTGAACGATGTTGTTTAAAATTATGCTTGTGAAATTACGTAACTTATGAAATGATTGTTATGTAATGTATTGTAAATGACTTGGTCCATAATTAGGGAGGAGAAAGTACAAACTGGATCGGACTAGGAAAAGGAGTAGACAAGGATGCTGTCTATCACCTTCCCTTTTCAGCCTCTACTTCGAAAATATAACTGACCAATGCTCATTAGATGAAAAACGAGTAGAAATTGGAGGAAGATGAGTAGGGTGTTTGAGGTTTGCTGATGACATGGTCCTTCTAGCCATAAGGGAAAAAGAATTTCAGGCTTTAGTGGATACCATTGAAGCTAACGGAAAAAATTATGGAATGAAAATTAACACAAAGAAAGGAAAAGTATTGGCACTAGGAGGAAATAAAGAAATAAAAATTACGCTGTATGGAGATATATTAGAACACGGGAGGCCCTAGCCACACGACATTTCATTTCAGGTGCAAAATTATAAGTATCTTGGAAGTAGGATAGACAGCGACTGGAAGTTCAGCACAGAAATTAAAACAAGGATAGCAATGGCAAAAAGAGGCATTTTATAAGAAAAAGGGAAATTTTCTGCAGCAGTCTGGACAGAGAACTGAGGAAAAGACTCATAAAATGTTTTGTATGGAGTGTTCTTCTGTATGGCTCTGAAACGTGGACTTCGAGGAAGAAAGACAGAGAAAGGCTGGAGGTTTTTGAGATGTGGACATGGCGGAGAATGGAAAGAATAAGTTAGATGGACAGAGTAAAAAATGAAGAGGCACTGAGGAGAGTGGGAGAAAAAAGACAATTACTAGATGTAATAAAAAGAATAAAAAGAAATTGGATTGGGCATATATTAAGAAAGAATGACGGACTGATAAAAACAAAAATGGTTCAAATGGCTCTAAGCACTGTGGGACTTAACATCTGAGGTCATCGGTCCCCGAGACTTAGTACTAAGTAAACCTAACTAACCTAAGGACATCACAGACATCCATGCCCGAGGCAGGATTCGAACCTGCGATCGTAGCAGCCGCGTGGTTCCGGACTGAAGCGCATAGAACGATAAAAACAGTTTTATGATGTTATATAGAAGGGAAAAGGAAGCGAGGAAGGAAGAGATTTGAGGCACTGGATGGCGTGATGGACGGTACAACATACAGAAGCCTTAAGAAGGAAGCAATGGATCACAGAAAATGGAGAGGCAAAGGACCTGCTAATATAGCAGAAAACGTGGTGGTGGTGGTGGTGGTGGTGGTGGTGGTGGTGGTGGTTAAATGTAAAAGATGTAGAGAAGCCCCGCAGCTCCGGAAGTAGCCTGGCACAGTGGAAAAGGTGTGGTTGGCGCGCAAGTGGCAACTCATCCTTGGTGACGAGTAAGGAATCTGGTCTGAGCAGCGGATCATAGTGGCTCCTATTCCTGGAGTTTTGAGGCCAGAAGAGCATTAGGTCAGTATTTATGGGCCTCCGATGCTGAATTTGGTGATACCATTACCATGGCATGGTTTTTAGACCTATAAAAATATTATTTCGTCGCCAAGATCAGTATTAGGGCGAGGCCAACAGTACTGCCATGACTGTATAGCCGCCAGGTTAATAGCCACTGTAAATTGCGCCACCAGTGCTACTAGCCTTCCACTAAATTGTTTTGTATTTGGCACTCTGTAAATGGACCAGGTATTTGTGACATTTGCTTGATTTTAATAAAAATCTTGATGTTTCTTAAAACTCTATCTTACACTCGTGATTATCCCAAATCACAAACCTGGACAGGATTCCTGTCCTAGTGAATTTAATTCTGGGTGTCCGTATTTATGATAAGAAAATGGTTGAACTTGAATTTAACTTTGTGTTGTCATTTGCTCAGACGATTTTGAGTAGGTCAAAAGACTGCTTGTAAATGCACAGTTGTATAAAGAGCTATAGTGTGTTGTGCTGTACTTAACTAATACTTAAAGATCAGAATACTTACCTTTTGTCATACATACTAGTGTAGTTTTGTTAATGAGCATGGTTCTCCAAACCATGAAAGTTTAAGGGTCCTCATGTAACTGCCTAGTTATTTAATGAAGCAATGCGAAGGCTCCTTCAGAGCCAGTGTAGTTAGATTTGCATTCTGTTTAGTTGCTTCAAACCGAGTTCAAGAAAGAACTGTTTACTGTGTTATCTATTCTAATGCAAGTTGGTTAATGCACATGCTGAGACACCCTGTATTACGCAATGAAGTTACAGATGATGATCATTAGTAGACGGCAATGATTTAAATTCAGAATCATTTCAAGCTTTTCCCTGTTCAGTATTGCTTCTAGTTTCATGTGTGACAGTATTTGGTTTTATAAACTGTTGCACCTAGTTCATTCAAGGTACGTGTTGTTGAGAGGCATATGTTGCTGCTTACTAAATCATTGACCATTTGCTTATTGACTTACTAGTTAGTAGCACATTTATCTGCAAGATTAGGTTACTGTGTTCTAGTGTGAACAGATGTAAGGAAAGAGTTTAGTGTGTGTGTGTGTGTGTGTGTGTGTGTGTGTCAAGGAAGGTTAGGTTAGCCGTAGCATTGCCTTATGCTTTATCATTTTCTTTTGACGCATGAATGCCTAATTAGACTGGCGATCTGTTCTACTATGTAATGTTACAACTTGCTTTTCTGCTGGGAGAACGTCTGTTCCTGACTCACCGTTACTATTGTTTACACTCTGGTGGCGTATTTCGGAAACTAATTCCAGTCTGATTGCTGTATTTCCATTGGGTTACCTCACGGTCACATCTCAAAAATTCGTCGCAGAGGTATAACGTTGTCATCGATTCCCGTTTTAAGGTGGTCGGCGCTAGCGTTAAAAGGAAATTCGCCCAGTGATTAGGAGAGAGAGAGAAGAGCCATGAATCACCCCCCGCTGTTGTGAGCCCGGGACACAGTGACCTGGAATGAAACTGTGACGTCGGCAGCCATCAGCCGCGGATCGCCGCGCGTGTGCGCCAGTGCGTGTGCACGCGTGCTGACACGCTCCACATGCGCATCCGCCGCTGTGTGTGCACTGCTGCACAAAAAAATAGCCGCCGCGGAGCAAGCGTGAAATCGAGGCGCGTCTGGCTAACACGCTCCCAGCCACATGATCAAAGTTGCATAACAGGACGATCAAATCACACAAGCGATATGGATATTCCACGACGCTGTTTTAACTGAAAAGAAAGAACCACACAGGCATCGGATGCTTTCCTTTTCTTGGAACTGCATGCAAGCTGCTTCAGTCTAAACAGTGATGACTGCTTTGAGGGATTCAGTGAAGTGCTCCGCCCACTATGATCGGCATACTAGTCATATTATCTCTCTCTCTCTCTCTCTCTCTCTCTCTCTCTCTCTCTCTCTCTTTCTCTTCATTTTTAGTACAGTAGAACATCGATTATCCGAAAATCGGTGAACCGAAACACCTTCTTTCTGCTGGCCTATTTGGTGGTTGTCCCAATCCTGCCAACTGTCATCGTTGCTGTTGTGTGTAGACTTCTGAACCTTCACTTCTGACAGATCGTGCCAGTGCTGACAATTCGCAGTGGGAACTCAACGGAAACGCGTCGTTTTTAGTATTTCCGATAAAATTAAAATAATACACCAGTTTATGAAAAGCGTCAGTGGATCAAGTTTATTCCGGGAATGCGGAGTTGGAAATGCAACAATATAGGGCGTTTTCTGGACACTGAAGTCATTAGAAAATTTGCAAGTGAATATGTTTACACAGATTGAACACCAGAATTGTCTGAAGACCACTTTAAATGTGCTAGTGCGTTTGGGAACTGAAGTATTGTTAGGGTGAAACTGCTGACTAATAAACGGCGACTAAAATGAATGTAGTTAATTGCTAACGACATGTAAACAATCTGCATACTACATTTATGAAACGGCAATATAATCAAGCTGTATTAAAATCTGAACTGGAACACGGGGTTGATACTAGACACACGGTCTCAGATTTTGAACTTCCGTCGTTTTCCTACATATGAGTTCTTAATTCTTAAAGGAAATTACGTGTGACGCTTTAATTAAACTTGGGACTAGTAATAACGATCGAAATATCTGGAGCGGGGGTTGGGAGTTTATACAACCTGATACCAGTTGTGGTTGGTTCTGCCGACTGCACGACGGCTGGAGCCTGGCGCCCCTCACCGCCGTGTGGTCTGAGCACGGGGCGCCGAGTAATCTGCTTAAGCGATTAGCGGCTCGTTCCATGTTTCCCCTTCGCGTTTCCCGGCCACCGTCTCGTTTACAAAGCACCAGCCGAGACAATGCGCCCTGTCGTTCAGCTACTCCCTGTGACTTCAGGCCGCTCTGGTCCGCACAAATGTATTTCACGATGGCACCATATCTTCTGCCCAGAAGGCTGTATGGATTCTTCCACAATGCAGGTTCACTCTGGACGGAGCCGGCACACGTCGGTGTGGAGTCGGACTAATCTCTTGGTATCTCATGAGTTGTTCGTCGGGGAATATAGCTTACGAAACACATGCCACTGTAGGCTGCGAGTACAACTCATGCAAGTACATGAAATGCTAAGGCTTAGTAACTAGTGTGAATACTTCGCGAGCAGTCTACACCTCCTCCTCCTCCTCCCCCCCCCCCTTCCCGCTTCCAGTGATAAGTGGCCAGAAGTATCAGGGCAACTATTCTCTCTCTCTCTCTCTCTCTCTCTCTCTCTCTCTCACACACACACACACACACACACACACACACACACACACACACACACACACACGCACGCACGCATTCATTTCCAAAGGAACAAGCAATGCAACGACTGTAGCCGTTAGGGAATAAAGAAAATGTATTCAGTTGCGATTACGAACCACTTTCTGCTGTATATTGGAATGACGACAGTGAAAATTTGTGCGAGACCGCGCATCTGGACTCAAACCCGCACTTCCCACTTAACGCGAGCAATCTCCTTAACCGCTTCGGCTCTCCGTGCACGAATCACGGCCAGACCCAAACGTCAGTATGTCGTTGTGCATGTGTCACAACCTGCACTAGTACGTTATGTATCTCCCCGTACAGCAGGAACATATTCATTGGGAGTCGAGAGCATGACATTGGCAAATAAACGCATGCACGTCCGAAGGAACAATGTATCGTTTTTCCCAGTAACATACCGCTACTATCATTACTATTTCATATTTATCCGCTAACACCAGACAACGACTCTCAATGAATATATCCACCCTAGAAGGGAATATACGTAACGGACGAGTGCATGTTGTGACACCTGGTCTATGACATGTGGAAGTTCGGGTGTGGCCGTGATTCGTGAACGAATAGCCGAAGGAGATAAGGCAATCGTTCACGTAAAGAGGGAAACCGGAGTTCGAGTCGCGGCCAGCACAAAATTTCACTGTCGTCATTCCAGTATACAACCGAAGATGGTCCAAATTCACAACTGCTAATACGTTTCCTGTATTTTCTGATGAAGATTGGACTCTATGGTCACATTCAGTTTGGGTGATAAACCAGCAAATAGCTGACTAATTGATTCCTGACTAAAAAAAATCTAGTTATACTAAGCGTCGATTCCTTAGTAGTTGAAAGGGACGTTGGTGTAAAGAACTGCTCTCATAGAACATTCATTTCGTTCGAACTCGCAGCAGGTCTGTTAACGGTTGAAACTCACTTGTCAAAAACGGAACGAACACAGTTTTATTTGTATTTTCACAGAAAGCTAATACATGTAAGTAAACTTTGTCAGACATTCTTTAGGGGTGGCTGAATTTAACCAATGAAGTGTGATTAGGATAATTACATCATGGGATACTTTTGAGGGATAATATGGTTTTGTGATGGAATAATATGGTCTTGCGATGCTAATGAAGACGAGATGTACAAAACAGCTAGTGGTGACACGTTGCAGTAGAGGTTTTTCCAAATTATTGCGGATCTTTATTCCATTACATTATGAAGTAAATAACTTCAACTAAGAAGGCTTTCTCTGTTAAAAAGTAAGCCCTTGTGAGAACTTGGGTGGTACCTCACATATGGATACACCAGAGAGGCGATTTTAGCCATTAGGAGCCGTCTGTTTTTGTCAACCTAACGTGTCTCAGCAGTCTTCCAAAAACTCTGGAAATGGACTTACTTAGATTGGCTATGAGCAGCCAACTGTTATTTGAATGCTGAAGTTTCAAACAGCACCCAGAGCTGTCAGTTCACTGGTTATCTTCCGCAGGCAGTGTACGTCTTCCGCAGTTAGAACAGTCGACCTTCGGGTCGGACCTTCAGCTTAGGCACCATGTTATCTCAGTAACTAAGACTTTAGAGGTTCAGGAAAGGCTGCCAGTGTACTTTCGAGTTGTACAGTTTAGAATCCTATTGTTCAGTAGACGCTTCAATTAGGTTTATCGAAATTGCGATGGTATAACGAAATTACAACCACAGATGCCACTATGACGCCGCTAATTTAATTTTCAGTCTTCTGTTGCCGTTTATCATTAATAGAATCTATCTACCTGGCTCTCAGTTTTTGATGTTTCATTTCTATATTCGTTATATTCCATTATTTTTTATGTGGGGTTTTTTATTGACTGAGCACTGTCTGCCGATCCCTTAAAGAATGATCCTCTATCGAGGGTCTCCAAACTACTACTCGCGGGCCAACAACGGCCAGCGAAGACTGGTCCACAATAACGAGTGAGACATGCATGGTGTACTTCCCGCCGTAATTTTTTAAATTATAGTCGAACCGTGCTTATCGAGCACATCCCATAAAGAGTGATTCCCACAACGAGTAGGAAAAAATCTAAGAAACTGGCTCGCTTAACGAAGGATGTTTCGTATAAAGAATCTGTTTAATGCTATTTTTTCAGACATTAATAACTATTTCGAAGCCCAGCTTCTGGCCAGGATCGGTCGCTTTTGGCCACAATAAATGAACACTAAGTCACTCGTTCTCCTCTAACTTCCGCACTGTAAAGTACAATCCCCGACGATGTAGCAAATTCTCTACAACGATGTTTCAAGATCTTTTATTCACCAGCGCATGGTAACCCTTTCCCTTTTAGTATCTGCTTATGAATTCCAATTCTGACTTGCCCTCATTAACTAACACGAATTCATTAAAGATGCCCATAAATCAGTAATTCTGAACGATTCGAATTTAATTAACAATAATACTATATCTTTTTCGACAAATACTGAAGCATAGGGATAGACATATATCTTCGGACAACTTTCTTCTAAATAGGACGTACTGTACTATAAATAAAAAATTACAACATTGTATTAGAAATCTGTTTGAGCACCTGCTTTTTCGGAATGGAACGTATTGACTTATTCTACATGGATTAGTACGGAAAAAATTATTTCGCTTAGCGATTGTTGATTACGAGTAAGATTCAGGAACGAATCATACTCATTAAGCGAAGTAACATTGGATAGTGTAGGATTTACAATGCAATTAAATCATACAAAGTACTTAAACCAACTAGTTTTTTTCGTGACCAGTGAAGCTCACATTAGTTAACTTGTATAATGTTACTGAACATTTTAACCGTGTTTAATTATGAGATTTGCTGAAAATTTACCGTACCAAAGATACTTCGGCAATTCACATAATGAAATTAAGCATTGTAATGATTATTATTAATGGGATTTGTTTGGCTGTAACTTCCCACTTACAGTTTCTTGTAGTTTTTGATCAAGTTAACTAGTGGAAATTATCAGCAGCGACTTCAAATGCTCTTCAGATAGTTTAGATCCGTAAATACTTTTTGTATATTAAATTTTGGAGAATGTTTTTTTTTTTTTCACACAGGTAAGTAGCCACGAACAAACTTATACAACGGCAAACTGTGTGAGTGGAAGACTCTAATAAAATTCTGGCAGTGATGAATTTAAATGTTTATCTGTATAAAATTCGCTACATTCCAAACCAACCATTTCCATTCGAAGTTTTGGGGCCAGAGTTTCTACATAGGCGTTCAAAGAATTTTCAAAAATCTTGATATCATTTGCAGTTTGATCAAAACTTGAAAAACGAGACTCAAAATTTATTTTTAAAGCACTCAAAGTTTCAACTGCGGAATCTACCAGAAATGGAGTCTCTGTTGCTGACCGAATGTTTGGCATATTTTAAAATGTGCAAAAACATTCTTTGTTCAATTAAGACTGAAACAAAACAATTTTTTGTCCCAAGGATTTAATATGACTGTAGAAATAAGGCAGTGGCAGATTTTCTCTTTGTAATTTCAAATAAGATAGTTCGTATGTTAAGTATAATTTGTTGTTAGCGATAACTTACTTAACCCTTCATTTTGTAACTCACCCAGAGGACGATTCCTTCCATTCAAGAAATTTTTTCAGTTGTTGTTCGATGTTCAAAAAACGCGTCAGAGCTTTTCCACAGCTAAACCAGCGTTCTGCTGTATAATACGTTACGTTATTTTCTTCAATAAACGCGCGGAGTTGACGCGATTGAAAGCATGCGATTTCATATCATGGACAGTTGTCATTAGTGGCTTTAAAACTTCTAACGTGACTAAGCGTTTTCTGCACGAAGACTGTTGATGAATGATGCAATGTACGATTAATGATTTTGATCCTTCGTAATTTTCTACCACGTTTGGCATAAGAGTAACGACACCTTTATTTTTCAACACACGTTTTTGCTAGCATCGGTTGTAATACACATTGTTTATCCATTGAAGATTATTTTTCAGAAGAGCATTTTCTGCTCCTTCACAAATTTCTTCTCCTGTAGCCGTGCCGGGAATGCTATGAACGTCTAGAAGCTTTTCGTACATCTTACAATGTTTGTTTATCCCTCTAATAAAAATTAACACCTGAGCAGTATCAGAAACATATGTTGAGTCATCCAGAGCCATAGAGAACCACTCTGTCGAATTTTCTCATACAATTTCCAGCATAGTGTTCGCTGACAAACTAATATTTTTAAATAATTTTTTTTTTTCTGGATACACATCTTCGATTGCTGCAGTCTTTCAATTCTTTGTTAATTAGCTATCACTAAATGATTTTCCACATTTTCCTGTTGAGCGATCCATGCAGTGGCTAGCACGAGGAATTACGTTCCTAAAAGACGTTTGCTTTGAGTTCAAATAACGTTACAATGAATAACTCTGAGAATTTTTAGTCTCATAATGAAATTTTATATTGTATTCTTTTAGAATTGATACTGTTTCATTGAAAATTATACTCATTGTCTTGTTACTTGACTCAATTACGAAATAATGATTTCCCCATTGCTGTTCAAAATTTCTGCCCTCACTATTTATCTTCCGTTTCTTTTCCGTATGTACACAAATCTAGACAAAAGGGATCTAATTGCAAATCAAAAGGATGCCACTTAATAGTATTTAACGCGTGGTTTTTGAGTAATGAACTGCACTTGATTTATCTGTAAGGCAATTTTAATTGAATTAAATACTAACTGTTAAACACACGATATTTCCAGTAAGGAGCTGTAGCCAGAAAAAAACACTAATCTCACTATATTTTGCTTTTCAGATCGCACAGGTTGCCGCTACTACTGCACTTCTCTACTCTCCGGAACACGTCACTATTATACATTTAGCATTGTCAGAAGTTGTCATAATAATACGTGAAGCGCAGCATGCATGTCGGGCCGTTATCGTGGCAGTGAAATGACCTGCACACTTGCCTGTAAGTGGCAACAGAAATTGCGGAGTTGAGTCCATCCCTGCTCCCTGTGCCATAGATATCACAATCGCCGTCTAGTTCTGAAACGAAAATTTGAACGTAATTTAACAATACAGTATACTGGTACGATGACCAATATAGTCTGTCCAACTTTTATTAAGCCATGCCAGCGGTGACCAAAGATAATAATTGCCGTCGCATGGTGAGGACCTTCGCGGTGGGATAATATCATGTAATGCTGAGACCATGAACTGAGGTGACAGACGTAAAAATGATTCAAATGGCTCTGAGCACTATGGGACTTAACATCTGAGGTCATCAGTCCCCTAGAACGTAGAACTACTCAAACCTAACTAACCTAAGGACATCACACACATCCATGCCCGAGGCAGGATTCGAACCTGCGACCGTAGCGGTGGCGCGGTTCCAGACTGAAGACAGAAGTCATGGTACGGCTCCTAATATCGTGTCGGATCTCGTTTTGCGTGGAATTGTGCAGTAGCTCGACGTGGTATGGATCTAACAAGTCGTTGGAAGTCTCTTAGAGACATATTGAATCATTATGCCTTTATAGTCGTCAATAACTGCAAAAGTGTTGCTGGCGCAGGATTTTGTACACGAGCTGATCTCTCGATTATGTCTCATAAATGTTCGATGGGATTCATGTCGGGCCACTGGGTGGCCAAATAATTCGCTCGAATTGTCCAGAACGTTTTTCAAGCCAGCCGCGAAAAAATTGTGGCCCGGTGAACAAGGCGCGTTGTCATCCGTAAAAATCCCACGGTTGTTTGGGAACATGAAGTCCATGGATGGCTGCGGATTGTCTCCAGGTAGCGGAATAAAACCGTTTCCAGTCAATGATCGGTCCAAATGGACCAGGTGAGCAATTCCATTCAATGTAAACACAGCCCACACCATTATTGAGTCACCACCAGCTTGTAAAATGCCTTGTTGACAATTTAAATCCCTGGCTTCGTGGGGTCTGCGCCACATTAGAACCAACTCTACTATTAGTTTTTACCTACTGAAATCGGGACATACTTAGTGAGGACACGGTTTTCCAGTAGTATAGGATCCAACCGATATGGTCAAGAGCCAAGGAGAGGTTCGAATCCTGCCTCGGGCATGGATGTGTGTGATGTCCTTAGTTTAGTTAGGTTTAAGTAGTTCTAAGTTCTAGGGGACTGACTACCACAGATGTTAAGTCCCATAGTGCTCAGAGCCATTTGAACCAAAGAGAGGTGCTTCATGTGATGTCGTGCTGTTAGGAAAGACCGTCGTGTCGGTCGTGTACTGCCATAGTCCATTAACGCCAAATTTAGCCGCACGGACCTAACGGATATGTTCGTCGCAAGTCCCAAATTGATTTCTCCTGTTACTCGTATTTCACGCGGTGTTGCTTGTCTGTTAGCCGTGTAAACTTTACGCAAACGGTTCTGCTCTTGGTCGTCAAGCCAAGGCCGTCAGCCATTGCTTTGTCCGTGATGAGAGGTAATACTCTGAAATCTAGCATTGTCGGCACACTCTTTACACTGTTGATCGCGGAATATTGAGTTCCCTGACTGTCTTGGAAATGGAAATGGCCCTTGCGTCTAGTTCCAACTAACATTCCGCCTTCAGATTCTGTTAATTCCCGTCGTGCAGCCATAATCACGTCGGAAACCTTTTAACATGAATCAACAGAGTACAAATGACAGCTTCGCCAATGCATTGTCCTTTTCTACATTGTGCAAATGATACTACCGCCATCTGTATACGTGCATATCGCTGTATCATGATTTTTGGCACCTCACTGAGTGTGCAGCTCGATGGCTCGGTGGCGAAGTGCCAGTCCACAAATGCGGTTTCTGTACCCGGTCAGACCTAAGATTTTATCTCCCAGATATCGCTTCTTTCATCTCTGTCAATGTTTGTTGATGTGAAAAGTGCCGTGGTTTGGAATCCACGTTGAACTGTAGGTCCCTCTACACCTGGCTGGGTAAATCATTTCAAGGGAGGGAGGAAGGCAACGGTATACCACCTCCAACAGTACCATTCCTGGTAAAGCAATGTGGTGTTCCAAACAATCATCGGAGTGATGACTGTTTTACTTACTCTTACTTTTATAATATGTATTATGTATTTCTAACATGTCCATATCTTCGAAGTGTCTACTGAACGAACAGTATGTCTAACCTAGGTAGAACGAAAAGTTGCTATGTATGTTGCTAAATAAAAATATTAATACTGATAACTGTACAAGAAAATATGAAACCAAATGATGTTTTATATTTGAGTAAATCGATTTGACTTTCATGGGTTCTAACGTTATATCTGAGATTTTTCGAATTTAAGTCTATAACGAAATTCTATTATGTGGTTGAACAACTTTTTGTGTTCCATCATTACAAATGGAACTGTCGATGACAAAAAATGGACTTACAGCGTAGATACGTTTACAGTTGGTTTCATGCAATGTGACATAACCTAGTAACGTCTAGATGCTGGTAGAAAGTAGGTCACGAAAGTATGCATGCAGCGAGTGAATAACCCGACTTGTCTAGATAGACATCTTCCAGAGCCACCGCTGTCGGACAGAGTTCTTCCTGGTCTGGCTATCGCATTTCACGACACGGCAACTTCTATTTGCTGCACTCCCGTAGAGCTAGGTATACACTACTGCAGCAGCTTAACTTTTTTTCTTTTTTGTGATTCTGTGGCTGCAGGTGGTCAGGTATCTTTTATCACTGTTAGTGTCGAACAAATACACGTGTGTGTACGGGCGCCTTTTGCGTGCGCGCGCGCGTGTGTGTGTGTGCGTGTGTGTGTGTGTCCACTGCGTGAAAGTGCAATACATTAAACCGTGTCTTCCGTTACAGACATTTCACTCAACAGCCTTGTGTAACACGAATAAAAAAAGAAAAGTTTTTTCTCGACTTTTCTTTTTGGGAATATTTATTTCTAGCTATATAACTACTGAAAGTATTAGACAAACTACGCATTTGATCTTAATAGCTAATGCGTTTTTCAAGCATAATGGTTTATTTTCACTAAAATTTACACTATTGGCTCTCGTGCATTCTGAAGCGGATGTTACAACAAATCTGTCTGTTATTATCCTCATTGTAAGTAACTTTATCAGTCGCCTTCAGTAAGTTGGAGTGGAAGACTGCTTCTTGCAAAGCTTTTTTTGTTTACCGATACATACTTTTTAGTGACTTAGCATGTATATCTATTCCATGGTACACTATATTTTTACGAATAATTTTACAGACGATATTTTTTCGGTGCACGTAGTACCTTATTCTTCATCGTCCAGCCACTCTTGTCCAGAATAAGATGTTACAGTGTACTTCCTACAGGAATGATGGTTACGTTAGTGTTACAAAATTTACTGCGTATTAGGAAGAAACACCCACTGTAGACGGTATTGCAGTAACGAAACGTATCCGGGAACTAAAAACAAAGGAAGAAGGCAGTAGGTAACATTAGCTTATCAATTAGTTATTCTCAAGATTGAGAAACCAGAGCTACGCATGTTCTGTTGACTGTGCTTTTAATTTCGTTTCGTTTCCTTTCGTAACATTCCGTAACCTTATCCCAAAATTTAATAACCGATGTGATCAAGTTTATGAGTTGGTCGTTTGTGCCCTGATACGAGACTGCAGAAATCTTACTCCTGTCGGAGATTTTATCTGCCAGTAGTAGAGGTTTAAGAGAGTTGCAATTCACTACACTAGCTGAAATTTTTGTCTCATTCTTCCAGACTTCCGTTGTGCTTGGCCAGTTATGGTATCCATCTTCACGCAAAAGCAATTCAGCTCAGTTTGGCAGTTCCTTTGGGCCACGTCGACCGAACTTGTATTTCTGACGAATACTCGCTACTGCGTGGCGTTATTTGGAAAAGAAAGGTTGCTGAAAGATTCTGATCCGGAAACACCGACTACGTTTTGTATTGATCATAAGTTTCTGAAATTAATACCAAAGTATTTTTGTCATCCAGTTTTTTGAAAGAACATTTCTTGTACATTTTGGTTTAAAAATTGATTACGATAGTCGTAATTTCCACGTTGTACTGAACTGCGCTTAGGATTCGAAGTTTTGATTTAAAATGAGAAATACTTTTTTTTTTCTTTTTTCTTCTGTGCGCAGTTACTGGGCCAGGCACACGGGACAATATTCTGAAAAAATAACTGTTCAGTACTCCTGAATTACGTTCTTTAAAAATTAAATCACGAACGCTTACGCCTCCAGAACACCTACAGAATATCTAAATAAAATATGGTGCCCTATAAACAGGGGGTGACACTGCAGACTCTACTAAATTACAAGATGTAGCATCTGTGTATTCTTCTCTTTCGCTTCATATTACAGCTATACTTTCAGCTTCAGGAAAATGAATGCTTCCTTTCTCCTTAGCGAATGATTTTGTGTTAACCGTGTATTATGCGTACTTATTCACTGTTTACATAAGTCAAAATATGTAAATGCGTCAAAGTATATAAATAAAGACTCAAAATTTCAGTGATATATAGAATTCGTTTGTTTTAAAAGCGGCATACCCTGTTACAGCAGGGTATAGAAGGAAACCAGTCAGAGGGCAAAAATGTGAACATGTTACTCTTTAAACCACTCTGACGGAAAGGTGTGGAACCCTAATCCTGCATTCCTCACCAAACCTTTTGTCATGCGAACACGTTCGAGCATTTTGTGCTGAGAAAAAGTAGCAAAGAGACAGTGACAATGGGAGAGAGAGGGCACAGTGCCAGTGGAAGAGAAGGAGAGAGAAGGTGACTTTGATAGTGATAGTGAAAGAGAGAGAGAGAGAGAGAGAGAGAGAGAGAGAGAGAGAGAGAGAGAGAGAGAGAAGAGACAGTGGAAATGAAAAATGCAGGTGGGTGGAGACAATACAAACGCTTGGGGGGCCTGGAGCCTCCCAAACCGACCGACTTCAGCCCGTATGTATAGGGGATGGTGCATTTTGAACCGAAATTTTAAACACGTGGATGTAGGGGAAGAAGTAAGTTCGACCCCCAGAATTTTTGAGCTGAGAAAGTATGATGGAGATAGTTGCAGTGGAAAAGAAGTGCTACAGGAGACAGAGTAAGTGAGAGAGTGTGGTGGTGGGAGACGTTGTAAATCAGTGGGAGAAAAAGAAGACAGTAGGAGACAGACATATATATATATATGCAGTGGTAGTGAGACAGAAATGGTGAGTGTAAAGGCTTCACTACAAAGAGAGACAGGTGTAACAGTATTAAGGATTTTCTGTATTAAAATAGCGCGAACATGTTCGCATACCAAAATTTTTGGTGAGAAAGGCGGAGCAAGGGTTGAGACAGCTAGTTCGCCACTATTCTGTGAGTCTTTTAAAGAGGAACACAATAGCCTTTTTCGTGCCCCGACAGTATTCTTACGGCGGAGTATGTCCATGTGAGCCTCCTGTTTTATTGTGATGGAAGAATTCCGGTCATGCAAAGGGAATACCGATAAGATCACACTACAAAATATTCGTCACAAAAGGTGGTTAGCAGTAGTGTCATTGACCTGTACTGGATACAAGATAAGCTAACAGAATACACTGAGACGGCTAAAGGCATGAGATACCTTCTGATACCGTGTCGGACTTCGTTTTTGCCCGGCGTCATGCAACAACTCGACGTGGCATGGACTCGACAAGTCGTTGGAAGTCCCATGCACAAATATTGAGCCATGCTGCTTCTAAAGCCGTCCTTACTGCGAAAGTTTTGCTGATGCAGGATTTTGTGCACGAACTGAACTCTCGATTATGTCCCATAAGATTCATGTCGAGTGATTTTAGTGGCCTAATCATTCGCTCGGACTGCTCAGAATGTGCATCAAATCAATCACGAACAGTTATTGCCCAGTGACATGTTTGGGAAGACCATGAATGGCTGCGGATGGTCTCCAAGTAGTCCTACATAACCATTTCCAGTCAGTTACTGGTTCACTTGGATCAGGGGACCTAGTCCATTCCATTTAAACACAGACCACCAGCTTGAACAGTGCCTTGTTGACAACTCGTGTCCATGACTTCGTGGGGCCTGCGACTTACTCGAGCCCCACCATCTGCTCTTACCAACTAAAATCGGGACTCATCTGACCAGACCACGGTTTTCCAATCATCTAGGGTCCAACTGATATAGTTACGAGCCCAGGAGATGCACTGCTGGCGATGCAGTGTTGTTAGCAAAGGCGCTCGTGTCGGTCGTCTGCTGCCATGGTCCATTAGCGCCAAATTTCGTCGCACTGTCCTAACGTCCCACATTGATTTCTACAGTTATTTGACGCTGTCTTGCATGTCTGTTAACACTGACGACTCTTCGCAAACGCTGCTGCTCTCGGTCGTTAAGTGAAGGCCGTCGGCCACTGCGTTGTCCATGGTGAAAGGTGATGCCTCAGATCTGGTATTGTCAGCACACTCTTGATACTGCGGATCTCGGAATATTGAATTCCCAAAGGATTTCCAACATCGACTGCCCCATGCGTCTAGCTGAAACTATCATTCAGCGTTAGAAGTCTGTTAATTCCCGTTGAATACAAACGTCAGCTCCGCACATTCACCGCCTTTTTATATCTTATGTACACAATACTACCGCCATCTGTATATGTGCATATCGCTATCCTGTGACTTTTGTCACTTCCGTGCAACTGTCTTCAACTGTACTGAGCCGGTCTGAGTGGCCGAGCGGTTCTAGGCGCTACAGTCTGGAGCCGCGCGACCGCTACGGTCGCAGGTTCGAATCCTGCCTCGGGTATGGATGTGTGTGATGTCCTTAGGTTGGTTAGGTTTAAGTAGTTCTAAGTCTACGGGACTGATGACCTCAGATGTTAAGTCCGATAGTGCTCAGAGCCATTTGAACTGTACCGAAATGGCTCTGATTCAATCAGAGATCTTCCTCTGTACAGAACTCTCTTCGTACGACATAACTTAACTTATTCTGGATGAAATGGCGTGCTGTGTTCTGAAGTAAAGCCTCCATCAAGCAGAATATTTGTGTTAACACCATAATGCTTCGACATTATGTTGGAAATGGTATTAATGTACCCTTCCTCAAGCCTGTAAACTAACAGAACCAGCCGCTTGTAAGGGGGCGTACAGTTTAAACTTGCATTTTCACATACGGATCTCTTATCGCAGATATGAGAAATGAAGAACGGAAAAAAATTCTAGGACCGACGAGGGGGTCGACATTTGAAACTATGTATTTGGAATCTGACGTTTATCGACTAAGTCACAGATTAAAAAGTATACAAATGTAAAAACAAAAATTAATATAGATTCATATGAACTTAAAGCTTTCTTGATTGTTTCAATTTTTATCTATGATGGTTAGAACTAAGTAAAATTAATCACAGACTCTGAATTCTTCAAATTCGCAACCGAATGCAGACGTGGATCATGACGTACGGTACTAAAAGCGCCTCGCGTCGTCATCGTCTCGTTACTGATCACCACGATACAGTGTCTCTAACTGCTGGTGCCTTACAGCAGAAAATTACTTCGCCGTGTCTCTTCTCCGCTGCGGGATTAATTAGAAGGCAGTTACAGTTCGCTCAGTGACTTTTTTCCTCTTCCCGAATGTCTCTGGTGTTCTATAGAGTGCTAGAAAGTTTTTCGTTACTCCAGCGAGAGTCGTGATTCTGTCTTTTAATGACGCCATTGATCAGGTAGTCAAAGGGGAACAGCAGCAATTGATGGTTCGGTCTTTTGAAAGTCACCATTTTACTCACTTCTTTCGCGGATGTCGAACAGATAGCGAAGTGGAGGTTGTCGATGAAGCACTGGATTCTTAATCTGAAAATAGCAGAGATGGAACGAATGGGCTTAAATTACCTACCACTGGTAGGGGCACCTGTTGAAGGAGGGAGTCGAGGTGCCGCCGCAGAGACTCACTCGCTGCTTGCTTACATTACATTGTGTTTTCGCTGAGTAATGCACACGCACGAAGTTGAATACTGCAGCTATGGCTCTCCTGCCTGGAGGTATATATCGGTATTACGTAGAAATAGTGTCTATATTAATAGAGTGATGTTCAACTGTTCCCGCGTGTATCGTTCTTCAATTCTTCCACAATTTTTCAGTCGCAGAAGGAAACTGCTGTCATTTACTTGGTAACAATGGTATAGAATTCACACACACACACACACACACACACACACACACACACACACACACACACACACACACTCGCACGCACAATTTTAAGTGGAACTATAGACGACATAGTTCGAGAAATAAATGGAAATTGTTCTAATTTCCCAGTCGGCCGTGGTTTTTGCAACGATTCCCTTGATTGTCGGACGAGTGCCGAAACTGGATGTCCCGTCCCTTTTATTCCCAGTTGGGAACACTTTTGCACCTCTCCTAGTCTATTGGGATGTATAGCAGAAAAGAACCGGAGCTCTATAATGAGTCGGATCTCACAAACAGCCTGCTCCACTTCTTGGAGTGTGAAAAAGAGGGATCAAACATCACGACACGACAAACCACAGTTAAAGGGTCATATTTTTGAAAACCCATGATTGTGTCCCATTGCAGCGCTGAAGTTTGAAATTTGGCTCATAGGTGACTACAACCCTCTTCTTCTTGTTGGTGGAAAACCTTGGCATCCTGCGACGTCGCCCGCGCGCTCGGTGACTCTTCAGACAGCAAGGTTTTGGCACATGCGAAAAAAGTCAGAGCTCAGATGCAAGGTGGGTTAATGATGTCGTATAGCCACCAAATTTCACCACAGTTCTGTCCAACGTCATTGCGGACGTTAACGCACCCCGCCTTACCCAAATTTAACCCATTCTTTTGACGCCTTCGCGATGGAGGAATTTGCGTTATCGCGAATCAAGGGAGAGATTGCTAAGGGCGTATGTGAATTCGGGTTGCAATCGTTAAAACAGAGGCGAAAATTCAGTCTTAAAAGTTTCTCTTCCGATTGCGAAAATATTCTGTTTGCTGCACCCACATACACAGGGACAAAAGATCATCATGATAAAATTAGAGAAGTCAGAACTCGCATATTAAGATTTAAGTGCTAGTTTTTTACGCGCACCGTTCGTTAGCTTTATGGTGGTTCGATGAACCGTTTGCCAGGCATTTAATTGTGAATTGCAGAGTAATAATGTGGACGTAGATGGCGTCAGAACCATGACACCCACTGCTGAAACCACTTGGTTTTCTTATAGGTGTGTAGGAAAACTTTTCAGACACACTGTCGCCTGAAATCGACACGTAGAGACCACACCTTTGAACGTTATCTGGGCCCTTTGGAGTACAGGGTGACCACAATATTACCTGTGGTATATAGGATGTAACCACTATAGACCGTTCACGTCCATTCGACAAAATTTGAAGGTGATCCGAAGTAAAGGGTGTTGATGCATTTTCAAGCATCATGTTTCATGCCCTCCTTTCGTGGCAAACGGAATATAAGAGGTGTCGAAAGGGATGCTTGCTCTCAGGCGCTGTAGCTATGAGAAGCTGCTCGACAATTGTACCATTTTGAACCCCCTTACAAATAGTTGTTGAGCAGGCTGGACTGCTGGTATTACTTCGGAACCCATTAGTGATTCCTTTTGCTGATTTCATGCAACTTTTATAACCACTCTCCGAAGTGGTCGATCGTCCCTGTCAGAACAGGTCTGTCTGGTCTTAGTTTAGCTGTGGTTGTTCCTTTCCCTTTCCAGTTTCCGTGATGGATTTGTTACTCAGGTGACATTCAGTGTCTAGTGCACAGTCCAAGTCAAAGAGCTCTCCTGACCAACCCACTCTGCTATTACTACATCTCTCCTTCAGAGATGGAGTGCAAGATAAAACATAAAATAAAAACAATTCGCAGTAAAACTATAGTTCGAACCACATGCGATCACAAGCGATGTAGATATGTTGCACGTGTCCAGTACGTCATCGACTGTACAACGTATTCCTGTGTGCGCGCTTACACACACACACACACACACACACACACACACACACACACACACACACACACACACACACACTTTCCATGTACTTTGAGACATATATCTCAGAAGTAAATAAAATATAGATATCGAAAGTAGATTGGCACAAATGAAGAAAACTTCCTTCAAAAAAGGAGCACTGCTTGTATCAATAAGGGACTGAGAAAGAAGATGCAGGAAGTGTACGTTTACGTTCCAAACATGTCCAAGAAACCATCGGAAATCTGATGAAGAGCGCACTTGAATCGTATGAAACGTGCTGATATCGTAGAGCGTTAAAAATTGTGTAGACTGATAAAGTTCGAAATGATGAAGTACTAAAAGCAGTAAGTGAGGGAAGAATTGTAAGGAAAACCTTCCCAGGAGGATGAACAGATCAATACATCAGCTTCGGTGCCCGGGAACAGTTGAACTGGCGCTGTAAGACCGAAATATGCAAAACGGGTTGAAGAGACTGTTTCGTGAAGTGGTTTTGTATGCATGAAAAATTTAGATAACGTCTTGTCATTAGAAAGATGTATAACTTTAAAAAAATGAAAAACGTCGAAAATTATTTTATTTTAGGGGACAGCAGCGTCCTTAAAGAAAATATTGCTGTGGCTTACAGCTTAGCGTGTTTAGCTTTGTGAGCTTTTGACTCACTGACAGTGGAAAATATCATCTTTCAGACAAGTTAAGGACAGAGGACATTTCATAGTACGCATTGGGAGACGGCGTTCAAAGAATGTAGAACTGAAACGGCTGCTGGGCTCTGAGGTAGCGCAGTAATTCTTTTGAGAGGGGCTTATTAAGCTTTAACGCTGACACGTCGCCTGTCACTTTTATATCGAAATAGCGCCGGACCACTCGCCCAGGCTAACCTCGCAGGGGTGCAGCAGTTAGAAGCAGTGCCGAGAATTTTACGACCAGTAAAAGTGGCAGCTTTATTCTGGGCGCAGGCTATGCCCTTCTTTATACCGGTTCCGAGCTGTTTCCCCCTCAAAGCGCAGCGAGTTTGACAGATCCTCCCAATCGATTGGAAAGAAATGGCGCTGAAAGTAAACATTGTTGTTCATTCAGTTAATGCAGAACAAAAAAAACTGCTATAACGTTACGCTGGTCATTAATGACTAGTTTTCAGCGTATTGTATTACCCAGAACGTCGAAAATAGAGAAATTACTCAGTTTTGTGCTGCAGGCTGATACTTACCGGAAGAGCATTTGGCTGAAACCATGACAAAAGTATGATGCCAATAAAATAATATGAGCGATTAAGGGTTTTATTTTTGTTTTTTAAATCTCAGCAATGGAACACTTGGTGCCTGAAGTTTCGTCAACAAACGCTCAGTAGTAATAATTATTGCAGATGAAGAGCGATATCACCTGTGACTAAACGCTGCTGCGGCAGTTTTACCTAAAGAAGAATCGATAACGAATGTTTTTTCAACAGAGGTAAAGGGAGCGAGAAGTGGCGCCGAAAGGCTGGTGTTTACATTCATCTCTGTAAAATACGACTCTTGCGTAGTACGAGACATGGGATAGAAGAGTGGATGCAGATTTTCATGTTGGAGTATGCCTTTCTGAAACAAGAGCGGGAACTGGTCCATGATGGGGCTACTTCATCCACCACTGCAACATGCCTGCTCGCCCGGCGACGAAAACACTGACTTTCATGAAAGCATCCCTAAATCAACCACTTGCGTATCCGATTTGTAGAACCCCTCTTTTCTCGGTTATTTTTTTACTTTGCTGAAAAGAAATGAAACTACTGGTGAGTGCCTGTCTCAGTCTGCCGGCAAAGTAGTACTGAAAGAAAGTCTCAAAAAGACCTTCCATTTGACCTTCAAGAAGTGGCTTCACATAATACGTCGGTAAATGTAGCGTGAAAGAGGGTACTACCAAAAGCTGTGAAGGTAAGTTTTCATAAAAACATGAATTTGCACCAATTTTCAAACTTCTGCGAGTTTTACTCGTGGTGGTGGTGGTGGTGGTGGTGGTGGTGGTGGTGATGATAATTCAAAACTGACAGTTTATGTCGGTCAAATATTTCGTGTAGAATATTCAGGATAGGTTAAAGCTATGGACATCAGAAAGACCAATTACCTGCGCTTAGTGCCTTTTCCATTAGGGGTGCGCCAACTCTCCTGTCGGCCCGAACCCGTGTTCAACATAACGTTACCTCACCGTCTGTTTTCTCACCAGACGTCTCTGTAGCAGTACGAGTTCTTTCGTAGAAGGCGTAGCGGAGAGATAGGATTGAAATAAGTCCAAAGGAGCTGTTGCTGGCAGCGTAACTCTGTATTACCATTGCCTACTCACTCTGTTGAAAACAGTTTCAGATAATGAAGATTTTTCAAATTTACGTGATACCCATGGAGTTGTATCCATTTCAAAATAATGAAGTAAAGAAAATGTTTAAAAATCCTTCATGAAACACCATTCCATTTGTAGTGACTCATTCTTTGAAACGTGTTGTCAACGTATTTTCCTTTTGAATGGGTGTGACTTCCCAATTTATTTTGATCACCTTTTTCACTTAACTCATTTGAAGTACATCCTGACTTCCAGTAGCTGACGGGGCGAGAGAGAGAGAGAGAGAGAGAGAGAGAGAGAGAGAGAGAGAGAGAGGGGGGGGGGGGGGACGTGAGAATGAACTGCGACTGCTCCTTCCGATGTAGTAGTTTGATGTAGCACCTACCGAATAATTTTATCGGGTTTTGTTCTGGCCGTTTGATTGCAGGTAATGCACATGGTGGGGAAGACAGGAGATCGTACTAAAATTTATGGCGTCCACTTTGAGTGTAATGCATGTGGCACTCCATATGCCAAGTCCTGCAAACACTCTTTTTGAACGGATCCTTCTTAGTTGCCTAATTCCATGATTCATAGACAACAGATAAAGATGTAGAACAGTGACTTAGATTGATTAGAAATAAGGGTATTTGTCTCCTACACTGCCCATTCCACCAGCGAACAACCCTTAAAATTTCCAATCAAATAAATTTCTTCGCGTAATACTACTTTTTGATGAAAAATTCTGATATAGAAATCTACTTCCAGAAGAGACAGTTTCACTTTCGACACAAAATTTTCTTTTCTGTCTGCCAGATATTTGTTGTTGAATAATCGAGGATTTTTGTGACTGCATATTTTACATCTTCCTGAGCCACTAAAAGGTACATTAATGAGTGAAGAAACCATGTATATCTCTTAGTCCTCCAGATAAGTTAGTATTGTTTTATGAGCGAATATTCGGCACGTCAGGGTGTGCTTGAACACCTACAACTATGAAGAGGCACATAAGAGACAAAACTGTGTGTGAACACGTTATCAATTACATGTACCCCAAGGCATTTTTATAGGATAGCTGCTTTTTTATGATACACATGAGGATTACGAACCAGTCCGCTTTGAAGTCCAAGCGGTACAAAGCGTCGCACAGTGGGCCAAAATCCTGAAAAAGTGGCTATAAAAGAAGATCGAAGTTAAGGCATTTCTTTTAATAGTGGCGAGAGTAATTTTGGTACCGTTGAATCCAGGTCTTAGAAGCGGCCACCTGTTTCTTCTGTCTGTAGGTTGAATTTTAGGTCCAACGCGGCATTCATTTGAGAGCCGCGCGCTGAGCCGGGCTGGAAAAGTACTGCGTCGTTCGGATGAAATATTTTTGTTCAATGAAATCAGACCGAATTTTTTTAAATGTAGGCCATTTCGGAAGATATGTACCTAGTTATGAAAGCCAATTTCATTGTGTAATCATCAATTAACAATTGGCTTTTGTTAATTAATTTCTCCGGACATGCAAAGAAAAGAAATTTTAAAACTCCAGTGAAACAGAGTGAGATAAGGTTTTAGATCCACGATATTTCGCCTTCTGTTTCATACCTCCCTTAAGTGTGTGCTACTAGATTCGCGATTCAGCGTTAAAACCCAGCTACAAGCTATTAAAAAATGAAAATATAATTAGTAAAGTTTTCCCAATCGGCCAGCTGTCGAAGGATGCGCAGGAATAAAAAAACACGCTAATAAGACTATGTCGTTTAAGCTTTGTCCGAAAGACTTCTCTCGTGGAAAATATGGAGGACGTGTTCTGGAGACTTCTGGCAACAACGGATCCTTCTATTTCTTCTTTGCGGAAACCATTTCCGAAGAAAGTGAATACTTTGTCGTCGGAAATTGTTGGCATCTTGGTACTTGCAGCAGAGGATGATGAAGAAGATACAAATATTGACCAAGAAGATGAAGAAAATGAAGATAAACAAAAAGCACGAGAGGAAGAAGGCCTATGAAGAAGACTTATAAACATTTTGTTACTGATATATATTTTCTTGGCGTCTTGGTACTTGCAGCAGAGGATGATGAAGAAGATACAAATATTGACCAAGAAGATGAAGAAAATGAAGATGAACAAAAAGCACGAGAGGAAGAAGGCCTATGAAGAAGACTTATAAACATTTTGTTACTGATATATATTTTCTGTAATAAAGGTAGTAATAGAGCCAGTTTTGTTATAATTTGCCATTAGAATTATTAATGTTCACAGTCAACATTTATTGTCCACTTCATTTTGTGTAGACTCTTCATCGCGATATTGGAACTGTTATTTTGAGATTTCGATTGTGGTGTAAAAATTGTTATCAGAAGGGCCAGAAGCTGTATTACACCCATTTTTGGCCATCTTGAACCAGATTTTGAAAATCTTGAACCAGATTTTGAAATTTTGGCCAGGTTTCCAGGATTCTGGTCAGCTGTGCGTCACTCGGAGTGCCAAACTGAGAGGGGCGCCCAAGTGCAAGATTTGTATAGGTGCGTATCACAATTAGTAACGGAAACTGACACGAGGGAAAAGGAGGGAGGGGAGGGGGCGCCAAGTGGTAAGTTACTTGTGCGGAAAACGGGCTCTGGTTACGGACATTGAAGTAAATACGAGAAAGGCCTGTCATTAACTACTTTGTTCTCTTTGGATGGGCGGTAATGTGAATGCAAAGAATTTCATAATAATGTTTTACCTAGGAGGGTGAAGGTATTTGAAACAAAATTATCCGGACAATTTCGTAGTTTTCAGAATCTCCTTGGTTAATGTGTGATGATTGATCTTCTTGGACGACAGTGTGTGAAGTGACTTCAGGAAGCGAAAACGCGGCTTTAATTATAAAGCAAAAATGAATGCGACGACAGGGCACAGATGGAGAGCGACAAATAAATCGATGGCGTTCGCGCATGTCGTGTAAACAGGTGCGAAATTTTACGAAACTGGTGCCTTAACCTACAAAGTAAACCAAAAGATAACAAGGTCTTTTATGCACATGATGAGTTCAATAAATGCACTACAGTCGAAGGAGGAAACGCAGGAAACTTGTGGAGCCAAGGGAACAATAAAATATTATGCAAGTCTGCGGAAATAACTATTAGTGGAAGAGAGGAACTTATAACACCAATGGAAATGAATACCGATAATGTACTACATTATTAGCAAATGACGAATTATTTCATATTGTTCATGGAACACATTTGTCAGTACGTCATTGCGGAAGAAGAAATAGAATGACATCTGAACTAAAGTAAAAGTATTCTAACTTCACCAAGGAAAGTATTATGACTTATGTACGTCTTTGTGCGTGCATTTGCCAAAAGAAATACGGGCCACAGATGGACCAAGACTTTATTGAATTGCTTAATTTGTGAAGCTCTTTCTCGTGAATGAGTCATCCAGCTTTTCTGAAATTGTAACCATTTGTTTGCCTGTACACGTACATCACATCTACCTATTTCCGTCTCGTCGGAGAGTGAATTTTGAAACAGAAGTAGAACATATGGGCGAAAGGTAAATTGTGCATACTCTTCATTATCGGATGAGGCATTAAGGATACTGAATCCATTCGGCACTACTTAAAGGAATGGGCGTGGGATTTCAACTGATGTTCACAGGTCGATAGCAAACAGAACATAAGAGAATGTCAGAAGTGATCATTACCAGCCGTCTCATTGACTTGTTGCTTGTTGGTTTAATAAATCAAAAACAAAACATTAGGGTTTCTCGGCGACATTGGTTGTTTGAAAGTTGCCGCCGCAACCCCTGTTTTCTCTTTTAACCCGTCGGCGCCTGAATTAATTTCTACTGAGAAAAAAAATCAGAAGTCAAATTTTGTTCCCAGTATTGGGGTGTTAGATCATTTTTAATATCAAATGAGAGAAATGTTACACGTAACTGATATAATTAGGTATGTGTCAAATATGTGATAACAAGAATTTGAGAAATAGAGGACTGAAAGCTCTTCATTGAGGGAGGGATTTTTTTTTTAATTGAACGTTCTCATAAGATAGAAAGAAATAATTTGTATGTGTTTGAATTACATTTGTCTTTATTTTAAAGCCAATGCACGAGATTAAGGTTACTTTGCTCATGAAATTGGCTAAAATAATTTGCGTTTATGTCTAGGTAAATGTGAAGCTTGAATTTTGTACACATGATGAGTCTGCCCTTTACAGATATGGCTTCTGCATCTTTGTCTTTCTGTTACAAAGGGCTAGTGATCTATTCTACATATGTGGGACTGGCTTTGTGGACCTTCTTACATTGAATTTCGGTTTCCATACGCAATGAGGGCGTACCTCTTTTTTTCGTGTCATGTCTTTTCTATGCTTGCAGAGAGCATGTGCTATTCTGGATTTGAATTCCAGATCATCATTTTGTTTGCGACGGGGGATTCCCAAAATGTCACATTCCCTTCGATGCAGCAGTCAACAGTTCACTTCTACAATATCCAACAGATGAAAAAATAACCGTTGATAGTATGTCCTTGAATTTATGAAAATCCTATAATATGAAGTTAGAGCATCTATCAAATCCATCCCTCCCATGAATTTATTGTAGATTGTAACAATGTTAGGGGATGATACTGACTGTGTGCTTTTTGTGTTATTTCTATTGCACTAACTGGATGATCAGATGCAGATGTACTGGCAAGAACTACACCTCTGTTGTCAAACCATTTTACTCCTCTGAACTCTAAACCTTCAACCGTAGCCCTCTTTTCTTCGAAAGTGTCCCTTCCTTGCTTCTTCAAGGTGCTGGTGCTATCAGTTGAAAACGTAAAATCTGGAACACGGCTTGGGGGGGGGGGGGGGGAATGTTCCCACTGAATAAATCCCCCTTCTTCATCAATGCAACAAGCAAATTTTTAGCTGAAAACCAGTTGTGGGGAAAAAAAAAATTCTGGCTGTCTTCAGTAAATTAACAGAATATTTCCACATGCCCTTACGTCCGGACAACCTGCCACTAAAATAGGTTTGCCTGTATAAATCTCAAAATTATGTGTCATTCTTTTTGTGTCACATAAAATAAATATTTTTATATCCCAATTTATTGGTCTTCTTGGGAGAACATTGCTTCACTGCAGACTGCCGTTTGAATGGAACCATCTGCTCAGCAACACAAATCATCTGAATTTGAGGTCTAGCCTGAAACTTCGGAATCAACGAGCCAATTTCTTGACGTATTTTGAACAGTCTGTTTCTGTTTGGATCATGAGTATTAGTCATTCTGTCATTATCATTTAAATGCACATTTCTCTTGATGACTTTCCACAAATCGCGTGATATAAAATAAGCACATGTCACTGGACTTGCCATTCCCCAGTGCATACGGGTGCGAGGGAGACGATATACTTACAAGAAACTGCTCACGTTCGTCTTTTGTGAGTTGTAATGACCTACTTATGTTATTCTGAACAGAAAATGTTAGTTCGTTCAACCGTATGCTCTAAAAGAAAGTCGCCAAAAACACTGCGAAAATAATCTGTGGGAGCTTTCACGTCATCTGTTTCTGGCAACGAATTATTCCAAACAGGTGTAACTCTGTGCTACAAATAGCTGGTACTGTCTGCCACAGCAGCGGTCTCTTTACTGCACTATTAGTATTGGCATTCTGCGAACAGCCCCCCGATCTTGAAAAATGTTTTCGGTCTCATTCTCAGCACCATCATCCTAAGCAATAGGAGAGAAGAAATACATGAGGCACTAACATAAAAAGACAGATTTTGGATGCAGATTTTAAATTGGAAGACATTTCCAGTGGCAGATGTAGACCCCGACCACAATTTATTATTTACGAACTGTAGATTAAAACTGAAAAAACTGCGAAAAGGTAGGAATTTAAGGAGATGGGACCTCGGTAAATTGAAAGAGCCAGATGTTGTAGAGGGTTTCAGAGGGATTGTTAGGGAACGATTGACAAAATCCGGGTTGAAGGAATGCAGTAGAATAAGAATTGGTAGCTTTTTGAGAATTGAAACGATGAAGGCAGCAGAGGATCAAGTAGGTGAAAAGACGAGGGCTAGAAGACATCCTTGGGTAACGCAGGAGATATGGAATTTAACTGATAAAAGGAGAAAATGTAAAAATGTAGCAAATTAAACAGGCGAAAGGAAATACAAACGCCTAAAAATGGGATTGACGGGAAGTGCAAAATAGCTAAGCAGGAATGGCTAGAGGACAAATGCAAGAATTGAGAAGCATATATCATTAGGGGAAACGTAGATCCCTCCTACAGGAAAATTAAGGAGACCTTTGGAGAAAAAAGAACTACCAGTTTGAATATCAAGAGCTCACATGGAAAACCAGTCCTAAGCAAAGAAGAGAAAGCAGAAAGATGGAAGGAGTATGCAGAGGATCTATACAATGGAGATGCAGTTGAGGGCAATATTGTTAAAGTGGAAGAGGACGTAATGAAGAAAGAGGGTTGGAGGGTTAATTTGTGGAAAGAGACCAAACATCAAGGTCATCGGTCTCATCGGATTAGGGAAGGATGGGGAAGGAAGTCGGCCGTGCCCTGTCAAGGGAACCATCCCGGCATCTGCCTGAAGCGATTTAGGAAATCGCAGAAAACGTAAATCGGGAAGGCCGGACGCGAAATTGAACCGTCGTCTTTCCGAATGCGAGTCCAGTGTGCTAGCCACTGCGCCACCTCGCTCGGTGTCGATGAAGAAGCGATGGGAGACATGATACTATGTGAAGAATTTGACAGAGTACTGAAAGACCTGAGTTGAAACAACATTCCGGTAGATCTACTGAAAGCCTTGGGAGAGCCAACTAAGACAGAACTCTTCCATCTGATGAGCAAGACGTATTAGACAAGCGAAATACCCTCAGACTTCAAGAATAATATAGTAATTCCAATCCCAAAGAAAGCAGGTGTTAACAGGTGTGAAAATTACCGAACTATCAGTTTAATAAGTCACGGCAGCAAAATACTAACAAGTCTTTACAGACAAATGGAAAAACTAGTAGAAGCCGACTTGCGGAAAGATCAGTTTGGATTCCGTAGAGATGTAGGAACGTAAGAGGCAATACTGACCCTAAGGCTTCTCAGATAAGAAACCTACATTTTTAGCGTCTGTAGACTTCAAGAAAGCTTTTGACCGTGTTGACTGGAATACTCTCTTCGAAATTCTATGGGTACTAGGGATAACTTACAGAGAGCGGAAGGCTATTTACAACTTTTAGAGAAACCAGATGACAGTAATAAGAGTCGTGGGGCATGAAAGGAAAGCACAAATTGAGAAGGGAGTGAGACAGGGTTGTAGCCAATCCCCTATGTTATTAAAGCTGTTCTTTGAGCAAGAAGTAAAGAAAACCAAAGAAAAATTTGGAGTACGAATTTAAGTTCAGGGAGAAGAAAAAAAAAATTAAGGTTTGCCGAGACATTGCAATTCTATCAGATGCAGCAAAGTACTTGGAAGAGCAGTTAAATGGAATGAACAGTGTCTTGATAGGAGTACATAAGATGATCATCATCAAAAGCAAAACGAGGTTCATGGAATATTATGGAATTATATCAGGTGATAGTGATGGAATTAGATTACGAAATGAGACACTTAAAGTAGTTGATGATGGTCGAAATAGAGAGGATATAAACTGGAGACTGGCAGTGGCAAGAAGAGAAATTTGTTGCATCGAGTATAGATTGAGGTGTCAGGAAGTTTTGTCTGGAGGGATTTGCATGGAGTGTAGCCATGTATGGAAGAGAAACATGGACAATAAATACTTTAGAAAAGAAGAGAATAGAAGTTTTTGGGACGTGGTGCTACAGAAGAAAGCTGAAGATTAGATGGGTAGACGATGTAACTGACGAGGAGGTACTGAATAGAATAGGGGAGAAAAGAAACAAGTGGCGCAACCTGACTAGAAGAAAGGATCGGCTGATAGGACACATTCTGAAACATGAAGGGATCACCATTTCAGTATTGGAGGGAAGCGTGGGGGTAAAAGTCGTAGAGACACCAAGAGATGAATACGAGAACAGAGTTGAAAACATATTGGCCACATGACTCCATTGATCATTGTTATACATAAAAGCGCAGGAACCTAAATCACAAACACAAGATGGCACTGAAGCGTGGTTAGTTGATTCGGGGGAAGAGACCAAATAGTGAGGGCATTGGTCCCATCGGATTAGGGAAGGAAGTCGGCCGTGCCCTTGAAAGGAAACATCCCGGCAATTGCCTGAAGCGATTTAGGATAATCACGGAAAACCTAAATCAGTATGACCAGGCGCAGCTTTGAACCGTCGTTCTCCGGAATTGAAGCATGTTAACACTAAAGATGAATGGGAATTATCCTTTCTTCATTTGGTTTACCTCTTGCATGTGCAAATAAATGTGCCTAAGATTCTGATGATGCCTATTTTACAAAAACAGTATTTTCGTGTTCACTGAAAGTTGTATCTAGTTTATCATATCGAAATATGGATTACAGCACCTAACAGATATTAGCAAAATATGATACTTTTCTGCGTATTTACCTGTATATCAAGAAACAGTGAACACAACATCGCGTCTTTGTTCGCAACGCGAACACAATAAATGAAGGTCGTTACACGAATACAACCAACGTTCAGTAGTTACCAGCACATATCACACGCACAGGGGTCGTTCATGTAAAAGTTGCTTCAAGCGGCACTAGTGCTCGAAAACAGTTCTTCTCCCACTTAAAAGCGTCATAATGGTATGATGCGAATTCGCGACAGTCGGCATTAAAGGGTTAACAATATTTCGAGAAACCTTCGCAATTTCCATCGTAAAGTGTCAAACGCTGATTTCGTTAGTCTCCGTTGGGACTCCAGCAGATGGAGTGGGAACCACTGTTCTGAGAGCAATCATCAGAAGATCAGCGTGCTATTCGTGTAGTTCTATGCCGTGATCATGTTAATACGTCGCGTGGCGGAACAGCGTTTTTACGCTCCAACCGTCCCGCTGATTACCCCGTGGGCAGCTGCCAGAAAACTTCCGCCTCGTTGGCTACTTGTTGCGAAAGGGCCTCTACTTATATCCGCCGCCGGCCTTACACTCGGTCAGCTTATGTCGAGAAGACAGTTGTTTCCAACTGTCAGTGCCTTTGTAGCACATTTTTTGTCACCAAGGAGCTAACGCGTGTTATTGTCCTTGTGTATAGAGCAGCGGTGTGTCGTTCAAACCTAGTAACGAAAAAAGGTTTTTTTACCGGCCACCCTGAATTCCCTCTAAAAGGAGAAAAAGGATTGTAGGTTATGCACCACTTACTTCAAGTTAGAATTTGGAGCAGGAAAATTTTACCTTTGTGTTGCACTTGTCGTCGTTCCGCAGCCAACATTCGGTTCCTTGATGGTGCTGGAATTGAAATTGTTTAACATTATGAGGAACTATACTGTATGATGTGAACGAAGTACATTGCGATTGGCTACTGAAGTAACGCTTCAGTAAATTTATAATCAATTCATTTGTGGCAGCCACAGACACTGCTTAAGATCTAGCATCACTGCATTATCTGATGGTATAACAAAAATGCTCTCAGTGATTTGAATTTATCTTCTGCTTTAAATGAATTTTCATAGCAGTCTTCCGAAATGTGGGAAGTCAACATTTTTCGTGGGGTTCATCTTATTGGAAGTTCTTTACTATTTTTGATTAATTTTTATGTATTTGTTTCTTTAGTTGGCCATCTAAGGGCCACAGTAAGCTTACAGTCATTATAATGGTTCTTCTCAGTTTCTATTTTTTCTGTAAAGCCAGACGTTGTCATCAGTGCACTGTGTCTAGAATGGTGCTCGATTTGGCATCAAGTCTTCTTATCTAGGAAAGCACCTAATGTCACTACAGCTGGTGTGAAAATGTCCCAGTTTTGCGTGTCTTGTGGTTGTTTACTCATTTCGTCTAGATCTTTTTTTAACGTTCATACACCACGATATTTTAGTTTTCTGTGTTCATTCAAATATGCTGGGATTGCGCTTCGCCTATGAGGAATCATTCGGTCTTCTTAGGTGACCATAATAATTGAGCTATACATATGCGTATTGCGTCGTATTTGTTACTGTAATAGAAAATATTTCTTGTTTCATTTTTGCAGTATAGATTCCAGTTTTGTAATTCTCACCCAATAGGCTGTGTAACATCTTTATCTGTTTTTGTTTCTAATACCCCTAGTAATCATACCTCAGAGAGGGTAAGGCACGCCTTTAAACACATTAGTTTTATGACAGTTTTGTTATTTTTGGAAAACGAATTTATACTGTAAAATTTCGTTTGAAATGGAAAGCTATTTCCATATTTCTGCCAGTTCTTGGTTTCAGGTGGGCTGTTGCCTGTCATCCATTCACTCAGATATTTAAAGATATTCACACGTTTTGATTGTCTCGTATCCTGTGTTTAACGGGATTTTACTGTCCATGATGAAATTTTACACTACTTCTTCTGTTTTCTTTTTCTTCCCCTTCTTGTAAAGATAGTTGCAAACTGCTGCTTCTGTTAGTACATTACTTTGTTCTGTTAATGTTGCAAAACCTTTTGTCCTTATTTCTATGTCATGTGCAAGAACTGAACAGACTACTTCCACCCCATTCTTCTTAGTCACAATCCTTAAAACTTTTGAACAAGTTCCGAAGTTTTAATTCCTTGCGCCGTTCTTGTATTTTTTTTTCTAATAAGCCGTTGCAGTAGAGGGTCAAATTCATGTTCTGATGTCAAAGCCTTCAGTAGTAACATCGTTGAAATTTTATTTTGGGCTATACGTTAGCGTTGATCTACTGATCTTCAGTAGCTTCTCGATAAATCTCATATCTGCCAGTACGATAAGTAGCATATCACGATGGACTGAGATACTGTCTTGCTCGTCGCACGTAATACATTATAAAGGTTTTTTGTTATTTTTTGCTTACATATTTCTTCAGTAACAGAACAATGATTGTGAGTGCAACGTTAAATATCAGTCATAATTACGATCGTGAGCCTCGAAATGGAGAGATTATTAATAATGCGTAGATCTGCTCCTGGTGCAAAACATTTAACAAACAAAGCAACTCGACCGAGACAGCTTTTGGTGGGCTTTTTACACGTATTACGACGAATACCCACCTTACTTTCATTCGCGATTGTAATCTTACCCGCACTGGATGTGAAAGAAGCCATATTGTTTCACAACCACTTGGCCGTATATGACAAGCCGGAATTAGGAAGCAATAACGTACGTCCGCAGCAACCTTACTGAGGACTTAAATGCAAATAAGCTACGTACATGGTTATTGTTTTTGTGTATAATGGATAATACGGCATAAACTACTGCAGCAAACATCAGTGAAACAATTTCAGATTTTATCGAATCAAGATTTGTTACTATTTATATGGATTTCTTCGAAGGTAAATCTTACGCCTGGTCATGTTACAGTGATTCATGGATGTACTGATTCAAAATAAAATGAAGGGAAAATACTACCTGAAATTATGTGGAAAATAGCATCTGAACTGTATCTGAGTTCATAATGTTAAGAAATTGGCTAAGCCTTTACTGAGGTGTAATGGACAAGCTTAAACCTGCAGAAAGCGTAACGTTATGTCTGCAGACATACTTATGGGCGTAGGAGATTAGTACTACGGTACAATAGTCTCTGAAAATGCGCGACCGTCAAAATTGCGACGAGTGTGTGTAAAACAGCAGGGGAAATTTTAAACATTTGTTATGAGGTGACTTGAGAACTTCATTTCGTTGAACAACACAAAAGAGCATTTTCGGACTTAAACAATTTATGTGGATCCATTTTCTTCTTTTAATGAGAAGAATACTCCTTGAAAGTTATTTAAAAGTGTAACTGATGCATTTTGTATAAACTCAGTATGTTCTTGACAGAGACAAGAGAGCAATCTACATCCATTGTGGAGGAAGTCAACAAACTTGGTGATTGTTGTTATATGGACGTTAGGCCGTGATCTGAGGCACGTTTTCGGTGCCTAAAGTATCGTCTCGTAATGCTGGAAGCATCCACATAGGCTACAACGACGTAGTTAGTTGATTTTTTAACTTAAAACTGCGCTCACTTGACACTCAACTAACTACGATCTTAAAGCCGCTGTGGATGTTTCCAGCATTAGGAGCAGAACGCTGGCACTGAAACATGCCTTAGAACATGGTCTCATGTTCATAGAACAGGAGTGTCCAAGGATGCAACCTGCCATTGGTAACCCCCTCTGTGGCTCTTTATGAATTGCAGACTGATCCCGTTGTGAAGAATGCTGGGTTTGTACAGAGCATATTTCTGATGATATCTCTACCATTGGGAAACGAAACGTAGACGCTTGACACATGCCATATACCACGGCATGGTGCCCTTACAACAAAAATTGCTCAGGATGTAAATATAATACATGAAAGCCTGCACTGCGTAGTGAATAGCACGTTACGTACGTTCCTCCGCCTGCCTGCTCTTCCTTTTAAGCGCAGTCGTTTCCCGCTCGAGACAACTTGAGCTCGAGGACATTCGCAGAGCGCCTGTTACGCCAACACGTCAAGTGAGCAGCTCTCAGCAGAAGCTGATAGCGCAGCCCTCGGCCGTGACCTGATAAGCCCGCGGTGACGTTTGGCGGCCGAGGTGGCCGTGCCTCCGCGGTCGACGATGATCGATCGCTCGACCCAGGTCGACGGTCGCCTAGCGTCGCGGCGCGGCGATCGAGCGGCGCAGGTCTCGTCTGCCCGGCCGTGCTTTCATTTTGCCGGCTTCCCTGTCTAGCCTGCCCCGAGACGGAAATAAGAGGGCAGCAGCCGCTGGAAAATTGCGCCGCCTTGTTCGCGTTTCGTTGCGGCAAATTACTTTCCCATCTTGCTTTCCCACTCTAGTCTGTAGAGTAAACAAGGCGCGCGCTCACACACACACACACACACACACACACACACACACACGTCATTGCGATGCGGCCCCCATACGTGGGACACGTAGCTGTGATATCCCCGAGGAAATCGGCTAGTGGAAGGCTTAACTGAAGCCTTCACATCTCTTACAGTGAAATCAGATTAACTTACTGTGTGCATTTTGTTGAGACCTGACCTTCGACAAGTTCACCAAGGCGTAAACGCTTTGGAAAGACGCACAGATTGATTCAGCTGCCCCTACCGCTGTCATTTTATGCAACCCGCAATGTTATACCTGGCCTTCATAAACCATGCGCTAGGTTTCCATATTCGTTCACTCGCTACGCGCAAAATAAACGAGACCTATTCGTAGGATATTTATTGTGGTGAAATTCTGTGCCGGGGTACGTTTTCACTGGTACCAATGGTTTCGGAGTCTGGATTTCTTGCAAAATGGTTCGTGGCACTTCCTCCTACCACTGTACAAAAGCTTTCGGCTACATGAACTATTCCCGATATTCACCTTTTTTTGGTCTCTCTTGATTGGACTTGTACGCCACCAGCACACTCCTCTATTTCGTTAACATTATTAATTTAAACGTAACCGTGAGGACAATGAAAGGAAAAAGACTTTCATAAACGTTGCGAAATTAATTACGTTGATAATTCGATCCAAACTTAATCCTACAAGCACAGTAGTTTCGTAATAGAACGAAGCGATTGCTTGTTTTGTGCTGTTAACATTGTCAAAACTGTTCGGTAAAATTTACGCAAACGTCAGTTTTGCGATTTGTAAGTGCTCAACTAAGCCGGTGTCGTAATAAGACCAGATAGTGAAGACCAAAAGTGTCGAATGAGTAAAATAAATCGTGCAGATTTTTGTCCAGTGGTAGGAAGAAGTGCCATGAACAAGACAGTAGTAATCCTGACCGCTGGGGGTTAAGTGGGAAAATGGAGATGCGTCTGAAGGTCACTTTAGTACGTTTTTCTTGAATAACTCCAAAGCTACGGTCTCTAGTGAAAACGTGTCACAGTACAAAATTTAAGTGCATTAAATTTCCTATAAAAAGGTCCTGCTCACCTTTCCTGTAGGACTAACAGTTTGCTCGTAGCGAGCGAGAAAATATGAAAATTTCGCGCGTGGTTGTTGATGCCAGATATAACATAGAGGGTAGCCCGAAACAACAGCAATAGGGGCAGCTGAATCACACTGTATACAGACGTCAGCTGCTTCGCTAAGCTCTCTGTGCTTCATTTCAATGTCTGAAAATGTTTCACTTTTCTGTAATTAGGCAATGGCTCGTATCCAGGGAGGACTGTGGCCGTCGGGGGGGTGGGGGGGGGGGAGGGGGGGATACACTGAGGTCAACCCCCACCCTAAAAAAATAACAATTTTTGTAAATGTTTTTATATCTTTACGTGTACCAAAGCTCTCCGGTAACCTCCAGAGAATAAAGTAAGGAAAGAACTTGATGTCTTAAAGTCGTCAAGTAAATATAGAAATTACACGCTACATCAGTCACAGGATACTTACAGTTGCTAGCACGGAACATTCCAGCCAGCGAAAGGGATACATTCAAAGGCTGATCGCTGATCGCAACTATCGTCAAGAGCAAAACCGACACGGTTCAACAGTTCATAGGTATTAGCGACAAACGACAGGACAGTGAGCGAAAAAGAAAGATAAGGAGACACTCTCTTCGATTTAAAAAAGCTGCAACAGGATCAGACTTACTTACGTTTTCGCAAAGCCACAGGCAGCAGACCTTTGCTCACAATAGCAGTGCTAATAGAAATAGGTAGCGGCAAACTATGTAACATTTTACGTTGTGCAGATTGTGACTTTGTTAAAGTTTCATGTTTTTAATTGCAAATGTTTTTGTATTCATACATTAAATACAGTCTACAATTTATGGTGGTCCGTCCACACAGCTAATACGTACAGCCGCAGAGAAGTACGACAAGCCGATTGGCTAGTGAATGCATGCAACAGACCTTTAATGTATTTGTATGTAATTCTCTTTTCTCTTAGCCCTCGATAGACACAGTTAAAAGAGCCTCACAAAAACAGAAGTAGTGACTGCAGACAAGGCCGAAATAATTCTTGATCTAGGTAGCCAGATGAGAAGGCCAGCGTTTGAATCCTTCCAGTACTAGCTTCGCAAAGCATTTTCAACATTCAGTGACTACTGCCGTATCACCTTCCACAAAAATCCTTTTTTGAAAATTACTGTGTATATACTATCAAGCGAGGGACGTTAGAAGCAACGTTCTTGTTAACTCTGGGTAATGTTATCGCGTGCCCACACCCCAAACCGTCTCCGTTTCCCAAGGGGCCCTTGAATCCGAACGGCTCCACTTCTTTTATCGCCTCGCGAGACCGCCTCGCAAGCTCTCTCCCGCAGTATGTCTCGGCTAAACGCACCGATAGTTCGGCAGGAAAATAGTAGTTTGCTGCTGTGAAGCCATTCGGCCTCCACTATCTCCGATTGGATTTCCATGGAAAAAGTTCTACCGAAAGGGAGAGAAGTAAAGGAGCGCTAGTCCGAAGCGACGAGGCGTGGCGTCCTTTAAGCATCAGCAAAAGAGCAGCAACATTGAAGGGAAAAAATTGTTTATTAATGAAACTGAGTAGCGAATAGAAGAAACTGAATTAGCTCTGGCATCTGACACAGGGGGCCAGTCATAGAAACGAAAGATAATGCGTTGCAGTAGCCATCAAATACCTCTTCGCTTCAGCACAGTCAGTTCTGAAAGCTATAACTTTACGCTTTCGTAGTATTAACAGTAACTAGTATGCACCATCTGATCAAAAAATCTGGACGTCCCCATGTGATTGATATCATGAGAGGCAGACCCGCTACTATGAAAAGAGGTGAAGAGTATTGTTTTTCATAGAGACGCAGTAACAGGAGACTGGATTGGTCAAGAGAGCTCAGTAACTTCGAACGTGGATTAATCATTTAATGTCGCCTCAGTAACAAATGCATCAGTGATATTTAGATCTTCTAAAGCTGCCCAAAGTTCATTGACTGAGAAACTGAAACGCGAAAGAAGAACCACACCTAGACAAAGACAAGGCAAAGCACTGCAGAGGGTGGTGGCAAAAAATCACATGAAACCAACAGAAGGAATCACTCGTGAGGTCTACAGTAATACCAGCAAAAATTATACATAATCTCACAAAACAACTGAAAATAAGTTCAATCTCCACCGACATACATCGCTGTATGAGGAAGCGTTAAATAGACAAAGCAGATCATTGTCAAAGAAGCTCTGTTAAATGCTTCTTGAGATAATCGATTTCCTATTTTCCCGTAGAAATATGCAGTACTGGACCTCACAGCAAGGAGACGTCAGTAGTTTAGAGAAATTTTGATTTGCACTTCGTGTTTGGAAAAAGAAAGATTTTCGAATCCTTCTATACCCACTTGCGACTTGCGATTTTAGAAATTATGGAACGGAACGTGCCCTGAAAAAAATGGCCTCCTTTGTTTATTTTGATCGTGGTCATTTCCTTCTTCCCAAGACAGCAAGGGAAGAATACGAAACACTTTAATTCTTCGATACTTTCGAAAATTTCCACTTCCATCACACAACGTACCATTACCACCGAAACAGCGGTCTTTTGAAAGGGAGTATTGCTCAATTGTTGGAACAACGAATGCCTTTCGAATGATTATTATTTTCAACAAGGTTGCGGTACAGTATTACGTAACTATAGGTCTGTTATAGTTGATAACGATTTGTTGCAGATTTGCGGAACGAATTTCACGGAAACACATTTTTTTGGGGAATATATGGCCAAGTGGATTACTTCGCATAGCCCAAGAGGTGTCATGGTTTTCAAAGTAATGATCAGATTCTTTGTAATATTCTCAGTGAAAAGTAAAGCACCCACATAGGAACTACCTTAAAACCCTCGGTTGAGTATTTTACTTCAGTATGGGATCCTTATCAGCCAGGATTCACAGAGGAGGTAGAGAAAAACGCGGTCCATTTCATGCCTGTTCGTTAAGTAAGCATTCCATTCTTGAATGGTACAGGGAACGAAGTGTGTAGGGCCGGTTTAAGACACAAGCGACACACGGCGGCCGCTTGGGGCACTAAGCTGAGGCGCCGTAACTGTGAGTTTCTATACAGGACGTGTCACATTCACGAGCGGCCTGTTGAGGGACCAAGCTGAGAGGGCCTCCGGGTAGGCCCCAAGTACAAGATGTATATTCAGTGCAAATCAAAATTACTAGCTAAAACTGGCACGGTTGAAAATCTGTCAACCAAAAGCGGGGGTAGGGGAGACGAGAGGGCAGATTAAACAGAATTGATTTTTTGTATTACAGTTTATTGGGAATGTGTTTTATGAAATGTTAGAAAGTCGCTTGTGCGGAAAAACGGTCCGGAACCTGCCCTGGTGGTACCCGAAGTACTCTAACTCATACGCCATAAGGTGGCTGGCGGTGTGTGGACTTAAATGTTTATATGACATATAAATAACAAAACTGCTATTAATTGTAACAGTTAAGTCAGTTCAAGACTTTATTTACACATCTGATAAACGTTTCAGTGTTTGAGAGTAACGGGGCTCATAAAACGAGTCACAGTGACCAAAAATGTATACATAAAACAGGGACTGACCTTTCTTAGCAAAACTATGAAATTACGTCTCGTGCCTCCTCCTAGATACAGAGGAAAGAGGATTGCTGCTGTGGTTTGCAGATAATGGTAGAACTGGTAGAACATTATCTCCCGATTCAGATTGTGGAAAACGTCGTTCAGACCTTATTCACCTCTGATGGACTCAGGCTGTTTGGGCTTGTCTTTGTAGAATTTGATGAAACTTTCATTGAGTGTGGATAAAGGCAAAGAATTATTATGTTCGCAATCTATTAGTGGTTCCCGGCCGCAGAACTGAAACGGCCACACAGTGTGGTTAACTCTCAGGCTACGTATCTCGTAAGAAAGATAAGGAGAACGTACTTTTCAGCCAAGTGCTGTGAGGTTATCGGCTGCACTTTCTCCTGAGTTTCTTGCAGTACAGTAATATAACTTGTTTCTTCTTTTTCATACTATCTTTGCAGTGTTGATATCAGCCAGTTTATGTATATTACGCTTTGTGTTACATGCAAAAGCACGTCTAAATTCACTTTCACTTCAGTACCTAGTAGACGGTCGGATACTCTTTCAAATAACTTCATGGAGTTACTAGCGTCTGCTCGAATGTGTATTTTCAAAAGCATAGCACAGTTCACTCTGTAAGATATTGGATAATTGATAAACGAACAACGTAGCCCATACTCTTACTACATGTACATAAATAATCCTCAACCCACTGTACGATGCTTGGCGGAGAGTACCCTCTACCACTACTAGTTGTTTCCTTTTCTGTTCCACTCGCAAACAGAGTGAGAGGAAAACTATTGCCATTTTACCTCCGTACGAGCTGTAATTTACCTTACATTTTTTGTCCAGAGGCGAAATGTACGTTGACGGTAGTGAATCGTTTCTCAATCAGCTTCAAATGCCAGTTCTCTATATTTTTCCAATATTGTTTCTCGAAAAAGAACGTCGCCTTCTTGCAGGGAATCCCATTTGAGTTTCCGACGCACCTCCGTAATACTTGAGTGTTGATCGAACCTACCGGGAACAAATCTAGTAGCCCACCTCTGACTTTTATTCGAGGTCTTCGTTCAACTGGACCTGGTGCAGCTCACAAACGTTCGAGCAGTACTCAAGAATGAGTCGCACTGGTGTCCTATATGCGTTTTACTCCGTTACAGATGAACGACACCTCCCTAAAATTCTCCCAATAAACCGAAGTCGTCCGTTTCCCCTTCCCTACTGCAACCCTTACAGGCCCATTGCATTTCATATCGCTTCTCAGCTTTACGCCTGTACTCATCTGCACTAACTTACATTTTTCTACATTTAGAGCTAGCTGCTGTTCATCACACTACCTAGAAATTTTGTCAGTCATCTCGTATCGTCACTCAGTGACGAAACCTTCCCGTCAACCGTAGCACCATTAGCAAAGAGCTGCGGCCTGCTGCTCACTCTGTCCGGCAGATCATTTATGTATGTGGAAGGTAACAGCGGTCCGCCACACATGCGGTGCTTCTGACGATACCCTTGTCTCTTATGAACACAGGCCGTCGAGAACAATGTGCTGGGTTCTGTGTTACTTCGAGCCACTCACATGTTTGGGAACCTCTTTTTCCTAGAGGCGGTGGCAGGTTTTACGTAAGCTTTCAATGAACATTTAAACATCTGGGACGACGTGGGCAGTAAAATAGACATGGTCACGCCAGTCGTTCTGGTCGTGGACCTCAAGTGCAGTGCCACAGGAGGTAGCATCTGTCGCGGCCTGTCTGTAGAACCCTGGGCCAGGAGGAAATCTCAAATCTTATGGCAGCTGGAACAGCGGAAACGAAGTTTACGTATGACATTAATGGGCGGAAGACTGCACGTGGGAAGTACGCGCAAGTCTTTTTATGTGACGCCACTTCGGCACATCGATGCGCACGCGCGCGACTCCCTCCCTCCCTCACACACAGCCCGCATCTCGTGGTCGTGCGGTAGCGTTCTTGCTTCCCACGCCCGGGTTCCCGGGTTCGATTCCCGGCGGGTTCAGGGATTTTCTCTGCCTCGTGATGGCTGGGTGTTGTGTGCTGTCCTTAGGTTAGTTAGGTTTAAGTAGTTCTAAGTTCTAGGGGACCGATGACCATAGATGTTAAATCCCATAGTGCTCAGAGCCAGCCTCACACACAACACACACACACACACACACACACACTCACGCACGCACCCCCCCCACACACACACACAGAGAGAGAGAGAGAGAGAGAGAGAGAGAGAGAGAGAGAGCAAAAATCTTCAACCCGGCCGGGAATCGAACCTGGGGCCACGTGATCGAGAATCAGCAACGCCAACCACAAGACGACGAACTGGTGACGCTGTAGCGGAGTGCGGTACTTCCGCCACTGAAGTTGTGGGAGGAGAATGTCGGTGCCAGACTGTAGGGTGTGGCGGGGCCTCGTAGTGCAAACGTCACGGGCAGGTCTAGCGGCTACAGGCGCGCGGCTGCTCAACCGGCAGCACGCACGCACGTCGGCCTGACCTGTCGCGGCCCACTACCTGCCGTCCACCTCACGATCTCTCTACATGCCCGTTCTCCCACAGGTGAAACACGTGTGCTTTCTTTGTCAATTCCACTCCGTCACAGCTAGACGGACAGTTCTTTTAGGCTTGCGGGAAGCCAGATACACACAAAGCAATATTGAGGATATTCAGCCCAATGGTTAATCGTGCATTTGCTACGACATGTTTCGGGATAACAGTATCCCATTTTCAGGTGCTAAAAACAAGGAAACCAGATAAAACAATCCTCCTTATACCGACAGACGTATAAGCATTGAAGAAATCATGAGTTAAATTTTTTATGCCATTATGCCTAGTCATAACTTAAAAAAATAGCTGCACGCATGCATTGTCAACTCAAATTATAAAAAATAAAACATCACAAGCCGATGCATTTACTGTTCCCGAAGTACAGTTGCAGACTGAAAGCTGCTGCCATAACATACCAACGATGATATAAGTCCAATGCTCAGTACTAAATATACTACTGTCGATCATAAAATCGTTGATAAATTCATATCTGGCCTTGCCCCATTCTAACTTAAAACTGTCCCTATGCTGCAATCTAACGGAAGTATCATGCGAAAATCCTGTGTTAAAAGGTAAAATACACTGAAGCGCCAAAGAAACTGGTATAGGCAGGCCTATTCAAATACAGAGACAAGTAAAGAGGCAGAATAAAGCGCTGCTGTCGGCAACGCGTATAAGACAAATGTCTGGCCGCAGTTCTTAGATCAGTCACTGCTGCTACAATGGCAGGCTGTCATGATGTGAGCGAATCTGAACTTGGTGTTACAGTCGGAGCACGAGGGGTGGCACACAGCATGTCCGAGCTAGCGATGAAGTGGGGATTTTCCCGTATGACCATTACACGAGTGAATACCAGGAATCCGGTAAAACATCAAATCCCCGACACCGCTGCATCTGAAAAAAAAAGATCGTGCAAGAAGGGGAGCGACGACAGCTGAAGAGAATCTTCGAAAGCGACATAAGTACTACCCTTCCACAAATAGCTGCAATTTCAATGCTGGGCCATCAACAACTGTCAGCGTGCGAACCATTCAACGAAACAACATCGACAGGGCTTCCGAAGGCCCACTCGTGTACCCTTGATAACTGCACGACACAAAGCTTTACGCCGGCCGCAGCCGAGCGGTTCTAGGCGCTTCGGTCTGGAACCGCGCCACCTCTACAGTCGCAGGTTCGACTCCTGCCTCGGGCATGGATGTGTGTGATGTCCTTAGGTTAGTTAGGTTTAAGTAGTTCTAAGTTCTAAGGGACTGATGACCTCAGTGCTCAGAGCCATTTGAATCATTTGAACAAAGCTTTACGCCTCACCTGGGCCCGTCAACATAGACATTGGACTGTTGATGACTGGAAACTTGATGTCTAGTCGGACGAGTCTCGTTTCAAATTGTATCGAGCGGATGGACGTGCCTGGGTGTGTGGACACCTTCACGAATCAAAGGACCCTGCATGCCAGGAGAGGACTGTTCAAGCTGGAGGCTCTGTAATGGTGTGAGATGTATGCAGTGGGAGTGATATGGTACCTCTGATACGTTTAGATATGACTGACAAGTGACACATTTATAATTATCCTGTCTGATCACCTGCTTGCATTCAAGTCCATTGTGCATTCCGACGGACTGGGGCAATTCCAGTAGAACAATGCGACACCGCACTCGTCCAGAATTCTTACAGAATGGCTCCAGGAAAATGAGTTTAAACACTGTCGCTGCCCACCAAACTCTCAAGACATGAAAATTATTGAGCATATGCGGAATGCCTTGCAACGTGCTGTTCAGAGGAGATCTCCACCCCCTCGTACTCGTACGGATTTATGGACAGCCCTGTAGGATTCATGGTGTCAGTTCCCTCCAGCACTACTTCAGACATTAGTCTAAACCATGCCACGTCGTGTTGGGGTACTTCGGCATACTCGCGGGGGCCGTGTATCAATGTCTTTGGCTGTTCAGTTTATGTTGGTGGCTAGTTCTTACGGAAGATATCTCTAAATTGTGCCCAGAAATGCCCTTTAGACACTTCCGTCCTCTCATTTGAAACTCCGACGCACTCATCTTTCAAGGCACAATAAATCTTTACCTTCTCTAAATTTGATAAGCAAGTACCCTTTTTCTTTAACGTGCAACACCCACATGCTTTCCGTTATTTCCCCAAAGAGTGATACACACTCTTTAGATGCTTTGCTGCAGCTGACTAACCGTTGTCTCTATTATTATGCTCTTTAAATCGAACTTCAAAATTCCGTCCCGTCTGCCCCACATATCTCACTTCAAAATCATGACATTTTACTTCATACATTCCCAATTTCCCCATCCAGTTTTCATTTGGACCGATCTTATTCCTCGGCCTCTATCCTAATTTGTTTTCCGCCTTGAAAGCAATTTTAACCCCTTTCTTGTTAAACCATCTCGCTAATTTATATGAGATGGTCCCCCAATACGGCATGACTATATTTGTCTGGATTTTTATCTTTTGCTGGTTACCATGCCTAACTGCTACATCCAATCGTTTTGAAATCCGCATCAAAGCAGATACACAGCGAGTGACACGGAAGAGCATTACCCCCCGAGAAAAATATATGATCTCCTAGAGTTTTTGTCGCAATCTCCCCCGTCACACATACAGTCGTATCAGTGCATCATTGCTTTCAAGCAAGTGTTCCCGGAGCCACTTTTTGTGAACTCTATTTTGCTGTTCGGAGCTATTCTCTTTGAAATGATTTGAGTTTCATTTTGTACGAAATTGGTGTTCAGCTACATCCATCCATCCATCCATCCATCCACCTTCCACAAAGTTGTATTGCACACTCCTCTACTCCTCCCGCCCTCCCACCACGTTCAGTCAGATCATCTGTACGTGTATGGAAGCTGGCCTTATCAAACAGTTTCACCAGTCTGTCAATGGAAAATAAAATAGTACACGATAGATCAACATTTTGCAGCTTCCTGAAATTAAATTCTACGAATAGGTGCCTATAGGCATGTAGTACTGTAAGATAAATGGCAAAAGTAATATATATATATATAGAACCTGGTCTTCGATTATTGATAACTCCACCACTTTTCTGCATGGTATGTTCTCCAGGAATGCATATTCGTTGGGAGAAAGACTTTCTTGATATGACAACAGTGATGTTGGCATGAAGTTCGTGATCATGAAACAATGTGTGGCATTCCTCGGTTAAATTTGAAACCCTCCTGTTGCCTGTCCGGAGTGACAGAAAGTAACACGGTTTATGGATAGGACAATGAGAGGGAGGGAGAGAGAGAACGAGAACAATCCTTTTACTGCCACTACAGCGATAAGTAGCGAAATTTGAGATAAACATTTCCTATTGCACAGAATTACATGTACAATACTGAATATCAGATTGATTATTTTTAGTGGTTTCAGACTTGTCGAAATTTGATGATGATTAGTATGCCAATATAATGCGAAACATACACAACATGTAAGAGCCTTAAATACGGAATCGAAGAAACGAAAAACGGCCACCTGGACGCTGAGAGCGAAATAGACACGTGCTAGTAGTCTTAATATCGTGTAATTACCGACATAGGTCATGACAAAACTGAAAGTAATTCAACCGTTTTACTATCGAAGTTTCCTCAAATGGGCGATTACTGGTAAGATATTACGATTCTTTGGTGTCGACTATTCACCACCCAGTTTATTAGCGTGGCTTGTTTCAATGTCGTAGGGACGATTCTACACCAGCTATCCGAATACCATGCATCTATTAAAGAACCAACCCTTAGGCCATTATAATGTAATAATCAAATTAGCGAAACAATTTGTACATAAATTGCGTGGACAAATGCCATGGAAATAGTAACGCTGTCCAAACAATAATCATCATTTAAACGCAGTAAATGTTAATTGCAATTAATTGACACATTTGCGAATGTGGTCTTACACTATTGCGGATTCAAATTGAAACGAAGATGAATAATAAATAATTAATGTAGTGCAGCAGAGAAATGTAAACTGAACACATGCATATAAAGTTCGTTTAACAGCTCATTAATCAAGAAATTCGAAAGCAAATATTTGAAACTGTCCGCAGCACAGATTCTCACTATCGGTCCCAACATACAATTAAGGTTCATTACCGTAAATAATCGCTGTAGTAACAAGCACAAAACATCAGACCTGAATAGCAATATTAACCATAGCAATATTTTTAAGTTGTCAGCTTCCTTAAGTCCCACAAATAAACTTGAACTGCGTATGGGTCTTCAGACTCAATCACTGAAAACCGCAATCAAATGTTCTAACTAAAAGTTCTTCGGTACTCACTAAAATAACTCTTTAAGTCCAATGATCGGTACCTGAACGTTGGTAGTGTTCTAGCTACCGCGGATACTTCCTCGCCCAGACTACGCAGACTGCCGTCAAGCACGCCAGCCGATAAAATAACGCTCGTAAAGGTAAAAACATCTCCCAGACGGAGGGCTGAAAACCTGAGACAAAAGGCCGTGTGCGTGCCGCTGCTCGCCCATAAATACACTGGAGTGCAAAACTTGAGGACGAAACTATTAGCGTGAAGCGTGAATGTCAGTATGAAGTAACATAGATCGATGAAAGTTGGGTCATACATGGAAAGAACTGCTACAATATAGTATAGAAAGTAACTGACAGAAGTATGCAATGAGACGAACAGAAATAACACTCTTATTTAGAGAGAAAGGTATCGTCAGGAGTGCCCTAGGGAAGTTTGATAGGACCTTTATTGTTTATATATACCAGTGATTTGGCGGACAGGATGGGTGCTGATGATGCTAAGGTGTACGGTGTGGTGTCGAAGCTGAATGACTGTAGGAAGGTACAAGACGACTTAAACAAAATTTCCGTTGGTGTGATGAATGGCAGCTAGCCCTAAATGTGGAAAAATGTAAGTTAATGCGGATGCGTAAGAAGAACAAACCTGCAATGTTCGGATACAGTATTACTAATGTCCTGCTTGACAGAGTCAAGTCGTTTAAATATCTGGACGTAACGTTGCAAAGCGATATGGGGTGGAACGAGCATGTGAAAACTGTGCTAGGGAAGGCAAATGGTATACTTCGGTTTGTTGGGAGAATTTTAGGAAAGAGTGGCTCACCTGTAAAGACCACCTATAGGAAGCTGGTGCGACCTCTTCTTGAGTACTGCTCGAGTGTTTGGGAACCGTTCCAGATCGGATTGAAGGAAGACATAGACGCAATTCAGAGGAGGGTTGCTGCATTTGTTGCCAGTAGGTTCGGACAAAAATCTTACGGAGATGCTTCGGGAACTCAAATGGGAATCCCTGGAGGGATGGCGGCGTTTCTTTCGGGAAACACCATTGAGAAAGTTCAGACAACTGGCATTTGAAGCTGACTGCCGAACGATTCGTATTCCGCCAACATACATCGCGCGTAAAGATCACGAAGATAAGGTACAAGAAATTAGGGCTCACACGGAGGTGTGCAGACAGTCGTTTTTCCTTCGCTCTATTTGCGAGTGGAACAGGAGGGAAAGTGACAAGTAATGGTACAGAGTGCCCTCCGACACGCACACAACGGTAACTTGCGGAGTATAGATGTAGATGTAGACAATAATTAAAGTGGAGTCTCCGCGATTTATGATGGTGCCCTGGAAATTCCAAGAGGCTGGACATGTTTCTTGATTGACAACATGGGCGATAATGCGTGCTCTGCAACGTGCCCCCATCGTAGCCACAAGGTAAGTAAGGAGCTCCTGTAGTACGACGTTCCATTCCTCCATCAGCGCAGCTGAGAACTGTTGATGCATGTGGACGTGCTGCAGTACGTGTTCTCAACGCATCCCGCTTATGCTCGATGGGATTTAAGTCGGAGGAATGGGCATGTCAGTCCATTCGCCGAATATCATCTCTCATTTCAAGAGTTTCTACACCCGTTCTGCTCGCTGCGCTCGCGCATTGTTGTCCATAAAAGTGTTAGAATTTTGTTTTATTTTGTTTTATCGGCGCTGATTTCTGCGGATGCCACATTGCCTATCTGGTTGGGCAGTACTGGAGAATTGGCAGATTTAGTTACACTGACTTAGATTGAGCTGTCGCATGTGGTGTTCATCCAGGGTCATTCAAGTGTCCTCTCTCTCTCTCTCTCTCTCTCTCTCTCTCTCTCTCTCTTATTTATATCTCTGATTATAATCCATTAATACCTGTATGTTCAGTTTACTTTGACTGTCATCTGTGTATTTGGCATAGTTTTCACCAGCTTATGTCTTACGAATCAACAAACGTTTCTTTATATGGTGATGCATGTTAGATTACATTGATTTTTCCATTACTCGGTGCTTGTTGTTTCTTTATTTATAACAGCCATAGTCTTCTCAAATATAAATCTTCACATGACTTGCACAATTAGTGTTCGACACAACACTGAAACGTCACTGAAGACTGCGGAACTGCCTCTTTGTGTCAGAGGTCATTCTACGTTAGTTTTTCTGCAGAAATGTCATTTACGTTCATAGAGACGGCTCGTATCTGAAGGTATCGTGTGACAAGAATTGTGATTCTTATTTTTACGTTTCATTCCGTATCGCAGTAGACGGCGGGTTGCTTGAGATCACGGCAGCTAGTTGATCTTGGATCTTTTCAAGCAGGTTCCAGTTGGGGCAGAGTTTTCCAATTGCGAATGTGTGGAACGCAATAAATTTTTCTAGCATTGGCCGTACAACGAAGGGAAACGCGTATAGAACTTTTTTCACAGTTGAAGAAATGGAACCAGTTTTATAACTGGATTGTGTGTCTGCAAAGAAAATGTGGAGGACTAGTGTGTGTAGAATCGTTTCATTCAATATGTTCCTTAACTTCGTCGCACCTGCAGCCTTTTAATTGGGTGCTCTGTTTCGTTACAGAAGAGACGCACCGTCCCTGCATGGGTCGTCACGGCGCGTGAGGATCATCTGCTAAGGTAAGCTGCGCATGCGCGTTCCGTCAGCGCGTTTCTGATCACCGTTACCAGTCACTGATATATTGCAGTTTCTTCTTTCTCTTGGCAGAAATCTATATGATAATCCGCTCATAAGCTGCATTATTTAGGCAAATCAATCCGAGAAACTATCCCATTTGGACGATTGCTGGCGTGGGCACCGATTTCTCTAATTTTACCTTCACGCAATATGTTTATTGACTCTTCCATGAACGTACTCTCTCGGAATTTAAACACAGACTATACTGTGATGTAGAATGCATCACGTGCAGCGTATGCCAGTGGAGATCGCTAGCATCCGTCTGACATTTTCATGTTTACTAAATGAACTTTCAACGAGAAGTTCTGCTCTTCATTCGGTCTTCTCTATTTCCGCTATCAATGCTATCTAGTGAAGATTCCAGACTGTCGAGTAGTTTACAAGCCAATGACTTCTTTCTTTGTATTACCTCCAACTTTTTACATTTCTGTTAATTACTCTTGGCTGGGCCTACAATCCGGAAGCGACATTATGGTGTGACGCAGAGCGTACTTCTTGCAACACAATCATTCCTCCACTGTACTGTGTGGTAATTTTGTCTTGTGGTAATTTCGTGAGAGGAAGACACATGTTACCCTTCTTGTGACCCAAGACCTTGTAATATTAGTAGGAATATTTTGCTGAATCAACAACTCCCGTCCTATTAATCCATCCTGATAAGAGTTGCAAACTTCCGAACAGTACTCAAGAATCTGTCTTACACTACTTTGTAAGCCACTTCTTTTATGGATGAAGTACATTTCCTTAAGATTCCTCACTGAATCTCAGCATGACCTACGCTTCTCTTCACAGCTGGTTTTATCTGACATTTCACTTCAGGTCGCTATGGGCGGTACCTCTACGTACTTCACCATTGTTTGCAGCGATTTATCGTCAGTGGTTTAACCAAAAAGTAATCGATCTCTTCCGTTTATGCGTAGTTCGTCAACTTCATTTACGTTCAGGATCAACTGCCAGATTCTCTGTGTTTCGCTGAACGCTTTCGGCGTTGCAAGGTTTCTATATACTACAGTATCGTCTGCGAAGAATCTCTTGGAGCTTTGAATTGATCTAGTACACAAATTATATGTATTTTAAACATTATTACACTCCCATTGTCACTTCCACATTCGTCCCGTTTCATCTTGGGAAAGTCCTGTCAGAAATATGTTCTGATCTACCGAAAACTCTTCTGTTGTTCACTATACAACAGTATGGACCTGCATCTAATGGCTTTAGGTCAAGGACACGCATCAACTTCTGCACCGTTGTTATCTATGCTCTGGATTTCAGCTGAATTTTACTAAATAGCTTTTTGTGTAATCCAGAGTGATTTCTGCGAAAAAAATTGTTTACAGAAAATTTTAAAATACGTGATTCTAAGAGAGCTAGATTAGTAAACGAGACACTGCAAGTAGTAGGTGAGGTTTTCTATTTGGCAGCGAAATAACTGATGATGGCCGAAGTAGAGAGGATATTAAATGTATGCTGGCAGTGTCAAGAAAAGCATTTCTGAAGAAGAAAAATTTATTTATATTGAATATTGATTTGAGTGTTAGGGAGTCTTTTCTGGAGGGATTTGCACTTCTTGCAGCCATGTATGGAAGTGAAACATGGATGATTAACAGTTTCGACAAGAAGGTGTAGCACCTTTTGAAATGTGGTGCTACAGAAGACTGCTGAAAATTAGATGGGTAAATCGCGTAACTAATGTGGAGGTACTGGATAGAGTTGGGGAGAAAAGAAATTTGTGGCAGAACCTGGATAAAAGAAAGATCGGTTGTTCGGTCCCATTTCGAGACATCAATGGATCACCTGTTTAGTGTTGGAGGGTTGTGTGGGAGGTAAAAGTCGTAGACGGAGACCGAGAGATGAATACAGCAAGTAGATCCAGAAGTATGTATGTGGCAGTAGTTATTCTGAGATGTAGAGGCTTGCACGGGATAGGGAGCATCAAACCAGTCTTCGGACTGAACACCACAAGAAGTCTTAAATTATAATTGTCATCCTACTGTCCTGTTGTCTTTTTGCTTTAAAAAAAGCAAGCATGACTGAAATTTAACGTCAGTCTTGTGACTGAGGACGACGACGTCGTCGTCGACGACGACGACGACGACGACGACGACGACGACGACGTGGACGACAACAACAACAACAGCTAATATAGATCCTGAAACTATAAGTTTATAATAAAGGTCGAACAGAAAATAGTAATGACGATTTGTTGATAGAACTGTGTGGTATGCATCTTACATATAGTGGTGGTCTCATCTTTTCCAATTTTCGGAACCTGAAGTCGCGGTACTGACGTAAATAGAGTCGGAATACACACATTGAGAAATTGGCCCGTGATAACGTGTCGATTCGATGTCGTGCAGTGACTGAATTCATTCTAAAGTTTAAAGAAAGGATATCCGCGGCAGACGTTAAGTGCTAATTGCATTAGTTGGTGGTGGTGGGTAATGTAAAGATGAAACATTCAAGAGCGAAAACACTGCTGTTCATCATCGGCCTCGCTCAGTTACTGCAATTCAGAACGCGGAGTGTCTTTACTCGTTAGAGAAAATAGGCATTTTTTTCATGTGCTACTGTATAGCGCGTTGGGATAATGTCGGTTAGTGTTTTTAGAAGTTTGGTGTGTATTCTCTGAATATCTACATCTCACTTCGTAAAATGATCACTTATTGAATTAAATCAGAATCGATTGTCTGGGGAGCAGTAATTACGTAATAACAATGTGAAACCACAGATTCCTCTAATGTCATTCATTGCTCCAAAGAAACTGTGGCTGAGACAGTTTCAGAACTACTAGAACTGAGGGCAAAGCTCTTCGAAGTGAACTGGAAGAATTGGAGTTCCTTACAGGAAAGCAGTATGAAAAATGTATTAAATGAAGTGAATGAGTTCAATTTCAACACTTTTCCGTTTGTTCTATCAGATGTTGCAACATTATGCTAATAACTGGTTTATACATGACGGTACAACTCTTTAAAGTTCCAAATCGAATGTGAGCTTCCACAGTTGTTCTTTGATGCAACACACATCCCCCTTGCGTTTGACTGTGGTACACAACGGTAGGTTTAGCTGTTGTTTTGCACGGCAGCGATTGTTATTAAGACATACTGACTTTTAGTAATTAACGTTGTCTGACGTCTTCCGCTAAATTTTTGCCGTTACAGGTTATAAAAGTAAGCGGTGTGCATCCTGTGGCTGTTCCATTTGTATATTCTTTATGACGATCAATTTGTCGACGGCAGGCCATGCCTGCGTTTGCGAAGAGAACGGGATATTCACCAGAGTTATAGAGATTCCCATTTTGAATTAAGATTGTATGTGAAGCATTTATTCTCATATTTCTCCTAATGTAAGAAAAATGTTAAGCGCAGCTTTGGATAGAGCTTCAGGTTAATGATAACATGGATAGCAGGCAGAACAGGATACAGGCTCTCTAGTTTTCGGCAGATACGTGTAATTTCGTTTTTAAAATGTGTAGCTGGAATTGTTCAACATTTGTTCTATGCGACGCCCTTTCGACGGGAAATATAAGTTTATACATAATTACGAATACAATTTTTAAAATGTAATTTGTATACCCATTCTAAACAGCGATTCGAAAGCTGTATTCAGTTCAGCGACGTGGGTTAATGGAGTCAGCAGAACACGAAGAACGACCAATACTCCAGCAGCGACTCTGCATACTGGTCGGGCATTTTTTAATGGATTTTTGTCTTCTCAATCTTTACTTTGTTGTTTGCTTTGTTTTCTTGACATGGTGCAAATGTTGGATATAGACTTCATATTTTTCCAAGTGTTGCTCTGCCGCGAAAGAGACCTAATATGTGAAAGCAAAAAGAAAAATAACATACACTGTGCATAAATAAGATGGTAAACATAAGAAACACGTTTCCTATGGAAAAACGTATAACGAAAAGTCAAATCTACTGAACGAAATTTTATTCCGATGTTGTTTGACACAAGAAAACAAGGTACAAAGAATAAAGTAAAAACGTGCTATCTACTCTCCTGTAAATACACTAGGCGCTACAGTCTGGAGTTGAGCGACCGCTACGGTCGCAGGTTCGAATCCTGCCTCGGGCATGGATGTGTGTGATTTCCTTTAGTTAGTTAGGTTTAATTAGTTCTAAGCTCTAGGCGACTGATGACCTCAGAAGTTAAGTCGCATAGTGCTCAGAGCCATTCGATTTTGTAAATACACTATCTAAGCAAAACTATCTGTAAACATAGGATGCATCGATATGAATCACCGATTAAAAAAATCCTAACTATCATGTTACTTGAGATACGTGCTCAGTTCTAGTAAAAATGGTGTCGGGACAGCAGAAAGCGTTTTGTGTTCTACGTATCGCGCAGTGCGCGTCAGTAACAACTGTTCGGCGTGACTTTCGTACTAGCTATGGTGTCTGACACAGACGTCGAACGCATCCGCCATAGTTTCATAAGGAGGCCGCAGAAATACGTTCGCCGTGTAGCCTGACAGCTCAACATGCCCCCGATGTCCGTCTGGCGTGTGTTGCTTGTACGTTTACATATGAAACCATTCGAAAATCAGCTACTGCAAACTCTTCGGGAAGGTGACAAACAACAACGCGTGGAGTTCCGTAGTTTTGTTCTTGGCAATGTGGAGGATGTCAGTTTTCTTCCAGTCTTAGTGTTTAGCGACGAGGCAACATTCCATTTAAATGGAAAGGTGAACCGTCATAATGTGAGAATATGGAGTACGGAACAACCACATGAAGTTGTACAACATGAGAAGGACTCTACAAAATTTAATGTGTTTTGTGCAGTGTATGGTCCATTTTTATTTGCCGACAAGACTGTTACAGGAAGCACATACCTCTATATGCCTGAGAACTTTATTTTCTCACAGTTGGAGACTGTTTCGAACGACTTCGTTTGCCAACAGGATGGGGCACAGCCACACTGGCATCTGGAAGTGCGGGAATTTTTACATCAAAGGATTACTGAACGATGTATCGGTCGTACTGGACCAAATGTTCAGCCTTACGTAACTGACCTCCAAGGTCGACGGAGCTGACTGGTTATTTCTTGTGAGGTTCATAAAAGACTGTTTATGTTCCTCCGTTACCAACAACAATGAATGAACTGAGACGTCGCATAATAGTGGCTGTGGAAGCTGTAACTCAAGACATCGTCGATGCAATGTGGGAACAATTTGAATACCGCATTGACACGCCGTCCACTTAAATGGGGGTATATCGAACATCTATGAAAAGGTATGAAAACAACTTTTTGAGTTTTCCGTTCATCAAAAAACAAAATTCATTGTATATGTTTATTAGTTTCAGAAATATAAACGTGCCAGATCGGATGATTATTTTTGATACACACCGTAGAGTATACTAGTACACACTTAAATGGGATGTGTACACTGTGAGGCAATGGTTTGCGGACAGTAACATTCATGAAATGGGGTGACCCGTCCATATTCCCGACTTGAACCCAACGGTATAACTTTGAAGTGAGCTAGGACGTAGACTTCTCTCCATACCCCAGCACCCAGAATCACTACCGTCTCTGGTTTCAGCTCTTCAGGAAGAACCGCCGGCCATTCAGACACCTCATGCATAGTGTTCCGAGCAGATTTAAAGCTGCTATAAAGGCTAACATAATGGCTGTTTGAGCTCTGCTTGGAGAAGTGTAAATGAGGTGCCGTTAATGTCTGTGGAGTAATGGCAGACGGTTCTTCGTGAAGAGCTGAAACCAGAGAAGGTAGTGATGTTGGACGCTGGGGCATGGGGCGAAGTCGATGTCCTAGCTCACTTCAACGTTATACCGTTGGGTTCAGGTCGGGACTTTGGGCGGGTCACCCCGTTTCAGGAATGTTACCGCCCGCAGATCACTGCCTCACAGATGCTGGTTTATAACATGTGGATACTATCGATCATCACCTCACAACTGTTCCTCTACTGTACGCAGTAAACAGTGCTGTATGTGTTCATATCTTTCCGGAATCGGCGTATTCTTAATCGCAATGAGGGGACCACAAACTAACCACGTAAAACACCCCGTATCGTAACACCTGCTCCGTACTTCACAACTGACACTACACATGACGGCAGATAACGTTCTTTAGGCATTCACCTAACCCAAATTATTCCATCGGATTGCCATAGTGTAGAGCGTGATTCGTCACTCTAAATCACTCGTTTCCACTCATCTACTAGGGAGTGGCGTCGCTCTCCACACCACGTCAATGTCGCTTGACATTAACTAGAAAAATTCATTGCTTATTGAAGAACTGCTCGACCATCGTATCCCACTCCCTTTAACCCCGTACGGACAGTCGTGGTAACTGGACTGCTGCTGAAAATTTGGACTCAAGAATGATTCCTTCCGGTGATTCGATGCATTGTTTTTATAACCACCCTCTACAAAACTTGACGGTCCTTACCAATAATGACACGAAACTTGGTGGTGTTGGTCATCCAGTGACTAGACTGCATTCGAAGTCATTGATCTCTCCTGAACGACCCGTTCTGTTGTTTATGCTTCTCAACTGAAAAATGGCTCTGAGCACTATGGGACTTAACTTCTGAGGTCATCAGTCCCCTAGAACTTAGAACTACTTAAACCTAACTAACCTAAGGACATCACACAGATCTATGCCCGAGGCAGGATTCGAACCTGCGACCGTAGCGGTCACGCGGTTCCAGACTGACGCGCCTAGAACCACACGGCCACACCGGCCGGCGCCCGCTGGTGTCAGAATTGTATCTTTGCCTGAAAGAAATTTAAAGAAGCACAGGTCACTACCGAAGGCACTGTGACAGATAAAGAAGAGGAGAGAGCATAATTGTTTGTATCACCTCGTCAGGTCAACAACTTGATTTGCCCGTAAGAACAGCCATCAACGGCGGCGACACACATCCGTATTCGACGAAGGCGCGCCGCATCCAGGTGTATATTGCCGCAGCAGTGAGGAGCTGCGTGGCTGGCAAAGTTGCCTCGTAAGGCGATGTGTTATTAACGGCCCATTGAAGTTAACACGGTTGACGCAGGTTACCCTCTAATGGAGCGTAACTCAGCGCGGCACACTTTCTGTGGCGCTGCCGGCGGGCGACGGGCGCATCGACCTGCAACCCTATACTAGCAGCGTAATAGAGTATTCGCCACCGCGCCCGTCCTCATCTTTTACACACACACACACACACACACACACACACACACACACACACACACACACACAAATATTGCTTATGCGGATACCATGCGCCAATCAATATTTTCAGCTGTTTTCTCTAGGGTGTAAAATTCGCTGCACTCAACATCCCTCCCTCGCGGGGCAGCCTTTGGGGCTAATCAACCGACATCGATGCGCAACTCCTCACCAATCGTACGAGGAAAGTAGTTCAACAGTAGGCTCCGTGCTTCATTCACAGTGAGATGATTGACGCCGGCACGGTAGCTCAGCGCGTTCGGTCAGAGATCTGGTTGGCCTCCGTAATAAAAAAACTTAGTTGAAGGATCAACAAACGAACTTAAAAGGATGTCATGTGACGCCCGCAACGACCAAAGACAACGATGAAAAAACAGCCTGATGCCAGTATTTTGCTTAACTCACTGTCCTTCTACTATACTAGCACGCCCAAGAACACTTCTTGCAGTGTAATTATGGTCGCAGTCAGTCTATCTCGCTGTAGAAAACTAGAAGTTAAAATGCAAAGACCTCGTGAAACCTTTTCAAACTTACGAAAACGAAGTAAACAACACAGTAAACATGAAACCACGAAATCCATTTCTACACTGAACAGCCAAAGAAACTGGTACTCCTGCCTGATATCGTGTAGGGCCCCCGCGAGCACGCAGAAGTGCCACAAAACGACGTGGCATGGACTCGACTAATGTATGAAGTAGTGGTGGAGGGAATTGACTTCATGAATCCTGCAGGGCTGTCCATAAGTCAGCAGAGTACGACGGGGTGGAGATACCTTCTGAACAGCACGTTGCAAGGCATCCCACATATGCTCAATAATGTTCATGTCTGGGGAGTTTGGTGGCCAGCGGCAATGTTTAAACTCAGAAGAGTGTTCCTTCAGCAATTTTGGACGTGTGGAAGTACGTCGTCATGCATAATAGACAAGGATACAGGTGATCAGACAAGATGCTTACGCACATCTCACTCGTCAGGATCGTTTCTAGACTTACCAACGGTCACATATCACTCCAACTGCACGCGCTCCACACCATTAGACAGCCTCCACCAGCTTGAACAGTCCCCTGCTGACATGCAGGGTCCATGGATTCATGAGGTTTTCTCCATACCCGCGCACGTCATTTCTCTCGATACAATTTGAAACGAGACTCGTCCAACGAGGCATCATGTTTCCAGTCATAAACAGTCCAATGTCGGTGTTGACGGGCCCAGGCCAAGCGTAAAGCTTTGTGTTGTGCAGTCATCAAGCCTACACGAGTGGGCCTTCGGCGCTGAAACCCCATAACGTTGATATCTCGTTGAATGGTTGAATGATTCGCACGCTGACACTTGTTGATGGCACAGCATTGAAATCTGCAGCAATTTACGGAAGGGCTGAACTTGTGCCACGTTGAACGGTTCTCTTCAGTCGTCGTTGGTCCCGTTTTTGCAGGATCTTTTTCCGGCCGCAGCGATATCGAAGATTTGGTATTTTACCGGATTCCTGATATTCATGGTACACTCGTGAAATGATCGTACGGGAAAATTCCGACTTCGTCGCTACCTCGGAGATCTGTGTCCCATCGCTCGAGCGCCGATTATAACACCACGTTCAAATCTGCTTAAATCTTGATAACCTGCCATTGTAGAAGGAGTAACCGGTGTAACAACTGCGCCAGACACTTGTTGCCGTATATAGGCGAACCGCATAGCCGTATTCTGCTTGTTTAGATTTCTCTTTATTTGAATACACATGCCTATACCAGTTTGTTCGGCGCTTCAGTGTATAATAGGAGTGAGCTCGACCAGAATAGATTATAAAGCTACCGATGATAGCAGGCGCCGCGAGAGTCCCTTGTCTCTGTGCACGCACAGCGTGCAGCATACTCCGTAATTTATAACTCCACATTCGACACAATGTATAGAGCGTTGACGTCATATACACTCGCGTCTTATTTCGTTGCTGAGTTACTTGCAGGCATGAAAGGAGCACACACTTCGAGTAGTAGATTTTGAGCAGAAAGTCGCACGTGTAAAATGGGCTGAAAACAGGAGCAGGGGCCGAACAACAAACCTTTCCTCATCCCGATTTGTGAGGTGGCGTTGACAGCAGCAAGCTCCTGAACGCGAATGGTGCTGATCTACACGAACGGTCCTAACACATTGCCGCTCCCAACGTGATGAGAAACAACAATGGCGTTAACTTCCGCAGTATTGCTGTACACTAAGTGATACGTCTCAGATCAGCCACCGAATGCGCCGGACCGTGGCTCTCAGTTCTGTTTGTAAACGTGGTAGCGGAAGGGAATGAACGGCCGTTGTCTTTGCCCCTCAAGCTGTGGTACCAGTTTGGGCGCGAATTATCCGATCGAGGGAAAATTGGTATGCGCGCTCCACCTCGCGGCTTCACGTTACATTCAAACTTAATGATCAGGAACTATTAAGGAAGTTCTCCATTTTTAGCTGTTTCTGCATTAATCGGATGGAGAATGTGAAAATGGACCATCAGGGCGCGAGTCCTGGCTAATGTAAGTAACTAAACTTAAAGATTGAACCTTATTGATGGATTTTGGTGGAGCAGGGTCATCTTTTGCGGTAGTAAAATTTGTGTACACACTTTGGCCAAATCTTGCGTCAACAAGTCAAGCTTAGGTACTGGCGCCATCCCTGTCCGTGAGTGTTTACTCATCCAGCGGCTATGTCAAACATAGATAGTTTGAAAATTGCCGTTGTACCATTAAGTTCCAGAAAAAAAATAGCACTTTATCTCTCATTAATTGCATATTTATAAGCCTCTTTTCTTCTTTGATTTCATTACGGAAACTATAATGTACAGTAAACAGAGGCCTTTTAAGTTCCCAGTAGTCTGCAAGGATGTTCCTGATGTTTAACGACGTTGTGTAAGACAGTGAACGACGTCGTTCCACTTCAGGCCGGCTTCTTTGCAGCTATACTGGCATCTGGTGACCATTTCGTTCCAATATTCCTAACGTGATGAAATAGTATGTCTGACATGGATTTAAATTTCAATGCCAGCTTTTCGGGAGCTCTGCTCTTACTGTTCAGTTGTCCGAGCAGCTTTGGCCCCCTACCGTGCTTCGATGTACAAAATGGTTAGTCTCTCTTCTTAAGTCATTCTCGTTACAGGTGGTAAAGTTAAAATAAATGTTCAGAATCTGATGTCAGTCTATTGCTTGCAATAAGCAAGAATCTGCATAATTAAGCAGTTTCCCATTCGACGCCCACGGCTCAGTTTTCATGTTAATTTACTGCTCCACCTACCTTGACTTAATTTACATATTGATCCAGCAGAATTTGCAAAGTCTGCGTTAATCACTAGCCCACATCGATCGTTTGCTCCCATAGCCTTCTCATCTCGAATTACTTTGTATGCATGTCATTTTAAGCAATTTAACGGACTGTTTATTTGTGAGTTCATATTTTTTCCTGTGCTTGATGCTCTTTTCAATTTTGATAGTAGATTTGAATAATGGCTTTCTCCTTGAGTCTCTTGAAGAAACCACAAATGGCACGCATCAGAAGACTTTCAGCAGACATCACATTTATCTAGATGTCCCGTTTGTAAGCAGTTGCACACTTCTACCTGCTTAGGTTTGTTTATAAATAACTCGTCTGCTACCAGTCACGATTTTATTTTATTTTTCGCACGACGCGTTTCGGGAAATGAATCCTATTTTCAAATGCGTTTTTTGTGTTTGTTATGCCATTTCTATGCGATGTTATCGATGTGTGAGAGTCTGCTTCATTTCGTTGACTTTACTGCAATATATAAGAAAACACGCGATTTTTAGTTGGTTGTCGATCTTTTTGTGAAGTTGGTGCTAAAAACAACTTCACACATAAGATTCAACAAGCACTGCCAACAATTAGGTATAATTCCGAATTATATAAAAGTGAAAATATGTTCTAGCAGCAGTATCGCAAAAGTTATAAAGCACAAAGCAGAACAACTATGGCTGAAAACCGAAATAAGGCAGTTACACAAGAAGGACTTACTAGACAGAAAGTTACTCAACATGCAAATAGACAGAAAGTTACTCAACATGCAAATAGAAGCAGCAAACGACATGAAACCCACAGTTTATGGCAGCTTATGTAAGCACATCCAAGACATAGTTGACAAGGAGTACTCGACCATTTGCAATACACATAACAAGAAACTACTGACATTGACATCCAAACAAAATAAGAAATCCAACCTTGAGATAACAGACAAAAACACACACACACACATTTTACAACAAAGTGGTGAAGAACACAGACATAAATTTGACCAAAGAGAAAATGATCTGCTCCAGAAAGGACTAAAATACAATGTAAAACCCAAGCTCAACAACCATACACTGAAACAGACCATAGCTGCAACTAAAAATGCAGCAGATGTTACAAAATTAAATTCTAATACAAAAGCAGCAATAAAAAAACAACCAATCCATAGTCGTAAAGTCAAGCAAAAGCAATACATTAGTTGTGATGAAATAAAAGGAATACATAGACAAAACACGTGGATTTTTTGATGCTAATAGTATTCAGCACACAATTTCAAAATAAAATTTAGAAACAATTAAAGAACACACATTTCCTACTGACAGAAACTGAAAAGAAATACCTTAATACATGAATCCAAAAGCACCAGGCCTAAGAGCACAGCCAAAAATACACAAAGATAGAAATTCGATATGTCTCGTGGTCAACTCTATAAATAGCACAGCATACAAACAATCACAAAAACTGAATAGCATACTGATGAAAAATTATACATATGAAGCTACATATTCCATAAAAAAACACCATGATACTAGCTAAAGAACTAAAAACCAGAAAGCTCCCCCAAGATGCTCAGTTTATAACACTTGACATCACCAACCTTTACTCAAACATACCCATACACGAAGCTGTAACAGTAATACACAAGGAACTTTCATTCACAGAAATTGTTGAATTTATGGAACTTCTTCAGCTAACCCTAAGTTACAACTACTTCACTTTTAATGGCAACATTTATAAACCACCAGATGGCCTAGCAATGGGATCATGTATATCTGGTACCATAGCTGACATATACATAAATCACTTAGAACAAAAAATTATTTAACAACCAAGAACCTTTCCTAAAGAAAATTGAATTTTATGGGAGATATGTAGATGACACACTACTGTTAGTGAAAGGGGATACCAAAGACATCACAGGCGTTCTAAATTACTTCAATAATCTACATGAGAAAATCAAATTTACGGTGGAACATGAGCAAAACAAAAGCATCAACTTTCTGGACCTAAATATAACAAGTCACAACAACATGTGCACATTCAGAATTCACAGGAAAAATACAATGACAGACGCCACAATCCCTGCAACCTCGTGTCACCCAAATATCCATAAACAGGTAACATACAGGTCAATGCTGCATAGGGCAACTAAAGTACCACTGAACCAAGAAAACATGCAACAAGAAACAAACACAGTGAAAAAGATTGCAGTTGCCAATGGTTACAATGCTTCCATGGTTGACACAATCCTAGAAAAAGTGAAGAAAGACTCAGGTACAAACTGCACCACAGAAGAAAAGGAGAAAAACAAATGTATATCTAGTATCCTATACATTGGCAATGTATCACAGAAGACTGCAAATATTTTCAAAAATCACAAAGTAAAAATTGTGTTTTCTACATCTAATAAACTACAACAAAAACTAGTACATAATATAAAGTGTAAGCATGATCCATACTCAAACTCTGGAATGTACAAGGTAACAAGGCAGGAATGCTCCATGTTCTACCTTGGACAAACAGGCCGAAATTTCAACACCAGGTAGACAGAGCACATCAAAGCCTACACACACACAACACACATCATCAGCCATAGAAGCACATATACGTAATACAGGACACCCATATGGAAAAATAGAGCAGAATGTTAAAGTACTCCACCGACTAAATAAAGGATATAAAATGGATTTGCTACTAGAACTGGAGATATTCACATAACAGAAAATGTGAAGATAAAATATTAAACGAAAAACTTGAAAGCGAATCAGTGAATTTCTTAAGATGTTTCGATAGTATAATTAAATAAAAATAGTAACACATAGAAATAAGCAGAATTGTAAAATAGATATAAGTAAATTATGATCAAAATTGTTGAGGTAAATAACCTCTGTACAGAAGCATATAATGCTCTGCGGCAGACCTATAATGTTATCGCTGTTAACTACTTGTAGGAATATCTGTGTAACTGTGTCGTTTATGTAAAATGTTTTCGCTGTTTAAAAGCGTACAAGTTGTTTGTCTGAGACTCTGCACAAATAGACCATAAGGAAACTGTAAGTACAAATTCTTCTAAATTTCCCCACTAACTTCACAAAAAGATCGACAACCAACTAAAAATCGCGTGTTTTCTTATATATTGCAGTAAAGTCAACGAAATGAGGCAGACTCTCACACATCGACAACATCAGATAGAAATGGCATAACAAACACAGAAAACGCATTTGAAATTGGGAATCATTTGTATACGCGTCGTGCGAAAAATGAAATAAAGAAAATCGTGACTGGTAGCAGATGAGTTCTCTTGAACAAACAAACCCATTGCTTTCACAGTCGTAGGCTTTCAGAACCATTTACAATGGATCAAATCAGTTCTACCTCCATTTAGTTCAGCTGAATTAAACAGAAATATACGTAAATGTTTTAAAGAGTGTTTGAGAATATAGAGTAAAAGTTATAAATAACAAATGGAAACAAAGTATTAGGAAAACACTAAATATATGGTTTTATTTTGTGCAGGCGGTGCCCCAGAGCTTGTAAAAGACGTCGTATTTGAGTACCGCTACGGGCTACTGGTAAATAAATCTATATCAATTACCGTTTTCGATCTTGTCATCATTTCAAGTATTACAAAATTATTCATAGTAGCCTTTTAAGGAAACGTTCTTGCTGTGACTTCAGATAAAATCAAAACCAACCTGTGTCACTGCTGTCAATAATAAAATGCATTACATAATAAATGCATTTTGTTGTTGTTGATGCGAGGGATTATTTTGAAACGCAGATATGTTATTGGTGGCTTCATTAGCTGATCACAGTTGGCGTCACTTGGCGTCCGGTTCTGGCGAAATGTTACGCGTAAGAGAACTGTAGAAGTTTCAGGGCTCTACTGTAGAGTAATATAGGGTGTTCCACAGTTCCTATTACGGGCGTATATGGTTTGTATAGGGGACTCAGTAAATAAAGGTTTGATGAGTAACCTAAGTCTGAACATTTACCGTTTGGATGTGAATTAGGAAGTTCAGATCACTTTCAAATGCCCCGCTTCACGGGACGCAGAAACACTAAGAGGGCTCTGTCGTCAGTCCATGTTGTAGCTGTGATGTAACATGCTAGTTTCGTCTTACAACTAGAACGGCTGCGAGAAAAAGAGTATGTTCGAAAATACAGTGGTTGACAGTGGTGTTCCACAGACGCAGTGCAAACTGGACTTCGAAGAGCTCGTCCTTCGTCACGTAGAAGAGAATACAACAATGTGTACTCCAAACATTGCTCGTGGCGTGACTCCCGCAGAGCACGCAGGTCAGAGCTCATTGTCTGTGCTATGTACGTACAGGGAAGCGGAAGATTTGAAAGTTATCTTATCTACACCCTCTGCAACGCTTTGAAGCCTGTTTTAGGAACTGTGAAACACACAGTGTTTTTGAGGGCGATACAGTAGCTGTCTTCCTTGCCTTCTCTCTCTCTCTCTCTCTCTGTACACGCAGGCGCAGCCATGTCCTGTAAGGGGAGAGACGCTGCAGCGGTACGGAAAAGATCGTCCGCCAGAGAAACGTGATTTCCGACCAGACGCGATTTCATTTTGCTGGCCTCTGCCCGTGGTCCGGCCTGTTCATGCAGAATATCCTCCCGGCCAGGGCAGCGGGATTAAAGAAGACGGCCGTCCAAAAGAGGGGGATCAGATTAGTTCTGCTATCTAAGCCGCCTGTCAAAGACTCTTCGCTTAAGAGTGGAGCAAGAAACACACAGATACGTTACGTTACATGTTTTACGAACGCAGGGCATTATACGCAGATGTACTGTACTGCAATATATCTCCCGTCGAAATGTTTGCAATGATCCGGGTGCTTATAAGTAAAGTGCAGCGATCGAGGAATTCCACTATGGGCTGTAATTATCGTATGGCAGCGAAGAAGTAAATTTACGGGACCAGAATTCAACTTAAGTAATTCGTGTGCATGTCCATCGTTAGCCCCATGGGCTAGATTACTAGATTGGTAATCAGATTGTTACTGAAACAACATCAAAGAATTATGGGTTTTTCTTCGTGAGATATACCATTGTGAATGAGGACAGGAATGTGTTCAGTCGTTTGAAGATGAATGAATTAAGTCGATGGGCAAAGCCTTTCATAGCAGAGAATCGTTGTCATCATTGGTTATTAATTTTGTGTGGCAGTAAAGATACGTTGCGGGCAGTAGACACTCTTATATACGACGTTAGGATGAAAACGCCTTCAGATAAAATTTTTTCGTGTTTTATTAAATTACTCTATCCAGTACGGCCCATGTGCGTCCTTCTTCAGGCGCAAATCGTCTAATACATAATTTACATTTGCTCTTAAGTGAACTAAAATGAAGTATCGTGCTATGAGAAAGTTAAATGATCGGTTTTGTATTTTGTGAATCGACTGCATAAAATATGTTAGAAAAACATTCGATTTATGATTCACGAAATAAAAAACATGCTATTTAACTTTACCATAACAGAAAACCTGCCTGTGTAGTGACTACGGTCAGGTTCACAGCTGCAAAATATGGATAAAAGTAAGTAAACACTCTATTTCATTCTTTGCCGAGCATGATCTGTTTGCAAGTTTTCTTCCTGGGAAATATGCATGTCCTTAAAATCGAATGAGCTGTAGTACTTCCGAAAAGCAGAGTGAGTCTGCAAGAGGACGATCATGACAAGAAACAGTCTTCGCACTCGAAAAACCCGGTAGCAAACTGTACCATGTTGACATTTGTAGGAAACAAAAGGAAGCATAGCGCGTGTGCGACCTAAAACGGTTACTGAAACATGAAAAAAGTCGCGTGCAAGTGAAACAATGAAAGGAGATTGATCGCAGTGGTACGGGACATCGTCATCAATACTTATCAATAATGGCAGCTCATACTAAGCCAAAGAGTGAAAGTATCGAAGACTGTTTTTACGGTACTCCAGTTTGTCATAAACAGAATTTCATTCGGAATTTTAGTTACGAGCCCGTTGGCATGAGATATCTAGTATCTCTGCAAATTCATGGATGTCACTATGGTCGTCGTCTTTCCAGTTAGCAAGAATTTTATCGACCATTCCTCAGAAGAAGGATCCAGAACGGCAGTACTCATCAACTTGGCCACCATTACATCCTCGTATCCTGTTAGCCTATTTGCTTTGTGCAGAGTCCCTGTGAACTTTCGTGGTTTCAGTCCGTTTCAGTTAACTGCCACTTCAAAAAGACGTTCGGTATGTATTAGGTTGACCGCTTATTGGATGATTACCAAGAAAACACTTTTGAGTTGCATCTGTTTGTAACTCTAAACAAATGTCGGGTAAGAGACGATTTCACAAAGAAAAAGTTGAAAATACTAATCATTAAAAATATAAGAAAGATATGGACAACATATTTTTCAGAACTGTTCCATTGTAATGACACACTTCCTGCTTTAAATTTGAAGTGCCAAAAACAGCTTATACAGAACTCATGGACAACCATCTTTGAAAGATTGGACAAGCAATAAAGAAACAAAACAAAAAAAAAACGTGCAATGAAGGTCATATTTGTACAGAATAAAATGGAGGATCCCAATTAAAATCATAACTCCTGTCTTTAACAGAAATAGTTCTCTACATAATTCGAATAGTTCTTAGGAATTCCATGAAGAAAACCGAATACAGGAAAATGTTACCTTGTAAAAAAATTGTTTGCCGATTATGAGCACGATTCTGAATAGCGGCAAAGAGTTCTCCAGAAAACCCTAATGACCTTCTTTGTATTGATAATACTTTGAGGTAATTGCAATAATGAGGGATCTATTTTCACACCACAAAATATACGAAATCGAAAGTTCCGGCGGCAGTTCCGGATAGCACCCCAAGAGTTCTATTGAAAACCCTGATGTAATTTTTTTTGTGAAGATTATAAGTATCTCATAAACAGTGATTTGGGACACATTTCATTATCATACATCCTTTCACTCGGAAGCTGATCTTCGCTGCCCTAGTTGTGTTCGGTACATCTCGGTACAAGGCGGCACATTTCGTGTCGACAGTCATTTCTATCTGAGTGCTAACAACCCCACTAATCTAACGGTAATTGCAATTTGTTTCATCTACTTATTGCGATGGACTACACGAACTTTAACTTTATGTTCTTTGCTACAAATAAGTGTCGAATTTGAAGATAATTGTTTTTGCTTTCACGAATTAATGTTATTTCAGTGTCTGACGCATACCGGACTTTGCCAACATTTAACAAGACGTGGGCTAGTATTTTTTTTACAGAAGAGATCAGATGCTTCATACAACTTAGACACCTTTTGTACCTTGATATGTTCGTTGTCAGAGTTGAGAAATAGGGATGGGGGTTGCATCTTCTTCGCTTAGAAGAGGTAAAAGAATAACTGAGTCAAACAATTTACTTTGGTTCAAAAGACACACGTTTATTGGAGCAACAGTCGTCAATAGTAAGAAAAGATTTCTTGAATGAGTGGATAAGCGCTGTTGTGGACCCCGCTTATCATGATACAGATAGCGAAGACTGTTGTTCGGTTAAGATAGCTCTGGACCAGATTTGTGGGACACGGAGAGATAAAGCGTGTTCAGAGGGAGGTGGAGCATTGAGTGGTCGGAGCTTGGGGTTGCTTGTTCTCACTGCTCATTAGGAGTCCTGCTATGTGTTTAATAGTCCTAAAGTATGTTTGTAGACAGAATGAACTTTTTTAAATTATTTAATTAAGGAATTTAAACATCATCTGTAACAGCATAGGAACCTAACTTACCACTAGTTTGATTAAGATATCCGTGACTTTATTTTGTCTTTAATAAATCTCATAGATAGAAAACCTTGTATTCACCTGAAAGTCGTCCCAAAGAGAAATAGGCCTATATAACTACATGGTGGGGAGGCTAGCGTGCCTCAGCGATACAGATAGCCGTACCGTAGGTGCAACCACAACGGAGGGGTATCTGTTGAGAGGCCAGACAAACGTGTGGTTCCTGAAGAGGGGCAGCAGCCTTTTCAGTAGTTGCAAGGGCAACAGTCTGGATGATTGACTGATCTGGTCTTGTAACAATAACCGAAACGGCCTTGCTGTGCTGGTACTGCGAACGGCTGAAAGCAAGGGGAAACTACAGCCGTAATTTTTCCCGAGGGCATGCAGCTTTACTGTATGAAAGACATTTCCAGGGGCAGATGTGGACTCTGACCACAATCTATTGGTTATGACCTGTAGATTAAAACTGAAGAAACTGCAAAAAGGTGGGAATTTAAGGAGATGGGACCTGGATAAACTAAAAGAACCAGAGGTTGTAAAGAGATTCAGGGAGAGCATAAGGGAGCAATTGACAGGAATGGGGGAAATAAATACAGTAGAAGAAGAATGGGTAGCTTTGAAGGATGAAGTAGTGAAGGCAGCAGAAGATCAAGTAGGTAAAAAGACGAGGGCTAGTAGAAATCCTTGGGTAACAGAAGAAATATTGAATTTAATTGATGAAAGGAGAAAATATAAAAATGCAGTAAGTGAAACAGGCAAAAAGGAATAAAAACGTCTCAAAAATGAGATCGACAGGAAGTGCAAAATGGCTAAGCAGGGATGGCTAGAGGACAAATGTAAGGATGTAGAGACCTATCTCACTGGGGGTAAGATAGATACCGCCTACAGGAAAATTAAAGAGACCTTTGGAGATAAGAGAACGACTTGTATGAATATCAAGAGCTTAGATGGAAACCCAGTTCTAAGCAAGGAAGGGAAAGCAGAAAGGTGGAAGGAGTATATAGAGGGTCTATACAAGGGCGATGTACTTGAGGACAGTATTATGGAAATGGAAGAGGATGAAGATGAAATGGGAGATATGATACTGCGTGAAGAGTTTGACAGAGCACTGAAAGACCTGAGTCGAAACAAGGCCCCCGGAGTAGACAATATTCCATTGGAACTACTGACGGCCGTGGGAGAGCCAGTCCTGACAAAACTCTACCATCTGGTGAGCAAGATGTATGAAACAGGCGAAATACCCTCAGACTTCAAGAAGAATATAATAATTTCAATCCCAAAGAAGGCAGGTGTTGACAGATGTGAAAATTACCGAACTATCAGTTTAATAAGTCACAGCTGCAAAATACTGACACGAATTCTTTACAGACGAATGGAAAAACTAGTAGAAGCCAACCTCGGGGAAGATCAGTTTGGATTCCGTAGAAACACTGGAACACGTGAGGCAATACTGACCTTACGACTTATCTTAGAAGGTAGATTAAGGAAAGGCAAAACTACGTTTCTTTCAAATTCTAAAGATGGCAGGGGTAAAATACAGGGAGCGAAAGGCTATTTACAGTTTGTACAGAAACCAGATGGCAGTTATAAGAGTTGAGGGACATGAAAGGGAAGCAGTGGTTGGGAAGGGGGTAAGACAGGGTTGTAGCCTCTCCCCGATGTTGTTCAATCTGTATATTGAGCAAGCAGTAAAGGAAACAAAAGAAAAATTCGGAGTAGGTATTAAAATTCATGGAGAAGAAATAAAAACTTTGAGGTTCGCCGATGACATTGTAATTCTGTAAGAGACAGCAAAGGACTTGGAAGAGCAGTTGAACGGAATGGACAGTGTCTTGAAAGGAGGATATAAGATGAACATCAACAAAAGCAAAACAAGGATAACGGAATGGACAGTGTCTTGAAAGGAGGATATAAGATGACCATCAACAAAAGCAAAACAAGGATAAGGTCGTTTCTGAAAGTATTTGTGTGGAGTGTAGCCATGTATGGAAGTGAAGCGTGGACGATAAATAGTTTGGACAAGAAGAGAATAGAAGCTTTCGAAATGTGGTGCTACAGAAGAATGCTGAAGATTAGATGGGTAGATCTCATAACTAATGAGGAAGTATTGAATAGGATTGGGGAGAAGAGAAGTTTGTGGCACAACTTGACCAGAAGAAGGGATCGGTTGGTAGGACATGTTCTGAGGCATCAAGGGATTACCTATTTAGTATTGGAGAGCAGCGTGGAGGGTAAAAATCGTAGAGGGAGACCAAGAGATGAATACTCTAAGCAGATTCAGAAGGATGTAGGTTGCATTAGGTACTGGGAGATGAAAAAGCTTGCACAGGTTAGAGTAGCATGGAGAGCTGCATCAAACCAGTCTCAGGACTGAAGACAACAACAACAACTACGTGCAAACATTCTTCTGTAGAAGACGACAACTAGCTTCTTTAACTTTTTTAAACATGTTTTGTCCACATTTTCGATCCAGTATCGCGAATGGCATCCGACATCCTCTTGAGATTTTGTGCAATATGGCACCTTCTTAGAGATACGATGATGTCCTGTGTGAGTGGCGTGCTGGGCGGGTAGCATATATGTATGATAGGCCGCCGTCGCGTGTCAGATGCTCCTGGCCTGTGTTACTTTCATGCAATTGCCCTTGTGTGGTGATATGTATGTAGAAAGCAGATGTGTGTCAGAAATTACTTAACAATAGAAAATCGTCCGACGGTGCCGCACTTCTTCGGGTATTATCACATTATTGCAGGAGGAAGGTATCTCACTTTTTGCAGGCCGTTTGTAACTTATTATTTATCTTTATGCGCTTGAAACGATTGTTGTCTACCTAATATGATATTCATCGACTAGATTTTGTGTTACCAGTGACAGAACGTAGGCTGCTGAACAAGTAATCTTAGCTATACTCTGTAGGCGAGCTATTGCAAATAATCAGAGAGGGTAGAATTGAAGAAAATTATTGTTATATAACATCACATGCTGCTAATAAACCAAATTTTATTTAATACCTGTTTCAGTCTATCGTATAATCACCAGGGAACACAAATAACGTCACTCCAGCCGTTATAGTACCATTACTCCTGTGGCATCCGAAAAAAAAAACAGTATTATCGAAATAATTGTTTCACATATACTACTGATACAAATGCAGAAAATACATAACATGATGAGATAGTCTTTAGAAACAAAAACATCCATCAACACTGTTTAAAAGTATATGTTCGTCTATCAGGTAGAGCTGTGGCAATTACATTATCGAATCGTGAGAGAAATTGGAGAGAAGGAAAAGAAGATTTAACATTCGCCAATGATTTTCTAAAAGAAAACTACGCATCCGATGTGTCGCTATTCGATGTACGTGAAAAGAATAAAAATAAATCACAAAATGCGAACAAAATTTCCGTTTCCCATTTATTTTGTGGTGGTAAACTCATATGAGACCAAATTGGTGAGGTCATCGGTCCCTAGGCTTACACACTACTTAATCTAACTCAAACTAACTTGCGGTAAGGACAATGCTCACACCCATGCCCGAGGGAGGATTCGAACCTCCGACGGGGGAGGCGCGCGACCGTGGCAAAGCGCCCCTCTATTAAATTAAGTTTGTTATAAAAATACGGATTACAATAAAAATTTCATTTTTCATATTTTTTAATGTGACAGTTTCCACACAACATTGAAAATGTAATACTTTCCTTTGTAAATTATCTATTTCATAATTTTGTGTGTGTTTTTGACTCGGTAATACTTTTCATTGTGTCACAGCAGTTGCACATCGTTCTGCGAAACTTAAAGACGACATCGATAAAGTATCAAAACACTAACTATTCGGTAGAAATGAATGAAAGTGCGAGATCATGTTGCCAGAAGTCTCCCAGTTGTGCTTAGGGACTTGGACGTCACACGGCGTTAGCTCAGCGTGACTATAGCGCCATATAGAGCTGGCTCCGTAACAGGAGGTATTTTAAAAAGGGAAAAGATAGGGTGTGTCGATCAGCCAGCGGTTACGGTGCTGTGGTGGTATTTTTTGATAACAACAAAGCCCAGACACAACATTTGGATGCCTTTACAAGGGGAATGATCGTGATACTGGAAGGACGAAGTGTGGAGAGTGTAGCCCACGAGTTTAATATTACTCACAGCATTGTTTCACGTGCACGGGGAGCGTTCCGAATCAGAGACAGTGCTACCTGAAGTAGAAGAGGTTGCCGACCAGGGTCAATTACAGCAGCAGATCACCGCTACATTGTGCAAGAACCACGTCAAACAGAAGGTGCAACTGCTACCACAATGAACACTGTAAGACATGCAGTCTCATGCTCCGCAGAGTCACGGGATACTGGATGAGGGTGCTCTTTTTCCGACGACAAGTAACTTGTTCTCCGTTGGCTCCTGCATATCGGCGGCACCATGTGCGGTGGTGCCAGAGCACAGGAGTGGCGTCACGTGCTCTTCTAGGACGAGAGCAGACGGAGTCTGAGTAGTTATTCTGGACGTACGTGGGAACGCGTAATGCACCCGGGAACATTATCGAATTTGATCGTTTTGGTGGTCCAGTATGGGGAAGCATAATGTTGCATGGGCGTACAGGCTCCAAATCTTTGAACACGGTAGACTCACCGGTCAGTGTTATTGTGATACTGTACTGCTTCCCTATGTGCGATTTTTCAGGGGTGCTTTTGGCCTTTACTTCGTTTTCATAGATGACAAGCGCGACCGCATCGAAGAATGCAAGGGGAGGAGCTCTTGGAATGGGAGCATATTCGATGAGTGAACTGGCCTGCCCGTTCCCCCGACTTATATCAATTCGAGCACATACGGGATGCTTTGGGAGACGTATTGCGACACCTCCACATGCATCAAAGACCCGCCAGCTGTAGTCAAGCGCACTGGCGCAGGACAGGAACGCCCTACCACAAGAACTCTGTACCAATATTGTGGCCAGCATGGGAACACGTTGCAGAGCACGCATTGCCGTCCGTGGTCATCACATACTGTTAATAACCATGGTGCGCATTACGTAATGCCAAGGGGACCATTATAAATCGTGATGACTCCACTGTAATTATAGTCTTTCCATGAAAGTGTCACTTCTGCTCATCTCATTGCATATTTCTTTCAGTTATCATGTCTAGGGTAGGGCGGGGCTAGTTGAGCATAGGGGTAAGTTGGGAAATCGAAATATCTCGGAAACTTCACCGCACGCTACTGCATCAAATTGCGGAAAGAAACGGTCGTGAGAGGGGAACCCATCGCGCGACCGCCTGTTATTTTCTCCCACGCAACAGGAGTCGTTAAAAAAATACTTGTTACGAATGGCATCAGTCTTGTATGGACATTCTCCAAAAGATGTTCGTCGCCTTACCTACGAGTGTGCTGCTAAATTTGGCATTAGAATTCCATTCAGATGGTTCATATGGCTCTGAGCACTATGGGACTTAACTGTGGTCATCAGTCCCCTAGAACTACTTAAACCTAACTAACCTAAGGACATCACACATATCCATGCCCGAGGCAGGATTCGAACCTGCGACCGTAGCAGTCGCGCGGTTCCGGACTGCGCGCCTAGAACCGCTAGACCACCGCCGCAGGCAGAATTCCATTCTCCTGGAGTGCTAATAAGATCGGAAAAGAATGGTTTACGATGTTTTCAAAACGACATCCGGCGCTATCGATTCGAAAATCAGAACCGACCAGCCGTGGTAGGGCAACACCATTCAATGCTGAGAATGTCAAAGTTTTTTTTTTTGACAAATTAGCTGAAGTAATGGATATTCATGGATTCAGTGCGTCAGGCGATGGAATGTATACGAAACAGTAGTGTCCACTGTGCTCAAGCCAAATAAAACTGTAGCTGTCAGGAGTAAGCGTAACGTCGTCGCCATGACTCTTGGGGAGCGACGGACTAACGTTACAGTACTAACTGCTGTGACTGCGTATGGAAAAACAGTACCTTCTATGTTTGTTTTTCCCAGAAAAAAATTTAAGAGACACTTTCTTAATAGTGGCCCCTCTGATTGTATAGGAGCAGGCAATGCCAGTGCGAAACCGTCCATTGAGCACCGTATTTTGTTAGTATTAGATAATCACTCCTCTCATTTGAGCGTGACGACGCTAAATTTGGCCAAAGAGAACGGAGTTGTAATGTTGTCCTTTCCGCCGTATTGTAGCCACAAGCTGCAGCCATTGGATGTCTCAGTATTTGGACCATTCAAAAAGTATTGCGCTGCTGCTGAAGATGCGTGGCTACGAAATTATTACGATATAACAAAAATTGTCGCTGATTCGTTGCCAGTGTGTCAGACAAGTGTTAATATTGTCTACGGTCTCCGAAAGCCTGGCATCTTCCCATATTATACGAACATTTTTAGTGAGGATGGGTTTTCACCGTCATTGGTAACCGACCGTCCAGATCCAGAAACTGTCAAGCTGGAAAAAGATCGTCCAGAGCAAGCTATGGGCCTAATGTCCAGCACTGAACCTAATCCCACTCCTCCTACGTTCACCATTCAAACTGAAACCGAACCTTGTAAACAATAAAGAACAAGCTGTTCCACCTAACGCATACATTTTCTCCAGAAATTGTTCGACCATATTCAAAACCAAGTCCTAGAAAAGAAGAAAAAAAAATAACAGAAGAAAGAGGTAAGCTGCTGTTCTAACAGACACTCCTGAAAAGAAAGCATTGCAAGAGGAACAAAATAAAACCGCAACGAAAATTAAAAAGCCGAGAAAGAGAATTCATAAAGAAAGTTTTCCTAAAAAAATGCTTCAGTCGAGTTTGGAAAAAAAACGATGATTGTTTCTGTCTGGTGTGTTGCAAAGGCTATTCTGCAAGTTTACCATGGGAAACATGTATCCATTGTCAAGTTTGCAGGTAATGGGCACATATACTTTCACTTTTGTAAACTGAAACAGTGACGAGGACGATTAAGTTTCCAAGATCTTATTAATATTTTCTTTCTTACTATAAGCTGTATTGATAATTACATAAATATTCAAGTTTGTTTTTGAATAGAAAGACTGAGCATAATCCAAAATTTAAACGGAAGATACGTTATTGTCTTGTTGATTCTATTTTTTGTTTATTATTAAAATAAAATTTCTTTTAGTTTTACTGTTACATCATTAAAAGACTATAATTAAAAAGTTGATTGTCAAATAGAAACCCATGGTTTGGCTAGATTTCTAAGTGGTCAATTTGCCCCATACTCTTGCTGAACTTGCCTCATTTATGGGGTACGTTGAACGTAATTGACTGTTTGCATTTAAACAGCTCTAGCTCTTAAATGCGACATGTTAGAAATTAATTACTATGGACGGTTTTGCAAAGGGATAAATTACTTACCCATCAGTATGCATAACAAGCCATTAAGACTTAACGTTGAGGAGCTATAACCAATTGCTCAACTAGCCCCGCCCTACCCTAGTATATTGTTGCTGTTTGTTCTGTGTAGATTCATCGCCCTCTGTGTCACATCACGCAGACCGGTGTAGCTGGCAGTTCGTCAGATATGTGGGACTTTGTTGTAGTTAGTGGACACGGTCATATTAATGGAACAGCAAGATACGAAGACCAGAATGGTGAAAGCGTCGTTTAGAAAGGAGCACTCATCGTCGTTTCAATCTCAGTGTTCTGTAACTAAGAGTTGCACCTAGTGTTGTTAAACGCACGACAGCGCTGCCTTGCACTTGAAACGACACTGGGCTGTCAGCAGCACGCTGTTGGCCTCGGGAGGCGGCGATGGTGTTGGCAACGCGCCCTAGGTGGCCAGTAACGAGGCGTGTCGCTAGAGACAAGTGGCCCGCCGGCGCGGCGGCCCGCGCCCCTGGGCGAGGGGACGGTTTGCTGCCGGCTGGGCAGCGGCGCACGCTCTCTGCAGCTGACCTTTGCGGGGCTCGTCAGTCCCGCACAAATGTCAGCAGTCAGCGAGAGGGCGGCCACCGATCAGTTAGCTGTTACACTCTGACATGGGTCAAAGCTGGCTGAATAGAGCTCCCCGTAATTGATGGCTTCCACAACTCACAAGGAGAGGTCCCCGCAATGGGGTCGACTTTTTGGAACCATCTATCTGGTGACGTAGGTTAAGATCCCAGGTGTCACACACGTCTTCTAGTCATAAATAGTTAATTCGATTTTTGTTTCTTAATTACTTTTAGGCCTATAAGTAATTAACGCTGCAATATTATTAATCCTTACTAAAAATATCAAATGAGTTTCACATACTGTACACGTACAATTTCATATTGTGAAAGTACAAGCTTTCCTAGTAACAAGGTGGTAGATCGTCTGTAAATGGCAACAAACAAATAAAGATAGATAAATATCACACAACGCAGCCATTCACCCTGGCGGGCACTGGTTTGCCAGTAATGAACGAAATAAAACTTCGGAAATTTTCGTGACCCTCTGTAGCGTTAAAAGTCATGCATTGTACACATTGGTTGCGTGCTGTAGTGGGTAGGGAAAGGGCTACACAGGCAGAAAGTCGTGGGTTCGCATCTCATCAGGTACTTTACCTTTTTTATTTTCAATTTTTTTTCGAATTTACTTGATCATTTTCATTCAATTAATTGGTTTAAATGTAATTTCTTTATTTCTGTTCCTTTCCACATTATTTTAATCACCGTTTGGACTTTCTCATTTGTTCTCATTGTTTCTTTGTATAATTCTGTTTCCGTTTGCAATTTTCGTGAATGTGAATTTAGTTATATGTCAACTGCATACAGGGAATTATTCAAGAAATATAATCCGCCCACATCGTCTTTAACATTTTTGATTAGTGTTTGTAATTGAGGTGGAATGAGGTGGAGTGGAGCGTGGACTACATCAGAGTGCAACGCTATAAGTGGTATACCTGAACGCAATGGTCAGCCATCCCTGATATGTCAGGCTGTAGCAGACGAATGTAGCGTCCATGTTTCACGCAACGTTCGCCGGCCGATGTGGCCGAGCGGTGCTAGGCGCTTCAGTCTGGAACCGCGCGACCGCTACGGTCGCAGGTTCGAATCCTGCCTTGGGCATAGATGTGTGTGATGTCCTTAGGTTAGTTAGGCTTAAACAGTTCTAAGTTCTAGGGGACTGATGACCTCAGATGTTGAGTCCCATAGTGCTCAGAGCCATTTGAACCATTTTTCACACAACGTTCCTGACTATTATACGAAAGTCTTTACTGGCTGTCTTCTTGTACATACCTGCCTTAGGTAGAGTTAGATCGTGCTTCACAGGACCTACGACAGATCTCTTTCGCGCTGAACGAACGGCAGTCTTCACTTTAAGCTCATTTATTTACTTATTGTTTCCAACAAACAAAGCCTGTAGTATCGTTACCTGATGCAGATTGAACAACACAAATTGTATTTCACAAATACAAAAGCGCGCATTCATACAATTCAGTGTTGGATAAATCTGCTACAGCTGGGATAATGCATCCTAAGAAATAATGGCCGGCCGGTGTGACCGTGCGGTTCTAAGCGCGTCAGTTTGGAACCGCGTGACCGCTACGGTCGCAGGTTCGAGTCCTGCCTCAGGCATGGATGTGTGTGATGTCCTTAGGTTAGTTAGGTTTAAGTAGTTCTAAGTTCTAGGGGACTGATGACCTCAGTAGTTAAGTCCCATAGTGCTCAGAGCCATTTGAACCATTTTTTTAAGAAATAATGCGCTATGGCGCTTTGAGTGATACACGCAATGCCGCCATTAATATGATCAGCTGCAACAGGGAGTTTTATCTAAAAGAGGAAGGACGGCGAGGGATTAACTTGCCGTCGACATGATGTCATTGCAGCGCAGGTCGGAATAGGATAGGAAGGGAAATGAAACCAGACGTGTCCTTTCTTCTCAAAGACAGCGTCTCGACAGTGATTTAGGGAAGCCACGGAATATCGAAATATGAAAGTCCGCACTAATATTAGAATCCTGATTCCACAAATGGGAGTCCAGCGTTATTCTTATGCGAAGTACTGACTTGTTCGCAAAGTGATACTCAAATAGCCATGTATGTACTTCGTGAGCCCCTGGCGCTTGGTACACTCGTGTGCTGCGACACCGAATTATGCATTAGTTCTTGTAATGACCTGCGGCGAATTCTGCATTAGTTCATGTAATGACCTGCGTCTTCTGTACTCTGGCTTGTGTTCGGAATTTGCGTTTTGATCGACTCATAATGGGTGCATGTAGGATTACCACGCTGTCTCAACAGTTCGTTACTCCACACGATACAGGCATGGCAGAGGGTACCGTGTACCACTGCCAGTTATTTCCTTTCGTATTCCATTCGCTGATGAAGCGAGGGAAAATTGACTGTCGCCAAGCAAGTGTTGTCGGCTCTCGGCTGTTCCGAATCTACGTAGGGCGGTCAGATACTAAAGAGACAGCTTACACTACACTCGTTCGTTCTCTGTTTGAATATTGCTGCGCGGTGTGGGATCCTTACCAGGTGGGATTGACGGAGGACATCGAAAGGGTGCAAAAAAGGGCAGCTCATTTTGTATTATCACGTAATAGGGGAGAGAGTGTGGCAGATATGATACGCGAGTTGGGATGGAAGTTACTGAAGCAAAGACGTTTTTCGTCGCGGCGAGATCTATTTACGAAATTTCAGTCACCAACTTTCTCTTCCGAATGCGAAAATATTTTGTTGAGCCCAACCTACATAGGTAGGAATGATCATCAAAATAAAATAAGAGAAATCAGAGCTCGAAGAGAAGGGTTTAGGTGTTCGTTTTTCCCGCGCGCTGTTCGGGAGTGGAATGGTAGAGAGATAGTATGATTGTGGTTCGGTTAATCCTCTGCCAAGCACTTAAATGTGAATTGCAGAGTAATCATGTAGATGTAGATGTAGAAAGAGTCTAAAAGGCCAGTAACGATGTTGCAGGGCAGGTTGTGCTGAGAAACAGTTGTTAAAAATATTCGATACGTTGCGTCTTTTCTGTGTTACTTAGCACTGAACTTAGTCAATTAGGCCGTTGCGTGCACAAATTCCTAAAACAAAACAAGAGCGATACATAAAAAACTGGACGTAGGACGGTAGTAATGCTCGAATCCGAGCCAATAAAGGTTGAGCAGTCTCGTGTGTTTGAGAACAAATGACACTAATTGTATCTTACGGGCCGCTCGAGTTTGCACGCGCAATGGGGCTGATTAAGTAACTTCAATGCCAATTAACTCGGAAACAACGTAAAGTATGGACTTCTTGTTCTTAACTTTTAGTTCTCATCACAACCTACCTTGCAATATCCTTCCAAGCTTTTCAGACTGGCTCTGGCCACCTTGTATGTGCCTCCACACAAGTCTTGATTTCTCTTGTCTTCGTGGACCTTACGCGAGATGTAGATTGTAGCAGTAGGTTCGTTCTGTAATGTACCGCAAATGACTGTTCTCTAAATTTCTTAGTATTGTAAACGAAAAGAACTACTACTTCCTCCAGGGGTTTCATTTTGAGTTCACGGAGCATTTCCGTAATACTCGCGTGTTAATAGAACCTACCGGTAAGAAATCTAGCGGCACGCCGCTGAATTGCTTCGATTTCTTTCTTTAATCCGATCTTACGGGGATCCCAAAAGCTCGAACAGTAGGCAAGAATGGGTCGCACAAATGTTCGGTTCGCTGTCTTCTTTTTAGAGGAGCTACATTTTTTAGAATCTCCCAGTACACTCAAGTGGACCATTCGCCTTCCTTATAACCGACCTTAGGTACTCGTTCCATTTTATGTCGCTTTGCAACGTTACACCTAGATATTTAATCGACGTTACTGTGGCGGCAGGCAGCTACTTGCAACAAACAAACAGTCATTCATTTGTGATTCGGAGGAAAAATAATCGGATTTTTAGATTGACGGAGGAAAATATCTTGCACGAACGAGGGCGGTGGTTGCGTGTTACCTCTGTTAGTTGGTTGGTTGATTTAGGGGTGGGGACCAGACTGCGATGTCATCGGTCCCTTCGGATTAGGGAAGGAAGCCAGACGTATCTCTATTGGCCTAAAACCCTGGTAACAATGTCTTGAATGGTTCTCGGGCTTTGCGTTGGGTGTTGTGCCAGACTACACGATGTTTAATCAAGATAGCTCCTCGTCATCTTTACGCCTGAAACCAATGAACATGGAAAGGTAACCATAGAAATAATGTGACTGTCTTTTAATAAAGCAAGGAAAGAAGAACAGATATAAATTTACACACATGATGTATTAATGGAAAAAGAACTAGTTCATTAAGCAAAAACAACGTGATGTATAATTAAGCGCGCTATAAGGAGAATCGTGACGATCACTTGCCTTAGGCGTCATAATCATAGGAACAGTTCGTTGGTATAGCTCTAGGTTAGCGTACTCACTTTCTGAAACCCATCCGCACTCACAATATGTGCTACGCCCGGGCCTCGTGCTGCTCTTCCTGCTTTACGATGCCATCTGCAATGAGGACATGTTGCTTACGTTCCTTCGCATTCAGCCGGCGTCCTTTCACTGCCGAGTACTGCGGATGAGGGTGCTACAGAACGTGCCGCATATCTCGATGGAACTCATTCAGCGGTTCCTCCCCCCCCCCCCCTCCCCCACTCCCCCCCCCCCCCCCCCAAAGTCCTCGTTTCGCTCACGGTTCCTCTCCCTCTCCCCTGTCTGTTACTTATTCGCTACGCGTCATTGCAACACACATCGAACGTGAATTAAACTCGGCAGATACTTTGATAAAGACCTAACCTGGGAAGCAGAGGAGGAGCGAGAGAGGTTCGTGGTGACACCCTTACAGGAACGCATCTGAATCTAGCCCCTGCCATTCAATCGACAGAGGCGCCAGCGACTTCTCTATATCATTTCGGTTTAATTTCAATTTGAGCTGATGTCGGAACACGCATCATTGGTTTAGGGGAAGTACATCTCGCAACTGGCTGTGTCGCTAAGTTAATACTGCTTCCCAGGTGTCTTCACAAGCAGCAGTTTGTTCGGATCCAATAAACTTGGAAGAGGTTTACTGAGTTGGGATTTGTGATTGGAACAACGGAGAGATAATTATAAACAGAACCCATGTCTTACGCAAAGACCTGAGAAATCAAACACATTGATGTCGGAGACAAATTTTCTTAATTCCACTTAAGTGACAAAAGGACACGTTGGACACTTCATATCAATTGTTTTTTTAATGTCGATAATACACAAAGCGACGGAAGTTTTCTTCCCTGTTGTCTTTTACATCTTTTTTATCTACGAAGATACTGAACTGGCTGCTGCTGTCTCTATCATCAACGTTGAGGTTGGTTAGATGCAGTTCTCCAGGTCTTGCGCTTGGCATTATTACTCTTTATTTAAGCACAATTGCTGCGTCCTACACATCATCGGAAATCTGCGTCATGTTCACGTGTATTCTTCACATACCTAATCTATCCTTCCACAATCTCTTCGGCTACAGTTTTCAACATCGACTAACCATTCTGTTTATCCTTTTCATAGCGTTCATTGTTAGGCGTAGTTTTTCGTTCACTTGTTGCAGGACTTCGTTCCTTATCGATCAGCCCGTCTGATCCTCACATGTCTGCTGTAACACCTTTCCCATTGCCCACGTTTCACACTAACGTAGAAGTACGCTCCATACGTGGTTTATAATCAAATTTTTCTGCTCTGAAGGTTCATAATTTTGGTTGTTAGAAGCTGATTCTTTTTAATAGAAAGCCCTTTGGACGTGAGCAAGCCTTACCATTCCGTCATCGTTGCATCGTCCTGCTTTAGCTATTCTACATCCGAAATAGGAAAATTCGACCTCCTCTCGAAGAGTTTCATGTCCAAATTAAAAGTTTATCCACCATGTGCGCTTGATACGCATGTTACTATCGTTTCTCTCTTTTTGTTTATGTGCATAGTACTGTCGCCAGTGCTTACAGTGAAACCTGCTACACAGTTGCTTGGTGATCAACAGATTGTGTGGAGGTAAGGCTAGCAACGTTGTATCGTTTCCCGGGTGGACATCGCATTCGCTGGCCATCACCTTAGCCTTGACATTTTCAACTATTTTCAGTTATTCTCGCTGAGAGTCTAATTGCAGACGGTAATAATCGTTGTTACTGTTCGTCTACTCTTCCTCAAGAGCTCTCACATGGGGTAAACAAACACGTCGGTATATTTCAAGAAGCCATATTTGCCTCTGTATTTGATTGGAATTTGGCCTAACAGCAACATAGAAGACCCTATCTTTTATACGCCGTAGATATCCGGAAACGGTGTCTCCGTATACTGAACATCGACAAAGAAAATTGAAATGACAATAGAATGTGAAAGCAGATCGCAGTCGATGACGCCTTAGAAGATAACTAAGTAATGAATGAGTGTGAAGTAAGGATTCGTCGATTATGAAGAATTTAGAATTTATTAAGTGCGTGAATACATCGGGGTGAACGCAGCATATCCTCCCACCACCTCATTTGTTGCAGAAAACACACAAAAATTACATTTGACCACTACCAAGGTTCAACTACGTGGTCTCTCTCGCCCTGAGCCCTGTCAACTAGTCAACACAAGAGATGTCAAGAACCCTGTGATGTTATCACCGGCAGAAAAGAAGGCAGGAAGGTAGCTTAGGGATAGCGGCACAACGACAAAGAGTTCATTAGACGCTGAGCACAGTGTCGAATTGAAGATGGTTTCCGTAGTTGGTAGGAAACCATTTCGCAAGTACTACATAGGCCACTAAATACGCAAAACTTGTAATACATCACCTTTGTTACTCAGAAGTTCTTTTTAAGGCCGTTGAATTTCCAGTAGATTCATATTTTACGACTGATATTTTCTTTTTGCTAAATTTGTTAAGTAGTAATAAATTCGTATTATGATTTCCAGGGTAAAAAAATAAAGTCAGTGTACGATGTGCTGGAATTTCCGCAAGAGGCTGCGAAAAGAGAAGAAAGGAATTTGTAAGAAAGAAAACTGAGCGCAGAAGTGAATCGAGCGGTGGGGCGACATAAACTATTGAAGGCAGCCGGAGCCGCAGTGAGGCCTGTGGCGAAGGTATGCGGGAGGCCTATACATCAGGCGTCGCTCCCGAAACCAACAGTGGTCTTGCGCTGGCAGTTCACGTTATAAAAACAGATCAGTGACGAAAGAAAGGATGCTATTAACAGCATGAGTTTCCCTCACTCATGTTCACAGAAATACTGTTACCTGTTGAATTATTTGAACGAGGATTGGTGGTTGATGTCACTGCCGTATTATCTTTCTGCTGATCATTGTTTACTAGCCACGTAATATACTTCAATACATAGGCACAAATTAAAGTAAACCCCATAGATACGACAGTCTGATAGTGTGACGTTTGGACTGTGATTGGTACTCTTCAGACAGCTTATTGAGATTCGACTTCGCGAATTAGCTAAAAGTACAGCTTCCGCATGCTCTCCTGTCGTAAACACATCATCATCAATAGGCAGCGCGTCATTTGACTAGATAACAGGTTCTCATATACCGTGGTGGCCATTGAAACGGTAACACTAGGAAAAAATGGTTGGTGAGGAATTTGATGTACAATTCTATACAGTATAACAGGAAAATACATAATTAAATTTGTTGGTGATTTGAAGGTATACGGGGCGCGAAATCTAGTATGCCGTTCTGATACCTCTGGAGAAAGCAGCAGCAACGGCTCTAAACAGTCTGGGTATCAAAACGGCAAGTGCCATAACCCGATTTCCCAGAAACTTCGTTAAGTGGAAGAGTGGTCAGAATAAGAGAACACGTATCTCACTTATCCGTATATATGCGACTGCTTCTGAGAAAATGGCGGTTAATTTTTTCGAATGGCGGTTAATTTTTTCGAGGTAATTTATGTACCTTTTTAAGTAAACAGTCCAACCGAAACAGTGGCATAGTGGGTAGCGTCAGGTCTTCACACTTTGGCGCTCCGTGTTCAAAACCAGATTATTTTTATTTATTTATCACATTACAGGAATGTTTTCCAGTGTATACTGAAATAACGTTGTCCTTATTTGTCTACTAGTTATCTATCAGGTAAATGAATAAAAAAAAAAAAACAAAGTGTTTCTTGATTCATAATCAACTGCAAGCGCTAGTTTTCGGAAAAGTGATCAGTTCTGCGTGGTTTTTGCGCCAATTTATTGGCAACGCGTGAAACCTTCAGCAGTGTTAACGAAATGTCTTTCTCGAGTGAAATTAATACGAAGAAATGTCGCTGTGAGAAACCTGTTTTCGCGCGATGCTGGTGGTGGTAGGAATTTCTATATAAACCAAATCTTCCTGAAGAATAAACATAACAGTAAAATACAAGAATCAAGAACTGATGTACGAATGAAACATAATAATATCAGAATTTAAAAAGAGTGTAAGCCCTGAAATTACCGCACACGCATGTGTTACGTAATCAGTGCGTAACACTCACTGTGAAATCCAGCTGTAACTTTACAATTAATATGACTCATTGTATCCGCTAACTTCATAAGAAACAGTCACGTGGTACATGGATAGATTAATGAGAAACATAAAATCAGTAAAAACAGTAATCGGGTTTCGTACACAGGGCGCAATAGTGAAAGGCTGCAACGCTAGCCACTGTGCCACCTGTTGGGTTAACCTTATCGCGCGCTAAAAAGCACCGAAATGAAGTCGAAAACCTTGACAGCCTTTTTCACAGAAACGGTCCTGTATCTTCAGATAAGCCGAGACACATTATTGTAACTCTTCTTACACTGAGCGAAGTTTCTGAGAAATTGGATTATGGCACTTGCCGTCTTCTCCTCGTCAAATGTTTCCATCGTGTGACAAAGCAACAGTCGAACACACTGTGTGGAAGTTGATCAGTATAGCACGGGCAGCGTGTAGTCTTACTTTATCGTCATTAGACCTCGTAGGGAGGGCCCAGTTACTGGCGTTAATACATCAGAAATGGCACTCCATACCATCGCACCAGTTACTAGGTCCATACGACGATGTTGAATGTAACCTTGCAACGTTCTTTCCCCTGGGAGCCTCCACACTTTTGGATTCTTCCATCACTATGCTGTATGCAGAACTGGGACGTGGTGCCACCCCTGTTTTCAGTGTTACCACTGGTCTTACCAGTGTCAGCTCATCTCTCTGCTGCTTCTGCTGCGTCAAGGAAAGCCGCAACAACGGTAGCTGTGCTGAGAATTCGTGGTGCTGCAGACGACATCGCGCTGACCTTGTGGAATCTAATATTCCTGCGAACAACCCATTTCCTGACTGAAGATACGTGACGTGGCTGTACGATCCTCCATAGCTGAAATTTTCCCCTTCGGTGCTAATCGCGTGGGGCAGCCGACATAGTGTACGATGTTGAGGATGGCACTCTGGTACCCATCGATTCCATATTAGCGTGAGTCGTAAGATCCCGACCAATGCGAGAAGCGATATATTTCTTCTTGTAAACAACCAATATTCAGATGCAGTTTATGGGTAAGAAGCCTGCGGCGAAATGTTTCCTTATATACATAATGTAGACCGTATTACTCCAGCTACTAACGTCCGGTGCACTGAAATGATTATCATTTCCATTTCCAAGCATGTAGAGCACTTAATGCCTCATTGTCGTTTGCTGCATGCTGCTCTGATAATACTGAGATTTTAATGACAGACAAATTAGTTTGCAAGCCCTTGCATTCACTCTTCACAAGTAACACCTTCAAATATCCGAAACAATATACTATAAATATTGTTCACTACCATCTGCGTTATATGTTGATAAGAAATGTAATCCAGATTAAGTAATTATGCAACTGTTAGATTCCACATTTGTCCATTTCCGGACGTCTCATGCAATGTCCCACAGCAGATCGTTAACCCACTGACTTACTGATATTTATTCCCATAGTCGACCCTACATTTACTATTTAGATTTACGACAGCAAGCATATTTTGTCTTGTACTCTTCTCTCAAAATTATATAATCTTTTAATAGGAATTCTTTATAAATCTATCCTTACTATTTATTAAAGTAACGATGAGTGTAGATAGTACTGTTGTATTTCATGTTGGTGCGGCATTCCGAAAAAATACAGGCAGTTGCAACGCCGCTAGACATTTCTCACACTCACACCATGTATCACTTCTTCTTCCTTGCTGAGCGTGCGCGCTCCTCCCCCCCCCCCCCCCTCCCCACACACACACACACACACACACACACACACACACACACACACACACACACACACACACACACACACAATTTCTGCAGCGTGTTTTTTGATGGAATTAGGTGAGGGGGGGGGGGGGGGGATAAACCTAATAAAACCTGAAAACGATTTCTTGTAACTAACAAAATGTCGAAAGAAATCGATTGTGTTATACACCAATAAATAGATCGGTTTCTCAGTTTTCCAGTAGTACATAACATGTTTCCTGTCATCTTTTAACAGAGGAGAAGAAGAAGAAGATGAAGAAGAAGCTATAGCTGCTCGGCCCGTCTCACAACCGGCAGTGTAGTAACAGACCTGGAAACTGCGACTGGCTGTGAGCCAGCTGCATATGCTCGTGGGTTAACGGAAGTCCGAGCATACGGAGTAGGTTACCAGATATGTGAGTGGCTCGAATCCAGTACGTTGTCCTGAACGGCGAGTGCTCATCAGAGATAAGGCTGTCGTCAATGGTGCGGTAGAGAAGCGTGATATGACCGTTATTATTCTTTATATGCGAGCACATAAATGATTTGACGACAGGATGAGCAGCAGTCTGCGCCTGTTTGCTGATGATATTGTGGTATACGGCAAGGTGTCGTCATTGTGTGACTGTAGGAGAATACAAGATGACAGGCTAAATTTGTAGTTGTGATGAATGTCAGCTTGCGGCAAATGTACAAAAGTTTGTAAGTTAATGCAGACGAGTAGGAAAAACAGCCCCGTAAGTTTCGAGTACGTCATTAGTATTGTGCTGCTTGACACAGTAACGTCCATTAAATACGTAGGCGTAACGTTTGAAAGCCATATGGGATGGAATGAGGGTGTAAGATCACTTGTAGGGAAGGCGAATGATCGACTTCGGCTTATTGGGGGAATTGTAGGAAAGTGTAGGTTAACTATAAACGAGACAGCATACAGAACACTAGTGCGACCCATTCTTCAGTGCTATTCGAGTGTTTGGGATCTCCACCACGTCGGATTAAAGGCATCAAAGCAATGTAGAGGCGGTCCACTAGATTTATTACCGGTAGGTTCGATCAACACACGAGTATTGTGGGATTGCTTCGTGAACTCAAATAGGAATTGCCTCAAGGATGACGATAACAAGATAAGAGAAATTACGACTCGTACGGAAGAATATAGATAGTCGTTTTTCCTGCGCTCCACTTGCGTCAACTAGAATATGGAAACAATTTTTATTTAATTCTGGGAAAATACGACCCAGACAAAAAATTAAAAACTAGTATATCTGAAACTGTATTTGTTCATGAGTATACAGAATAAAGTCGATGACATTCTCGATATGTGCAGTTTAGCTATGTCGATGTACCCATCTGAGGTTCATTTACGTGTCTATATGTTTCCCCAAGAAACTGTAGAACGTGTCATTAATCATCAAGCAGTCTGCCTACTTAGCTGAGTGGTAACGTGCTTGCCTACCCTGCAGCGGGCCCAGGTTCGATTCTCCACCCGTGGACTGGGTGCTGTGTTGTCCTCCTCATTATCTCATCATCTACGCGCTAATCGCCCAATGTGGCGTCACCTGAAATAAGACTTGCTCCCGGCTGGCGAGCTCCTCGGACGGGGCCTCCCGGCCAACAATGCCACACCATCATTTTATTTTTTTATCATTATATAGCATTTATGTGAATAGTTTGCCGTGATCCTAAGTGGAGACCTACAGAACACTAGAAAGGTGCAGAACTTATTTCTCAACGACAGATATGTGATGACGGGAAGGGTGTAACCTTGACAGCAAGAGTGCATGGTGCCGATAACCTGTTGAAGGTAAGTGGCCACAAATGAAACCGTGCTAAATGCACATAGCGCCACTTAGAGGCTGCGGCTTGAAAGGGGTTGAGCTCGCACCCTCGCCTCTGGAGTGACGCACGTGCAGGGGGCGGATTCCACCACAGAGCGCTTGTGGAATTGCCTCACATTAGCAGCGGAGTGGGGTCGCCGTTTTTGTAGTTGGCGGCCCATTTTCCAGCCTGTTTGCCACCCTCACCGGAGCCGAAAACGGGGGTGGACTAGGGTCTGGGGGTGAGTGTCGGGGTTTACAGATGGCGCGACTCAGCTCCGGTCTGGGCGTAGGTAGCGGCAGCGACCGCAGGCGAGGATTGAGGGCGGGCTGCGAGGCGGCTATGGGGACGTCCTTCACCTTTCTGCAGGTACACGTGAGACGAGCTGGCTGTATCGCAGATACACGCGAATGAATTGTTTCGTTACATGAACTGCTGGCTAGGAAAATTGATGCGCCAGCGTGGAGTTCCGTTGTCATGTATTACAGGAGCACAACACGATACACCAGATGCTTGGATGCAAATAATCTGAATGAGGGTAATTAGTGGTGTTTTAAGGATATCCAGGTTCTGTGGTATGGGAATGCGATGGGTTGTTCTTAATGACTGGTGATGACAGGAACTTCTTCCACAGTGCTACAGATATGCTAACGGCGAGAAAAATTTGACACGGCGCTGAGAGACATTTACCGAAAAACAGCCCTTGGAATAGAGGAAATTTTTTTCGGAATTATTGACGTCGTTGTGAAAGCCAGCTATGACAAAACTATTATACGTGATATGTAAGATACATGAAATAGGCGAAATACACTGACACATCAAGAAGAGTGTAATGTAAGAGGCAATCAAATGAAAACCGAACACCCGTCGTAACGGGACCATGGGATGATTCCATTCAAATGTAATCACCACACACGTTAAGACATTTATGCCCCTCGCGGTTGGCCGCTGACGGATCCACAGCCGCACTCTTGCACTTCTTCGTCCGACTGAAACCAATGTCCACGCATGTCTTGCTTCGCGTCGCAAACAATGTGAAAATGACACGGTGAACGATCCGGGCTGTACGAAGTAAGTTGCGGTGTTTCACAACCAAATCGATGAAGGGTAGCCTTCGCCCGATTCACTGTGTGAGGGCCTGCGTTGTCGTGCAACAGTATGATTCCGTCCGACAGTATTCATCGGCGTTTTGTCTTTATGGCGCATCGAAATTCCTACAAAATGTCTTCATAGCTCTGCTCATTGATTCTGGTTTCACGCTTAAGGAACTCGACAAGGAGAGGGCCTCTGCAGTCACAGGCGCACTGCCAGTCAGACGAAGGTTACGCTTTAGCGATTTGGTTGGGAAAAACTGCAGCGTCCTCTGTACTGCCCGGATCGCTCACTGTGTGTTTTCCACATCGTTGGCGACCTGAAGAAAAACATGCGTTGACGTCGGTATCAGGCGAACGGTATAGTGCGAGAGTGGGTGCGTCTGCGGATCCGTCCGCAGCCGAACACGTTCTGCAAAACAGGAATTGATCATGTCGCCCATGTGATACATGTGTTAACGCGTATGGTGAGTACTCTTGAATGGGACCACTCCATTGTCTCGCTGCGGAGAATGTTCGGTTTTCATTTGACTGCCCGTCAGAATTTCTACACCAAAGAAGGCAGTTGCTGAGAGCTGTCACTATTACAGAACCATCAGTTTAACAAGTCATCGCTACAAAAAGTTACACGAATGATTTACCCAAGATTGGAAAAAGCTGGTATAATGCAGTCTCGGGGAGGATCACTTTGGGTCTGGAGAAATAGAGTGACAATCCAGGCAATACAGACCATGTAATATATCTTAGAAGATGAGCTGAAGAAAGATAAACCTGCGTTTACAGCATTTGTAGACTTCGGAAAATCCTTTAACAATCTTAAGTAGAATACACTCTCTGAAATTCTAAAGGTACCATAGATAAGACGTCATCTGCAACTTGTGCATAACCCACACTGTAGTTATGAGTCGAAGGATGTGAAAGGGAAGTAGTAGTTGAAAAGGGGGTGAACCAGCGGTGTTGCCTATTCCCAATATTGTTCAGTCTGTACATTGAGCAAGCAGTAATGGAAACAAACGAAACTGGAGTATGAATTATATTTCGGGGAGAATAAATAAAAAATTGGAAACTTGCCAATGACACTGTGGTTCTGTTAAGAGACGGTGAAGTACTTCGAAGAGCAGTTGATCGGAATGGAAAGTATCTTCAAAATAGGTAATGATATGAAAATCAACAAAAGTAAAATCTGAATAATATTGTCGAATTAAATCACGAGATGCTGAGGGAATTAGGAGACGAAACAAGACAAGTAATTGTTAAGTTCTGCTATTTTGGGAGCAGAATAACTGAAGATGGCCGAAGTAAAGAGGATGAAAATGCAGACTGGCAACAAAAAAGAAGCCTTCTTGAAAAAGTAAAATCTATGAATATCCAGTACAAATTTAAGTGTTGTGCAGTCTTTCCGGTAGTTATTGGTATGGAGTGTAAAGTAAGTGAAAGGTGGGTAATAAGCAACATAGACAAGAACAGAATAAAAGATTTTGAAATACGGGGCTAAAGAAGAATAATGAAGATTAGGCGAGTAGATCAAATAAACACCGAGGAAATACTAAATCGAATTGGGGAGAGAGGCAATTTATGGCACAACTTTACTGGAAGGAGGGAATGGTTGACAGGACGCGTGCTGAGGTATCAAGGAATCGGCACTTTATTAGTTCAAAAAAATGTAGGGGGAGGGGGTAAAAATTGTAGAGGAAGACGAAGGCTTAAGTAAAACTAGCACATTCAAATGAACTTAGGTTTCAGTTGCTATGTAGAGATAAAGAGTACTGGGCAGGACGAACTAGCTGTAGAGTAGCATCAAACCAGTCTTCGGACTAAACACCACAAGAAATATAATACTGAAAACAGAAAGATTATGGTACACATTTACGGAATTACGGATAAGGCTATAGGAGGGAAGAGCTATAAATCTTATCGGAGGACCAGCCACAGCAGAAACCCAGGCATCTGGCTCGCAGCGGCTGGTCATAACAATACAAACATGAATTTTGGTGGGTGTAGCAGAAGACGAAACAGCAACGGAGCTGATGGTAGCTGTGTAGGAGTACAACACGAGGGGGACGGTGTGTGTCGACTTCCGGGTACGTGACGCTTCTGACTTCAGGATCTCTTACGGAGCATCAGAGACCATAAGCGGCCTAGGCATGTACGGTCCCTCGACGTGTCCTGGAGCGCTGGAAACAGAAGACCACTCCAGCCACATACTTCGTAGGAAACGACGTTAGCCCATCTGCGCATAGCTGCCTGTCTCCAGAATTCCGCTTCACGCGTGTCGGCGAGGAACACAACTTCCAGAATAGGGAGCAAGACCGGAAAGAAAAATAAGTAGAAAACACAGCTCACTTTGTTTTCACGCTGAATCACGGGGAGGGTGGTTGTGGCAGTTTTGCAATGGCAGTGTCACTAGTTCTTTCCTTTCTTTTAATTTGCTTAATTTTTCAGTTTGAGGGTTCCGCGCCTTAGTGCGTAAGAACAGAACTCTTGTAGGATCACTTTGTTGTCCGTCAATCTATCCATCTATCTATCTATCTATCTGTCTGTCTGTCTGTCCGTCTGACTGCTAAGAACCCTTTTTCTCAGGAACGGGCAGACGTATCAAGTTCAAATTTACTCCACGTACTAGGTCTATTTTTCCTTGGCGGTGTAAAAACTTTAAGCTTCTAATTTAACGCAGCGAAAAGATACGGCCATGTATGTCACATATTTTGATACTCGAAAACTCACTCATCAAAATTTAAGGGGTACTTTCCCTTGACCTAGAATCGTGAAATTTGGCAAGAAGTAAGGTCTCACAGTACAGATAAAGGGAACAAACCGAAATTATTAATTTATAATTATATCGCACGAAGAAGAATACTTCTTTGGTCATGTGTTATCCAGCCGCGATGTTTGGGCGCCTTGCGACGGTTCGCGCGGATCCGCCCGTTGGAGATTAGTCTTCCCTAGGACATGGGTGTGTGTGTGTTGTCCTTAGCGTAAGTTAGTTTCAGTTAGATTAAGTAGTGTGTAAGCCTAGGGACCATTGACTTCAGCATTTTGGTCCTATAGGAACTTACCACAAATTTACAAATTTTTCCTGCTTCACACTTGAAATTAAAGCATTCTCTTAAGTCTTGGAATCCATGGGACCGATAGTTTGCCAGTATACTTGTCGATACATACAAAAATCTGCAGTATCTCGAACTCGCGGAATGGATGAATTGTTCATGTATGTTATTAAGTTTGTAAGAAACCGTCAGTGTGCAAGTCCTACTCGCACCTGGCAAGTTTTCCTTATTTTTATTTATCGACTTACAAATGGCTCTGAGCACAATGGGACTTAACAGCTGAGGTCATCAGTCCCCCAGAACTTAGAACTACTTAAACCTAACTAACCTAAGGACCCACACACAGCCATGCCCGAGGCAGGATTCGAACCTGCGACGTAGCGGTCGCGCGGTTCCAGACTGAAGCGCCTAGAACCGCTCGGCCACATCGGCCGGCGAATTACATTTTACATCGAGTATCAGCAGTACTCTGCACATTGAACCTTGTTGAGCTCTCTGGATCCAGGAGTTGTGCTTCCTGAGAACCAGAAGGTGAGAAGTCTGGATAAGACACAGTCAGCAGGCAACATGTAGTAAGTAGCGTTTTACTGAAAATTTAGTCATATAATTATAAAAATGCAGTCTGCAGTAGGATAGAACGCAAAATAATGCGGAGTGTTTCGCTATTCTATGAGCCGTAGAGAAGACTTATTAGACAAAGTTTCGGTTAGGAACTTGTATCCATAAATGTGCCGTCTGGATGAAAAATAAGTTTGAGGATGCGATCGCTTTCATATCTCCCACACGACGGTACGCACACAGCGGGAGCTAGGTGATCTTTGACCTGCGTTTCCTACAGGGCCCCATGGCGTGAGAAATATTTAGAGTACTACTCTAGGGTTCACTTCTACATGACGATGGACGTCATCTCGAAAGTCGAGAGAGCGGCACGTCCTTGCAGCACCACAGTTAACCATCCAAACTGCGAACGTACCAGTTTCTCGCAGCCGTTGCTGTAGTCTGACGAAAATGCCAAATGGTGTCATAATTGCAATAGGAAGTGGTAGGGACTGAGGACGGTGTCCTGTTCTCAGTTTGTGTGCATACTGTGAAGCGAGAGATCTGAAAGTGATCCTTTTGATATCCAAAAAGTGCGTTTCCGGACGGGGGATCCTTGTCAGAACTATAACAGTACATTTTGTGAAATGTGTTAGTCTAGTGACGATGATGATGATAATAATAATAATGATAATAGCGGTACTTTTGATTGATAAAGAAGCTTATCCTGAAATACTCATTAATTTCTGTGCAAAATATTCGCTCTTGTGCCTACAGCGGCCGCATCCCCTCGCCTAGCGCGTGGCGGTTACGTTTGTTCTCAGGCTAAATCAGCCATTTGCCCCTGTAGAATATCAAACGCGCCTGCTTTTCCTCGTAGGTACAGAACCGTGGCTACCTACAGCACATACCTTCAAGCACCATTCAGTAAAACCTTTCTGATGCGTTGAGGGCGGCTTGTCGAAACACAAAGTAAAATAAATATTGTTACACGGAAAGAAGGTAGGGATGGTGAACGAAGCATCACTCCAAGGCTTACTTAACTACCAGGAACAGTCTACGCGTACCACTTGGTTACATTTTCTGTATGAATCTTCCTAAATCAACCTCTTTACTTCCGTTTAGATTTTTTTTGTCCTGGTTGATTGGTTGATTAGTAACTCATACCCGAAAATTCTTTAAGAAATGGTGAATTTCATCATAGCAGATCGACAGCAAACTGTGGGAACTTAATTGCAGTGTCGCTCTAATAAATTGCTTCATTCGTAAAACATTCGTTACACGTTATACGTTAGGCCAGTCAGCTTTTATTGAATGCTGTGCTGTACCTGAAAGTAGCGCATATACATGACACTGTTCTTCTACGTAGTCACTGTAAAGAACGGTCTACCAGTTCCTCGACGATATTCATCCGCTCCTTGCCGTAGTGGATATACACCAGAGCCATTGTGCGCACGACCTTATCGTTGGAAAAACTGCGATTGCTGCGAATGGGTTCCTCGAATGCCTGGACATTATCGTCTGTAATTGATGTCGATGGCCATCCTTCCCGATCACCTTCACCCACATCTGTGCGGCCTTCGTCATTTTGTTGACGGTTGGGCGCGACGTAATATTAGGTCCATGTGCAGCCAGAATTTCACGGTGAATCTGTGTGCAATTAAGACGTTTTGCGCTCAAGAATTGTAATGTGCCGCGCGCCTTAGCTATGGATTCCGTTTGCAGTTGCCGCACTGTTTCACTGCCACACTTATTTTTGCACATGTTTGCTGTGCCATAGGAGAACTGCGTCTGTAGGAAACCCGGGTGATGTACTCTCCTCTGACAATGTGCAACGTTCATAGCGTGGGACGGCACGTGTAACTTAACATTTGAAATCCCCTCTTCTGAATTTCAATGGCGGTGCTACAGTCTACAGTCTGAAAACTGCTTCAACGCAGCTCTCCACGCTAGTCCGTTCTTGATTAACCATGTCAGCGGATCCTGTTTTTCTTCAGGTTCTGTCCTAAACTCCTTTCCTTCCCAATCTGCTCAATTACTTCCTCGTTAATCTCAGCAAGCCATCTTACCTTCAGCGTTCCTCTGTAGCACCGTATTTCGAAACCTTTTATTCTGTTATTGTCCGAATTGTTATATATATATATATATATATATATATATATATATATATATATATATATATATAACTAAATTCTCTGGCTAGCAAATTACCATTGTTACAATTTTCCAGGCTGTTATTGCCGTAGTCTAATGGATTTTCTTGATCGCGTTTGGTCAACGTCAGCGGATGGTTGAATGATGACTACCCGCGAGTCAGTTGGTGCAGCACGTACCAATATTTTGTGGGTTTTTTCTGATCGGAAGCTATATTCATCACATGAGCACTATATTCCACTGACATACTCGCGTTTCACATATCTCAAAACGAGATAATAGGTAACATCGTGCAATTGTCTCCCGGAAACTGCAAATTTCTACGACGTAATCCTTTGTATTTCTGTGCTTATGCGTGGAATTTCAATGGTTATAGTTACTACGTAGATTGTCCTGTGATCTGGTCGTCGTGATACTCGAACAGAATCCGAGCACGTGTGCGTCCATATGGCTGCGAGAAGAAGGGCGATGTATGTGGTGAGAGTTAGCGCTACGTCAGGTCCGAAGTCTTGCGCTGGGTCAACGAGGTCTGCCTGCCTAGGCTGCAAGGAGGATCGGATTACCTGCTAGGTGGGAGCACTGCTGTGCAGGCTCCAGTGCCTGCAGCTGTGGACGTGACTCGCCCAGCTGCTACCAGTGCGGCCGGTCTGGAACTCGTTTCTGACGTCTCTATCTGCACGCCGGCCGACAAGGCAATCACAGCAGGCCGCAACGCTAGTTTCACAGGTTACTGTTCTACCTATTAAAATAGCCACGGCCAGCTGTATTGTAGTTATCACACGCAGGATTGACACACAGGCTCACTCGTAGTTTATGCAGGATACTGGGAAAATGCAAAGAGTGTAGAAACGAAATTGGTTACAAAAAAGCTCGTGCGATCCATCATAGAATATGACTGAAGTCTGTGGAATCCGTATCAGATAAGGCTAGCTGGGGGTTCTGAACGTTTTCGGAGAAGGCAGCACGAATGGTGATAAGTTTGTTTGATCCACGGGAGAGATTCACAAAATTGTTGACAAACGAAACTATCATATGCTTAAAGACAGATGCGAACTATCCCCTGTATGCCCAGTTCTAAAGCTTTAAAGAACCAACTAGAATCTGGGAGTACACTACGTTCCCCCCTATGTATCACCCCTGCAGGAGTGGAGAACACAAGATTAAACGTAGCATACAGGGTTTTTAGCAATAATTCGTCCCGCGCTACTTGCGAGAATGGAGTGGGAAGAAGCCCTAATAACTAGAACAATGGCTAGTACCCTTTGCCATGCACTTCACTGTGGTTTGCAGAGTGTAAATGTACGCACTAAGTTAAGATTATCCCCTGACAATTGAACTGGTTTGATATTTGATAAATTCCATTGCAGTGAGGCGGTTTCCATAACACATTTTGTTTTGGGGCATCCACAGTCGAAATATATGTTGAATAAGTAGGAACGCTGCGACAGTTATTGAAAGATACGGCCGGTTTAGCGAACTATATTTGCGTCATCAGCGGTTTATTTGTATAAGGATGTATAAAACAACGTATTAGAATTTTGGCAATGGCAGGTAATGGAATATAAAAGCGACTAGGTTTATGTCTGCTCACTGTCACTCCATAGAAGCGATCTGTTTAATAGCCAGAAAAAGCACATACCCCAACATTCTCAACAGGGTATTTAAAATTTGTAACTCGCAAATGTCCAAACACCCATGAATAGAAAAAGGGGCTAAAGCCATCCCGAAAGCTAGAAAGGAACAAGTGAGAACATCGAAGTAGGAACGTAGTGGATATTAAATTAATGATTTATAAAGACAGTCTGCAAAAGAACCGCGTTTGACGTTTTCACTGGGTTGTTTTTAGGATTCGGGATATTTACTCCCCTTTTTCTATTCAATTACAGATTGTAAATATCTTGATGGGCAAGTTGGCGAATGTGCTTTTTCCGCTCCTCAAAATGTATGGTTGAAAGTCACGAGAATGCATGTACCATTTGAAGACATGCCTTGTGTGATTTCCGAATGTTACTGCTGGATGATTTCCGAATCTTACTGCTGGATGAGGCGTGTGGCGCGACTGTGGACACGCTATATGAGCCCTGTTACAGATAGTTGTGGTAGCGAATATGGTAGCACGTCCCGTGTTACCCGACCTCGAACGTGGGGTGATAACGGGTTGAAGACGCATGGGTCATAACGAATTGGAGGTTACAGAATAATTCGCTTTTTCTACGTTAGCAGTGTCTAAGATGGATCTTCAACACCCATGAAACAGTGTCTTCACGCAAGTAAACCGCCGTACAACAGGGCATCCACAAAAGTTTTACGGACGAGCGTCATTTCACCTCCGCAGGGCATAGGGGGCGATAGAACGTCTGCTGTTTTGTGAGTCAGACTGCCACCAGTGTGAATGGGCGGTGTCAGGAGCCGATTTCTGCCGCAGCTGATTGCAGAGAAATGCACTGCCAAGGCTTCAGCAGTGGGGGAGCGAAATTCCTCAAGCCGCTATACAAACTTCGTGAGAGTTTTAGCGAATTGTTGTCTTCCTCCATTCGCGGATGGAGGTGGTGAGGGACAAGGACTGCGGGTATGTCTGTTTATGCCTCCTACTTTTCCTTATCTTAAGACACCCGAAGTACACCGTGATGACATCGGAATAGTCGCGCAGCTTTCGTCGAATACCTGTTCTCTAAATGTTGTGCGAGAACGCTGTCTTTCGTCAAAAGATCATTAAAGCTCCCTCGAACACATCTAATACGCCTCCGTGTGGATTGTACACGGTCTAGGCACATTAATGTGACCCCCGCCTATATTTGACGTGAACGTTATTCACAGGCAGCATGTAACAGCACTAGCAGTGGACGTGATAAACCGTGTCGGGGGGATGGGGAAAATAGTGCCGTCGTTGTCGTAGTAATTCCAGTTCCAAAAACAGCATGTGCTAAGGGTGGTGAATATTACCGAACCGTTAGACACAGGACTCGCATTCGGGAGGACGACGGTTCAATCCCGTGTCTGGCCATCCTGATTTAGGTTTTCCGTAATTTCCCTAAATCACTCCGGGTAAATGCCGAGATGGTTCCTCTGAAAGGGCACGGCCGACTACCTTCCCTAATCCGATGAGATCGATGACCACGCTGTCTGGTCTCCTTCCCCAAACAACCAACCAACCATTACCGAACCATCTTTTTAATAATTTATGGTTGCAAAATACTGAAACGAGTTATGTCTCAATCGTGGAGAAATGTTGGAATACGCGAAGTAAAACTGAGCCTACTTCTGAGACAGGTAGAATGAAGGCAAACCGACTTTTGCAGCGTGTGTAGATTTAGTGAAAGCTTTTGAGAAAGTTCACTGAATTACTCATTTTTTTAAATTTTGAAGTTAGTAAAGATAAAACATAGGAAGCGAAAGGTTATTCACAACTTGTACAGACACCAAACTACAGATACAGGAGTCTTAAGGACATAAAAGGGAAACACTTGTTGAAAAGAGGGCAAGACAGAGTTTACCCCATCCGCGTTCTTATTGAGGAGGCTGTGAAGAAAAGTAACAAAAAATTTGGAGAAAGAACTAGGCTTCATCCTGAAGAAATAAAATTTATACGTTTGGTGATAATACGGCAATTCAATCACAGCAGGTAATGAACGTAGAAGAGTGGTTGAAAAGAACGAATAATGCCTTGAATGTGGTTAGAAAATGAGCATGACCAAAGCTGAAAAGGTTAATGGAATGTAGCCGAATTAAATGACACTATGGTTAGGGGAAGTGGGTTAGCACATACGGAAAGGGGTAGAAGGGTTTTACTGTTTGGAGAGCAAAATAACTGACAGTGAACAAAGTCGAAAGGGTGGAATACAAATTTGTGTGTTCGGAAGTGTCTTCTGACTATGTTTATCTGGAGTATAGCCTTGTACGGAAGTGAAATGTGGAAGGCACATAGTTCATACTACAAGAGAATAGGAGCTTTTGAAAGGCGCTGCTTCAGAAGAATGTTGAAAATGACATGGATAGATTAGATTCATAAAGAGGAGGCAGTTAATCGAACTGAGAAGAAAAGAAATTAGTGAAAGTCGATGAAAAGAGGGGATCGGTTGATTGGACGAATCGTAAGGTACCTAGGAATAATCGGTACGGTTTTGGAAATAATTGGGGGAGGGTGGGGGGTGTAAAGATGGTAGAGGGAAAAAAAGCTTGAATGAGTACGTAGATTCAGTTGTTATGGAGAGGTTTGAACATGGATTAGACTGATGTGGAGAGCAAACTAGTACTCTCAATGAAGACTAGGAGGAGCGTTCGACAAGTAAAGCATGACACTTTTGTCCTGAAAGCAGGTTGGTTTTATTCAGGTTTCCAATACACCATATTATTCCCCACTCTATTTTCCTCAAAACCATGTTTTTAAATGTAATCTCCAATCAGTGCGACAGTCTTACGCCACCTTACTGGTAGGGCCTGTATTCCCGCATGGTACTACTTTGCTGGTCGGCGACGTTGTCAGTGTCTTGCCCCCCTCCCATCACCCAACTGCTTCATTGGGTCTCTCAGTTGGAAGTCGCTAGATGCGAGTCCGGGCTACTGGGTGGATGAGGAAGAACGGTCCCATGAACTTAACGTGACCTGCTCTAGGATGTGCAGACGTATGTGAGACCTTGCGTTGCCACAGAAGATACGTAGTTCGTTTGTCTTTTGTGGGACGGACACGCTAAAGTCGTTTCTACAATTACCTGCGGGTAGCAAAGTATGCTTGAGAGTTGACTCTGGCACCGTGAGGAAGGACATCAAACGGAATAACCCTTCAGAGTCCCAGAAGACCGTCACCATGACTTTACCGGCTGCAGGTGCGGCTTCGAACCTTTCCTTCGGAGGAGAGGTGGTGTGGCGCCACTCCCTGGATTGCCGTGTCGTTTTCGCTTTAAACTGATGAACCCATGTTTCATCGCCTTCGTTAACGTCCAACAAAAGTCACGGTCACTCTTGTAACGCCCAAGCAATTCCGCACAGATGGTCCTTCGTTGCTCTCTACAGTCTTCTGATAGGTGACGAGAAAGGTAGCGAGCACACACCTTTGAGTACCCGAGTTGATGTTTAAGCAGTACCAACTGAGATGTTCAGTTGAATAGCGAGGTATTTGATTGAGATCTGTTGATTACCTCGAATGAGTGTCCCCGTACGTTCCAATATTGCTGCTTGGAACGCGCCATTTTGAAGGCTACGTATAGCGTTGAAACCAATAGGAATTTCATGACAGTGTAGGGGCTGAAGGAGGAATATTCCACGGTGTACCAAAACAAATTCCGCACTTTTTTTAACCGATACTTGCCGAGAAGAAAAATGTGTTGGGTTACTTATTGAACCCCTCTCGTATGCAACAACAACGACTGGCATGCTGCCTTTTCTGGTCAGTGCCATCGGTTGAGTCTCCTGGTTCAGGACTGAGGTGTATCGGGCACTGGGTGACTGTGTGGAACAGAGCCACGTGCGGGCCTCGGCCAGAGTTTGGGCCGGCCTGGTGCTGATCTGTCGGACAAGATTGTCCACATCCGGCCTGTAATTGCCGAGAGCCTCGGGCGCGCGGTAGCCGAGATAACCTGTGCGGAGCGTAAGCCTGATGGTAGCGCGGCATGCGAGCCCGCCTCCCCGGGCACTGCGGCTGCTGGGCTGAGCGTTCCTTTTGTTCTCTGGAGAGGGGGCCGCGGAACGGAATGTTGCCAGCAGCGACGTTCAATGCGCGGGGGCAGCAGGCGCACACCGGCCTCTGGAACTGGCTGCGGCGTACTCAGCCAGCTGTTTAGTAATGTGTTCTACGTCGAGTCCTCTAGCGTTTCACTTTTGCGACACTTAAATCTCTGCTTCTGTCTATTTAGTGGGCAATGACAATATAGCCGGAGCGTCCGTTGCCCCAGATATTTCTGCTTCCACTGTTGCTACAGTCCTCATCAGCTATCTCCTCCCAGAGTAGCACAGAATATTTATAAATCAGAGGTGCGGTTTTAAAAATGAATAATAAATCGTTTTATTACTTTATATGGAAAAACTTCAGAGCATGGGCAGCGGTAGCTGTCTAAGTTTTTGATGCACTATCCAATGTTCGTTTGCAATGCTTACTGCACATGCATAGCGTCTGTTCTGAAGATGGCGTCAGAACAGGAGAACGCTTCCTGTGTGTTCCATTTTGAGGTGTCCAAATCTGTGGTTAAAGTGCAGCGTGAGTTCTGTGCACGATTTAGGAAACGCCCATCACGTAACGTAGGCGTATGGTACCGACAGTTCACGGAAATTGGTTGTGTTTGTAACAGGAAGAAGAGTCTTGGTTGACGCCGTATGCCTGATGCAAATATCGAAAGAGTGCGCGAGGCGTTTCAACCAAGTTGTCGGAAGTTACTTACCAAAATAAGCAGGGAATTGTTCATGCTAAAGATTGCAGTGTGGAAGGTGTTACGTTAGGGGCTATGTTTTAAACCGTACAAATTGGGATTAGTGCACGCTGGTTTGATAGAAAGACTCATTTTCAGCGATGGGGCCGCTTTCCACGTAAGTAGCAAGGTGAACACACAATATCCATACCTGGAGAAGCAAGAAACCACATACGCTGACAGAACATAAACATGCTCGAGAAAGTGCACGTCCGATTATTCTTCGAACAACAAGCAGTGTGGGGGTGGGGGGGGGGGGGGGGGAGGGAGAGGCGGCTAACTCATTTCTATACATATTGGAAACTTGGTAGTTGCTCCAGCTGAACACCAGTTATGATCACATTTTGCAAGTGGGTGGTGCTCCGTCCCATTTTAACAGCAATGTAAAAGAGCTTCGTACTCGTGTTCTTCACCAACCTTGGAATGGATGTGTTGCTACAGCAGACAACAGCTTTCTCCTGTGGTCAGCCCGTTCGCTGGTTTTAACAGCCTGCGATTCCTTTTTGTGGGGGTTTGTGAAAGAGTCTGTGTATCGCCAATGCCCGTGTGTCTCGAAGTGTGTGCTTGGATAAAGCATGCACTGCAGACCATCACGGAGGGCGTGTTACACCGAATTTGGGAATAATTTGATTGTCGTGTAGACGCGTGTTGTTTGACCGAGGGAGCACGTATTGAAGGATTGTGATTGATGCATAAAAAAACTTGGACCGTTGTCGCTGTTTACGCTGTCAGGTTTGCCGACATAAAGTAATAAATCGATTTATTATTAATTTTTAAAACTGCGCCATTCATTTATGAACACCCCATATAGATGTTCTCTTGTATTTCTGTAGTCAATGCTTAGAAGAATTCTTGTGTGTGTTTATCATTGTATGAACGTCATCCTTGCTTACGAAAAGTCGTAAGTAAAGATGTGACGACCCTACTGTAAAAGAAATACTGTGGGTATATAATTCAGAGTTGCACTTCAGTCGCCGAATGAACTGAAAATGCCACCATAATTACTGTTCTTGGTTCTTCGTTTCTACGGGGTTGGTCCGCATCATCACATTCGTTTCAATTATGAAAATGTAGTACCAAAATCCCAGTACACATCGAATCGTCACATTCACTTCAGTACTTAAACTGTAATACCGAATCCCCTGTACACATCAACATTGATGCTGGGCAACCAACTGTAAATTAGTGTAACCAAGAAGTAGCGTTCGTATTAAAACTGGAAATTTATTTAAAGAATCACCACGGGAATTAGCTCTTAGTGCATAGCACTGAGCTTTTCGTGCATTCAATCTCGATGCAAAGTCAACCATTAATAACGAAGCCCTCCAGTACCAAGTGTGCTCGAAATGAAGTTGAACTCTTGTTACACATTAGAACACGTCCATCTGTAGCTTAGGTTGCTTCGTGATAAAGCAGCAAAACTGAGAACATCGGTCGAAGTGCGTTGTGAGGGAAAAACACACACACACACACACACACACACACACACACACACACACACACACACACACTCTTTCCATAGTCCAGTATGCCATCCATAATGCACTGCTTGTACATGGCTGCGACTGATTAGATGGCACTCAAAAAATTATTGGTACACTGCTTCAGACACTTACTTTTAACACTACTACATGTTTCATTGATCATGCCACCACCACCATTATCATCGATTTCATCATCATGAGGTACATTAACATACCTTTACATCGTTGAATTTGTTTGTAACATCGACAATTGGCACGCAGCGCTGTGACAGGAAAGTTGTATGCCGTCGTACTGATGGAGGAACATTAGCGTAATTTACAACAATGAAAGGGTTTAAAAACTTTCAATCCAAAGATGTAAGTTGTGATAAAGATTCTGGACACAAGCCAAGAGTTTGTTCAAAGATGTCGAGATATTTTAATGTTGTCGTATCCTTAGTTTACGAGATAGCTTAACATAACAGACATCTGCGAAATGAATAAAGTATTAACACATTCATTTACAATACATAAAAGTTGAAACACACAGTATGCATAACTTGGATCGCTATGAGTCCTTCATTGGTGCTGAGAAACATCAATTTCTGAATTGTTCTTTACAGAAAGTGGTTCACTTACTAGAGGCTATAAGATAAATCACTGGCTAGCTGTTGAGATTACTGGCGTCCTGTTATATCGATGTAGCCTCACTCAGTCTTCCGATAAACCTGGGCGGCGGAGCTCGATATGCGCCATAAACAGACTTGGCAACGGAGCAAGTGAATGCAGCGACAAATACGAAGACGTCGTCCTCTGATGGCATCCGTGGTGCCACTCACCGGAGACACTGGACAGAGCGTTGGCGGGAGGTTTCAGATGTGTCGTCTGCCACGAATATGTGAGCGACGCGCCGCGTGCGGTCGACGAAGGTACCGCCGATAGCGCAAATGCTATGGATTATTAGTTTTGCGGAAAAGTGAATTTTTTAGTTTAAAACACGACTGTAATTAAAATTGGTAATTTGGGTCTGCTGACTTCGGCTGGTTCACACGGCTGGTTTACAATATTGCATCTTGTACTTGATATGTTTGTTACAGTTTAGTGATATAACATTAAGATGTTTGGAAAACTTATAAAAAAAATTAGTATTTGTTGTCCAATCTGATTGTTTTTCTTGTCGAAAACAGTACATTAGATTTTATAAAAAATCAGACCTTTAAGGGATCGGATATTCCTCGTGTACGCCGCTTTATCCCTCAAATGTAGGGTATAAAGATAAATGAATTCGTAACTATTATAACAGCAATACTTTATACTGTGCTTATTCAATATTATACATAATTGGAAACTAATCATATACATGTATCTCTCATGCTAACTGAAACTACTGATATTACACATTACAGTTATATAAATATGAAAACACTAAATATCAGTCGCGCTGCACTTCCATTTCCTCATCTTCTCTTCCACGACTGCAGTCGCAAACTACGTGGCGTGTTGAGTGTTTCTTACATACAAAACGTCTGCATGTCGAACAGCGTACAGTAGTTTTGTTATTCTTGTTTGGTCCACATTTCTAGCACGAACCTACTCTTTTTTTTTCATCCGATTGTCTGGTCAATTCTGTATTAGTTGGTTCTTGGTAGTCTGATAGGAAATAGGTATCCTTTTGGCAAATTCTTACGTTTTGTACGGTCTTAGTAGTGTTCTTCAGAAAGCCCGGAGGCCATGTTTTCCGGGAAGTCCTGTCTACTGAATGTTTGGTCTATATTATTTCACCTCCACAATATGTGTGCATTTGTTCCTGCCGTTTCCAAAAATAGGAAGAATACTGACAGCGGCCACCTTTCGTTTTTATCGAAGTCAAATAAAGCGCACACTTTTGATCAACTATATCCACGCCTTCTTGGTATGGCTGTAGTCCGTTATTGGGGTAGGTTTTCCCTTTTCCGTGTCTGCTTCCTCACAATCATGCGTTGTAGATAACAAGACGTCACATTTTTCCTTCTGTAGCATGTAAGATACCAGGGTGCAATCGTCCTGGAATACAAATAGCGTAGAGCCCCTTTCTCGGGATTACAGATCCAGTAAGTCTGAGGGGCTTTCTTTTTTATTCTCTTTCATTTTACCAAGAATTTTTACACCCTTCTCCAGAAGGAACTTCACCAATGGACAGCTATTGTAGTAATTGTCGGTGGTCACATTTCTGTGAGAACCTGAGATGGGCCGAACCAGTCACTAACTGTGTCGAACGGTTTGTTCGATATAAAATATGGACCTTCACTTTGTATATCTCAAAGCTGTGCACATAAAATGCTCTACTATTGCGTATGGCATACAAATTTCAGGCCGTACTTTGCTGGCATGGCAGGCATGTATTGGATGAAACTAAACCGACCCCAAAGGGGAATCAGAGTTTCATCAGTGGTCACAAATTCTGATAGGGAATAATTGTTTTTACAGCTACTTTCAAAGTCTCTGTATACCTTCCTAATGGCGGCTAATTTATCACAGTTTTCTCGAATTCCCCTGATCGCCCTCTCATGAAACCTGATGCTTCTCTCTAGGAACATACATCTGTTACAAGAAAACACAGCTCAGCAAACAATCGTCCCTCTACTATTACATTTTCAAGCTCTTAGGGCACTGGCGCTTCTAATTTTGTTGAGGGCGATCAAGAATACAATTCCACAAGGACCCTTCATTTCCGAAGAAGTAGTAAACGTAGAATCTCTTTCCCTCGTATATTGAATTGTACATCTCCGTTCTGAAATATATAGGTGTGTGTTTCTTCAATCATATTTGTTGGAATGAATCTCATTAACGGCCAAATTCCGAGGAAATATTTCTGCCCGCGCTGGTCGGACCAGGCAATACTTTTATAGTATTCCTTGATTTCGTTTTATTCTACTGAGATAATCAATTGCTTATCCAAGGTATTTTCCCATCTTTTCCGACGTAAAAAGAGTAATAATTGCTTGAATATTGTCTAAGGGGTTGGAGTCTTCGTCCCCGGACTGTTCCGAGCCGCTGCTGCGTCAATCCACGTTCACACTTTCTTCCTCCTCTTCACTTTCATCGGTGAAATCGCATGGAGGCTCTGCGCCTTCATCTTGGTCCTCGGACAGCCTACGAAGTATTTGAGATATAACTTCATCATGTATATTGTCCCTGTTCCTAGAAAATCAAAAGGAAACAAAGACGTAATTATGTGCATTGCAGTTCCCGCAATACGCAGCGACGCTTAGGTAAAAGCAAAGGGAGGTACGGCAAAGTAAGAAGGTACAGTCGTGGACAAAACGAGCGAGACCCCTCGCCTTTTCGTTATGCTGATCCGCACAGCTTTAAAGTCTGCTACACAGCATAACAGGCAAGGCGACGAAGTGCTACCAACATATTATGCAGGTTCGCTCAGCTGATGTGCTGAGATAGCCTTCATTGGTCTGGAGAAACTTGCGCTTCGAAGACACCACAGCATCGTCTGCCGCCACTTCGTGGAAACAAAATACCTCAAGCATAAGCCAATGTGTTGTATTCACATATCTGTGACTATGACTAGGATCTAAAGTTAGGTTATGGATACTACGTATGCTCAGATTGCGAATCTAACATCATGAATAAGACAAGGGGAAATGAGTTAGGCGTTCTTCCTCTTCCGTAAAATCAAATATATTTAATTACTCTTTCTTAAATGGACTGCGCAGAAAATCATTCACCAGAAGTGAATAACTTTTTAGCAACACCAAATGATATTAACAGCTTGCCGGCACGGGTTAGACGTGCGCTCAATGGCGTCATATCGCGGACGCCGTTGAGCGTCATATCGCGGACCGCGCTGCTGCTTGCGCCGTAGTTCTAATCCTTCCCCGGGCATGGACGTGTGTCAGGTTAGGTAGGTTGAAGTAGTTCTAGATCTAGGGGACTGATGACCTAAGCAGTTTGGTGGCATAGTTCTTAGAGCCATTTTCTGACCTTTCGCGTAAATTTTCTTTACATAAACGGCCGTAGCTTTAGATTGCGTTGACATAGCTCACTTTTTTACACCAGCCAGGGGCCGTATACCGCAGGAAGTGCGATACATTTCCGCTTATTATGTCCACCCGTACTCGAGGTAAACGGGTTTTAAGGGTTGGGTAGACAGATAGACGGTCAAGAAAGTGAGACTAGTAGGGTTCCATTTTGACCGATTTACGTGACGGAATCTTAACAACGAAAATAGCTACCACAGTTACTGAAGATGAGGGCCGCATAATAATTTCCCCTGCTCTTTATTCGAAATGTTCCAGTTGGAGTCGATAAATCAGCATATTAATCGTAGCTACGCTTTCGATCCAAATCACGTTTACAGGAATGCAAATAAAATCCATTTGCCTATACACTATTAAATGCCACCGCGTTTTAGATGTGCGAGCATTCCCATTGCTAGCTAACTTAGGGAACACTTCGGCTAATGAACGTTTTCCGGCTGTGACACGTCTAATGGAGAATTCGAAACATTCTAGAATACGTTTGGCAGTTACGTCGCCGTTTATTTCATGGAGTGGTGCAGAATAATCCTCCTAAATTTCCTTGCTAATAACAGTTTTTTGTTATTTCGATAAACGTACCGAATGATTGTCACATAAGCAGTGACATAAACGTAGACAATTCATGTTTTTGAATCCAGAAAGCTGTATGCAACAGAAACTGCAGATCATTTTGCCATTTTCATTGCAAAATTGCCGGCTTATTCATGTCTGGGGTAATAATGGAGGGCTGTTTGCATGGGTTGTCTGCTAGCGTAGTGAAAGGTGTTTGCTACTGCAAGGGAGGTCTGGTTTGTTTTCGATTCTAATCTCGATGGAGGCAGATAGACTATCAGTAAAGGAATTGTAAGAAATTCTCGCACCCCCAATACGTTTTATTGCTACCTTTATTCTATACCGGCGCCCTGTGGATGTCGATATGAAACACTTGTAGAATTTCATAGTTGGTACTGCCTACTTTTTCCGCTTCTGTCAATACTTGAATTTACTTAAGTGTGGCGCTGAATGATTTTTAACTGAATTTCGTTATGAATCTTCACGCATTGCTAAATTTGCACACTTTCATGGTAGGTCAGCAACGGTAATCCAGCATGACCTTTTCTAAACGTTGACACAGACCATTTCGCGGCCGAATGCGCATAATATTTTGCTAATTCGTAACGATCTGGGGTACTTTCTCTTGTTAAAACATTTTTGCTATCTCAGTAAGCTGAAATTCATTTTTATTAGTACAGTTCATCCTAATTAGCGTTTCTTCTTTCATTTATATCTTATATTTAGGTGTTGTGGTTAACATACTAATCAGCATTGATATAGTCTTACACATGATTGAAAACAGTGTGACAGATTTCGGATAGTTTTTCAGTTTCACGCCTGTGCATAGTATGTTGGTAGCACTTCGTCGCCTTGCCTGTTATGCTGTGTAGCAGACTTTAAAGCTGTGCGGATCAGCATAACGAAAAGGAGAGGGGTCTCGCTCGTTTTGTCCACGACTGTACATGATTGACCGCGCGCAGTACGGAGTGCCGCGTGTGCGATGTTCAGTTCAACGGATAGTTTCTCACTGACTACGAGGAAACAGGAGACAGACACATGCAATACTCGGGGGAAGGGCGACCGTGAGATTTCCTATAAACAGAAAGTGAGGGGACTAAAGAACAACACGTAATTCCGCGAACACTGCAGTTGCGGCACTCTCTGCCGCCGCGCGGTGTTGAGAGGGTTAATATATACTTACGCTAATCTTCCGGATTACCTCGTAGCTGTTTCAGTGAATTTATATTGAGTGAGCGGCCCTTTTTCAGTAACTACTTTGATAACTACCACGTCTTCTGTCGTATGTGGAACAGGAGCGCATACGAGCTTTACGTACAGCAAAGCGTCGTCCATGTTACTTTACTGTAAGTAAAATACTAATTACTGATATGAGATCATAACGAATAGATCAGTAAAAAGTACAGAAACTTGGAACGCCTCGCGAAGATCCAAACAAACACTGAACATTACGGGTGGAATTCCTTTGGATAAAACGCACGTGCGTGGACGTATTTTTCCTCCTCATCAGAATTTACACACTTGTAAAGCCGATCAAGTAAACTTGAAAGCGAAGAGTAGGCTTGACACAGTGTGTGTCGCTGACAACGGCTGACACATCCCACGTAGCAACCGCGAAGACTCAGCGAAAGGGAAAGGAGAACTTGGTCGGTTTGTTGGGACGGTGTTTTACTTTCACATTGTCTGAGTTAGCGCTGTTTTTTTAATGACTGTCGCGCCACATAATAAGTCTGTCCTCCTCTCATTTATCTTCGCTACTTGATGCGTGTATGATAACAGCTATAATACAGAAAAACCCATGACATTAACCCCTCCTCTGAGAGCCTAGTGTGCCAGTCTGTCGGTAACCAGCCGGGATGGGCCGAACTGACAATAGTATAACAACTTTTCCCTGGACAGCAGAAGCAAATTCCTCATCGAATTTAGCGTTGGCCACATATGAGAATATGCTTTCCGAAGAGACTAACGAGCAAATTAAAACATACGCAGATGAAAGGTAACAGTGAAACACAGCAGCGACGACTCAGGCGTAACACGGCGCTGTATTCACAACGCAGTCGAATCGCGGAGCCATGTAAGCGATAATGAAACGGCATATCCACTCAAGCATCCAGCCACCACATACATACACGTTCGTGTACACAAACGTAACTATATTGCTGCCGAAACTGTTTCCATTCAACTTTCAATAAGCATACAGGCATGCACTGCTGTACACTGAGGCTGTAGTATTCAAACTTAAATGGAACTGGTCAGGTCCAACTCAGCAATAAAATTTAAATTCGTGGAGGTATGTTCCGTCTATGCAACTAATTGAAGACGTTTTGTTTATTGTCATACGCGTTTCGCTTCTTTTATTTGTGAAGCGTCTTCAGTGGCCTGTAATACATGTTTCTTTTTATACATACAGCAAACGTAGTATGTGGTAGATACAACATATAGTTATCTACCACATAATACGTTCATTGTATGTGTGAAAAGAAACAGGTGTTACAGGCCACTGAAGATGTTCACAAATAAAGGAAGCGAAACGCGTATGCTAATGAACAAACTGCCTTCAATTAGATGCATAGACGGAACCTACCTCTACGAATTTAAAGCGAGTAAGTAAAGATGGAAAACAGAAAAAATGACAACTTAAATTGTATATTATTGTCATTATGTAAAGTGATTGGTATTTCAGTTGTACTGAGAACATGGAGATTTAGATGTCACTGTTTTTTAGATAAATTATGCAACTCAGAGTAAAGGGGTCATAGTCTAAGAACAACAGAATGTTCTAAACAAAAAGTTTCGAAACTGACTGTACGTCAGTGGTTCAGATGTAACAAATTTCACTGCCCAACTTTGGAGTAGCGTCAGCCTTAGCGTGATTTCACCGAAACTGGTGTTCCAGTGACGTTCGTAGTCTGCTCCTGTTGCCCCTAAAATTAAAAAAATTCATGCTTTCTTTTACTCGGTAAGCTGTAAGGTAATTTATTTTTTTATTATTCTGTAAAACTCCATATTGTACCATCGGTAACTGAGTACTGTTTCCGAACTGTGTTTGCAATACAGCACTCCCAAACTAAAAAACGTTTTTTGTCCATTTCAGCGTATGGACCCTTGCCTTTTTTCCCCTCCAACTTTTGAAAGGCAGAAGGGGGGGAGCCGCACTCACTCGCATTGGGTTGCTTTCGTCCATTTAGCGACAATATCATCGCTCTAGTAAACACTTCTCGGGCAGAAATGTATTGACGTTCATATTGCCAAGCAACAGTGACCGACAATGTCACCGAACATGGACCATCCGCGTGTCCAGCAATGTTACCTGATTATTTTACTGGCAATATGCAATTACTGTGGGCTGTGTAAACGCCTCTTGACTTAGTTCTGATGGGTTGTAAATTGTCTTATAAGATAACCGGTATTCTATATATTTTTATGCTTCTACATTAAGCCACAGAGTAAAGTGATCTTGATTTCGCAGTAACTGCATTGAAGCAACGAAAGTCATTGATGTCGCAGAGTGCCTGGTTCACGGGAGAGAACACTAGCAAACGAGTATCAGCGAAAAAGAAGTTATTCTGGAGTAAGCGGTAGGCAAGTGGCGTTATGTGGTTTTCGGTTTGTATTCGCTGGTGTTCGCTTGTATTCCACTAGCTTTCAATCTTTAAAGCAAACCAACAAAGGAAGTTGGCGCCCTCTCCGCTTTGGCAGTAACAGCATACGAGTAGATATCATTCGTGTGCTGTTTTGCGCGAGAACTACTTTTTCTGTTAACATGATGTGCATGAGCGATGGGATAGTCAGATGATCAAATAATGTTGGTAACGGATCGGTATGGAGATCAGAGGTGCCTGTGAGATCCAGAAGATCGACCACACCAGATACCGACTTAAAAGAAACACGATTGGTAGAAAATAACAGAAGCACCAAAGTGTCCAGTTGGAGCGTGAGAAAGAAGTCAATATATGAAATGTTTTCACCATGCACGAACCCACTGAATATATTGGAGTTTCGTATTTCTTTTTAATGAGAAGGAACACAAAAACCATTTCCTGGAAAGTAAGCGATTAAGAATTCGTATGCATATGATAAGCCAGCGAAAAGCGTCAGCCGGCAGACATAAGACGTTTTAGATTAATTTTAACTAAGGTCTGGAGCTGCAGTTCAATGACAAGTATCCTAAAGTACGAGGGACATTCAGTAAGTAATGGAACACACTTTTTTCGCAGAGAATATCTGTTGGAAAAATGTGCAATTTGTTGTACATCATGAGTGTTCCACTTCAACCCCTATAGTTTCATGAAGTTCCTATAGGTGGCGGCGCTAAACATAACCGTCAATATGGCGTCTTTAACGGAGGTGCGCTCCTGGCAGAGAGCTGTCATTGAGGTTCTTTTGGTGGAGACAAAAGCACGATGTGAGGCGTCTGTTGTCGTCACAAAAAGATATCGTAAATCTGTCCGAATCCGGCCGGCCGCACACAGCTTTGACACCTGCCGCGTTGGAACGTGCAGACAGTCTCCTTCCAGGTGTTCGATGGATCACAGTCAAATACGTTGCTACACAACTGGACGTCTCTGCTGGTAGCGCAGACACATTTGTCCACCAGTTGGGATTCTCAAGTCTGACTGCGCGCTAGGTTCCTCGCCGCCTAACAGAGGACCATAGAGAGCAACGAACGATCCTGTATGCGGAGTCGCTTGCGTTTCACGAGGCTGGTCGTGACAATATTTTTGTCGAATATCGTCACAGACTACGAAACGTCTGTTCATCACTTTGGAGCGGAAACAAAACGGCAATCCAACGAGTGGCGCCGTGCCACCTCCCCTCCGAAGAAAAAGTTCAAAGCCGGACCCTCAACCGGTAAAGTCGCGGCAACGATCTTCTGGGACTCCGAAGGGGTTATTCCGTTTAATGTCCTCCCCCGTGGTGCAACGATAAACTGGGAAGTGTATTGTGCTACCGTTAGCAAATTGAAGGAACCACTTCAGCATGTTCGTCGACACAAAAATGCAATCGAACATTTCGTTCTCCCTGTCAAAGCAAGTTCTCACACAAGTCAGCTCACCCGAGAGGCACTCACAAAACTTCATTTCACTGTTCTTCCTCATTAGCCCTACAGCCCGGATTTCGCTCCTTCCGACTTCCATGTGTTAGGCGCAATGAAAGACGCTCTCCGCGGGAAACAGTACGCGGATGAAGGGGGAGATTATTGACGCGGCAAGACGTTGGCTCTGACGTCGACCAGTAGAGTGATACAATGCGGGCATACAGGCCCTCCCAGTAAGGTGGCGGAGATGATCTTGGAAAAAACAGGGTTTTGTAGCCAGAAGAGAGGGGCATAATGTGGTGTATTGGAATCCTGAATAAAATCAACCTGCTTTGAGGAAAAATGTGTCATATTACTTATTAAACGCCTCTCGTAACACGCTTCACATTGGGATAAATATTCAGTCACCTACTACATTCTTGATTTCCTTCGGCATTTTGCTTGATTCTTCAAAAGGAGCGAGCCCACAAAACAGTGCTGCTGAATAAATATCACAGTTTTGCATCTCACGTCACCTATCACCATCGTTGTTTAGAGTTAAAACTGTGCAACAGTTATTAAAAGAAACAGAAACGCGGCGTTCATGAAGTTGCCACGTGATGATGGTTCTCTTATGCTCTCTTACGTGTGCTACAGTATAAACGCCAGGTACAAGTGAATTGTAGTGACCATTGACTAATTATCTACGCACGCTTGTTCGCTTCCATTCGCTCCGGCGTAAACGAGGCATTACGTAGAGAACGTGTGTTGTAGCCCCTGGTGTGTAGGCCGGCCACAGCGCACGGCTGCGTTGCGTGCAGCGCGCGGTGAGAGGGCGGGAGCGCCGTGTGGACGAGAGCCGAGTCGATACTGCGTGCGGCCGCGGCCTCGGGCGTCCGGGCGCACGGCTGCGTGCCTGTCTGCCTGCGTGCACGCAGCGTGCGTGAGCAGCGGCCGCGTCTGCACTGTGCATTGCTACGGGAAAATCTCCATACTCGACCAGCCACAAACACTCGTACTAATTAGGAAGAAAAAATTCAGCAACAAGCCACCTTTTACTAATGATGTTTATTAACCTGTTTCGAACAGACGGGTACATCATTAGGCGACTGTCGCTGTTTGTTTTTGTCATTTGAATTATATTACACTCAATATTTCGGTTGTTTTTGGTTGTAACTGAAGTTTATTGGGGAGGTGGTTTCGGCAAAGATCCGCGTGATGTGGGGGGGAGTGGCCTGTCCAGGCAGAATACCTTTTCTGCAGTACAGCCACCCCAAGACTCACTATCGTGTCCAGAAGCGCCGTGCAGAGTGGGATGTTTTACAGATTCTGTTGTGCATTCCTTGCATCAGTTTCTTAGTTGCTGATCTCTGTATACCGTGTACTGTTACTACATTTTCTGGAAAATAAACACTCTCAGGCGTCTCTGCCCACCATGTCGTCACTGGTTCAAAAGGACCAGTATAACTTTCTCGAACAGCGTGTAGTTGCTCTTTGTGACGTAGTGGAGTAGAGAGAGAGAGAGAGAGAGAGAGAGAGAGAGAGAAGGGGGGGGGCAGGAAGGGGGAGGAAACTCGCATGCTAGCTCATCATTTTGGTGACTGATTATACAAACATTGAACTTTGCAGATAGAAACAGGATAGAACACAAACGCACAGGCCTGCTGCAGTCGCTGGTCAGAACACCGTCTGTCGGCACGTCATGTTATAACAGTAAGATATTTGGCTTACACGACATTTTCTGATCCAGTCTGTGTTTGTTTGCCTGTTGCTATTGCGTACGCAAATGCCGGTTTCGAGTATCGAGGGGAAGGTTGCCTCCAGCCCGGAGCTCATGGGCAGGCCTTCCCGTAATCCTCCTAAATGGGTTGTGTTGGAGACCGACGATACTGGCTCAGGGGCGAGTAATTTTCCAACATGGCTGACGTTTCCAAGCACTTGCTGGAAATAAAATTTTTAGATAATCTGGAATCGAGGAGTCAAATGGCATCCCTGCCGGATGTTCTGCATCTGCGTCTGTACTGTGCAAGCCACCTTACCGGTGTGGCGGATGGTACTAACTATACCACTGTTACTTCCCCATTTTCGTGTTCTAGTTGGGTGTGGTTCGCGGGAAGAACGGTTGCTGGTAAGCCTCTGTGTAGGTGGGCTCGAATCTCTCTAATTTTATCTTGATTGTCTTTTCGTGAGATATCGTTAGGAGGAAGAAATACGTTGGTTGACTCTTCGAGGATGCACACTCTCGGAACTGCCACAGTAGGCGATTACGTGACTTCAGAACGCTCTCTCGGACCATCCGACCGACCATCTCCTTGAGACTTCCCCGCTTACTAAATGAACCTGTAACGAAACGTGTTGCTCCTCTTTGAATGTTCTCTACTTTTTTTTATCAATCATATCTGATGCGGATAAATCTCTGACGAGCAGTATTCAAGTACTGATCGAACGAGTGTTTTGTGAGCTGCTTCCTTTTTTGACATACTCGCTGTCAATTTTACGTGGTAGTTCCACTTCATATCGATCCGTATGCGTACTCCTAGGTATTTTATTGAAGTGATTGTTCTGAAATTTTTTAATCATACAATAAAGGATCTTTGTGCCTGTGTATTAGCAATCGGCTACATTCGTTTGTGTGAGTGCGACTCCATTTACCAACCGTCAAACCTCTGCAAGACTTCCTGCATCTCGGTACAATTTATTTTCTAGCGCCGCGAATTATCTATATACAACAGCGTTATCCGCGAATAGCCTCATGGAACTTCCTACGTTTTCTGCTATGTTATTTATATATATTTTGAAAAGTAATGGTCCTGTAACACTCCTATGGAGCACGCCTGAAGTTGCGTTTACATTTGAAGACTTCTCTCCGTTCAGAAAGACAGGCTGTGTTCTGTTTGGTAGAAACTCTTCAATGCAGTGACACAGTTGGTCTAATATTCGTTATTTTCTTCATGAGGCGGCGGCGCAGAATTGTTTCGAGTGACTTGCAGAAGTCTGTGAGCACGACCTCTACCTTGGCGCCTGTATCTACTGCGTTATGGGTGTCGTGGACGAACAGAGCGAACTGGGTTTCACACGGTCGTTGTTTTCGAACACATGTTGGTTCCTACAGAGGAAATTTTCGGTCTCCAGTAATGGCATAATACGGGAGCATCAAACATGTTCCAGAATTCTACGACAGACCGACGTCAGAGATACAGACCAATAGTTTTTCCCGTCTGTTCGATGACCCTTCTAGGGAACGGGAATGACCTGTGCTTTTTTCGTATTAGGAACACTTCGCTCCTGAAGATACCTACGGTGCACAGCTGCTAGAAGAGGTGCTAGTTCTTTCCATACTTTGCCGAATCAAACTGCGTCGCATGAGGTCCATTGGCCTTTCCTTTGTTCGACGATTTCAGGTGCGTTCCTGTCCAGTGGTCACTAATTTCGATTCCAGCCTCTTTGTCGTTCGTGCAACGTTTGAAAGGAGTCCCTGCAGTGCGATCTTCCTCTGTGAAACAGTTTTGGAAACAGACGTTTACTATATAGCCCTTTCTGTGTTATTCACTGTTTCAGTGCCTTTATGGTCACAGAATGCCTTGACAGATCGCTGCGATTTGTTTACTGATTTAACATAACACCAGAACGTCTGAGATTTCCCGTCAAGTTAGCAGGTAGTTCTAGTTTCGTATCCACTGAACCTTTCCCGCATTGTCCTCCTTCCGCTTTGTTTGTCTGTGAGGCTTTGACTACTTTTAAATTTGCAGCGAAAATCTCTTTGCTTTCGTAGCAGCTTCGTAACAGGGTTGTCAAACTACGATGTGTCTTTTTCAACCCTGACAATTCTGCTCGGTACATCCTCGTGTAAATTGTGTTGCACGCTGCTTTTGAACTTCGTCAATTGATGCTCGACTTTGTTAATGCTGGAGGTGAAACTTTTATGATGACGTGTCAAGCAATCTGAAATCTGTTTCTTCTTGGAGTCGTGGACTCTGTCAAGTGGAGCTGGTTCTAGAGAATTACTGATTTCAGTTTTTGGAGACTTAAATGATAGTTGTAGTGTTTTTTTTCTCCAGTGCGGAGAAAATGAGAGAGTTGGCAAGGTTGTTCCTCGTGCATGGGTGTGGAATGCTCAACGGTTTTACGGTTTTTATTTGTGTGTGTTCCGCGTTGAGTTAGAATCACGTTCCTATTTTGTTGTTACTAATACAGTACTACCGGCAGAAGTTGCTAGGAGCCATCAGGAGGCCGTTTACGATCCTTAACGGCGTTATGTTCCAGCCCAATGGTGGCATCTTGGAGTCTTGCTGAGAGTAATTAGACAACTACAGGGCTTATAATTGTTGATCCTAACGTAGTTTAATCTTGTCCTGCTGGTCAAAGTGAAGTTGGCGATTGATATTATCGGTGTAGTAGTGCAGGGAATTAATCGGTCCGCTAGTAAAATTTTCCGATTAAATAAACGAAGTACGTTGCGTAATTCGCCTCAGACGCTGCACAAAGCTAAGAGATCGGTACTTCGTGCCGCAGCCGCAAGTGCAACTTCACATGTCACAGAAGCTGCGAGGGATGGAGGGGAAGAACGCTTCTGTCGTTTACTCGTTATTCTTCGATACTACGATTAAGGGACGTCGGGGAAAGAACCTGAGAGACATACCTAGCCAAATTATCTAAAATCATTCTAGAATCTCCAAAATTTGCTCCCTACGCGTGGCCAGTAGGAGATCGTTTGTGCATACACCCTCAGTTCGCAAAAGTAATCATACTCCATAATGTTCAGGGCTCGACTGCGTGTGGAACATAAACGGTAGACGACATAGATAAAAAAAAGAGACAAGATTTCTTTAAGTAGTAAGGAACTATCTGTTGTTGCATATTAGTAGACGACGTTTTTCCGATCTTGAATTAACTCCTCATGCGGATCTGAGCGCCATCGAAATCGACCAACTCAATTGCAGTGACGGACGTGTTCTCTCTTTGTAGGTAGTCTGGCATATAACAAACTAGACGGAAATTGCAGATTTTTGTACATATCAAATACGTTCAGTTAGCTGTCGTCTGTTTCAAAGTACTTGTAGGATCCCGCTGAAGCCGCACACGTCTTCATTCATTCGTTGCACTCTTCAAAATATTGATGCTCAGGAGCTACCGTATTATGCGGTCTTATTCCTTTTTGTATCTAGGTATAATAAAAGGTTCTGTGATCCCGAAAAGTCATTCGATCATGTAGAGTATAAAATAAGGCGTAGACCTAAGCGAAAAAGAACTTTTTTCATGGACCAGCTACTGAGAAAACGTTTAATGGCACGAGCGTAATAGGTATCTCTCAAAAACGTAAAAATGGCCGGAAAAAAGCGATCGTATAGCAAAGTATAGCGGATGTATTGCTAGCTGAATGCAGATAATTCAGATATTTTAATTTACTTTAACTTCATTTTAAATTTTATTCCGCACGACCTCTAAAACAATGTTGTCCTAGCAAAGAAATCTGTACTACGTATTATTAATTTCGTGACACGGTCATTAGCAATCTAACTACAGAAGTCTATGTGGTAGAGAGCAGGAATGTCTTTCGCCCTGATTGTCGTGGTGACGTGTGCTGTCGGCCACTCCACGAATCATTGAATGCACAAGAGAGCCATCTTAGAATTCCTGCGTGTTGGTACCTTTAATTAGAAACACTGTGACAGCATTTGTCATCTACGACGTTTATTATGTGGCGCGATGTTTTGCACACTCTGTGATGTACGTTAAATTCTAATGTTTAAAATCGTCAGCCGTGCTTTGTTGCAAATCTATCAAAAAACATACAAAGGCGCGTAGCGAGAGTCCTTCCTGTACGAGTAGCTCCCTTTGTTGTGGAGTTTGCTGGTGGGTTTTCCTACGACGTCTCTTCCTGGAGATGGCTGTTCCAAATCGCTAATGAGTGCGCGTGTAAACAGAGCTCGCGAATCATGCCGTAAACATTCTTTTAAACCAAGCAATTAATGCGATCGTCATTTTGCATGATTCTCGTATTACATTCGAATGTACTAACTTGTCATACGGTCCGACATCGTCTCTCGTTTTCTGCAGCATGAAATAAGCCGTTAATTGATCAATCACGCAGGAAATTGTGAATTTCCACGTACATTTCGACACCAGATTGTTAAGGATTAGCCATGTATGGAAGTGAAACATGGACGATAAATAGTTTGGACAAGAAGAGAATAGAAGCTTTCGAAATGTGATGCTACAGAGGAATGCTGAAGATTAGATGGGTAGATCACATAACTAATCAGAAAGTATTGAATAGAATTGGGGAGAAGAGGAGTTTGTGGCACAATTTTATTAGAAGAAGGGATCGGTTGGTAGGACATGTTCTGAGGCATCAAGGGATCACCAATTTAGTATTGGAGGGCAGCGTGGAGGGTAAAAATCGTAGAGGGAGACCAAGAGATGAATACACTAAGCAGATTCAGAGGGATGTAGGTTGCAGTAGGTACTGGGAGATGAAGAAGCTTGCACAGGATAGAGTAGCATGGAGAGGTGCATCAAACCAGTCTCTGGACTGAAGACCATAACAACAACAGCGCCACTATTCGAATATGAGACAATATCATTTATGTTATTTACAACAGAAAGTATGGACTGTTGATCCAAAACACGATGACCACCTGCTTAATATCTTGTTTGTCCGCCTTTGGAACGAAATACATCACTGATTCTGCTTATCAGCAATTCGGCATTTTGTTTGTAGGTACGTTTTGGTATGTGACATGGGATGTCTACTCACAGGTCATGTAATTTCACGTAAATAATGGGCTGCTGATTAGCGTTCGCGATGATGGCACCTGATAGCGACCCAGGTGGGTTCATAGGATTAATTCGGGCTAATTTTCTTCTACGAGGCATCAGCGTGAGTACAATCACGAGACACGGGCAGTTATACTGCTGAAAGATGACATGGCCGTCGGGGAACACGAAGGGATGCATGTGGTTCGCAGCTGTTAGCGTGTCTTCGATTAGTACCACAGGTCGTCCCATGCAAGCGCAGGAGAATGTCTGCTGTAGTTTAACACTGCTCCTACCAGCGTGCGTCCGCGGTGGGCTGCGCGCTCGCCGTTTACCTCGATGACGGCGTTACTGGAGACGACCATCGACCTAATATAGCAAAAATGTGATTTACCCGAAGAGCCGAAACGTTTCCATTGATCGACGGTCGGATCCCGATGATCGCGTGCCCACTGCGTTTGTCACTGACGGTGTCGTTGGGTCAATAAGTGAACATGTAGGGGTGGTCTGCTGCTTCGGAGACATCAACGTGAGTTCACTGCAAAGCTCCTCAAACCACTGTAGCAGGGTTCTGGCTTCGAGGCACGGACAATTGTACTGCTGAAAGATTACATGCCGTCGGGGAAGACATCAAGCCTGAAGGGTTGCAGATGGTTCGCAGCTGTCAGCGTGTCTTAGATTACCATCACATGTCCTCTGCAAGCACAGGAGAATGTCTCCCATAGCACAATACTGCTCTCATCAACCTGCGTCCGTTGCGTGACGCACATTTCGAGCCACCGTTCGCCTCGATGACGGCGTTTGTGTAGACGACCATCGACCTATCGTAGCAAAAACGTGATTGACCCGAAGAGCCATAGATCGACGGTCGAACCCCGATGGTTCCGTGCTCACTGTAATCATAATTGATGATGTCGTTGGGTCAACATGTGAACATGTAGGGTTGATCTGCTGCAGAGCTCCAAGTTCAACAATGTACGATGAACGGTGTGCTCCGGAACATGTGTGTGCACCAACACTGTGCTCTTTCGCCAGAGATCCAACAGATTATCTTCTATCGTGCTACACAGAGCAGACTACCTTACAAACCCCACGTTGTGTTAAGAGTCGTGGACGTCCAACCATTTAGGCTTAGTGGCAGTTTCACTGTCCTATCTATTTCCGTAGAGGCTCAGGACAGTAGCACGTGAACATACGATCAACTGCGCCGTTTTCGAGGTACTCGTTCATAGGCTCTCGTAAAAATAATCTGTCCTTTGTCAAAGTCGCTTATCTCAGCGGATTTTCACTATTTTTAGCCCATATCTTCGCTAGGGTAATGCCCCGTCCGTTTCTGCTCCGCTTACATGCTTTTGTTAATGCGTTACGTGCCCGCAACGCCACCAGGCGGCACTCATCCTCGTGGTGGGCAGTGGCCATAATGTTTTGACTTATCGGTGCGTCATATGCAACATACAAGAAGTCACAGAGAATGAATATCGTCCGGGTGTGTCACATTAAAGATGTGAAGACGCAACAAAAATGTACAAACATGTAATATACGAATAAATGAAAATATCTTACATATAAGTACAGGCGACTTGTAACTTGCATTATACTGTTTTCCACGACATCAGTACTACATGTTTCAGCTGGTACGACGTCCCAAACCGCATGGCCCCCCCCCACTCCAGGGGGTCCACAACTCTTTTGTGGATACGTGCGTAGCGAGCACGGGACCCCGAGCTAGTGTGGCCTTCCTTTCTTTCCGGGCTGCATACCTTCCCTTTCCGCATCCTTCCCCATCCCCCATTCCCCCCCCCCCTCACCTCCGCCTCTTTCGTTCCCTTTCTTCCCCTCTGGGAGTATGTTTTGTGCCTACGTCCGGAGACGGACGCTCAAAACTGTAACAAATTCTTTGCTTTCTCCGCTTGCAAGTCTTCGTCATTCCTTTGTGCTTCTCTTTTCCTTACCTCTTCTCTTTGCCCTTTTCTCCGCTGCGGCGTTTGAGACCTCTCTTCCTTCCTTTCCCTTTGTTTTTTCCGTTTCTCTTTTTTCCTCCCTGTGCGTGTCTGAAGGCCGACCCACGCGTTTCCATGCGTAGCCGGTGATGGGGTAACGCGTAATTCCCCGCCCCGGGTAGACAGGTAGGGCACGTACGTACCCCCTGGTAATGGCTAGGACCAGGGAGGGGTGATTACCCCAGCTAATACCTTCCGAAAGTGCCGATTGGCCCCTCCGTCCGTTTCTCGGGAGATGTGACCTGAAGTGTGACCTGAGGTGTGAACAATCACCTAAGGTGGGAGTGCCCTCAGAGAGGACCCCCACAAGGAAGGAGAGCACCATCGGAGACGCCGGTAATCATGGGGGATACTTTCGCAATGGTTTCCTCTACTTCCACTATGTCTGCTCACAAGCGTAAGTTCACTGAGTCTCAGCCACAGACAGTCCTTCCATCGTTGCCACAGTTCCTTGTTGTTTCTCGGTCTGACGAAGGTCAGGACTTCTCCACGGTCAACCCTTTCATTATTCAGAAAGGTGTCGACGCAATTGCAGGTCCTGTAAAGTCTTGTGTCAGATTACGAAATGGCACCTTGTTGTTAGAAACAGTCAGTGCCCTCCAGGCACAAAAATTGCTGCGTACTTCACTGCTACACACCTTCCCTGTCCGGGTGGAACCACACCGCACTTTAAATTCATCACATGGTGTCGTTTATACACGCTCCCTCGACGGATTGTCCGACAAGGAAATTCAACACTACCTGTCTGACCAGGGCGTAACGGCTGTTCATAGAGTCATGAAAAGGGTTGACACGAACATCATTCCAACCCGTACTGTCTTCTTCACATTTGACAAAGTTCAACTCCCATCGAAAATCAGAGCAGGCTATGAGATAATTTCTGTTCGCCCTTACATCCAAAACCCTACGCGTTGCTATCGGTGTCAGCGGTTCAATCACACCAGCCAGTCCTGTTCCAATCCGGCCAAATGTGTTACGTGTGGCAAGGCTGACCATGAGGGTGTTTGTCCACCTCCATCCCCTTGTTGCTTCAACTGTATGGGTGACCACGCTGCTTCCTCTCGAGATTGCCCCATTTTTAAAGACGAAAAGCTCATTCAGGAAATCAGAGTGAAGGAAAAGGTGTCGACCTTTGCTGCTCGAAAATTATTCGCCAGTCGAAAGCCCACTGTGCCTCAGACAGGAAAATACAGCACTGTCTGTGCCTCTCCTCGGCCAACAAAGGAGGCGGCCACGCAGACTTGCGATCTCACCTTTAGTGCCACGGTCGTCAGATCGGCCAGCGCAAAGATCGCCCGTTCAACCTCCCCAATTTCGCCTGCTCACTCTACAGCTCACCTTTCATCGGGTTCTGCTAAATCTCGAGCCCAAAAGTCAGACACCAAGACTTCCAAAAAAGAGCATACTCGTACCCCAACTTCACAACCATCGGTTCCTCCTTCACCTAAACATCATGTTTCAAGAAGGCTAATAAGAAACCCAGTTCCTCTCCTTCTCCGCCAAGGCGTGTCCAATCTACAGCACCACCTGGCGGTAATCGCCCTCGGCCGTCTTCTGTGTCGCCGACGCGCACTGCTGGCGGCCGATCAGCCGGCCGATCGCTGGTGGCAGGAGCTACTCCTGAACAAGCTATGGACCAGGATCTTCTGCCTTCGGCTGACTGCCATTCCATGCTGTCGGTCACAAGCTCTGAGCAGTCGTTGAGTTGACAGCAACCTTGGTCACATTCTTCTATTTTCTGTTCACCCTATGTCCATTATCCACTGGAATATTCGCGACATTCGAGCCAATCGGGATGAATTGTCGATCCTCTTACGATCCTACTCGCCGGTCATCTTCTGTCTTCAGGAAACAAAGCTGCGTCCCCATGACCGCTTTGTTTTCCCCAGTATTCAGTCCGTCCGATTTGATCTCCCCTCTGTTGAAGGCACTCCAGCACATGGAGGACTCATGATTCTTCTCCATGATACTCTCCACTATCACCCAATCCCCTTAAACACTTCCTTCCAAGCTGTCGCTGTCCGTCTTTCCCTTTCTGGATACACCTTCTCTCTTTGTACTGTCTACATTCCATCGTCCACACCAATGGCACGAGCTGATCTCCTTCATCTTCTTGGTCAGCTTCCACCCCCCTATTTGCTGATTGGGGACTTCAATGCCCACCACCCGCTTTGGGGATCTCCACATCCTTGTCCGCGTGGCTCACTATTGCTAGACGTCTTCCACCAAGCAGATCTAGTTTCCCTCAACACTGGGGACCCTACATTTTTGTCTGCCTCCACGACAAATTTCTCTCATTTGGACCTTTCGGTCGGTGCTGTTCCGTTAGCTCGGCGCTTCGAATGGTTCGCCCTTGATGATACACACTCGAGTGACCACTTTCCATGTGTCCTTAGACTGCAGCCTCAACTGCCATACATGCGCCCGCGACGCTGGAAGTTTGCCCAAGCCGATTGGACACTTTTTTCGTCTCTAGCGACATTCGATGACTGTCACTTTCCTAGCGTCGACGATGAGGTCACTCATATTACAGAAGTTATTCTTTCCGCTGCGGAACGTTCAATACCTCGCACCTCCGAATTGCCCTGGCGCCCCCCCAGTTCCTTGGTGGAACGAGGCATGGCGTGACGCAATACGTAAGCGGCGACGTGCTCTTCGCGTTTTCAGACACCATCCTGCTTTGGCCAACTGTATCCGCTATAAGCAGTTCTGTGCGCGATGCCGTCGCGTCATCCGCGATAGCAAGAAGGCAAGCTGGAAATTCTTTACTAGCTCATTTAACACCTTCACTCCCTCCTCGGAAGTTTGGAGTCGGATTCGACGGTTATCTGGCGCGCCTAGTTTCTCCCCGGTCTCTGGGCTCACTGTCGTGCATGATACGTTAGTGGACCCCGTCGCAATTTCTAACTCATTGGGTCAACACTTTGCTGAGATTTCGAGCTCTTCAAATTACCCGCCAGCGTTTCTCCCGAAGAAACGTGCAGCGGAATTGCAACCTCTTGCCTTGTCCTCTCAAAATCGCGAAAGCTACAATACTGTTCTCTCCATGCGGGAACTCCAACATGCACTCTCTTCTTCTCGCTCCTCCACCCCAGGACCGGATGGTATCCACATCCAAATGTTGCTGCATTTATCAACCCATAGTCTGCGTTACCTCCTTCGCCTTTATAATCGAATTTGGACCGACAGTACTTTCCCCAGACGATGGCGGGAAGTTATAGTCGTTCCTGTTCCGAAACCTGGAAAGGAGAAACATCTCCCCTCTAGCTATCGCCCCATTTCTCTCACGAGTAGTGTATGTATGGTTTTGGAGCGTATGGTGAATTGCCGTTTAGCTTGGTGGCTGGAGTCCCGCAATCTTTTAACACCTGCCCAATGCGGTTTCCGAAAGCATCGTTCTGCAATTGACCATCTTGTTGCTCTCTCCACTTATGTCATGAACAATTTTCTCTGGAAACGCCAAACAGTAGCAATATTTTTTGATCTGGAGAGAGCATACGATACCTGTTGGAGGACAGGCATCCTCCGCACACTGTTCTCTTGGGGCTTTCGAGGTCGGCTGCCCCTTTTTCTTCACGAATTTATGGCAGAGCGCACATTTAGAGTTCGGATGAACACTACTCTCTCCCGTACTTTCTCCCAAGAAAACGGGGTACCCCAGGGCTCCGTTCTGAGTGTTGTACTGTTTGCCATTGCCATAAATCCAATTATGGATTGTCTCCTTCCCGATGTCTCACGCTCTCTGTTTGTGGACCATTTTGCGATCTACTACAGCTCTCAACGGACCAGCCTTCTTGAACGACGTCTTCAAGGATGTCTCGATCGCCTCCACTCTTGGAGCATCGAAACCGGCTTCCGCTTTTCTTCCAGTAGGACCGTGTGTGTTAATTTTTGGCGTCGTAAGGAGTTTCTTCCACTCTCCTAACATCTAGGACCTGTCAACCTTCCGTTTTCGGACGTCGCTAAATTCTTGGGTCTTATGTTTGACAGAAAACTGTGCTGGTCCTCCCACGTTTCCTATCTTTCGGCTCGCTGTCTGCGATCCCTCAACACCCTCCGTGTCCTACTGGGGAGCGGACCGAGTGGTCCTTCTTCGCCTCTATCGCGCCATAGTGCGCTCGAAATTGGACTATGGAAGCATAGTTTACTCCTCTGCTCGGCCGTCTATTCTTCGTCGTCTCGACTCTATCCTCCACCGTGGATTGCGTTTAGTGTCTGGAGCTTTTTACACCAGCCCTGTGGAAAGCCTTTATGCTGAGACTGCTGAACCTCCGCTGTCCAATCGGCGAGCTGTCCTTCTGAGTCATTATGCTAGCCATCTGTCTTCCATGCCTGCTAATCCGGCCCATGACATTTTTTTCGACGCCCCCTTGGATGTAGGATATGCAGGCCGCCCTTCCTCCCTACTACCACCGGGAGTCCGCTTCCGTCAACTGCTACATTCTCATTCCTTCCGCTTTCCTAAAACCTTCATGACACTTTGGGTACAGCACCGCCCTGGCTCCGTCCCCGGATCTGCCTGCTCCGTGACCTTTGCGGTTTGCCAAGGAAGGTACTTCTTCACTTGTTTATCGTCGGACATTTGCTGCTCTATGTGCACAAATGAAGGAAGCCACATTTATTTACACTGATGGCTCGAAAACATCGTTAGGTGTAGGGAGTGCCTATATTGTTGGCGACACCCCAAATCGATTTCGACTTCCCGACCAGTGTTCGGTTTATACTTCGGAGCCTTACGCTGTTCTCCAGACTGTCCAATACATCCGCCGCCATCAGCGGATACAGTATGTTATCTGTTCAGATTCTCTCAGCTCTCTCCTCAGTCTCCAAGCTCTTTACCCTGTCCACCCTCTGGTCCACCGGATTCAGGACTGCCTGCGCTTGCTCCACTGGGGGGGGGGGGGGGGGGGGCGTCTCGGTGGCGTTCCTCTGGCTCCCAGGACACGTTGGTATTTGTGAAAATGAGGCGGCCGATGTAGCGGCCAAGGCTGCAGTCTCTCTTCTTCGGCCAGGTATTCGATCGATTCCCTTCGCCGATCTACGGAATTTTATGTCGTCGTGTTGTTCTTTTATGGCACGCACATTGGTCGACACTTCCCCATAATAAATTGCGGTCTTGAAAGCTCTACCCTGTGCTTGGACCTCTTCCTCCCGACCGCGTCGTCGGGAGGAGGTAATTTTAACTAGACTCCGGATAGGGCACTGTCTTTTTAGCCATCGACATCTTTTAAGCGGCGATCCTCCCCCACTCTGTCCCCACTGCTCTCAGCTGTGGACGGTAAGACACCTTTTAATTGAGTCCCCCTATTTTACTCCGTTACGCGCCCGTCTACAGCTGTCGCCTGATATATCGTCAATTTTAGCAGATGACACGCGCTCGGCCGATCGCGTTCTCGAGTTTATTAGTGCCAGTGAGATGACGTCAATCATTTGAAGCTCTTTTTGGGGACAACCAACCCCTTTCTGTAGTGGATTTTTAAGCTTTCCTTCTGCTTTTAGGTTCTCCAATTTTTTAAGTTTCGTTCCCATTGCTGCAGGTTTCCATTTTCGTTTTTTACCGTTTCCTAAGTCACAGACCGGGCACTAATGACTATAGCAGTTTTGCGCCCCAAAACAAAAAAAAAAAAAAAAAAAACGCCTGGCAGTCGTTGCCATATGTGCGACAGTTATCGTTAAGCGAGGCCTGTCAATATTTGGTATTAGTCGTAAACGTTACACAGCACCGCATTTGTGTGCTTGTGATGAATTAAACGTGAAATGCGTAATATCGCAGTTGTAATCAAACGGGCAGTGGATAACCTCACAATTACACTCAGCAAGTGCATATGAATGGACGACGAAATCAATATATCATGTGGAGGGGATTATGATTCTGTCTATTATTGGTCCGTGAAAAGCAACATGTAAGTTTTTATTTCTTTTCAACACTAAGTTTAGTTGGATTTCTGTAACTGCTGTTGGGATTTACTAGAATTATTTTTGCGTCAACCTCTGTAAACGGACTATATTAATTTGCATCGAGCTGGGGCTGGCTTCTGAGATGTTCCTCTAGCCGAGCTAATGGAAACGCCAGTAGGTAGGAGACCAGGCGGTTTACGGGTTAGCAGCATGTTTTACAGCGACACATTGCTGCGCCTCCGCAATTAGCGATGAGTGGGAGTCGCAGCGCTGATGAAACGAGTCATCTGGACGCGCATTTTAATGAGGGCGGCGCGGCTGGCGGCGAATGAATGGCGGAAATGCGAGGCTCAGCGGTCAGCTGCTGCGCATCCACTTGTTTGGTCGTTATCACGCGTCGGTGGATGCTCACTTCTCTAAAAGACCAGGCGGTAACGTTCACAGCTCTGCACGATGAAGTTTAATGCCTGCACCATTAAAAGATAGTCGCTATTTATCCTCATTTCGCGAAATGCTTCATTATGTTCCTAGATGACCATTGTAACTCATCGAGAACGTCCACAGAATTATTGCACCATAATACCAACAGCTTTCTCCACGTCTTAAGTACAACAGTGTTCCACATCGTCAGAGTAATAAAGTCTGCATGAGCGGTCTGCCGCTCGAAACTACATTCTTCGTCTGATACTGTTGCTATGTCTTCTCCTCGCGAAATCTGATATTTCTCTTCCACGGTGCTCCACATGTTAGCTGGAAAACTAAGTACACTGATGAGTCAAAACATTATGGATACGGCCCATCGTGAGATTAAACGCAGTCTGGTGGCGTTGCGGACACGTTACCCGGCAGGGAAAGCGTTTATAGGAGCGGAGACGAATGGGGAATCAGTCTGTCGGCGGTACGAGTCGCAGATGAAGTAATTCAATGACATAAACGAGTTTGACGAAGGGCGGTTGCTTACGGCGCGATGCCTGGGAGCGAACATCTCGCAAAGAGCGAAGCTGGTCAGGTGTTCACGTCCTAATGTCGTGAGCACTTATGGGAAGTGGTTGCAGGGCGGTGAATCCACGAGTAGGGGACAAGGCGTTGAAAGTCCGCGCGTCACCACAGTCTTTAGTGCTGGAGGCTTGCCCGATGTCCAAAGGTGGACAGACATAGATACGTCGCAAATGTGACGATAGAATACAATGCTAGAGCATGCACACGTGTTTTGGAACACACCGTCCAACGCACAGAGAAATATTTTCAGGACCTGAAATATCAGGTTTTAAAAAAATAAGAGAAGGGGCACAGAGAGCTGCTTCTACACGATAAATACATTTTACTTTCTTGCCATTGCTGATTACAGCGTGCATAGCTAACTGAAAATCAGCAATGCAGGAAAAGATAGATTTCTGCTTACCGTAAAGAAGATGCGTTAAGTCGCAGGCAGGCACAATTAAAACTCTTACGCAAAGCTTTGGGTCATAGCTTTCATCATTAAAAGAGAAACGCAATTCATACACATAAGCAAGTACACCTCACGCACACTAGACCACCTACTACAACATCTCGGCCTGTCTCTGTTTATCTTTTGGAGATGAAGGCTGTGGCCGAAAGCTTTGTGTAAATGTCTTTTTAATTGTGCCTGTCTGCGACTTAACGCGTCTTCTTTACGGAACGTAGCACTCTATTTTTTCTTATGTTGTTGTTTCTACGTGGAGTTCCCATTGTGTAACTGAAAATCAGATTCATCGAGCCGGTAATAAACTGTAACAATTATTTGATTTTTGTCGCTGAATGAACTTTTGTTTTAGCAGCACTGTTGTCCGCCGCGACTTGATGTCATCATTTACAAAGGCAAAAGTTTGGCAAGTGATCGATGAGCCGCTTTTAGAGTGAAACCACTCTCGACAAGAGCGTTGATTGCGTTAAGCACTGTCCCCAGAACGAGTGACAGAAGCCAGTGGTACTGCAACTGTGTCGGACGCCTCTCTTCTTACCTGTGTACCATTTGCCCTCGAAACCTTAATTGTGATGATCCGGTGAACTGCAGGGATGTGTGATAAATGCAAAAGCTCATCGCCACAACTGGGGTTCTGTACCTTTTAGTGGGCTTTATCTGGGTAGGCATTGACCAAAACCATCTCAGTGGACCGTGCATCGTACCTGCCTGTCTGAATATTTATTTTTACTAGATCGATGTGCAGAGTGCATAATTAGTTAGTTTCATGTTCCATGAATCATTTTGCACGATGATTCGCAATGATGTGGAACGAGCCATTTTACATTCACGTCGCAAATTAATTTGTAAATATGGCTACATGCTGAACATTAATTATTTTAAGGCGTTGTCAAGGAGAAACTTTTTCCGTTTGTTTTCAAATTTTACTTTGATGTCTGCCAGTCATTTTATGTCACTGGAAAAAAATTTTGTTTCAGCATTGTCCATTTCCTTTTGTGTTATAGACAACCTGAACGTGGGGTTATAGGTGTCGTATTTCCTTCTGGTATTGTTGTTATGTACATCATTGTTCATTTTGAACTGAGGTGGATTGTTTACAACAAACTTCCGGAGAGAACTGGATGACGTACCGGCTACAACGAATGAAAACCGTTGATGCAGAGAATAGGAAGAATGGCTTAAGCTTACAACTTGTATCGTTCCACTCCCGCTTCTGTAGAGGACGTGATCAATAACTTGTTTAGTGGTGTAATGGAACAACTTCTGAACAGATTTAGGTAAGTGGAGCGGCGTGGACCTGTGCGTGTGGACAATACTGTAATCGTGCTGCTTTTCAAAATCAGCTGGAGCATCATTTTGCCACCACACTCATCCCTGCACACTAGTACGACCGCTCGATCAGTGACCAATTTCCTAAGCCTGGCACTTTCTGAGAGTTTAGCGGCAAGTGGAGTGTTTGACGCCTGGGGCATCTGCTCACCATCAACACAGCCTCGGTGTGTCTAAATACTGGACACCCAACCAGCAAGTGGCATTGAATCAGCTGTCAGTGCAGCCTACCGTGAGGCCTTCGTCACACACATGCCATCTGCAGCTAACTCTGTTCGCCATCCCACGGGACTGCCTACTTGCGGGTCCAGCAGGGTCGAACTGAGGTCCTCCCAACCACCGATCCACAATCCATCCGCAGACGCCGCCAGCTATATGAGGACGCGAGGCGGGGCCCCGTACCCGGATGTCACCATTAACGTTGCATGCCTGACAGACTGCAACCCGATATTTGTGGTGGCACATCTGCGCCAGCAGCAGACGAAGCGCCACTGCTGCTGCTACCGCCCAGTACTGCTGGCGACGTAATGGTCACCAGGCTGTGAGGTCACGCGGGGCATACCAAGGCGTCTTTACGGTTATGTACCGTGCACACACTATCCACACTATTTAGTGGCTCGGGTTCTCTAGTGGTACGCGAAATAGTTGACCTAATTGTTACAACATTTTTGTACGGAATACTCATACCTAAATCAAGTGGGAGGTGTATGTGTGTGGTGGGGGGGAGGGGGGGGGGGAGGTTAGTTGGTGAGCAGATGCTCCAGATGTCACACGCTCTACTTTCCACTACGCTGTATGAACCCGAAGCGTCTCGGATTTTGTCATTACCGTTGGTCACTGGCCGAGCGATCGTGTCGATGTACTGAAAGAGGCGTGGTTGCGAAATATTGCGCTAATTGATTAGAGCAAGCAGAGCAATTACGGCAACAGGCGTTTGCACAGGCCTGCGCTGCTACATTAACGAATCTCGACCGTAATGTGCCTAAATATTTGCGATACAACATTTACTCACGTATGAGTTGTGATATCCCTTTTCGATACCAAATTTACCATAAGTCACTTTCGCAGTTGGTCAGAAAAATCCCGAAAACATATAAATTACAGAAACCTCTTGAATGATTATGTAAAAATAACCAAAAAGCGGACAGCTTAAAAACATGTGAAATTTCCAACAAACGTACTGAACACACACATGCCGGAGCTAATCCTCCAAAACACAGAGATACATCTAATGACAAGAAAGTCGGCTAGCGGCAGCGATAGGGAAATAATGGGGCAGATAATGATAAGGTGGATTTGCGTATCTAATTACTGTAAACTAAATTCTTTCGAAGAAACGTCTACTTGGTAAAGTCAATAAAATTACATTAGAAATTATCTGGACAGCTTGCAGAGTTTTTACGGGGGTGAGAGTTTTATGGCGATGTAAAATTTCGAAATTGCTTACTCTACTTCATGCGTGGTCTGTAGCAGGTCCCTCAACGTGAAAATGCAGCTGCTACATCCTCTTGAAATGTGCATAATCCCTATGGTGACGGTAATATTTCTTCGTTGACTCCTGCAGGATGTATTGAACGAAAGCAGTCACTACTGTACTTCATTGAGCTTCGTATATGTGCGACGAGAAGATTTCTGTCACAATAATATGTCAGGTTGTCAGTTTTTAAAGTTTGCAAAACTCACGTTAACCCCCGGAATATGAATTTGCAGTTGTTCCGTTTTCGACACATGTTTCACACCCGCCAATACCCAGTCTTATGTATAATATTTACATATAGAAAACTTTTTAACTATTTATACAAACACGTCTGGTACTGGACGGAAAGAAAAACCAACCTGGAAATCCTAAGGAAATAAACAAAGATCGAAGATTATAAAGGAAATAGAAGAGAGAAAAGTAAAATTCATCGACTATGTCAACTATGTCATTAAATTCTTGAAGGGGAAAGTGCCGAGACAGAAAGGAAGAGTACCCTCTAGGAAAAAATATTTGGACGAAAGCACGTAAGGCAACTACGTGGAACTGAAACGAACAGCTAATGAGATAAGAGAGGGTTTGCATCGATTAGGTATTTGCCTTTATAATGTGTATGGATGAATATAATTATTGTCGTTCAGGGTTTACTGCTACGGTGGCAGGTTCGAATCCTGCCTCGGGCATGGATGTGTGTGATGTTTTGTGTGTGATGATGATTCCCATTTCATTTAGTTTACATAACATTATCAACGCGAATCGCATTTAGACAGTACACTACTAGTACTTGTTTAAGAGTTCCCTATCACACTTTTCTTCACCCATACTACGAATACTCTTCTTCTCATCACGTTTCTCATACTTTACGAGCAGTCGTCGTTATTCTCATATTTTATATTAAATATTATTCCACGTAATGCAGTTATTGAAGTCTCACTGCTACTACTCGACTCGCATGACTCGCCGGCTTTTAGAAAACGTACGTGCGCTCGAATGAAAGCCAAACATTGTCAGCACTACAGTGCAGAACGACTGTAGTCCAGGCTACCAAATAACGGGCAGATACTTAGATAAGATGGAGGAAGAGCCCACTAATCATCCTGGTCGAATGCTGCAACTTAACTTTTAGATAGGAGAGCTAGTTTTTCGCCGAACAATTGCGTCCTTCATGGACAGAAATACTGTTATTGGAGCTATTGCCGAGATAGTAATTTATTGAAACGCGCTGTTGGACATGTAGAATAATGATACGGAACAAGGAGAACAGTGTAAAAGTAATGTCTAGCTAAAGTGATCAGAAACTCCTGCTTTATAAAAACTTTACATTCAGAAAATTCAGGAAAGTAACATTTACTGTTTGAAGATGCTCGAACAAAAAGAACTGTAACGCAAAAATGTTTACAGGAAGAAGTGATCTCGTTTAGTTTAGGCGCTTGAAAAACTATACTCATGATCCATCTTCAGTAAAAAGATGCAATAAAAAAGGAAGGAAATGGTGTGTGAAAAGGGAAATGTGTGTAATGCTGCTTCTTCCTGACTTAAAACATGAAGTAAGACAATGTGTTATGTTCTAATGAGCATCATGCCACAAGATCCCATTTCTTCCTTGTCTACATTGTAGAGAATTATATTGACGGGGAAAATCGGTGTTTCCCTTCATGAATTTCGGCAGAAGGGTCCTCTGCACTTCGGAGAGTGACGTACGCATACGAGAGTTTTCATTCTCTTTTTCACTTTCGTTTTCATTCTTTGTTTGAATCGGTTTTGTGAGTAACTGTAAGAGGAGTACAGACACTCACAGTCGGCTGAATAAGGTCTGCTCTTTCCCGTACCAAAAACTGACAAGAAAACCAAAGAAGTAAAAGCATTTACCCTGGACAAAACTATGCACTGGCAAAATGCTGAAACGGACATGTTGCACTTAATGAAGTGCGTTTTTCTACAAAGCCCGACTGTTAGCAGCAGATATTTGCAATTTCGTTTTTGCAATACACAGCTGGAGTCAGCCCAAAGAAATACTGCTAATCACGTCTTTCACGCGACGCCCAGTGTCAACGGAAAGCGTCTATTTGTTTCCGTTTATAAGGAAAATAAGTTTCAAAGCCGAATTTACGTACCTATTCGATAGAGCAATCCCACATTAGTCTAGTAAGATAATCGTTTTATTGATATGTATTAATAGGGGCGCTAAAACAGAAAGGCCGCGCGGGATTAGCCGAGCGATCTGAGGCGCTGCAGCCATGGACTGTGCGGCTGGTCCCGGCGGAGGTTCGAGTCCTCCCTCAGGTGTGTGTGTGTGTGTGTGTGTGTGTGTGTGTGTGTGTGTGTGTGTGTGTGTGTGTGTTTGTCCTTAGGATAATTTAGGTTAAGTAGTGTGTAAGCTTAGGGACTGATGACCTTAGCAGTTAAGTCCCATAAGATTTCACACACATTTTTGAACAAAACAGGTAGAATAACGAAACTGCGCCAACGACCGAGCAGTGCTGCTACATGGAGGCAGCAGTCAGGACGGGGCAGGGCGATAGTGCCGCTTTTGGAGTAGGTTACTGGCTATTCTCCGTGTTTTACTGCCCCTGTTAATACATACCGATGAAACGATCGTCGCAACCGACTAATTTCCCTGACGTGTATCCCGTCTAGTACGGGGTTCGATCGGTCCGGATTTGACAGTTTTTCTTTTCTTATTTAACTTTGTGGCCGTATGCCCTTCCTGGTGCCACAGACGTCAAGGTAGCTCAAAGGAAGGGACGTCGTGAGCGCCAGCGCTCTATTAATCGTGTACACTTTGTTCTTGGTGTTATCTTATTTTAACTGTTCGTGAATTGCATTTCTTGCGGCGGTATTTGCTGACGAGCGCAGCATTTCCTTAACCAGCTTGGGAAACGGCCTAAAAATCACAGTCTGTCCGATGTACCTGTCGACGGTCATTAATCCGCTGTGCTGATTAGAGTGCTGCAACGCTCAATGTTTGACCGGTCACTGCTCGCCTGTTGATGGGGGGACCGAGCCGCTCGTGTCCGGCCCCACACGACTCGGCTCGGTCACGTACTCGCCCATGTCTGATGTCCGGATTCCGGACACGCGGATAACCGAGCATGACCGGTCACCGCTGACGTCTCACCTCGCCTCGCCTCGTCCCGGCTCGCTGCACTGTACTGTACAAATCCAACGCGCCTCTCTCTCTCTCTCTCTCTCTCTCTCACACACACACACACACACACACACACACACACACACAGTGTATTTATCTCTCTCTCTCTCTCTCTTTCTCATTTAACACAAAAGGAACGTTTACTAGAATGGGTTCGTGACACAGCTAAATTCATAAAGCACTTGGAAAGTAAAATTATATTTCAATACAATCACGGATAGAAGACGAGTCTCATTTCGAAACAGAAGATATATTCTTCCTTTCATTAACAGGAAACATTGAATAAGTGCTGTCCCTGTAATCCAGAAGACAACCATCTTCATAAAGAAAGCATACGAAGAAAATTCAACTTTTTTACAGACGCAACTTGTCATACTTCTCACTTGTTTGCAACAGAAACAAAATTATAGTTATTGTTGATCAGTAAATCACTAACGCGTTCCGGATTTAACTGGCTGACATCTGCCACGTTAACTTCTCCATAGCGCGCACCTAGTTGAATTCTTGGCCTACTTCTCTGAAACCCTCACCGGAATCAGTATTAAAAGATTTCATATCGTTAGCACACATTGCAACACACTTTGCTGTAATACTATTTTTTATTACTGCCGGTATCCCTGAAGGAGCTGTAACTTTGTGAGGTTTCTTGAAATTGTGTTTCTTTAAATGCGTGGCTCCCGAGTGGAAACACAATAATATGGAGCAGTTTATGCACGATACAACTCAGTAGACGCACTGTTTTCGTCTTCAACCAACAAAAATGTACTCCATACTTGGTTTTTTTAGACCTTCTGTTTGTTCATTGTGTAAACATTGGTTTCAATCTTACGTCTTACTGCACTGGCTTCCTTGCGCTGCATGATTACAGAGGGAGACACACCAGAAATGAGAAGCCCGTACTGGCTGCAGTCTCACACGGATAATGACATGTGTAATGCGTCTGAAGTTACGTGCTACGTATTCGGTCACGGCATCTATGCTCGGTCACAAGGACTCGTGCGGGCAGCCTATGCAGTTAGGCTGTGCTCGCCCCATCTCGTATTTTGTGCTCGCTTACTCGGTCATGCAGGACTCTAGTGCTGATTCTATCCGGGTCTGGATCAGCTCCCTATCTCACAAGCTAGCGCGCAGCGCGTTGCTCTGTATAGCAGGTCAAATGGGCTGCGGAGAGCAGCCAAGAGAAAAATCGGAGGTTTGCCGCTAGTTGCTGTGTCCGGGTAATTGCGGCAGTGGAAGTTGCGGGCAATTTGTGACGTTGCGATAGATATCGCAAGGTTTTTAATTGAGCTTACTGGATACAGTGTTTGAAGAGTAGACGGATACGGCCAAACCCAAGCTTTGCTATGATTTTCCGCTGTAATGAACTTCGTAAAGCTTTGCAGTTTGTGTGCGAGTTGAAGAGTGCTGTTGTCAACTAATGGGCGCGGTAGCAAGCTGTTCTCATATTCCACCGGAGCGGTATTCGACTTCCCGTTTGAAACTTCGGAATTAAATTTCCCCCTTTACTTTTACCTAAACCAATTTAGGTGGACAGGACATATTATATTTCCTCCTGCGTCCCTGGCCACCCGAGTGACATCTGCAGTTCTACAGGTGAGTCGTGTCGTGTGTGAGATCTGCCTACGGTTTGTTTGAAAAATTTCATTTAAGCGGGCAGCCACTAATAACATGGAACCCTAAATCCACAACTCCTCTGGACATATCTTGTGATCGCTGGTTGTTCAGGGTTGCAGGTCCGCGGTTCCATTATATACACTGTTATGCTGCCTGCCTTCTTTCGGTATACATTCTAAGAAAAAAAGTTACACGGAGGAATTATCCGAATGGGACGGAATCGGTAGATGCGATGCACATGTACTGCCAAGAAGTAATTACAGTTTCAGAAAATTTGGGTGATTTATTCAAGAGACAGAGTTACACAATTCGAGCAAATTAGCAACGCTTTGGTCCACCTTAGGCACTTTTGCAAGCAGTTATTCGGCTTGACATTGATTGATAATTTTTTGATATCCTCCTGAGGGATATCGTGCCAAATTCTGTCCAATTGGGGCGTTAGATCGTCAAAATCCCCAGTTTGTTGGAGGGCCTGCCCATAATGCTCCAAACATTCTCAGCTGGGGAGAGATACGGCGACCAAGGTAGGGTATGGAAAACACAAACACAAACAGTAGAAACTTTCACCTTCTGCAGGCGGGGATTATCTTGCTAAAATGTAAGCCCAGGATGGCTCGCCATAAAGAGCAACACGGGGCGTAGAATGTCGTTGACTTATCGCTGTGCAGTAAGTGTGCAGCGGATGAGAACTAAAGGGATCCTATTGTAAAAAGAAACGGCAGCTCATACCTTCATTGTCGAGGCTTGTGGCGGGCGGCCAGGTTGGTATACCACCACTGTCTGAGGTGTCTCCAAACACGACTTCGCTAGTTATCGGGGCTCAGTTCGAAGTAGGACTCAACACTGAAGACAATTCTGCTCCAGTCAATCAGATTATAGGCCAATGACTTGGCTGTAACCTCCCTGTACAGCAGTGGGACACTAACATGAATGACGCCCGCCATGAGGCCCGGCAACCACGAGTGATAGTCTGGGGTGTAATTTCATTTCATAGGAGGACCCGTTTGGTTGTGATCCACTGCACGCTTACAGCTTTAGCCGTACGTCGACGCCGGCCGGTGTGGCCGTGCGGTTCTAGGCGCTTCAGTCTGGAACCGTGTGACCGCTACGGTCGCAGGTTCGAATCCTGCCTCGGGCATGGATGTGTGTGATGTCCTTACGTTAGTTAGGTTTAAGTAGTTCTAAGTTCTAGGGGACTGATGACCACAGATGTTAAGTCCCATAGTGCTCAGAGCCATTTGAACCATCGTACGTCGACGATATTGTACGCCCTGTTTTGTTGCCCTTCATGGCAAGCCGTCGTGTGGTTACATTTCAGCAAGATAGTGCTCTCCCGCGAACGGCAAGAGTTTCTGCTGTTTGTCTTCGTGCTTGTCAAACCCTACCTCGTCCAGCGAGGTCGTCCGATTACTCCCCAATTGAGAACGTTTTGAGCATTATGGGCAAGGTCTTCAGACCAGCTCAGGATTTCGACGATCCAACGAGACAATTGGGCAGAACTCGGCACGATATCCCTGAGGAGGACATCCAACAACTCTACCAATAAATGCAAAGCCGAATAAATGCTTGCGTAAGGGCCTGAGGTGGACAAACGCGTTGTTGACTAGCTCCATTTGTGAAGCTCTTTCTCTTGAATAAATCATCCAATTTATCTGATATGGTAATAATTTGTTTGCCTGTAAATGTACATCAAATCTACTAATTTCTGCCCTATTCGGGTAATTGAATATTATTATTATTATTATTATTATTATTCGGTACAAAAACAATAATATCACGAGTACGATGCACTATAATATCTCGCTTGCCTTGGTGTTGAAATTCTCTCCGTAGGCAAAAACAGTGGAGCACCATCTTGAAAACGTTTGCATTTGTTCCTGTCGAAGCATTTCATAACTACACAAGACTGCCGTCATACCTGGCCGAGCGTTCACCCCAAACTGAGGCTGCTCCTTGTATTCGAGTGGCTTGTGTCGGCATTCTCATGACTCAAACAAGTCTTACATCAGCACTGCGACGTGTATTATGAATCATATTAAGTTTCGTTTTTTTTAAAGCTATACTGATGGCCAATTACACAAGTAATTTGGTGCATCAAAATGACATTGGAAGTCCTTCACATATTACTAGTTCGTCTTGCAAACAAACAGTTTTGTGATATATTGACTGAAACTGGTTGAAAGGGGATGCCAGGGCTAAAACCTACAAAAACAAACACGGTTAAAAAAAATACTGAAATAAAAATCTAACAAATACTGTCGCATCTGAGGACCATCAAACTGAAACTGGATTCTGTGTGGACAAAGTAGAAAACAATTGTCGCCTGTTGATACTTACAGATACCGCCTCTTTCGATCCTTGTTTATTCTTGCTGCACACATATTTCCCTCATCCTGGGCTGATGCTACTTTTAAGTGCATGGTTATATTGAGTTGAAAACACTCCACTGTCTTCTCAATCGAGTTTTCCAGTCAAAGAGAATATGTGTATAATCTTTGGTGACAGGTGAAGGTTTGCTTTTCAGAGAACGTATTTGTTTTATTTTTTGTCACATTGTTATTAGCAATTTTTGTTTGTACCAACATAGATAAGATGGTTAGGTTCTTCTTTCAACTTTCTTCTTTTGCAGCTCTTCTGTAATTCTTAGTTACGAAATAAGCCGAAAACCATGCGGTGGTTTATAGTACCGTCTGGCCGTACGTGCATTTCCCATATACTTCCGCAGAAGCGTTTTTTGTCGCGTTCTTTGATCTATTTTATTAGCTTTGTCGATCTAACTGCATAAGGGTCAGGCATCCTCTAGTGTTAGCACGATTCTCATTATTGTAAGTATGTTCTCCCAGAGAAGCACTAGTTTATGGGCACTGGCAGTACCAGCAGTTCACGGAATTTTTACAGCTCTTCTAACAGATTTGCTATATTATGATGATGATGATGATGATGATGATGATGATGATGATGAATCGGAAGTAGGGGATGATGAAGACAATGATACTGATGCAAATGATGAGAAAAATCCTGCAGGTTTAGAGTTTGACGAGATTTTTGAAAAAGCCGTATGTTTTGATGCAATTTTTGAAAGAGTTTTTGGGCACCAGTGGACCAGTTTACCTGAAACTGTGAAGAATTGTGAAAAACAAGGAATAAATGATTGCTTGCTTGAAAACATTTTCAAATGTAGAAAGATCCCCGAGACTACAATTGACAGAAGGTGGAGGAAACGTAGATAACTCAATTATTTTCAGCAAAGTAAGCAACCCAATGACACCTGTACAACGCGGTTACAAACTGCAGCGTATTGCAGACCTGGAAAGCTACATTCTTGCCTTTAATTTTTATAAAGGGATAAATGAAGCTTTGGAGGGGAATTTGAAAATTGTGTGTAAGGATAATTTTAGGTTCCTTGAAAGAAGTTTTGGAGCGCAAACGGGAGACTGAACTTTGATAACGTTTCCACTTACTTTTTTTTGCTTGGAAAGCTAAAGGTAGATAACAGTTTTGTTTGTGGCACAATGGGGATAAACAGGAAAAGATTCCCACAGGACTTTCACCTTCTTAGGAAACGAAATAAGGTGACGTTCACTATAAGATGACGTCATCGGAAATTAGGGTAACTTGTTCAAAGGCAACAAAACTGTGTGCCTGGCTTCCAAATACCATGGTACAGAAGTAGTTTGTCTCGCGAAAGCAGGAGGATGTCATTAAAATCAACGTTCAAAAAATGGCTCTGAGCCCTATGGGACTTAACATCTGAGGTCATCAGTCCCCTAGAACTTCGAACAACTTAAACCTAACTAACCTAAGGACATCACACACATCCATGCCCGAGGCAGGATTCGAACCTGCGACCGTTGCGGTCGCGCGGTTCCAGACTGAAGCGCCTAGAACAGCTCGGCCGCTCCGGCCGGCAATCAACGTTCAGTGCCCTTCTGTAGTAAAGGAGTACAGTTTTTGTATGGGATTTGTGAACCATGCTCAGAGACGTAGACCTACTTACGGTTTGGAAAGATGATGCAGTAATTGTGTGTAACTGCTTATGAATGGTACTGTGAGCTATATAGCAAGATCCACCTCTGGAGTTCGGGATAAATGTTGGTCAGCGACTGATGGGCAAAATGAATGCAAAACATATCAATTCCAGAGGTGCAAGTCAAGTTCTGACAGATAGCAATACATGCAACAAAGGAAGAAATTGAACTCAAAGTATGTAACATTAGGAAAGAAAGGTAAAATTTTGTTACTTCCGCAGTAAATAGAGGAAGATTTTTTACGTATGTACTAAACTGCAGATGGTCATTTTGGAAATATTTCCTTGCTGCAAAGAAAATAAAAATATTTTTTCTGAACTTCATTTAGTAACTACATAATTACCTACCTAATGTTCAATGATTTGTTGTGATCTTAATGCATTCTAACTCATTTGGCTTCATTACTAGGAAAAATGCTGTACTGGGAACTGTTGGTCAGCAATCCACTGAAGGGTCAGACGGGTACTCAAATGTGCCACATTCGTAAAATGGTAAAAAAATAAATAAAATTCCGAAAAAAGACTTGTTTTGTTGCTATTTGCTACTGTTATCCACGAAGAAACCGGGAAATTTGTGTTTTTTGATAGTTCAGGCAACAAAGGGTTAAGAGAGTTATAAGTGACTGTTTATTGATGATGTAATTAATTAGTAATAATTAAAACATCGTCTTTTAAGTGCAATGAGTCTTCAGAATCGAGTTATTTTCACCAACTGCTTGTACAGAAATACCTCCACTACTTCAAAACAGCTTTTCTTAAGCAATGTCAAAAGTAAGATGAGGAGTGATCTCGTATCAGGGTTTGCAAAATAAGCTCACGAAAGCTATTTCCCACAAACTTACTGCGTAATTCAGAGTAAGAGGTGGTTTTGACTCGGCAGTGCATGTTAGAGAAGCTGGGGATCTGAACGGCTAAAGCAGTCACCTACTCTCAGGTTGCCTGTCTGACGGCTTCCATGGGCAACAAAAATTTGAATTTCAGTATTTGATATAATTACTGAGCGAATTTTGAAAGTTAAAAAATTTAAACTGCTCTCGCAAGCTACTCATCGAGAGGTGCAACTTTGCGTTAAAGGTTTAACATAATAAGTCATTGATCAAACTTTGAATGTGTGTACAAGTCTTGAGGTAGCGTAACTCATGGCTCGCAAACTACCCAGACGCTATTCGTCCGGTATTTGAAAATGAGAGCACTTAGCGACTTCCGACAATCTGTAAGGATAATTCCAAACCTTTTCTAAACTGTATCGTGCTTATATGCTTAGCGTCAAATATTTAACACATTAACTCATTTTTAATCAGACATTTGGAACTGTTTTGTTACACGGGTGTTCGATTCTTTCAAGAATGGGGGGATCTTAGTGGTAATTTTTGAAAGACAAACCAAATACGAAAACATTTATTCACACGGAGAAACCTGCCCAAATAAACATAAGTAAAAAGGTTGAGAGGGAATGGAATGGACAGTTTCAAGCAATTTTGTGTAATGAGAGAGATGGAGATGTCGTGTGGCTAGGGCCTCCCGTCGGGTAGACCTTTCGCCTGGTGCAGGTCTTTCGATTTGACGCCACTTCGACGACCTGCGCGTCGATGGGGATGAAATGATGATGATTAGGACAACACAACACCCAGTCCCTGAGCGGAGAAAATTTCCGACCCAGCCGGGAATCGAACCCGGGCCCTTAGGATTGACAGTCTGTCACGCTGACCACTCAGCTACCGGGGCGGACATCACATCTCTCTCACAGTTGACAAAGCACTTTTAACTTTAAGCAACCGATGTATAACAGATCAAGTGTTCGCAATCGATGTCGGATTTTTGTAAAGAGCGGCACGTTGAATAGGATTATACCACAAATGTTATCGGGCAGCGCTACGTCGTCATTGTGGCCGACGTATCGTGCGATGATTGGCGGCAGCATCAGCAGCTAGTGTCTAGGAGGGCTTCCTCTGTGGCTTACTCCCCCATTACTGTTGCTGCTCTGATAGCTGCTCCATCACCAGGGATTCTCCTTTCGAGCCGTGCGCGTCAGCCAATGCCCGATTCGGATGCGGCGGCTAAAGGTCAGGGGTGGCCCTAATCGCGGATAATTGGTGGCTTCTGGCAGGACTGGTGCGGTACTTGGTGGTGGGCGAGTAATTCGTTGCCGAAATCCCGAACGTGGTGATCAGCACTGCCGTTGGTCACCTCTGGCGTTTCAGCTTCTACACCTACATTTACGTATTGATGTCGTTTCACGAAACTACAATCAACACCTTACTCTTCTGAATGCCAAAATATTTCGTTGACTCCCAGCTATGTAAAATGGCAATCTTAATAAAATATGAGGAATTAGAGCACGCACTTACAGATTTAGGTGGTTATTTTTCCTGTGTGCTTGTCGAGAGTGGAACGGTTCCATGCTCCATTTACCGAACAGTTACGTGTGGATTGCAGAGTAATCATGTAGGCGTCCGAATTCCATCGTTGCTTCTCTGGGATCTCGACAGTTACTGGCCTGCGCTATAAATTACTCGAGGAGAGAGGAAACGAGTCTGCTCGCCAACATAAGGCGAAATATATACTTAAGAGTGACTATTGTATTCAGTGCTCTGGCCATATTTTGGCCAATATCTGTTGAGTTCTAGTATACAAAGCTATGGAACAGTTTATGGTGACTTCTTGTATCATCAGTAAGAGTGACACTAGGCTATTCGTAGTAATCAGGAAACCTGCAATGTCTTTCGCCGCAAAGTTGCAGCTATACTCATTTAAATTTAACAATAAGAATAGGAACTAAAACTTGAAATAAGTTTTTAAATCTTGTGGACCTAAGCCACTAAGCTTCGTGTTAAACTAGTTTTATGACTGTGGCTATATATTTAACACACTTCACATAGATCCCAGCAGTATCTGGATTGAACTTTATTCCACAGATTAATCGTTTTAATTTGAGGCATATTGACAGCACTAATAAATATCCATTTTGATAAAAACTACAGCCACTGGTAACTTTCTGATCCTGCGGTGTTTTACACCATGTGATGCCAGTGAGGATTTCCAGTGTATGCGTGGTGTGGAGCCTAGTGGCGTGATGTTTGATCCCGAAACACGTCGACGGAATTATTGGCTTGCTGCTGTGTTGCCTCTTCCGACAAAAATAGGAGACAGATTGCGCTTCATACTTTTAAATAGTTCCAAATCAGTTATGTGGAGGAGAGAAATACCAAAACTTGGTTTTCGAACATTTTTCTACACCCCCACCCCCACCCCTGAAGCCCTAGGGACAGGTGGTGTATCTCACTCCCACAGTTGTTTTGTTCATATAATGTGAAATGTGTTCGAAAAATTTGGTTGAAATTGCTCCAGACGTTTCTGAGCTGTCTATATTTTTACCCCGACTCCCGCACCTACCGGAATTACTGCTTTACAGATAGTGATATATGTGCGAAGTTGGTTTATTTGGAGATGTGGAACGTATGTGCGTATGTATGTATAGTGATTTGTATTGGAACGCACGCTACAGCGTGCGCTACCTAATGGGTTCCAAAACGCCGCGCATAAAAGCAGGATTCTTTCGGGGCTCATACATCGGGTTCTATTGGTGACAGAAAGGTAGGATCAAGTGTTTTGGATGGCCCTTTGGCTAGGGACCGTTTGCATACCCAACAGAAGGATCATCTTGGTGTCACTATCTTACGGTACTGGGTCAAAGTATGAATATTACACCCTCCCACTTGCTTAGGAAAATCGATGCTGTCTGCGGTGGCCAATAAGCAGCTTATGGAGGCGCCATTAGATTATGGGCGACACCGTAGAAAACCTGAAAAAAGCGTTTTCTACCATTTTTGTACCAAGACCAAGCCGCAGATTCCAAGATGGGTAGCCACAACAAACGGCTCGCATTTTTACGATGTATTCGTAACAGCCTTGAAAATTTTCTTGACATCTTTATCCGTTTCCAAGATACAGAGGTTCAAATTCGCCGTACTTGTACACGTAAAACACTAGACGCATATAAATTCCAGAGTGAGGTGAAAACGTTGTTCATAAAATGGCATGGCACGGAGATTTATGCTGTAGTGACACTCTGTTGTAGGACTGAAGCACACACACAATTTTCGTGCACGTAAAGTCTGGTCTGGGATGTAAAATTATTTTTGCCTTATTTCAGTTTCAAGTATGTAAACTATCAAAATTTTACTGACCCATAAAGTTCTTTTCATGTGAGTGACATGCCTTGCTGTGGCAGGGGAAGAAGGGAACCGGTGGCAAAATGCTCCTATCGTGCAAAACTGACGAATATGCTCCTACTTAAAAGGCTGAGACTGAAGAATGCGGTACCACCTGCCTCATTCTACCTTCCTCAACAACTTTAAAGAAATTTCTAAAAATTCTGTCATGAGAACATGTTTGCGCTTTTTTATGCTGAGAGAGACGGAGGCAGTGGTAATGGGAAAAAGATGGAACAGTAATAAACACTGGAAGATAATAGACAGTGACAATGTGAGTGAACGAAAGGGTCACAGTGAAAGTGGTTCATAGTTGACAGGGCAGAGCAGTTCTAGGAAAAGGGTGAAGGAGACAGTGCCGGTGGCAGAGGAATAAAGAGAAAGAGAGAGTGGACGTGGCCGAGAGACAAGGTCAATGGCAACGAGGAAGCGAGGGATAGTGACAGTGAGACGAGAATGGGAAGGAATGAATGAGATGGTAGCAGTAAGAGGGAAACGGAGACTGTGGCTGTGACAGTGACACGGAAGACTATGACAGAGAGAGACAAAGGGATTATGACAATAAGTTAGGCTGAATAAGTGAGTGAGAATGGTCAAGTGGGAGTGGGTGGGTATGAGGGGCATGCAGCGATGGACTAGTGTGTGTGTGTGTGTGTGTGTGTGTGTGTGTGTGTGTGTGTGTGTGTGTGTGTTTTACAGCTGAGAACTTTGTGGGAATGCGAGCTGAGTTGCATGTTAAAAAGAGCGCTAGTATGTTCACATGGCAAAATTTTGGGATGAATTTTTAAAGGTACTGAGGGAAGTCGAATGAGGCAACTGGTACACCATATTTAAGTGCGAGTCTTTTGAATAAACAGAAGCATATTCGCCTTTCTGTGCCGCGATTGGAGCACCTTTCCACTGGCAAATACGTAGCTGTAGGTAGAAGATAGACAATGTTCTGAAGCAGTAAGAAAAATTAGGTTTTAAAGCCATGTCGTCATTACAGACGGAGATCAAGCTCAGATAAGAAAAGTTATAGATGACCGTTTTTACAGAAACCATTTCGGAATTCGTCCTAGCCGCTTTGAAGGATTGGCTGACAATCTAAATCTGAATGGCTGGACGAGAATGTTTCGACATTCTCCAGAATACCGTCCAGTGTGCTACCAGTGGGCCACTTTGCTCGGGAGAAACGATTAATTTACACAAAACGATCATGTGAAAATATTTTTTAAGTGTTTGCGAAAGAAGACAAAATCCAAAACTTTTGAACAACACAGTAACTATCGTAATCCGTTCCGCACCACAGCTACTGTACTACCTCTGGACGTAGCGTCCATGCTTCCATATTACCTATATGCACAAGCCAGCTTAACGTCTGCTTTTGCGATTGCTGGCGACAGCGAGTAAGGATGGCAATGACGTTTCACCACAAGATTTTGAACTACGTGGACATAAATACTTTTTTTATTTTTAAGCTCGCAGTTACGTTGATAGCATATGATGGACTTGAACCAGTTAACTGGTTTCGACTTTAGAGTCATTGTAAGATGCAATGTCGTTTTGCAACAGTATTAGTTTTGTAACAAGATACAGAATCTGACGATGACGTGTAAGAATCTAAACTATTCAACTGTCATAAATCCATCCTGTGCCCTAGTTTGACGACGTCAAATTTCATTGTAGAACTAATTTTAGTAGGCGAAAGTGCGTCAGACTGCGACTTGCGTACGCCGCACACTCCTTCTATAAAAGGTGGTATTATTGCCCTGCTCCTGCGTCAAGCACCAGAATTAGCCGGTGGCCCCCGTCACGGCCAAAATAAAGCCAGCGGCATTGTGCGCTCACGTAGTTTACATTGGCCGCCACTCCGAAAGCCTGTTACGCAGGACGGGGCCGGAAAATCTGCTGCGCACGGATGTTGCACAGAGTCGTTCTCTAAGTACCCGTCACTCAGCACCCAGCTGTTGCAAACCGCTCCACACGTTAGTATATCTATATCTGCCCACGCCGACAACGGTTCGCATCTGACCAATATTTGCAAATGCTCCTCGAAGCTAAATATGATGACCTAGTGTGAAACAGAGCCTAGTACAAAGATACTGGGTGCCTATTCGGGAGAACGGCGGTTCAGATTCCCGTCTGGCCATTCAGAGTTAGATTTCTTCAATCACGTAAGGCAACTTCAAGGATGGTTTCTGTCAAAGGGCACGGCCTATTCCCTTCCCCTTTCTTCCCCAATCCGAGCTGCCCCATGCCCTTAATGACCTTGTCGTCGACGGAAGTTTAAGCTCTATTTTTCCTCCCTTCGTTCCAAAGCAGCAGGCTTAAGTTCACAGTACTAGTACAAAACAGTGAAGCTCATCAAGTCAATAAAACTGACAGATTTGAACTCGGAGTTGCAACAATTCTTGTGATTAAGTGTTCATTAGTCTACACCATTAGCGAAAATTATCAGCTTTCAAATTTGTAGAACAGTCAACGAAGACCAAAGAATATAGTCTGAACGAAAAAGTTCGTCTAGGTCTTTGCGACGATACGAATTTTTCCCCCTAATTTTCCGTCTTTGATTCGACTATTTGTATAGAATTGCGGTAGATTGAGTTTCAAACGTGCGCCATTTGAAAACATTAGTATGTAGAAAAACTAAAATCACGCAAAGTGCAGTGCCAGAATCTGTGACCTGATAGAGGAAAATAAAAGGTTTTCCAGGACACGTAAAAAAATTATTATTAGTATTATTTTATTTAATGTAGAAAACAAGAAGACACGATTTTCAATATAGTACAACTGTTCCCTAGACCTGAAATACTGTAATATTTCAGGCTGATCCGCGAAGATCCCTATCAGATAAAGAACGAAAAATGGCTCGCATAAAAGTATCTACATTGCAGCACGCGAAATATTTCTTTGTTTTGCCAAACCCCAGTGCTATTCGTTGTTAAGTACACAGTTATATACGGACTGGCAAAAAAAGGCAAAGCACCCAGAAGACATTATGGGGATTTTAATGTAGCTTAGTGCACGTACACACCGTCAGGTTGTAATTCACTCTGACAGGTATCAGAGACACCGGGTGCTCGTGGAGGCAACGTTATGAATAACTGACACGCTTCGAAAGGGGCCTCATAGTGGCTCTCCGTTTGTCCAGGTCTTCGAACCTTGCAGTATGCAGGTTTATCGAGCATACGGATGTGACAGTGATCCGATGATGCACTGCATGGGAACGTGAGTGCAGGCACACTGGTCGGCAAGCTCCGGTCAGGCACGTCTGATCACCACAAGGGAAGATAACCGTACTGTACACCAACCACATCGTAACCCCTTCACGTCTGCGCCTGATAGTCGACAACCAGTAGTGGACTCCCTGCAATCTTCTGTGTCATCACGCACCATTAGTCGGAACTACCGCCAGACTCGTACGGGGCACTTAAGACCACAACAAAAGGCTGCATTTGGTGTGGTGCCGTGACTGCAAACCATGGACGGCTGATGAATGGTCTCGCACTGTGCTCAGCGTGGTTCTGCACTACCTCGTGTGGCCATCGTCGGCGAGTGTGGCGGCAGCCTGCGGACAGGGTCCACTCTTCAAATGTTTTGGAGAGGCATTGTGGTGTTACCCTGGCGCCGTGGTGTGGGGAGCCATAGAAGTGAATTCACGTCACCGCCTGTTGTGATTTAGGGAACTCTGACGGCACAAGGGTGTGTTATGGTATCCTGCTTCCTTGTGTGGGTCAGTATCGTGGTGCCATTTTCTAACACACCAATGCACGTTCTTTTAGCTGCGCGCGCGCGCGCGCGCGCGCGCGCGCGTGTGTGCGTGTGTGTGTGTGTGTGTGTGTGTGTGTGTGTGTGTGTGTGTGAGTGGGTGAATTGTCTGAGTGGTGATGAGGCACTCCCGTGGCCAGCAAGATCCCTTTATCTGTTCACGGTAGAGGATGTGAGCGACCAGGCCGGACATAATCTCCGTCCAAGTGACAGTATCGAAAATATCAAATACCAGTTAAGAAGAGCTGCAGGCCAACTTGGCTCAGCAGGAGATAAAACTGCTGTGACACCCTTCCCCCTTCCTAACCTAATAAGTGCGTGCGTTCAGACCCGAGGCGGTGCGACGTTATACTGATACGTGCGCTCATACACTCCTGGAAATGGAAAAAAGAACACATTGACACCGGTGTGTCAGACCCACCATACTTGCTCCGGACACTGCGAGAGGGCTGTACAAGCAATGATCACACGCACGGCACAGCGGACACACCAGGAACCGCGGTGTTGGCCGTCGAATGGCGCTAGCTGCGCAGCATTTGTGCACCGTCGCCGTCAGTGTCAGCCAGTTTGCCGTGGCATACGGAGCTCCATCGCAGTCTTTAACACTGGTAGCATGCCGCGACAGCGTGGACGTGAACCGTATGTGCAGTTGACGGACTTTGAGCGAGGGCGTATAGTGGGCATGCGGGAGGCCGGGTGGATGTACCGCCGAATTGCTCAACACGTGGGGCGTGAGGTCTCCACAGTACATCGATGTTGTCGCCAGTGGTCGGCGGAAGGTGCACGTGCCCGTCGACCTGGGACCGGACCGCAGCGACGCACGGATGCACGCCAAGACCGTAGGATCCTACGCAGTGCCGTAGGGGACCGCACCGCCACTTCCCAGCAAATTAGGGACATTGTTGCTCCTGGGGTATCGGCGAGGACCATTCGCAACCGTCTCCATGAAGCTGGGCTACGGTCCCGTACACCGTTAGGACGTCTTCCGCTCACGCCCCAACGTCGTGTAGCCCGCCTCCAGTGGTGTCGCGACAGGCGTGAATGGAGGGACGAATGGAGACGTGTCGTCTTCAGCGATGAGAGTCGCTTCTGCCTTGGTGCCAATGATGGTCGTATGCGTGTTTGGCGCCGTGCAGGTGAGCGCCACAATCAGGACTGCATACGACCGAGGTACACAGGGCCAACACCCGGCATCATGGTGTGGGGAGCGATCTCCTACACTGGCCGTACACCACTGGTGGTCGTCGAGGGGACACTGAATAGTGCACGGTACATCCAAACCGTCATCGAACCCATCGTTCTACCATTCCTAGACCGGCAAGGGAACTTGCTGTTCCAACAGGACAATGCACGTCCGCATGTATCCCGTGCCACCCAACGTGCTCTAGAAGGTGTAAGTCAACTACCCTGGCCAGCAAGATCTCCGGATCCGTCCCCCATTGAGCATGTTTGGGACTGGATGAAGCGTCGTCTCACGCGGTCTGCACGTCCAGCACGAACGCTGGTCCAACTGAGGCGCCAGGTGGAAATGGCATGGCAAGCCATTCCACAGGACTACATCCAGCATCTCTACGATCGTCTCCATGGGAGAATAGCAGCCTGCATTGCTGCGAAAGGTGGATATACACTGTACTAGTGCCGACATTGTGCATGCTCTGTTGCCTGCGTCTATGTGCCTGTGGTTCTGTCAGTGTGATCATGTGATGTATCCGACCCCAGGAATGCGTCAATAAAGTTTCCCCTTCCTGGGACAATGAATTCACGGTGTTCTTATTTCAATTTCCAGGAGTGTATTTTGTGAATTAGACTCGATTTTGTAATCACAGAAAGCATTACATACCCTCCCAACCAGTCATGTCTCATTTCGTTTCTCTTTCCATTACGTTTTACTTCAATTTTTCTTATCGGCAGTAATACATGTGAGAGAGTGGGCGGGGAGGGAGGGAGGGATTGAGGGGATATATATATATATATATATATATATATATATATATATATATATATATATATATATATATATATATATATATAGACTGAACAATATTCAATTAGGAATTGAAAAGATTGATCGATATGGCGACCACTGTATTCATTATACAATTATATTTGCACAGAATTTTCTGACTCTCTCTGCCAGAAATTCCCGGTAGTCGGTGATAATTACTTCTGCAGCCATAACGCGTGGAGAGCGACCATGCTCTGTCTGTACATGGCTCTTATAAATAATGCTCATGTAGGCCGCAGCAGAAAAAGGCTAAAGAATCAAAATCCAGGGACATTATCACCCAAACAAGAGTTCCTCCATTCAAATTCTCCTTTGCTCCAATGTTCCCTTTGCGACAAACTCGATATAGTATTGTCCATCTAAATTCGTTACATACCTGTCTTCGCCAAACCACTGACACCGCGTTCTGTACTCAGGAAATAATCTAAGTTTCTGGTGTCAAAAGCATCTATACTCTTCAACCATATTAGATGTAATGGTCTTCAGCGGTGTACTTCACACGGGGGAGATGGTCAAATCTGCTGGCACGTGCCAGATCTTGATGCATTCATCAAACCACTGAAAATTTTTTGTCCGGGGAAGGTATGTTCTGGGCGTGTAGAAGCGTCTGGGAACAGCCACCTATGTCGCGCTTTCTTGGCGATGTACAGTTTGCGACATAGGTCATCATACTCCCATTCATACCTTTATAATGAAAGGGTTACGTAACAGTGCAAGCAGAATATGGTTCCGGCAAGACATGTCGTACTCAAGTTACACAAATGTAGCACCACAGGCTAGATGACGGCGAAACATCGAAATTTATATCGGGTTTGTAGTTGGATCAAATTGTTAGCCCTGCTGGTATAGCTTAAAGCAGAGCGAGCTGGCTTAGGACACGGGGAGCTGATCTATACTTGTGCGGAATCCGACCGGCAGATTAATAGCAGTAGACTGGTACGTCGGCCAGCCTGTAAGTGGTTTTAAGGCGGTTCCACAGACTCGTTTAGGCTGCTCGCCAATCATTGCCTCAGAGAGTGCATTACACAGATAAAAATACCATAATACACAGAATGAAGTTTACAGGATTCACAGACAGATAACGCTCATAACTTCTTTGCCTTAGCTTAACTGATGACTGTGGCAACTGGAAAGTCATCTGGGCACAAAGTTAAAATAAAATAAATTTGACAATTACACTTCAACTTTACTAGTTTCGCAAGACATTTCAGAAACTTGGCCAAGAACCTGATACTACAATTTCATATTATTATTGTTACTATTATTATTATTATTATTGTTGTTGTTTTATCCAGGGCGATACACTACAATTCCTCACAAATACAGACGTATGTACAAGACTTTCTCAAATTGATTTTGGTCCCAGAGTTCGGCAGTGTTAATTGCTGGAACATCTGCTAAAACCAGGTCATCCAGCGTGTGCATGCCTTTCACGCCGGCGCCGTGATTGTTGCGTCGTGCGCTGTGGACGAGCGCCAGTCCCGCCCGGCCGTGCCCGCTGTACGGCGCATTTTTCGCGCTTCCCGCGGTGTTGCTCTGTCCTGCTTTCACACTCGTAATGTTATCGCTATTATTGAACTTTATACTATGTATTCATTCGGGGTAATATTTATACAAATCACACGTGTCTTCGATGTTGTGTCTCGTGTCTGTGCACAAATCCAAGTCTGGGGTGTCAATGGAACAGCTGGAGTAGCATATGTACCTGATGTAGAAGCTGCTACGTTCGGTGTTTCATGTTCATCTTCCGATTCGGACGACGATTCGCGTTCATCTTCAAAGTCACTACCCAGTATGAGAGAAAGAGCTTCCTCCACAGTATATCGCATGTCTGCCGTATCACTTCTAGTAGAAACTAACTGAGGTTAGCAACACGTCACTTCCGATTAGAAACAAGACGGGAAATGAGCAATGCAACTCAAGCGAAACCAACGCTTTGAAACTGAATGCAACTGCCATCTACAGACTTTGAACAAAGCCGTTAGTTGGTGCAGAGGTCACACAAGTCGAGCGTAGTGAAGCGGAGAAATATGACGCTAGGCGGAACTGCTACAGCAACAGCAGTCCACCGGCTGGGCGGCACATTCGCTCCCGACTTCTACAGAAGTTCACCGTAGCGAAAGGGTTAAGGTAACTTCGAGTAGACCAAGAGATGTTCAGCATCTTGAAGTTCTCCACATTCGCAGGCTTCGTCTCCAATAATGTAGCGCCATCACTTCGAGTTCTGTTTGCAGCGCGTCACTCCAGTTAGCAGTCTGTTCAGAGTCTTAACGTCCGGTGGGGTAGTTGGAAACCGGCAGCGGGCTATTCCTTCAAGCTATTACTTATATTTGCCGTGCTTCGCCACAATTCTCTTCGACGAGCGGGAAGTGATAATACAATTGCTTCACTTGTTGGGAGAAACCTCATTCTTGACTTTTACTCTAGGTAATAATGCATCAGCTCCATAAATGGGATGTCTGGAATGATTTTCCAGTGGTTTTTTGTTTTTGTTTTTTTTTGTTTTTGTTTTTCTCTGAACCTGTGCCGCTGCTCATCGTCTCACTCCGGGGGCGCTATGCATATATGGTGGTAGATTTTGTTTACTCGAGTTGGTCGTATGTTAAATTACTTTATATTATTATTATCATGCAGCATCTGTCCTCAAGAGCGGTGTCAACGTGCATGGGTTGTGCGAAGTTCTACCAGACTGGCGCTGCACAGAAACATAGAGAAGGAGCAGACTTATGTAGAATATTTGGTCGAGCCCCTCATTTGCTGTTAGTGAGGTTGCGGATATTATTATTTCGGCTGCAGGCTTCGAGCATTATGTTCTCGCAATGGTCTTTGAAAGTAACTGTGCGATCGAGCTTTATTGTGAGGCATGTAGCGGTATCTCAGAGTTCTAGCTGCTTTACCCTCCCAAGTTACTTCCTGTTCTTCCTAGCTTGTCTACTTCTTAAATGAAACACGCAGACAATAACAATAATAAATTTAAGTTAGGTTAACTGAAGTTCAGCACAAAACTCAAGTGGACATTGGGTATCAAAGGAACGTCGTGGTTAGTTTACAACAAAGCCACAGTAGGCCGAGATTGCTTCGATACTGCCTTGAGACGACAGGGAATAATGCAAGCCGCTAGATCTGGAGTGGTTACGAATTGCGTGTATCTACCTTTGACTTCAAATAAAGTACTATAATATCCCAGGCATCAAGTTTTCGGGAATGTGTCGTAGAAGTCCCAACTGGAATTCTCTTGTCAAAAACTTACACCTGCTACTGTTATAGTTACTAATTACACAGTGCATATTATTTAGTAATCTTAGAAGCCCTAGGACAGTCCCAAAAGTTATCACTGATGGGCTCTTCATGTTGTAGGCTTCCTGCCAAGACTAGGCACTGCCGTATACAGATTACGACGCCAACATAACATTTATTTATTGTTCTATTTATTTCTTTACTGCTGTATGGCTATTAATATTGAATTACAGAGCAGCAGCGCAACAGTGAAATCCGTAACCATTGAAAACAACAGTGCCTACTTTTAGAGTCTAACACGCAGGCTGCGAAGGGCGAGCGCTGGCGCAAACCTACGGACAGTGCTTTCGGGTGTTCAGTAGGATCCTTGATTTCATTGATGTACAATATTTCGACGATCGACCCAGTCGTCTTCCTCAGGTGCTGCGAGTTGTACTGTCTGGACTCCAACAAGACTTCGTACTGTTGCTCGTGTAGTGCCGCTGTGTATTAAAGCTGAGTCCGATTCCCGACGCTCACTGCGCCATTTCATGCTCTTTTGTTTTTCAGAGCCCGCACTGATATCCCGTGAAAAGCACATTCCTTCAGCGTTTCTCAGCTCTGGTGGATGTGATACTCGGCGAGATCTCGAAAATATTAAGTGCCGTCTCCCAAGGCTTGTTTAAATGGAAACATCTATCCTTGTTGATTAGCTCTTCTGACATCTTTATTTCGATAGACTCCTTAACAACACTGTCCAAAAGACTTGGCGTCTGCACCAAGATACCGATCTCGTCGTGTTTTACATCCCAATGATACTGCAGACAGAGCTCGCCGACAGTTAATTTGCTCGGCTGCTGTAGTCTCATGTATCGCTGATTTTCCTGGTATTTCTCCTCTACTGGTCAAAAAGGCTTCCCCACCTACTACGTGCCACATATACATGGGATGCGGTACACACTATGCTTTCGGAGACCTATAGCGTCTTTAACGTTACAAGGAAGAATTCTTATCATTGCGAAGAAATATGTACTCAGATCACAGAATTCATCAAGCGTTGCGATCAAAATCTAAAACACCCGAGTAAGAGGTAATTAATACTGACACTGAAGTTCATGAAGGTTACATAGGAATATAATAAGGGAAGTTGGCCCTAGTATGGCACACGATATTCTCTTTCTTGTTGATTTTTCATAAGATAATTTTTATTCAAGTTCGTCACCTGTAAAATCGAAATGTTGACGCTAACCGCAGTTACAGGCACAAGAAAAATTACAACTGTGTGAGCGGGTAATGCTGCATACTTCACGCCGAACTTGATTTAATCCAAATTGAAAACTTAATCGGAAATTCTTAGTTATATTCAAGCAAGTGCCTCAAAACGAAAAAATAAATACGGAAGGAAGATTAAGGATTCACGCACCGCCCTTTGCATAGCCTACTTGCTTTCGTCGTAAGTGGTTTAGGATCGCCACGGAAAACTTGCATCCATGTAGCTCTTAGCTCCCGAATGTAAGTCCTGTGTACCGTCAAACTCGGTGTAGCACACGAAGAACCAAAAACAGTGCTGGAAACCGCTTTTGGCAACTCCGTCCGTCTGCAAACATATAATAAGTATTTCTGTTGTTCTTATCCTTCTTTCCAAACATTGGGTTGATGCAGCCCTCCGATCTGTATTTTGACCTTTGCTGCGTTATTTCTGCAACCCAAATTCATTTAAAGGTGCTTGAATGTTTCCAAGCCGTGACCTCGATTGCAGTTCCCCCCCCCCCCCCCCCCCCCACACACACACACACACACACACACACACACACACACACACACTCACTCACTCACTCACTATTCACTACCAAATAAACTATTCCTTGTTGCTTTAGGAAGAGTCCTATCAACCAATCGCCTTTTTTTAGTTCAGTTTGGGCAAAAATGTGTTTGTCCCCTAATTCGGTTCAGGAATAGACCGTTATACGATCTAAGCATCTTATCTTCGCCATTCCTATGTAGCACCACATCCAAAAGCTTCTAGTTTCTGCTTGTCTGAACTGGTTATCGTTCAGGTTCCAGTTCCGTGCCCAAAAAGCAAAACTAAACCGCTATTTTAGTGCCTCATTTCTTTAATTAGTTACCCCAGAATTGCCTTATTTAATTACGGACACCTTTTTCTATCTTCCAAGACACACTATACATTCCGTCCAACTGGTCTTCAGAATTCTTTGCAGTCTCTGAGAGAATTAGAATGTTATCGGCAGATATCATAATTTAAATTGCTTCACTCTTAATTGTAATTCCAAATTTCTCCTTAGTTTCCTTCACTGCTTTCTTAGTGTAAAGGCTGCGTAGGCTACAAACCTGACTCACCTTTCGTAACTACTGCTGCCCTTGAACGTCCTACTCTTAACTACAGTTTGGCTTCTGTACAAGGTGTAGATAACATTTAGTTTCCGGTTCGCTGTCGTATCTTGATTGGTGTAGTACACGATGAGGCAAACATCGTTGCTGTTCAAATATTTAATTTTGGTAGTTTCATACGACTGTAAATCCGAGATAAATATGAACGACTATTACACCAACAAAACGGTCGAAGTTTACATCTACGTCTTGTTTACGAAACACTCCTCCGACCCGCTTGGAGTAATTCAGCGAAACACGGACGGAGTAGCTCTGGACATAAAAGGTAGCAGCCGCAGTGTGCAACCCGGGATGAGCTGCGCGCCACGGCAGCTCTCCAGGCGCTCTGGAACCAGCAGCAGTGCAGAGGCGGAAATGGCGGTGCTAAGTACCGGCATTTATTCTGGGGATGAGCGCCTGCCTCTATCTCCTGCTGGGGCGACCACGCAGCTGACGCGCGCTCCCAGGAAAGCTCGCAATCTAGAGTACGTCGCATCCATTCCAAGTAGCACACCGAAAAAATGAGCTTCATTCACAAAAGAGCTCTATTGTACTGTACAGCCCGCCACGACCGAAAATGCCAAAGTTTTTTGTTTCTTTCCTTCAGGAGAAAAGGTCTATTGCGCGAAATGATTCTTACATTTCTTTAGAAGTTGAACGATGATGCATCAAGGAGTCGATAAAAAACGTTAATATACACTATGTGATGAAAAGTATCCGGACACGCACAAAAACATACCTTTTACATATTGGGTGCATTCTGCTGCCACCTACTGCCAGGTACTCCACATCAGTGACGTCATTAATCATTAGACATCGTGAGAGAGCAGAATGGGGCGCTCCGCGGAGCTCAACGGGCTTCGAACGTGGCCAAGTGATTGGGTGTCACTTGTGTCATACGTGTGTACGCGAGATTTCCATATTCCTAAAACCCCATAGATCAACTGTTTCCAATGTGATAGTGAAGTGGATACGTGAACGGACACGTACAGCACAAAAACATACAGGACGACCTCGTCTGTACACTGACAGAGACAGCCGACAGTTCAACAGGGTCTTAATCTTTAATAGCAGACATCAATCCAGACCTTCACACAGGAATTCCAAACTGCATCAGGATCCACTGCAAGTACTATGACAGTTAGGCGGCAGGTGGGAAAACTTGGATTTCATGGTCGAGCGGCTGCTCATAAGCCACACATCACGCCGGTAAATGCCAACCGACGCCTCACTTGGTATAAGTAGCGTAAACACTGGGCGATTGAACAGTGGAAAAATATTGTGCGGAATGCCGAATCATGGTACACAATGTGGCGATCCGATGGCAGGGTTTTGGTATGGCGAATGCCTGGTGAACGGCACCTGCCAGCGTGTGTAGTGCCAACACTACAATTCGGAGGCGGTGGTGTTACGGTGTGGTCACGTTTTTCGTGGACTGCCCTGCACAGAGTCATGAACTGAATCATATAGAACACCTTTGGTATGTTTTGGATCGCCGACTTCATGCCAGGCCTAACCGACCGACATCGATACCTCTCCTCAGTGCAGCACTCCGTGAAGAATGCGCTGCCATTCCAGCAACTGACTGAATTATGCCTGCGAGAGTGGAAGCTGTCATCAAGGCTAAGGGTGAGCCAACATCATATTGAATTCCAGCATTACCGATGGAGGGAACCACGAACTTGTCATTTTCAGGCAGGTGTCCGAATACTTTTGATCACATAGTGTATTTTAAACCGTTACGTGATATACCAAAGTTATAGAAATATTTACCTTTTCCATGATACATTCCCTGTCGTCGATGCAAGTTTTCCAGAACGTGCAAAGCATACAGAAAGGAAACCTTCCAGTAACAAGGGTTACATGCAACGAGTGCAGTAGAAACTTATCTAAGAAAAAGTGTATGCAAAATACAGTCTAATACAAAAAAAAGGGCACACCACGAAGAAATCGGTAGATATGATCTACATGTACAGATAAAAAAAAGACTACGCTTTCAGAAAAGTTTCGATGATTCATTCAAGAGAAAAAACTTCACAGAATTGAACAAGTCAGTAATGGTTTGTTCCACCTGTGGGCCTTATGCAAGCATTTACTCTGCTTGATAATGATTGATAGTAGTTAGATGTTATCCTGAGGGATATCGTCCCTAATTCTGCCCAATTGGCGAGTTGGAACCACAAAATTCCGAGCCAACCAGGCCCTGCGTTTAATGCTCTAAATCTAAACGTTCTTATTGGGGGGGGGGGGGGGGGGGGGGGGGCGGGGGGGAGAAATTGGCGACCTTTCAGGTCAAGGCAGGGTTTGACGAGTACGAAGAGAAGCAGCAAAACTCTTGCCGTTTCTTCCTGAAATGAAAGCCCAGGATGGCTTGCCATGAAGGGCAACAAAATAGAATATCGACGACATACCGCTGTGCTGGAAGCGTGCCGTGGACGACAACCAAACGCATCCTCCTATGCAATGAAATGACACCCCAGACCGTCACTCTTGGTTGTCGGGCGGAATGGCGGGTGACATTAAAGTAGGTGTCCTACCGCTGTCGAGGGCTTTTCCAGACAAATCTTATCGACTGGAGTAGAATTGTCGTCAGTGTTGAATCCCGCTTCGAACTGAGCCCCGATGAGTAGCGAAGACGTATTTGGAGACACCCCGGACAACGATGGTATACGACCGTTCTGTCACCCGCCATACGCCTCGACAACCAGGAGTGACGGTATGGGCTGCCATTTCTTTTCATAGCAGGACCCCTTCGGTACTCATTTGCTTTACCTTCACAACACAACGGTACGTCGACTATATTCTACGCCTCGTCTCCTTGCCCTTCACGGCATGCGACCCTGGGCTTACATTTCAGCTAGATAACGCCCTCCAGCAGACGGCGAGAGTTCCTACTGCTTATCTCATGCTTGCCCAACACTAGCTTGGCCAGCTAGGTCGCCGGATCTCTCTCCAATTGAAAGTGTTTGGAGCATTATGGGCAGGGTCCCTCCAACTGGTTCGGGATTTTGATGACCTAACGCGCCAATTGGGCATTATTTGGGACGACACTTCTCAGGCCGACATCAAACAACTCTGTCAATCAATGACCAGCTGAAAAACTCCTTGTATTGCGGCCAGAAGGGGATCAGTGCGTTATTGACTTGTTCAATTTGTGAAGCTCTGTCTCTTGAATAAATCAGCCAATTTTTCTGAAATTGTAGTCATATGGCTGTCTGTACATCTACATCACCTCTCCCGATTTCTCCCATTCTGATAATTTCTTTGTGGTGCATCATTTTTTTCTTATAGGTGTGTATTATGTGTACTGCAGTTAAAATGGCACACAAACGAAAGCAGTAAAGAATAAAAGGGAGAAATTTGCGTAACTATAACGTCTAATTGGAGAGAAGATTGGAGAAAATGGGAAGGATACATAAAAAGGAGTGATGGAGAAAGTGAAAGACTGAACTTAATGAGACCTTCCGATGGCCAGACGTTCCCGAAGCCGCTTATCCTTGCCTGCGAAATATAATTTAGATTTTTACAACTTCTGAAAAACATAAAACTTCTTTTTGTTCTGTGCCGAATGATGTTATCTTCAGGAATTATCCTCTTACTTCTGTAAAATACACAAATTCCGAGTTCTTCGCGGATGGCATGTCGTCAAGCCATAAACCGCATAAAATACTATCATGTACAACCAGTCTTTAAAGTTAATGTAGTTTGCGATGACGAATCATAAAAAATACATAAAACAGAGAAATAATAATTCCTAGCGCTGTAACGGAAGAACCAAAGAAAAGCTTTGTGTAATATATCACAGAAATAAAACGAGACCAACTGAAGATGACACGTTGGAGATGAAACACTCATAGGGAAATAATAGAACAAAAATAAAAATTGCGCGTTTTGCAGAACGAGAAGTTGTGAAAAACAAAGGTTCAGATGTGGGCTACTATCGTCTCACAGAAAGATTTTTTTTGTACCACAGTACTGGTTCAAATGGCTCTGAGCACTATGCGACTTAACTTCTGAGGTCATCAGTCGCCTAGAACTTAGAATTAATTAAACCTAACTAACCTAAGGACATCACACACATCCATGCCCGAGGCAGGATTCGAACCTGCGACCGTAGCGGTCACTCGGCTCCAGACTGTAGCGCCTAGAACCGCACGGCTACCACAGTACTAACTTCTTGTACTACAAAACTGAACTTTCATTTATTTTGCTCGTAATCACCATTGTTTAGCGAAGCAACGTAAATTTAATTTCGGAAGGAGCGACGCTAAAATCCGAGCCCAGCATGCAGACTGTAGTTTCCTTAGAGTCTTCAACCGAATGTCGGGATGATTTTTTCAATAAGGTCACGACTAAATTCCTTTCCTATCCGTGGCCAACTCAGTTAGGGCTTCTCACCAACGCCCTCGTTGTCAACGATACGTTAAAGCAAGATCTCTTTCTTTTTATGCGATGAAAATTTCCTGAGAAACATTTTTATATTGCTTGGTATTAAATTGTCGCTACACTCAAAGTTGTTACAGCAGTAAGAATGTGTTTCATTCAAAATGATGAAAACATTGGCTCAGTCCTTTGTAAGCAACGTCTCTTAGTTTATTCTAAATGTTCACTGCAAAGAAATATTTTTTACGTATTTCGTAAAATGCAGTCTTGAGTTTCGGATCTGCTAACGGCAAAACTAACCGAAATAGGAAATAAAGTTTTTTCAGTCTGTTAATAGCGGTCGACAGACTGAAAAAGTGTGTTACATGGAAAATATTAAACTGTAAACTCTCTTTCAGCTGTCATAAATTGGCTTTTATTAAGAGGACTGTTTTTAAATTTCAAACAAATGCTTCCTCTTACTGCTGATAACTGATAAGTGCGATGTGACACTGACAGAAAAACGTCTTTTTGTAAGATGCGTTGTTTTCTCGTATACTGCCTCGCCATGTATTTTTATTTTTACTTTTGCTATTTGCACTCACTGCAGAATTTCAGCTTCGCGCTGTATACAAAACTTTCTTAGTTTCCGACAAGTTGTTATATTTGGATATTTGGAAACTAATGAGAAAGAAATCCAGAGTTTTTGTAGCTGCTCTTATCTGAAGTTCGTTGCTTCTGATAGTAAACCTATGTACTGGTTCTGGCATAAGTTTCGCTAGTAGCAACAGAGAAACAAAAGCGGGAATGCAGATAACGTCATACGGGGGAACTGAGCAGCGGAGACAGAGGCAGGCGGGGCCCTTGAAGGGAGTGAACGGGCAGACAAACAAACGTCGGCGCTGCCTCTCCTGTGGAGAGCCGGAAAACAACTTTGTGCGAGGAAAATTACGACGTCTCTGCCGGAACGTCGAGAGAATCGCTGCTGAGGCTGTCTGGAGGAGAGGGGCGTTTATTTGACGGGAGCCGCCGCGAAACGCAGACGTTAAGCTGCCCAGAAACCGTATTAATTAAGGGGAAATTGCAATTTATTTTCCAGTAGCATTTCATTACGCGAATCCATCGCGGAGAGCGTCCAGGACCGCGATAAAAGGGGAAAGGCGGAGACTGCATTTGCAAACGTTGAGAAGCTCCATTTGTTTACTTTTTTCCCCCGGCGAAGAGGCAAAAGCCAGACTTTTAAAGTGCCGAATTGTGAATAAGCACCGAGAGAACCACTCAAGTGGAAATATTTGCCCAACAATAAATCCAGACAGTCCTCGAGAGATGAGGCAGCAAAGTGGCCGCGAGATGGAATGATAATTATTTCGTAGTATAATGAATTAATAACTACTTTAAATTCAGACAGTCGTGCTGTCAGAAGTAAGATAGTTTAAAAACAGTTATTTTTTGTCCCTGCAAGAATCGCCAGAGAGACAGAGACAGACAGACACGGCTGGAGTGGCCGAGCGGTTCTAGGCGCGACCGTCTGGAACCGCGCGACCGCTACGGTCGCAGGTTCGAATCTTGCCTCGGGCATGCATGTGTGTGCTGTCCTTAGGTTAGTTAGGTTTAAGTAGTTCTAAGTTTTCTACGTTCTAGGGGACTGATGACCCCAGCAGTTAAGTCCCATAGTGCTCAGAGCCATTTGAACCATTTTTGAGAGAGAGAGAGAGAGAGAGAGAGAGAGAGAGAGAGAGAGAGAGAGAGAGAATGAGTGTGTGTGTGTGTGTGTGTGTCGGGGGGGGGGGGCAACCCAAATTTTTTCAAGCATTTCCTTTGAGATTTATGATTAACTTCGTAAACCTGTTGTGTTGTCTCCTTGTATGAGTTTCATTTTGTTTTTCGCTGCGAGTTTTTCTTAAATTTTGACGGAAAACACTCTTGTCCACCACGTTTCTTCTTTAATATGTCACGTACGTGAGGTAGTAAACCAATGCAAATCTTCCTTTATTCACTTAACTGGGTTTCTTGGACGTAAAAGGTTTCTGGGTACTGTGCCATGTGATCTTGAGAGATAACTTTTACTGCATAAAAAAAAGGCTCTTCCTCTGTGTTTACTGGTGTTCTTCGTTGTCCAAGGTCTACTATATTTCGTCATAACCGTACTACTGAGCATGACATAATGTTCCAGTTTTAAAATCTGTTGTTATTATTGGTCTCCTATAGTGCAAGGAATCATGGATCATCCTCTTCTCCCTTCAATTTTGCATCTCAGTGCAAGGTTTGGTATTGTTGTTCGCTCCATTTTTCTTACCTTTACATACCACTCCATTATCCCTCTGTCCAACACCTTACATATTTATTCTTTCACTTCCATTCTCTGTAACAATTAATCGGCCCTTAACTTCGGCTTTACTTTAAATTATTTCTGACCTCCAAAAGTCCTTCTATAATACTTCCAGCTTTTTAATTTGTTTCTGATAAGTTATCCACGTCTCTACGCCTCACATGTCTACAATCTCTCACACAGACTTGAACGTGGCCCTTATTGTTCTATTCGTCCTATTCCTGCTCCATAAGATGGGGCTGACTCTTGAAATGACTTTCAGGCCGGACCGATTCGCGTATTAAATTTGAAATTGCCTCATTCTAAAAATAGATGTCAAGTAGCAAAAGTTTTGACTTCGTTACTGTCTTGATTTACATCATTGGTAAGGTGTACCTTTTTTGATAATTAATCTTCCCATCCCAGACTTTTTGTATTCTACTTGTAACTGATCAGATATCTAATTTATATACTCCTCTTCTTGTGATATGACGACTTCGGTCGTCACCAGTAGTAAATGATCTAGTTATGTTAGAGTTTCAATTTGTAATACCATTCTCACACATTTACGAAGCGTTTTCCTAGGACGACTTTTAATATATGTATAAAATTTATATAGTGGTGGTGACATGATAGATCTGTAACAGGCCCTTGCCTGCAGAATGAACTTTTTCCTCTGTAGCGGTATGTGCGCGATATGAAACTTCCTGGAAGATTAAAACTGTGCACTGGATCGAGACTTGAACTCGCGACCTTTGCCTGTAGCCTGCCAGGAAGCTTCTTATCAGCATACACTGCGCAGCAGAGTGAAAATGTCATACTGGAAACACCCCCAGGTTGTGGCTAAGCCATGTCTCCGCAATATCCTTTGTTGCAGGAGCGCTAGTCCTACAAGTTTCGTTGGAGAGCTTCAGTTAAGTTCGCAAGGTAGGAGATAAGATACTGGCGGAAGTTGATCTGTGAGAACGGGACGCGAGTCGTACTTGGGTAGCTCAGTCGACAGAGCACTTGATCGAAGAAGGCAAAGGTCCCAAGTTGGAGTCTCGGACTGCACATGGTTTTAATCTGGTGGCAAGTTTCAATCCATTGCTTGTTTTAATAACTCATTAACAATCTACGTTTGGATTAAAACTAATCAAGTTGTCGATTGGTTATGTCCCAGTACGCCGAGTCTCACAGAGTTCCAGTATATCAGTTCACATTAAGTATACGACAATAATACGTCGTGCCTCGCAGAAAATCGCGGTATCACTTACCGGAAAAGAAAGAAAAAAAACAACAAAAAACGATTTAACGGCAGGGATTGGTTCTCGGTACGAAGACATCGTTTTACTTTTTGCATGCTGCTTCATCACATGTCTTGTAAACGTGCTTCTAGTCCAGCGTTCGGGAGGTATAAACAGCTTCACGGTGCAACACCCCTGTTTAATCTAAGTAACAGTGCACTCACATAATGCTGTGCGGCTAGGTGGCTTCTCAACATTTTCCGCTATGACAGGTCTCGTTGCTTCATCGGTAGCGGCTTCTTATTTATCTTCGCATAGTGAATTTCAAGTCGACGCCTTTTGGGGCTCGTAACTCCATGTTTTCCTGTTGATTTGATCCATTGAATCTTCTGTGGCATGTTAGTATATATTAATGAAGGCCCTTCTATTTTTTAACAAAAAGGGTCAGCCTCGTAGATATTTTGCAGCCGTTATGGAGTGCCCTGAACAGCGGTGTGGAGTGGCGTAGCCGGCAGCGTGTTTAATGTTCACACGAGGCACTTACTGAGTGGCCCTCACCGCCGAATCAGCAGGCCGGCCGCCGAAACGGAGAGGAATCTGTACAAGTGCCCGCACGCGCGGAAGCCCCTGGGTGGAGGGCTCCCCCTCCTTACAAGTACGCCCAGGCCAACGGGTGACCCAACAACTTGCTGACGCTACGGCTCTTCTGAGACCCGAGCACCCAACCCCACGAGTTCAGCCGAAAGAGATTGGCCTACTGGAACTACTGTGATGTCATCTAACATTCAGCCACAAGTGTTGTTGTATTATGTTAGTAGCTTTCATTAATTGTAAATAATTCCAGCCACTCTAGATTGTTGTTTTTCGCAGTTTTGGAAAAATGTATTTTTTTGGGAACTTTTGTGGAAACGAAAACCCATGGGAATTTTCTGGGGAAGAAAATTTAGACACCGGGAAAGTTGGGGAAGTATTTTATCTGCCTAGTCCTACTACTAATGCCATCTCTGCATTTAGTCCAAATAAGATGCTTTGTTTTCTAGATATTCAATAGATGTCACTCCTTTCAGATCAATCGATACACCTTTCCTTTTGTGGGAGGCGTAAGGTTCACCGCGATGATACCGTTACATGACACGACTATGATGTGCACATGCCTGTTTCGACCATTTGGGACGTCTATCGACCTTCGTGGTCATATCGCGTTCTGAGGAGACGCCATATTGGATTTCGTCGTTTTAGTTGAATCTTCTGTTAGACGTATATGTTATGAATATTTGTTTTTCCAGCACTGAATATATCTAGCGTTCCTCAGTCAAATTATTTTTTAAAAAAATAAGGTTTTGTATTATTATTTGTTAGATGGGTATGGACAAATTAATTAAAATGGGATGTTAATAGATTTTCTCTCTGCTAGTAAACGTGACTTTTAAGAAGGCATTGAATAAATGTTAAGTATCGGTTGAGAACATTACATGAATGTTTCTTGCTTTGCTGGACACAATATTATTGAAATTATAAAACATGGCACAGAAAAATGTTACTCCCTTTTCTAATTAAGCGAACTCCGCCTTCCATCGTCCTCATTATGTCAGGCCGGGGACAGCGTTGGTAGGCGACATTGTTTGGAGACCAATGTCCTATCTTAATATTACGCGGTCCGCATAATAACATTACCCGGATTTTGAGAAAAAGAGACCGGTAAAAATGATTCAGGGACGTATGAATTATAATGTGAGGATTAATTGGCGAACGAACACTAACAGTGTTCGGCCGTGACCGCAAAACAACGTGCCAGCAACTTCTCTTCGATGTTGTCTGAAACTGGACTAAAACAATGCATAACAAAATCACATATAACATGAATTACCAGGGAAAGGGATCTCCAAATGAAACACCGCCACTTAACTTGAAATTAACATAGCTATTCAACAAAGGCGTACAGGTGACACTTACAGAGCTAATCTCGGTAGCAGAGGACTACACACACACACACACACACACACCACACACACACACACACACACACACACACACACACACACACACACACACACAGAGAGAGAGAGAGAGAGAGAGAGAGAGAGAGAGAGAGAGAGAGAGAGAGAGAGAGAAGGGGGGGGGGGACGCTTACCGCATTTTTTATATCGTTACGCAAACGAATGTACCTACTACATTTTGTTTCACACAGTTTCTCCGTATATTTTAACTCTGATACTTCTTTACAAAACAATTCATGAACAATTAAAACACATCATCTCATTAGAACAACGCGCCATTCAATGAATATACCAATTTATTTATATATGTAAAATTATGTATAATATTTTTAGACGTTAATTAAAATTGATGCAATTTTTTGTACATTTATAAAGTAACATTTCAGATCTGTCGAAAACATGTCTGTGTAGGAATAATTATAACTGAATGTAAGTTGTTGATAGATCGGTGGTTAACAGCTTTCAGGATGTGTAAGTAAAAAACATAGGCACGGATTCTCTGTGTTCACAGTAGTGTAATGGATAGAGATGTCGAGTTACGAAGTGAGATTCAAGTTATGTGCTAATAGCAAGTCAACAGGATAATGTAAAAACATGACGAAAGCAAACGTGCCCCGACCCGCTCCTGGAACAGGTTTTCTTATTTTTATGTCAGGCTATCGTTTTTTTACAGACTAAAATGTTTAGTGTATGTACTGTAATTTTTGGATGTCTGCGTTAGTTTTACGCCCCTGAAATCAGAGTCCCTCCTCTCCAAGCTACCAACACTGGTGACAAATAATGGTTTGAAGGAACAGGTAGGTTCAAGTTATTTGGGGAAAAGATGCCGGAATTTTATCATTTTGAGGATTTTTTTATATGCCATAGGGAAATTTCGAAAACTTGGTCTGGAAAGTTTTACATCGACCTCGAACTATTCTGTGAATAAGACTATTAGGCATAAAGGAAAATACTACCATGCTTAATATGACGTGCAGGCAACATTCTTTCGTTATCTGTTACATTGTTCCTGAGACATACTCATTGCGATTTTATTTAAAGCTTCTAATTCCACTCCGTGCTAACCGAACGAGGCGACCATCCGGTCATCCAGATAAAAGTTTTCCGTGGTTTCCCTTCATCGCTTAAGGCTGTTGCTGGGATGATTAATTTCAAACGAACACTGCCGATTTCGTTCCCCGTTCCTCTCTTACCGAAGTTTGTAGTACATCTCCAATGGATTTGTCATCAGTGGTTCTTTAAACGATAATCTTCCTTCCTTTCTTCTCGGTGATGGAAATATTTTGTAAGGAAGTAATTGAAATAACAGCTTAGAGAGATTGGTTGGTCCACACGTAAGATTTATTTGCCCTGCAGCAGAAATTTGATATCCTCGGTAGTTTAGTCCATAATTAGCTGCTAGTCAGACTGTACCACAACTCTACTCGTTTCTTGTCAGTGTTTTCAGTTACCGTATATTTCCAAATATTCTGTGTTTATCAGTCCGTCATTGTGTCATCGAACTCAAATATTCAAATCTGTGTGAATTCCTAAGGGACCAAACTGCTGAGGTCATCGGTCCCTAGGCTTACACACTACTTAAACTAACTTATGCTAAGAACAAAACACACACACACACACACGCGCGCATGCGCGCACGCGCGCACGCTCGAGGGAGGACTCGAACTTGTGCTCAATCCGGGACATGGCGTCTCAAACGGCGCGGCTACTCCGCGCGGCATCATCGAACTGTTGTAAGCTAGTTAGCAGAAACAAGTGACGCGGACGCTCGGTTGAGACTAGTTTGGAGCAGACGACGCAGACTACAGCGCAGGTGGTGGCACAGGCAAAATGAGCCGTGACGTCGGTCTGCAAGTTGGCCAGCGCCGACCGCCCGTAATTAAAACTTGGGCCGCGAACTAGTAGCGCAGCAGCCGACTGCAGTTCACCAGATGTTGCAGCGATCTCTGCGTCAGCAAAGCAGTGGCAGAGGGCACATGGAACAGCGTCCCGTCTCGTCCTTGCCGTTGGATACAGGGAATGGACGGTTCTCTGTACGATGGTTTTGAAAAAAAAAGTGAAGTAAACCTGCACCTGAAAAATGGCGTAGTCCATTGATAGCGGATATTTGTTAGTGCAGCGTTTTATTTTTGCGTATATAACGACTTGATGTGGTATTGGTTTGTGGGCTTTTCAGGGAGTAAAAGGACGGCAGACATCTACAGTACAAACCTTTTTAACCGAACTAAAAGGGGGAACCTGTTCTGGTTAGCAATTTTTTCGGTTGAGCCACAGTTTTTTTGTATTGTACGTATTTTTGAAAGTTTTGGAAGGTCGGACGAATTCCAAAATCACTTTCTAGGCTCGGCGTATGTTCTTCATTGAAGTTACCTTTTTAAGATCATAGTATACCGTACCTAACAGCCTGTAGCATACCACAAATATACACTCGCAGTGGAAAGAAAAGCAACCACTCCCCTGCACTATTATTGGCTTTGTAGCTTTGTTTAAACTGGTGAGACGGTTGGTGCGGAGGCAACACATCATTAAGCGTTCACTTCTCCCTGCTAACCGCAGCCTAGCACATTCGTGACTAGAATTTTTTCCGTGAATGCAGTTTTTGCGATTTTAGGAGTCGTTTCAGATAACACGGGTTTCAGTTGACCGGAGTTCTGTTAACTGGGGTTTTCCTTTAGTTGCAAACAATAAAAATAAATAAATAAATAAATAAATAAACAACTTAACTATACTTTTTAGAGTTGAATATTCTTTATTACTATCTCATTTCACATTTCTCATTTCTCATTAAAGAACGCCCGGTAGTACGGTCGATACACAATGAGGAGACGAAAGTTATGGGATACCTCCTGGCATCATGTAGGACATACTTTTGCCCGGCCCGTCGTAGTGCAGCAGCTCGACGTGGCATGGACTGAACAAGTCGTTCGAAATCCCCTGCTGAAATATCGAGCCAAGCTGCTTCTGCAGCAGTCCCTATTTCTGAAAGTGTTGCCGGTGCAGGATTATGCGCACGAACTGATTTCTCGATTAAGTCCGATAAGTATTCGACGAGATTCATGTGGAACGATCTGGGTATCTAAATCATTCGTTATTCAAAACAATCGTAAGCAATTGGGGTCCAGCGACATTGCTCATCGTCATCCATAAAAATTTCATTGTTATTTGGCAACATAACATGACAACCATGAATATTGTAAATGGTCTCCAAGTAGCCGAACATCCAGAGGACCCAGCCCATTCCGTATACACAAAGCCCACACCATTATGGAACCACCACTAGCTTGCACATGCTTTGCCAACAGTTTGGATCCCTGGCTTCGTGGTGACTGCGCCACACTCGATCCCTACCACCAGCTCTTACCATCCGAAATCGGGACTCATGTGACCAGGCCAAGGTTCTCCAGTAGTCCAGGGTCCAACCGATATAGCCACGACCCCAGGAGAGCGCTGCAGGCCATGTCGTGCTGTCGTTAAGTGAAGGCCATCGGCCACTGCGTTGTCTGTAATGAGAAGATATGCATGAAATTTGGTATTCTCGGCGTAGTCTTGACACTGTGGATGTCGGAGTATTGAATATATTAAGGATATCCGAAATGGAATGTCTCATGCGTCTAGTTCCAACTAAAATTGCACTTTCAAAGTCTGCTAACTGCCGTCGTGCGGCCATAATGACGTCGTACACTTTTTCACATGAACCACCGTGTACAAGTGACAGCTCCACTGCCCTTTTATACCTTGTGTACGCTATACTACCGCCATCTGCACATCTTCATATGTGCATATCGCCACCTGATTTCTTTTTTCCAGCTCAATGTGTACGCACACTTCTATCATGGATGCTATTCCAATTGGGTGAGCTTCATTGGTTATGTTTCTTAAATGAATGCATAAGCCTTTACAACACATATTAAACCAGAGCAGAATAAAAATGTGTAAGATATACAGCGATTTCCAAAATTAAAGCAACAACTACTTTCGCGTCCTGTGTCTAATTCACGATATGATCATAGAAACTGTCAGATGTCCGTCGATCGTGTTCTGCACGGAAGATGGCATTTCGGTCAACGGAAAACCACGCCAACGGTGACGTCAAGGCACCTATCAATCGGTCTAGTGTTTACCGGGTAGTGTACGCAGTCACAGTCGGTGCAGTATGGCACAGAGAAGACGCCTACCAGACTTTCTGCGGTTGAGGGCCATAGGAAGAATGTTGCTTCAGTTTTGGACACCAGTGTATTTGTTTGCCGAATCTGTCGCTCCTCTTCAGTTTATAGATGGGTGAATTTTTCAGTGAATGAAAGGGTGCTAAGAATGCTGATTTACTGTACTGTGACTACATTCACCATTACTGCTACTGCTTCTGACGTGAACAATGTTAATCTTTCGTTGGTCTATGTTTATCTAGTTGCCCGCTTTGCTGAAGAACACCTTGTGCTCTCTCTCTTCATTGCATGTTCTCTTTGTCGTACCCTTGTATGCTCGTGACAGCATATGTCCTCTCTCTCTCTCTCTGCGAATTTTGTGTGTGCCTCAGTTCAGTTCCCGGCAATAAACAGGTCCTATGATGAAGGCTTTTGTCCAGATGGCAAAGCCTGCGATATTAAAAACTCCCCCGGCATGTTCGTCACCCTGGGCTTCTCCTTTCTCACAAACTTCGTGGAGCATTCACGTATCTACCGTGTTAGCAAATGAAAGACTGCGTCTAAAGCAAGATGTAACCTCAGTGTTACTGCAAGATCTTACTATGTTTTCGTTCGTGGTACATTCACAGAAAATGCTCTATAGCACATGGTCTCTATCGGCAGCTGACAGTCATCTGCTTAGACCTCGCCCTCTCGTTTCTTGGAATTTTTCGAAACAATCTGTTTTCATTAGAAATGTTTACAACTCGTCGAATTCTAGAACATTTCGTGGGTTTTTGGGCAAAAAGTTTTATTAGAAAACCTTTCATCCATTTTAGATGAGTTATTGTATGGATTGTCTTGGTAAAATACTGTCTTTATAAGTTGACGCCACGCCCGCCTGTCCCCAGTAGCCCCCAAGCCATTGGTTTCCTTGGGCTCTTGATAAGATCTTCAAAATAAATCTAAATCCAGTGATCGTGAAAACGATGCATTTTTCTCTTACTGTTAAAATAAATACTATATAGACATTATTCTCTAACAAACCAATTTCTAAGCCTTAGTCAAGTGCCAAATGTTAGGAGAGGAAACAATTATTTTCTGTTTAGGTACTTCGTGAGATATCAAAAAGCTTTTAGTAACATTTTTGTTGTATGGGGTGATTCAGCTGCCCCTACCTATGGGTTTTATGCGACCCACAATAGCTTCAAAAATCACACGCAAGATTTTCAGATTTTCTCGTTTGGTACGTACAAACTAGTAGTTCAACAGGAAATATGAACAGGAAAGTTTTGTAGTAATTTTAGTGTAGTGAAATTTTGTACTGGGATAAGTTTTCGTCGGAGGCCACGACTTTATTCAAGATAAACTAGTTTGAATGTCACTTTTATACGTTTTCCTTGAATATTCGAGAACTACGGCCACTAGCGAAAATATTTACTAGTACAAAATTGAACTACACCGAATTTCTTACAAAAAGGTCCTGTTCATTTTTTCTGTAGGACTAATAGTTCACGCGTAGCGAGCGTAAGATGATGATAAATCTTACGCGTGGTGTTTGAAGCCTTTGCAGGATGCAGAAAACCCATAGATGGGGAAGCTGAATTACGCTGTTGCATACAAGGTGGCCCACGATAACAGAAGCAAAAACATTCCAGTGAATTTTGGTCCACGAACGAGCCATTTGTGAGATAACTGCGAAAGTGCGGTTATGAGCTGCCGCAGGATCCAGCATGAAATTTTGTCTCAATTAGTACAATTATATTTGAGCTGTGAGCTTTCCCGTTGTGGTCTGAATTACCTTGTGCAACATCGAGGAAGGTGGTACATGCATGATGTGGCACAGGCACATTTTGCTATGATACGACGGTATCTAATGCGCCTGTAATTTCCCAAGGTGGACAGGTCAAACACAACCTGTATCTTAGTCTCTGTCGTCGCCTGACCTCTATCCTTTCCAAACTACTACTGTCTACCCATACAATATTTTACGTAATCAGAGCCAAACTCTTACACAACCCTAAGTTTATTGTGGCGTTAGCAGCCACTTCGAGATCTGCCAAGTATGCGGACGTGTATCTCGAAGTGGCTGCTAACGCCACAATAAACTTAGGGTTGTGTAAGAGTTTGACTCTGATTACGTAAAATATTGTGGGGGTAGACAATAGTAGTTTGGAAAGGCAGAGGTGGTTATTCAGGGAATATCTCTCGTGAGTGATGTTATATGGACATTAGGCTGTTGTCTAAATCATATTTGCCTGTGTAACGTTCTCTCTCATAATGCTGGTGAGGCTATTTTAAAACGTAAACAAGCTCAGCAACCCGAACTGCTTACATATAGCGCGGGTTCGCTGGGTTGTGACTTCATGAGATCACGGCCTGATGTGTTACAAGGAGCTTGTAGTGCGGAAGAGTTGGTGTTGTTTGCCCTAATTAGCAATAAGGCGTACTACTTGTCTAGTTTCACAATGTTTAAGCCAACAAAAAAGTTACATTAATATTTGAACACTGCAAAGGATCTTGCCACAGCAGTAGCTCACAAAATCCCTTGGACTTGCAGTCAAGTGTACGTAAAAGCGACGAAAAGAAGCTTTATCACAAAAGCAGTTGTTGTCTGGAACAACGTGAATAAATCTGCAGTCATAGATGATTATTCACTGGGACCAAGAATCCACGAAATTTTATTCTCCGGTACCAGAGTTCGGACCGAGCGAGGTGGCGCAGTGGTTCACACACTGGACTGGCAATCGGTAGGATGTCGGTTCAAACCCGATTCCAGGGAACCTGATTTAGGTTTTCCGTGATTTTCCTAAATCACTTCAGGCAAATGCTGGGATGGTTCCTTCGAAAGGGCACGGCCTACTTCCTTCCCCATCCTTGCCTAAACCGACTGGATCGGTGACCTTGCTGTTTGGTCCCTTTCCCCGAATCAACCAACCATCCAACCAAATACAGTTTGTAAAGGTCTGCTCGTTACTGTGCTAGGATGTACAGAGAGCCCGTATAAACAAGGATGATTTAAATAAGAAAAGTTGCGGCTTTCGTACAAATGAAGCAAAGGGGGTAGGCATCGCCGCGAGTTCACGATGTTGGGCAGTGTCGCGTCCTCCACAAAATACGAGACACAACCTGTATAGACGAGCGCTTAGATGCCTACAAATCAGGCGCACCATAGTTACAGTTAGCCTCCTTAGAGGACACACGTAGCAACACCTGTTTTATAAATGTGCCTACCATCACATAAACAGTTCCCACGTGGACATCGATCCACCAAGTGCAGATATAAGCAGACACATAGCACTTCAGCAGACGGTATCAGGCAGTACCTCAAAACAGCAGCAGGACAGCGTCTCAGCGAGTCTTTATAGGACTCATCTACAGTCGTCACCGAGAAGAGCCAAACTGGGTTTGCTAATCGTGATGTTAGTCACCATACCAGTGATCAAAAATGAATCAGTGCATGTGATCCTGGAATTATATTGACACGAACCATTTTCATACAGCACTTAAACACGGTCCAATGACATTAATGTGACCAGCTGACAAAAGCCTGAATAACTACTTTTTGCTGCGCAGAAGTGCGGGTTGTTCTGGAACGTACTGACAGAGATGTGAAGCCAAGCCGACTCCAGTGTTGTGGCCAGCTGCACTAGCTTTCACGGCCAAGGATCCAGGGCGCAAACAACCCGATCGAGGTGTTTCCAAAGATTATCAATATGGTTTAAATCCGGGGCGACTTTGGTGGCCAGGGATTGCGGGAAACTCATCGTGGTGCTCTTCAAAGAATGCACTTGCAGTGCGACCTGTGTGAAATGTTGTGTTGTCCTGCTAGTAGATGCCATTGTGGCAAGAAAAAACAATCTGCTTATAGCGGGTGACATGGATCCCAAGGATGATGCTTACTTGTGCCTTCCGGAATGGTGAGATCATATAGGGAATTCCACGAAAACATTCTCGAGACCGTATTGCTCCTTGATCTGTCCTGGACCCTTCCGACGATTGTTGCAGGGTCGCACACATCGACGGCCATCTGCCCAGTTGAGCATAAAACGTGACTCATTTGGAAAAGCCACCTGTCGCCACTTAGTGAACGTCCAGTTGAGGTATTCTTGTGCAGATTCCAGCCCTTGTCGCCAGTGAGCAGCAGTCAACGTGGTTGCATGAACTAGGTACCTGCTGCAGAGTCAATACACAGCAACGCCACTGAACGGTCGTTGAAGAGACACAGTTGGTAGCCCCTTGGTTCATCTGGGCGGCCAGTTGCTCTACAGTTGCACGTCTATTCGCCCGTACACATCTCCACAGCCGTCGTTCATTCCTGGCATCTACGTCCCATGGTGCACCACCGTTCCCTCGGCGCCGGTAGTGGATAACGACATTTTGCCATGCACGGGATACTGCAACAACAGCGTCACGCGAATAGACTACAAACTTAGCCGTTTGCGGAAATGCTTCCATCCTTGGCCTGAAAGCCAATGATCATGCCGTTTTGTACTCAGATAGATAGCTCCGTTCCCGCATTACGACGACTGCAATGTTCACCTCGCCTCCCCAACAAGCTTTATGTATCCTCCACTGCTAGTGCTTCTGTCTATGAGCGGGTATTCCACGCTGACGTCGGACTTACGCTGTGATCACGTTACTGTTATTGGACCGTGCTTATTGCAATACTTCTATTAACAAATAACCTAAATACCTCCTAATCTTCTTTGCCATAAGTGTTGCTTATTCCTATTTCGCCCACTGGGGACGTTCTACAGTTACTGCCAGCCACTTAGTAACAGCAACTACTTTCGGTTTTAGGGGGTGTTCTCTTCCTGTAACTTTTTGTGTGTTTGCCTGTAACTTTTTGTGTATTTGACAGCAAATAAGTTTGGTAAGTACAAGATGACGTTGTTACTCAGCTTCTTTAAGTGTGAAAAATAGATTTGTGTCTGTATAACTTCTGATTTCGTATCTAGCATTAGGAAACAAAGTGTTCGGTACACAAACCCCCATGCAACAGAAATCACGAAGGATGTAAATACCGGCCCTGAAAGCCTGCAGTTTATAGCCAGCGAGTGATTCAGGTGCTGCAGCCAAATGAGCCTCGTGGACAGCGAGGGGCTGCGACCCTGGGGAATTCCACGGTGTTTGCAATGTCCAGGCGCCGTCAGAGCGACCAATCAGCGGTCGCCTCTCCCCGCGGGTCCGCGACCCGGGTACACAGCCCGTTAATAGCCCCCGCGCGTCCGACGCCGCCGGCCCTGATTGGCCCGAGTCGCTCTCTGACGCTACCAGCTTCCTGTGATCTCGGCAGTTTGACCTGGCGTGGAAAGCATGCGCCGCGGGACCCTCAAGTTTACTTCATGCAGCAAAGTGGCTCCCTGGCTTTCACGCTGACATAATTTTTTTCAGTACCATAAAGAGATGTGTATGATGTAAAGAGATACCACCGTCTGTCGTCCTCGACAGGAGGCATTCTCCACAGCAGGAGATCTTACTGACAACAGTGGATGGAGAATACAGAAGAATGCCCTACCCCAAGGAATTATTCTGGCTCCCACACGGTACAGTGTGCACACGTATGATCAGCCAACACCAAATTACAATTGGTAATTCGTGGACACTGATGGTACAGTGGAGGCAGCTCAGCGGTCGAGATTCTTACAGGTAGAAGAGGAAATGAAAAAAAAAAAAAAATCGTTCAAATGGCTCTGAGCACTATGGGCTTAACTTCTGAGGTCATCAGTCCCCTAGAACTTAGAACTACTTAAACCTAACACACATCCAAGCCCGAGGCAAGATTCGAACCTGCGACCGTAGCGGGCGCGCGGTTCCAGACTGTAGCGCCTTGAACCGCTCGGCCACAATGGCCGGCAGAGGAAATGATATGGACAGTACAAGTTCTACCTATGTTACGATGCTGACCACCCGAACCCATCAGAAAGAGGAACTTCTGGGCTTGCTACTGGCCGTCAGAGGAATGGGACGTCAACATCATTGTTTCTCGGGAGGAAAGAGTGCTTAGTATGCGTTTTTGTGTGTGAGGGAAAGAAGAGATACGGAGATGACGGCTTTGTCTGCTAACATCGGAAGTTAACTTATTTTCGCCTCGCTTACTCATGGCTCAAAAATGGCTCTGAGCACTATGGGACTTAACTTCTGAGGTCATCAGTCCCCTAGAACTTTGAACTACTTAAACCTAACTAACCTAAGGACATCACACACATCCAAGCCCGAGGTAAGATTCGAACCTGCGACCGTAGTGGTCGCGCGGTTCCGGACTGTAGCGCTTAGAACCGCTCGGCCACTCATGTGATAGTACTTAGTTTCCTGCTTCTGAGTCTTATTAGCCATGGTTTTATTGTTGTCTTGTTCTCATGACGCATTGTAATTGTTGCATCTCGGCTCGCATATCTTTTCAGTCAGTGTTCGTCAACAAAAGAGGAAGCAAAAAATGATTCAGGTTTGAAAATACGTGCACATAGAAACAAACTCCGCTTTGCGTAAATGAGGACATAAATTGAATTCATTGCCAGCGAAAAAGTCAGATCTATTTAAGTAGAAAAATGCTTATTTTTACGTTAGTTCTAACGTAGCGAGGAAAAGAAACACAACGGATAATAAAAAAGGCTCTGTGTATTGCCCTATAAAAATTATTCGGTGTCTGTGCATGTAAACATTTTCCGTAGCAAACAATGTATATGTTTTCAAATGTTTTGATGACAATTTGCTATTAAAATTCTTTTGGTGCTTTTGCGACTTATTAATATATTGCCTATTGCCTCGGGATCTTTGGCCGATAAACAAACGTGGGTCAGAGATTGTGAGACGATAGGCAATAGGCAGTGAGTCACATATTCTGTCTGTTTACTTCTCAGCACTTTACCTTACAAGCTTTGTCCGTGAATAAACCCTATCATTGCGAGTTCGTTAATTTTGATACAATATTCCGACTTTCTGTACGATTGGTGGAAGCTCATAAACCTGACTTTCAACATTCGAGACCCGAGCTAAGAAAAGTGATTTTGTGTTAACGTTCCGTCCAGTGCGGTTGCCCCAACATTTGATGGTGACGTCGCCTTCCGTTTCGTATAGTTGACCTATAGAGTGGATCGACCTTAACCCTGGATTGTATTGAATTGAGCTGGAGACCTAGAAACGATAGAGAGGTTTCGTCCCCGCTGTAGCCCTCAGTGGTTCATAACGCCACAACAGGCTTCAGATGTCGACTCACCCCACCGCTGAACCCAGGGTTATTGTGCGGTTCGGCCCCCAGAGGACCCCAGTCGAGTGTAACCCCAATGTTTGCGCGGTTGAGTAATGCTGGTGTATGCGTACGTGGAGAGTGTTTGAGCAGCAATCGCCGGCATAGTGTAACTGAGGCGGAATAAGGGGAACCAGCCCGCTTTCGCCGAGGCAGATGGAAAACCGTCTTAAAAACCATCCACAGACTGGCCGGCAGACCGGACCTCGTCTCTAATCCGTCGGGCGGGTTCGTGCCGGATCCGGCACGCCTTCCCGCCCGCAAATCAGTGCATTAGACCGCACAGCTAACCGGGCGCGGCGAACCCTAGATTACTAACCTTAGTAAAATTTACGATTACACTTGGTATCGATTCGTGATTCTCTCCAATCTTGTCAAATGAGCGACACGTGCTCTTGAACAACCTCGTGACAAACATTGTTATTAAAAATGTCTGAATTATTTATTGCCTGACTCCAGCGATTTGCTGACACTGGGACTCTTGTAAATATTACGAATGTTTAGAAATGGTGTGTGTATTTTCTAATAGTATGCATATTTGTTTTATCGCTTAGAATTTGTCTTAGTGTGTCATCTTATGTGAAATATCAAGTAGCCACAGTTGGAAGAGTGTTAGCGTATATCACATTGACTCTCTCCAGTGCTACTAGACTTTTGCTACTGAAATTAGCAATATATGTGTGGTGCTGAGCGTTTTTAATTTTGACACTAACATATTGGATGAGTTGCTTGAAGAACTTAATATGAGCAGCAGCAGAACTTGAGATAACCTCAAAGGAGAAAACTATATTTGAAACCACTGTTCAAGAGAACTTTGTGCAGAACACCGAGAGAGGTCTGGCTTGGATGGTAGTAATAGTGCCTAAGCAGAAAATTCTCTATTCATTTTGTGATAAAATAATTATAATAATTTGTATCTAGTGCATAACATAAATTATATATTGATTTTCAGTAACATTTTGAGCTGTGAAATTGTCGTTGTAGGATATACACTCCTGGAAATTGAAATAAGAACACCGTGAATTCATTGTCCCAGGAAGGGGAAACTTTATTGACACATTCCTGGGGTCAGATACATCACATGATCACACTGACAGAACCACAGGCACATAGACACAGGCAACAGAGCATGCACAATGTCGGCACTAGTACAGTGTATATCCACCTTTCGCAGCAATGTAGGCTGCTATTCTCCCATGGAGACGATCGTAGAGATGCTGGATGTAGTCCTGTGGAACGGCTCGCCATGCCATTTCCACCTGGCGCCTCAGTTGGACCAGCGTTCGTGCTGGACGTGCAGACCGCGTGAGACGACGCTTCATCCAGTCCCAAACATGCTCAATGGGGGACAGATCCGGAGATCTTGCTGGCCAGGGTAGTTGACTTACACCTTCTAGAGCACGTTGGGTGGTACGGGATACATGCGGACGTGCATTGTCCTGTTGGAACAGCAAGTTCCCTTGCCGGTCTAGGAATGGTAGAACGATGGGTTCGATGACGGTTTGGATGTACCGTGCGCTATTCAGTGTCCCCTCGACGATCACCAGTGGTGTACGGCCAGTGTAGGAGATCGCTCCCCACACCATGATGCCGGGTGTTGGCCCTGTGTGCCTCGGTCGTATGCAGTCCTGATTGTGGCGCTCACCTGCACGGCGCCAAACACGCATACGACCATCATTGGCACCAAAGCAGAAGCGACTCTCATCGCTGAAGACGACACGTCTCCATTCGTCCCTCCATTCACGCCTGTCGCGACACCACTGGGGGCGGGCTGCACGATGTTGGGGCGTGAGCGGAAGACGGCCTAACGGTGTGCGGGACCGTAGCCCAGCTTCATGCAGACGGTTGCGAATGGTCCTCGCCGATACCCCAGGAGCAACAGTGTCCCTAATTTGCTGGGAAGTGGCGGTGCGGTCCCCTACGGCACTGCGTAGGATCCTACGGTCTTGGCGTGCATCCGTGCGTCGCTGCGGTCCGGTCCCAGGTCGACGGGCACGTGCACCTTCCGCCGACCACTGGCGACAACATCGATGTACTGTGGAGACCTCACGCCCCACGTGTTGAGCAATTCGGCGGTACGTCCCCCCGGCCTCCCGCATGCCCACTATACGCCCTCGCTCAAAGTCCGTCAACTGCACATACGGTTCACGTCCACGCTGTCGCGGCATGCTACCAGTGTTAAAGACTGCGATGGAGCTCCGTATGCCACGGCAAACTGGCTGACACTGACGGCGGCGGTGCACAAATGCTGCGCAGCTAGCGCCATTCGACGGCCAACACCGCGGTTCCTGGTGTGTCCGCTGTGCCGTGCGTGTGATCATTGCTTGTACAGCCCTCTCGCAGTGTCCGGAGCAAGTATGGTGGGTCTGACACACCGGTGTCAATGTGTTCTTTTTTCCATTTCCAGGAGTGTAGAAGAGGATATTAGGTACTTATTTTGTTTGTAATATAACACTGGAGATCTAAATTTGCAGTACATAACCTATAAATATATAACCTATAAATTAAGACTTCTTTTGAATAAAATTTGGGATAGTAAAATGCACGATGGTTTAGTAGAAATGAAAAATTTTCCGCCCTTTAGTGCTCTAGGGTTAACAGGAAGGCGAATGACTCCAGCACCAGCACAGCCAGAACAGCCAGGCGTGACACTGGGTCGTACTCTAACGTTTACACGGCATTGAACGAACATCAAAGACAGAGTAGATGCCAGGAACAATGTTATCGGGTACTCACGAACAAGACAAGGGGAAGAGATCAGTGACTTGCGGATATTGTTCTCACTGTGGAACGCATTTGCTCATGCGAAGGAGGTGGATATCACAATGCAGGAGTTAGTGCTGACTGCTTCGGAATGCCTTGAATGCAGAAACTTTACCACTTATGGCATTACACCCTGTCACGTCCGCCGGGATACTGTGTCAGATGTGGAGAGGACGACCGACTCCCGCCACCCAGTGTACGGATCGCAGCCACGCGTCCAGAAAAAAGCCTTTTGCAATGAAAGCAGGTCCTCTTATGTGCACAGGATGGAAGGATTGAGGGGAGAACTGGAGATTCCAGATACTCTCCCCAGAGAAGCATCAGTCTCCTACACTGTGTGGCGGATCCTGAAAAGGGTGGGAGCGCCGCGCTGCAATACCAACGGACGGCAGCAGGGCCTCGCCTCGGGTGAAGCAGGTGTTCTGTACGAGTGTGACAAGGTGCAGGGTACAGGCCACCTGCCGCAGTGGATGAACCTTCCACATTAAAAGATCTTTTTAACGTTAATAGTAAGGCCATTTCACCGAAATTTAATGGAAAAAAACTTATTTAAACAGTCACGGAAATAAAATAAATCGCGTTTACATGTAGCGGAGTTAAATGCTATTGGCCATATTAGGTGTGGGCACTTGTTTCCGCTCTTGTTTCTTTAAATGTATTGCCGCGTTACGTTTCTGTATTCGGTGTTCATCACATTACGTTCCAAATACAGTATGGGCGAAGTTGCGGAAATGCTGTGTATGGAATACCGTAAGGTACACCTCTACGACATTTGCTGTGCACGCACTGTACAAGCGAAATTTTTCATTTTATTGATATGGAGGAAGGTAGATGACAGTTAGGCTACTATAGAAGCAATGTAGTGGCATTAAAAACGACTGTGGAAAGGAAAATATTAAGAACAGGCAAGATAAATGAGTTAGGGAAAGAGGTGAGAATAGAATACATATTAAAGTACGCGTTAGAAGGAACCTCGCGCGAATAAAAGGATAGCGGACGGACGAAATGCAGAACTGTCAGTTAATATTAGCTTCATCATTGGGCTCCAGTATATTGTTCTCGCTCAGTTAGCGATGTACTACGGCACTGTGACGTATTAGGAGCGTACCAGGACTGCAGATTTGTACTTGAAAACAAACAAACAAAAACTGAATTCCGTAACTCTATTTTCTTCGTAGTGAAAATAAAACTTTGAGTGCGACTAATATGCAGAAACTTGTGATTTAAATCTTACAAAATAATACCGAGTAACCAATTCAGATACTGTTGTTCGACGTCACTGCTGCAACTGCCCGTTGCAACCTGTGTATGATGGAGAAGTTTGACCGTGAAAGGCTCTTTTATTCTGGTTAAGCATGGCTGCACTTATCGATGTATGTGAACTCGCAGAGCAGTTGAAAATCTTCCATTTATTCTACTTCTTGTTGTTTTTGTTGTTGTTGTGTGTTTTTGTTGTTGTTGTGTGTTTTTGTTGTTGTTTTTTTGTTGTTGTTGTTGTTTTTTTTTTGTTGTTGTTGTTGGTTTTTGTTGTTGTTGGTTTTTGTTGTTGTTGGTTTTTGTTGTTGTTGGTTTTTGTTGTTGTTGTTGTTGTTGTTCTTCTAATAATATTTGCGCCGTATACCTTTCTGCAATTTTCAGAGTCGGCAGACAGACTAAATCTGCCGTACCAGTTTCGTTGTTTTAAACAACACGTTCGCATGCGCCAGAGATTTTGTTCGGCGGCAGAGTATACATAAATTCAATCTGTGCCTACGGGATCGATTCATGATTTGTCAACGTTCAAACAGTCATCTCTGTTAACTGAATTCTCTGCCAAACGAATTTCAGCTACTTCTTTCACCACCGAGTCCCAAAAAGGTATTGTCGACGCTAGAATTTCGATATTTTCATACCGCATAGAGTGAACAGCGTCGATGCAGTGCTCTGCCACCTGATTTATTGGGCTACCTACTATGTTCCATGTGTCTTCCGTGGTCAGTTCGGGTCGTCTCCCCGGTGTACGAAAAGCCACACTCGCCTATCGGATCGTCGATTCATCTTTGATGGGACCCAGAATTTCTACTGCCTTCTCCGGAGGGCGATGACTCACTTTAATGTTGTTCTCCATGATGAACCAACTTATTTTTGACGACATGTTTCGCGTCTTCTTCTTGGTTTCTTATGTCGACCGTACGCTTTATTCGTAGCGTCTTACATGTCTGTTACGAGAATATCGAATTGCTTCGAAAAGTCTCTTTAATTGTAGAAGCTCATCCTTCAGACCTCGTCAGCCAAAGTTGTGAGGATCCTCATCGTTTGGGAAGGGTGGTGGCATCTATTTAAATTTGCGTCTGTATGAGTCGGCATCCGATATACGGTATGTTCCAAAATGCCACCATCTTTTCGACGAACAAAAACACCTAAAAATGGAAATCATCGTTCCTTTGCTACTTCCATTGTAAACTGAATTTTTTGTGAATGATATTTAGATAGTTTAGTATACTGCAATCTCTTTCAGGGAAGTTATGACTAATGATAACATATTTGATTAATTCACATAGCATAAAGCGCGCAAAAGTGTAAATACAGCCGTGCTTCATCAGAAGAAAAGGACACGTCTCCATCATAAACAAGCTGAAATAAACAGTTGCAGTATTGACGTCGAGAAGCAGTATCTTAATTGGTCACTAATAATATTTACAAGGGGACTGCGTAGCAATAGGATGTTTTTTATTTTTATTTTATATTTATGGTGCGTGATGTTCAGAACTCAAATATTAGTCTGTAAAAGCAATTCGATCCAACACTAAACACCTCTCGAGAAAATAAATTTTTCAGTTCTCCAAGCGACCTCATTAGTTTTTCGTTCAGGTCGAATACCTATGTGATTTAAATATAAAATTTATCAAATATATGATAATTAACCACATCTAATTATCATTATGAAAAAATGAATGTGAGTTGAGGGACGACGCGACACTAAAGAGCGCCTCTCTACAGAGAGAGTTAACACTAATTTTTATCTGCGTGTGGTTACAAACTTTGCAGTACGCGCGTTACTACCAGTTGATGACAGTTGCCGAAACTGAGATCCCATGCCCCTTGCACGAAACTTATACTAACCTTTGGAGCGAGACACAGCTGCTGTCGGCGAATTCCACGACGGTTAGAGGGGACACGACATCATTTGCAAGGCACCGCTGTGGCTGAAGCAGCAAATAGTGGTTTGCGGCCTTGTGCGTGAAAATCTTCTAATACGGCAAAACATTTGTTATGTATCGGACGTGGATGACAGCAATATTTTGCCTGGTCCTTCGACTGGACAAGAAGATTTTGTTGCAGTCTCCTTATCCAGTAACGTTTCAAGATTACGCACGAGGTATGCTTTTGTATATTACGAGCTAATCCTTGCAGAAACTTACCTCGTCGTAGTACCGCAGTCAAAATGCTACTGCCAGAAGTTCCGTTAAACACGACAAATTTTGTACGAAATAAGTTTATAAAAATGAAGCGTTAATTAAAATATTTCAGTTGATTTTATATTTAAATGATACAGGTAACAGAATGGAACGAAAAAAAAGACAGAAGCAAGACTCGAACGCTACCGATACAGCTACGCGTCACAGCGAAAAACTGTCCTACATTTAGTGACTTGGAGTAGTTAGGAGAACTTCAAAGCCGATTTTCCCGAGAACTTTTGAAAAGTTGAGTCGAACTGCCTTGGGGCAGTGATATATGAATCCTGAACTTCACGAACCCGAAATACAAAAAAATTATAAACATCAGATTACCGCTTAGTCCCTTAGTAAGATTTCAGGTTGAATTTGTACACAGCTCTGTGAGAAGCAGTTACTGATAGAGCAGTCTCGGGTTATAAAGTGCAAAACGATTTTCTCAAGATTTCTGTCCAAGGCCACCACAAATCGTCCAGTTCGGCTGAAAGTGGTACACCATCTGCCACAGTCGCAGGGAAACATGAAATGCATCTCACTTTATACTTTGCCTAGTCATTTATTAGGGTGGCGGTTACGTTTAATGCAAAGTGTGATAGATAGTGCCTCTTTCGCTGAAATGGAGGCTGCACGTGATAATTGTGAAAATGTTGTGGTTGATGATGGTGCAAATGCAGTGAATCAAAGATTTTGTAGAGTGTTACAGTTAATGAAGAGTAATTCTTAGAGAAACAGTCTTTGATTTGTTTAAGGAAAGTGCAAAAATAAGTGTCAGGACCTCACGTGTTTGTGTGTAATAAGAAAAGTTATTTGTAATTCAGAATTTCATTTCAGTTTTGCTTCTTACAGTGAGTAAAGGACAAAGTAGTACAGCTTCCAAGTATCTAGAAATTGAAAGTTTATATTCTGTTATTGTTTGTTATACTTACGATTAGAAACCTTTTTTCAATTGATTATTACGTATTAGTAGTCGTTAAAAAGTATTGAAACACTTCAGTATTGGCCAATTTTCAGACAAATGCGGTTGTGATAATTCTCATGTTTTAATTTAACTTTAATAAATATATAAATTTCTAGTTTGAAAATGTTATTTCATTGTTGTTTCACTGCGGTATCCATTTCGCATTTTAATAAATACCTAACATTTTTACATGTTTCCTAGGAAAAGTTTTAAATTAAACAACTTGCCAAAAAGTCCTCAACATTCTTTACTATGTCTTGATTCGACACTTTTCCGGTGACATACACAGTGCGCTAGCGAGTTTGTCAGGTATAGTGACGGAGTGTAGGTCAGCGAACGGAGCACGTTGGGGCCACCGGAAGCGTGAGTCACCGCCAGAGCATTCGTGATACTGGGCACCTGACGATACAACGAGAGAGACGCTGCAGAAACAACATAACAACATTAAGATACGCTTATGCAGTATATTAAACAATGCCCTTCAATTTATTAACGTTGTCTTATCACAACAAAACAGAGGTAATACGTTAACATCTGTTGTGACTGCAAGCTCCGCCTGTTAGTTGGCGCGAAGCTGTTGAGTAAACGAGAAGCACAAGGCTTATAGCCTCGCCGGCCGGTGTGGCCGTGCGGTTATAGGCGCTACAGTCTGGAGCCGAGCGGCCACTCCGGTCGCAGGTTCGAATCCTGCCTAGGGCATGGATGTGTGTGATGTCCTTAGGTTAGTTAGGTTTAATTAGTTCTAAGTTCTAGGCGACTGATGACCACAGAAGTTAAGTCGCATAGTGCTCAGAGCCATTTGAACCATTGTTAAGTCCCATACTGCTCAGAGCCGTTTGAACCATTTTTTTATAGGCTCGAAGGTGAATGAAACAAAAAGGCATTAAAATTTAAGGAAGAATGCTGGATGAGGAACAATATGGATGTACAGTTAACCGAATTCTGTGCGTCTATCCTGGAAGGGTAGCAGTGGTTGGGAAGGGAGTAAGACAGGGTTGTAGCCTCTCCCCGATGTTGTTCAATCTGTATATTGAGCAAGCAGTAAAGGAAACAAAAGAAAAATTCGGAGTAGGTATTAAAATCCATGGAGAAGAAATAAAAACTTTGAGGTTCGCTGATGACATTGTAATTCTGTCAGAGACTGCAAAGGACTTGGGAGAGCAGTTGAACGGAATGGACAGTGTTTTGAAAGGAGGATATAAGATGAACATCAACAAAAGCAAAACGAGGATAATGGAATGTAGTCGAATTAAGTCAGGTGATGCTGAGGGAATTAGATTAGGAAATGAGACACTTAAAGAAGTAAAGGAGTTTTGCTATTTGGGGAGCAAAATAACTGATGATGGTTGAAGTAGAGAGGATATAAAATGTAGACTGGCAATGGCAAGGAAAGCTTTTCTGAAGAAGAAAAATTTGTTAACATCGAGTATAGATTTAAGTGTCAGGAAGTCATTTCTGAAAGCATTTGTATGGAGTGTAGCCATGTATGGAAGTGAAACGTGGACGATAAATAGTTTGGACAAGAAGAGAATAGAAGCATTCGAAATGTGGTGCTACAGAAGAATACTGAAGATTAGATGGGTAGATCACATAACTAATGAGGAAGTATTGAATAGGATTGGGGAGAAGAGAAGTTTGTGGCACAACTTGACCAGAAGACGGGATCGGTTGGTAGGACATGTTCTGAGGAATCAAGGGATCACCAATTTAGTATTGGAGGGCAGCGTGGAGGGTAAAAATCGTAGAGGGAGACCAAGAGATGAATACACTAAGCAGATTCAGAAGGATGTAGATTGCAGTAGGTACTGGGAGATGAAGAAGCTTGCACAGGATAGAGTAGCATGGAGAGCTGCATCAAACCAGTCTCAGGACTGAAGACTACAACAACAACAACAACATCCTAGAAGGTTACAAACGTCGTTAAAAAAGAGTGATTTCTATAGACTCAACAGTATTTTTCAAATATACACAATGCATGAGAAAAAGCACCACCACAGCTGTATCTTGAGTATGCCTTTCTTGTCTCACACGACTAGTTTAGACGGCACGGCCACCTCAGACTCCATCACTGCCAAAGCAGTATTAGATTTCACTGGCGCATTTATTGTGGAGTCTTTGTTACTAGCACACGTGGCCTAGCTGTCGTCCAGAGTCTACTCGACGCCGTGTCGTCCACAACAGACTCCTGACGACAGCCAGGCCACGTTTGCTGGTAACAAAGACTCCACAATAAATGTGCCAGTGAAATCTAATACTCTTTTGGCAGTGATGGAGTCTGAGCATGGCGGTAATGTGCCGCCGAAACTAGTCGTGTGAGATAGTAAAAACGTACTCAAGATACAGCTGTGATGGTACTTTTTCTCAGCTGAAGTCCCTCGTCCTTGAAACAGGATGGACATCCATAAATTATACACCGTGTGTTTTCAATTATGTTCACATCTGCCATGTTGTTGGCACAGAGCAACAGTGAGAACATTAAATTAGAGTACAGATTTTAACAGTCAATGTACACATTAAGGGTGTCCAAGGAGGAATATTCAGGGATTTGAAGGAACGATCGTTCGAAGTAAAAAAGTTGAGTAAACGTGGGCTCTAAAATGCGCACCTTAAGAGCTATGAGGACTTGTTCAGCAGAATAGATGAGTTTCACAGTGTTTTTCCACGGTTCAATCGTCCAATGTTTACGCTCATTACACCAAGCGAGGCGTAGTTTGGCATTTACCGGCGTGATCTGTGGCTTATGAGCAGCCCCAAGTTTTCTCACCTTCCGCCTGTCATAGTACTTGCAGTGGATCCTGATGCAGTTTGGAATTTCTGTGTGATGGTCTGGAGAGATTTCTGCCTAATACACATTACGACCCTCTTCAACTGTCGGCGGTCTCTCTCTGTCAACAGACGAGGTCGGCCTGTAAGCTTTTTTGCTGTACGTGTCCCTTCACTTTTCCACTTCACTATCACATCGGAAACAGTTGACCTAGGGGGGTTTAGGAGTCTGGAAATCTCACGTACAGAGGTATGACACAAGTTACACTATTACCTGACCACATTCGAAGTCCGTAAGTTCCGCGGAGCGACCCATTCTGATCTCTCACGATATCTAATGACAACTGAGGTCGCTGAGTACCTGGCAGTAGGTGGCAGCACAACGCACGTAATGTGAAAAACGTATGTTTTGGGGGGTGTCCGGATACTTCTGATCACATAGTGTACGTCAATGTAGTTTAAGCTGTGATAGCGAGAAAGCCATACTGGTTCTCGAGCCAATAGAGCAGCCGCGCTGAATGTGTGTTGCTATTGAAAAATCCCGCCAAATGTTAAATCTTTCTACAATACGGGGTTTATTGACAAAAAATGGTGCCGTTCGGAGAATGGATCGATGAATCTTAAAGACGATGATAACAAAAACCAATCAACAGCCAAGCTCGCATAAAATATTTCTTTGTTTAACACAACTGGTTTCAACAGACTTTGCTGTTATCTTTAGGTCTTAAACTTTTTGTTGTAAAACGTAAATTTAAGCTGAACCTCAGGCACAAGGTGTCAAGTGGATAAAAACCAGCACGTTATAAAGGTTTGTCGTCGCTGAACTGTTAAAAACGTATATCACCTCGTGCGAAAGGCCATGTACATAATACATATTGCTCATACATGCTTGTAATATGTCTGTGGACATGGCGTTTTGCATATAAGGTGTTTCATGTTTTTAAATTTTCACCTAGGACAAACCTTTATAGCTTGGTGGTGTTTATCTACTTGACGTCTTGTGCGTGAGGTTTAGCGTAAAATGAACATTTTTTACAAAAAAAATGTTTAAGACCTGTAGATTACAGCAAAGTCTTTTGAAACCGGTTATCTTCAACAAAGAAATATTCTACGCGTTCTCTCCTGTCGCATGTTTTTTTAAAAATTAAAACATATCGCCCTTCAGTAATCTCAAGATGATGACGAAACTTGTCCATTAGTTGTTAGCAATGAACTGCTACAGGAAGTTGATGAAAAGATTCGTGAAAACTGGCATTCCACGGTATCTCAGTTGTCAGACATCATTCCTAGTATCTCTTGGGAGTATCTTGCATGTGGTAATGAATAAAAACTATGGTAAAGGTCTGTGCTAGTTGGGCTCTGAAACTACTTTCCGAGAATCTCAAAAGTCAACTAATCTCTGCCTCTTTGTCTAAGATGTGAATCAAGAAGGTTGGAAATGATCCTCACCGCTTCATGGATGCGGAGAAAGTGACGCGATTCCCAAAGTTTGGATTCCATCGAAGACTTAAAAATTTCAAGGTAACGACCTGGCTACAATCTCATACCGCAGAACTGAATGCAGAGGGATATTTCTCCACATTCAAGAGGTATAGTAAATGTTTAAATCTCACTGGTGATTACGTAGAGAAGTAAAAGGCTGTATAGTTAAAAGATGTTTCTAGGAAATTTCTTTTCAGTATCCTTGATTTTTGTTAACAGGCATAGGGAGGCCCCTTCCCCGGTAACCGTCGTGAGAGTGTACGCGCCAGCGGCTTTGTTAGGTTTATAGAGAATTTTCTTGCATATTCCTATCGGATTAAAAATGTGTGCCTCACTGCGACTCGAACCTGCAATCTTTGCCTTTCACGGTCAAGTGCTCTATCGACTGAGCTACCAAAGTACGCCAGCGCACACTCTGCTGCAGACTGAAAATCTTTTTTCGGACTTTCTCAGATTACTTGCAACACAAGCGGTCATGTTGAATACGTATAGGGATTCCATTAAGTCCTGCTATCATATAAAAAATAGTTAAAAAGCATTAGACATGGAGCATCGTGATTTGTTGTGAAATATTTAGTAACTTTCAAATTTTTTCCTGTTCCGCCAGAATTTCATTGAATGACCCACTCGTCGTTCGTAGAACATCGAGGCGGTATTAGAGTTCTGGCCATGTACGCGTCAGCATTGCAGCATGTACGGTTTTGATCATTTCATTGATTACCGCACGATAGGTAGCAATGTCTTTAAATTGTGGTGTATGCACGCAATCTCACGAAAAGAAGTCCAGTGGTGTGACCTGGGGGCCATCGACCTATAGGAAATGTCATTCAGCACATCCCTATGTTCAGATTTCAATGTGGGCGGTGGTGGTGTTGGAAGTTGGGGGGGATGTCGTTGAAATGCATCTTCCACTCTGTCAAAATGTGCTTGAAATCAGTTCCAGTAAGGTATTTGACACTGCGTGTCCCTTGAAATTTTTGAACCACTTCATTATGCTTGTTCTTGACTGTGGAGCTCTGATGCACTCCAATGGAAATTTGCAACAAAGGAAAGAAATTTTGAGAGAGATTAAACGTTTTATAAGTAACCACAGTTCACTATCTTTAATAGTTTGCAAGTTAGGATTTTTCTTAAAATTATGGCGGGACTTTGTGGACACACTGCGTGTTATGCTAGACGTGCGATTCGTTGTTCCCCGGTAGTGTGTATCCATGTTCGTACTACAGTGTGGGCGTGGTGCTTGTGGTGTTGCAGACGCTGCGGCGATGTGGCAGTGCTGGCGGCGGGTGCGGGCGGCGGCGGAGGGGGCGTGGCAGTGGCGGTAGCCGCGGGGCGGCTGCGAGAGGCGGAGCGGGGGCGGCGGGGGCGGCATGGACCACAGCGTGAAGGCGGCCAGCGACGCGCGCCGGCTCGCGCGCCTCCTCAACAGGCACCGCTTCGAGAATGACGAGCTGGAGGCGCTCTACCGCCGCTACACCTTCAAGTTGCAGCACGCCAGCGTCGCGCAGTGCGTGGCCCTCTTCGCGCTGCTCGCGGGGGTCAGTATACATCCTGTAGAATGACTTCACAAAGCATGACGTCTGAAGAGTGTAACACAAAACACAAACAATATGGATATTTTTAAGTGCATTTCAGCATAAATGACAGCTGTCAGTGCACTTTATGATTCTTTGGTCGAAGTAATATTTACAAATATCAAATGCTTTGTACTTCCCATTCTCAAAATGTCGGGAACATTCTTTGCAGAAACGGTCGAGGTTGAGTTATCTTAGGAAGACCCCCGTTTCTTTTGAATGTGATAACTGAAACACCAATTTTCGCTAAATGCCTTGACATTCATCTATATTCCAAAAATTCTTTCTAACGAAAATCATTACAGAATAATAGACCTGATAAACGCGATAAAATGTTTACATGACGCATCCAAATCATTTACAGATTCAGCGTCCAAAAGCTGGCAAGTGTACCGCACCAACTTTTGATCAACGATTTCATTCATACTGACAAGGTCTGTAGGGCACAACTAAGATTTCAAAATATGTAAACAGGAAGACACAACTCACCACCGCCGGCCGGTGTGGCCGTGCGGTTCTAGGCGCTTCAGTGTGGAACCGCGTGACCGCTACGGTCGCAGGTTCGAATCCTGCCTCGGGCATGGCTGTGTGTGATGTCCTTAGGTTAGTTAGGTTTAAGTAGTTCTAAGTTCCAGGGGACTGATGACCACAGATTTTAAGTCCCATAGTGCTCAGAGCCTTTTGAACCCAACTCACCACCATTTTCGAGAAAGTCTCATTGATTAGGGTAGAATTGTCTAGAGTAATGAGTCCTGCTTCGAACTGAGCTCCGATGACTAACGAAGAAATGTCTGGGGACGCCTCGCCAACGTTGGGATACCAACCTGCCTGTCGCCTGCCACACCGCCTGACAACCAGGAGTGATGCTGTGGTGTGCTGTTTCGTTTCAAAGCAGCGCCCCTTTGGTTGTCATCCGCGGCACGCTCACGGCACAGCAGTACCTCGACGATATTCTATGCCTCGTTTTGTTGCCCTTCGTGGCAAGCCATCCTGGCCTTACATTTCAACATGATAATGCCTTCCGCACACGTCGAGAGTTCCTTCTGCTTGTCTTCGTGCTCGCTAAATCCTACCTCGGCGGCAAGGTCGCCGGATCTCTCACCATCTCAGAACGTTTGGAGCATTATGGGCGGGGCCCTTCAACCAGCTCGGGATTTTCACGGGCTAACACACCAGTTGGTCAGAATTTGGCACTATATCCATCAGGGGGACATCCGACAACTCTACCAATGAATGGCAAGACTAATAACTGCTTGGATAAGGGCCATAAAGCCATATTAACTTTTTCAATTGTTTAATCTCTTTCTCTTGAGTAAATCATACAATTTTTTTCTGAAATTTGTTTGTCTGTACATGTACATCACATCACATATACAGATTTCCGTCCCATCGTCATATTCGTATAACTTTTTCGTGGAACATCGTTTTATTACTCTTAGAACATATTCCTAAAGAAGGAAGACAGTATTAAACCCACCTCCAGTAATAATTGACACGACAACGATGTTAGTTTCTCGCTTAAGTTCTGGTACGAGTGAGCATTATTGCAAGTGCATTTAACAGCCAACTCATCAGCTCTTCAAGGATGTTACTGGTGTTGTACGAGCCTTACTCTTTACACGATGTATAATAGTACTGTGTGCGTAGTGGCTTCTCTATAATTGATTGAATGATATATTCCGAGACTGAAAAGACAAGTGGCATGCTGCGTAATTCATTTGCATGTAGAAACTCAGACGTCTGCCTTTGCCATTCTCTGCGAGACTGCGTCAAGAAAGCCACATTGCTTTCCCTGTGTTGTGCGCTGTGATAATTTTATGAATCGCCGTCGGCAAAATCGCTGGCGCCGTCTTGCAGTACTTTCCGGCCGCCGTTTCGACTGTGGGGACCACCCGCAGCGGCCCCGGCTGACCTGTGCTATGCCGCCGCTGCAGCCTGACTGCTAAATTCCGCCTTTGTGTTGCACTGTTAAATATTTATCGCGGTGCAAGTGGTGTGCGCTCGCCGCAGCGCAGAGGCCAAACAGCAGTGGAACGCTGTGTGCGGACTGCTCTCCCCTGTGTATCGGCGGGACACGACTCCTCTTAAGCTGGCCTTGTAACTTTCACTCGCCCGGACAGTTAATTATCTCCTTACTCTGGACTCTTCACTTTTCTTCTACACTGTCGTTGTGATAGTGCTGATATGGGAAGCAAGCAGTCTAAATGCATTGACAATTAAGTCTGCATACTTGAAGTAAGTGGGCATCTAACGTGAAATGCCAACTGGGGCTCTGTGGGTCATTGGTTCTTGTGGCTTCATGTGCTAAAAGGAAAAAAAAGATCGATTGATCTGTCTCCCAACAGATTTTGGCTGGATTTTATCATTGGCCATAACTGGTTTTCCTCATTAATTGAATACTGCTGCTTCTATATTCTGCAGTGTGAGCTGAAAGTACTGCATATATCCACAGCGTTTCCGCTTATGTAATTACTGTGAGATTTCAATATTGACACCAGCCTGCCTCTGAGTACGGCGCTGGCCAGATCTTGCTTACTCATCAGAATGATCTGGCAATAAATAGACACTGTTTCGATAACTGACGAAGTAAGTGCCCTTCAGTGTATTCCTTCAAAGAGCAAAATCATGCTTTTCATTAAAAGAAAAATCCAAAAAAATCCCACAGTTAAAGGCAGTGTAGTTAAACAAGTGTTCTCCTCCAAATACGTAGGTACCATTTAGAAAAACAATGCGAATACAGGGTAGGGATAAAACCAGAACTGACCAGGCCAGCAAACAAGTCAAGAACGTATGAAAATTCTTCGTGAGATCACACTTCAGTTCGGAAACGGTGCTACATACTACCTACTCCCTTCATGGATGTAAAATTTGGACCTTGGACTCAAGTATTAAAAAACGAGTTGAGGGCTTTGAATTGTATCTGCACCCTGGATATAAAAAATATAAAATTTTGAGGTCCTTCACCGGACAAAAAAAAAAAAAATGTTCAAATGTGTGTGAAATCTTATGGGTTCAAAATGGCTCTGAGCACTATGGGATTTGACATCTGAGGTCATCAGTCCCCTAGAACTTAGAACTACTTAAACCTAACTAACCTAAGGACAGCACACACATCCATGCCCGAGGCAGGATTCGAACCTGCGACCGTAGCGGTCGAGCGGTTCCAGACTGAAGCGCCTAGAACCGCTCGGCGACTCCGGCTGGCGAAATCTTATAGGACTTAACTGCTAAGGTCATCAGTCCCTAAGCTTACACACTATTTGATCTAAATTATCCTAAGGACAAACACACACACTCACGCCCGAGTGAGGACTCGAAACTCCGCCGGGACCAGCCGCACAGTCATTACTGCATCGCCCTTGACCGCTCGGCTAAACCAGCGCCGCTCACCGGGCGAAAAAGCGAGAACAACTGCAACCTCTTACGAGGGCAAGCTCAAAGTAGTGCCTTCCAATATTTTGTATGAAAACTCTTGAAAGCTTTTTCTAACAGTCTACATCTTTATTCTTTATGTCGACGTATTTGCCGCCCTCTGCCGCTAGACGGCTCCGAATCTAAGCATGTAAGGTAACGGTGTGTAATGTTATTAGGTCGGTGCGTGAGAAACAGCGTGCTGTTATAGTGCGTCCTATTCGAAGCGTTGGTCCACACATGGAGCACCCTCTTCTTCAGCATGGCTGTGACAGACCCCACTCAATCGCAGCGACATCTTAGCAAATCGACGCTTTGAGTTAACTATCATTGATCCGATTTTCTTTTTCCAAAACTTAGAGAACTTCACTTTGATAGTGATGAAGGGGCACAAGCAGAGATGAGACTGTGGCTCCGTCAACAAAATCAAAGTTCTGTATTTGGGGTTGTTTGGGGAAGAGACCAAAGAGCGAGGTCATCTGTCTCTTTCGTTTAGGGAAGGATCGGGAAGGAAGTCGGCCGTGCCCTTTCAAAGGTACCATCCCGGCGTTTACCTGAAGCGCTTTAGGGAAATCACAGAAAACCTAAATCAGGACGGCCGGACGCGGGATTGAACCGTCGTCCTCCCGAATGCGGAAAGTTCTGTAGTGATTGTATCGAAAAATTGGTCAATCGTTAGGCGAAATGTATTCATCACAGGGTAACCGTGTTGAGAAATTTAGAATGAAGAATAAAGGTGTGGACTGTTAATAACGTTTCTTGTATTTAGGAAGCTTTAAGAGTTTTCACATTAAAAATACGGAGGCGTCACTTTTCAGTTCCAATCGTATAATATCAAGAAAGACAAAACTTGAAACATTATGAATGGACGAGAGATATTAATTTTTCCAGTTTATTGTCGAAGGAAAGATGCATGCCTAAGGTCCATTGCAGGGCGGACATACTCGTTGATGAGAGAGACTCAAAACTGGCACTGCTGTACATCACAAGAAACGTGCCGCTGTGCGCTTTCAAACTGTCTCGCTAACCTTCGCTAGCAGAAGGCGTCTTAAGAAAAAGAAGAATGCAATAGAATAACGTAACCGTACACATCTTAATAACTTAAACACGCTCGTAACCGGGTGCTGATTTCATGGTTTCTACAACATGCGCCAGTTAATGAAAAGGTATTTGTATGTAAGGCTTAGTCTTTGTTCGTCGACGTTGTTTAGCGTGAACATCTTTTGATGTCCAAGTGTTGATAACTGTGCACTGTCGCTGACCGTAATGAGCTATTGAGTTAATTACATATTCGTATGTTATTAGTAATATTTTTATCGAAGTAATATGGAACGAGTTAGTTGGCAGTCTATATTATGCATACTTTGTTTGCAAATATGGCTTTATGAAGGCCATGTACAGGTTACTGAATAGCACACTAGCTGGAAATTTGTAATAATTAACGTATTAGTCATTAACACTAACTTACTCAAGCAGTTAGCGATATACCTATTTTTGTCTTTTTAACTATCTTCTTCTTCGGTTATCAACCCACAGGTTGGTTGGCAGCAGCACGCCATTCCGTTCTTTTGTCAACTTTCTTCTTCATATCTGCATAGGTCTGGCACCCGATGTCATTTATTACTTGTTGAATGTAGCTTAATCTAGGTCGTCCTCGGCGAGTTCTTCCTTCAATGATTCCTTCTAATATTCTCTTAATGAAATTGTTATGCCGTAAAATGTGACCTATGAAGGTTATTCTTCCCTATGAAGGTTATTCTTCCTTTAACTATACATACTGATTAAAGTTCGTCTGTGGAATAGAAGTGGTTGGCAGATATCGAAATAAAAAGAGAGAGTGGAACCCGGTGCTGGCACAACCTCAGTTTAAAACTAAGTTCATCGAAAAAACAAGAAGAGAACGAAACTTGAAGTCCCTTCTGTTTTGCTCTCTCACAGTTTCTGATGTTCAGGGAAGCTTCCACCTTTGAAGCTGGACGTCGTTGGCCATCCTGTTGATCCTATAATAAATTATGCAGCATCTTCTTCCGTAATTGTAGCGACATAAATTTGTCTGCTACAACGTTGCCGGCCGGGGTGGCCGAGCGGTACTAGGCGGTACAGTCTGGAGCCGAACGACAGCTACGGTCGCAGGTTCGAATCCTGCCTCGGGCATGGATGTATGTGATGTCCTTAGGTTAGTTAGGTTTAAGTAGTTCTAAGTTCTAGGGGACTTATGATATCATAAGTTGAGTCCCATAGTGGTCAGAGCCATTTGAACCATTTTTTGCTACAAAATTCTAAATATTTGCCTTTACAGCGCCGTGATTTTGGGAGTACACAGCTAACTTCCACGTGGTCTTCAGTCTGTACTGTTACTGAGTAAGGGTGCATTCTCCTCAGTCGGCCTATAAAATAAGAGATTTTTGTAGAAAAATGAATCAAGGAATTTTATTGCGCGTTATTTAATTCTTGGACAACATTTCTGATTTATGTAAGTAGTTCAGTCAGCATTGAGGGCTCCATGCGACGAGTCAAAGTCGCTCTGTCCGAAATGAGATGTGTTGATGACGGAAATCCTGTTGTCTGCTAAACTTACCTAAAATCAAGAAACAAACAGTTTTCTTAATATACAGGATATTGCGCACGGAGCAGTAGCGAGGTTTTTTAAATTTGTAAAAATAATAAGATGGTGGACGTTTGAATCAAAGACGTAGTTTTGTCACGTGTTTTTGGTCACGCTTTTTTCTTTGCAATAAGTAATGCATAATAAAGAAATAGCCTATTATTCCTTGCGAGCATGCCCGAGGAGTAATTCAGCAAAATTTCAGAAAGGCATCTTTGTTATTGTGTGCACAATCCATCCCGTCAACTTGAAGTACAACCTATCTCGTGCATGTCCGCAAGGAGTTATAGGCTAATTTATTTATTTACTTTTTTTAAATTTTGAAATTCCGATTTAGAAGTGTTTGTTTTGCTTTGTGCAACCCTTGTATAACCAGTGCAGGAGATGATGTCGAAGTATACTCTTAGTAAGATGCTGCCGTGCAGTGGCGTTAGTGAGCAGGGGACCGGTGCTGTGGCTGTGGCAGGTGCTGGCGAACCTGGGCGGCGCGCACGCGCTGTCGCCGACGCCGCAGAACGTGTACCACGGCGCGCACTGCGTGCTGTTCGTGGGGCTGCTGGTGGTGCTGCGCTCGCGGCTGCTGCACGACGGCTACCTGCTGTGGCTGTGCTACGCCGTGCTCTTCTTCTGCGCCACCTTCTGCGCCGTCGCGCTGCCGCTGGGCGAGGCGCCCACCCCTCCGCCCCCGCCGCCCACGGCGACCGCTGCCGCCTCGCCTGGCGCGGACGCCGCCGCCGCGGCCGCCGTGGGCAGCGTCGCCGCCACCGCCACCCCCGCAGGTCTGTACAGTACTCACACCATTTACTGTCGATAATTGAGGTGGTGACTCGCAAATCGAATGTATCCAAAATTTAAACCACGCGAGATACGGAATGGAAGGGCACATACAACATAATGAGAATCTAAACGAATCGCAGTTTAAGTTAAACAGAACATGTGCCAAGATAAAAGCCTGTGAAAATACGTCTCTCAGAGCAAAACGCGAACTTGTCCACATACACATTCCATCCAAAGGAGAACCAGCCCAACAGGAGGCGCTGATTCCAAGTCATGTGACATCTGTTCGAGTCACAGCCAGAAGTTCCCACGCACAGTAGCCGTTAGCATAAGCTTGTTTTTCTCTGTTCCCTCATAATACACTGACTTGGCGTAGCTACTAACATCGTGATGAACCTCTTTTCGCCCGGCATAGTGCAGCAAGTTGACGTGGCATGGACTTAAAAGTCGTTGGAAGTCCCCTGCAAAAATATGGAGCCATGCTCCCCCTATAGCCGTCCATAATTGCGGAAGTGTTATCGGTGCAGGATTTTGTGCACGAACTAATCTCTCGATTATGTCCTATAAATGGTCGATGCGATTCAAGTTGGGCGAGACCTGGGTGGCCAAAACATATGCTCTAATTGCCCAGGATGTTCTTCGAGCCAGCCGCTAACAGTTGTGGCTCGTTGACATAGCGCATTGTCATTCATAAAAATTCCATGATTGTTTGTGAACATGAAGTCAATCAATGGCTGCAAATTATCACCAAGTAGCCGAGAGGACCCAGTACATTCCATGTAAACACAGCCCGCACCATTATGGAACCAACATCTGCCTGCACAGTGCCTTTTTGACAACTTGTGTCCGTGGCTTCGTGGTGTCTGGGCCACACTCGATCCCTACCATCAGCTCTTATCAACTGAAATCGGAACTCATCTGGCCAGGCCACGGTTTTCCAATCGTCTAGGGTCTAACCGATATGGCCAGGAGTCCAGGAGAGGCGCTGTAGGCGGTGTGCTGTTAGCGAAGTCACTTGCGTCGATCGTGTGGTGTCACAGCCCATTAACGCGAAATTTAGCCGCACTGCCCTAACGGATACGTTCGTCGTACGTTCCAAATTCATTTTTGTTGTTGTGTCACGCAGTGTTGCTTGTGTGTTTGCGAACGCCGCTGCTCTTTGTCGTTAAGTGAAGGCTATCAGCCACTGCGGTGTCCATGGTGAGAGGTAATGCCTGTAATTTGGTACTATAGGCATACTCTTGACACTGGATCTCGGAACACTGAATTCACCAATGATTTCTTGAATGGAATTTCATGCGTCTAGCTCCAACTACGATTCCACGTTCGAAGTCTGATAATTGCCGTCGTGCGGCCGTAATCACGTCGGACACCAGCTCACATGAATCACCTGAGTGCAAAAGACAGTTACGCCGGTGCACTGCCTTTTTATACCTTCTGTACGCGATGCTACTGCCATCTGTATATGTGCGTATCGCTGTCCCATGACTTTTCTCAACGTATCAGTATTTATTGGTATGAGAACACTGTTACTTATCTGCTGTAGAATACAGAAATTCCACGGAAAAGCCCAACAGTTGTAACAAATCAGTCGATGAAGTAAGAAATATTGGTGATGTTTGGAGAGTAATAGACGTTTACTCCTTAAAAGTCATTCGAAATCTAGACTATATAAGTGAAATAAAGCGAATTTTCATACAAAAGTACGAAGCTATGGGAAACATATTGATGTGAAGCAACTGCAGTGTAGAGGTCCCAGAAAGATATTAAAGAGCAAAAGTCTCTTTAGAAAAGCGAATGGACCATTACGAAACACTCTTTCTCAGCCATCCAATTTCAAATGACAAGATGATATTGATGGTTAACCGTAAACTATTTCCGGAAAATACTAGCGAAATCAAGTGAACTTAGATTGCTATACATCCATCATTTGACAGGAACACGTGAAATCAGCTAATCCATGAAGGGCATGGGGGGGGGGGGGAGGGGAAGGGGAAATTGTGAAAACGCGCTGAACCCCTGTTGTTCACCGAAGACAAAGAGAGAATTGCTAGCGATTGTATAGAGATGAATCTGGTTTACATGTATAACAGTTACCCGGAGAATCTTTCTAATAATAGTTAATGTCGTTGTTATATCATTATATTCTGTTATGGTGATGGGAATATTTTAACTAATTGTGAAGCAACAATAAAGTCAGAACATTCGATAAAACGCTGAACATAAATATCAGTGTTTAAGTTACCAATTTATATCTTTTCCTTGATATCACATACTAAATTGTTACAATTACATGATACGATACAGTATTGCAAGCATTATACAGTACGATGTAAGATATTTTGAAGGAAACAAAAAGAAAAACCAAGATACTTGCTTCTGAAAATCATCCAGACACGAACATGTCCAAATGGTTCATGCAAGTAAGAACATGTCCATATTGAAAAGTGCTTGTTAAGGGATAATTTCATTGTATATTTGTTTTACAGAGATGAACAGCCTTTTTGAACAAAAGTAGAAGCGTTTACATTGCAGTATGTTATTTTAATTCATACGTGTGTGCCTGGAATAAGTTTTATGTTGATTGTGAAAAACTGTGTTTCGTGGACATGTTCCTCTACGCACGTCACTTCCTCAACTACGGTAATAACAGAACAAAAAATACGCTATTAGGATGGAAAGGCATCCGGCTACTAACTTAAAATTAAAAAAAATTGTGAAAACCCGCTGATCCCATGCGATAGGATAAACTTTAGAAAAAAAGAGGAGATAAATTGCTATTTCATCCAGATCTACACTATTGAATCAATATTAATGGTAGTTTAATCCACAAGTGGCGCTACATTCGGCCATTACATGTCTGGCCCTACCCAACTCATCGTACAGTTCGCAGTTCTTCCTCTCCCTCCTCCTCCTCCTCCTCTCCCTCTCCCTCTCCCTCTCCCACCTCCTTCTCCTCCTCCCCCCTTCCCCTCCCCCCCCCATCCCCTCCCCCCATGTCCTTCATGGATTAGCTGATTTCACGTATTCCTGTCAAGATCAGCCACGCGTCTCTTTCGTGGTCTTTCCCTCTGTCTTGCCCCCTCTGTTTGTAGTCAAGAATTTGCTTCGGAATAATGTTTTCAGGCATTCTGTCTACATGTTCCTACCATCTATTTCTGTTTTGATGTATTTGCTTGTGCATTAAATCAATCAGTTTGCAGATATTCTAATACTAGAATTCTACCTGCTATCTGCAAGGGTCGTTCAATAAGTAATGGAACACACTTTTTGCCCGGTCAATACCAGTGGGACAAATACGGAATTTGATATGAGACATCGGGAATATTCCCGTTTCAGCCCCTATAGTTCCATTAAGTTACGATAGGTTGCGGCGCTATACGAGCCTTCAAAATGGCGTCTGTAACGGAGATGCGTTCCGAGCAGAGAGCTGTCATTGAGTTAGTTTTGATGTCTACAGAAACTTGACGGTGAACGTGAGCACGGCGAGTCGTTGAGCGAGGCGACTGTCATCGTCGCAACAGGGTCGCGCAAACCTGTCCCATCTCCCGCGTGCCGGCCGGCCGCACACGCTGTGACTCGTACAGTGTCGGAACCTCATTCGAGGTGATCGACGAATCACACACACCTCGCTGCACAACTCGACGTCCCCGTTAGTAGTGCTGACACACTCGTCCACCAGTTGCGGTACGCACAGGGGTGCGGCCGCTGGGTTCCTCGCCGCCTAAGATAAGACCATAAAGAGCAACGAAGGGCCATATGTGCGGAAATGCTTGCGCATTACGAGGCTGGTGGTGACAATTTTTTGCAACCTAGAGGCACTCATAAAATTTGATTCTACTGTTTTTCCTCATTCACCCTACAGCCCGAATCTCGCACCTTCTGACTTCCATTTGTTTGGCCCAATGAAGGATGCACTCTGCGAGGAGCAGTACGTTGATGATGGGGAGATAATTGACACAGCATGACATTGGCTCCGACCTCGACCAGTAGAGTGGTACCATGTTGGAACACAGGCCCTATTAATAAGATGGCGTAGAGCTAAGTGCCACCCAATAAAAAAAACTGGTCCTTTTCAAAGTATCTCTTACGAGGATAGAATACAGAACTTACATACACTGAAGGAGAAAAAATCCCTACGCCAAGGAGTTGTGCAGTATAATGCAAAGTTGGTAGGCGTGTTTCTACGTTTGAAATATGATGCTCTTCAAATTTCACATAAGTGTGGCCCCAATAGCGCCACTGAGCATGCAAATCAGTTCTGCTATAAATATACGCTGTATAGGTCGTGAGCGTTAATTGACTTTGAGAATGGACGAGATGAGTTATTGATGGTCAAGAATGCCTTTAAGGCGACAAAGACGCCATTGTCAATACCTCACTGAGTTTGAACGAGGTCTTGTGATAGGGCTACGAGAAGCTGGAAGTTCCTTCTGTGATATTGCAGAAAGACTTGGCCGGAATGAAGCAACTGCACACGATTGCTGGCAGCGGTGGTCACGACAGGTATGGTCGCAAGATGACCGGACTCCGGACGGCAGCGTGGCATTACCGAGAGGAAAGGCTACCGTGTTCAGTGTATGGCTCTGATGCATCGTTCTGCATCTGCAGCAGCAATCTGAGCACAAGTTGGCACCACAGTCACAAAACGAATCATTAAAAATAGGTTACTTCAACAACAGCTCCGAGCCAGACGCCCTGTAGAATTGACCCCAAAGCACCGCCATTTGCGACTTCAGTAGTGTCAAGCAAGAGCTTACTGGAGGGCAAGCTGGACATCTGTTACGTTTTCTGATGAAAGTTGATCCTGCTTCGGTGCCAGTGATGACCGTGTGAAATCAGTACGTCATTCTGGTGATTCTACCTGTTATGTTGCCATTCATGAACGGCATTCCAGGATGTTTTTTCCAACTGGATGACGCTCGCCCACATAACGCTTTTGTAACCCGCATGCTCTGCATAATTTCGATATGTTGCCTTGATCTGCTCAGTAACCAAATCTGTTTCCAGTCGAGCACATATGGGACATCATCGGACGATAACTCCAGCTTCGTCAACAAACAGCATTAACTGTCTCTGTAAGTGCAACAGGCCTGGAACTGCATCCCAGAAACAGAACCGACACATGCACAACACTATGCATGCACGTTTGCGTGCTTGCCTGCGTCATTCTGGCGATTACTCCGGTTATTAATATACCAGCATTTCACATAGGCATTAGTTCATCTCGCGCCTGCATGGACCAGTCATCTTGCATTGTTATTCACTTAAATAGGTTACCTAGACAAATGTATTCCCAAAATTTCATTACTCTGCATTAATTCTTTTTGGTGTTGCGATTTTTGTTTCGTCATTGTGTTTTTCAGTGTGACTCCCCTCAAGTTCTATGAACTTCTGCCAATGCTTCTCAATTCGACGTAACCAGATATTCACTGCTGGCTGGACTTCATTAAAAATATGGTGATCTGAAGATGTGTGACCTCTGGTGTACGGGGGGGGGGGGGGGGGGGGGGTTGGCGGCAAGCAGATGAACTTCAATTCTGATTTCTGATGTCGAATAATTACTACACATCAGTACACCATGAATAACTATCCGACACTAATGTTCATCTTTGCTGCAGTACTACTCACCGTAATGCGCCTGTTTTCCCGTATCATTTTATCAACACATGCAGTGTTGTTCTCCGTGACTGCACAGAGCATCCTGGGCGTGGCGAATCTTCAACACTTGTCACATCCCGTTTGAAGGTACCTGCCCCATCCTCCACTTCTGCTCAATTCAGGCATTTACCACTATATTGCACTGACATCTGACGATTGACGATTAGTTTGAACCCGTCAGCTAGTAGAAATCTAACGGCACGCCATTGCGCCACGGTGGTGCAAATCTGCAAGGGTGCCGCCATCTTTTTCCACTGGTTCCCAGCATCCTCTTCGCGAGGCATGCTTGCCAGACCCATCCGATAATTGTTACAGAACACTACGACAACATAACAAAGAAGCACAAGCTTTGGCGAAGTTTAGTGTTTGCATCGCAATAAAGTGAAGGGCGTTGCATTTAAGAAAATCTCTATGCAAATTGAGCGTTAGGAATCCGGTAGGGAATCTTTCAAAACATTTCTTGTCACACCCGGTGACCTATTGCGCTGTCGCACGCTGGGAACTCCATACACCATAAACTTTTGTTTCTAAAGTATTCGGGAACATATGAATGGACATAAATATGCGATGGACATAAATATGCGATGACAGCTAGAACTCTGCTGGGTCTGATTGTCTATGGTAGGCGATTGTACCTCAGTAGCCGTAACCAGAGAAGGTAGTAATATTGGATGTTGGGGCGAGGTCGACCTTTTAAGTCATTCCAAAAGTGTTCCATTGGGTTGAGGATGTGGGCACTCCGGTCCATTTCAGGACTGTTACTGTCCAGAAACCATTACCTCACATTTGCTGCTTTGTAACAGGGCACGTTGTTAAGCTGGTGGAAACAGCCATCGCTACCGAACTGTTTCTCTATCGTACGCAGTACACAGTGCTGTAAAATATGTTCACATCGTTGCGCACTTAGCGTTTTCTTAAGCGCAACAAGTGGACCACATCTGAACCACCCTCATAACGTAACATCACTTCCTCCGTACTTAATTGTTCACACTACACATAACGACCGATAACGTTCTCCAGGCATTCGTCAAACCTAAACCCTTCCATCGAATTGCCACAGGCTATATCGTGCTTCACCGCTTCAAATCACTCGTTTCCGGGCACCGGTTGTCCAGTGGCGACGCTCTTCATACCACTTCATGCGTCAGTTGGCATTTACTAAAGAAACTGGTCGACCATTAGATCCCATTCTGTTTAATTCGCTACACACTGTCATTGTGATAGCTGGACTGCTGGTAGCACTTCGAAACCCGCGAGTGTTTCCTTCCTGATTTCATGCGATTTTTTACAACCACATGCTGCAACACTAGAAAATTGCGGTCCGTCAGTACATGGGCATCTTTAGAAAGATTGAAATGTCCGTGATGGATTTTGAACTCAGGTGACGTCCAATGGCTAGCACACATTCGAAGGCACTGAGCTCTCCTGAAGGAACCGTCTGCTTTTAGTGCTTCTCTACGGCCAAAACAATACTCCTCACCTCCTGTTATACTGGCAGGTTCGCCTCTCGTGACTTCTTATGTCAATTCAGCATTTCATAGGCGTGTCCGGATATTTTAGATTATATAATGTACGTTACATAAGCTCAGTGGACAAAAAAATGTTCACTCCTAGAACAATCATTACAAGCATCACTTAAAACCGTGTAAGTTCGCTCCTGACTTGATAACGGCATGTATTCGGTTAGGAACTGTGTCCACATGGTTGTTCAGGTACGTCGCATTCAGCTTAAGCTACTCGCTAAGGATTTGATCGCCCAATTCTACCAAATTGCGAGGATACTGTCGGGTTTTTACCCGCTGTTCCAACATGTCCCACATATTTTTTTTTTTACAGTTTTCACGTCAGGTGATCTGCTGACCGTCTAATAGAGTGGGGGAGTGTTCAGAAAACTGGTCTTCTGATTAACTTTGCTGTTGTCTTTATGTGCCTGCGTGAGTAATGGCTTCTTGCAGGGTGACCGACTCCAAATTTTCGTTGCTGCAATACCCCTCGCAATGTTTTCTTGCTAACAGGTTTCGATGGATCTTCATTCATGTCAGGTTTGGAAGCTATTTTCATTCACAGTCCGTGAAACGCGTCTCCGGTCCCTCTCAGTGAGGGTTTTTTTTTTTTCGATCACAATTCTCTAGTGTTTCGTATCTACCTGTGTTACACCACTGCTTTAGACACGTTGAACAGTGCGCCGCAAAACACCAACAAATCGAGAATTTCACACAGATGGTCATGGGCACAGCCAAACACGATTGCCCCTTCTTGTCACTCTATCATGTCCTTACGTTTCCATACAATGCCACTTGAAACAAGTGTCTCTCACTGATAACTACTGCCTTACGTCACGTAAAGGCTTTGCACACGTGGTTGAGCACGTGACTCGATTGTGCCGCCATCTGTAAAGGCTTAACGATTCATATGTGCGTGCGCACTTGGGTGACTGAGATTATTTCACTTACTACTTCTGCGTTTGATTCTATAAATTTCGTATCATTAATTTTTGGAGGGCTTGGATTGCAGTTGAGCGAACTTCACCTTTTAAAGTAATTACAAAATGTTCGTTAATCCATCGGCATCTCGCCTGGTTGGTTGCTGGGTGGTGTAAGTCATGAACGTTGAAAAATAGACTGACAACATTATCATTACCAGAGAGACAGATCTTTGTGTCCAACAAGTGGCGTCGGTCGTAGCTAAACAGTTCCCTCACAGAGTGCGCTGAACAGTATTACACTGAAAGAAACTGCCGAGTGCCTTACTGTCAAGTGGATACATCCCAGTAGTCATGGCAGTGGGGTGTGCTATCACTGCGTGATAACATCGTTCGCTTGTGTGTTCCGTGTTCTGTCGTGGGAAACATTCATATTATTAGCTTTGTCTTGTACAAGACTAAAATAATGTGGCGTGGGTGTTAAATATTGTAAAAATATGGATGTGACTGCTGCAGTGCCACAGTCAAAAAAGGTTAGAAAATATGATGGGCATCAACGTTGGCGAATCACACAAGAGCCGTTCAGAGAGACTATACCACCCAAAATGTTTCATAACAGACTGCACAAGCCGTTCAACAAAAACGTTCCAACAATAGCTTTATACATTGTGATTGAAAGTTTACATTTACAGGTTAGTACCATGTTATAAGAAATATATAATTATGAATTTACAGTGAACCGCAAACTTCAAATTTTCTCTTGTGAAAAAGCTGACTTTTGGACAGACACCACTAGACAGCCAGTCCCCTACCTGTATGCCACACGATACGTTGACTGCTCACGGCTTCATCGTGGGCGGAGGGGGGGGGGGGCTCTCTGACCCTAACGAATCCTAGAACGAGTGGCCAGCCACACCTATACGTTTGCTCCATCGCTTACCCTAACTAGTTGACTATTCTCTCACAGGTAGAGGTACCGCTTTTTTATACACCTTATTTGTAATCTGTGATAATTCAGCGGCATTACCTTCATCATCATCATCATCATCATCGAAGGTACAGCATCTGTGACACAATCGTTTCTATAGTTGCTCTGGGTACTACTGGGCCGGTACAAAGGTGGTCGGAACGTAGGAGCAGTGGATTGCCAAGACCCACTCTCAGTACAGACTACGGAGCGTTTCGCCTACAGCGCTGGGAAGCGGCAGCCCGCTACACTTCTGTGTCTCGCAGTACGGTGCGTGCGCCAGGCTTTCCGACTGATTGGTGGACGCCGCTGGCCATCCGTTGCTACACTGCTCGCGGTATAAACAGTGCGTTGATTCATGTCCAGCTGTCACCAGCTGAAGACAATGATGTGTCTGTCTGCCGAAGCAGCGAGTCTGCTTATTGTCTTTGGCGGCTGACATCCTCCAGTTAATTTCAGTCAACAAGCAACCAGTTCTGCTTTGTCGTGAGAGTTTGTTGTAAAAACTCCGTGCAACGGGGTATTTAGGTGATGTTGAAGTCCACGATTTGTAGATTACGTAATTCTTTAGACAGTGAGAAAGAGAGCAGTTTTTGTCAACGACTCAACGACAACAGACGCAAAAATATCGACAGTTTATGTTCCATAGGGTCTACATGCTCTGGAAACACACATCAGAGGGTCAATTCAATACATGTGAGAATGTTGTGATTTACAAAAAAATCTCGAAAATAGAAGTTAAAAAAAGGATAAACGTCAAATAAACACCTTCTAATTAATAGCATTCTCCGATCGCTATAGGCGTAGACTACTAAGAACATATCGCAACCAAATAACGTATATACACGGAGGTGTCAAAAGGCATGGGATAGCGATATGCACACATACAGATGGCGGTAGTATCGAGTACACAAGGTGCAAAAGGGCAGGGCATTGGCGGAGCTGTGATTTGTACTCAAGTGATTCACGTTAAAAGGTTTCCGACATGTTTGCGGATGCACGACGAGAATTAACAGACGTTGAACGCGAAATGATAGCTGGAGCTAGAGGCATGCAACATTCCATTTCGGAAATCGATAGGGAATTTAGTATTTCGAGATCCAGTGTCAAAAGTGCGCGAGAATACCAAATTTCGGGCATCACCTCTCATCATGGGCAACGCAGTGGCCGATGGCCTTCACTTAACAGCCGAGAGAAGTGGCGTTTTCGTAGAGTTGTCAGTCCTAACACACAAGCAACAGTTAATGAAATAACCGCAGAAATCAGTGTGTGATGTATGAGAAATGGCTTCATAATGTTGAGGGCTGTGTTTACGTGGAATGGATTGGGTCCTTCGGTCCAACGGAACCGATTATTGACTGGAAATGTTTGTGTTAGGCTACGTGGAGGCAATTTACAGCCATTGATGAACTTAATATTCTCAAACAACGATGAAATTTTTGTGGATGATAATGCACCATGTCACCAGACCACAGTTGTTGGCGATAGGTTTGAAGAACATTCTGGACAGTTCGAGCGCATGATTTGGTCACCCAAATTGCCCGACATGAATCGTATAGAACATTTGTAGGACGCAGTTGGGAAGTGAATTTGTGCACAAAATCATGCAGCGGCAACACTTCCGCAATTATTATTAACGGCTGTAGAAGCAACGTGGCTCAGTATTTCTGCAGCGGACTTCCAGCGACTTCCAACTACTTGCTGAGACCTTGCCACGTTGAGTTGCTGCACTACGCCGAACAAAACGATGTCCGACAGGGTATTAAGAGGCATCCCATGACTTCTGTCACCTTAGTGTATCATCTGTATAACATTGTATGTGGCCATTAATAGGACTAAACATTAGTTTCCACATGTAACACGTACAGAATAGCTTACAAGTATCGGAACGTAAGAGTCGCGGTGATGAGACGGAATGTGTATTTATCACTGTACACTCGCGTTTGCGGGGACAGAATGGAATAATGAAATTTCACAAGTGCTTATACTTTGAAACATATGACATCGCAGCTACAGAACTGTCATGTAATTATGTTCTCGAAAAAACGGACACCATTGATGACCGTGCAACTTCTCTAGAATGAAATGATAATTAAATCGAAATCCTTAGCTGCCGACAGGTGTTGTTGATATACAACAATGGGGACAGCTGGAAATGTGTGCTCCGACCGGGACTCGAACCCGGGATCTCCTGCTGACATGTCAGACGCTCTATCCATCTGAGCCACCGAGGGAACAGGATAGTGCGACTGCAGGGACTTACCCCTTGCACGCTTCACGTTAATTATCATTTCATTCTAGAGAAGCTACACGGTCATCAATGGTATCTGTTCTTTCGAGAACAGAAACCATCTTCATATAGTGAAAGGCTACCCAGCCATTGACCTCCTTTTGTGCGAATGCGCAATTTGCCCGAACTCTTACGGGACTCGTCAGCTTAATCTGGCGCGAGTAATGAGTGAATGGGCAAATATCTATTAGGAACACTACGAATGTAGGTTGTGGACAGTTGGGAATGCGGGTCTCACGAGAAGCGTGCAAGGGATAAGTCCTCTGTGCCCTCGGTGGCTCAGATGGATAGAGCGTCTGCCATGTAAGCAGGAGATCCCGGGTTTGAGTCCCGGTTGGGGCACACATTTGCAGCTGTCTCCGTTGATGTATATCTACAACACCTGTCAGAAGCTAAGGGTTTCGATTTAATTATCATTTCATGTAATTGTTATAACTGTCAGATTACAGTTTCCAACGATATTGGTGTATGTCAGTCAATCTAGACAATATATAGGTAAGTAGCAATCCATGCTCGAAAATAATGTCACCAACGTTGTACCGAAGGTCACTTGGTAGTTGCAGTTGAGCCGAAACACATTTTTAGTGAAAGGGAACGAAATGAAGATTAATGTTACTCAGCAGCGAGTCCGGACACTCGTGATAAGTACGGAATAAATACGGGTCATGTACCATATATGCCGCGCGGGATTAGCCGAGCGGCCTAGAGCGATGCAGTCATGGACTGTGCGGCTGGTCCCGGCGGGGGTTCGAGTCCTCCCTCGGGCATGGGTGTGTGTGTTTGTCCTTAGGATAATTTAGGTTAAGTAGTGTGTAAGCTTAGGGACTGATGACCTTAGCAGTTAAGTCCCATAAGATTTCACACACATTTGAACATTTTCGTACCATATATGGTTGTCAAGTATAACAACAATGGAACTAGACACATATTGAAGTAGCAATGTGTTGTTAGAAATATGCATGAATACGACACAAATTCTTTGTAGCGGAGGGAGGTGGCGCAGTGTTGAGTCATTGGACTCGCATTCTGGAGAGCAACGGTTCAAACTCCGTACGGCCATCCAAGTTTAGGTTTTCTAAAGTTTCCTTAAGTCACCTCCGGTGAATACCGGGATGATTCCTCTGAAAAGGCACTGCCTATTTCTTTCCCCATCCAAGCTCTTGTTCCGTTTCTTATGACGTGGTCGCCTGCCAGACGTCACAAGGGGGAATGAGGCAAAGGCGACGAGTGCTACAAACTTGATGCAGTGCTCGCGGGAAGTTTCGCAAACAGGTAGTACTTGGGTTCTGATTGGTTGCTGTGGTGAAAGCTAGAGGAAATTATCCCCCTATCTGCAAGCCAAACTGCTTATTTTCATTAAAAATAATACCCAAATTAATATTTAGCTCGAAATAGCATGGGAGACCCTTTCAAAGACATATGTATGTTGACATAATCAGGACATCATCTTTAGTCAACTTTAGATAACTTTAGATAAACAAATTACGCACGAAGGAGAGAGAAACCGCTTCATGAGTCATCATCGATGTAATGAATGATCGCCTGGTGAAGTATTTCTACCTAACAGTCAGTGTTAAGTCTGAGAGCATGGTGTTAGGGAGTGCGCACTTAATCCTTGGATTCACGACAGTATGAGAACAAATACAGTTTTAAATTTTTCACAAAACTAACCTTCATTATAATAGTAAGCAACGAATACAAGAAGGAATTGTCAGAAAGTAAACAGTGAATTGTTTTAAGGTGATGATTTGACTTTGGTACCGATGGAACATACAGTTCTCAGCCACCCATCATTTCATGTGATACATTTGAAAGCAAATTCGCGTTTTACTTAGGCACAATCCCACACCTCGAAACCTCCATGAACTCATAACGCCTGAAACAAGTAATAACACCTAAAATATCTTGCAAAAATGACCCTAAAATTTAATAAGTTTTGTATCAAAACTACATAATGCCCCAGTGGTTTCTTTGCGAAACCATTCATAAAAGCTAAGTCGCAGACTCAAGGTTACATTACAATAATTTCAGGTGTACTACTTTTTCTGTCGGTGATGTTCAAAATGTAGCCACTATAAAAATAACTCATGTCACCATCTCCTACAATCCTATACCAAAAGCTCCATGCGTACTGTTGCTTCGAAAGCTATAAGTGACTGCTGCAATGCACTGTATTCGTGGTACTTCAGTGTACCACTAGATGGGTCTCTCTTGTAACAGAATCAGTGATTTAATGCTAAATGCACAGGCCCTTAAAGAAATGGTCGTTTCAGGCAGACACCACTGGTGCTTAAAGAGTTAAGCTCTGTTATCTGCAAGGATACCGAATGGTATTCTTAGTTCAGGAATATGTAATTGTTTTTTTGATGTATTGCTGATGTGTTCCTCGGTTAGAAAAATAGGATTGCATTTTGACTATTGATAATAACAGATGATTTTTCGAGTGAACTAGACAGGCATACGAATGATAACGAATGCTGCACTACAGCTTAGCGATTTTTTATGAACATACATTCAGACAAAATAGCAATTAACTGCCGACTTTACTACTTAGGTGAGGTTAAAGCTGTTTCACTCTAATTCGATAAAAGTCTGTCATCAAAAGCGACTGACTCAAGACCTGCGTGGTAATCCTGTGCTGGGACGACGACGTCGCATGAAGACGCCACGTTGGGGTAAATAAACATGCCTCTTACACGTGCTACTACTCCAGTACAAATGGAGACTGCTACGTGCCATCTGCGTTAAGAAGGGAAGGAAATGGCGCACTGCTTCTTAAACGACGTGCCACTTGCCAGCCACTTAATTTCAATGCCGGTGAAAAGGCGTGTTTGATTTCGCCGTACATGGCATACCTGTTGAGAAGGGGTGGACCGTTCGAGATGACGCCGTAAGGGGAAGGCATGTTATATACACCGGGCGAAGCAATGGCAGATAGAGAGAGCATTCCGCGCCAAAAGACGTCAGTTAGTACTGAACATAAGCCTTAATCAGAGAAATATGTAGTTCATGTAATGCAGTCGACAATAACGTTGTACTGATACATAAGTACTTCATGCGATGAGGCCCTGAGGAACACGGCGATGTTATAAGACTACTTATCCGCTGTGGCGATCTGCAGCAAGTCCTCGTGGATTCCGTCTCTCCACTTTTTCTTTGCTGTACTTTGTGATCTTCTTCCGAAAGGAGTAAAATCCATGGATTTCAAATGCGGTCATTGTTGTCCATCCATGCGACGTGACGAGCCCGTGCAAGCGATTTGGTTCTCATCAGGCCTGCAATTTTTGGGCAGTTGTACATCCCCATGCAGATCAGGAGAAACAGCTGATAGCGCTGTCCGTAAGGGCGGAGAGGTTTGCATGTTGATACGACGCTAAGAGGCCTGTGGAAGCATAGCTGCTGGAAGGTTCTACCCGTCCGGACAGGTCTTGGTCGAAGGAGTATTTTCATAGTGGTCTGTACACCCAATCCGTACTCTTCATTCGTTCAATTTTTTGAGGAAAATGATGATGAAACTAGATACTCGTAGGAAAACCAATTCATACTGGGGAAGATCACGGAAAATTTGGCAACGGGAAACATTGTATTGGTAAGGGTATAAATTAATTACGGCAGTGGAAGATGTATGAAAACCCGGACCCGTCTTGGCATAAATAAGTCTTTACAAAAATTGACTGATTGCTGTATTTGTTAATGTAATCAAATCCACAGCCACGGAGCTCAACCATGAATAAATTAATGTAATGAATGCTGATGAATTAATTCGATTTTCATGTAAAAAAGATCAAACGTTTGTTCATTAATCAAATAAAGTTATATTATACATAGAGGACCTTGTAGAACTCCGAGGCTGTTTTTCAGATAGTGATTCTTGATGGATGCAAGCAGCTATAAATACTTTTCAAAAAGCTTTATTTTACAACCACGACCGGCATCATAATATCATGTCTCATCTCCAGGTCGCTATACTTATTTCAACACGGCATTATATTCGTCAGCATCGAGTCGTCCGCCCCTGTACCGTATATGTCCTTAATTAGCGTCGACTTAGATGTGCGATAGCTGTACTCTAAAAATCTGTGCTTATTAACCTTCTTATGATTTGAATCTTAAGTTAATTAGCTGTAAATTCACATAGTGGGGTAAATATGTTGCTTCGAAATTTTAGAAGCTATAATTTGCTCATCTGACTTGCGTAAGAGTTCAAATGGCTCTGAGCACTATGCGACTCAACTTCTGTGGTCATCAGTCGCCTAGAACTTAGAACTAATTAAACCTAACTAGCCTAAGGACATCACACACATCCATGCCCGAGGCAGGATTCGAACCTGCGACCATAGCGGTCGCTCGGTTCCAGATGTAGCGCCTAGAGCCGCACGGCCACTCCGGCCGGCTGCGTAAGAGTAAAAGTAATTCAGTGATATGCAAATATACGTCTTAATTTACAGTACACTCTCTGACGGCCATTTCATTTTGTATCAAAAATCTACAGTCAATTACCACGTACTAAAAAAAAGAAAATTAAGTGTTTTTCTGTTATTAACTTGTAGCAGGCCAGCACATATTCTTTGCTTCTATTATATACGAAGGTTGTCCAGAAAGTAAGTTCAGATCGGTCGCGAAATGGAAGCCACTGGGAAAATACGGTAAAGCTTTGGACAGATGTGTTGGGCAGTGTCTTTAGTATGCCCGTTGATCGTGTCGCGTCGCTCTTTTCAGTTTTGAGTGAACAGTGAGCACGTAAAGATGCGTACGGTATAGCGTCTCCTGCCAAGTATGAGGGCCTGGTTTGAGATTTCGACTGTATCATGCAGCCCACATAACACTACTTTCGAGCAGTTCCTTCTTCATGCCAATTCTCGGCCGCACATTGCAGGGCCAATGAAGACGCTCGTGCAGCGTTTCCGATGGGAAGCGTTTGATCACCCACAATAAAGTCCATAATTGGCTCCCCCTGAGTCTCATGTCTGCTCACAAGAACTGCTGGCTACGAAGACAAAATTTTTCCACAGACAACGAGCTGCAGACCAGTGCAGATGACTGGCCGAAAGCACAGGCGGCTACTTTCTATGACGTATATTGGAAAGTTGATACAACACTACGAAAACACTCGAAGATGGAGGGTCGACTATGTTGCAAATAAAACGTTTCTGGTTTTCACTGTGGTTTCCATTTCGCAACCGATCGGAACTTACTTTCTGGACAACCCTCGTAGTAGAGGCTCATTGATTCCTCGGAAGTTAGTGGTAGCTTCGCATAGCGGATTATCTTTGCATTGCAAGCAAATACACGGAATGTACACTGAGGTGATAAGTCATGGGATACCTCCCAGTGTCGTGTCGGACTTCCTTTTGCCCGGCATAGTGCAGTAACTCAACAAGTCGCTGGAAGTCCCCTGTACAAAATGTTGAGCCACGCTGCGTCTATAGCCGTTCATAATTGCGAAAATGTTTCCAGTGCAGGATTCTGTGTACAAACTGACATCTCCATTATGTCCGATAAATATTTGATGGGTGGCCATACCACTCGCACGAATTGTCATAATGTTCTTCAAACCAATCGCAAACAATTTTGACCCGGTGACATGGCGCAAAGTCATCCATAAAAATTCCATCGTTGTCTGGGAAAATGAAATTCGTGAATGGATGCAAATGATCTCAGAGTACCGAACGTAACAATTCCAGCCAATGATCGATTCAGTTATACCGGAGGACCCAGTCCCTTCCATGCAAACACAACCCACACCATTATGGCACCACCACCACCAGATTTCACAGTGCCTTGTTGACGACTTGAGTCCATGGTTTCGTGAGGTTTGCGCGACACTCGTTCCCTACCATCAGCTCTTACCAACTGAAATCGGGACTCATTTGACAAGGCCACGGTTTTCCAGTCGTTTAGGGTCGAAGCGATATGATCACGAGCCCAGGAGAGGCGCGGCAGGCGATGTCGTGCTGTTAGGAAAGGCACTCGCGTCGGTCCTCTGCTGCCGTAGATTATTAACGCCAGATTTCGCCACACTTTCCTAGCGGCTATGTTCGTCGTACGTCCCACAATGATTTCTTCGGTTATTTCACGCAGTGTAGCATGTGTGTCTGCACTGACAACTCTACGCAAACGCCGCTGATCTCGGTCGTTAAGAAGATAGGTAATGCCTGAAATTTGGTATTCTCGACACTCTTTTCACACTGTGGATCTCGAGATATTAAATTCCCTAACGATTTCGGAAATGGAATGTCCCATGCGTCTAGCTCCAACTACCATGCCGCGTCCAAAGTGTGTTATTTCCTGTCGTGCGGCCATAATGAGGTTGGAAACCTTGTGTACGCGATACCACGGCCTTCTGTATATGTGCAAATCGCGGTCCCACGACTTCTGTCACCTTAGCGTTAAGTAAGTATCTAAAACTGGAACTAAAATGATGTTTGTGAAGAGTTTATATGCCGGAGTTGTTTGTGTGATACAGTTGGTTAGTTACTTGTTATTCCATGGATCATTTTACACAATCGATCATAATGATGTGGAACGAGTATTTTACATCCACATAGTAAAATTATTTGCTCATATGATTACTTTCTGAATATTTCTTAGGTACTTTTTTTAGAAAACTAAAAAAATATATACAGATGTGGTTAGGAATTCTTGTACGGAGGAGTAGGAGTTGTCAAGGAGAAACTTACTCAGTTTGTTTGCACATTTTACTTTGCTATCTGTCAGACATTTTATATCACTGGGCAAGTGATCAAAAGTTTTTGTTGCAGCATTGTGCACTCCTTTTTGTACAAAATACAACCTTAATGTGGAGTAATTAATGCAGTTTCTCCTCCTGGTTTTGTAATTATGAGCATCATTGTCCGTCTTGAACTGTAGTGTATTATTTACATCAAACTTCATGAGTAAATAAATATACTGTGAAGCAGTGGTCAGTATGCCCTAGACGTCTAAAAGATGCTCGTGGGTGAGTATCCCGCACTATTATTACAGCAGATTTCTGAGCGATGAGGACATCCTTTCCTAAAGATTCGATATGAAATAATTGAATGAAAATATGCAAAACTTCTCAACTTACTAATTTGTCTCTTCCCCAAGATTTGCAGTTATCCGAAGTGCAGTTGTTGCTGAACTAATATGTTTTAGAAGTACCAAAAATTTTGATGTTGGCACCCTATTTATATTTCCTCGCCATGCGTTACGCGTAACATTGGTGTAGTTTCCCTACATGTGCAGAACTGAATATGTTACTTCTTTTTTAAAATTGAGGGTGAGACCATTCACAAAAAACCAATGATACTTTTAAGAACTTTGTTTACCATTCCTTTTGTTTCTATATGTATTGGATTGATTACGGTAGTAGAGTCATGTGCAAGAACAACTAATTCTGACTGTTGTATATTAGAAGGAAGATCGTACATATATAAGGGAGAACAGTGAACCCAATATTCAGCCTTGGGAAACCTCATACGTGATTTCTGCCCGGTCAGTATATCGTTCCCGAAGTATATTGGTTGAGTTACGAAGTGTACATCCTCACAGAAATGCAGACGGAAGCAAACGAGAGAAAAAGACGTTCTCTAGAACAAATCTGTTGTTAGTATATATAAGTGACTCATTTCATGTTACCAATTACTGTTCATTGGTGTATTTTTCTGTATTATTGAATTGCCGGCCGGAGTGACCGAGCGGTTCTAGGCGCTACAGTCTGGAACCGCGCGACCGCTACGGTCGTAGGTTCGAATCCTGCCTCGGACATGGATGTGTGTGATGTCCTTTAGTTAGTTAGGTTTAAGTAATTCTGAGTTCTAGGGGACTGATGACCTCAGAAGTTAAGTCACATAGTGCTCGGAGCCATTTTGCATTATTGAATACATCCATACAGAGGACAAAGTGGCGCCAACTAAGCATATATTCTTACGCAGTGCAAAAGCGGACGACATGATGTTGACCAATGTAATTCTTGATGCTTTCCCGGGGATCTGTTCACATCTTGGATATTCGGGAATCCAGCCGAATGTTCGGGTCGTTGTCGCACGATATTTCAACAGCGTGCCTCGCTGTCTTCTTCAGGTGCTACCTGAGACTGGGGGTCGATCGAGTCCAGTATTTATGCCTGGAAGGAGCTGGGCGTTCCCTAATCGGTCCGCGCCGTGTGTTCCGTCTGTGGTCCGCGCCTGCCAGACGCGGCTTCAATGGACCCGTCCAGTCGCGGATGTTCCGACTGCCGTCCGCGCCCGTTTTGTCCGTCCTCAACGGTTGTGGTCGTCATCTGAGGTGTGTCAGAGTCGATCTGAGATGTTCGGTACTCTGTCTCATGACTGTTACTGTGATTTCCATCAGTCTCAGGCAGCACCTGAAGAAGACAGCGAGGCACACTGTTGAAATATCGTGCGAGAACGACGCGAATATCCTGCTGGATTCCCGAATATCCAAGATGTCAATGTAATTTTGTGTTGAAAGAAATAAGTGCGGCCGTCTGAAGACGGGCAGTAAAACATAGCTTGTGGCAACAATCTGTAAATGAAACGGAAATATATCTATACCGATGTTAACTGTTAAGTCTCCAAAGAATGCAGCCTCGGAACCAGTTCCACGAGTGTTGCGACTGTGTGTTGTCCAGGTGGCGGTGGCGGCGTGAAGTCGGAGACGCGGCGCGTGGCGGCGGAGGGCGTGTGGCAGGTGGTGTTCGCCGTCTTCCTGGCGTACGCGATGCTGCCGCTGCGCACCTGGGTGGCGGCGCTCTTCGGCGTCTCGCTGCCCGCCGTCCACATGGCCGTCGCCGGCGCGCTCGCCCGCGAGCTCTTCCCCAACCTCGCCTGGCAGCAGGTCAGTACTCATCTTGCCAGTGAGGGCCGCGTGTGGGTTTGGTAGGAGGTAAACTACAGGGTGACGCGGCGCTGTGGGATTCACTTGTATCCGAGGCGCTTCGGAGTTACGACCGAGTCCCTTGGAAGACGGCACGGAAACTACCCAATCCGAGTAGAGGGCAACGGACGTTGTTCCGTAGAACGTGATTTGCTGTAACGTGAAAGCATCGTAGGCTCTGACTCGTCCAGGGAGCTGACACGAGTATCTTTCTTTCCATCGGAAGAGAGACGTGATGCGGGGATGCTGCATGTTTGTCGTGGTTACTTTACAAAACTGTTATGTGGTATAATTCGCCACCCTAGCGGTAACAGCGGTAACAGCTGCGTGATACGCAACAATTTATTTCAGTTTCTGCTTCTTTCACGTGCTTCTGCGAAGACGTGAGCTGTACATGTATATTTTACTGGTTAAGTTTCTGTCTCTACGTAAATCTTAGTGCGTAGCCTTGCATGAGACGGCCGTCAGAAGTGACGCGTCACGTGACAACATTTAAAACTCGTTTTAGTACACAGAGTATAGATTAAGTCAGTGCACCAGAGTTTACATGTTTATTTCCTGCCTTTGCTATTATGTAAGCGCGATTTCTAGTAACAAGTAATTTTGATACATCCATTTTCAGTAGAGAATTTTATTTCTGTTTTAAGAGCTTGCGGTCTCGGGCTACAATGAGAACGTTGTAGAGCAGATTTTAGTGTTTATTCTCCCATGTACACGTTGCGTACGTTACAACCCCAATAGCGCCGCAACCAGGTAACTGTCTCTCTTGCGAGGGTCTGTTAGCAGTCTAAGTTACTCCTGACTGCTTTGTTTGTATTGTCTGATATCCCATATCAATTTTTTACACAGTAGGATATGGATAGAGATTGTACTTGTAGTGAGCGGACCCAGGAGAATTGTCTGCGCTCTTCAACAGCTGCAAGCAGCATTGGCTAAGGACGACAGCGTTCAGATCTGCGGCAACATCAGGCCCCCGGTGACTAGACCAGAGGACCTTTGGTGTCGTTGGAATCCCCTCGTGACGTGGTTGTTGCTCTGTCTTCCGATGAGTACCATTTGACCAGTCCGTCCTCACTCAAGAATGAGAGGTGGACAGTGGTTGGTCACTTGTCGCTGAGCGGAAGGCGGAAGAGGAACGGGCCGCGCAGCTGCCTTCTTAAGTCTTAGCAACATCTACGAGGTGCTACCCAGTGTTGATAATACGTCTGAGCCAACACGGGATGCCTCTCCTTTAGGGTTAGCGGCCGGTTTTCCTGCCCAGTCCTGACAAGTGAGAGGGCGGGCATACTAGTCTCCATCTGCGAAATTCCCCTTAATAGATCAGAAGTGCTCTACACGCAGGTAGCATCTACAAGGATATCGGAGTACGTGTGGTGTTTACATGGGGATTTTTACAGAACAATGCCAAGTAACCTGCTGCTGTTCTAGGAGCAACTCGTCGTAGACCGCTGGAGCAACGAAGGATCTGCAGCGACTAGAAAATAACGTAGGTCATTACTGTTTTCAAGAAGGGCCATGGAACGGATGCTCTTAATTATAGGCCTCTAACGTTGACGTCGATCCGCTGTAGAATTATGGAACATGTTTTTTACTGAAAAATTATGACTTTTTTGGAGAACGAAAATCTCCTCTACAAAAATCAAACACGTATTCGGTTAGCAGAGATATTACGAAGAATCTCAGCTCGCTCTGTTCCTCCACGAGACGCATAGCGCTGTAGACAACGGCGCTCAGATTGATGCGTGTTCCCTAAATTCATGAAGGCATTTGACACCGTCCAGCACTGACGGTTAGAGAAAATAACATGACTTACCGAGTACCTGACCAAATTTGCGGTTGGTTTCAAGACTTCCATGCAGGTGGTAAAGATAAATTTCGGAGTATCCCAGGAACGTACTGTCTACATTGCATATAAGTGGTCTAGTAGAAAGCGTCGGGAGCTCTTTAAGACTGTTCGCAGATGATACGGCTATTTATAAGAAAGTAGCAACGCCAAAAGACAGTATCGATTTGCAGAATGAACTGCAGAGGGCTTATGGATGGTGCAGGTTCTGGAAGTTGACACTGAATATAAATAAATATACAAATGAAAAGAAATCCACTACTGTACAACTACTCTATTGATGACAATTTCTGGAAACAGGAGTTGCTACTCAGAGCGACTTTAGGTGGAATCACCACATAAAATAAATAGTAGGGGTAGGAGAAGGCAGACTGAGATTCATAGGAAGAATGTTAAGGAAACGTAAAGTGGCTTAAAAGGCTGTTTTTCGGCCGATTCTTGAGTATTGCTCTTCAAAATGGGATCCGCAGCAGGTAGGACGATAAAGAGAAGATCCAACGAAGAGTGGTGCGTTTCGTCATGGGATCGTTTAATCGACGTGTGAGCGTTACAGAGATGCTCACCAAACTTCAGTGGCAGAAGTTTCAAGAGAAGCGTTGTGCATCATGGAGGGATTTACCTTCGAAATTTCGAGAAAGCTCTTTCCGGGCAGAGTGTGACAACATATTACTTCCTCCCACACACATCGCGCGAAATAACCAGAACGAGATAGTTCTAGATATTAGAGCTAATACAGAGGCTTATCGACAGCCATTCTTCCGACGCGCCATTCGCGAGTGGAACAGGATAGGTTTGGGGTGGGGGAAATCACTGCTACCAGAGATGGGTGGCTTGCAGAGCAGAATGTAGACGTACGTGACTCCTGGAAGAAATATTGTCCCTTGGGACTTATTACTGTCATATCCTTTGCTCAGTGAGTGTTGTGTCTGGATTTAGTGAAATGCACTCTTTAAAATAACAGTTGTTTATTACAAGAACCAAACAAAATACTATTTCTGAGAAAGGAATGACAACTCAACTTGAGAACAGTTGTGTCTTGAGGAGCAGGGAATATTAACGACGCATTCCAACGAAGATGAAAGCTCATAGGCAGTGTACTAGTAACGACACGGTGGCATGGGACGATGGCCTCGGGTGGCAGTCACAAAGAACACTGGTGCAAGCACAGCGTCTGACAAGGGCGGCACGGCACCTTGGCGGGCAGTGGGAGCGGTATCAGCAGGCGGGTTCCGTAGAGGAGACTCAAAGCGGCTTTTTGTTTCTCCGAGCTTGGGACGTATGTGGCTCTCCCTGGGCGGAGCCCCGACGTAAGTACTCGCCTACGGAAGGATATACGCGCAGTTTCACGTGACGGCGCGAACGTAAATTAGTGATAGCGACTGCAGCCCTATGTGTTGCGACTTAGAAGCCACGAAGTGGCGAGGCAGGGCCCCCGAACGCTGTGGCGGCTTCACTGTACATGTACCTTAGCTATTGTAACTACAAGCAACCTTCTAGGTGAGGCTGGGGCCATACCTAGCCTACGAAGCAGACACGTAAGTGTGGTGGCCAAAAGTCGCAGGGGACAACCCTGAATACACCACACCACATCTGACGTATGCGCCTTTCACGTATCTTACGTAAAAACTGCAATTTCTCCGCATCAGCGGTTTTGTGATAATAATTCATAGCAGTGTCACACAGCAGAATAATTTTACTGTACGTGTTTAAATATTTTAAAAAGTTGTACCAGTGCGAGTTCAAAACGTAGAACGGTAGCTCTGGGCCGGTGTACCAGCTGGAATGTCAACAGCGTGTAACACCGATGTAACAGACCTCAGGGCATGAGGCGAGCTTTGCCACATGCCCTCAGAGCGAAAAGGTAGAACCTTAAACGTCGCAGTGCTACGTAACAAGGCTCTGTGCAATTATACTACGTAGCTTCAGCGCCAAAGCGCCACTGCAGAGTCAAACATAGGCAGAAAGATATGAGCCCGATTACCTAGAATAATTACTAAGTTACAACAGTGAAGCAAGGAGCGCTGGCGGGACCGTTAAACGTTGGCAAATGCATTCCTATACCTAGAGCCATCACGTTGTGGGCACAGAATCAGTCCGTAAAAAAAAAAAAAAAAAAACATGATTTCGGAGCTGAAAGACATATTCAGTCATGCTGTTTTTCTGCCCGTGTCTCTACAACTAGAATTAAACTACGACAGGATGATGGATAATAGTCTGCCTTCTACCTGCTTGCTGACTTCAACACTGAGACGCAGCAACCTGATGCAGACCACTGTAGTGGTTTGCTGCTACTGTATACTGGAACGTCGCGGATGAGAGGACTGATAGGCGGCCAACCCTCCAGCACTAAGGATCATCGCGGATGATCCGCAAGCTGTCATCTGCACACCAACCAGGCGTGGCGCTTTCGCGCAAGCCTGGCCGACTTGAGTATCTGATGCACCCTTGGATATCCAGGGCCTAGTCTTGACCCAAGGTGGCAGTCTCCACCTGAACACACTACAGGCTGTCTACGAGAGCACTGAAGTGGGAGCCGCACTTTGTCGCCAAACATCTGGGCAGGTGACGTGTTCTTTGCCCCTGCTGCCGCAGAGACAGCACACAGGCATTGCTCAGTGGCCTGCGCCCCGACATCACATCTCGCTGGCAGGGCATCAGCGGTTACGACCGGCCGCTGACTGCCACCTTGAAGACATTTATAACTCTGTAAACTCAGCACTATAAATAAACGTTACTGCAGGTACGACTGATGCCACTGGACCTAAACTGGACCGCTCACTCACACTCCGTGCTCGCCTGCCTCCTGTTCACAATTCTTTAATTAATGATTTCACATTCGCTACCATCAAGTTCTGTACTCTCTGTAATTGATTTGTTGGTGAAATATTAGAATTGTACCTTCCAAACAGTGGCCATTAAGAGCTCACCAACGTTATTGTTTATATAATTCGGGGAACTTGTCTGTTAATTGCCGTCCGTAAGTTCAGTCATTAATATTTCTCACCCTAATTGGACATCATCAGTCAAATTTCATAGTCTAATACAGTTCGTCACATACAAAACACTGCACTCGCTACGCAATATTTAACACAGACTGTTTTATAGAAGACAGCAGCAAGGAGGGCGTAACGTTTCTTTTTCGCTCTAGCATGGAATCTCCACACAAGAAAATTCGAAAATTTATCGAAGTATAACACGCGTGAGGCAGAGCGTGGAGAGACATGGAGACAATGGCAAGTAGCACTTACGACTCCTTTTCTGGCGGTCCACAGATGTGGATTTCGCGCATTGGTGCCGACAGGATTTAAATCACCCTGCTCTGACCAGCTCGTGACCACAGGTGTCTCTGAGTCATACCCCTTCTGATCATTATAATTGATGCTTGCATTCCCATTTGGAATGTTCCAGTCCTCAGATAATTTTTTGCTGACCGGGGGTCTTTTCCTGATAGAACCCCTGTTAAAAGTATCACCGGACTTAACAAGATAAAACAAACAGAATTCTTTTAAAGACACGGTGCGAATTCCTGCTTTATCTGAGAGGTCTGTCCAGGTGTGGATTGTGGCTAAAATGTCAAAAAGCCACAGCACATCGTTAACTTCTTGTCTGTACAATATACTGAAATTTGGGAGTTCTCTGTTCAAATAAAAGGTAGTTAATCTATACAGATTTTACCAAGCTCTGCATATCGCTAGATTTTACTGAATTTATTCATTTCAGATTGTATACACGGAAGAGAAAATCTATTTACAGAGTTTTTTCATTAGATTATGTATTCGTACCAACTTTAAACCTTGTATTTCACTTTTTCACCGGTCACAAAAAACTACCGAAAAGACACAACTTCTAGAGCTCTTAACCGACCACCTCGAAATTTAGTCACAAGTTATTCTTCTTCATCTACCACGACTTAATTATACAGAAGTAATATTAAAAATAGTTATTAGTTTAATAACAATAATGGCGTGTGACGAGGGCCTCCCGTCGGGTAGACCGCTCGCCTGGTGCAAGTCTTTCGATTTGACGCCACTTCCGCGACTTACGCGTCGATGGGGATGAAATGATGATGATTAGGACAACACAACACCCAGCCGGGAATCGAACCCGGGCCCTTAGGATTGACAGTCCGTCGCGCTGACCACTCAGCTGCCGGGGGCGGACCAGTTATTAGTGTGAAATGATTGCATATAAGCACAGTAACGTCTTGCACATATCCTAGGCGCGGACAGTAGTAGGGAACATCTGCTCTCGTAACCACAACCGTTTAGCGTTGCGGACCGAAACCAGAATGCCATAATAATATTGGAAAGTAAGTTCAGGAAGGCCACACTTGCTTCCCTCCAACGTGGTAACTGCCGGGGCAGTCTTTTTAGGGCGCGGACCCTGAATGGTAAAAACCAGTATTCAGATTCACTTCTGGGGCACACGAAGTAGCCCCTTGGCGGAATGCATAGTAATTACCTGTAAAATTGATGTAACTGGTATTTGGTACCGTTCCTAGGGCAACAGGCGTTTCCAGGATACAGGTAAAGCTCAAGCGTTCTTGGCAGTTGCTCGTCAAATGTGGTGAGATACCAAGACGAGTTGTAATGCGTTTGTTGGGAGTGAAGGCTAAGAACTGAGGGAACCTGGGTATGACCAAGCATAGCCTGATGAGCCTTACAGAAAGTGAACTCGACGGTGGGCAGGTCCGGCCAACTGAACTCTGCAGTCTTGTATGAGTCTACGAACTATAGAGTTCGACGCACGGATAACTGTGCGGACACTGAAGCTCAGTGACATCGATGCAGTGGGCCTTGACTGAGCTACCGCTACCACCACGTTAGTTCTCCCTGGGCATCAGCCACAGGCGCACACTCGTCGATCAGTGGCTAAGTGCGCTCCTCCAGTTGGAGGGTCCGACCCCTTCTTAGTGCTATTTTACCGTGCGCTAGAGCCAGTTGTCGTCGTGTAACGCTGGTGGAAGATGCAGAGCAAGGCTAACGTTTGCACCAACAATACGTGTATATTGATTACGAACAACAGATCTGCTTTGTAGTTCGTACAACCCACTCTCCAGCTCTTACCATTTGACCGGCACCATTTCTCACACTTACCTCTCGGGGACGGGGTGTCAAATTCCCGTTCTCCACCTACCTGACCCACCGTGTCACCCAGTATTTCCATCAATTTTCACGGATGTACGGATTATTCGTTAAAAAAAATATCCAAATGAGCTACGACAAATAGTTTTAATCATTATCTGGAAATTTAAAATCACGCATCTTATTTACTTTTCGTATGCAGGTAAATGCCTGCAGTAATTGTGCTTGTTCACATTGCTGCGCTACACTGTCGTAGCCCGACCCTAGAGCAGCCAAAATAAAATGGCGCAGTCGTTTGATAAAGTGAAGCATCGTGCGGCAATTCGTTTTCGACAGCAGCGGAAATGTTGCAGCTGTGTCAGGCCAATCTAGTGGCTTCTTTAAATGCCTGGATCGTCCTGAAGCAACTGCAATATTTCGCTGCTGTCAAAAACGAATTGCCGCGCGATGCTCCACTTTATCAAACAGCTGCACCATTTTATTTTGGCTGCTCTAGGGTCGGGCTTCGATACCATGGCGCGGCCATGTGAACAAGCGCCAGTACTGCAGGGATTTACCAGCGTAAGAACAGTAATTAAATTGCTTAATTTTACATTTCGAAGTCATAATTAAAACAACGTCATCTCGTAGTTGTCTAACAATCTCACAATGGACTCACTAACTCTAACAAGAGGAAATATATATAGTTCTAAGTGACTGGTGACCTCAGATGTTAAGTCCCATAGTGCTCAGAGCCATTTACTGTGGGCCGTGTGCAGTCAAGTCCACTTAAAATGTGAAGCCTGCAATACATTCCGGATGTTCTAATTTTCTTTCCTGTACTCTTTTTTGCTTCATAAATTCAACAATAGCGAGATTTAAATCGAAAATCGTTCCAGTCGTGGCCCTTGACTTAACCAACATAATTTGCTGACGTGTATGAAGTCGCCGTACTCTTCATACATTTCGATTGAAAACTGTTGCAACTGAAAATGGAATAATGCTTGCGACTTCAGAAATTTTGCTATTCTTACCACAGATTTCATCAAGTGCTCCATGCCTGATCATTGCAGATTTTTACTGTTTCATTGTCATCTAAAAGTTTAAATTCTTTCTGCGTGGTACTACAGTGTCATTTCGTAGCAAATAAGCAGTACCCGTCGCTTACACGTATTGAGAATTCTCATCCCCTTATTCCGTCATTTCCATCTATTTTTGTGCAAACAGCCGCTGGACCTTGAACGTCCTTCATATCAAGAACAAATAGCGAAGGATAAACAGCGTTGACACCACAACTCTGCAGAGCTTACACAGTTGTGCCGAATGAAAAATGCCGCACCGTAATGCTCTATGAAATGTCATGTCTTCCGGTATACTTACGAGAAGGCCCGAGCAAAGCCGAGCGACAGGCCTTCCTTGGCCCAACAGGCCTTCCTTGGCCCACACATGCTGCACGCGTAAAGATTGGCATGCCATGACCAGCTCTGTTCTACGTCTTCCTATAATCCTCTTCCTCTAGATTGGTAAAGTATGGTCAGACATAGGATTCTCCCTGCACTCATTCCTTGTAGATGATGTTACCATAATGTTTTACTTTCTTCAGTCTTTTCATTAATATTATAAATATTTAATTCGTTCCTAATATCTTCGTTTCTTATATGTTCTTCACTGGTTATACCTCTCACCTTCCTAAGAAATCTAATTTCTGCAGCTTGTAGTGTATTCTGTTTGACTGAATACAGAAAATGAGATAAATTTTAATTTAAGCATAAGACTACACAGTTTTTATTTTCGTGTCTATCGTCCGATTTTACATGAGCACGTCTTTTACAATTCTTTTCATGATCTGTGTTACCTGTTAGCGACGCATGAAAATTTGTCCCACACCGGGACTCGTACCCAATTTTCCTTATATCGCAAGCGGTCGCCTTAACAGTGTCGGCTATAATGATCTTAAGTATTGATGTATTTTGTTTACCGTTTTTTCAGCTTTCAACACCATCAGACTTCACTGTTTATTGTCGTTAAATAAGGTACCAGATTCTCGAACATGGCTGGAAAGATATTACACATGGAGGCTAATGTGCAAACGCAGAGTGAATGCTATCTTTGACATGGTAGTGGGTACGCAGTTGAAAATGTTAAGAGTTATGCAGTGAGTAAATGTAAAAGGAACCAACCCTAAGAACATTAACAATAAACATCAACAACTATAAGTGTATTGGTGGGTGTGCGTGTCTGTGTGTGGTGGGGAGGGGTTGCAAACGCGCACGTGAACATTGAGGTGGAAGAGGACAGCGTTAGTAAAGAATAATTACAATCGGCGGATGAGAAGAGATGCGTGTGGTAATTCGACCTAATAGCATGTATAACAATTTAAATTTAACTAATGATTTCAACAAAATAAAATTAACAGAAGGCCAGAGTATTGAAGAATAGCTTGAAGAGAGAAGATAAATGATCGTTAAACACAGAATTGACTATTGCATAAGGAAACAGATAATCTAAAGTTTATAGCAGGGGCACGAAGAATTTTTTCTTACTATAGGGAAGGTGTGGAAGAAACGGAGTACATAGACAATCAGATCAGAATAGAATAAATAGATACAGGAAAAATGAAGGAATGGAGTGGAACAGACAGCGTGAGAAGAAACGGAGAAATGTGGGGCTTACGTGAAGTTTTAACGGGAAATTGTGAGCTGTGCTTCCTCGTTCAATGTTAAATCAGGACTGTGGATCAGATGTTTGATTTCCAGGGCTTCCAGCAGGTTGAGTATTTTAGCTTTGTGTGCTAGGTGGACATGGGACTGGCTGGTAGCTTTGGCACCAACTCAGTTCTTGCTCAGCAAGAATGTAGTCACAGTTCCGTAACCTCCAGGTACGTTCATGTTCATTCCATGTAGCTTTCATATCATTAACTGCTTGACCGATACAATATAAAACTTATCATAGAACCAGTGATGTTAAATTACCATATTTGGCCAGTATGTGGGTCTTCGAGTGTTGCTCACAAGCAATGTATCCTCCTCTGTGACGACCTCGACGGAGTCCGGCGTTCACCCTGCAGCCCTGGCAGAACTTAGCGAAGGTGCGAACGCACCCCCCACTCCCAACCGCAAACTACCTTTCGGCAATTTTGTCCATAGATTTAGAAATTTCGTAAATAGATTTAATACAAAAAAATCAGGATTACTGAATAATGTTACAGGCAGCAGTTGTCACGCACAGGCGCCTTCGTTTTATTTGTGCCTTGAAAATGACGAAGGTGTTCACCTGTCGAGAACTTTACCCTACTGCATTCCCTTGAGTTATGTAAACAATCAGTACTTCGAGAGAAGCTCAAGTTTCAGGAGAAACGTACCTGCTTCAGCGACTAGTAAATTACATATTCCCTCCATCTTTTCGCTTGCTTCCTCCACCGTCGCTGCTCACCAGCCTTGAGTAGATAGAATTCGGGAAAAGTCTGAAGCCTGTAGTCAGGTAGCACGTTTGGTTCATCAACCGGTCACTGATCTTTGATATTCTACAATACTTTAGCGAAGCAACAACTCCATTGTTGAACCCGAACGAACTGTGTAAACGACTGCTATGTGAACCAAGAGCACTGTTACCACATAAGCGATAGAAGTCTGTTCAGTAGTTGTCGTTCGTTTACCGTGCTGCTGCAGCGAAATGACATTGTAGAAATGTCACTGTGTCAACAGCTCGCACGTTTGCAGTCGCGGGTCGTCGGAAAGGCTGCCACTCGTGAGGAGAAGGTGAGAACAAGTGGGGTAAGAGAACTCGCATACCTCTGCCGGTTAATTCTTAAACCGTCTTTCCTTGATGTTCCTTTGCTGTAATTTTTTGCGCCGCCTACGTACCTGCGGTCTAGACGGGGGCGTACTTGCCACGCCCTCGGCACTGCCGTTGGGACCGGCAGTCAGTTAAAGTCTTGTAAAAACCCTGCAAGCCAAAAATCGGTTAAAAAAAGTTAATACTTTAGAACATCCTCCAAGTTGTGCTTTTCTTTTATAATCAGAATACTCCCAGTTCCGATTCTTTACAGAATCGAACCCCGAGGTATAAATGTCATATCTACCGAACTATGTGGTGTACAGTGATATAATTTAATTTTGCAACTACTTTCGGTGGTATATGTGGACAGTGCCTGCAAAATGTGTTGCGAGTAGAGTTAGTAGTAAATAAGTAATAAATTCTTCTTGACTGACGTCGCGGTCTCTGCGTGAACAGTGAAACTGTGGTTAACAATAATTTATTTATTTATTTTTTTCATGCATTACTTTGAGGACGATGTCAGCGGCTTAAAGTTCGCTAAAGGTTTGAAATTGTAAAGTTTGTTGGAAGTCGCTAAGAGCTGTGATTCTCCAATACTGGGTTAATAGAACATGGGTAATTAGCGTGCCGTAAGTCATTTTGACTCACAACGTATTACACAGTTTCCAACTGTAATATCTAACGTATTGTGTTAAACCTTTAGCTTAAGGTTATAGCCCTTCATCAGTAGATTATGAGAGCGTTTTAAATTATTAAATTCAGTCCATAACACTGTGAAGCTGAAAATTGTGCCCCGCGTTATCCGGGTAGTAAGATGGATTCCATGTAGTTCTTATTGATGTATCGCTAAGCATTAAATACAGCGTGGTTATAATTAAACTTTCGCTATTACAGCCAATGTAGGCCGAAAACTATTTATCTTATCGGAACCCAAATTTATAGGAATGACGATCAGACAGTGCGCTGCAGGATTTGCGGTGTTAGTAATATTAGTGTTATGATTTTCGCTAGGCGCCGGTACTGGTACGACGACGAAGGACTGAAAAAGAAGCATGATAGTTCATTACAGTTGCAGACAGTGAACATGGCTCTGAAGAAGACAAGCACGGCTCCACTCGTAAAGCTGTTTTATCACAACAGGAATAGTGCTGCTGCTCTTCGCTAGTATCCACGCCGTAAAGGGATGCGGAGAGGTTCTCTTTCCGCAACGGGGTCGAAGAACGTGATTCCAAAGTTGGAATGAAATGGCGGTTTGGGAACTGCTCCTGTGGGTGGTCGACGGCCAAATGCGCCACAAACTGTTGACGTTACTGTTGCCGTAGCTGAGAATGCTGGCTGTAGTGGGCTATCTTCAAGCAGCAAGTACTTCATTGAATACGTATACTTCGTAAAATACTTTTAGACTGTGAATGGTGCCGTTGTGTACCACTGTATATAAATGACGTGCACGGACGACAGCGAGAAACGACGGTACTGAACAGACGGGGTAAGCCTTCCACACTGTATGTACGCGCGTGCCACCTAGTGGGCCACGCCACACGGTGACAGGTACAGTAGTGTCTCAGCAGTGCTGTACCAGTTATTGCGACACTGTCTGTTGCTCGTTTCTGTCGGCACTGTCATAAAAATAGCACTGTTCGATATTCCTATTTTCTGTAACAGCGCAGTATTTCAAACCAATGGAAATTCTACGAATAAAAATTACTCTTTTTTTTTAAATTAAAAACCAAAACATTAAGCGCTGCTGCTATGTCTAGTTCATATTTCGTTTTTTTCCCCCTGTTATTTATTATTAAGAAATAAAAAACTCTTGTTTTAACGGAGACCAAACAAATACCGAAAAATACTGGTTATCCCCAACTAAAATACCGGCATTGATTTTAACCGGTCGGTTTTTCCTATCTCAACCTTAGCCCCGCACTTGCCCCTTGCGCCCTCAGCTGTTGCTGCTGGCTCTGCTACTGCCCGCGAGGCCCGCAGCGTCCTTGCATAGGTCGTGACCCGCGCAGCGTCAGCGGATCGACCTCCCCCCCCCCCACAATGCCCCGCCCTCCCCCTCGTATTCTCCGTCTGTTCTTGCGTTTCATATCGGATACAGCCGCCGTTGGCGACCACTTTTCCTCCGAATAAACTTCACAATATAATATACTCCCTCTCTCCCAGATTTACTAGTCCAAGAGATTCTTACTGCGTCTCATTCCCTCCAACTTCGATAGCTGTTATTTTCTTTCCAGCTGCTAACTTTCGACACTCTACGTAATTTTATTTCTCAAACCGCCTTCAAGTAACGACGGAGGAGATATTTCATCGCATTTCGTTGTCTTGAAGTAGGCTCGCAGTCAGAGGCGTGCAGTGAGCTCGAGAAAGTGGAAGGATCGTCGCGTTGTTAAAATGGGAATTGGCTCCAGATGTAGAACCTGTGACAGAGAGATCTCTACAGTTCACTACATGAACGATGCTGTAAACGGTAGGGTAACCGGTAGTATTGGCAGCTTCGGTAGGGAAATAAACATAAATGAATGTGTAAGAGAGAAACTGGGAGCTGAAGATTCTCTTTGTTTTGCACATAATTAGAACCGCACATCATTGAGTGTTAGTCCATGCGTGTTTCATATCCCTACAGAATATAGATCGCATTTCATAACTAATAAAAATTAGTTGATCAAGCAATTCTGCGCTTTTATATAAACAAAGTAATTGCTTCTCATGCAAGTATATATATATATATATATATATATATATATATATATATATATATAGAGAGAGAGAGAGAGAGAGAGAGAGAGAGAGAGAAACGTCTTTTATATAAGTTCGACGACGTATTGAAGCGACATTGGATGTACTTCTGTTTTGCTTTTTTTCGTTGAGGAAATAAATTGCGTTTTCTTGCGCTATACGATTAATCTTTCTACTGTAACGTCCCTCTGTTTCCTGTCACAAATAAAAATTTTCCAATAAAACCTAAATTAAACATTGGCAGTTCCGTTTTACTATCAGTACCGTTTACTTTTAAGTAACAGAGGAGAGGATAACTATGTTGAACAAAAATGTTCCGTAAGTTACTCATACCTTAATATGTATATCCTTACTTAGTTTGTAGATGGGTCACCGCTTTCGGTTTTTAGGGGAATCTGGTAAAACACTGAGCAGCTACAGTGCAACTGTTTGAACGTTGCGCCTGGCAGCAGTTGAAAACATGACGTCATAGTCATGAAGGCTACCTACGCTTCCAATATGTAACGAGCAGAACTAGAGAACAACGTGACACTGCAAACGGGAGAAGACTGTAGCACCTGTTATATGTTTTAAATGTTGTGCTTTTACTGTTTTGTTAGAGGAAACTGTTTTAAAAACCTGAATTTCAGTACAGTATTTTGAAAAAAAAAAGATTCCTCGGTTAAGTTTTATCACAAGTTTTCAAAAATCTAAACTCGTGATTTTTATGGAGGGAAGGGGGTATGGTATGATTCAGGAGGTGCGTTCCAGACACTAAAATCTTAGAAATTAAACACTAATGTGATGTATTTATGACAGACGATAATGTGATAGTATTAGTATGCATCATAATATAAGCAAACACAGAGTGAATATGTAAACCTGAGGCAGAAAGTGCGCTGGTATGAAATATTCCGGTCGAGTCTAATTCAAAATGATGACTGAGACGCTGGAATACGCTTCTAACTCTTTTAAGTCTCGCTTCACTAAGCTCCAAAAAGTACTAAATGGTAAAACAGGGAATAAGCGATTGCCTTAGCTGCACCCAACGATAGAATAAAGCTACACTCTCTGCGAATTGGTTTAGAAATAAAATAATCTTACTTTCAATGCATTTCGTTTTGTAAAGGGGGCAACTCACAGTTAACAGTAAAGGATGGCGAAACTACTAGTGGGCGACAAGGTGTTGGACGTCCAACAAGAAATCCTATATCCATACTTGGATTGACAATAAATTCTATATTCTTGAACTAAAATTACATGCACTGCGCCTCTTAATATTAACGACCTAATAGTCTTCGATAAATAAGTAACGATAACTGCAATAGTTGGCTCAAATGTGTGTCGACCAGTTCAGAACGGGTACAACACAATGACTGACTGATACATTTTGATACTTCTCTTGTTTCTGCACGGCCACAGCGGCCTGCAGGCCTCGTGCAATTTTTAACCCACTGAAGCTGCTAACTGTTTATTAGCTGACTAGTTTCGGGCTTTGTCCATTTTCACAAGCCACGTATTTTGTATTTGGGGTATGTTCGCTGTCGACAATTTTGTTCACGTCATCTCGCTTCAGATGTACCTTCAGATTTTCGTTATCCAGCATGATTTGATACACGTGTCCACGATATTTGATATACAATCGAGAATTTGTTCTCATTGCAATACACTATGTGTCACGTTAGCTTATTCTTATTTGCTATAACATGTACGAAAAATAAGCCAACGTGACACACAGTGTATTCCAATGAGAACGAAGTCTCCACTGTGTATCAAATAGCATTGCCACATGGATCAGATCGTACTAGATAAACGACTGCTAAAGCCTGATCTCATACATAGAATTATCCACACCAAACATGACACAAATACACGCGGATTCCTCAGTTCTGATTGGTACCAATCGGGAAACCTCGTGTCGCATTGCAGATTATCGTTACCAACTGTGCAGCGTGCTACTAGCCGGTGTTGATTGTCTTGTGGTCTGCTTTGTCGCTAAGCTGTGCCCTTGCTGCCTGTGTTATGTTGCGCTAGTTTCGTTGTGATATTTTCGAAAATGAGTGATGATGCCGTTGCTGGCTCATCGTGGGGATTACCTTCACATCCATTTCGGAGAAGTAAGCCGGTTATCAGGAGCTCGTGAAAGCTCAGATCACAGGTTTGTGTTACCTGCACTGCGTACTTACAGGACAGGCGGAGCGTGTTACCCCCAACCCACCCCACTCCACCCCACCTCGCCTCGCTCCAGCAGCCAACAGCATCCGTTCTCACCGCACGCCTCACAAGCGTGACACCAAATTATAGTTAGCGATTAGTACAAAATACATGATTTGTGAAAAATAGGTAAAGACCGAACTAGTCAGCCAATAAATAGTTACCAGCTTTGGTGTAAACTTTTAAAAATGTATTTTGTACAATATTTGAGTGTCTGCAAGAGGCAACATGCAGAAAGCCTTTTAACTCACTGTTCCGCGCCTCCGTCGTCATGAAAATCAGACGTCAGGGTATTACCGTCTCCGGAACTCTTTTCGCGTCAATCAGTAATAATTTGAAATTAATATTTTCATGACTGATGTTTGAAATTAATATTTTGATTGAGAATAACAAAACGTACGTGACTGGCCCGTTGCATGCTCTTACCGAGTGATGCGTTCGCATCCGCCCACCGAGTTTCACTCCTGCTAGCACCTAGCTCCTACTTCCCAATCTCCACGGACCTTCTCCTGTGTACCTTGTGGGATAAGCTTTTCTGGAACAAACAATACTGCGAAATAATGGCTAACACCCAAACCTCCAGATGTCACACACTCAGATCGGTAGCGAATGTTGTATGTTGATAGTGTGTGAACCAAAACAAAAAATGGCTCTGAGCACTAGGAGACTTAACTTCTGGGGTCATCAGTCCCGTAGAACTTCAAACTACTTAAACCTAACTATCCTAAGGACATCACACAGACGTGTTCGTGCTGTGAACTGTCGTCCAGTAGAACATACGTATAGGGTAATTAAAAGTATAACCAGAGCTACGGAGCACAGGAAAAGCGTATCTGTAAAGGCGCGTATTGTTGATCTCGCTTGGCTGAGAAGACCGCCGTAGTTCACGTGTTCGGTCAGAGGGATAGTTGCCCTCTGTAATAAGAAAACTGTGAGTGAATGTATCAACGATGAACTTGAACGGATGTCATGGGACGGCCGCCCTGAACGAATGTAACGAACAAAATTAGATCAATAAAAATTTTTAAAAATAAAAAAATTGTACTTTCGGTCGTCGCGATAAAGGGCCTGCATTCAAATCCCACTCTTGGCAATTTCTTTAACTGTTTACACTTGAAACAGTTACATGGGAAACATTTTCGTGACATCTAAAAGAACTTATCGGAGTTTGTAGCAATGTTCTTTTGGCAGTCTGCTTTCATTTCTTTGATTGAAATTTGTGTGCTTGGTATTGAGCTTATTATTTTGTTTGTTATTAATTATTGTTATTGCTTCCGCATGTGTGATGCAGTTGTTTCTTTATTTTTCTTTTCTGATTGTATATTCTGTGACACTACAAATGCAGTCTATAGATTTACTACTTTCAAAGAAACGAAGAGAAAGCAGACTGCTAAGAGAACACTGCTGTAAACTCCAAACAGCCCTTTTACATGTCATAAATACGTTGTCCCATTGACACTTTCACTCATAATACAATAAAAATAATTGTCGTCATTGGAATTTGAGTGCAGAACTCTTGGTACGAGGTACCAAAGTACCCTTTACCAATTTCCCCACGGAAGTAATATGTGTTAGTTACCCACAGTTACAGTTTTCATGTGCTCCGTAGTTCTGGTGTTACTTTTAATTAACGTTTACGCCCATTCTGCTGGACAACAACACATAGTACGAACTAAATCGGAGTTCTGGTTCATGTTTTATCGACAGAGAACGTTTGCTACCGGTCTGAGTGTCTGACATCTGGGGGTTTGGGTGTAAGCCACATCCCAGCAATGAGGTCCATGCGGCACACAGTCTTTATCTGCAGGGAAGTATTACAACCAGCACGCTCTGTAACATTTACACTGATACTGAGTGGAAGTACAATGAACCGCAAGACAGCTTCCATTCAGTATGAATGGCTGCCGCATTACAAAGTTCTGTGCTACACTGATGAGCCGCTTTCTACCGCCTTAATACAGCAACGATTCTGCGCTGTACGCATTCGACAAGGCCTCGGTAGTTTTCCTGAGTTATGGGGCACCAGATATCGCCTTATGGATCACGCATTTCCCGTTAATTGCGGACCGGTTGTTAATGCGCGTAGAGCTGCTGCCCGATAGCGTCACAGGTCTGCTCCATCGGCTGCAAATGTGCCGAGTTCACTCTAGTGCTGTGACTCGTTTCTGGTGTCGTGAACTGGACAATTCTCCTGCTGGAAGACATCATTGTCAAAGAACGTATGAAGCATGAAAGGATGCAAATGGTCCGCAACCAACATCACGTAGTCCACAGCTGCCACGGTACCTGCGATTACTACCACAGGTTTCATGGAATCCCTGGTGAATGCTCCCCACAGCAAAATACTGCCCTCACCGGCTCCGTCCGCGGAGCGCTGCCTATTTCGAGCAGCCGTTCACCTGTATTACGGCGTGTCAGGACACCACCATTGTGCTGATGTAACTAGGAACGTCACTCATCTGACCAGCCGACATGCTTGCTTCCACCGATCTACGGGCCAGTCTTGCTGATCGCCCGCCCACTGCAATCGTACTTCACAATGTCGGGGTCTACTACGGAGCCCTATGTTCATTAGGTAAGATGTTGGGAGTGCTCCGAAACACTTTTGCCTGCTTTGTACTCTGTTCTCGGAGCTGTCGAAAATTGTCAATACACGTCCAACCATATGTTTCTCCTGTCTGAATTAGTGTTAAAACATTTGTAGAGAGATGTTTGAAAAATAGTACTAAAATATCTGTTCAATTTTAAGAAGACTGAGACATCGTTTATGGGGTCCCAAATTAGCGTCCAAGCCCTTAGACATACGCGGAAATGAATTTTAAAGAAAAAGTAAATTTTGTAAATACTCCATGTGTGAATCTCAAATGCAGAGCCATCAAGTAAATTACACAACGAAAATTCACTGGACTGCAGATATGTCGACTTTGTTTGTTTACCTAGGAGCAACTCACCTGCGCTGAAAACCGGAACTGCCACCTGACATGAAGAAAAGGCAACGAATCGGGTCGTAAATAAAATTCTGAAATTTAATGATGGTGGCTCGGTGGCCGTGCGGTTCTAGGCGCTCCAGTCCGGAGCCGCGCTGCTGCTACGGTCGCAGGTTCGAATCCTGTCTCGGGCATGGGTGTGTGTGATGTCCTTAGGTTAGTTAGGTTGGTTGGTTTGTTGGGGGAAGGAGACCAGACAGCGAGGTCATCGGTCTCATCAGATTAGGGAAGGATGGGGAAGGAAGTCGGCCGTGCCCTTTGAAAGGAACCATCCCGGCATTTACCTGGAGCGAGTTAGGGAAATCACGGAAAACCTAAATCAGGATGGCCGGACGCGGGATTGAACCGCCGTCCTCCCGAATGCGAGTCCAGTGTTTAACCACTGCGCCACCTCGCTCGGTAGGTTAGTTAGGTTTAAGTAGTTCTAAGTTCTAGGGGACTAATGACCGCAGCAGTTGAGTCCCATAGTGCTCAGAGCCATTTGAACCATTTTTAATGATGGTGTGTAATTTGGTTTTATGTTAAACGCAGTGACGGAAACAATCTTCCCAGTGTGTGTGTGTGTGTGTGTGTGTGTGTGTGTGTGTGTGTGTGTGTGTAAGGAACAACGTACTCTCGGCACACTTCTATTATATAGTTGACTTGCAAATCTACACCTACATACATACTGCGCAAGCCACAATACTGTGTATGACGGAGGGTACCTTGCTCAACTGTTACTAATTTTCTTTCGTGTTCCACTAGCAAATGCTGTAGGGAAAAAAAATCACTGTCTCTATGCTCCTGTACGAGCCCTGATTTCTCATATTTTATATTTGCGGACTTTAAGCGAGGAGCATGTTGGTAGCAGTAGGATAGTCCTGCGATCTGTCAGTCCTGCTATCTGTCCCAAGTGCCTGTTCTCTAAACTTTCTCAATAATGATTCGCAAAAAGAACGTCTTCATCTCTCCAGAGATTCCTGTGTGACTTCACTGGGCATTTCTAAAATACTTACACGTTGATTGAATTTATCTGTAACAAATCTAGCAGCATGCCTCTGAACTGCTTCGATATATTTAATCTGACCTCGTTGAGATCCCAAACACTCTAGCAGTAATGAAGATCGGGTCGCACAAATGTCCTGTACGCGGCCTCCTTCGGAGCTGAGCTACACTTTCCTAAAATTCCCCCGATACGTCGAAGTCGAGCGTTCGCCTTTCTACAATCGACTTTACTTGCTCGTTCTGTTTCATGCCTCTTTGTAATGTTAGCCTAGATATTTAATCGACTTGATTGTCAAGTCTGGATTTGAACATTATGGGATTGTTTTCTCCGTCTCATCCGCGTTACATTTTTCCACATTTAGAGCTAGGCGATAATAGTGTCTTTACATCGCAGCTTACAAATCGTACTCCAAAGAGTCCAAGGACTAGTGTCTGAGGGTTACGGAAGGAAGTCGAGAATTGACTTTTTATTTGGTGAAATACAATAAAATGACGCTACATGTTATAAAGCGCTATTATGAATTATGTCCTGTTGCATTAATTTTAAGTTTTTCTGTGAACATATTCTTCATTGTAGTAGGAACTGACCACAGAGTTCTTCGTGCATTTTAATTCCACCACACCCGGCATAAGGCATTTAATATGCAGTCAACGGCCATGTCACGGTGGGTACACCGGTACCAGTCAGCTCACCTAAGTTCAGCACCGTCGGATGTGGGTGTCACTTGAATGGGTGACCATCCGGGTCGCTATGCGCTGTTGACTTACCGCGTTGCCCCGAGCCTCGTGATGCCAACTGAGGAGCTACTTGGTCGAGTGGTAGCGGTTGCAGGTCACGAAAACGGAAAACGGCCTGGAGAGTGGCAGGCTGACAACACGCCCCTCATTTCAGCATCCGATGACGACAGTCAGCTGAGGATGAAAAGGGGTAGTCTAGTATCGTTGGGCTTTCCGAGGACTGTTCGGGCGGAGGAGAGCCGGAGAATGTGCCGGAAGAATGTTAGGTGCATGTGTACCCAGTTATGACTCCCGTTTAGAACTACTGCTAAGCCCTGAAAATATTTGCAGAGGCAGTTCTTAGTCCTTGACTTTCGTCACATATACTGCCGCTATTCACGTGACCTCTTTTATGACACTGGTGTTTTCGCAAATGAAGTTCAGATGGACGGTATCGATTCCAGATGTCATCCAATTTTCGGCTGAGATTATTTTCTGCACGCAAAAAATAACAGGAAATTCCGTAGCTCTCTATATTTATAGTATTAACACTATGCCGTCCGGCGACACCACAGTGGTGTGCGCGATATAGCGGTCAACGGACGGCGACACCACAGTGGTGTCGTGAGCATAATATCGCGCAGTGGCCGGCGACAGCAAATTAGTATCTTTTGCATTCTGTTGGTGTTTTGTTTAGGTAACAGTAAGTTACACTCGTCAACAAATTTTTTGTTTATGAATCCGCGGACGTCTTGTCTGACGTTCCGGACGACTTAGCCGATAGGGAAGAAGACATTGGATATAAAAAAAAAATGAAAGTGAAGCAGAATCGTAGGAAGACAGTGAAATACGTCCAAGAAGAATTCGACGAACGCTACGGTTGCCAACTGAGTCGGCTGAATCAGACGAAGAATGCAGTGCACAGTGGTCAGAATTTGATTTACCGAGGACCAATAATAAATTTGAAGGATCCCCGGGTCCAAACATATTTCACAAAGACACACAGAGCATCGAGGATATCGTAGAATTATATACTGGGAATGATCTATTTGAATATATTAGCAACGAAACCAACAAGTACAACAGTCAAAATTGCAATAGAAGGAAACTGGATTTAAAAAATGCCAAGTTTTTCGACGTTACGGGACCCGAACTTAGAAAATGGTTTGGGCTTGCTATCCTTATAGGAATTGTAAAAAAAAGCAATGATCGATGATTATTGGTCAACGAATCCGTTGATAGACACACCGATATTTCGCAAAACGATGTCCCGTAATCGATTCAGACAAATATTATCATTTTTACATTTTTCCGACGGCAACAATAAACCCGATAATGCCGACCGGCTTGTCGAAGTGCGTTTCGTAATTGATTATTTTTACAAAAAGTTTAAAGAAACGTTGAATCTACGTCAAAACATCTCAATTGATGAACGAATGATACCGTGGCAAGGACGATTTAAGTTTTAAAGTTTACAATCCGTCGAAAATTATGAAATACGGCATGCTCATTCGGATGCTGTGTGATTCGATTACGGGATACATTTCCTTATTTAAGATATATTTCGGCGCTGGACAGCCTTAAGCAAAAACAGTGATGGAACTGTTGATACCTTCTGATGGAAAGTGGTATCACCTCTGCAAGGATAATTATTATAACAGTGTAGAACTTGCAGAAAAGTTACTTCTAATGAAAATTCAAGTTTGTCGAACGATACGGCAAAATAGAGGATTTCCGGAAAATTAAAGCGTGCAAAAGTCAATATGTCTGAAGTTTGTCATCAACGGAAAGGTGACAAGCGGCCGGCGACAAGCCAAGTAATCCGAATTAGCGCTGCCGGCGCCAAGCGAATAAATCTGTACGAGACGTGCCGACGGCAAAGTGTTAATCATAAACAAAACATGACAGTGTTACGTCTTAATATTCAACCGGGAAAAGTCATGTAACTTACTTGGAAGGGGGTCGGGCAAGCGACAGCAATGTTTGACGTGGAAGAATTCGAACGTTACAGAAAAAGAGATACTAAGTCAACGGGTGTCCCTGAATGAACGCCATGAGAAACTCCAAGTGTCATTTATGGAGAAACTACTATGGCTATGGCGATCTGGAGATCAGAAACTAACAAAAGGCCGCATACATCGTACTTTGTTTGATTCTGTCTCGTTCCTGCAGTTAAATGAATACCTGTATGGAAGAAATTTTCAGATGATCAAAAGAAAGGTTTGAGGGAGGACATGTAGAACGTTCAAAGAAAGGTAACTTAGTATGTATTATCGCGAAATAGAGTGGTGTGTGTCACGTTTATGTAAACTAAAAGAAAGTCGTATTTCTATGCTGCGAGATCTTTTCACGAAATTTTAATCACCAACTTACTTCTTCGAATGCCAAAGTACACTCCTGGAAATTGAAATATGAACACCATGAACTCATTGTCCCAGGAAGGGGAAACTTTATTGACACATTCCTGGGGTCAGATACATCACATGATCACACTGACAGAACCACAGGCACATAGACACAGGCAACAGAAGATGCACAATGTCGGCACTAGTACAGTGTATATCCACCTTTCGCAGCAATGCAGGCTGCTATTCTCCCATGGAGACGATCGTAGAGATGCTGGATGTAGTCCTGTGGAACGGCTTGCCATGCCATTTCCACCTGGCGCCTCAGTTGGACCAGCGTTCGTGCTGGACGTGTAGACCGCGTGAGACGACGCTTCATCCAGTCCCAAACATGCTCAATGGGGGACAGATCCGGAGATCTTGCTGGCCAGGGTAGTTGACTTACACCTTCTAGAGCACGTTGGGTGGCACGGGATACATGCGGATGTGCATTGTCCTGTTGGAACAGCAAGTTCCCTTGCCGGTCTAGGAATGGTAGAGCGATGGGTTCCATGACGGTTTGGATGTACCGTGCACTATTCAGTGTCCCCTCGACGATCACCAGTGGTGTACGGCCAGTGTAGGAGATCGCTCCCCACACCATGATGCCGGGTGTTGGCCCTGTGTGCCTCGGTCGTATGCAGTCCTGATTGTGGCGCTCACCTGCACGGCGCCAAACACACATACGACCATCATTGGCACCAAGGCAGAAGCGACTCTCATCGCTGAAGACGACACGTCTCCATTCGTCCCTCCATTCACGCCTGTCGCGACACCACTGGAGGCGGGCTGCACGATGTTGGGGCGTGAGCGGAAGACGGCCTAACGGTGTGCGGGACCGTAGCCCAGCTTCATGGAGACGGTTGCGGATGGTCCTCGCCGATACCCCAGGAGCAACAGTGTCCCTAATTTGCTGGGAAGTGGCGGTGCGGTCCTCTACGGCACTGCGTAGGATCCTACGGTCTTGGCGTGCATCCGTGCGTCGCTGCGGTCCGGTCCCAGGTCGATGGGCACGTGCACCTTCCGCCGACCACTGGCGACAACATCGATGTACTGTGGAGACCTCACGCCCCACGTGTTGAGCAATTCGGCGGTACGTCCACCCGGCCTCCCGCATGCCCACTATACACCCTCGCTCAAAGTCCGTCAACTGCACACACGGTTCACGTCCACGCTGTCGCGGCATGCTACCAGTGTTAAAGACTGCGATGGAGCTCCGTATGCCACGGCAAACTGGCTGACACTGACGGCGGCGGTGCAAAAATGCTGCGCAGCTAGCGCCATTCGACGGCCAACACCGCGGTTCCTGGTGTGTCCGCTGTGCCGTGCGTGTGATCATTGCTTGTACAGCCCTCTCGCAGTGTCCGGAGCAAGTATGGTGGGTCTGACACACCGGTGTCAATGTGTTCTTTTTTCCATTTCCAGGAGTGTATTTCGTTGACTCCTGTCTACGTAAGGAGAAATGACCACCATAATAAACCAAGATAACTCAGAGACTGCACGGTAAGATATTTCTCACGTGCTACTCGGCAGTTTAATGGTAGAGAAATAATCTAGCAGTGAAAGTAATTCTCAGAACCTTTTGCCGAGCACTTAGGTGTGACATTCGAAGAAGTTTCGTAGATACAGACATAGGTTGAAAAGGTTAAGAGTAACCGCTATGCGTTCAGTGTGGGAATAATAATAATGGTTACCTGTCTCGAAAAATGGCAATTGGTGCCGATGATCAAGTGGGGTATCAGGTAATGGTACGTTCTAAACTTAATAAAGTCAGTACGAAATGTTGCTTATCGGTATACTTACTTGTGTTGTCGTGTTCTAGCATAGGAAAGAAAGGAGGAAGGAGTTATGAGTTAGTTTGGGATTTCCGAGTGGAAAGAAATGCGGAAAAACAAACTTTCAATGATGGCAGGTTGATAGCTTGGATCAGCGCCCAACACTGTCGCAGGGCACCTGCTAGACGCGCCGATTTTGGAACTCGATAGGATACTCGCAACTAGTGACGTAGGGGACTCAAGGATCTGAATAGAGTCCCTGGGGTGAGAGGTAACAGAAGTAGCAGTCACTAGCAGCATCGTAAATACAAATATTGAGAGCAGCACTCCAAGTGAGAAAACAACTTGCCGGACTTTATCGAGGCAGACGACGAGCGTCTCGGAGTGGGCGTCCCAACGGTCTTACTCATAACTCTTGAATACGAAAATAGATTGTGCCAGCGCACTATTTCTGCCTTTCTATAGTTGGCCCGCCAGTCCATCAGCTCTTTACAGGCATCGTCCAACCCGACTTGGGGCTTTGCACCTATTAGTAGTAAAAGTAGTAGTAGTAGCTTTATTCATCTGTAGATCTCTTTTTTTACATGGACATGTCGAAGTATTTACAAGTTTAGACCAATTTAAAATAAGCTCATTCGTATACACATACATTTACAGACTTCTGGTTAGAGACAATCATTAGATTTACTCCTGGTTTACAATACTATTTTTACAAATAACTCATTAAATAATGTAGTGCCACACTGTTCACTCATATCTCACTATCAGTCACTGCAGATACTATACACACATCGTTTCATAACACTACACCCCCCCCCCCCCCCCACACACACACACACACACACACACACACACACACACACACACACACACACACACACACACACCTTTGATCTCTGGGCCATTTCCTGTACCGCAACTTGCCCTTTGCTATCCTGAAAAACTGAGTCAGCATCTCTCCATACTGAGTGAGATGTTGAGCTCAGAAAGAGGTGTATGCATAGCTTGGGGGTAGGTATTTCTAGAAAAGGAAAAAAAGGAGAAAAACATAGTGTGAAGATGTTATGTGAAGTGTTGGAGGTTTTATAATCCTCATTATTATTTATTTGTATAACATTTTTCTTACCAAACCCCTACTCTGTTTTATCTAAGTAATCCTTCAATGTACAAAATGTACTGCATAACAGGTAGTTTTTAGCTGCCTTTTTAAATAAGTGTATTTTTGCAGTTTCTTTAAACTCTCTTGATAATTCAATGTACAGTTTTATTCCTGGGTAGATAATGCTGTTTTGAGTTTTGTGTTTATTTTTTCTTGGTAAATGTAAGTTGAGTCCACCTCTTGTTCCATGGTCATCGACAGAGCTGTTTGTGCAATAATTAACAATGTTACTTTTGATGTGTACAACTGACTGGTAAAAGTATTCACATGAAGCAGTTACAATCCCCAGTGTTTTTAACAGATATGTACAATGAGCTCGACTACTATTTTTGGTTATTGTTCTTATGGCTCTTTCCCAGGATTTGAAAATTGTGTTCATATTTTGTTCATTTGTTCTCCAAAAAAGAATGCCATAGCTAAGAATTGAGTGTACATATGAATAGTATGTAACTAAAAGACACTGCATGCTACACACTGATTATAGGATTCTAAGGGCATAACATGCCGTTGACATTCTGTTTGCAAGTACCTTTGTGTGTTCTCACCACTTCAACTGCGAATCAATATTCATTCCTAGAAATTTTGCATTTTTACACAGTCTGTAGAGGTGCCATCTACATTTATTTTAACATTGTCATGTTTATGATAGAAATTTAAGAATTGTGGTTCACTGCAACTCTTTTTCATGGAACTAAAGTATTTAAGTGTTTGGGAGGATGTCTTAATACCTGCTGTTATCCATCTGTTTTTGTGAGATGTTGATACAGACATGAATATTTTTGGAAATGCGTTTTCAAAGTTCAATTAAAATAATGTGGAGAATTTAAAGAATTTCATATTCACATTAGTTTCCTTATACACTTCACCCTAGCTTTGTTTTGATAGTTCTTTTGAAAAAACTTTTATTTTGTTTTCTGATGGATGTCGTCTGTAGGCTTGTAGTTTAGGGAATGGTTCGATGCCTGATTTTACTGTTGTTCTGATAGTCTGATAGTCCGAGATCTTTTACAGCTATATAACATTTTTTCCTGTCCATATTTGTAGCCACTTGGTCAATTACTGATGCAGTCATTGTAGCAACCCTTGTTGCACTGTTGACCAATAGGGACATGCCAAAACTTTGAGTTTTATTTATGAGGATGCTGCTGGATTCATTTATGATACTAGTGTTGATGTTAATGTCCCCCACACAGAATTATGTTGACCATTGTACTTGAGACTTTATCTGGAAATTCCGTTAATTTATTGAAAAAAGTGTCCACACTACCGTTGGGAGATCTATACACACGCAAAATGAATAATTTCTTGGTGATATCAAGCCCTGTTAATTCAATAACTGATATTTTAAAGTGTTTCCCCACTTACCGTACTGAGTCATGTCTTGATTTGAACTGTATTCCTTTTCTGATATAAATGCGTGATCCTCCACCCTTTGTTGAAATTCTGCAGTGAGAGTATGCCCTTTCATACAGTGATAATAGTACATGTTGGATTTCTGTGTCTATACACCAGTGCTCAGTAACACAAACTACTGTGACCTGTTGCGTCTGGCCAATCATGTTGAGGTCCTCTCCCTCTTCGTGCTCTGTAGGTAGGGATGTTCTTTGCCTCTTTCATAAACTAACTCCGAGTTTGGTAACAACAGCGTTCAGCTGGAAACTTAAATATCACTACCCTTCCTATTATGGTTATCAGAAACAATGTTTTACGTCACTTGGTCCCGCCGTGAGAGCTCCGCTTTTCCAGCAGTTTTGCCTATTTTCCATCTCACTTTAACCTGTGTGAATCCACTGACTTTGCGGTTTACTGGACCTAGTCTCATGTTTGCTGTATAAGCTGAGGTGTGCCTGTCGGCGACTTCTGTCTTCTCTGACACCATGCGGTAGCGTCTAGACGGTGTATGCAGTTCCCAGTTGATTCTCTATAGTGAAGTTTCTACTCTAAGACGGCTGCACGGAGCGTCTGCAAGTTGGCATGCTTCAACCGGTACTGTTTACCTAGCTGGTAACGTAAACGCTAATACAATTTTGGTAAACATTTTTGGAAAGCAGTGATCAATTAATTGTTATATTTTGACTAAAGTTCAGTCTTGATCACATCATGTATGTTTTAATTAATTTAATTAAAACATACATGATGTGATCAAGACTGAATTAATTAAAACATACATGATGTGATCTAGACTGAACTTTACTAAAAAAAAAAAAGTAAACGCTAACGCTTTTATCTGCTTTCTGCAGTATGTCTGTGATTACCTATCTTGTGGGGTGTCCTCGCAGCCTTCAGCTTAACCTTTACTTGACACACTTCCGTAGAGTGAGGTACTTGACGCGCTGGAGTGGATCTCACCCCAGCGACAACAACTGTTATAACACAATCCATTGAATATTTTCGCTTTAAAATTTCTTATAACATCTAAGAAGCTTACTTTTTAAAGTTTTATGGGCCATATAACCAAAAAATAAGATTAAAAAATTCAGATACGGAAAAATTGAAAGACATTACTCATTTAAAAAAAAATCATAACTGTGTTTTCATAAACGTTGCAAAAAATTTAAGTTTGCTTTAGATGCAGTACAGCAAAGAATAACAGTATACTACAAAAGTATCTAAAAAAGGTATTTATTTTGGAAAATAAGAGGGAAGGATTCTTGAAAAATGGAAAATTCTGTTAATATAAAATAAAGCAAAGTTTTTATTTTCTAAATGTAATGGACGTTCTCGAGCACGAGAAGTTTCGAGGCCCTCATTCAGTCTAGCGTCATCCATTTCAGTATCGTCCTCTGCATCCTCTCCCTCTCCAGTAGAGTACGTATAATTTTCTTGTTCACTCCATCCCTCTTTGCTCAACAAACACCATGCAATTTCAAACAACTCTTCACTTATTCGTCGAATTCGCTGAATATACGCCATCTAAATATTTGAATAAAATATTATCAATCTTCCAAAAAAAGTAAGTCATGATAAAACATAGTATGCTCACTTTATTTTTGACTCTGATGCCAAAATATACTTCAAATAAAATGCACTTAAATTTCACACACTTCCCCAGTCGATGGCGGACTGCTGCCGTAGGCGGATTCACACTTCCAGTGTGATGCCACTGCACCTTTAGTCATTACTTGTGGTTTGTATCGTAGTGATTTGAATAAAGTTGTGTGTTCTAAGAACACCTGAACACGACGGGAATTTAGTGACTCCAGAATGTTCCATGATACGTGAGAGAGACGAGACGCCTGCTCTCTCTGTGGCCCAGGTTGTGTCGCGGCAGGTTTCCCCTTTTATATTCGCTTCTCCCTCACCTTTTTTTTTTAAAATCCACGACCGTCCCGCCTCGTCTCGTCAGCCGCCGCAGCTTCTATGGCGTGACGCGACGTGAGCGGCACACAAAATTTAATATTCTGACGCGAGCCGGCCTTGCGAGTCAGCGCGGTGTTACTTGGGTATGGTGCCGCCGCGCCCTGAATAGGCGCCTCCTCAATTTTGCAGGAAGGATTGTTGCCTGGCTTGGCGGGTCCTGCGGAGAAGGGGTTGAACGTTAATAAAACGGGGCGGCGACCCGCCGCGTGCACACACCTTCTAGCTGGCTGGCGGCCAGCGCTGTAATCCCTGAAAACTTCTCTCCAGCTATTAACGTTCTAACCCGAAGCTCAGAAATAATTATCCCCAAAGCTACTGGAAGCGGAATGCTAACTGGTGATACCTGGCCTAACGTAGGTTGATTCATAAGTACCTCCAGGGTTTCAGAAGACGACTGTGTGGAAACTACAACACTTACAGAAAATACATATGAGTGGACAGAGCTTAGCTCCAAATTTTTAACTGACATTACCGTCGGGTACCGTTCGTAATGTGGCGAGCATTTACACGGTACAGCCACATTAATGAACCTACCGCCTATGTTAGACGTCTGCGTGCAGTAACCATTTACAAAAGGCCGGTGGCAACGCTAGCAGCGGAGGGTGTATAAAGCGTATCGGAAGGGCGCGGAAAAACAGCATAGTCGTTGTCGTAATGCGGAAACGGGGCGATTTACCTGACTTACAGGCCAAGGGGAAAGTGCAGTAAAACTTGGTCAAATCGGCACGTGTATAATTCAGAAATCTGCCCAAACCGTACAAGTTTTTCAGTCCCGACGCATTCAGTGCACTTCTATATGCTGATTTTTTGTATAAACCAGAACGTGCCTAACGCGGAAACGGAAAGCAAATCTTAGAACATACTAAATAATTCATTGTATAATGCAGAAAAGAGCCTGTACAGTACTACTGTATTACAGTTCATTAGTTATTCACGACTTACGGAGTTTGAGGCATCCACATGATGGCTGGACAGTTTCAAATCTACGCACAACATCGTGTGGAATGAAGTGTGTGCGGAAGCTGAGGATGTGCAGGAAACTATAGCAACAGAATGGAAGAGAATACTGTCTAACTTAATTGTGTATTATGACCCGAAAGAAATGTTCATTGCCGATGAAACGGGAGTTTTATCGCGCGCTGCCTTTAAAATCGTTAGCAGTTCGAGGTGAAAAATTCACCGGCGAAAAATGTCCAAGGAAAGATTCACTGTACTGCTGTGTGAAAACATGTTAGGTGAAGTGGAGAAGCTACTGGTGATTGGAAAGGGGGCAAAACAGCGTTGTTTCAAAAACATAGTCGTCAGTAAGCTTCCAGTCACTTGGCGAAGCAATAAAAAGGCGTGGACGGTGAGTGGTTTTATGGAGCTTTCTCAGTGGCAAAATGAGAAAAGGAAATCGCCAAGTTCTCCTTTTCCTAGACGATGTAATACGCCATCCGAAAGTAACGTTCTCAAACGTCAAATTGGCTTAGTTCGTGTTCAACCAGCATCACACAACCTATGTACCAGAGGGTTATTTACACATTCAAGTGTCATTACAGGGGATTACTGATGCAGTTTCTTATTCTTAGTGTTGAAGAAACCGAAAGTGCGTTTGCTCTTGCGCGGTACAAGAAATAAAACCCGAAACAGTCACTAAGTGCTTCAACAAAGCGGGATTTGGGGGGTCAAGAGTAAGACGCTTCTGTTGCCATCGAAGTTCAAGAAAATGCAGCAGCAATTGCTGAATTAATCAAAATGCAAAATCACGTAGTGCAGATGATTACATTCGAAGTGATGACTTTCTGTCAACTCACTCTACTTTCACTTCAGCAACCGATGTAATAGAAATCCGCAACACAGACGATGATGAAGAAGCAAAGGAAAAGCAAGAAGAGCAAAATGATGTCTCTAGAAAAATTAATGCGCCTGAAGAAGCCACTGAATGCATATACAATGTTATGCAATTTTCAGCACACACAAATTCTCCCAACTTGTTGAAACTATTGTATGGTGCAAAAAGTTGCCTAGAAAAAAAAAACAATTTTGAACAGAAAATTAAGACAAGTTTCCCTCGTTGATATGTGGCGAAAAAAGTGAAATGCAAAGCAAATAAACATGGGGATAATACGTATGTACATACCATAATAAACGATTTTAAAGTTCGAGTAAAAATATAGAAATTCCTTGTTATTTATCAATTAGTGTAAAATTCCAGTGTTCTATTGTCCAATATACAGTAAATAAACGTCTACTGTTCTGTAGTGAGCCGGCCGCGGTGGTGTGGTTCTAGGCGCTCAGTCCGGAACCGCGCGACTGCTGCGGTCGCAGGTTCGAATCCTGCCTGGAGCATGGATGTGTGTGATGTCCATAGGTTGGTTAGGTTTAAGTAGTTCTAAGTCTACGGGACTGATGACCTCAGATGTTGAGTCCCTTAGTGCTCAGAGCCATTTGAACCATTTGATTTATGTAGTGAATGTGTACGTAAATAGAGTATATGCATAACTAGAATTTTTTACTGTACTTTTGTGCAAGATAACTGACAAATTTTACGTAGCCCAGTGCATTTAGTGTAATCCGGAAATTTGTCCAGTTTGGAAAATTATGTTAGTCCCTGGCGATTCCGTTTTGAGCAAGTTTCACTGTATTTCCGAAACGGCTAAGTTCATAAACAGTTCGCATGCTGCCGTGGTAAAAGTGTGCTTTGCGTGGCGAAATGGCGCTATCCAAGACCGGTGCTGAGGCAACTATGGTGCCACGGGTGTCAGGGGTGAACGACGGCTGTTGTGATGTGTACGGGCGAAGAGACGTGAAGCTGTTGAGAAACTGACCACCCAGACGAACCGAGGGGCTATTAACTGTCTCCTCGAAGACCGTTCAGCGAATGTCGCTGCGTATGGACCTCCGCAGGGGGTGCCTAGTTCATACACTCCTGCTGACTGCTGTTCATTGGCGACGAAGACTGGAATTTGCGCGCCAGTCCTGCAACTAGTCGCCCACTGAGCGGCGACGGGTGGCCTTCACAGGTAGCCGCTTGCGTCTACGGCGCGAAACGTCTGAAAGCAAACTATCTGCGACAATTGTCGGAAGGGTCGCGGCCGAAGGAGAGAACGTTATGGTCTGGGGAGTGTTTTCCTGGCATTCCCTGAGAGATCTAGTCATTCTGAAAGGCACAGTAGATGAACGCAAGTATGCATGTATCCTTGGGACCATGTCCATCTCTACATGCAGCTTGATTTCCCTCAGCACGGTGGCATCTACCAGCAGGACAACGCAACGTATCCCAGCTCGCAGTGTACATCCGTGGTTCGAAGCGCCCCAGGATGAGTTTACCGTGCGCCACTGGCCACCAAACCTACTGTATCTAAGCCCAGTCGAGAATCTGGGACCACCTCAACCGGTCTGTATGCATTATGGATCCTGAACCGAGAAACATAGCGAAGCTGGCCGAGGCCCTGGAGTCGTCATTGCTCCACACCCGTGGCGGAACTTTTCAGAACCTCATTAATTTCTTCCTGCACGTCTCGCAACATTTAGCTACACCTTCCAGCTACTTGTCTACAGTCAACACTCCGTGTTAGACATTTGTCGCAGCGTGTTATCCTCTTTCCAGTACCCTCGTCATAGAAGGCAGCCGCCTTTGATTTTCACCAATTCCCTACGCTGGTCTGCAGACCATTGTCTGTGCCAAGGTGCTGTCCGCATAGCCAGCGGTTCGTGTGAACGAAAAGATGAAACTCGAAGGGACCCAACTCCGGCTTGTCAGGTGAGTGATCAAACAATTCCCAATGAAAACGCTGCGGAATCGTCTTCGCTGCAGTAAGCGGCCGAGGATTATCACGGAGTAAGAAACTCGTGACAGTTACGTTATGTGAGTGCAGGCAATCAGGCGAAACCCCTCTGCAAGCCTTCCGGTTTGGCATGAAATATTATTTTTTAGGTATGTTTACGTGCTCAATGTGCGCTAACAAGCAGGCCGGTGTAGCCGAGCGGTTCTAGGCTCTTCAGTCTGGAACCGCGCGACCGCTACGTCGCAGGTTCGAATCCTGCCTCGGGCATGGATGTGTGTGATGTCCTTAGGTTAGTTAGGTTTAAGTAGTTCTACGTTCTAGGGGACTGATGACCTCAGATGCTAAGTCCCATAGTGCTCAGAGCCATTTGAACCATTTTTGCACTAACAGCTGGAAACTACGACTTGACGCGATAGACTGGCACACTAGAGACTCTGCGCAACACATCTGTGCAAAGCGTCTCTGAATTGCCCCTAGCCGCGCAGGATTAGCCAAGCGGTCTGGGGCGCTGCAGTCATGGACTGTGCTGCTGGTCCCGGCGGAGGTTCGAGTCCTCCCTCGGCATGGGTGTGTGTGTTTGTCCTTTGGATAATTTATGTTAAGTAGTGTGTAAGCTTAGGGACTGATGACCTTAGCAGTTAAGTCCCATAAGATTTCACATACATTTGAACATTTGAATTGCCCTAGGATTTTAATTTCTCGACCGATCAGAGATTGAAAAACAACCTCGCTCGGGTTGTGATGACTTACAGGATTTTGGGAGGGCAGCAGGTATGTAGAGCCAGTTGGACGGCCGCCATAATGTCTTAAAAGCAGTGATAAAAGAATAACCCGTGTATTCATTACAAGCAGTACAGCAGTTAAGCTAGCACCGGATTATGGGGTGTGCTTGGTTCTGCACGCAGCCTCCGGAGGCATCCGGCTTAAGGAGTCGCGAAGCCGAGTGGAGCCTATGGCGACATAACGTTGTGAGCACCTTGCCAAGTGTAAGGCTGCGTCAGCCCTGGGCAGGCGGCAGGCACGAGCCTACAGCGAGCGCCGTAGTAAGTTGGTCACGCCGTTGGTGAAAATGTGCGACGCAGTGCAGAAAGCACCCGAGCGCGCAGAGAAACCTTCCTCGGCAGCTAGGGGCGTGCAATTGCGAATCGTGTACTGCCTGGTGCACGTCCTGAAGTCAGCCGATAGATACGCCGCCATCCCCCCATCCACCCCCACCCCACCCCACCCCCACCCGTTCAGATCCAGTCAGCATCAGCGCTGCCCGTACCCCGCAGCTATTGCAGGCGGCATCTACTAGCAGTACGCTGGATGCCCAACATCAGGTCGAAGCCGGTCGTGGAGTAGCCTAACCCTCGGAGTGGGTGCAGACGATGACAGATGCTGCACAACCGGGCCAGGCGGCATTTATGGTCACTCGTTCCCGCTCTGTTTTGAGAGGACACCATTTTTGATCACGTAGGCCCCAGAAGCGGCGCAGTGCCAGGCGTGGTTGTAGCGTGATCCAGGTCACCACTGCGACAGCCTGGTCCCCCGCAATATGCTCTGTCAACAGTGTTCTAGCCCCGCCAGCAGCAAGGGGGGCTGGACGAACGTCAACTAACCTCGTTCCAGGTCCAGAGCGGGGGATTCCGTCACCCCACCGACGCCTCTTTACATCTTCTTGCATCAGACCGCGGCAATAGCTTTCCGTTCGCTTGGCCAAAGGTTACGGCCGCACACAACAACACGGAGAGAGAGATTTGTCTACACATTATGAAGCTCCTATCTCCAGATGGTGCGTTTCGCACGACGCGTATTAAGAATCAAAACCTGCAGAAATACAAAATTACCCTTATCAGTTGGTAAAGTATTTCTACCCACTAACAAGGATAATTTTGCTGTGAATTCTGTGCTTTTCACGCTGTCCTCTTCTGTCCAGAAATGCACAGCAGACAATGCTTATTCTGCTATATTTTGTGTTCCCACTGCATTCACTGAGTATAGGAAGTATGACGGCTTGTACAGGGTGTTCAAAAAGAAACGCTACTTTACTGGGAAACGACTGTTACAATAGTTCTTGGTAGTGACCTCCATTATGCGAAGAACGAGAGCTAGTCTGCCTGTCGTGTCTGCAGTCGTGGTATACAGTGGAATCCCCTTGTCCCAGAACCGTAGCATGCTGGCGCTAGAGAAGCCAAAACAAGCTGGTGCGCGTAATTAATAAAAATTTAGTATCGTGCATAGTCCGTGTCCAACTACTGCGGAAATGTGGCTAAAGGGTCACTTGCATTAACCTGACACTTCTCTAGCTTTTTGCGCTGCTGCCGAAAACAAATTACCCCACGATTCTCATTTTTATGAACTGCGCGCATCGTCTTGTTTTGGCATCTCTAGCGGCAGCGTGCTACGGTTCGGGGACGAGGACGTTGCAATGTGTACAATAGCTAAAGACATTTACCTGAAGCAAAAAAATAACGTAATTTTAATTAAAACTCTCTGTACACTCTTAAATCTGGCCTAAAATTTGTAGGTTTCTTGTTGACGCGTGTTCTTCTGTGTGAGAAACCTGGTGGTAGATAGAGAAACGACTGCGTGTTTTCGGCGTGGTTTCGCGCTATAGTCCTGATTCATAGTGTATCATGCTTCTTCCTTGTTCCTACTTGATCTAATGACAGCTGTTTTCACTGTTATACGCTGTTCGATATAGCAGTCTTGCTTCTTAATGTACCGTGTCTAATGTTTCCTCGAAAGTGTTTGTGGAAATTACTTCAAATGGATTAATCCGAGTACGGTTCTCTTCTGTATTAAAAAAAGTTCGAAACTTTTTGGCAGATTAAAATTGTATGCCAGACCGGGACTCGAACCAGGGATCTTTGCCTTTGTTCTACCGCCTGAGTTACCCAAGTACGACTCACGACCCTCTCTCACAGCTTCACTTCCGCCAATACTTCGTCTCCTGCCTTCCAAACTTCCAAGTTTCTAATCAGCGTACATGCCGCTGCAGAGGGAAAATTCATTCCGGAAAAGGAAGCTCGTTAAGTGTTCGGAACTTCGTTAAATTAATGCGTACGATGTCTTCTTTCTTATGTGCTTAATTTAAACAGCAGAAAGCAATCATTTCCACTTGATTATTTTTATCCGCTGCATCTCTAAGCGAACAGAGATGGCGCGATTGCAGCGCAGTACATATGTACTGCAAGAATCGTGCTTCCAGGTTCTTGATAAAAGTTACTTTCATGAGGAAGCAGTCTTACAAAATTTTCAGAAGACCCTTTGATTTAATACCAACTTCTGGAGAAGCTTAGAATTTTGCCTATTTAGTACGGTAGCTGGGGTAAAATACAGGGAACGAAAAGTTATTAAGAACCAGACTGCAGCAATAAGTACGATATTGCAGTGCCTATGACTTTTTGACAACAGTAATGATTCCATTGCCGAAAAAACAAGGAACCAAGAAATGCAGCGAGCACAGGACAATCAGCCTCATTTCACATGCAGCCAAAGTGATGTTAAGAATAATTAATAAAAGACTTGAAAAAGTAATAGAGGAGAATCTCGGCGAGGAGCAGTTTGGCTTTAGACGGAATACGGGCACCAGAGATGCAATAGGGCTCCTACGAATCTTGGGAGAAAGGTTTATTGAAAAAGGAAGAGACCTATATATGTGCTTCATCGATTTAGAAAAGGCATTTGACAGTGTGGTTTGGGACAAGCTGGCGACTATTATGAAGGAAAAAAGAGTGGACTGGAAAACCAGAATACTTATAAACTCATTGTACCTTAATCAAAAAGTTTCAGTTAAAGTTAGAGGAGAAAGTACAAACTGGATCAGACTAGGGAAAGGAGTAAGACAAGGATGCTGTTTATCACCTACTCTTTTCAACCTGTACTTGGAAAACATGATTGACCAATGCTCATTAGATGACAAAGGAGTAGAAATTGGAGGAAGAAGAGTAGGGTGCTTGAGATTTACTGATGACATGGTCCTTCTAGCCACAGGGGAAAAAGAATTACAGGATTTGGTGGACACCATTGCAACTAACGGAAAAAATATGGAATGAAAATTAACACAAATAAAACAAAAGTATTGGCAACAGGCTGAAATAAGGAAATAAAAATTGTGCTGAATGGAGAAACACTAGAATAGGTGCAAAATTTTAAGTATCTTGGAAGCAGGATAGACACCGACTGGAAGTGCACCACAGAAATTAAAACAAGGATAGCAATGGCAAAAGAGGCGTTTTATAAGAAAAGGAGAATCTTCTGCAGCGGTATGGACAGAGAACTCAGAAAGAGACTCATAAAATGTCTTGTATGGAGTGTTCTTCTATATGGCGCTGAAACATGGACTATGAGGAAAAAAGACAGAGAAAGGCTGGAGGCTTTTGAGATCTGGACATGGCGGAAGATGGAAGGAATAAGTTGGATGGACAGAGTAAAAAATGAAGAGGTACTGAGAAGAGTCGGAGAGAAAAGGCAGTTACTAGATGTAATAAAGAGAAGAAAAAGAAATTGGATTGGGCATATATTAAGAAAGAATGACGGACTGATAAAAACAGTTTTAGAAGGTTATGTAGAAGGGAAAAGGAAGCGATTCCAAATACTGGATGACATGATGGACGGTACAGCATACAGCAGCCTTAAGAAGGAAGCAATGGATCGCAGAAAATGGAGAGGCAAAGGACCTGCTAATATAGCAGATAACTGATGATGATGATGATGATGATGTTGTTAACAACACAAACACTGCGATATCGTATTTCTTCGCCGATATCACGCAGCGACTTTCAATTAAAAGTTTTCTTCCTCCGTTCGGGAATTACGTAATGTATTCACCAGCACAGGTAATGACGCAGAAATGGCGGCATGTGGAAGTTTGGGTCAGGCCGTGAGTCCTGCAGAGACAGCCAAAGCTGAGAAGGTGACAGCTCGCGGAAGCGGCAAATCCGGGTTCGAATACATGCAGTAATAAGAGTCGAAGGGCATGAAAGAGAAGCAGTAATTGAGAAGGCCGTGAGACAGGTTTGTAGCCTGCCCTCTATGGTTTTCACTCTCTGCATTTAGCAAGCTGTGAAGGTAACCGACAAGAAATTTGGGAAGGGAATTAAAGTTCAGGGAGAAGAAATTACATCTTTGCGATTAGGCGATGACGACGTATTTGTATCGGCGATGCGGACTTGGAAGAGCAATTGAACTAAGTGGGTAGCGTGTTGAAATATGCACGTATATCAGATGACTACCAACAAAGTAAATCGGGGATGACAGTCTGTAGTCGAACTGAATCAGACGTTGCTGAGGAAATTAGATTAGGGAATGGAACACTAACAGTAGTAAATGAGTTTTTCTGTTTGGGCAGCTGATGTGGCCGAAGTAGAGAAGATATAAAATTCAGACTGACAGTATCAATAAGAGTGTAAATATGAGGAACTCTTTCCTCAAGATATTTGTATGGAATACACCTTTGTATGCAACTGAAACATGGACGTAAACGCGGTTCTAGGCGCTAGAGTCTGGAATCGCGCGACCGCTACGGTCGCAGGTTCGAATCCTGCCTCGGGCATGGATGTGTGTGATGTCTTTAGGTTAGTTAGATTTAAGTAGTTCTAAGTTCTAGGGGACTGATGACCTCAGAAGTTAAGTCACATAGTGCTCAGGGCTATTTGAACCATGGACGTAAACAATTCAGACAAGAGGAGAATAGAAGCTTTTCAAACGTGGTGCTACACTAGAATTTTGAGAGTTAGACTGGTAGATCGAATAACTAATGAGAAGGTACTAAACCGAAGTGAGGAAGAAAGAAATTTATGACAGAAGTTAAGTTAAAGATGGACTGGGTCGATCTGAGACACTGATCAAGGAATCGTTTCTTTCTTAATGGAATGAATTGGGGTGGAGGGAGGGGGTGATTGATGACACCACGGCATGAATACAGTAAGCAAGTTCATATGGATGTGGGTGAGAGTAGTTACACAGACATGAAGATGTTTGCACAGGATGGAGTGGCGTGGAGAGCTGCATCAAACTATTCTACCGGCTGAAGACGACGAAAACAACAACAGATGGTGCAACGTGCCTCATGCTCTTCCCTCCAGTGGTATCGTTGTATGGGATTGAAACAATAATCTTTTCCGTGTATCGTCTCTATAAAATAGCCTTGTCTGCGATAAACGTTACGCTGTCCTAATCACTTCTTTACCGAACCACAGAGCGAGATGCCGCATTTATTAACACACTGACCTTGCATTCTGTCTGTCCATCAAGGGTTAGGTTTTCGCTTATTGTAAGCGATGGGATACTTATTGTAAGCGATGGGATACTTATTGGAAGCGATGAGATACTTATTGGAAGCGATGAGATAGTTTCTGTAAAAGGGTACAACTGACTCCCTTCCTTAGTTTGGACTAGTACTTCCTATACAGTGACTTCATCATCGATGGGATATCCGTCTGTGCAAATAAAAACGTAAATGTTCTTTTGTTCAAAATCGTGTGTCTCCGAAACTTCTTGACCGACTGCTTTGAAGTTGTTACTCGACGTTCCACAGGTATACGCACGTGTTTTTATTTACCTATTTCTACATGTATTTAATACGTAAATTTATAAAAAAAATTAATAACAGAAGGACAGTGTTAGCAAACAGCAAAGTTGTATTTATGGCTTATTGGTTTATGATTAGAATACTACTACAGAACCTGAATTTGAAATAAAAATAAACAAGGCTCAAGGTCAGAGAGAGAGAGAGAGAGAGAGAGAGAGAGTGAGAGTGTGGCTCTGAGCACTATGCGACTTCTGAGGTCATCAGTCGCCTAGGTCGCCTAGAACTTAGAACTAATTAAACCGAACTAACCTAAGGACATCACACACATCCATGCCCGAGGCAGGATTCGAACCTGCGACCGTAGCGGTCGCTCGGCTCCAGGCTGTAGCACCTAGAACTGCATGGCCACTCCAGCCGGCAGAGAGAGAGAGAGAGAGAGAGAGAGAGAGAGAGAGAGAGAGAGAGAGAGAGAGAGAGAGAGGGGGGGGGGGGGAGGGAGGAAGGGGGAGATGGTCAGAGGGGTGCCAGGAAATAGACATAGAAAATGGGAAGGAGGAGATGGACAGGGAGAGGAGGGGGGGCAGAGAGAGATAGGGAGAGACAGGGAATTGGGGAGGAGACCCGGGGGGGGGGGGTGGTGAGTTATGGACTAAGAGGAAGGAAGAGAGAGGGGACAGGTGGAGATAGAGACAGGTGGGGGGGGGAGGAAAAGACGGACAGTGAGAGGGGGTGGAGGTGATGGACAGAGAGACTGGTAAGGAGGAAGAATCGGGCAAAGAAAGGGGAGGTGGACAGAGACGTGGGAGAGAAGGAGATTAGGACTTACATCCAATTCCTGTACATTTTGGAAATGATATTTGGTTGGCTGATTTAGGGTAGCGGACCAAAAAGCAAAGTCATCGGTCCCACCGGCTTAAGGAAGGCTGGTGAAGGAAGTCGGTCGCGCCCTTTCAAAGGAATCATCCCGGCATTTGCTTGAAGCGATTTAGGGAAATTACGAAAACCTAAATGAGGATTTCCGTACGCGGATTTGAACTGTCCAGTGTGCTAACCACTACGCCACCTCGCTCGGTTTTTAGAAATGTGGTTTCTCTTTTCGTCCGTTTCCTTTTAAGCACACTGAGCCTCAGCGAAGCTGGGCTGGGTGCAGATAGTCTGATTATAAAATCCAAGACGTCTTCAAAAGTTTCAGATGTCATGGTGCACTTACACATCGAAATAACTGTCTCGATCCCACATCTCATTTTTCCAAACTGTACACTAAGCGTTTCGGCAGACGGCTATCGTCAGATTCGAGGAGAAACATGCCTGAAAGGATGCAACTGAGTACAAAAGGTGACGAAACAGTGTTTTTTGTACTGCTTACTTGTTTTTCTTGAACTTGATGTTGACAATCTTCCGAGTCTTGATGTGTATCAATAAAATGCGATTTAGACAAGTCTTTCATTTTACAAGAAATCTAATCCTCTTCTTTTTTTATTTACAGAATAGGAACATTTTGATCGACGGTGTGTGTAGTGTTGGGTACTGGTTGATGTCATTTCATGTTCTTCCTCTTCGTTTTAGTCCCCTTCTCCCATTTTCTACGGAGTAACTCGACGGCAGTTTCGCAGTATTTCCCTCAATAAACAGCGAAACTGCAAATCAGATGCTATAACAACCGCCATTTCGATGATAAAAGCCGTCATGGGAATATTCGCAACTGCGGGAGGAAGGCCCTCTGTACAGCTTGGCGTGACTTCAGCAGAGGGGTCACTGCGGTTATAAAATGTATGAGCGAGCCCCAGGGTGTTTACACCGGTCAAAGAATGGAGGGGGCGGGAGGGGGAAATCAAAAGTAAACTGCAATGGAAGGGCTGTGGAAGCTGCCAACACTTGCACGACCACCACATCCATATTTGAACACAGAATAGTAAGTTAGATTTCTTGTAATCCAGTTTACCAAATGTAGATGCTTGCTGTGTTCCATGTTCTACTGATTTTGCAATTATAGATTACGAAGTAGATAACGCCACTGTAAACCCTAATCCCCGATTCCTTAAAGAATATAACTCCCATGTATAAAAGAGCTTGAGACGTCTGATTACTTCACAAATGAGTTATTGTGCTGTAAAAGCTATAGTTCATGTCATAGGTGGTGTCTTTAGTAGTACATGTACTTACGATCTGCAAAGTGGATAGCGATTATATTTGGAAGTGATGTAATAGTAAATTAAAACTTCATGCCAGATGTTGAAGTTCCAGCGCAAGAGAAGTGAAACTGTTTTCTTTCGTTAATTGTGTGTGTGTGGGGGGGGGGGGGGGGGCATGTCGTCCGGGAGGGTGGTATCTGACATTTTGATAAGGTTTGAAATGATGTGTTAGGTTTATTGGAAATCACTAAATGTTTTCATTTTCAAATACCGGATGAATATAGTCTGAGTAATTTGCGCGCCGTGGTTTCCGCAGCCTCGAAATACAGACACAATTTCCAAATTTAGTACCTGTGAATACAACAGTGTATTTCGAATAGATAACGTTTTAAGTAATACAGTTGTACTTCTTTTGTCGTTCGTCTTATAACCTGTGTTCAAGAGACTACGTATTCCTCGTAACTGATCTTCGAAGTTCTTGCCGTTTCGGATAGAACTACATTGTCATCTGCAAGCGGAAAGTTTTTATTACTTCTCACTGAACTTTAATCTATTTTTAAATTTGTCTTTGGCTTCCTTTGAATGTACAGAGTGAACAACGATAGAAATAGGCTGCAACCCTGTGTCACAGTATTCGGAAATTTTCTGAAACACTGTGTTCTGTGTGTAGGTGTAGCATAGGCGGCGGCAGCAGCTTCTGGAAGTGCTAGGCCCCTATGTAGTCTGTATTTTAAAGCGCTTTTACGTACGGCCATTTTTAAAGCGCTCTTATGTACGCCCATAATGAAGATTGGCATCGGCTCGTCACGCTTGGTGCCTCCGCGTTTTACGAGTAATTCGCCTGTGTTGGGGTGCGCAGTCTCTGAAATTGGCTCGCGCCGTTCCGTCTGTTACGGGAGCACAAATTCGGAACGAGCTCTTCACTGGTGGCGACCGCAGCCGAAGCCAAGAGCGGCGAGCTTTTATTGATATCGATTCGGAAGGGGACGAAGACTCGAGGGAGGGGAGGGGGGGGGGGCGGGGCGCTGCGGAGGCGAGTGGACAGGAGGAGGAACACGGCAGAGGACGCAGATTCTGCCGCGGGCTTACTTGTGGTTCTTGGCCGTGTTCTCTGCAAACGGCCGACAGCAGTGTACAGCAGAGCCCCCCACCCCCTTTCTCTCTCTCTCTCTCTCTCTCTCTCTCTCTCTCTCTCTCTCTCTCTCTCCCACCAAAAGACTAAAAAATATAAAAAAAGCTCCGTTTGCTCGGTGAGGTGAAAAATTTATTGGGAGATCTTTTTACATGCATGCTAGATAGCACGTTTTTGAAACTGCCGCTATTCATTCCTTTGCAACTGTTATTCAGATTCGGTCTCTGTAAGGTTTCCAGCAGGAGTATTTTTTTTTTTTTGTCTACTCTTGCACAGACACTATTTCTCACGCTGAGATAATGAGGTGGATCTGGCGCAACGAGACGAACACTATTTTGTTGAGCAGCTGTACTGGAAAGAATACGACTGCTTTATTTTCAAGTTTCTGTTGCTTCGCGTCTGCTACGTTTCGCCACCATCCCTAGGGCTTTTTGTTAGATGACTGACACAAAAGTCATTGCTCTCCGCTTGGACGCTGCAGACTCCTATCATGATTTGAACCTCCATACAAGTTTCTCGGTTCAGTCGCGATTCCGTAGAAAGTGGCACAGGTGACGTAAAGTATACTGGACAAGCCTTCCTACCGGACACAGCGCTTGTTAAGATGACCCTTTCTTGGATTATCCTAGTGAATCGGCGCATAGGGTTTCCTCCTACATTTAATACGTGATGCTCTCGTAAATAATGTCCCCAAAAGCAGATCTAGTAGCGCACTGGATTCATCAGAAGATGCAACCTGTGATTCAAATTAGTGGTGCGGGTAGCTAGTTTCTGTGGAAGTTGCGCGATGTCATTACGACGCGGTTATTTGCAAACACTGTAAAAATGTAACAGTTTAGTATTGTGAAACGATTCCTTACACCAAGTTAAGAAGCTTCAGGAGCATGGTAAAGTCGAATATTATGTAATAACGGTATCGTAATGTATTCTGTCGCTGACCCTCACATATTGTCAGGCCCAGAGTATGTCCTGTCGCCGACTGGCGAACTCGGCGCGCAGCCGAAATCTCTTGGCGTACGTTCTGACTCTTCGTAGGCCTTCGTACATCTTCGATGAGTTACAGTAGTCATCTGTTGACTGAATTTACAAGTTTGCAGCATAGTGTTGTTGTTGTGACGAAGCTCTGATGAACCATAGGCTCCTACTAGTACCAGTTCTCCCAAATGATGACTTTCAATATTAATGTTTAATAAAGTAAAATCGGTGCTTCCCGCTAGAAAACTAGTGGTTTCACTACATTTTTACTGTCGAGTAAGATCCGCTGTCAATGCTAGCTTTCCCCCCTCCATTCGGGTGACGATTCATCGCGCCATATGGTCCACCTCTGCCTCACTGGAAACCTGCTCCGTGCTCACTGCCGAGTTAGTCCGAGTTTCCGATTTTCAATAAGCGTAAAATTTGAAAAAGTAAAAATCTCCCCCCAAAACAAAAAAGAGAGGGACAACTCACAATTCGAAGCAAACTTTTGTTATGAGCTGGCCGGTTGTTGCTGTAGAGTTTATGTAGATCATCTACAGACAAATATGAACCAAAATTTTTTTTAATCAAATGTAGTCGAACATAAATAGGGAAAAATCTGGTAGCGAGCGAGCACTTGGTGACCGGGAAGAACTGATAAGAAAAAACTTTTTGGAAACTTAGCAAAAAACGGTGCTAATATAGTGGTGAAGGTACTACGAAAGTTTGAAGTGAGCATCCGGTGATACGTTCTTACACCAGGGTAATGATAGTCCCTCTTGTATGGTCTCCAGTACAATGGGCTGTTGGGAGAATCGCATGGTATTTTCTTAAAACGCTTAATTATCTCAATCTGTAACGACATCGATCATACTGCTCAGTTTCACATTCGTATTCAGTCCCTTCGCAGTGGGTAGCCGTCAGTGGAGAGAGATAGGCCCAGTAGCCTAGTTTCAGTATTCAGTACACGATTAAAACTTTAACGAAAATAATTATGTCGATATCTCATACTGCCTTTTCTTAGGTTTTTCTCGCGTCCATCCAAGTAAGTCCAAGCCTATTCTATCTCACAAAGAAAATACAAATTAGCAAGAACAGACACCTGACTCTTTTCGAATGCTTTTTTTTCATTTTTAATTTTGTTGATGAAAATATAACTTTTAACTGCTAAAATCGGTCATAATCACTTGTACCTTCTTGCATCTGTGAGTGAAACAAATAGAGTTAAAATTGCAAAATCACACAAACCAGACTTTAGACATCGCACAGAGTAAAGGACAAGACAACTTAGGTTAAAGTGGCGGGAATGGCACGTGACCACAAGAAATAAAATAACGATACGTCCCGGATGCGAGGCTTACCCAGGATTTTCGGAGGGAATGTAATGCAGAAGAGACCACCGAAGCCAGACTGCAATTAGAAGGGGTGACCGATATGAAGTGAAGGCAGTAGTGGCGAAGAGAATCAGAAAAATCTGTACATTGAACTAAGAGTAAAGGAAACGAAAGATGAATTTCTAAATGTGACTTCATTACAAAGAGAAGTACATACTACATTGTAATTAAAACAATACGTGAACAACAGTTGAACGTAATTGATAGTGTCTTGAAAAAAGTAAAACAAAAATAACTGGAATGCAGTCGGATTAAATGAGGCGATGCTGAGCGAATTGGATTAGGGAATAACACTCTGAAAATTAGATGAGAAGATCACGTAACTAATGCGGAGGTACTAAGTAGAATTAGGGAGAACAGAATTTTGTGGCACAACCTGACTAGAAGAAGAGATCGGTTGGTTGGACACATTCTGAGGCATCAAGGGATTACGAGTTTAGTACTGGAGGGAAATGTGGGGGGTGGGGGGCTTAAAAGCGTAGAGGGAGACCAAGATACGAATCCAGTAAGCAGATTCAGAGGGATGTATGTTGCAGTAGTTAGTCAGATATCAAGAGGCTTACAGGAGAGGACAGAATAGCATGGAGAGCTGCATCAAACAAGGCTTTGGACTGAAGAACAGAGCAACAACAAGGCAGAATGGGATAAGTGAGGGGTCTAGAAAACTTCGCAATTGAAGGAAGAATGCCCCCCCCTCCTGCTAGTATGACGAAATTACGCAGGGAATTCCCCAGTCCATAACGCACGCAGGGTGTCTGTTTTGTGACTTTCACGTCGAACACACCAACGGCTATCTGTCCGCTGGAGCATAAAACGTGATTCATCTGGAAAGACCACCTGTCGCCACTTAGTGGACGTTCAGCTGCGGTACTGACGTGCAAATTACAGCTTTCGTCGCCGATGAACAGCAGCAATATGGATGCATAAAACTGGCGCCTGCAGCGGAGGCCCATACGCAGTAACGCTCAGTGAGCCGTCATTGAGGAGACACTTTTGGAAGTCCCTTCGTTCGTCTGGGCCATCAGTTGCTCTGCAGTTGCGCTTCTGTGTGCCCGTACTAATCTCCACATCCGTCACTCACGCCTGTTATCTATGGGCCGTTGTGCACCATCGTTGCCTTGGCGCCTGTTTTGGATAGCACCGTTTTGGCATCCACGGTATACATTAACCCCGGCAGCACACGAACAGATTATAAACTTAACCGTTTCGGAAATGCTCCCACTCTTGGTCCGAAAGCCAACGATCATGCTCTTTTGGACTCAGATAAATTTCTCCGTTCAGTACGACTGCAATGTTTTCTGCGTCCTGCCGATCCGCTTTATATATGCTGCACTATTCGTGCTGCCACCTGTGGGTAGTCGCTGCACGCTGGCGTCGAATACAGGTGGCGGTCACATTAATGGAACTTCACCGTGTAGTTTTCAGTCTGTAGACAGCAACAGAATACAACCCTGCGGGAGAAATGGCTGTATTTGCACTTCTTGGCAGGTAGCACGAAGTGAAAAGTGCTCAATTAAAAAATCATGTTCATACCGTTCAGGTTCTGAGACGTAGAAGTCGTGCGGATCTCATGCGGAGAGGGCACTTTGGCGATGACAATGGTAAGGGCCCTACCCCCGCTGCGCCACCTACGGCAGTGGGGCCATAAGATAGCCGGCCTCGTGGCTGTCGATATCCGGTGCCAGCTGGTTCCAGCTCTGTTAGATTACTGGCCCTGGCGTGCGCGCCCCTCCTCCATTGTACCCGCCGCTGCTGGTGTCTACTAACATCGTGGCGATGCCTATACCATCCTCCTCCACTGGAGCGGAGAGACGGCACTCGAGGGTGGCACCGAGTCACCCGCAGAGCGCGGCTGTAAAGTTTCGAACTGCCGCCTGCGCCAGTTTTGACAGTTTCTCCCTGCCTCCAGTAGCTGGTATCACTTTCGTGTTCCTTTCGTCGATCGACACTGTTGACGCCCGCACATTACGGCAAACAGGTACAGTACTTTGGAAACTTAACGCCCTTGAAATGTTTTCGCAAAAAAAAAAAAAAAAAAAAAAACCACGTATACTGTGTTTTGGTAGAAAGAGAGGCATGGTCTCCGGTGGCTTGTTGCAGTGTTACAATATCATAATGATTTATTTCAGTTTTGATCCCAATTACTTTAGTTTTTGTGAAAATAGCTTCACAACAGTTAAAACTCAAGTAATATCCGATCACCGCAACGAACAATACAAAACACAGAGTGAAGATGCAAAAGACTGTAATGTGGTTGCCGTCGGCCCGGGAATAGTTCAGCAAAACGTCGTTGTCACGCTGTTCCAGTGCATTCAGTGCACTCATACACGAGGTGCATATCGGCCAACTCTTCCCCAGGAAATCTATCGATACTGATATGTATCAGTATTACGGTTCATCTAACAGTTGAAGAAAAACGAGCCCGACGCAGAACCTGGAAGTACTTAACGTGTTTCACGCGCCATCCGTTACAGTAGAATATCGAGATTACTCGTGTTTTCACGCGCCATCCGTTATAGTAGGATCTCGAGACAACTCGTGTTTCCTACACGCTGTCTGTAGATGCTATCTACTGTGATATACTTTTATCTACCTCGTCTATTTAGGTGTTTACGCCAGTAGTCAATGTATCAAACTACAGAGTGGCGCACGAAATGTGTTACTATTTTGTTTTTGAATATAAACTTTATTGTCAATACAATCTGAAAGGAACATATACTACAATGATGAACCATCCATGGAGATTTGTTCTAACTCAGCACATGCTGAATAGGTCCACCATTTCGTTTCCTAACTTCCTTCAAACGAACACTGAAGTTAGTGATTACCCTACGGCACATGTCTTCCGTAATTTCACTGCAAGCTTGAAGAATAAGTCTTCTGAGCTCCATTAAATCACGTGGAGGTTTCGGGAAAATTTTTCCCTTCGGGCACCCCCAAAGAAAAAAGTCACATGGATTGAGGTCTGGATTATTTTGTCCGTCATTGAAGCGACCTGGAAACCTGAGTGAAATGAAATGATCCGCATGTTGAAATGCTCGTATAAAAACTCCAACACAGTTTTTGCAGCATGTGGCCTTGCTCCATCTTGCATGTGCCACTGCGTGTTGAAGGGCAAGGCAGTAGCAAGAAGCTGTGGAATTTAATGGAGCTCAGAAGACTTATTCTTCAAGCTTGCAGTGAAATTACGGAAGACATGTGCCGTAGCGTAATCACTAACTTCAGTGTTCGTTTGAAGGAAGTTAGGAAACGAAATGGACATATTCAGCATGTGCTGAGTTATAACAAATCTCCATTGAAGGCTCTTCATTGTAGTATATGTTCCTTTCAGATTGTATTGACAATAAAGTTTATATTCAAAAACAAAATGGTACCACATTTCGTGCGCCACCCTGTAGGTGGCCTTCATGTACTTATTGCTTGTTGAGCGTTTTGGTATTTTAAATACTTCCTGGTTTACATTAAATGTATTCACAGTTGCGAACATGGATAACCATCAGCTGTAGAATTGAATGACAAATTTGTGCCGTACCGGGACTCGAAATCGGATTTCCCGCTTACCGCGAGCGGTCGCCTTACCCTTTGGCTATCCGTGCACGACTCGGGCAGACCCAAACTTGCAAGTGTCGTCAACCCTGTCCAGCATAAATTTTCATTGTCGTCATTCCATTCTACAGCTGACGGTTGTCCATGTTCGCAATTACGAATACATTTAATGTATTTCACAGCGGCTGTACTCACCACAGTGCCTGCATCGAATTTAGAATGACACAGACTTTCCAGTATCGTACTTATTGTTTTTCGCGCTTTTAGATATGGCCCTATTGAGAAAACGGTAGAAAATGAACGAATCTGAAATACTTTCGAACTTTTTGACGATGATCATTCAGATGTTCTTTGTGAGAATGACGATCGGCATTACATGTAAATGACTGTGTTTGTGATTCGGAGGACTATTCAAGTACAGTGACATATTTCGATCTGTAAAGAACAGTAACGTGGCCGTGTTTTCAAGTGATTCCGACGATAATGATGAGACTCTGTTCTTGTGAATGATTGGTTTTGTTATATTGACAACCCTTACGAGGCGGCGTCCGTGTGTCGCTCGAGTGTTAATAGTGTCATCACCAAGTGCCGTGAATGAATAGATTAAGTTTGTCTACAAACAAGACACACACAGCATGTACCGTCACAATTTACGAAGTTGCGGAGATACTTTTAGTACAATATAGGTACAAAGATAAATGGAGGCACAAAATCGAACGAAAACCGACTCCGCTGTAATTAGTCACAAGACGCCACAAGGAGTTTATACTAAAAAAACTCAGGAAAAATAACTCTGAACAGTTTCCGAAATTATGTCGGTGGAGTTCGGGTTACCTTGTGTTGCGTGCGGTTAGTTAGCAACAAGCTGACTATTCGGGGATTGACTTCCATCACGCAGTGGACTGTCTTTTGAAGTATCTATAACAGGAAGACTGAGGGGAACGTTTAATCTAATGATGATTTTCTCAGCCAAGGAATCCGACAACACGGTGACGTAGTCACCAGACTCGCTAATAGAAAGTCAAGAATCGTCAGTGGAATCGCCAAAAACTCACAGCAGGCACACACAACACATTTCTTTTTACATATATACAGAAGTGGCAAAAGTCGTGCGATACCTGCCAATGTCGTATTGCACCTCCTTTTGCAGCAACTCTACGTAGCATAATTCAAGAAGTCATTGGAAGTCCCCTGAAGAAATATTGAGCCATGGTGACCCAATAGCTGTCCGTAATTGCGAAAGTGTTTCCGCTGCATGATTTTATGCACGAACTGACCACTCCATTATGTCCATGTAGGGCGATCTCCGTGGCCAAACCATTCGCTCGAATTGTCCAGATTGTTCTCAAACCAGTCGCGAACAGTTGTAGCCAGTAGAAACTGCGCAATGTTAGCCATAAAAGTTCCATCGTTGTTCGAGAACATGATGTCCATGAATGGCTGCAAATGGTCTCAGAGAAGCCGAACACATAGATTTCCAGTGAATGATCGGTTCAGTTGAACCACAGCACCCAGTCCATTCCACGTAAACACAGGCCTCACCATTTATGGAGCCATTACCAGCTTGCACAGTGCCTCGTCTATGGCTTCGTGAGGTCTGCGCCACACTCGAACCCTACTATCAGCTCTAACCAGCGGAAATCGCGACTTGGTTGACCGGGCCACGGTTTCCCAATCGTCTAGGATCCAATCTGTGTGTTCACGATCCCAGGAGAGGCGCTGTAGGCGATGTCGTGCTGTTAGGAAAGGTACTCGTATCGGCCGTCTGCTGTCATAGCCTATTAACGCCATATTTCGCCGCACTGTTCTGACGCATACGTTCGTCGTGCGTCCCACATTGATTTCTTCGATTATTTCACGCCGCTGCTCTTTGCCAAGTGAAGGCCGTTAGCCACTGCGTTGTCCGTGGTCAGAGGTAATGTCTGAAATTTTGTATCCTCGGCACACTTTTGACATGTTGGATCACGGAATATTGAGTTCCCAAAAGATTTTCGAAATGGAATGTCTCATGCCTCTAACTCCAACTACCATTCCACGTTCGGAGTCTCTTAATTCCAGTTGTGCGGCCATAATCACGTCGGAAACATTTTCACACGAATCACCTGAGTACAAATAACATCACCGCGAATATATTGCCGTTTTGGACCGTGTGTGCACGATACTACCGGCATCTGTATATGTGCATATCGCTGTCTCATAACCTTTGTGGCCTCAGTGTGTACTTCGTAGGCTACTCTATAGTTCATGGCTGTGGATTTGTCATATTCAAGAAATGGGTGGTGCGAGATAATGACGGTGTTTAATTTTTTGCGCTATAATCCCTCTTAGTTGAATATCATGATCTATACACAATATACACAGTGATATTCGCCTTCGGAAGTACACCGATTCAGATTCCCGTCCTCACATAGAGATTAAGGTTTTCTGTGGTTTGCCTCAATAGTTTAAGCTATAGTATGAAAAATACACAGCCGATTTCGGTCCTCAGTCCCAACTTGTGGTCCGCCTATGTTGACGTCGACCTTGGCCATAATATTCCTCCCTTACTACGCGAGATACCTGATGACAGAAGAAGGGTTGCAAATTCCAAGAAGGGCCAAGCAACGTATTAAGCCCTTGCACATATATTCTGCGACATGACCATTACTGTAAAATCAAATAAATTCTACCCCAAATACGTTTGCCAAACATGTTTCTTCCTGCCCGGTATTCTTGGCTAGTGCTGAAAGAAATGAGGATGGTAATGACACACTAGTCCGCCACACACAGGAAGATGACACGCGGGACTGAAATGTAGATGCAAATACTCAGGATTATTTTTCTTTATTTATTATTACTTCGTTGGCGAGGAGAACAACACAAGTGCCACATGCCTAACCAGATTTCCCAGAAACTTTGCTCAATGGAAGAGGGGTCAAAAAAAAAAAAAAAAGAAAAAAGGAACACGCATCTCGACTGATCCGCACATAACCGATCGTGCCACCGCTTCGGTTGATTTATTTAATCGCTAAAAGGCTCATAAACTACTTCGAAAACTAGGCCGTCGTCTTCCCAGGAATGGGAGACACATGTTCGCTTATTTTAACCCTTATTCTACTGAGCGAAGTTTCTGGGAAATCTGGTTATGGAAATTGCTGTGTTCTCCTCGTGAGTACATAAATATCTAGCTGCACCCATAACCCTCGATCTAGACAGAGCTGTTTCGATTCCTGGCAACATCTCCCCAGTGGGTCAGGGAGTGAGGCTCGTGACCCTTTTGATGAATTACCTCTGTGCGAGACGTAAAATTGCAGACGCCTTTGTGTTATTCGTGAGGACTAGGCAATATTTCCCTATGTTGTTTCAGTTTTTTGCTTTCCTTCAACGATATCCGTCTACAATGAAACAAAAACGGCGCTACTCTGCCATTCCAGACATCCACAGAATACTAAATCCTTTTGATCCATTTGACATCTCATAAGAGTTCAGAGGAAAGCTACATTCGTTTCAAGTAGGGCATTGCCAATGAGTGTATGTCGCTTTTCCACATTGTTCCGGTGCTCACTACCTGTGACGGGACATTATTAAACTTATTCGCAAAAAGTCATGCTGCATTACAAACTGTGATTGAGCACTGGCTACAGCAAATAATTCCTTTCTTTCGAGAATTTGTGGCGGTGACTCTTAGATGAAGTAATGAAGTATCGCGTCGCTCTGGCGCATCATGCAGCATTCTTAATGGAAACGTGTCTGAATAAATGCAAGTGTCTAAATCCAGTCTGTGACTAAAATTCAAAGAAAAATTGTAGCTCTTCAGCGGTACTTCTTCCCCTAAAAAATAAGAGTATACGGCTGTGGGCCCAATTGAAGCATACACCACGTGAAAATGCATCAAGAAAGGATAAAGGACGTAAGATAGGGGTTTACGTACCCTCGAAAAAATTTGCTTCGAACTTCGCCACTAGTAGCTCCGTCTGTTGTATTCCGAGGTGTAACACAACAAACTGATGCCTTCAGCTTCAATCGCAACCCTAGCTTTCTTCGCCTTAACGTTGGTTCAGGTCCAAAACACGACACTCTCTCTCGATAGAGAATTGTTATACTTCATTTGGAGTAGTTGGTGCAAGTGGATTGCCTCAGCATGAAGACAGATACTGCGTCAAATTATCTCATACAGTGAGTGATGGGTACCGATGGTGCTGTGAATCACTACAGCAGAAGAATGCAGGTACCGTCTAAATAACTTTTCCATAGCAGCAACAGGAATAGTTCTCGGAAGCTTGTCCCGCCACGTCACCACCATTGCAGCGGTACGGCGGAAGTCGTTTACTTGAATAAAACGTCTGAGTTTGTGTGACTTTTATTATCGATCCGATGTGGGGCTGGCGCGGAGCTGTTGCAGCCGAGGGTGTGTGAGGCGCGGCGCGAGGCTTTGGCGTGGTCGGCGCTGCGAGTGCATCCCGCTCGCCGGCATTGTTCCAGGGGCTTAGCGGTGCCTTTGATCTCCTGATGATGGCAAATATCCGCTGCGCGCCCGGCCCCGTAAAGCTCTGCACCGTACCGGAACAGAATCGATGCCGCCCAGGCTGGTTGTGCAGGCTCTGGGATCGAACTCCATCCCCCCATACAAAAAGCACTCCATTCTACTCGATTCTCTTAACCGAAAGGCAAGGTATATGTTCTGATTTTACTTTGGCAACATTATACTTCCACATCCACCCGATACGCAATCGTATCTGGTGCTCAACGGGATGTCTATTTTTTCTAGCCAAGTTGGCGATTCCATTTTTTACATACAGTATTTGGACGACTGATATAGTCGCCTTATCCATGTGATGCAGTCAGTGGTGTTCTCTCTTGTCCTTAGTTTATGAGCGCCAACCAGGCTGATGTACTGTCATGAATTTTTTTCCTTTTTTTTCGTAAGCATCTTCTGACTGATGCAACCCGCCAAGAATTCCCCTCTTGCGTCAACCTCTTAATTTCAAGGTAGTACTTGCAATCTACGCCCTCAGTTACTTTCAGATGTATTCCAATATCTGTCTTCCGCTACACAGCCGGCCGGTGTGACCAAGCGGTTCTAGGCGCTTCAGTCTGGAACCACCTGACCGCTACGGTCGCAGGTTCGAATCGTGCCTCGGGCATGGATGTGTGTGCTGTCCTTAGGTTAGTTAGGTTTAAGTAGTTCTAAGTTCTAGGGGACTGATGACCTCAGATGTTAAGTCCCATAGTGCTCAGAGCCATTTTTTCCCCTACACATTTTATCCCCTACGGCTCGCTCTAGTACCATGGAAGTTATTTCTTGATGTCTTAACAGATGTCCTATCGTTCTGTCCATTCATCTTCACAGTGTTTTCCATGTAATACTTTCCTCGCAGATTCTGCAGAGAACCACGCCACTCCTTACCTTAGCAGTCCACGCAATTTTCAACATTCTTCTGTAGCACCACATCTCAGATGCTTCGATCCTCTTCCGTTCCAGTTTTCCCCCAGTCCATAATTCACTTCCATACAATGTTGTGCTCCAGACGTACATTATAAGAAATTTCTCCCTCAAATTAAGCCCAATGTTTGATATAGTAGACTTCTCTTGGCCAGGAATGCCCTTTTTGCCAATGCCAGCCTGCTTTTTACACTCTTGGAAATGGAAAAAAGAACACATTGACACCGATGTGTCAGACCCACCATACTTGCTCCGGACACTGCAAGAGGGCTGTACAAGCAATGATCACACGCACGGCACAGCGGACACACCAGGAACTGCGGTGTTGGCCGTCGAATGGCGCTAGCTGCGCAGCATTTGTGCACCGCCGCCGTCAGTGTCAGCCAGTTTGCCGTGGCATACGGAGCTCCATCGCAGTCTTTAACACTGCTAGCATGCCGCGACAGCGTGGACGTGAACCGTATGTGCAGTTGACGCACTTTGAGCGAGGGCGTATAGTGGGCATGCGGGAGGCCGGGTGGACGTACCGCCGAATTGCTCAACACGTGGGGCGTGAGGTCTCCACAGTACATCGATGTTGTCGCCAGTGGTCGGCGGAAGGTGCACGTGCCCGTCGACCTGGGACCGGACCGCAGCGACGCACGGATGCACGCCAAGACCGTAGGATCCTACGCAGTGCCGTAGGGGACCGCACCGCCACTTCCCAGCAAATTAGGGACACTGTTGCTCCTGGGGTATCGGCAAGGACCATTCGCAACCGTCTCCATGAAGCTGGGCTACGGTCCCGCACACCGTTAGGCCGTCTTCCGCTCACGCCCCAACATCGTGCAGCCCGCCTCCAGTGGTGTCGCGACAGGCGTGAATGGAGGGACGAATGGAGACGTGTCGTCTTCAGCGATGAGAGTCGCTTCTGCCTTGGTGCCAATGATGGTCGTATGTGTGTTTGGCGCCGTGCAGGTGAGCGCCACAATCAGGACTGCATACGACCGAGGCACACAGGGCCAACACCCGGCATCATGGTGTGGGGAGCGATCTCCTACACTGGCCGTACACCACTGGTGATCGTCGAGGGGACACTGAATAGTGCACGGTACATCCAAACCGTCATCGAACCCATCGTTCTACCATTCCTAGACCGGCAAGGGAACTTGCTGTTCCAACAGGACAATGCACGTCCGCATGTATCCCGTGCCACCCAACGTGCTCTAGAAGGTGTAAGTCAACTACCCTGGCCAGCAAGATCTCCGGATCTGTCCCCCATTGAGCATGTTTGGGACTGGATGAAGCGTCGTCTCACGCGGTCTGCACGTCCAGCACGAACGCTGGTCCAACTGAGGCGCCAGGTGGAAATGGCATGGCAAGCCGTTCCACTGGACTACATCCAGCATCTCTACGATCGTCTCCATGGGAGAATAGCAGCATGCATTGCTGCGATAGGTGGATATACACTGTACTAGTGCCGACATTGTGCATGCTCTGTTGCCTGTGTCTATGTGCCTGTGGTTCTGTCAGTGTGTTCATGTGATGTATCTGACCCCAGGAATGTGTCAATAAAGTTTCCCCTTCCTGGGACAATGAATTCACGGTGTTCTTATTTCAATTTCCAGGAGTGTATATCCTCCTGCCTTCCGTCTGCCATGCGTTAATTTTGCAGCCTAGGTAGCAGAATTCACCTACTTCATGGTCACCTGCCATCTGTCCTTACGTTACGTTTCTCTCTGTTCTCATTTCTGCTACTTCTCATTACTTTCATCTTTCTTCGATTTACTCTCAATTCATATTCTGTACTCATTAGACTGTTCATTCCATTCAGCGGATCTCGTAATTCTTCTTCCCTTTCACGGACGATAGCAATGTCATCAGCGACGCTTGTGATTGATATACTTCCACGATGAATTTTAATCCTGCTCCTAAACCTTCCTTTTATATCCGCTCTTGTTTCTTCGATGTGTAGTTTGAACAGTAGGTGTGAACTACTGCATCCCTGCCTTATACTCTTCTTTTTTAATCCGAGCGTTTCATTCTTGACCGTCGGCTCTTATTTTTCCCTTGTGACTCTTGTACATATCCGTGTATTCCTACAGCTTGCTCCTAAAAAAAAATGGTTCAAATGGCTCTGAGCACTATGGGAATATGGGACTCAACTGCTGAGGTCATTAGTCCCCTAGAACTTAGAACTAGTTAAACCTAACTAACCTAAGGACATCACAAACATCCATGCCCGAGGCAGGATTCGAACCTGCGACCGTAGCAGTGCTGCGGTTCCAGACTGCAGCGCCTTTAACCGCACGGCCACTTCGGCCGGCAGCTTGCTCCTATTTTTCTCAGGACTTCGAAAAACTCTCACCATTTTACATTGTCGAACACTTTTTCTTGGCTGACAAATGCTATGAACTGTCTCAATTTTTCTTATGTCTTGCATACATTATCAGTCCCAACATCAGAACTGCCTTTATCTTTACCGAAACCAAGCTGACCGTCTATTTCTTCTAACAAGAACTCTGCCGTGTTGGGACTAGAACTTTGGGTTTTCTGCTTATCCCGGAAAGGTGGCGTAACCATTATGATAACTGAGTTGTCAACTCCTCCAGCCTGACTCGTACCTCGACTATCACTAAAGTTTCCTCTTATTACCTATTCTGCGTAACGTTAGCACAGCAACGAATAGTACTTAAGGATTGGTCGAACGTGGTTTTCGGAAGAGACCTCTTGTATTGTATTGTATTGTATGTTAACCAGGGACCTAGAAACGACGGTGAGGCTCCGTCCCCGCCGCAGCCGCAGTGGTCCACAACCCCACGACTACTACCGCAGTCCACTTCACCCCTCCGCCGCCCCACACCGAACCCAGGCTTATTGTGCGGTTCGGACCCCGGTGGACCCCCCAGGGAACGTCTCACACCAGACGAGTGTAACCCCTGTGTTTGCATGGTAGAGTAATGGTGGTGTACACATACGTGGAGAACTTGTTTGCGCAGCAGTCGCCGACATAGTGTAACTGAGGCGGGATAAGGGAAACCAGCCCGCATTCGCCGAGGCAGATGGAAAACAGCCTAAAAAACATCCACAGACTGGCCGGTTCACCGGACCTCAACACAAATCCGCCGGGCGGATTCGTGTCGAGGACCAGGCGCTCCTTCCCGCCCGGAAAGCCGTGCATTAGACTGCACGACCAACCGGACGGGCAAGAGACCTCTTACTTGTATGAATTGTACGGTTTGCTTCAGAATCTTTGCATCAAACGTCAAGGGGTGGTAGATGACGTCATGAGGAACAAAATTTTTCTCGACGCAGAACTTTCGCTGATACTTTCCAGTGACCTTTTGTACTGTTTATGTCCCTGAGAGGCACAGGGCGTAGGTACTGTGCAGATACGTATGCATTTTGTGTATGCTATGTATGAAATAAATAGGCCAAGCAAAATTATAGTTTCTGATTCACTTCTAACAGATCATTCTCGGTTTAGAGATACTCATTCTCGTGGTTTTCTTTTTGAAAATCACTTACCAGTTTACTGCGTCAGATAGTAAAGGTATGCAGCGCACTTCGTTAGTAGGCTCTGCTAGTTCGGTGAAATCTCGTCGTACCAGGAACGGCAAATGCTGAAGGACGGCTTATGTTGCTGGGGAATATCAGTGAACTTAGGTCTGCAACGGAACGTGAAGTGATCTCTAGACGTTTGATGAAAATACTTTGGAACGCCCTTCATTTCCTACGGGCTCATTTATTTAATGTATCACCTGCCTTCTCCACAGCTAGATTTGTGTGCCCGTTCCACCTCTGAGAACTCCAGAATGTTGCTCCTAGATACTTGAAGGTTGTGGCAGGTTTCAGTAACAGATCGTCGACGTGTAATCAGATGATATCGGGTCCTTTTGTTTATTTACGCGCATCATCTTGCATTTATTTTTGTTCAGAATCACTAGTACTCTTGCAACAGGGGCTGATCGTAACTAACTCTGCATTTTGTAGCAAGTTGCCAGTGACGCCACCTTGATACACAAAACTGCGTCATCTGCGAACAGTTTTGTATGGCTACATACTGACCGCCAGCTCATTTATACAGAGCGTGGACGTAGCAGCCCTGTCACTCTACCTTGAGGTTCGCCGGATGATAGGTTCGCTTCTGATGACGCTGTTCGTTAAGAAGAGGAGACTGTTGCTGGGAAGTAATAAACCCAATCGCACTTCCGTTCATATATTGCGTATGCTTATATTTTGTGTACTGGGGAACGTTCCGAAACTGTATCGAAGGCATTATAGATGTCAAAACCGACATCAGTTGGGGTTGGGTTGTTTGGGAGGTCTCATCGGATTAGGGAAGGACGGGGAAGGAAGTCGGCCGCGCCCTTTCAAAGGAACCATCCCGGCATTTGCCTGGAGCGATTTAGGGAAATCACGGAAAACTTAAATCAGGATGGCCGGACACGGGATTGAACCGTCGTCCTCCGGAATGAGAGTCCAGTACGCTAACCAATGCGCCACCTCGCTCGGTCCGACATCAGTCCGAGATCCCCCGTCTGCTGCATTCTTGACTTCACACCCAATCGATGCTTTCAGAAACCACGTTGATTTCTGCATAGTTATTTGGCTTCCAGTAGAAGCATTATACGCGAGCATAATGTAGGGCTATGTTCCATATTTCTACTTAATATCAACGTCATTAAGATAGGTCAGTGTTCTGCGAATCGGTCTTTAGCCCTTTTTACAGATTCGAACGACCTGTGTCTTTCCCAGTTCTACGGGATGCTCCTTTGTCCCGGGGACGGCCGCGTCTCTTATTAATGCAACCGGTGACAGCGCGTCGCAGGACGTAACCCATATGACTCCCTTCGGTCACGCAGGCTACGTCTAAACCAAGCGTGTTCATCGATCTGCTCGCCCGAGCTGGCACACGATCACGCCTCGGCAGTGAGCATCGGCGTCTCGCGGAGGGTAATAAGGGGAGGGGAGGAGAGAAGGAGGGGGGGGGGGACGAGCATTGTAATAGGGCCGTCCGGCACGATAAACTGTTATCAACGACTCGATCCTGCGGCCATTTAATTCTACGGAGAGGTATTAATTCGTGATGGCCAATTAATGGCTTTTGTGGTAAATTTATTTCCTAAGAATGGTGCTTTGATAACAAGTGACAATGAAATGAAACTTACATTTCTGTTAATTTATGCGGCAAAGAACGTGGGGCAGCTAAGAAGGGAAGTCTCTCGGCTTGAACCGGAATTCGGTGTTATTTAGAAACTTTACGTAGAACTGTGATTAGGATGGTGAAAGCACTCGATTGTGTTACTGTTAGTTGCCCACTATCGAATTCTAAAAATGTACATGAGAGTCCTGAACCAAATGCGTGGAACTATATGCAGAATCACAATAGGCACATGTGACGAAAGCAATTTCTGCACAATCCTCAGAATCACATTCTTGAACTGCAAAATGAAATGCCACATGGACAACAGTCTTGAATTCAGTAAAATGTGCTGTTGTTCCCAGCCGCTCGCCATTAATATTGAAGCCTAGGCTGATGCACTGGAGCAGTCAACCGGTCGGTTATGAATAATACAAAGCATTTTCGCTATGAAAATCCTATTTCCTAATTTAGTCTCGAAGTCGCTGCAGAGAGTTCTTATGGAGTTAGTTATTGTTCTATATACGTTTTATATTGCCGGAAGAAGTATGCATCAAAAGGCTATAAGTATTTTGTTGTTGTTGGCCGAATGATCATGCATTCATTGTATTTACCTGCAAATGAATTATTTAGTATCGTTGTGTTCTTGTGAGGACTCCAAGAATCACAAAGTAGTATACAGTTCTGATGATTTGCGACATTGGTACTAACAACATTCACGAAAAAATATTTTAAAAGACCATTTGACATTTTCCTGTCTTTGACAGTCGTACCGAACTTTTTCATCCTGAAGGCAAGTATACTGTTTTATTCTTAGGTGTCCACTCACCGTTCCAGCATCTGTTGTATAACTATGACTTGTATTGTGCGCAGAATGGACCTAGGCATCTGTTTATTTCCTCCTTTTTTAGATAATGTCGCACCAGAAGTTAGTTCATAATTAAATAGAGATTAATCAATGTTCCGAATGCTGTTTTTGGAGACTTACAGTTTTCTGGTTTACTTCTTCGACAAAATGGGCCTCATAACGGGAAATCTCTTGGTCTTCCTGTACTTCTCTGGCCGTTGAGAAACAAGTGATGCGTTTAAGGCGCAATCTTTATTTTTTCTTCTTACGTGCTGTAAAATCTGCAGAACATTTGAACTACGTGTGCCAAATTTCTGTTGCTATTTGCATTGCCTTAAAGTTAAAGTGACACGATCATTGTTTCATGGTGAATAGCGAAATAATTTCGGAACTTCACGAGAAACAGTTCTGGATATACTGGCCAAATGTTTTGCCTTTTTTTTTAGCATGGTACTGAATTGATACGTTTGTGTTTGACGACTGAATATACAAGTTCAGTTTGTGTACTAATTTCTGCAGGGGATGGGGGATATCTACCCCTCCTACCTCACTCCACCCTCGCCGTGCCTACACCCATGTAGGTTACCACTCTTAACAGTAGTCTAGAAACATTAGCTATTCACAATGAGCGAACTGATTACGGTTTTTATCTTGATGAATTGCAATGCATTATTTTGTGATAAGGTTACGTCCTTGTGACAGCATGATTTGTGAACGCCATTTTTAAGGAAAAGTAAGTAAATTGACTTTTGAAGATTATTAAAGTAAAAATAAAACTATGTTGAGATGGTACACGCTAAGGCGAGGCGAAATTGGCGGTGATGATTTACTCTATCACTTTGGACCGTTTTGTCCACCCGCCACGTCACTTAGTTCTGGTATACGCCGGTACATTACATTCAGTTAATAATATTGGTTTACAAACAGTTGAAGTTAAAGGATTTAGCCTTCATTTGCAATTATACTGTAATAGTCCACGTACGAGCTTTTCTTATTTTAGTGTTATTGTTATTATTCACTGAGCAGTATTAGTTTTATTACGTTGAAAACTGACTGTCATTTGCGAAAATAATAAAAACTGAAAGAAAGATGTGCTCATAAGAAATTTCAAGTTCACGTAAATTGTAATAACTGTTTATACTCGTTAGAAGGAGAATCAGATCATGTTGATATCTTGGCTGATCAGGAGTATAAGCTCATTATTTTCCGTTCAAGTAATTAAACTTGTAGATTAACGTTTCTCACTATCAAATCTTAAGTGAATGACTTCTTCAATATCGAATATTACGTCTTTGGTCTAAAAATATTCACAGTTACTTATTTTCATTAAAACACAAATATCTTTTCGCTCAGATGTGTTACCATAATTTCATAGATCAAAGAGATCTTTTCCCCCCTTGGTTTAGTAAATAATTCGCATATAAAAATGAACAGCATTTTTCTTCTCAATTCAGAACAGTTGCACCGTTTTATTTCCTTCAAAAATAGATTTATTCACTTTTCACTAAACAAACTGTTGAGAAATTCTGCTGTAACCTGTCTGGGACCTTAACTTAATCACAAGACGTGTAAAACATGTGCACGCATCTGTGAAAGATGCAGTTGCTTGAACTCAGCTACAGACAACTTAACTTCGTTCTTACACATTTTCTTTAATCCAGCGGCGCCACCCGCAGTGGCCGAGCGGTTCTAGGCGCTACAGTCTGGAACCGCGCGACCACTACGGTCGCAGGTTCGAATCCTGCCTCGGGCATGGATGTGTGTGATGTCCTTGGGTTAGTTAAGTAGTTCTAAGTTCTAGGGGACTGATGACCTCAGCAGTTAAGTCCCGTAGTGCTCAGAGCCATTTGAACCAGTTTTTAATCCAGCGGCCGTGGGAAGAGTTGTGGCAATGTTTCGCGCATTTTTGTGCCTTGGACGGCCGTATTGGATCCGGCCACGTGTCGCGGTGCACCACATGGCGTATCCGCGACATTCTCCGGGTCTCCTCGGCAATGAAATATACATACTCTTTGTAGTTTCAAATTAAAAAAAAAATACGAGTGCAATAAACTCAATCTGTTAATTCTATGCGTTGCCGTACACATTGCACGTGTGCGTTAAGTGTACGATATTTGGTAACAGTTGTGGCTGCCCCAGCGCGACATAGCGATAGGCAGCGGCGGCGCTACGCACGCGCGGCGCCACGTGTCTGGGCGGCGGGCACGTGTTGCGCCGTTATATTATTCAGGCCGTCTCCAGCAGCCGGGGGACCACTGCGCCGTTCCGGCTATCGACAGGGGGGTGGGGGACGCTGAATGCCTAACACACCGCCGCCGCCCCGGAGAAAACGTACCAACCCGACACCCTCCAACCCCTCTGCATCTTGTACATTAAATCAGCTTTATAGCAGCCAGCGGCCCCTCAGTCGTTCCGTAACTGAGAAACGGCCGGCACGTGGGACAAACCGCTAGGGACACGGCAGCCACTCAAATGACAAAGTATCGCAGAACTTGAGGCACGCCGTTACTGAGAAGTTTCATTAAATACGTACCAGTGCCACACGTGTTTAGGTAAACATTGTCCGTTTCTGATTAGGGCCAGTTCGAAAACATCTTTCTACACAAGCGATACATTATTTTGACGCACACTTCGCCTCGTCCATTTTTCCACACAAGGGACGTACAATTTGGCGCCTCCTCCCCTTCCCTTTTCCTTCTCTTCTTCGTGCATTAGTTGCCATGACTTGGGCACTGAACCTAGTAAGCTTGGGGATGGTTGTATTTGCTACTACTTATGATACGCTCTTTGTGCCCAGCGGTAGACATTTATCGAATTGCCGAGCATACAGATTAGGTTCCCATATGTGGTCAGCTCTAAGATTTGTTAACTAATAGAATCCAACACGTTTTGCTCGAAGACGATTGTTCATCAGATACAAGGGTGTCGTCGGAGGTGTTCCGAGAAGTGTGATAGGACTGTTGTTCTTTATATACAAGGGGCGTGTTGCAAAGTAAAGTGTCCGACCTTTTTATAGGACCAGGTCGGGACTCTGCGGATGATGATCAGTGACAGCGAACCCGCGGCGTCGCCTTGTCGCTGCGGTCGTGTGTGGTCTGTTGTCGTCATGCTGCAGGAGAGGGTGCTCCATGTGTTAACGAACATGTTATGCCCCACATTTCGGAGCCATCTTGCGGCAGAGGACTGCAAATATGTAGACGTGAAGAATTAAGATGTAGTATTTTATTTAAATAGCTTCAAGAGTTACAACATGAAAAATGCAGAGGCATTACGTATCAGCGCGCCCTCGTATATAAATGTTTTGATGGACAAGATGAAGAACTATCTGCGACTGTTCGTTGATTACGCTATGATGGACGTGATGGTGTCGTCGTTAACTGATTAGAGGAGAATGCAAGATGATTAAGACACAATCTAGTTGGTGTGATGTATTTCTAGTTTGCTTTAAATGTAGAAAAACGTATGGTAAAGTAGATGAGATGGAGTACAATTCTGTATCGCTCGAATACAGCATTAGTAGTGTGCTGCTTGTCGCAGTCACGTCGATTAAATATCAGCGCGTAACGCTCCCAAGTGATATGAAATTGATGGAGCACGTAAGGTCTCTTGTAGAGAAGGCGAATCGCCAACTTCGGTGCATTGAGAGAATTAAAGGAAAATGTAACACATACATAAAGATGATAGGAAAATTAACAATTGTGCGACCCTTTCTTGACCACTGCTTGAGTGTTTGGGATCCTCAACAGATCGGATGGAAAGAAGACATCGATACAGTTCGGTGCCGTTCTACTAGATCTGTTACCGGTAGCATCGATCAACACGACAGTGTGAAGGAGATGCTTCGTAAATTTAGGTGGGAATCCCAGCAAGGTTCTTTTCGGGGAAAACTATTTAGAAATTGGAGAACCGGTATTTGAATCTGACTGCAGAACGAGTCTACCGCCGTTAACGTACATTTCGCGTAAAAACTGCTAACACGAGATAAGAGAATTTCGTGCACATACGGAGGCACATAGACAATCTACACTCATTCGCTACATTTGCGAGTGGAACACGAAAGGTACGAGGTACCCCCCTTTATGCACCACATGCTGGCTTTCGTGGTATGTATGTAGATGTCGAAATTATGCCCTAGAGGCGCCAGAGGTACTTGAGTCGCTAGGGCCTTAAAGCGGTCTTGTTTGTGGTACACGCCACGTGAACCATAACAGTTGTATGTAAAGAAAAGACTCTCCCAGGGAAACAAGTGCGTTTAGTATCACTTTTTAAAAATTATTAGTCTTCGGACACTTCAGGGTTATATCACCTTCTATTCATACTGTGCACTGAACAGGCAATAAAAGAAACCAAGGAGAAATTCGCAAAGGAAATTAAAATCCAGCGAGAAGAAATAAAAACACTGAAATTTGATGGGGACATGATAATCCTGTAAAAGACGTCCAAGGACTTCAAAGAATAGTTGAACGGAATAGGTACTGTCTTGAAAAGAGGTTGTAAGATGAATATCGATAACAGTAAAACAATGGTCATGGAATGTGGTAGAATTAAATCAGGTGATACTGGGAGAATTACATTACGAAATGAGACACTGAAAGTAGTAAGAGTTTTGCTTTTTGGGCAGCGAAAGAACTGATGTCCGACGAAGTAGAGGAGATATAAATGCACACTGAGAGTAGCAAGAAACGCGTATTAACATGAAATATAAATTTATATACTAGCGAGTTTTCTGAAGGAATGTATGCGGAGTGTAACCTTTTAAAAAAGTGAAACGCGGGCGATTGAAAGTGCAGACAAGAAGAGTAGAATCTTTTGAAGTGTGGTGCTACATAAGACAACTGAAGGTTAGATGGGTAAATCTAATAGTGAAGTACTGAATCGGTTAGAAGAAATTATTTATTACGTTACTTTGTTACCCTTGCGCCGGGTCGATGAGAGGGAGGTGGAGAGGGGATTTTTTTTAGGGGGGGGGGAGGGTTAGATAAGCTCTTGGAGGCTGGAGGCTGTCGTCTGCTCTCTGGCCTCTGGCCTGATATATAATTACCTCTCTCCGCCATTTATTTCTCATCTCTGGCATCAAAATTAATGTTAGTGCCTCTTCTTTATCACTCCTGCAAGGGAATGACGACTTCTTGCTTCTTACTGATATTTGGCATTTTTCCGAATGTGAGGTCGTGGAGACGTGGCGTGTTTTAAATGTATTGTTATCGCAGTCTTTCTTTAAGCTGTATAAGAGGGTGTACCCAAAGAAAACCGGAATTATTTTTTAAAAGTTATATATTTTCAAACTGTTTACAAGAAAACTTTTTCCCCTTCAAAATACTCTCCATTACAACTAACACTTTTGTCTCACCGGTGCTTTCACTGTTTGAAACATTTTTTTGTAGTCATCTGTAGAAATGGCTGACAGCTTCTCCCTCGTTTTTTTTCTTCTTGACTTCTTAAGTGTTGTCAAATCGGTGTCTTTTAATACCCTTTCCCTGTGTGCAAATAAGAAAAAGTCGCACGGAGTCAGATCAGATGAGAAAGGTGTCTGGGACAGCGGAACCATGCCATTTTAGCCAGAAACTATCTTACAGGGATGGCTGTGTGTGCTGGTTGGTTCTCTTGGTGGAAGAACCAATCTCCTGTCTACCACAAATCTGGCCTTTTTTGACGAACACTGTTGTGCAATCTAAATTCAAACTTCCAAATAAAAGATTTGATTGACTGACCTGGCGGAATATACTCTGAATGAACTACGCCCATGGCCTCAAGAAAGCAAATAAGCATTGTTTAGATGTTTCATTTGACTTACATTTTTTAGACAGGGTGACGATGACGGCTTCCATTGGCTTGACTGTTGCTTTGTTACTGGGACGTAAGCATAGCACCATGATTCATCCCAGTAATGACCTTTGACACAATATCTGGATTAGTTTCAGGCTGTTGTTTCAAAGCACGACATGTTTAACTCGACTTTCCTTTTGATTGCCAGTTAGAACCCGAGGAGCAAACATTACAGCAAACCTTTTCATTCCCAACTCTTCCGTTAAAATTCGCTGAACCGAGCTCCAAGATAAGCCACTAACCTCCGACAGTTGATCAATTGCCTGCCGACGGGTTGTGAGCACGAGCTCTCAAATTTTTTCGATTTTTTCGTCGATTCGGGCAGTATAAGGTGTCCATAACGAGGTTAGTCATCAGTCAACATGTCTTCATTTTTAAATCGAGTGAACCACACGTACACTTGATATTTTCCCATAATTCCATCTTGGTAAGCTGTTTTCGACATTACAACAGTTTCAGCATAATTTTTACCGAGTAGAAAACAAAATTTCACAGTTGCAAGTTCTTCACTCGGACTTCCCATCATAAAAAACGAAACAAGAACAGCCGGCCGCTGTGGCCGTGCGGATCTAGGCTCTTCAGTCTGAAACCTCGTGACCGCTACTGTCGCAGGTTCGAATCCTGCCTCGGGCATGGATGTGTGTGATGTCCTTAGGTTAGTTTGGTTTAAGTAGTTCTAAGTTCTAGGGGACTGATGATGATGACCACAGATGTTAAGTCCCATAGTGCTCAGAGTCATTTGAACCATTTTTTTGAAACCAGAACAAAACACCGCTAAAAAAAAACAATCAGTGCAGATAAAACCGAGCAAGCCAGGTCGACAGCACAGGCAGCACTGAATTGGCAATGAATTACGTTATAAACGTCTAGAGGCAGAAATGCGTACTACACAATCTCCGCCCACGGCAGTGTTATTCCGGTTTTTTGGTTACTCCGTCTTAGATCAACGGAATACTCGATTACAGTGGTGTTTTTTGTATCTTTTGATTCGGTTAGTCTGCAGGAATTCGTGTGTGTTATTTTTATGTGGTTGTCTTGGAATGGTTTTAGTCCTACTGTCGAGTTTCTCGTTTGTCCCCGTGCACCCCCCCTCCCGTCCTCCAGTCCTCTCCCCACCCGTTACTGTAGTGTCATTAGGTGAACTGCAATATTTCGATTGTTTTTGTGTTTATTTGCGGCTGTAATCATCTATTTCCTATTCTCCATTTGGAAGGATGAAGCGACCTCTAATCAAATTTCATTTATGGTTCGCTGAATAACCGATATAATTCTAAATGTAACGTTATGGGTCAAAGTAGATGGAATCGGGTGGCGGAGGAAATACCCACCAACAGCTTTTCACCAGCAACGGGAGGAGAAGCGGTAGCCTCATTTTCCTCACAGACATTGTGCCAGTTTTTTTGATTAAAATCCAAACCTCTAGGTAGTTTCTCATGGAGCGATAGCATGTAACTCTGTTGAAAATGGTTATAGTAGTGAACTGTTGATGGTAAAGATGATGGGACCATTGAGTACAGTGGCCTCCATGGTATGCTATTTGAGGGGAGTAGGCTATGCGCCCGCATCGGGTTTCCACCTTCCACCTTCTGCCTTCTCTCGTCGTCGTTCAGCGGAATATGACACCACACTGTACACATATCCGTTATAGCTATGTATTTTACACTTCCAATAACTCTGACACACCGCTGGGAACTGGGCCGTTGTGTGCGGAGGAGGGAAACCTTTCCCGATTAGCCAGCTGTGCCCACTCCTCACGGTCTCCCAGTCTACAATCCCAGACGACCCTTTCTCCTTATTCTTTACTGCAACTTCAGCGTTGCATTCCGTTAGACAGGACAGGACAGGACAGGTCAGGTCTACAGTAAAAGTAATTTTGTATGTGATTTGTTGTTGTGTTTAGTCCAAATACTGATTTGATGCGACTGTCTACCGTAGTCCTGTGCAAGCGTCTTCATCTCCGCATGACTGCGGCAACTTATAGCCATCACACTTTCTTTGATTACCAAATTGCCAATTCCTTAATGCGTCACAAGGTACCCTACCAACCGATATCTTCTTTTGTGAAGTTCTGCTATAAATAACTTTTTTTCCCCAGTTTGGTTCAGTACCTCTTCGTTGCTTCCCGATCTGATGTTTAGCATTCTCTTGTACCACCACATTCAAATGCCTGTCGCCCCAGAAAGTTATTCTGTGTGACATTAGTCAATGCAAGTACGAAAAGTAATCTAAATTTCTAATGTTTTCATGAGCAGCTCGAACGTTTGAAAAGGTCTATAACATGCGATTTACAACTTAGGTTCTGATCACTGTGCACTCCCAGGAATTTTGAATAATATAGTTTTACACATTTACTTTCCCCCATGCTGTACTGTTACTGGCGTTAACACTTTCCGCCGTGTACAGGACTGATTGTACTGTGGTATATAACGGTCCTTCTCTGTCGATGTTTCAGCTGACGGCGAACATGATCGTGTTCCTGTGCGTGAACGTGGTGGGCATCTTCATGCACAACCTGATGGAGCACGCGCAGCGCAAGGCCTTCCTGGACACGAGGAATTGCATCGCTGCCCGCCTCGAGATGGAAGACGAGAACGAAAAGCTGGTGAGTGTTCGTTCGATGGAAGCGTACTGCCTGTGCCTCGTCGAAACAGCCAAGCGGATTCTTTTCTGCATCATCTTCATTACTGTCATTCCTCCGAAGAAATAGCTTCTTTTGATGTTTTACAAGTACTTGTACAAGCACACTTGTATGTGACTTCGTAAGCTATCTCGGAGACATGCGTTTGATACTCTTCTCGAGTTTGCTGTCGAGCTTAAAACTCAAAGTGACATAGTATTTCGACGTCGCAGCTGAGCGGTATCTGCAAGTGAGACGTTATTGTTACTGAGTTCCGTCTAACTGATGCCACGTCGGAGATTGCGCTGCTTTGTGGGACAGGTGTCAAGTGCCTAGAAGTGCTACCCACCCCCCTCCCCCCACTTACAGACTAGAAGTAGTGCTGCCGGTGGCGAAGGCAAACAAAAGCGAGGTATCGCTGCCGTTACTAATCATCCTATGGCCGCCTCGGTAGCTGCGCTGTCAGCGCGACAAGTTACTAAGCGAAGGGGTCTGGGTTCGATTCCCGACCAGGTCGGAGATTTTCACCGCTCGGAGACAGGGTGTGGTGGTGTCCTTACTTTCGTATCGTCAGAATTAACATTACTATTGATCTAGCTGTATGGGCACTACCCGAAAGCCAATAAACTGAAAAAAGAACTAATCCTCAAAATCTTCTGCCGATTGAATCAAAGAATGTCGTGTTTAATGCAGGCCAGCACACGTTTCCACGCCTCGCTCAGAGGACATCCCTTATCCCTATTAATAACGTTATTTGCCAATCTAATTTCAATAGATTGCTTCAGAACACAGCACCTGTAACGAAAAGTGGCAACAACAAACTGAATCTCCTTATCTTTCAGTGCATTTCTCATGTCAGAATTAACATTACTATTGATCTAGCTGTATGGGCACTACCCGAAAGCCAATAAACTGAAAAAAGAACTAATCCTCAAAATCTTCTGCCGATTGAATCAAAGAATGTCGTGTTTAATGCTGGCCAGCACACGTTTCCACGCCTCGCTCAGAGGACATCCATTATCCCTATTAATAACGTTATTTGCCAATCTAATTTCAATAGATTGCTTCAGAACACAGCACCTGTAACGAAAAGTGGCAACAACAAACTGAATCTCCTTATCTTTCAGTGCATTTCTCATGTCAGAATTAACATTACTATTGATCTAGCTGTATGGGCACTACCCGAAAGCCAATAAACTGAAAAAAGAACTAATCCTCAAAATCTTCTGCCGATTGAATCAAAGAATGTCGTGTTTAATGCTGGCCAGCACACGTTTCCACGCCTCGCTCAGAGGACATCCATTATCCCTATTAATAACGTTATTTGCCAATCTAATTTCAATAGATTGCTTCAGAACACAGTACCTGTAACGAGAAGTGGCAACAACCAACTGAATCTCCTTATCTTTCAGTGCATTTCTCACGCGGGTTTTTTAGGATGTTGTAATCGTGTGTGGTGGCGATCTTACACACATCTGTCCTGAAATTATGCATACTTTGATCAGTATTTGCCTTTCCACAGTGTTATGAAATATTATAAAAACTTAACTTCCTTTGCCCCAGATCATCTTTAACACAATCGAAAAGGACTCTAATTTGGCTGGCGAACGAAACACAGTCTTGATATTAAAACTTCTTAAAATTCTCCCTGTTTTAGATGGCGCTCATCCAGCATATGTTCGGAAAGAAGCTGATATAGATTCATCTTGCTTTACTTGCGGTTATGATCTGAACTCCAAAGGCACGACGGATCTGCTGCCCACAGAATTCGCTTTCTGTTTAAATACACTCTTCAGGTCTTCAGTTTTCTGCCGGAAGCTTTTCGTATCAGAAGTAGAATACGATCTTCAGATTGGGTCCAAAGGAACCCAAGGCGTTGTTACCATTAGTTATATAGTTAGTTAGTTACATAGTTACCGAGCGAGGTGGCGCAGTGGTTAGACACTGGACTCGCATTCGGGAGGACGACGGTTCAATCCCGGGTCCGGCCATCCTGATTTAGGTTTTCCATGATTTCCCTAAATCACTCCAGGCAAATGCCGGGATGGTTCCTCTGAAAGGGCACGGCCGACTTCCTTCCCCATTCTTCCCTAATCCGATGAGACCGATGACCACGCTGTCTGGTCTCCTTCCCCAAACAACCAACCAGTTACATAGTTTGTACAACAAATCGTAATGAAGTTGATTTCCATTCGTATTAGGCATTCATACCCCAAAAAATTTCGAGACTGTATTAATGTAAAATAGAGAAAAGTCAGGAGGGTGGTTTTAATGCTAGCGTCTCCCCCGACTGCACACAACGCACAGAACGTTCACACAGTCTTGTGAAACTGTCACGAAAGTCTTTCTACAGGACGTTGTTCAACACACGCGTCACATTGGTTAACGTCGTCAAAGCTGTGGTCCTTCGTGTGAATTTCTGCACTTCGTCCTTTTATGTTAGGTTCATATTCGTCATTCTTAATGATTTTTATCCGAAAAGAATTGTCTGCGTTTCAATCAAGTCACCCCAGGCGTCCACGCGTCGTTGTGTTTGTGCGAGAATCAAAGCGTGAGGTACATAATTTGCGCACAATTTTCTCTTCTTCGAGACAGTCTGGAGGATACGATACGATATGATATTGCAGTGCCTATGTTATTCTGAATTACGATGCGAAGTTCGTCATTCCATTCTACAGCTGATGATTGTCCATATTCGCAATTGCGAATATATTTAATGTATAGTCTGGAGGATGTCTTACACACTTGAGGCGAAGATGTTGCTCCATTGCGATTTTGACACGACGTCGACACTACGGCCACACTTCCTCTACTTAAGAACGCCTATTCACAACTGGCTGTCGAGCGCACGTCATTTGTTTACAGTTGTTAATTCAAGCTGGCACAGTAGTTACAGCGCTTATACGCCAGGAATAAAATCAGTCACTACAGTTTTTTGGACGATCGGTGTATGTATGCCTAACTGTGGCTACATACTGACCATTTACAAGCTTTCTTAAACGCATACATGAATTAATAATTCTTGACCGCCACGTTTTACACATTACGTAGATAGAAATCATCTACGCAATAGGTGGAGTTGTTAAGGAGAAACTTTGGTTGACAACCAGTCACTTGAAGGCACTAGTAAGTAAGCGTAGGTTTGCAAACCTCCCATGAAGAAGGGATGCTGGTTCCAGCGTCACATCTGAAGATCACAACCATTCGTATTGCCGCGAAATATTGTGTCAACTTCACTTGAAGATCTGGCTGCAGACCCGAGAACATCACATCCACATCTACAAACAGCAAACAACCATACGGTGTGGCCAGAGGTTACGTTGTTCCTTCTGCTGATTTAACACCATTTCTTACAACCAAGTTCCACCCCGCTATACGGTCCCTGTTGCTGTGTATATGATGGGTGGCTGGTCTTGCTATAGTTGTCATTGTTACCTCAAGTTTCCACTTCACTGTCACGTCACCAACAATCTACTAGGGCAGCTTCTGAACGGTTGAAATGTCACTGATAAATTTGTTACTCAGGTAAAGTCAGTGATTAGTCTACGTTCGAAGTCACTGATCTCTCGTTACCGAACGATTCTGCGGTTACTGCTTTTCTACTGGCAACACAATGCTCCCGCCCCCTTTTGTACTGACGGGTCCGTCTCCCGTGACGTGTAGTAGCCAATTCCGCATTATGTTGGGGAGTGTGCGTATACTTTAGATGAATCGTGTAGAGAAGTAGAATTGACCCTAAGCATAGACAAACGTATCATATTCCGTATAAATAGGCGAAAGTCATGATATTCTAGTATTATACGGTTACCCAACAATCACCGGAAGCTGTAACATCAATTAAATATCTGAGAATATGCGTACGAAGTGGTTTAATGGAGAAGGAACACACAAATCGAATCGCAGGAAAATTAGATGCCAGACTGAGGTTCAGTGGAAGAATCCGCTGGTACATTATTCCATTAACGAAGGAAGTTCCTCGTAAAACCAATGTTCTACCGATACATGAATATTACCCGTCACTCTTGGACTAATACTACAAGAAATAGAGAAAATCAAAATAATAGCAGCGTCTTTAGATACTGGTTCGTTTACTAAGCCTGGAAACGTCAGTGAGACGCTCAGCCAGCTCCGGTGGCAGACGTTACGAGAGAGACGTTGTACTTCACGGTTTGTTTTACTGTTAAAATTCCGAAAACGTTGTTCCTAGAAGACTCAAGCAATGTATTCTTTCCTGCTACATGTACAGAAATTCGAGCTCCGACGAAAGCTTACAAACAATAGCTCTGGCGCATCATTCCTGACAGGCTCGGAAGTGACAGTGGTAGGTAAAGTACCCTACGCCACGCTCTATAGTGTGGCTTGCATGGTGTTAATGGCGATGTGGTCGGGGGAAGGTGGATACCGATGAGTGAGAAACGAACGTGGTTGAATTTAACTAACTCGTTTGATAGTATTTGTCTTCACCCTGCGATCAGCCAAGTAAATCATTTGTAACAAGATATCATTTCTGTGTTATTGGGCCGTCGGGTGACTAGATTCAACCATCTACTTACGTAATAGATCTGATGGAAAAACATTTGAGCGATATGTGACAGATAATGAATAGTTAACATAGTCTAATGAAAAGGTACACCAGGGCCAGCCACGGTGTGTCAAACGGCACATGAGCCGGATGGGCAGGCCGCGTGCGGGACGAGGCTTCGCCTCAGCTTTGTTCAATGCTTTTCGGAAATACTCGGCGTTTCATGAACTCTAATGGAAGTGCTTGGAGGGAAGACAACGCTCTTTTCGAGGAGCACTATTGCGGAGATTCAGAGAACAGGCATTTGAGGCCGAATGCAGAAGGCCACAACGTACATTTCACGTAAGGACATGAAAGTAAGATGAGTGAATTGAGGGCTCGTTCGGATGGTTACAGTCAGTCATTCTTTCCTCGCTCTATTTGCGAGTGTAACAGGAAAGTAAATAACTAGTAGAGGTACGTGGTATCCTCCACCATGCAGCGCGCAGCGGCTTGTGGAGTAGATGTGGATGTACAGCACGACGTTTCATTCAGTGTTGCTGTGACATTTTCCGATCTGCACAACTCTCTTCAGTAGGGCAGAATCGCGGTGTCAGTGCTGCTTACACTTCGCTATTTTTTCATAGTTTGAAGGACGTTCAGTGGCTGTTCGCACAAAAAGCGGCAGTCAAGCGATCTATCGTCACAGGATTTAAAACTGCATGGGAATGTCAGAAGACAGGGATGAGAATTTGATACCCATTATGCAGTCGCATAATTGACAGGTACTGCTATGAAGAGACGTTACGAAACCATGAAGAAAGAATTTAAAAATTTAGTTAACAAGAGCAAAACAGTACAACGATCGACAGATGATATTTTGGTTCGGTATATCAAGAAGCACTTTGTGCTAAATTTTCAGGTATGGAGCACTTGAAGAAATTGGTCCTTGGAATAGTAAAATTTCTGAAGACACATGCATTATTCCAATGTCAGCTGGAAAAGTTGTCACGGGATTGAACGAAGAGCGTGGAGAATTTAGATATCAGCTCCAATATGCATGAAAATGCTGCGAGGCAACGCGGCCATTTGGATGCACTTTTAACAACTTTTCTTATTTCTTGACCACACTTTTATTTTTCCAACAATCTTATGCGTTTCGACTTTCCGTCATTTTCAAAGGCGGTTTAAGGTTAGTCACACAAAATTGTTCCTTAAATGTATCACAACATTCTCTAGCACTAGAATTCTGTCGTGCTACAACTTGTCTAACGAACAATATTATGTGACTAACCTAAAACTGCCTTTGAAAATGACGGAAAGTCGAAGCGCGTAAGGTTGTTCAAAAAATGTTTCGGAGACATAAGAAAAGTTATTGAAAGTAAATAAAGATATTACTGCAGAGAATGTTGGTTAAGTCCACGGGTTTGCCTGGAATGATTTTTCTTTTTAAAACCCGCTTTGTTGAATTTATGAAGGAGAAAGGTATGCAGGAACGAAAATTAGAACATCCTGAATGGATTGCAGACCTGGCTTAAATCGACTTGCTTGCACATTGCTCGCAGTAAGACATTTCAGGGTGGGAAACAACTTCTTTCTGCTTTTATGGGGATGCATTTAAAAAGAAAATCGCGTTGTAGAAGGGACAAATTTGGACAAACACAGATTAGTTTCCTAAGCTTACTGTTGTTAAAGAATACGCGAAGTTTGAAGGATTCATTGCGACCTTGAAAGAATTGCAACGATAGTTTTCTAAATGTTTTGAGGACACTGCCAGTTTCACAATTGTTGCTGTTTCAGTTGAGAGCGCTCCTGTACATGTGTAGACATCAACTGATTTATCTGCAGTGCAATTCCCGTTTCAAAGACGTGTCCTTATACATTAAAATTGCCCAGCACATCTTCAGTGTGTTCCTTAGGTAGAGATTCGACGTTTCCATAATGAGGATGCAAAAGTGCTACAATATTTCATTCAGCGTATGTGCGTGAAACACCTTTTTTCTTTTATGTGACTAAACAAGTCGCGATTACTTGGCAACCTGAGCGCCAAAATCTGTGAAATTTTCTGTCTGTATACCGGCTATTTGTAACAGGTAAAATTTTGTCATATCTGTGGCACGCCAAAATTTTAAATAATACTGAATATTTGTGTCGTTTGTGATTTATGCTGTCGTATGCAGAGCGAATGCATTGCCATCTAAATACAGCGCATTAACAATTTTCCCCCTCATCCCCTTCAGACATCGTGGCGTGGTGGTAGGGGAAGTGAGTAACCAAACTGAGCTCTGTGGCATCCGAGACAGGGCACGGTTCACAAGCTGCATTCTTGTGACCATCCCTGGGATGCACTGATTCTACAACCAAAATCATTGTTTTCAACACTGTGCAAAAGAATTAAAGTGTCAATTTTTGAAACAACTGTCTTTTCCCCCTATTGTGACGCAGAGGTGTGAAATTTTGGTGAAGAATGCCTACAATCTTCCTCTGTAACGATGGGAAAACATGGCGCTCTGCGACGTAATCCTTGGCCTCATTGACGCTTCAAATGGCAAGGTGTTGACACAGGTGAAAGAAAAAGTCACAACTCAGAAGATAATATGAGGTGTAACGTGGCAGATGCCACAAAATTTCACCGTAATTATGTCCAAAACCACAGTGAATGTTTTGAACGACGGGAAGTTCGTCGTGTCACTGCCTCCCCCCCTCCCTCCCCCCCACCTCCTGAAGCACATCTCACTCCTTTCTTTTGACTCCTCTGTGATGGATGCCAGCAGTTTTTTTTTTTGTTTAAAAAAAAGTTTAAAGCTGTTTTTTAAGGATAGCTAAGAAAAACAATTTAGTCACTCCACTGCTCAGAATACACATGAAAGAGCCTCAAATTTCGCATGCCCGCAAGCAAACGCTAGATCAGCAGTATAGTGCCACTCAGATGTAGGAAGCGTTAAGTTTTCTTTCCGTTTTATCGTTTTATGTGTCATGTAGACGCCCTGCTCCCCCCCCCCCCCCCCCCCACCACCACCACCACCACCACCACCACCACCATAGACACAGCACGGAGGTGCTGCCTCAGATTTCGTCGAATGGTGTTTAACGACCGCTAGTATTGCTGTATACAACAAATTGCGGTCGCGCTACGCTCCAAAGCGCTCAAATAACATTCAGTGAGATTGCAACCCCATAATTTCCTTAGAGAATAGATGAATCGTCTAAGGGGAGGGTGCGGTGATGGAAGTACCAGCACTGTCAAAGGCTTTGAAAAAGTTGTTCTGTTGCACATCGCACTGCAAACTGTCGTTTTCAACAGTGAAATGTGCGTATAACGAACGCCCCAAGAGAAGGTGTGGTTTAATCTACGCCCTTTATGCCACCTCTTGAGGCCTTTCTATGTCAATTCTGACCGGCGGTGTGTCTGAAATGTTTTCCTTGGGCACACATAGGAAAATTGCGTGATTTCAATGCTTGGCGTCGCGCTTGTGACCTCCATCGCTGAGGCGACAAGAGAAAGGGGGGGGGGGGGCGAGATATAGTTAAGCTCGAACTTCTGACCTCTGGTCTTTATTTTGCATGCACCGAGTCCTTGCTGTTCAAAGTGTCACCAAGCTCTAAGGTGATGTCGCAGGGCGCCGTTACAGAAATAGGTTGTAGGCACCTTTGAGCCAAATTTCAAACTTCGACATCCCAAAGGGGAAAAATGACAGTATATAAAAAAGTGATCCATTAATTCTTTTGAACAGTATTTCAGTAATGCTCTACAGTCAGTTCGGGTATAGTATGTTTGTAAAATTTAAACATTTACGTCATATTATCTAGGTTGTAAAGTGGTATTGCAGGATACTGTCGATTGCCGCCAAGTATTCTTTGCATGAATCGGTGAATAGATGATAAGTGAAAGTCTCTCTCTCTCTCTCTCTCTCTCTCTCTCTCTCTCTCTCTCTCTCTCTATTCGTTTAGTCGGTTCCGACTCTTTGTAACCCCATGAACCAAATCACGCCACTTTTTCCTGTCTTGCACTTTCTCCCGTAGACCTTCCAGGTTGGAACACATTGCTTCTGTGATGCCATAGATCCATCTCATCCTCTGACGTCCTCTTCTTCTAGTTCCTTCAATCTTCCCCAGCATTAATGTTTTTTCCAGCGATGCATGCCTTCGCATTGTGTGTCCCAAGTAGGTCAGCTTTTGTTTTAACATTAGGCCTTCCAGGGAGAAATCTGGTTTTATTTGCTCCAATATTGATATGTTGGTTCTCTTTGCAGTCCATGTAACTGGAAGTTTCCTTCAACACCACAATTCGAAGGAGTCAATTCTTCGCCGTTCAGCCTTTCTAATGGTCCAGGTCTCACATCCATACGTCACAACTGGAAAGACCATAGCCCTCACAATACGGATCCTTTTTGCTAGTGTTATATCTCTGGACCTTATAACCTTGTCAAGGTTTGACATCGCCTGTCTACTGAGCAATACTGCTTGGTGTGTAGTATTCCTGTTTTAGATTGTCTTCAGAGAACACATCACAGCATTGAAATACGTTCAAACCATTCAACATTTGCGTACCTTCTAAAGCAGAAATACCACAGACCAAGAACTATTGAAAGAGATATGAACTTCACAAGACTTATTAAAGATAGAGACGACCTACCATTCGAAGAAAATTTCCATATGCGGAAAGCATCAACACAAAATAAACGGTTGCTCAATGACCAAATTAATTTTCGAATAGACACTATATAAAATACTTCAAGAAATCACATGGAAAAAGAAAAGGGCCTTTTCCATTCTCCACTCTCTCCCACTCTACCACCATCCCTCCCACCAATTCCATTTTTCATCTTGCTCCTCACCTTTTCCTCCAACTCATTATCCATCATGCACTTATGTCCATTTATCTTCGCTCCTCCCGCTCTCCCCCCAACATAATTAACTACAGAGAAAAGGACTAGCGGCAATGTCGGCGGTACACACTTAGAAGTATACAAATAAACAGTGGACAGTGGTGCACTAAAATGAGTGCTGTGTAAAACGTAAAAAATGCAGCGTTCAGCAAAGCAGTGAAAAAGTAGACCCCAAGTATCAGAGCCTAATGAAGAATGAAACCAAAGACGTGTTAGCAGACGGCATTTGATGTAGTGTAAGTAGAAACCAACAGTTTGCTAACAATTTTTTTCGTTCTAAAAAAGAAATCAAATTGTAAATATTGTTAATTATAGGCAACTGATGCTTTACTGCAATAAAGCGAAACGCGTCTGTTGTGAAAAACTCGCGTTTTGTTATAGTTGTAATGACGAGACAAAAATACCCGCAGCCATGTCTGATGGCCTGTAAGTTATTTACAAACAAATGTATGAGGCGATCATGGTTAACTTTCTGATGTTAGGCCACCTACTGTTACGCTTTATCACTTACAGTAAAATATAACTGCAGTGCACTACAACCAGATGGACATCTTTCGGCAGTCTGTGTCTTATTAACGCCATACTGGTGGCCCCTGTGTATTGCCTTGCCTCCCTGACCCCGCATTTTTACCTGACATCAACGGTTTCATTTGCAGGAGCGGCTGCTACTATCGGTGCTGCCACAGCACGTCGCCATGGAGATGAAAGCGGACATCATCTCTCCAGTGGAGGGCCAGTTTCACAAGATTTACATCCAGAAGCACGAGAACGTCAGGTGAGTCCCGTCCACCAAATCAGAGACGTTGATGGTGAGTTACACTTCTAGTGGCACACGCATGTTACGTTGCCGAAACTACTAGGTTCTCAGTATGAAGATGAAGTAACTTACTAACGCGGTATCTGTAAATCTGTTGATTGTAATGTTAGGAACGGTACACGGATGTTCATTATCGTCCGTAGCAGTTCTACATCGACGAGTGGCAGACATTAAGTTTTAATAATGACGTAGTGCTGGAAAGTAATGCCTCGGATTTCATTATACTGAAAACTCTTAAAAGCTTTTTGACTAAAACAAACTTTATTAACATTCTACATAGTTATTCTTCGTGTCTACGTCTTTGTGGCCTTCTGGTGCTAGATGGCTACGAATTGTGGCATGTAGCATGGCTTTCTGTAACGTAACTATGTTGGTGAGTGAGAAACAGCATTCTGTAATTGAGTTTCGAATGCGAAGATTTCGTCTACACATGAAGCACCCTATCCTGCTACACGACAATGCCGGATGACACATGCGCGCTGTGACGTGTCCAACAATCCTACGCCTTGGGTTCTGTGTCATCGATCATCTTCTATACCGTCCCAACTTGACCCCATCTGATTTTTCATCTGTTTCCAAAACTTAAAGAACACCTTCGAGGACTCCACTTCGATAGTTATGAAGCGGTGCAAGCAGAGGTGAGGTTCTGGCCCCGTTAGCAAAGGCGAACATTCTACAGGAGGGGCGGCTAAGATTTTGGCTCACGAACCGTGCGCTCGCTGCACATTTCTCTCACTGCCATGGCATGCTATCAGAATGATTGGAGGGAGGACAACGGGCAACTGCAAACGCACCTCATTTAAATAGAAGTAGAGTCGCACTACGTACGACCTCGTTTTGTATTTCATATTTCTGAAAAACATGGATCACGAACAAAACAAATTGTCAGATTATTTAGTAATTCTTGGCACACTGAAGACATAATATAACCTATAATTGGTAAACTTGCTGACAAACGCAGACAATTTGACAGATTTCCGTACTCAAGTTGTCACGTAAAAATATCCTTCACACATATAAATCGATCGAAATGTTGCAGGACTTTTGCAACCTCATTATGGAGACGTGGAAACTATCTAAGGAAAGCAGTGTAATCGTACTGGACGTTTGGAACGTAAAACGATTGGTCATGAAAACGGGAATTATCTTGCAGGACAATCATTTACATTTGCACATGCACAGGGGTCCTTACCACTGAAAGGCAAACAAATCGAAATCATATGTAAAGTTGGCAGTATCCTTAAAACGTCTAAGAAAGTATCCTTTCAAGGCCACTATGAATTCTTCAAACGTCGCGGTGTCTTTAAGGCAGTGAACTTAGGGATCTGAACTGTTTTTGTCAGAATGTCACTTACAAAAAGCTATTTTGTTTTTTAATGCATCCCCATCAAATCAGAAAGAAGTGGTTACTCGCGTTGCAGTGTCTTACTGTGGGCAGCATGCAGTCTAGTCCACTTAAAATGCGAGGTTTGCAGTCCATTCCGGGTGTTGTACTTCTCATTCTTACACTTCTTTTCCTCCATAAATTCAAAAGTAGCGAGTTTTAAATCGAAAAAATCGTCCCAGGCGTACCCCTTTACTTAACAACGTACTATGCAGTAATATATAAAGTCTCTATAATCTTCGTACAGTTCCACAGACAAGCAGTATAGCGTGAAATAACCGCAGAAATCAATGTGGGACGTCCGACGAACGTATCCCTTAGGACAGTGTTGCGAAATTCGGCTTTATGAGCTGTGGTAGCAGACGACCGGCGCGAGTGCTTTTTCTAACAGCACGTCATTGCCTGCAGCGTCTCTCCTGGGCTCGTGACCGCATCGGTTCGACCCTCGACAGCTGGAAAACGGTTGCCTGGTCAGATAAGTCCCGATTTTATGCTTGTACCGCTTCGTCACTACCAAAGTGAAGACCTCGAAAGTGTTCGTTAAGTTCTACAAACAGATGAAAATTGGTAGGGGCCAATTGGGTACTCCGTGAAGGATGATCGTTGACAGGGAACCCACGGCGGCGGATTGTTGCAGGTTTCGAGTGTGGTGCAGACCCCACGAAGCCATGTACCCGAGTTGTTAACAATGAACAGAGCAAACTGGTCGTGGCTTCGTAATGGCGTGGCTGTGTTCACATGGAATGCACTGGGTCCTCTGGTCCAACTGAACCAACCATTTGGTGGAAATAATTATGTTCGGCTACTTGGACATAATTTGCAGGCATTCGTGGACTTAATTTCCAAATAACGATGGAATTTTTCTGGATGACAATGCGCCATATGACCAGTCCTCATTTTTTCGTGGTTGGTTTGAAGAAGATTCTGGACAGTTCGAGCGAATGATTTAGAAACCCAGATCGCCAGACATGGGACGTAGTCAAGAGGTCAGTTCGTGCACAAAATCCAGCATTGGCAACACTTTGTCAATTACGGACAGCTACAGAGGCGGCATTGTTCAGTACATTGCGGGGGACTTCCAACGATTTTTGAGTCCATGCCGCGTTGAGTTGTTGCACTAAGGCGGGAAAAAGAAGTTCAGACACGATGTTACGGGGTATCCCATGATTTCTGTCACCTTAATGTACATATCAACAGTTGAGTGGTGTTTTCACAACCAGACACGCAAAACGTAATCGTTATTAAAATATGACGTAAGTGGCAAAATATATACAAAAATGCTAAAGTTTATCTCGTACACCTATTGAAGAGGTACTGAATCGAATTGGGGAAAAAAGAAATGTATGACGCAACTTGACTTTTAGAAGTGTTCAGGCGATAGGACACAGAATAATGCATCCAAGAACCGTCAGTTCGATTATGGAGAAAAGGGCTGGGAGCTAAAAATTAGAAGTGAGTCCATGGCTTGGCTATAGTAAGCAGGTTCGAACGTATGTAGGTTACAGTAGTTGTAGAGAGATGAAGAGGCTTGCACATGATAGACTAGCGTGGAGAGCTACATCAAGGTAGCCTTTGGACTGAGATAACAAAAACGACAACAAAATGTTTTTAGTCTGCTAGCGGGATAATATGGTCAAACCACAGTTTGTTGATACCGTCGCTGTAGAATGTTTCACTTTGTTGACGGGTCCACAACCTCACCTCTGCTTGCACAGCTTCGTCACTACCAAAGTGAAGTCCTCGAAGGTGTCCGTTAAGTTCAACAAACAGATGAAAATTGGAATGGGCCAATTGGGGACTCCATGAAGGATGATCGTTGACAGGGAACCCACGGCGGCGGATTGTTGCAGATATCGTTGCGCTCGTGTGTGGTCTGGCACTGTTATGCTGAAGAAAAGTGTGCTCCACGCGTGGACGAACTCACCGAATTCGAAACTCGATTACAGCACGCTGTTTCTCAGACACCGACATAGTTACGTTACACACCGCCATGTTACACGGTACAATTCGGAGCCCTCTAGCGGCAGAGCGTAGACATGAAGAATAAAGATGTATAATCTTGATAAAGTTTGCTTTATTTAAAAAGCCCGAAGAATCTTCTCATAAGGAATTCAGAGACGTTACTGCTCAGCACGCCCTCGTAAGTGTAAATCATTCCTCGTTAATGTGACAAAGTGTCATGACACGTTAATCAGAACGGTTTTCAGTCCAACTACGACTCTAAACTAAAAAAAAATTCAAGTAATGAATTTATGAAAACTTCTGTAACCGCGTTGTCATTTGATTTGGATACTGTTGATTTATGGCAGGGGGTGTTGTAAGTATGACATGTAGGGTTTTATTTTTATTTTTTATTGAGTTTTCGTTGAGTGACGGTAATGTGTCAAATGATGGGGGAAGGGGGGGGGGGAGAGCAGGAGGGAGCAGGGTTATATGCCGTTGGTAAATAAACTATCGTAACTTTGGTTCCCGTCTGGCGGTAGAAGCGCGTTCCATCTGGCACGCAGCCGTTACAACTCAATTGCTTGTTTGGTAGAGTGGACGCTGTGACACAATATTCATATAACAGACTATATTTTCTACTTTCCGTCACTTCTATGCTCTTCCTTAGTGATCTTTCTCCGTTTTCATGTTTTTCATTTCAACATACTACCGTACCTCGCCACACAGCGTTGCGTTAAAAGTTTTGAAAACTTGACAGTCGAACTCGACGTGCTAGTTGCTGTGGGTTTTGTCTCTGTTAGTGACTGACCACTTCCTTTGGCAGTGATGTCGTTAGGGACAGACAGAGTTCTCTGTTTTGACGATAATAATAACATTAAGTTTGCACCAGTAGCGCGCAGGATTAAGAAAAAATCAAAACTCTTATCAAGATTACACGTTCGATGTATAAACCTAGCTGAATCCTCATCCCGTTACCTAACCTACACCGCTACTTCATTTCGTACTATATATATATATATATATATATATATATATATATATATATATATATATATATGGTGTTACAAAAAGGTACGGCCAAACTTTCAGGAAACATTCCTCACACACACACACACACAAATAAAGAAAAGATGTTATGTGGACATGTGTTCGGAAACGCTTAATTTCCATGTTAGAGCTCATTTTAGTTTCGTCAGTATGTACTGTACTTCCTCGATTCACCACCAGTTGGCCCAATTGAAGGAAGGTAATGTTGATTTCGGTGCTTGTGTTGACATGCGACTCATTGCTCTACAGTACTAGCATCAAGCACATCAGTACGTAGCATCAACAGGTTAGTGTTTATCACGAACGTGGTTTTGCAGTCAGTGCAATGTTTACAAATGCGGAGTTGGCAGATGCCCATTTGATGTATGGATTAGCACGGGCCAATAGCCGTGGTGCGGTACGTTTGTATCGAGACAGATTTCCAGAACGAAGGTGTCCCGACAAGAAAAGACGTTCGAAGAAATTGATCGGCGTCTTAGGGAGCACGGAACATTCCAGCCTATGACTCGCGACTGGAGAAGACCTAGAACTACGAGGACGCCTGCAATGGACGAGACAATTCTTGGTGCAGTTGACGATAACCCTAATGTCAGCGTCAGAGAAGTTGCTGCTGTACAAGGTAACGTTGACGACGTCACTGTATGGAGAGTGCTACGGGAGAACCAGTTGTTTCCGTACCATGTACAGCGTGTGCAGGCACTATCAGCAGCTGATTGGCCTCCACGGGTACACTTCTGCGAATGGTTCATCCAACAATGTGTAAATCTTCATTTCAGTGCAAATGTTCTCTTTACGGATGAGGCTTCATTCCAACGTGATCAAATTGTAAATTTTCACAATCAACATGTGTGGGCTGACGAGAATCCGCACGCAATTGTGCAATCACGTCATCAACACAGATTTTCTGTGAACGTTTGGGCAGGCATTGTTGGTGATGTCTTGATTGGGCCCCATGTTCTTCCACCTACGCTCAATGGAGCACGTTATCATGATTTCATACGGGATACTCTACCTGTGCTGCTAGAACATGTGCCTTTACAAGTACGACACAACATGTGGTTCATGCACGATGGAGCTCCTGCACATTTCAGTCGAAGTGTTCGTACGCTTCTCAACAATAGATTCCGTGACCGATGGATTGGTAGAGGCGGACCAATTCCATGGCCTCCACGCTCTTCTGATCTCAACCCTCTTGACTTTCAATTATGGGGGCATTTGAAAGTTCTTGTCTACGCAACCCCAGTACCAAATGTAGAGACTCTTCGTGCTCGTATTGTGGACGGCTGTGATAGAATACGCCATTCTCCAGGGCTGCATCAGCGCATCAGGGATTCCATACGACGGAGGGTGGATGCATCTATCCTCGCTAACGGAGGACATTTTGAACATTTCCTGTGACAAAGTGTTTGAAATCGCGGTGGTACGTTCTGTTGCTGTGTGTTTCCATTCTATGATTAATGTGATTTGAAGAGAAGCAATACAATGAGCTTTCACATGGAAAGTAAGCGTTTCCGGACACATGTCCACATAACATATTTTCTTTCTTTGTGTGTGAGGAATGTTTCCTGAAAGTTTGGTCGTACCTTTTTGTAACAACTATATATATATATATTTATTTATTTATTTATTGTGTGTGTGCCCTTTCGAATTTTACACGCAATCCTATTTACGCCCTGTTTAAATAAGTTACGCGTAATACTATATTAACTCTCCGGTTATATTCTGTGAAACTGCAACACCTTACGTCATTACAATTTCGTGCAGGTTAAAGACGCTGTCCTGTTATAGCTACAGACATACGTCTGTTAAACTTAAAAGTTGAACCCTCCATAGGTCGCTCTTTGACACAGTCGAAACGTCACAGGATGAAAATAAATGGCACCTATTTCGCTAATGTGGAAACACTCGATAATACCGAGAAAATAACGCACAAAGTTACAACGAGACTTCATCAGACGGCTTGCTCGGCGTAGAACAGAGGAGGTGGTTAGCAGCTTTTACGAGCACAGTTTCGAATTCTGGCACCCCGTGCTCAAATTCATTCGTATGTGGTGGTTTTTTGTGCTCGCGAAAGAAAGTGATGACCTCTTTTTTTGTGACATCGTGAAATATAGTGGAATGAATGACAAAACAAATAAGCTTTTCAAATATTATTACAAAATAATATTTTCATTACAAAGCTTATATAATCTTACACAACTAACAGTAACTGAAAAACGTATAAATTCTAGTATTTCAGTATCTGCTTTGATTCTTTTTTTTTTTTAATTTTTGACTTCAAGAGAACAGTTGCATGCTCCACGGTGATACCTCTCACAACAATATTCAAAACATAAAAATTCGGGGAACCACGAGAAACATACGAGGACACACATGCCACAGTAAGATTTTGCAGCGAGAATATCGTGAAGAAATGCATTTTTCTGTTACGAAGATCGTACTTCACTAGTGATACGGTGTTGCAGGGTTATTTCTTACATTATATACATACATATAGCCATAGCAATCACTACATTCGTATCACATGAGAACCTCAAGTCCCGCACATTCACCACTGGCAAATTGCGTTACTGTATACAGGTTAATTTCGGCTGTTACGTTAATTACTTTGTAACAGGCATTTTGTTTATTGTGTAGTAATCCATTTGTATCTCAAATTTAACTTCTAACGATGGTGGAACTGTTACAGTGGTTTACAGTCTGAAGACTGGTAATGCAGCTCACCACACTAGTCTATCTTGTGGAAGCATCCTCGTCTCTGTATAATAGTTACAAAGAGACAAAACTACATCCATTTGGACCCCCTCCTTGTAGTGATGTTGTGCCATGTAGATGTTTTCCACCCAGTTCGATTCAGTATATCTCTACTATCAGATACTTGAATTACATATATCATAGCCTAGATACATTGTGAGAAGCCCTGAATTTAATTAACAATATTCCAAAGGATCAGTGTATCAATGTATAGTAACCTGCGTGCAGGAATGTAATACCGTATCATATTATAATGAGAAAGGATTGAGAAATGGCCAAGAGCAAGGTGAATAGCGGAATAAAACATATTTGTATGAGAGGCTTACAGAAAGTCACTCTATGCTAAAAGCGCGAACAGCTTGAAGTCGTATGCTGGAATGTTAGGACTAGCCTTGTATGCGGTGCTGTTATTTCAAAGTAACGCATGTAACCAAACAGAATACAGACATCTGAAAATAATATTGACAGCAGGTACCAAATGGCTAAGCAATAATGGCTAGGGAAAAAATGCAACCAAGTAGAAGCATGCATGACCGTAGGAAAGATAGTTGCCGCATGTAGAGAAATTACGGTAGCTTCGGAGGAGAAGGGAAGTTCGAAAAGACTATACAAAAAAACAAAAAATTCAGTTTGGATTCCAGAGAGATATTGACCCCAAAGACTTAACTTAGATGATGGACTGAACAAAGGGAAACCTATGTTTGGATCACTTGTGCACATTTATGGAAAGCTCTGGCATTGTTTAGTGCAATACACTCTTATAAACTCTGAAGGCAGCAAGGATAAAATACAAGGAGCGGTAAGAATCTACATATTGTACAGAAACGAGATTACCGTTCCAAGGTCAAATGACACAATATGGAGACAGCTGAGAAAGGAGTGAGACAGGGCTGTAGTCATTCTGTACAATCTGTACGCTGAGAACGAATTAAATGAAACGAAGGAGAAATTTGGAAAGGGAATTAAAGCTCAGGGAGTAGAAATGAAAACCTTGTAAAGTGTCCGCCGTAGGGGATCACAAAAGGAAGCCCTAGGTGTTCAATGGACACAAAGTTTATTTGAATTAAGACACAATTTTCCTTCTGGGAAACAAGTTCTAACAGTCAGGACCAAAATAAACTCTTCTGGCCCGGTGCATTGCAAATAAAAACGAAGTCGAGAACTCACACAAGCCGTCTCGCAGAAACAGTAACGTGAAGCTTTGCGTTATCGTTACGTGGGTTCCAAAGCGATTTCCTGATTGAAGAAATGCGCAAGCATCCGGTGCGCGGCTCACTCGGAGTGAACATGCTTCTCCGAGCCTGTTCGCCAGCCGAAGTACAACCCTCGGCACCGGGACGCAGTCTGCCTTGCCTCTTGTCGCATGGCCGGCGTGGGAAAAATGGTCCGTGAGGCCAGAGACCTCTACCGGCGCTTCGGTGGGCGTCTGGCGGTTGTGTATAGCGCCGCATCAGATCTGTATCAGTCTTCTATAACAAATTTCGAAAGCTTCTGTTTCTTCTTGTCCAAACTTTTTATCGTCCACGATTCACTTCTGCACAGGGCTACAACCCAAACATCTCCAGTAGAGACTTCCTAACATTTAAATTTCTATTAGATGTTAACAAATTTCTGTTTTTCTGGAAACTCACTTCTTGCTACGGCTCAGGTGCATTTTATATCCTGACTGATTCGGCATTTGCCACTTATTTTGGTTCCAAAGTAACAAAACTCCTTTACTACTTTGTGTATCATTTCCTAATCCACTTCTCTCGGCATCGTCTGATTTAATTTGACTGCATTCCATTGCCTTTGTTTACTTTTGTTATTGGTAGTCTTTACAAGACACTGTTCATTCCGTTCAGCTACTTTTCAAAGTCCTTTGCCGTCTCTGCCAGAGTCACAATGTCATAAGCGAAATGGAAAGAGCGTATTATCGGCTTGTGCCTTCTCTGTCAGCAGCCCATATTACATCCAAGTTATGCGGGCAGCCTACTTTCATGAAGACGACTGTCGAGGGCCCCCACGCTATATACATCCACCAGACGGCGACCGAAGCGACGGCAGAGGTCGCTGGCTCACGGACTTTTTTTGACTTTTCAGTTCTGGACGTAGTTCTTAATTGCAATACACCAGCCCTGATTACGTTTTCGTCATGCTCGAACCTCAATATTGGACTGTCCATTGGGGACTTTAACTTGAAAGTGAGTCTTTGTAGTGCTTTGTGTCATTAATAGTAACAGTTTCCAGTAGTGTTTGCTCTCGTTCTAGAGACCTTTTGTCTTCATATCATATTTATGTTCATTTTCTATCACTGACACTCTGCCGCAGGAATTGTTTAGGATTATCTGCAGTTTAGACTTCTTTGTTTGATCATTATTATTGGGCGCTCTGCCTCTAGTATTGTTTGTGTTCAAACGAGGAGTTCATTTTGGTCCTGACTGTGTTACCACTTGTTTCCAAGAAGGAAAATTGTGTCCTGTTAATTCAAATAAAATTAGTGTACACCTGGGACTTCCCTTTTTGACTCCCTATGGCGGATACTTTACATTATTTTTTTATTTCTTCTCCCTGAACTTTAACACCCTTTCCACATTTCTCTTTCGTTTCGTTTAATCCATTCTCAACGTACAGATTGAATAGAATAGCTACAGCCCTGTCTCACTCCTTTCTCAGCTGTCTCAGTATTCGAACGGCAGTCTGGTTCCTGTACAATATGTAGATATCGTACCGCTCCTTGTGTTTTACCCCTGCTGCCTTCTGAGGTTACAAGTGTGTGTACACCAAACAATGCCAAAAACTGTTTATATATACACAAGTGATACAAACTTAGGTTTGCCTTTCTTCAGTCCTTCAACTAATAGAAGTCTTTGGGCCAATATCTCTCTGTAATCCACATTGATCTATTTTTTAGTTTGTATAGTCCTTCTGTATTACTCTTCATCTTTTCAGACTTCCCTCCTTCTCCAAAGCTGCCGTAATGTTTCTACAAGCGGCATCTATCTTTCCTTTAGTCGTGCATGCTTCTACTCTGATTGCTTCTACTCGTCTGCATTTCTCCCCTAACCATTATTGCTTTGCCATTTGGTACTTGCTGTAAATCTTATTTTTAGATGTCTGTATTCTGTTTGGTAAAGTACGTTACTTTTGAAGTAACAGCACCGCATACAAGGCTAATCTCAACATTCCAACACATGCCATTAAGCTGTTCGCACTTACAGTAATGAGTGATTTTCGGTAAGACTCGCATACAAATACGTTTTATTCCTCTATTCACCTGTTTCTTAATTCTTTTTCATTGTAATATGACACTGTTTTATATTCCTGCATTTACTTTACTATACATGGATACATTGACCCTTCTTCAGGGTAATGTTAATTAAACGAGTGTTGTAATACAATTGTCTCTCAGTGTTGGTTTTTATGTATTCTTTATACGCTTTTAACATACCGAATATTTTAACTACGACTAGTTCAAAATGTAAAATGTGTAATAATATGCCACTGGGGTATCTTACTTTAGGTCTGGACGTAGTATGACATTCTTGAAGCTATTTGTCTGGAGTGTAGCTTTTGAATATGTTGTTTCAGAAGAAAGTTGAACATTAGATGGATAGATTAAATAGTTAATGAGGTGTTACTGAATCGAATTGGAGAGCAAAACGTGACTCAAAGAAAGGGTTGGTTGATACAATACGTTCTGAGGAATTAAGGACTTGACAATTTCGTATTGGAGGGAAGTGTAAGAGGCAAAAATTTTAGCGGGAGACAACTGCACGAGTTCAGTAAGCAAATCAGATGGATATAGACGGCAGTACTTACACAAAGATGGACTAACGTGGAGAGCTGCATCAAACTACTCTTCGGGATGAAGACTACTACAGCTACCCTTATTTTACAATGTAATAAATATGTTGAAAGAGGGAAATGTGTGTATATTTTTTCGTTTCATTATAGTCATAGCTTTCTCTTTCATTGTACGGTCCCGATGATGGAAATGTGTTTCCGAAACTAGTATGCGAATAAAGGTAAAAGAAAAACGGTGGCTTTTAGTGGATTTTCTTTCCCTACAAAGTAGAGTATACAGCTTAGGACCCAACGCAAGTATCTGCCAGGTGGCATCAAGATACGCTATTGGTGTTTCGTTGGAGTGTTATATGGCCTGAGGATGCCTTAAATTTTTATGCAGGTATGTTTATTTCCTTTATTTTCTCATATTGTAGTATCTCTTGGTTCATCGGAATGAGGCGACAGCCGGAGCCGAAAAAAATCTTGTTGCTTCGGACGGGAACATAGCTATGCGAAGCGATGACATGCCTGTGTTGTATGTTTCTTGTGATGAGATATCGACTGTTTCAGATTACTGGACGCTCACAAGTAGTGATGATAATTACAACGATATTGTTCATCTAAGTGTGTTTTATTTCTTTACTCTGTGCAGACTTTATGAGAATGTATGACAGTTGAAATGTGGGTGGAGGAACATATATCATATCCGGATCCAGGCGTTTGGAGGCTTTGCACGCCATTTACCTCATCCGAACACAGGCACTGGCCGTCTCGAAGCTTCGACCAGAGGAGTAGCCCGTGGCAAGTTGAATCTTGGAGTCGGTTCATGAAGCGTGATCGTATGACAGGGCTCGAATACTGTCTGGCATACTGCTTTACCCTATCACACATAATCTGTTTTGCTTTTTGCTCTTCGTTTTTGGGAGCGACGAGACTCTGATCTTGTTAAAGCCGAGCAGAAGCAGCATGTTGTCACTTCTTTTGTTGCCGAGACTTAGGCAAAGTGGCTCTCAACACTTTGCTTACTATGTTACTACGTCATTTGCCTAAACAGGCTACTCAGAAATTAAGCAGGATACATTCAAAACCGAATTTCTTTGATTCTGATCTGGTACCGTAGAGTTATACTGCAAGTCAGTAAACGTAACCATTGCAAAGCTGCATTTTGTGTAACGAAAAAATGAGTATTTCGGGTTACACATTTATGCCGCAGCCACATTACTTCGTATTTAATTTATTACGTTGTTAAGGCCTCGGAGCGTTCTGCCAGGATTCTACTGCGTCGCTAAGAGGCGCCCCGACGTTTCGTGGGCGGTAATGTGTCCGATTAGAGAATTCTTAGCCTCTTTCACCAAAAATATTTTTGTTTTCAACTTGCATAGGTTTTTTTCTTTCAGTACTTTTACTAAACAGTTGACTTATTCGTTGAATAACAGTGAACGAAAAACATTCCAATTCCAGCACTGTTTTGTGTTTTGATAACATTTCTTTAGTCTTCCTCTGACAAGTGTCACTGTGTCATCTGCCTCACCCGGGTTTGATTTACGTAGTGGTTACACATTAAATGTCTCTGGACTGATACGGTTGGATACTCGACGATTGTAACTCATTCCCGAGTCAAGACACAAAGGAGTTAAACAACATTAGCTGCCAGTGGGAACTGATTTATATCAGTGGGGCAATTTGCATTTTCGTGGCAGACTGCCATTGGAACCCATGTCTCCTACTTACTAGGCAGATGCGCTAACTACTGCGCCATCTGGACACACGGGTCACCACAACCTCACGGACTACCCTAGCAGCCTTTCGTCAGACCCAAATTCTCAACTTATACAACACATACTGATGTAGTGCCCCTGCTCATTACGTAAGTTCAGAATTTAGATCTGACCAGGAGGCGTGCTAGGGGAGTCCGTGCGGTTGTGCTGACTACTGTGTCGAGATGGCGTAGTGGCCGGCGCAACTGTCATTAAGTGGGAGACCCAGCTTCGAATCCCGATCCGGCACAAATTTTCAACTTTCCCCATTGATATAAATAAATGCCCACTGACAGCTAATGTGCGCAATTCTTTTGTGTCTTAATTCATAGTGGTTGTAGTGTCAAAATGGTTCTCTTCTTTTGCACACGTCAGAAAGAACAGACACTGCGTATATCATTCCCGTGTGTATGCTGTCGTCGTAGTTCTTACACTTGGTTTGGTTCCTCTAGAGATTTGTCTTGTCACGGATACATAAACGAAACTTGTATCGACAATTAATTCTGTTTGACATCAATAAGACATCAAATGGGTATTCCTAAATACATCATCTGATTCATCGGATACGTACTGGCACGTTACAATTATTCCTGTGTGTTTAAAGTAAAAGAATAAAGGAAAAGACGACCCAAAAGTCAGAGAAGAGGCACGATGAATGAGTTTTTTTACCAGAGCTTAACTTTTTTTCCTAAACATTGTCCACTGATTTCGGAGAGCATAAAATACCCAAATTAAAAAGATTATAAAGGAACGTAACTACACTATTTACCTGTTTATGGCATGTATTTATTAACGTATGAGTTTAGTTGCTAATGACGTAGTACACACACACACACACACACACACACACACACACACACACACACACACACAGAGAGAGAGAGAGAGAGAGAGAGAGAGAGAGAGAGAGAGAGAGAGAGAGAGAGATACGGATAGAGGTTTACACACAAAATGAGAAATTAATAAAAACTTATCTGTGTAATACACATCCCACGTCGTAAAAACAGTGACCAGTTGGTAATGACGCACCTTGTTTTAAACTAATGAGTTACCAGCACACATTTTGTTCGATTATGAAGAAAAAATTGTAACGTGAAACACGGTAAGCCATGTGAAAACCACTTTGAACCTTCTCCATTTGGCTTCCGTCAGTGAAGTGACACTAATCGTGTGGAATTTAGATAAGATGATACCTTCCATTCCATTTAACATTTTGCTGTTTACGAAGAATTTATTTTGGACTTATCTCTTAAGTGAACCTTAAAAATTATCCGCATTGGGAATATTGTACGTTGAATACCTATTGTACATTCCAAGTAAGATCTCTGTACCTGTTCACTCGTCCATGTGTTCTCGAAGTAAAGTGAAAAAATGGTTTCGATGGCGAGCGGCACACCAGCAGCTGTACAGCGATGTCGATGGTTCGGCCAGCCATACAGGCGGAGCAAAACTCTGGGGAAATTAGCGCTTGTTAACGGTGGCGGGGGCGGCGGGGGGAGCGGGGTCGCGGCGGCACGCGCCCTTCCTGTCTGGCGAGCGGGGGCACTAAGGACAATGTAAAGACCACCGGCTTCTTAAATGCAGCTCGAAAAAACAGCTAACCTGAAAAACTGTCGGGGGGAATATAAGGATATTTACACCATAGTTTACCCAGTTGAATGCCTTATTTTAAAATCGGGAAATTAACGGAAACAAAATTCGTATTCTGTGTGATTCAGGAAACTATAGGCAAACGTCGGGGACGATAAGTTGCACAAAGAAGATTTTTCGTGTACCTTTAATGTACACTGCCTGATAAAAAAATTGAAGCACCTAGAAGGAAACGGAATGAAACTTCAGGGGTTGACGTTAATTCAGTGATTACAAAATCGAGTCAAATTTACGAAGAACTTGGCAGTAAGAGCCCACTTATCAGTATGACGTTGCACTCCATACTTTCGGGATGCGTGCATTTATTTGGTTGGGAAGGGGGTGTCATAAAGCCATTGTGTGCTCTCCTGAGGCAAGCTGGCCCAGAAGTGTTGTACCATGTCCTTGATATCCTGAGACAGGGATGATGATGATGTTGGTCCCAAGCATGTTCTATCGGGGGCAGATATGGGGATCTTCCTGGCCACAGTAGTACTTCAACATCATGCTGAAAGTTCACAGACAAACGCGTCATGTTCGGTGAGCATTGTCTTGCTGAAAAACGGCACCACGGTAGTGTTGCACTATAGGTAATACGGGAGGACGCAGGATGTCCGTGAGGTGCCGTTGTGCCGTCAGAGCTCCCTCATTAACTACCAGCCAACCACAAAGCATGTCGCCAGGAGTAACACAACTGTTCCTCTCCGAACCACTGGAAGAATGGGATGTCTCCCAAGGTCGCCGCCGTACTCACCGACGATGATCACCCAGGGCAGTGCAGTGAACACCATACGGCGCCGTTCGTCAGCAGTTCATGCTCCCTGGTCAGGGCACCACTCGCGGTTTTACAAGAAGGCCGTAAATGTCAAGCCTTCTTTGTTACCTCGTTTAGATCTCGTGTATTTCAAACCGACTGGCGGTAGAGCAGACTGTAAGTACTGCTGAAAACCCACCCTACATCAGATGGAACAAGGTGGATGAAACAACAATAAAGGAACAATAATGATTCATCAGGACGCAGTTAGTGTTCTTGGCGTTTGTGAAACGTGGGTGGTATCCAACCTACGAGACAGGCGCAAGAAAATTCCTAAATCTCTATCAACAAACATCTTAGAGTGTTAATGACAGACTATGGACGGGGCAGCTATTCGCTAGTCCAACTGCTGGTAGTCTCCGACCAGTGGTTTGGGACGACACTGAATGCTGCAGGGAGTTCATTACTTGTGCTCGGAGAGCAAATCCAGATGTGAAGGGTTACCATGATGTGCTTGGCGCACAATACGGCGGTCCTCCCTTGCGGTGGTGAGATATGGTCACTCGGAACCTCGACGAGGAATACGCCAGCCCTCACGTTCTCACGCAGACCACCAGCGGTCCACTGTTACATCGGGATACCCACAAACCTGCATATAACGTATTCGACCAGCTGACCTTTAGACAGCCACAGTGACGCCCCTGTCAAACTGCCAGAAGACTATAATTACGTTTGGCACTAGCACACAGTATATCTGTGTCCTTCGCAGTGTTCAGTAAACATTTGACGCTGTTCGCTCCCTTTATATGCCCGATCATACCTGGTAACAACGCTGAACAAGCGCAACACTACTAATGCACTGGCCATTCTACCTGTCACAGAGAATTGCAAATTTAGTCATTTACATACCTGCACAAGATGTGTACATGTACGAAGCTACATTGACATTCAACCACGTATCCTTTGTGCTTAAATATTTTTGTTGTTCGAATGTGTGTGAAATCCTATGGGACTTAACTGCTAAGGTCATCAGTCCCTAACTTTGCACACTACTTAACCTAAATTATCCTAAGGACAAACACACACACCCATGCCCGAGGTGGGATTCGAACCTCCGCCGGGACCAGCCGCACATTCCACGGCTGCAGCGCCTTAGACTGCTCGACTAATCCCGCGCGGCTAACTATTTTTGTCAGGCAGCGTATATATTACTTTTACCCTATCGTTTATGCATTATACAAAAAAGCTGTTTCTGCGGTATTGGCAATGAACAACAAGTGTACGCAAAACTCCGTTATATAAAAGGCATTTTAGATTAAATGCATAACAAGTATTTACAAAGTATATCTAACCAAGCTTCTTCACAGGTTGCAACTTCACGATAGCGACTGTACAACACTGTCGAGCATGGCTGGATTCATGGGTTTTGTTTCATCTCGTGAAACATGATTTATTCAAGTAATCAGTTTGGCTCTTGTGTAAATTTGAGTAATATAACCACATTTTAGAATTGCCCCGTGAGCTTAATTCAGTGGTGACGCATGCAACCTACACAACACAACAGTTTTATTTGAAGGCAAATACGTCTGCATCTGCATTCCAAAGTCATTTTGTAGTGTGTGACGATAGCATACGCGTCTACCATGCCAAGAAAAGTTGGAGAGGCGTTTTAATCATTACAGAATTCTCACCAATTTCTAGCAAAGACTGTCTGAGACTCTACGAAACTACAAATTTAATATGCTGAGGGTGACGGAGAATTCTGTGACTTTAACAGCCACATTACATCGTGAGATTTTTTGATTGCTTAGAAAGAGCTATATGCCTACACGAAGTTTCATACTTTTCTTTCCCTTCTCTTATCCGCATTCGGGAGAACGACGGTTCGAACCCGCGTCCGGCCATCCTGACTTTGGTTTTCCGTGATTTTCCTAAATCGCTTCAGGCAAATGCCGGGGTGGTTCCTTTGAAATGGCACGGCCGTCTTTCTTCCCCATTCTTCTGTAATCCTCGCTTTTTGGCCTCCTTTCCCAAATCAATCAATCAATCAACCAACCAACCCTTCTCTTATCGTCATTCACTACTCTGCTACATACGTACATACCTGCAAGCCATTTCAGGATGCGTGGCAGAGCTCAAGTCGTTAAACCTCATATGAGTTCCAATTCAACAGTCATGGTCTTCCCGCGATATGTACAGTATGTAAAAGCAACGCAGCCTCAGTAAGTAGAAATAACGACGTCATTTCACTAAGCTGACATTTTAAATAAATACCTTAGTAACCAGTAGTTGGTTTCGAGCGCGTGCCCTTTTTCAAGCGCCATGATGGATCGTCCTCGTTAATATATAACAAAAATCACATGCCATGCACAGTTATAAATGGCACACTCCCCATTGCACGAAACGGTGGAGGAAGAAGTATTCAGATACCTCTCTTGCACAGTTGTTTGCTTTGCGTTCTTGATTGTTTTGTGTGTGTGTGTGTGTGTGTGTGTGTGTGTGTGTGTGTGAAGAACTAATCTAATTGGTGATGACGTGGTTTGGAAAATGTGAGAAAGAGAAATAGTTTTCTCCAAAATTTCGACCTTACTGTGAAAAAAAAAAGTTACCTTCCGTGAATACTTATAAGAATAATGCTATGAAAATGAAAAGGACAGAAGTGTAATTACTATACGATGACTTAGGAAGCGAATCCGTTGCCGACAACCCGCTAGGTACAAATAATGGAAAATATCAGAAATTAGGAAAAAGTTCGAAAAGTGACACGTCACAAGAATGCTGCCTCTGAGAGTTGAAGCCACGACTTGGTGCGTAATTGCGAATTATTGAAGTAATGATGCTATTTTGCAATACTCGTAAAATGTAGAAGCAGCGCAAAATACGATGTCTAATCTCTTTTGTATATACACGCGTAACAAAAGCTAAAGAAATTATTAAAATCAATAACTTTTGTTGTATAACAGGATACACTTCAGTAATGGGAAAGAAAATTCAGTGAGGTTCACGTAAAGTATCCGTCAACGTAAAAATAACGGTGAGGTAGTTCTCTGGAACTAGCAGTATATATATCAAGGCAACTTCGGCACAACACAGTTTACTCAGCCAGCGCCTGCAGTATGGCTACCTGGCAACCCGCGAACCTGCACTGCCCTGCAGAATCACGTACGGTACGCGTTTTGACCATGCCACATTTTGCTTATTCTTCCATCCTGTAGCAAAACAGACATTCGAAACGCACACTGAAGTTGAAGAGCTGAAAATAGGAACTGTTTTAAAACGTTTATTCCACTGCTAGACTAGTATTGCATTTATCACGGCCAAAGCTGGGCCAAAGATAGGCATGAACACCAGTCGCAGAAAAAAAGTAATGACTCGTATTTTAACTCTGTTGTACTTTCTGTGCTTGAAGACAGCGACAAGAGTACTCAGCAAACCATGAAGGCAGTTTATCAGATTCAGCTCCCTTAATTGGATTAATGTTTGGCTTTGTTAAGAGTTCAGAGAGGGAAAGCTAGATATTTAACGGCTGAAGCAGTTACAAACACAGATGGAACTTCTGCTACAAGCGAATGAGATGGAAATTCCTCCGAATCATACTTACGTACAATTACACACACACACACACACACACACACACACACACACACACACACACACACACCACAGCACGCATAGCTACATCATATTATTTTCTAAACTTCTACAACTTTACTTAGTAATAAAAATACACAGATTATATAGCATATGTCTCAGATTAGCAATAGAAGGTTAATGATAAATGCGATTCCTTATGAAACTCTTTCTATTAATGTTGGCTGATAGACTAACCATTATACTGACTTGTAATATAATGCAATGCAATGCATGTCAATAGGACGGAGTGGCATGATGGAGAAGGTATAGTAGCGGCAGCCAATAGGAAGCAAACTAAAAGAAGCGATGGGGATAATGCATAGCATGCTATAAACTGAGAGTAAGCGTATTTATAGATTCGAAAGAATGAGGAACTCGCTTTCCAAGACGCGAGTTTCGAATCATTGTGTACTTTGATTTCTGGATAGCAAACGGACATGTCCTGCGACTGTTGGCACTTTATTTCGCGAGTACACGTTACATCGCGACTCAGGATTTTTCTGAGAGACCGTACAGAAACTTAAAAACTTTCATAGGGAAGTGTGTTCATACGTATTGTGGAATTAAGCTTTTTTTTCCTAGTGTTACTGAAATAACTAGTGCCTCTACAGCAGAGCTACGCATTAATGAATAAACCATTGATCTTCAAAGATATTCCTTGGGTCCCTTAGCCCATTTGGTATAATCATCTGAACTATATTCAGTTATTTATATGGCATTTAACAGGTCTGCAAAGAACTCACGTACTTGTATTTTTATATAGTAACTGCTTTGCAATGGTGTATAGACTACAACTGTTGGACCAAAATCAATTCAGATAACACAGATCGTGCATTTAGATTCACTTCTCAAGATACGTATATCAAAACAGAATGGTAGCTGTTTCATCATCGGTGTTAATATGAGTTGTTCAAGATCAAGTTGACTTTCCGATGGCCTTGTTTAGCTGTTACTTCGTGTACCACTCTTACTTGTTACTTTCTTGTTCTAGTCGTGATTTTTGCGCAGGAAGAATCGTCGCTTGTAGGCCTCCGTGTCAACTCCAGTCTCTGTAGCTTCACCTCTATGGACTTAGTGAAATATACGTAGGAGCCAGCAATATATCGGTTGGCTGTCGTAGGAACGAACGCGCTCTGTATTTTAACAGTAAACCACACGATGATGCACTGCGCCTCTCTTTGCAACGTCTGCCACTGGACTCTGACTTTTTTTTAAGCATCCATGTGACGCTTAAAAAGACGAACCTGTGACGTAAAAAGTTGCTGTTCTTTACATTTTTTGTATTTTCACTATAGGTTCTATCTGATAAGGTTCCCAAACTTACGAGCAGTACTCAAGTAACAATCGAACGAGAGTATTGTGAGCTACCTCTTTCGTATGTGTACTTTCTGAGATATCTGCCAGTTAATTTCGCTCTGGTATATGCCTTTTACGTGTTTATTCTACTTTAAATCGCTGCGTACGCATGTTCCGGGATACTTAATGGATGTGACTGCTTCCAGTGATAGTTCTGCAGCCGCGTAATCAGTACAATAATCGGTCATCCTGCCTATTCATACTCAGTACGTTACATTTGTTTATACTGAGGGTCAACTGCTAATCACTGCATCAAGCATCGATCCTCTGCGATGAGCCTCATGGAGCTCTTCACTGTGAGTAGTAATGGTCCTATAACACAGCTTTGGGTTTTATATCTGAAAATCTCCCACCGTTCTGTTTGCTAGGAATTTCTCGATCCAGTCACAAAGCTGTTTCGATATTCCATACTGTCATACTTCGTTCATTAGGCGACAGAGTGGAACTGTATCGACCACCTTCCGGAATTCGAGGACCACGGTATCAATCTGGGCGCTGGTGTTTACTGACGAACAGAGCGAGCTGAGTTTCACAAAATCGTTGTTTGCGGAATTTTTGTTGATTCCTACAGAGGTTTCCCGTCTCATACGATTGAGAGCAGCGGTGTTTGTGTAGAGTTATCAGTACATACAACAGTCTTGTCAATTCTACAACACACTAAAGTTAGCGATAGAGTGCTGACCTGTCGACTACTGTTCTTGAGAGCGGATATGACGCGAACATTTTTTCCATAGGAATACTTCACTCTCCCAGCGACGTGCTGAAGGATGCTGCTAAAAGAGGAGCAAGTTCTTTCGCATATCTACACAGAACCGGTTGTGACTGCGATGATCGATGATGCAACTGTTACTCTTCAGACCTTCCGAACTTTGAAGTAGTAGAGATCTTCCACGATGTCCTACTCTGAGATGACAAAAGTCACAAGATAACTCCTAACATCACGTCAGACCGTCTTTTGCCCGGCGTAGTGCAGAAACTCAATATGGCTTGAGTCAACAAGTCGATGGAAGTCCCCTGCAGTAATATTGAGCCATGCTGCCTCTAAAGCCGTCAAGAATTGCGAAAGTGTTTCTGGTGCAGGATTTTGTACACGAACTGATCTCTCGATTATGACCGCTGCAGAGCGATCTATGTGGCTAGATCATTCGCTCGAATTGTCCAGTCTTCTTCAAACCAATCGCGAAGAATTGTGACCCAGTGACATTGTCATACAAAAAAATTCCATCTTTGTTTGGGACCATGATGTCCATGAATGAATGGCTGCAAATGGTACCCAGGTAGCCGAACATATCCATTTCCACTCAATGATCGGTTCAGTTGGACTAGAGGAGTCAGTCCATTTCAATCTAAACACATCCCACGCCGATATGGAACCAATACCAGCCTTCAGTGTGCCTTGTTGACAACTTGTGACCATGAGTTCGTGGGGTCTGCGCCAGACACGAATCTACCATCAGGTCTTACCAACTGAAATTGGCAATCATTTGACCAGGCCACAGTTTTCCAGCCGTCTAGGCTCCAAACGATATGGTCACAAGCCCAGGAGAGACGCTGCAGGCGATGTCGTGCTGTTAGTAAAAGCACTCGCGTCGGTCGACTGCTGCCGTAGACAATTAAAGCCAAATTTCTTCGTACGTCCCAGATTGATTTCTGCGGTTATTTCCCGCAATGTTGTTTGTCTATGACCACTGATAACTCTACACAAACGCCGCTGCTCTCAATCGTTAATTTAAGGCCATCGGCCACTGCGTTGTCCATGATGAGAGGTAATGCCTGATATCTGATGTTTTCGGCACACTATTTCCGAAATGGAATGTCCCATACATGTAGCTACAACTAAAATTCCGTGTTCAAAGTCTGTTAATTAACATTGTGTGGCCATAATCACGCCGGAAACCCATTCACACCAATTACCTCTGTGCAAATGACAGCTCCACCAATGCACTGCTCTTTCATACATTGTGTACGCGATACTGCTGACATCTGTATATGTGTATATCGCTCTCTGATAGCTTTTGTCACTGCAGTCTATACGGGGATAATAATATCGCGACCCCAACCGCAACCTGCGTGTAATACCGAGAAGCGTCCGCTTGCGCGTGCGTGTTTGGGAAGCAAGCGATCACATGCCACATAGACAGCTTCGGGCGCGTTTATTTCGGACGCAAGTAAGTTTGTCGGGCATTATACAGAGTCGAATGGAGTGGTTTTCTGAGCGACCGTCCTGAAGCGTTTCCGCCTCTTCGCCCTAGGGTAGGAGTAAGACCTTGGGTCCGCCTCGACCTGCCCTTTGCCCAACTTTCGCGTGCCTGCTGCCAATCAGCGCACCTTGACGGTGTTTGATGAAGGCGCCAATGTAGTTCAGGTTGCTGCCTTTCTTGGCGTCTGCAGACAGCGCCACCGCACACTGCTCTCCAACGGTATTCAAAATTAAGTTCCTTCTTTTTGCTGCAGCTACACCTACTCTCCTTACGGTGTGTTGCGGTAGGTACTGCCACCACCACCACCACCACCACCACCACCACCACCACTACGAGCTTTAATTTAATTTCGCGAGACGCCTGTGCGTAGAAATGGTACACTGCTAGACTCTTCTTGTACCGTATGCTCCCGGAATTGAAACAGAAAAACTTTCATTGAAAGACAGCGCCTCTTTTGTAGCGTCTGCCACTGAAGTTTGTTGAGCATCGCCTTAAAGTTCTGTTTAAACGGGCAACTTTGTCGTGGTGGACGAGTCGTGACAAGTGAGTCTATAGCAGCGCCGATGTGCGTGTTATTCCAGTACTGTGGCTCCCTAGACACGAGTTTCTTTTTCTTTTTTTACTCTTGTCTTCATCGACAAAATTGGATTTGAAATTTCATAGCAGATTAAAACTGTGTTCCGGATTGAGATTCGAACTTGAAACCTTTGCTTTTCGCGGGTTACTGCTCTACCGACTGAGCTTCCGAATCAAGAATCACGACCCGTCCTCACAGCTTTACTTTCGCCAATACGTCATCTCGTATGAAGGACCATTGTTACAAAAATATGCATATGAAATATGCAATTATTGTACAGTTTATTAATATCAAAACTCAAATGTTCTTCACAAATGATTACAATAAATCTTCCACACAGTTGAACACTAAAAAAATTGGCGTAGTGCGAGTAGAACTCCCGCACTGAGGGTTGCATGAAAACATATATATACAGCGTAATCACATAAATCTTGCACTGAAAATATTTCGGAAATGGAACGTGCTGTTGATGTGCGGTTTTTACAGAATGGGTTGGTAGTTAGGAATTCGTGACGTTACTGCCGCACTTGCGACGTAGTTGGCGACTGGTTTATACGCTGGTTTGTGACGCACACACACGACTAGGCGGTTTTGACTAGAAAGTCGCTCTCTTCAAACGGGCTTAACGGTCTCGCGCTTGCTAAACGATTCCGTGACGAAACGCACCGCTCTTCGTTTGATCTTCTCTATCTCTTATATCAGTCCTGCCCGGTAGAGGTCTCACCCAGATTGATGAACAATAGGTCATATTCAAGAATCGGTCGAACGAGTGTTTTGTAAGCCACTTCTTTCTTCGACGAATTACGTTTTCTTAAGATATCTCCAATGAATCTCAACCTGACATCTGCTCTTCCTATTGTTTGTTGTAATGGTCGTTCCAATCTACGTCGTTCCTGATGGGCACTCCTATGTATTTAACGATAGTTACTGTTTCCAGCGATTTTTCGCAACAGTGGAATGAAAGAGCAGTACATACTGTGAAACTACTGTTCTGTGTACAAAAGAGATTACTTACACGCCAGTTGTGCTGCAGCCGATTAAGAGAGCGAGGCTATCTCGTTCGCTGGGAACAACCAGCGGCGGCATATATTCGAAGCCGGCAGCCGAGTACACGGCAACGGGCCGGAGACACGCCCTCTCTGGCCATCTCATCTCATCTCATCTCATCTCACGTCACGTCACGTGCCGTGATCGCGTCGTCTCGAGGGCGGAATAAAGCTGCCTGCACACCGTCAACTCAGTCTCGTATTCATCCCTCCATGCTTACCAGACATGCTCCGGCTACCTTTATATTGTCAACACGGCGAACTCTGACAGTGGTTGGTATTTTTCTCTGGAAGGATTTCTCACTGCATTACTGTGGACTTGAACTTTGCACAAGCACCTGCAGTATTTCGCAGTGTTCGTTCTTCGTGCAATCACCGCCAGCCAGAAACGTTCTTGTGCGCGGGACTCGTGACTCGTACACAAGTTGTAACTTGTTTGCGTTCAAATAGAGGCAACGGCGACCGCGTTCCAACAAGGTGGCAGCGGCACAAATGGTCACAGGATTGTGTGATCGACGAGCTCGTACAGACGCCATTATTGTCATGTTACCTCCGGGGCAGAGTCGTGATGATGCCCGAGTAGTCGGGCGTGACAGGAAAAGAGCAGAGGGCACTCACATTTTTAGAATTTTGTTCTTATGGGGATCCAAAACCTCAGTATTTTTTAAGAAACGAAACATGGTCCAAATAGGCTGTAATACTTTTATGGTCCTTGCTAGTAGCTAACTCTGTTATTCGTTTTCAAGCACCTGAAATATATCCACAAAAATAGTAAAATTGGTTTATATATTGTCTGTCCACATTAAACATCAAGTGTACATATATTTTTCACAAACAGAGTTACGTACTCATTACAAACCTCAAAACAAAGGCACAGCTGTTACGACATGGAAGCTTTCTGTATGCATATTACTAATAGATGTAATGTAGTGCGCTATTGTATTTCTGTTACAAAAGAACATGAACGCGAAGTGTACCTTTACATGTGTACTGGCTATTTAATCAAATGTGATGGGAAGCTTGAGGCTTTTGATACGTAAATAACTTTGTTTTGAAGTATATATGTACACGAGTTGTTTCATATAGACAGACAACGTATAAACCATTGTTACCGTTATTATGGATGGATTTCAGGTGTTTGAAAATGACGAACAGTCGAAATTAGCTAATAGCGTGGACAATAAATATATGGCAACCCATCTGGACTTTGTTTTCCTTCTTAAAGCATTGTTTACCAAGAAGTGTAAAGATCGGATACACAGATTACAGACCAATATCGCTGATGTCCGTCTGCTGTAGGATGCTAGAGCGTAGTCTAAGGTCACACATTGTCAAGTTTCAGGAGGTAAACAAGTTTCTCTCAAAGAACGAATATGTATTCAACAAAGCCACTTTGTTTCTCTTCACGGGATATACACAACTATTATTAATCGTAAATGATAAAGTCCGCTACAATTGTAAAAGTTATTTCCAAAAGAGAAAGCACAACCTGGTTTCAGGGCATGTATTCCATCTTCAGATGCATATTAAAATGTGAGTCCCTGTTTTAACACATTTTAACCTATTTTAACCTTGGTTATGAATCCTTTGTGGACTCATATTTTAATATGTGTTCTGAAACCGGGTTGTGCTTACATTTTTAGAAATAATTTTTACGACTGTAGCGAGTTTTATTATTGAAAACTATTTGGGTCAGGCGCAGCTTGCTTTATTCATACACTAAATCTGTCAAACAATGAAAGAATCTGCAAAAGTAAATTGCGTCATCCGAGATTTCCGAAAGGCGTTACAAACTATGCCTCCCTATCCATCACTAAAGAAGAAAAGACAATACAGAGTTTCTCGAAAACATGTGATTGATAGTGGGAATATGCGTCCAATAACAAATCAGTGCGTTACACTGGACAACGAATGTTCCACATAAACTAAAACGCCCAAGAAAGTCTAACAGATCCTTTAATTTGTTAAAAATATTCATAAAAGATTGTCAGATTTGGTAAGAGATATAAGACTCTTCACTGACGAGGATGCGTACAGGAAAGCATTGTCGTCGTACGTTCGTCAGTAATAGCTGAAAGATGTGGACAACATTTCCTCTTGGTGTTATGAATGGTAGCTCTCTTTACATGCAGATCATACCTACAGCAGATAGGAAGAAGGGACTACGTAAAAGCAGTATAAGAGAATGGGAGTGTAACACTTGAATTTGTTGGAAGAGTTCTTTGAAAGTGTGGAGCAACTGCAAAGGAAATCGCAAGCGATACGCTAGTGAATTCAGTTGTAGGATATTGTTCCAGTGTTTGGAGTTCTTATCAAGTAGACATGACATCAGACATTGCATGAATTCAGATACACGTTCCTCGGATGCTAACAGGTCGGCACAGCCCATTCAAAAGAGTGAAAGAAGTATTCGAGGAAGTTAAATGAGAATTCTTCGAAGGAAGGCGACTTAGGTCTCACGAAACCCTGTTGGGTAAACTCAGAAGACTGTGCGACCACTCTGATGCTACCGTCGTATATCTCATACGGGAGTCAAGAGAAAAAGGTGAGACAGACTAGGGCGTGCGAAGCATATAGGAAGTCGTTTGTTCCACACTCAATAATCAGATGGACGAGAAAAAAATTGTACAACGTACCCTCCACATGCAATGTACAGTAGAGTGCGGAATACTTAGGAAGATTTAGGACAGAACAAAAAGTACCTCTGCTAAAAATTTCATAGTGATCCCCAGGAGTATAAATGTATAGGATGCCCCAGGAGGAATGGTCAATATTGAGGGATGTGACAGAAACGATCATGCGAAGCAAAAATATCTCTAAAATGCATACCTTAAGAGCTCTTAGCACTTTTTTGTCTTCCCGCTGAGAGACATGTCTCCTCTAGTGCAAGCTCTTTGCTTTCCATATCTTCACTAAATCGCAAAAAAATGCCCAGAAAACATAGGCTTTAAAATGAATATCTTTAGAGCTGTGAGTACTACTTCATCTTCGCTTCTGTGAAACACTTCTTCTCCTGAATAAGAGCTCATAGCAGTTAATCCTTAGAATACCAGTGGTTTCTGCATGAAACCAACGTTTTATTATTTTTTATGTGACAGTGTCTTTCACGTAAAACCGTAGATGCTCTTGCGAGACAGAGACGTTTAGTGGTACACTGATGTGCTTCAACAAATATAGTGCATTGTAGCAGTCATTTACAGCTTTCAAAGCAACAGTCGGCTCGGAGGTTGTGCTACGCGATTTTAAAGTTTCAGGCCTATTATTGTTTGTTATTTATGACTATAGTTTGTTTTAGGTATTATGAGTTCATAGAAGTTTCCAGATGTGGGATTGCGTGTATAAAAAAAAAAAATCTGGAATTGCTTTCAAATACATCTGGTGAAATGATGCGTGGTTGAAAGCTGTGTGTTCCAGTGATTCCGAAGTGAAATCACGACTTTAAAACAGTTCTTTACTTTTTACCAGTTTCTTCTTCTTTTCGTTGCTTACCATGACGGTGAAGTATTTTGTGAAAAAAAAATTAAAATTAATTTGGTTTTTATTGCTGGTACGGAACGTGTTAAGTTATGGATTTTAGACCCCTTGGTTACGACACAACTGTTTCTTGATTTGGTGCATACTACCTCCTCCAGAAACATGGAGAACAAAGGGCTTGCAGTAGAAGAGATTTGTTTCACAACATCGAAGCTAAAGAAATGCTCTTTCCTCTTAAGGAATGTATTTTACAGTCAGTGTTTGCTATACTTTTTTGCTTCGAATGGTAGTTCGTGTCGTATCCCTGAATATTGACGATTCGTCCTGGGACGTTGTAGAAGAGTGACGTGAAGCTAGAGATGACGAGTGGACAGCGCACACGAAAGGAAATTAAGTTGCTGTTGACACTCGTCCATAGAGTTCGCGTGTGGCACTGACAGTGGAATCTTAGCTAGGAACTCCCCCCCCCCCCCCCTCCTCCCCCCCGTCCCGTTGCTTCAAGCAATAGTGTTTTCATTTTGGCGAATGTACTCTTGTTTCCCGGCCACGGAAATTCAATGACAGGATTCATTTGATCTGACAGCGTCGGTCGTGGAAGTCAGTCAGTAAATAGATATCCCGTGACTACGCGTTGTGGTAAAGTGGTGGTGTCTTTCGTCTTGCGGCAGTGCCGTCTCCCATAGTGGTTAACGGGTACTGAAAGCGAGGGGAGGCGGCTATCGATTAGTCATGATGGCGCCAACATCTCTAACCTCACCCCAATGCCTCGTCCACCTTTTGCTGCGCTTCCGATTTCTACCTCTACCGGGACAGAAGCTCCCCCCACTTCCCCCCCCCCCTCCCAATCTCCTGTCAAACGCTGGCTCTTTGAAGGTGAACAGCACGGTCATTAAGCACGGACGGATGTTGCCTTTAAATAAACTTTTCTGTCTCATTATTTAAAATGTGAATGCACAAGCGAAGATCAAACATCTCGCAAGCAGAAAGAGGGGAAAGCTACGGAGAACTGTGAAACGCAATCTTCTCACAGAATAATGTCCTTGTTGTTATTTTCTAAATACGATTTCAGTTTGGAACAAGCAAAATGCTTCACGTAAAAATAAGAATATAAAAATCTTTAACGAATATTTACCGCGTGAAGTTTTGTTTTACTTCAATTCAAATAACATTTGCTTTAGAAAACACAGGGTTCCTTGATTTATGTTATGGAAACTCAAGTTTAGCGAATTGAACGGAAAACTGAGGTAGGACGAAGTGTTCATAAACTCCTGTGGCACATATTGCCAATTGCTGTTACGAGGTTTCATAACCAATCTCACATATGGTGGTAACTGTAAATTGGTGAAGCGGAACATTAACTAGGTATCACCACAATTTGATTTTGCACTGCCGCCTTGTACAGTTTAAACAGTTGAAATGTTAACTTCTTCCCACCCGAGACAGTTTTAACCCACTACTGCATTTAACACAAAACAATAACTTAAAGATTAAAGAGTCGTGAGTGTATGGGTCGTTGTTCAGAAACTAAGTGTCAGAGTTAATATTCAAACGTTTGTGGTTCAATCCTCTGTTGGCCCTAGAAATTTCAACGGGTCTTACAAGTTCTTTCACCTTTGACAGTGTTTATTAATGTGAAAAATGCCCGCTTTCACCGTGGTTCTAAGCCCACGTTGAACTGTATGTCGTCCTATAATCGACTGGATAAGGGCGTTAAGAGGTCGGAGGAAGGCAGGGTCGCTATCTTTTGCAATGCTGGCGTGCAGGAAGAGATTCAGCGAGGTTCTGGAACGTAGCGATACTGACGTGGAACCATGATTACAGCAGTGCGTGGCGAGGTACACTAGGTTTATCGGTTGAGGATCGAAGGCGCCAACAGCCCAGATTCTCGATTAGAGCCAGTCGGGGTGGCCGAGCGGTTCTAGGCGCTTCAGTCTGGAACCTGCGACCGTAGCGGTCGCGCGGTTCCAAACTGAAGCGCCTAGAACCGCTCGGCCGCATCGGCCGGCGCAGGTTCGAATCCTGCCTCGGGCATGGATGTGTGTGATGTCCTTAGGTTGGTTAGGTTTAATTAGTTCTAAGTTCTAGGCGACTGATGACCTCAGAAGTTAAGTGCTCAGAGCCATTTGAACCATTTTCTCGATTAGATTTAAATCTCGAGAGTTTGCTGGTGAGGGAGGTATGGTAAACTAATCTTGGAGCTGTTCGAACCACGCGCGTACACTGCGAGCTGTGTGTCGCGTTATATTATGCTGCTAGTAGATGCCATCTTGCTGAGCAAAAACCAAACTGTGTGTAGGCGTGGACATGGTCCCCAAGGATAGTCGCCTTCCAGAATGTCGAGATGACCCAGGGAATGCCACGAAAACATTCCACAAACAATAATGCTCCCCTCCCCCCCCCCCCCCCCCCCCCCGGCCGTCTGTCTGATGGAGCATAAAACATTCTTCATCTGGAACTCAGTAGACGTCCAGTTGTGGTACTGGTGTGCAAATTCCAACTTTTGTTGGAACTGAACAGCAGTCAGCAACTGAGCACGGATGCATGAACCTGGCATCTGCTGGAGAGGCTCACATGCAGCAACGTTCGCTGAATGGTCGTTGAGGGGATGACGATCGGTTGTTGCACGTCTATTCCCCCGTACACATCTCCACAGTCATAGTTCACCCCTGGCCCGTGGTGCACCATAGTTGCCTAGGGGCCACTCTTGGATAATGCCATTTAGTAATGCATGGTGTACTTCAACCACGGAAGCATGCCAAAAGTTTACTAATGAAGCCGTTCCAGAAATGGTTTCACCCTTGGCCCGAAAGCCAATGACCACACTCTTTTTGACGTTGATAAATCGCTTTGTTTCCACTTTACGATAACGGCTGCAGTGTTTCCACGTCTCCACAGACCCGACATGATCTATATACCCTCCACTGCTCGTGCTGCTACCTGCCATATGTGAGTGGTTATTGCACATTAACGTTGAATGTAAGTGGTGGCCACATTACTGTGACTGTACCATGTAGAAACAAAGAACAGAAATTGACACGCAGCGGACAATCTGCGAGAAACGATGCGTGCGTATTATGTCGGTGCTAAGAGGCTGGAGTAGCAGGTTACGCACAACACACCAGACACTCCCGTGAGGGCACGTCCATGGCATAGGCAGTATTTCGAGTGGTCGTCGTCGGGTTCTCTCATATGGATCATGCTAGCTGCGGACTTCCCAGTTTAATGCAGATGTTGTTGTAGTCGAACGAGAATGGTTTTGTGGTGGACTGAGAGACAATACGGAACGTTCTCTACACATCTATTTTGCAGCTCTGCTATTACGTCTAGCTTCCCCAACATCTCTGTGTACCCGGTCGCCCTTACTGCCTTGTGAAAGACTTACAAGTGATCAGCACGTTGAAGCAGTGATTTTAAACAGAGGGCACATTACGTCAGAAGACCGACAATGGCGTCCTCTTCTCAGTTTCTGCGCCTACCGTGAAGCTGAAGGTAGGACATTTGAAAGTGAACCCATCCTCAAACTGATTACATATCCAAACGCTACCATTGCCGGACGTGGGTTCCTCGTCAAAACTTCATCTATCATGCGTATACAACCCGTAAAAGTCTTTCATTGGAGTTATCAAGCACCCTTTGTATGTTTTTAAAACACGATTATGTAGCCGGCCGGTGTGGCCGAGCGGTTCTAGGCGCTGCAGTCCGGAGCCGCGCTGCTGCCACGGTCGCAGGTTCGAATCCTACCTCAGGCATGGATGTGTGTGATGTCCTTAGGTTAGTTAGGTTTAATTAGTTCTAAGTCTAGCGGACTAATGACCTCAGATGTTAAGTCCCATAGTTCTTAGAGCTATTTGAACGACGATTTTGTAGCACAGATAGTTCACAATGAAAACATTATTCCGGGAAGATGATGATGATGATGATGATGATGATGATGATGATCGTCATCATCGTCGATGAGATGATGACAATACAAACACCCAGTCTCCTGGTGGAGAAAATCCCCTACCCGGCCGGGAATCGAACCCGGGACCCCATGGTCCAGAGGCAGCAACGATAGCCACTAGACCACGAGCTGCGGACTTCGGTGAAGAGTAACGGACAAGATGTAAAACACCAATCGATGTATTGGTAAAGGAAACTATTGCAAAGGTGATAGTGTTTCCGTAGAAATGATTAACTTGTCAAAATATTAGCCACCCTCTCTCCCTCTACCCTCCTTAAAAGAGCAAATCGTTACATTGAAGCAGTGCAGAAGTTGGTACTGGTGGTCATGTAACGCTCTGTGACAGAATGGCAGAAAGGATCTGTCGTATTTGGACGTGTCCGTGACCTAACGATAAATAAAGTTCCCCGATTTGGTGGTGTAACAAAGCATACTATGCACCGTGTCCACAAGGAATGGTGTAACACGACGTTCCCCCGGAAATCCTGAAAAGATAACTCTCACGAATCGGAGACTAGTGTCACGCCTTGCGAATGACCTTCAGTTTCAAACTCGACAGGAACTGCCCATATTTGTGAACACAGATCCATCTCAACCAATTTCCGAGGGAAAATTTCGAGTGGAATTGGATTGAATGGTAAGTTGGAGTCTGCAACTTTGCCGAGGGCTACTGCTCAGAGTAGCACATAAAACTGCACGCTTTCACTGGGCCAAACAACACAGAAGCTGGATGGTAGCTGACTGGAAGTGTGTAGAGTATGTAGTGTAGTCTGGCGAATCGCGATTTGCCTTGTTTCAGATGATACTAGGCATTTCTGAAGGCTTTAGCTCATGCCAGATTTGGTTCTCTGACTTTACGAGGATGTTTTCTGTACCATGATTTGGGCCCATTCATCAAGGTACTTCTAAGATGGACCTGAATGTTTATTTCAACATTCTCGGTGATGGAATATTGTACTAATCTTCATCTTCAGGATGAGTGCACTTTGGTCAACCGTTTGCCAAGATGAAAACAGCCGTTTTCACAGAATTTCATGCATACATTGCTGGTTTGACGCACACTATGGCACCCTGTTGCAGAACGATTGCCTCGCTAAATCTCCCAGTCTTAATTGCATAGAAAATGTGTGGGACTATGTGGAGCAGCGAGTGAAACGTATCGTCAGTATCCACATATTTTGATAGATCTGCAAGGTACAATTGCCTATTAATAGCTTCAGCTGGATATGTAAATCTGAAGAAACTTAATGACACGCAGTATTGCCTGATTGAGATCTTTATCAAGACGAGAGGCGGTATTCCACGGTATGGGCGTCTTGTCTCTGGGGGGCGAAAGACTTATTTTTGTCCAGCGTGCTCACTTAAGGGGGTGTCTATGAAGGCTTGGTGTGGGCGGTGGTTCTCTACCAACGTTGGATATCGGTGCAGTAGAAGAAGACACTCATGGACGCAAGAAGCCCTTTATTACTGTTTTATTTACATTCGTCAGTCTTAGATGCCTGTACTGTTGATCCCTGGCGAGCGCGGCAAAGAACAGACACGGTGTCTGCCGGAGAACTGACCTCCAAGCGACGTCGTCCTTACCAGCGGTAGCGAATGCCTACCACCAATGCGTAAGAGAAAGTCTGGAGCCATCCGTTGAGCCTCGGCTGGCGTGAGGAGGATTCGACGCCAGCGTCGTAGTCACGTGCAGGCGGCAGAGTGCTGAGCTGCCCGAGCACTCTGTTGATCAGACTGCGGTCAGAGGACAGATCAGCGGCGACGGTGGTGGTAGCATCGTCAACAGTACATTGCTGACTGGCAAAGACTGGACGTCATATTGCTGCCCATCTGTTCGACCATGACGATTTGGCCACGGGGGTTTAAATGCAGCTGTTCAGGGCTGACTGTGATGGAAATCGTCGTGGAAGTTTCACCAACAGGGGCTAGTAACGTAGTCTGGGCTGTTGCTACACCATGGCGGGTGGAATCACAGACGAGTCTCAGCCCTGCTGGGTGCTTCATCAGCCGTTCAGCGACTGCGGCCATTTGGGAATGCCCTGAATTCAGTCCTGGGCAGTGGCTCGTTCCGTTACACTTACAAATCAGAAACAGGGTACCACAATATGGGCAAATTTTTTGCAGATCGTTTTGTGTGAAGACAGCTATGCAGGACCTATTGTACTTCACCAGAGGCGAGACAAGGCATACACTTAGACCTGTCTGTCTGCTGTCAGTATTGTAAGAGATATTTACTAAAGTTATTGCAATCCGCATCGAAAAGTATTAAATTTTTAATGAGGCAAGGGAACAAACTGGATTTAGTAATGAAAATAGTTCAGTGAACAATTTTAAAGTTATGAATGAAACTATGGAACAGATCAATGACTAAGAATTACCACTTTGCCCTGGATACAAATATTTTGTGAAAGCGTATAACTAAGTTTAATCAAATTGAGTTCTAGCAGTCTCTGAGAGCTTGGGAATTCATCTAACGTATTTCGCTGTACTGAAGAGTATGTAAGTCAATGCTGCAGATTCAATTAGTCTTCGTCAAGATAGTGATAAATTCATTAGGACAGCTGTGAACTCAGAATTGAGAGTAGCGCAAGGAGGTTCCTTATCGCCATAACTATTGCCAGCAGTCCGAAAGGCACTTCTGGACCCATAAACTGAGAAAGCTATGATGGGACATATGAACTACCCTTCGTTTTATTAATGCTATAGTACTGCTTGCCTCCTATATCTCTAACATCGATCGGTTGTAGAATTTTGGAACACGTATTATGTTCGAGTATAATGGCTTTTCTGGAGACTAGAAATCTACTCTGTAGGAATCAGCATGGGTTTCGAAAAAGACGGTCGTGTGAAACCCAGCTCGCGCTATTCGTCCACGAGACTCAGAGGGCCATAGACACGGGTTCCCAGGTAGGTGGCGTGTTTCTTGACTTCCGCGAGGCGTTCGATACAGTTCCCCCACAGTCGTTTAATGAACAAAGTAAGAGCATACGGACTATTAGACCAATTGTGTGATTGGATTGAAGAGTTCCTAGACAACAGAACGCAGCATGTCTTCTCAATGGAGAGAAGGCTTCAGAAGTAAGAGTGATTTCAGGTGTGCCGCAGGGGAGTGTCATAGGACCGTTGCTATTCACAATATACATAAATGACCTGGTGGATGACATCGGAAGTTCACGGAGGCTTTTTACAGATGATGCTGTGGTGTATCGAGAGGTTGTAACAATGGAAAATTGTACTGAAATGCAGGAGGATCTGCAGCGAATTGACGCATGGTGCAGGGAAAGGCAATTGAATCTCAATGTAGACAAGTGTAATATGCTGCGAATACATAGAAAGATAGATCCCTTATCATTTAGCTACAAAATAGCAGGTCAGCAACTGGAAGCAGTTAATTCCATAAATTATCTGGGAGTACGCATTAGGAGTGGTTTAAAATGGAATGATCATATAAAGTTGATCGTCGGTAAAGCAGATGCCGGACTGAGATTCATTGGAAGAATCCTAAGGAAATGCAATCCGAAAACAAGGGGAATAGGTTACAGTACGCTTGTCCGCCCACTGCTTGAATACTGCTCAGCAGTGTGGGATCCGTACCAGATAGGGTTGATAGAAGAGATAGAGAAGATCCAACGGAGAGCAGCGCGCTTCGTTACAGGAGCATTTAGTAATCGCGAAAGCGTTACGGAGATGATAGATAAACTTCAGTGGAAGACTCTACAGGAGAGACTCTCAGTAGCTCGGTACGGGCTTTTGTTAAAGTTTCGAGAACATACCTTCACCGAAGAGTCAAGCAGTATATTGCTCCCTCTACGTATATCTCGCGAAGAGACCATGAGGATAAAAATCAGAGAGATTAGAGCCCACACAGAAGCATACCGACAATCCTTCTTTCCACGAACAATACGAGACTGGAATAGAAAGGAGAACCGATAGAGGTACTCAAGGTACCCCCCGCCTCACACCGTCAGGTGGCTTGCGGAGTATGGCTGTAGATGTAGATGTAGATTAATGCTGTAGTACTGTTTGCCTCTAGTGCAAATGAACTTCAGCAAAACAATACAAATATAATGTGCAACCAAATATCGAATGAACAGTTAACCTGATGCTTAGTAGTGGTTTTAGTAAACTGAACAGGGCTTTCAGGACCTAGATTCCGATGTCTGAAAATGTAGGTTTACAATGGATTTGTATTTCCAGTTCTGGCTTATTTGCAGCGGGACATTAATTGTAATGTGATAATCAGCAAAAATTTGGGGAAACTTCAACGAGGAAGGGATTCCTGCGTCCTGAGAATTACTGGGAGAGATGAAAAGACTGACAAATGGACCAATGGGCAGAGTGGAGTCGATGACGTCATTATGACTATAATGGAAATGAAATAATTTGTGAGACATGTAGTTAAGCGAATAGGTGAACAAGGAAGTTCTTTCCCGATAACAGGAGATAAGACTACTGAGACGAACACTTAATAGAGAATGGGTAGATGACACTACAAAACGTAATGGAGTAACAGTGATATGTATTACTGAAGATCGTATAGGATTTAGAAGGCTAAGAACGCATATATCCAGATGTGTATGTCAAACAGTGCTTCTGCGTCTACAATAGGTTGTGTGTGTGTGTGTGTGTGTGTGTGTGTGTGTGTGTGTGTGTGTGTGTGTGTGTGAGTGAGTGAGTGAGTGAGTGAGTGTGTGCGCGCGCGTGCCGGCGAGGGAGGGAAGGTGGAGAGAGAGAGAGCACTGTTGTGAAATGAAAGAGGCGATGTATGGTTAAAACCAATTTAATCGACTACTACTAGTGTGTTCGTGTCACTTGCCAGCGTAGTAAAAATCAGCCGCTACGCACAAGTGTGTCGGTGACGACAGTGAGTAATTCACTGTGCCAAATGTAGAGTTCTAAAATCTTGAGTATGCTAAAGACAGCGGACGAGCAAAAATAGCGGACAACGGCTGCGTGTGGAGACAGTGAAGTTAACAAATTCTCGTCTCGCTCATTCATCTTACTGTGATGGATCTGGTGTTACTGTGCTAACGTAATCTTTATTTTATTGACTGCTTTGTTTTCATGGAACGTTGCAAAGATTGCATGTGGAATTTATATTTCAAGTGCTCTCGCACAGCAGATGGCACGTATCTAAAACCAAAAAGTTATTTGTGAATTAGAATTCCTTTACTTGAACAAATAAATAGCATTCGCTGCACATAAGAAATAGGTAAACATTTTTTATTCTAAACTGTTAAACTAGTGAAAAAGTCAGTTACAGTAGGGAGGGAAAATAGTTTTGGATATTATTTGCCACTTATAAGAAAAACGAGACAATAAAAGGATATAGTAAAATGTCTCCATACATTGCGTTATAAATGTGGCTTGATGTGTTTATATGTAAATATTTTCTCAAGCAGGTGACTGTTGATTTTTTTGAATGTTTAGATGACATTTTTTGAATTCTTTCAGTTGTCTCCAGTGTAGAGAATTCCGCATGCCACTTCAGTTAAGGTCCTTCACCAGTTAAGGACCTTCACCATGAATTTTCCGTTTCTTATTGATAGACTCTGTTATTATTGCTAGTCTTTTCATGCTTTCACAACATTCTAACACTCACTAAAAGTGCGGCACCATCCAGGAATGCTAGGCCAGATGCACTGCATAAGCCAGATGCGCTGCAGTACTCACTTGCCACGAGTAGTCTATTGAGACAACAAAGTCGCTCGTGTAAAAATCGGCTTAAGACACTTGACTCGTAGGAAGGACTAGCTTCCATTCCCACTAGGGCTTTCATGATTTACTTTTTGCGTGGTTCCCTAAGCCATTTGAGGCGAATCCGGCGACAATGCTCTAATCACAGCTGTAGTCTAAATCTTTCCACTTGTTTCCTTCGTATCTTACTTTGGTACCCTGCTAAACACGTAACATCCCACCTAGCCGTTTATGCGTTTGCAGTCGTCTGTTAGGCAGTTTACGTGGTATTCTAGTAATCAGATATTACTTCTGCTTCTGTTGCTCTGACTTGTTTAGAACTTGTTCTTGTATGTCCTCTTCAATGACTGCATGTTGTTTCAGCATCCTTTTCGCTGACATCGTCGGGTTCACGGTGCTGGCCTCGCAATGCACAGCCCAGGAGTTGGTACGGCTGCTGAACGAGCTGTTTGGCCGCTTCGATCAACTCGCTAACGTGAGTATTCCTTTAACCGGTGTCGCTAGCTTTGTCAGTTCCATACTATTGCCAGACGTTAATTTTATTGTGCGCTGGTCTCTTTAGGATTGGGGGGGTATCTCACACTAGTACTTCAATAAGAAAATATGAGAAAGGTGAAATTAACTCAGACTTCAAGAAGATAAAAATTCGATTTCCGAAGAAGCCAGTAGCGAGAGATTACCGAACCACCATCAGTGCAGAATACTGACACGAATTATTTACAGAAGAATGGAAGGCTAGTAAAGGCTGACACGGGGAAAGATCTGTTTGGGTTGTGGGCAAATGAAGGAACACGTGACTTAGTACTTGAACCTACGAACAATCTTAGAAGTTACGTTGAAGAAAGGCAACCCTACGTTTGCAATAGCAGTTTTAGATTTAGGGGAAAGGTTGTGACTGTGTTTGACTGGAATCACTCTTTCAAATTTAGAAGTGGCAAGGACAAAATACAAGGAAACGATATTCCCAATCTGTATAGAAACCAGAATAGAGTTGGAAGACTTGAAGAAAACGAAAGGGAAGCACTAATTGAGAAGGAATTGAGAGAGTTTTGTAGCATATATCTGATGTTCCTCAGTCCATACACTTAAGTCTTATCCCCATATATCAGATATCAGCAATATGGAAAATGCTGGCCCTGAAAGCCCGCATGGGATGGATAATGTTATGAAAAGAGGACATAGGATGAAAAACAACTAAAGTAAAACAGGGGTAACGAAATGGTGTCAAATTAAGCCTGCAGATTGTTATAAGTTTGAATTACGAAATGAGACACTGGAAGTAGTAGATGAGCTTAAAAATGGATTTTTTGCTTCTGTTTTGAGAGTAAAAACGTGATCCGGGTAGAATGTTTTATTTTTAATACCTTATCGATTGGCCAGTTTCAGCCTTTGGTCATTTGCAAGCACGTATCTTAAGTTTCCAGTTTTAGTTAGTTGCGCTGTGTAACGTCCAGTATTAGACGCGGCTTGTTCTGTGATACTGTTCCCGTGCGTTTTCCAGGACTTGGGCACTGTGTACTTTCACGATAGGATTAGTGGTTCATGCAGTTCGGCGAAACAGAACTGCCGTACATACGGCCATTCGCCGACCGCTTAGGCTACCAGACGTACAGACGCGTCCGGATGGTTGCCAAGCTACAGGCGTCATCTGCCGCAACCAGTTCAAGCGCCTGCGAGACAAACACCGACACGGGTTCACCTCTCGTGTTAGTAAAAGTCAGAAATTTGCTCGGTATACTCACTTCAACCTCGTCAGCGAGTGATGTGACGTCATCTCCGAACTTACCGTCTCCGTGTGTCCGTAGACTCGACTCCTGAGTCTGTGCTGCAGACCACTCATCCCTGAGTCCGTTGTCGGGTTCAAGTGGACTGGACTCGCTCTGAAAGGAGAGCGAGTACGCAAGTTTGCAAGTATTCCGCGGACTCGCTGCATTCCTGCTAAACACACACAAACGTTTTGAAAGAAATTTCAGCCATTAAATTAAAATTATTATTTATTTATTTCAGACGGTTATGATTTCGGCTTTATAGCCATTCTCAAGTGCAAGTTGAGATATCAAAAAATGTCCAGTCTGCCAGAATGACAGAATTTATATACCAAAATAACAACTGATCGGTTGGCAGCGTATTTGGGACCCCTGAAAAGCCAAAGAAACTGGTACACCTGCCTAACTTCGGCCCCCAGCGAGTACGCAGAAGTGCCGCAGCACGACATGGCATGGACTTGACTAATGTCTGAAGTAGTGCTGGAAAGAAATGACACGGTGAATCCTACAGGGCCGGCCGCGGTGGTCTAGCGGTTCTAGGCGCTCAGTCCGGAACCGCGCGACTGCTACGGTCGCAGGTTCGAATCCTGCCTCGGGCATGGATGTGTGTGATGTCCTTAGGTTAGTTAGGTTTAAGTAGTTCTATGTTCTAGGGGACTGATGACCACAGATGTTACGTCCCATAGTGCTTAGAGCCATTTGAACCATTTTGAATCCTGCAGGGCTGTCCATAAATCCGTAAGAGTACGAGATCTCTTCTGAACAGCACGTTGCAAGGCATCACAGAAGAGTTTTCCTGGAACCACACTGTAGCAATTCTGGACGTGTGTGGTGTCGCATTGTCCTGCAGGAATTGCCCAAGTCCGTCGGAATGTACAATGGGGATGAATGGATGGAGGTGATCAGACAGGATGCTTACGCACGCGTCACCTGTCATGGTCGTATCTAGACATATCAGGGTTCCCACATTACTCAAACTGTGCACGACCCACACTGTTACAGAGCCTCCACTAGCTTGAATAGACCCCTGCTGACATGCAGGGCCCATGGATTCATGAGATTGTCTCCATACCCGTACAGGTCCATCTGCTCGATACAACCAGGCAACATGTTTCCAGTCATCAACAGTTTAATGTCGGTGATGATGGGCCCAGGTGAGACGTAGAGCTTTGTGTCGTGCAGTCATCAAGGATACACACCAGTGGGCCTTCGGCTCCTAATGCCTATATCGGCGATGTTTCGTTGAATGGTTCGCACGCTGACACTCGTTGATGTCCCAGCATTGAAATGTGCAGCAGTTTGCCGAAGAGTTGGATTTCTGTCACGCTGAACGATTTTCTTCAGTCGTCGTTGGTTCTGATTTTGGATGACCTTTTTCCGGCCACAGCGATTTCGGAGGTTTGAGGTTTCACCGGATTCCTGATATTCACGGTACACTCGTGAAATGGACATACGGGAAAATCCCCACTTCACCGCTACCTCTGAGATGCTGTGTCCCATCGCTCGTGCGCTGACTATAATGCCACGCTCAAACTCACTTAAATCTTAGTAACCTGCCACTGTAGCAGCAGTAAGCTCCGTATCTAAGAACTGCGCCAGACACTTGTCGTCTTAAATAGCAGTTGCCGACCGCACCGCCGTATTCTGCCTGTTTACATATCTTTGTATTTGAATAAGCATACCTGTACCAGTTTCTTTGGTGCTCCAGTGTACATGCATTTATATAGATAAAACTTCTTCGAATGCTGCTTAATTATATTTTAATTTTTAATATCTATTCAGAGAATATCTAACAATTACGTTAGCATACACACACACACACACACACACACACACACACACACACTTTCAAGGTGTTATGGAGTCTGTAAAGACAGTTCCAGAAAGCCGGCTGGAGTGGCCGAGTGATTCTAGGCGCAACAGTCTGGAACCGCGAGACCGCTACGGTCACAGGTTCGAATCCTGCCTCGGGCATGGAAGTGTGTGATGTCCTCAGGTTAGTTAGGTTTAAGTAGTTCTAAGTTCTAGGGGACTGATGACCTCAGAAGTTAAGTCCCATAGTGCTCAGAGCCATTTTTGAACAGTACCAGAAAACATGAGATGAGGATGAAGTGCATTCTGTAAATAACTCTGTCCGAACAGGTCTCGGAAGGTCCAACGTTACTGACAGACCACTGTATCACTTTTAGCAGATAGGCATCGCTGAATGCAGACATGGAGGTGCATGTGATCAGCACACCGCTCATCCGGTTGTTTTCAGTTTTCTTGGCCATAGCAGCTACTTCTCAGACAAGTAGCTCTCAGTTTGCCTCACAAGAGCTTAGTGCACCCTACTTGCCAACAGCGCTCGGCAGATCTGGACCGTCACCCATTCAAGTGCTAGCCAAGCCCGACAGCGCCTGACTTCGGTGATCTGATGGGAACCGGTGTTACTACTGCGGCAAGGCCCTTAGCCGAAATCTCTAAGTAATGATTAATTACTGAAATAAATTACAGAAATCAATGATAAGCTACACAACTCGCTGTTAGCCTATAAACGGAAGTTGGCATGATAAAATGAATACAGAAATATTGCACTTGTTTGTCGTCGGAGTATAACGGTGACGTTGTTCTTTTCTCAGTTTTCGTTTGACGGAGTACATATGTTTCCTCATGGTGGATGTGGAATAAACAAGAATATAATCATTTTGTTTGCATTTGGCGAAATTTTTTGTGAAGCGTGAACTATAACTTGAAACTTATTCTAGATACCACTCCTCTCCTAATGGAACACATTTACAGCTGTGTACTTCTCATCTCACACCCTCAGAGGTCTCACAAAACACAGGTTTGTTGTAGGTCCTCTTGTTCCGGCAGTCGGTCGTTTCACCCTGTCAGTGCTACTTCACAACCGCAAGATCGTGTACTTGGCTTCCGTACTAACGGTAAGTCACAATTAGCGTTACACTACTGCATGATTCATTAAGAGAGAACGAGCCAACGAATATGAAGCGACGGCAGCGTCACGGTTGTAAGACTCGCCATAATCGCGTAATTACAACGAGAATGGAGGGAGCCCATTAAGCACTGATGTAGCAGTGGCGCCTGATACATGAAGTATTCAACCCGCTAATTTTACCCGTAATAGCTCCGTTTCTGATCTCTACTTGCTAGTAAAGTTTCCAGACAACAGCCACTCCCACCGATTTGTCGTACACGGAATCTTTGCCTGCCGCCAGCTTCATGGACTCTGTTTTGGCTCAGCGATGTCACAAGCCCACAAGGTCATGCCATATGCATGCACTGTGACAGCTTTTATGCCGGTGCATCACATTCGAAGTGCATTCCAGGCTTACACCGACCACACCAGCGGTTCGTCAGGCACTACTTTAAGTGCACTACTTCCGAGTTACACTTATTGTCAGGAAACTTGCGCTGACTGCACCCTGTGGCTCATCAATCTGAGCACAGCTCACCGAACAGTACTTCTGACAGAATTTCTTTGCCGATCTGGACACCGACCAGGACCATGTGTATTCAGCGGACAGTTATTAGCAGGTGCTAATCCTTTGTAACTCGCAATAGGTTTGTGAAGTGTGCGTCATACTACACTACAGGCCATTATAATTGCTACACCAAGAAGAAATGCAGATGATAAACTGGTATTCATTGGACAAATGCATTATACTAGAACTGACATGTGATTACATTTTCACACAATTTGGGTGCATAGATTCTGAGAAATCAGTAGCCAGAACAACCACCTCTGGCCGTAATAACGGCCTTGATACGCCTGGGCATTGAGTCAAACAGAGCTAGGATGGTGTGTACAGGTACAGCTGCCCATGCAGCTTCAACACGATGCCACAGTTCATCGTGAGTAGTGACTGGCGTATTGTGACGAGCCAGTTGCTCGGCCACCATTGACCAGACGTTTTCAATTGGTGAGAGATCTGGAGAATGTGCTGGCCAGGGCAGCAGTTGAACATTTTCTGTATCCAGAAAGGCCCGTACAGGACGTGCAACATGCGGTCGTGCATTATCCTGCTGAAATGTAGGGTTTCGCAGGGATCGAATGAAGGGTAGAGCCACGGGTCGTAAGTCATCTGAAATGTGACGTCCACTGTTCAAAGTACCGTCAATGCGAAGAAGAGGTGACCGAGACGTGTAACCAATGGCACCCCATACCATGACACCGGGTGATATGCCAGTATGGCGATGACGAATACACGCTTCCAATGTGCGTTCACCGTTATGTCACCAAACACGGAAGCGACCATCATGATGCTGTAAACAACCTGGATTCATCCGAAAAAATGACGTTTTGCCATTCGTGCACTCAGGTTCGTCGTGTACACCATCGCAGGCGCTGCTGTCTGTGATGCAGCGTCAAGGGTAACCGCAGCCATGGTCTCCGAGTTGATAGTCCATGCTGGTGCAAACGTCGTCGAACTGCTCATGCAGATGGTTGTTGTCTTGCAAACGTCCCCATCTGTTGACTCAGGGATCGAGACGCGGCTGCACGATCCGTTACAGCCATGCGGATAAGATGCCTGTCATCTCGACTGCTAGTGATACGAGGCCGTTGGGATCCAGCACGGCGTTCCATATTACCCTCCTGAACCCACTGATTCCATATTCTGCTCTAACAGTCATTGGATCTCGACCAACGCGAGCAGCAATGTCGCGATACGATAAACGTTTATCAAAGTCGGAAACGTGATGATACGCACTTATCCTCTTTACACGAGGCATCACAACAACGTTTCACCAGGCAACTGCTGTTTGTGTATAAGAAATCGGTTGGAAACTTTCCTCATGTCAGCACGTTGTAGGTGTCGCCACCGTCGCCAACCTTGTGTGAATGCTCTGAAAAGCTAATCAATTGCATATCACAGCATCTTCTTCCTGTCCATTAAATTTTGCGTCTGTAGCACGTCATCTTCGTGGTGTAGCAATTTTAATGGCCAGTCGTGTAGTATCAATAAATCGTTGTTCAGTCTCTACCTAGGAGCCTCCTCATCTAGCGTGCACCATACCACTGGAAACCAAAGGAACTGATGTCGTTATGGACACATGAGGATCTGCAAATTTGGTTGTCTTTGATTATATTGGAAACATCAGTTTGACAGAATCCTAAATCATTTCGGACTGATTTCTGCACTAAAAGGACGAGATTGGAAGAAATGTTGTTTCACATTACGAAGAACATTGCAGTAAAACATAATGGTGCACAGACATGGAAGTTCCTTCTCATTTCTCCGTACTGATTTTTTACAGTATTCTGCTGGTGAGCGAATGCAGATATAGCAGACGACGTTCGTATTGGATGGTGCACCGAAATAGTGAGATCTGAACCACGAATTTTGGCAACAGTAGTTACTGGAATAGCAAAATTTTCGGCTTCAGGCAGCATGTTACGTATACTCTTGTTGCCTGCTGTCGCGCGTATCTAACAAAGTCTCCAAATGCTGGAGCGGTAGTGAGGAATTAGTCACTCTTGCATCTCGTATACGTTTCTGAGATTTTACGGAGGTGGTCTTAATGTGTTGCCAGGGTGCCTCGCTCACCCACGTTTTTGGTTAGTGATCAGCCGTTCACATTTGCCTGTCCCGTTGCTTTAGCTCCTCTGTCATTTTAGTGTCTGCTGTAGCACTTTTCACCCTTCCTCCGTTGTTTAAGGCAATGAGATAGAGTGATTGTGTTGAGTGAACGGTAGTGAGGTGGTACTGAGTACATAAGTGTCTTATTATAGGTTTCATCCTCACTGTGTGCAAAAAGCTAGCGATTTTATTCGCATTCGTTCCTTCTAAAATGTGACAATGCGCTGATAACTTCGCCGGTGAGCACCCGTAAAGTCAAAACGCACGCACGCGAGTGCGCGCGGTTCGGATAAAACCAAGGAAAGGTCTGACGGTATGTCTCGATGATGCTCTTGTTCTTTCCATACAAGTGAGGGAAATTTATTCGATGGATTTAAGTATTATTTGATTGCAGGAAATATTTAGCGTTCATCTTACTGTTTCTATCAATTATGCGCATCGCCTTTGTTTCTTTATCTAATTATGGCGACAACTCTGGATCACAGCAAACATCTTTCTGGTGGTAAAATTTATCACGCCTTATACCAGAGACACTATTCTACATAGTTCCTGGAATCTTGACATTATGGGAGAGATGAAGGTAAACGACTCCATTGTGAGAACAGTCTCCATTCAGACATCGACAAGTCTCTTTTGCTCAGTTTGTATTAGATTCAGCAGCTGGCCGCTAAAGAAATTGTGACACTGTTAGATGACAGCTTCGGGAGCGGAGGCGGTGTAATCGAATTGCTTATAAACTCTCGTTTTATGAAATGGTTCAAATGGCTCTGAGCACTATGGGACGTAACATCTGAGGTCATCAGTCCCCTAGACTTAGAACTACTTAAACCTAACTAACCTAAGGACGACACACACATCCATGCCCGAGGCAGGATTCGAACCTGCGACCGTAGCGGTCGCGCGGTTCCAGACTGAAGCTCCTAAAACCGCTCGGACACAACGGTCGCCGGCCGGAGTGGCTGAGCGGTTCTAGGCGTTACAGTCTGGAACTGCGCGACCGCTACGGTCGCAGGTTCGAATCCTGCCTCGGGTATGGATGTGTATGTCGTCCTTAGGTTAGTTCGGTTTAAGTAGTTCTAAGTTATAGGGGACTGATGACCTCAGAAGTTAAGTCCCATAGTGCTCCGAGCCATTTGAACCAACACAGCGGCCGGCCTCACGTGCCGCGATAACCAAAGTATGTAAGCGGAGCAGACACGGACGGGTTATCATCCTAGCGAAGATATGGGCTGCAAATGGAGAAATCCACTGGGATAAGCGACTTCCACAAAAGGCGGTTTATTATTGCGCAGAGTTTGTGAACGAGTATCTCGAAAACGGCGAAACTGGTCGATTGCTCACGTACTACTGACGCGAGCATTTACGGAAAGAGGTAGGAGCATCACTAAGCCTAAATTTTTGGATGCTCACAACTCTTAACAAAACGTGGGGTTTGTAGGCATATATGGCGAAATAGCACAATGCTGGTGCACACATAAGTGTTCCGGAGCACACCATTCATCGTGCAGCGTTGAACTTCGAGCTCAGCAGCATTGTTCACATGTTGACCCAACGGCATTGTCAATTGCGATTGGAATGGGCACAGGACCATCGGGATTCGACCGTCGATCAATGGCTCTTCGGATGACTCACGTTTTTGGTACGCTAGGTCGGTGGTTGGCTACACAAACGCCGTCATCGAGGCGAACGGCGGTTCGAAATTTGCAGCGCGCCACGGTCGCAGGCTGGTGGGAGGCACTGTGCTGCGCTTGCAGGGGGCATGTGATAGTAATCGAAGACACGCTGACAGCTGTGAACCATCTGCATCATTTCATGCTCGATGTCTTCGCCGACAGCGAAGCCGTCTTTCGGCAGTAGAATTGTCCGTGTCTCGAAGCCTGAACCGTGCTACAGTGGTTTGAAGAGCATTGTAGTGAACTCACGCTGATGTCTCGGCGACCAGATTCGCCTGATGTAAATCCAATGGATCTCATCTGGGTCGCTATCGGGCGCCATCGCCGCGCACGCAAATCAGCGGCCCGTTATTTACGCGAATTACATGACCTCTGCATAGATATCTAATGGCACACGCCTCCACAAACCTACTAGCAAACTGTCGGATTCCTGGCATGCAGAATCAGTGATGTACTGTGTTCCAAAGGCGGACGAACAAGCTGTTTTAGCAGGTGGTTATATTGTTCTGGCTCATCAGTGTATGTTACACCGGGGGCGAGTCCTCTCGTCGCCTGTCTAGCTCGAGACGCCACCCAACTCTTCATCGCTCCTGAACCCAACTTAAACACTGATATATCTTTCCATGTACATTCACGGACAAATAGATGCCAACGACGTGTTCTAGGTTTCAATTTTGACTTTTTCACACAGTGATATTTTTTATTTTTGTGGCGGGCACATTTCACACTTTAGTGTAATATATACGATCGAACGATTTGTACGGCAAAAAGTCTCGTGCTTACATCAGCGATCACTTGTGAGAGCATTAAGAGACTAATAATTATTTACCTAAGGCTCTTTAAAATAACCGTCATCATCATCATCATAACCAAAAGTTCTGAATCTGGTCTTTCAGAACCCCATTAGCAAGAATGACAGGATACAAATTTCAGCGTACTTGAGCAGTCAACATTAAGTATTCAGTTCTGAGGACGAAGCTGTAGAGCACTGATGTATGAAATCCAAAAGCATTGTTCAACACGCGTTCGACCAGTACTCAGCGTGGGTAATAGTAGCTTTACAAGGTTGCTACTAAATAAAAGGGAGCTTAATTACAGATTTAAGTGAAACATAAGCTGAACATAGTGAGAATGAGCGTAAGGGGAGCAATGAAAAAATCTTCAGTGAATATGAGAGTAAAATTTTCGCTGACGATCTGACTAAAATCATAAGAAGTTTTAGTCTCGTGTAAAATCATTAGGCGCATGTAAATGATCTGTCCAGTCGCTCAGTAATCTTACTGGCTCCAAAATGGATGATGAAAGAAAGAAGGCCAAACTCTGCTGTTCGGTCCATTTAATTTTTTGCACCATGGTGGTAATACGGTTACTCCTCTCAAGCATTGCACGAACGCCAGAACAGTAGATACACTATCTGCTCAAAAGTATCTGGACAGCTGTTAGCGGATATCAGTATTGGGTGTGATGGCTTATGTCGGCTTGAACTCTGTTGGGGGAGTGGGGGACACTTTTAATGAGGTGTCTGAATGTCTGTGGAGGAATTCCAGTCCATTCTTCCTCAAGAGCCGAGACCAGAGAAGATAATGATTTCGAACGAAGTCACGTTGTAACTCCTCCCAAAGGTGTGTCATTGGGTTCAGGTTGGCGATCTGGGCAGGCCAGTCCATTTGGGGAATATTATTGTCCAGAAACCATTGTCGCACATTTGCTGCTTTATGACAGGGTGCATTGTCAAGCTGATGTAATCATTCATCGTCTCCGAACTGTTGACGCAGTACACAAGGCTGTAAAATGTGTTAATAAACTTCCGCATTCAGCGGTTTCTTAAGCGCAGTAAAGTGGACCACACCTTAACCACGCAAAACACCCCAAATACTGTAACAACACATCCTCCGTACTTCATTGTTGCTGCTACACAACGATGACAGGTAACGTTCTCCAGGCATTCGACAAACCCAATCGTTTCCGACCGAGTGCCACAGGATGTAGCGTGATTCATCAGTCCAAATCACTCATTTCCACTCTCCAGTGGTGTCGCCCTTTACAACACGTCTTTGTTCTGGAATCTCACTGACTGGCGTAGAATTGTTTTCAGTGATGAGTCCCGCTTCGATATGAGCCCCGATGACCAGCAAAGACGTGTCTGGAGGCGTCCCTGACAACGGTGGAATACCAACCTGACTGTCGCCCGCCATGCTGCCCGACAACGAGCAGTGATGGTCTCGAGAGGCATTTCTTTTCATAGCAGAACCCCTTTGGTTTCATCCAGAGCACCCTAACAGCGCAGCGGTACGTCGACATTATTCTATGCCCCGTTTTGTTGGCTTTCGTGGCAAGCTATCCTGGGCTTACATTTCAGCTGGATAATGCTTGCACAGCACCCGAGAGTTTCTGCTGTTTCTCTTCGTGCTTGCCGAACTCTGCCTTGACCAGCAAGATCGCCGGATCTTTCTTCCCAATTGAGAACATTTCGAGCGGTATGGGCAGGGCCCTTCAACCATTTCGGGATTTTGACCATCTAACCCGCAAAATGGATAGAATGTGGCACAGTATCCCTTGGAAGACATCAAACATCTCACTCAAGCGATGCCAAGCCGAGTAACTGCTTTCAAAAGGACCATAGGTGGGCCAACGCGTTATTGCTTGCTCGATTTGTGAAGCTTTTTCTCTTGAATGAATGGCCCAATTTTTTTGAAATTGCACTCATTTGATTTTCTGTACATGTACATCATTCCGCCCCATTAGGATAATTCCTTCGTGGTGCGACTCTCTTTTTTAAAAAATTTTCCTTAGTGTATGCACCATTAGGGAACTGGTGCAAACTTGGACGTTAGATGTATCGTGTAATAGGGCTGACGAAACAGTTTGCACATCCAGGCTTGTACTCTTCGGACGCTACTGCATACTCATATACGACAGATGTCGTGTAATACACCAGCTTTGTCGCTTGGTCCTTAAACCGGCCCTGCTTGCGGAGTATAGACGTAGATACGAGTAACATGGTTGGTACTGGAGTGCTCCATATTTAATGTCTAAGCCATGTCAGTCTCAAAGGACGGGACGTCCTCGCATGCCATCCGCCGAATTCTGAAGTACACGAGTACGCGACGGCTTCCTTGGTAAAGAACCTCTTTTGTCAGACACTGTTTTGGAACATATCGGAACGTATCAGATTTGCATTTTCCTATCAAAAAATGTTTAGCAGTAATCACTCCAATGATTAGATTATTTTCACGGTTCTGTTTCGACCTACTGCTGAACAGAAACGGCTCATTCAAAAGGAATTTGATGTGCAATTCGCGGTAGGTTCAACTTTATAGAACTCAGTTAAGTGACAGTAGAGGAAGACTGAGGGAAGGGGCAGCGAGTGTCTTCATCCACATAAAGTTACTGACCGGATGTGCTTCGTTGCGTTCTCAGAGCTCGCTGGCGCTGCTATTGTCTACAGGTTCATATTATCGCTGAATGATTGAAGAAGAATTCGGATCAACTTACACTGTGAACTCGAACTATCCTGGCAGACTGAAACTGTGTGCCGGACCGGGATTTGAACCCCGAACCTTGACTTTTGCCAGTTACGTTCTGAGCAACCAAGGCACGACTACCCCTTTCCTTTGTCGCAGCGTCAGCTCTGTCAGTACATCTATTCTCGTAGTTCTTCTACACAAATTTCGGAACTAGCACTCCAGGAAGAGAGGATATGTTAGAGAAATGGCTTAGCCACAGCCAGGCGGATTGTTTCAAGAAAAATCTTTGGTACAGCAGTGGAGTGTGACTTTCGTTTGTTTGTTTTTAGCTTCATGCGTGGTTAAAACTGGATGCCGGACTGGTATTCGAACACTGAACCTGGCCTGTCGTAGGTAATGTGCTTCCCAACTGTGAGATATCCAGCCGCACAACTCACGACCCGTCCTCACATCTTCAGTTATGTTATCAGCTTTTCCCACATTTTCTAGTTACTTATACTGTGTAACATTTCATGAATTCAATAGCAGCGCATTTTAAATAGGAATAAATTCATAATAACGTTCATAAACAAAAGGTGCTCGGTAACATCCGATTATTACAGTAGTGGTAAACTTCTGCGATCTATCGCATCGGACATCAGTCAGCGGTAATATTAAGACAGGATGTGAAATGAGTTGAAAATGTGAAATCAGTGGTAGGAGGACGAACTGAAGATATCGTTTGGTGTTGTTATGGGAACTGCGGTGAACTTGTGGAGGAAACCACGTGCCAGACATTGGTGCGGCAATTGTTGAATACTGCTGCAGCATTTGGAGGCTGCTTGGACCGTTGCAGATCGTACTGTGCATACGAAAGCGTAACGAAGATGCTCATGGAAACGGAAAGCTCAGCAAGATAGATAACGCTGATCACTTCAAACCGTATGGGAAGCAGGTATTCTAGTTGCGCAGCAATATTATTGCTTCCCTCGTAGAGGCTATATCTCATTTAGGGGTAAAGAGAGTAAGGTGCCAGATATTGAGGAACGTACCGAGGCGTTCAGACAAAAATTTTTCCTCACTCCATACGCGACTGGAATTTGCGAGAAAATGGATAACTATGGCAACAAAGTTCGTCCACCATGGGCCGTATCCTGGCCTGTGGAGTGTATAGATACTCACACAGGTGTAGATAATACGTAACAATGCTAACTACTACAGCTTCATTGATAGGGCCTATTAATTGAGACGACAGCCTTATCGCCAAGCCATTCGAATTATTCAGCTTTCACCCTTTTCTCCGTTGTTGTTGCCACCGGAATTAATGCCGGCAAATTTGACAGTGGACATTTATCATTTCACCGTCAGCAGCCCAAATTTTAGGCGATAGTTGACGAACCAGTTCGTAAGTGCGCACCAGTCTCTTCCCAGTATACATTTAATAAGTAATTTGCGGGCTCTGTAGCCAAACGATTAATGTATTTTCATACGAAAACAAGGAGATGGAAACTGTGGAATAGAGGACAGGTTGCTTAGGGAGTAATAAGCACAAAGGAGTTATCCGAGGCACCTCAGATTTCCAGCAGTGAAGAGAAACAGGACTAGTGGTACCACAATACAAAACCCGAAGAGAACAATGGATTGCGTGGACTGTTGATTTTGAAGATGCAGTGCAAAGTACCCAGGTTCGATTTCCGTCCCTGTCAAAGATTTATACTCGATCGAAGAATTGAGCGGGCGGTCGCTCAGTCTCGTGAGGGTAGTTGCTGAGCTAATTGAAAGTGAAGTTAGGTTTCCATTTAGCGTAAGACGACTTAAACATCCTAAAAGCCGTGGATCAAGGCAGTCAGGTGGATGCAGTATTTCTTGACTTCTGAAAAGCATTTGACTCAGTACCGCACCAACGCTTATTAATGAAACCACGATCATATGGGTGATCAAAGAAAACTACCGACTGAATTGAGGTTTGGTTCGCAAGGAAGGTACGGCATATTATCTTGGCTGGAGAATTAATAGATGGATGTAGAAATAACTCCAGACGTGGCCCATTTTTGCAGATGATGCATTTATCTACAGTAAAGTACTATCTGAGAAAGCTGCACAGATGTTCTGTCAGATAAGATTAGATTTCAAAGGCGTGCGAAAATGGGCAACTTGTTTTAAACGCTTACAGCTGTAACATAGTGCATTTGCAAAAGGTAGAAAAGTAGCATGCTGTGAATTGGATTTGGTAAACTTACACAAATACCTGGTATAACAGTTTGCAGGGACATGATGTGACACGATCACGTTTGGTGTCGTAGGCAGGTAAAGAAGGTGGCAGACTTGGATTCGTTGGCAGGATAATGGCAAAGTGCTCGCTGTGTACAAAGGAGATTGCATAAAAACACTCGTGCGACCCATCCTAATATGATGAAGTGTGTGGGTTCCGTGCTAAATAGTAAGGACGGGCAATATTGCACAGATACAAAGGAGGACAGCAGGAATGGTCGCAGGTCTGTTCCACTAAGGGGGAGAGACACGAAGATGCTGAAAGAACTCAAGTAACAAACGGTTGAAAATAGATGCAAACTGTCCCGTGAAAATCTTCTTAGAAAATTACTGGAAGCAATTTCAACTGATGAATCTAGGAATGTACCAGACGGTTATAATTAAAGTGCAGCTACTCGCAAAGGTCTAGTGTGGGCTATAATTATCGTATAGCGCCGAAACTTGGCAGGTATGCTAATGCGTTAATTGGGAACCGATTTATGCTGAAAAAAAAGCTCCAATTTAGGCGACCATGTGCAAATTGGGCGTTGTGCACTGTGTGTATGACGGGTTGACATCCACGCAGTCGTTTGACAAGCCATAACGTGAGCAGACAGTATGGCTGTCGAGAAGAGAGACCGTGCACTGTTAGTGAAACTGCTTTATGTGAACGGCAGCAAGCACAGTGCTGCACGATCGATGTTTTTAAATGGCTTAAAGAAAAGATAATGAAACTCGAGAACACGGGTGAGCACGGCGTGGCACCTGGAAGAGGAAGACGTGCTGTCCCGGCGGAAGTTATTGACGAGGTTGCTGTTGCTGCAACTGACAGTGCAGCACGTGCACCGGGTAGTACTGGTGCTCGCGCAGTGTCGCGAGAATTGTCCATCCCACGATCAACAGTACGGAAATTTTTGCAGTCTGTTTTACACTGATACCCGTACAACATCCAAGACGGTGCGCAATTGAAACCTCGTGATCCGCGGCAGCGTTCTCAATTTGCTCTTCGGTTTCTGGCACGGATCGAAGTTGGTAACATGTGGCTGGCCAGTATTCCGTGGAATGAAGAGGCGCAGAGGTACAGAACTGCCGAATTTGGTGTACTGTTAAACTGCTTATTGTGCACGAAAAGTTATTACACTCGCCCTATGTAACTACGTGCTTAGCATTCATAGGACCTTTATTCTCGGTCTGTTCTACTTTAAGGATAATAATACTCAAAGAGGACATGTCATGTGTACCATTGAAGTCTGTATATTATCGAGATCTCCTTGTACAGCTTGTGATTCCTGCTTTGGAAGAGCACAACTGTGTGGAAATTACTGTTTTCACGGAAGATGGGGCAACATCTTCTGTGCTCCCCCAGTGAAAGATATGCTTAATGCAACCTTCCACGAACGTGGTATCTCCAGAAGCTTTTCCGGATTTCAGTCCATATGACATTTGGCTCTGGGGATTTTTAAAAGAACACATTTGCCAGGTACACGTTCGGTCTCTACGTGATCTGAAGGTTAGTATACGGGAATACGTTTCTCAGATTCCGCTGGAACTGCTGCGAGAACTGTTGACCACGTCTTTTTAGGGATGCAGCATCTCTTCGACTTGTCTGCTGCTCATATACACCAAAATGTGTAGGCGGTGGTCTTTGATAAAATCAACATCATGCCTTTCTTACTTGTTTGACTTTTTCTGTTCACGTCCCGTTCGTAATCCATTACATATGGAAACATTTCTACACGCATTTCTTGTCTCCAGAGCACCAGATTTGCACCTGGTGGCCAAAATTGGAACTATTTGTTTCTATCGTTTCCACATTTACGTATTAGAATACCTACTACGTTTCGCTGCCATAAGATAATTACAGCCTACTCTGGACCTCTGTGAGTAGGTGAATTTCAGTTATAAACACCCTGTATACTACAACACCACCACCACCACCACCACCACCACCACCACCACCCCCCTCCTCCACATCACGTAGCACAGAGGCATTGAATCAGTCATTCTTCCCGCGCTCCATACGCGAATGTAATGGGAAGAAGCCCTTGTAAAGGGCAGAATAAGACATACATTCCACTTTGGTTTATGGGGCGTAGATCTTAAGGTAGAGTGCTAAGCAACTCTCCGTAACCGATGTCCACGGACACCACAGGCAGAACTCCCCTGAACTGCCGGCAGGCCTCGAGGAGCCCACCTCACCTGATCTGAATTTATTACCATAAACAACGTACTGATTTTGGGTCTATCATGAATTCGATGCAGTTAGAGTAAAAAAAAGTGGAATGTTGAACAAAGTGAACACCACAAATTCGAAATGAATTTGAAGTCGCTGAAAGTTATTGCTGAAAATGTTCTTTCTCCACTCCACCCAATGTTTTTAAAGAAAGCCGATGTAACCCTATTTTGTACACCATACAAGTCTCATTTCTACGTCGGCTTTATGATAATAAAGAAAACCCGCTCTGAAGTCAGTAACATGAACTTACTAATGTCAGAGGATCGAAAAATAATCATTTTGTCCGTGGAATTGTGATTTACCTATTTTTACATGGAGTAATACAACTTTTCGTGCTTCGTAGTATTTGTTTATTGATGCCTCGTCTGCCTTTTGTTTCAACTTGCCAGCAACCTCTCCCTCTTCAGTGCTCCCTGCAAAGCAGCTCTGCTGTGCAATCTTTTCTTTTGTTCTCTTCGCTGCATCCTACCTGTTTTTGCGTCCTTTGTGTTCATTTATGGAATTCTTCATCCTTGCTTTTCGTACCGTCGGCTAGCAGGAGATTAGTAGCCTCGCAGTTGTGGAATAAAAGCCCAGCTCTGGACCAGATGAACACTCCACTGTAGTTGTCTGTTCTGCCGTGGCTCTGCGGTGGCTGGTGTTTACGGGGATGCTTCAGTTTCTCCATTGCTTCATACTGCAAGAGTAGTTGTTTATTTCAGGCGCTTCTGCAGAGATGTAATATTAGCAGTATTCATATATATATCTTGTAATCTAGCTTGTTCCACATCATATCGATAAAATAATCGTGAAAATGATCTACGGAACATGACTGGACTAAACTATGGCTGTTAATCAGGGTCTTAGATATTGCAGTAGTTTCCAACTCGAACATGTTTCACCTCACTAACAGGTGCTGTTAACATTGTGCTATTAACACGATAAGCGCACCGTGTGTCCCATGGGACTCTTGGTTTGGCCAGCGTCGGTCCCCTAAGTGTGACAGTATAATTCCCGTTTGGAAGAAGTCTGTCCGTGCGGACTGACAGTGTGCTTCTCGTTTGGACGACATCAGTGCATGGAAACGGCGGTAACAAGATTTAAAAAACAAATGTTGTAATTTTAATTAAGTTTATTATAACATTCAGTACAAAGACGGCGTTTAGATCTGCACGTATTACAGAAGGTAATCACCTGTTTAGTTAATTTTCTAAGTGTATTGCGCCCAAACGTTTTTGTGTTAGTCTTGTAACATACAGACAATATCTACAGACTTTACGAATGTTTCCTTCCATTTTTTCCAACATACGTTTGCTTCTTCATATATCATAATGACTGGTGTTTCTTCATGTGAATCCCTAGTGAGCACATATGCTAATTGTTTCCGAAAAATCGTGATTGGCTCTTTCCGTCCCGTCACGTCTTGGATGACATACGAGACGTGGCCGTAAAGCAATGGGACCGATGTTGTCACAGAGTAAGAACGCTCACGCCAAAAATGAACGACCAATAGCTGTGGTGAGGCCTTCGCAGTTGAATGCGGCGTCTCCGGTGTCTGTAGGCAAATGGACGCGGCCGTGTTCTTCGTTTAGGTGAGAATTGTTATTCAGTTTCGCCGGAAAATGATAAGTGTAATAATACAGCAACAGATTTTCGTGGAGCTTCACACGAAACTTGGAAGCACAGTTACTGAAACCTGTTGTTGTTGTTGTGGTCTTCAGTCCTGAGACTGGTTTGATGCAGCTCTCCATGCTACTCTATCCTGTGCAAGCTTTTTCATCTCCCAGTACCTACTGCAACCTACATCCTTCTGAATCTGCTTAGTGTATTCATCTCTTGGTCTCCCCCTACGATTTTTACCCTCCACGCTGCCCTCCAATACTAAATTGGTGATCCCTTGATGCCTCAGAACATGTCCTACCAACCGATCCCTTCTTCTGGTCAAGTTGTGCCACAAACTTCTCTTCTCCCCAATCCTATTCAATACTTCCTCATTAGTTATGTGATCTACCCATCTAATCTTCAGCATTCTTCTGTAGCACCACATTTCGAAAGCTTCTATTCTCTTCTTGTCCAAACTATTTATCGTCCATGTTTCACTTCCATACATGGCTACACTCCATACGAATACTTTCAGAAATGACTTCCTGACACTTAAATCTATACTCGATGTTAAAAAATTTCTCTTCTTCAGAAACGCTTTCCTTGCCATTGCCAGCCTACATTTTATATCCTCTCTACTTCGACCATCATCAGTTATTTTGCTCCCCAAATAGCAAAACTCCTTTACTACTTTAAGTGCCTCATTTCCTAATCTAATTCCCTCAGCATCACCCGACTTAATTAGACTACATTCCATTATCCTTGTTTTGCTTTTGTTGATGTTCATCTTATATCCTCCTTTCAAGACACTGTCCATTCCATTCAACTGTTCTTCCAAGTCCTTTGCTGTCTCTGACAGAATTACAATGTCATCGGCGAACCTCAAAGTTTTTATTTCTTCTCCATGAATTTTAATACCTACTCCGAATTTTTCTTTTGTTTCCTTTACTGCTTGCTCAATATATAGATTGAACAACATCGGGGACAGGCTACAACCCTGTCTTACTCCCTTCCCAACCACTGCTTCCCTTTCATGTCCCTCGACTCTTATAACTGCCATCTGGTTTCTGTACAAATTGTAAATAGCCTTTCGCTCCCTGTATTTTACCCCTGCCACCTTTAGAATTTGAAAGAGAGTATTCCAGTCAACATTGTCAAAAGCTTTCTCTAAGTCTACAAATGCTAGAAACGTAGGTTTGCCTTTCCTTAATCTTTCTTCTAAGATAAGTCGTAAGGTACTGAAACCTATCTGTTACTAAAGGAAGTGTATTGCGAAGACTGTTTATCGAGTACAGGAGTTTTTGACTGGTTCAAGCGTTTCCAGGGTGGCCTAGAAGAAGTTGGAAGCGACCTGTAGAAATTCACAAAGAGCGTGTAAGGCAAATTTCACATAATCAATTTAACATGAGATAAATATGCGTGAGTTTGGTGCCGAAAATTCTCACTATCGAACAAGAAGCAGATCGTAAAAATCGTTATACTGGAACTTTAAATACCATTGAAAATGAACATGATTTTTTGGAAACTGTGATAATATGGGCGAATCGTGGTTTTTCATTTATGATACAGAAACTAATTGCTAATCCATGCGCTGGAAGTGCCTAACTTCAGCGAGACCGGGAAAAGCTGGAATGAGCAATCAAGATTCGAAGTTTTGATGATTGTTTTTTCGATATTCCTGGAATTGTGTATCTTCACTGGCTTCGTGAAAGTCAAACTATTAATCAACATTACTACCTTTAGGTTCTTGTTCAACACAGCGGAAAAATAAGGAAAAACGCCCGTGTTGTGGAAGGACAAGTCGTGGGTTCTGCCTCAAAGCAACGCACCAACTCATACGACATCGTCTAAGAGGTTTCTGACAAAGTACAGCTTCCCAGTGTCAGAACACCCTCCTTATTCGCCTGACCTAGCACTACATGACTTTTATCTATTGCCCAAGGTCAAATCTGCTGCAAAAGAAATAAAATTTCAGTCCGTTGAAGCAGAAACGAAAAAGCAGCACGCATCATCAAGGAGCTTGCAGAGGAGGATTTCCAGCGCTGTTTCGATCAATGTAAAATTCGCTTGGAACGTTATAGGGATAGAGAAGGGGAATTTATTGAGTGTGACAATAACTAAATACATATATTTTTGAAATAAAAGTTTTACGGCAATAGTTTTTATAGTTACACCTCGTATAACGTATTCACAACAGCGCTGTTCAGAAAGAGATTCACTGCTAACTTTCGCTACCATTTAACTGTAAGTTACAGTGGAGTGCTATATGAACACGGAAAGCTGAACAGAAATTTTTCCCTTATTATACTGAGTAACAAATTTTGGCTTTCGATAAACTCATCTTGTGGTTTCACTCGAATACACACGCCGGACTGCCGCCTCATCGGAAAGCCTCATAAAATCGGCTCCACGGTCAACCTGTTAACAATCTTCCGATCAAGGAAAGAGGCGTCGGGCTTAATGTGTTGTCTACGATGAGGTCGTTAAAGACAGCGCACATGCTCAAATAGGACAAGGATGAGGAACCAATTTGGTCGTGTCCTTTCGAAAAGAACGATTCCGGAATTTGCCTCGTTGGATATGGCCAATGATGGATACCTGAGAGCAGACGGAAGGACAGGATTTGAACCCCACTGAACCCGAAAGCGTCCACAGTGCATTTGACCACTGCACCGCCTGGCCACGTCTCTTACAAAGAAGAGAGCCGTGTGATACGCATCCACAGGCCATCGTATCGTGATGTACCAAAGTCATTCACGTTCCTTCTTTTCCAGTCACGCTTGGTGTGCGGAAGAAAATTTTTCGTTGCTCCTACGTATATGCCAGAATAATTCTGATTTTTATCGTCATCGTCAATACGTGATTTATACAGTCTCGGAAGTAAGATGTTTCTTGACCTTTATTGGAACGTAATCTCTCGGAATTTAGACAGTAAAAGCTGTTCGCATTGTTTCCACCTTCCTGGTAGCGTCTCATACTGCAGTTAGTTGACTATTCGTATGACGTTCTCACGGAGTTATTCCTCGCGAGATTTATCCAACAGGGAGGCTTATATATAATCGTTTTTCTGTCTTACACCATTTGAAAAACGAAATAAAACATTACATATCAGTTATACCTTCTTTGAAGAATGTATGCAAATGATTGTTTCTTGTAGAAGTAATCTCCTCGTGCTCGATGAAGTGCGTGATAGAGCCTCAGCAACTTTCTAGCATTGCGCGTGAACATGTCTGACCATTTGATGGGAATTCACCAAGCGTTTCAGCCTTTGATCAACAGAGAACATTGATCCCATTTTCCATGGAACAATATGTTGAATTTACAATTTAAATGTTCCTTTTCTTAGGACGCTTATACGTTTATTTATCGTGAGGATATCTACTCGCCGGTCGTTCAACACCTTATCGTGTATTACCTTCACCATATCCTTGGTTCTGGTCTCCACAGTATCTTCCGTATACTCGGTGTCATTCGAGCTGGTAGGGCTACACACAAAATTAATTAGCCTTTCTGTGCCTATATCACGCGACGGAGCAGAGAGCTTCTCTTTTCAGCCTTCTTCTCTTTCGTGGAAAGTTTTCATGAGAGTCTCTGCCCGTTTGAATTTATTTTTCCCTTATGTCAGCTATTAAAAACGCTATCGGAGACAAACATCAGTTTATGGAGGACCACGACGAAGTTCTGATCAACATATAAAAGGTAAAAACATATGTCCAGTTTGGAAGTGAACTGAAACATATGATGGGCCACGTTCTTGAGTTAAATTGATAAACATTATTTGCAACTAAGAGGTTGCCTTGATATAAGCGACAGATACATAGCGTAAACAGGGAAAACGAAAACCTACGAAGCAAAACAACAAAAAGAGAGACACCTTTGCGGTTCATACAGAATGAAAAAGAGCAAGTCATGTTGCTACCAACCACTACGCATTTTTCTAGGAAACTGTTCATTAAGAAACTGTGACGTTATATTATTGAGACCATTGGTAAAATGAAATGTCGTATGGCCAGGGCCTCCCGCCGGTAGACCGGTCGCCTGGTGCAAGTCTTTTGAGTTGACGCCACTTAGGCGACTTGGGCGTCGATGTGTATGAAAAGATGATGATGATGGTGATGATGGTGATGATGGTGGTGATGATGATTAGGACAACACAACACCCAGTCCCTGAGCGAAGAAAGTCTCCGACCCAGCCGGAAATCGAACCCAGGCCCCTTAGCGCAGCATTCCGCGTGCTGACCACTTTCTTAAATCTCATATTGTTCGTAATGGATCGTTGTATTTGTTCGGGGTGGACGTCCTATGTCCTATGACACTTGTTGAAGTTCATCGTTGATACATTAACTCGTTTTTATTATTATTATTTATTACAGAGGTCAGATAACCCTCCGACCGAACAGGCTGAGCTACCGTGCTGGTACCACTCAGGTATCGAGGCGGACGGGTGACATTGGTAAGAAGAGTACTAGACGGTACACAGCTTAAACGTGTTGGTAAAAACACATACAGTGTCAAATGTATAGAACGAAAAGCAACAGAAGTTGACATAGTAGCTGATAGGTACTGCAAAACATGTCGAATAAAACTTTTTTGCATAAGCGGAACATTTTACGCTGAAAATAAACGTGCAGAATTATATAGGCCTCTCTAGTGATATGGATTGACATCCTACGAACGTAATAGCTCTCTTACTCCCATAATGACAAGGCATTAAGACGTTTAATTTTTGTTTTTTAAGGCCACAGTCTCAGAACCGAGGTTCATTAAAACCCGTCCAGTTATTTTGAGCAGAGTCTATTAAGAGTATTTGATGCAAAAACGATGATATGTTAATGTACTGCCGAGTAGTATTTAGTTTCGTCCATCATTTGCGCATACGTCACAACAGATTGATATACTATGCCTAGAACTTAAAGAAATATCGCGAAATCTGCACTTAACCTGTGAACGTGGAGCAGATGTCACGTTGGTTACATTCTTACTATATTACGCCTCCACAAGACTACAGGATATCAAACAACAAAAAATTAAATAACATGAAAACAAAAGTTGGAATGAGAACACAACATACTATGTGTGTACCGTGCTGTGAAATCTGTAAGAATGTTGCACAGAAGTTTCGAATTAGTGCTTACGAAAGCTGCTTACAGAGGGCGCTTTACCCCACAAGCGATCGTTGTAGTCACGTCACAATCTTTCCAAACGTCCATTGCCCTCAGTAGATAGGTGGCACAAACATACAACTAGATCTGCCAGTATATCTTGTAGTGTCTCAGCCCGAATGTATTCAGTTGCCACACAGACCGACAAAGATACTTTTGAAGTGTGATGCACTCCGCAAAAATTAGTCGCAGGGAGTCAGATCGGGTGAATATGGGAGTCAATCGATGCCCGCACCAGTAAACTTGCGGTAACCCAATGTAGTGACTCCATTCCCAGCGTATTCGACAAGAAAACGGTACACCTGTTCGGTGCGATGAGGTCCGGCCCTATATTGCAAGAGCCACTTGGTGCATGGTGCATCCTCAAAATTGTTTCAAAATTAACAACATAACGTCCCGTACGTATCGATTCTCGCTTGCAGAAAGGTCCGGTAATGCCTCTGCTGCATACTGCAGTCAAAACAGTAACTTTAGAAGAATGCAGTGGTTTCGCTTCACACGAATAGGGATTTTTCGGAATCCCAAATTCGGCAGTTTTGTTTATTCACGGATCCATTCAGGTGGAAATCTGCTTCATCTGTGAACCAGATGCAATCAACATTAGCAATCATTGTGAGAATCTGATTCGCAAATTCAGATCTTTTTCGCACAGTGGGTACAGTAATGACTTGGTGGCTTTTGGTTTTGAATGGAAACATGTGCAGACTAGAATGAAATTTTCACTCTATAGCGGAGTGTGCGCTGATATGAAACTTCCTGACAGATTAAAACTGTGTGCCGGACCGAGACTCGAACTCGGGACCTTTGCCGCCGTGGGTAAGTGCTCTACCAACTTTTTTTTTCATAAAGACATTTATTAAAAAAGACAATGTTACACATTCGAAATACATACTAAGTTATACATACATGAAGTTATTTAAACAAAACGGTTTGATCATTTCAATTACGCTGACGTTAAGGAAAGACAACAGAACATTGTGTTACTGACTAAATTACCAGAAAGAATTACGTTAAACATCAAGAAAAAAAATTTTTTTTAAAGGCATTCAAACTTCAACCCGAAGAAGTAAAACCTGCACTTTGAATTACATGAGCTGCAATCTTTACAGAAGCATAATTTCTTTATCATGGATATCAGCAAGTTCGTGGGATAATTTTAAATATAAAACAATTTAATAGTCATATTAGGCAATTTCTGAAATACTTGAGAATGGCGGAAAGGAGATATATAATAAAGTTGACTAGCCTTCCAGCTACACTTTCTGGACATTAATTGAATCTTAAGTATCTGAAGTGATCTGATCTATATAATCAGACTTTCACTGCGAAACTGACTTACACATCACAGTGCAAAAATGAACAGGGCAATGTGCCAGCCATTGAATATTACATTTATCAGTTAGAATCTCATGGTTTTAACCAATCGATAAGGACATTTCTATAAAAACTGTCTATTTCCAAATTTCTAGTTTAAACCAATAATGCACCTTCAATGAAGGTGTCGGGACTGCCTGAGTTCGACACTGACATAACTAAACTCAACATAGAAAATCCTCACGTGCTGTAAGCGACTGTTGATATTCTGCACGTCAATCGGGGGAAGCAGGCTTGGAGGTTTAATGATCTCGAAAAGTTGGCTGGTTATGCTTTCTCGTGAGTCTCTTATTAAATTAACTTGCCTTTTGATAAAAAGAGCAGAGGCTTTATCCGTTATATCAGTTAATCCTAGTCCACCATTTTTAGGATCTAAAGTGGCTACTTTAGCAAGTACTCTGAACACTTCACCTCTCCACAGAAAGTTGGTGATTTTAGACATTATTCTCCTCGCTATCATTCTCGGTATTGGAAACAGCTGGGCAGTATAATAAGTCTTAGCAAGGATGCATGAGTTGATATACTGTGTTCTTTGAACTTGGTTCATATATCGAGTTAAATTCTCTACAATGGCTCCTTGCACTTTATCTGCTGCAACTTTCCAATTTAAAGCCGTCATTTTCATAGGGCATGCTGTCAGGGTGATCCCAAGTGTTTTATGTTGTTGGACTAATTTTGCCCACTCGACGTTTATATTATCAAAACCTCTGAGATTTAACATCTTACTTTTTTTTTCGTTTGCATTGGCTCCAGATGCTCTACAGTACGAATCAATCACTGTTGCTAGCGTGGTTACCTCATTATTGTTCCTTATAATGACCCCTATATCGTCAGCATAGGCTCTTATAACGGTTTTATTTCCTGATAATGTTAAGCCTTTTAATCTAGCATGGACATGTCGGAGGAAAGGTTCCAGCGAAATGGCGAATAGCGTCATGGACAGAGGACTTCCTTGAGGAACACCTCGTTGTATTTGCATCGGCCTGGATTGTTGACAATTCACCGCTATTTTAGCATTTATTCCAGTTGCTATGTTCTTAATCAACTGTATGACCCTATCGTTGAAACCTATTTTCTTCAATGTCTGTAGAAGATATTCATGATTTACTACATCGAACGCTTTATAAAAATCTAAAAACAATAAAGCACATTTTATGTTTGTTACCGAAGTTATAGCAATGATATCCATGAATTCCGCTAGATTTTGAAAAATGGTTCTGCCTTGCGCACAGTTCTGATGTTGACTAATAATTTTATCTGTAAGGCATGAAATTCTTTTGTTTATTATTCTAGCTATTAATTTATAATCAGAATTCAGCAGTGAAATTGGACGAAAATTATTTAAATCTTTTTTTCCATTATTTTTTGGCACCAGAACAATTTTACTTTCCTTAAACTCAGCCGGAATCATTTTACCCTGAATAACCTCATTTACAATGTCCGTGATTTTCGCACGTACTATTGGCCAGTAACGGATGTAAAACTCTGCTGGCAGACCATCCGGTCCTGGGGATTTTTTTGGTGGTGAGGCGCACAGAGTCTTCTTCACTGACAACCTCGAGAAAATTTTCGTTGTCATCTTCGGTCAGCTGTGGGGCTAGGATGTCAAGGAATTCTTCCAAGGAAGCATCACTACTTTGATGTACAGAATATAGCTCGCAATAGTAGCGATAAATCTCGTTCATGATATCCTGCTGGGTTCTGAGAGTCGTACCGTGTTTTGTTCGAATTTCATCAATAAAAGTCCTTCTCCCGATTTTCGTATGCTTCACTAAATGATATAGGGAAGTAATTTCATCTTCTGACACCGAATTTGCCTTCGATTTTATTTTTAACCCTTCCATTTGACTTCTCTTGATATTAAGTAACTTGGCTTTGACTTTTTTGATGTCTGCTATCCGAAGTGAGGAACCTGCTGAGACTTGATCATATAGATCCCTCAAAACGGAATAGTAATACTCTATAGTGCATTTCATTTCCCTTGCGCTCTGGGCACTGTATTGAATAAGAACTTTCTTCAACTTTGGCTTTGCCATTTTAACCCACCAGTCAATAGCAATGGCATATCTACTACGGGCTGGCAGGCATATTGCCCATGTTTCTTTAATCAGATCTTCTAAATCATGATTTACTAACAAGGAAGTGTTCAAATTCCACTGATTCTTGAATCGGTGAACCGGCTGTCTTTTTAGATTTATGCAAGCTAAGACACTTGAATGGTCTGAAAAGTACGTAGGAATGGTTTCTACTTTTGTCACGGAAGTTTCAAGATTTTTAGAAATATATAGTCTATCAATCCTGCTACGTGATGTTGCCGTGACATAAGTGAACTCAACAGTGGAGGGGTATTTGATTTCCCATATATCTTTTAATTCTAAACCAGTAACTAGTAGTTTTAGTTCACTTGAGAAATTAAAATTAGGTAACTGATTTTTTCGATTTAAAACACAATTAAAATCACCTCCTAGTAATAACTGTCTTGGCGACTTCCTTAACAAGTATATCAGGTCATCTTTGAAGAAGCGTGCCAACTGAGCTACCCAAGCACGACTCACGCCCCGTCCTCACAGCTTTAATTCCGCCAGTACCTCGTCTACTACCTTCCAAACTTCACAGAAGTTCTCCTGCGAACCTTGCAGAACTAGCACTCCTGGAAGAAAGGATACTGCGGAGACATGGCTTAGCCACAGTCTGGAGGATGTTTCTACAGTGAAATTTTCACTCTGTTGAGGAGTGTGCGCTGATATGAAACTTCCTGGCAGATTAAAACTGTGTGCCGGACCTTTGCCTTCGGTTGGTAGAGCATTTGCTCACGAAAGGCAAAGGGCCCGAGTTCGAGTCTCGGTCCTACACACAGTTTTAATCTGCCAGGAAGTTTCATGTGCAGACTATTTCTCAGTGTTTTATGCGTACTGGAACGCTTCAAACCATTTCTTCGGACGGATTTCTTGGATGATGGTGATTTTAGTCCAGTAACTGTGGGGGGACATTTTTCAATTGCGTATGTTTTTCGCATCGGGTTCTTTTAGAATATTAAATCATTTTTGAAAACTGCAATATTAAATTATGTTTGAAAACTGCGCCTTGCTGACGTAATACTATGTTCTAACCTGTGATATTCTAGTACCAGGAACACATGTTGCTCAGTGCAATACGTCACTTCAACCCGTCCCTAAGGTACGCTAATACCAGTTGTTGCTGATTACAGCGCCATCTACTAGTAGCTTTCGTAACTACTACTTCCAAATGTCAGAATAAAATTCTTACAGCTTTCACAATAAATGTACCATTTGTTGCGTTCTTATAACGATCTTTGTTTACATATTACTTAATTTTAAAATCAGGGAGTTCTCAGTCGCACATACTTTACCACAGCAGATAACGGCAAATTTCGTTGTCGGAAAGATGACGCTTTCGGGCGTAGAGAAGGGAGCTGGGATAGACTAGACTAGATCGTGTCAGCTGTTCTCATAACATAGGTGGTAGTAGACTGCTCAGCCTATGACTCGGGGTCGGTCCATAGTTCCGTTCCATGTCCAATTTTTGTATCGCTCTCTTGTTCGGTTTTAGGAAACCAAAGACAGACGACGTTTGACGACACAGACTCTGGCGAGCCGCTTGAATTAAGCGCGCAACGGCTTGATTGGCTAACTTCAACACTAATTAACTCGGAAACGATGAAAACGTATCGAATTTCTTTCTTAACAGTTATTTCTCATCACATTTTGCCGTCTAACATCCTTACAAGTTTTTCACACTGTTACTGATCACCTTGCGTACATATATTTGCGAGATGGGAGTGGTGTATGTGAGTTATTGGTTTAATACAGAATAGTATGCGCAAATAACGGTTAATAATGACACAGTATTGTACAGATAATTGTTGTACATGTTCATGCATATTGGTATTTCCCAGTTTTATGTAGACTGACGTTTCCTGGTCTTACAATTCCGTTCAGTTGTAGTTCCGCGAAAGAAGGTAGTAGGCCTGTATGTAGCGAGAGTAATTGAAAATTGTCCCAAAGTGCCAGATTCCTTACAATTCTCGGGTAAAGATAATCACTTTGCACCAAGAAAGCAATAGTGCTAGTCAAATATTGAAGGAATTGAACCTTTTCCATCAGCAGAGTCGTCAAGACCATAAAGATATAGGCTCCTGTGATGATCGTCCTCGCTCAGCAGTATCCAGAAAAATATCAGAACAGCAGAAGATGTATTAGGTAGTGACCAGTATATGTAACAGATTCAAAAATGTCCGTAAATTGACTGCAGAACTAAACCCAACTAGGGGTACAACAATGATTCAACACTGAGACAGCACCCACCAGAAAACAGCCTCCAGGATTATGTGGCAGCAAGGAAGCCATTGTTACGTCCCATTAACAAAAAGAAGAGGTGTCAGCGGGCTACGGCACATCAACGTTTGGCAGCATGGGCCTGGGAAAGAGTCTTATTCACTGATGAATCCAAGTTGGAAATATTTGGAAGTAAACACTGTCAATTAGTATGCTGGTTACACCATCAACACTTGAATCTTCAGTGCATATTTCCAACTGTGGAACATGGAGGGGGTTCTGTGGTGGAATAGGTGCCTTTTGGCGGGAATAAAGTCGGAGATGTGATGAACGTAGATGGAAAACTGAATCAAAAGGATTATCATGCCATTCTACTGTGGCATGCCGAGACAAGTGGTTTGCATCTTATTGGGAAAGATTTGCCTTGCAGCAAGACAAAGACCCAAAACATACATCCCACTTGTCTCAGAACTACGCAAAGTCTCTAGAGGTTCAGAAAATTTTGAAAAACGTGGAATGGTCTGTCAGTTCCCTGATTGTAACCCAATCAAGGTACTAAGGGTTGAGTTGGACAGGATGATCTAAAAACAGAGAATCATGAGTGGGACACACCTGTGGGAGGTCCTGCAACAAGAATGGAGACCAATTGCAGATGAAAAAATCGACCCATCGCATGCCAAGATCATGCAAGACAGTGATTAAAGTAAAGAGTGGCTGTTTTGAGGAATCTAAAGTTTAATGGTTGCCTTTAGCGATGTATTGTTTGAGCCTAAGAAAATTTGGAAAACAATAAAATGCCCTTTTCCATTGTTCATAATCACTTGGTGTTTCCAAACTTAATCACAGAACAAAAAAATTAATTCAGACTGAATTATGGTTTATGAATGTCTACAAGGAGGCTGTAGAATTTTCGCCTTTCCAGTTAACTGCAGCTGTTCTGTTGCCCCTCTTTTATTCCTGAAAGTTATGGCTTAAGGCAGTCAGATGTATACAGTATTTATTGATTTTGAAAACATTTGAGTTAGCACCATACCAAAAGCTTCAGAAAACTGTGTTCCAGTCCAGTCTGACGTGTGTTCAGCTCAAGATGTTTCCTAGAAGGTGGTTTTCCATTGTATTGGCTTAAATGTTCAGAGGCGACTCTAGCATGCAAACACAAACTTCACACCTTCAGTTGAAGTAAAGTTTGGCTGACAGTTACATCTAATCCAGAACCAGCATTCAAAAATTTGTAAGGCTGTTAACTTAGGATGTACTGTAACACAAAACTCATTATTTTAGAATCTTGATTTATTACCACGTATACAACAATAATGTGTACAGTTTCTCATTCAATTTTAAATATAACAAAAATATTTATATGGATTTACTTTCTTAACTTTAGTATTCACAAAATCTTTGTCAGTATCGCAAATTTCAGTGTGGGTATATAAAGGGGTACTTCCCTGCTCATTTTTTATTTTTGTAGAAATATGAAATCTGTTTGGATTTCATTAAAAATTTTGCAACTATTATCAAATTTTGTTGTAGTGGTGTCCAATAGGTAATACTAAAAAATTGCTTTGATGGATGTATCTGGGTCAGTTGTCGGCTCATCTGTAGTCTCGTACATATTTTTTTCTGGGCCGGCATTGGCTCAATGTGGGAAATACCACACACCAACGAAGCATCTGCATTTGAGTTAACCCTGAGCATGAATGAGGATTTTGTTCTCTTCATCAGCCAGAACACAATGTACACCTTCACTTCATCATCAACAGAAATGTCCCTTCAGTATGACTGAGGCGCACTAGACTTGCACTCAGAAGGACAACAGTTCAAATCCCCATCTGGCCATCCAGATTTGGTTTTTTTATGTGATTTCCATACACTGATTGAGGCAAATGCTGGAATGGTTCCTTTGAAAGAGCATGACTGACTTCCTTCCCCAACCTTCCCTATTTCAGGCTTTGGCTCAGTCTCTAATGACTTTGTTGTCGACGGGACATTAAACTCTAATGTTCCTTCCTTCCTGCCTTTCTTTCTTTCTTTCTTTCTTTCTTTCTTTCTTTCTTCTGTGCTCTCCTCTCCTCTGTTTGTGGGACAGTACAGGGTGCCTGTCAAAGAAATAAATTTTGTTAGTATCAACTGTAAGCATTGTAGAGTTTGGTGCAAGGTCACAATTGAAGAGTAGCTCACAGTTTTAGGTAACCACATGAACGAGTACTGTGTAAATGCCAGTCGGTTGCTTGAACTGTGTGACTGATGTGGCATGGTGTTCTTCTGCATATCACCTTTTCCCCTCGAACTGGAAGTTACACTCACCAGCTGACTGCAGTCCCTTTACCATACAGGAGTCAAACTTCTTCCATCTGCAGTCTTTTGTCACCCAAATGATTGCTCCATTTAATGCTAAACGGACAGTGTGAAAGTTACAGAACATAATAGGTAGTAAACATGATTAAAATAGTCATATGCACTGACAGAAAAAACTCGCAACACCAAAAAATAATTCATGTAGAGTAATGAAATGTCAATTGCAAGATGACAGGTTAATTAATGCAAGCCTGAGATAAACCATTGTAAATGTGAAATGCTGGTACATTGATAACCAGTGTAACAGCCAGAAAGTTGAATGCAAACATGCAAACGTACATGCATTTTACCATAAAGGTGGCGGATGCCAGTTTGTAGGATGGAGTTCCATGCCTGTTGCACTTGGTCAGTCAGTACAGGGATGGACAATGCTGTTTCTGCCAGAGATTAGAGGCTCCAGATTTGTTGACCAATATAGATTGCATGTGTGCCACATAATAAAGTTGCACATATTGAATATTTTTTTAAAAGAAAAGTTAGTTTATGTTCAGTTTGATATACGAAGTGTTGTAAATAGTCTAAATCAAACTGTTATAGTATACCATTGAAACTCGAAAAATTATGATTCTCCAGGGCATAGACAGTGACAGTGGTGAATAATTGTGCAACCCAGATACAATATAGAACACTTTTATTATCACACAGAGCATACAGTAGACAACAAAGCCATAAGCCAGACCACTTGTCAGAGGGTTTCTGACTGGGGTTCTGGTCAACTGGCACCCTTAGTGCAGAGCACTATGAGGGAGGCTGTGTGAAGTGATGCGGTGGCGTAATGGCAACTGCGTGGAGTGATGTGGTGGCATGATGGCATCTGTGTGGAGTGATGTGGTGGCTTGATGGCATGGGGACAGACAGGTCTTTCAGGTGCAATATCATCTGCAGCAGTAAGGGTCATGGGGCAGTAGTGTATGCCGATTGGCATACTGATGGTAATTGTGGAGGCAGATCAGTTTGCAGTGAAGCAGGCCATAGCATGAGTGTGTGGCAGTGTTTGGGGATGGCAGTGTGAAGGGTGGATAGGGCTGGTGGGAGGTTCGTTGGAAGTAAACATGTTATCGTAATTCTGCAGTCCTTCACTGAGTAGGTTGTTGTCAACAAGTTGGATGTTGGGGTCCCCGGCAAGGAAGTCAGAGATGTCCAGTCATAATTTGAAGGTTGGCGGTACAGCATTAATAACAACAGGATAGGCAAGTGTCAGAGAGAGGGTTGCTTGGCAAGTGTTGACATTCGGTCAGGTGCTTTGTAGTGTCCAGGCAGATTTGAGTCGATTGATTGACACAGTTGCAGATTTTCTGGTTAATGACGTTTGGAAGGTTCAGTAGTCTCTTTGGAGCACTTTATGGAGCCAGAGTAGAGAGATTTGGGACAGATTGTAACATGTCATCTCTTAACATTATGAAGTCAGAGTCTGCAAGTGCTTTGTGATCAACGACTTCAGGTGGTGAGTGTGGGAGGGGCAGTGGGATGTGAAGGCATGCTTCGTGGTTCTCGACATGTGTGACTAAGTCCAGTAGGCCTGGGGCATGAAGTCTGCTGGCAGGGATAATGTCTCGCTGTATAGAATTTCACCCAGTGATGCTTGAAGGTCATGTCTTTGTGCTGTACGAAGTCCCAGGAGAACCCACAGGAGCACCTTAGTCCATAGCTCTTTGTGGCATGTAATTGCTGCCTGTCATATGTCGTGCTACCATTCGACCAGATCTTTACTTTGAGGGTGGTATGCTGTGGTTCTAAAACGCTTAGCGCCCATCATATTATATAGTTCGAAAAAGAGTGCAGAGTCATAAACTGCCTGTACTGGTCTGTTGTGATGGAAACTGGCTGGCCGAAGTGTGAGATCCTCATTTCAGCAAATGCTTTGGCAGTGGGTTCAGCCATTGTAATACTGTTGCTTCGACCCAATGTGTGACATGATTGATCACCAAGAGAATATGGTGGTAGTAATCAGAATCAGGTAGTGGACCGATAAGGTCATTATGTATTTGATGAAAGCACCCTTTGGGATCTCTGAAATCCTTTATATGGTTTCGTGTGACATAAGACTTCGCTCTTCTGACATGGGATGTGTGCGCTAGCATGGAGCTTATAGTTTTTCTTTACATTAGGCCACATTAACCTGTTCATCACTATGTGGTGTTTTGGCAAATGCCCATGTGTGCCAAATTGTGGAGCTGTTCAAATATAAAATAACGGTATTTTTGAGATATAGAGGGTGTGTCCGATTTTGTGAAACATAGTGGAATATAGGGTGGGTTGCTCCCAGGACAGGGTGACATTCAGTCCATAGGTTTGTGGACAGGTCATAGATGAGGACTTGTAAATGTTCATAATGTTGTTGTGCATCTACAAACTGATCATAGTTGAGATTAGATGACAAGACACTCATCATTCCTGAGAAGTAATCTGCCACAGTGTTCTCCAAGCATTTGAGGCGGTGGAGGTCCATGGTGAACTGGGCAAAGTAGTCTAAATACTAAAACCAATGGGAGCATGTGCCCTTGTGTGGGTTTTGCATAGTTGGCAAGTGGGTCTTGATTCGTGTAGATCTGAGGGGGCATCTTTTATGTTCTGTCTGAAGTAGCATACTGCTTTGTAAAGTGCCAGTAACTCCCCCTCATATGCAGACCACTTGCTTTGTGATGATGTGGGCTTATGTGAGAAGAATAGAGTGGTTGCTGCACACCATCCCACCTCTTGTTGTAGCATAGCTATGATAGCAGTTTCTTTCACTTCTGCTGCTGTGATGTGCTGTGCATAGTGAGGGAGTGTGCCAAGGTAACGGTCTTGGTAAGGCAGTCCTTAATGCTTTGAAAAGGGCTTTGCATCTCACTTGTCCATGTGGGTTTTAATTCACCAGTGGTATTATTATTGCCGGCAAGAGCTTGTGTTAGTGGTGCTTTCAGGGAGACTGTGTGTGGAATGTGTCTTCTATACAAATTTATCTTGCCTAGGAACTGGCATAATACTTGATTGTTTTCTGACGGAGACAGCCGTTGGATAGTCTCTCTATACATTGTGCTGTGCGACGGATGCCTGATGCATTAACAATGAATTTGAGAAAGATGAATTCTTTGAACTGAAGTTGACATTTGCCTTTGTTGATTATGATATTGTTGTGAGAAAGGGTGTTGAGAAATTGTTTGAAATGGTTTTTGTGAGATTCCTCATCTAGTCAGAAAATTAAAATCTCATGAAGATAACCATAATGGAATGTAAATTTGAAGAGCATACAACCAATGAAGTGTTGCCATATTTGTGTCATGTTCTTAAGTCCATACAACATGAACATAAATTCAAACAATCTGAAAGGCATGATAATGGCCATTTTATGAATGCCATCTGGACACACTGGTATTTGTAAGTATGCCATCTTACCGTCAATAACACTAAAAACAGAGTAGTTTTCCAAATAATAGGTAAAGTCCTGGCTGATGGTACAAGGATTGAGGATTCTGCGACCAATTTTATGGAAGAACGCCATGAACTGTCAGAGGGGTGAACTATCCACACTTGTAAGAGCTTGTCCTCTGCGGTAGGGGAATAGAGGAGAAAGATACAAATTTTTGTGTGTACATATTGATGAAAACTTGAACTGGTAGAAGCATATTACTGAGCTTCTCAGATAATTACGTTCAGCTGCATTTGCTCTTCATATCACTGCTAATCTTGGAAAGAAACATATCAACCTTATGATGTATTTTGCATATTTTGACCCAATAATACCGTACTGAATAATTTTCTGGGGTAACTCGTCACTTAGAAGAAAAGTATTGACTGCATGAAAACGGGCAGTAAGAATAATATGTGGCATACACCCAAGGACTTCATGTAGGTAGCTCTTCAAAGCACTAAGCATTTTAGTATTGCTGTCACAATACGTATTTTTGCTAATGCTAATGAAATAAGTAAACAATCACAATTTGAGAAGAACAGTGATCTACACACATAATGTACTCAAAAGTATCTGCCCCAAAAACATACGTTTTTTATATTACGTTTTTTATATTAGGTGCATTGTGATGCCACCTACTGCTAGGTACTCCATACCAGCAACCTCAGTAGTCATTAGACATTGTGAAAGAGCAGAATGGTGCACTCCACGAAACTCACGGACTTCTAACATGGTTAGGTGATTGGGTGTCATTTTTGCCATACATCTATACGCGAGATTTCCACACTCCTAAACATCCCTAGCTCCACTGTTTCCGAAGTGATAGTGAAGTGGAAACATGAAGGGACACTTACAGCACAAAAGCGTAAGGCAAACATCGTCTGTTGACTGACACAGACTCCCAACAGTTGAAGAGGGTCATGATGTGTAACAGGCAGACATCTATCCAGACCATCACACAGGAATTCCAAACTGTATCAGTATCCACTGCAAGTACTATGGCAGTTAGGCAGGATGTGGGCAAACTTGGGTTTCATGGTCGAGTGGCTGCCCTTAATCCACACATCATGCCAGTATATGCCAGGCGACACCTTGCTTGGTATACGGAGTGTAAACATTGGACAATAGAACAGTGGAAAAACATTCTGTGGAGTGATTAATAATGGTACACATTGGGGCGGTCCGATGACAGGGTGTGGGTATGACAAATGCCCAGTGAACGTCATCTGCCACCATATTTAGTGCCAGGTTCGCAGGAGAGCTTCTGTTAAGTTTGGAAGGTAGGAGATGAGGTACTGGCAGAAGTAAAGCTGTGGGGACGGGGCGTGAGTCGTGCTTGGGTAGCTCAGTTGGTAGAGCACTTGCCCGCGAAAGGCAAAGGTCCCGAGTTCGAGTCTCGGTCCGGCACACAGTTTTAATCTGCCAGGAAGTTTCATATCAGCGCACACTCTGCTGCAGAGTGAAAATCTCATTCTGGAAACATCCCCCAGGCTCTGGCTAAGCCATGTCTCCACAATATCCTTTCTTTCAGGAGTGCTAGTTCTGCCAGGTTCGCAGGAGAGCTTCTGTTAAGTTTGGAACGTAGGAGACGAGGTACTAGCAGAAGTGAAGCTGTGAGGACGGGGCGTGAGTCGTGCTTGGGTAGCTCAGTTGCTAGAGCACTTGCCCGCGAAAGGCAAAGGTCCCGAGTTCGAGTCTCGGTCCGGCACACAGTTTTAATCTGCCAGGAAGTTTCATGGAAAAGGGAGCTAGCTAATGTTGTTGTCATCATTGCAAGGGGTCAGAGAGAGGAGAGTACATGGCAGGCTCACAGTGCTACTGGCAATCTCTTCAACAGTTAAGATGTACATGTTACGTAGTTACACCTGCTACAGCTAACACACATGGGTACATTTAATGGGTGAAGTACACAGAAAATAATTACAAATTACAAACAGACCAGATTAAGGATATACCATATTTTGTAAGGGCATATCTGCACTTCCACTGTTTTCCATAAAACTCCTCCTTTGTCTTTACTACTATTGCTACTGTTACAATGCATTTGTTACAATAGTTTTTTCAGTAACAATGGTTCAACTAAAGTATTTTAATTTTGTGTGTAACAGGACAACCACTGTCTGAGGATTAAGATCCTCGGTGACTGTTACTATTGTGTATCTGGCCTGCCAGAGCCTCGGTCTGATCATGCCCACTGCTGTGTTGAAATGGGGCTCGATATGATTGATGCTATTGCGTAAGTATTTTCTGTGCTAAATGAGTCTGTACCTTGTACTATCTTACAGTAAGATACTTTCTTTCAGATTCTGTCCTGGTTGTTAGTTTGATGTTCAGTGTGCTGGCTCATGAAATAAACTAGTCCGCCCCATCAATATCAAACCCATGTAGTGTGTTAATATTTCTTTGGCCGGCCTGAGTATGGTTTTTATACATTTTTCCACACACATGTACACAAATGGTGAGCCAATTCCTCACTCTGATTTGGAATAGAAAGCTATAATAATTACATTACAACTCTACACAGAACAGAGCTTAAAAGATGTTACATAGGAAATATTTTCCTGATGTTCTGTGAAATACTTTTTGGTCAAAAGCTGTCTTTCAACTTCGTAGGTTATTGTCAGTTGCAATTGAAGGATAAAATGATAAGCAACTTGCACAGATAGTCCTGACGTAGTTCCAGTGAATACAGAAAAGAAGATGTACAATGTGTTTTCAAATGAAAACATTACTTTTAAATGCTACACAGAAACTATTATATTTAACACAAGTGAAAATAGAGCTTTTAACATCATGAAAAATCGCTACATAAACAAAAAAGAGAGAGAGAGAGAGAATAGCTTTTGTCGATGAATGTAAGCAATCTAATACTGTAACTGGCTGTGTGAAAAAATGAAACTTACCTGTAACCCATCTGATTCAGATATTGCACGATTTAAGTCCAGACTTAAAGCATGCCATTAGTTGGCACAGGTTCTCAAAATTTAAAGAACAGTGGTTCAGTAATCAAACAACATTTTTCTTGTAGGGTATTTGAGTAGAGTTAAATGCTCATCCATTAATACTCAATTAAATAAACCAGTCGAGAATTGTACTTACTAAATATAGATCCTGTGTAGCATTGACTGAGACTTTAAAATGCTTTTTCGAAAGTATGTGAAGCACAGTCCTTTTAACCTCAAATGTCACTGAAAATGAAAGTAAGTATGATGACAAGAGTTTACGTAAAGATATGTGTTGACTGATTTTCATCAAAATCATTGTGGCAATTTAGATATTTGTCATAAACATGTACCAGCTTTCATGGGTCCTCTGCAAGGAAAAAATGTCTGTTGCCTGTCAGTGGTGTCCTTAATAATAGTTATATGCAAGTTCTCATTTGAGGAAGCCACAGGACTTAATATCACCAGGGACAACAACAATTTTGGCTGCTCTGTGGAGGATACTATACTCACAATGTAACTTGACCCTTTTCTGAGATTGAAAGAATTAGCGGAAGTCGGATGACTTCAGTTGGGTATGGAATGTTTGTGCCTGTTGCAATTCTTACCTACTACATAATACAGCATACTGTATCATTGTAATAGGCACTGTGAATGCAATGTTCATTCCAGTATGCTGCCTGCATGCCTCTGAGAAAGAGGCAGACCTCTCCTCACCCCCAACAGTAGCTGATACACTGGGCACCGATAGCATGCTTCTACTTCCAGCAGTTCCAGAAACAACTATTTTCAAAGATGAAAAGGTAATGGATCAAATGACATTTTCCCTCTAGCAGGAATCTGCAGGGTATGGCATGGCTTGATGGACAAGGGGAATGTTCTTTTGTAGAGAGTACAAAAAAGCTGGTACAAAGTCATGACAAATATCTTGATCATCACTATGATTATGTAGAAAAATAGCCAGCATATGTATGCAGTATTTGTTTATAACCACTTTCTAATATTCATACTCTTTTTAGTTTTGAGGCATACTGATTCTTAAGGACAAAAAAAGCTCTCGGTTATTTTTTCAAATCATTAATGTGTATCGTCCCATCTTAGTCTTTTAATTAATTCCTTTTAGTATATTAATGCAATAAATTAATTCTGAGTTTCAACTCATCTTAGTTTAAATCAGCCATCACTGTCATCATTTTCTTCTGAGGGATATTGGTGAAAATCTCCAGTTATGTCATTACTTCACAATCTTAAGCAAGAGTATTAACCAGAATGAAATTTTTGCTCTGCAGCGAAGTGTATGCTGATATGAAACTTCCAAGTGTATTAAAACTGTGTACCAGAGCGAGACTTGGATTTGGGACCTTTGCCTTTCGCAGGCAACTGCCACCCAAGCACAACCCATGACTTGTCCCCACAGCCTTAAATGATCTCCTACCTTCCAGACTTAATTTGTTGGAGCAGTTGCCTATGAAAGGCAAAGGTCTCTAGTTCATGTCTCAGCCTAGTACACAGCTTTAATCTGCCAGGAAGTTTCAAGAGTAATAACAATAAAAGTTTGGTATTATCCTTTATTTTCTGTAATCAATGCTATCCAATATTTCTGTAGAAAAGGGTAGTAGGAAAATACTACCAACTTACTACTACATGGTGCAAGATATTGGTTACAAGCACTATATTGAGTATCACTGTTAACAGGTCTGTGGTGGAAGCAACAGATGTCCAACTCAATATGAGGGTTGGCATCCACTCAGGCCGTGTGCTGTGTGGTGTGCTGGGCCTGCGAAAGTGGCAGTATGATGTCTGGTCTAATGATGTCACACTTGCAAACCACATGGAAGCTGGTGGAGAGCCTGGGTAAGCCATAAAAGTTGCACTGTTAGAAATAACAGTACAGCTTACCTCATGGCAAGTGAAATATGTTTTTATTTAATAACTAGTGTTGTTTATACAGTTATCTTCACATAAGATTAGTTGATAAGAATATAATGGGTCATCAGAATATGTACATAAACTTGTACTAAAAGGGAGAATCAAACAATCATTGATAAGGCTGAAAATATCCATGTGATGCTTGTCTGTGCTTTAGTTCCTTTTGTGCTGTTAGTTTATGTACATAACCTTTTGGCCCATTGTGATTTTATTAACAGAAGAACAGATGCAAAGGTATTGTATCTGTAATGCTTGTCAGTAGCTATAACAATAACTGGGTCAACTTTTGTATGTGATTCCCTACATTAAAAATAAGAGGGACCCACTAACATGGGTGACCATATTGTTGAGCACCTCATTTGAACAAGTATCAAGAGTGGACATTACGTGCTTCCCTTTCTGTGTACAGGTATTCATATTTTGGAAAGTAACTTTTATCAATTCATGTTTCTTGGACTTTGTTTTTTGCTGCAATGAGAATTACCTCCTTTCAAATTATTCATTTTTGAAAGCCTTTACATAGAAGGACCCTGAACTGGGTGCTGCTGCTGCTGCTGCTGCGAATTGAGTCATTCCACAGCACATCTCATAAGGCTCTGCTTCATCTCACACACACACACACACACACACACACACACACACACACACACACACACACACACACACACACATTAATGATATTGAATGATATTGATTTTGCAGCCGTGTGCACATAACACAGGCTACATTGGACTATCTCGGTGGTGAGTACGAAGTGGAAGCAGGCCACGGTGGGACAAGGAACCAGTACCTTCGGGATAACAGTGTCACCACGTACTTCATTGTGCCGCCTGCTAGGAGACGGAAGGTAAGTGCTGCCTCCCATTTTAAATCCAGGACCTGCTATTTTTGAACTTGTTGTTTTGTACATACTTCGAAATTTTTGTTCTCCATTTGAATTTCACTTAACTTTTTTTAATGACATTTGGTCACATAGAATGTTAATAAGAAAAAAAGAAGAAAAGGGTACCTAATACAGCATAAACAGAGACAAAAATTCACAGGTGATAAATGGACAGTAAAAGAAGGGACCCAATGAGAATTTTTGAAAAGCTCAGATGTGAATTATAACGGAATGTTAATGTGACTGTTGTTCTGATGAACCATTTTTTTCATGTGCCAAAAATTCCCTAGGTTCTGTAAGTTAAAACAATTTTCTTGTGTCCTGCACTTACAATCTATCTTCAGTTGTTCTTTCATTTGGCAGGAATTAATTTTTTCCTTGGTAATAGAATTAACACTTGGCAAACACCATTAATGGCATTACAATGTATAAGGTTTCCTCTCTCCACTCTGCCCACCTTCCCCTCTTCGATTTCCCACCTCCCTTCCTCCAATAGAACCTGAAAATAAATCAAGTGTCAGTATCAGCAAAGGTTTTTATGCAAGCATGTATTGATTATTTTTGTGTGTAATTACCATGGCACCTGACAACATTCCACGCGGGAAAAATATATTTAAAAACAAAGATGATGTGACTTACCATACGAAAGCGCTGGCAGGTCGATAGAAACACAAACAAACACATACACACACTCAAAATTCTAGCTTTCGCAACCAATGGTTGCTTCGTCAGGAAAGAGGGAAGAGACGAAAGGATGTGGGTTTTAAGGGAGAGGGTAAGGAGTCATTCCAGTCCCGGGAGCGGAAAGACTTACCTTAGGGGGAAAAAAAGGACAGGTATACACTTGCGCGCGCGCCCGCGCCCACACACCCACACACACACACACACACACACACACACACACACACACATCCATCCGCACATACGCAAATATATTTTTCCCGCGTGGAATGTTTCCCTTATATATATATATATATATATATATATATATATAAAAACAAAGATGAGGTGACTTACCGAACAAAAGCGCTGGCAGGTCGATAGACACACAAACATATATATATATATATATATATATATATATATATATATATATATATATATATATATATATATATATATGCCGAAACACACGCTGCAGCATCAACTCAACAACTTCTTTAACAATTCATATAGGAGCTGTTGAATCAACTTTCATACACTCTGAATATTTCACCAAGTGATTTCCATCTTTTTACAGATTGAAGTGATTAGCAGAAGACATTTCACCTTGTATGAGGAACTGCCGGGGTACTATACTGACAGACAGCTGGCAGGCTTTTGTGGAGTAATTAGCAAAGCTGGTACACTGTTCAGACAACATATCAGTCACGATGTTGATTATGTTGATAAACAATCAATACATGGATGCAGAATCTGTAACACACACAATCCTTTTTGATATTCACATCTCTTTTAATTGTCAGAGATCGGGAAGTCGGGAAGGGAAAAGGTCAAAGGAGGGGGAGGGGGACAACATTTCAGCATAGAACACACCAAATAAAATGCAAGGAATGTGCCACATGTGTAAAGATTGTGGAAGTGCAAGGAAAACACAAGTATTTTTAATTTTCGTCAAACGTACTTATTATTCAACTGTAAGGGAATTTTCTGCAAATTTTTTTTCTTCCACCTAGTCTATACTGCTTAGTGGTTTATTAAGACACACAGCATGCAGTACTACAAATGTGACCAAATTTATGGAAATGCCACACCTGTGGACTATCTACAAATGGTCGTGTATTACTGTTAAAGAAAGTGATGACAGTTATCACTTAACTGCTCAAAAGTACGACTTTGTTGTAAAATGGTGTAACTTCCTGAATAATTTCTGGTGGGAAACTGAGCTTTTTGTGACCCACGAATACAACATGCATAAACTGTAACATGAACTGTGCGAATAACAGTGTCCTGTATACAGGATATTTCCAAACAACTGACAGAGAGAAGAATGAGGTGCCTCTGTTTGACATCTGTGCTTGACTGTGTTCGGTTGCTTCCTGACAAGCACTGTATTTACTTTTATAGGATCAGCAGGTTCAGCATTATGCAGGACAAGCTGGCAACTGTCCTCCGCAGCAATATTTTACTATGTGGTGTGTATTTACATTGATAACCTGCTGCAACATCAAAACTATTTAGCCTTGTGTTTCTTCGTATGACATCCCAGCACTCATAAAATATACTTCCTTCTAAACTTCAAGTTCAGATTAGATCCCCCCTGCAGGTCCAGGGGTTAGAATAGGCCTGAGGTATTCCCGCCTGTCGTACGAGGCAACTGAAAGGAGTTTCACATGTTTCGGCCTTTATGTTATGGTCCCCTGTAGGGTTTGACCTCCATTCTTCAAAATTTTCCCAAAGAGCAAGCCAATTAGGGAAGGGTGCCGTACAAGGTGCATCATGTCCATCATGCATTAAGATCTTTAGTGCACTTTCTCATTGTCACATTTCAGTCCTGCCCATTCTCCATCTCTTGACTGAGGGCACCTTCCTGGGTGCGTTTACCACCATGCACTATGCAGTGTTGATTTCTGCATTGATCTGTCCCCACTTCTAAGCTGGAGAAGCATAAGTCTTCTTCAGCTTCTCTCGGTAGGAAGGGGTACCTTGGGTCACTCCATTCCTAGGTTTCTTCTAATGGAAAAGACAACACCTGCCAGTGGCTGAAGAGCCCAAAAGCAGCTGGTTGTATGGATTCACACTCATCATCAGTCCCGGAGACTGAGCCAGTGAAGTCCTCCTAGCCAGGGAAACCCAAGGAGCAGCGAGAGAAATCCAAAAAGAAAGCCCCTAAGACCAGAGACATTGCAGTGGCACCCATACCACCGCTACCTACACGCTCTGTGGCTGAGGATGGGGTGGAGATTTTGGCGACTCCAGAAGACCTAGATCTTACCAGTCCCTCAGACACAATGGACATAGACGGCTCAGGCAATAAATCGGTGGCATCAGATGACTCTGAGGCGTAAACTGCCTCATTGAATGTTCCATGCCTTCCCAGTCTCATGATGTCATCCCCCCGTGGAATTGCGGTGGTTTTTCCAACACCCGGCTGAGCTACAGCAACTGTGAAGCTTTACACTTGCTATTTGCATTGCCCTCCAGGAAACCTGGTTCCCAACAATGAGGACTCCTGCCCACTGTGGCTATAAGGGATATTACAGGAACCATAGTGGCTACAATCGAGTTTCAGGTGGAGTTTGCATTTATGTTCTAAACTCGGTCTGTAGTGAACATGTGCCCCTTCAAACCCCTCATGAAGCTGTGGTTGTCAGGATAGGGATGATGCAAGAAATAACTGCAATGTTTATCTTCCTCCAGATGGTGCATTACCCCTGAATGTATTAGCTGCACTGATTGATCAACTGCCTAAACCTTCCTACTTCTGGGAGATTTTAATGCCCATAACCCCTTGTGAGGTGGTACCGTGCTTACTGGCCGAGGCAGAGATGTTGAAACTTTACTGTCACAATTCGACCTCTGCCTCTTAAATACTGGGGCTGCCACACATTTCAGTGTGGCTCATGGTAGCTACTTGGCCATTGATTTATGAATTTGCACCCCAGGACTTCTCCCATGTATCCACTGGAGAGCACATGACGACTCGTGTGGTAGTGACCACTTCCACATCTTCCCGTCACGCCCCAGTGTCAGGCACATGGACGCCTGCCCAGATGGGCTTTGAACAAGGCAGACTGGGAAACTTTCACCTCTGCTGTCACCGCTGAATCTCCCCCACATGGTAACATTGATGTGATGGTTGAGCAGGTGACTAGCACAATTGTTTCTGTGGCAGAAAATGCGATCCCTCGTTCTTTAGGCTGCCCGAGGCATAAGGCAGTCGCTTGGTGGTTGTCGGAAGTTGCTGAAGCAATTAAGGAGTGTCGGCAAGCTCTACAGTGGCATAAGTGGCACCCTTCCCTGGAGCACCTCATAGCTTTTAAACGGCTCCGTGCCCGTGTTCGGTACCTTGTCAAATAATGGAAGGAGGAGTATCGGGGGAGATACATCTCCACCATTGGGTGCATGTCACCTTCCCAAATCTGGACAAAGGTCAAATGAGTAACAGGCCCCAACAGCTGTCCCCGGTGTTACCACAAATGGTACTGACGCAAACACAATTTCCGAACGCTTTGCTGAGCACTTTGTTCAAGCCTCTGCGTCGGAGAATTACCCCCCAGCCTTTTGCACACTCTAATGGTGGCTGGAAGGGAACATCCTCTCATTCACTACATGCTGCAGTGAATCCTATAACACCCCATTTACAGAGTGGAAGCTCCTCAGTGCCCTTGCACAGTGCCCCGACACAGCCCCTGGGCCTAATCGCATCCACAGCCAGATGATTAAACATCTCTCATCTGACTACAAGCTACATCTTCTTGTCATCTTCAACCAGATCTGGTGCAATGGTGTCTTTCCATCGCCATGGCGGGAGGGCACCACCATTCCGGTGCTCAGACCTGATAAAAACCCACTTGATGTGGATAGCTATCAGCCTAACCAACATTCTTTGTAAGTTGCTGGAACGTATGGTATGTCGACAGTTGGGTTGGATCCTGGAGTCACATGGCCTGCTGGCTCTATGTCAGGGCAGCTTCCACCAGGGTCGCTCTACCACTGATAATCTTGTGTCCATCGAGTCTGCTATCCGAACAGCATTTTCCAGACGGCAACACCTGACTGCGGTCTTTTTTGACTTACGTAAAGCATACAACACAACTTGGCGACATCATATTGTTGTCATATTGTTTGAGTGGGGTCTCCGGGGACCAGTCCCGATTTTTATCCAAAACTTCCTGTCGCTCCGTGACTCCCAGAGTTCCATCCATATCCAGGAGAATGGAGTCCTGCAGGGCTCTGTATTGTCTGTCTCTCTATTTTTAGTGGCCATTAATGGTCTAGTTTCAGCTGTTGGGCCCTCCATCTCACCTTCTCTATATGCAGACAACTTCTGCATTTCGTACTGCTGCTCCAGTACCTTTGTTGCTGAGTGGCACCTCCAGGGAGCCATCCACAAGGCGCAGTCATGGGCTGTAGCCCACGGCTTCCAGTTTTCAGCCGAAAAGTCGTGTGTCATGCACTTCTGTCGGCGTTGTACCGTTCATTCGGAACCCACACTTTAACTTAATGACGAATCCACTCACTGTAGTGGAGACATATCAATTCCTAGGACTGGTTTTCGATGCTCAATTGACTTGGCTCCCTCATCTTCATCAGCTTAAGCAGAAGTGCTGGCAGCACCTCAATGCCCTCCATTGCCTGAGCAACATCAATTGGGTTGCAGATCGCTCTACGCTACTGCAGCTGTACAGAGCCCTTGTCCATTCCCAAATTGACTATGGGAGTGTGGTTTATGGTTCGACAGCACCTTCAGCATTCCATATACTCAACCCTGTGCATCACTGTGGGGTTCGATTAGCGACAGGAGCTTTTAGGACAAGTCCGGTGACTACCGTTCTGGTGGAGGCTAGTGTTCCTCCACTGCATATCAGACGTGCGCAACTGCTCGCCAATTACGCAGCACACATTCATAGTTCCCCTAAGCATCTGAATTACCATCTCCTTTTCCCGCCCATGGCAGTCCGTCTCCTGCATTGGTGGCCCAGATGGAGGCTAACGATTGCAGTTCTTGTGCGGTCCCTTCTCTCTGAATTGGAGTCCTTTCCTTTACCACCTCTACTTGCAGTCTGTTCATGTACGTGTCCATGGTTTACGCCTCAGCTGCAGCTTCATCTGAACCTTTTTCATGGCCCTAAGGACTCCGTTAACTCCCCCGCTCTCCGCTGTCACTTCCTCTCGATTCTTTGTGTGTTCTGGGGCTCTGAAGCGGTTTACACCGACGGCTCAATGGCTGATGGTCACGTAGGTTTCACATTTGTTCATGGAGGACATATTGAGCAGCACTCCTTACCAGTTGGCTGCAGTTTTTTCACTGCAGAGCTGGCGGTCATATCTCTTGCTCTTGAGTACATCCGCTCATGCCCTGGTGAGTCATTTGTCCTGTGTACAGACTCATTGAGCAGCCTACAAGTTATCAACCAGTGCTACCCTTGCCACCCTCTGGTAGTATCCATTCAGGAGTCCATCTATGCCCCGGAAAAGTCACGCCATTCCATGGTGTTTTTACATCTACATCTACATTAATATTCCGCCAGCCACCCAACGGTGTGTGGCGGAGGGCACTTCACGTGCCACGGTCATTACCTCCCTTTTCTGTTCCAGTCGCGTATGGTCACGGGAAGAACGACTGTCTGAAAGCCTCCGTGTGCACTCGAATCTCTCTAATTTTACATTCATGATCTCCTCAGGAGGTATAAGTAGGGGGAAGCAATATATTCGATACCTCATCCAGAAATGCACCCTCTCGAAACCTGGTGAGCAAGCTACACTGCGATGCAGAGTGCCTCTCTTGCAGAGTCTGCCACTTGAGTTTGCTTAACATCTCCGTAACGCTATCACAGCTACCAAATAATCCTGTGACGAAACGCGCCGCTCTTCTTTGGATCTTCTCTATCTCCTCCGTCAACCCGATCTGGTACAGATCCCACACTGATGAGCAATACTCAAGTATAGGTCAAACGAGTGTTTTGTAAGCCACCTCCTTTGTTGATGGACTACATTTTCTAAGGACTCTCCCAATGAATCTCAACCTGGTACCCGCCTTACCAACAATTAATTTTACATGATCATTCCACTTCAAATCGTTCCGCACGCATACTCCCAGATATTTTACAGAAGTAACTGCTACCAGTGTTTGTTCCGCTATCATATAATCATACAATAATTTGTGTGGACCCCAGGGCACATCGGAATCCCCGGCAACGAACTTGCTGATAGGCTGGCCAAACCGGCAGTGCAGCCAAACAGGCAATGCAGAAACTGCTTCTGGAGATAGGCATCTCCAAAGCTGACCTGTGTTCTGTCTTACACCGCAGGGTTTTCCAGCTTTCGGAGATGGAATGGCATAACATCACGCACAACAAACTGCGTGTCATTAAGGAAACTATGAAAGTGTGGAAGTCTTCCATGCAGGCCTCTCGCAGGGGATCAGTTGTCCTCTGCCGGCTCCGCATTGGCCATATGTGGCTAATGCATGGTCACCTAATCTGTCCCAAGGACCCATCTCAGTGTCGCTGTGGCCCCCAAATAACAGTCGCCCACCTCTTGGTGGACTGCCCACTTTTAGCCACTCTGTGGCAGACTTTTAACTTTCCCGGCACCCTGCCTTTGGTGTAGGGCGACAATGCCTCCACAGCAGCTTTAGTTTTACGTTTTATCCATAAGAGTGGATTTTATACTTCTATGTAGGCTTTAGCGCTTGTCCTTTGTCCCTCCGTGTCCTCCATCCTAGTGCTTTTAGTGTGGAGGTTTTAATGTGTTGCAGAGTAGCTGGCTTTCCCTTTTTGTTCTTGTGGTTGGCCAGCCACTGTAATCTGCTTTCATGTTTTACTCTCCTCTGTTTCTAGCAGCTCTGTTGTTTTCTTGTCCTCTTTTGTTCCTTTTAGTGTTCATTGCCTTCCCTTCATTCTTGTGGTTTTTCCTTTCTTTCTATTTTGTGTTATATGTTTCGTTCATTTTATTCTCACACTTGTGGCATTGTTTTATTAGGAACAAGGGACTGATGACCTGGTAGTTTGGTCCCTTCTCCCGCCTTTAAATCAACCAACCAACCAATCAGATTAGATATGCTTTCTGTTCCATACATACATGGTGAGCAGTATTAATTATGTGGGACATGATATAAAATAAGAAAACGTATTACAAAAAAATAGATATGTTAATGTTTCTTCCACAGATCTTAAGTAAAACTGTCCTCATGAATGTTGTACAGGTAACAAAAATCTGAAGCATATTTTGACTTAAAGACTTAATAAAAAAGCTTGTCAGTGTCTGTTCCTCTTGTTATCATTAGAATATTGTACTGGTTTGCAATATTTTTGTATGTGGCCTAAGCGTAACAAAAGACCATTTCTGAGAGGTTCATTTGTCTTACTTTGAATAATGTGTTAGATAACAGTGTGTCAGTCTTTCTTAAATGAAAAAAGTGCGAAGATGTTACAGTGAAAAAACGGGGTGACCAGAAAACTATACCACCGTCGTATGCCTGTTATTGCAGAAATTTTGTGTCATTCTTTGGTACCAACATTAGGGGGGTACATTGAAATTTATTCATCACGATGAAAAATTGTTGGCTAGAATTTCTTAATCTCAGAAAGCAGTTAGTGTTTCAAGTTGACCAAATTTCAAAACATACATTAAATTTTGGGTTGTTATACAACCATACTTGAGTAACAGAGGGGCATATACAAATGCTTCGGAAATTCACATATTCTGACAAGTGGAACAAAGATTTGTTAGAAATATTGCCTTCTGTGGGTATCTATTACCTTTGTTAACTGTTTGCTACACAGAAAGTGCCACAATGTTCTAATGAAACAATTAAATTGTATTTTTCTCAGAACTTCTACACATATTATAGTCTTGTTCTGCTCTAATTTCTTTCAATACTCTCTACCTGTAACCTAATAAATATGCTCCTTGATTCCGGTAATCACCAAGATCTTGTCTTTGGTGCTTGAGGCCCCCCCCTCCCCCACTCTTTCAGCAAGATAAGCAGCTAATATTTCCTCCCCCTCTATTCAGATGCAGGCTCAGTTGCAGCCATGAGCACGGCACGGATATGAGATTTTTTTTTTTTCCCAGTCAAAAACAATTCATTCAGTTCATTGTTCACATGGCTGACAGCTGTGTTAATCGAGGGTTGGTCATGTCAGTGCAAGACTTAAGTAAACCCCACAGGAGTGTGCGCTGTTGCTGCTTGCCCTGTCTCCATGTCATCTTTGATGCTAGATCCTAAGTTGCTACCCAGGCTGTTTCCTGCTCCTCCTGCATTAAGTGCCTTATCCTCACTATCAGAATCGCTACACAAGGCCCTAATTTTCTTTGTCAGCTGACTAAATTTGATGCTTGGTTTCATGGTACTTGTGACCTGGTATTCTGTAGTTAGCTTTTCCTGTAGCAATTGGCCTACACATCTCCCGTGACTGCTCGCTGGTAGCAAGACCCCCTTTTTTTATGCAACTTTTCTACAACCTAGCCTTAACATCATTTCTACAAGTCTGCTGCACCCTGTTAAACTCACAGCTCAAAGGCTACAGTCCACAAAAATACCTACAGAAAAGACTTGCTAACATTTTAAATTGAATTCAATGTTTTATACTCTTTCCTTTGGCCTTAGTCAGTTATTTTGCTGCCCAAATAAGAAAATTTATTTACTGCTTTTAGTGGCTCATTTCTATTTTAATTCTGTAATTATTAGCTGATTTAATTTGAATACATTCAGTTACCCTTGTTTTTATTTAGTTAATGTTCATCTTATAACCTCTTTTCAGACACTATCCATTCCATTCAACTGCTCTTCCAAGCCCTTTACCATATCTGACAGAATTACAATGCCATCAGCAAACTGCAAAGTTTTTATTTCTTGTCCCTGCTTTCCAAGGTTCTCCTTGACCTGCTTTAATGCTTGCCCAGTGTACAGACTGAATAAAATGAAGGACAGGCTACAGCTCTGCCATACTCTCTTCTCAACTGTCTTATTGTCATGTCTTTTGACTCTTCAAACTATAGTCTGGTTTTTGTGCTACATGTAGATAACCTATCACTCCTTGTATTTTATCCCTACTACTATCTTCAGATTTTCTAAGAGTATATTGCACTAAACAATGTCAAAAGGTTTCTATGTATGTGCAAATGCTACAAATGTAGGTTTAGCTTTCTCCAGTTTGTCATCTAAGATAAATCTTGGGGTCAAAATTGACTTGTGTGTTCCTACAGGTTTCCAGAACTTGAACTTGTCTTCCATGAGGTCACCTTGTACAAGTTTTGTCATTCTTTTGTAAATCAGCTGATGGTCAAGCATTCACACCTGTAAGCACCAGCTTTCTTTGGAACTGGAATTATTACTTTTTTTGTGAATACTAAGGATATTTCCTGTCTCACATATCTTACATACCAGGTGGATTAGTTTTGTCAAGAGTGGCTCTCCCAAGAAAATCAATTATTATAAGAGAATGTTGTCTACTTTAGGGACCTTCTTTAGACTTTTGTCTTTCAGTGCTCATCACATTCTTCTCACAATTTTGTATCTCGCATCTTATCTCCATCCATTTCCTCTTCTCTGTCCACTATAATTTGGGAGGATGATGGTTGAAATTCCCAACCAACGATCCAGATCCAGATTTAGATTTTCCATGATTTGCCTAAATTGCTTAAGGCAAATGCCAGGATGGTTCCACTGAAAGAGCACAGCCAGTTTCCATCCCCATCCTGCCCTAATCTGAGGTTGTGCTTCATCTCTGATCTAATGACCTCATTAATGATGGGATGTCAAACACTAATCTTCCTTTTCTTTCTGCATTATTGTCTTCAGATGTGTTTTTCTTGTACCCTTCCATGTATTCGTCCTAATCTTCAGCCTTCCTTATTTTGTCTCACACTGGCTTGTTATCAGAGTTCTTGATACTCGCACAGTTGCTTCTGTTTTCTCTGAAGTTTTCTTTATTTTCACTATAGGTGGCATCTCTCTTTCCTATAGTCAAGCATTCTTGTACAGCTTTGCATTTGCCTTCTACCCATACCTGTCCTGCTATTTTGCACTTCTGTCACCTAGTTTTTAGATGTTTGCTATCTTCACTTCTTGTGTTCTTATATTTTACCCCAGTAACATTAAATTCTTGTAAAACAGTTCCTACTGGCTGATTTGCCATGTAAAATATTTGGTTCCTTGCTTTCTGTAGAAGCATGAGAGATCTTGACAGAAGCAGGCTAGTTTTTATGCTTGGGTCTTTTATTCAGTCATGAACTGACAAAAAAATTTCTCAGTACTTATCACCTCCAACTTCCTCATTGTCTCCTCACTGTTGTGACTGTTCATGGCACCATTATGATAGTGCATTATGTACCAGGAATGACACTTTCAGATGTATTTGCTGAATTTTTATTTTATTTTATACCCTGCACTAATTTTTTTATGCCCTCTATGACATTTATTGTTCATATGGACAGTGGGCAACAATCATTATACATCTCATTGCGGATATATAAAATTGAAGTCCACTATGGTGTGCCTCGTTTTCTGTTTATGGTATGGATGGCTGCAACACATCAACTCCTGCTTGTTGAAGTTGATTGCCACTGTCACATCCATAAGCTTGATCTATTTTGGTGCAACATTACGCTTGAAGATGTTAAAATGTAACACTGGTTGCAAATAAAATAAAACTAATAAATACAGTTGGAGGTTTCAACCATACTGCATAAAGATGTAGTAATGGCTGTAATCTCATGATACATCAGATGATGTGTGTACAAAGATACTGATACCTTTTTGCAGTTACTTCTTTTACATCGGCCACCTTCTTTCTCTCCTTTCTGGTGGTTCCATAGTGTACTATTGCTCCACACTCATGATTGTACCCAAAGACTGAGACTTCGAGTTTTCTTTTTGTGTGTGTTTACCTGCTGCAACTTTTTATAATACTATATACAGATTCCATCGGTTTTTAAATATTTTATTTTATTAATGTTAATTGTAATTTACTCAAGGAATGTTTCATTAAATATTCTTGCATTAATAACTGTGTTATTAATTACGTTTTTACTATATGTCTAATCTGGTTGAACCAACATGTAATTCTCATAAATACTTAGATATAATTATATGAGGCAGGTGACATTTGCTCCCAAAATGGATCATTCACAGTAGGAGAATGTTGTCAATCTTGTTGGTTTATTATCTCATAGTGTTCAGTACAGGGTGGTATAAGTGAAGCAAGCTTTGTACACATTAATCTTTACATTAATCTTTCAATTACCTGTGACCTCATTTGTTTTTTAGTAGAGCCAATACACAAAGGAGGGTTCCTTTGGTACATGATAAATGGTTTACCCAAAGGCAATATACATTTGTGTTCTTAAAATCTAAGAAACAATTTTTCATCATAATGACATTTATAATACAGGTTTAATTCTTCTATTTAAGATTTATGATTTGATTAACAGAAGATGGGTTTATTTATTTTAATTACATTTAACCAGGTTCCATAGCGCTGTGTGAACAAAAGTTAATTGAATATGGAAAAAGTCACAGCCATTTTGTTTAGTCTCAAAAACTCATAAGAATATTTAGAAAACAGAAAGAAAAGACCATAAACATTAGAAAAAGGACACACAAATACTTCAATAATATGCTACAGTACAATTGTGAATAACAGTTTTAAATTAGAATTAAATGTCCAGGGTTTATCACTCAGTTGTCTTAAAATTCTGCAAAATTCTGCTGGAAACCTTTAGAATAATGCACAACTTACTGCATAATAGTTCAGATGAGTGATTAAATTTCTGCTTGTTTTTTCAAACTAGTGTTCAGTGGGTGGATTTTTTAGTGCCTTTTGGTTGCAGCAAGAAGGTTTGATCTTTAGAACATGGGATGAGATGTTTTCATGTATTGACTGTTTTGAGTTCAAATAAACGCTGCTGCTTTGTGAATCCCCAAAATGACTTGAATCACATTCTAGAGTTTTCTTACCCTGTGGTTTATGGTGTCCCAGTGATCAGACTGTGGTGTCTTATCACTAAAGTGCAAGATATCTGTGTTGAAAATTTGTTGTGCAGAGAGTCTGCATCATAGGCAAAACATCTGTGGTTTGGAGGTTTTGCCTATATGTATTCGGAAATAAGTTTTGTCCAAGTTGGCAGTTGGAGCCCATAGGTAATAAAATGCTGTCTAAGAGCTACAATAAACTGATAACAGTCAATAATGAAAGTGGAAATACAATTAAATGATAGGCAAAAAGAACATATCCATGAGGTTCATGTTCAGATGATATTAACAAAATCATTAACCACCAATGATCACCATTCTAAATCGGTGTGCAGATTCTGAAAACTGCTATTTACTGAACAAAGCTTTCAATAAGTAATGTTTACAATTCCTTGAGAATCTTGCTGCTTTCAAAATTAAAAAAATTATCCATCTTCCTTTTTCTTTTGTAGTAATCAATAGTGTCTGTGTTTGCTGAAATTAATTTTGAATCAGCTGGATGTACTTGTCAGTGTACTGTATGTATTTATAATTTATAGTGTGCCAGTTGCTTAAATTTTTCTGTACTCTTATTTCTTTAAATCCCAGTGCAACATCTGTCCAACAATCAGTAAAATCAATGAAGTCATTAAAGATATACATGACATAAATTTTCATTAACAAAGCTGTTCATATTTCCATCAAGTCTTATATAAGATTATATATTTAAACCATGTAAGATTTTTGAAGACCATGGACAGTTTTAATGCATTTGTTTCAAATCATCATCCTAGGCTTTAGATCATTCACAGTTTAGTTACTTCAAGAATGACATTAAGTTTGTTAATGCATTCACTAAGCAAAAACATCAGTATGTTATGAACAAGATTTATAAACCAGTTTCCTTGTTTAGGTGCGATCAGTTATGGGAGCAGCCCAGAGACGGAAATTGTCATTCAAGAATGTCTCCAGTGTAGTTGTACAACTGCTACACTCCATTAAGTATTCTATGGAGGTTCCTTTCTCAAACATTGCTGTGGCCCCAGGAGATCACAAAGCCAATGCTGCAAGGAAGGTAAGGCCAGTCATTCCCAAATATTGCACAATTTTGGTAAACATTTTTGGAATACAGTGATCAATTAATTGTTATATTTAGATTAAAGTTCAGTCTTGATCACGTTATGTCTGTTTTAATGAGTAACCGGTTTCGGTTTTTTCTATAAAACCATCATCAGACCCATTGGCTCCCTTGGGTTGGTAGGTGGAACTCTCTTTGCTGCTGTGCAGTCAACTGTGCAGTTGACTGCACAGCAGCAAGGAGAGCTCCACCTACCAACCCAAGGGAGCCAATGGGTCTGATGATGGTTTTATAGAAGAAACAGAAACCGGTTACTCATTAAAACAGACATAACGTGATCAAGACTGAACTTTAATCTATATATAAATTCCCAAATATTGCCTGATAGCATTAAATTTTGATTCCATGTAGGAAGACAAAAGATTATTAATTGTAAAGTGATGTTTTGAATATTCATTGTGATCTGTAAGATCACACTGTACAGTTGAAACTGGTGTCTCAGAATTATTGGATTTGCTTTTCAGTTGTTCACAAAATCTAATTTTCTCCTGGGGATGTATTGCCTATATTTAGCATCAGTGACACCTTGTCTCACTGGCTAGTTGTAAGAATGTTTAAGAATTGTATTTGCTTTAAAGTTTTGTTCTGTGACAGAGGACAGTACTGGTTATACTGATTTATAATGAACAATAGCCACGACTATTGTTGGTTACTAAAGGTGTCTGACACTCGTTACTTCAATACACTGCTGTTGAACATCTACATGTGAATAAAACCAGATTGGGGTTCTTAAGGGATGTATTTTAAGTACTGCAACTGACATGGTAGGTGCATAAAACAGTCTCCCTGGTAAAATATGTTGTCACATTAGTACAGTCTTGGAGATTGAGTATTATCTGTATTATTTAGTTCAGTAGAGGGTGTTTGTCTTAAAACGCTTTAGCCTTAGGAACAACAACAGTTTTTGAATAGGGCATAAAAGCAGTCCCAGCAAAAAGTAAAGGAATAATTGCTAGTAGAATAAAAGTTGCATATGAAGGAACAGAGAAAATGACATAAAAAAAATCCACAGATAAAATAGACGTACACTTTAAGATTTGTCATATTATCTAGGATAATTGCTTAATCTTGCAGTATTTTGTACGCTGTTTGTAGCATTAGTGCCATACTGTCAGCACTCATATTTCAGATTAATTCACCATTGGTACATTGTCAGTAAACCTTACCTGGCACTCTCTTAAAAGAATGCCCCAGAGCCTTTTAGATTAAGCTTTATGTTACACCAGAAGATACACTCTGAATCATAAGTTGTCTGTAACAGTCAAATTTTAAGTTGTTTGTGGATGAAAAGCTGTTCTTCGCACAACACTATCAGACTTTACAGCAGTCATTATACATGATGTAGACTGTCAAGTTGTGGTGTCATTGAACAGCTGCTGTTCGTTGTGTGGTGTGACGCTTCTAGAAAACTAGTCCTGCTTTTAGGAGTAAACTGAGTTATAACTTCTAATTTGTAACTTTAAAAAAGCTGTAGAAGTCATTGTAGTTGATCAGTAGATGCAGAAGAGGAATTGTTGCCTACCAAAATTGAGAGTCAAGTTTCGCAGAGTGCAGTTTCTTGCTTCCTAATGGCAGTAATTAAGTGATTTAATTATTTATCAAAAGTGCATGGCACAAGTGATAGAAAGATTCTGTTAGTAAGTTGTTAGTGTGTTTTTTGGTCGAACAGAGATAACTGTGTGATGTTACTGGGTTTTCCTATTTTTTTGCTAAATAATATACGTAACAGCTTAATAAATTTCAAATTTATTTTAAATGTGTAACTGCTTGTTTGGTATGTTACACAGTTTAACAGTGTGTGGCAATATGGAATCTCTACAGGACATGAAAGTGCATGTCGTCTTGTAAGCAGTATGTCATAGTTGGGGAAGAAAGCTTTTGAGACTTGTTGGTTGCTTTTTTTTCCCCCACAGGATTTTATATCATATTTTCTTACATGTAACAGTTATTTCTTCAGAATCTTAAGCAACTAAGATTGAGTACACGCTACCATAAATATGCATGAAGTTACAAGCTATAGTGTATAAACTGCAATCATTATCACTGTGTTCCTCAGTTTGCAAATATAGTTTACCACTTGCCTGAGAGAGAGAGAGAGAGAGAGAGAGAGAGAGAGAGAGAGAGAGAGAGAGAGAGAGAGAGATAGGGAACAAACACTTGTGTTGTCCCCCACCTCCTTCTAATTTGTGGAAGGATGCGATAAAAGAAAGGGGGAGGGGTCTCTGATTATTGGGTTCTGCCTTTGCTTGTGACTTCATGTACAGGTAAATTGGGATTTTATCTTTTCTTGACTTGCACTAACTTAACAAACTCTGATATGCTTTGCATTGTGAAACTGAACTATATAATTTCTTTTATCTCAGGATTCTCTACTAACATGAAAATAATTTTAAAGACAATACTAACTATACTTTCTGTAAACCAAAATTAAATCTTATTAAATAACTCATGATTAGTTTTTTGGAAAGGAATGCAGTGACAGTCTAATATAGTCTTTTTTTTTTGTGTGATCACAAAAAGGAAGTATGCTTATTTTCATATTTTTAATATATATATAATAGTTAATATTGTCACACAAAAATCAATGATAGATCAAGTGTGTATTTTTTTCCTGTGATCACAAGAAAACAGCATTCAGACACTTAAACAAAATTTGCAGTCTTGCCTCATTAAATTTGTAGATTCCTTGAATAGCTGTATACTGCTATTTATTGACTAAACTGTACAATATGTTGCATAAAGTATTAGTTGCATAAACAAAGTTTTTAGACAAACATGCTTGATGGAACTTGGGCAGCTTTTAACACAATGATTAGCGGCTGCATTTGTAGAGTAAATGGCCCACTGCCATTGGTTGTAGGTGCTAGATTTGCAGAGAGCTCTTCACGCTGACCCCTCCACAACCGGAGGTCGCCCTTTTGGGGGCACAGAAGCACTGGACCTTCGAGATATAGCCAGCAAGGTGAGGTGGGGAGGATGCCGCTTTTTTTGCTCTGAATAATACATATTTTTAGAAAATGTTGGGCACATCCTGTACATAAATAAAAAGCAAAAGTATGTTCCATACTAACAACATAACAAATAATGAAAATATGTTTTGTGCAAATAAAAGATTCCTTTTTATTTACCTGCATTCAGCATAACAAATTATACTAAAAGAACTGATCTTAACTAACAATATTAGTAAAAATGGGAAAACCTAATTTCATTTGTTGTAAATATTTACTATTACCTTTTACCTCAGCTTTTCAGATAGTTGTGAAAAACTGAGCAATGATAACAGGATGTATCAACAAATATGAGCTGTAGATGTATATTTTACCAATCATCTAGTGGTCAAAATTACAAAAAATGCTAAAAAAGATATGCCTGACAATGCATAGAATTTCTCTCTTGTCTATAAGTTTTATACCACTAAATGTAGTGTATGAACTGTGTGGTTTGCGAGTAATAAGATTTACTTTACACACCCTCACATATTAAAATGTCTTACAGAATAATACGGTTTTCAGTTCAGGAACAGCTGTTTATGATGATTCTAAATATTTGCAAAAGTTACCATTTGCAACACATTAACTGAAGAGTTTTTTGAGGTACTTTTCATACAAGATTAACTGAAGGGCCTGTAAAAGCTGTGGAAAGTGGAGGATGAGGTTCCCCAAAGAACGTACTTGTTGCTATAAAGCTAGCAGTTTGTCTCTCCTCTTATGATGTGATGGCATAAACAGTTAGTCAGTGATACAGCGTTCCTTGAAAGCGTGGGAGTTACTGCTAATATTGGGGGGGGGGGGGGGGGGGGGGGGGGGGGGGGAGAGAGAGAGAGAGAGAGAGAGAGAGTGTGTGTGTCCTTCAAATTATGGATTGTAATACTAATAGTGATAATTAACATACAGATATGTGGTTATGAATAGTTAAATATGTCCAAAGTTAACAGAAGCCAACATCAAATATGTGCTGTGGGAGACTGGATCTCATGTTACCAATAAAATTTTGTTTAGGTGTTTTGATTTGGTTCTCAACTAAGCACAAGGGGACTTCAAAAATTAACATGTTGTTCTATACAAGACCATTGCACAACAAGAGTGGTGCATTCTCAGGAGACATTACATGTTTTGCGTTGCTTGCAGACACAGTTCTGCTGTGGTACAGTTAAGAGGCAACTGACAGTATGCAAACAAAATAGTGCAGCAACCGGAAGTATACCCCTACATGGAAGTACCTGAGACAGTAAGTTTCTTGTGGACAAAACATCTAAACTTTATGCCGATTCACTGCAAAATTATAGCAGTGTTTGGAACAAGTGCAATTTCACATCCAGCTGTAGTGAAATGGTGCAAACAACTCAACAAATACTGCAGAGACATATGTGATGCTGATGGGTAAGAAAGACCATTGACGTCAACCCCCCCCCCCCCCCTCCTCCCCCTGGTAGCTGAGTGGTCAGCGCGACGGACTGTCAATCCTAAGGGCCTGTGTTCGATTCCCAGCTGGGTCGGAGATTTTCTCCGCTCAGGGACTGGGTGTTGTGTTGTCCTAATCATCATCATCTCATCCCCATCGACGCGCAAGTCGCTGAAGTGGCGTAAAATCGAAAGACTTGCACCCGGCGTCTACCTACCTGACCTACCTACCTGACGGTAGGCCCTCCTCACACGCCATTATTATTATCAACCATAGACAACAGTGATCAGTTCATCGAGAATTGATTCACAGCAATCATAGATTTTTCAACTATGAGTACATTTGCACAGCAGTTTCTTGAATGGTACCATGATAAGGAGTGCATTTGTATTGTTGAGTAACTGAACAATTGGTAGAATGTTCCGACCATTGTTTATAGAGACTTTGTGAATATGGAAAAAATAGTGGCATGTGTCTGTGTGTTGCAGCCTTCAACAGAAGTTGCTTGGTCTGCTATGATAATGTGTAACTTTCTTTTTTGAAGTCCACTTGTGGTAACATAATTGTGTAGAAAATGTACATAATGTCTCACAGGACTGAAAATTACAGTGGGCTACCGTTAATGGCTACAGAAAATAATAAGGTACTGAAGGAGAGAAGTGATTAGTGATTTAAAACCAAAATCAATTTACAATGAAACAAAGTGGCCGGCCAATTCTTATCTTTAGGAAGAAAAATTCCAGTACTGCCGATGACACATATAAAAGTGAAAGAAACTAGTCCTACTTTTTTGGACAGAGAAGTGGAATGAGTATTGCAATTGACAAATAAAAGAAAATTAGAAAAAGAAATGGGTAAAAACCAGAGAGAGAGAGAGAGAGAGAGAGAGAGAGAGAGGAGGATAAAAAAGTATGTAAGGAAATACTACCAATATGATAAAACCTGGGGGGATGTTAACAGACAGAAGTAAGTTCTGGAGGATGGTAGAGGCAAATTGGTGCTGGATGGAAATATGCAAATGTCCCCTGTAATGTAGAAGGCAATCAGTTCTCTGGAATGATGCTTTAGAGATTGCTCAACAACTGGATACCAGGTATAACCAAATCACTGTTCTTTTGTGTCAAGTCATGCACTCATGCTGTTTGGTGGTGGTCATTCCATATTAAAAGCTGTCCGTGGACACATGCTGTTTGGTATACATGTGTGGTCAGGAATGTCATGGTTTCACAAAGAGTTGTGTATAATAGGAGGACAATGGAGGGCAACAGAGTGTACTTTGGAAAGGATATATAAGGAGTGAAGTGAGCAGATCTCATTTTGGAGCCATATGCGAGACGGCCAGAATCTTGACAGGCTAATGTGTTAAGGTATTGTAGGCCTAGGTGGTACTGAGTGAAAAAGGGACAGTTGGCTCCTCAGTTTTTTGGAAGTGGGAGCTGTTTTTGTCACAGGGTGAGAAGAAGGTACATGCAAGATATGTTTGTAGATAATAACTGTGTGGCAGTTGTAGCTGAGGAAAGTCTGGGAGAGGTAGTTAGCATAATTGTTGAGCAAATTGTGTTGGACCAGAAAAATTTGAGAAGGATGTATAGGAAGTAGCTCTGGAGGTGAAAACTTTCTCTCCAACATATTCCTACATCTTGCCACTCTTGCAGACTTAAGCTCCATTAAGTACCCTCCCCCTCCTCACCCCATAAAAATTTCTGGTTTTTTGACCAACACTGTCTGTTAATTGATGTTCTCTTGAGATGAATAGGCTTTTTATTTGAGATGTAAAGTCAATTATATCTACAAATTTGCATCATTAATAAATGGTTGTGTCAATTACAGGAAAATATTTTTTAAGCGTAACAGTTAAGATGACAAAGTAACCTTAATGTGCAAATTAATTGTTGCGAAATATAATATGATACATATCTATCGATACAGGGTGATTCAAAAGTAACTGTAAAAACTTTATGGATATCATCTCTGAAATTGCTTTATGTCAGAGTTATGCAGTAAAGCAGGTATCATGAGAGCAGCACAAACAGTACAAAATTAATTTTTCTTGAAAAGCAATGACATGAAGGACAGAATTTGAGCACTGTGCATTGACACCAGAACATGTTCAAAATGATGTCTCTGTAGATTAAGACAGTGAGGTTCTTGATGTCTTACTGCACTCTAAATGTTGCATGCACTGTTCATCTTATACTGCACAGTTGCACACCCATTTTCATTTTTCTGCTGTAGTTCTGCTACATTCTCAGTTACTCAGTACCATACATGAGCTCCTTGAGGAGGCCCCAAAGGTGTAAGTCCAGGGGTTAGGATTCAGAGATATGGTGGGTCAAAGCAACTGGTCCTCCATGAACTGTCCACTTATCAGGACATGCAACACTGAGATAGTCTCTTGCTTCACAACGGAAATTTGTAGGTACCTATAGGTGTCAGCTCCTGTACCTTCTTCAGGGGAAATGAGCGGAATTGCTGTCTCCAAAACAGGTGTAGTACAGTTGATTTAGGAACCCTTATGGTGACACATATACAGTGAGTATTTATGGTTGTATCTTAAGCTGCCATTTCCAATATGTTCCCAAAGCTCTTTCCATCCAGTTGATGACAACCTAACTGTGGTGCACCACAAATGCCAGATTCCTTTAAACACCTGTCCACAACTGTAAGAGTCTGATGGTTTGGTACTCTTCTGTTTGGAAACATCTCTATGTACTGTTTTATTGCTGCTCATGCATTGCCTTCTGCTGTGTCATGAAGGTGGTCTATATCCACATATTCACTGTTTGAGTCCCTAGACCATCATACCATACGCAACAACTGTACTCTTTGAACGATTGACAGAATGAAAGTATGTAGTATGTCTGTTGCCGCTACAGTGAAACAGCACCATAGAGTACAATGGGGCTGACTGAAGTCAAGTAAACAATGGCATTTCATGGCAGAATCAACTGAGCAGTATAGAGGAGTCTACAAAGCACATCAGATGAATACAACATGCCAAAAGCCCGTACTGGTCCATAATGTACATCTACCTCAAGTATTATGTGTTGTAACCTGAAAATAAAGCAATTACAGAAAAAAAAACTGTATTTAACATTTTACTCTTATTTTTATGCACCCATTACACCCATTAAGTGTGGATAGTTATTTTGAATCAGCATGTATAAGATTTGATCACTATTCGAGAGTGGAAGAGCTGACCAGGCATGTGGAAAGAGCTTTCAAACAAAATATGAGTACGTCCATGCACGCGCGCGCGCGCACACACACACACACACACACACACACACACACACACACACACACACACACACACACACACACGCACGCACGCACGCACGCACGCACGCACACACACACACACACACTCTATAGAACTTATTATATCAGTCTGTTGGTGTTTTTTTCCACAGTATTTGCCCAGCGTATGTTGCTAACCAAACCTTTCACTGAAGAATAATAGTGTATACATGTTGCAGAACAAGGTAACAGAGAAGTTCAAAAGACCATTCAAGAAACGGCATTCTAGTGTGTATCATCAACCATCAAATCGTGTAAATAAGTATTTGGCACAAGCTATTGATGCACGGAGTGTTGACAGAGAAAAGTCAACCCATGTCAACCTTGCAACATTGTGCTTCAAAGATAGGGAGAAAGAGAATCAGGTAAGGTTTATGTTATTATTATAATAATACAGCATTTAAGTCTTTTGTCTTTGGTTTACTTATAGTGCTGGGGAGTAAATACCAAATATTTAAATCTGAAGTCACTCCTTAATTTGGACAATCAGAATAATAAATGCTGAAAACATCACAATTAAACCTAAACTACGGGGTGTTCAAAAAGTCTCTCCGCAGTGCCATATGATTGTTAGCCGCGCATGCCGTATGGTGCAGGAATATACCGAAATGAAACTCAGTGAAATACAGGTTGGGAATTTATTGAATATTCATTTTTACTTACAGATTTTCACATTAAATGTTGAAAGTGCCCCCTGTGTTGTTGAATACATAATTCAATTCATCTGATCGTGTTTCCAAACACAAGCTGTAACATTTCTTCTATAACAGAAGCAGCGAAAGTGGATATTGCAGTTTTCAATTCATCAATGGATTTTGGGCGGTCAGGTGGTGGTAGGTCAGGCGATCATAGAGGCCAAAGTCCCTGTGAAATTATGCGATCACCAAAAACATCAGCAAGCAGTAACACTGAAACGCGAGCTGTATGCACAGTTGCACCATCTTGTTGAAAAACATAAGTTCTCCTATGTATAGGGTACAGAATATCACTGCAGTATCATTGTGCATTTATTGGTTGGTTGAAAAACCCAGGCAGGTGAACAATCATACGACATGCGCAGCTAACAATCATATGGCACTGTGGAGAAACTTTTTGAAAACCCCGTATTTATAACACAGGAACTTGTTCTTGATCACAAATGAATGCAAGCATGTAATTTTTTTCTCCTTTGCTTAGCTCTCAGGTTACTATCTTAACTACTGAGAGTCACACCATTCTGGTCGACACACTCGTCTCAACAGTAACTTGCCAACTGCCTCTACTTAACTCCACAATAACCACAGACCCCTAAAAGATAAAGATACCATGCATTCCCCCACTAAATCTTCTTTTCAAATTTACAAGAAAATCTGGAAAATAAAAGATAAAAAAAAATTAGGGCATGAAAATTGCAGTTGCATAACTAACACAATATTACTAATTTACCCAGCAATCACTCACTATTATGACAACATTACTACCAACAAATTTTATCAAATAACACCCTAAAAGATGCCATCCTACATGCAAAATTTAGTGTCTCTTGATTTAAATGTAGCATTATCTAATAAACAAGAGGTGGAGGAGGGATGGGAGGAGGAATTAACTATTGCGTGAGATAATCCGACATGACACGTTATTCCAATAATAATTTAGTTTGCAATTTTGCCAAATAAAGACACGGTTGGAGACATATATATATTTAAAAAATACCATTATCAGTTTCAAATGTTTCACAATTAATCACTAGATGGTTCTTAATGCTTTCATTTCCTTTCAGTTGCCCTAAGATAAACTCTATTTCTCAACTACAAATTTGTAACCAAATGGGTGCGCTACATATTTGTGTTGGAATGCAACTTCTATGAAATGTCCATTTGGCATATTTGTTTTTGCAGTTTTCTTACAAAGAAATAGTTTCTCAAGTATTTTCAGAGTTGCAGACATTTCACTGCATTGGTAAACCACTTTCTTTAGGTCACAAAAAAATTTCAGTTTGCACCATTTGTCTTGATTTACTACTTAATTCAGTTGCACAAATATTTCAGCTCATTATATTGAAAATTTTCATTTACCGTATCTTTGAAATGACATCATGTTGGAGTTGTCAGTAGCTTTTCATTTTTACATGCTCCACATGGACAATATTACTCTTAATTGTCTGCTGAAAAAGAACAGAAGGGAAATTAACAAAAAAAGAATTGAAATGCGCATCTCGCTACACTCCCATTAACATACAGAAGTACTCTAGCTTGTTGGTGAGTTGATACATATCTCATAGTTAAAATTAAAATTTAAAACAGTGTTGATCGCAATCTTGTTAAAATATTTTTTTATTGGAGTGAGTGACCGGTTTCGACTCTATGAAAAGTCATCTTCAGTCTCCAGAGCGGTGGATGGACACTGCTAGATGAATTCCGTCAACCCTCGATGCTCGTGTAACTGCTCAGTACCAAATATTTAAATCTGAAGTCACTCCTTACTTCGGACAATCAGAATAATAAATGCTGGAAACATCACAATTAAACCTAAACTATGAGGTGTTCAAAAAGTCTCTCCGCAGCATGTAGCAGTATTTGTTTGTAATAAGTATTTTGCTGTGCATGTGCAGTAGAGTATTCTGTGAGATTTTAGTGAAAGAGGAATGAGTGTGGGAGGTGATGTGCTACTTGGTTTTGCATTAATCTGAATCAATAAAAGTGTGTTTCAACTGATACAATGCACATAGCCATTTCCAAAACTGTCAGTGTTCTGTGCCTGCTCCTTGTGCCCTTCTGTTATGAAGAAAACATTGAAAGTAAATCACATGAAGATGTAATACAGGAAAGAACCTTCAAATCTTCGCATTCCATTCCTCTGGAAACTTCTTAAGCAGATAAATCTGCTTAAGAAGTTTCTTCCGTGATTCAGACTCTTACACAGCTGGACTAGAAGCAGCTATTGGTGAAAACTGCAGTGGTGATGATGCTGCTGCTTGTCTGACACAGGCCTCGGAGGATTGGGTGGGTCTAGAGACCATATGTTCTTTGCATAGGCAGTTGGATGATGATGCAAATGGGAATGTAGATCTCTCTGAAACAGATGTGTTTTTGAGAGAAGAATTGAACTACGCAGGGGGTCATGAACGGAGGCAACATGCATTTCATCGCAATAATGACAAGCATATCCCCGTGAAGGAATTATGGGAAGCCTGGATTCACTCTGAAGTTCATAACTGGACTGCAGAGAAAACTGCTGAGTGTTTAGCAACAAATGTTGAGTTACCACAGTACCATTCCAACATTTATTGTGAACAGAGTTACAGGAGCAGCTCTGCCAAGACTAGAAGCTAATAACATGCATTACTTAAGCAATGTTCTGGGAATTAAAGATCCCATTCACAAACAGAAAATTGCACTGAAAGCTATGGATGTTGTACTGCTTGGCCCACTGAAAGATTACAGCCATGGAATAAAGGACATCATCCTCATAACTCTTTTACTTGGAGCACTTATTGGATGTTGTTATGCCTATCATCAAAATAAAAACTCTAAGAAACATCTAAGACACATGATGAGTGATGTGGAGAGTCTCCATAAGGCAGAACGTGCATAGGATAAATTGCAGAAAGAGCTTGAGCAAGCTAGGTTCAAACGGGATTGTGTGACGGCAGAGAAGCAGAATTTGGAAAAACTACTACTAGAACAAGGTTGTGATAATGCTGAGATGCGGACATCTTATTCTTATCTTGAGGTTTCACAACTGAAAGCTGAAATTGAGATGGTTGTGCAGGGAGCTTCAGAGAGCAGTAGGTGAATTAGAAAATCGTTGTTGGTCACCTCCAGTAGGGTTACAGCAATGGTTACAACTTACTCATGAAATAGAAAATAAGGCTTATATTAAGAAAAAGCTTTCAGTGGAGAAGCAACTTCAGCAAGCAAGAGAAGCTTAGGAAGAAAAGATCAAATTTGGTGGGTGCTTTTGTATCAACTCATGGGAAGTCTATAGATGATGTTGCTCGAAGCATTGTGGAAGCAAGGACTGCCTTAAATGAAGTTACACAGGAGCTGAAAGAATGTGTCCACCGTTGGAAGCAAATTGAGCTGCTATGTGGTTTTAATAATATCAATAATAGTGGTCTCTAGTACCTGGAAAATGTTTTATATTGAGGAACAACAAATGGAAAAAGAGGGCCCACTGGTCGCATGGGTAGCAGCCATGATGATTTAGATGATGACTTGTGCTCTCCATCAGCGGGTATCACAGACAATATGCAGTGGAAGGACACAGGAGACTCATCTGGCAGTGAGACAGGAAAACAAGAGCAGGATGATGATTTCCAGGCTGATTCTAGAAGTTTGGTATGCAATGTACATTTTACCATAGGCACTGACAGTTGACCAGAAGAACATACAAGTTGAAGTAAATCAAGATCCTCAGTGATACGATCTTACAGTCAGGATACCAGTGTGTTCATTGGTGACAGAGAGGGTTCAACTGGTGCCATTTCACAGTCAGAAACATGCCTTGACTCACCGGGAGCACACAGAAAGATAGTTACTTCAACAAAGAGGCAGTCAAGAGATCAACTTGGATCCAATAGAAAATATAATCCTCAGGACATTTATAAAGACGTTTTGTCACAAGAAAGTGTGAATAGAGGCCAGATAACATCAAGGGTGAACACTACAAGGAAAACTGCAAAAGAGCCGACGCCATCCTTTGATGATGAAACCTACTCCACAGACTCAAATTCTACACCCAGGGATGACAATCGTCGGAGAAAGAGCAAGCCATTTTTTTTCTTTACTTGTAAGCTGAAGTGCAGAATGACCTGAAGATATTTAACAAACAAAACCAATTTTATGTTGTTAATAATAAAGAAACATGAAAAGGAAGACAGACTTGGTTCATATTTGGGAACTGTGTCCACGTTTCTTGAGTTAGAGGATATAGGAGAACGTAATCCTCTCAGTTGCCCCAGCATTGAACTTTTTGAGCTCCGGCTGTTTACGAGAGGTAAAAGATGTGTGCTTTAATTATTTATGGTGCTGAACACTATAACAATTATACTGGAAACTGGTTTTTCAGGTATATTCTATTTAATTTCCTGAGAAGGAAAGTTCCTACTCACCACGTAGCGGAGATGCTGAGTCACGATAGGCACAATAAAAAGATTCACACAATTAAAGCTTTCGGCCATAAAGGCCTCTGTCAGCAGTAGACAGACACACACACACACACACACACACACACACACACACACACACACACACACACACACACACACACACACACACACCTGCAGTCTCATAGAGCTGAGACCACACTGCAAACAGCAGCACCAGTGCATGATGGGAGTGGCGACTGGGTGGGGGTAAGGAGGAGGCTGGGACAGGGAAGGGGAGGGATACTATGGTGGGAGTGGCGGACAGTCAAGTGTTGCAGTTTAGATGGAGGGCAGGAGAGAAGGTGCGAAGGGGGAAGGGGGTAAGTAGTGGAAAGGAGAGAAATAAAAGAAATTAAAAGACTGAGTGTGGCGGTGAAATGACGGCTGTGTAGTGCTGGAATGGGAACAGGGAGGGGGCTGGATGGGTGAGGACAGTGACTAGCGAAGGTTGAGGCCAGGAGGGTTATGGGAACGTAGAATGTATCGCAGGGAAAGTTCCCACCTGTGCAATTCAGAAAAGCTTGTGTTGGTGGGAAGGATCCATATGGCACAGGCTGCGAAGCATTCATTAAGATGAGGGATATCATGTTTGGCAGTGTGTTCAGCAACAGGGTGGTCCACTTGTTTCTTGGCCACAGTTTGTCGGTGGCCGTTCATGCAGACAGACAGCTTGTTGGTTGTCATGCCTACATAGAATGCAATGCAGAGGTTGCAGCTTAGCTTGTAAATCACGTGACTGGTTTCACAGGTAGCCCTGCCTTTGATGGGATAGGTGATCTTAGTGACCGGACTGGAGTAGGTGGTGGTAGGAGGATGTATGGGACAGGTCTTGCATCTAGGTCTATTACAGGGGTATGAACCATGATGTAAGGGACTGGGAACAGGGGTTGTGTAAGGATGGACGAGTATATTGTGTAGGTTCAGTGGACGGCGGAATACCACGGTAGGAGGGGTGGGAAGGATAGTGGGCAGGACATTTCTCATTTCAGAGCATGATGAGAGGTAATCGAAACCCTGGCAGAGAATGTAATTCAGTCGCTCCAGTCCCGGATGGTACTGAGTTATGAGGGGAATGCTCCTCTGTGGCCGGACTGTGGTACTTTGGGAGGTGGTGGGAGAGTGGAAAGATAAGGCACGGGAGATTTGTTTTTGTACAAGGATGGGAGGATAATTATGGTCAGTGAAGGCTTCAGTGAGACCCTCAGTATATTTTGGGAGGGACTGCTCATCACTGCAGATGTGATGACCATGGGTGGCTAGGCTGTATGGAAGGGACTTCTTGGTATGGAATGGGTGGCAGCTGTCAAAGTGGAGGTATTGCTGGTGGTTAGTAGGTTTTATATGGACAGAGGTACTGATGTAGCCATTTCTGAGGTGAAGGTCAACATCTAGGAAGGTGGTTTGTTGGGTCGAGTAGGACCAGGTGAATGGGGGAGAAGTTGTTGAGGTTCTGGAGGAATGTGAATAAGGTGTCCTCACCTTCAATCCAGATAGCAAAGATGTCATCAGTGAATCTGAACCAGGTGAAGAGTTTAGGATTCTGGGTTTTTAGGAAGGAGTCCTCTAGATGGCCCATGAATAGGTTAGCATACAATGGTGCCATGCGGGTGCCCATAACTGTACCGCAGATTTGTTTGTAGTTAATGCCTTCAGTGGGGCTGCAACCTCTGTGCTGCATTCTATGTAGGCATGAACACCAACAAGCTGTCTGTCCGCATGAACGACCACCAACAAACTGTGGCAAAGAAACAAGTGGACCACACTGTTGCTGAACACACTGCCAAACATGATATCCCTCATGTTAAGGACTGCTTCACAGCCTGTGCCATATGGATTCTTCCCACCATCACCAGCTTTTCTGAATTGCACAAGTGGGAACTTTCCCTGTGATACATTCTACGTTCCCGTAACCCTCCTGGCCTCAACCTTCGTTAGTCACTGTCCTCACCCATCCAGCCCCCTCCCTGTTCCCATTCCAGCACTACACAGCTGTCATTTCACCGCCACACCCAGTCCTTTAATTTCTTTTATTTCTCTCCTTTCCACTACTTACTTCCTCCACCCTCCGCATCTTCTCTCCTGCCCTCTGTCTAAACTGCAACACTTGAATGTCCGCCACTCCCACCATAGTATCCCTCCCCTCCCCTTCCCTGTCCCAGCCTCCTCCTTAACCCCACCCAGTCGCCACTCCCATCATGCACTGGTGCTGCTGTTTGCAGTGTGGTCTCAGCTCTCTGAGACTGCAGGTGTGTGTGTGTGTGTGTGTGTGTGTGTGTGTGTGTGTGTGTCTACTGCTGACAAAGGCTTTAATGGCCGAAAGCTTTAATTGTGTGAATCTTTTTATTGTGTCTATCGCGACTCAGCATCTCCGCTATATGGTGAGTAGCAACTTTCCTTCTCTGGTATTGTTACATTCTGTCATGGATTTTCCATTGTTTGCTATTTAATTTCCTATCTGACAAAACCTAAATTTCCTCCTGGCTACACAAATAATTTAATAATCTTACAAGGTATTACAATTTTGTATTCAATATACAGTAATAATGTAATCTACAAACAATTGCAATATTTACAAATAAACTTGCACCACAACAAAAAATACTCACAGTCAGTTTTATAAAAACTTCCTTTATTGATGAGCAGTTACAAGAGTGTTGAGGGTTGACGGAACTCATCTATCAGTGTCCATCCACCGTTCTGTAGTCAGAAGATGAGTCTTTCACAGAATCGAAACTGGTCACTCTCTCCAATAAAAAATATTTGAACAAGATTGCGATCAAGACTGTTTTAAATTTTTAACTACTTTTAAGATCGCTGACTATGTTTTCAAAAATCTTACATATCTCATAGTCTGTGATGGTTGGGGGGTAACACATTGCACTCCCACAGAACAGCACACATGGTTTTCTTGCTGAACATAGCAGCTGGCCTTATGTGTGCTGCTAGGGGTAAATGCTCTCTCTCCTACACCGGCTGTGTGACAGCCAATGGGTCATCTTGCATGTACAGAGTCCTGCCTGATGACTCAGTGCCTGCCCAATGCGTGGGAGTGAGCAAATTTGTTCTGTTTCTGCTCATTGTTGATGGGTGGATTTGGCTCATCTCTGTGCTTTGTAGAAGGGGACAGCCCTACCCTGCACCTGTGCAGATTGTTACTCATCCTTGCTGCTGCTGTTGGCGTCAGCTCTTGACATGTTCAGGATCTGAATTAAAAAAAAAAATCATTCTTAAGCATCAGATAGAAGCACAATCACTCATAGAATTCCTTTTGCTCTCCCACTGCTGACTGATTAATTTTTTTTCATTGCAATAACATTATGAAAATTTATGTAGTCATTTACACACTTAGAGTTTTTAAGAGAGTTCTCACCCCAGTCTAATGAGGCTCATAGTTTTCATTTCCATTCCTTTTTGTACTGTATAGTAAGTTCTGTCTCTTTTTGTTTGGTTCACTTTGTATGTTTTTGAGATAGTTCTGAATTTTGTGCCATGTCCTGCTTTCCCATCTTATCCTTGCTTCATTCTTCTTTCATTGTCTGGTATTTGGATCTGTTTACTAGTATACACTTTATTTCACTTTGAGTTTCTTTTAAGCAGTCTCCTTCCAAGAATGCAGGCTCAGAATTAGAGTAGCTGTTTGCTGTCATTTTTGTGAGCATGGAGTTCACTTCTGAGTCTTCCATCAGCTTTGTGGATGTAATGTTGGTGTTTTCCTTTTCTGTACAACCAGTAAGCTATCCTCCTCTTAAGTTTTAAGAAATGTGGTTGGACTGATTACATATAGTGGATCAGGACTGATTACACCTGCTGGATCAAATTTGCTGATATCACTTAACCTGCAAGTGACATTCTATTACTACTGTTTCACTGTGTTCAGTACTGGACACTGTTGCTAACTCCCTTTTGATGTATTCCGATCATCTGCTTTGGTTCTGCTGAGTGTCTTTTGTGACTTTGTTCTTGACTGTTACAACTTGGATTGCATAGTCCATCACACCTTCTGTTTGTCCTTGTTACTGTCTCCTCAGTTTTGGTTACATTCCTATATATTGCTTATGTGTTGCTCTTTTGTTTTGAATTTTCTTCATTACCCAAAACTGTACTTGGTTCAGAGTTCTTCACTGATCATTGGAACTGTTTCAGTCTGGTCTGGTCTTAGAAGTTCAGTGTCAAATTTGGAAACCCTTGCTTTGGTATCTTCTGTCCTCTTCTGCTGCTCTTTTTTTCTGTCATGATTCTGTTCTTCCATTTTTCTTAGCCACTGAGCTTTTCATTCTTTTCTGCTTTCTCCTGACTCAGCAGATCAGTAAATATGCTGTAAGTTTTCTTAGTACCTGTATCACTGGATATTCCTCCTGTTTCTCCATTAATTCTTCTCTCAACCATTGTTCCTCCATCTCTCTCTTCTCCTTGAACTCCTGTTTTCTCCAAAACTATTCACAATGTGCTTCCCTTAATTCACTAAGCGTCATTTATTCCTTTTGTGGCCCTTCATGCAACTGTGAACTAGACACTCTGCTGTATGTAATTCCATCTCCCATTTTGATTTCACTGCCTTACAAAAATCCTGAATCCTTAGATTTGTCTCGTTTCCCATTATATTCACCTCCTGATTGTCATTCACCTGTTCATATACTTCTTCTGTTTTGGGCATATTCATAATTTTTTGATGGTACTAATCCGACAGTCACTCCTTAGCTTTGATAAAGACGCAAAATAAAGTTCCAGCACAGTTCACCCTGGAGCATTATATGCTATCGTGCCCACCTGAAAATAAGGCTGCTCTGGTCAAATATTGTACTGTAGCAATTGTACATAAACTGTGTCACTGCACTTTCTGACATTTACTTTCCCTTGTCTTGACTTGTGGTGTTCTCTGCAAAATTGAAGGTGTCTCCCACCTATTCTTGTAATTTCTTCTGTTGTTCAGCCTTGTAAATACATTCCATTTATTCAATTCACCGTTCATTAAACATTCTGTTCTGGCCACATAATTTGCTATGCTGGATCCTACTTGCCATTCAACAAAGCATATCCACACTCCTATTGTTGGCACAAACTACCATTTATTTCACTATTATTATTATTCTTTCTTTTCTCAGACGTTATGTCTGGTCAAAAATGGAAAGTGATGCGGACCTTGATCAAGCGTGACTTCCTTTTAACTGTACGGTATATGTTACATTGCATTTAGGAACTTTTGGGTAATTGAACATGTATCAATAATTACAGATTTCTGTAGTTGTATATATAAGTTTGGATGTAGCTGTATTGCATTGATGTACTGGTGGATATTGTGTGGTATGACTCCTGCAATTGATAGTATAATTGGTATAATGTCAACTTTATCCTGATGCCACATGTCCTTGACTTTCTCAGCCAGTTGGATGTATTTTTCAATTTTTTCTCCTGTTTTCTTTTGTATATTTGTTGTATTGGGTATGGATATTTCGATTAGTTGTGTCAATTTCTTCTTTTTATTGGTGAGTATGATGTCAGGTTTGTTATGTGGTGTTGTTTTACCTGTTATAATGGTTCTGTTCCAGTATAATTTGTATTCATCATTCTCCAGTACATTTTGTGGTGCATACTTGTATGTGGGAACGTGTTGTTTTATAAGTTTATGTTGTAAGGCAAGCTGTTGATGTATTATTTTTGCTACATTGTCATGTCTTCTGGGGTATTCTGTATTTGCTAGTATTGTACATCCGCTTGTGATGTGATCTACTGTTTCTATTTGTTGTTTGCAAAGTCTGCATTTATCTGTTGTGGTATTGGGATATTTAATAGTATGCTTGCTGTAATATCTGGTGTTTATTGTTTGATCCTGTATTGCAATCATGAATCCTTCCGTCTCACTGTATATATTGCCTTTTCTTAGCCATGTGTTGGATGCATCTTGATCGATGTGTGGCTGTGTTAGATGATACGGGTGCTTGCCATGTAGTGTTTTCTTTTTCCAATTTACTTTCTTCGTATCTGTTGATGTTATGTGATCTAAAGGGTTGTAGAAGTGGTTATGAAATTGCAGTGATGTAGGCAATGTATTTATATGAGCGGTTGCTTTGTGTATTTTGCTAGTTTCTGCTTGTTCTAGAAAGAATTTTCTTAAATTGTCTACCTGTCCATAATGTAGGTTTTTTATGTCGATAAATCGCCTTCCTCCTTCCTTTCTGCTTAATGTGAATCTTTCTGTTGCTGAATGTATGTGATGTATTCTATATTTGTGGCATAGTGATCGTGTAAGTGTATTGAGTGCTTCTAGGTCTGTGTTACTCCATTTCACTACTCCAAATGAATAGGTCAATATTGGTATAGCATAAGTATTTATAGCTTTTGTCTTGTTTCTTGCTGTCAATTCTGTTTTCGGTATTTTTGTTAGTCTTTGTCTATATTTTTCTTTTAGTTATTCTTTAATATTTGTATTATCTATTCCTATTTTTTGTCTGTATCCTAGATATTTATAGGCATCTGTTTTTTCCATCACTTCTATTCAGTCGCTGCGGTTATCCAATATGTAATCTTCTTGTTTAGTGTGTTTTCCCTTGACTATGCTATTTTTCTTACATTTGTCTGTTCCAAAAGCCATATTTATATCCTGTTATCTTTAGTAATTGGTTGAGTTGTTGATTTGTTGCTGCCAGTACTTTTAGATAATCCATGTATAGCAAATGTGTGATTTTGTGTGAGTATGTTCCAGTAATATTATATCCATAATTTGTATTATTTAGAATGTTGGATAGTGGGTTATTATTATTATTTATTTTAAATATCACACTCTGTTTTTTCTGTCCCACCTACATTTTTAAACAAAGATTGTGAGTCACTGATCACCGTGTGTAAGGTATTGTGGCGGGAGAGTGCATACCAAATATTTAAATATTGAGCCACTCTTTGCTTTGGACATTTGGAGTAATAAATGCTTCCGACACCACAATTAAGTCAAAACGTGTTCTTGACTGCAAATGAATCCAAACATATAAATTTTCTTCTCCTTTGGTTATTTGTCAGATTACTGCCTTAAAGTCTAACACTTGCACCATTCTGGTTGACACACTAGTCTCAAGAACCATTCACCAAATGCCTCTACTCAACCCCATATAAACCAAAGACCCCCAGAAATACAAGGATACCTTGCAATAGTGTGAATTCCTCAGCATGGTTCAGGTGCATTTCTTTTCAGTAGGCTACCTATTCATTTCATAATGGCCCATGCCTGTTAATAGTAACATATTCACTGTGAGCTATACATATTTGAATTGCACCAAGTTTGTACATTATTTCTATATCCATTCATAACCACAGTGAATCACTTTCAAACAAAATCATAAAATTTATGTTATAGGAGACAGAGATATAGGTAATTCTTACACAAAATGTTTTGCGATAGGAAGGCAAACGTAGATGATTGTTAACACAAAGAATAGCAGTTACTGACAAGGGAACCTCCCCATCGCACCCCCTCAGATTTAGTTATAAGTTGGCACAGTGGATAGGCCTTGAAAAACTGAACACAGATCAATCGAGAAAACAGGAAGAAGTTGTGTGGAACCATGAAAAGAATAAACAAAGTATACAAACTGAGTAGTCCATGTGAAAGATGGGCAACATCAAGGACAGTATGATCTTACGAGCACCGTGGTCCTGTGGTTAGCGTGAGCGGCTGCGAAACAAGTGGTCCTTGGTTCAAGTCTTCCCTCGAGTGAAAAGATTACTATCTTTATTTTCGCAAAGCTATGATCTGTCCGTTCGTTCATTGAATTCTCTGTTCACTGTAATAAGTTTAGTGTGTGTGTTTTGCGACCGCACCGCAAAACCGTGCGATTAGTAGACGAAAGGACGTGCCTCTCTAATGGGAACCGAAAACATTTGATCGCAAGGTCATAGGTCAACCGATTCCTCCACAGGAAAACACGTCTGATATATTATATGCGACACTGGTGACGGCATGACAAGAATATGTTATCGACCCACCTAACTTGTACACTTGGCGAAAGGGTAAAAAGATTCTTCTACCTTGCCCGATTTAGGTTTTCTTGTGGATGTGATAATGACTCCCAAAAAAGTGATGAAAACATAAGAGTTTGTCACATAAACTGAAAATAAAAAATTAAACTTTTCACTCGAGAGAAGACTTGAACCAAGGACCTCTCGTACCGCAGCTGCTCACGCTAACCACGGGACCACGCCTCTCCTGAGCTTGTACGACCCTTGATGTTGTGTATCTTGCGCATGGACTACTCAGCTTGTATATTTTGCTTATTTTTTTCATAGTTCCACACAACTTCTTCCTGTTTTCTTGATGGATTTGTGTTCAGTTTTTCAAGGCCTATCCACTGTGCCAACTTGTAACTAAATCTGAGGGGGGTCCGATGGGGAGGTTCCCTTGTGAGAAATAGTTTGGATGGCATAACTTACATGTATTCTACTGGGCCCACACTGCCTTACTCATATTCACTAGCCATCTGTATGTCAATCAGGTGTGCGGGTGGAGTTTCTGAGGAGTTCTGTATAGCACATGTCATGGACATAGTTAGTTCTTTTGATAAATAGTCTATTTGAAGATAATTGTCAGCACCATGAAATGATGAGACTTCATATATATGCAGTGTATGTGTTACTACAGAAATAAAAGTTGTAATACATATATCAGTTTATACAGAGTATCCCATCTAATAATTTGTTATACAGGGTGTTACAAAAAGGTACGGCCAAACTTTCAGGAAGCATTCCTCACACACAAATAAAGAAAAGATGTTATGTGGACATGTGTCCGGAAATGCTTAATTTCCATGTTAGAGCTCATTTTAGTTTCGTCAGTATGTACTGTACTTTCTCGATTCACCGCCATGATTTCATACGGGATACTCTACCTGTGCTGCTAGAACATGTGCCTTTACAAGTACGACACAACATGTGGTTCATGCATGATGGAGCTCCTGCACATTTCAGTCGAAGTGTTCGTACGCTTCTCAACAACAGATTCGGTGACCGATGGATTGGTAGAGGTGGACCAATTCCATGGCCTGCACGCTCTCCTGACCTCAACACTCTTGACTTCCATTTATGGGGGCATTTGAAAGCTCTTGTCTACGCAATCCCGGTACCAAATGTAGAGACTCTTCGTGCTCGTATTGTGGACGGCTGTGATGCAATACGCCATTCTCCAGGGCTGCATCAGCGTATCAGGGATTCCATGCGACGTAGGGTGGATCCATGTATCCTCGCTAACGGAGGACATTTTGAACCTTTCCTGTAACAAAGTGTTTGAAGTCAAGCTGGTACGTTCTGTTGCAGTGTGTTTCCATTCCATGATTAATGTGATTTGAAGAGAAGTAATAAAATGAGCTCTAACGTGGAAAGTAAGCATTTCCGGACACATGTCCACATAACATATTTTCTTTCTTCGTGTGTGAGGAATATTTCCTGAAAGTTTGGCCGTACCTTTTTGTAACACCCTGTATATGAATGACGTTTTTGTTAACTGATAGATCTAAATTTCCATAAAATTCTGCTGAGTTGTTGATTGTCTCTTATTTTAGAACACACAAATGTTTCAGTGGAAGTGTTGGCTCGTTTTGCAATGTACCATGACAAACAACCCAGAAGAATTGTATAGAAACTGACACTGGTCACAGCAAGAAACCCACACCTATGAATTTAGAAGTTTTTTAATGAATCATTAATGGTTGTTACTGCTTTTAGTCCTAAGATATTGGAGCAGCTTCTGTTTTTCATAATGAGAGGGTTGTACTTTTTATAGTTTACATACTATAGCACTTGAAGAAAAAATATACTCATTTCATGATTGTTTATGTTTTCACTGCATGTTTTTGCAAAAGGAGCTAGCCAGTTTTGTTGGACAGAAGGGGCAAAGGTAGCAGCACAGTACTAACTGTGTAACGCATAACAATGTGTTGAAGATTTCGTAGGCATTTTTATGGAAAGCTCCACAGAAAGCAGTAAAAGGTTTAAATATAAGCATTCAAATGTCTTTATAAAATCAAAGGCATTTCATACTCACAGTAGGAAAAGAAATTTAGAATATTTTTATATATCAAAATACTCATCCATATGCTTACAGTCACTTTTTTAAAACTTTGTTTTGACATCTTGAACCATTTTTACAATACGAGGTGCATTCGAGTTCTAAAGCCTCCGATTTTTTTTCTCCGGAGTGGAAAGAGATAGAAACCTGCGCATTGTTTTAAAATGAGGCCGCATTCATTGTCAATACGTCCCAGAGATGGCAGCACCGTATGGCAGACGGAATTTTACCGCCAGCAGCGAGAATGAGAACTGTTTTAGATATTTAAAATGACGACGTTTTCCTTACTTGAACAGCATGCAATCATTTGTTTTCTGAATTTGCATGGTGTGAAACCAATTGAAATTCATCGACGGTTGAAGGAGACATGTGGTGATGGAGTTATGGATGTGTCAAAAGTGCGTTCATGGGTGCGACAGTTTAATGAACATCGTGTGACAACAAACCGAAACAACCTCGGGCTCACACAAGCTGGTCTGACGACATGATCAAGAAGGTGGAGAGAATTGTTTTGGGGGATTGCCGAATGACTGTTGAACAGATCGCCTCCAGAGTTGGCATTTCTGTGGGTTCTGTGCACACAATCCTGCATGACAACCTGAAAATGCGAAAAGTGTCATCCAGGTGGGTGCCACGAATGCTGACAGACGACCACATGGCTGCCCGTGTGGCATGTTGCCAAGCAATGTTGACGCGCAATGACAGCACGAATGGGACTTTCTCTTCGTCGGTTGTGACAATGGATAAGACGTGGATGCCATTTTTCAATCCAGAAACAAAGCACCAGTCAGCTCAATGGAAGCACCCAGATTCACCGCCACCAAAAATATTTCGGGTAACCGCCAGTGCTGAAAAAATGATGGTGTCCATGTTCTGGGACAGCGAGGGCGTAATCCTTACCCATTGTGTTCCAAAGGGCACTACGGTAACAGGTGCATCCTACGAAAATGTTTTGAAGAACAAATTCCTTCCTGCACTGCAACAAAAACATTGCGGAAGGGCTGCGCATGTGCTGTTTCACCAAGACAACGCACCCGCACATCGAGCTAACGTTACGCAACAGTTTCTTCGTGATAACAGCTTTGAAGTGATTCCTCATGCTCCCTACTCACCTGACCTGGCTCCTAGTGACTTTTGGCTTTTTCCAACAATGAAAGACACTCTCCGTGGCCGCACATTCACCAGCCGTGCGATTTTCCAGTGGTCAAAACAGATTCCTAAAGAAGCCTTCACCGCTGCCATGGAATCATGGCGTCAGCGTTGTGAAAAATGTGTATGTCTGCAGGGCGATTACATCGAGAAGTAACGCCAGTTTCATCGATTTCGGGTGACTAGTTAATTAGAAAAAAAATCGGAGGCCTTAGAACTTGAATGCACCTCGTATTACAGGTGTTCACATTATATGTAAATGTATTATCAGGTCTTAGGACTAAAACCTGTCATAATAAAGAAGTATTTGTCAGCATTTTAAAAGTAGAAACTCCAGGAAGGAATATCAGCATTGTAGGATAAGATAATTTGCTATTTACCATAAAGGTAACAATTAAATTGCTGATTGGCACAATTAAAAGATACTTACACATAAACTTTTGCCCACAGACCTCATCAGAAAAAGAGAAATACACACCATTCAGTCACAGAGAACCACACCTCACGCACACGACTGTCAACTCCAGAACTTGGCTGAGAATTTCACTTCTTTGTGGTTCTCTTAATGTATAATTATTACATCATGGATTGAGTTGGGAAGAAAGATAGAGCAGGGGAAGATTGAGACTGTAGGGAGGAGGTTATGATAGGTGACTGGACAGGAGCTAGTAGATATCGAGGACAGGTTTACCCTTCTTTTTTATGTAATCCACATAATTTGATATTTGCAGGAGAATCCATATGGCATGGTTGTTCTCAGCAATGTGTTCTGTCACTGGGTGGTCAACTCTGTTTGGCTACAGTGTGGGCTGAGCAAGGTGGTGCAATGATTAGCACACCAGATTTGCATTTGGCAGGATGACAGCTCAAACTATGCCTGGCATCCAGATTTAGGTTTTCCATGATTTCCCTAAATCACTCCAGGTAAAGTTAAGAACGGTCCCTTTGTAAGGGCTTGGTGATTTCCATCTCCATCTTTGACACAATCTGAGCTTGTGCTCCATCTCTAATGACCTTGATGTCAATGGTACGTTAAACACAATCTTCCTTCTCTTGGCTACCATTTGGCGATGGTAATTCATTTGGGTGTACAACTTGTTGATTCTCATGTCCGCTTAAAATTATGTGCAGAAATTACTGTTGAGTTTGTATAAAATATGACTGCTTTCACAAGTAGCTCAGTATCTTTATAGAACAGGATAGGCCCGTGAGTGGACTGGGAATCGATATCCTGTGAGGAGACATTGGGCAGGTCTTGCACTGTGGTGTGACTGATATGTCAAGGAGTTTGGAGTAGGTGTGGTGTAAGGATGGAGTAGGATATTATATAAATTGGGTAGCCAGTGGAATACCATCAGGGGGAGGGGGCAATAAAAATGGTTGTATATAGGATGTACCTGACTTATGGGCACAACGATAAGTAACTGTAGCCCTGTGAAGGGTATGGCAGCTTCTCTGTCAACCCTGTGAGAGCAACATGCCTAGGTTGGTCGTTAGACATTTTTTTCTAACAATATGCTCTGAACTGTAAAATCTGGTTTTCATTTTTAACACACTGCTTTGTCTTTGAATAAACATTCAGTCTGTAATTTGAACTGTTGTATTTGTTGAAGTTCGTGAAACTTTATGGGTTCTGCTCACATTCCCTAGTACCACGAAGATGCAGATGTGGGATTCAGCAGTTCGCTAGCCTGCTCCCTGGTGCTGTTGCTGCTGCTGGGAGGCCTGCAGGCTGTGGTGCTGCCACAGACCATCATTCTGCTGCTGCTCTTCCTCACAGCATTCGTGTGGGTTGCGGTTGTACTCATGCTGTTACTTGCCGTGCGCCTTCGCTGGATCCTCTGGGATATCTCACAGAGCTTCACACTGCGTCTCGCCATTACAGTCTTCACTATTGTGTTGCTGTACACTGTGGCCCAAGTCAATGTTGTGAGTATCTGCAGGCTACCTGGTACTGTTTATAAAATTTATTTTACTAATTTCAGTGTATTTTCTCATCCTTCCTTTTTTGCAGGATCTTGATTTTTTTTTTTTTTTAATTTTTGTAAGAAAGTGACATAAAGGTGTTTCCAGGTGTGTGAAGATGAGTAGAAATGATTGACACTGAAAATTTCTCCACTTTATCATTTTTTGAGGCTGAGAATTGAGAAATTGATATAGATTTTTTTTCTTTTTGCAACCACCATGTGATTCATTGTGATTACATTGTTTCAGAGACAACATTATTCAGTGTTTTTCTCTAAACATACATGAGATAGTGCTAAAGACTTTGCAGTGATTTGGGGCAGTCACACTAAAAGATTAAACTCTATGACATGCATTATATTATTTAATCAGAAATGCTGTATTACATCTGTCCAGTCAGTTTAAGTTGTCATTTTTCTTATGTAATATACGTTGCAATAAAAACTGCACAGCTCGTAGAAGAAAAAAGTGAAAGTTCTCAGTAGTGCTGGTAGTTCCATTAGTTTTACACTGTTATGCTCAATTACATGGATCCCAGTTCCTTTGTCACTGTTGATATGTTTTACAATATTCATAAGGTGACGTGAAACATTGGGTAGTTGAGAGAAACTAACATCAGTACATAAAAAAAACCATTTGTACAATGATAATTATACTAACTTATCACAGCAGTAGCATCATTTATACATTGGCTATACATCTGCAGCACTCGTGACATTTCACATGCTGCTCACTTGTCATTTTCTGATCATGCTCTGATTACAATCACATTTTTATTTGTGGTCCTCTAAATGTCTTCTGAACTAGTTTCTTCCATAATAACTAACAATATTATGTGGACAGTACATTGTGGTAGTTGGCTGTGCCCATAAACAAATGAGAACTTAAGACTGCCCAAGGGAAGAAACAGAGTACGGGGCAATAAGCCCCACCTCCCTCTCATAGGGCTGTCATCTTATGTCTGTGTTGTGTGCTTTCTCAAAAGCAGATCTGACATAAAAGTAACAGGGATCGCTGATTCCTTTTGTTGTTATGAGAGTCACATTTGACTCCCTTTACGCACCAGTACCAGTCTGTTCACCCATTTTGGGGAAAAGAGAAAAAGAAAAAGAAAACGGGCAATCCACAACACAAAGCAAATTGGGGTACACAAAGCATTTGGTAGGGGCTGTAGTGCAATTGCGTTTGGTAGTGGTAGTTCAGGTTCGACCTCTACCTGTACCTTATGCAACCATAGTTCAAAACACTCCCCACCTAAAACTGCCATGATATAGTGTCTGCATAATGATTACAATTAATTTATAAAACAATAATGGAAATTCCTACGAGAGGGAGGTAGGGTTTATTGCCACTCACTGTTCCTCTCCCCTTCGGCATTGTGACTTCTCTTTGTTTACAGTCGTGGCCGACTGCCACAATATAATGTCTGCATAATATTGTTACCTTTTATGGAAGAAATTCCTGCCTGGAGAAATAAGTAAAATAAGGGAAATGCAACTATTCACATACAGCAGATCAATGGATGCAGGACAGTGACACATAACAGCAAACTGTATTCGCACTGGTTTTCGAGTACCAGCTTCTTCTCCAGCTATAAAACACACATTCATACACACAGCTACACGTACTCCAAAATGAGTTTGTGTTTCGGTGACTGTTTGGTTGCGTTTGTGAATGTATGTACTACTGACTCTGCTCCAGTGATCAGTCTGCTAGAGGTATGTAAGTAGTTGCATTTCCCTCAGTTCATATAAAATTCAGTTAGTATTAACATTATAATTTTCAGTATATACTTTCTTTTAAAAATGTATGTTGTTATTATTAGTTTCATAAGAAAGATAGAGAAAAAGTTCTCTTCCATATGGCTTCTGATTAGTAGATATGTGCAAAAAGTAACAGATTCATTATCTAGTAAAATCTGGGAATTTCTGCTGTGACAAAATTCAAGGAAGAGTTAGAGGAAACTGTGCTATTCAAGCAGCAGGCACAAATGTTGTACACAGCCACAGGTTACTTTGTCCTATCTTGCCCTGCTCTTGCTCTTTTAGCTGAAATTTTTGAGAGAGTTCTCTAGCTAATTCTAGAACAATTTCATTTCCTCCAGTCCTTTCTTCCATTTCATCATTAAATAATAACCCCCCAGGTCTCAGCAGTGCTGTCACACGGTCCACTTTTTATTTTTAATTCTGAAAGAGCATGATGTTATAACAATAACTATCTTATGCCACAGAATTTGAATAATTGATTCGTAAACTGATGTAGTCTGTTTGTCTCAAATAAAATTTGAATCTTGAGCATTCAAAACAAGAGGATTTTTTTTTGTAATAGTGGAAGACTGAAATGGAAGATAGAAAGCAAGAGGAAACAGAGGTATTGTGAGGGTAAGGGTGAGACATTTAGAGCTTCCATTAAGCTATAAAGACAATTTATAGTTACAAATCTGAAGTATAGAAGTTGTCAAGAAGTCAATGAATTTTTTGGGGGACATCACTATGTTTTTGGGAGAATAATGGTTGATTATGCTGAAGTGAGAAATGTGTACAAAAGGAGAGGGAGAAAACTAAAAGCTACATTCAAGAAAGGTAAATACAGTTAACAACAAGGAGAACAAAAATAAAAATTTATACAGGTTGAAGCAGTGCATTGTGGTTGGCTGACACAGGTATTTATACATAAGTAAATATTGTCATTAAGCATAAACACTGCTGGATATTGCTAAATGGAAAATATGTTTCAATACAGATGAATCAAGGCTGGTGTCTTGTACTGTGTCTTATGACTATCTTAAAATTTTGTAACTGTTTTGTAAAACCAAAGTATGTGATTGGGATGAAATTAGTGAGTGTACTTATAGTGACTTGCTTATTTGAAGAATTTCTTATAGATTGCAGCATCAAGATTCCCTTTGTAGTTAGTTTCTGACAGCAGGATACCTAAAGAGCATTCTACAAATGCTGTATGGAATATCACTCATCTCTATATTCCACTACATAAGATTTGTTCAATTCCTGCAATCAGCCATAATGGTTTCTAAGCAATGCACTGAGGAGTCAGTTATTAATCTGTGTTCCATTTCCAATTTCCAACCGTTCTCTGTTTTCCTTTCCTTTCCTTTCCACATTTTCCTCTCCCTCTCATGCACTCACAAATGAAATCTAAGCAACCTGTTTAGCCAGTAAGCTAAGCGCAATGTCTGCCTTCAGTACATATTGATTGTTGTCAGCTGTTATTGTTGCTTGTGTTATTAAATTATTTTCCATATTTAAAAATTCTGTGTGTTCTGTAAGTAGAAGCACAAAGAAAACTTTCCAGTCTTAAATAACCACTTTTCATAAGTTTTCGCATCTCTGATAAATAAATTGATTTGTTTCCTGATGTTACTTCAGTGATTCCTTTTTTAAGTAAATGCATTCCAGATTTACAAAATCTTCTTTTCTCAGATCTAAGATCTGCCATTTTCCTTAATGTTGCAGTTTACCTGTCGTGCTGATGCACTGCAGCCGTGTCGGCTTGGTGCAACCGCCAATGTTACACTAGATGGTGCTGGTGTAGGGCAAGATCACAGAGCATGCCCATTGCCGCAGTACGTGGTTCTCTCATGTACACTGGGGTATCTTGCAGTTGCTGTTTTCCTGCGGCTTCCAATTCTCGTCAAGGGAATACTTCTTGTTGCTATGGCAACTGTTTATATTCTCCTCATCGAAGTCTCCCATCGCTCACTATTTGACTGCTATGATGAACGTGTTGGGTATGTTATAATTTATTGCCCTAAGTATCAGTAACATCTTCCATTCATTTTGTACATGCTGCTGGTCATGTATCCGATGAGCTTTTATTTTAAGTATTGGTTAACAATAGATGAAATTTTATACATATGCAAATTTGTTATATTTAATATGTTTTCAGGGTAGAAGAAAAAGAAAAATGTGAACTTGGGAAAAAGTTGGGGAATTCAACCTGTGCATCACGATGCGTTTTGTCTTATTTACAAACCATCTTCAGTGGATGCGCTGAAATATTACATGACTTTTTTTGTTTGCACATACAGGTTATCATTCGCACATATAAGTTATAGATTTAAAACAGTTCATTGAAGTTTTTTATAATAAAATGAAAAATTACTTACTGGTCAGCAACTATTTGATTTTTTTTTGTAAGACAAACAGCTTTCTCCCATGTGGCGAACTGGTTGAAAACTCGCAGTTTCCCTGAAGGTTGCTATTTTTTAAATATAGCACTGTAACTGCCTTTTTTGTGTCTGTAATGTCATTTGTTTCTATGTGTTGCCAACTTTCTCAGCATTTGCTTTCAGTTGTTTTCGTTTGTATGTGTGTTGATGTAAGTGTTCTGTGTGTGCGTGTGTGTGTGTGTGTGTGTGTGTGTGTGTGTGTGTGTGTGTGTGTGTTTATTTTATAATCTATTTTTCAATTATTATCTTCACTTTCTCAGACGTTAAGTCCGGTTAAAAATGGAGTGACGCGGACCTTGATCAAGCGTCACTTCCTTTTAACTGTAAGGTATGTGTTATATTGCATTTAGGAACTTTCGGGTAATTGAACATGTATCAATAATTACGGATTTCTGTAGCTGTATATATATGTTTGGATGTAGCTGTATTGCATTGATGTACTGGTGGATATTGTGTGGTATGACTCCCGTAGTTGATACTATAATTGGTATGATGTCAACTTTATCCTGATGCCACATGTCTTTGACTTCCTCAGCCAGTTGGATGTATTTTTCAATTTTTTCTCCTGTTTTCTTTTGTATATTTGTTGTATTGGGTATGGATATTTCGATTAGTTGTGTTAATTTCTTCTTTTTACTGGTGAGTATGATGTCAGGTTTGTTATGTGGCGTTTTTTTATCTGTTATAATGGTTCTGTTCCAGTATAATTTGTATTCATCATTCTCCAGTACATTTTGTGGTGTATACTTGTATGTAGGAATGTGTTGTTTTAAAAGTTTATGTTGTAAGGCAAGCTGTTGATGTATTATTTTTGCGACATTGTCATGTCTTCTGGGGTATTCTGTATTTGCTAGTATTGTACATCCGCTTGTGATGTGATCTACTGTTTCTATTTGTTGTTTACAAAGTCTGCATTTATCCGTTGTGGTATTGGGATCTTTAATAATATGCTTGCTGTAATACCTGGTGTTTATTGTTTGATCCTGTATTGCAATCATGAATCCTTCTGTCTCACTGTATATATTGCCTTTTCTTAGCCATGTGTTGGATGCGTCTTGATCGATGTGTGGCTGTGTTAGATGATACGGGTGCTTGCCATGTAGTGTTTTCTTTTTCCAATTTACTTTCTTCATGTCTGTTGATGTTATGTGATCTAAAGGGTTGTAGAAGTGGTTATGAAATTGCAGTGGTGTAGCCGATGTATTTATATGAGTGATTGCCTTGTGTATTTTGCTAGTTTCTGCTCGTTCTAGAAAGAATTTTCTTAAATTGTCTACCTGTCCATAATGTAGGTTTTTTATGTCGATAAATTCCCTTCCTCCTTCCTTTCTGCTTAATGTGAATCTTTCTGTTGCTGAATGTATGTGATGTATTCTATATTTGTGGCATAGTGATCGTGTAAGTGTATTGAGTGCTTCTAGGTCTGTGTTACTCCATTTCACTACTCCAAATGAGTAGGTCAATATTGGTATGGCATAGGTATTTATAGCTTTTGTCTTGTTTCTTGCTGTCAATTCTGTTTTCAGTATTTTTGTTAGTCTTTGTCTATATTTTTCTTTTAGTTCTTCTTTGATATTTGTATTATCTATTCCTATTTTTTGTCTGTATCCTAGATATTTATAGGCGTCCATTTTTTCCATCGCTTCTATGCAGTCGCTGTGGTTATCCATTATGTAATCTTCTTGTTTAGTATGTTTTCCCTTGACTATGCTATTTTTCTTACATTTGTCTGTTCCAAAAGCCATACTTATATCATTGCTGAATCCTTCTGTTATCTTTAGTAATTGGTTGAGTTGTTGATTTGTTGCTGCCAGTAGTTTTAGATCATCCATGTGTGATTTTGTGTGGGTATGTTCCAGTAATATTGTATCAATAATTTGTATTATTTAGCGTGTTGGATAGTGGGTTTAGAGCAAAGCAGAACCAGAAAGGACTTAATGAGTCTCCTTGGTATATTCCACGCTTAATCTGTATTGGCTGTGATGTGATATTATTTGAATTTGTTTGGATATTAAGTGTGGTTTTCCAATTTTTCATTACTATGTTTAGGAACTGTATCAATTTAGGATCTACTTTGTATATTTCCAATATTTGTGGTAACCATGAGTGGGGTACACAATTATTATTATTATTATTATTATTATTATTATTATTTTCCTTTACATTCTTAGGAGAGAAATGGGATTTGTTGTCATCGGTTTGGAATTTCTATCTATTGTATGATCAATCAGTGTAAACAGTGAGTGGTTAAGGCATATTCATGTAGTCATTTAGTAGTAGTGTAATAGTAGTTGTAGTTCTATCAAATGGAAAAAATCATGTAATATTTCTGGACACCCGCTGAAGATTCCTTGTAAATAAGGCAAAAGATGTCTGGGTGCACAAGTTAAATAAAAAGAAAGTAAAGTGTAGCATGCAAAAGGCAGTTTTTCTTTTAAAGTGCTTCAATTTATATACAGCTGCTGTGAAAATGGCCATCACAAGAAACTTGTCTTTAAAACTTCTTGCATGAGGTTGCTTCTTGGAGTGCATCCATCCTAAGATTCAGATATTACACCAAGTGCCTTCACTTGTTTTTGTAGTTGCAGATATATCAAAGTCCAAAGAGTGTTGAAGACAACAATGTAGGTGAAAGGATGGTAAGATAGTGGTTTGGGATTTCAGGCAAGACACATCTCTGACAATGCAACAAATTGGCTCATATCCAATCTCTCAAAGTATGGGTATCAATGATGACTATGTGAGAGAGTATGTTAAAACCATACATCAAGTGATGAAAGACAAAGGGCTTCAGAAAGATTGTTTGTGTTTTGTAACATTACTATTTTTGTAGTCATCTTATAACAACTTGCTACCAATTTTCTCTCTTCAGCAAACAACTTCATATTATTCAGTTCATTTTTGATAGTTGTTCCTCCAGATATTGTATCACTTCTTTTCTTGCTGCTGTGCACATATACATTAACACATCATAAACTTCAGTGAGGTTTGAAAGTCAACAAAGAAAGTTAAAATCGAAAGTACAGACAGCGGAGGGGTCACTAAAGACAGAGAATTAGCTCAGCTAGACAAGGCTGTGAAAATATGCAGTCGTGGCCATATTCAAGGCACAATCTCCATGATATGGAAATTTGAGATTGCCTGTTATTGAATAAGTGCACACAGTATGAACCATTACACCACTTTGTTAATGACAAAGATCAACCCATCCACCCCTCATTTTCTAATAAGGTTGATATGTATAAAAGAATCTCTTGCAGTGAGAGTTTTGCACTGCGAATGCTAAGAATACTTTCAAATTTCCAAAATGTAGTATGGAATAATATTTTGCTTTTTAGAATGGTACAGTGAGGAACAGTGAAACTAAGAAACAAATTCTTTTCCTTAAATAGAATAATAATACAAAGTGGTTTGTGGTTTTACTATGGATGTTAATTTGTTTATCAGAGCAAATACATAGCCTATGCTCATCATTTATATGACTTTATTGTTTAACAGGTCAGTTGTCCCACAGCACGCTCTTGCTGTTGTCTACATTCTAATGTTCTTATTAGCAGTTATAATTCATGGTCGACAAGTAGAATGGACGGCTCGACTTGATTTCCTGTGGCAGATACAGGTTTGTACTTAATTTATCTATATAAATTTCAGTAGTAGCTGCATGTGTGGTGCATATCCAGTGGCAGTATCCTGTAAATTCTCCTATATGTTCATCTGATCAATATCCAAAGCTGATAAATATAGATCCCTGGAATTTCCAGTTTGGTTCCTTGATTTGATTTCAATTTCTTATGGAAACTGACAATCAAAGTGTTAAATGGTGTATCAGTAATGTCATATTTTCCATAAAGGAACCCAGGACTGATGGAAATTACTTTTAAACTGTAGGAAACTTGTAGTGACTGTGAGGTGTCAGTGATTTAAGGCACTGCACCCTTAGACGGAATGTCTGTAGTTCAAATCTACATGCAGCCTTTGAACTGAGTTTTTGATAGTTTCCCAAAGTCATTGAAGGCAAATGCTGGGATGTTTCCACTGAAGAGCCTACCCCCCACTGTCTACCTCCAATCTGAGCTAATACACACAAAAATGACCTTCTCCAGAATGAGACTTAAGTGTGTAATGTTTCTTGCTTTTGTCTTGGGGCATAATTTCATTTCAACAAACATTTTAGTTCTGTACACAACAGTTAATGTTACTTTTTCAAGTATTTACCCACAGCGAGATACCATGGAATTGAAAATGGCAGGATGTGGTACCATCAGAGGTCATTTACAAATTGTGGTGGCAACTTTAGTGTTCATAAACCATTCCAAATGTAACACTTCTTTGACTTTGCTGACATTTTCATGTTTATGGCACCTTGCTTTTGGTATTAAAAATATGAAGCTATCACTAACTAGAACATTGGTCCAGTGCTGCAGTGCTTCACTAGGCATGATCTTGTTGATGTACACACTAAAACAGCCATTTTTGGATCAAAAATAGTTCTCTAACTAAGAAGAGGTTTTCATTAATACAAGGTGCATCTGAAAAGTCTCGTGAATGATCCCATACATTAAAACCTGCACTGGTTAGGATGAGGCACTTATGCATACACATTGAGAGAGATGTCAAATTGTAGAAGTGACCAGTGGTGCATGCAGCAGTGAAGCTAACAGAGTCAGTGTGAGGACTCATGTCATTGCAAAATGGAGCACAATATGAAGCAGTGTGTTAACATGAAGTTTTGATTCAAATTAGGGTAAACAACAACAGAGACTCGTGGAATGTTAGTGCAGTGTACAATGTTGAAGAAGTGTGTAAAAGGGTGTGTTTGAGTGGTTTAAACATTTTAGAGATGGAAAGACAGGTTTTGAGACTGAGATGCATTCAGGTTGACCATCAACAAGCACACTCCAAGACAACATAGAACGATTGTGATGTGTACTCATGGATGATTGTTGGCTGTCTTTGAGAATGAGAGCAGAAGAACTGAATGTAAGTACAGACAGTGTAAGCACTATCGTTCACAAACATTTGAAAATGTGAAAATCTGTGCCCAATTTCTAACACAAAGCCTGACAGACAAGCACAAGCAAACTTGGATGGAAATGTTTGGAGACCTCATCAACACATCTGACCGGAATCCACATTATGGGAGATGAGCCCTGGTGCTACCAGTATGGTAAGGAAACCAAACAGCAGTCAGCAACATGGTGCCCTTTCGCTTCCCCACCTTCCAAGAAGGAAAATCGGGTGACAAAATCTACAATTAAGATAATAATGATTGTCTTTTCCAACACTGATTGATGATGAATTTCTGCCCAAGGATCAAAATGTCAATGTGGAAGTGTTACAAGGGAGTTTTGAATCAACTGCTGCAATGCATTGGCAGGTACTGCCAGAACTGTACCAGAGTGAACAGTGGACTTTCCTGCAAGATAATGTCTATCCACACACTGCTCGACTTTCTTGCTCAGTGCAAGGTGACCCTTATTAATGGTTTGTACATTTGGTGTTTAGCATCTTGTTGAAATCATAAATATGTCATATTAATAATCAATGTTTTGATGTAAGCTGATTATTGGTACTAGTTCATTTTACCAGATGATTTCAGACATTGCCCATCACTAATGGTATCGGTGTTACTAAAGACGTGCATTTCTTTTAATACATCAATTATATTATATATAATATTGTCTTATGCATAGGTGGTTATTTGTATCATTATAATGTGACCTGCCATATGAATAATGCATTTTAGCATTTGTCAGTGATGATATTTCGTAACAATCATGTAATAATAAGATTATATGCTTTATATGTACGTAAATGCAATCGGCATACTGTATTTTGTACGAAAATATGTACATTTGTCATTGGCAATTGTTGTACATTCAAATATTATTTTTTGTTATATATATATAATAAAATATACATATAATAGAGGGAAACATTCCACGTGGGAAAAATATATCTAAAAACAAAGATGATGTGACTTACCAAACGAAAGCGCTGGCAGGTCGATAGACACACAAAAAAACACAAACATACAAACAAAATTCTAGCTTTCGCAACCAATGGCTGCTTCATCAGGAAAGAGGGAAGGAGAGGGAAAGACGAAAGGATGTGGGTTTTAAGGGAGAGGGTAAGGAGTTATTCCAATCCCGGGAGCGGAAAGACTTACCTTAGGGGGAAAAAAGGGGTGGTATACACTCGCATACACACACGTATCCATCCGCACATACACAGACACAAGCAGACATTTGTAAAGGCAAAGAGTTTGGGCAGAAATGTCAGTCAAGGCGGAAGTACGTAGGCAAGATGTTGTTGAATGACAGGTGAGGTATGTGCGGCGGCAACTTGAAATTAGCGGAGGTTGAGGCCTGGCCGGTAACGAGAAGAGAGGATACACTGAAGGGCAAGTTCCCATCTCCGGAGTTCTGACAGGTTGGTGTTAGTGGGAAGTATCCAGATAACCCGGACGGTGTAACACTGTGCCAAGATGTGCTGGCCGTGAACCAAGGCATGTTTAGAGACAGGGTGATCCTCATTACCAACAAACAGTGTCTGCCTGTGTCAATTCATGTGAATGGACAGTTTGTTACTGGTCATTCCCACATAGAAAGCTTCACAGTGTAGGCAGGTCAGTTGGTAAATCACATGGGTATACACTCGCACACACACCCATATCCAACCACCTATATATACACAATAATATGTAACCCACGTGCAAACCATAACCAAGAAAAAAAATTTTTTTTTCCGCTTTCAACACTACCGCTGCTATAAAATCCACCGTATCTAGTTCACAAACAGTTCCTTTCACCTATTAAACAACCATTTCGGCTAGTTCTAATAACTTTCGCTTTATATCCATTTCCGTGTTTCCCACATCACTGATCATTTTTAGCCGCTTCCCACAGGTTTTAACTTCATTATTTCTTCGTCAGACAATTGTTAGCCTCATTTTCATAATCTGTCACCACAAAACCACTCCTTTTAGTACATTTACACGCAGTTTTTTTGAAATTTTCCTAAATTTCTCCACCCTTTAACGTGTTTTAGCGGCAACACAACCACCTAACCTTTGTGCACATCGTTGTCTACCAACCCAAATTCACCACAGGATCAACATAGCCCAGCTTTAACCAACACTTTTTCGCACACCAGATCTCCAGTTGCTTTCTAGTTCACCTTTATCTCTCCCCATATATTTTTAATTTCATTTTCATTTCAGCCTCATGTTACACTTTCCACCTCCTAATACCATGTCACCCTCACAACACCCCCACATCGACCCCATTAAGTTTTATTTACATTCCCTCCGCAAACATGCCTTCGCCCTAGCCAGGTTACGCTCCCATATTTTATTTTCTCAGGCTTGTCTGACATTTGGCGTTACCCCCAAAGGCCTCACACTTAAAGTTCCCATCTCTGGCTGTAATTTTACTTTCCATCAGTCCCTATACCAGTTCCAAACTGAACAATCCATTGCCCTCACCCACATAATCCTTCACCTACACATCAACTCAGCCAATGAACACACCCGTCAACTCCTATCCTTAATAAAAGTCCTCAATCTTTCCTCTCCCACATCCACATTGGCTGTTCAGAGCATCCTCCTACAGGCCAACCGCAAATTAGAACAGCATGCCACCCTCCACCTCAAAAAACTATCCAATCTCCTGGTTTCCCACCTCCGGAAAGGCAATTCGCTCACCCTTCACAACCTTTCCAACAAACCTCAACCTCCTCTCATTGCACACAAACCCAGTCTCTCCCATCTACTCAATCTCCCACTTCCAGCTCCACTCCCTCCAAAACCTCAAAATTCCAATCAACACAATCTGGAACCACAACACCCTAATTCAGTAGTTAACCTTTCCTCCAAACCTCTCTCTCAATCTGAAACCTCTATCCAAAGGTCTCACCTTCAGCCCCACTCCCAGATTCAACCAAACAGCCCTTGTCAAAGATTTACTGTCATACACTCGTACTCTCTGCTGGGAATATCACTTTGCCATGAAGAAAAATGATCCTAATTCTACTCCTAATGATCCAACTCCCCAAGACACTATCCAAATTGAACCCTGCCTGGAACAGTTCTGTCCTCCGTCACAGCGGGACCCACCTCCTCTTCCTCAAAATCACCCTCTCCAAACCTTCCAGGAATTTCTGACTTCCAGCCTTGCCTCTCAATCCTTCTTAAAAAACCTTAATCCTACTCCCAACATCACCACTGCTGAAGCCCAGGCTATCCGTGATCTGAAGGCTGACCGATCCATCATCATTCTTCCGGCGGACAAGGGTTCCACGACCGTGGTACTTGATCATCGGGAGTATGTGGCTGAGGGACTGCATCAGCTTTCAGACAACACTACTTACAAAGTTTGCCAAGGTAATCCCATTCCTGATGTCCAGGCGGAGCTTCAAGGAACCCTCAGAACCTTAGGCCCCCTACAAAACTTTTCACCTGACTCCATCAACCTCCTGACCCCACCGACACCCCGCACCCCTACCTTCTACCTTCTTGCTAAAATTCACAAACCCAATCGTCCCGGCTGCCCCATTGTAGCTGGTTACCAAGCCTGCACAGAACGTATCTCTGCCTACATAGATCAACACCTTCAACCCATTACATGCAGTCTCCCATCCTTTATCAAAGACACCAACCACTTTCTCAAACGCCTGGAATCCTTACCCAATCTGTTACCCCCAGAAACCATCCTTGTAACCATTGATGCCACTTCCGTATACACAAATATTCCGCACGTCCAGGGCCTCGCTGCGATGGAGCACGTCCTTTCACGCCGATCACCTGCCACCCTACCTAAAACCTCTTTCCTCATTACCTTAGCCAGCTTCATCCTGACTCACAACTTCTTCACTTTTGAAGGCCAGACATACCAACAACTAAAGGGAACAGCCATGGGTACCTGGATGGCCCCCTCGTACGCCAACCTATTCATGGGTCACTTAGAGGAAGCCTTCTTGGTTACCCAGGCTTGCCAACCCAAAGTTTGGTACAGATTTATTGATGATATCTTCATGATCTGGACTCACAGTGAAGAAGAACTCCAGAATTTCCTCTCCAATCTCAACTCCTTCGGTTCAATCAGATTCACCTGGTCCTACTCCAAATCCCAGCCACTTCCCTTGACGTTCACCTTCATCTGTCCAATGGCCAGCTTCACACGTCCGTCCACATCAAACCCACCGACAAGCAACAGTACCTCCATTATGACAGCTGCCACCCATTCCACATCAAACGATCCCTTCCCTACAGCCTAGGTCTTCATGGCAAACGAATCTGCTCCAGTCCGGAATCCCTGAACCATTACACCAACATTCTGAAAACAGCTTTCGCATCCCGCAACTACCCTCCCGACCTGGTACAGAAGCAAATAACCAGAGCCACTTCCTCATCCCCTCAAACACAGAACCTCCCACAGAAGAACCACAAAAGTGCCCCACTTTTGACAGGATACTTTCCGGGACTGGATCAGACTCTGAATGTGGCTCTCCAGCAGGGATACGACTTCCTCAAATCCTGCCCTGAAATGAGATCCATCCTTCATGAAATCCTCTCCACTCCACCAAGAGTGTCTTTCCGCCATCCACCTAACCTTTGTAACCTCTTAGTTGATCCCTATGAAATCCCCAAACCACCTTCCCTACCCTCTGGCTCCTACCCTTGTAACCGCCCCCAGTGTAAAACCTGTCTCATGCACCCTCCCACCACCACCTACTCCAGTCCTGTAACCCGGAAGGTGTACACGATCAAAGGCAGAGCCACGTGTGAAAGCACCCACATGATTTACCAACTGACCTGCCTACACTGTGAAGCTTTCTAAGTGGGAATGAGCAGCAACAAACTGTCCATTCGCATGAGTGGACCCAGGCAGACAGTGTTTGTTGGTAATGAGGATCACCCCGTGGCTAAACATGCCTTGGTGCAAGGCCGGCACATCTTGGCACACTGCTACACTGTCCAGGTTATCTGGATACTTCCCACTAACACCAACCTGTCAGAACTCTGGAGATGGGAACTTGCCCTTCAGTATATCCTCTCTTCTCGTTATCCGCCAGGCCTCAACCTCTGCTAATTTCAAGTTGCCGCCGCTCATACCTCACCTGTCTTTCAACAACATCTTTGCCTCTGCACTTCTGCCTCGACTGAGATCTCTTCTGAAACTCTTTGCCTTTACAAATGTCTGCTTGCGTCTGTGTATGTGCGGTTGGATATGGATGTGTGTGCGAGTGTATACCTGTCCTTTATTCCCCCTAAGGTAAGTCTTTCCGCTCCCGGGATTGGAATGACTCCTTACCCTCTCCCTTAAAACCCACATCCTTTCGTCTTTCCCTCTCCTTCCCTCTTTCCTGATGAAGCAACCGTTGGTTGCGAAAGCTTTAATTTTGTTTGTATGTTTGTGTTTTTTTGTGTGTCTATCGACCTGCCAGTGCTTTCGTTTGGTAAGTCACATCATCTTTGTTTTTAGATATAATAAAATATACAGTGTGACTTTTTTCCCATAAAAGATGCTGCTGTAATCGACATAAATCAGAATGGCTTAAAACCATTAAAGTTGTAATATCTCAAGTTATACCCAACAGATTAGGATCTCAGGATAATAGAGAGGCAGTTACTCTAAAATCTTCAGTGAGAAACTGGTTTTTTACAGCAAAAAAATCTTGATTCTGCAGAATATAATACACTACTTTGTCCACATTATCTGTGCAATTTCTTTAACAGATCTGGGGTAACACTAAAAGTAGTTTTTACTTCATTGATAAACAAACCAGTGAACTGTTCCAACTGTTTTCCATTCCAGTGAAATTTGTGGAAGAAATTACAGCGATAATGTGGACAAAGTAATGTGTTGTGTTCTGGAGAATCAAGTTTTTCTGCGATAAAAACAGGTTTCTCATTAAATATCATAGAATACCTGCCTTTCTAAACTCCTGGGACCCTAATTCGATGTGTGTTTCTTAAGATATTATCATTTTCAATGGTTTTTAATCCCATTTTGATATTTGTTGATTACAGCACCATCTGTCATGTCACAAAAAAAGTTAAATACAAAAGTTACGCATTTTTCTCAGAAAATCCAAATCTGCAATAAGAAATAGGGATTTCTATTTAAGATTTCAAGGTTAACACCTCTTACACTCACAGCACATGGAGCAGGGGTAGAGTTCGGTGTCATTGGATGAACAATTTTTTTAAATCCAATTTGTAGTTTTTTTTAGATATTTCCAGAAACAGTTTTTAATGCCTTGCTCTGTATGCAATGCTACTCCTAATTTATATTATCTCTGTTAACATGTGAACAAGCAAATTTACTGAATTATTCTTTCTGAAGCGTATTTTTAGGTTGTTTTTCTGAAAGTGCTAGTTTGGTTTTTATCTGAGATTTTCAAAATGTATAATAGTGATTTGCGTATATATTTTTTTTTGTTTGTTTTTGTTTAGGTAATGTTTTCTTTAATTTTCTTTCTATCAGTGTGTAAATTTTGTCAATTATGGTAGGGCTGTAACCAATATTCTTTGCTGTTCTTCTAAGCATCTTTGTCAGATTTTACATTTTCTTTAGTCAAGTTATACCAAAATATGCCCATGTGAATATAAAAATACAACACAGGTAGCCAGATGTGTAAAACAAAATAGTGAAGTGATGAGGACAGAGGAAGAGTTCTGAAACAGATATTGAATGAATGATTTCTTAAAGATGAAACCATATTTAATCAAATGTAAAATTATAAAAGTCTTAGAACCTTTCTATAAAACTTTTTAAAAATTTCAAAAATTTTATGTATATTCTCTCAATCATGTTTAAAGTCAAAAATATTATTACAAAGTGATGGCCATTTTTGGTAGCTTACCTACCATCTTCAGGTCTGAGATAGACCAAAAGAAAAATTGCCATAAGTAGCAAAGTTAAGTAAAAATTGCCATTGGATTACTTTTAAAAGATTACAGGGAATTAACATACCATATATTGTTTTATCAATGCACTTGCAGTGTACAAAGCCATTGCATTGCCTGTAACATTCTTATTTTAAATCTTCAGAAAAAATGTGCTATGTGTAGCCTAAAAAAAACATAAAGGCAAATATATTTATATATTGGCAAACAAATAAGAACAAGAAATAATTATTTAGAAGAAAGAGTAGTTCATTGAGTGTACCATGCTATCTGTGACAGCAGTTGAAATAAAAAGACTTTATAACATGGTAAAAATTTTTATACCTTGAAATATCCATACAATTATTGTTGTTATAATCAGTAACTGTGAGCACAGATTTGCTTCTGAAAAGGAAGAAGCAAGTCAGAAATATTTGTTTTTAGTTTGCAGCACATAAAAGTAATGTGATTATTCAAAACATTAAAATATTCATAGTGAAACGTACCATGTAAGCTGTGCTTGAAGTCAAAACATAGTGGTCAGTTTTGCTGTAACTGTGGGTACACGGGGGTGGGAGGAAGTCATGTGTCATCCAGTGTACATATATCTTTACTGTTTGGACAAATTTTATACTTTTTGCTTCAAGTACAACTTACATGATATGTTTCACCACGAATGTTTTTCTGTTTTGAATAACCATGTTACTTGTATGCACTGTTAACTAAAAGTAAACATTTGTGACATGCTTCTTTCTATTCAAAGGCAAATCTCTGCTAGCAGTTATTGCCTGTAATGATAATAAGTATATGGACATTTCAATGTATCAGAATTTTTACTGTGTTATACAAGCTTTTTGTTTCCACTGCTGTCACTGATAGCATGGTATGCTCAATGAACTAGTGTTTCTTCAAATAATTATTTCTTGTTCTTATTTGTTTGCTAATGTATAAATATATTTTCCTTTATCTTTGTTTTACAATAAGAATTTTATAGACAATACAATGGTGTTGTACACTGAAAGTCCATTTATAAAACAACATGTGGTATGTTAAGTCCCTGTAAATTTTTTAAAAGTAAGTCAGTGGCAATTTTTACACAACTTTGTTACTTACAACAGCTTTTCTTTTGGTTTGTCTTTCTGTGATCTGAAGATGGTAGTTAAGTTACTGGAAACCAGTCATCACTTTTTAAAAATATTTTTGATGTTAAATGAGATTGGATGGTACATAGACAATTTTTGAAATTTTTAAAAAGTTTTATAGAAAGTTTCTAAAATTTTTAGAATTTGACATTTGATTATCTGCACACGATCACTTTCTCCTATTCCAACAGTGTCACATGTATTTAAAACTATATTTAGCACAACTAGAAATAGGAAACCTATTTCAAAATCCTACGTTGGGCACAATTATGAAATCAAGTGATGAGGAAGATGGAAATGGACATCGAAACATTAAACTTTGGCATAATTAAAAAACTAAATACATTAATCCAAAATATAATTACAATAGTAAAGGAGTAGAATGTGGCACAAATTTAAAATTTTTCAATAGAGGCATAAGCAACAGAAATAAAATTTAGTCATGAGGAAGTAGATTTATTATAGAAAGGCCTGGTGTATAAGTTGCCAAATAAACCAACTCATATTAATACAGGAAGCATTATTGCACATGTAAAAATAGCAATTCATACAGCTATCACTTCTATTGCTGAGTGAAACTACTTTGCTAGAAAAATATCCAAAATATTTCATCATCATCAGGATTTCCTTCCAGCGAGCCAGATTGGAACTTAATGAACGATATGCCTCCATTGGTTTCTGTCCTGGTATAGTTTTTCCCTCTCCACTACATCCCATGTTACTCCTCTCCTCTTGAGATCTTCCTTAACCTTGTCTGTCCATCTCTTTTTAGGCCACCCAACTGGTCTTCTTCGTAGTATCAATATTTATCAACCACAATTATAACAGTAAAAATAATAATTTGTTTGAAAAAGAAGATCAAAATATTGATACAATTCGTGAAAATATAGAAACAAACAATGCTATCACACTCAAAGCAGACAAAGAGAATATAGTAGTGATCATGTCCCATACAGATTACATAAATAAGACCTTAGAAGTCTTTAGTAAAAACAACATTACTGCCAAACAAAAAGACTCAACTAATCAAATCCAAGCCACAATAAAAAAAAGGTCCTGAATAAAACTGATTTTCTTACTCAATAAAACAGAAAAGGCATGAGCCCATCTCCATCCGAATCATGGCCCAGTCAAAAGTCCATAAAGAAAACACTCCTATCGGACCAATAGCTAATTACATAGGCAGTCTCGCATCTCTCTTCACAAAAAATTCTGTTATATTGTGACTCAGAACTACGTATATGATAATCAGTGCATAGTAAAGAACTCTAGCAACCTAATACTACAAATTATAGACAATCTCATATAACGAAAAATTTATTTCCTTAGGTACAACAAACATATACCCCAACATATGAGCTAATGGAACTACTGAAAATATTGAACATAATTTGCGTAACATGTGGGAAAATGTGCACAGTCAAAATAGGATGACTTCTTACTTTCTTAAAATTAACATCCCCTCATAAGTATTTTTAGTTCAAAAACCAACTATGTATATGTAGAACACAGTATAGCACAGTAAAGTTGCCTTGCTGGTACACTAGTGAATATTTTTCTTCGCCATATTGAGAACAATACATTTTTCTTAAAACTATCCAAAATGGACTAATAAAATTCAGAACTATCACAGATATGTAGATGATACATTGCTTTTCTTGGAAGGAGTAGGAAACAAAATAGAAATCTTGCATTCACAGTGGAATAGCGTTCATAAAAATACAATGTTCAAAAATCTTAAATGAACAGGATAAACTTTCTGGCTCTTGAGATTGCAAGAATCTACCAAATACAGACAACCACAGACTATTTTATAAACAGCAGCTCTTATCACCCAAAACACACAAAAAGCATATTTTCGAACATGGATAGAGAGACTAATAAAATATCCATTGACATATCATCTAAATTAAAAGTACTAAGAAGAATGGCAAAAAAAATATTTGTACAGCCAGCCATAGTTGACAAAATTTATACCAGGGAATTTCTCACAAATAAAAATAAAATAAAATAAAATAAAAGATAACATCACCTTAACAAAGAAAAATTCTATTAGAAGTACACAGTTCACTATCATACCATACTTGGAGAAAATCCCAGATAAAATTAGACTTGTGCTTTAGAAAGCCAACCTAAAAATAGGCTTTAGAAAACACAACACAATGTGATCACAAATTTGTCATAACATGGAAAAATCCCGTTAATTTACACATGCAGGTGTGTAGTGGGTTGTTGTTGCAGGTGCCAGATTTAATTATGCATCAATGAATGACACTGTATGCAACAGCAGCAGCAGTGGCAGTTTATTCTTTGACTTTTTGCATTACATACTTCTTGCATTGTAATATGTACATAGTTACAGTGTTTCCCCATTATGAGATAATGATTAACATTCAGGGACATTTCCAGTTTCATGTATTGTGTGGAGCTGTTAAGTGTTTGAGTGAGCATGTTTATTCTGATAAATAAAGTTTCTACATTTCATGGATCTCAAGAGTAATATTTCAAGCACTACCACCTGGCTTAACAAATACACACTTAACAAAAGTTGGACAGCCCTAATTCTAGCTACACCTGACAAGTGGTGTCCCCAATGTTCTTTTAAGCTAACATGAACTTAGCTACAACCCGCTAGATCACTGCTTTGATGTGGAAGTACTGCCCCACTAGTGGCAAATTCTTATGACAAGCTCAAGACAGAATTGATCTGTCACAGCCTCCAAAGAAGAAAGAATTCATAAAGGGCTGACACAAGAGGACATTGGAGACCGCAAGCCCTCACTGTACCTTTGGCACTTAGTAAGCAAGTTGGATACTGGTACTTTTCCAGATAATTTGCTGCACACCATATAGAACTGCTGCTTGCCACAACAAGTCAAGGTAGTTGTAGTGCCCCAACAGAAATACCATTAGACACTGTTGCAGAGCTTGTGGACAGATTCAAGAAGCCATTGCTCCCACTCAGTTTTTCACAATAACAGAGCCGTGCAGCAGTACAACAGAGACAGCAGCATTTGGATGTGCTGATTATGACTCTCTAGTGCCAAGGTTGATTTATTGTGTACAGAAATTGGCAAGCTGTTGTCTCAAAGCAGCACTAGCAGTAATAGGTGGTGATACCACAGATCATGAAGGAGCTGTTCATTGACTAACGCTACACCTGCTAATGAAGAGTCAAAGGCACAGCTGACTGCCTGTGAACATCATGGCACCTGTTTATCAGTGATAGGCAGTCAGGCCAAAAATATTTGATGGACATTAGTTCTGATTTATGTATGTTGCCACAAACTTCAGTGGATCACTGCAGACCACTGACAGTTTACTGTTTGTCAACAGCAAACAACTTTTTCCTATGGAAGCCAACGAATGGAACTGGGTTTAGGACTGTATTGCCCCTTAATCTGGGGCTTTAATGTTGGTGACATCTTGGAAGCAAAACTAGTTGCTGATCTTCTGGCTTATTGCCATCTGCTGCTGTACATGGTGAACACCCAGCTTATTGACAGTGTTACCAGCCTGACTGCTACAGGATTTTGCCATAGTGCAGCAGTGCACAACACCAAGCTAACACAACCAAGGGATCATACATACGCCTCTCTGTTATGCAATTTCCATCTTTGACTAGACCTCCAGGTGCTTCTAAACAAGTGTTACATAATATGGTGCACCATATTAAAGTTACTGATGGCCCACAGGTATCCTGTAGACCTAGCCCTTTGGCACCTTATCGCCTTGCTATTGCTAGATCTGAGTTTGACATCGTGCTCAAAGAAGGCATTATTTGACTATCAAATGGCACATCATCATTTCCTCTACATTTAATACCTAAGAAGCGTGGAGATTATCCCACGTTTAATGCCATAACTGTGCGAGATTGCTACCCAGTACCATTGTTGTGGGACTATAATTATGCCTTGCATATTGCAGCCATATTCAGTGCTTTTGATTGTGCCAAAGCCTACACTCATATCCTTTTAGCAGAGGAAGACATACAAAAACAGGGATTATCACTCCCTTTGGTTATTTGAGAGTGTGTACATGACATTTGGTTTATGGAATGCTGCTCAGGCAGGGCAGCAATTTATTGATTCAGTTCTGTATGGGCTGCCATTTTGGTTTTGCATACATCAATGATATTCATACCTTTTTGGCCATCAAGGAGCAACACCAACAACATGTTATTGAAGTGTTAATGTACTTAGAGCAATAGGGTGTGCTCTTTAACATGGCTAAATTTGTGTTCAGGCAATCTGAAATTACTTTCCTTGGCTATCAGATATCTTCTGTGGGTTGCTACCATTATCAGAAAAGTTGAATACCAAACTGAACTCTGTTAAAGAATTATGCTGGTTCCTGCAAATGTTGAATTTCTATTGCCACCATCTACCATGACCAGCAGAACTACAGGATCAATTAGCTGCAGCTTTTGCTTGCCTGAAGGTTAGAGGCAATGCTCCAGTTAAGTGAATTGATGTGATGTGCTTTGCTTTTTGATCCTGCAAAACAGAGTACGGCAAATGCTGCACTTCTCGCATGCACCAAGTTCAGTCCATCCTTAGCTTTAGTGGTGGACCCAAGTCAGACAGCTATTGGCACGGTGTTGCAACAGTTGTCAGATGGCTCATGGCAAATGCTTGCTTACTATTCACATAAACTGTCACCATCACAGCAGATCTGCCTGTGACCACAAACCTCTGGCCATGTATGAAGGTGTTAAGTACTTTTGGCCTTAGATAGAAGCATGGGAATTCACCGTCTACACAGATGATAAGCCATGGACTTACACCTTTAAGCAGAGCAGCGACAGCAAATCACCTTGTCTGTATAACCACCTAGAGTTTATAGCTCATTTTAGCACTGGCATCAAGCACATTTGACAATGTAGTTGCTGATAGCCTCTCATGTGTCAATAGTGTTTTGTCTTACAGATTTCACAGAACTCGCCCAGGCACAAGAAGGTTACCAGGAGCTCTAGATTATCCTAAAAAATGCTGTATTTGCATTACAGTTGAAGCTCATCAGTGTTCCTGGTGAACATGTCAAGACGTTTTGTGATATCTCTCAGGGAAGATTTCACCCTTTGCTTCCAGCTGCATTATATAGACAAGCCTTTGACAGCCTACACATCTTGTGTCCACCTGGGATCTGTCAAACATTTACCTGCTGTTGAAGCATTTCATGTGGCTCTGTATGCAATAAAGCATTTTGTAAGCTAAGAAACTCACGTATGTAATGTGAATTAATTGTGTGGAAATCTGACTTAAATGTAGTGTTTTGCAAATGTAATGTTAAATGTGGATATAATTATGTAATACACAATTGTACTGTTTTATGAAATTGCTCATAAGTTTCATATGGGGAGTTCTAACTCCTGTCTTGAATCACATATGCAGAAGTCTTAAAGTAATGTTGAAGTTATAATACATAAGATATGGCTTAAATTAAATATCAAGAATCTCATTTCTTTTATTCATTTGTATAGGCCAATGAAGAGAAGAGGGAAATGGATGCCTTACAACACAGCAACAAAAGAATATTGTTCAACCTCTTGCCAGCTCATGTCGCCACGCACTTCCTTGATAACCAGTTCCGCAGCAACATGGTGACTATAAAGATTCAGATTTTATTGTTTAATAATCAGCACTGACTTAATCTCTGTGTGTTTCATTTGCAACTTCATCAAACAGCAGGAAAAACCATGATGGCGTGTCAATATTTCATCTACAGATTATTTTCTATAAACATGCATGTCCGAAGGAATATTGCATCATACTTATTAATAACACAGGCACTGCACTACTGTATCTATCTGCTGGTACCAAGGCAGCCCCCTGAAAAGGAATTGCATAATGTGAATAAGTGCAGGTTGTTGTGATGCATGACTGATGACACATGGAAGTTCAGATGTGGTGATGAGTCCTGCACAGATAGCCAAAGCAGTTTAGGCAAGCACTCTCATAAAATGGGAAATCCTGGTTTGATTCCTGGTCTGGAAAAAATTTTCATTATCATTCCTTTATACAGCTGATGGTAGTCTGTATTCTCTAATGCGAATATATTTAATGTAACTAATAGTATAAGTTGTTCAGGTACCTCTCTTGCATGGCTAATGATCTAGACAAACATATGTTAGAAAGAGTACTCGAGTTTTCTTCTCACAAGTAAACATAACCAATGTGTTGCTTGAGGCTTTCCCGACGGACATGTTGTATATGTGGTTCTCGGGCAAGACATCTGATGTCATAGTGAAGACTCCACAATATTTCACCAGCGTAACTGGCCGACATCTTCAGGTGCGACGAACACACTGCTAAGTCATGACTAGAGCCCACTATTTATGCCAGTCTTAGGCAGGAAGTGTGCACGCGTGGAGGCACCAAATTCGATGGCCAATAGTGATGATACCAACCGATGGCTGGAAAGAGAGGAACGCCACCTGCTGGATGAAGAACCAAAGACTTCGGCACACGTGCAGAGGCTGCCACTGCTGCTCTATGCTGCCATCAGCTGCCCCAGTGACTTCTGTCAGAAGCCGCAAGTAAAAATGCGTGTCCATATAGGCGCGCGACTATCCTCCCGTTGTCAACAGAATATTTATGTTGCTGGCGAATCGTCATCCATCGTATGACCGATAGTACTCCTCTCTGCTTGATGTGACTTCAATATGGCCACTACTGGATCCCAAGCTGTACTGAGCTGAAAGCCCGTGTGTCTGTTTACAAGATTCGACGCGCTACATATTTCCACTGCTTCCTTAATAACACTGTCCCAGTATGGACTCATCAACGCGAGAATTTTGGTGTGTTGATAATTCATAGAATGGCCTGTACTGAGACAATGCTCGGCCACTGCAGACTTCTCTGGTTGCTCCATACGAGTGTAGCATCAGTGTTCAGTACATCTCTCTTCTATAGTGCAACAAGTTTGTCCGATGTACGACATGCCACAGCTACAAGGAATCTCGTAAACACCGGGTCTTCTTAGGCCAAGGTTGTCATTAGATGAGCCCAAGAGAGCTCTGAGTTTTGCCGGCGGACGAAAGACACATTTAACTTTATGCCTCTTTATGGAGTTTTCACTATGACATCTGACGTCTCATCGGAGAACCATATATAAAACATGACCAACTTTACATCATATTTTAAGGAGAAGAAAACACACTAGCAAGATGATTGCACTAAGATTTGGATCATAATTCAGATAGCACACAGTCAAGACTTTCTGAAAAGACAGCTTTTGAACTTTTGCATGTGCCACTTGTTTCTCACTTGCTCCACCACACTGCAGACGCCTAATGCCCAAGCATGAAGTTTTGTACAGCAGAGAGACAACCAGAGCTCTCCTATTTCGGGATGTAGAAGGCAAAGAACAGGGGGAAGGTGGTCAACTTTGTGAAATATGGTTTGATACCTTGTTGGAGAACATAAATTACCATGCAAAAACAGTAATAATATGAGTATGTAATGTGTCACTCCCCTCCCCTCCCCCACCGCCGTGCGCGCATGCATGCATGCATGCATGCACGCACGCACGCTGACAGGTTGATAGACACACAAACATACACACAAAATTCTAGCTTTCAAAACCAACGGCTGCTTCATCAGGAAAGAGGGAAGGAGAGGGAAAGACAAAAGGATGTGGGTTTTAAGGGAGAGGGTAAGGAGTCATTCCAATCCCGGGAGCAGAAAGACTTACCTTAGGGGGGAAAAAAGGGGTGGTATACACTCACATACACACACGTATCCATCCGTACATACACAGACACAAGGAGACATTTGTAAAGGCAAAGAGTTTGGGCAGAGATGTCAGTCAAAGTGGAAGTACATAGGCAAAGATGTTGTTGAATGACAGGTGAGGTATGAGCGGCGGCAACTTGAAATTAGCGGAGGTTGAGGCCTGGCCGGTAACGAGAAGAGAGGATACACTGAAGGGCAAGTTCCCATCTCCGGAGTTCTGACAGTTTGGTGTTAGTGCGAAGTATCCAGATAACCCGGACGGTGTAACAATGTGCCAAGATGTGCAGGCCGTGAACCAAGGCATGTTTAGCGACAGGGTGATCCTCATTACCAACAAACACTATCTGCCTGTGTTTATTCATGCGAATGGACAGTTTGTTGCTGGTCATTCACACATAGAAAGCTTCACAGTGTAGGCAGGTCAGTTGGTAGATCATGTGGGTGCTTTCACACGTGGCTGTGCCTTTGATTGTGTACACCTTCCGGGTTACAGATCTGGAGTAGGTGGTGGTGGGAGGGTGCATGGGACAGGTTTTACACCGGGGGCAGTTACAAGGGTAGGAGCCAGAGGGTAGGGAAGGGGGTTTGAGGATTTCATAGGGATGAGCTAAGAGGTTACGAAGGTTAGGTGGACGGTGGAAAGACACTCTTGGTGGAGTGGGGAGGATTTCATGAAGGATGGATCTCATTTCAGGGCAGGATTTGAGGAAGTCGTATCCCTGCTGGAGAGCCACATTCAGAGTCTGATCCAGTCCCGGAAAGTATCCAGTCACAAGTGGGGCACTTTTGGGGTTCTTTGTGGGAGGTTCTGGGTTTGAGGGGATGAGGAAGTGGCTCTGGTTATTTGCTTCTGTACCAGGTCGGGAGGGTAGTTGTGGGATGCGAAAGCTGTTTTCAGGTTGTTGGTGTAATGGTTCGGGGCTTCCGGACTGGAGCAGATTCGTTTGCCACGAAGACCTAGGCTGCAGGGAAGGGATCGTTTGATGTGGAATGGGTGGCAGCTGTCATAATGGAGGTACTGTTGTTTGTTGGTGGGTTTGATGTGGACGGATGTGTGAAGCTGGCCATTGGACAGATGGAGGTCAACGTCAAGGAAAGTGGCATGGGATTTGGAGTAGGACCAGGTGAATCTGATTGAACCAAAGGAGTTGAGGTTGGAGAGGAAATTCTGGAGTTCTTCTTCACTGTGGGTCCAGATCATGAAGATGTCATCAGTAAATCTGTACCAAACTTTGGGTTGGCAGGCTTGGGTAACCAAGAAGGCTTCCTCTAGGCGACCCATAAATAGGTTGGCGTATGAGGGAGCCATCCTGGTACCGATGGCTGTTCCCTTTAGTTGTTGGTATGTCTGGCCTTCAAAAGTGAAGAAGTTGTGGGTCAGGATGAAGCTGGCTAAGGTAATGAGAAATGAGGTTTTAGGTAGGGTGGCAGGTGATTGGCGTGAAGGGAAGTGCTCCATCGCAGCGAGGCCCCGGACGTGCGGAATATTTGTGTACAGGGAAGTGGCATCAATGGTTACAAGGATGGTTTCTGGTGGTAACAGATTGGGTAAGGGTTCCAGGCGTTCGAGAAAGTGGTTGGTGTCTTTGATAAAGGATGGGAGACTGCATGTAATGGGTTGAAGGTGTTGATCTACGTAGGCAGAGATACGTTCTGTGGGGGCTTGGTAACCAGCTACAGTGGGGTGGCCAGGATGATTGGGTTTGTGAATTTTAGTAAGAAGGTAGAAGGTAGGGGTGCGGGGTGTCGGTGGGGTCAGGAGGTTGATGGAGTCAGGTGAAAAGTTTTGTAGGGGGCCTAAGGTTCTGAGGGTTCCTTGAAGCTCCGCCTGGACATCAGGAATGGGATTACCTTGGCAAACTTTGTAAGTAGTGTTGTCTGAAAGCTGATGCAGTCCCTCAGCCACATACTCCCGATGATCAAGTACCACGGTCGTGGAACCCTTGTCCGCCGGAAGAATGATGATGGATCGGTCAGCCTTCAGATCACGGATAGCCTGGGCTTCAGCAGTGGTGATGTTGGGAGTAGGTTTTTTAAGAAGGATTGAGAGGCAAGGCTGGAAGTCAGAAATTCCTGGAAGGTTTGGAGAGGGTGATTTTGAGGAAGAGGAGGTGGGTCCCGCTGTGACGGAGGACAGAACTGTTCCAGGCAGGGTTCAATTTGGATAGTGTCTTGGGGAGTTGGATCATTAGGAGTAGAATTAGGATCATTTTTCTTCATGGCAAAGTGATATTCCCAGCAGAGAGTACGAGTGTATGACAGTAAATCTTTGACAAGGGCTGTTTGGTTGAATCTGGGAGTGGGGCTGAAGGTGAGACCTTTGGATAGAGGTTTCAGATTGAGAGAGAGGTTTGGAGGAAAGGTTAACTACTGAATTAGGGTGTTGTGGTTCCAGATTGTGTTGATTGGAATTTTGAGGTTTTGGAGGGAGTGGAGCTGGAAGTGGGAGATTGAGTAGATGGGAGAGACTGGGTTTGTGTGCAATGAGAGGAGGTTGAGGTTTGTTGGAAAGGTTGTGAAGGGTGAGCGAATTGCCTTTCCGGAGGTGGGAAACCAGGAGATTGGATAGTTTTTTGAGGTGGAGGGTGGCATGCTGTTCTAATTTGCGGTTGGCCTGTAGGAGGATGCTCTGAACAGCCAGTGTGGATGTGGGAGAGGAAAGATTGAGGACTTTTATTAAGGATAGGAGTTGACGGGTGTGTTCATTGGCTGAGTTGATGTGTAGGTGAAGGATTATGTGGGTGAGGGCAATGGATTGTTCAGTTTGGAACTGGTATAGGGACTGATGGAAAGTAAATTTACAGCCAGAGATGGGAACTTTAAGTGTGAGGCCTTTGGGGGTAATGCCAAATGTCAGACAGGCCTGGGAAAATAAAATATGGGAGCGTAATCTGGCTAGGGCGAAGGCATGTTTGCGGTGGGAATGTAAATAAAACTTAATGGGGTCGATGTGGGGGTGTTGTGAGGGTGACATGGTATTAGGAGGTGGAAAGTGTAACATGAGGCTGTATATATATGTGTTGGTGGGTTTTATGTGGACGGATGTGTGAAGCTGGCCGTTGGACAGAGGGAGGTCAACATCGAGGAAAGTGGCATGGGATCTTCCTCTCCAACCTCAAATCCTTTGGTTCCATCAGATTCACCTGGTCCTACTCCAAATCCCATACCACTGTCCTCGATGTTGACCTCCATCTGTCCAATGGCCAGCTTCACACATCCGTCCACATCAAACCCACCAACAAACAACAGTACCTCCATTATGACAGCTTCTACCCATTCCATATCAAACGGTCCCTTCCCTACAGCCTTAGTCTTCGTGACAAACGAATCTGCTCCAGTCCGGAATCCCTGAACCATTACACCAACAACCTGAAAACAGCTTTCGCATCTCGCAACTACCCTCCTGACCTGGTACAGAAGCAAATAACCAGAGCCGCTTTCTCATCCCCCTAAACCCAGAACCTCCCACAGAAGAACCCCAAAAGTGCCCCACTTGTGACTGGATACTTTCTGGGACTGGATCAGACTCTGAATGTGACTCTCCAGCAGGGATACGACTTCCTCAAATCCTGCCCTGAAATGAGATCCATCCTTCATGAAATCCTCCCCACTCCACCAAGAGTGTCTTTCCGCCATCCAGCTAACCTTCGTAACCTCTTGGTTCATTCCTGTGAAATCCCCAAACCACCTTCCCTACCCTCTGGCTTGTACACTTGTAACCGCCCCCAGTGTAAAACCTGTCCCATGCACCCTCCCACCACCACCACCACCACCTACTCCAGTCCTGTAACCCGGAAGGTGTACACGATCAAAGGCAGAGCCATGTGTGAAAGCACCCACGTGTTTTACCAACTGACATGCCTACACTGTGAAGCTTTCTAAGTGGGAATGAGCAGCAACAAACTGTCCATTCGCATGAGTGGACCCAGGCAGACAGTGTTTGTTGGTAATGAGGATCACCCCGTGGCTAAACATGCCTTGGTGCACAGCCAGCACATCTTGTCACATTGCTACACCGTCCGAGTTATCTGGATACTTCGCACTGACACCAACCTATTAGAACTCCGGAGATGGGAACTTGCCCTTCAATATATCCTCTCTTCCCGTTACCCACCAGTCCTCAACCTCTGCTAATTTCAAGTTGCCGCCGCTCATACCTCACCTGTCATTCTATAACATCTTTGCCTCTGTACTTCCGCCTCAACTGACATCTCTGCCGAATCTCTTTGCCTTTACATATGTCTGCATGTCTGTGTGTGTGTGTGTGTGTGTGTGTGTGTGTGTGTGTGTGTGTGTGTGTGTGTGTGTGTGTGAGTGCGTGTGCGCGAGTGTATATGTGTCCCTTTTTCCTCCCAAGGGAAGTCTTTCCGCTCCCGGGATTGGAATGACTCCTTACCCTCTCCCTTAAAACCCACATCCTTTCGTCTTTCCCTCTCCTTCCCTCTTTCCTGATGAAGCAACCTTGGGTTGTGAAAGTTTGAAATTTGTGTGTCTGTTTGTGTGTTTTTTATTGTGTGTTTTTTGTGTGTTTTTTACTGTCTCCTATCAACAGACCAACGCTTTCGTTTGGTAAGTTACAGCATCTTTGTTTTTAGATACATTTTTCCCACATGGAATGTTTCCCTCTATTATTTTGATGGCATTCATATATATCAAAAGGAATAAACAAAAGCAACTAAAGAATTATTATGAAATGAAGTTAATGATTTTCATTTTACAATTCAATCATGCCAATCACGTTGAGGAATAACTCCTCTCCTGCGAACATACTTCAGTTTAACAGTACCAGCTTCCAAATCCAAAGAAAATAATGCACAGCAGCAACTTTAATTTTTAAATAGTGCTGTGGTACTTGTGACTTGCAACATAAAAATGCTCAAAGCAGTGGGATCTTTGACACCAGCTAGATGGTGGAAACTGTGCAGTTTGTCAGAGTGGCCTTTCAAGAGTAATGCAGATCGTATCACTTCAAGAAGTCAAAATCTGTTTTTCTTTTCAAATAGTTTGTCACTATTAAAAAAGAAGAGTTGTGGCTTTCCCTGTATATTTTATTTGTGGAGTGGGCATTAATGAGATGTAGATCTTAGCTAAAGTATATACTATAGATGATACAAACAATTTAAGAAGAGGTGGATGATGATGACGATGATGAAGATGTAAATGAAGTGAAATAATTTGGAAGTGACAAGAAGCTGACTGCTCTTAGGTACCTTTCAGAACTCCAGTTCATGGACTACATGCCCTTACAAAATAACAAAAGCATTGAAACTATTTTTGATGAGACAGTCATAGGACCACAGGCATTTGAAAATAATTGTTATCCTATTGTTTATGTCCAGTCACAGATTGGTATAAAATCATACTAAGGGCTTCATAATTGCGAGGACATTCTTATAGATGACCTTTATATGAATGCCTGCTTCTAAATTGCCATGTTTTCTTTTTAGTCTCCCCCCCCCCCCCCCCCCCCCCCCCCCCACACACACACACACACACACACAAAACACCTCCTCCTCCTCCTCCTCCTCCTCTCGTTTCCTCGGAACAATGACAGCATGAAGTATATATTGTTGTAGGTGTAATGACAAAGGAAGAAACTGCTCAATTTCAGGTTGCATGTGGTAGCAAAACAACTGAAAACATTTTGGAATATTAGCTTCATCTCAATGTGGACAGCATGCAAAATTGAGAATGGCTCACAGCAAGGCATTTTATTGAAATTATTTAGATCACAGAAAATAAAAGTAAACTCACACAGCAGTATACATTATGTTGGGAAAAGACAAAAAAATCAAAGGGGAATTTGATTTGTACAGGACTGGGGTAGGTGCAGTTGGGAATAATGTTAGTCCTGAATAGCTGCTGCTGTTACTTTCAAAAATAAGTTCTTGTTACCAGCCATAAATCTCATAAGGAACTGATGTCACTGTCAGAATTCCCAGCACATGTAGTAGAGGCCTGTGTGAGCTTGGTGAATTAACAGTGTGTATCTCATGATTGCCTCGCTTTTGATCTAAAAATGATATCACTTATAGAGATTGTGAATGTTTGTCTTTGCAAGAACTTCCATCTGCTTTCAGTTTCCCAAATTTACTCTTTCAAATATTATATGATTCATTGTAAGAAAGTTCTGTGTCAGTTTGAATAGAAGTGAACAAAAAACATGAAGATCCTGTACTATTTGCTCTTTGTGTGACAGTGTTATCAGAGAAACTATTCTCATCCCATTCACTGAGATGACACATAGGTCAACCATTGACATTATATGAAGGAGGAACAGGTTTCAAATTCCTTTTCTACCATCTAGATTCAGGTTAATCTAGGTTTCCCCAAATCACTTAAGGCAAGTGCTGTGATGCCCCCTTTGAAGGGGGGGGAGGGGAGGATGTCAGTTCAATAATGTCAACTTGTTTTCCGTGTCTAGTTCCTGCCCTAATTGACAATGCGATTTTAAACCCTAATCCACCTTGCTTAGTTGTCATGACCTGCACAAAACCTAATGTAACTGACCCAGTGATTACCTTCTTGGCAAAACATTGTATTATCACTGGCCTTACTGAAATTGGCCAATATACAACTGACAACACATAGTTCCTGAAAAGTGGCAACAGCTATGTCAGCAGGAGCAACTGTCTGGATGACTGACTGATATGGCCTTAGTAACGTTGTCTAACATGACATTGCTATGGTGAATTGTGATAGGCTAAATCATTGGAAAATTACAGCCAATGTGTTTTCTGAGGACAAGCAGCTGTACTGTATGGCTTAATGACAATAACGTACCCTTGGGTACAATATTCTCCAGGTGAAGTAGTCCCTTGTTTGTGAAGTACTGAAAATGCTATCATCAGTAGAAACAAAATTGCCATTTTATGGTTCTGAGGATGGAATGTTAGATCTCTTAACCAAGTAGGTAGACTAGAGAATCCAAAAAGGAAAATGGATAGATTGCTGTTACATATACTGGGACTAGTGATGTGCGATGGCAGGAAGAACAGAACTTTCGGTAAGGTCAATACACGAGTATAAATACAATATCAAATAGGAGTACTGCAGGAATAATCTAATCATGAAGGAAATTCACTACTATAGCCAAAGTAGGCACAAAGCCACATCTGCCACAATAGTACATATTTATATAGCAACTAGCTCTGCAAATGATGAAGAGATTGAAAAAATATATTACAAGATAAAATAAATTATTCAAATAATTAAAGGGAACAAAAATTTAACTTTGACATGGGATTGGAATTCAATGAAACAAAAAGAACAAGAGAGAAAAGGAATAGGAGGGAGAGTTCTAAAAGGAGTAGCCACCAGATAGAATCTTGCACTGACAATGATTTAATCTTTTCCAATATTTGGTTTAAAAATAATGAAAGAAGTTTGTCTATATGGAAGAGACATGGAGACACTCAAAGGTTTCAGGTAGACGACATGATGGCAAGACACAGCTCTGATACCAAATTTTAAACTGCAAAACATTTCTAGTGGCAGATGAGAACAGTGACCATAATTTATTAGTTATGAACTTCAGAGTAAAACTGAAGAGATTGCAAAAAAGGAGAAAGGAGCTGTATAAATTCATACAGCCAGCAGTTGTTTAGAATTTCAAAAGTAGCCCTGTCGGCAACAATTGACTGAAATGAGGAAAAGGAAAACAATAAAGGGCGAGTGGTTAGCTATGAGAGATGAAATGGTGAAGGCAGCAGAGGGTCAGTAGGGGGAAAGACAAGGCCCTGCAGAAATCTGTGGATAATACAAGAGAAACAGAATTTAACTAATTAAAGGAGAAAATATAATAATGCTGCAAATGAAGCAGGTGAATAACACCTATAAAATGATGTAGACAAGAAATGCAAAGTGGCTAAGCAGCAATGGCTATAGGACTAATGTAATGTGCTAGAAGCGTGCATGACTAGGGAAGATATTAGAAAATTAGAGACCATGGGGAAAAGAGAAGCAGCTGTATGAATATCGAGAGCTTAGATACACAGCCAGTACTAAGCAAAGAACGGAAAGCTTAAAAAATGTATAGAGGGCCTATATAAGGGAATCAGATTTGAAAACAGTTATATAGAAAGAGAAGAGGAAGTAGATGAAGGTGAAATCGGAGATATTATAGAGATATGGTACTGTGAGGAGAATTTGACAGAGCATTGAGAGACATAAGTTGAAACAAGGCTCCTGGAGTAGACTATATTGTTTCAGAATTATTGAGAACTGTGGGAGAGTTAGCCCTGACAAAATTATGCCACCTGGTGTCCAGGTTCTATGATACAGGCAAAATACCTGGACACTTCAAAAGAAGGTAAGTGCTAACCATCTGTTTATTAAGTCATCGTTGCTAAATAATAATTCAGATTACTTACAGAAGAATAGAAAAAAACTGTTAGAGGCTGATCTCAGGGAAGATCAGTTTGGGTTCTGGAGAAATGTAGGAACACGCAAGGCAATATTAACCCTAGTTAGAAAGTTGAGAAGGGAGTAATACAGGCATACATCCTATCCCCAATGTTATTTAATCTGTGCAATGAGGTAGCTGTAAAGGAAACCAAAGAGAATTTTCAAAAGGGGATTAAAATTTGAGGAGGGGTAGTCAAATTTTGAGGTTTGTTGATGTCACTGTAACTTTCGGAGATGGTAAAAGAGTTAGAAGAGCATTTAAACAGAATGGATGACGTCTTTCAAAGAAGTTACAAGATCAACACTGACAAAAGTAAAACTGTTGTTATGGAATTTAGTCTAATTAAATCAATTACACTATGAAATGAAACACTGAAAGTAATGAAAGAGTTCTGCTATTCGGGCAGCAAAATAACTGATGATGGATGAAGTAAAGAGAATATAAATCCAGACTGGCAATAGAAAGAAAAGTATTTTTGAAAAATGGACATTTTCTATCACTGAATATAAATTTAACTGTTAGGAAGTCTTTTCTGAAGGTGTAACCTTGGGTGTAACCTTGTAGAGAAATGAAATGTAGATGATCAGCAGTTCAGACAAGAGGAGAATATAAGCCTTTGTAATGTAGTGCTGTAGGCGAATGCTGAAGATTAGATGGATACATCAAGCAACTAATGATTAGGTACTAAATTGAGTAGTGGGAGAAAGAAATTTGTGTACAGTAAAGAGGTTCAAATCAATGTAAGTTGTGTTGTTACACATAGAAGTAGAGGCATGGACGGGTTAGATTTGCATGGAGAGATGCATCAAATCACTCTCACAACAAAAGACTACAGTAGATCATGTTAACTGTCCTACATGGTTGAAATAAGGTATTCCTCAAATTGTGTCAATTACAAAGGATGATCGAACAAGAACCATAATAATTCTATTGTTTTGTACCTTATAATTGAGGCCCTCATAGGGGGGGGGGGGTCTATTTCTGTGCCTAAGTACCAATCTCGAACACCACTGAGCCACTTGTTCTGTTACTTCTCCCATCTGTTCTTTTTGCACATTCCATCTATTGCGATGGAACAAGTGGTGTTTATGTGCAGTCTTCTTCCAACAGTAACCATCATTGTCTGCTATGATGAATGGTGCTCTGGTTAAATGTACCTTAGTTTCAGTTACACAGTGAAATATGGCCTCAAACATCGTTGGTGTGAAAGCTTTAAATGGTACAATATAATTTTTGTAGTCTCCAGGTGTAGAAGATATTTTGTCTCATAAATCTAGTTTGTTGGCTCTTCTGTTACGGATACTTCGTCTTCTGAAGGTTTCCATTTAAAACAGAACTTAATAGGCAAAATTCTCTCTCCATGGTGTCTGTGGAAGGAGGCAGATAGTACTAATAGCAACAATATTTTCATTCATGCATTCGTACAGATTGTAGTTGGTTATCATTGTACATTACAGTGGAACCTTGCATAGCGAGCATAGTTTGTTCCAGAATCTTACTCATAGTATGAAACACTTGTTAAGCGAAACCATTTATACCATATAAATTAATTTTAAATAAGATAATGTGTTCTACACAGAAAAAGTACTAAAAGTTTTATCTTACTCCTGACATTTATTCAAAGAAAATTATACATGCAGTATTATGCGCTTTATTATGCTTGACACAGAACTAACTCATTTTTTCCAGGAAGCTGCCTATAGTCATTTGTTTCTTCTGATGCTTCAAAACTTGGGGAGCATTATTTTTCAAATAAATTTGTAGTGCACATAGCAGTGGCTGCTTTATTGGGGTGATGATTTTCTGTGCACGATGCAACTGATTCCCGTGCTTTTGGCATTTCTCTTATTGTGCCAGAAGGCTGCTGTTTTGCTGTTTCCTCCTCCTCCTCCTCCTCCTCCTCCTCCTCCTCCTCCTCTAAGTTGTGGTCTTCCATAAGCTCATCTATATCATTGTTATCCACTTCTAGTCCCTTGCTCTTGGCCAAAGAGACAATCTCATTGACTACAGTCTCCACAGATACTAACTCAAATGCTTCAGAGTCACATTTGACTATGCACTCTGGTGAAACCTTTTTCCAAGCAGAAGTGAGAGTTCTCTTGGTAACCCCTTCCCACAGCTTTTCGATCATCTTGATGCAGGCAACAATGTAGAAGTGATATTTCCAAAACTCTCTAGAGTGTGAGATTGGTGGCTTCAGTCAACTTGAAGCAAAGCTCGAAAATTGCTTTAGTGTAGTGCTTCTTAAAATTTAGAAATCTGCTAATCCATAGTCTGGAGTAACAGAGTGGTGTTGGGAGGCAGAAATTGCCTTGATAAATTGAAATTCTTCAAGGAAGTGGTTTTGCAGGCCTGGAGAATGGACAGGAGTGTTGTCCATAACAAGCAACACATGGAGTGGCAGATTGATACTGAGCAAATATTTTTTCTCTGAAGGACCAAACTCTTCATTGATCCGATCACAAAAAAGGTCACATGTCACTGAAGCCTTGTTCTTGGATCTCCACATCACATTTAACCTGCTCTTCGGGATTTTACACTTCTTGAAGGCTTTTGGAGTTTCTGAATGATAAACATGCAGCAGCTTCATTTTCAAATCACCACTTGCATTTGCACAGAATAGTAGTGTGAGAAGGTCATTCATTGGCTTGTGACCTGGTAATGTATTCTCTTCTGCTTTTGTAAACGTGCACTTCAACATCTGTTTCCAGAATAGACTCATCTCGTTGCAATTAAAAACCTGTTGCGGCAGAAAATGTAAGAATCTACGAGCATGCTTTGCTGTGCCTCACAATGCTGTGGATTCTGGTTCTTCTCTTAAACTTCTTAAACCACCCACAGCCCCCCTTAAACACTTCACTGGCCACTGATGATGCTGTCATCTTCTTAACAAGTTCAGCAAAAGTCATTCTCGCCTTCTCACAAATGATGTTCTCGTTAAAAGTGTCACCTTGCAATTGCTTTTCATTTACCCATATAAGGATCAACCTTTTGACATCATCCAGAATATGAAACTATTGTTTAGATACTCCCTTTGAAGCATCTATCTCCTTAATTGTGTCCTTGTTCTTGAGGATAATCCAAGTAGTTGATATAGACCAATTCTATGTGCTTGCTAAATCAGCAATGCTCACAAAACGTTTATGTTTCATTTCTAAGTCATTTTCTTTCTCATGTGGTTGTCTTCTTGTGTCTTTATCTTCAGGAAAATTTCTACGAAGGTTATTAAAATTTGCACCAAAAAAATTACACTCTGTGAACACAAGTTTAGAAAAATGTTTGATCCCAAGTTGCACTAAGATGGTAGCAGAAAGAGTGCTAAACCCAGATTGCAGTATCTACTAAAGACGTTGTTCATATGCCTCTGCTGAGAGTGAAAGGTGTTCATATTGTTAAACATTTCCCCCACTGCATGTGAACGACTGGTGATGTCACACTAAATTGTTGTCTCTCATTATGTGAAAACTGCTCGTTAAGTGAGCCATTTTTTTACAGTTTGTTTTGCTAATTATGTGAATTGCATGTTATGAGAGGTACTTGTTACTTAACGTTCCATTGGAGATTGTGATTTGAGAATTATAAATTCAATTTATTTTTATTTTTATGCCTTTCCAAGACCTTGTAATGAAGTGTGCACATGTATTTAGATTGGTACATATTTCCAGGACCATCTTGTTTGTAAAACAGAAGTGGAATATAACGCATCATTAAAATAGGAGAAATTTGACATACTTAATGATCACATGTAGAGAAACTGTATATTCAGAATCTTCTCAGTGAATCAGTCTCTGCAGAGCTTCTTTCAATACCTTAAGTGACATGAATTATTTTAACATACTATCGTTTAGAATAACATTAAATTTCGATTATTCTTTATGTTTAATGATGTCATTTATAGCTGTGCTCCAATTATGCATTAACTGCTTGTTAGTAGCAGTGAAGTTGCTTTGATGCTGAGCTTCCCCATACATACTCGTATATTAGTGTAGAGTGAATACTGGCATTGCCATTGTATCTTGAACGGTTCATCACTTGCTGATGCATAATTTTTAAACTAAAAATTGTCAGATTTCTTTAGTCAGCTTTTTCCAAATACCCTTTTATCAGTAAACTAGTTGTTTATAATTTGCAAATGTATAGTTCATTAGCTTTAGATTACAACAGCCACTATTCTTTTTATTATAGATAGACGGATAGATAGATAAATACATAGATAGATAAATTTTTATACAAATTTGTTTCAGATTAAGAAATTATGCTCTTAAGAGTCTGATATCTAGTTGAAGCTTAGGTTTTTATGAATTGGCTTAGTTTGAGTTAATTTTTCACATGTTTGTACATTATGAGATAACTATATTAAGACTGTATCACAGAACCTTTAGAAAATATTTTTATTTTGGTAGACATTATAATTGTGTTATTCAGTCAAAGAGGGCATCTACTGGATTGTGTGTAACAAGGAAAGAATCCTTGCATGCGAAATGCGCCTTTTTTTGATGGTAAGAGCTCTCACAAAAATATGCAAGACATTTGAAAAGATTTTGTACTAACTAATGTTTGTTAACCATAATGGAAATTCCTCAGTGGAATAGTATGTAAAATAAGAAAAATGCAACCACTCACCTTTGGACTGATATGTACATTGTACAACAGGAAACAGTATTCAAATTAGTTTTCAAGTTCTTGCTGTTTTCCCTAGTTAAAGTACACACCTCCACACGCTCAACCACATAGACATCCAAATGTAGTCTCCCGCAGCCATGGTGAGGTTGTTTTCTGTTATGTGTTTTAATGCTACACACATCAGTGTGCTATATGTAAGTGGTTGCATTTCCCTTACTTTACCTAATGTTTAACAGATTACTCAAACCATTTATGTGGCATTTTTGTATGCACTTTGATTGCTTTATTTTCTTCTAAACTTGGTTATATCATCATATAAAATTTGGTGTGTTAGTTAGATAGGGTAGGGTCATAGACAAAATTCAGTTTGTATGTTACCAGTGACTTACTTAATAAATTTTGCAAGTTCTAATCATGTAGAATTGTGACATATTCATTAAAGCTAACTTGCAAATGAAAATGTAATAATTAATAACAGAGATATTGTGTGATCCTTTTAATTTAGTGGTTGTAGTGGCCCTTCCCTGTTGTTGTGGATGTAGGCAGTAGTTGTTATGGCCCGCTATAACCAAGCTGCAGTGCATAGAAGCTGCTGATGGCTGAGTGTAAGCTTTGTATACTGATGCTACGCACTCTTTTTCCCTTTCCCGTCCTTCTGTGTGGCTGTGGTGCACAGAACACTCTTTCACAGGACCTCTACCACCAAAGTTATTCAAGAGTCGGAGTCGTGTTTGCAACTGTCACCAATTACCATGAATTCTACACTGAACTGGATGGCAACAATCAGGGTGTGGAGTGTCTTCGACTGCTTAATGAGATAATTGCAGACTTTGATGAGGTTTGTTTTGTTTTGTTATTTATCTATTACCTTAAAATAATTATTTGCCATAGCTGATACTGTTGCTTTCATTGTTGTGTTTTTATTTTTGTTGTTGGTATTAGAATGTAATGACTCTATTTACAGCTGTGGTAGAAGTAGCAGTAGTGGCAGCAGCAGCAGCATAACAGGAGCTGTAGTTTCTAAATATACATCTACATACATACACCACAAGCTGCCATGTGGCACATGATGGAGGGTACTCTTTACCACTATTAGTCATTTCCTTTCGTGTTTCACTTGCAAATAGAATGAGGGAGAAATGACTGTATGCCTCCATGTAATGCCTGATTTCTCACACTTATCTTTGTGGTCCTTATCCAAAATCTATGTTGGTGGCAGTATAATCTTCCTGCACTCAGCTCTCAAGTTCTACTTCTCTAAATTTTCTCAGTAACGTTTCTCAAACAGAGCATCACCTTCTGTCCAGGGATTCCAGTTTGAGTTTCCAAAGCATCTCCAAAATACTTGCTTGTTGTTTGAACCTACCAGTAACAAATCTAGTAGCCCGCCTCTCAACTGCTTCAGTGTCTTCCTTCAGTCTCAAGTAGTGCAGATCCCAAAAACTTCAACAGTCCTCAAGCATCTCCTTTGGAGATGAACCACATTTCCCCAGAATTCTCTCAATAAACCGAAGTCAACCACTCGCCTTCTCTAACACAATACTCACATGCTGTTCCATATCAGTCCTCACATGTTTGTTCCATTTCATATTGCTTCATTCACTATTGGCCAGGAATCTGTTTCCTGAAGAAAAGAAATTTTCAAATGAGATGAATTCTTTACGATAGCAACACACCCTTGTTCTAATCACAAATAACCTTTGAGGAAGCTAAATAATGTGGTATACTAGCAGTCTGAACTTACAAAATGTTTCCAACAGTTTCAAAAGGGGTAAAGAAAAAGTAACAACTGAAAACACATTAATACACCATACTCCCTTGAAAAAATAGACTCATACAAACATGATAAATAACGGTATTTGAAGCATTGGTAGAGAAACCTGGCATTGGTAGATACAATTTGAATCAGTGTGTACCAACCTTGGGTCATTACAAATTGTGGCAAATAATATGAAGGTAACTAGTAACCAATAGGCACATTTTAGCACAAAAATCTTTAAATCTCTCTCCACAAAAACTAATGCTTGTATATAATTAGACTTTAAGAAATGCCGTCATTTGCATTATATAATTAGCAAAATGTTTATAAGTGTGTATGAAATTAATCCACTATCTACTAATTGCAATGAGCATTGTTTTTTCAGCATACTCTGTAAATGTCTTTGGAAAAAAAAGTAGACTTTACACCAGCAAATCCTAGTCTCTATTACTAAAAAAAATCATTATCTTTGGAAGAGTGTGAGTTTAAGAAGAATCATCATCTAATAAGCATTTTCATTGTAGGCAAACATCAACTAATTACATGATCAATTAGCAAGTTTAAATATGTCTTGTATAAAAGGTACATAGAAGATGAATTACATGTCAGAGTTAACCATATAAATATTAATTGCTTGCTCAGAAATAAAGAAAGGAAAGGGAGTAGGGCAGAGAGAGATTTGTGGCACACCATTTACATAAGTAAATAGATGTTTGTACATAAGTACTTCAGAATTTGGAATATCCAGGTGTGAACACATTTTACAGTGCACTAATTCATCTTAATCATCCACTGCACTAGTGAGCACTCTGCTTTATAGCAACTGAAGTTTCCTCGCATCATGTAGCTCAAGTGGACTTGTTGACAAACACTGTGACTCCGTGCAGCTTGCTGTGGACAGACCAGCGCATAGCACATCCTGTGCAGTCATGATTGGCAGTGCCATATATTGGAAGGCATTTTAATTCTTCATACGATGTGAGCTGACATTCTCTCTCCCACAAATCACCTCCATGTACAGGATGATGTAACTTTTTGCACTGGTACCTCAAGAGTAATAGAAAGAAAACAGCCAACTGTACCAAATAAAAATAAAATCTGCACTGTCCATGCTGTTGAACATGTAAATAGTAGTCACACGCAAAGTAGTTTGGTACAGCAAAAAGTGGCGATTTTATACACACTATCATTGGTAGGATTCACAACCTGTCTATTTCACACTTACTTATCAAACCACTATACATATCGAGATAACACCAGAAATTTAAAAACTTTCTTGTCCTTTTGTTCAGGATATTTTTTATATCCTCTTCCTGGTAGATTTCAAAATATTTTTCTTCGTTCAAAATTTCCAATTCCACAGGATTCAGGTGAATAAGTCTTGCAATAATGAAATGGTCCCAGACACCACTGATAGAACTTCTTTATTTTACCCTTTACCAATGATGAACTCATCAGTGATCTAACAGTATGTAGTCAACCACTTTATAGATAATTGATTGAACTGGTTTATTTTGTGCTAACTTCCTAGCCTATGGTATATTATTCATTTGTTCCAGTACCACCTTCTGCCTTTCATCTTGTGATAGTTCTTGATGATGATCACAGAAATGAATAGTTTCTTCAAAAATGTATCGGGCTTCTTGCCACAGTACAAAGTGGTGGTTCCATGCTTTAATGAGCCAAATTATTAACGACATGTGCAAATCTTGCTAGTTTGTGTGTTTGATTTCAATTTATTTTGCCACAATATGCTATAAACAATTGTCCTAATTCTCTGACAATGCATACAGCCGGATTTGATACCAGGCAATAGCTTGAAAGATCAAGATGTGCCAGACTTGCTGTTCCAGGGTAAACTAATTCCAAATGTTTGTTGAAAAGTGTGGGACATTGTCAGTGAGGAGACATTTACAAAATATTCTTTCTTTAATTTCTTAATGATAATTTTGCTATTCGCTTTACATATTATAAAGAATGGAATGAATTTAGAGAACAGTTGTACAGTCACCAGAATCTGTGAAGTTTCATTTAAGTCTTGGAATTCGACGAAAAAAGTCCAATTCAGTTTCATCAATTGATTGAGAAACTTGCACATTAACCCTTTATTTCCTATCATGGATATTTTCATGCACAACTTTTTACAACTTCTCTACTCATTGCAAAATTTTGATAAAATTACCTGTTCTTCTAATTTCTGTATGCACTTCTTAGGACAGAAATGTTTGTGACTGATAAAATGTATTTGATTAAACTTTTCACCTGTTGTTAGGGATACGTAGCTTTAAGTATTCTACATTTCAGTTAGATGTTCGATGCAGTATATTGTTATGAACGAGGTGTAATAATATATTCCATGAAGTTTCTGAAATGCAGCCAGATAACTAAGACTTCTTGCCATGATATTTCAGATGACAATCATTCTGCCATCATAGATGGGTGTTTTGCACTGGAGATTTCTAGTACTATGAAGTTAAAATTCAGATGTCAAAATTAATAAAATTGAATGTCACTAGATGTGTCATAGGTTGTAAAATGATGCTTTTTTTTCCCTCTCTTTTTTGCTTCCACCGTGAAGAAATTAATTAAATCACTGGGTCCTATGCCTTGTCCAATTGAGAGCCACCAACGCAATTAATAAGAGCTTGCACTAAATGTATTTCCCCTGATTCCTTAATAACTGAATCCCAGAAGGATCCTGTCAAGATCAAGAATCCTATGACAAACTAATCCATGGAATGTTCTGTGGAGATACAATGCTTGGCTATGTATGACTTACTGGGCTGCGATAGGTGAGTGTGGTGATCAAGTTTAACACATATTTCATGCACTGTGTGCGTTGTCTGACCAATGTAGGCTTTGCACACTGGCAAGGTATTCTGTCGATTCCAGCCTTCTGCAATCTCAGATCATCCTTTGCCAGACTGAGAGGAGCGTACATTTTTGTAGGAGGGCGGGAGATTGCTTTGACATTATGTTCTCTTAAGATTCTACCTAATTTCAACAAAATATTGCCAACTCGTGGAAAGACCACCCTGCCTTGAACTGCTCCTTCTCCTCTTGATCTTGTGGGTGTAATTACTTCAGATCTTTGCACGATTTTTGTCTGGGTTTTTCATTTTACCATTTGAAGTATTTCATCAGGTTCCTATCCCATCTCTATAATGCATAGAAATTTTCTAATCTGCTTTTACACCAACTACACTTATGAAATAATCTTGATTTCCTTTGCATGTGAGTCTCAATGCAAACATCCTTTAAGTGTTCTATAAGATGTGAAAAGCATCAAGTGCCATACTTTTTTCACCGTGAATGTACTGGATTTCAAATTCAAATTCTTGTAAAGCAAGAGCCCATCTAGCAATCTTGTTACATATCAGTTTGCACTGAAGCAGGAAGGATAATGGTGAATGACCTGCCTGTACAATGGCATGTTGTCTGATCAAAAATAGCTGAATCTCTGAGCCCCAAGCAATTGTGAGGGCATCATACTTTCCCCCACTAAAAAATTTTGACTTGAAAATGCTGTCATACAATGTTGTTCCTGCATCCATCCCAGGATAAAATTATTTATGAACATTTGGTGGTTACAATAGTGGAGCTTCTAAGAGCTACTTCCTTGATCTCTTCAAATTCATCCTGCTAGCTGGTGTCCACATGGAATTCTTCTTAATTAATTGCAGTGAAACATATGATAAGCAGTGTCCTTTAATAAAGAATTGGTAGTATTACAGAAGCCCAGATAGGATTAAAGTTATTTTTTTACAAGCTGGTACCAGGATATTTTGAATTGCTTCTAATCTGTTTGGGTATGGTTCAATTCCTCCTGGTGGGATGACATGCCCTGAAAATTATCCCCCCCCCCCCTGCAAATTCCAATTTTTGCAGATTGAGCATAACTCTACCCGATTTAAATGTATTCAGAACTTTTTCCGGTATATGTATGTGCTCTTCCCAAGAAGTGGATGCAACCAACATATTATCTGTGTATACTATTACGTTCTCCAAAAACTTCTCCTCAGGGATCTTATCCAGAGCTTAAACAAATTCTTCAGATGAAACATTTAAACCTAACAACACCTGCTTGAAATGATAGCGACATTCATTATTCAAGAATGTGGTGGATTTTCAGCATGTCTCCTCCAGCTCCAACTGCTAATAACTTCTTGTTATATTGAAACTACTAAGGTAACAAGTGTCATTAAATTTTTGCTAAAGCTTTTCCGTATTTTCTGCCTGCTCTTGTTGGGTAGAAAGTTGCAAGGCTCATAGTTCAGGCATCCAAAAGAGTCTATCTGAGCCATCCTTTTTGATTACTGTGTGTATCAGATTACAATATTTGCCGTCTGATCCTGTGATTATGTCATCCTCTGCCATATACCTGATCTCCTTTTCTAAAGTTTCTCTTCTGCCTGGCAGTGAGGGATACATAGCGAAAGGTGGTGCAAGATCCATATGACTTTGGAACATCTTCTGCCCACCAAACTCTTTCTTGAAGCATGGTAACAGATGTCATACTCTGAAAGCAAACTGTACAGATAACGCTATAGATGCACTTTCATGATAGGCAATGAAAATCTTGTAATGCCATTTTGTTAAATTTTGGAGGTGAAGCAAAGATGACCTCTTAAAAAATAATATAACATGATACAGAAAGTTGCTACATGTGTAACTGTACACTAAAAGCCTAGTTATTGACAGAGAAATTCATGCTCTTTCAAATCTCTCTTTGACTATGGAGTTACTGGTTACTGACATTAAGAGTTTTCACAGACAGGAGGAGTTGGCAGGTTTTCATTGCCTACCCTTTACTTGAGAGTGGGCAGTGCCCAAAGCTAGTAGTGCAAATAAAATGATTTAAAGCAGTCTTGTGAAATAATTTCCTTCATCATATTTATTGAGACTGTGGGGCCCCACCCAGAATGAATTCATCTTGAACAGTTACTGTGGTTGCTACTTAATTTAACATTGACATCCTTTAATCAGTCCAGATTTATTGGAAAATACCTCTGTGTGGAAATGTTAGACTTCTCGCAATTCTTCTATGTTGTTGTTGTTGTGGTCTTCAGTCCTGAGACTGGTTTGATGCAGCTCTCCATGCTACTCTATCCTGTGCAAGCTTTTTCATCTCCCAGTACCTACTGCAACCTACATCCTTCTGAATCTGCTTAGTGTATTCATCTCTTGGTCTCCCTCTACGATTTTTACCCTCCACGCTGCCCTCCAACACTAAATTGGTGATCCCTTGATGCCTCAGAACATGTCCTACCAACCGATCCCTTCTTCTGGTCAAGTTGTGCCACAAACTTCTCTCCTCCCCAATCCTATTCAATACCTCCTCATTAGTTATGTGATCTACCCATCTAATCTTCAGCATTCTTCTGTAGCACCACATTTCGAAAGCTTCTATTCTCTTCTTGTCCAAACTATTTATCGTCCATGTTTCACTTCCATACATGGCTACACTCCATACGAATACTTTCAGAAATGACTTCCTGACACTTAAATCTATACTCGATGTTAACAAATTTCTCTTCTTCAGAAACGCTTTCCTTGCCATTGCCAGCCTACATTTTATATCCTCTCTACTTCGACCATCATCCGTTATTTTGCTCCCCAAATAGCAAAACTCCTTTACTACTTTAAGTGCCTCATTTCCTAATCTAATTCCCTCAGCATCACCCGACTTAATTAGACTACATTCCATTATCCTGGTTTTGCTTTTGTTGATGTTCATCTTATATCCTCCTTTCAAGACACTGTCCATTCCATTCAACTGCTCTTCCAAGTCCTTTGCTGTCTCTGACAGAATTACAATGTCATCGGCGAACCTCAAAGTTTTTATTTCTTCTCCATGAATTTTAATACCTACCCCGAATTTTTCTTTTGTTTCCTTTACTGCTTGCTCAATATACAGATTGAACAACATCGGGGAGAGGCTACAACCCTGTCTTACTCCCTTCCCAACCACTGCTTCCCTTTCATGTCCCTCGACTCTTATAACTGCCATCTGGTTTCTGTACAAATTGTAAATAGCCTTTCGCTCTCTGTATTTTACCCCTGCCACCTTTAGAATTTGAAAGAGAGTATTCCAGTCAACATTGTCAAAAGCTTTCTCTAAATCTACAAATGCTAGAAATGTAGGTTTGCCTTTCCTTAATCTTTCTTCTAAGATAAGTCGTAAGGTCAGTATTGCCTCACGTGTTCCAGTGTTTCTACGGAATCCAAACTGATCTTCCCCGAGGTTGGCTTCTACTAGTTTTTCCATTCGTCTGTAAAGAATTCGTGTTAGTATTTTGCAGCTGTGACTTATTAAGCTGATAGTTCGGTAATTTTCACATCTGTCAACACCTGCTTTCTTTGGGATTGGAATTATTATATTCTTCTTGAAGTCTGAGGGTATTTCGCCTGTTTCATACATCTTGCTCACCAGATGGTAGAGTTTTGTCAGGACTGGCTCTCCCACGGCCGTCAGTAGTTCCAATGGAATATTGTCTACTCCGGGGGCCTTGTTTCGACTTAGGTCATTCAGTGCTCTGTCAAACTCTTCACGCAGTATCGTATCTCCCATTTCATCTTCATCTACATCCTCTTCCATTTCCATAATATTGTCCTCAAGTGCATCGCCCTTGTATAGACCCTCTATATACTCCTTCCACCTTTCTGCTTTCCCTTCTTTGCTTAGAACTGTGTTTCCATCTGAGCTCTTGATATTCATACAAGTCGTTCTCTTATCTCCAAAGGTCTCTTTAATTTTCCTGTAGGCAGTATCTATCTTACCCCTAGTGAGATAGGCCTCTACATCCTTACATTTGTCCTCTAGCCATCCCTGCTTAGCCATTTTGCACTTCCTGTCGATCTCATTTTTGAGACGTTTGTATTCCTTTTTGCCTGTTTCACTTACTGCATTTTTATATTTTCTCCTTTCATCAATTAAATTCAATATTTCTTCTGTTACCCAAGGATTTCTACTAGCCCTCGTCTTTTTACCTACTTGATACTCCGCTGCCTTCACTACTTCATCCCTCAAAGCTACCCATTCTTCCTCTACTGTATTAATTTCCCCCATTCCTGTCAATTGCTCCCTTACGCTCTCCCTGAATCTCTGTACAACCTCTGGTTCTTTTAGTTTATCCAGGTCCCATCTCCTTAAATTCCCACCTTTTTGCAGTTTCTTCAGTTTTAATCTACAGGTCATAACCAATAGAGTGTGGTCAGAGTCCACATCTGCCCCTGGAAATGTCTTACAATTTAAAACCTGGTTCCTAAATCTCTGTCTTACCATTATATAATCTATCTGATACCTTTTAGTATCTCCAGGGTTCTTCCATGTATACAACCTTCTTTCATGATTCTTAAACCAAGTGTTAGTTATGATTATGTTGTGCTCTGTGCAAAATTCTACCAGGCGGCTTCCTCTTTCATTTCTGTCCCCCAATCCATATTCACCTACTATGTTTCCTTCTTTCCCTTTTCCTACACTTGAATTCCAGTCGCCCATGACTATTAAATTTTCGTCTCCCTTCACAATCTGAATAATTTCTTTTATTTCATCATACATTTCTTCAATTTCTTCGTCATCTGCAGAGCTAGTTGGCATATAAACTTGTACTACTGTAGTAGGCGTGGGCTTCGTATCTATCTTGGCCACAATAATGCGTTCACTATGCTGTTTGTAGTAGCTTACCCGCATTCCTATTTTCCTATTCATTATTAAACCTACTCCTGCATTACCCCTATTTGATTTTGTGTTTATAACCCTGTAGTCACCTGACCAGAAGTCTTGTTCCTCCTGCCACCGAACTTCACTAATTCCCACTATATCTAACTTTAACCTATCCATTTCCCTTTTTAAATTTTCTAACCTACCTGCCCGATTAAGGGATCTGACATTCCACGCTCCGATCCGTAGAATGCCAGTTTTCTTTCTCCTGATAACGACGTCCTCTTGAGTAGTCCCCGCCCGGAGATCCGAATGGGGGACTATTTTACCTCCGGAATATTTTACCCAAGAGGACGCCATCATCATGTAATCATACAGTAAAGCTGCATGCCCTCGGGAAAAATCACGGCTGTAGTTTCCCCTTGCTTTCAGCCGTTCGCAGTACCAGCACAGCAAGGCCGTTTTGGTTATTGTTACAAGGCCAGATCAGTCAATCATCCAGACTGTTGCCCTTGCAACTACTGAAAAGGCTGCTGCCCCTCTTCAGGAACCACACGTTTGTCTGGCCTCTCAACAGATACCCCTCCGTTGTGGTTGCACCTACGGTACTGCTATCTGTATCGCTGAGGCACGCAAGCCTCCCCACCAACGGCAAGGTCCATGGTTCATGGGGGGAGGATTCTTCTATGTAAGATGTGGAAAATTTACTCAAACTGTCAATTTTTTTTCCCCCAAATTTTTCACATGGCTTACCAACTTTCTTCTCCTCTCACCATGGACATTTACCGTTCATGTAAACTGGCACTTTTATCGCATTGTCTATAGTCTTAATAATCGTAACTCCCATACTCACGAAGATCATTTCTTCAATAGATCTGATGAAATTAACTTCCAATTCTTTGTTATTATCACAATGCTTAAACTTCCTCTTCCACAATCAATTCTACGTCGCCATTTGCTCAACCTGTTGTTACGAAAAATCCAGTCCAGAGTTAAACATTCATTAATCAATGTAGTCATATGAAAGTGTCTTTTTGAAATCTTGCACCTAGTGAGCACTTGCCCAGTAACTGCTTGACTTTTATGACCAGTTGCTGTGACTATATGCACATGATTTACCGGAAGTACAGGTATGTCTTCTGTTTCATGAAGCTATATATACAAATTTATGGATATTGCTGCAGTATCACATTCAGAGTTTACAATGCCTGCAATTTTACAAACATCTGCACCAAGTTCAGTCACCGGAATTAGAGCATCATTTATAGTTTGTACTTCATTGACAAACTGCCTACTGGCTTCTGTCTCGGGTTCTTCGGCCGACGTTCATCTAATGATTTCTCTGACGTTTCGCCAGCACGAGTGGCTGGCATTGTCAAAGCATCACCCTCCATTGCCGGTGGTGAACTGGACCGGCAATGGAGGGTGAAGCTTTGACAATTCCAGCCACTCGTGCTGGCGAAACGTCAGAGAAATCATTAGATGAACGTCGGCCGAAGAACCCGAGACAGAAGCCAGTAGGCAGTTTGTCAGCAAGTGGCCACGAAAGCCTCAACAATTTTGTACTTCATTCCTTAGTAGTTCAGTCTTGATGTTTTCCGTATCACATTCGATCATTCATACCTTTGGAGACAACCCATTAAATTATTCATATATTCCAGAGTGGTTCTGTTGGTCCCTCTTTCAAAATAATTTTTTCTCGCCTCACCATTTCTATAGTGACTGTCATTGTACAACTCATTTCATCTTGGCTGATTATCACTCTGTTGACTGCATGATGGGCAGCAAGGTTATCTTGCCAAGGTGTTTTGCATCACTGAAAATACTGACTGCAATGTGCTGTGTCTTGTTCAGAATCATCTGGTGCTCCCTAATTGTCAATCTTTCGTAAACAGTCAGTGACTCATCAAAATGACCAAATGTACCTGAAGCTAACTGTCTTCATGCTTTTCATGGCCAATATTTTATTAAAGTAATAACCAGGTCATCATCACTGATGGGATGGTCCAGATAAGTATTTTAATCCTAATATTTCTGAAGGAAATTCGGTGTTTATCCTCTGCTGCAATCATAGTTGTGTATCAAAATTAATTTTTCTTTGATTCTTCATTGTTTCTGTAGAAACCAATACTTGTGAAAGAATACACTTTCAATGTCTGCAAATATAGTGAATTGATCAGCCACATTGTTTCCCTATGCTCTAGCACCTTCACTCGTGTATCGTACACAAATATAGATTTTTTATTTTATTTATTTATTTATTTTTTTAATTTGGGACTCATCCTGAATTCATGTGAAGCCAATTCTAAATTATTTCATAAAATTAACAGGATTTCATTATTTGTGTGACTCAGATTCCTTAAATTGTCCATGGCTGACCATGTTATCAGTGATCATCTTCATCCAACAACCTGCATCACGATTTTATTGCATTGGAGTTCTTACATCTTGTTTGATCAAATTCATGTCATTTGGTGTGTTGGAATTTTTTTACATTCTTCATTGTTTCCTCTAATTCCTGTACTTTCAATTCTAAATCAGAGTTTTGTTATTGCACACCCAAAATTACTGTAATGACGGAATTTTTATTTTGTTCACACTTATTTTTCACAGGAAATACCTTGTTATTCACTACTGTACTGTCCATTAGAGTTTGTTTTACAGTCTTGTGTTAAGGGTTTACTTGAGCCTGTATTTCAATCAGCTTCACTTCTATCTGGAGACAATTTGTTGTAACCTCTTGCTTGAGTTCAGATGGCTGTGCATTTATTGATTCACTACATTTTTTCTTAAACTTACTGAACTGATCCTGCATCTTGTAACAAATATCTATTGCACTTTTTGATTTGATGTTTTGTTCAGATTTGTTCTCAACATGTGCATGAAACGAAACAGTGTTGTTGGAGTGCAAGGATTGGTTTTCAAAACTGAGCACGACTAACCAGCAGTAACCACATCAATGTACCACACACTCTGCAACAACACTAAGAAATAAACTTATGGAAATGTCAAAAATATTAAATTCAGACGTGAAAGAATATGTATGCTCACAGCCTCAAGCCAAATGATGTCCAAAAACCAGCATTAATCAGTGAAAGGAATTGATTGTGATGTCAAGATCAACAGAACCAGTTGGAAGTAAACACCTGAGCCTTTCAAATGAATGCAGCTTTAATGAGCCAAAGATTAAGACTAAAGAAGAAAAACAACAAAGGAATGAATAAGCTACTTCGAACATTTAACAGTACTTATATGCAATAGTTAGCTTAGCACTGGAATCCCTTCATTGTGTTGTCTTTTCCATCTTGCTGTTCTGTTATGTGTGCTATTTTAATTTTCCTGAAATTTTGACATTTGTGTTTGTATTAGTTTCTCCATGTTTCGAGAATTCTGTTGCAGTGCAGCTGTATATTGAATTAATGAATAGTTGCTCCAGTTTCTGAGATTTTCCTTATCCCATGACTGGTTTCAGGTTTCATATTCAAGCCATTTTCCGAGCCACTGAAAAACGGCTTAAATATAAAAACTGAAACCAGTCAAGGAATGCAGAACATGTTAGCAATCTGAGCCTCTATTCATTAATTAGGGTTTGTTCTGAACTATCTGTATGCTCTAGCTTATTCTCCAACCTCTTCTGATAAATATTTTTCATAAACTACCCTTATTCATGCCTTCAGTTCTAATGTTCCCATTGTGATATTTCAATTGTTGACTTACAATTTATGAAGTGAACGCTACAATAAAATATATTGCCTCATACTGTTTTTAAAAATCTGGTGTACTTGTATCTTAAAGAACTGTTAAAAATAGTGTGTATTGGAGTGCACTAGCCAGTACCAGTACATTATCACCCATTTTATTCACCCCATCTCATGAATCTTTCAATGCATGTCTTTTACTGGCAAATCAAAACCTACAGGTTGTTTCTGTCTCTCTTCTTCTTCTTCTTTTTTCTTTAACTACTTGATACTACGTATCCTGCATTTCATCAAGGAGGCTCCATTAGTTAAGGTAAGATGATGATTTGTTCCAATTCTGATAGACAAGGATCCAAAATTGCATCATTTACCTATGTCATAGCACTTAATTCCTACATCTATATCTGCATCTACATACACATACCAGAAGGTACCATACTGTACATGCTATAGGTTACCTTACACTGCTGTTAGTCATTTGCTTTCCCTGTCCACTCTCAAATGGAGTGAGGACAAACCAACTATCCATACACTTCTGTACAAACCTTGATGTCTCTTACCCTGTCTTTTGCGGTTCTTACATGAAATGTATGTTGGTGACACAGTGTTCTGCAGTCTGTTGCAAGGGCCAGTCCTCTAAACTTCCTCAATAGTGTTTTGGGTAATATCACGTCTTCCATCCAAAGATGTCAGTATTTCAGGTCTCACCATAGAAGCAAGCAATTACACAATTCCTCGAATGTGCCAGTGGCACAAATTGGTGATACATTCAGATATGCTGTTCACATGTGATGGTCAGTTTTCAATTTATGTACTAGCATCAGTTAAGGCAATTTTTCATGCAACTGCTGCTGCTGCTGCCATCGTCATTGTTGGCATCTACATCTACATTTACATCTACATAATTACTCTGCAATTCACAATTAAGTGTCTGGCAGAGAGTTCATTGAAACATCTTGATGCTATTTCTCAACTGTTCCACTCTCGAAGAGTGTGGGGGTAGCACACACACTTTAATCTTTCCAGGCAAGCTCTGATTTATTTTATTATGGTGACCATTTCTCCTTCTGTTGGTAGGAGCCAACAAAATATTTTTGCATTTGGAGGAGACAGTTGGTGATTGAAACTTCATGAGACCTTACTGTATTAAAACGTTTTTTGTTTTAATAATTGCCATCCCAATTTGCATATCATATCGATGGCATTCTCTCCCCTATTTCACAATAATAAAAAATGTGCTGACCTTCTTTGAACTTTTTTCATTTCCTCTGTCAATCTTGTCTGATTTCGATCCCATAGCACATGCAATTCTGCATAAGAGGACAGAGTATACACTGTCTCTTTAGTAGGACTTTTGCATTTTTTTTTTTGTGTTCTGTCTATAAAGTGTAGCCATTGGTTTGGATTCCCCGCAACGTGATGTATGTAATCATTCAATTATTCCAGTTTGTTATCTATAATTGCAATCCCTGAGTGTTTAGTCAAATTTATAGCCTTCAGATTTGTGTTATTTATCATACGATCAAAATTTAGCATATTCCTTTTAGAACTCAAAAGGACGGCCTCACATTTTTCATAATTTAGAGTTGACTGCCGCTTTTTACACCTGCAGATATTTTTACAAGATGGTACATGGCAGTATCACCTGCAAACAATCTAAGAGGTCTGCCCAGATTATCTCCTAAATTCTTTAGGTAGATCAGGAACAGCAAAAGGCTTGTAACACTTGCTTGGGGAATGGGGGATGCCAGATATTACTTCTGTTTTTCTCAATGACTTCCTGTCAGTTACTATGAACTGTGGCCTTTATGACAGGAAATCATGGATCCATTTACATAACTGATACAATACTCCATAAGCATGCAATTTGTTTAGAAACTGCTTGTGAGGACAGGTGTCAAAAGCCTTCCGGGAGTCTAAAAAGATGGAATCAGTTTGACATCCACTGTCGATAGCATTCATTACTTCGTGAGAATAAAGGGCTAGTTGTCTTTCATAAGAACGGTATTTTCTGAATCTGTGTTGGCTATTCATCAATAAATCGTTTTCTTTGAGGTAATTCATAATGTTCGAATACAGTATATCTTCCAAAATCCTTTCGTAAATTGACATTAGTGATATGGATCTGTAATTCAGTGGATTACCCCATTTCCTTTCTTGGGTATTGGTACTGACATGTGCAACTTTCCAGCTTTAGGTACAGTGAATGAGTGTTGTATATGCTAAGTATGGAGCTGTTATATCAGCATACTCTGAAAGGAACCTAATTGACATACAATCTGGACCAAAAGTCTTGCCTTGATTAAGCGATTTAAGTTGCGTCACTACTCTGAGGATATCTACTTGTAAGTTACTCATGTTGACAGTTGTTTTTTATTTGAATTCTGGAATATGTCCTCCATCTTCTTTAGTGAAGGAATTTCAGAAAACAATGTTTAGTAACTCTTCTTTAGTGGCACGGTCATCCGTAACATTTCCATCGCTATAACACATTGGAGGTGTTTATTGTGTCTTGCTGCTACTGTATTTTAAACATGACCAGAATTTCTTTGGGTTTTCTGTCAAATTTTGAGACAGTTTCACTGTGGAAACTAATAAAAGTATCTCACATTGTGAAGTTCAGACTAAATTTTGAGCTACTGTAAAACTTCACCAATTTTGGGGATTATGAGTTCTTCTAAAGTTGGCATCCTTCTTCTGTTGCTTCTCCAACTTCTCACCTGTTTAGGGTACCGTGGGGGAAAAGTTCCACCTCTTATTAATTTATTTGGTATACATCTATCAAATGTCATTGATAGTATTTCTTTGAATCTAAACAACATCCCGTCTATGCTTACACAGTCAGTTTAGAAAAAAAACTCTTAGGAATGTATCAAGCAAATTATTATCTTCTTTTTTAAGTAGATGTATTTTGTATTTGTTTTTGGTGGATTTGGATGTTACAGTATTCAGTCCTGCTACAACGACCTTGTGGTCATTAGTCCCTGTATCCATCATGATGCTCGTCATTTGCTCAGGGTTATTTGTTGCTAAGAGGTCCAATATGTTTTTGCAACCATTTATACATTGAGTGGACTCCTGAACTCATTGTTCAAAATCATTTTCAGAGAAATCAGTCAGTACAAATTCTGACAATGTTTTATACCTACCACCAGCTTTGAACATGTAATTTCAACAACATATTGAGTGTAGATTGAAGCTCCCATCAACTATTATTGTATGAATGGGGTACCTATTTGAAATAGGACTCAAGTTTCTTTTGAACTGTTCAATAACTGTATCATATCAGTCGAGGGTTTGTAAAAGCAGCCCATAACAATTGCTGATCAACAAAGACTGAGACTGATGTTTCTCTGATGTTTATTACTCCAGTTTAATGTTTACATGCACTTTTTCAAAGTGCTCACCTACGATTTCAATGCACTTTTTCTAGCATCTCTGCCAGGTCTCAAACACATGATGCAGGCCATTCTTGAGAATTGCTTCAATCTCCTACAGCACAGTATCGGAGTTCTGTTAAAATGCCCTGAAGCTTTGCCTGTAGTGGTGGAAATAATGAAATCACAAGTTGCAAGATCAGGGCTATGAGGGGGATGTGGTACACAGGTGATGTTGAATTGAGCTAGAGACTGCATCTCTTGATTTGCGACAAGAGGCCGTGCATTTTCATGATGAAGTCACCACCCAGTCTGAAAAAGTTCTGGTCATTTCCTTACATTGTGCTTTCTCAGTTTTAGCCAATACTGCTGCTGCACAGTAATTTAAGAGGGAACTGCATGCTGGTACATCATTCCATGACAGTCAAGAATGTGATCACCATCACTTTCACTGCCGATGGAGCAACTTTCACCTTTTTTGTTGTTGGATAACCTAGCAAGTTGCACTCTGTGCTGGGTCATTTTCCTTCACAATCATGGTGATGTAGTCATAACTCATCACCAGCGATGATCTATTCCAGAAATGAATCTCTGCTCCTCTTGCGTCACCTTCAGTATTCGATATTTGAAATGCAAAGTGCATCCACAAAATTTAGCCTTACTACCAAGCTACTGATAAGAGAGTGCTGCTGCCAGTTGACATTATACAGAAAAACCCACTATTTTCAAATAGTCATGGTACAGGTAGGAAACAATCATGGAAGCTAAGGGGAAAAAATCAGTCTGAGTTTCTGTTGATCAGCACTCACATTAATTTGCTCGGGTGCCAAGTATAATCTCTATCCATACTACCTCACAGGAACTAGCTACATCAGTTCTACCACAAAGTATTGCTTCTGACTGCAATAAACACTCTACCAACATGGTTATATCCTTCGTAAAAATTTCACTGAACTTCTCAGCTTGAAACAACTTACTGTACCTATAACAGTTTGAGCCTCACTGCTTCCTATTAGCACTTGGAGCTGGAACAGCTGTGACAGTTTGCAACTATAATACGAATTGTTTACAGGTCCACCCTCATCTTGTGTTTGCCGTGGCCCCCGTCAGACTGACTCCCTTTCTGTAGTTTCCAGAGACCCTCTAACCTAAAAATGCCCAGCCCCCTCCACCTACGTATTCACTTCCTGTGTAACGTGGACCCTTGACCTATTAAGTAGAATCTGAAAACCCACCATCCTGTGGTGTGAGTTAAGGAATTTGCAGCCCACATGGCTGCAGAACTTGACTGAGCCTCTGATTCAGATCCTTTACTCATTTCTGCACTGAAAGTCCATAGTCAGTCGTGTCTAGGTGCTACAGATCGTGAGCTCTGCCTGCATCTCACAAGCAAGACTGGGAGTCTTGACCACTTCTATGAGCTGCCTGATACCAGAGAGAATCTACTCCAATCCAAAGATACACACACACATAATTAGTACTGGCATAAGTCACCACTGCAGTTGCAGTGTGTTCTTCATGGCATTTGGGAGCAGCTTTTCCACGTCTGGAATGACTCCTCCCAGTATGCACACCGCCACACACCGTTGGGTGGCTTGCGGAGTATCAATGTAGATGTAGAGTACATGCTGGATTCCTTCCCCTCCTTGGCAGCCATATTGCTAAGGGTGCCGTCACATGCCTAATATTGGAACTCCTAGCTACCTGTAATCCAACCCTGTAAGACTGCCCAGATTATGCAGGCCAAGAGATTTCCCCTGAAACAGGGCAAGTGTCTGCATCTGGCTCAGGATGTTTATCAGACACAGTCACCACTTGCAATCTGTTTGTTTGATGAATCGGAGAGGCCCTCTGATCAGCCCCCTGGAAAGTTTTTCACTGATTGTCACACCTTGGAACAACCTTGCACTCAATCACAGATGAGGGGTCAGCCTCAGTGCAGGCAGTATCCAGGGCGGCCACAGTAGTGGACCAATCTGGGAACTCGGGGACATGCAAGACATTCCTCAAATCCCCGCATCTGACCCCCACTGTGATGCCCATTGGCAATAGCCTCAAGCTGTGTGACTGAAGCCAGCACCGTGATGCCCATTGGCATCAGCATCAAGCTGTGTGACTGAAGCCAGCACCATCTGGAGCTGTGAGTAGAGCATCATTTGTACCTTCAGTCCAAAGACTTGTTTAATGCAAGCCTCTTCATCTCTGAATAACTACTCCACTCTCTATCCATTTGAACATGCTTACTGTAGCCACCTGTAGGTTCTTGTTTCCAATTTTTATCCTCCCACCCTTCCCTTCATTCCAGTTTGAATATTCCTTTATGTCTCAGGAAGTGTCTTAGCAGTCAACGACTTATTTTAGTCAATTTGTGCCACAAATTTCTTTTCTCCTCAATTTGACTCTGTAACTTCTCATTGGTTATTTGATTCATCCACGTAATATCCCGTACTCTCCTACATTTCAAAAGCTTCTATTCTCTTTTTGTCTGAATAGCTTTTGACGACATATCACTTCCATACAAGGATATGCTCCAGACAAGTACCTTCAGAAAAGACTTCCTAATATTTCAGTTTATATTAGATGTTAATAAATTCCTCTTTACTTCACAAATGCTTTTTAAGTGGCTTATGGCAGATCAGATATAGAGAAATGGAAGCCCAGGTGGTCAATGAAAAGGAAGTTTGGTAAAAGTCGGACATCAGGTAAGGAATGACTTTATTGTTCATATGATGTGTTATAGAATTTATTCATCAGATATTCAGGAGCAGTTGCTGCACATAGATAAGGCATTTCAAGTTGTATGGGAAACAAACATTCACAGCCTGCCTGTGAATGTTGTTTCTCATACAACTTGAATTGCCTACATGCTGAAGATAGGACATTGAGCCTTAAGAGGTCATTATGGTGTGCTGGTTCTGGAGAGTGGACCAGTATCATCTCCCAAACCAAGAAATCCATTTAAGCATGTTTGCTCTGAGGATCAGAACACTGGAAACAGCAATCCCTAGGAAGCCCATGCAAATGAGCTGTCCAGTCCCTGTATGACTGTCCAATTTTTTTTTAAATTTTTTTTTCAGATGAAAGTCCCATGTCAGGTGGCTGCCATGTCTACTTGGATATCAAAATAGTCCAACAAACAGGATTTTAAAGGTCCATGTTGCAAAATATTGGATTTTGATCTCAGCATTGAGCTGCTGCAGGAGGTGATAGATTTATGCTCCTGCGTGGGTGGGGACTGGAAGAACTGGACAGGAAGGGAAGATACAACTTACTATACAACAGAGTAAAGACTATGACATGGGATCAAAACAGAGCAGGAAGTGCTACCATGGAAATTTTGAGTAAAGACGAAGAGGTAGTGTACAAAGATCACGACGAAGTCCTCCAGAGATGGGAAGAATCTCTAAAAGAGCTATATGACACAGATCGCAAACACAAAACTCTGGAACTTGAATCACTCAACATACGCTGTTGAGTGATTCAAGTGATGACGAGAAAATACTAACCCTCATATTGGAAGAAGTAAAGTCTGCCATAGCTGCAATGAAAAATGGCAAAGCGAAAGGTACAGATACAATACTGGGAGAAATATTAAAATGCTTGAACCAAGATGGAATAAGAGAATTTTTGAGGTTATGTAATAAAATATATGACAGTGATGAATTGCCTGAGGACTTGCTGACAACAGTAATGATTTCATTACCGAAAAAAACAAGGAACCAAGAAATGCAGTGATCACAGGAGAATCATCCTCATTTCACATGCAGCCAAAGTGATGTTAAGAGTAATTAATAAGAGAGTTGAAAAAGTAATGTAGGAGAATCTTGGCGAGGAGCAATTTGGCTTTAGACTGAATACAGGCACCAGAGATGCAATAGGCCTCCTACGAATCTTGGGAGAAAGGTTTATTGGAAAAGGAAGAGACCTATATATGGGCTTCATCGATATAGAGAAGGCATTTGACAATGTGGCTTCGGACAAGCTGGTGACTATAATGAGGGAAAAGAGAGTGGACTGGAAAACCAGAAGACTTAATCAAAAAGTCTAACTAAAGTGAGAGGAGAAAGTACAAACTGGATCAGACTAGAAAAAGGAGTGAGACAGGCAGGCTGTCTATCACTTACCATTTTCAACCTCTACTTAGAAAATACAATTGACCAATGCTCATTAGATGACAAAGGAGTAGCAATTGGAGGAAGAAGAGTGGGGTGTTTGAGGTTTGCTGATGACATGGTCCTTCTAGCCACAGGGGAAAAAGAATTACAGGATTTAGTGGACATCATTGAAGCTAACGGAAAAAATTATGGAATGAAAATTAACACAAAGAAAACAAAAGTATTGACACTAGGAGGAAATAAAGAAATAAAACTTATGCTTATGGAGAAATATTAGAAAAGGTGCAAAATTTTAAGTATCTTGGAAGCAGGGTAGAAATTAGAACAAGGATAGCAGTGGCAAAAGAGGCATTTTATTAGAAAAGGAGAATTTTCTGCAGTGAACTCAGGAAAAGACTCATAAAATGTCTTGTCTGCAGTGTTCTTCTGTATGGCACTGAAACATGGACTCTGAGGAAGAAAGACAGAGAAAGGCTGGAGGCTTTTGAGATGTGGACCTGACGGAGAATGGGAAGAATAAGTTGGATGGACAGAGTAAAAAATGAAGATGTACTGAGAAAAGTGGGAGAGAAAAGTCAGTTACTAGATGTAATAAAAAGAAGAAAAAGAAATTGGATTGGGTATATATCAAGAAAGAATGACAGACTGATAAAAACAGTTTTACAAGGTTATGTAGAGTGGGAAAGGAAGCAAGGAAGAAAGAGATTTCATATATTGGATGACGTGATGGACGGTACAACATACAGGAGCCTTAAGAAGGAAGCAGTGGATCACAGAAAATGGAGAGTCAAAGGACCTGCTAATATAGCAGAAAACTGATGTTGATGATGATGATGATGATGATGATGATGATAGGAAAAAAAGGTTCACTGCTAGTCATTACCTAAAATCCTGTGAGCGATTAAGTGCTGTTTTACCGATGAGTCGATGTGAGATAACTCTGTGGAGATTTCTGGTGATGGCAGACATCTATAACATCAGCTCCTGAGCCTGTTGGGTGCTTTGTATAAGTAGTAAGACTTGAGTCGTCAAATCTGTAGATGTAGACACATTGAAATGAGGAGCAAAGATCAGTCCATCAGAAACTTCGAAAGCACATGAAGAAGAACTGTTTACCTGGGGCATATCACAACTGTGCACGCAGAAAAATACTTCTTTGTCATTTGAAGTAAGCCATGCCAGATTTGACATAGAGAAAATATGGTCCAAGAAGACAATGAAAAGTAAGTTTGTTGAAATCAGCATACAACATCAACTCTGCTTCTTTGGAGCATAATTACACCACACAAGAAATAGTTCACTATTAAGTTTCTGTCTTTGAAAGACCAGATGGACTGTCAGCCACTGAAAACTGAATCACAGTTACTAGAGTCAGAGTACAGGTTCATAAGAAACTGATTGAGTCTAATTACACAAACACTGCATTGGACCAAAATTCATAAATTCTGGATGTCTGTGTTGTAGAGGCCAAGTCTCACAGCTTGAGGATGACTGCTGGCAGCCCCACATAACACCAAAGGTGAAGATCCCAGACAGGTAGAACAGCATTGAATGACAGGTCACGGAAGGATTCCAGCAGAGTGATTAAGGAGCTGTGGCAGCAGTCACCATAAAGTCCAGAGAGAGCTTGTTTGTGCAGAACTGACTGGCTGTAGCCACACGTCAGCCTAAAAACTGTTGAGACACCAGAATACAGTGAGACCTCTTTTCGAGTGCGTGAGTGAGTCCATGCTGACTGTGCCGTCTTGGTGCAATGCTACTGCTGCCCATCGGTGAGCTAAGTGCTGGGAACTGCAGTTGCAGTGTTCACCATTGTACCAGTTTCAATTTTGGCAAAAGCCACCTGTAGTGCAGTGCTGTTATGCTGGAGGGCTGTGAGCCCAAAGACAGCAATAGCCATTCTGCATTTTTTACCCTCTCTTCTTTGACCAACATCAGTTATTTTTCTGCCCAAATAGCTAAACTGATCTATACTTTTATTGTCTCATTTCCTAATCTAATTCCCTGAGCATCACCTGCTCTAATTTGACTAATTTCCATGACACTTGTTTTACTTTCGTTGATGTCAATCTTATATCATCTTTTCAGGAGGCAATCCATTCTGAACAACTGGTCTTCCAAGTTGTTTGGAACATCTGGCAGAATTACAAAGTCACCTGCAGATTTCTTCTTCTTGAAAACTGAGGATATTTTACCTCTCTTGGATATTTTTCGCACGATATAGAATAGTTTTGTCATGACTGGCTCACCCAAGAGTCTCAATAATTCAAGGAGAATGTCATCTATTCCCTTAGCCTAGTTTCCAGTTAGACTTTTAATGCTCTGTCAAATTCTGTATCATATCTCCCATCTCATATTCAGCTGCTTACTCTGCTCTTTCTATAATATTGACCTCAAGTTTGTTTCTCTTGTACAGCCCTTCTGGGTTTTCTTTCCACCTTTCAGCTTACCCTTCTTTGCTTAGTGTTGGCTTGCCATCTAAGCTCTTGATATTTACACAGTTGGTTCTCTTTTCTCCAAAGGTTTTTTTAAATTTTCTAGTAGGCAGCAACTTCCTTTCTCCTAGTAATGGATGCTTCTACAGCTTTGCACTTATTGTCTAGTTACTCCTGCTTAATGATTCTGTATTTTCAGTCACTCTCATTTTTAAATATATGTATTCCATTTTACCTTCTTCATGTTCAGCATTTGTATGGACACAAGTGTAGTGTGTGAATAAGCAGACGTTGCCTGTTATTTCTCAAATTGTTGAACCGTTTACCCTATATAACGTAGTGATTATTTTACAAAATGCCATAAAGAGATGACAGTTCCAGATGCATCACAGTTTCTACCAACTATTTACAGAGTACAGCAACGAGCTGTAAAAATTAAGTACTTCATCAGTTAAAAATTCCTTACATCACACTGTAAAATTCATCTGTAAACAGTTCATACTTTTCACATGTTGTATGTGAGTATACGTTACTGAAAGGAAGTGTGCTAAGGTAGTAGCAATAAAAATTACCAGTAGTCTTAATTTAACAAGTGTATAATAACTGTATTTCGGCTGTTGCCTAAGCTGTAATTTAGAAATTAGTAGTGAAGGTTTTGGATTTTTGTGTGTGTGTGTGTGTGTGTGTGTGTGTGTGTGTGTGTGTGTGTGTGAGAGAGAGAGAGAGAGAGAGAGAGAGAGAGAGAGAGAGAGAGAGAGAGAGAGAGACCCCTTCCTTGTTTTCATCTAACAGGTTTTAACTCAAACAGGAATGGTCATTTGGTCCATGTAACTATGTAATAGTGCTCCTTTGTGTATTTATTTCACTTGAGAGTGAAGTTTTTATTTAAGAACTGATTTCATTTCAGCTTCTTGGAGAAGAGAGGTTCAAAGCTATTGATAAAATTAAGACTGTTGGATCAACATACATGGCTGCTGTTGGCTTGATGCCTGATTTGCGTATCCTGGATGACGATGATGATGCAAGTGCAGGGTATTATCTCAGCACTTTAGTAGAATTTGTGTTTGCTATGCGTGAAAAATTAGTGAACATAAATGAAAATTCATACAACAACTTCATGTTGCGCGTCGGTAAGTTTTTATCAATAATCATTATAAAGTTTATTATTAGTTCTTATTGGTTCTTCTCACCAGCACTTTAAAATATTTGGAATGAGTTGCATATAGTTACCTGAGAATGTGACTTACTAAATTCTTGACACTTTATTTTCATATGAAACAATCACAAAATACTTCAAAGCATTTTCTGGTTTTAATCTACATTAGCCACACTCTGTGACAAAACATTACCTGGTGTTGGTGTCACCATTTGCTACTTCCATTTTGCAGTTCCAGTGATGGCCAATGTCTACTGAAACTGGCCAACATTTCAAAGTGATTTGTGATTTTGTCTCTGTGCTACTGGGGACTTTGTAACATTAACTGATGAGAAATTCAACACCATTTACAATCCATTCTTTGCTACTAACCACCATAGGGCATGTACATAATCTTAAATTTGTGTTTTTGTGTGTGTGTGTGTGTGTGTGTGTGTGTGTGTGTGTGTGTGTGTGTGTGTGTGTCATGTCCCACATTTCCTCCTGAACTGTTGGCTATATTTAAACCAGACTTGGTACACGTGTCACTTAGTGCTTGGAAAAGAACCACTGTGCGGGTAAAAAAAACCCTACCAGGAAGGGAAAAAAGGGGGGGGGGGAGAGAGAGAGAGAGAGAGAGAGAGAGAGAGAGAGAGAGTGTGTGTGTGTAGATCATGACTTGTAGATATCTAGACTATATTCATGTAGTATTTGAAAATGAGAGCACTTAGTGACTTGGAACCAACTTTACATGTAATTTCAAACCTTTACAAGATTTTTCTAACTGACAGCCCCTGCAAAATGATGAAAGGATAAAAAGTTTATCGCTTACTAAATTTTCACTGTTAATGTAGTATAACTGAAGCATCAGGCATGACCTTTTGTTATTATGTATTTACCAGTAACTCTGTTACAACACATTTTGCAGACATTATTCTTATATACAATTGAATGTACTTGCAAAAATATATCAATGTACAACACATACCTCAGGAGTTATGATGTCATAAACACTGCAATATGTGAAAATGAAACTGTGGGAGCAAGTTTTGCAAGAGATACAGGTGAAATGTGTGTATAAAAATGTGTGCAGTATGTTGAATTTATGTGAAACATAAGTGACGTATGTACACAGTCAAAACTATGGGTAAAAAGCTCCTCCTAAACCCCTGGATTGATTTCGACAAAGCTCTGTATACATATTACTTACTATGTGGAAAGAAGTAGTGTGTGGGTAAGAACCAACAGGCTCCTTGTGGTGGGGGGTGATAATGTGGAGCAAGAAAGGGGGAGGAGGAAATAGAAAGAGGATCGACACAAGAGGAGTAGGAGGAAATAGACAGAGAAGGAAGAGAGGAGGAGATGGACAGAGAGAGGGTCAGGAAGTAGAGAGGGGGAGGTGGAGATATGGACGGAGACTGGGGGGAGGAGGAGATATGGACAGAGACTGAATTGAATCAAATTGCTGAAGTTCAATAGTTCACTCAAGACTTTGTTGTTGTGGTCTTCAGTCCTGATACTGGTTTGATGCAGCTCTCCATGCTACTCTATCCTGTGCAAGCTTCTTCATCTCCCAGTACGTACTGCAGCCTACATCCTTCTGAATCTGCTCAGTGTATTCATCTCTTGGTCTCCCTCTATGATTTTTACCCTTCACGCTGCCCTCCAGTACTAAATTGGTGATCCCTTGATGCCTCAGAACATGTCCTACCAACCGATCCCTTCTTGTAGTCAAGTTGTGCCACAAACTCCTCTTCTCCCCAATTCTATTCAGTACCTCCTCATTAATTATATGATCTATCCATCTAATCTTTGGCATTCTTCTGTAGCACCACATTTTGAAAGCTTCTATTCTCTTCTTGTCCAAACTATTTATTGTCCATGTTTCACGTCCATACACGGCTACACTCCATACAAATACTTTCAGAAATGACTTCCTGACACTTAAATCTATACTCGATGTTAACAAATTTCTCTTCTTCAGAAATGCTTTCCTTATCACTGCCAGTCTACATTTTATATCCTCTCTACTTCAGCCATCATCAGCTATTTTGCTCCCCAAATAGCAAAACTCATTTACTACTTTAAGCGTCTCATTTCCTAATTTAATTCCCACAGCATCACCTGATTTAATTCGACTACATTCCATTATCCTCGTTTTGCTTTTGTTGATGTTCATCTTATATCCTCCTTTCAAGACACTATCCATTCCGTTCAACTGCTCTTCCAAGTCCTTTGCTGTCTCTGACAGAATTACAATGTCATCGGCGAACCTTAAAGTTTTTATTCCTTCTCCATGGATTTTAATACCTACTCCGAATTTGTCTTTTGTTTCTTTTACTGCTTGCTCAATATACAGATTGGTCAACATCGGGGAGAGGCTACAACCCTGTCTCACTCCCTTCCCAACCACTGCTTCCCTTTCATGTCCCTCGACTCATTAATAACTGCCCTCTGGTTTCTGTACAAATTGTAAATAGCCTTTCGCTCCCTGTATTTTACACCTGCCACCTTCAGAATTTGAAAGAGTATTCCAGTCAACATTGTCAAAAAGCTTTCTCTAAGTCTACAAATGCTAGAAACGTAGGTTTGCCTTTTCTTAATCTAGCTTCTAAAATAAGTCGTAGGGTCAGTATTGCCTCACATGTTCCCATATTTCTACGGAATCCAAACTGATCTTCCCTGAGGTCAGCTTTACCAGTTTTTCCATTCGTCTGTAAAGAATTCGCATTAGTATTTTGCAGCCGTGACTTATTAAACTGATAGTTCAGTAATTTTCACATCTGTCAACGCCTGCTTTCTTTGGGATTGGAATTATTATATTCTTCTTGATGTCTGAAGGTATTTCGCCTGTCTCATACATTTTGCTCGCAGATGGTAGAGTTTTGTCAGGACTGGCTCTCCTAAGGCTGTCAGTAGTTGTAATGGAATGTTGTCTACTCCCGGGGCCTTGTTTCGACTTAGGTCTTCCAGTGCTCTATCAAACTCTCCACGCAGTATGATATCTCCCATTTCATCTTCATGAAATGGAAGATATACTGCGTGAAGAGTTTATAGAATAAAAAATCACCTTAACAGAAGTTCAGTCATTAATAATGATACTAGCACTCAGAGTTCAAAATATTTCTAATTCCTGAATTGGTACGCATTGAAAGTGTGAAGTAGCTGCACACTGAAATAATGCTAAGTCTCAATCAACAACGAAACTTACATGGTGGGCCATCCATGCAAACCTTACAAAACACAACCTTACCAACAAACTCACAAATATCAAAAGATCTACCAACCGTTCTCTACCTGCCTATTTGAAAAACTTGGTCATGTTGATCACCCCAAGGTTCAGTGGAGTAGCTTACAACTAGACCACCATTCTCACGATTACACATATTAAAACTTTCACTTGTTTCAGACATACATTACATATACTTCTAGCTTATTTGCAGTCTGATATTACATTATTAAAATCTGTACATTGCTGAATGAACAACTTATATTTAAACTTCTTGTATATTTTGTGTCGTAGGCATTTGACTGTGTTAATCACAATATTCTTTTAAGTAAATTACTGTAGAATACTACAGTGTAACAGGATATGCTGCAAAATGGTTCAAATTGTATATATCTGACAGAGAACAAAGGCTGTCAATAGGAAACTGATGTGTATTAAGCTATCAGTCATCATCCTACTGGGAACCAGTAACATGTAATGTCTCCCAGTGTTTCATCTTAGGGCCCTTACTTTTTCTGGTGTATCTCTATGACCTTTCACCAGTAACATTACCATGTGCCATGTTTTTTTTGTTTGTAGATGATACAAACTTTGCAGTGAATAGTAGATCAAGTACAGCATTAGAAAGATCAGCTAATGAAATTTTCATGAACATTAATCAATGGTTCCTAGCCAATTCCCTGTCATTAAGCCTTGAAAAAACATACTATATGCAGTTCAGAACATGTAAAGGTTTCCTACCAATATACGCCTTAAATATGACAACAAGCAGATTGAAGAAGTTGACAGTGTTAAATTCGTGGTATTACTGTGTGCTGACATATTTAAATGGGAGGAACATCCCAGAGAACTGCTGAAGCATTAAACACATTTATGTTTGCATTGCGAATGTTTTCAGACATAGGTGATATAAAAATGAAAAAGCTAGCATACTATGTGTACTTTCATTCCATAATGTCATCCAGGATTATTTTCTGGGGTAACTCATAAAGCCAAGCTAAAGTTTTCTGAGCCCAGAAACGTGCAATCAAATTATTTGTGGTGTGTACTCAAGAACGTACTGCAGTAGGCTGTTTAAGGAACTGGGGATACTAATTAGTGCTTCCCAATATATTTATTCCTTAATGAAATTTGTCATTAAAATGTATCTTCTTTTTCCAAACCAACAGCTCAGTTCATGGAGGCAGTACTAGAAATAAGAATAACTTTCACAAAGATTTAAAGTCACTTTGGTTCGGAAAGATGTCCACTATTCAGCAGTACACATTTTCAAGAACTTGCCAGCAGCCATACAAAGTTTAACTAACAATTAAGTTCAGTTTTAGAAGAGTCTAAAGGATTTATTGGTGGCCAACTCCTCCTACTCTACTGATCAATTTCTTAGCAGAACCAATTGATGCATGTGTTACTAATGATATTGCATAATGTGCATGTTGCTTACACTCAGACTTCTGTACAAATTTTGTGCAGTATAATGTGAACATGGTAAATAAGTGCTGTAAAATGATTATTTATGCTTGGCTACAGTAGCCCAAGAATGATCATATCAACTTAAGTATACTGAACATTTAATATGTGATGACAACTGTTACATACTTTGAAATGTAAACAAGCTTAAGATTTTCTGAACAATTCCACATCCATAAGGGAAATTTAAGTTTGGATCTGTAGATGGTACATTAGCAGATCTGATCTAATGTTGTAAATATTTATTGTGTATTATTGTTTTCTGACATGTTCCACATCCTAGAGGTTCTTCTCATTATGGATCAACTGGAATGAAAAGTACATCTAATCTAATCTACAAACCTTGTCTGGGAGATCAAAATGTCCAATGAACGTATAGTGAGGGCATTGCTGCAAACACCCTAACTTACACTGTAAACAGAACAGTTAAAACCTAGTAGAGTTCATACCTTTATTCAGTTTGCCACTCCAGTACTGTGACTCATATCCTCTCATCTTACAAAAATTAACTTATTGAAAAATCTATAGTGTGCATGTGGATAAATCTGGCATTATTTCAAGAATTGATCAGTAAATTATTTCTAACAATATGTGTATTTGAACAACAATAATAGAACCATGATATTGTTTAGCTGACATAAAGTCCTATCCAACTGTGTTTATAAGCATAGGTTGCATATCTGTAGCATCTGCTACCAATTTTATTTACAATTTTCAGTATGAATGTTAAAAACTTCATTAATAATTAATTCATACATATGGCAAAACTGTTAATGAGTTTGTCTCTTTATTGAATTTCTACACTGTCTTTGGATTTTCTGTAGACTGTCTGGAGATGGTTTGTGAGTTTTTAGTGAATATTCAGAGCTTCAGTTTTAGCACAATCAAAACCAGGCCACTTTGTTTCGTGTCCATATTCATGTGGTGGCAGTTTCATCATCCACCATGGGATTTTCGAGTAGTGTTTAGCCATTCTGATACCCCACCTCCTCTCACAACTACTACAATGCCCCATGCCTTGGTGCTCGGTGACTGTTCTCGTACCTGGCTCAGCCCCTAAATTGCAATGTTCTATTTTTTAATACAAGTGAATAGCAGGGACTCCATTCATAATCTCAGAACTTTTTTTTAATGAATCTGTATTTACCAAGCTAAAGTTACCAGTTTCTGTTCACAAATTCTCTTTAACAACCAGCACTGCTCTAAGAAAATGAATATACAGGGGTAATACAGATAGTGGGTTTGAATATGATTTTATTCAATTCATGCACTCCTTGAAGTGTCAGTGTCAATAATTTGATAGGTGCCGAGTCGTGATAGGCACAATAAAAAGATTCACACTTGCATAGCTTTCAGCCATTAAGGCCTTTGTCAGCAGTAGACACACACACACACACACACACACACACACACACACACACACACACACACTCGTGCAAATGCAACTCGCACACACGTCTGCAGTTTCAGAGAGCTGAAACTACACTGCCATTTCCCAGCTCTCTGAGACTGCAGACGTGCATGCAAGTTGCGTGCGTGCGTGTGTGTGTGTGTGTGTGCGTGCGTGCGTGCGTGCGTGCGTGTGTGGGTGTGTGTGTGTGTGTGTGTGTGTGTGTGTGTATACTGCTGACAAAGGCCTTAGTGGCCGAAAGCTATGAGTGTGTGAATCTTTTTATTGTGCCTATCGCGACTCAGCATCTCTGCTATACGGTGAGTAGCAACTTTCCTTCTCTGGTATTGTTACATTCCATCCTGGATTTTCCATTGTTTGATTTGATAAGTATGTTTGTTTTTATCTGCATAATGACACTAAAATGTACACTATTTAAATACTCGGTGCACAGTCAAGATGGCAACTGCTGCTGCCATGATATGGTTATTTTCATCTTCATAAACACCTGACATCACATAAAACTAATTGTGTTGTTGTTGTTTTCAGGCTAAACACTGGTCTGATGCAGCAAGACATTTCATCTCTAATAACTACTGCAAGCTGTGTGTATTTGAACCTGTTTAATATAGTCAAGTCCGTACATGCTTTACTATCCAAACCCCCCCCCCCCCCACCCACCTCCACCCCCACCCCCACCTCCACCCCCACCCCCACCCCCACCCCCACCCCCACCCCTAAGACTTCCCACATTTACCAAACTGAGGTTTGATGAATGCCCCAATGTGTCCTACCAGTTAACCATACTTTTGGTCAAATCTACTCATTTAATTTTCAACATTCTTCAGAAGCACCTCATTTTAAAAGCTTTTATAGTTCTCTTGTCTGAATTGTTTATCAGTGATTTATGTTCAACATTAGGAAATTTCTCTTTTTCAGGAACACTTATCTTCCTGCTACCAGTATGCATTTTATGTCTTCTCTATTTTGGCCATTGTCAGTTACTTTGCATCCATATGACAAAACTTATACCTTAATCTAATTCCCTCAGCACTACCTGCTTTAATTCAACTATGTTCCATTACGCTTGTTTTACTTTTGTTGATATTCATCTTATAACTTCTTTTCAAGGCACTGTCCATACCAGCCAACTCCTCTTCCAAGTTCTTTGTTATATCTGACAGAATTACAGTGTCATTGGCAAGCATCAAAATTTTTATTTCTTCTTCCTGAACTTTATTTCCCAAATTTCTCCTTTGTTTCCTTCACTGCTATTTCTCCTTGGTTTCCTTTACAGTTTGTTCATCATATACGGTTGAACTACACGTTAGTGCTGTTCATCATCAGACAAATAATACAGCTGTAGTTGCTCCTTCCTCTTTATAAGGCCGGATCAGTCAGGCATCCGGACTGTTGCCCCTGCAGCTACTATAGTCATCTGTACATCTTAAAGTACCTCATGTGATCTTGGCTTCTTCCTTCCTGTGTGCTTACACCTGCGGTGCAGCTATCTGCATCATTGAGACATCTAAGCCACCCAATTGTGGCAACGCCCATTATTCATGTGGGGTGGGGAGGGGGTGTGGGAGAGGAGGAGAGTTAAGGAGGGTTAACAACCTCCTGCACATGTTGCACTGCATGTGCAGAATGACAAACACAATGTGTTATTTGAAGGAATCATCATAGAAAATTACTTTTCAGTTAAGATAGGAGTGTTCATAAAACTAGCTTATTCAGTTAATTGAACTGTATAATTTTATTTACTAATTTACCAATAAATACTAAATATATGTAGAGCAACACAGATCTCTTGTACTGTAACAAAAATTTATGTATTGTAGTGTAGTAAACAAAAAAATATGTAATACATATGCATTTTGCATGTGTAGTATATACAGATAGAACTAATGCTTAAAAAGTCTTTAATGTTGGTCTGTCTAAGCACACCTACCCACTTATGAGAAGCTTCACTTCTTTCAGAACAGATATCTAATACTGATCACTTTCATTTTGAGCTTCAAACCATCAAAAGGCAGTATCTATACCATTAAATGCTTCAGAAGCGGGTGTTGTATTTTCACATTCATTTTCTGGACCACTAGTTGATGAGGTACTAGTGGCATCAGCTTCATCAGTGTCAAAGTTTACAATTTCGCTGTCTTGCATGATTTGGTGCACATGAGTGAGCAGCAGTTCACTTAAGCAGTCGTTCAGTTTGGATAATTAACTCTTTACTGTGAAACTTCCTGACAGATTAAAACTGTGTGCTGGACCAAGACTTGAACTCAGGACCTCTACCTTTCGCGGACAAGTGCTCTACCAACTGAGATACCAAGCACGACTCGCAACCCATCCTCACAGCTTTACTTCCGCCAGTGCCTCATATCCTACTTTCCAAACTTCACATAAGTTCTCTTGCAAACCTTGCAGAGGTAGCACTCTTGGAAGAAAGTGCTGCAGAGTGAAAATTTCATTCTGGAAACTCTTTACTGTATTAGGCTGTCAGTGTTGGAATACATGACTCTCCAGTAGGTACATTCATGAGAGTCTACTATGTTGTGTGAGAATGAATTGCTAATATCAGTCAGATCCTGATACGATGCTGTAAAGAGTTGCAACTTGCTTGAAATATTCAGAAATGAAAAACTGTTCACTTCCAAGACACAAAAATATAGTATCGCATTACTACAGTTTCACAGGCTCACAGCTAGAATCATTCAAATCGTATGAATACCTAGGTGTAATACGATTGTAGGGATATTAAATGGAATGATCACATTGGCTCATTCATAGCAAAAGCAGGTGAATTAACTAGACATACTAAATACATACAGAGTAGAGCAGCACAAAAGGGCAGAACTTTTTTCGGCCCATAGGAGAGCGTCACACTGATGCTGATAATCATGAAGTGCCAAATTTTATATATCATCCCTCCTGCATTTCATATTTGAATGTAAAAGAAAGAAAGCTTAATACATCCTTAGGTACCCTGTCATGCAGTTCAGTGGTTTGCAGAATATAGACGTACATGTAGGTGCAGATAAATTAGTGTAGGATATATGCTAATTTCCATAAATAATTGGAAAATCTCGAACATAATTACACTTCACATGACATTGTGACAAATGAACATAGTCAAAATGTAAGAAACATTACGAGTAGACATATGGCATTTTTCAAAGATATGAAATGGATGTTGGTTGCTGTAGCAAAATTATTGTGCAGCTATGTGCTGTAATCATACTGCTATCAACTGTGCTGTGGGTACTTTTAAAGTCAATAATCTTCATGTTTATTCAATTTACTACTTATGAAGCATTTCACAAATATAGTTAAAAATGGTAGCAGAATGATATAGAACTTTTACTTAGCTATTCATTATTATACCTTGCACCTTCTTAACAAATCAAAACACCTGCAGTTCTTTTGGAAGCTACACTCAAACCCAATTTGGAGCCTTGCCATTCTTGAGAAGTGCTTTTCCCAACTGAGCTATCAGGGCATCACTCAAGGACACGCTCACAACTTTAGGTCTATCTATATTAAGTTTTAAGATATGAGTTCTGGTCTGTTGCTTGCTTTTAATATGTAAGGATCCTGTACAGAGCAGAAGTTTTGTTCTTGATACCTGATTCTTTATACGATCAAAAAGCATCTGCATTATATAGAACATCATGGTATATCCCTTGGAAAAGTCAACTCCTGTGATGAGTAGTAAACATGTGGCTCATCACCGCGCATGCATACTATCATCGTTATGACTGTCACACACAAAACTCACTGGGGCCAGAGTTATTTCACTATTCTGTAGAGCGAATATTGGCCGAAGGTATATTTCATAGCCATTGGTCATTCTTGACCAAAACTTTTCAAAGTGGAATGTGATAAGAAATTCTTGCCACAGTTTTGCATGCTAACAATTCAATCTGCAGATCAACTCAGTGAGACAGGTTACAAAGTACAAAGCAGGTAGCACCGAACATTTTAGTTAACTTACCCAAGTGCTGGTGCCACATCAGTTTATTATTCATCGGGGTGACTAATATCTTCATTGAGCTCTCTTTCTGGTACATGTAAGTGCCTAATATACCATCCTATCTACAGCTGAATATGAAGCTGCAAGAGTGTCATTAATACAAAATTAGTTTAGTGTTGTGTACTGATACAACAGAAGGAATATGGTTCGTTATTGGTTACAGTGCAAAGATCTGAAGAAGTGAAAAGGCTGAAAAATAGTACATTTTAGCTTCAAAATCTGTCGCACAAACCAACAACTTCTCAACAACCAATAACAACTAACTTCCTTGGCTTTGTGCTGGCCCTTACATAAACAAGTAATAATTACAACAAGTATTTCATTATTATAATGTTAATTTTTCTTGATTTACATTGAAGAATTACACGTTTGTGGAGTTTTAAATATGACAACATATTCTCCATAAAAAACTAACACATCTGAAATAGCAGTTTTTGTCAAACGGACACCTTTCCTGTACAAATTTAGGTTTTAACACCTGTCTTCGATAGATGAAGATTTCAGCTGCAGTATTTAACTATTTTGGTTGCCTACATTTGTAGATGTTTCAGTGCTATAGTTTTATTAATTCATACAAATAATCCCATTAAAGGTTGTTAAAGTCTGAAATGTTTGCATTTTGAATGATTGACTAAGACATTTTACTGTGTTTTCCAAATAAGTTTGTTTGAAAATTCTGCATATCTTATTCAAAAATTGCATTCTATTAAGAACTTTGTGTTTTCAAGATAGTGAAACTATTGAACTGACTTGGCAGAAATACGTATATATGCAGTTTTCATTTTTAACAGAGTCATAATTTTTCAGCTGACCACTGTGGCCGAGCGGTTCTAGGCGCTTCAGTCTGGAACTGCGCGACCACTACGGTCGCAGGTTCGAATCCTGCCTCAGGCATGGATGTGTGTGATGTCCTTAGGTTAGGTAGGTTTAAGTAGTTCTAAGTTCTAGGGGACTGATGACCTCAGATGTTAAAGTCCCAGAGTGCTCAGAGCCATTTGAACCATTTTCATAACTTTTCGTAAGAAATGAGAGGATGAACTTTGTCTTCTGCAAGGCATTAAATTACTTCAAATGATGTTAAACAATCATTTATATGTGATAACAGAAAGAAACATAATCATATATTTCATCAACATTATAATAATAAATAATAAAATTACCATGTATCACATACTACATTAGAAGCATGTACCGTTTGGTCCTATTTTAACTGGTATCAGGTATTTCATTAACTAGTTTAATGTTTTCAAGGTAGTGCCTAAATTTAGCTATAAAAGTTGGTGACCCCTCACAATGTTGTGCACATGTTCACCATGTTACTAATATAGGAACAAGGAAGGGGCTCTATCACATAGTTTGGTAATCACAGTGTGGATGCCAAGGAGGGGGAAACACCCTGAATTAATACAAAATGATTCATGTGTAGGCTGTTGCTATATTATCAGCTGGAGTGATGCTTTTATAAGAAAAATAACTGAAATCTATCTTGATAATGTAAGGAGTAAGGGTTATAAGATAACATTTCACCATACATTAGAGATGCTAAATTGTGAAAGGCATGTAAACAAGTCTGAGAACTTTGGTAACTTTCGAAGTTTTGGTGTACACACACACACGCACACGCACACGCACGTGCGCGCCCACACACACACACACACACACACACACACACACACACACACACACACACACACACCCGCGCGTTGCTGACATTGTTCCCACACTGCAGCTTACATGGATTGAGGGTTTGTGTCTGGTAGTGGTGGAGTGGGCTAGGGAAGAAAAGAGGTATGGGGTAGGAGGGTGGGAGGCTTGGGGAAGGAAAGCTGATGGTTAAGAGGGAGGAGGCGGCAGCAGGTGCACAGTATACGAATATTAAGTTAGTTCAAGGTGGAGGAGGAACTATTGATTTCGGCTGCTTTGGGACTTCGTGCAGAATCAATGATGATGTTTGAAAATGTGTGCTGGACCAGGATTTGAACCTGGAATCTCCTGCTTACTAGGCAGTTGCGTCAACCACTGCACCATCTGGCCAGAGTGTTTATTATAATTGCACGGACTACCTCAATATGCCTTCCAGCCAATTCACATTCCCACCTAGCACTACCTATCCGCAGTCTCCGTCCGTATCCTCCGCACTTGTTACATTGAGATTCTCGTAGCAGGTGGAGAGTTGATACTCTTCTGGCTGCAGGCATGGACAATTGCGCGTGGCACATGATGATGGATGAGAGTGGATTTGGAAGTGAGGAGGGGGGGGGGGGGGGTGAGAGAGAGAGAGAGAGAGAGAGAGAGAGAGAGAGAGAGAGAGAGAGAGAGAGAGAATAGAGGCAGGGGTGATGGTGAGGAAAAACCAGATGATTTCATAATCCTCCAGGCCTCAACCTCCGATAGCCCTGCCCTAAGCGCAAACCTCCCTCCTATTCTTGCTTCTTTCTCCCATTGTCCACTCCATGTGGCACAACCCTATATTAATTGACGCATTCTATACTGTTTTTAACAACCCATACGTAAACTGCCCCTTTGAACCAAACTTAGACTTCAGGCTATGCTTCACATCAGACTGCCACCAAATCTAAGAATTCAGTTTCACATTCATTGTCTTTGCCAACTTGCAACCAACCCCAGTGTAGCCATAATGGTGAGAGATATATGTATAATCATATATTGCCAGTAAGTGGAGTAACACTAATTCTGCAACATTTAAAATTCTTTTCATGTTTTTACTTCACATACATTGAAATGGCTATTGGATTTCTGTCAAAAATCCATGCTGAGAAGGAAGGAGAGGAGCTTTCAGCTAATTGTTGTATGTATTCTACACCTCTATTAATACTATACTTGCACCTGATTTCCTTACTGCAGGTATCAATATTGGACCTGTGGTGGCAGGTGTAATTGGTGCTCGGAAGCCACAGTATGATATTTGGGGGAATACAGTGAATGTTGCGAGCCGCATGGATTCAACGGGCTTACCAAATCACATACAGGTATTTTATTGTAATATAAATTGCATGTGTATCTTTGTTGATTGTGTAAGCAGATATTACGGTAACATTGGGGAACATGTAATCCTACCTCCTGCAGAATCCTCACTACCACTCATCATGTTCTGTAGATCCTGTCATGAAGGGAAAATTTCAGCTTTATGGAATGAATTGAGAAAGAAAGTACACGTAGTGGCAACTATTAATAAAACATTAACATCATTCTGCCTGTGCAATTTGTAGAGGGCCATAACTACCACAATTCTTAAATGATTGTTAATAAACGACTGCACCGAAAAGGGAAATTTATTTGAGAAACCCATAAGACTACAGAACAGACAGAACTAATGGCAATTATTTACCTTCAGGTTGAGAAATGTAAGTACTGCTGATAGGCACATTTAAAAGTTGAAAAAATTATTGATAGTTTCAAAGTGAGGAAAGAGGTATAGGTTAGGGAGAAAGTTAGATAGAAGAGGCGGATCAGTCAGACCCCAGGATGAGAGAGGTCAATCTCAGTCCATTGGGTGACCTGCCCCTCTTCCCTTTCTGAGGAAGAAATTAACAGTTCTGAAAGCTAAAATTAGTTTTCTAATTTGCAAATGTATGTGTTACCAGTACTTGAATTTTGCCTTGTTAAAAGAAGTACTAGAGACTAACTATTTAATTTGTGTAATCAACAGTAATTTTAGAAAAGGATTTATACCATAGCTTTTGATGAGATGATGTGGCTGCTAAATTTGTAACACCTTAACGCAAGAGCAACCATAGAATCTCTAGACACCTGTATGTTGAGAGTAGAATTGGAGAAACCTGAGCACAAGCCAGAACACGCCTGCAGTAATTTTATAGAATATTTATTTGATAAAATCACAGTAAAGGCTGCAGCATATATTGGGTTGGTGCCTAAGTTCGTAGAATTTTTCCATAAATTTAATAAACACAGTAGGTACACGTAACAGAGATTTATCAATAATATGTCCTCCTTCCCTATTTACAACAGTCTACCAATGGTGGGGTAACTTTTCAATTCCACAATTAGAAATCACGTGACTTTGAGATGAAGAACTCGTCAAGCCATGTTTAGAATGAATTTCCATCCAGGGAGGTGGTTCGTTGGAGATTATTGCATAGAGAGCAGAAAAGGTGAAACTATAACTGCACAAAATCAAGCGAATAATATGGGTGCAGAATGACTTCCCAACATAGCTCATGTATAGTGTTTTTTGTCAGCCTAGCAGAAAGTGGGCAGGCATTAATGTGTAGTAGCATCACTGGACACAGTCTTCATGGTTGTTGTTGTTGGACAGTTTTTGATTTGTTGACAATAAATTTCAGCAGTGACAGTTACACGTCTGGAAGCAATACATAGTACACCACACTGTCGCTGAGCTACCAGATATTTAACATTACCTTTTGTGGATGTGCACAGTTGTTTGTTTGAGCAGTAATCTTTAACCCGATCTCCTGAAGTACTGGAGCCACTGAAGAAATCAAAGAGAAGGAAATTTTGTATCTGATTCACTTGCATCAATGCTATAGAATTATCAAATGCCCTGTATCTAAATAGTCAGTGAAGAGATCTCATATTTCTAACTTCTCTATTCTCCTACAAATCAAGTTGCATCCTATTCTTCCCACAAATCGAGTTGCATATTCTTAATTTAATTTTATGAAATAATTTTTACTGTGTCAGTAACATTTTGCTAATATTTATTAGCACAACATGTTTTGACAGCATGCTGCTATCATCAGATGCACTGCAGTTACATGTATGTTAATCTGAAGTATGATGGGGATTATTTTCTGGGTGTGCCAGTGAGGATATGTACCAAAATTTAATAATTTTTCCTGGAAATTTATTTGTCTGCAACACAGAGCACAGCAATGAATACGACACCTTCACTTTACACTTGCACATTTAGATGTTTGCAAGACAAGTTTCCAGCAAAAATGGTTAAATTTTGGAATATTATGCATCTGGCATATCCAGCAAATAATCCTCATCACACCTCATGTAGATGAACATCTAACTGCAGTGCACCTAATGATGCCAGCACACTGCCAAAATGCGGAACAGTAATAAAAATTAGTAAAAAGTTAGAGCAGCAGTAAAAATTATGTCATAAATTTATAATACAGTCATTGACCTCACCCAGTTCCATACAACATGAGTAAATTTAAGCCTTAATCTAAGAGAGAATTTAAATAATGTAAACAGCACAGAATTAAAATTGTTATCTTGTTTATTATCAAAGTTCTTGTTGCAGCAGACCTCAGACAGAATATATAATTTCTTATATAAGTAAGAAATGCATCAAATTGCAGAGATTAATTATTCTCACTTTTTATGAGATACTTCAGAGCTGAGTGAAAGTTGAACGCTGCTTACCAGTGACCTCTTCATGAAAATACTGACAAAAATTATAATGGTTAGTTGGTGTGTACTCTTAACTTAATACAATCAGTGGTGTTGCAAAAGGAGGTGTGAGAATGATCATCTGATGGGGACAGTGTAGACTACATAATATCGAAGATTTTGTTCAACACTTGTAACCAGTAGATTCACGATATTCAGAACATACTTTTACAGTTACGGCAGCAAGGAACAATGGTGAAATTTTGACGTGGGAATGAGGCAGCTGACAAAGTGGTAAAATTGTGTTGTGAAGAAAAAAGTCTAGCAGTATGTGATGTAATCCTTTACATAGTTGCTACACTGTTAATCAAGAGTCATGTGGCAGTTGGATAACATATGGCTGGATATAAAGAGCAGAGACATATATCTTGTAAAGCTTACAACGAGGACATTGGCTACTTCTATCAGGGTTCAGAAAATAACTAAGATCTTCCAATGCATCACTGCATTGAAACTTTATTGTATTTTCTAGATGTGTTCCATCTATATGTGCATGACTTTGTTAAGTTTCGAAACACTCAGAAAATAATTGCAAGAATTAATTGCTTGTAGGTAACTGAAGAAGTTTATCAAGTACTGAAGAATTACCCATATGAATTCCAGTGCCGTGGTAAAGTAAAAGTGAAAGGTAAAGGTGATATGACAACCTACTTTCTGACAGACCGTAAGCAACCTGGAACAGTGAGAGTTGATGATCTCCCAAGCCTCAGAACTGGTCCTAGTTTGGGTAAGGAGACTTTTCTTTGGCATTGCACAACATGATAAACGTGTATTTGATAAGAGTTGTTAATACATCTTTCTCTCCATTTCATCCTTTTATACCATTTCTTATTGCTAAGCTTGTGTTTTTGTCTATAAAGTTCCTGTCGTTTCAGCTTTTAAGTGTTGGTTTAAGACACATCTCCAGCTGTGTCTGTACGATCATAGAATATTCTAATCCAAAATTATGTGAATTGGGTGCATTTAAAAATCCATTTTATTGTTCTTTATAACCTGTGCATATAACTTTCAGGATGACTTTTGTAATTTGATTATTGTTCATGACTGATTATAGAACAAAAATTTTGTGAATAGCCTCATTAGTTAGTTCATAAGGTTGCATGGATTATTTGCATGGAATATCAAAATCACATGAGATGGGTATTTACAGGCTTCTTAATCTAATTTGTAATTAAATATGGCAGCATGCTATTTGTGTGTAAGTTTACAGAACAGTAAAAAAGTTAATTTAACAACAGAAGGCCAAATGTAATTCCTTTGGACTGTAAAACAAACAAGTTATAAATAAAAAATTAGTATGCAATCAAAGGAATTTAGTCAAAGAAAATTATTTGGCTTGCTTTCCAATTTGGTATTAGCATTGCATGATACTTCTAAAGTTAAATTAAATTATGATGAAGGGCAACATTTTTCTTACACTGTATATATTGACATAGTTGTTCTTCTAAAAAGTGCAGTCAGTTATGAATAACAAATTCCTTTAAAGACTATATGTAGTACAATACTGTACTGGAAATGCTCAACCCCTTACACAGTTATAATAAAATCTTATTGGACCTATAGTTGTGCTAAGTTGTTCAAACCTCAAGTTAGCAGTTACCACTCAGCAATTATTGGGATGTACTTGGATGAAAGCGCATGATGTTTGAACTACACAATGTGGCTGGGAATGATTAGATTTTATGAAATTGTATCATTATGACAATGTTCATTAATCCTTAAACAGATGCCACAAGATGACGTAAAATATTATTAAGGACTGCATGATCTTGTGCAATGGTAACTTTCTTTGTAAATGATTAGTTATCAGACTATAGAGCTCTGGAATGTTATTCACTGAAAACAAGCAAAATATTTTATTTAAGTGATTTTCTCTGAGACTTGTAATAATGTGATGTCTTCCTCATGAACTTTCCCATTCTAACTTGTCAACTACTATTAGTGCAGTTTCTTCCTCCACATTGTCCTCTGTCTTTTCTGCTGTTCATTTTTAATTCTTTCCCTCTTTCTCTGTTTATCTCACATTGTTCATTTTTGTATGAATTTGTGAATTATCACTGAAACTTGGCCATAATGGGAACCAATGTGGTTGTATGATCAGGTGCAGCCACATTCCATTTCAAGATAGTCTGCATTGTTATTTCACAGTGCAAGCATGGAAATAGTAGCAACAAATGTTTGCAGTGGCAGGCATGATGGATTACTATTAACATATTAAAAGTATTGATGAAGATATAAATGACAGAGTGAGCAGAGAAGCAGCAGTGTGCTTCCTAGATGAATAAGCTAAGTTAAATGACTGTTGTGCAAATTATAGCAGATGATATTTGTTGCTGAGAGAAGTAAGATACCATCAGGTATGGTCAAGTAGGTAATCAAAAAAGTATCCTGTGTATTCAATTAGGTTTCAGTAGGTGCCAGAAAAACAAGCGATCATACATGGAGATCAAATCATAGTTACAAAGGGAGCATTTTATTTCACTCATTCATTCCTTCATACATAGTGTTCTATAATTCCCATAAGGAAATAAATCCTTCAAGAATTTGGTACAACAGAATCAAAATTTCCAGTATTTTATCTAGATCAGATGTGGATACATGTTTCCTAACTCTGACTAAATGCTGACATAATGTCATTGAGACTGAAGTATTGACGGACAGTAGTGCTGATTGAGGTTCATTATATCTCTCTACATGTGAGAGTACTTTGATGTACAAAGTGAGGGAATTTATAGTTAAAATAATAGCATGTTCAGGACTTGCCAGTGTCATCTATTGGAGCATGAAACGGAGTTGAGAGCTGTAAATATGATTATAGACATTCCTTGGTGGAATATAAATAATGGAAGAAGTAGAGATAACTATTCACTGTGTAGTTGAGGCAATGAGTTGTTAAGTCATGAACAGGATTGAGAACTTTCCTGAGCTTTTGGACAACTCCTCCTTCATAGCTAACTGAATATTTTTGGCTTAGAAACAGGCGGTTCGGGCAATAAGTGGTGAGAGTTCACGAACCTCTTGTTGACCTCTGTTCACGAGTCTGGGTATTTTGACATTGGCCTCTCATATGTATATTCCTTATTGTCGTTTCTTGTTACCAATATTAGTTTATTCCCAAGAATAAGCAGCTTTCACTCGGTTAATACTCAGCAGAAATCAAACCTGCAGTTGGATCAGACTTCCGCAACCCTTGTGCAAAAGGGTGTGCAGTATACTGTTGCATCCATTTTCAATAAGCTGCCACTTGAATTCAAAAATCTTATCTGTAATCCACGCGCTTTCAAATCGAAACTGAAGAGTTTCCTCATGGGTCACTCCTTCTATTCTGCTGAAGAGTTCCTAGAAAAATTAAGCTGTTTCTTATTGCATTGCTGATAGCGTTTACTTAAACTTATGGACTGACTTTTTCCAGGTTCATGAACATTTATTTTTATCTGTTATTACTGTTATGTTGTAATTTCATGTACTTACACGTTCCATGACCTTGGAGATTTGCTCCTCAATTTGGTCCTATGGAACTTGACGTGTAAATAAATAAATAAATACACATAAAAATGCATACACCTGCACAGCTGCAGAGCCCTGTCAGTGTAATTAAGGTATTAACATTTATAATAATTTTTGAGATGGGTATGTATTTCTTTCACTTGTTCTAAACTTTACTAAATTGACAATTTACCACTTACTCCTGAGTGAAATAAAATTATATGTTAACAATCAAGAGTATTAGTTAGAAAAGCTATGAATATAAATCAATAGGGAAAGAGTTAGAAAGCTACAATGAATTTTTTTCGCGTTCAATGTCAATAATGTCTTAATGTACAGTTGGGGGTTCGCTCATTAAAAATTCTTTGAATAGTCACTCATTTGGTGTAGACATTTTAACACAGAAAAGAAACAGAAATAAATATTCAGTTAGCTGATGATACTCACAAGAACTGCTAAAAATTTTAAGCATGTGTATTTCAAAGATGATGATTCCAGTCTGCAACTGTATTTATTTAGTTCTTCTCACAATTATTGTTTTAGGAAGGTGTGTTTCACTTATCTTTATGGCACCAGTTATGAACCTTTCTTTTTTGTTAATGAAATGGTTAATTTGTAGATTTTTGTTTAGTTATTTATTTTTATGTTTAAATTTTGATATAATCTCTTTCAGTGTTCTGTGTTGTCTTTACCTTGTTTTTGTATATTTTTTTAAGTTATTGTCTTAGTTATTATTGTCCCTCCTATCTTGTCTGTTTATTGAGAGTATCTTTTATACAGCTGCTATTGCTGAGGAGGTTGCCATGGTCAACTAATATGACGTCACAGTGTCATCTGCTCAGGTTTGATCTCACTTGAGCATGTTACAAAATTTTGCTACTGCATTCAGTGATGCCTTGCATTTGTTTGTGGTTAAGGCTCTAATACAAATAGTATTTTTTATCATAGATTAGTTAACCTGGACTACAGATTGAAACCAGTGTGTAGAAGTACTAATTATTGCCATCGTTTGTCCAGTCACATGTTTATAAAATTGTACAGCTGTGCTGGAATATGTTGTAGCTCTTAGGAGATGACGTGGAAGTAGATGCTGGCTTATAAATTGGAGACAATGTTTGAAGATTTATTATGACAATTGCAGATGAAATCAGTTTGATGTGCGAGCTTCTGAATTTACCCTAGTCAGGATCTTATGTACCTCTAGGTAGTTGGTTATAAGGCATATCCACTAAAATGCAAATCATCCTTCCCACAATTCTCATCCTCCACATCTCTGCAAGCTAGTTTATAAAAGTAGCAATGCAAGTGTTAGAGAGAATGCTATGAAAAATGATAAAATATAAATGGAGACTGTATGAATGGACAAAATTATTAAAAAGGTCCAAAAGATAAAATGGCAGATCTTGGAAAATAAAATTTTCGACTACATGTCCAAATAAGAGCAATTTCATTACACTAAGTTTGTGTCATTATTATTTTTCTACTGTCTACTGTCTACTGTCTACTGTCTACTGTAAAGTGCTTACGGTGGTGATACAGTTCCATATGATACTAAATAATCCATCTCATTGTAGGAGTAGAACGCTAAAAAACCAGAGTTTCATTATGAAACTTCCTGGCAGATTAAAACTGTTTGCCGGACCGAGACTCGAACTCTGGAACTTTGCCTTTCCCGGGCAAGTGCTCTATCAACTGAGCTACCCATGCATGACTCACGCCCCGCCCTCACAACTTTACTTCTGCCAGTAGGAGACGAGATACTGGCAGAAGTAAAGTTGTGAGGGCGGGGCATGAGTCGTGCTTGGGTAGCTCAGTTGGTAGAGCACTTGCCCGCGAAAGGCAAAGTTCCCGAGTTCGAGTCTCAGTCCGGCACACAGTTTTAATCTGCCAGGTAGTTTCATATCAGTGCACACTCCTTTGCAGAGTGAAAATCTCATTCCAGAGTTTCATTAGTTCTTCATAAACAATATTTGAGATAATTTAAGGGTGTTTGGTAGATATACAAACTCTTTCTTAGGTTTGTTGTGAGATTTTGATAAGATAGAGGGGGACATTTGCATGATGAGTGTCTGTGACTAGTTGTTGGGCTTGTAGAACAAGAAACATCAGCTTCACGCTGCCACATCTGTCTGAACAGTAGTGCCAATGCTCTCAAGAAGACCATAGCAAATGCACTGCTTCACATATTCAACTTTTGTTTACGGAATGCCATGATATCTGATATAGGCATATCTAACAGATACTTATAGAATGAAATGACACATTATATCACAGACTGAACGGAACATAAGAGGGTTGAATGAAAAGTAATGCATCCACCTTCGTTAATTTGGTTTGGATGGGAATATTTTAATAAATCGAATGCAGAAATAATCCTTAGAATCTGATCTTTAATTACCAATATTCACTTTGCCACATAATCACCAGCCTATTGGATACATTTCTGCCAACGATGAAACAGGTTTTCTAAAGCTGTTACGGAAGAAGTCAACACTCTGTTTCTGCAACCACAGTCTCACAGTTCTCTCAATGTCTTCATCAGAAGTATAATGATGTTCTTGCAGCTTGTTTTTCATTATCGGGAACAGATCTAAGTCAGATGGTGCTAAATCTGGACTGTGTGCAGGATGCCGTATGGTACTGAGATTCAGTCTCTGAAGTTCTGTTGTGGTGGCATGTGAAGTGTATGGTTTGGCATTGTCATGCTGCAGGAAAACATTTCCTTTTTCCTTTCAGACCCTTGTTAGCCGTCGTTTCAGAGTTCACAGCATTGTGATGTAATGCTCTGAATTTATTGTTGTTCCATGATCAAGGAAATCAACATGGGTAACACCATCTGCATCCCAGAACACTGTGGCCATGTTTTTCAAGCTGAGAGCTGCGTGTTGAATTTCTTTTTCTGGGGTGAGTCTTTGTGTTGATATTCTACAGACTGACGTTTCATTCTGTGATGAATCTCCTTTGGGGTGACACCTTCTGCTGTCAAGAATTAAATGACTGCACATTGACTGACCATCTGTGCTGGGTTCCATACTTTACACTGTAACAACACAACTGTTCAATTCTAAGGCTTCCCGCCAACTGGAGCTGAAGAGAAGAGTCTACGGAACAAGCCAGTACCTGCTGCATACAAATGCTGTCAACTGTTGAAGAGTTATGAAGGTGGACACATTACTTTTTAGTCGACCCTTGTACATTATTTACATTATTCGTAACACACGTACTACATTTGAAAAATTAGCTCATAACAGTAATTTTGTCATTTTGGGTGTTTCCAATAGCTGTATGAAAGGTAGGTGTGTATGGTGGTGTGGGGGGATTTTTTGGGGGGGGGGGGGGGGGGCAGCATGCTTGCGTGCTTTGTTGTTGTTTTTTACTGACGTTCACATTCCAGCCTTTGGTGAAATGTTAGAAATTGTTTCGTAGCTAGTCATCAATCATCTTATGATTACCTTGGAAATTTCTTAATATTTCTCATTCTTTACTTTCTTAAAAACAGATTATATATGTATTATTTTACCTTCAGTTTCTTTGTGAATATCTCTAACTTGCATTTTACTCCTGAACCTTCATCAGAATACAATGTGACTCTCATAAAAATGAAGCCAACACACACAATATTTCTTGCTCCATTAGATTAAAAATTCTTCCTTTGGCTCTATATGTGGACTTTGCTTGAATCTCATAGTTGCAACTGTATGATAATCCCCATGCTGTCTTCATATCTGTTATCTATTCCCATCTCCCATTTTTGCAGAGTTCTGTGAATTATGGGGAGAGCTACTCACATTTTCTAACTAGCAGTGCTACTTCAGATTCGTGGATCGTATCTGTCATTACTGATATATATATCAAGATTTTGTAGGAGAGCTAAAGTCTCTTTTAATGAAAAAACTGTAGCAGAAATGTGTTGCCTGAAGAGGGCTCTAGAACTTCCTAATGCATGAAGCAAAAGGACCATGAGAACTGTGTATGAAGAATAAGCTACATCAACCCATTTCCTCAGATGTGCCATTTTTGTTGCCATTTTGAAGATATGTTATGAATCAGTGAAACTAATAGTTTGTGTCAAGTTTTGTCTTAATACACTGAGTTTCAGTGCAATTAATTTACATTGTTGGCACTGTAAGTTTTGTTTTATGCAATGTTAACAAGTGGGTCAAATATAAGACTTTTTCAAAAAACCAATGAACTAAATAAAAAACAAAGATTACTTATATTTCCATACAATGTTCAAATTTGGAAGTATATTAACAGTCCTTTTTTATCAAACTAGTTATATTTACAGCCATTTGTACGTGACTGCTCTCTGTGTGCTTATTTATTTATTTATTCTCTTTTGCCTCACATTTAAAAAACCAAAATAAATAAAGTGTCTCTGCATGTTAACTATGGACTGTAAGAGGGGTGTTTTAAGCTTCTGAAACACATTTCTTCCAGTTTAGTATCTTTAATAGAACAATATTAGAATTTGAATTGTCATAATGAGGAAATAAATTTTGGGTCGGTTGTTGTTATCTTTTGTTGTGATAGGTAATATGTTCCGCCCCACAGGAAACTTCACTGTTACTTCTTCGTGTAAGTTATCAGTCAGAAAAACAACTCTATATTCAAACAAGAGCTATCACTAGCACTTTATTACCTGGTAAACTTGTTTCTGTTTGACAGGGGCAGACACTACTTCATAGCTCTGTTTTTGGCCTCTTCGTGTGGTTCTGTGTTGTAATGTTTGACAATGTTCCAGTTTAGTACAAAATATTCATATCCACTCCTTTTGTTCCTCATCAAATGCATGATCCATTCACCACATGTGTGTGATGTCTTTTGAATCCACTTGCTGAGATGTACACTGAGTGAGAATAAAGACAAAAATTCAGGTTTATATTTGACCCACTACCATATGTTTAATTAACATCAAATTTTAAAATGCAAACATGTGGTTGGTTTAATATTTAATTTTAGTGTATGAATGGAACTTTTGTAAATAATTTAGATAGATGTGATTTCTTTGTAGAAAAATGTTGCGTGAAGTTTCGAATGAATGTAATGTTTCAGTTTTGCTTGTCTCTTATCATCATTCTCATTTCTAGTCATGCTAATTTATGTTTCTATTTCTCTAGGAAACATGTATGGTGGTGTAGCAACACCTCTAGCTCTTGTGCACCAGATGCATCAGGGAGGATCAGGAGATTCTGGCAGCCGAGCTGGGAAACCACCAAGTCACAGAGTCGGAGGCAATGCCAGTGAAGGGTATTCAATGAGGAGTGCTCCACGTTTGCCACCCTTGCGAGAATCAGGATCTGGATGTGGACCGGGAGCTGGTGGAGAATGTGAACCCCTTCTTCCACCTTCTGCTGGAGCACCTCACAAGATAGTGCCACGACAAGGGAAGAAATCTAGGAACAATAATTTGGATGATGATAGCAATTTGCCTCCACCTCCACTACCTCCCCATAACAAAAATTTCCAGCAGTCGGGCACGTCTTCCACAAAAGTTTCACAGCGGTCTGCAGAGGTCACAAAATATGCTCCACCATGGCCACGTGGTGCAAGCGGTAATGGTGATGGAGGAATTGTGGTACGCCATGGACCTGTAACAAATGGTTCTGGTGGAGTAAGTGGTGCAGTGGTGCGTGCAGCAAATCCACCACATCCGACAAGGGACTCGAATGGAGCTGAACTCAAGCCATACTTAAAACCACTTCCAAAACCTCCAATGAAAGATATCTCTGCCGGCAGACATCGGGGTCGTACTGTAATTCCACCCCCACCACCTCCTCACCATCAGTTTCGATACAGAATGGAAGAACCAGCTGCAAGAACAAAATTACGCAATAATCCACTTCAGAGACATTACTCAGATGAAAGTTTACAGGGTGCCAGTTCCTTTGGTTTATATTTCTCGAGTCCCCATCAGCAACAACATCGCATCCATTCTTCAGCAGATGAAATAAGCTCACTGAACCATTCTCCTAGCATTAGTTCATCAGATGAAAGTTATAGTCGAACTACAGATGCTGATGCTTCTCCTTCTCCATCACCGCCTCTTCATGCAGAAGTTTCTGTCCAGCAGTGGTTGTATCCATCAGACATTCAAGTTGATCCTTCTTCTTCCCTAGAGAATTCCCCAAGAGCCTCAGTAGATTATATACCTGGTCAGTGCTTCCTACCTAGTAGTTCTGCTGTTGTAGGTGGAAATCATAATAATAACCCTGTGTCTGGAAAGATTCCTAGTGCTCCCCCACTACACGATATTCCTCTCACACAGAACCTCTCATCCTCTCGCAGCTTCTCTCCATCAAGTCACCATCAAGGTAGCAAGTCCAGCAGGAATAATTCTTCAAATAATGGAGGGTCCTCCACCAGCAAGAGAGACTGGAGTCTGTCACCAGGTCGTCATCGACTTGACAATGGCAGCTCTACCAGTAACTCTAGAAGAAGTAATAAATCGTCTGTTGCAACCAATACAGATAATCTTCCCCCCGCTACATTGTTGGCTTTAGCTGCAACTACAAACACCATGGATTCATCAGCCTGTTGCAGTCCCCTTCCATCAGCAGCAGATGGTCAAGAGTCGTACCGTGGTGACAGCTGTGGCAGTTTTGAGTACATCGGACACCGTGGCCAACGTTATCCGGTGCGGGACAAAGTTGTGCCTCACAATGTACTGCAGAGTTCTGGAAGCAGTGGTCAGGCTGTCCGTAGTGCAGTGAAAAGTGCAAAACAAGTCCATAGTTTAGACAAAAAGCTAAGTGCTTTAAGCAATAGTAAAAGTGATAGTGCATCAGTGCAACGAGATGAAAACTTTTTTTGTAAAAACATTGCATCTCATTTAAGACAGTCACCTATTGTGGAGAACTCTGATATTAAGGAGTCCATGACTGGTTTTACAGACGATGTGGATGATGATGATGACAATGTTTCACACATCACATCTGCCAGTGAAAAATCATCGAAAAAGGATGGTTCTAGTCAAACTGACAGGAAGGATGTGGGTCACAAAATTGCTCGTCATCATAGTGCATCTTCTGGAGGTGCTAAGAAAGGTGATTCACATTCACCAATATCTTCAGTGCCTCCAAGCAGTGGGAAGTTCCCTTCAGTGCCTCCCATTTCTAAGTACCATCACAGTGGTGCGGACATTGTTAATAAGATACCAAACTTTGAGCGTGAAATTCAGAAGCTATTAGAGGACCAAAATCTTTTGAAGAATATACCTCCTAAACCAGAGAAAAGTCACCAAAATAAAGAAATAATATCACTAGAGGAGTTAAAGAATGTCAATCAGGTTTTAGCTGAATTGGGCCAGTCAACTTACCTGGAGAGGGATGCCATGGTTTTAGGAAGGTATGTAATAAACCAGGCAGATGTTAGCATTTGTAATAATAACAATCTCAGTGGTCAACCTCCAAGAGAACAAGTGGGTTTAGCTGCCATACAAGAACTTGCAAGAAGGCAGCAGGATGAACTGAATAATATCACAGATTCTAATGACAATGCATGTAGTTGTCGTGTAGATTGTAAGTTTGAGGATGAAAGAATGCCCACAAAAAGAACAAGCAGCAAGGAAGGTTCACTTAAAAGGGGAAGAAACATTATCCCAATGACTGAAAGTGAGATTAATCAGGAATCTCAAAAAATCCAGCGCCATGTGCCTGTTTCTGTGTCCCCAATACAAACTGGTTGCAAATATCCACTGACAGCTCCAGGTGATAATTTCAGCAGTTGCAGTCAGCTGGTCAGTAAGGATAATAACCAGGGGGTTCATCGTTGTTCCAGTTCCAGGTAGGCCCCCATTTAATCAGAAACGAAAGTGTAATCTTTTGTCTTGACCAATACTAACAGCCAAATATTGAGGCATGTTATTGCTTTTCTATTTTAATTTCTTTAACTTCATCTTTGTGGAAGTTTACTAGTATATATTCATTTTACTAAAATACTAACATAAATAGCACCAGCACAACCAGAAGTAATGCAGCACAAATGCAGTTTTATACAAAAAGCACTGATTATGTATTTCTAATGAAATTTCTCTAGTGAATTTAACAAAAGTTAAAAGTAAATTTCGTGAGGAGTAAGTGAGTAATACTTGAGTCTTACATATGACTTATCAATGAGAAAACATTGGCATTGTTTGAGTTCACAAGACAATAATCCTCTCATTCTTAAATTACCATACTGATGAAAAATATCAAAAGTAGTTTACAGACTGGAGCCTGTAAATCTTGAAAAGGCTAAAGGAAAGAGCTTATGCAAATAACAGCACTTACTTGTTTGAAACTATAGATAATTTGGAAATAGCTGCGCAGTAAATTAGTAAAATGGGTGGTACTTGGACTAGAAATTGGAGAGAAAAAAGCATGTAGTAGCTAAAAGTGCAGTCCCTCTTCTCTGTGTGTATAGTGTATATCTCAAAGCATGAATTGTAGCTGTCTTTCTCTTTGATAGCTATTTGTATACTTCTGATTCTTCTACTTTCTCTGTGACTGCCTATGTACAAACTTCTATATTTATAAGCTTCACAGGAATTCTAAATCATATTAAATAGAATAATTAATAGTGTTGTCTGTGGGAAATATGGCTCAAGCTCATGCGCTTGCCAGAAGTATTACTGTGTGTCAACTTGACACAGTTGGTAAGGTCCCATATGCCATACAAATAAAACATGTGGAAGCATGGAAGACTCCTTAATTATCAACACAGAGACAATAAGTTCTGTAAACAGTCATTTTTATTTTAAAACTTCATTAATCATTTCAGAGTGTTGTTCCTTCATCACAATGTGGATTGAGTTACTTGTGCTACACAATACATTTCACTTAGTTTCAAAAAAATCTTTTACCAACATGCAGACAAACTTTCAGGCACCATAAACTGATTTTCAGAACTGTGTTTTGTATTATGTCCCCAAATTTATTGAAAGTGATGTGTGTGTGTAATAGTACTGATGTCTTAAAAATACTTCCACATGCTACCCGTGAAATCAGCATAAAAGTAAAGGTTTTCATGTTGTATTAACCTATGTTACACTTTGATGAGACCAACTCTGGAAAAACAGTGCAGATCAAACGTGAACATTACGAGCCACACTCGTGGGAAAGAAAGTTGGGCCAACCTATTTTGTTTGCATTGGATATGGCGCTGTTCAATGCGTGTATTATCCAAAAAACACCCAGCCAGAGAAAGTAAATATATGTTCATTACTGAATAAATACAGCAGAGATAATATTAAAACAAAATCTCCAGTTGCCAGACTATGAAAAGTATGGAAAACCATCACTAAGTGAAACACTTCTTCGACTCCAAGCACAGTTTTGTGCCCATTGCTGAACACATATCAATCTAATACCTAAAAAAGATTTTAAAAAATAAAAATGGGGATTTGCAAGTTTGCATGAAACACAAAGTAGGAAGTGAAACAACATGTGGATGCATGGAGTGTAGAGTGGCGTTACATCCACCACAATGCTTTCAAAATGACCATGCAATGCAGAACTTCTAAATTTTAGAGCTATATGCATTTTTCTATCAGAAATTCATTCAAGAGTAGCATTTTTTCTCGTAGCTACATTTTTTGTTGACAATATCTATGTTTAGGCATCGTGGTGTTACATTCCTTCTAAAGTCACACTTGATGTTCTATTAAAATATTATTTATGTGTATAAATTTACATTTATATTTTGAAATGTTGTTTGATAATTAAACAACAAAAATATATAAAAAAGGGACAAGAATTAAATTAGCATTAACATCTACAAGAACAATATAATAGAGGGAAACATTCCACGTGGGAAAAATTATATATAAAAACAAAGATGAGGTGACTTACCGAACGAAAGCGTTGGCAGGTCGATAGACACACAAACAAACACAAACATACACACAAAATTCAAGCTTTCGCAACAAACTGTTGCCTCATCAGGAAAGAGGGAAGGAGAGGGTTCGTCTTTCCCTCTCCTTCCCTCTTTCCTGATGAGGCAACAGTTTGTTGCGAAAGCTTGAATTTTGTGTGTATGTTTGTGTTTGTTTGTGTGTCTGTCGACCTGCCAGCACTTTCATTTGGTAAGTCACTTCATCTTTGTTTTTAGATATATTTTTCCTATGTGGAATGTTTCCCTCTAATATATATATATATATATATATATATATATATATATATATATATAATAGAGGGAAACATTCCACGTGGGAAAAATATATCTAAAAAGAAAGATGATGAAACTTACCAAACAAAAGCGCTGGCAGGTCGATAGACACACAAACAAACACAAACATACACACAAAATTCTAGCTTTCGCAACCAATGGTTGCCTCGTCAGGAAAGAGGGAAGGAGAAGGAAAAACAAAAGGATATGGGTTTTAAGGGAGAGGGTAAGGAGTCATTCCAATCCCGGGAGCGGAAAGACTTACCTTAGGGGGAAAAAAGGACAGGTATACACTCGCACACACACACATATCCATCCACACATACACAGACACAAGCAGACATTTGTAAAGGCAAAGAGTTTGGGCAGAGATGTCAGTCGGGGCGGATGTACAGAGGCAAAGATGAAGTTGAAAGACAGGTGGGGTATGAGCGGCGGCAAATTGAAATTAGAAATTAGCGGAGATTGAGGCCTGGCGGATAGCGAGAAGAAAGGATATGCTGAAGGGCAAGTTCCCATCTCCGGAGTTCTGACAGGTTGGTGTTAGTGGGAAGTATCCAGATAACCCGGACGGTGTAACACTGTGCCAAGATGTGCTGGCCGTGCACCAAGGCATGTTTAGCCACAGGGTGATCCTCATTACCAACAAACACTGTCTGCCTGTGTCCATTCATGCGAATGGACAGTTTGTTGCTGGTCATTCCCACATAGAACGCTTCACAGTGTAGGCAGGTCAGTTGGTAAATCACGTGGGTGCTTTCACACGTGGCTCTGCCTTTGATCGTGTACACCTTCCGGGTTACAGGACTGGAATAGGTGGTGGTGGGAGGGTGCATGGGACAGGTTTTACACCGGGGGCGGTTACAGGGGTAGGAGCCAGAGGGTAGGGAAGGTGGTTTGGGGATTTCATAGGGATGAACTAAGAGGTTGCGAAGGTTAGGTGGACGGCGGAAAGACACTCTTGGTGGAGTGGGGAGGATTTCATGAAGGATGGATCTCATTTCAGGGCAGGATTTGAGGAAGTCGTATCCCTGCTGGAGAGCCACATTCAGAATCTGATCCAGTCCCGGAAAGTATCCTGTCACAAGTGGGGCACTTTTGGGGTTCTTCTGTGGAAGGTTCCGGGTTTGAGGAGATGAGGATGTGGCTCTGGTTATTTGCTTCTGTACCAGGTCGGGAGGGTAGTTACGGGATGCAAAAGCTGTTTTTAGGTTGTTGGTGTAATGGTTCAAGGATTCCGGACTGGAGCAGATTCGTTTGCCACGAAGACCTAGGCTGTAGGGAAGGGACCGTTTGATGTGGAATGGGTGGCAGCTGTCATAATGGAGGTACTGTTGCTTGTTGGTGGGTTTAATGTGGACGGACGTGTGAAGCTGGCCATTGGACAGGTGGAGGTCAACGTCAAGGAAAGTGGCATGGGATTTGGAGTAGGACCAAGTGAATCTGATGGAACCAAAGGAGTTGAGGTTGGAGAGGAAATTCTGGAGTTCTTCTTCACTGTGAGTCCAGATCACGAAAATGTCATCAATAAATCTGTACCAAACTTCGGGTTGGCAGGCCTGGGTAACCAGGAAGGCTTCCTCTAAGCGACCCATGAATAGGTTGGCATACGAGGGGGCCATCCTGGTACCCATGGCTGTTCCCTTTAATTGTTGGTATGTCTGGCCTTCAAAAGTGAAGAAGTTGTGGGTCAGGATGAAGCTGGCTAAGGTAATGAGGAAAGAGGTTTTAGGTAGGGCGGCAGGTGATCGGCGTGAAAGGAAGTGCTCCATCGCAGCGAGGCCCTGGATATGCGGAATATTTGTGTATAAGGAAGTGGCATCAATGGTTACAAGGATGGTTTCCGGGGGTAACAGACTGGGTAGGGATTCCAGGCGTTTGAGAAAGTGGTTGGTGTCTTTGATGAAGGATGGGAGACTGCATGTAATGGGTTGAAGGTGTTGATCTACGTAGGCAGAGATGCGTTCGGTGGGGGCTTGGTAACCAGCTACAATGGGACGGCCGGGATGATTGGGTTTGTGAATTTTGGGAAGAAGGTAGAAGGTAGGGGTGCGGGGTGTTGGTGGGGTCAGGAGGTTGATGGAGTCGGGTGAAAGGTTTTGTAGGGGGCCTAAGGTTCTGAGGATTCCTTGAAGCTCCGCCTGGACATCAGGAATGGGATTGCCTTGGCAAACTTTGTAAGTAGTGTTGTCTGAAAGCTGACGCAGTCCCTCAGCCACATACTCCCGGCGATCAAGTACCACAGTTGTGGAACCCTTGTCCGCCGGAAGAATGACGATGGATCGGTCAGCCTTCAGATCACGGATAGCCTGGGCTTCAGCAGTGGTGATGTTAGGAGTAGGATTAAGGTTTTTTAAGAAGGATTGAGAGGCAAGGCTGGAAGTCAGAAATTCCTGGAAGGTTAGGAGAGGGTGATTTTGAGGAAGAGGAGGTGGGTCCCGCTGTGACGGAGGACGGAACTGTTCCAGGCATGGTTCAATTTGGATAGTGTCATGGGGAGTTGGATCATTAGGAGTAGGATTAGGATCATTTTTCTTCGTGGCAAAGTGATATTTCCAGCAGAGAGTACGGGTGTAGGACAGTAAATCTTTGACGAGGGCTGTTTGGTTAAATCTGGGAGTGGGGCTGAAGGTGAGGCCTTTGGATAGGACAGAGGTTTCGGATTGGGAGAGAGGTTTGGAGGAAAGGTTAACAACTGAATTGGGGTGTTGTGGTTCCAGATTGCGTTGATTGGAATTTTGAGGTTTTGGAGGGAGTGGAGCTGGAAGTGGGAGATTGAGTAGATGGGAGAGACTGGGTTTGTGTGCAATGAGAGGAGGTTGAGGTTTGCTGGAAAGGTTGTGAAGGGTGAGTGAGTTGCCTTTCCGGAGGTGGGAAACCAGGAGATTGGATAGTTTTTTAAGGTGGAGGGTGGCATGCTGCTCTAATTTGCGGTTGGCCTGTAGGAGGATGCTCTGAACAACAGGTGTGGATGTGGGAGAGGAAAGATTGAGGATTTTTATAAAGGATAGGAGTTGATGGGCGTGTTGATTGGCTGAGTGGATGTGTAGGTGAAGGATTAGGTGGGTGAGGGCAATGGATTGTTTGGTTTGGAACTGGTATAGGGACTGATGGAAAGAAGGGTTGCAGCCAGAGATGGGAACTTTAAGTGTGAGGCCTTTGGGGGTGATGCCAAATGTCAGACAAGCCTGAGAAAATAAAATATGGGAGTGTAATCTGGCTAGGGCGAAGGCATGTTTGCGGAGGGAATGTAAATAAAACTTAATGGGGTCGTTGTGAAGGTGTTGTGAGGGTGACATGGTACTAGAAGGTGGAAAGTGGAACACGAGGCTGAAATGAAAATGAAAATAAATATGAAAAAATATATGGGGAGAGATAAAGGTAAAATTAGAAAGCAAATGGAGATCTGGTGTGAAAAAAAGGCGAAAAAGGGTTGGTTAGGGCTGGGCTATGTTGATCCTGTGGTGAACTTGTGTAGGTAGATAATGATGTGCATAAAGGTTAGGTGGTTGTGTCGCCGCCAAAACACGTTAAAGGGTGGAGAAATTCGGGAAAATTTCGAAAAAACTACGTGAGGATGTATTAAAAGGAGTGGTTTGGTGGTGGCAGATTATGGAAATGAAGCTAACAATTGTTTGATGAAGAAATAATGACGTTAAAACCTGTGGGAAGCGGCTAAAAATGATCGGTGATGTGAGAAAAACGGAAATGGAAACAAAGCAAAAGATATTAAAACTGCCGAAAGGGTTGTTTAATAGCTAAAAGGAACTGTTTGTGGACTGGAAACGGTGGATTTTATAGCAGCAAAGCGGAAAAAAAAAATTTTTTTTTTTTTTTTTTTTTTTTTTTTTTTTTTTTTTTTTTTTTTTTTTGGTTATGGTTTCGAAGTGATTTACGTATTATTACGTATTATTGAGTGTATATCGACGGGATAAAATTGTATACTGGATTACGGTAAAAAAGGAGAAGGTGAATAGAAAGTGAAACTGCTGGCAAAAACAGAAGGAGGAAATAAGACGACAGAAAAGACTTCGAAATGTAACAGTGACAATAACAATAACGATAACAATAACAAACGTGATTGTTGGCTTCAAATTAATGATATGAATATAATAGAGGGAAACATTCCACGTGGGAAAAATATATCTAAAAAGAAAGATGATGAAACTTACCAAACAAAAGCGCTGGCAGGTCGATAGACACACAAACAAACACAAACATACACACAAAATTCTAGCTTTCGCAACCAATGGTTGCCTCGTCAGGAAAGAGGGAAGGAGAAGGAAAAACAAAAGGATATGGGTTTTAAGGGAGAGGGTAAGGAGTCATTCCAATCCCGGGAGCGGAAAGACTTACCTTAGGGGGAAAAAAGGACAGGTATACACTCGCACACACACACATATCCATCCACACATACACAGACACAAGCAGACATTTGTAAAGGCAAAGAGTTTGGGCAGAGATGTCAGTCGGGGCGGATGTACAGAGGCAAAGATGAAGTTGAAAGACAGGTGGGGTATGAGCGGCGGCAAATTGAAATTAGAAATTAGCGGAGATTGAGGCCTGGCGGATAGCGAGAAGAAAGGATATGCTGAAGGGCAAGTTCCCATCTCCGGAGTTCTGACAGGTTGGTGTTAGTGGGAAGTATCCAGATAACCCGGACGGTGTAACACTGTGCCAAGATGTGCTGGCCGTGCACCAAGGCATGTTTAGCCACAGGGTGATCCTCATTACCAACAAACACTGTCTGCCTGTGTCCATTCATGCGAATGGACAGTTTGTTGCTGGTCATTCCCACATAGAACGCTTCACAGTGTAGGCAGGTCAGTTGGTAAATCACGTGGGTGCTTTCACACGTGGCTCTGCCTTTGATCGTGTACACCTTCCGGGTTACAGGACTGGAATAGGTGGTGGTGGGAGGGTGCATGGGACAGGTTTTACACCGGGGGCGGTTACAGGGGTAGGAGCCAGAGGGTAGGGAAGGTGGTTTGGGGATTTCATAGGGATGAACTAAGAGGTTGCGAAGGTTAGGTGGACGGCGGAAAGACACTCTTGGTGGAGTGGGGAGGATTTCATGAAGGATGGATCTCATTTCAGGGCAGGATTTGAGGAAGTCGTATCCCTGCTGGAGAGCCACATTCAGAATCTGATCCAGTCCCGGAAAGTATCCCGTCACAAGTGGGGCACTTTTGGGGTTCTTCTGTGGAAGGTTCCGGGTTTGAGGAGATGAGGATGTGGCTCTGGTTATTTGCTTCTGTACCAGGTCGGGAGGGTAGTTACGGGATGCAAAAGCTGTTTTCAGGTTGTTGGTGTAATGGTTCAAGGATTCCGGACTGGAGCAGATTCGTTTGCCACGAAGACCAAGGCTGTAGGGAAGGGACCGTTTGATGTGGAATGGGTGGCAGCTGTCATAATGGAGGTACTGTTGCTTGTTGGTGGGTTTAATGTGGACGGACGTGTGAAGCTGGCCATTGGACAGGTGGAGGTCAACGTCAAGGAAAGTGGCATGGGATTTGGAGTAGGACCAGGTGAATCTGATGGAACCAAAGGAGTTAAGGTTGGAGAGGAAATTCTGGAGTTCTTCTTCACTGTGAGTCCAGATCACGAAAATGTCATCAATAAATCTGTACCAAACTTCGGGTTGGCAGGCCTGGGTAACCAGGAAGGCTTCCTCTAAGCGACCCATGAATAGGTTGGCATACGAGGGGGCCATCCTGGTACCCATGGCTGTTCCCTTTAATTGTTGGTATGTCTGGCCTTCAAAAGTGAAGAAGTTGTGGGTCAGGATGAAGCTGGCTAAGGTAATGAGGAAAGAGGTTTTAGGTAGGGCGGCAGGTGATCGGCGTGAAAGGAAGTGCTCCATCGCAGCGAGGCCCTGGACATGCGGAATATTTGTGTATAAGGAAGTGGCATCAATGGTTACAAGGATGGTTTCCGGGGGTAACAGACTGGGTAGGGATTCCAGGCGTTTGAGAAAGTGGTTGGTGTCTTTGATGAAGGATGGGAGACTGCATGTAATGGGTTGAAGGTGTTGATCTACGTAGGCAGAGATGCGTTCGGTGGGGGCTTGGTAACCAGCTACAATGGGACGGCCGGGATGATTGGGTTTGTGAATTTTGGGAAGAAGGTAGAAGGTAGGGGTGCGGGGTGTTGGTGGGGTCAGGAGATTGATGGAGTCGGGTGAAAGGTTTTGTAGGGGGCCTAAGGTTCTGAGGATTCCTTGAAGCTCCGCCTGGACATCAGGAATGGGATTGCCTTGGCAAACTTTGTAAGTAGTGTTGTCTGAAAGCTGACGCAGTCCCTCAGCCACATACTCCCGACGATCAAGTACCACAGTTGTGGAACCCTTGTCCGCCGGAAGAATGACGATGGATCGGTCAGCCTTCAGATCACGGATAGCCTGGGCTTCAGCAGTGGTGATGTTGGGAGTAGGATTAAGGTTTTTTAAGAAGGATTGAGAGGCAAGGCTGGAAGTCAGAAATTCCTGGAAGGTTAGGAGAGGGTGATTTTGAGGAAGAGGAGGTGGGTCCCGCTGTGACGGAGGACGGAACTGTTCCAGGCATGGTTCAATTTGGATAGTGTCTTGGGGAATTGGATAGTGTCTTTCCCCCTAAGTGTCTTTTCCCCCTAAGGTAAGTCTTTCCGCTCCCGGGATTGGAATGACTCCTTACCCTCTCCCTTAAAACCCATATCCTTTTGTCTTTCCTTCTCCTTCCCTCTTTCCTGACGAGGCAACCATTGGTTGCGAAAGCTAGAATTTTGTGTGTATGTTTGTGTTTGTTTGTGTGTCTATCGACCTGCCAGCGCTTTTGTTTGGTAAGTTTCATCATCTTTCTTTTTAGACATATATATATATATATATATATATATATTCACTTATGAAATTTGTTATTAACAATCCGAACGAATTTATATATAATAGCAGTGTACATGGCTACAACACTAGGAAAAGGATGATCTTCACTACTCAAAGTTAAATCTAACTTTGACTCAGAAGGGGATAAATTATGATTCCCAAAAAAGGCTTTGGTCACTTACCTAATAGCATCAAAAGTCTGACAGATAGCCATATAGCATTTAAAAGGAAATTAAAAGAATTTCTTAATGGCAACTCCTTCTACACACATTAGATGAATTTTTGGATATAGTAAGTGGGTAATTTCCCCAACCCATATAAAAAAATTGAAAATATCAAGTGTCATGTAATATTTCGTGTAATGTAATATTTTGTATAGACACCTTTTATTAACCTGACACGTTCCACATCATTACGAAGTGTCGTATTCATGATCTATGGAACAAGTACTAATCTAACCTAATCTAAGACAAGATTTTAAATATGCCATATGACTTTCTACTGCTTAAAATTCTTCTGTGAGCGCAGCTTTTGAAATTATCAGCAGTATTCAGTCTGTTTTCATCTTGGCCATACAGTGTAGTTATTAATCTGAATGAAAACGGAAGAATTATAAAAAGCTTGAAATGTATTCCTGAAATTTCAGTATTTGAAATTGTTCTTCATCGTCATACATAAATAGTTAGTCATTAAGTTTTAATCAACACCTTGAATAAATTATGTAATCAGTTTTTTGTTGTTTGCAGATACATGTCTCCAGTCATGATCCACACTGAAATCCCCACACCAAAGAACCATAGCACTTCACTAGAGGAGCCAAAACAAAATGCTACATCGCCTTGATAAAGTGAAGTATTGTGTTGTAATTAGTTTTCAGCCACAGCAGAAATGTTGCAGTTCTGTCAGGCAAATCCAGATGGCCAAGGAAGTCATCTGAAATGGCCTGACACAGCTGCTGGAAACAAATTACCCTATGATACTCAGCTTCATCAGTGGCTATGCTATTTTATTTACAGTTTTCCTAGCTGTGTGTTATGGCACTGTGGTACAGGGATTCCATCATGTACCAGAACTGCACACATCTATCTACAAACAAACAAAAATTGAATATGAACATTGTTTTTTCAAGGTTATGATTAAAATGTAATGATTACTCTTCATAGTGAATAATAGTAGTAAGCTCATGCATGTTAATGTAACAAAAAAACGAGTGTGTTTGGTAATAGCAGTGTACCACTTGAGTCACTATTCATATCGCAGGGTAGAAATTATTAGAGTATGAAAAATATGAAATTGAACTTTTATTAATACTGGGATGTCAGGATTATGTAATGATGAGGGAACAAGATGATGTGAAATTTGTGATCATGTGATTTTAGCATCTGCTACACAATGTGACATATGCTGACATGAATTGTTTGCCATCTAGACCAACCTAAGAAAGGAGAGCAGAAACAACTCTATCTTATGACAACGTGGTGTATGAAATGCAGATGAATGCATCTTCCATCTGGTTTTTATTTAGGAACATACAACTTAATTTCAAGAAGTGGCGGCAGAACACACACATAAAAGAGGGTGGTAGTTAGGCAAGCTTTCGAAGCCGGTGGTACCTTCTTCAGGTAGAAGGGGAAGGGAGAGGGGTGAGGGAAGGGGACTGGAGAGGTCAAGGAAGAGGGTTAGATTTCAGGGAAGTCACCCAGAACTGCAGGTCAGAGGAGACTTACCGTACAGGATGAGAAGGAAAGACTGATTGTTGGAGACTACATCAGATGAGATTTGAAAACTTGAGAGCTTAAAGGTTGAAGACAGGGTAATATTGAACACAGGGATTACTACTAAAACATAGTGAAACTAGTTAATAAGAGTGAAAAGCTAAGTGCATTTTATGTAACAGAGGTGGAGGGGGCAATGAAAAATAGATGTGTAAGACAATGAAAGATGTAGAACACTAAAACGGAGTGAAGAAAAGAGTTGTTACTTTGAAGAAATGCTGAGATGGAAGAAATTAATGTAAATGAAGGACAGGTGTTTGATGTTGTAGTGCTAGTTCCTACCTGCAGAGTTCTGAGAAACTGGTGTCTGGGAGAGGAATCCACATGGCATGTGTGGTGAAACAGACACAGAGATCAGATTGTCATGTTATAGAGTATGCTCTGCAAGAGGATATTGCTTGCTGCCAGCACACACACTCTGCTTATGCTCATTCATCTTAATAAATAATTTGGTGGTAGTCCAACCGATGTAAAAGGCTGAACAGTGTTTACATAACAGCTGGTATATGACACATTCTGTTTCACAGGTGGCTCTCCCTTTGTGATATTAAATGTTTTGCCAGTTGCCATCAAGATCCCATCCCTTGATTCAAACTGACCTGCAGTCCCTCCTTAAAACCTCAGGCCCCTCACAAAGGCTAACACTTCAGTCCATGGAATTTCTTACCCCACCCAAACATCATCCTGGCTGTCCTGTAGTTGATGGCTTCAAAATACCCACTGGATTTATATCTGCCTTAGTTGATTAGCACCTGCAACCCATAGTAGAAAGACTCCTCTCCTATACCAAAGATATCAACTATTTCCTAGACTGTCTGAAATCTGTGCCCATCCCACTCTAACCACACACCTTGCTTGTCACCATTGATGCCATCTCCCTCTATACCAACATCCACCACGTACATTGTCTGTCTGCTGCTGAGCATTTCCTCAATCAGTGCGTACCAGATTCCGAACCTATAACATCCTTCCTACTCATCTTAATCAGCTTAATACTTACCAACAACTACTTCACCTTGGAGGGGCAGACTTGCAAACAGATCAGGGTTACGACCATGGGGACCAGGATCACTTCTTCCTGAGAGCCTTTTGATGGGTCACTTGAAGGGGGCTTTCCTGGGATCCATAAGTACCTGATTTGGTTTAGATACATTGATGACATCTTTACTATATTGACTCATGGTGAGACTGACCCATTGATATTCCTGGAATCTCTGAATATCTTCTCCCAATTAAATTTCGCATTGTCCTATTCTGAATCCCATGCCACTTTCCTTGATGTTGATCTTGTCTTCACTGAAGGCCAGCTACACACTTCTGCCCTCATTAAACCTATCAACAAACAACAGTACTTACATTTTGACAGTTTCCATCCTTTCCATGAAAACGTTCTCTCCCATACAGCCTTGGCACTCAAGACAAACGTACTTGTTCGGATGCAGACTCTTTACAGCAGTACACCACCATCCTCACCTCGGCCTTCACTGCACACAATTATCCCACCAGCCTAGTTCAAAAGGAGATTTCCTGGACCATCACATCCAATGGTGGTACTGCTGATCTCTCTAAAAAAAAACAACTTTGGAGCACCCTACTGGTGACTAAATATTATCCTTGTGTGGAATGTGTTAATCAGCTACTGTGACTTCCTAAAATCATGCCCTCAAATGCGATTCAGTCTGTCTCAATTCTCGCCCACCACACCTAGAATAGCTTTTCATCGCCCTCCCAACCTCCACGATACCCTTGGTAGACCGTATGCTTCTTCTGCACCCATCTCCCTACCCTATGGTTCCTACCCCTGTGACTGTACCTGCTGCAAGACTTGCCCTATGCACCCTCCTACTACCTCCTATAACAGCCCTGTAACTGGCAAAACATATACTATCAAACAGAGCTACCAGTGAAATGACACGTCATGTACCAGCTGTTATGTAAACACTGTTCAGCATTTTACATCAGTAGGACTACCACTAAATTATCAATTAGGATGAATGGGCATAGGCAGAGGTTGTACATTGTCAACACATAATATCCTGTTGCAGTTCATGCTCTTCAACATGACAGTCGTGACCTAGGTGCCCATTTCATCACATGCGCCATCGGGATTCTTTCCCCAGACACAATTTTGTCAGAACTCCGCAGCTGGGAACTAGCACTACAACATGTCCTTGATTCTCGCCACACACCTGGCCTTATTTTATGTTAATTTCCTCTGTCTCAGCATCTCTTCATAGTAGCTACTTTTTCTTCACTCTGTTTTAGTTTTCTACATCTTTCACTGTCTTACACATCTATTTTTCACTGCCCCCCCTCCAACATCAGGTATGTACAATGCACTTAGCTTTTCACTTTTATTAAATCATGCATGATGCTTGAGCTATAATCTCTTTCTTTCATGTTACCTTGCCTTCCACCTGTAAGCTCTCAGGTTTTCAAATCTCATCCAATGCAGTCCCCAACAATCAGTCTTTCCTTCTCATCCTGTGTGGTAAGTCTCCCCTGACCTGCAGTTCTAGATGACTTTTCCAGAATCTACCCCTTTTCCTAGACTTCTACAGTCCTTTTTCTTCGCCCTTCTTCCTTCCACTTCAACCCTTCTGCCTGAAGAAGGAGCCACTGGCTCTGAAAGCCTGCGTAATTACAACCGTTTTTTATGTGTGTGCTCTGCCGCCACTTGGTTAGTAGAGTTTTTATCAAGCCAATGAAATTATTTTGTCAAAAACTGATTGTTTTCGCTGTTAATTTCAAGAAGGTTGTTTTCATGTATTGCTGAATGGCCAAAGAAAAATACCAGATGTCTAGATTGACTGTGTCATTGTGTGCTCTCATTTTGTGGTTTGTCTGTGAAGTGGATCACTTCTTTATTGAGTTATTTGTTGACAGCGTGTTGAACTTACATCCATTAGACCTTAATGTAATTTGTTCTTGGTATCTATTCTATAAATAATATCTCTTAGCTTGTAAACACAGGTGGCACAGTATGAATAGTTTAAATGTATAATATAATGTATTAATTAATTGTATAGTTGCAAACACTGATGGCCAAATAAATGTTGTTATTAATTGCATCAGGTTCCAAGTTCTGAAGTAGCAGTTTGGTTGGACTAGATCATGTTCTGATACACCAAACAGATTCTAAAATACCAAGTACTCATAGGTTTCCTGTAATAATATCACTGCATAATGTTTATGGTATTGCTATGGACAAGAACTTAGTACATCAAATTGTGGAAGTTCATGCCCATTCAGTGAAGTATACTAGTGTCCTTGCAATGTCAACAAAGTCATTCTGACTTCTGGCATTCCAACTGCCAAGTGCCCTAAGAATCAGTTTCCCATAACAGTGTATTGCAGCATGTGGCAATTTACTTAGGTCCCATTTGTGTGTGTTTCTTGCATTGTTTACAGGGACTGGACAAAAATTTGGGAAAACCATAAGAAATGCGTTCTTGAAAATAAGTGGAGATGCTAACCAAGCCTGTAGGTGGTGCTGTTGTATTTGACTACAAACAGCACCTGTGCAATCCTGTCACTATATTACAAGTGTCAGTCATGGTCAGAACAATATTCTGTGTAGTTTTGAGTGCATTAGGTCAGAGCTAAATGAACTAGAACATGGGCAAATTGTTGGTGATCCTACGGTGGGTACTTCCATATCAAACGTAACCAAAAGTGTTCTATGTTTCAAAAGGCACTGTGGTGAAGACTTACATGGCATACAGGGAAAGCTGGAAAAACATCATCCACTAAGTAACAACAAGGATGAAAATGTGTTTGTTAATCATGACTCATGGTCACTGAAGGTAATTGTGTGTGTGTGTGTGTGTGTGTGGGGGGGGGGGGGGGGGGGGGGGGGGGAAGATATGAGAATTACAGCTGCAAAAAATAATTGCGTAACTGAATGTCACACTCATACACTCTTTCAGTTACAAAACAACACAAAGGGCACTCCATACACAGGGAAGAGCAGGACAAGCTGGAATTCCAAAACCACTCGTCAGTGGTGAAAATGTCCATAATAAGAAAAATTAGTGCCAAAGCTATAAAGCCTGGACTGTGGAGCAATAAAAGAAAGTCATTCAGTCAGCTGAGTCTTGTCGCACACTGTTTCTGAGTTCTGGCAGAGGTTACGTCTGGCGTATGCCATCCCAAGCGTACAATGCAGAGTGAAACATGGGGGGCGGGGGGTGATAATTTGGACAGCAGTATCTTGGTATTCCATGGGCCCCATAATTACTCTGGAACGTTGCATTACTACCAAGGATTATGTAGCCATTTCAACTGATCAGGTCCATGCATGATACAACATTTGTTCCACAGTGGTGATGATGTGCACCAAGAGGACAGAGCCCCTGACTATACTGCTAGTATCATCCAGGAACTGCTTTTGTGAGCACTTGGAAGAATTGTTGCTTCCTCCTGGCCATCACAATCACAAGATCTCAGTATTATTTAGCCTTTGTGGTCTACTTTGGAGAGAAGGGTGCACGATTACTATCCACCTCCTCCATCATTACCTGAACTTGTGGCTATTTTGCTGGAAGAATAATTTAAGACAGTGCAAGACTTGTATTTGTCATTCTGAGATGTCTGGAAGCTGTTTTGAATGCCACCCATTTTCCTACACCATATTGTGCATAGAAATGTGTTATGTTTTTGGTGTTTTCATGTTTTTGTTCACCCCCAGTATGTTAGGTACTAGGATCAGTTAGTTATATTTTTACATTCAGTGAGATAATCAGCTATTTCATTGGGTGAAGTGATGGATAAGCCTACTGCATTGCAAGAAAATGTGCACAAAATGTAGAGCATATGTCACAGAAACGAATAGTACAGAGGTTTCTGCCATGATTAGTGGCATCCTGCAGTTGTCCCTAGCACCTGGAAACAGTTGATGTGTGTGTTTGAGATGTGCTTGTGTGAATATGTGTGTGTGTATATTATTTCAAAAGAACAACTTTGTTTGAAAACTTAATTATTTTAGCAGTCTTTTTCATTGTGCCTGTCTGAACTGGACATGTACTCTCCAGTGAGCAGCAGTCTATCCTTCCCATATTGTTCTTATCATCCTGACTACTGTTTGATTTTGCACCAGAGTACGTGACTTTACTCTGAACCTTAGAAAAGTAGGCAAACTTAGTACGAAAATTATTTTTGTATCTTGCATTGTGATATATAAATCACAGTCCAGCTGAAACTGATGGCATTATCAACAACAAAAGGCATTATGGAATAAGTATACTGGGAATTGAGTGTAAGAATCCCAAGATCCTTCAAGAGAGTTCTGCACGGTGTGCATTTATATACTTTATGCAGTACTTGTATGTTTGCTTCTGCTGAATATTACTTCATTTACTTGAGGCAATGATTTTATTTGTTATACACCAGAGATCATCTCACCCTCACAATAAACAGATCAAAATACTGATCCACATAGGATACACATAAATAAGCTTTTATGAGTATAGGAAAACAAGGAAACAAGGAGTTACAGTATCCAAAATAACCCAGCACAATTATCTCCAAGTCACCTCACTGAGAGTTGCCTGTAAAGGAATGTATGCTAAACAGAGCTTCTTGATTAGCTGACTTGCACATTGACTCCATTGCAGCTTATAATGTAGTCAATTTGCAAGCAATTTTACAAATAGTGTTTCATTTGGTTCATAACCAGTAATGTATACTTCCAGTGCTAACATATCATTTTCTCTTGTTTGGAACTGCATAATGTGAGTCTTTGTGAAATTCACACTTCAACTGTTTTTTCATCAATAAGACAGCCATACTCTGCAAACCACTGGGAAGTGAAGTGCATGGCAGAGGGTACTTCCCATTGTAATGAATATTAGATTCTAAACAGAATCCTTTTGTGTGAAATTAGGCAGTGCATGAATTCATCAATGACTATTGCTGAGTCTTGTCAAAAGATCTCCTGTAAAACCAAAGAAATTCTGGTATATGTAAAGGTTGTCAGTGGCACCCAAATCAGTGTCCAGACACTCGTAGACAACACTCATACCAAAACTAAGTGAAGCAAAGCAAAGGTGGAAATTCTTAACTCCGTTTTCAAATTGTTATTTACAAAGAAAGACCCAGAACTATTGCCTCTCTCCGTTTCTCGCAGCACTGTGAAAGACAAGTGATGCGGATGTTACTGTCAGTGGTGTTGAGAGACAGCTGCTACTGCTAAAATTGGACAAAGCCCCAGTGCCCAACTGAATCCTTACCAAAAGAAGGTGGCATTTTTCACTTTTGTTTTATCAATTTTATTTCTTCATGATTACTTTCAGCCTTCTAGGCCATTCTCAAGTTTTTGGTGGTTCTGTACAAAATAGAATATATTACCTCCACAAATAGAAATATTATGAAGTGAATGTAGACATTTGCCTGTAACACAGAACTATGCCTTACATATTGAAATGTCAGCATCTTTAAATTTGTGTTTTCAATTTGTCTTAGTTCACAATTGCTGTCTTGTTGGTTTGACAGCTACTGAGTGGAGGTAATATAATATATTCCATTTTGTACAGAACTGCAAAATTGCTTGAGATTGGCATTCACCTTGTTTTAATAAATTCGTTGCTTTGGTACCCCCATGAAGAAAATTAATCTCCAATAGATTCTATACTGTATTTGTGGTCAAGTTAACCTCTCTTTTAGCCTTAATACACAATAGAAAGCTGAAATAGAGAAATGGCTAGTTGGAAATTAGATGTCTTGGGAATTAGTTGAGTGTGGTGACATGAAGGAACGATTTGTAGTTTGTTAGCAAGTTATCAACACAAAATCAAATAGAGATAATGCGGGAGTAGGTCAAAAATGAGTAAGAAAATATGTTGCAAGCGAACTGTTATATATGGTGAAGTGAATATATGGTGAAGTGAATTATAGCCAATACAGACACAAAGCCAAAACTCACTACAGGAATAAAAGCGTGTTTCTACCAACTCCTTTGATGATAAATATATTGAAAGAATGTATGATCAGATAAAATAAATTATTTAGTTTATTAAACAAGACAAAAATTTAACTACACTGAAGGACTGGAATTTGACAGTAGGAAGAAGAAGAGAAGGAAAAATAGTAAGAGAACATGTATTGGGGAATGCAATTAAAGGGAAAGCAGTGTGGTACAATTTTAAATAGGAAACAGTTTAATCATTGCAAGCTCTTGGTTTGGAAACCCCAAAAAGTTTGTGGAAGAGAGCTGAAGGCACCAGATGGTTTCAGATATGTTGTATATTAATAACATGGAGATTCATAAATCATGTTTGAAGTTGCAAAATATTTCTGGGAGTGGACATAGACTCAGCTAATTTATTGGTTATGAACTGCTGATAAAATCTGAAGCATTGCAAAAAGCCAGGTAAGTAAAGAAATGGGACCTAGTCAAACTGAAAGGGCCAGAGGTTGTTGGAGTTTCAGAGGGACCATCAGTCAACAACTATCTGAAACAGGCGAGTGAGATACAAGAAGAGATGAATGAATAGCCTTGAGAGATGAAATAGTGCAGTTAGCAAAGGAACAACCGAAAAAAAGACGAAACCTAGTAGAAATCATAAGATATCACGTCAGATATTGAATGTAATCGATGAAAGGAGAAAAATATAGAACAAAATGGAATACAGACATATAAAAACTGATGTTGACAGGAAGTGCAAAAAGCTATTGGAGAAATGCAAAGCTGTAGAAGCATCCATGACTATAGAAGAGACAGATGCCATCTGTAGGAAAATAAAGGCAATCTCTGAAGAAAACAGAAGCAGTTGTATGACTACCAATAGCTCAAATGTCATAGACTGGGCAAAGACAGGCTTTCTGAAAAGTGGAAGGATAATACAGAAGGCTGTACAAAAGAATAAATCAGATTGTATTCCAGAGATGTTTAGGAATAAGTGAGGCACTGCGGACCCCATCATAGAATATGGGCAGGCTCACAGTAGTGTTCGCTGACCTGCACAGTAGTGTTCACTGACCTGAAACTTCCTGCAAGATTAAAACTATATGCTAGACCATGCCTCAGGCAAGCAGACAAGTGCTCTGCTGACTGCTATCTGAGAACAACTCATGACCCACCCCCACAGCTTTATTTCTGACAGTTCATCGTCTCTGAATGTCTGTCAAGTTTGGAAGGATGGAGATGAGATACTGGTGGACATAAATCTATGAGGGCTTATCATGAATTGTGCTTGTACACCTCATTTAGTAGAGTGCTTGCCCGCAAAAGACAGAGTCTCAGGTTTGAGTCCTGGTCCAGCACACAGTTTCAGTCAGACTGCAGTTATAAGTGTTGAAGGGCATGAAAAGGGGCCACTAATTGGGAAGGGTGTGAAACAAATGTTATTGAAGCTATACATTGAGCGACCTGTGAAGGAGAAATTTGGAGAGAGGATTAAAGTTCAGGAGGAAGAAATGAAAACTTAGTGGTTTGTCAGTGACACTGTAATTCTCTCTGAGATGGCAAAAGACTTGGAAGAGCAGTTATGTGGAGTATACTGAAGGGAGATTATAAGGTGGACATCAACAAAACTAAAACAAGTGTACTGGAGTGAAGTCAACTTCAATAAGGTTGACACTGAAGGTATTAACGAGATGCTAGAACTCAAAGGAAAGTTTTGACAGTAAGCTTGAGCAGCAAGCTGTTGGCTGACAGTGACTGAAGCAGAGACTGTACACTGAGGTGACAAGTCAAGGGACACCTCCTTTCACCTGGCGTAGTACAGCAAACTCGACACAGCAAGGACTCCACAAGTCATTGGAAGTCCCTCCAGAAATATTGAGCCATGCTGCCTCTAGAGCCATTCATAACCGTGAAAGTGTTGCTAGTGCAGAATTTTGTGCATGAACTGAACTCTTAATTATGTCCCATAAGAGTTTGATGGACTTCATGTCAGGTGATAAGGGTGGCCAAGTCATTCACTCTAATTTACCAGTATGTTCTCCAAACCAATCACGGACACTAGTGGCCCTGTGATATGGTGAACTGTTCATGTATGGTTGCAAATTGTCACCAAATAGCAAAACATAACCATTTTCAGTCAATGATTGGTTCAGTTGAACTAGGGGACTCAACCCATTTCTTGTAAACACAACCCACACCATTATGGAGCCATCACCAGCCTGCACAGTGTGTTGTAGACACATTCAGTCCATGGCTTCATGGGGTCTGTGCCACATTCATACCCTACCATCAGCACTTACTAACTGAAATTGGGACTTATCTGACCAGGCCATGGTTTCCGGTCATCAAGGGTCCAACTGATAGGCTCGTAAGCTCCAGGAGAGGCACTACAGGCAATGTTGTGCTTTTAGCAAAGGCCCATTACTGACCAATTTCCCCTTGCTTTCCTGACAGATACATTTGTCATATGTCCCACATTGATTTCTGAAGTTATTTCACACGTTGTTGCATGTCTGCTAGCACTGACAACTCTAAGCAAATGCCACTCCTCTCGTTTGTTAAGTGAAGGCCATTGGCCACTGCATCATCTGTGGTGAGAGGTAATGCCTGAAATTTCGTATTATCAGGACACTCTTGACACTGTGAATCTTGGAATATTGAATTCCATAATGATTTCTGAAATGGAATATCCCTCATATTCAGCTCCAACTACCATTTTGCATTAAAAGTCAGTTAATTTCTGTTCACGTAGATCACAGCTCTGCCAATGCACTGCCCTTTTATACCATGTATACATGACACTACTACCATCTGTGCATATCACTATCCCATGACTTGTCACCTCAATGTATAAACTGCACACTGGCAGTTTGAAGAAAAGCATTTACACACAGAAAGAGAGAGGGTGGGGGGAGAGGGGGGGGGGAGATTTTAACATTAGATATAAATTTGCATGTTAAGAAGTCTTTTCTGAGAGCATTTGTCTTGAGTGTATCCTTGTATGCAAATGAAATGTAGATAATTAACAATAGAGACCAAAAGAAAATGGAAGCTTTTGAAATGTAGCACTACAGAACAACACTGAAGATTTGGTGAGGAAACAGGATATCTAGTGAAGAGATACTGAATCAAACCGAGAAGAAAAGAAATGTATGACACAACTTGACTAAAAGTAGGGTGAGTTGATAGGGCTCTTTAGGGCATCAAAAAATTGTCAGTATTGTAATGAAGTGAAATGTAACAGGTAAGCCCTGCAGAAGAAGACTAACATTTGACTAAAGATGTTCAGATCCACATAGGTTGCGGAATTTATACAGAGATAAAGAGTGTAATGGAGAGCTGCAGAAACCAGTCGTCAGACTGAAACAACAACAACCTGTGGATCCATTAAACAAAACACTGTGCTCTGTAGCTGGAAGAAAGTGCAGGACACATCCTTCTACAAAAAGGGTAGCGGAACCAATTCACATTGTCTCTGTCCAATCCCACTCACATTTTCTTTTGTAGAATCTTAGAACTTATTTTGAACACACAGAAAAAAGTAGGTCAAACAGAATTATCTTCACAATGCCAACCAGCACATATCCAGAAAAGATCAAGTAAATGAAACCCAACTCATTTTCTTCACACATGACTACCTGAAAGCCATATATCAAGGCCATAAAGTAGATGCAGTATTTCTTGATGTCCAAGAAGCATTGCATGAATACACAGCATGCAAGGAATTAAAGTGCCAGTGTACAAACCTGCATTAATAATTGGATGGGGACATGTAGTCTGGGTTAGCGTCATGCCACCTAATCTGCATAGTTTAAATAGATGTGAACATTACTAAGTAGAGAATTGATGAATTTGACCTAACTCACATTAGAAGGGATGTTCTCAATTTTCTTCTGTCATTTGGGAAAATAAATGAGTCACCTTTGCAGCACCCTTTTGTGTGTATGAATATCCAGAGCAAGCAGGAAAGAATGGCTGTGTTACATGCATGTGAAGTCAAAACAAAATAAGTGACTGCATATATTAGTACCTAAAGGAATAGTAAACAAAATTTGGAAGGAGGCAATATAATCAGTATGTTTCAGAAGTAAAAAAAAAGGAACATAGAATTAATATAGAAAGGATAGGTTGCTACTCACCTCGGAGAAGAGATGTTGAGTTGCAGACAAGCACAATGAAAACTAATTCTAAGATAGAGAAGCTTTCGGACAAGGTCCTCCTTCCATAGTAGAAAACTCACATACATGGCCACTGTTTCTGAGTGCTTAGAAATGTAGAAACCATTTATTTATTTTAAATACTCACTTGCACTGAAACTGTCTTTTACTCTGTGAGTTCTATATACTCTCCCAACCTCCTCTTCCTTATCACAGTGATCTTCATCTCAGATTTTATTTTAAAATTTTGTTGGAAATATTGACAATGTGGCAAACTGAATTGAACATTCGCTGGGTTATATTTTGAAGAAAGATGTCACTGTAACACATAAAAAAGGATGAAGATAAAGTAGTCTAAAATGTATCCAGTTACTAATGTGCATACACTGTTTTTAGTTTGTGGTAAAGTAAGACAACACTTTTGATAGCCAGATTTAGTTCTGATAAAATATATTCAGTGAGTTGTAATTCTTTGCATGAAATTATCTAGATGTGTGTGTTCACAGTACTTAATTGATAAAATATACATTAAATTTATTGCACAATATTTTCTTTATATAGTAATAGAAAACTGTTGTTCTTTTTGTTATTTTCTAACTTTTTTGGATTGTATATTTAATATGTATTCATAAGTACCTAAATTCTAGGTTTACAGTGCTCCAGTGCTATTGGCTGTTCTTTTATTTTTTCCCTCTAAATAATGACAGTATGCACATCTCAGAAGCTTAGAATGTAATGGTTATTTTGCCAGATAACTGAACAATATATTGCCAAAATTTCAATCATTTCTAGATTGGTGTTCATGCTAAGATATCAGTGGTATGATTTTGGAAGAGGATGCTTTAATAGCACAGTGATTTGCTGTTTCTCCTCTTTGTTGATTTGTGCATGTAAGGAAGAGACATGTACAGTTTCTGCATGATCTTGGGCATATTTTATACAAAAATGAGGATTTTTTATTGCAAAATGAATGTGACAGCTCTAAGACCTTACCCACAATTCTAGACACGTGTGCAGAATGAACACAACATTCCTTCTTTCGGTTTAGTTTTAGTTCTCAATCATTCTATTCATGTATGAAAATCTTTGCTGTGTAATAGGTTATGTCACATCATTGTTAAGTTAGTGCTACAAAATCACATAGTCTCCCATAAATAGAACTTATCTCTTTGTTTTCCGTATTACCTCTCATGCCTAAAAACTTACACTGCAGGCTATTAAAAACATGACACAAGGAAGAATATCAAATAACAAGATTTTACTTATTCTGCAGCAAAAAGACTCTTAACACGGTTGTCTATTGAGCTGAACTGAGCTTGTGAAAGACTCAGGTATATCATCCCATTCTGCTTCAGCTCCATGTCAGAATTCATCAGCCCTAGTGTATGGTAAATGGTGGTACCCAATCAATGATGAGATGTTTTCAGTGGGTGAGTAATCTGGCTAGGTCAACAGCTGAACATCCTCTGCCTCAATGCAGCCCTGCATTTCTCCTACTTACACAAGGCTTAGAATGAGTCCCTTCCAAGTGGCCAACATTCATATTTGATTTCTGAATGAGGAACCTGCTGTATAATCTTGGTTTATTAAAGAATTTTGATGGAATTACTCCTATCTGCTTTGTGTGGTTGTGCTGAAATGCTAATTTTTTGCATATCCAATTATGCAGTACAAATCATGCCAATTTGACATTTGCTGCATGACTACTTCATGGTGCTGCAACTTTAATGACCAACAGTGTACATGTAACATTGGAATCAAAAATCAAAGAGCCCTTTTTTTTAAAGCCAATGCTTACATAAAATTCAGACAAAGAAAGAGTGCTAATAAAAGTGTTCAATGCATGTGCCATCTGCAAAACTACACTTTGTTACCATGTGAGGATCATTCCAAAAGTATTTACCCGTGTCAAAGCTAAAGTTCCTGTGACAGTATTGTCAGCCCATATACCGCGCTGATTGTTTTTTAGGGAATGCCACTGGTAAAACTGGGCTGATGAAAATAAATAATTGAAGATGATGGTGTCTCTCAAGTGAATCTTGCCCTGGACATTCTTCAAAGCCCACAATGCAAGAAAGCATCAGTATTCCAAGAATAAATATTGAAAAAGACTAATATTTACTGTTTTTACAGACCAGGAATTTTCTAAGTATCGGATTTGCAACAGAACGAATAATTGGTTTAAAGTTTTAGTCTGATTAAGTGAACACTGAGTGTTATGTTCCATTTCACACTGACAGAAACTTGGGCATCTAAATTGCTGTCATTTCATTCTTGAAAATACCTGCAGAGTACACTGATGACCAGTTACTATATTCCACATTACATACAGACACAACTTGCTTTCATGAACCTAAAATGACATGCTGTTAGTATAAATACAGCAAGGGAAGATCTAGCAAAATGTAAATACGAGGCTTGGAGCTTTACCAGTAGCAACTATTTATTTACAGCTCGCACAAAATTGACACGTGTTTCAAAGTTTTACTGGCCTTCAAAGTAGTTACCAGCATTGTGTATAACCTGTTGCCAGTGATGTGAAAGTTGTAGGATACTCTTAACAGTGCCAGTTGTGTTGACAGTTCAAGCGGCGCAGTCTATTGCCTGATGAATGTGTAGCAGTTCTGAAGCAAATGCCATGAAGTGTTTTGTTCAGTTCAGAAATCAAGTTGAACTTACGATGGCTCAAGTCAGGGGATTGCAGTAGGTTGTATAGCACTTAGCAGCCCCATCAGTGAGACAAATCAGTAACAGCTTGCACTGTACATTCTTGAGCATTGTCCTGCAAAACGATGGTCATGTCCTACAGAAATTGACAAAGTGTCATCACTTCTGTCTCTGTGCAGTTTATTTTTGGAACACAACCTACGACCAGCTTAGGGACAGAAGTGATGACACTTTCTGCAGAACCTGACCATCATTTTGCAGGACAATGCTCAAGCACAGTGTAAGCTGTTACTGATTTGTTTGACTGATGAGGCTGCACTCCCCTGACTTAACCCCTCATGAGTTCAATTCGATTTCTAAACTGAAGGAAACACTTCACGGCATTTGCTTCAGAACTGCTGAAAATTTGTTGGGCAATAGACAGCGCCGCTCAAACTGCCAACACAACTGGCACTACTAAGAGTATCTTAAGACTTCCACATCACTGGCAATGAGTTATACACAATGCTGGTGACTACCTTGAAGGCCAGTAAAAATTTGAAACATGTATCTATTTTGTACGAGCTGTAAATAAATAGTTGCCACTATTGAAGTTCCAACCCTCGTACTTTAGGAGTAAAGAAGACCACACTCCAATCAGCAGAAGCTTTGAGTTGTCAGCAGGCATATACTGAAGAACAGGATAACTTGCTGACATTCAGAATAAATCCCTTGCCGATCTAGGGTATCTCTCTCTCTCTCTCTCTCTCTCTCTCTCTCTCTCTCTCTCTCTCTCTCTCTCTCACACACACACACACACACACACACACACACACACACACACACACACACACACAAACACACGTGCCCATGTGTTATGCTGGCTGAACACAAAATGCAGGTTTAGTAGGGTGGGTTGGGGATTGTGTCAGGTGATGTTTGTAGAGGAGAGAGTGGCGGGAGACAGGAAGCGGGGGCCAAGGTGCGTAAGTAGTGGCTTGGATGGAGGCAGCAAGTTTGCTGGCTAGGAATGAAGGAGAGATGGATTGCTGGGGCACAGGAGGAAATTGTTGGGTAGAGGGTGTGGGGACAGTGGATTAATGGAGACAGAGGCTAAGAGGGTTACAGGAGTAAATGATGTGTTGGAAGGTTAACATCCATCTGCATAGTGGAGAAAAGCTTGTGGTGGACAGAAGGATCCACATGGTCTGGGTTGAGAAGAAACTATTGTACTTGAGTATGTTTTGCTCAACTGCATGTTGTGCCGCTGGGTAGTCAACTTTGTTCTTGGCTACAGTTTGGTCATGGCCATTCATTTTGGTGGACATCAGGTTGGTTGTCATGCCGACATAAAATAGTTATGCAGTGATTGCAGCAGTTTTTGTACACAACATGGCTGCTTTATTGGTGGCCCTGCTTGTGATGGGGTATGATAAGCCTGTGAAAGAAGTGAAGTAAGGCTTTGATTATCTGTCCTTACACCATGAAATGAGGGATGTTCTACATAATAACCTTTCAACTTCTCTTAAAGTAGTATTTGATTGCAGCCCCCCTCCACTCTGCCAGTCTTGACAATATCCTGGTCCATCACTATGCTACTCCCAGTCCCAATCCGTTGCCACAGGGATGATAACCCTGTGGTGAACCAAGGTGCAAGACCTGCCCAGTCCACCCTCTCAGCACTTCCTACTCAAGTCCTGTCACAGGATTATCCTATGCCCCTATGCCATCAGTGTGTGGGCCACCTGTGAAAGCAGCTATGGCGTACACAAAAACTGCTGCAATCACTGCACAGGTTTTTATGTTGGTATGACAACTAACCACCTGTTGATCAGAAAGGCCAAACAGTAGCTATAAATAAAGTTGACCATCCAGTAGGACAACATGCAGCTGAGCACAACATGATTGAGTTCAGTAGCTCTTTACAATCTGAGCCATATGGATCCTTCCCTCCACCAAAAGCTTTTCTGAACTACATAGATGGGAGTTACCCTTGAAACACATCCTTCAGGCCCCTGTTGCCCTCCTGGCCTCAGTCTCAATTAATCCACTGTCCCCACACCCTCTACCCAACAGTTCCCTCTTCCTGTGTACTGTCACCACACCTCACTGGCTCTGGCACCTGTGTATCACAAGCATAGGTCATGCACATATGCACATGCCACCCCCCCCCCCCTTCCCCCCTCCCATATTGCTAGTCAGCAAACCTGCTGCTTCCGTACCAAGCCGCTTGCTATCCTCTTCCTGCTCCCTATCCCTCTGCTCTCTCCAATATGCATATATATACATGCATGTGTATTCTAGTTCCCAACGGATTTACTCTGAAAGCTAGCAAGTTTTCTTTCTCGTTTGGGTGTGCCTGTTATGACTCAACAATGCTTCTGCTACTCAGTTAGTAGTCTCCTTTACTCATAAAGTGTTGAAATTCTGTTAGTATAACTTACTTACAAACAGAAGCATTACAAATCCTGTAATTTTATTTCCTGGTGTGGCTTTGAAATTTTATTACTTCTTGTTTTCCAAGAGCAGAAAAAAAAAGTGATGGGACAACATATTCCTTTTGAAGGAATCCTGAAGAGGTGTATTGCATAAAATCCTCTAAACTTATTTTGCACATTGTTCTAAAAATGATGTGACCAGTTGATCATTAAATTCATTATTGTTGAGTAAACCAAGTTAGTGTTTATTGTGAAAAAGGGGGAAGCAAATATTGATCAAAACAAATTGCTAATTATAGTTACAGATGTGAAGCTTTTGTGAATGGAGAAACATCAAAGATATTGTTGGCACTTTTGACAGATTTGAAAGCCTTTAGAATAGAATTCTGACATATGAGAGAGTAATATTTCTTCTGTGGACAATACTGGTTTGAATATTTGGTACTTTTCTGTACTAATTCATTTATCAATACTCAGGAAGTTTAAAGGAGGCGCTTCCTTCCTAATGGTGTTATATGGCACCATATTATATAATTAGGTGTCCCTTGGAATGTAATACAATAAAATTTCCTGATATGCAAGGTCAACATGCTCAACTTCATTTTACCATGTAATCCACTACAATCCATTGGACACTTTCAGGTGTGATAAATCAGTCAGAATCTTTTACCTGTTCCTCTATACTTGCAAGAACTACATGCACGCGCGTGCCCACACATGTGTGCATACACACGCACAGAGAGAGAGGCATATGACAGTTTTCTTATGTGTGAGATTTGAACAGGATAGTTTTTTGAATGACCAATGGGTACAAACAACATATACACAAATGCATTTTACAATTTAAAAAATACGAAATAAATTGGAGTAAATTTTGTAGGATAAAGTTATTGCTGGTGATCCATCGTGTAGTGTTTGGAATAACACAAGTTAATAAGTATTCAAACCTACTTAGAGGTATAAAGATGAAAAACACGCTTACTCTATTAAATTGAGGTCAGTTTTAGCTGTTGGATATGTATAATTATATTAAATATTTAGTACTGCATACTTCTCAAAATAGCCTAATTATATCATACTCATAGATAGCTAAAGATTTGTAACCAACAGTGTGTATTATTGTGAAAACCACAGTTGTAATGATTAATGCTGGATGTTTTGTGCTTTTAGATAACCTTGGAGCTTAAAACACTTTATAAAATTGAGTTTTTGCTGTAACCTTCCTTGCTGCTTCCCTTTCTAATTCATCATATAGTGCTAGGTGCTTGAGTGCTAAGCATTTTATAGAAAAGAAGATTCGGCCTCCAAATGCTGATTAAAACATCAAGAGTATCCTATTCCACCACATAAGCTGTGATATAGAACAGAGTTTTGTTTTTAACATGTTAAAAATGAAAGTTTTTTGAACCATCAAAGTGTGCTGTATCAGTACTGAATCCAATTTATTACATCCCAAAAAAGGTATGTTTTCAGAGAGAAGTTGTTGTCTCATTTTAGATTTCAGCTATAGAACAATAATATGGCCTCACTTTATATCCTATTAATGGCTGAATGGTCTGTTAGTAATTTTCTCTGCTCAGATAAAATAGCATATCATACCCTTACTCTGCTCCTCACTCCTTGTCCTCTAAAAAGCATATCTGAGACCACAGTATGTGACAGTGTGATTTGGTATGTAAAAAGGATGCATGTCAGCTGATTGCAAGTGGCAAAAATTGAAGATTATATAACTTTCCTCTCATTTTTGGTAATTATCAAAGTACAAGGAATGTTTCATATGTGAAAAATAAAAGGCAGTAATGTAATGAAACAGAAAATGTAAATGTCCTTAATCCTCACTTTTAAACAAGAAGCTGCATGTAGCAGGTGTGCAACCAAAAGTTGTGAAAGTGGCACAGTCATTAGAAGAGATGTATTCTATTGAGAGCATTTACTGTGGAAAATTGGAGGAATAAAAACCAAAGGAAGAACTGTGTTGAAAATCAAACTGAAGGCCAAAACTGTGATAGCACTTCAGATTTGAAAGTTTTAATACACAAAGACAAAAAGAAACAAAGATTACAAATGATTATAAGAATGGCTGTATTTCAAGTAATGTACAATATGTATCAGATTTACGTATTTATTGTGCCCTGCATACATTTATCATTTATTGTGCTATAGAACAAATTTGAATGGAGTTCATAGTTTCAGCTATCCACGACTGAAGCTGCAAATAACAGACAAAGATACTGAAACAATCAAGCTCAACAATCTTGTAATTTAATGTGTGGATCCTTCTAATTAAATATTCAGTAGATTCTGGACCTCCAACTGGACCTACAGTGAAACATTTGCCATGAGCCCCTTTTGTGTTGTGCTGACTAATGGGTGGGGTGGGGGATGATGTGTCATGATGTGGCTGAATCACTGAAATGGGGAAGTGGTGAATTAAATGTTATTACAAGCAGTGTCACTTCTGATAAATAACACACTTACAGCACCAATGTCTAGTATATGGAACGCATTAATAACTTTCATTTAGCATATGGAAATTGCAAGATATAATGGGTGAACAAAAATTGGGGTAGCCATTCACTTGCTTGTAGCTGATTGATGTCTGGCACATAATACACATTATAGTTCTAAGAACTTCACTAGCTTCTGGGCTACTTTTTTCCAGTATCATGCACACACAGATTCACTAAAAGCTAAATGTACATACTCTATCAAGGTGACACCAGTCATCAATGAGCAGCTGCCCAGGCTGACGATGAGGTTGGACTTGTGGTGGTGGTGGTGGTGGTGGTGGTGGTGGTGGTGGTGGAGGTGGTGGGGGGTATAATTGATGTGTGGGGCAAGGAGAAAAGTAAGGGAGGTTGGAGAGGAGGCAATAGGGGGATCTCAGCAGCAGCAGGACCACCACCACCACAACCAAAATGACTGTTGAACAAGATGACAGTAACAAAACAATGAAAATAATATCTTAAAACATTGTGAAATTCTGTATGCTGTTACATGTGTACAAAACACACATTCACTAACTTTCAATATAATTGCCTCTGGCTGAGATCATACATGCTGGGTGCATTGTTCAGAAATTCCTGTACTTCGTTTCTCTTACATTCAGTGTTACTAATTCCACACTATAATCATTTATTAATTTCCTAGAGTTGAACACTCATTATGTCTGTAAAAGAGGGCTAGTTCACATGAATTATTGTGGTTGGTGTTATGGTTGAAATGGACAGGACTCGGAAGACTTAAACATTACCTTTCCCAAAGTGGCATTTGTCACTCAAAGAGGTAGGTAGCATAATTGATTAACTTTGTTGACTATATCTAGAATGAATTTTCACTCTGTGTCAGTGTGTGTATTGATTTGAAACACATTAAAACTGTGTCCTAGGTCGGTCTTGAACCACTGATATTTCCTGTTCACAGGCAAGTGTCAGGGAGTTTCAAATTGCTGCACACTCCATTGCATAATCAAAATTTATTCTGGAAACAATGCCCTAGGTTGTGCCTAAGTCATTTCTCCACAGTGTCCTTCCTTTCAGGAGTGTTAGTCCCAGCAAGGTACAAAGAACAACTTCTGTGATCTTTAAAGGTTGGAGAGAGGTACTGATGGAACTAAATCTGTGAGGGTGGATCCCAAGTCATACTTGGATGCACAGTTGGGAGGCAAAGATCCCAGTTTAGAGACTGTGTTCAGCACACAACACATTGCACCTTAGAACTGTGTTTACAGTTCATGCATCGGAACTTGAAGGGAAGATACCAGTCCATTTTAACAACCCAGGAACAAGCATTCAAATTGTAACATCACTAACAGAGTCTTCATTCATTATACTTTCAGAATTTAAAAAAATCAAAAACTTTGAGATCACAAGTTTTTATAATACAGCTGCATTAGAAATTAAATGAATATATTCCAGACCATCCTTATATTGTGTTGTGTACAGATAAGTGAACAGGTACTCATATTTGCGACAGTAGAATCAATCATTCATAGATACACAGTAACTATCATAGAAATCAGATGTAAGATTTCAAAGAAGATTTAATGTTTTTCTCTGATATATAACAGTGTGAATTAGTGCTCTGATATTTTACACAAGACATTTGTGTAACAAGACCATGGTTTCATCATAACCTGTGTCCATGGTTTCTTCTTACATTTTGTTAAGTCTTTCTGTAAAACCTAGTTTCAAGGTCGATCAATTAGCCAAAATATTTCAGTAGGTTCTGGGGTCAACAGATTTCACATTTGTGTTGGGAGTAACAAAAACTTTCTTTTGGGAAGGTCTGGTGAACAGAAACCAGGAAGCATCTTGAAATGCTGTTTTAAGCATTCTGTTCCATAATAGTGAGATCTAAAAATGTGTAGTCATGTTGAGAAAAAATTTTGAATGATTTTCTAAAATAAAAAAAAGGATAGCTTTGGTCTATATTAAAACCTTAGTGTAATTAACAAAGATATGTGTTATTTAATTTGGATTAAGTTTTTCACTGCTTACCACAAGAAGAATGTATCAGTGTTTGAGGTATGTTTAACAGAGCATTAGTGTGCATTTACCAAGAAGTATGTTGAGCTAGAAGTATTATGGAAAAATATTGTGTTTATCAAACAGAAACTTTGTGTCATGCTAATGCTATTGTAAATTAGCTGTAGCACCACATAAAAGTTCTATGCTTATTTTCTAGCCAATTTCTATACTAATACTATACTGTATTATTATTATTATTATTATTATTATTTTACTTTTTGTGCAGTTTGAAAAACATAGCTATATTTTTAGGATTTGTGGTACAAGAGTATCTGAATATCTTACTTGCCTTAAATGTTTCTTCAAATGTACAGAACTTAGTGGCTGAGGGTATTTTAGATTCCATCCTTACACGTTATATTTCAGTACTCTTTCATGACTGGTCTGGTTTTGTCCAGATTTCAAGTGGTTGTTCACTACTGTAATGACCAACTTGTTAAACACATATTGTCTTGAGTATAAATATACAAAAATTAGCATAGCATCAGAACAGTTAGCAATGAGTAATGTCGAAGAGTTCTTGCAGTATATATGTTGACTTTTATACTTCCAGACTCAAATGCATTTTAGTAACAGCACACACTTCTGCTCCTAAAGTTGTACATTATTATTGATCTACAAATACTATTCTTGTATGTTGTTAACTAATAACATATCTGATTATCGATTTCTATGAACTGTCGTATTTATGAAATTATAAAATCTGTTGTCACTTTGCATTAGTGGTCAAGTTTGCACAAGTTGAATATAATACCATAGATGATTATGAAGATGGAGAAGAGACTATAAGCACTTACTAATACCAACTTTTTTAATTCATTACATTGTTTTGTGTTCCATCTTCAGGTCACACATAAGACACATATTTATTCTTTAGAGTTAATCTGCTTTGGTTTTTGTCACCCTAACCTATATATGGCATTCCTGACAAAAGGAAACTAAAACTTATGCACTTGAAAGAATAACTGTATGACTTCTACATCATTTGAAAGTATAAGCTCGAAAACATGTTGGAATGAATTAATGAGCAAAAGACAATGAATGGCTACAGATTTTTCATATCCTTCATTATTAGTTATGATTAACAGTAACACAGAAGGCTGTACTCAACATTGTAATGTTAATTTATAAATATGCTATATATTTGAACAAATCTTTGTACAAATGTAACAGTTTGTGGATGTGTGTGATCAGCAGTTTGCATAAGGGTAACAAAGAAGTAATGCTTTTGTTAAGAACAGGTGATTTTGAATATACAAAATATATAAATCAGTATGTTTTGACATCTGTGCATCACAGTAGATTCTTAGCAGGTTCTGGAATGCTTTACTTCCTTAAATCAGTGGCTGTCAGATTAGCGAATATCAATATCTGAGGAACGTGAATCCGTGGAAGATGTAGTGTCATCATTCTTTCCACTATCAGCTAACAGACAAAGTAGCATACTGTTTGCTATGCTGTAAGTAATTTGCATACCATGTAGCAGGCTCAACTGACTCTTTTTTCTGAAATATATATCTAAAGAGACAGAAAATATATCTTTTTTGCATAAGAATATGCAAACAGTTTTGCACATCCCACAGAAAACAACATGTAAGGAAAACACATAATGAAATTGTGGAAATAAGCTGCTTCAATGCTTCCCGTTGTCAGTCTATGTGACATTATAACCACTAAATATCACAAAACTTCTAAAATAAAACTTACACGTGCTTCATACCATACATGAGAAATTTGATCATTATAGTACAGCAGCTATACCTGAAGCTTTTAATATTCGTCACACTATTTACCTGCTTTGGCAAGTAGCTATAGATGTATGTATAGGGTTATAAGTATGTCTAGCCCAGGGTTTTTTTGCATAATCCAAAAAGTCTAACATTGAGAAAGGAGTGTGTGTTGAAATATATCATTAGTTTGAGTATATTTTATTGTTAGTGTTTCATGTCCTATTGTTAAGTTCCTGCAAAGGCTTTTAAATTTTTTTCACTTTGTCTCATGAAAAAGTACATTTAAAAATAATTTTATTGTTCAGAAGATGAACACATGCTTGCATTTCTGTTTGTTATTAACAGCATGGCTATTGGTGGCAGTATCATACACAGTTTTAACCCTTTGGATGCCAGTTATAACTGCATTTGCAAAAACTTTCATCTTCTACATCAACATTTACTTCTGCTCTCTGAAAATCACTGTGAAGTACATGGTAGAGTGCGCTTCTGCATTTACTGACGACTCTTCATCCAAAAGGACATGCTGCATCTGCCTGGCTAATAAATCCTCAGTCCAGACACAAATTGTGTTTGATATCTCACACAATTGTACCATTATTAATTATTAAATTTTAGCATGATACGTCAAATGCCATTCAGAGGGAAAGAAATACGGCATCCACCTGATTGCCTTGATTGATGGCTTACGGGACGTCATGTAAGAAAAGCATGAGTTGGATTTTGCATGCATGATGTCTTCAAAATCTGTGCTGGTTGGCTTGAAGGAAGTCCTTTTGCTAGAGCTACCTCATTACATTTAAGTTCAGAATGTGATCTAAGATTCTAAAACATACAGTGTGGAATGAAACATATTTTAAATATAATCTGGGATGCTTAAAGAAAACACCTAGTATGTTCCTGCATTATCAGAATTTTCAAGGCATGTCGTTTTGAAGTGTAGAAGCAGAATGGAAGGAAGGTCTGTGTGGCATTTTTCGTTACTCTATATGAGGCATTTTATTTTCTTACTTCTCAGATCTTTTTGTGTAGTAAGATGTAGGCCTACTGGGGAGATGGATAAATATTTTAATTTTACTCCAGCTTAATGTCATCACCGTATAACAGAAATACTAAATCCATAATGCGCGTATGTTGTATACAGCTTTCTGTATAGTGTAAGCATATTTCTAAACTGCAGACTGTATTTCTGCTTTTTTATTTATTTATTTATTTATTTATTTTGTGTTTAATATCTAAAGATTCTCAATATCACCCAAACTGCCATTTACTTTGATTGAATTAATTGTTTTTACTTGCAGAAGTCAAAGCAAAGACACCAGTGAATATGAAAATTTGGAAAGTGATACTCATGATGAGGATTGTAAGAAAGAAAGTGATGTGTCCAGTTTTGAGAGAGAAGAAAAACGAATAGCAGAGGAGGTTCAGCGGCAGGTATAGTTCTGTGTTTCTGTCTCAAGATGTTTTGTTAATACGTGTGAAAAATATCTTTATATCCTTCTTGACTTATTATTACAAGCAGCCACTGGACATGGAACTGGTAAGCTATTGATAAGTAAATTACTAGTTTTCTTTTAAATTTTTTGATGAAGTGGCATATTATAGTACCAAAATACTGTTTGTATAGGGCATAAGAAAACCATCAGTTTCCCATGTCATACCAGAAGGACGTGCAGCTGCACCTGTAAACATTCAAAAGAATAATATCAAATTTTGGAACTGCCCTAGCTTTACAAGGACCCACTTTGATGGCTGAATGCATTAATGCACTGCCTCTGGGATTTGGGGAGGTGAAACATCCATGGATCAGATTTGTCTCGTGGATTAACGATAAGGGCTGGTGAGCCAGCCACCCTTGGATACAACTTTTAGACAGTTTTCCACATCCAACTAGGTGAATACTGGGCTGGTACCCATGTCCCATGCCACACTACATGAAACATTTAGAGAAACATTCTCACACTTGGACATGACTTATTCTAGACCCGTACAAATGGGGTGCACAGAATCTGTCATGAGGGAAGTGGTAGCATCACGAGTGGCATCTGACCACCATCTGTCCCTAACATTGCCAAGATCAAACAATGAAAAGTCCAGGTTAGAATATCACCAATTATGGAAAGGATAAATTGCAGATTGCTACTCACCATATAAATGACATGTTGTGTTGCAGACAAGCACAACAAAAGACAGTTACACATTAAGCTTTTGGCCAATGCTTCCATCAGAAAAGAGGAAAAAAAAGAAAAAAACACACACACATCTCTGCTTGCTCGTGCCAGACTCTGGCCAGTGCAGTCAGAGAGACCGGTCGTGTGTGGAGAAATTAGCAGTTAGATGGAAGTAAATAAAATGATAAAAAAAGCTATAATGTGAGAGAAAGTAGTAATAGGGTAAACACAGAATAAATATAGTAAATGAATTATGAGTAAAATTTATTTACTCATTGATGTGTTCCTTTACCTTCACCATGAGTTGTGAATTTCTCTGTTACATTTCTTCCCTTCTGCCATATGTATAAATTTGCATATCTTTTTCAAACTGACTTCGTTTCTATTTACTGATCAGGTTTTGCTATAAATATTGTATACCCTTGTGAACCTTACACTTTATGTGCAGGAGGCAGAAGTAAAACGTATCTTGGAAGTGAGTGCTGCCACCAGTGCTGGTGCAGGTGAAGCTAGTCAGTCAGAGTGGAGTGAAGATGACGATGATGAAGGGGGTGCTGCCTCAGAGCCGCTTCTGGCAGACAGGGAATCCACTGGGTATACAACGGATGACCCAGCACTTGAAAATGTTTCAATGCTCAATGAAACAGGCCTTACTGATGCAGAAGGTAAAATTTTCATATGCCATCAAAATGCCTGTTTACAGATAAGACTACTATAAACAGCACAGTTTAGAAGTTTGATGTACACTTATGAGGAACCAATTTAGGCTTCTTCTCCATATCCTCTCCTTTCATCCTGATGACTGCACTGATTCAGCATGGTGTGGATTTCAGAAAACACCAAAAGCGTTGGGGAGCTTTATCGATCCGTGACAACACAATAGCTACTTTCAGCTTATTGAGGTCAGCCAAGTAGGTTCATGTCCCTCTTGACAGTGTATTACATATGTTCAATAGGTTAAGTAATAAAAGTTATTCTTATTACACATTGGTGAAGTGTCCACTGAATCACTTTATGGCAATATCTGAGTGTTGAGATGGTGTAATGATTCATGAATGTGCATTAAACTAACCGGTAAAGAAATTAGTGTACATGGTCTGATTGTAGGTCCAAAACCATTAGCGGTTGGGGACCAGTGTCAGATATATCAAGGATCCCATTCAAACCATGTAATAATTCATCACATGGAGACACTGAACCTATACTTCACTGTGAAGACAGGCCATTACTTTATGCAGTTTAGGATGAACTGCTTTTAAATTGCACCACAAGCCACTAATATAGTCCAGATCCAATTTTTCCATGGCTGCCAATTTATTTTCCTTATAATTGTCAGAAGTTTTTGCAACAGATAGTAATTTCTTTAGCCGCATAGTGAGCAGATGATTGTTGGGTGGTCTTCTGGTCTTCTTGCACAAATAGTAGTTGCCCAGGAGTGAACTGTGTGTGATCCGTTACAATGAGATATGTGTACCATGCTATTATAATCTAAAATAGCATAAAACAGCTTGTATTTTCTATCCTTTGTGCAACTGACCCTGGCAGCAGTGGTTTTACCCAGACTGAGCTGTTCACACGATATCCTCTAACTGTAACTCCTGACAAACCCAGTTCCCACACAACTTTAGACATATAATAGTAACTGTGTGTGCCCCTCATAATGTGACTAAAATCTACTGATGTCTTGTATCTTACTCATAGTTTGCATGATTGCTATCTGCTAACCAGCAGACAATCTGATACCATCATGTCCAAGTGAAAGTCAGAGTTATTCTGTTTGCTAAGATATTCCATAGATGAAAGCTGCAGTTAGTGTGAGTTATGCAAAAAATTATAATGTAATACTACACATTGTTTCAGTATGTAGGACAACTGGTGTTTTGTTCATTTATATTTCCAGTGAAAAAAGATCTACAGGTTGACAGCATATTTTGCTTTCTATACTTCTAATGCATTCCATTGTATGAAGATTTTGCCCTTGATCATGTTATCCATGAACATGGTCATGCAAATCACAAAAATTCAGCTCTGCTTATCATTAATATGCATTTTGGTTATCATTAATAGCATTTAATAGGTATCCTCTTAGAAATCCTCTGTTTTTGTTTTTACAGATCTCTCAAACACACATACAAACCATTTCAACTCTCTTTAGATTTGTGATGCTTCCATTTTTTTACAACTTGGAAAGATTTTATTTTGCCTTGTGCAGTCATAGTTTAACTTCGAGTTTTGAAAATGTTACTTAATCTGTATTTGTTAACAGACAATTTTATAACTATTGCAGTTTGATATTATGTGGAGAAACAAGTGTGTTAAGCATGTTCTTGTTGCTGTCATTGCAGTTTAGTTGAATAGATAAAATGGGGCAGTCAGTAATATTTTCCATTGCAAAGAAGGAATAGAAATGTATAAAGAACAAAGGGGTTGCAACAAAAAAGCATATAAGGTAATACTGAGAAAAACAGTTCAATTCATGTTCCTTGTGCCTTCTCCTACTGGATGCCTACAGCTCTAATTGTGCACAATGACTGACTATATTGGTCATGCAGCAACTATTGTTTGAAAATATACTGTTGTTGCTCTGAGAACATTTTATTTGATTGATCTGTGATGTGCCTTATGTGTATAAAAAGACAGATTTTCGCAAGACAGCTCCAAAAATGGTTATATAACTGAAAAAGTATTCCTCCCTTTGAGGAGATTTTGGAGAGATCCTGACTATGTTGCCAGTAGGTCATTTCAATTCCTTTTGTAGTTACCAGCGTCTCAAACTGAAAGAGTATGAGAGTGGTGACACCAATGTATCTTCTGTACTATTATTGTTCCTCCCATACTGTTTCAGTTCAGTGATGGGTCACTGTAAGAGTTATTTCAATGTTCTGTCGGTAACACTAAGGTGTGGAGAGTGATAGCAGACCACTTTTTGTCTGTGGATAGTGAATTTGTAGTTTTGAGTTGTCTTTGGACAGTGAAGTGTAACATGAAGTGAACGTGTCAGTGGACCATTACTATACATTCAGTATCCAGCATTTTTCTATCATTTGTCCTTCTGTTGCTGTAGCTGCAGTGATTGTAATTAGATGGTTGTCTTCTTAGTGTAAAATATCAATCTCTGTTTCCTTATTTATAGCTTATTTGTTTGTAATTATAAGCATTTAAATTGAAATATTGAATAAAGAAATTGCTGAACAACCAATTTGTTTCATTTTCAGGAGCTCTAAGTGATGTGAATTCTGTTTTCAATGACTTAGGTCATGATGCAGACATGGATGACAACACAAGCATGTCATCTCGTGCTTCTTCAAGAATCTTTGATTCTGATGCTATGATGAGCTTGGATTCACTCAGTGTACTGTATGATTCAGAGTATGACAATTGCTACCGTACCGATGAGGATGTCAACACAGCTGATACTGTACCTGATCTTGATAGAATTGATTACTTTTCAGCTGTCACGACAGACACAGATATCAATTTGGCTAACATAAGATCTATGTCAGAAAGCATTACAAGAAATTTTGGGCAGCCCAGGAGTGAGACAGACCCAGATAGTGATGTTTAGGTAACTCGAAATTTTACTATATTTTAAATGTGTATCACTTATGGTAGAGTTAAGATTTGGACTGTTTTGTTGCATTATGTTATCAGTTTCCATAGCGATACATATATGAGGTTTGGAACTAAAATAGTGGCAACTATTTGTTCACAACCAATACAAAAGAGTTACATGTTTGTACTTGTTACTGTCCTACAAAGAAGTCACCAGCATTGTGTAAAACCTGTTGCCAGTGATGTGGAAGGCGTAGTATACCGTTAGCAGAGCCTGTTCTGTTGATGGTGCAAATGGAGCGGTCTACTGCCTGTCAAATCTCTGGAACAGTTCTGAAGCGAATGCTTCAGAATCTTCGGAATCAAATCAAAGTCACAAGGACTTAAATCTGGGGTGTATGGTGGATGGTACAGTACTTGCCAGTCCCATCGACCTAACAGAGCAGCCACAGCTTGCGCTGTATGCACCCGTGCATTGTTGTGCGAAATCATGGGTGGGTTGCGCAGAAAGTGTTGCCACTTCTTTCAAAAAGCCTGTAACAGATGATGCTCCAAACATGAACAGTAATACTGTGCATTGATGGTCTGCCATGGAGGAAGTAACACATTAGGATAACACCATCACAGTCATACACGAGAATCACATAACTTTAGAACGCTCCATTCGCACCATCAACGAACAGGCTCTGCTAACGGTACACTAAGCCTTCCACGTCGCTGGCAACAGATTCTAACAATGCTAGCGACTACTTTGAAGGACACTAACAAGTGCAAACTTGTAACTCTTTTGTATTGGTTGTGAATAAATAGTTGCCACTATCTCAGTTCCAACCCTCATAGTGGACATTTACTGCTGCACAGAAATGAAAACAAAAATACACAGTTAAGACTGTATAGTTAAAAATATTAAAACACACATTTTCTATTTTTCTGATACAATGTGTACCGTTATTGTTCTGTCATATTAATTAAAACAACACAAAAAAAATCAATTATTCTTACACATGTAATACAAATGACTGTATAGTGAACAACAGAGGGTAACACATCCCTTATTATTTAGCTGCGTATCTCTTCCATCAAGGAGTCAAATGGGATAAAAAGCAATTGTCAAATGAAATAGGTTGTTCGTAAATCCCTTTCAGTTGCTGAATATGTTAGTGTTAAAGTTAACACCTTCCTTAGAGTTCTTCTGAGCTTGACCACTCCTTTGATGTCTTCTGTTATTTGGGAACACAGCCAAAATGAATTTCTTGTAGGGGAAACATTTTTCCTATGTAGTATATATGACTGACATTATCAAGTTAGCCAGCCGCTGTGGCCGAGCGGTTCTAGGCACTTCAGTCTGGAATCGCGTGACCGCTACAGTCGCAGGTTCGAATCCTGCCTCGGGCATGGATATGTGTGATGTTCTTAGCTTAGTCACGTTTAAGTAGTTCTAAGTTCTAGGGGACTGATGACCTCAGACGTTACGTCCCATAGTGCTCAGAGCCATTATCAAGTTAGGTGGTGATCTACATTAATGCATAAAGAGAAATACATCTTTAAACAACCAGCATTTATTGTGATGACTGGTTTCAGCAAACTATGTTGCCATCATCAGATCTTCTGTAGTACATTTCACTGAATCTTGGTCAAATGCAGAGACTCAGAAGATCTGATGATGGCAACTTAGTTTGCTGAAACCAGTCATTACAATAAATGCTGAACAATAGCGATCTTGGCCATTTGAAGTTGTACTTCTGTTTTTACATTTTCATGCACAGGCTGTATTTTATTCATAATCTGTAACATTAGCAAAGTAATTACAGTCCTTCCATCATTCTCAAGCAAATCGAATGAGTCAGCCCATACCTAATCCCGTAGATGCACATGTTAACATGACAACTTTCAGGGTGGCCCCAGATCAACTCTGCCCTAAAAATGAACAATGAGGGGTCTGTGTGCTTGACCAGCTTGGATGTGGTCTCTAGGTAGGTTCTCACATTCCACTTGGAGTATCCCAGCCAGGTTCCCATGTTCTGTCTCAGATATATGCTATGCAAATGTATAGAACACTTTCTCACTGGTGCATAGAGAATTTACTCTATACACAGACACAGAGCATACACTGTTCTTATATTGGGGGGTGCACTGGAGACTGATGACCTTGGCTGTTTGGTCTCCTTAAACACTCAATCAAAATCAGTTAGCCCATATGTAAGCGTCACTATAGCTTAATTCATTGCCTTCTTGAGAGTAAAAAAAATTGAACTGCTTGTTGGCTTCTGTCTTGGGTTCTTCGGCTGATGAAGATCCAAGTGTGTCTCAGATCGGCAAAGCAGAAAAGGGACCCACTTGCAGTTTCAGAAATACACCACATACCTCATACCATGTGCATGTGGAAAAGTCTATGTTGCAATGAATGGACAAACCATGGATATCAGAATCACTGTACAGAAACTGCATTGCAGACTGGGCCAGCTCGAGAAATCAGCTGCGGTGGAGCATGCATAGTGTGACACAGACCATGTAGTAAAATTCACCAACAGGGACGTTCTTGGTGTAGAGAAGAGCTTATCATGCCCACTTGTTTAAGGAAGCCATAGAAACACACACAAATAACAATAGCTTCAACTAGAAAGAGGAAAGCCTCAAGGTGAATGGATCCTAGATTCCCATGCTGCAGTGAACAACCGTTGCGAGTAACAAGGTGAGAACCACTGCAGTGAAGACCACGGAAAAGCCATTGGATGTTTACATGCCAATCTGTGCCTGCAAGCTCCACTTGAGTCCACCACAAGCAATGGAGGATGAAGCTTTGACAATGTCAGCCACTTGTCAACGTGAAACATCAGAAAAATCTTCTAACAGATGTTGGTCAAAGAACCCAAGACAGAAGCCAAAAGGCAATTTTTCAACAAGAGGCTATGAAAGCCTTAACTAGTCTGTACATTAAAATTAGTTAACCCTTACGGATGATTACAATAAAAAGACAGTGTGCACAGAGACCTGGTTTAAATTCCAGGCATCCAAACAGTACTGGCAAAATGATCAAGAGGACCCATTTTGTTGATGGTATGCACAGTATGAATGCAGCTGTGGTCGGACAGTGTGTTGCAACACAATTTGCATGTACACAATTACTCTGCAGTTAACACTCAAATGCGTGGCAAAAAGGCTCATAGAACCACTTTAACGCTATTTCTTGATTGTTACACTCCTGAATAGCCTATGATAAAAATGAACACCTAAATCTTTTGATGTGAGCTCTGATTTCTTTTATTGTATGACAATGGGCATTTCTCACTATGTATGTAAGAGTCAACAAAGTATTTCGGCATATGGAGGAGAAAGTTGGTGATTGAAGTTTCGTGAAATATCACTGACACATAAAACACCTTTGTTCTAACAACCCCCACCCCAACACACTTATCACATCTGTGACACTCTCTCCTCTATTTCGTGATAATACAAAGCAAGCTGACATTCTCTGAATTTTTTCAATGACAGCTGTCAATCCTATCTGGTAAGGATCTCGTACTGCACAGCAATACTTCAGAAGAGGACAGACAAGCATAGTGTAGGCAGGCACTCTCTTTAGCAGATATGTTGCACATTGTAAGTGTTTTGCCAATAAAATGCAATGTTTGGTTCACCTTCCACCCAACATTTTCTATGTGGTGTTCTCATTTTAAGCTGTTTTTAATTGCAATCCCTAGGAACTTAGTTAAATCTATGACCTTGGACATGCTACTTAGAATGCAATTCCTTTAAAATTGTAAGTGTTATGGACTTCAAAAGATTTCAGTGGTACAATAATTGTCACAGTTTTCTTAACATCCTGGTATTTCTGAAAATATATCTGTCAATGTGTGCCATGTGGCAGCACATGAGGCATACAGTATTTTAAAGTCAAAAACATGATCACTTGTGTTTTTATTTGCACATACACTCACATTAAACCTTTAACTTGTAAAAATAAGTTAATGGTGTAAAATAAAACCAGATAAAATTATATCAGATTTCAGAAAAAAGTCCTGTAATTCTTCAATGCAGCCAAAAATCCTAATAGGAATGAATAATCTAATATTGAACACGTTGGCTGTAACATTATAATTCATTATAACAAACATCGCCTTTCCAAAAAGTTCCAAGATCAATTTTATTCCTTGTGTATAAGTGATGTCAGTGAATCTGACAGCCTGAACTAACAATTATAAATACCAAGTGCACATTCATCAAATCAACTGTGAGCAGGCAGTGCTAAATAGTGGACATGTGACTGTATTGTGTCAACATTGTTGTGTCACAAATGGCAATAGAGCAGCATTTCTAAATAAAGACTCCAAGACATTCTCCAGGATGTTTTGAAGAACAGAAAATTTTGTGCAAAGTTTGTCCCGTACGCCTTGACTCCCAAACAAAGATGATGAAGCATGGCTGCATAACACTTCTTGACTGAAATTCAAAATGTGAGCAATTCTTTTTTGGAAAAAAAAAAATCATCACAGGTGACAAGACTTGGTGTCATCAATAAAAACCTACTGTAAAGGAGCAAAGAGCAAAATGGGTTCTGATGGTTTGCCAAGACTGAAGAAGGTGCAAATGTGATACAGGAGTTGAACATCCCACAGAGAGACTTTCTTGACAGTTTCATATGACTGTATTAATCTTCTGTGCAGTGTGTTCCATTGGGAGGGGGAGACAAAGTAAAACACTTGAAGCATTTTAAAACCACCATCGCAACATTCCTCTATTTTGATTGATCCAGTGTCATGAATGTTATTGAACAACAACAACTAAATTTTATGCCCAGCATTTGCAGATAATGACAAATCATGAGCCCTTATTGACAGGCAGAGGCAGAGATTATTATTTACTACTGGGCATAGCTTAACCAGCTGTTGCTACATGACTTACTAATACCTAATAATGTGTGGACAGACACATTCCAGCTATTTTTTCATTGCAGGTACTTCTCAAATTGTGATGACATCAAAATCTTAGATACAGAGTAAAAAGATTTTCATATTGGAATGGCATTTGCAACAATAAAAAAAGTTTGATATTTGTAATGTTAAAGTTCTTTTTACAGTAAAATAGACATCAAAATTCTACGCATCTGTTGTGCCAAAAACAATGGCTATGGATACAGAAATGACAAAACACACAAAGGCATTGTTAACGTAAATAAATATAAAGAATGCATGTTAGTACATTCATAGAGTATGATAAATATCAACACATGCATATTATGACTTTATTTGATCTTGGCACTTTACAGTGAAACAACTGTGCAAGATGCAAGGCAACTGCAAATTAAATGCACTGTTGCAGTAGTGTGCATACTGTTGATGACTGTGTGTACGTGTCATACATAATGTATTTAGGAAATGGTTTTCTTTAATATTTATATTTGGGGGTGGGTGGGGGGGGGGGGGATGAGACCATATAGTTAATGCAAATTTGCCTTCAGGTACTCATCAACAGAATAAAAAAGTGTATTGCACCTAGCAATTCCTTTTTTGTCCTAAAAGTATTGCTGTTATTTTATTAATTGGTTTGTTAATAATTATTCTGAGAGGTTCAAGGGCAAGGTGCAAGTCTTATGACTGACACCACTTCAGTGATGTTCATGCCCCTAATCTACACCAGTTTTACATATGGAGAAGAGGGACCTGCAATTTAACATGGAATCCTAACCTTGTGTCATTCGTGGTAGTCCCACACATTGTTGGGAGGAGAAAGCTAGATTAGAGTCAGACTGAAAATTTCCACAGTATGAATGGGATTTGATCCTGTAACCTCTCAATTTCCTGGCACAAGCTTTACCACTAGATGACCAAGAGCAACTATGCTCAATCTTTGGCTCACCAGATGAATGTTTACCTTGGTTTGTGTGTACTACTTGTGGATTTCTCTGTCAGTTGTAAGTAGACTAAACAATTTTTCCCCTCAAAAGAGATAGTTTCAAGAATATACATACAGAGGCTTGGCAATATAATGTTCTTTAAAAAAAATTTTTGTGGCTGATCACATTAGTATTTTCTTTATTATTTCTTTTATTCTTTTTTGCACAAGGAATATTTTCGTGTGTGTAGCTCCCCAGAAAGGGACGCATATACTGTTGTTGAGTTTGTAATACCATGGCACACTATCTTGGGTGTTCGTCACAGGATTGCCTGAGGATTATGAATGCATAAGTGTGACCATTTTAATAGTTTCTTTCTGTTGTGGTTCCATTGGAGTGACTATCAATCCACTTTGTTTCTGGCTGCTAGTCTTTCCACAATTAAAGAGTTCCAGTGGGTTTGATTTAGTGTCATATAGAAAGTTAAGAAAAAAATATAAAGACAAATCGGATAAGGGATTCTGCGGGTATTAGCATTAGTCTAACAGTGGGTACTTAATTATCTCATTTCAGATGGATATTTCTGTACGTGGAATTGCATTTAAATGTTGTATTTATTTTGGCAGTAATGATTAGTTAGTTTGTTAATTTCAACAAAACTAGTTTTATAAACATATATTAGTACTTATACATATATTAGAACCTTTCTGTCTTTGCCTACCTGTGCATCAAAATCTCCTATCACTATGGAGTGTGCTAATATAGGAGATTTTAATGCACAGGTAGGCAAAGACAGAAAGGGATTTGAGCAGTATTCGGATGTTTTGGATATGGAGACAGAAATGAAGAAAGGGAAAGACTCCTGGATTTGTGCCAGAGGAATGGAATTAAAATAGCAAGCAACCGGTTTATGAAGAGAGAAAGTCATGTTATCACCAGATACAGTTGAGATGGAAGAATCAAGAGTTTAATTGATTAAATTCTAGTACATAAGGAATGGGGAGAGAAAGTAACAGATGTGAAGGTAATTCCAAGTATGATGGCAGATTGAGACCATAGATTACTGGTGGGACAACGGAAAATGAATCACTGTGTGAAAAATTAAAAACCAGAAGAAAATGATGAGGATACGGGATTGGAAACTGAAGGAGAGTGAAAGTGCTGAAAAGTATAGAGAATTAATCACACAAAAATTTCCAAAAGACGTTTTCTGCAATGTAGAAAAAGAATGGAGTGTATTCAAAGACAATTTAGTCGAAGCAGCACAAAAAGTATGTGGTGGAACATCTGGAAAGGAAAAAGTAAGACATAGAGGTTGGTGGGATGGTACAACAATCCAAGCAGTTAGAAGAAAAAATTGAGCATGGAGAAAGTGGTGGAGAACTAAAAATGACGAGGACCATAAAAGATATATAGAGGAAAAGAAGAAGTGCAAAGAAATAGTGGAAACAGCAAAGAAAAAGGCATGGGAAGAGTTTACAAAAGAACTTGAAGAAGATATGAACAGTAATAAGAAAATGTTCTATAAAATGATGAAAAATAAAAGGAAGGCTTCTGAAGTTCCAGTAAAGATGGAAACAGAGGATGCTACTGTGATTGAAGATCCATGGAATATAAAAGATCTCTGGAGAGAACATTTTAAGAAACTGTTAAATGCTGAGGAGCAGGTACACGAGGAAACAACAAATAATGGAGAAATTGAGAGAAGTTGGGAAGCAGAATTAGGACAAATTACAAGGGAAGTAATGGAAACAGCTGTGAAGCAGATGAATGAGGGGAAAGCTCCAGGACCTGATGAAGTATCAGTGGATATGATAAGAACAGCAGGTCCAGTGGGAATGCAGTGGCTGTATAGAGTACTGTCCAGTGTGTGGAGAAACAGTACAATACCTGATGATTTTAGAAGAGGAGACATTGTTCCCAATCTTCAAAAAAGGCAATAAAAGGCTTTGTAAAAACTACAGTGGACTAACCCTTACGATTCATACAGCCAAGATTTTTGAAAGAATTTTACAAAATCGAATAAGTGAAAAGATAGAAAAGGAGCTGGGTGAAGGACAGCATGGGTTTAAGAAAGGAAGAAGCATGATCGACCCGACATTTTCTGTCCGCCAGCTGATGGAAAAAAAGTTGGGACTATAAAAAAAGGGTGATAATAGTTTTTATAGAATAGAAAAGGCATATGACTCAGTTAACAAGAAAAGACTCTGAGAAGAAATGAAGAAGATAGGAATAGAAGATGGATACATTCTATAAGACAGTGTACAGTGGACACAATTGTAGGATTAGAATACCATTGGGGAACACTGAATACTTCAAAATAAGACAAGGACTTAAACAAGGAAGTATTATATCTCCTGCACTTTTTAATATGGTGATGGAGGAAATGAAGAGGGCAGTTCAAGAAGAAAAAGATGAAAAGATGATTTTTGCAGATGATATGGTAATATGAGGTGATACAGAGGTAGATGTATAGTTACACTTGATGCATGGAAGGAAATAATGAAAAGGTATGGATTAAAAATAAATAAAGATAAGAGTCAAGTAATGGTATTCGGGAAGAGACAAAGGGATCAATGGAAATATTACTTTGAATGGAGAAAACCACAAAGTGGTAGACATTTTCACTTATTTCTGGAGTGAAATATCTAGTGATACAAGAATAACCAACGAAATTAATAGGAGGTTACAGAAGGGAGGCAATTTCTACCAAACAATAAAACACCTGATCTGGATTAACGAAGTTCCAGAATAAGCAAAACTCCTTATTTATAAGAGTTATTACTTCCCTATTGTCACCTATGGAAGAGAAACATGGACAATGACAGAAAGGGACTGGAGAAGACTGCAAGCAGGGGAAATAAAAAAAAAAAGAGATTAAGGTTGTACAGGCATGTTAAGAGGATGGGTGTAGAGAGACTTCCCAAAATTATGGAAGAACTGAAGATGGATGGAAAAAGACTTAGAGGGCACCAAAAAACACAGTGGAAAATGGGAGTGAGACTATCTGTGGAAAGGAGTGGTGGGACCTGGCAGCAAGTAGAGGAAGAAAAGTGGTGGGAGGACCGAGCCAAATGGAGAGGACGCGTCAGCACCCAGTCCCAACAGTAGCTGGAGCGGGATCTGGATACACACATATTAGGCCTACCGAAAAAATGTATTAAAGATCTGTTTCTTTTTCTATGCAATTCTGACAAAGCCAATTTGTCTTGGTGCCTGTTAGATAGCTTTCTTTGATTTAGTTTATAAATTGCAACACCTTACAAACTTCTAACAATAATTAAGGCTATTTTTTCATAAAATGTTTCATCCCCTATTTCACCCCCTTAGGGGTTGAATTTTCAAAGTCTCTGAATATATGTAATTTAACATATTTTTTATTTCTAAATCAGAAATCAAATGTCAGTTTTCATAGATATAACTTTAAAAATAATTTAGCAGTTCTTTAATTATTGTTTATTTTCAAAAAACTTTTGCCCACTATTTCATGCTCACAACCATTGATTTGCTGTAAAATTCTGTTTTCTGAAGCTACAGTGAGTGATCAAAGACACCAAAAACGTCACATGGGTCAAAGAAAATTCCAGAGGAAAATTCTTTTATCATTGAAGGCTTTAAGAAGTCAGACAGTAAGACTTAAAAAGTGCATCATTGATAGTTCAATTTTTTTTGTAAATCCAAACTAGTGTTTGGTAAATGATTTCATTTTATCAAGAAGTGCTGTTGTTTGATTGTATATGGCTTTCACAGTTATCTTAGATATAACAGGGAGTATGGAAATGGGACAGCAATTGTTCACAGCATGATTGTCCCTTTCTTTAAAACTAAAATTATCATCACTTTCCATATTCCTATGTTCATTAGTTGCTTCAAAATTTGTGGAGATATTTTCTGTCTTTTGAACTAAATGGAAGGCAGTTTGTATTTTTGCCATACGCATTTCACTTTTTTTAATTTATAAAGCATCTTCAGTGACCTGTAATACATATTTTCTTTTATATAATATATAAGAAATGCATTATATAGTAGTTGCAAGTATGTTACTGTGTTACAATATTACATTTTCACATGTTTTTCTCTTATTTTTCAGGTTAGATACCACTTTTGCAGCACAGGTTTCATTATGCTAAATTGAACTCTCTCTCTCTCTCTCTCTCTCTCTCTCTCTCTCTCGCAAGCAAGCAAGCACACCTTACGCATACATTACCACGAACTCCAGCATGTCAAGCTGGAATCCAATATCATTTGGGATGCAAGCAGCAATCTGGAGGGTGTGAAGAAGGGGAAGGGATAGGGATAGGGATAGTGATAGTGATAATAGTGTATGGGTGGCAGCATCAGGATGTGTGGGGCAGGGAGATTGGGGGGGGGGGGGGGGGGGTGGAGACAAAAAATGAGAGAAGCAGGGAAAGACTGACAGATGTATTGGCAGAGGGCTGCTAATAAACAGGGTGGGGGAGGAGATGACACGACAGAGGGAGTGGAAACTGTTGGGTGGAGGGTATGGGGATTAAACCTGGATTCGGCCTACAGTAACAGTGTCCCCACACACTCCACCCAACAGTTTCCACCCCCTTTATCCTATCATCTCCTCCCCCTTCTCATCTCCCACCCTGTTTATTGCAGACCTCTACCAATGCCTATGCCTGTCTTTTCCCCATTCCTCTCCTATTTTGTTCCTCTTTTCCCCACCTCCCTGCCCCACAACCTTGTGGCGCTGCCAATGTTGGCAGTCCACTCCCTGAATATTCCACCAGACAGTGTTCATCTCTCTCCCACCCTTACACTACTAGCCCTTCCCCTTCCCCACCCCCTCCATCCCACGTGATGTTGCATTCCAGCCCGAGAAGTCTGCAACTAGACATTCCTTCTTTAAGTTAAGTAGCAATCTATCTTTAACTACTACATAACGCATTTCTCATATATAGTTACAGGCCACTAAATATGCTTTATAAATAAAAGAAGTGAAATGTGTATGGCGAAAAACAAACTGCCTTTCATTTAATTGCAAAATGGAACATACCTCCATGAAACTAGAATTATTCTTGAGGTCTTTAGTACTTCTGAGAAACAATATTTGGTTGAGCTGTTTATTGCGTTACATACAGATGTGAAAATTTCCGCCTCGTAACATCAATCAAAAGCGGTCTTGCTGTGCTGGTGCAGTGAACAGCAGAAAAAGCAAGAGTGAAACTACAGCCACAATCCTGAGGGCCTGCAGCTCTACTATATGGTTAAATGATTATGGAGTCCTCTTGGGTAAAATATTCCAGAGGTAAAATAGTCCCACATTCAGATCTCTGGGCAGGGACTGCTCAGGAGGGTGTCGTCACCAGGGGAAACAAAACTGGTGTCCTATGGATCAGACAGGGGCATGTTAGAGCCCTTAATTGGTTAGAAAATTAAAAAGAGGAATTGGCTGGTTGATGTTAGATGCAGTGGGAATTAGTGAAGTTCTGTGGCAGGAGGAACTGAACTTCTGGTAAAGTGAATACAGGGCTATAAATACAAAATCAAATAGGGATAATGCAGGAGTGGGTTTAATGATGAATAATAAAGTAGAAATGCAGGTTAGCTACTATGAACAGCATTGTGAAACATCATCGTAGCCAAGACAGACTTGAAGCCAATATCTATGACAGCAGTACAAGTTTATATGTCAACTACCTCAGCAGCTGATGAAGAGAGTGAAGAAATGTGTGAGAAAATAGAATAAATTATTCAGATAATTAAATGAGATGAAAATTAAATAGTGATGGAGTACTGGAATTTAATAGGAGGAAAAGTATGAAAAGGTAAATAGTAGGTGAATATGGATTTGGGGAGAGGAATGAAAGAGGAAGCCATCCAGTAGAATTTTGCACTGAGCATAATTTAATCATCATTAACACTTGGTTTGGGAATCATAAAAGAAGGTAATATACGTGGCAGAGACCTGGAGACACTGGAAGGTTTCAGATTGATTATATAGTGGTTAGACAGAGATTTAGGAAATAGATTTTAAATTGTAAGACATTGCCAGGAGCAGATGTGGTCTCCGACCACAATTTATTGGTTATGAACTATAGATTAAAACTGAAGAAATTGGAAAAAAAACAGGAAATTAAAGAATGGGACCTGGATGAGTGAAAGAATTGGAGGTTGCTGAGACTTTCAGAGGGAGCATTAGGCAATGGTTGACTAGAACAGGGGAAAAAATATTGTAGAAGAGGGATGGGTAGCTCTGAGAGATGAAATAGTGGAGGCAGCAGAGGATCCAATAGGTAAAAAGACAAGACCTAATAGAAATCCTTGGATAACATAACAGATACTGAATTTAACTGATGAAAGAAGAAAATTGAAAAATGCAGGAAATGAAGCAGATGAAAGACAATACAGAGCTTTGAAAAATGAGATGACAGGAAGTACACAGTGGCTAAGCAGGAATGGCTAGAGGACACATGTAAGGATTTAGAAGCATATTTCACTAGGGGAATGATAGATACTGCTTGCAGGAAAATTAAAGAGGCCTTTGGGGAAAAGAAAGCAGCTGTTTTAATATCAAGAGCTCAGATGGAAAACTAATCCTAAGCAAAGAAGGGAAAGCAGAAAGGTGGAAGGGGTGTGTAGAGGGTATATACAACAGAGATAAACTTGAAGACAATATTGTAGAAAGGGAAGTGTACGAAGATGAAGATGAGGTGGGACATATGATACTAAGAGAAGAAATTGACAGAGCTCTGAAAGATCTAAGTCAAAACAAGGGCCCGTGAGTAGACATATTCCGTTAGAACTACTAATAGTCTTGGAAGAGCCAGCCATGACAAAACTACATCTAGTGGCCAAGATGTATGAGAGAGGCAAAATATGCTCACACTTCAAGAAGAATGTAATAATTCCATTTCCAAAGAAAGCAGTTGCTGACAGGTGTGAAAATTACCAAACTATATTAAGTGATGCTTGCAAACTACTAACACAAATTCTTTACAGAAGAATGGAAAATCTGGTAGAAGCTGACCTTGGAGAAGATCATTTTGGATTCTGAAGAAATTCAGGAACAATTGAGGCAATACTGAACTTACAAGTTATCTTATGCAACCTCTACACTGAACAAACAGTGAAGAAAACTAAAGAAAAATTTGAAGTAGGAATTAAATTTCAGGGAAAAGAAATAAAAACTTTGAGGTAATGACACTGAAATTCTGTTGTAGACAGCAAAGGACTTGGAAGAGCAGTTGAACGGAATGGCCATTGTCTTGAAAGGAGGATATAGAATGAACATCAGCAAAGGCAAAATTAGGAAATGACACATTTAAAGTAGTAGATGAATTTTGCTATCTGGGCAGCAAAAGAACTGATGATGGCTTAAATGAGGACATAAAATGTAGACTGGCAGTGGCAAGAAAAGTATTTCTGAAGAAGAGAAATTTGTTAACATATAATATAGAGTTAAATGTTGAAGTCTTTTCTGAAAGTATTTGTCTGGACTGTAGCCATGTATGGAATGAAACATAGACAATGAACAGTTTAGACAAAAAAGGAGGGGAAGCTTTTGAAATGTGGTGCTACAGAAGAATGTTGAAGGTTAGATGGGTAGATCACGTAACTGATGAGGAGGTAATAAATAGAATTAGGGAGACAAGGAATTTGTGGCCCAACTTGACTACAAGAAGAGATTGGTTGTTGGTTCACATTCTGAGACATCAAGGGATCACCAATTTAGTATTGGAGGGAAGTGCGGGGTGTGAAAATAGTCGAGAGAGACCAAGAGATGAATACAGGAAGCAGATTGAGAAGAATGTAGGTTGGAATGGTTATTTGGAGATGACGAGGCTCACACAGGATAGAATAGCATGGAGAGCTGCATTAAACCAGCCTTCAGATTGAAGACCACAACCACAACAACAACAACAACAACAACAACAACAACACTGTAAAGTTTGGAAGGTAGGAGACAAGGTACTGGCAGAAGTAAAGTTGTGAGGACGGGGCGTGAGTCGTGCTTGGGTAGCTCAGTTGGTAGAGCACTTGCCCGCGAAAGGCAAAGGTCCCGAGTTCGAGTCTCAGTCCGGCACACAGTTTTAATCTGCCAGGAAGTTTCAACAACACAATAAACTGGTAGTTTGATGATTGCATATATTAAGAACCTTACTGAGGAGATTTTTTATACTTTTTAAAGTATCTTTGGAAATTTGGACCACAGTTTGTTTTGTTTTGTTTTGTACAGTACATTCTATATAAAGTTAATTCTTGGTTGCACAAAAGACGATTATTCCCTTCGTGATTCATCTTTTGTACCCATCACTTCTGAATGGCTTTTCTATATGTCTTTTGAGAGGAAAGGCACTGTTAAAACAATGACACAGATAATCAACAGATATTTTTGTTTTTCCCTCAGTGCCATCCTCATGATAAACAGTTCCCCAGGTCTTCTGCTTCAGCAGGTACTTCATTAACATTACATTGTAGGTATCTTTGATGGAAACACCTATATTTTGGAGAACTACACCCCTGAAATATGTCATAAAGCTCATCACTGATGCGATGTAGCCCTCATCAGCTATTGAACTGAACAAAATTTGTCTTCCATATGTTGGCCAGCATATTACATGTTACACCAAGCATATGGTCAGACGCACTCAAGGAAAAGTGAGATCATTCTGAAGTGTAATGAGGCAGTAGGATAGAGCAAGCATTTTGAACAATGCCGTTGTGTTAGTTGTATTGTTTGCGTAGACATCTGACCTACAACAAAAATGCTTTAGTATGAGGCAAAATGGGTTTGTGGCATTTGGAAGAAAGTATATTCATTGAGTCATCCTTAACCTTGCTTCCACTTAACTATAAACCTTATCATGAGGTATCTCTTAAATTTATGAGCTCACTGGGTAAGGAGTTGCAGTACATGGCACCTTTGATACATGGACTTCTATCCATTAATCTAAGTCTTCTGTGGCTAAGTTAAAATATTCCTTATTCCTTGTATTATAACCACAAAATTCCATATTTGTGCTAGTTATTTTTCTGTCCCCTTTCACTGTTGTGGTTTTGGAAATCAATACTGTATATACAGTCACAATACAAACATTTAAAAATAGACTGTTACATTAGATTCTCTTTTTGACTTCAGCTACTATCGTCAGAATCATATTCTGTAACACAAAGACTCTATATTTGTTTATTTGTCCAAGAATCATTTTAGTACATTGTTTGTACATATGATATAGGACAGTGGTAAACCTAGTTAATTTACAACGTAGTGTACTAAATTGCTTGTACATGTGATAATAGCAGTTACTAAGTGAGACAACATGATAAGCACAACGTAAACTATATAAAAAATTTGGTAAATGGGGTTTTCCTATTATGGTGTTCCATAACATCAGACAAAGAAGAGAAGCAGTGATCAAGCAAGAACTGTTTTAACTTTGTTTTAAATGCATTTAATGTTGGTATGCATTTTAGGTAAGAAGACAAATGGTTATATAACATAGCTCCAGTATGATACAATCCTCTTTTCATAAGTCTGTATTTACTGTGTTCACGTAACAATTCATCTTCTGCCTAGTTTCATTGTACATATGTCATTGTACATATGTCAAACTCTGAAAGGTTTTTTTACAAACATTCGATATGCGAACCATGAGTGACTCTGCAGACGTCAATACGGTAATCGAATTCTTGCCATACCCGTCCCAGCGTGGCATCGTCGACTGTGGCTGTTGCTTCCTGTATTCTCTGCCGCAGCTCTGGTACAGGTGGTACATGCACCAGATCTTTAATGAGTCTCCACAGAAAAAAGTCACATGGAGTGAGATCTGGTGATCGGGGAGGCCATTTCATGAAACAGCTGTCCCCTTCTGTAGCATTGCCGATCCATCGATGCACCAGCTCTGTGTTCAGGTACCCACGAACTTCATGATGAAAATGGGGTGGAGCACTGTTGTTGTTGTTGTGGTCTTCAGTCCTGAGACTGGTTTGATGCAGCTCTCCATGCTACTCTATCCTGTGCAAGCTTTTTCATCTCCCAGTACCTACTGCAACCTACATCCTTCTGAATCTGCTTAGTGTATTGATCTCTTGGTCTCCCTCTACGATTTTTACCCTCCACGCTGCCCTCCAATACTAAATTGGTGATCCCTTGATGCCTCAGAACATGTCCTACCAACCGATCCCTTCTTCTGGTCAAGTTGTGCCACAAACTTCTCTTCTCCCCAATCCTATTCAATACTTCCTCATTAGTTATGTGATCTACCCATCTAATCTTCAGCATTCTTCTATAGCACCACATTTCGAAAGCTTCTATTCTCTTCTTGTCCAAACTATTTATCGTCCATGTTTCACTTCCATACATGGCTACACTCCATACGAATACTTTCAGAAATGACTTCCTGACACTTAAATCAATACTGGATGTTAACAAATTTCTCTTCTTCAGAAACGCTTTCCTTGCCATTGCCAGCCTACATTTTATATCCTCTCTACTTCGACCATCATCAGTTATTTTGCTCCCCAAATAGCAAAACTCCTTTACTACTTTAAGTGCCTCATTTCCTAATCTAATTCCCTCAGCATCACCCGACTTAATTAGACTACATTCCATTATCCTTGTTTTGCTTTTGTTGATGTTCATCTTATATCCTCCTTTCAAGACACTGTCCATTCCATTCAACTGCTCTTCCAAGTCCTTTGCTGTCTCTGACAGAATTACAATGTCATCAGCGAACCTCAAAGTTTTTATTTCTTCTCCATGAATTTTAATACCTACTCCGAATTTTTCTTTTGTTTCCTTTACTGCTTGCTCAATATACAGATTGAACAACATCGGGGAGCACTATCCTACTGAAAGATGAATGGAGAGTCCGATTGCATTTGAGGCATCAGCCAGTGCTGCAACACGTCCCAAGTAGGAATATCCAGTGACAGTGCTGTCGGTGAAGAGCTATGGCCCGTAGAGTTTTCGACATGACAAGGCACAAAAAACATTTACCTTTGGGGAATCACGCTCAAATTCAGTGCATTTGTGTGGATCCTTTGTACCCCAGATTCGCAATTATGCCTGTTCACTTTCCCATTAGTGTGAAAAGTTGCTTCTTCACTAAAAATTAAGTGATCAACAATGCCATCCCCATCCTCATTCAGTTGTTGCAACTGTGAACAAAATACAGAACGCTTGTCTTTGTCGTCATCATTGAGCTTCTGCGCTAGCTCCAGTTTGAATGGTTTCATAGACAGCTTCTGTCAATGGAGCCATTTTGAGTTCACGAGATGCTTGATGCACCAATTTCTTTGGACTCCTTATGAATGTCTCTCATACCCACTCCACATTTACTTCACCCACACTGGGATGTCCGGTCCTCTTTGCCGGCCACAAGCAACCTGTTCTAACGAATTTGTTGTGCCAGTGCTAATCGGCCTTCCTTGTTGGTGGCTTCTTACCGTACTTGGTTCTAAACTTCTGTTGAACAGCTGTAGCACACTTGTTTTTGTCGAACTCCAACACAGAGAATGCTCAGTCCACAACTGAACTCACCCTGTTTGTGACTAGTGCTTACTATTGGCAAATTACCAAACTACGCTGTGGCAGTATACATGAAAAAAAAAAAAAAAACTTTCACGGTTTCTCTTTGAAATGACGTATGTATTATATCATACAATGTTTGGTTCTTGTGCAATAAATAATTGAAAGTATTCCGGGACTTTATGTACATCCTGTATATACAAGCAAGGCAGCAACAGTATTTTGAGAGTTTTAAAAAGGGGTCTACAGGAATCCTTGCATTTAGCCTTTTTTTACCCTGATAATCTTTTTCTGTATTTTAAATGTTTTTGTAGAATTTGTGGAATTCCCCCAAAAAATTATTCCATACATAAGTAGCGACTGTTTAGGTGCACCTCCCACTTCAGATCTGCCTGAACATGAGTGCCTAGAAATTTTGTACCACTGACCTTAGACACATTTTCTCCTTTGATAATGAAAACAAGGTTTACAGGATGGAGGTTTTGTGTGATGTGGAAGTTAACTGCCACAGTTTTTCAGAATTTATTATGAGCCTATTGGTCCTCAACCAGTGCATTGAGGTATGCTTAACTGATATTGCAGTCTCTTGCAGATTTTCCTCATTCTGTAATTTAATTAGAATGTTAGTGTCATCTGCAAAGAGTACAGTGGTTCCATTGCGTATTTTACTAGCCAAGTCATTCATATACAGCAGAAATAGTACAGATCCCAGAACTGACCCTTGTGGGACTCCATACTTGATTTTTCTCCTCATCACTGTAAAAACTAGAAATTTTTTGTGTTTCACTATCTTTGTATTTTATTTCTGTTATCTTCTGATGTTTACTGAGGTACGACTGGAGCCACCTTTCAGACTGGCCTCTAACTCAATAATTACTTAATTTACGCAAGAGAATGCCATGATCAATAACATTGAAGGCTTTACTTAGAGCCAGAAATATCCCAGATACATGTTGCTTATCATCCACTGCTTCTAATATTTCATTTACGAAGGCAAAATTTGCTGTCTTGAGTTGACTTTCCAGCTCTGAACCCATGTTGGGAGTCACTTATCAGCCTCTCTCTATTCAAGAAAACTGTTAACCTTCCAAGGAACAGTTTTTCCATAATTTTACTGAAGTCTGACAATACTAAAACTGGCAATTCTTTTATGATTCTTGACAGTTCCTCAGGTGTTGTTAGATACATAAATAATGTGTTTGGGTGAATTTTTTGATCTGAGTGACTGGCTGGCTGTTTGTAAAGGTGTATATTTATTAACTACTGTGCTATATTGGAGAAATTATTGTTGAAAGCACTAGCCACATGTTTGGGGTCAGTTAGTTTATTTTTATTCATAATCAGCTCTATATTACTGTGATTAACTGGCCTGTTGCCCATTTCTTTCCTTATAATTTGCGAGTTTGCTTTAGTTTTATTCTTGGAATTACACAATATTGACAAAATTTTCTAGTTTTTTTTTGCTTTTGAAATAACTTGTATTTCTCATTGGTATCATTACAGTCATATACATCTTTCCAACTTTCACCCTTTGGGAGAGAACAAAAACATTCCACATTTTTTGTACTGAAATTCCTTACTATGTGTCATATTCTGCCAGGAATTGAGTGTCCTGAAATATTCATTGCAAGAATTTGAGCATTGTGACCACTAAAACTAACATGTTATACGCATATTTGCACGCATTTTTTCAAGATATGATCGATAATAGATGAAGAGGTTGGCGTTACTCAAGTTGGTTCAGTTACCGTGTAAATGAGTGTATGATATGTTCCTCCCCACAAAACTCACTACACAAGTAATGCCCCAGAAACACTGCAACATATTATGAAACATTGTAAAAACTTCAGGAGTACGCACATCTCTGAAATTGACAGATCAGGTATCAAAATAAAATCAATACATAGGGAATTTTGGCAAAACGAGGCCGATAAAGATGCCACAGAACATGACAGAATTTGTTTTAAAGAGAATGGGAGAGTTGTAAAGGGCAGTTTGTGACTAGCAGATACTTTTAATAATTGCTTTTTATGCAATATAATGGATTCAAATAGTTCAGAAGAGAAAGCAAAACAGTACACTGAAGAAGCAATACAGATGTCATTTAATGAATTAAAAATTAATCTTGCATCACCATCTGAATTGCAGAAGATCATCATCATGACTGTAAATAGTACATGTTCATAGGACACGGATAATATCTTGAACAAGACCCAAAAAGTTGTGGCCCTATAGTTGTAATGTTCTTAGTCACTTACAAAATGCATCATTAACTCGGGGTATTTTCACAGAAATATTGAAATGTGCCATTTTTAGCCTTCTGTATAAAAAGGGTGACTTGATAGATATCAACAACTACTTGCCAGTGTCACACCACTTCCTAAAATTTTTGAGCAGGCAATTGTATACCAGGTCTGTTAACCTACCTGGGTAGTAAAGGATTGATTAGCCTGTCGCAGTTTGGACTTCAAAATGGTCATTCTACCAGGTTAGCTGTTTATACATTTACTGAAAACACAATAAAAACACAATAAAATCTTTAAATATAAAACATCTCCAGTTGGGATCTTCTGTGGCTGTTTAGTAAAAGAAATTGATTTTGTCAGTCATAATATTTTTTTAGAGAACTTAGTCGTGGAATATGCAAATGGTTGATTTAGTTCTGATTTAAGAAACAGAATGCATAAAATTACCCTAGGCTGCTAGAGTAATACAATAAGGTGTGCCACATAATGTGCAATGGGAGTCCCATAGGGTTCAATCATTGCCCAACTACTGCTCTTGCTTTATAATGATGATTTGCTATTTTACCTGAATCAAGAGGCGAAATTAATCCTGTTTGCAGATGATTCAAGCATTTTTATGAAGCTGATGAAAGAAAAATCAACAGAGAAAAATAGTTAAAGATGTTTTCATGAAAGTTACTTAATTGTTTTCCACAATGGTCTAGCTTTAAACTTTGAAAAAATGCAGTTCATCTTGTTTCATACTAACAAAAATATCATACCTCCTGTTAACCTAGTCTATCACAAACAAATAATAAACAGGATAAGAAGTTGTTATTTGTGAATACTGATGAACAACTGTGAAAACCATATAGGAGACCTGCTAAAACGTTTCAGTTTGATAACTTTTGCCATTAGAATAACTGGCAACTTTGTGGATAGAGAAGTCAACAAATTAATGTATTTTCATTCATTTATGTCTTATGGGATAATATTCTGGGCTAACTTCTCACATAGGAAAAGTATTCATTGCACAAAAGAAAGTAATTAGAATAATGTGTGGACTTCACAAATGTAAATCTTGTAGGTATCTCCTTAATCAGCGGGGCATGTTAACTACAGCTTCACAACACTTTATTAATTAATAAAATTTGTTATTAACAATCCATCAAGTTCAATAGTTACAAATGTATTCACAACTACAACTTAGGAAGGAAAAATTATCACCATTACCCTCTAATGAACCAAACTTTGGTACAGAAAGAGGTGAAATATGCAGCTATAGAACTCTTCGACAATCCACCCACAGAAATAAAATGTATGACAGCATAAGTGTTTTAAAATGTAGATTAAAGATGATTTCTGAATTTATATATAGGGCAGCTATCCTTGAAGCATGGAGACTAGACATTAGCTTATTACATACATGATCAATCTGACATTTCCAGGTTGATCCCCCAGTCTGAAAGTACATTACTTTGGTTTTTGAGAAGTTAACCCATAAATTTGAACTTCCTTACAAACATTACAGGGATGATTTCTCCAGCAGAATAGATGTGTCATAGGAAGACATGGTGTTGAATGGTTCATTATCTTGTGTACTAGGAAGCTCATTCACATATTTTAAAAAAGAAATGGTCCCAATATTGAGCCCTGTTGCTCATCAAATATTATCGTTTTCATTCTGGACCTTTTTCTGTCTATAATGTTCCGATTGTCATGGACAGTTTCAGTACATGACTCTAGTAATGCCACATGATTTGCACTGAGAACATCATTTGCAAGTTTTCAACAGCAATCCTCTATGGTATACTGAGAACATTAGATCTGATGGTTAGCAATGAATTGGGGCACATTTGAAACCATTTAGATGTTAGCACACTTTGGGTACAGTTCAGATCTGTGCCTTTTCTGTATATCCACAATAATGCTACTGATCTCAAAGCAAGGACCATTGTATTGTAGATTGAAGAAAATCAGATGGATTTTCTGGATTAGCGTGCTCAAAGCCCCAACCTGAACCCAACTATGAGTCTTTGCGTAGAATTCTGTGGGATATTAGGTTCCACCATTCTAAAACATTCCTCATGACTCAGTCTATCTATTAGTGAAAGCCGTATCAAAATCCCTATAGTAGTTCCTTAGATTAGCCTTCACATACAGACTGAAAAATACAATGTGGGGACTTTAATTTATAAGTGTAGATGTTGCACGCTGTATCAGTTTGTTCACAAATCAACAGTAAATATTCATAACACGTCCGGAATCAGAAAGCAAATTTGCATTGCATGTACCAGATATGACTGAAAAACCTTTCTAAAGATTGAATGTTGTAATAGTAGGAAAATAGAGGAACTGACCCACTGTTAAGTACGTGCTATCGTCCTTAAAATTAACAATAATGGTAGTCTGGAGACGTTATGTAATGTAGTTACTTTTTCTTTACCATTAACTTCCTGTCTGTTTTGTATTGAAAAAATCGAAGATACTCAAAAACTATAAATATAAATAACTGCACGACAAATACAGGTAGATGAGGTATAGATAATAAAACTTGGTGTAAATACATAGCAAGTAGTAAAATTGGAGCCAAATGTAAAAGTAAATATGAAATGTGCATCCGGACAACACTTTCTGATATAAGCAGGAAAAAGATGAGAATGTGAAACGTTCTGAGAATGTATTGCCCTAATAAATGAAAATCAATGTAATGGTGAATGAAGCATTGCACACACTGTGCGTGGCCAATAGATGATTTGGTATTCATTTTGTTGAAGCATTAAAAGAGGCGTGTATTGAAGTAAAAAGGAATCCACAATATGTGTGATACATTATGAAAAATAGCTTTGCATCCCATATTATTTCATGTCTCTGATTTTCCTTTTTCTTTTTTCCAGAGGTGTTAGCCATATTGGACATCAGATAAGTCTCCACAGCGTCTGTGCAGACGGTTTGTAAACTGCATTTATACAAAACACCAAATATTTGTTAAATATACAAATGAGAATAGCAGACCAAGAAGATATGCCTCACATAATATTAAGGAAAGGATCAGTGTGTAAGTTAAAAAGTGGAAAAAAATAAAAAGCAAAATACAACATCGTGTGGAACATTGTCAACATTAGCAGATAGTAAAATAAAAGTAGTCGAAAACACAAATTGCAGCTGTTAACTCTATTTTGAATTCTTCATTGCATAAAAATATTCTGGGTGTTATTCCAAATTTTTTGCTGTGTCTAATTTGTTTGGGATTTAAATAATCTGTAGAAAGTAATTTATTGTTAATTTTAAAGAAAATACATTTTAATAAATTCTTGTTGTATTTTCTGTGTGTGTAAATATTAGCATTTCCGAACATATAGCAATTTTTCTTACTGCCAATGTATATTTTTGGTGTCTTTTTCACATATTTGTATATGTAGATATGTCTATCCCAATAAGTCCTTAGATATCTAGTGACTTATTCAGGACTGAAGCCTTCCATTACCATTTTACTTTTGGGCTGTAATATTTGTGTGTATTTAATGTAAAAACAGATAGCTCACATTCAAGTAATTTAATTCAGAGACCATAGAGAAAATACAAAATAAAACCATATTTCGGCAGACTTGCTGACTTTATTACTATGTTTCAACAACAGTACTCTGGATGGCCCTAAACAAATAGTAATCAAAATCTTATTAATTCCTTAGCATTTAAAATGTGTGCTAATCTACATTTTTTTGCTTAATTGTTCTGTGCTAATGAGTCTTTTTGTATGTGTAACTGTTATCAGAAGCACTAATCAACAATTCCAGTACAAATTTTGTATATTAACAATTAAATGTGTAAATTCTGTAGAATACTATGCACACAATTTGGACTTTCGACTACTTTCACTATGTTTCCTCTTGCCTGTGAAGACTGCTGGTGTGTACGTGAGATGTGACAATAAGGTGGTACTCTTGAAATTGTGATGCAGACTGAATATTGTTTTAGAGTTTCAAGTGACTGTTTATAATAGGTACTTCAGGGGAATAAAATGGCCAGTTTTTTTTCTTCTCCTGGATTTGTGTGTGTTTGTCAGCACCATATATCATCCCTTCTAATACTCAGATGATTATTTTGTACTTTGTCATTGTTATTGGCATATACTCATGCCAGAACTGTATTACAGAGAAAGTGATAGTATCACTAACTCATGTAAAAGAAAGAGTGCAGCTCTATAAATTTTGCTAGTGAATGGAATGTGCATTTTTCTTGTGTGTGTGTGTGTGTGTGTGTGTGTGTGTGTGTCGGGGAGAGAGAGAGAGAGAGAGAGAGAGAGAGAGAGAGAGAGAGAGAGAGCATTGTTGCAGTATGTTCATGAATGTAATGCATGAGCCATGAGGAGTGTAAATGAATGTACTGTAATTTGTTTGTCATATCTGCAATCACTGGCAAACTGTTGTTGTTGATTATTGCACATAAGACTATTTCTTAAAGCATACAAATTCTTTATTTATCTTGAAACTATCATGCTGAATATTTATTTTCTGGCTGTTCATGTCATATAATACCAGATGCAAAAAGTGACAGTTTTGCCTATTTGGTTGTGGTTGTGTGCCCTTCATATTTACATCTGTGCCTACAGGTTCATTTGTAATACATTTTTTTCCTTCAACATTTTGCCTATGTCATCTTTCTTATTCATCTGTCTTTTTATGTGTATACTTTTACTGGAACTTCAAGTTCAAGAAAATTATTACTGCCCTAAATACATTGTTTCAGAGAAAACAGACTTATTGTACTACAATATGCAGGAAAAATAAATAAAATCAGTCTGTTCAGCAAACAGCTAGTAATCTTATTTTCCTCAAATGTACAAAACTAAGGTAAAGGAGTCACAAACCCAAATGTTGACTCGAACACCATGTTGTGTTATTCAACATGCTACATCCAGCCAGTTTACTATACAACAGTTTACTGTAAAAATCCCATGCATGTTGCATCTTGATTTCCTTTTCAGAAACACAAATGTTTGCAAGTGGTGAAAGTTAAGTGGTAATAATTTCTTCCCAGATTGGAGACTAACTTTTAATGAGATTTGCTATGTCATTATGAAATCAAACATTGTAAAATCCAGAATGGAATGTAACAGTATTAAGAAAAGGATTGTTTGCTACTCACCATATAGCGGAGATGCTGAGTCAAAGATAGGCACAACAAAAAGACAGTTGGAAAGTGAGCTTTTGGCCAACAAACCCTTCATTGAAAACTTACACCACACTCACACATATACAAAGAAGACACCCCCCCCCCCCTCCTCCACCCCGCCCCCCTCCCCCGAACACAACCCACACACACATGACCAGCATCTCTGGCAGATGAAGCCAGGTTACTGTGAGGTATACTGTGGAAGCATGCAGTAACATTTTCTGGAAACAGTCTTCATTTTAAGGAATCCTTGATGACTGAAGGACACAAAGCTTCACTCCTTGCCTGGGCCTGCCAACACCGTTATTGGACTGTTGACGATTGGAAACGTTACCAGGTTGGATGAGTCTCGTTTCAAGTTGTATCAAGTGGATGGATATGTATGGGTATGGAGACAACCTGATGAGCCGAAGGACCTAGCATGTCAGCTGGTGGAAGCTCTGTAATGGTGTGAGACATGTGCAGCTGGAGAGATATGGTACCCCGATATGTCTAGATATGATTCTGACAGGTGACATGTACGTAAGCATTCTGTCTGATCACCTGCATCCATTCATGTCCATCGTGCATTCCGACAGACTTGGGAAACTCCAGCGGGACAATGCAACAACCAGAGTGGCTCCAGGAAACCCTTCTGAGTTTGAGCACGTCCTCTGGCCACCAAACCTCCCAGAAATCAACATTTATGGAGCATATCCGGGATGCCTTGCAATGTGCTGTTCAGAAGAGATCTCCACCCCCAAATACTCTTCCGGATTTATGGACAGCCCTGCAGGATCCATGGTGTCAATTCCTTCCAGCACTAGTTCAGACATTAGTTGAGTCCATGGCACGTCATGTTGCGGCACTTCTGCACTCTCACAGGGGACCTACACAATATTTGGCAGGTGTACTAGTTTCTTTGGCTCTTCAGTGTAAGAGTAAATTATAACAAATGCAAACAGACAAACACTGATATTTATGAGAATTATTTCTCAATTAACTATTTTGAAAAACTAGTTTCTGGGGAGGGTAACCACAGATCAGATACATTATTAATAACAACAACAGCACTCAATAACTGTTCAAATTATCATAAAAATTACAACAATTAAAAAGTCAAGAATTATGTATTTTCAGAAGTCATATAGCTGTATGAACGTGAAGGTGCTTAATTTGCGGCTACTGGTTTCACATAAATATAGATGTACCTTCAGGTTGGTCTGTTAAAATTACAAATCACTGTCTGAAATTTTTGAAATGGTAGAAATACAGAACCATAGTGTTGACATTCAGCAAGAAATAATGACGAGTACTCACAATGGTTATACTTCAATAATGTAAATGGATAATTACCGAGCTTTTGGGAAGTTATCCATGTAAAAATCAAACCACATTGGTAGGTTGTCACAATAAAATTGAGTACACGCAAAACATACATGTACAAATGTACAAAGCATGACTGCTGAATGAGCCAGACCTAGAAAAGATCAGGGGAAAACTAACAATGAACTGAACATTACTGTGTACAGGGATAAAATGCCTAAAAATAATTACAGTCAAGGGAAAGTACTATAAGTACATGGGAAATATTATCGCAAAAATAATACTCTAGTACAGAACCAAAACAATGAGAATGAAAGGAATCTGAAAAGTAGCTTACTGGATAACACTATGTAGGATATAGCAGGTGATCAAAAATTCAGTATAAATTTGAAAACTGAATAAATCACAGAATAATATAGATAGAGAGGTACAAATTGATACACATGCTTGGAATGACATGGGGTTTTATTAGAACCAAAAAAATACAAACGTTCAAAAAATGTCCGACAGGTGGCACTTCATCTGATCAGAATAGCAATAATTAGCATAACAAAGTAAGACAAAGCAAAGATGATGTTCTTTACAGGAAATGTTCAATACGTCCACCATCATTCCCCAACAATAGCTGTAATGTTGTGAACAGCACTGTAAAGCATGTCCGGAGTTATGCTGAGGCATTGGCATCTGGTGTTGTCTTTCAGCATCCTTAGAGATGTCGGTCGATCACGATACACTTGTGACTTCAGGTAAACCCAAAGCCAATAATCGCACAGACTGAGGTCTGGGGACCTGGGAGGCCAAGCATGACGAAAGTGGCAGTTGAGCACACGGTCATCACCAAATGGGGCGCGCAAGAGATCTTTCACCTTTCACATGTCTAGCAATATGGAGTGGAGCGCCATCCTGCATAAACATCGTACGTTCCAGCAGGTGTTTATCAGTCAGGCTGGGGATGATGCGATTCTGTAACATATCGGCGTAGTACTTCTCACCCGTCACCCGTCACAGTAGCAGGGTCTTTTTTTTTTCCCCCTAATAAAACCTCATGTCATTCCAAGCATGTGTGTCAATTTTTACCTCTTTAGCTACATTATTCTGTGGTTTATTAAGTTTTCAAATTTATACTGACTTTTTGATCTCCCAGTATTATAAGATGTGGTAGACACCAACTCTATCAAACCAATAAAGTAAAAGCTAACATTCCATGTAATGTGCATACATCTGCTACATTGGTAACTGGCTGATGTGGTGTAATCAGCCTGTGGAGGGTAGGAATACACTGGAAGGCAGAAGGCCACATTGACTAAGAGGCAACCAAAGTAAACACATGAGCAGCTGCAAGAAGGAAGTCATAGCCAGGAAAACAACTGAAGGCTGGGAACCGTATTACATAACTTTAAAAATCTGTAATTTATTATAGGTACAAATGAAAAATAAAATATAATCCGCTTTACAACAGTACCTCAATATTATATAATTACCAGAGTAAATATGCAGATGATTTATTTATGCTATACAGAGGTTCAGATAATGATTGTAACCAGTTTTTAAACTGTCTGAACTCTCTGTAAGATGAAATTCAATTTTCAACCGAACATAGCATGGACAACTCCCCACTGTATTTGGACTGTGTAACTATGGAAAGCACTACTTCCTCTTTTGATCTTTTGTGGAAGCCTACTGCTACCAGCACGACTATCAATCAGTCATCAAATCATCCCATGAAGTACAAAAACGTAGCTTGTAGGGCACTATTACAATGGATACATAGCATACCGCTTAAAATGGAAGCCTTTCAATTTACCACATTATTCAGCATATAGCAGCATCAAATGTTTGGGATAGTGATTTTGTGAAGAAGGTCAATAAAGAAGTCTTCAGTAATAGAAGGTCTGCTCGCTGTGTCCATTCAGGTAGGTATAAGGATAATTTTCACATTAATTTAGCCATTATGTAATATTCAAATACTACTACTTTTGTAATTTTATAATACTGAGGCACTGATTATCTTTTATTTTTCATTTATACCTACAATAAACTACATATTTTAAAATTATGTAATACAGTTCCCAGCCCTCAGTTGTTCTCCCATTTGTGTTTGTTTTTCTCCTTTGTTAGTGTGTTTACTTTGGTTGCCTGTAAGTCAGTGGGGCCTTCCACCTTCCAGTGTATTGCTAGCCTCCATGGGCTGCTTATAACACATTGGCCAGTTATAAATACAGCTAAAGTATGCACATTACATGGGATTTTAAATTTTACTTCATTGGTTTTATATATAGATGTTGTTCACTGGACCTTATCCTACATGATGTTATCCAGTAAACTATTTTTCAGATTTCTTCCATTCTCAACATTTTGGTTCCATAGTGGAGTACTATTTTTGGGATGATATTTCCCATATACTTTCCCTAGATGTTAGTTATTTTTAGGCATTTTTATCTCTGTTCACAGTAATCTTCCAGTCATTATTAGTTTTCTCCCCACTTTTTTCTAGGCCTGGCTCATTTAGCAGCCACAGTTTGTACAGTGTTACAAGTGTCTTTTGGGTTTACTTAATTTTATTATGACAACCCAACATTGTGGTTTGACTTTTAACATGGATAACTTCCTGAAAGTTGGGAATCTGTAACTGCCATCTTCATTGTGAAATACAACCATTGTGAGTACTCATTATTGTTTTTTGTTGAATGTCAACACTATGGTTCTGTACTTCTACCATTTCAAAAATTTCACACAGTGATTTGTATTTTTGACAAACCTGAAGCTGAATCTATACTGACATGAAATGGGTAGTTATGAATAAAGCACCTTTATCCAACTATTCTGATTCTCGTCTTTCTTCACTTTTTAATTGTTGTAATTGTTTTGATAATTTGAATGGTTACTGAATGATGTTATTGTTATTAATACTTTGAAAAATTTCCTGCGCCCCTTTGTACACTACTAAACTGACACACTTCCCTATATCTCCACAATTTTTCAGAAATCTTCCTCTCTGCATTAGTAATTAAATCTCATGAATCCAAGTATTAGTTGGTGATCCCCCTTTTTTTTGTTCTGTTTGTTATCCAATCCACTATACATTTTGGAAGCCTTTGTGCATACCTTTTACATGCCCATATCTTGTAGTTGTATTTGTTGAACAAAATCAGTGACTGAATTTTTTACACAAACTGCCTCTCTGATTACTCCATTTCTTATTTTTCTTTTCTCAATAGCAGTACCAAACATCTCCAGAAATTTATCACCGCAGCTGTTAATTTTAAATACAATTGCTATTTGATTGTCAAAATTTCTGAACCATATGTATTAAATTCTCCTAAATATTGTTTCAAATATTCTTCTTTCATTGTATTCCAAAAGAGTCCTTTTAATACAGAAGGACTCACCTTTTCCGAATATATTCTTAATCTAGCTAGATTCTTTGCCTTGTTCCACATCATTTGTAATTTTCACCTCTAGATATTTTTATTAATCAGTAGCAGCTTTTGTTCCCATTCCTTCGTGAAATACTAAATTTTTATTTATTCCACCAGTTACCATTTTACTGGTGTTTGCATTTACACTCCACTTTAAATATTCTTCATAATGAACTGCCATGTCGTAAGTAAAAATTAATTAACTTAACTTGACTTTGGACTTTGACACAGGTAAGATGTTTTCTTCGTGGCTGCTGTAAGGACAGAACTGGTTAGGTACAGGATGAGTTGGCAGTCAGAGGTTTCCATTTCTCTGGTTCTCAGAAAATGACAGGCATAGTCTGAGAAAACTGCCACAACTTGTGATGAAAACTCTGTCTCTTGTGGCTGCTAAAGGACTCACAGTCACTGTAAGATTTTCTGGAAACACTTTCAAGAGAAAAGTTGAATAGCAATGGCACTATGATATCTTCTTACAACAAACTGGTCACTTAGGGAACGTCTTTAACACAAGCTGATGGCAAAATATTTTGCGTTCTTTGGACCTTGATGATAGCAGATTTGCCCAGTACTGTTAATTTGCTGAGAAATCACTCTGCACTGGATTGCTAAACACACTAATCATTTTATGAAGGTCCAGGGATCAAACATCGAATAAAAGTTCGTAGACGATATATATCTTCCTTTTCAGACGATATATATCTTCCTTTTCACAAATTAAATTTTTTATTCTTGATAATTGCGATTACTAGTTATATCTCCTCTGCACTTCAAATTCTGTCTATACGCAAACTTACCTGCCCCCCCCCCCCCCCAAAAAAAAAAAAAAAAAAAAAAAAAAAAAATCAATCATTATTCCATATCTCCAACAATTACAAAAAGCATAGGTGCTACTTTTTCACACCAAAGAGTGTTGTCATCTCAATTATGGTAGCGCATCTTTATTGCTGGTACTTTCAGTCAGAATATTACAATAACATTTTGTTATATGGGGGCATTACATGGCCCCCTCTTGGTCACAATTTTTCTTTTTTTCAAAACTTTAATGTGGCCACAACATCTATTCAAACAGATAAATTGGCATAACATAATTTTCAAAGTAATGAAGTTTCTAAATGGTTTGTTCATGAATATTATGGTTACAAATTAAATCATTGAGTTGTCTGTGCTTTCTTAGCAACTCTCATTACTAGCTGGCATAAATAATCATACTAATTTTCTTGGGAATGGATTTTACAATGGAAATGAGGCCCACCCATTCAGGCACGGTTGGCAGAGGAAACTCAATATCAAAACTCCCCAATGGGCCTCGTCAGACCAGTTTTAATTATCATATTTAGCAAATACACCGGAACTCTGAATCAAACATATTGGTTTTCAGCATGAATATTGAAAGAAAACATTACTCAGTTTGTATGAAAAAACATTACACAAAAATCATTGAAATGCTTGCAGAACTGTTTAGAATCTTTGAAAACAGAGTTATTCACACAATACAAAAATCACGTAACAGACAATCACAATCTGGATATTATGTCAACAATGCAGTGATAATGGTACGAAGTCATCTGTGTGATGCCGATGGTACAGCAGGATGGTGAGAAGCTGCAAGACATCGGGATGGAACGGTGGTGATGGCTGGTCAGGTGGTTAGATGCAAAGCTGTTAGTGAAGGACTGCATGGACTGGAGGCTGGAATGGAACTACTAAGGCCTCACAGCGCCAAGGAAGAAGTTCTCACGACATAGAAAAAGGTACAAAAGAGTGAGCAAGAACAAAATGGCTAACTACAGTGCCTATCTGAAATAAAATGGGTTAGTGTTCAACTGAACCAAACTCGCTCCTGTGTATAAACAGACCACTTCGGTTCGTGTTTGTACTTGCACTCAAGAGAGTCCAGCAAACAAACAAAAAAGTCTAGCATGAGGCACAGTAATCATGACAAAACATAACACATAATGTTACAGAACATTTACATGTATATAATAATATTTTCAAGTTTTACCTTTTCAGTCAAACACCAACAATGCTCCCATCTGTGATCATATAAAACTAGAACACTAGACTAATAGATAAAAGAACAGGAAAAGAGATAGGATACCCTATTCAGATGAAAGAGTCCATAAAACTCATTTAACGCTAAGACACAAAATCAGAAACTTGTAAAAAATGGAATAACCTATAGAATAATCCTACAAGTACTGAAAACTGACAAGAAAATCAACCATGGTGAAAGTAACCATAAATAAATCACATAGTTATGTCCCTACATCTGGATTGAAAGTTCACACATTTCAATGGTGACATTTTATCAACACATATCATAGAAAATAAATTACATTACTTAAATAACTACTCTTTACAGGTCATATAGTTACACAAATGAGGACATACATATAAAAAATATGCAGAAGTATTTATATAACATTTTTAAATCCTTGTGAGGGTACAGACCCTTTATTTCAATGTCTTTGGATATGCCAACAGAAATGCAACTGGATGTGGCAGTTTTATGATAACATATGGTTCGTGGTATATTCTTTGCAACTTCCTGGTCCTCTTCTCCACAAGTGAAGATCTTGAATGAGATCTCAATAGTACGAAATCTCCAACACTATAATATTGTCTTCTCTTTAATCCCTCCTCATGTCTCTTCTTTCTGATAAGAGCTTTCTCTTTCATGTTGAGGTAAACATCACGGATTTTTTCTTCCCACGAGATCCTATTTTGGGGTATCTTCAGTAATGCTTGCACCCACTCATTATTTTGTTCAGTATTTAGCAATAATTCTTCTGGAGTATAACTAGTAATTGTATACAGTAGGTTATTTACAATTGTAGTGAAGTCTTCCAACAGATCAATCCACATGGTTTACTTGGTTGAGCATTAGGTTCTCTTAAAACAATTTAACACTCTAAATACATGTTCAATGGGACTCGCTCTGGGATTATAACATGATATGTAATATTTGCTTCCTGTAAAGCATTCTTCCAAGTTGTTGTTATTGTTGTGGTCTTCAGTCCTCTTCTTCATCTCCCAGTACTTACTGCAACCCACATCCTTCTGAATCTGCTACGTGTATTCATCTCTTGGCCTCCCTCTATGATTTTTACCCCCCACGCTGCCCTCCAATGCTAAATTTGTGATCCCTTGATGCCTCAGAACATGTCCTACTAACCGGTCCCTTCTTTTTGTCAAGTTGTGCCACATACTCCTCTTCTCCCCAATTCTATTCAATACTTCCTCATTAGTTATGTGATCTACCCATCTAATCTTCAGCATTCTTCTGTAGCACCACATTTCGAAAGCTTCTATTCTCTTCTTGTCCAAACTATTTATTGTCCATGTTTCACTTCCATACATGGCTACACTCCATACAAATACTTTCAGAAACGACTTCCTGACACTTAAATCTATACTAGATGTTAACAAATTTCTCTTCTTCAGAAACACTTTCCTTGCCATTGCCAGTCTACATTTTATATCTTCTCTACTTCGACTATCATCAGTTATTTTGCTCCCCAAATAGCAAAAATCCTTTACTACTTTATGTGTCTCATTTCCTAATCTAATTCCCTCAGCATCACCCGACTTAATTCGACTACATTCCATTATCCTCGTTTTGCTTTTGTTGAGGTTCATCTTATATCCTCCTTTCAAGACACTGTCCATTCCGTTCAACTGCTCTTCCAAGTCCTTTGCTGTCTCTGACAGAGTTACAATGTCAACGGCAAACCTCAAAGTTTTTATTTCTTCTCCATGGATTTTAATACCCACTCCGAATTTTTATTTTGTTTCCTTTACTGCTTGCTCAATATACAGATAAAATAACATCGGGGAGAGGCTACAACCCTGTCTCACTCCCTTCCCAACCACTGCTTCCCTTTCATGCCCCTCGACTCTTATAACTGCCGACTGGTTTCTTTACAAATTGTAAATAGCCTTTCGCTCCCTGTATTTTACCCCTGCCACCTTTAGAATTTGAAAGAGAGTGTTCCAGTCAACATTGTCAAAAGCTTTCTCTAAGTCTACAAATGCTAGAAACGTAGGTTTGCCTTTCCTTAATCTTTCTTCTAAGATAAGTCGTAAGGTCAGTATTGCCTCACATGTTCCAATATTTCTACGGAATCCAAACTGATCTTCCCCAAGGTCAGCTTCTACCAGTCTTTCCATTCGTCTGTAAAGAATTCGCGTTAGTATTTTGCAACTGTGACTTATTGAACTGATAGTTCAGTAATTTTCACGTCTGTCAACACTTGCTTTCTTTGGGATTGGAATTATTATATTCTTCTTGAAGTCTGAGGGTATTTCACCTGTCTCATACATCTTGCTGACCAGATGGTAGAGTTTTGTCAGGACTGGCTCTCCCAAGGCCATCAGTAGTTCTAATGGAATGTTGTCTACTCCCGGGGCCTTGTTTCGACTAAGGTCTTTCAATGTTCTGTCAAACTCTTCACGCAGTTTCATATCTCCCATTTCATCTTCATCTACATCCTCTTCAATTTCCATAATATTGTCCTCAAGTACATTGCCCTTGTATAGACCCTCTATATACTCCTTCCACCTTTCTGCTTTCCCTTCTTTGCTTATAACTGGGTTTCCATCTGAGCTCTTGATATTCATACAAGTGGTTCTCTTTTCTCCAAAGGTCTCTTTAATTTTCCTGTAGGCAGTATCTATCTTACCCCTAGTGAGATAAGCCTCTACATCCTTACATTTGTCTTCTAGCCATCCCTGCTTAGCCATTTTGCACTTCCTGTCGATCTCATTTTTGAGACGTCTGTATTCCTTTTTGCCTGCTTCATTTACTGCATTTTTATATTTTCTCCTTTCATCAATTAAGTTCAATATTTCTTCTGTTACCCAAGGACTTCTATTAGCCCTCATCTTTTTACCTACTTGATCCTCTGCTGCCTTCACTACTTCATCCCTCAGAGCTACCCATTCTTCTTCTACTGTACTTCTTTCCCCCATTCGTGTCAAGTGTTCCCTTGTGCTCTCCCTGAAACTCTGTACAACCTCTGGTTTTTTCAGTTTATCCACGTCCCATCTCCTTAAATTCCCACCTTTTTGCAGTTTCTTCAGTTTTAATCTACAGTTCATAGCCAATAGATTGTGGTCAGAGTCCACATCTGCCCCTGGAAATGTCTTACAATTTAAAACCTGGTTGCTAAATCTCTGTCTTACCATTATATAATCTATCTGATACGTTCTAGTATCTCCGGGATTCCTCCATGTATACAACCTTCTTTCATGATTCTTGAACCAAGTGTTAGCTATGATTAAGTTTTGCTCTGTGCAAAACTCTACCAGGCGGCTTCCTCTTTCATTTCTTAGCCCCAATCCATATTCACCTACTACGTTTCCTTCTCTCCCTTTTCCTACTACCCAATTCCAGTCACCCGTGACTATTAAATTTTCGTCTCCCTTCACTACCTGAATAATTTCTTTTATCTCATCATACATTTCTTCAACTTCTTCATCATCTGCAGAGCTAGTTGGCATATAAACTTGTACTACTGCAGTAGGCGTGGGCTTCGTGTCTATCTTGGCCACAATAATATGTTCACTATGCAGTTTGTAGTAGCTTACCCACACTCCTATTTTTTTATTCATTATTAAACCTACTCCTGCATTACCCCTATTTGATTTTGTGTTTATAACCCTGTATTCACCTGACCAAAAGTCTTGTTCCTCCTGCCACCGAACTTCACTAATTCCCACTATATCTAACTTTAACCTATCCATTTCCCTTTTTAAATTTTCTAATCTACCTCCCCGGTTAAGGGATCTGACATTCCACGCTCCGATCCGTAGAATGCCAGTTTTCTTTTTCCTGATAACAACGTCCTCTTGAGTAGTCTCCGCCCGGAGATCCGAATGGGGGACTATTTTTCCTCCGGAATATTTTACCCAAGACAACACCATCATCATTTATCCATACAGTAAAGCTGCGTGCCCTCGGGAAAAAATTACGGCCGTAGTTTCCCCTTGCTTTCAGCCATTCGTAGTACCAGCACAGCAAGGCCGTTTTGGTTAATGTTGCAAGGCCAGGTCAGTCAATCATCCAGACTGTTGCCCCTGCAGCTACTGAAAAGGCTGCTGCCCCTCTTCAGGAACCACACGTTTGTCTGGCCTCTCAACAGATACCCCTCCGTTGTGGTTGCACCTACGGTACGGCCATCTGTATCGCTGAGGCATGCAAGTGTCCCCACCAACGGCAAGGTCCATGGTTCCAAGTATAACACGTGAGAATCATTGCATTGTCTATTAGAATCATTCTTGGCTTCCCAACAGATGGAATAAAATCAGAAAACAATTTCTTGATAACAGATTTGCTGGTGGCTGATCGAATTGAGTACAGCATTACATACTTTGAAAACGTATCCAAAAATCCAACCGTGTATTTACTACCACCTCTTGCCCTTGGAACTGGCCCACAGGTGTCCACAGAGATTAGATCTAAGGGCTTATGTGGAATGATGAAGTGCACCTCATCTTGGGTATCTTTGCAACAAGGCTTAGTCAGCTGACAAACTTTGCATTTCTTCAAAACCTGCCGAACTCTTCTCTTGATATTCGCAAAGTAACAATAGCTACCTATCTTGCTTGCACATTTAAGTATGCCAAAATGTCCCCAAACATAGTGAGTGTGCAGTATGAGCTTTTCCACATAATCTTATGGTATACACCCCCTACACACCATTTAGCTGAAGTTTCAGATCTTTTGCAGAACAAAACATTATCAACTACATTGAAAAGTCTTCAGAGCTGCCCTTGGTCTGGCTGACTCAGTGTATTCAAAATTATAAACCAATGATCATCTTGTTGTTGGTGGACATACAGGTTACTAAGACATGTACAAATATCATCTCCTGGATTCCGTATCTTTCATCAGCAAGATCCTATTATGCTTCTCTTCATCTTCGACACCACTGCCTTCAGGTAGTCTAGATAAAGCATCTGCGATATGGTTATGTTGTCCCTTTATGTACACAACTCTGAAATTATATTCTTGTTAAGCCAAGGTCCAGCATGATAGACGAGCTTGAAGTAGTTTGCATTGTTGCATGAATGTGAGAGCTTGATGATCACAGTACACGGTAGTGCATGCTCCAAACAAGTAATAGTGGAATTTTCTAAACGCCCACACATCCGCCAAAGCTTCCAATTCTTTGGTTGTGTAGGTGTGCTCGAAACATGATAACACATGACTTGCATAAGCTATGGAACAGAACACTGACTGATTATTGATGTCCTTGATTTGAAACAAACAGCAACCTAAACCAATGCTCAATAAATCAGTCATTAAACCAAACTCCAAAGTCATATCCGGATGGTGTAACAATTTTGCCTCTGCAAGAGTGTCTTTGATGAGCTGGAATGCAACTTCACAGTCATTTGTCCACCTCCATTGTACATTTTTAATAGAAGATGGTGTAAGGGCTCTGCATTCATCACCTGTTTGTTTAAAAATTGCCTATAAAAAGTTGTCATTCCTATGTAAGATTTTAACTGTATCTTGTTTGATGGTGTGGGAAAATTCTTGATGGCACACACCTTCACTGAATCTGGCATTATTCCCTTACTGTCTATTATATGCCTGAGGAAACAGATCCGTTCAAGTGAAAAATTAGATTTTTGCAGGTTAGCTCTCATGCCTGCTGTACTAAATGCATTTATGATTCTGGCCAAGAGGTTAATGCATTCTTCCCAAGATGATGTAGCAATGAGAATATCATCGACAAAAAATGTAAGTTGACAGTTCAGGTCCTAAGACAGCATCCAGTGCCTGGTTAAACACACCAGAGCTAACATTTAGGCCAAATGGGAGAACCTTAAAATGATAGCTTCTCTCTGCATAAACAAATGCTGTTTACTTCCTCGATGCAGGACTTAGCATTATCTGCTAGGAAGAGGGTGTAAGTTCACAAGTTGAAAAGAATTTCTTGCGATGATACTTCTGTATAAGCTCATTTATATTTTCTGGATGAGTGCAGACAGGAACTATAATCTTAGTTATCTGTCTTGCATCCAAAACTAGTTGAACTTTGCCCTTCTGGTTTAGGGACAACCAATAAAAGACTACAGTACAGGCTTGGGAATGGCTCAATTAACTTCCAGTCCAACATTTGTTGCAATTTTTCATTGACAGATCATCGAAGTCACCAAGGTACAGGATAAAAACTTCGGCAATATGTACTATGTGGGTACACTTCTAAATTACACACACAGGCTTTCACTATACACGGTTTTCCACTAAAGACATTGATATTCTGCTGCAATAAGTCTGCCAATAGTTTTCACTGCAGATCATTCAAACAGTTACATTCAGACGTCTTTTGAGATACATCATCAGTTAATGTGCATACTTGATAAACCTCTTCTGCATTTGATCTCCAACTCTTCTTGAAACACCTTACAAGCTTAAGTGTTGAACCCCAATATCTTCCATGGTTACAGTCTTTTCTGATCAGTTCCACACACACATTCTCATCACGAATCTTAAAAGAGGCACAGCCCACAGAGAAGTCAAATTTTATGTCCGTCTCCCAGATACTCTCAATACCCAAAATGCAGTCCTCTATTAATTTATTTATTACTAGGAATGTGCATATTGTCGCTACATTTCCTATTCTTAATTCAATAAGAGTCTGTATCTTTACCTTCTGTGCCCTGGTACCGATTGCACCTATAACTTCACGATTACTCACAGGAAAGACCGGTAGTTTCTGGTGTCATGTCAACCTCTCAGACAGTGCTGTAGAGATTGCATTCACATTTGCACTTGTATCAAGAATTACTTTAACGGTATGACCATAGACTTCTGCATATATCGCTGGTATAGGAACAGTCATACGCTTGGCTGTACAATATTGGAAGTCATGTGTAAGTTCTTCTACTAGTCTCTGTTCGTCATTGCATTGGAACATGACAACTCTCTTGCCACAGCCCCTTACATAACTCCCAACCAGTTCTCCAGGGCATGATCCAGTCATCTTTAGTTTAACGGATGGGTTCTGGATTCTTCAGTGACGTCCATAATCGCTGGTGGTTGCTCTGTCCAGTCATTTATATTTGGAGATTGCTGGTTAATATTTTGCGGTTGCCAGTTCAGATTATTCTGACTATGTTGGTTGTGGTTATTTTGATTCGTGGTTTGCATTGGGTTGAATCTTCACTTGTTAGGTGTATTTTTCAGACAGCGAGGTTGGAACTGCACTGCATTGGCATTCAATCTTTGGCCACTATTCAGCTGTTGTTTGTTATGCTGAGCGTGGAAGTCTTTGGGAGTATACATGTCTTTGGGAGTATACATGAGCTTTTCACCTTGCCTTAATAATCTTCAAAATATCTACATGTGGGACTGGCGTCTCCCAATATCTACTTTTAGTCAGATACTTCTCAAAGTACCAACACAAGTTCACACTCTTGACTGAGAATGGTTCTGTATTTTAAACCTCTTTTTTTCAGCCATTCTTGAATTCCCTTAGACCAGTACCTACTCAAGAATGCTAGCTCAAGAGCCTCGTAAATGCCACAGGTTTCCATCATATCTGTGCACCATAAACTACCTTCCCCTTGTATATAGCAAGCGACAAAAGAAATCTTTTTCACATCAGCCCTTGCACGGGGCAAAACACCTCTGAACGCATGAACGAAAACAACGGGGTTAACAGTTTTCTTCTCTGGACAGAAGGCTTGGAACTGCCAGTGCTTTAGGAGCTTCTCCTCCTTTGACATTCTGGCATATACGTTGTGGGTCGTATATTGCCATAAACAGGGTCAGACACCACATGTGCACTTTTTGTTGTAGGCCTTGGGCTATTCGTCACTGACATCAAATTCACTACATTTTAATTTGGTTCCACAGAAAATGTGACGTGTGTGTCAGAACAACTCGCTCTTTCTTTCCACTTCAAGAACTCTTCACCAAATTGTTGGCTTATCACATTGCTATCAATCTGGATCCTTGTGGAATCCAACACATTAGCCAGTTGAACGTTTTGCACAGCTTGTTGCAGTTGTTCATTAACACAGTGTGTCACCCTCTCTTCTATAACTGTGACACAATCTGATTTAACAAGTTCCAATTTGGACACAAGACAATCTACAGTTGCATTAACATCTTTTACTTTGGTTTGGATTTTAGAAATTTCCTCAGAAACTTTCTCCTGGGACAGCTTAAGATTTGCCATTTCCGTATCAAGATCACTTTGCTGAATACTTAAATGATCCAATTCGCATTTCAAACTCTCAAAATCCTGTTTGGTTGCAATGACTCAACCACAGCAATAATATCTTGCATAGTTTGCCTGATATTTGCTTGTTCAGTTACTAATGCCTCCTGCTGTTTAATGAGACCATCTTGTTTAGCAGGGAGACTTGCCTGTTCAACTTCTGCAGTATGAACTATAGCGGAAATTTTGTTTTCTTCCACTGCCATGAATTTTTGTGTGGAAGCTATCCTAGACTGTTCAGTTGCTACAGATTGCACTGTAGCAGACATCAGTTGTTGATTTGCAGTTAACGTCTGCACCACTTTGGATATACTAAGTAAAAGATCTTTAATGTTAAACTACTCAGTCCTAGCTATGGTCATTACAGGTACTGAACTATCAGTGGGAAGGACCTCTTCAACTGACTGAATATTGTCTGTTGTATTCTGTTCCCGTTCCATTCTCGACTGGGTGCCTGTCCTAACCATAAATCACTAAACAAAAAAAAATAAATCGTCACATGACCCACATAGTTTCAAAATACACACACAAAATCAGTACAAATCTACATATGAACATTTTTTTAAATATACATCTATAACTAATAGAAATTGGAAGACTCTACAGAAAAGGACAATATTAGATTCCTGGTGTGTAAACTTGCTGTTGCTTGAATGCAGCCTGGACATTCAGGTGGTCTGTTGAGATGAACCGTACAGCATCAGTCTACCTGCCCCTCTGTCTCCATAGAGGTCTCGAACAAGGAGAGGGTATGCAACACAGAAACACGTTAGAGTACACTTCTTACCAATAGTATACATACATATAAATGAAAACTGCTATAACTCACGATGAATTCTCTGTCTCTCGTGGCAGCTAAAGTACTCACAGTCACCGTAAGATTTTCTGGAAATACTTTCAGAATGAGAAGGTTGAACAACAGTGGCACTATGATATATTCTTACTAACAAACTGGTCGCTTAGAGAACATCTTTAACACACAAGCTGATGGCGAAATATTTTGCGTCATTTGGACCATGATAGCAGCAGATTCGCCCTTGTGGCACAGCTTGACCAGAAGAAGGGATCGGTTGGTAGGACATGTTCTGAGGCATCAAGGGATCACCAATTTAGTATTGGAGGGCAGCGTGGAGGGTAAAAATCGTAGAGGGAGACCAAGAGATGAATACACTAAGCAGATTCAGAAGGATGTAGGTTGCAGTAGGTACTGGGAGATGAAAAAGCTTGCACAGGATAGAGTAGCATGGAGAGCTGCATCAAACCAGTCTCAGGACTGAAGACCACAACAACAACAACAGCAGCAGATTCGCCCAGTATTGTTCATTTATGAAGAAATCATTCTGCATTGGATTGCTAAACATACTAATCATTTAATGAAGGTCCGGGGATCAAAATTGAACAAATCCTTGACATCAAATATACAGAATGGAATTATTGTGTGTTGCATAATGTGCAAATTAAATTTTTTATTCTTGATAACTGTGATTACAAGTTGTATCTCGTCTGCATTTCAAATTACGTCTATATGCAAACATACCTTACCCCAGAAAAAGCCATGTCCAATCACCATTCCTTACCTCCAACAATTACAAAAACCATAGATGCTCCTTTTTTGTAGCAAAGAGTGTTGTTGTCTCAATTACAGTAGTGCATCATTGCTGGTACTTGCAGCCGGAATATTACAGTAATATTACATTACGTAGGGACATTACATCTTGTATCAAATTCATACCCATATACACAATATCCTCATAGTCTTGAGCTAAAATTAGTGGGAGACTTACAAATTGCTTTGCAATTGCAATTAGCTTATGGCTTACAGAATTATATTTCACAAATATGTACAGCTAAGTTTGTACAAGATAAGATAAAATGATATGAATCAGTACAAGCAGATACATCTACATAGGATGAAGAAAAAATGCTGCACTCAGCATTCAATTCCTCATCCCTGTTCAAGACAAAAGTGTATCTAGCAAAACCTAGTCCCACCAATAGCTTTGACACGATTTAAAAACGAGACACTGGCAATGCTATAACTGTGTGCAGCATGGTCAAGAACAGGTAGCATGAACTCTGGGCTGTGTCAGAGCTGTCCCATTAGCCAAACTTTCTATTCAGTTTACACATCTAAAATCTTGCATTTTGTGTATTTCTTTCTATTACTACTATAACCTTCAGACATAACATCAACGTCTTACAGGTATAAATAACCACTGTTTTATCAATGACACAAATAAAGAAAATAGAAAATAATAGTTGATGCAGTAACATTGTCTGCATCCACTGTACAAAAAACACAGTAGGTAGGCTACACTAGATTGCACAACATGCAACACACAATAATTCCATTCTGTACATTTGATGTATCTTCACAGAGCCGGTACATACATGTACGAGCAACGTTCACTTTAGAGAACATGTTCAAAGTGAGCACCTTGCATTTGCAAACACTTCACCACTCCCTGGATGTTATGGACCCTAAGCAACACGCCTGTATCCACAGTTGCAAAAGCAGCAGGAATGCAAGGTATCAGGTTGTGTATGTCCATGGGTGGAGTACTAAAAACATGTTTCTTTAATGTTTCTTTAAGGTCCCCACACACAAAAAAGAATGTAGTGGATTATGGTCTGGGAAATGTTGAAGCCAGAAAATTGGACCTCTATGACCAATCTATTTCCCTGGAAATGCTTTACTTAAATAATTATGCACATTTATTCCAAAGTGTGGCAGTGCACCATCATACTGACACCACAGTTGTTGCTGAACACCAAGTGGAACGTTTTTTAATGCATCAGGTAAAGTATTACAAAGAAATGTTTGATACACGGGTGCATTTAACTTGTCTGGCAATAGGTAAGGGTCCAAAAGCACTCCCACAATTTGAGCCCACAGGTTTATTTCAAGGCATACCTTAAAGCCATGTCCATAGGTAACATGTGGTCTGATTTCCAACTGATAATGGCTTTTGTAGAGGTTGAAAATACCTTGATGAGTATAGTTGGATTTCTCAGTCCATATCACATTATTTATAAAATGTTCATCTCCCACTTGGTGCAAAAGCCATTCACAAAACTGTACTTGTCGAATGTGGTCTTCTAGTTGCTGGTGTTGAGTTAATGTTTAATGATATGAATGCAATTCTTCATGATGCAACACTTCAACAACCAGTCACCGAAATATCTGGAACTGCCTTGCAAGATCTTGGTTACTTCGCCAAGGTAATTGGTGAACAGTTCCAAGAATCATATTGTGTTTGTGGGGTACTTGTAGCCCTTGGGTGACATCTGTCTACTGCTTGTAGACAAAGATGGCAATAAAAAACATTTTTATCAGGATGGTACCATGCAGCATATGCACAAGCAGTAGCAGCAGCTTGGTTATCGGATGCGCCCAACACCAAAAGCATATTGATACATTCATCGTTTGTGTACTCCATCGGGAAGCTGCCCTACTTGAATTTAACAAGACCAGTTATGGGTGTGCACGGCATGGTAAATAGACACATGTGTGCAGTTTAATGAATCCTGCTATCATGTGACAAAATGATGCCCTGCTTATTAACAACAAGAACTAGGGAACAGACTTCTAAAAAATAAAAAAGCAACCTGACAAGGATGCAAACCATAGCTGCATGGTGGACGTGGGTTTTGTGCCCAGCAACCCCCACAATGAAATACGGCAGTTGGTACAGTGGCATAAGGTGATACATGTTCCTCTGTACATTTTGATGCAGTGCACCATATGACAGTGTTGCCTCATTTTCATACATGTGTTTTCAAAATTCACCCGATCTGATTTTGCTACATAAACTTTTGTCTTGAATCTGGATGAGGAATCACATGCTGACCTCTAAGTGTGGCATTTTTTCTTGACCCTATATATAGGCTTGTATACAAAATAATGAAAGCTGGAGAACCGGCATTAGCTACAAGAAGTTGAGATATCCATTTTTCATCATAGTTGGACATCCAATGTTCCAGCCAGTTATTTGCTGCAGGTGTTGCATCTACAATGTCTTTCCAGGTGCCCATGAATTATCTTTTTGGGCAGTCATGGAAAATGTGCTTCAGAGTTTATATCAACATTCCACAGTCACATTGGTCATCTCCTGTAATTCTCCACTTGTGTAGCACTGCTTTGGTCATGACATGGGGCCATTTCTGATAAGGTTGAGGGTGCTTCATATTTTTCTTTGTTGATTCACTCCAGAAGGTTGGGTGATTGGATGTTTTACCCGACTTCTAATGACCATGGAATATTTTGGGGTAATTCATCACTGAGGAATAAAGTATTTATTGCACAAAAGCGTGTAATGAGAATAATAGCTGGAGTCCACCCAAGATCATCCTGCAGACATTTATTTAAGGATCTAGGGATATTCACAGTAGCTTCTCAGTATATATACTCTCTTATGAAATTTGTTATTAACAACCAAACCCAATTCAAAAGTAATAGCAGTGTGCATAACTACAATACTAGGAGAAAGGACGATCTTCACTATTCCAGATTAAATCTAACTTTGGCACAGAAAGGGGTGAATTATACTGCCACTAAAGTCTTTGGTCACTTACCAAATAGTATCAAAAGTCTGACAGATAACCAACAAGTATTTAAGAAGAAATTAAAAGAATTTCTGAATGACAACTCCTTCTACTCCATAGAGGAATTTTTAGATATAAATTAAGAAAAAAAAAAGAAAAAAAATCAAAACTAAAATATTAAAAAAAAAATAAAATAAAGAAAAACAAAAAACACAAAAAAATAAAGTTGTTATATTAACTTAAGTATGTTGTTAAATTAACCTAATTATGTCATGTATTGGAAAATTCGACTCGTTCCACATCATTACGAAATATCGTATTCATGATCCATGGAGCTAGTATTAATCTAATCTAATCTAATCTAATCTGTCCATCAATTTTTCATTTATATCTTAAATTACAGCTTTTTGGGGTGAGTTGTCCATTGTTTACTCAGGTTGGTTCTCTAGATTTTAGTTGGGTATGTGGTAAGTTGTTCAGTGTCTCATGGATTGGTAAGTCTCTAGATCTTCTGAGTTCCATCCATTCATGTGTTACTGCTTGTTGTCCATTGTTTACTCAGATTGGTTCTCTAGATTTTAGTTGGGTATGTTGTAAGTTGTTCAGTGTCTCATGGATTGGTAAGTCTCTAGATCTTCTGAGTTCCATCCATTCATGTGTTACTGCTTGTTGTCATTAGACATTTGAACAGGCAATAGTGGCAAGTACTGACAGCCATGGTATTGGTGTTGATTTAAGAGGTCCTGTCATGATCCTCATCATGCCATTTAGATGGATATCTATTTTGTTGACATTACTATTTCTACACCAAACAGGAGAACAGTATTCAGCAAGAGGGTACAAAATTGCTTATGTTACAATTCTTAAGGCGTATTCATTAGATCCCCCAGCAAGCACCAGTTAGTTTCCTCAATATGTTATTTCTTGATTCTTGCAGATTGCAATGTGAATACACCATATTATCAGTTATTGGGATATGTACATTTTTTATTTCACTGTTTTGGAGTTCATTCTTTGTGTAGGTTATAAAATATAGGTGAAATGGATCAGTTCTGACATAACAATTTCACGCTGAAGTCAAGATAATAAACATGCTGCTGGCCTTTAAAACTGCAGCTCCATGCATTCACTGTGCAACAAACATCAAAATGGTAGGACATGTACTACGTGCTTGTATATTCAAACCACACATCGTACGACGGTAGTTTGAAAAGTTTTGCAATCACCACCAGATGTCAGCAGTGGTGCAAAAAGGTTTCCATGTAATAACAGGTCATCCTTTATGAGTAAACACATGGTGCATCAGTGCTCTGGGTAGAGATCAGTGGTGTGAATGTGTCTCTGTAGTAGTTGTTCCTGTTTAGTGATATATGAAGATTGAAAATTTCGAGATTTGAGTAGTGATTAAGTACTTTGTAAAGAAAGATATGAAAGCAAAGGAAATTTTTGACGATTTTCAGAACACACTAAGGGGCTCTGCTCCTTCATGATCAGCTGTTGCCAAATGGACAAATGAGTTTAAATTTGGCCAGGACAGCTTAGATGATGACCTACATAGTGGTTGACCAAGATGTGCCACTACCACAGAAATTACGACAAAAGTGCATAAAATGGTCATGAAGGACCACCAACTGAAACTGTGAGAAATTGCTGAAGCTGGAGGAATGTCATCTGTATGGGAATAATCAGGTTTTCACAGTAGAATTGGTTATGAAAATATGATGTGCTATGTGGGTGACATAACTCTTAACACAGATCAGAAACGCAACAGAATGAAAATGTCTGAACTATGTTTGATCCACTTTCAGAGCAGCTAACAAGATATTTCGCTCCAGTTTGTGACCACAGATGATGCTTGGGTCTAGTACTATACAAAATACATGAACAAACATACACATACCTTATTCACCTGATTTGGCTCCATCAGACTTCCATATCTTTGCCAACTCAGAATTTACCTTGGTGAATGGAGATTCTCTTCAAACGAAGTGACATCTGAATTTAGTGTGTATTTCGCAGGCCTGAAGGGATATCATTTCTGAGGTAAGATCAAGGCACTGGAAAATCACTGGACTGAGTGGATTAGAGCACAGGAAGATTAAACTAAAAAGTTTCACAGTGGTAAGTCATTTCTTTCTATTCCATATAGAGAACTTCTCAAATTTGCCTCATAGACAGGATTACTGGCCTTGAATGTTCTGTATATAAGGGAAGATTACACAGGGGATTTGTCATTCTGAAATCTCATTTAAGTGACAGTTGCTTTTCAGAAGATTTTCTTCTACCTTATATAAGAAGTGTAAGCATCTCACATCAGATGTCAAAACATTGATTTGCAGTAGGGTTTTGGAACAAATGCTGTGTTCAAACATTATGAACTACCCCAAAGAAAATGATTTATTGACACACAATCAGCATGGATTCAGAAAATATAGTTCTTGTGAAACACAACTAGCTCTTTATACTCATGAAGTAATGAGTGCTATCAATAGGGGATGTCAAATTGATACCATTCTTTTAGATTTCCAGAAGGCTTTCAACACCGTTCGTCACAAGCGTCTTCAGACCCAACTGCGTGCCTATGGAATATCGTCTCAGTTGTGTGACTGGATTCATGATTTCCTGTCAGAAGGGTCACAGTCCATAGTAATAGACAGAAAGTCATCGATTAAAACAGAAGTAATATCCAGCATTCCCCAAGGAAGTGTTATAAGGCCCTCTATTGTTCCTGGTCTATATTAACGACATAGGAGACAATCTGGGTAGCCCTCTTAGATTGTTTGCAGATGATGCTGCCATTTACCATCTTGTTAAGTCATCAGATGACCAAAACAAATTGCAAAATGGTATTTATATAAGATATCTGTTTGGTACAAAAAGTGGCAACTGACCCTGAATAAAGAAAAGTGTGAAGTTATTCACATGAGTACTAAAAGAAACCCGTTGAATTTTGATTACATTAAATACTTATGGATTACAATCACAAATACCCTAAATTAGAATGATCACATAGATAATGTTGTGGGTAGAGCAAACCAAAGAAAGCCATTCATTTGCAGAAAAACTTTGAAGGTGCAACAGATCTACAACAGAGACATCTTACAACATGCTTGTTTGCCTTAGCCTGGAGTATTGCTGTGCATCGTGGGATTCGCATCAGGTGGGACTGATGGAAGACATCAAAAAAGTTCAAAGAAGGGAAGCTTGCTTTGTATTGTCACGAAATAGGGGCGATAGTGCCACAGACATGATACCTGAACTGGAGTTGCAATCATTAAAAACAAAGGCATTTTTCGTTGTGGCAGGAACTTCTCATGAAATTTCAATCACCAGTTTTCTCCTCCAATTGCAAAAACACTCTGTTGGCACCCACCTACATAGGGATAAATGATCATCACAATAAAATAAGAGAAATCAGGGCATGCACACAAAAATTTAAGTGCTCCTTTTCCCCTGTGCACCGTTTGAGAGTGGAATGGTAGAGAGATAGCATGAAGGTGGTTCATTGAACCCTCTGCCAGGCACTTTATTGTGAATAGCAAAGTAATCATGTAGATGTAGATGTAGATGAAAATTCAAGAGTGACAGGCGCGTGGCATATTGTGACTGCTGTTTATTGTTCCATTATATTGCTGCTCACATTGATCCCATGACTGTCATGGGAAAATGGAATTTATTGCTTTAGGAGGGCCATACTCAGCACTATGGAGGATATTGGTGGACTGAGACTGTTTGCCTTGCTACATAAAATCATAGTCATGTCACATACACTGAGTCAGAAAATGAATTTGTTTTCAACAAGATAAGTACCCACACAGACAGTGCGACAATGTCTGGAGCCACATGGCCTATCTGGCACTGCTTAGTCCAAAGCCACTGTACTTAGGGTACCAGAATATGTGGTTTGTTTTTTTGTGATATGTATACATTATAGTTGTATTTCACATTTACCCTCAAAGTCTAGTTACAAAAGTTCAAAAAATATATGCAGGCAGCATATGTGGTGTAAAATAATGCTCTCAACTCACTGAATTTTGTGATTTAAATAAAATTGAGTTTACCCACTGTCTCCTCAATACTGTATCAACTTAATAATTGTTTTGTCACTGAATTAAAGTATGACTGTATGAGAGCTTAGAAATAATCAGAGTAGTATTTCATGTTAATAATTGTGCAAAATTCCAGTAAAAATCTTGGAAATAAATCAAAGTTCAGTCAGCACAAGTCTTAAATTAAATTTCCATATTAGTGATTCAGTTAAAATAACTAGTTCAAATCACTCACAAAAAATCACAGAAAAGTTTCAGAGTACTGTCTAGTCCATATAATGTAAATTGTTTCAAAGTATTCATGCCAACAAGCACAAAAAAATCCAAGTCCCTGTGTTAACACTTGGAAATATCTGGACACTAACGAGACACAATCTAACATTTGCTCATATGAACTTGTAGCCTGCTCCAGTCCTCAAAGCTGACTACTGTTGCATGAGGTGACTACTCATTATTTAAGCCCACACACAGTCAGGAGTCAAATTCACACACTTCCGTCTTCCATTACATACTTAAAAACTATTAATTGTATGCTATACCTATATACGAGGGGCAGTCGGAAAGCTTCTAGCCTGAGATAGTTACCGTAATGTCTCACACTAACAAAACCACCTACTTTTATGGCGACCCTTTGTGGGAATGCTAGTCAAATTTTGCAGCTCCAGCTTTGTTAGTTTTGACACTAAATGTGTTGTATACCTTAGTGTAAGCAAAATGGCGAATATTGAGAGAACCAAGAACTGACTGTGCTTTGATCGAATATATTCATTTGATGGGAATGATGCCCACAGAAATTGTGAAAGATGTGGAATACACTTTTGGACAGTGCTCCATCTTATGCAATAATGAAAAACTGTGTGTCCAACTTCAAACGTGGAAGAGTGTGGACGACACACCAAGGAGCGGAAGGCCTGTTACCATTGCCACTGACAAAACAGTGACTGCAGTTCACTGTTCTATTTTGCAGGATTGTCAAACAATGTTGCAGCACATTGGAACCACATTTGGAATCTCCCATAGGTGTGCTCATGACACTGTTGTGGATATTTTGGGAATGTGGGAAGTTTCATCAGTGGGTCTCGAAAGACTTGAATGCAGATCAGAGACGGGAGTGTGTGCAGTATTGTGAAGAAATTGTCCACCAACTTGAAGTGGACAAAGACGGCTTTCTTGCAAGATACATGACAATGGACAAAACATGGGATCACTACTTTGATCCTGAGACAAAACAAGTCACAACAATGGAAACATCCTTCATCCCCTACCCCAAAAAAAGTCTGGGTGCAAAAATCAACTGGTAAGGTGATGGCATCGGTCTTCTGGGATGCAGAAGGGATAATTATTGTGGATTACTTGCAAAAGGGCGTAACTATCAGTGCATCATACTGTTGCAACCTCCTGTGCTGTTTGAGAGCAGTGATAAAGAAAACAAGGCACGGAAAATGGGCGCACAGCATTCTTTTGAATCAGGACAACACAGTGGTGCAAAACGCCATCACAATACTGGAAACTCTGGGTGACTGAGAGTTTGAATTGTTTTTTCATCAGCCATATTCTCCAGATTTGGCTCTATCACATTTTTTTCTTTTACCAAGCCTAAAAAAAGACGTCAAAGGACAATGATTTGACAAAGATGATGGAGTGAACATTTGGTTGAGCTCAAAATCAAAGACCTTTTATTTGAATAATTTTCATAAGTTATCTGAATGTGCCTGCAAGTGTATTAGTGTACATGGATATTACGAGGATAATCCCAAAAGTAAGGTCTCCTTTTTTTTTTATAAGTACATAGACTTGTTTATTTCTACTGTGGTTTACATCAGTTTACAACTTGAACATTTAGCCATTTTTCGACATTTCCCTTACACTATTATTATTTGCTTTGTTTTATTATTACTCGCGTAACAACTAATATATGAAATAAAATATGTTACTACGAAAAGAGCCCCGAAATACCTTTTAAGTGATGCTGTGCTGTGACTTTCTTTGGATCATTAATTTTCAACAAAACAAAATATATTATGTTCTTATTCTTCTGGATCTGGCTTTCTATTAAAGGAACATTTTTTCGTTACTGTAACTCACTATAAAGTTCAACATATCTTCCTTACTTTATAGTTATTCAAAAGGTTAATGAAAATTACTTTGTTATCAATACTGATGTTACAGTACGCAATGATTGCTCAAGAATAAAATTTTGCAGTGGATTTTTGTTAACAGTAAAACACCAATAAGGACCACGACTAACACGAGAAAATGAGACTATTATCGGAGAAAAAAGATGTTTTTACTATAAGAACTACGCACAGCAAGATTTCTTTTATGTTAAGAAGGTAAATTATCTTTTTACACTGTTAGTAATATATTATCAGCAGCCCGCGTCAACCTGTAAAACACATAATAAAATCTGCTGCTCTGCTCTGCAACTCCGAAAGCTGAAAGAAATAATATTACTTCACTATTACCTGCCCGCTTCTTTGCGTTATGATAGATTTCATTTAATGCAATTTGAATGCGCCGCGGCAGCGGCTCGTTCGTTCGTAGCGCATCTCTGTACTACGAATAATATTTAAATAACTAAAAATGTCTTAAAGGGATGGGATAAAATACCAGGCAAGCTTATTACAAATCATAATGCAAGGTTTCACTAAGTAACTCTATTCAAAACATTTAAACAATTCAATTAATTACACACCTTTCCAAGACTATGTCTAATGGCGTCCCTTTTACAATCTTGACAAAAGAATGCTACGCTAGCGTACAATATAACGTCACAGGCTATCCTACTCACGTAACTCCAAGAAGACGACAGAGAAATGTTCGTTTTTTACGATTTATACTAGTCACCTATTCTCATCTTTGTTTGGTATTTAATAAGTATCGTCTGTGCCGGTTTCAGTATTCGCCGACACAGATATTACCTAAATAAAAAAAATCAGTACATAATTCCATACAAGATCAAAACATGATACACAATGTTTTCTCTTTATTACATAATATGTCTTTTGCTAAGAGACGTTACAATGCCCCCTGGCAGCAATTGACTAATGTTAAAAATGTTCGGCAATATGCTGCCACTGACGGCCGTTTTGTCATTGTTTGCCACATAATTTGGAATATTCGCTATTCACTTGTTTGCTATTTTGCACTATAGTTTTAATCACACTCTTTATGGTATTCTCACACTTTGCGAGGTGACCGTAAACCTAGTTCCAGGGTCATTACAGTGTTCTGGCTCCCCCATTCGGGCTATGTGCGGTCAGAAAACCTCGAAAACTGCGCCGGAGCCATGGTCATCTCGCCTAGTTTGTCGTAAAACGCAGTCTGATTGTTCATCAAAAAAAGTTGAATTTATTAAATGCTCACAGATAACAAAGGTTATTTATGATAAAAATGTTAAACTTTTAGTCCTCTTGTTGAAAATGTACCTTCTACACTCTTTCACATTCGTGGTAATATTTGTGTTCCACGTCACACTGAAAGTCAATCATTAAATAGTTTTACAGTAGTGTAATGGATTGTCTCTACACTTACTCACGACAAATCTTCTACCATGGTATGGCATTCGTGTCAGTTTGCTTCACTAATATGACGAAAACATATAACATATATCATCGAACAAATGAATATTTTGAGTTTACACACAGTAAACTAAAGAAAAAATGTTTTTCACGTAACTTCGTGTCCAATAAATCATTTTCATGTTAGTACATTAAAGCATAGTTGGTAATGTTCGGTTGAATGTCGACAATGTCATACGGAGCGGGCGGCGCGAAGCAATTGTTGCGTAGTGTCGTCTGGAACGCGGCGTGCCAACGACCGTTGGGGTCGACGACGTGCTCGCCGTAACAGCGACGGAGTGTTGGGGTGGCGTCCGCGCAGTCGCGAACCGCGCCGAACCATTCACCAATGTCGGCGTGTTGCAGTGGTTTCCCGCGACCGGCTGGCTGGCGGCACGGCATCCGTCTCTGCTTCTCCGCATGGCTCCCCATCACAACGCATGAAACAAATATTCCACAACGGTGTAATGTCTTTAAGGATACAGATTATTAGCTGTGGTAGAAAATCCAACTTGGTTAAAAGCGTTTATTGTTCAGTAAGCCGTCGTTTCGCTGGTATGCACAGGATGTTTTGGCGTGATGACGGGTTTCTTGTGGCTTCACAAGTGAATCGCATTGTGACACTGGTATTTAGGGTTCATCACACGCACGTTGTACTACACACTTTCATTTGTTCTCACGGTCGATACGCTGCCAGAGCGTCTCTCAACACACGAAAATGTTTCGGTTCACACACAGTAAATGTTTCCGTTGAGCGAAGTTTGTTTGAATCGACTCCGAACGGATCACTAACTACCGTTTTTACACACAGTAAATTTATTGTTCGTTGAGCACTGCACTATGACAGTTAGTCACTCAACACTTGACTTATTCCGACGTATATATTGGTGCAGATACAACAGTCATTTTCTGTCCCTGCTACACACAATATTCCGTCCTTTCCTAGATCGTTTATGAACACAGTTTATTTTTAATGCATATCAACTGTTCTTAGCATAATCACTCTCATCTACATTGAGTCCATTGTGTTTACCATGTCATTACACACTTTTAGTATTGTTACTAGGCATAGATGGCTTTTTTTGTAATTATTTAAAGGTGTGTGATTTTTGGTACATAGTTTTCTTTTCCTTTTTCGGTGTAGCTTGCCAGGTTATCACCCATCTAGCAAACAGATTTTACCATGTGCATGACAGCTGGACTTGGGCGTATTGCTCAATAAATACTTCATTTAGTACTAGTATTTTTTTAATGATCTGTCCTACAGGACTACAGTGTAGTTTCCACGTTGATTGACTTGATTCGCATACTGCGTAATTAATAGTCAAGGACATGTACCAAGTACACAGGCTTCAATTGAAGCCTCGATACATACAAAGCGTAGGTTACACGGAACGGGTTTGTCTTTGATTGAATTCTGCTCCAGTGTCATTCTCAGATCACTATTTGCAGTAACGTTACATTACATAATTGTTTCATACTACAAACTCTTTTTTTTTTTTCAGTAGAGACTCTCTCTCAGCGTTCCTTAATTCTAACACAATTACACCTGTTACATTACTATATGAAATCTCATCATTAATTGTACTTACTTACTACAAATGAAAAATGATTCAAGAAATTATTCATTACTTTGTCAACAAAAAGATTGTTCATTGCTTGATGAGCATATAGTATTTTAATGACACTAATTGTCTGTAAACAAAGTCTTCAATTTGCATGCTATTGCTCAGTTTGTTGATTCTACTTTCATGTTATGCTTACTTCTTTATGTCTTGCTTTCTCAAGATTTTAAATACACGCAAATTCTTTCTTAAAGCTAACATATTTATACTCTAAAACACAACTGAAATATTCTTACTGCTACTATTTACATCTGATAGGTCATTGAAGAACTAATTTTACTGTTCCATTATAACATCTTTCGAATCTCTTTAGCCACTACTTCCGTCCTCGACCAAGGAATGGAGTAAGATGCGTGACAGTACGTTTTGTGGGGCATCAACTCTATGTGATAGTGGTACCCCTTGATTATTCCTGGTCGGTCGGTAAATACCGTGGTATATTCCGATAGCAGCTGCGTCAACTGTTGCTTTTGTATGTTGCTTAAACTTTCAGATTCCTGTACTTTGGTTTGAAATGCATCAACATTTGTTTCAAAATTTCTATCTTCCATACTAGGATAATAGAGATACGTCACATGTGAATAATCATCTAGGTGTAGTACCCTGGGGTTCCTACATTTGATATTAATTCGGTTGCAACATGGCACAAGTACCTCCTTCGATTTCATCATAGACAACTCAATCCTCCTACCTTTATTAACTATGCTTAGTTTTCCCAAGGAGAGGTCGATCACTGCGTCTCTCTCACGGAGAAAATCTACTCCCAGAATGCAGGCCACCTTTAACCCTTTAACACTGAGGAACGAGCTCACTATGGCTTCGCCCTCCTTACAAATCTCCACCTGCACCTGGTGCTTAACTAATTGGCTCTGTGCGCTTATAGCTCCAGACACCTTGCAATTATTAACCGGGAAAGTCGGTATGCTACGTCCCTTCCCCAGCGCTTTAAACAATTCTGTACTCATTACACTCACCGAGGCACCTGTGTCGATGATTATATTCACTGCAACATCATTGATTTTCGCTTCTATTATGGCTTGCACATTTTCGTTGCTATCTCTCTTACATTCATGCGGTTCGGTCAGTAGATCTTTATCCATACTGATACCGTCGTTGTATTGCAGCATATGTATTCCAGGCATATTATTGTCATTCGTGTTGCTCTCACTCCACCCCTTGGCCAGCGATGGAGAGCATATCGTGGCCGATTCTAGTTTGTTGGATGGCTTGCTTGCGAGGTACTTGGACGGCTATTGTCCACGACCTCTGCTAGGTGTACGTTTTGATTTGTAGGCCGCCACGACTGCGCAATAGGCGTGTTTTGCAGTGGTGGTCTGTAGTTATTGTACCGGTCATTACCTTGCCGTTCTGGGCTTGGTTGCTGATTCTGATTCCAATTACGATTACTGTCGCTGTAATTGCTATGCCACTGACCCCACACATTTTTCCAGCAGTTGGTCCCTGGCAGTCCGGAATCGTACCGGTCGTCAAATCAACGCTTTTTATTATAGGACGGCTGCCCATACCCGTTCTGACTTCTACCATTATTACCATTTTGCGAGTGCTCTTGCCGCTTGTTACTGCCCCCACCATTTCCATGGTTGTGGTTTTGTGCACTATTATTTCTGTCATGTTTACACCCTGATCCATTGTTCCATGAGAGATCACACGCTATTTTTGCGTCTTCCTGGATTAAGTCTATTGAATCTAGAACAGACAGGAAATGTTCCATGTTGTTCTCTGGTACGTGTATTAGTTTCTCTTTGATATGAATGGGTAAATGTGATTTTAGGAGTCTTATTATGTCTCTTGGTGAGATTGGCTCATCCCAGTAGCGCGTCTTGTTTATATGCTTCTCGAAATACCATCTCAGATTCCCAAGACGGGGTGAGTACGGTTCGGGACTGTATACTTCTTTTCTTAGACGCTCTTCTATACAAGGCGACCAGTATTTCGATAAAAACGCCCTTTCGAACTGCTCATACGTCATGCAGCTGTCTGCTACTTCCGTAGCCCACAGTGCTGCATCACCCTGAAAGTGCGACATTACGTACTGAATTTTCTGTGCTTCGTTCCACACACTAGGCAAGATATTTTTAAAGCTTTTTATGAATACTACTGGGTGTACTGACTTCCATTCAGTAGTAAACGTTTGAAACTGCCTATTTTTGATCAAACTTTCTTCAACCAATATTTTTGGACTATACTGGTTTGCTCCTGGGACATAGGCTGTGTGCTCCGGACCGAAGCTACAGCCCTTCGCATTATCGCCTAAAGATTCACCATTGTTGCGTCGCATATACGTTTGTGCGTTGCTAAAAACATTGGCTGTTGACGACATAGTTTCATGTTCAAGATGTTTGCTGCTCTGTACTAAACCCTTTTCCAATTCGGATATCCGTTTGGTAATATTCACTTGCCACTGCAGAATATCCTCATTGAGTATTTGTTTGATGGTTTGCACGTCGTTCTCTACCGTATCTTCCTTCACTGTCAGCGTTGTCAAATTGACATCTCGCTCATACATGTCGCGATACATGTATCCCAGTGTAAACGTACCTTTACCGTGAGACACCGTTATACCAAGAGGAAAGGCGCGTCGATCTTAGAGCATGAGATATGATGACCTTAAGCCATTGACAACACACAATGGTCACGGTAGCACCTGATTCCAGAATAGCTGCAGTAGTTAAGATCTACGAACTATCCCCTGTTGACCAGGTCCCCAAAACTTAACTCGTAACGAGATCCCTTCAAAGCAAATTGTCATAACGATCGTCTATAAACGAGAAGAAATGTTACGGTTTATGGAATAATAACAGATACAACCAAATTGTGTTGTCTCTTCTGCTTTATTTAACATAACTTCGTTCACAGTTTCATTTTGCATTCACCACTCATTCACCGAAACCCTTTGATGAACAGTTTTGGTTGCTTAACACCAACAGTCAACGATAATGATACAGCTTTTCTCCTTTTTATAAATTGAAGCTCGCTCTCAGTGATATAATTAAAAAAAAAAAAACCGGTCTCAATACCGCGTCCCTCGTGAGATGTGAATAGACTTATCCCGGAATTGACCGCCCTGTAGGTGTACTCAATTTAATGACCACACTTTGCTGTCCACTATTTCGCGTAACTGAATGTCCATTTGTTAGTCTGATTATACATTGTAGCTATTTAAAATTCGCCCCTATATTTTTCACAATGCACAATTAGCACTTCGTTACTTGTTTGTTTTCTTTTCCTAAGAGTAAACGGAAAAAAAGACGCCGTATCATCGGCTTAGTCGACATAAAGCAAAACACCTTAATATGCCCAATTTCACCTCTTCTTATAGGATCGGCTACCTTACTCATTAATTTACTACATATTATTTCCAATAACACTAAACAGGTATCGCCGTTATATTTTAATTGTATTCAAAAGCATGTTACTACTATTATGACCAAACAAATCGTCACAAATTGCGCGGCGTGCGTTTTTAATGATAACTTTACGCTATTCAATTTCCGTTACAGCTATCTTGACTCGTAATGTTACACGGCCCCCCAGACTGTGATGTCTTGAAGAGGGTTCCAGACAGAACAGGCTTTTTTTTTTTTTTTGTACAGTGATAGGAGAGGGTATTTGTTTCGGCGAATACACTCACTCTCAGATTCACTCAACAAGTCAGTACATACATTCTACAATATTTTAGTTGAGTTAATGGGCCTAGACAAAATGCCCTTAACTAAATTCCATATTTGTTTATAGGTTGTCTTAGAAACACTTCGCACTAATCACTTCATATTCACACCACATTTTTTTCTTGGATGAAGCCCCCAGTTCTTCAACCGACTGTGCAAGGCAGGGATCACAGCCGGGTTCGACGATTGGCATCCTAGGCCAAAACCCTTATTAGGCCACTTGTTTAACCAGAGAGCATTTGGTCCTTTTCTTTTCCTCTTAATTCCACTTTTAAATCATCCATCCTCACTGTTCGGTGAGAGGATAAATCGTATTTCAGCGTCGACATTGTTGCCGATACCAAGAAAATATCTCATGGAAATCGTCGGTACATTCTTTAATTTTCTTTGTAAGTTAGTATAAGTACGTATTTATCCACTGGTGCTTTTATTTAGTCCACTGAGTGTAGTCTTGGTATTATTCAGTGTTCCTTGAATCTATTTTTTGCTCAGTATTGATAATATTTCTTCAGGTCTATGTGAGGGAACAAGCCTTTAATTACATCAGTATCACAATCTGCCAGGAGGTAGCTCCCTTCATGAGGTATTTTCATTATTTTGTATGGACCTGTATATAAATATTGCCATTTCTTATTCACTCTTTTCCTGGTTGATGCTTTTGGTGATTTCTCAATAAAATTTCTTCCCTTACATCATATGTGACTACTTTCTTCACATTTGTATCAAAACGGGTTTTTCTCAATTGTGCTTGATGCTTCAGGTTTTCGTAGTCCTTCTTCACCATATCTTCTTTCTTGGTAATCTTTTGTTCTATCGCAGGTAATTTCTTCATCCATTCTGGCACAATACTTTCACCAAATACTATTTGGTTAGGTGAATAACCTGTCGATAAGTGTGGTAAGTCATTATACACTTTCTCAAATTCATAAATCCAATCGATCCATTTATAATGTTGTTTGGGTATGTACATCCGTAAAAATCGGTTCAACTCTCGGAAGATTCTCTCAACTGGATTTCCACAAGGGTAAAATCTTGAGATGTAAATGTGCTGGATTCCTTGTTCTTTCATAGTGTCTCTCCATACTTTGCTTGTATAATAAGCAGCGTTGTCTGTCAAGACCGTTATAGGTTTGCCAAGCTCAGTTATATAGTTGTTGATAAATTTGTGTAACATGGGTCAAACGTGGAGATTTTTCAAAGGATATAATTTCACATATTTTGAAAAGAGATCATAGAAAGCCAATACATATTTGAACCGTCCACGTGTCATGGGACATGGCCCACAGACATCACATGACACCAACATTAAAGGTTGTTGTGGGATGATAGGATGTCATTCTATCTTCCGACAATAGTTTATGGGTTTCGCCTTCTGACATATTTTGCACTTCTTAAGAATATTTGTAGCTATACGTCCCAAATTTGGATGGTAGCAGTATTGTGCTATTTTGGCTGTACATTTAGCGGCACCAAAATGACCCCAATTCAAGTGATTGTACCATACTAGTGATTCTAAATATTTATTTGGAACACAAACTTTCCAAACATCTTCTTCATCCTTCCTCCGATACAATATCCCGGATTTTAATTGATACTGTTCTTGAGAGTGACTTAGCGTTTTGCTTTCAACAGCATGCCTAATGGCTTTCCACAACTTATCATCTTCTTGCAGTTGTGGAAGACTTCGACATAGCTGTGAAATCTGCCTCTCACAATATTGCCTTGATAAATTCATGATTTTAAAGTCAATAGTCCGTTCTTCACACTCATCGTCATTCTTTCTTTTCGGTAGTCTTGAAAGAGCATCGGCTATGATGTTGTCTTTCCCTCTGATGTATTTGAGCGTAATATCATATTCTTGCAGTAGCAAGACCCACCGGGTTAAACATGAATGGAACATCCTTCCTGTTAAAATAAAAGATAAAGCTTTGTGGTCGCAGAATACAATGATCTTCTTTCCATATACAAAATAGCGACACTTTCTAAGGGACCAGACCACGGCCAGTACTTCCAATTCAGTAGTACAATATGCACGTTCACAGCTAGAGAGTGTTCTGCTGGCAAACCCAATTATTTTGATGGTACTGATATCTTCTGGATTGTCCATCTGGAAAAGAGTGGCACCCAATCCTGTTTCAGAAGCATCCACAGCAATATAAAAATCTTGATCAAGTCTCGGATGATGTAACAGTGGAGCATTAGCCAAAGCATTGCGGATGTTATCAAAAGCTTGCGTGCATTCAGAATTCCACTCCCACATGACATTTTTTCTTAACAGCCATAACAAACAGTCTTGGCTTCCTAACTGATTGGGTAAAAATCGTCGAAAAAATGAAACTAAGCCAATAAATGACTTTAATTCTGTCCTATTTTTGGATAAGCACATCTGTTAATCGCATCCATCTTTTTAGGATTTGGTTTTATCCCTTCAGGAGTGATTATATGTCCAAGAAATTTCAATTGGTTATGAGCAAACTTGGATTTGCTCAAATTTACAGTAACTCCATATTCCAAAAATTTCGCAAAAACTCTTCTTAATAAGTCCAAATGTTCCTCCCAAGTTTCAGAAGCAATTAGCAAATCATCCACATATAAAGTAACTTCATTCAAAAGGTCTCTTCCCAGTACGGTATCTAATGCCGATATGAAAACACCACCGCTTATTTTCAACCCAAATGGCATGATGGTAAACTGGTAACTTCGGCCCAGAAAAATGAATGCAGTATATTTTCTAGATTCTTTCGATATTCTAGTTTGCCAATATGAACTATGCATATCCAAAGAAGTTAAGAAGCGGGCACCATAAAACTTTTGTACTAACTCTTCTAGGTTCTCCGGTCGCGTTTGTACAGGTATAATGATCTTATTGATCTCTCTGGCATCCAACACCAATCTGATGTCACCATTGGGTTTAATTACCGCCACAAGAGGGTTACAATATTCGGAATCTGAGGGCTCAATAATACCCCATTCTAACATTTTATTGATTTCCTTTCTGACTACTTCTTTCTTTGTCCATGGGATAGAATAGGAAGTACAACAAAAGGGTTTATGTGCATACGTCTTTATATGGAATTCAAAGTCTTTTATTATACCCAGACGTTTACTAAAAATCGACTGATATGCTTCAAACAAGTAGTACAGTTCGTCCCTTTGGATAACAGATAAATATTCTGATTCTAACACCTTTTCCTGCAATGACATTTTATCAATCATTTCTTCAGAACATTCAATAAGGCATATATCATACACATTTTCATCATCAATACTGACATATTTTAGCATTAGATTCATACACAACTGATTTGGAATTACTCGGCTCTTTCTCAGGGTGGCTGTCAAAACATTACCATTGGAATTAAATATACATTCACCTTTCTCTAAATTAATGATTGTGCACCGGTCTCACATAAAAAATCCAAACCCCAGATACATGGTACTGTCATTTTAGGAACAACCAGGAATGTACTTTCTATTTGAGCCCCCTGTATTGTAACGTCGACACGTACCTGTTTCACAACTTTTTGCATTTTTGCACTGAACGCGCCAGACACGGTACATCCTGTGATAGGAAAAGTGGGCATTTTTACCCCTCGGCTTATCTGTTTTAAACAGTCCAGCATCATGACACTAATAGTTGCTCCAGTATCAATTAATATTTCAACATCAACATTATTTATACTTGTTGGAATTATTGCCTGTAAAATTTGTCCACATTTATTATAAACTTCAGGTTTTTCTTCAATTAATTCATTCCTTATATCTTGATCATTATTATACCTTAATACTCTCAGTTCAAATTGATGCCTGCCTTCCTTCTCCTTTCCAGTCATCCTAGGAAGGCATTTGGTGTCTGGTATTAGTTTAATCTATCTCGTTGAATCATCGGTGGGGGTTCATGAACTTCCACAATCCGTACAGTATGATCCGAGTTATGGTATTCACCCCGTCGCACATTGGAGGCTCCTTCGCCCATTGGTATAACTCCTTGTGCTGGATGAGGGCTCGAGGCATTTTTTCCATCCTGCCGATGAACATTATGCTTCAAATTATCTTCCCAAGGTCGAATACAATTGGGTTCATCACTTGGGTATCTGTTACTCTTATTAATATCACTACTATGCACATTCGCGTCACCATATCGAGGTTTACGTCTAGCACAGTAAGTATCTCTTCTATATTTATTATAATCATTGTTTTTATTGCAACCATAGGATGAAGATTGTCCACGCTCCTGTGATGCAGGTTTGACCTGGTTTTCGGTATTATTATTATCATATGTTAAATTATTATTATAATTATTCGTATTACTATGAGTGTGAGTCGACATTTGATTACTACTCATTTGTCTTGCGTCTTCCATAATCATATCTATAGAGTCAATCACCAATAAGAATTGTTCTACATCGTGGTCAGGAACATTTATTAACTTTTCACGTATATTTATGGGCAACCTTCCCTTCAAAATTCTGATCACTTCCTTGTGAGAAATTGGATCACTCCAATAACGTGTCTTATTTATGTACTTTTCAAAATATTGCCTTAAAGTACTCCTTTTACTGTTAAAATACTCAGGTTGGTAAACCTCTTTTCTTAATTTCTCTTGTTTACTCGACAACCAGTATTTAGCCAAAAAAAGTTGTTCAAACTCAGCGCAAATATGGCAACTTTCACTTACTTCGGCGGCCCATAATGCGGCTTCTCCGGTAATTTTGGATACTATAAATTGAAGTTGGTCGTGTTCTGACCAGCTATGTGGGAATATTCTTTTGAAATTATTGATAAAGATTTTCGGATGCAGGTTGTTCTTTTCAGTGGAGAATGTTGGGAATTGTCTACTTTTAAAAATGCTGTTCTCCACCTTTAAATAAGACAAATATCCTCGCTGACCAAAAGAATCATCATCTTTACCAACCGAATCATCAACTTCCCAATGCAAATTTTCACCACAATTGTACTTCGTATTATCACATGTTCGGTTGTTTTTCGACCTATTCTCCGAACGTTCGTCCTCTGTCAACAAATTTGGTGATGACTTTCATTCTAACTCCGCCAATTTATGATTGGTTTCCTTTTGCCATTTAGGTAACTCATCAACTATTTTCTCTTTTATTTTCTGAATCTTGCTAGTGAAGAGCTTAATTAATTCACCATTTCTACTTAAGTGCTCATTGATATTTTCATTTGGCTGGGATCCAATAGTAGTCTTAACCTTGTCTACAATTTCATTTCCTTTTATTTCTATCCATTCAGATAGATCTTCGTCAAGTCTTTTGGTTTGATCTACTAAATACTTGTCAATCCCCTTACGAGCATCGGACTCAAACTCGACTATTTGTTTCGAAAGATCTTCTATCTGTGCGCTAGCATTGAAACAGCTGCTTTCACACTTAACCATCCTATTGGACAAGCCATCATAACTCTTCGAAACTACCTTATATTTCTTTTCTACGTCATGAAGTTTTCCCATCAAATTATTATATTGCCTTTCTAAGGTGTTAGAAAACTCTACATCTAGTTCTCCAAATTTCGCATTTAATTGAGTCTCCCAGTCCGCCTTTAATTCTTTCTTAGTATTTTCCAGTTTATAATCAAAGGTGTTCAGTTTGCTTTCCAAAGAATCCATTTTAACTTCTAATGAACCAAATTTGGCCTCAAATTTTTCATTTAACTTTTGATTGTCCTCTTTTAATTGCTTATTATCTTTTTCTAGTGAACCAAGTCTTCCATTCATTACACCCATTTGAGTATTTATTGATACCAGCATATCAAACATTTTTTGATTAATATTTCCATTTTGAGGATCAACTTGCTGATCTACTTCCAAAACCTCAAGATCTTTATGTTCTCCCACGCTGCTTACCTTACTTATCATTGTATTTGAATATCCTAACGGTTCTAAATCAATAACTGTATTATTATCTGTACATGTCTCCTGTCCCACATTGAGCTCATGGGATGCATCATCCCTATCCTCTTCACTTTCCTCTCTCTCTCTACTCATTACTCTACTCAACTGCACATTGTCATGTATTCTTTTCGTTCGTTTTGACATGGTAGTGAATAATCAAGACATACACTTATTTTCACTATGTATTTATATATATTTATCTACCGAAATCACAAGTCTCAACTTCCTTTTTTTTATAATTTACAGTTATTTTAATCATACCTGGTAGTATCACTCACTTTTAGCGATTATTGAAGAATACCTCTTTCATTGGACAGACTCACTGGCTGCTACAATATTTTCCAACTCTAGGGTTCGTGAATCCGGATGACACTCAACTTGATGCAACAATCCTCCTCGATCGAGCCTCACGTTGGGCACCACTTCTACCGTATCTTCCTTCGCCGTCGGCGTTGTCGTTGTTACCGTGAGACACCGTTATACCAAGAGGAAAGGCGCGTCGATCTTAGAGCATGAGATATGATGACCTTAAGCCATTGACAACACACAACGGTCACGGTAGCACCTGATTCCAGAATAGCTGCAGTAGTTAAGATCTACGAACTATCCCCTGTTGACCAGGTCCCCAAAACTTAACTCGTAACGAGATCCCTTCAAAGCAAATTGTCATAACGATCTTCTATAAAGGCTTCGTACAACGAGAAGAAATGTTACGGTTTATGGAATAATAACAGATATGACCAAATTGTCATGTCTCTTCTGCTTTATTTAACATAACTTCGCTCACAGTTTCATTTCGCATTCACCACTCATTCACCAAAACCCTTTGATGAACAGTTTTGGTTGCTTAACACCAACAGTCAATGATAATGATACAGCTTTTCTCCTTTGTATAAATTGAAGCCCGCTCTCCGTGATATAATTAAAAAAAAAAAAAAAAAAAAAAACGGTCTCAATACCGCGTCCCTCGTGAGATGCGAATAGACTTATCCCGGAATTGACCGCCCTGTAGGTGTACTCAATTTAATGACCACACTTTGCTGTCCACTATTTCGCATAACTGAATGTCCATTTGTTAGTCTGATTATACATTGTAGCTATTTAAAATTCGCCCCTATATTTTTCACAATGCACAATTAGCACTTCGTTACTTGTTTGTTTTCTTTTCCTAAGAGTAAACGGAAAAAAAAGACGCCGTATCATCGGCTTAGTCGACATAAAGCAAAACACCTTAATATGCCCAATTTCACCTCTTCTTATAGGATCGGCTACCTTACTCATTAATTTACTACATATTATTTCCAATAACACTAAACAGGTATCGCCATTATATTTTAATTGTATTCAAAAGCATGTTACTACTATTATGACCAACCAAATCGTCACAAATCGCGCGGCGTGCGTTTTTAATGATAACTTTACGCTATTCAATTTCCGTTACAGCTATCTTGACTCGTAATGTTACAGTTCTGTACTTGACTATTTACTACGGTACTGAACGATTCGGAATCTCTATCTGCTATGGCAGCTTGTACCTTAGAATTAATATTTTTGTCGACCTCGCTCTCCTTCGCTTCTAGCCATGAGTTGAATTCGGTTTCAATTTTAGTTGCTTGTTCTTTCCACTTCTGCTCTACAAGCTGTGTGGAATCTATTTCTAGCTTTTCTAATCGGTTGGCCAAGACACCTATCTCGTCTACAATGTTAGTGTTTGCTGCTTGCAGGTTGTTGACCTGTACCGTCAACTCCTGCACGGCCTTAGGTATTGACTCATAATTCTGTTTCATACAGGCAATCTCTTTTTTCATAATTTCTAATGATTGCACAAGTTGCTGATCCCGCTCAGCTTGCTGGCGATCCCGCTCGGCCTGCTGGGCAAGAAACTTTTCCTCTAGCTGGTGATCTCGCTCAGCTTGCTGGGCAAGGAAATTTTCTGGTAACTAGCGATCTCGCTCAGCTTGCTGTGCGAGAAAGATCTCAATTTTTTCGTCCTTTTCAGCTTGTTGTTGCGCAAATTTTGACTGGTAATCCAGCACGCACTCTAATATCGCCTGAAGTGAATACCCACCAGGCAGATTACCACTCTCTGGTTCCTGCTTTTCTGGGGGTGGTGCAATTTCTTTATCTACATCTCCTTGAGCACTGGTGGGTGGTGCCACCACTTCCTGTGCCCCTGCCCCCACATTTTTGCATGGTATATCCTCAGTATCCATATTGCTTGGACGTTGACTACGCAATTTAACCACATTCATAAATTACCTACTCGAACACAGGATCTGACGGTTTTGCTACTTGCACACAAAATATGGTAATTTATCTACAATACACTGCACACTAAAAATTACTATCTACACTGAACTTTGCCCTGTCATAAATACTAACGTCAACTACGCACACCACTAGCGATATGAGATCACTTCACTGGAGTTAAGCTTCTACAAACAGGACAACTACACTGTAGTCTTACCTTTAGTTTATCTGATTTCGGGGTTCGGCTGCCCTGGATTATGTAGTTGTTACAGTTTCTCAGTCCTATCAGACTCTTTTCCTCTGACTCAGTTGCAGTGGTGCGTTTTTTCATGAAAGAATGTTTGTACATTCATTAATACATGGCATTAATCATGAGACACATACATACATTTATCACTAAACACATACATGTATATAACAATAGACAATGAAAGAAAACACATAAAACAGTTACTATTTTCGTGGCCACTGCAGATTCGGCTCCGCATTTTTGGGCGACAGTGAACTGCTGAAGCATTTACAACAAAGTGCCAGAGTCTGAAGTGCTTCTGAAAAGTAGTGAAGTTCAAATAATACGAGGTACAGAAAGATAGTTGAAACCTGAATTTGATAACAGTGAGATTTATGGGGAAAATTTAAGTGTCTATTGAAAACATAGGCAAATGGGAAATGGAAGTAGTGTATTTGTCACAGTAGACAAGAAATTTAAATCCACCACAATAGAAATTGAAGCTGCTTGTGAGATTGTTTGGACAAGACTCAGTATCAGGGGTGGGTGTAAAATAATTGGATTCTTCTGTTGCCCACCAGACTCATCTCCTGATTCAACCAAAAACTTTACAGAAAACCTCAGTTCACTTGTAGATAAGTTCCCCAATCATACTGTAATCACTGGTGGAGACTTTAATCATTCAACAATCAACTGGAAAAAATACAGTTTTATTAGTGATGAGAGTGATAAGACATCCAATGAAACATTACTAAATGCTTTTCTGAAAACTACCTACAACAGGTAGTTGGAACCCCACTCATGATGGAAATATATTGGATCTAATGACAAAAAATAGACCTGACATCTTCGGGGATGCCCACATCGAAACTGGTATCAGTGGCCATGATGTGGTTGTGGCAACATTGATTACCAAAGTACAAAGGACAACTAAAACAAGCAGAAAGATATATATCTTCAATAAACTAATAAAAAATCAGTATTGTCATATCTCAATGATGAACTTGAAGTTTTTGGCACAGGGCAGGAGTGTGTAGAGGAACTCTGCGTCCAGGTTAAAAAAATAGTTGACCATGCACTAGGTAGGTATGTACCCTGTAGAACAGTTTGTAATGGGAGGGAACCTCCATGGTATACAGTCATTTTAGAGACACTTCTAAAGAAACAGAGATTACTGCATAATAGGTGTAAAACAAAGCATAGGGCTATAGAGAGAGAGATGCTGAATGAAATGCATTTGAGTGTCAAGAGTAGTGCATGATGCCTTCAATGACTACTGTAGCAGAATATGGTCAAGTGATCTTTCACAGAACCCAAAGAAATTCTGGTCATATGTAAAGGCTATTAATAGCACCAAAGTTAGTGCCCAATCCCTAGCAAATGAGACAGGAACTGAAATTGAGGATAGCAGAGCAAAATCTGAAATGCTAAACTCTGTTTTCAAATGTTCCTTTACATAGGAAAATCCAGGATAAATGCCACAATTTAATCCTTGTACCACTGAAAAGATGACTGCAGTAAGTATCAGTGTCCGTGATTTTGAGAAACACCCAAAATCATTCAAACTGAACGAAGCTCAGGGCCCAGTGGAATCCCTATAGGATTGGCTCTGAGCACTATGGGACTAACATCTGAGGTCATCAGTCCCCTAGAACTTAGAACTACTTAAAACTAACTAACCTAAGGACATCACACACAGCCATGCCCGAGGCAGGATTCGAACCTGCGACCGTAGCAGTCGCGCTGTTCCGGGCTGAAGCGCCTAGAACTGCTCAGCCATCGCGGCTGGCACCTATCAGATTCTATGCTGAATTTGCAACAGAGTTCTTCTAACTCTAATCTACCACACGGATCTCTCAAACAAAAAATTATGCTGAGTTCTTGGAAAAAATCACAGGTCACACACATGTACAAGAAGAGTAGTAGAAAGTGACCCACAAACCTATTGCCCAATATCTTTAATATCAATTTGTTGTAGAATTTTAGAAAATATTCTGAGCTCAAACATAATGATATATCTCAAACAGAGTGATCCCTTACACCAACCAGCATGGATTCCAAAAATATTGATGCTGTGAAACTCAACTCGCATTTTTCTCACATGACATACTGAAAGCTTTGGATCAAGGCAGTCAGGTAGATGCAGGAGTTATTGACTTCCAAAAGATGTTTTGACTCAGTATCTCACCTACGCCTATTATCAAAAGAATGACAATATGGGATATCAAGTGAAATTTGTGACTAGATTGAGGACTTTGTGGTTGGGAGGAGGCAGCATGTTATCTTGGATGGATAGTCATTGTCAGATGTAGAAGCAATGTTGGGAGTACCCCAGGGAAATGTGTTGGGGCTCTTGCTGTTCATGTTTTATGTTAATGACCTTGCAGACAATATTAACAACAACTTCAGGCTTTTTGCAGATGATGCTGTTATCTATAATGAAATACTATCTGAAAGAACCTGCATAAATATTCAGTCAGATCTTGATAAGATTTCAAAGTGGTGCAAAGATTGGCAACTTGCTTGAAATGTTAAAAAATGGAAAACTGCACACTTCACAAAATGAGAATCTTATCAATGAGGATAAGATTAGAATAATTACAGTATACACAAGAGGCATTCAAACAATCATTCTTCCTGTGCTCTGTATGTGAATGGAATAGACAGAAACCCTAATATCTGGTATCCTCCACCATGAGCTTCACAGTGGTCTACGGAGTATAGATATAGATCTAGACATCACATTTTTTAGTCATCCATATCCAGCATGTGATGTGATGGTATGGGATGCCTGGTTCTCATAGCCAATTATTTGGACTCCAACTTGTATATTTATAATGTATTAAGACAGGTAGCTGTGTCCTGACATACCACAGTGCAGGGGATGCTGACTGTTGTCCTGGCCAACATGTTCTCCATATCTCTCATGCATTAAAAACATCTGAGAGACTGGCTTGTACCATTGGCCAGCCACTACCACTGTTGAACTGTGGTAGAGGTTTGAGGCAGCATGGAACAAAGTACATGTACCCATATCAGTCATCCAATATCAGTTACACTATGACTACCTATGTTAGAGTCATTGTTGCTTTGTTGCTGCCACAAGTGGCAGTTCTGTATACTAAAATAAGCACCAAATGCATCCCAAAATCACTTACAAATTCAACCATGCATTCTTCTTACTACAGTGGAACTTCGATGTCAAATTCTCCGATTTTACGTTTTTTGCGATTCTACACCATAAATTCGTAGCCCCTGAGAAAATCCCATAAGATCAATGCTAAAAATTACCCAATTTCTTCCTAGTAAGTTTTATCTTGATTCTAAGTTCTTACCCAGCATCTTGCTTTGCTTTGTTTCGTTTTTTCCATTGACATTTGATGTGACTGAACGAGTTATAAGTGGCACAAAAGGAAGATGGTTCTCACCACAGGTGGTGGCAGAGTTGAGGGAACATCTTAGGCCATTAGAGAGAGGGGAGACATGAGAGAGGAAACGATGACAAAATCCATGATCGGTGTTGCCAACACAACTTGCAACATTTAGCTTCACCACACAATTATGATACAACTACTGCGGTAATGGAAAACAAGACAGTTGACGCAAAGTGTTCTGGACTGAGCCAATGTGAGACAAAGGGGCCCAACCATCACCTTTTCTTGTGCCACATATAACTCAGTCTCATCTTTTTGCATGTAATTACAATGTACTGTATTCAGCAACAATATGAATCACCAGCCTTTCAAATCCAAACACTGAATCTCGAAGAATATGCTCAGTCATAATCAATGAAAGATGCTCATTTCTGGCTAGTGAACTCTTATTGGCTGGTGGCTTGTTAAGTCACCCAATATCCCATGCAGTCACCTCACCACATTAACACATGACTTCCTCTCAGCCCTCCCACCAGAAGGAGATTATTTTAACTCTGCTGCATATTGGGCACTGCCTTTTTAGCCATCGTCTTTTGCTAAGTGGCACTACCCCACCACCTTGTACACGTTGCACCCAAATTTTAACTGTCCACCACTTCCTGATAAAATGCCTTTTTTTTAGCCTGTTATGTCCAGCTTGGGTTTTCCGTCTGATTTATCAGCCGTTTTAGCAAATGACGCATGGGCTGTCGACCGTGTTTTACTTTTTATCCACCGAAGCAATATGGCGAAGGCCATTTAATTTTTAGTTTTCGACCTCTGTTTCTGTATCATGTCCTTCTTTAACCCTTTTTTCATGTGCCTGTTTTTAGCTGTCTTCTATTCTGTCAATTGGGACTGATGTATAGTTGTTTAACTCCTCTCTGTGTTTGTGTTCTGTAGTTTTGACTTGGGTGTGTATGACATCAGTTGTTTTTTGGGCCCTAAAGCAAAACTTCCTGGATGTGTGGAGAGGGAGAGTGGCACATTTTAAAGATTTTCGTATTCAAATCTAACACTATTCAGTTTCAAAAACTAGATACACTTTTCACATATATACTTTGCACCACACACTGTAGATCATAAAGCCTGGCAGCAGTGATAGAGGACATCAAGCTTAACTGTGGCACCTGAGTTTTCTTGCAAATTTACATTTTACACAGTGTACAGAAATTCACTTAGCTGATTTCTAATAAGCTTGTAACATCAGCTGGGGAAGTAAACTCAGTTTTTCACACCTCATCAAGCCTAAAATAACACTTTAATAGTGGTGAGCATATGAACTATGGCTTGTAAGAAAAGCCTTAAACAATAACAGCAATGGTGAGAAAGTTTGTCATTAAGCAGATATCTGTATTTATGCTTATGGTTTAACCACTTAGCTGCTGTGATGTTTTAGTTTAATTTAACAGGTTCATCAATTTTTGCTTTTTTCTGGGTGAGCACAACGTATGATCTCTCAAAAAACATGTGTTTCGAACATGTAATTTGTGGAATGAAATTTTCACTCTACAGCAGAGTGTGCGCTGATATGAAACTTCCTGGCAGATTAAAACTGTGTGCCGGACCGACACTCGAACTCGGGACCTTTGCCTTTTGCGGGCGAGTGCTCTACCACTGAGCTACCTGGGCACTGGTGGAATTAAAGCCGTGAGGATGGGGCGTGAGTCGTGCTTGGGTAGCTCAGTCGGTAGAGCACTTGCCCGCAAAAGGCAAAGGTCCCGAGTTTGAGTCTCGGTCCATCACACAGTTTTAATCTGCCAGGAAGTTTCATGTAATTTTTAGTCATAGCATGTCAGAAAATAGCTCGATTACCTTGTACCCAGATACCAGTTTAAATAATTTGATGAGTTTTTTGTTGTTACACATCTGTGATTTTTAAGAAATTATGAAATTCATTACCGCAAATTAATGTATACACATTGTATTGTACATTTAATTTCCTTCACTTACACAGATTTTATGCAAAGTATTGGAGAGAATAGTGATTTTTAAACATATATGCCAATTAAATGTGTTTTTGCTTGTATTTTGGGAGTTTTAATACTTTTCTCAATTCTGCATTTTCCTCAGTTTTGCGTTTTTTTAAAAGTCTGGACCTCACAAAAACACAAAATAGGTGTTTCACTGTATACTGTATATGCACAAGAAGCAAAATTTTGTTACTTGCTATCTTATCCTTCTTGACATTGCAATTTGACCAGCAGTGAATCTGCCAATCTTAATTGTTGATATGAACAGCATAGGAAAAGACAGATTGCTATTTACCATAAAGAAGACATGTTAGGTTGCAGTCAGGCACAATTAAAAGACGCACAATGCTTTCAGCCACAGCCTTTATCAGCGAAAGAGGGTAAGAGAAACACACCATTCATACACACAAGCATGCACACACACGCACACATTGATGACCAACTCAAGAGCTGCCTGAGTTGGCAGTCATGTGAAGTGGAGTTTCCATTGTTTAATTTTTGGTATGGAATTCTTATATAGTGTGGAATTGCAATTATTATTTTTAGATTTATTCTACTGATTTTGAAGCTTTCCACAAGTTGGTTGGAGATTTTTTTCCATACAGTCTGCTTATAATGCTGTTAACTGTGACATTCTATAATTTTTACAATCATCTTTTCTAACTTTTTATGCATTTTTGAAATATAGCCTATTTTCCAGTCAGTGGTACATTCTTCCTATTTAAACATGTTTCAAGAATATTTTTTTATAATTCACATAAATTATGTATGAAACAGCTACACCAACTTCTTAATACAATATCCTCTGGCATATTGTATAAAACAAGAATTTAATTTGAAATGGTATCAAAACATTGTAAATTAATACAAAAAAGTCAATGTCAAAAGATTTTAATCAGACATACATTTAATTTACAATGTGTTGGAATGGCACACCAATTTCTTAATATGATATCCTCTGGCAAATTGTATAAAACAATAATTTAATTAGAAATGATATCAAAACATTGTAAATTAATACAAAAAAGTTCAATTTCAAAAACATTTAATCATACATACATTTAATTTACAATGTGCCGGAATGGCATCAATCAAATTATCACTTGCAGTTTTGGATTACACTTTCCTGTTTCACATTTTGATCTCTCCACTTTTGAACACTTGCTTGGGAATCTGAAAAACCATACAATTCACAGTGAAAAAAATTTAAAACAGAATCAATTTATAATAAGGCATCCATGTATAGCAGTAATCATATGAACATCTATAACATTAAGTCTTTTGTTATCTGTAAAATTTATAGCAGGAAATGGTTTCCCAATCTTTCTCTGATTTCTGATTCTTATCTCTGAAACAAAAGAGAGAATTGCCACAAAATTAGATTACTTTCAATTTAATTGGTTTCTTGAGCAGAATTATCTACTGGGGCCATTTAATGTGTGATGCCTCTCATTAGTCGTAAAAGTAGTTACAATGATATATGCTTAACAAAGAGTATTTCTCACAAGTAGAGTATTGAAACTATAGATTTCTTGGTGACAGATAAAGATTCCATGAACTACTATGTAAAGGAAAGATGGCAAGTTATCTCTCTTATTGCTTGTCTTTTTGAGGTTGCTGCTTAGTTCTTGTCTCGTCTTGCGCTCATGCAGGGTGTATATGTGGACAAGGAAAAAAAATTCCTGGATTTTTTCCTGGATTTCACAATAAAAAATACACTTTCTCGTGGGTGAAAACACACTTTTCCCATCTTAAGTGACAGTATATTTTCCCTCAGAACTGTAAAACTTATCAATCCTTTTGGTTGTGGTTTTATACACGGGTGTAGAATTTCCCATCACTTTAGGAAATAAAACTCGGGGAAAAAAACACGTTTTGGAAAGATCTCTGATATGCAGCAACATGTATGCTGCATATTTTCATATTATGAAAGTATAAATTCGAATTCCACCAAACACTAGATGTTACTTTTGGAAGCATCGAAATCGAGACTGATATGCGCTTTTGTAAGCCAGTCATAGCTCATGTCACGTGATCCTGCCAGCCGATGACAGTGGATATGCAGAGCATAGGACACGTGATGTAGTCAACCAACAGGAACATCAGTGTTAAGTAGTGCGAGTACACAAACAGGTAAAGTTAACGGTTTAAATTAATATGCATAGTGTTGCTACAAGAAAAGAAAAGCTTTCACATATATTGTTGGTCTCTAAGGTTAATAAGCTGCAAGAGAAGCTAACCTTTCACATATAATGTTGATCTTCTTTGTGCATGTTACACTTCAACATATATCACGCAAATGTGCCAGTAGCAGTTTAAATAATGACATAAATGTCTGATCTTCTGGGCTTGAAATTCTTCTAAATGGCTCATCATCAAAGAGTTGATTTTTAACTGAGAGTCAAGAGCTCTGTGATTTAAGAAATTCATTGTACATTCTCACACACAGTTCAACTTCCGTAAAAGGAAATTTACTTTGAAAGTAACGCTTTTCAAACCACCATTCATAATATTTTCCCACATACTGTTAGAAATAGGTATGTTTCAGCAGTTGCCAGAAAGTGCAAAATATCAGGCATTATAGCACTTGTGCAAGCTATGATGACGTAGGACGCCATTATGTTCGTGCATGTAAAACATTAAAATATCTTACACTATGTCATAAAAGAAACAAAACATCAGAGGATACTCCAAGACCATCGGAATTTCAAGAACCATACTAAAATGTGCACATTTAAAGTTCATACTTAAAGTGCACATTTGTATGTCCAGATTCCCAATGAAGTAGGCCTCAACCTGATATTAAGCTTTTCAGTGTGGTTTTCGGGATGTACATTTTCTTGGAGTACTAGTACTGTATTATCTCATGTTTGGTTCTTTATTATGGATAATGACATATGTGCTAAAAGATGAAAACGTGAACTTGAAATGCAGCAAACAGTTGAAACTAGCCGATAGTGTGGAATTAAATACTTCGTTTCAGATACGTTGACTGCCTCAGTGGAAAAGATGAATAAAAGTCCAATTTCTTTCGCAAATCGACATAAATAACTTCATTGTTCTGCAAGACGATTAATACTGGACTGTCAGAAAGGTGGAAATAAAATAAAATATGACACTAATAACATATTTTAGCTTTCCATAATTATGTGAATGTATTTTAATTCACTTGATAGCTCCCAGCAGATATTCGTTTTGTTTTCATTTGACATGACAGCACTAAACAAAGAGGAAACAGCAAAATCACTAAACGTGAACATGGGTCACATGGAGACTACCCACCTCCCAACTACAACTCTGACTGCTCTGTGTATCAGTCCTGGATCTACGATATTTCCAAACTGGGGAAATAGTAGATAGTGGCATGCCCCCTCCCCCTCCCTTAAGCATTTGAGATAGGACATCAAAAACTTACAAAAAAAAAACAAATTTTCAAAAATATATTCATTTTGTAGGGCACATCTTTCTGAAGAGTCTGACACATAAAACATATCTGTTCGAGGAAATGTAAGACATGTTATTTGGTCTTAAGTGTGTCACACAGCATTCTTCTATTGCATGTCACTGTATTTCGCTCTGTGGAATTGAAGCACGTATATTTTGTAATGGTTGCCATCAAACTATATTCAGAGCAGTGGAAATTAAAATGTCCTGTGGTGCCTCTCCTGCGCCCAGTCAGCCTGTTTTGACATCCTGCCTCTCTTAAAAATACTCGCAATTAATACTGGATTGGATTATTTGCAACTGGGAGAACAAGAAATCTTCAGAAAATTTGCACTCTTTATTGCCTATTAGCTAGTAACTTGCTGTTTTGTGTGACATAAAATTAAATATTGGATACATAAAACCAGTAAAGAAAAGAGACAAGCAATACAGTACACATCTTTTCAATACTTAGCTCCTAGCATTTTTGTTTCTCTAATCTTGCTACAGTCTCTCTAATCTTGCTACAGCTTTACATGGCATTCTTTACTTTCTGTGAAACAATCTATTACCTCATCAACGTTTGTCAAACATTTTTCTTCATGAAAAATCGAAATGTCGTTGTCTAACACTTGAAAAGCTGTTAATACAAATAGTACTCAAGACTGGTGTGGTTTCTCGATCGGATTACGTCCTTTTGTCACTGTCCGTTAGATAAAACAAAATAGGCCTTTCTAATATTGCAGCAATTGTAACACACGCCAAATAAACGAAACTGTTTTATGCAAATGGTCATTTTTATAACACAACAGAATATAATTCATGAAGTGCCAATATCAAATGCCTATGAGGCCTGCTTCAGGCAAAAAGCTTTTTGTAAGGATATAGTTTCACATTTCATTCATACACTCCAGTTTCTCAAGTATGAGATCGAAAAGTAGTAGTAAGAAATGTAAACATAAATTTAGAATCGTCATATTCTTCCATAATTTGTGTGATGTCCTCCTTCCTTCTCCTTCCTCATTCTAACAAACGATCTTGTCATCACTAATTCTGCAACTACTCCTGCCATGTCAAAACTTATTTCAATTCATTTTCTTGAATACACCAAGAAGATAATATGTAATCTTTCTTGCCTGTTATTCCTGTTAGTTGTTTATTTCCACTCTGATAGTCCGACTCTATGCATTTCACTAGTAATTATAACAACGCTGATCATTCACAAACCCAATCAACCTCATAATCAGACAGCGATTGGCATTCATCCGTTCAGCTTTACTCCATCAGTGCGTATATCCTCATCCCTTTTTGCCTGTGGGAAATTTTATTTCTAGATGCGACGGGGACTCCACTGGCAGAGACATCACATACACTATGCATGCTTTCAAAAATCAGCTTATGATTCATTCAGAAATCAACCTAGAATTAATTCAAAAATGTTCAAAAACCAACAGGGACGTGTTTCAAAATCATATGAATAATCGACAGACCAACATGAGCTGGATATTAGGCACTTTGTGAAATAAGGTTTTTTTCTTCAAGAAAATGAATTTGGTGACCCCACTACTGGGAACAGAAACCCTGAATTGCCCCATGTGAACATGGCAGCTTGCGCGTGCCAGTAAAATTTTTCTGGGTAGCATCTTGCTACTTGCTGCTACTGCTTACACGGCTAACAGCCACACTTCTGTAGCCAGAAGCAGGAGAAGGTACTACAGATGCGCAACTCAACTGCGCATGCACATGAGCCCACTCGCAACTGCTCAAACGAATCTAATGTAAACGGTTGTGACATCACACTCATCGGAGGCAATTTGTTATTATGAAGCATTGCATAGTCTTCCTAAAGCCTTTGAAACATTCTGCTGCTCGCAAACACTTGTATGAGCTCTGTGTTTTCTTGTATATGGTGCATTTCCTTTACAACTTAAGTTTTTATTTTCATTTTTTTGTCTCTCGTTCATGTTTTATTGCTGCAGTATTATTCTGCAGTAGGAGGATACAGTAACATCCTTTGTTAGAGTATTGTTTCTTACCAGTCAAAACTATAAAAATTTAACAGAAAACTAAAACAAAAAATTCCCATAATTCTAAAAAATTCCCAGTTTTTTCCCAGATGAAAAAATTCCCGGGTTTTTCCCAGATCTCCCGGTTGTCCCGGGTCATATATACCCCATCATGGCTTTGTATGCCACTCAATTTATAGAGGCTTGCTGCCTATTCATGTAAGTTGAATTACCATTACATAATAATTATTAGTGTTGAATTTTAAAAAAAAAGTTCTTTCGTTGAAACAGAAACCTTTTTCTTTCCTTCCTATTTATGTGAATGTGGCATGATATTTTAATTTAATTCCAGAAGTAGCTCAAAATTAGTTTTCCTTTGTTTCTTGCACTCTTCATTCTGAACAACCTGCATTTTAAAGTTATTTACAAAGTCTGATTTTCAATCAACCCATCATGGTTATCTGTGACTGTTGAAAATTTATCTTTATGTAAAACCACACTAGCAGAAACTTGCATTAACTTTGGCTTGAACCTGATGAAGTAATATGTCAGAATTAAAAGAATTTTCAATTTATTTTGATTTAGAAATTTAATGTCCATACCAGAGATAATTTTTTGTATTAGTATAATATATCTATGATCTCAGAACAATAATTCCTAATGCCACGATATCTTCACTTTATGTAAAGGATATATTTGAAGTTCAATTTCCACTGTTAAATGTAGGAAGAGAAGTACATAATAATAAAATGTATTTAGTCTTGCTTTCCCAATAACTGTTTAGAAAGCTCTTTTCTCAATTTCCCGTAATAAAATCACTAAAGTTATAAGGAAGCACATGTAAAATCTAATTTAATTGTCATTAGGTTATTGTAAAAGAAACATGACTTTATTGGGTCATTACAGTTGTTAAACCTTCAGTCGTTAATAACAGAGTGTGCTTATTAGTATTTTCATTTGCACTTGTAGATGGATTAATGTCAGTCATCTCATTTTATGAACAACTGGTACTATGCACAATATTCTGGGATACGACTCTAATTGAGAATATATACATGTAGTCTATGCTGCATTGTTATTGAACATTGTAAATGTAAATGTCACTAATGAACAATGTATGTAGATGTAAATTTTTGTTCATGATCCTCATACCACTGAAAAGATGAATGAAATATGTATTAGTGTCAGTGGTGTTGAAAAACACCTTAAATCACTAAAATTGAACAACTCCAGGGTCCGAGGGAATCTCTGTCAGATTCTATACTGAACTTGTGGCTGAGTTAGCCCCTCTTCTAATGATAATCTATCGTAGATCTGTTGAACAAAAAACCATGCCCAGTTCTTGGAAAAAAGTACAGGTCACACCTGTCTACAAGAAGGGTAGTAGAAATGATTCACAAAATACCATCCAATATCCTACACATCAATTAGTTGCAGAATCTTTGAACATATTCTGAGCTCACACATAATAAGGTATCTTGAACAGAATGACCTCTCAATACCACCCAGCATGGATTCTGAAAATACTGATCATGTGAAACGCAATTCAAAATTTTCTCACATGACATACTGAAAGCTTCAGACCAAGGCAGTGAGATACAAGTAGTACTTCTTGATTTTCAAAAAGCACTTGACTCAGTGTCATATCTACACTTATTGTCAAAAGTATGATCATATGGCATATCAAGTGGAATTTGTGACTGGATTTATGACTTTTTGATAGGGAAAACACACTGTGTTATCTTGGATGCAGAGTCATTGTCAGATAGAGAAGTAACTTGAGGTGTGCCCAAGGGAAGTGTGTCAGGATCGTTGCTGTTCATGTTGTATATTAATGACCTTGCAGACAACACTAATGGTAACCCCAGGCTTTTTGCAAATGATGCAGTTATCTATAATGAAGTACTATCTGAAAGAAGCTGCAAATATTCAGTCAGATCTTGATAAGATTTCATAGTGGTGCAGAGATTGGCACTTGCTTTAAATGTAAAATTTTGCACTTCACAAAATGAAAAAATGTCCTCCAGTTCAGTCCCTTCAGTATCTCTGTGACACTCTCCCATGGATCAAACAAACTTATGCCCTTCACTGTATTCATTCAATATATCCTGTTAGTCCTATCTGGTACCGGTCCCACACACTTGAGCAATATTCTAGAACCTGTCGCATGAGTGATTTGTAAGTAATCTCCTTTGTAGACTGATTAAACTTCCCCAGTCTTTTACTAATAAACTGAATTCTACCACATGCTTTACCCGTGACTGAGTCTATGTGATCATTCCATTTTCTCTATGTCTTGTAATTTTTGCACAGTCATAGTCTGAACCACCTGAGGTGCTTATGAATAGCCCTGTAATGCAGCAACAACAACCTATGGAAAAATTCTTGAAAAGGATCAATCACTTTATGTTACTTTGCAAGGGCCATATCGACCATATGCCTGCTTTATGATTCTCTTCCATTTCTTTCCATCACATGCACTATTTTTGTCCATTTGATGTTGATGTTTACCCTGGCTGTATCCTCATGGTTGTTACCTCAGAACCTAATTCTGGGTCTCCACGTTCCTCTCGTTCCATCTATTGATCTGCATAATATTATTTAGGTAGTCTAATCTCTATCATTCTCAGAATATGGCTTCATTGGTTAAACTTTCTTTTCTTAAACACTCCAACTATATTATGGTGTTGGTATAGTTTTCTTCATTCTTTATTTTTAGGTAGTCTAATTCTCTATCATTCTCAGAATGTGGCTTCATTGGTTAAACTTTTTCTTCTTAAACACTCCAACTATATTATGGTGTTGGTATAGTTTTCTTCATTCTTTATTTTTATCTTATCCTCCATTCCATGTTATTTTCTCAAGATATACTGGTCTAAAAAATTTTCTTAGTATTTTTCTTCCAAATATTAAAGTAACAGTTTTTTTTCACCTTTCCTTCTAAATATTAATGCTTCACATCTGCTTAATGTTACTGGTGTAATAGCCAGTTGATACAAGTGAATTTTGAAGTTAGTACTGAGTGATCTTTTCTTTAAGATTTTGATAAAACTAAAATATATTTTTGTTTGCTGTTGCTAGACAGGTATCTTTTTCTGTATTCATGTTATTGTTGTTACTAAGGAGACTACCTAAGAACTATAAGTGGCCAACTCTCTTAGAAGGGAATCCATCTATAGCAAGGGGTGCATCATTTTGACTTTCATACTTGTGGTCTGATACTGTGTTATCTCAACGACTGCGTAATAATTTTACACCATTTTGATTAATTCTGTTTGGAACTATTTATTAATGCTAGATCATCTGCACTGGCAAGTCTAGTAATGTTGGATATCTTGTGGATTAGTCCATTGATCTTCTGTAAAACAAGGTTAAATAAAATAGGTGAAATGGCATCCCCTTGTCTCTGTCCAGTGTAAACTTCAAAATTTTCAGTTTCTTCTATGTGTATCTTCATACAACATGAAGTTTCGTCTGTATACATTTTAACTAATCTCATTAGCTTTAAGGATATTTCAAATTCCATCTTTACATTTATCAAAGGCTGTCAGTGTTTGCAATCAGAAGCCTTTTTAAAATCTAGAAACAATATGAGGACACCTACCCTGAATTCCCACACCTTCTCAATTACTTGTCTCACAGTAAATAAATTATTTAATGTGGATCTATTTCTGTGGAAGCCAAACTGGTAGGCCCAAGTTAGTTATTGAGTAACTGGGATTAGCCTGTTTAATAGGCATATAGATAGATAGAATTTTGCAATTCCTATGTAGTTATTGCACACAAGGGGATCCTTCTTCTTAAATATGGGGCATACAATTGTGTCTTTCCAGTCTGCAGATCTGGTTTCTATCTTCCAAATTGTTCCTATTAAAAACTGCAGTTCAATTCGAGTTGTGGTCTTGCATTCTTTAACAGATCAGTGTATATCCGGCCTTCACCACAAGCCTTGTTATTCTTTCATTTCTTTATTGCTTGCTCTACTAAATTTACTGATGGGGACAATCACAAGTGCCAAAAATTTTGCCAGTTTTCAAGTTGGTGACAAGACATATGAGATTTGTAATTATCATAAAAGCAATTTTTGATCCCTCAAAAAGCAAAACCAACATAGCAACATAGGTAATCTTGCATTTACTAATCAAAGAGCGGTGTGATTTGACAAATGTGGTGCTGGTACATCGAATTATTTTAAAACACAATACCATGTATTATTTTTAGAGTACATGTAAGGGTTACAAGAAGCTCTTTACAGCTGTTTACATAATTGTTTTTAAACTTCCTTTGGTGTTCATCAGCTGAGTGGTGCAACTGCAGCACTGACATACACACTTTGAAACATAGCTCCTCATTCGTCGTCTTGGAACTTCGGTAGTGGTGGTATAAGTCCTGTCATGGCTGCAGCCAGAGCCCATGAACTCTTAGCACTGTGCAGCACTGCACAGTGCCAAGATAAGACACAAAGTGCACACCTATGACAGTAGTACATGTTTATATGCCAACCAGCACTGCAGATTGTGAAGATAATGAAGAAATGTATGATGAGATAAAAGGAATTGTTCACATAGTCAAAGGAGATGAAAATTTAATTGACAAATCACATGATGTTTTGTCCTATAGACTTCCCCTCAAACATTTAATGATGAGTTGGATAATATCTAGGCCCTGCTACACCTAGGCTATAAACCCAAAAGCATGCGTCTCACTTAAACCCATGAGACAGGATTACAACACTCAATTCCTCAATACCACTATTCAATGTGCTGAAACCACTTGACAATCTTCAAAACTTCCAAGTATGACCACTGGATTGAACAACAAACACCACAGTCTGTCACTACACTGCCACCAAGAGATTTATCCCATCTCTTCTGTAAATGACGGAGCAACACAGTCTTAAGTCAAAGAGATTAAGAACATACATGAAAATGGCACACTTCAAATTTATATTGGAGCAAAACTTTGCCAGATAGACTGTCCAATTCACTCCATGTGTGAGAACAGTTCCTGTCCCATTTAGGCTGGGGAACAGATGGCATCACCCACAAAAGTGGCCAAAATTAGCCAATTGTTACAGCCTTGAAATGATCCATTACACAGCCCCCCATTTTTTGATGACAGGTGATATTACTCATACCTAGGAGAATTAAAATCTTGGAGCTGAAAAATTCATATAACATGAAGTAATAGTTGGTTGTCTGGGTGTTGCTTACAGTCGCCACTTATACACTTCTCAACTGTTGTTCGAGAATGGAGCTTGACACACATTTTTAAGTATTGCTTTTTTGTAAACACAGAAGTGTAGCAGTTAAAGTACACCTTAAAAATCAGTCATGTGTAATGCCTGACAAAGAAAGAAACAAAACATCAAATCAATGGTATATAATTGGCTATCTATTTCTGCAGTATGTAACTGACCTCCATGATCTATTTCTTCCCCCCCCCCCCCCCCCCTCTATGAATGATGGACCTTGCGTTCCTCAGCCATACAGATAGCTCTACCATAGATGCAATCACAACAGAGGGTATCTGTTGAGAGGCCAGACAAACGTGTGGTTCCTGAAGAGGGGCAGAAGCCATTTCAGTAGTTGCAGGGGCAACAGTCTACATGATTGACTGACCTGGCTTTGTAACATCAACCAAAATGGCCTTACTGTGCTGGTACTGCAAAAGGCTGGAATCAAAGGGAAATTACTGCCATAATTTTTCCCGAGGGCATGCACATCTACTGTATGGTTAAGTGATGATGACACCCTATTGGGTAAAATATTCTGGAGGCAAAATAGGACCCCCCTCGGGTCTCCAGGCAGAGACTACTCAGGAGGATGTCCTCACCAGGAGAAACAAAACTGGCATTCCTATGGATCAGAGCATGGGATGTTAGATCCTTTAATCAGGCAGACAAGTTAGAAAATTTAAAAAGGGAAATGGATGAGTTGAAGTTAGATATAGTGGGAATTAGTAAAGTTTGGTGGCAGAAGAAACAAGACTTATGGTCAGCTGAATACAGGGTTATAAACACAAAGTCAAATAGGGATAATGCAGGAGTGGTTTGTAAATAAAGAAAATAAGAAAACAGGAATATTTATTTATTTATTTATCTTACAGCTCAAAACATGTATTTAACATGCATGGGCAATGTTATAATAATTACATTTAGATTATTGATACACAATATAAATAGATTACATGCTACTAAGTAAAATATCATTTAAGTATATTTAATATAGCCTTCCTGAGGTCAAATCATGTCAGCACCATACTGTATGGGCACTTCAATACAAGCCATTTTTTAACTCGTTTTTAAAAATTCTACCAGAAAGCTGTTTCAGATTGTTTGGCAGAGAATTATAAAATATTGCTCCCTTAATGAATGGGGTATTTGTTGTTAGATTCAATCGTCTGCTCACCATATGAAAGTCTGATTTTTGTCTTGTATTGTAATCATGGATTTCCATATTCCTGTTTGTCACTTTTTTGTCTTTTTTCACTAATAATATTGATTGAAACATATATACTGCATAGATAGTCATAATATTAAACTTAATAAACAGGTTTTTACATGAAGTTCTGGGTCTTACTTTTGCCATAGTTCTTATTACTCTTTTCTGCAATACAAATACCCTTTTTATATTGTATTGGCTACACCCACCCCACAATACAATTCCATAAGATAAATGGGGATACACCAACCCAAAATACGCTATTTTTATTGCTTCGATATCTAAATATTGAACTAATCTCCTTAGTAAATACAGACTAGATGTTATTTTACCACAGACATGATCTATTTGCTGATTCCACGAAAGTCTGTCATCTATATATATCCTCAGAAATTTACATTCTGAACAGGTATTTTCCTGAATGTCCTCATTTAGAACAGTATTTTTATTTGAACTACTTGTCTTAAAATAAATTAAATTAGTTTTGTTAATATTGACCCACAGGTTTTCTTTTTCAAAATGTGTTTGGGAATGTGGGTAAGCTATTATATACAGCATAGTGAATGCATTATCATCACCAAGATAAGACACAAAGTGCAAACCTATGACAGTAGTATATGTTTATATGTCAACCAGAACTGCAGATAGTGAATAGAATGAAGAAATGTATGATGAAATAAAAGAAATTGTTCACATAGTTAAAGGAGATGAAAATTTAATTGTAATGGAGGACTGGAATTCAATTGTAGGAAAAGGAACAGAAGGAAAATATAGTAGGTGAATATGGACTAAGGGAAAGGAATGAAAGAGGAAGCCACATGATAGTATTTTTCACAGAGCATAATTTAATCATCACTAACATATTGTTTAATACATATAATTATAATTTTGGTAATAATTGTTAGTGTGGCACCGAATCAAATGATTTTTTGAAAATGAGAAATCTGCATCTCCCTGATTACATTGATGCATGACTTTCTGAATGTTATTTGGGAAAAGTGCAAGTTGGGTAGCTAGTTAGTTGGATAGTTAGTTACAAGTTCTGTAGATCATTCAGATGATTCTTAAGCATAATGTGGAAAGAGTCAGAGTAGAGGATATGTATATATGATTAGTGTTAATGTTAATAACACGTTATTATTTTAGTCCTACTCATGCAATTATGCTTAAAAATAAGTCTCTCTCTCTCTCTCTCTCTCTCTCTCTCTCTCTATCTCTCTCTTTTCTGGCTACCAGTTGTTAATCAGAAATTCGTCACCAGAATAGGAGGAGCTGTCCAAAAGGTTCACATGCTCAATGTTTTCGGAACCCACACTGTTTGGGAGTACCTGTATCTACACAACATTTAGTTTAGTAGCTTTTAAGTGTTTCAGTGAAGAAGTGTGTATTTATCTGTGTTGCCTAGTGTCTATTAACATTTTCTAACTGTTCTCATACTCTACAGTGTTTCCATTATATAAGGTGACTTTCTAGTGCATCCTCATGCTAACATAAGCACTGCTATTACTTATTTCAGACTGAATTTTATGACCATTACAAACAGTACCTGAATACTGTAGTCTGTAAAGTTTCAGATGTGGAGTCATGTGCACATGCCAGCACCAGCAGCAATAGTAGTTTCTACACAACATTTAGTTCAGTCTTTTCTCATGGGCTTCCATGAAGACGAGAATAATATCTGTGTATTTATCTGTGCTGATTACTGTCTGTTTATTTCTTTTTAGTGTTTACATTTTTTTGGAGCATTTTCAGTACATGATGAGACTTTATAGCATAGTGATAGGTAGAAGCAGCACAGCAGCTGAAATATCACACCTATTCACTGCTTTTACTCCTATTAACTCCTTTTTATAGAGATGGATAAGGGTTAAAGATGGATAGGGACTGCACCTGCCATGTAAGAGTGCAAGGGGAATCTTATACAGTTAAGAAAAAAATTGGAAGCTGCATTGGCCACGGTCACCAGGCTTCAAACTGCTGCCATGGAATGTAATGGTGTGTAGGCACAATGGATGAAAGTTGTGGCACCTCTGGTGCCTAAAACATCACTTGGAACCCCATGTTGTGATAACTTCCAATACATTCAACTATCTTGAATACAAATCAGTCATCAGTTGCACACTACAAAATTTATTATTTTTTGAGAACATTTCTCTTGGAGAACAGAGGGTCCTTTTTTTAAAAAAAAAAAAATGCACATGAACAGTCACAACCACAAGACACTTCTTATTTTTACAAGGTTACTGGTTTTGGTCTATTTTAGACCATTCCCAGCTCTACCACCATGAAGGTAGATGGTCGCAGTAAATGGAGATTGTGCTACATCTCCACAAATGCTGATCACCCAAGCAGTTAGGGTTTCTGGAGCCATGGTGCCTGGTTTGTTTACTGCCACCATCTGCCATCTTGGTGGTAGGATTGAAGGTGGTCTAAAACAGACTGAAATAGGTAACCTCATAAAAAAAATAGAGAAATTTCTTGTGATTGTGACTGTCCATGGCATTTTTTAGTAATAAAATGTATTTTGCTTTATTGATCTGTCACTTTCAGAAGCCTAAAACATTTGGGATATTATAAATTATTAGAATTTGACTGCCCAGGCATGCAAAGTATAAAAAGTGTACTACGTAATATTGGTTTAGCAGATGTCAGTATATTCTTCATATGTATTATATACAACTTCCTTCATATATGTTAGTTACATTTTTCAAGCAATGTAAAGTCCAGGATGGAATAACAACAGTACGGAAGGGAGAGACTGTTACCCACCATATAGAGGAGGCACTGAGTTGACTCAAAGTCTACTGTATATGGTTAGTAGCAATCTATCCTTTCTATAGTAGTTACACTTTTTATCTGCCTTTCTGTATGTTCCTTGCTGCTAACACAACAACTTGACTATGTATGAATAAATAAAGGTGATCAATTTACTGCAAATTATTGATCTGTGTCTATAATTATCACATACAATACTGGTATGTACATTTCTTGACATGTCATGCCATTATGCCTCTGTGAAGAAGATACTGACCTCCACTAAACTTATATTAAGAAAGTTTTTGTAATGCCTTGAAAGAATAGTTTTCTAAATGTTTTAAGGGCAGTGCCAATCTTTTTGAGCTGTTTTTGAGACTGTGTTGTTTCAGTTGAGAGCACCCCTGTCAGTTGCAGATGAAATAGATTGATATGCAATGTAATTCCCACTTAAGTGACAAAATCTTTTGTATTAAAACTGTTCAGTAGTTCTATGTTCCTTTCCCTGGGAAGAGTGTACACATTTTCATAATGGGGTTACAAACACAAGACTATGTTTTAATCAATGTATGTACGTGAAAACTTTTTTTCTTTCTGCAACTAAATAAGTCATATATGCCCAAGCTCTAATAATTCATCCCAAATTTTGTTGGCTTTTAAAGATGACAGATTAATCTTTTGAAACTGATTATGCAAATACTGTAACCATTAATATTGGCCTATAAATACATTCAGATGTAATTCTCAAGTTTATAATGGGGTTCAAGTATAAGTTGTATAGCGACTTGCCCAGTATATGAAGTAAAATTCTGTGAATGTAATTCTCTAGTGTACATGTCAGTTCATAGTGTAGAAGAGTTCCTCAAAAATCCTTAGAGCTTCAGTGAGGATCATGCAAATACTTTAATCGTTAATATTGGCTTATACATGTATTCAGTTGTAAACTTCAAGTTTCTAATGTGGTTTAATTATAACTTACACATTGACTTGCCCAGTATATGAAGTGCTGTAAAATTTTGTGAACATAATTTTCTAGTTTCTAAAGTGTTTTAATTATAAGATATACTTTGACCTGTCCAATATCTGATGTGCTGTACTGTACATGTAAGATTTACTGGACCAATAAATACAATACAATACAATACAATACAAACCAGTAAAATAAAATAAATTTTCTATTTCTGTAGCTGAGAAATGAATTTTATTCTGAAATATATATCACAGTTGCTGAGAAAATAACAGCTATGAATAAAATCGTATTCATCCTTATCAGTCCACATTTTTATCAGTCCACATTTATTTATTTATTTATTTATCCTGTGGATCACATATTGTACAAAGTACACATGATATAGGATAAGTCATTTTTGTTAACAAATATGTAGTTTGGAGAAAAATAATAGGCAATGGACTGCCATTTAAAAAAATGTACACAAAATTGTTCGTTGATGAATATAGTAACTTCACATACAGAGAATACATACAATTTACATGGGGAACTAAGAAACATGTAGGCAATGTAGTGCTACTTTAAATTTACACATTATAATCTAACATGTACTAAATGTAAACTCATAGTGATTTCTATTTTCCATTTGAATTTTGTTTAGTGGGCTACTTAATTTTGAAATGTCTCAATAATTATGACCATTAACAGAATGAAAGGCAGTTCACTATGAAGCTGACAAATGAGATTATGAGATGTGAGAGAATAAGACTTTTTTATGAAATAAAATAATTTTAGAAGTAGCTGGCATGCATGCTGTTCCATTCCCACACTGTAGCACATTGGCCACTTGCTGTGCCAAAGTGGGTGAAGAATGTTTAGTTCTTATCTGGTTAGGCAGGTGGTGCCCATCCACTCTGGTCAGTGTTGCCACCCAGCTGCCTTTGTGTGCCGCCTTATCAGACAACAATGGTATATTCCTTGTGTTGCTTCAAGCTGACTCACACTGGGATCCTTAGGAGAACAGCAGGCAGGTAGGGAAGGAAGACCAGTGTCCACACCGACGACAGAGCACACTGTATGCAGCCAGCTGTAAACTGTGGGTCATATTGCCACAAACAATGGCTGCTGGCTGGTTTCAGAGGCTATCTCCAGTTCACATAGGTGGCTGATTGCATTGAAGACAGCTAATCTTGTACCTGAGGTGGAAGACAAACAAGCATTTTACAGCAACATTCTCAAAACTGAAAGAAGTCCTCTGATTTGGAGCCAAGTGGAAGGCTTAAATGAGAGGTTCACATAATTTAATGAGCTCCTGTACACAAATTTCCTGAGCTATGCTACTGGATGAAAACTTTTAACACCCCACTTAATAGATCAGGCTTGCAGTACACACAGAAAGCAATAACAAGAGTAACAGAGTATGTGTGGACATGTTAGTTTCTTAGGATAGAGTACTCACTCCACATGCCCACTAATTTATGTTGTGCCACCATGGTATATCAGAGAAAGAAATGTCAATATAGAACTGCAGGAGAATCCATGGAAATGGAATTAATCTCACTTGTAAATGGTAACAATGTCCACATAGTTCTAGGGACAGAACGCTGGTTGATATCACATATTAATAGCAATGGAATTCCATGTGGAATTCATATCACAAATGCAGACTGGATGTCAGTAATTAGGTGTGTTTACAGTTGTAAAAAATACAATAATATTTAGTGAGGTTAGCACAGAACCCAAACATAAAATAACTAAGGTGAAGATAAGTGTTGAAGGTGGGTCAAATATGGTAATTAAATGCTTTTAGAGACTGTTTGCTTCAGGAGTGGTAGTAGTGAGAACGTTTCACAGAAAAAATTGAGGACATTGGCTGTAAATTTACCAATCATATTATAGTATTAGATGAACATTGCAACTTATTACCAAGGCTGAAAGACTCAAGTTATTAAAGCAGGTAGAAGAAACAGGAAATTATCTAAAATTGTTCTAAGTGCTTTTTTTTAAAAAAAATTACCTTGAACAGTTAATCAGAAAACTTACTTGTGAGGGTAACACCTTAGAGTTCCTGGTTATAAACAGACCCAAACTTTTTGACTCAATTAATTTAGAGAAGGGCATCTGTGATCATAAGCTGTTATAGCATCAGTTAGTACAGGTGTAAACAGGTATGTAAAGAAGGGTAAGGAGATATTTCTGCTTAGTAAGTGCAACAAGGAACATATTTCAGAGTATCTGAGCAGTCAACATTAAACATTCATCTCTGAGACCGAAAATGTTGAGAATCAATGGACAAAAATCAAGAGTAGTATACTGTACACCTTTGACAGGTACATGCTGATCAGAGTTTTTAGATATGGGAATGATTCACCATGATTCAACAGCTATGTTACATGTTGCTCCAAAAATAAAGAGAGCTTCACCATAGGTTTAATACTCAGTCAAAACCTCACAGGCAAACAAAAATTGAATCAAGCCACAAATAATGTAAGAGGAACTACGTTTGAAGCATTCAGTGAAGCTGAAAGTGCATTTACCACTCTGGCAACAGATCAAAGCCGTTTGTTCAGACTCTCAGCGTTCACAATGGCACTGAAACAAAAGATGACAGAGAGAAAGGTGAAATACTAAATTACTTTTTCTAGAACTTTATCACCGAGGAAGATTATACCATGCCTCTCGTTCCATGAACATCAAAGTGATAAAAATAATTGACTGTAGAATAGAAAATCAACTGCAATCATTCAACAGAGGATAGATGACAGGGCTTTGAGTGGTACTTATACAATTCTACATGGAGTATACAGAAGAACTCACTTGCTGGAGGAATGAAGTGTTCTTAGTGATCAGAGAAAATGTGCATCATTCCCACTTTGAAGAAGGGTCATCAAACAAAAATACAAAACTATGGGCTTATATCAGTGTGTTTCAGTATTTTAAAACCCATTTTTGCAGAGTATGGATGCACATGTAGAAACAGAGGTGGATCAAAAATACACAAGATAGTAGTACTGACAGTTTACAGTCTACCAATAAGAGGTATCTTAAACTTATTGCAGCAGTTAGAGAGAGTGAAATAAATTTTAGTGTACATAACTAGAAAATCATTTTTTGTTGAGACTTTAATGTCAGGTTTTCATCAGATGTGCTAATTGAGGATGCACAGAGTTTTTTAAATGCAGCTTTGGACTGCTTCCCACATCTATGGACTGATGGGCTTAAGCCAAAAACTTTTGGCTGTGATGGTGTTTCTACCACAGAATTAAAATCTTGTGCAGATGTGATAGGACTAACTTTGAACTATCTTTACAATCAGTCAACAGCCCAGGGTATAATTCCTGACAGATTTAAATAAGCTGTAATAATATCCATCTTTGAAACTGGAGACAAGGAAGCCATCTCGGCTTACAGACTTTCACTCCATCCAGTCTTTTCAAAAGTTTTTGAGAAAGTAGCCTATGAAAGATTAACTGCCTTTCAGTTTGTCTCTCATATTGCATTCTTCCCTAAAAGTGTTGGCAGAGCTAAACAAGAAAAACGATTCTGTTTGTATATTCTTTGACTCTGAGAAAACCTGTTATTGTATGGACTCCTAAATTCTCCCTGATAAAATAAAATGTTATGGAATTCATAATATCCCTCTTGCATGGATATAGTTTTCAATTTACAACTGAAAGCAGAAGATCACATTCACAGCCATAGAAATAAATGTAACTCCAGAATGAGGGAATATAACATAAGGGGTCCCATTATGTTGCAGTTTCAGCTGAATACTGATTTTTCTAATCATAATCATAATACATGACACAAAAATAATTTTCATATGGACTTTACTTCCTTTTCTAGGGCTAAGCATGGATCTGCATACCCTGGTGAAAAGATCTTCAAGAAACTCCCATCCAACATAAAGGACGAAATTGAGAATTACTCCCAATTGAAAAGAACCACTCCTTCTATGAATTATCTGATTATCTACATTCATTGATTGAAAATCCTTGGTATCTGCATTGCAAGTAGCAATGTTCATTGGAATACTGCTTGATAATTACTATTATGTTATAAACAGGCCTCTGTTGTTACAAGTGTAGGTAACTGTTTTCCTTGAAAAATACCAGAATGTACATGTAAATATTAAGCTAATAGTAGCCATCCAGTACAACTGAGACAGTAGTGGCTTCCCTGTTGATTTTTCAAGTCACATATAGCTGACATAAGCAGAAATAGTGTCAAGCAGTACAATGACAGTTCATTGGTTATGAAGAGTACATATTAAGTTTCTATGAATTGCTTTGACTCGTTCCATAGGTCTGGAGGTTCTTCTTCTTGATAAGAGTGTGGAACATGTAGAGCTACAGAGCATGAATGAGCCAAAAATTAATCATGTCATAATTTTGTCTGCAACAAAAGCAGTGGAGAGACTGAAATAATGCTATGTAGAATCACTATAAAAAAAAAAATCAGCATCAGATCACCAGTATCTGTGACTGTTCAATGTCTTTCAGCTAACTGTTGCTGGTGAACAACACACATTGAATCTTGCTGAATAATTGCCAAGACAATGAAATGCAAATGGCCTAGAGTTACTACTCACCCTTGTATCGGTCTTCACACTCTGCAAGCATTTTCCTTTGAAATTCTTGTAGAATTTTCAATGAAAGCACTTTCAAGTGTTGCTTTGCCTCCTGGGCTATGATTGGCTTATGATGACGCACTGCTAGTCTTGTGCTGAGATCTTGTAGTAGAACTCGTCGTAGCTTCTGCTGTTTTTGTTTCTTCTCTGCTTCCTAAAGATTGCAATATATTACTTGTAAGTTACACATAGTCTCTGAACTCTGCTTCATAAATGAATTAACTGCTAAGCTGCAGAAAAATAAACATTGTTTGTGTAACAATAATATAGAAGCTTCTATGTTATTGTATCTTTAATACAAATTATAAACACAAAACAAGGCTTGGTGTAATTACTCAGTACAATAAGCACTTAAATATGACACTAAAGAATAGTTATTGCTGAATATTAGTGAAAGAAGCTAATATTATGTGTTTGATAATGGTCAGAGAAAAATTCTGTATAAGACAATTCACTCACTCATTTACAGCATTTTTTTGATTTTAGCCTTGTTTTTAGGGGAAAACAAGACTCAAAGTGCCGTAGGGAAACAATTAAAAAAAGGTTGCATTTTCCATCTACACTGTACACTTCATAAATTTCTTCCTGTAATTTGTCTCTGAACACCAGTACTGAGTTTTTATTTTTGAGGCTCTGAAATAATACCTTTCTTCTACGATCTTAACCTAACTGATAAGCATATTTTATTATTAACACATGGTCATCATGAGATAGACCACTTACCATGTAAGCTTGCTGGTTCTAAAAACAAATTTTTGATGGTTTTTGCCTAACGTCCTTCAATCCTTATCGGCAACTTTATCATAGCAAATAATCCAATGGTGAACAACAAAAGCTCACATTGTCCTTGGTCAGTGCTATCTGACAGAAAATCTTTACAGATAACTGACGGATTGAGAACTATAAGCCCTCAAAACACAGATACAAAGTTTTTAAAAAAATAATTGTTCATGAAAAACAAATTTGTAGAAAGACCACCAGTCTCTTAGGTCTGTCTTAATTTTTAACCAAGTTTCAACATCCTATATTTCCTACAAAAAAATAATGTACCCACTTTATGTTATGAAATATTAATTAATATTTAGGTTTATATTATATTATTAATGTTTTTTTTACAAAATTTCAATATATAGGCTGGTGACATAATGACTTTTGACAGCTGTTAAGATTGTAATTAATGTGAAACTAGAATCAGAACACAAAGAACAAACACTAACAGCATGACACACACAGTTATGATCTATTCTGACACCTCAGGGTCCTTGTTAACATGATTTTTGTCAAGCAGAGTCTGTGGCTAGAGGTTCAAATAAAACTGCTGATATATCACCGATCACAAAGTACTACTATTATGTACATTATGTAGATACTAACTTACATTCCAAACCCAGATAATGATTGAGTGGCACAGATCAACAAAATTATGCTTTGGGCCCAAAAGGAAATCAATATCCCAGAAATCAGTGAGGCAGCTTTTCATGTATGTTTATATATACAGTGTATGCCGACAGATATAGATAAAGCTATGAAGTCTTTCGCGACGTATTTCCTGAGTAAAAATTTCTCGGTGTACATGCCGCGTCAAATCAGGATAAATCTCCGAGCTTTCGACCACTACCTCCATGGTCGTCGTCAGGGCTAAAACTAACTGTCGTGAACTAGCGAGGTTCCCACTTTTATATGCAAAAGACGGCTTCTTATTGGCTGGAATACGTCAGCGATATGGCGCGTAGCGAAGTGGTGCCCTCTACTTCCATAGATGTAGTTGCTATCCCGCGTTGCTTGCAGCGCCATCCCTTAAATCAGGAGGTAAAGTGCGAGAAGTTTTTCTCTGCGATTTTTCTTTATCCAGTGCACTCTTCCAAGTGTTGCTAAGTGCATAGCCGTTGTCTCTATTAAAGTTATTATCGCTAAGTCTAATTTCGACTGCTTCCCGGATCACAGAGTCCCAGTAATTCGATGTGTGAGCTATTACTCTGGTTTCTTCGAATAAAATCTTATGCTTGTAAAGCAGGCTATGTTCCTGAAGAGGCAAGGAATAAAAACCAGTTTTCCGACCACCTAGGAAAATTAAGGAAATGTTGAGACCAGTCAAAGATAGTCTCAGCTTAAGAGTGCCGGGAATTTATACTATTCCTTGCGAATGCGGCAAGAATTACGTGGGCCAGTCTGTGAGAACCGTTGCCGACCGCTGCATCGAGCACCAACGCCACCTGAAATATAGGTATTTGGAAAAATCAGCGGTGGCTGAACATAGCCTGCTTTACAAGCATAAGATTTTATTCGAAGAAACCAGAGTAATAGCTCACACATCGAATTACTGGGACTCTGTGATCCGGGAAGCAGTCGAAATTAGACTTAGCGATAATAACTTTAATAGAGACAACGGCTATGCACTTAGCAACACTTGGAAGAGTGCACTGGATAAAGAAAATTCGCAGAGAAAAACTTCTCGCACTTTACCTCCTGATTTAAGGGATGGCGCTGCAAGCAACGCGGGATAGCAACTACATCTATGGAAGTAGAGGGCACCACTTCGCTACGCGCCATATCGCTGACGTATTCCAGCCAATAAGAAGCCGTCTTTTGCATATAAAAGTGGGAACCTCGCTAGTTCACGACAGTTAGTTTTAGCCCTGACGACGACCATGGAGGTAGTGGTCGAAAGCTCGGAGATTTATCCTGATTTGACGCAGCATGTACACCGAGAAATTTTTACTCAGATATAGATAAAGTTGGTTTACCATAAGATCAGTAGATGTCAGAAGCATGTGCACATGCTGAAATCTCAAAATTGATGAGTCTGTGCTTTAAGCCCTTATGCTTCTCATTGCCTCAGTTATTCTCTTGTTAAGTTCATATAACCTTATTAAAACTGGTTCTAATTTCTTTCTGAAGTTTGGGATATTTCCTGCTGGCAGCCTGTAAATTTTGAGTGCTACTAGCTTAGTGTTTCATGCTCTACTGTTGCGGCACTGCATTGAAAGAGCTGTTCATCACAATCTTCATTAAGTCACATGGCCTGGGACATGACTTGAAGTTTTATATAAATAGAGTGTAACAAAATGATACTAACTTTCAGAGATTGTAGAGAGTGTCTTGAGGAATAAATTGAGGATAGGAAACCCAGTCCAGAAAAATCATCCTACAACAATAAAGAGTGTTGAAGTTGAAGTTAAAGGTGCCTGCCACGAGGCTACCCCTTTGGTAGCTAACAAGAGTTCGCATACTGATGGACCACAAGAAGATCTCACAATGGGCTTAACACCATTTGTGGCATTAAATGGTGTCAAACATGTCAGTGCTTATCACAGTAACACTGTAGAGCATATAAACTCATTTTTCTATCAAAGAGTTGGCTTAGCAGTAGATGTTCGCCCTTACAGCTTTGACATTTGCAGAATTGTTGGATGATGTTTCCAGACATGGATTCCTGTCCTTAATTTTGTTCCTCAGAATCCCGTCTGCAATCCCCTGAAAATTTTTGGTACCATTTTGTTAGACCTTGTATAGCCACAACTTGTTTCCTCTTACTGATTCCACTCAAGTATGGTATTAGCTTGTAACTGTCTGCATCTGTCCATTTTCAGTGATTGCTATATGATATTCCGATAAGCACAATCATCCATTGACACTCCATCTGGCCTTTCCGTGTCAAATAACAGGAACCTCTGGCTGTCTGTAGGAGGAAATGAATTCTGATAAATTTTTACACTGTTGCAAAAGGTAGTGTATAAAGCGAAACATATTTATACTTACTAGATTATATACAAACCTTCATTTATTTATTTATTTACATTTTCTTTGTGTGGAGCCATCATAATGATGGCTTTTGCAAACATCAGACTTAATACTATGGTTATATTTACATATACAAAATATTCTATATTCTGTATCTGTTGCTTCTTATGTCTATTTTTTACATTTATCACATTACAACTGATACGCTAATGCCTCATGTTACAATCGCTATCTTAAAATTCGTTGAAAGAATATAAACATTTTTCTATTAGAAAAGATTTTAATTTTGTTTTAAAAAAAATTCCCATGTCATTCTTAGAGCGTTTGGTAGCTTGTTATAAAAGATCAAACCACTGATATATGGACTTCTATAAGTTATTTTTAACATTGTTCTCTTACGGAAATAGTTACACTTTGTTCTAGTGTTGTGATCACATACATCACTGCCCTTGATAGCTTCTGTTGATTGACTTATAAAAAATACAACTATTTTGAATATGTACAGAGAATATATTGTCAGATATTTGTGCTGCACAAACACTGCACGACATGAATCTCTATGTCCCATGCCATGTATATGTCTTATTGCTCTTTTCTGTAGTAGTAGTAGTATTCTTTTTAAATGTACATCAGCTGCACAGCCCCATAGTTCAATTCCGTAATTGAGAAAGGGGTAAAGCGTTCAATAATACACTAATTTCAGTGCTTGGCTAGGAACTATCTTTGCGAGCTGGCTGAGGAGATATATGGCACTACTGACCTTTCCACATACATAATTAATGTGGTATGTCCACCGCAAGTTTTCATCAACATACACACCCAGGAATTTAGTTACCATTTTCTGTTGCAGAGATATTACACACACTATTCATATTGTTGTGGAAATAACTGCCTGTTTTAAATGTCAGTAGTTGAGATTTGGTGACATTTGCCTTGAGTCCCTGATCATTGAAGTATTTTGTTACTTCTATTACACCACTAGTAGCAAGAGATTCTAGTTGACCCTAAATATTGAAAAGTGTGAGGTCATCCACATGAGTGTTAAACGGAATTCATTAAACTTTGGTTACATGATAAATCAGTCTAATCTAAAAGCCATAAATTCAAGAACAACTTAAACTGGATTGAACACATAGAAAATGTTGTGTGGAAGGCTAATCAAAGACTGCATTTGATTGGGAGGACACTTAGAAAATGTAACAGATCTACTAAGGAGACTGACAACATTATGCTTATCTGTCCTCATTTAGAATACTGCTGTGCGGTGTGGGATCCTTACCAGACAGGACTGATGGAGTACATCAAAAAGTTCAAACAAGAGCAGCACGTTTTGTATTATTGCGAAATATGGGAGAGAGTGTCACAGAAATGATACAGGATTTGGGCTGGACATCATTAAAAGAAAGGCATTTTTCGTTGTGACAGAATCTTCTCACGAAATTCCAATCACCAACTTTCTCCTCCGAATGCAAAAATATTTTGTTGTCACCGACCTACATAGGGAGTCATGATCACAACAGTAAAATAAGGGAAATCTGAGCTCGTTTGGAAAGATATAGGTGTTCATTCTTTCCGTGTACTGTACGAGATTGGAATAATAGAGAATTGTGAAGGTGGTACGATGAACCCTCTGCCAGGCACTTAAATGTGATTTGCAGAGTATCCATGTAGATGTAGATGTAGAAGTAGATGTGGTGACTGAATTTTACATGGTAGAAACACAACATTCTCAGAAATAAGAAATAAAATTAGCTGGTCTGTGAGTAAACATGATTTCAAATGGTGAAAACCTATTGAAGAACGTTGTAAGCTTTTCACAGCATCTTCAATATCACTCACATAATTTATCCAACTGGTATGATTCTTACTACGAGTTCTAAACAGTCTTCCAATTTCTCTCATATATCTTTCTGCATGACTACTTGACAGATGGTACACAGAGGTTATAATATGCCTTATTTTTGCATGACCAACAAAATCTTTCCATGCTTGTGATGTAAACTGAGAACCAATGTAAAATAAAATTGTTTTAACTGGTCTGAAAATGTGTGTTTTCAAACTTAGAAATGATATACTTACTGGTAGCTTTCTTAAGAGAAATCAGCTTTATGAATTTCAAAAATATATTAACTACCACAAAAACATAACAAAATCCATTCTTAGCCTCAGGCAAAAGTCCATAGATGTCCAAAGACATGAGGTCTAGGTTAGAATTAGGTAGTATGTTTTGCATTTAACCTCTACTTGTTTGGTTACTTACCTTCACTCTTTGACATCTGTCACAGCTGGCATTCTTTTTCTTGACTTTCCTTCCTATGTTATAAAAATAGATGTTTTCCTTAATCTTTTGTTGATTCATCCACAATGACTAAAACTCTCATGTGTATAAGTAATTGAAGTATCAATGCATGTTCCAGCCATCATAGTTTCCAATCATCTGAGTCATTCTTATGTCTCCTGAATAAAATACCCTTGTGTACCTTATAATATTGTTCAGTCTTTTCTCTTCCTTTCTTACCCAACATGCCCTTCACCAATTTTCAATTTTGATCATGATTTTGATACCTTCGGGTGTCTTTGCAAATTTTCAAGATCTCTTTTTCATCTTTCATACCTCTCAAGTACATAATTTTAAACTCTTTTTCTCTTTCTCTAAAGTTGTGAGATTATTCACTCCCTAAAGGCAGCCTAGACAAAGCATCAGCAACAACATTGTTTGTGCTGTTAATGTATCTGATGTCAGAATTCAACTGCTGTAAAAACAAGGCTCAACAAGTAATCCTGTTCCAGAATGAGATTTTCACTCTGCAGCGGAGTGTGCGCTGATATGAAACTTCCTGGCAGATTAAAACTGTGTGCCCGACCGAGACTCGAACTCGGGACCTTTGCCTTTCGTGGGCAGGTGCTCTACCATCTGAGCTACCGAAGCACGACTCACGCCCGGTACTCACAGCTTTACTTCTGTTATGGTGCAGCTTACACTCCTGGAGATAACATAATGCTTTGTGATCAATATAGATGATGACTTTGTGACCTAGTTAATAAGGTTTAAACTTGTTGAACACCCTATTTAAAACCAAAAGTTTTTTCTCAGTTACAGTGTATGTCTTTTCATGCTTGTGCAACACTCTACTAGCAAATTCAAGAGATCTATGTTCAGTAACACCTTCAACTTCAACCTCCTGAAATAAACGAGCACCCAAACCAACGTCACTACTGTCTGGCATGATACAAAAAGGAAGAGACAAATTCAGTCTGAACAATATCTGACTTTGACACAACTATCCTTTGATCTCATCGAAAGCATTCTGACATTCCTGATTCCAATCCCAAACAGTATTCTTCTTCAAATGTTCACACAGGCATGAAGCATTCAAAGCTGTCAAAATTACACTTCCTGCTTAGATTCTCTTTCACTTCATTCCACCAATTGGGATACAAATTCTGACTAACCACAGCTAACAAATTCCAGAATGCACCTTTATCCATGTTATCATCAATCTGGTCCCAAACAAACTTCAAAAAGCTTTCACCTTTATTCTAGAGGCTCACAGATGCCTCACCTTTACTGTTTGGACCATTACTCTGCATGACATTAATGAAAAACTGTTTTAACTGGACTGGTATTCCATGACCCTTACTTACAACAACACATATATCACTTACCTTACCTGTGTTGTCAACATCATTGAAAAATAACTCTGAAACTTCATTATTCTTAAACTCCACGAATACCTGATGCTCATCATCATCATCTTATTCCTCCAAAATTATTTCATCAACAACATCACTGACAATACAAATCTCGTCTCCATCAAAGTCACTTACCTCACCTACATTCATTTGCAATAAGCCACCAGTCTCAGACTTGCCAACCTCAGTTATTACACAGCTCTCATTCTCATCAACATCAAAAATACCACATAGTTCAGATCTGATACAGTCATCACTTGATTTACATACATCAACAAAACTGTTTTCCGCCCAACAGAAGAAATAATTAGTAGATACTACATCAAAATTCTCACTAGTCTCACATTCTGGTTTTTGATTAGCACTTACATCACCATAATTAAATATAATATCTCAAAACTTTTGATCAAAACATAAATGAGAAATCTGATACTCCTTCTGTTTCAGATACAAATGCCATAGCATCAACACTGTTATTATTGCCTAATTGAAAGTGTAACTTAGGGATCCTTGCTTGTTATGTTTCTTCCCCCAAAACTGTGGACCTTCATTGAGGCAAACTGCCATTGTCCGAGTAGTTACTTCCATGATTGTTTCTTCTGTTAAAATGCCCATGGTTATTCCCATTATTTCTATCCTGCTGCTGTTTAGAACTTCTCTCTCTATTGACACTTTGATCCTGATGGAAGTTACCATTATCTCTGTTTCTATGATTACTCTGATTGTGATTTCTATCATTCCTTTTATTATGGTACATACTTCTTTTTACTGCACTATCCATCCTGTCAACATATAGTAAAAACTGTTCGAGACAATCGTCAGGTCTGCGTACCAAATCCGACTGCAATCTTTCTAGTCATCTCCTTTTAAGTGTATCAATCAAAGTCATTTTGTCCAATATTTTGTCAAGATGTGCTAATTTTTTAACTTGGTTCTTATAAAACTGTTTCAAAGTGCTGTCCGTATTCCTATAATTAAGACCATTCAAAAATTCAATTTTGATTCTCTCCTGTTCTGCTTCCGACCAAAATTTATTTTAAAAACTTTTCTCAGAACTCTGATATGTTTCCCATTGACTTAAATTTAAATGACAGAGCTTCTTCACATTCAAGAACTCTTTTAACAAATTTAATTTTTTGATTGTCATTCATGCCTGACACAAAGCTATCTCTGCAGTGGGGCAGAAAATCCACTGGATGTAAATTATCTGATGGAAAACTTTTGATAGGAGTGTTGGACCACGCAGTACCATTGTTTGCATACAGATTTTGGTTAATACAACTTGTAGTGTTTTGAGAATTTCTGCATAATTCTAGAACCACTTGGCCTTCCTCTGTCTCGAACACACGATATTTTAAATAGAAGTGTGAGAGAGACAAATCCGACCTACTGCGCATTGCATGTTTGTGTGTGCAGGTCTAAAAACAGTCACGAGTAAAATGTGGATGCAGCGGCCGACAAGTACCTGCTGTATGATCCATAGAGATTCAGTGGATGTGTAGATAAGAACAAGGAGTGTTTATGTATTATTCTGTTCTTTTAGTGACTGTGATTATTGTAAAGGACAAATGAAAAAATGAGATTAGACTTTTAAGTAATTCATGTGTTGGACTTGCTAGAAGCAAGACATGTTCATAAATTATGTGTTTGTTAAACCAGCGATACTGTACATGTATTTAATTGAGTCTCATGGGAGACGAATTGGTTGACTTGCAAACTTTCGAATATTTATGTGAGAAATGGTGAATTTGTTCTTTGAGGAAGTTGAAATATACCAAGCCTAAACTAAAAGTATTCTGTGAGTATACACTTATTTCATGAGTAGTGAGAGAGAGAGAGAGAGTTGGGTAAATTCCCTTAAACAGCTTTATTCTTCGGAGGATAAGTTTTTGGAGATCGACGTGGCTGACTATCCAGAGAGGAGGATCGGCTGTGCATACCAAGTAAGTCAACTGATGTGAGAGAGATGTGAAGTTGGCAAACCAGCTCCACATTGATTCTCGTCGTCTAAGGCATTAGAGTGTGGCGAACAGTGAAAAGGACTCAAAAAAACGGGAATTTTGAGAATAAATCGAAGAAGAGGATATGATGTGTTGCTATAGCAACCAAATATAACAAGACAAGAGAACTATTTTGTGTAATTTGATTAAGCCCAAAAATCAAATGGAAAAATTTGTGGATGCAGCAAAAGGGAAGACTTGAGGAAGTAATAACGTTAAAAGAACAGAAAGAAGACCTCGATGTAATAGACTAAGAAGAGATACGATTTCTCCACCTGCCCCAACCTGCAATGTCACTTATGCTCTTTGATCGAGTCATTCCGACATAAACTTTTCCGCATGTGCATGGTATACGGTATATTCCCGACATTGCAGGTGGAGAAATCAGTCATGGCAGAGCATGCACTGAATGAGACCGACCACATAATAAAATTCGCCGACACGGAAGTTCTGGCTGTAGAGAAGCACTATCACACACGCTTGTTCAGAGAAGCTGTAGAAATACAAAAACCACACGAACAGTTTGAACAAGAAAGAGGAAAGCCATAAGGTAAACCGATCCTGGATTCCCGTACTGCAGCGAACGACCGTCGCAGGTAGCAAGAGGAGAACCGCACCAGAAATGACCACGGAGAAGCCCTCGGACATTGGCGCGCCAGGTACGTATAGTCTGCGGCCACGAACTTGGCTCCAGTTCACCACCGGCAATGGAGGGTGAAGGTTTGACAATGCCAGCCACTCGTGCTGGCGAAACGTCAGAAAAATCATTAGATGAACGTTGGCCAAAGAACCCGAGACAGAAGCCAATAGGCAGTTTGTCAACAAGTGGCCATGAAAGCCTTAACAATTTTGTATTACGCCTCTACGGGGAGGAGATTTGCAGATTGTACCGACGCCTTGACCAATGACAGAAGAAGAAAGCGTGACTGATGTCCTCTCTCGCCTTTCTGTCATGGTGCTGAGATGAATGTGCTACACCGAAGTTCTTGAGATGTAAGCGCCTATTCACCACCGTCCAACGACATCATATCTACGACAGAATGGAACGAGCTTTTCTTCGTGAGCAAATATGTACAACACAGAGAGACTTGGCAAGAACAGATCAGGAACTTCTGGACATTTTCTATCAATTAACAAGGGGAGGCCGCCAATTGTGAAATTCAGATTCGATTCATACTGGGCATAATAAAAGCTCATGGCCAAAGGTGTAATGTGGCAAAGCACCAAGATGCACTTCTCAGCCGTTGTCGAGAAAATCGACAGTTAAAAGAAACCGTTGCGGTGAAATACTCTCTACGATTAATAATTCTCTACAGCGTCGTGGAGCAGCGGTAAGCGCTCGGTTTCGTAATCCGAAGGTCGTCGGATCGAATCTCACGCTATGCAATCTTCTTTTGTTTTTAGTATTTGTTTTTTATAATTCAAATATATATATATATATTTGAATTATAAAAAACAAATACTAAAAACAAAAGAAGATTGCATGGCGCGAGATTCGATCCGACGACCTTCGGATTATGAACCCGAGCGCTTACCGCTGCTCCACGACGCTGTAGAGAATTATTAATCGTAGAGAGTATTTCACCGCAACGGTTTCTTTTAACTGTCGATTTTCTCGACAACGGCTGAGAAGTGCATCTTGGTGCTTTGCCACATTACACCTTTGGCCATGAGCTTTTATTATGCCCAGTATGAATCGAATCTGAATTTCACAATTGGCGGCCTCTCCTTGTAAGTAGCAGAATGCATTGAGACGACTGGGACCAGATCGACAGCATCACTCACAGGAGCATGCAGAATGAACTCGAGCGGTGCACAGAGCGACAGAAGAAAAAGTTTGAAAGATGCCGGAAGCAGACCGACAAGGCGATTCCCGACATGTCACACACAGTGGTCAACCTCACTGAACGACAATTGACCGAAGAGGAAGTGTCTGTTCTTCAAAAAGGAGGGAATTTCGCTATCATCCCGAGAACTATACCTATGGAGGACATCATTGCCAACACCGAAGCAGCCATTCAGACCCTTTCTTGTGAAAGGGCAGAAGAAATACGCACTGAAACAGCCAGGATGCTGCGCCGAGCAAAACCACCAGCTTGCAACCTGAAGAAAGAAGAGGTACAAGCCATTAAGAATCTCAACGCCGACAAGAGTATATTGGTACTGCCTGCCGATAAGGGGAATGCGACCATCGTAATGAAGACTGAAGATTATGAGCAAAAGATCCGAGACCTATTAGATCCAACGACGTACCGAAAACTAAGCACAGATCCGACGCAGCGTATCACACGGAATACGAATCAATTAATCAAGGCGTCTTCTCTGCCGGCGGACATACAGAGAAACCTGCGCAACGCAGAAGCCCTACCACCTTGGCTGTATGGATTACCCAAGATCCATAAGAACAACGTTCCACTGAGACCGATCGTTAGTGCTCCTGGCTCACTGAAACTCAGCTCGCCCTATTTGCCCAAGAAATTCACAGTGCCGTAGACACTGGCGAGCAGATTGATGCCGTATTCCTGGACTTCAGGAAGGCATTTGATACGGTTCCGCACTTACGTTTAGTGAAAAAAATACGAGCTTACGGAATATCGGACCAGGTTTGTGATTGGATTCAGGATTTCCTAGAAGAAAGAACACAACATGTCATTCTTAACGGTTCAAAATCTGCAGATGTAGAGGTAATTTCGGGAGTACCGCAGGGAAGCGTGATAGGACCTTTATTGTTCACAATATACATAAATGACTTAGTTGACAACATCGGTAGCTCCGTGAGGCTATTTGCAGATGACACGGTTGTCTACAAGAAAGTAGCAACATCAGAAGACTCGTACGTACTCCAGGAGGACCTGCAGAGGATTAATGCATGGTGCGACAGCTGGCAGCTTTCCCTAAACGTAGATAAATGTAATATAATGCGCATACATAGGGGCAGAAATCCATTCCAGTACGATTATGCCATAGGTGGTAAATCATTGGAAGCGGTAACGACCGTAAAATACTTAGGAGTTACTATCCGGAGCGATCTGAAGTGGAATGATCACATAAAACAAATAGTGGGAAAAGCAGGCGCCAGGTTGAGATTCATAGGAAGAATTCTAAGAAAATGTGACTCATCGACGAAAGAAGTAGCTTACAAAACGCTTGTTCGTCCGATTCTTGAGTATTGCTCATCAGTATGGGACCCTTACCAGGTTGGATTAATAGAAGAGATAGACATGATCCAGCGAAAAGCAGCGCGATTCGTCATGGGGACATTTAGTCAGCGCGAGAGCGTTACGGAGATGCTGAACAAGCTCCAGTGGCGGACACTTCAAGAAAGGCGTTACGCAATACGGAGAGGTTTATTATCGAAATTACGAGAGAGCACATTCCGGGAAGAGATGGGCAACATATTACTACCGCCCACATATATCTCGCGTAATGATCACAACGAAAAGATCCGAGAAATTAGAGCAAATACGGAGACTTACAAGCAGTCGTTCTTTCCACGCACAATTCGTGAATGGAACAGGGAAGGGGGGATCAGATAGTGGTACAATAAGTACCCTCCGCCACACACCGTAAGGTGGCTCGCGGAGTATAGATGTAGATGTAGATGTAAATTGGCAAAACACTTGGCCTCTCTGCTCCAGCCACACGTGGGGAAGACTGACACATACATTAAGGACTCAGGACATTTCATTGAGAAGCTGAAGAAACTGAAACTTGCACCAAACGACATCCTGGTCAGCTTTGATGTTGTTTCGTTATTTACGAAAGTGCCACTCAGTGACGCTCTGGAGCACATCGGTTCCATTTTCCCACAAGACATCAGAAAGCTCTTCCATGCATGTCTCACCACGAGCTATTTCACGTGGAATGGCGATTTCTACGAACAGCTGGAAGGCGTCGCTATGGGTAGTCCTCTCAGTCCAGTGGTGGCCAACTTCTTCATGGAACAATTCGAAGCAAAGGCACTGGACTCGGCAACTTGCAAACCTAAGGTGTGGTACAGGTACGTTGATGATACTTTTGTGGTGTGGAGCCATGGTGAAGAACAGTTCAGTGACTTCCTAAGACACTTGAACAGCCTACATGCCAACATAACATTTACCATGGAAGTAGAAAAGGACACGAAACTGCCATTTCTAGATGTGCTGGTCACAAGGGATGGTGAAAACCTGGGAAAAATTGACACACACAGACCGATACCTGCACAAACTGTCAAACCATCACCCGAGCCAGAAAAGAGGCATGATTAGTACGCTCGTAACGAGAGCAGGACGAATATGAGAGCCGCAACACCTCAAACGAGAAATGCAACACCTGGAAACTGTCCTGAGGAGCAATGGGTAATCCAAAAATTATATCAGAAGAGTGTAACAGAGCCAAACACTCGGCAAAGTAAGGAACCAGAAAAAGAAATGTCGGGTACGGTCTTTCTGCCATACATTCCCAGAGTGACGGACAGAATCGGCCGTATATTGCGCAAACGTGGCGTAAAGACGATTTTCAAACCAACAAGGAAGATCAAAGAGTGTCTTAGATCGGCGAAGGAGAAAAGAGACCCACTTGCAATGTCGGGAATATACCGTATACCATGCACATGCAGAAAAGTTTATGTCGGAATGACTGAACGATCTATTAACACCAGGATCAAAGAGCATAAGCGAAATTGCAGGTTGGGGCAGGTGGAGAAATCGGCCGTGGCAGAGCACGCACTGAATGAGACCGACCACATAATAAAATTCGCCGACACGGAAGTTCTGGTTGTAGAGAAGCACTATCACACGTGCTTATTCAGAGAAGCTGTAGAAATACAAAAACACGTGAACAGTTTGAACAAGAAAGAGGAAAGCCTTAAGGTAAACGGATCCTGGCTTCCCGTACTGCAGCGAACGACCGTCGCAGGTAGCAAGAGGAGAACCGCACCGGAAATGACCGCGGAGAAGCCCTCGGACGTTGGCGCGCCAGGTACATATAGTCTGCCGCCGCGAGCTTGGCTCCAGTTCACCAACGGCAATGGAGGATGAAGCTTTGACAATGCCAGCCACTCGTGCTTGCGAAACGTCAGAAGAATCATTAGAAGAACGTCAGCCAAAGAACCCGAGACAGAAGCCAATAGGCAGTTTGTCAACAAGTGGCCATGAAAGCCTTAACAATTTTGTAATGTGTGTAATGTTAAGTTTGATGCTGTAAAACAGAGACTGCTAACTTTAAAAGGGAGAGTCGAGAAGAATAGCAAATTAATACCAATAATCCAGTCACAAATTACAGGTGTTAAAACACAAGTAGAAAATGTAGAAAGAAGTTTCCAAGAGAGAATAGCTAACTCTGATACTGTAAATATAAGTAGCCGGGAGGAACAATTTGAAGGAATTATAGATCGAAAGTCACCGAGACAGTAACATTCGGGAACGTGTCACCTTTTGTTTCTACCAAACTTTCAGATACCCAAAAGGTTATAGATGACATGCAGAAAGAATTTAAACTTATCCAGGATAAAGTAGACAAGAGGTTGGCTTCTCCTAATGTGGTATTGACTATTGAAGTGATGACTGATTTACACTGGGGGGGGGGGGGGGGGGGGGCAATTCAGAATTATCCAGGCAATTCCCTAAGTTTAAGCCAGACGGGGATGTACACCCGACACATTTTTTGAAAAGATTCAACCAGGCTTTGCCAAAGAACTGGGAAGATTCTAAGAAAATTGAATTTGATGTGGGGCACATTTTAGGGAAAGCTTGAGAGTGGGGTACCATAAATATCGAGAACTTTTCTTCTTTGGGAGACTTCCAGAAGAAATTTAAGGAAAACTACTGGTCTGCTAGTGTGCAGGAAAAACTGATATCAGATTTGTGGGACCCGATGTATTACAATAATACGTGGGGAACATTGAGAAAATATTTTGACTGGCATTTAACATGGGTGAAGTACTTAGGTAACCCAATGTAAGAAGAGGGGCTAGTGACAATTTTAATAAGACAATTACCCATTTACTCAAGGAAAGATGTACGAGGGTAATCCCAAAAGTAAGGTCTCCTATTTTTTTTATAAGTACAGAACTCTTTTTGTGTATCAGTTGGTCACACTGTTATGAAGAGTGCTTCACACGCTGTTTTAAACATGCACAAGCCGTGCTGAGGCGCTCAGTCTTGGCTTGGCAGCCGTTGAGAAGGGAGCTCCCGTTGGATGTTACCACCAAGTGCGAATTGCGTGCAGTTATTCGGTTTTTGAACGCAAAGGGCACTGTGCTGATACAAATCCATCACCAATTGACAAAGTGTATGGTGAGTCATGCACGGATGTCAAAAATGTTCGAAGTGGTGTAGACAGTTTGCAGCTGGGCAGACCGAAATTCACGACAAACAAAGGAGCAGGAGATCATCAATTTCTGAGGAGACAGTGTCGAAGATTGAGCAAAGGATGCGTGAAGATCAGTGGATCACCCTGGATGATCTCTGCACATTGGTTCCTGAGCTTTCCCGAAGCATGGCTCACAGAATTTTAACGGAAACATTGAACTACCGGAAGCTGTGTGCTAGATGGGTGCCACACATGTTGACTGAGGACCACGAGTTGATGCTTCCCGCACATTTCTTCACCACCCTGCAGACAAACAGGACAACTTTCTGGACTCAATTGTCATGGGTGATGAAACCTAGGCATTCCACTTCACACCTGAGACCAAGCAACAATCATGCCAGTGGCGGCATCCTTCTTTGCCAAAGCCAAGGAAATTCAAACAAACACAGTCTGCCGGTAAAGTCATAACAACCGTTTTTTGGGTTCGGAAAGGGGGATTGTTGGTCGACTTCATGCCCACTGGGACCACAGTTAATGCTGACAGGTACTGTGAGACTCTGAAAAAACTCAAACAGGCAATTCAGAACCGGAGAAGAGGAATGTTGAGCAAGGGCGTACACACTCTCCATGACAACACTCGCCCACACATCGCTCACCAAACTGTTATTCTCCTGCAACAGCTTCAGTGGAACATAATCACCCAGCCACCCTATAGTCCTGACTTGGCGCCCAGTGACTATCACCTGTTCCCTAACTTAAAAGAATATTTGGCTGGAAAGTGATTCAGCTCTGACAATGAGGTGAAAGAAGAGGCTCATAGCTTTCTAAACAGCATGGCGGTGAGCTGGTATAACATGGGCATACAAAACCTGCCACATCATCTACAAAAATGGATTGACAGAAATGGTGATTATGTCAAAAAATAGCTAAATGTTCAAGCTGTAAACCGATGTAAACCATTGTAGAAATAAACAGTTCTATGTACTTTTTAAAAAAAATAGTAGACCTTACTTTTGGGATTACCCTCTTATTATGTAGTGGGCGGAAAACAGTAGAATTGTTTTCCTTTGTGGATGCACTTGATGCCTCAAATAAAGGCCACAATGAGAGCATACACCAAAGTGAAAATCAGAATTACAAAAGGAATAGTAATAATAATTTTAAAAGACATGAGGCCAACTTAGCTAGAGTACACCAGTGCAACAGAAATAATGGCAATTACAATTATCAGAAGAAGCATTCACCTTCGAATTTAGGTCTAGTAACTTCATAGGAATATGTCCCAAGTAATAACAGAGCACAAAGCAGTAACGTAGTACCCCAATTTGGTAACCAACCAGTGTTTACTAATAGTGAGGAAAACGTTGTGCGATCTGGATCCAGGGCCAGGGCCTAGGTTGTAGAGATAGACTAGGAGGCCTGGTTCATAATAAGTATGTTAATTTCATGCACAAAATACATACAAAAGAATGGTTGTTACTGGAAGATCCAAGCTTGACTACCAATAATCCGCAAACAATAGTAGCAGGAACCGTGAAGACTTCTGAAGTTAACATATTTATAGACTCAGGGAGTGAGTTGTCACTCATTTCCAGCATGTTCTTTAACACATTACAGACTAAACATTACTTACCACTGTTACCAGTACCTGGAGTTCACAAAATCGGTATATCCAGGACAAAAAGTAAGGTTGTGAAACACGAAACCTAACTGAACTGCCACATTATAAATATCCCATTTCATCAAACACATTTAATAGTAGAAAATATTAAAAGGTATATGTTATTTGGCTTTGATTGGTTATCAGAATTTAATGTCATATTGAATTTTGAGGAAAATCTTCTTTGTTTTGGTAAAGATGACAGGAGATGTTGGATACCATTTGTGACAGATAATTACATTGCAAAACAAACAACTGAGAGTCAATGTTTATGATTAACTGCTATAGCAAAGACCAATAACGTAGAGCACGTATCACGTTGAGCTGACATACAAAACAAAGTAAATGAGTCTCTATTATTGGCCACTGAACAAAAGCTGGATTTATACAGAATTCTGATGGAATATTAAGTAGTATTTTCTGATCGCCCCGGTAATATCAGCGATTACATATGTAAGTTTAAAATCAAAGCTGACACTCCATTTTTCTGTAAGCCACATCCAGTACCGGTAAGTTTGGAAGAAGCAGTTAAGGAGGAAATTGACAAAATGATCGACAACAACATAGTAGAACATAGTTCTAGCACAACGATGCTAGATGCATGTACATTGAATAAGCATACAGAGACAGAACAAGACAAACCAATTAACATCGACGAGTTGTTATCCAAATTTGAGAAAACAAGGTTTTTTAGCACAATGGACCTGACGATGGGATATTGGCAAATTAGGCTACATCGTGACTCAAAGAAGTATACAGCATTTCACTTTGATGGTAAATCGTATCATTTTAATGTATTACCGTTTGGACTAAATATCTCAGTATCCGTATTTATACATGCTCTGGATGAGGCATTAGGAAGAGATTTATTGAAGGATTTAATAATATATGTAGATGATATCCTCATAATCTCAGCTACCTGGGAAGAACATTGTCTAACCTTGAGTAAGACCCTGAAAAAATTTAAAGAAAAAGGTATTACAGTGAAATTGTCTAAATCGCACTTTGTGCGACAAGAGCTTAAGTTTCTAGGGCATATTGTGGGGGTGCAGGGGATTACCGGATCCTGAGCACATAAAAGCTATTAAAGAATGTCCACCCCTAGAAACGTAAGACAGTTGAAGGGATGGCCGGATACTACAGGTGGTATATACAAGGTCAAGAACTGAACGACCCAAGAATTTTATGTTTTAAGAAAGGGAATACCATGGGTTTGGGATCAAGAGGCAAATGTTGCATTTGAAAATGTAAAAAGAGCACTGGTAGAATCACCCATATTACATCATCCGAGTATGGGTGAGCCATTTAAAATGTCAACTGATGCATCTGATTATGGTATCGCAGCAGGACTTTTTCAAGGAGAGTGGAGTCTAGATAATGTAAAACATAGTTCCATAGCTTTTACTAGCTGCAGTGTCAATAAACATGAATTAAACTACTCAGCTACTGAAAAAGAACTATTGACATAGCATTGAGTATCCAAAAATTTCAAACACTAATATGGCGTTCAGAAATTCACATTTATACAGACCATCAAGCTCTATCTTTTTTAATGAGTAGTCGGTTGTTACATGGTAGATTAATGGGCTGGATGCTTTTCCTCCAGGAATATGATATTAGGATACAAATATATAACAGGTTCCAAGAATATTGTACTGGATGCTTTATTTAGATTACTCATAGGAATGAGAGAATTAAAACATATGGTAGGACTCAGCATAATTTTTGCAATTAATTTTATGACAGTAGAATATCCACACACCAGGGTACAACAGATGGCTCAAAGAATAACATCCATCATGATCCCTGTTGTTGTTGTGGTCTTCGGTCCTGAGACTGGTTTGATGCAGTTCTCCATGCTACTCTGTCCTGTGCAAGATTCTTCACCTCCTAGTACGTACTGCAGCCTACATCCCTCTGAATCGGCTTAGTGTATTCATCTCTTGGTCTCCCTCTGCGATTTTTACCCTCCACACTGCCCTCCAATACTAAATTGGTGATCCCTTGATGCCTCAGAACATGTCCTCCACCGATCCCTTCTTCTAGTCAAGTTGTGCCACAAATTCCTCTTCTCCCCAATCCTATTCAGTACCTCCTCATTAGTTATGTGCTCTACCCATCTAATCTTCAGCATTCTTCTGTAGCACACCATTTCAAAAGCTTCTATTCTCTTCTTGTCCAAACTAGTTATCGTCCATGTTTCACTTCCACACATGGCTACACTCCATACATATACTTTCAGAAACGACTTCCTGACACTTAAACCTATACTCGATGTTAACAAATTTCTCTTCTTCAGAAACACTTTCCTTGCCATTGTCAGTCTACATTTTATATCCTCTCTACTTCGACCATCATCAGTTATTTAGCTCCCCAAATAGCAAAACACCTTTACTACTTTAAGTGTCTTATTTCCTAATCTAATTCCCTCAGCAACATCCGACTTAATTCGACTACATTCCATTATCCTCGTTTTGCTTTTATTGATGTTCATCTTATATCCTCCTTTCAAGACACTGTCCATTCCGTTGAACTGCTCTTCCAAGTCCTTTGCTGTCTCTGGCAGAATTACAATGTCATCGGTGAACCTTAAAGTTTTTATTTCTTCTCCATGGATTTTAATACCTATTCCAAATTTTTCTATTGTTTCCTTTACTGCTTGCTCAATATACAGATTGAACAACATCGGGGAGAGATTACAACCCTGTCTCACTCCCTTCCCAACCACTGCTTCCCTTTCATGTCCCTCGACTCTTAATAACTGCCATCTGGTTTCTGTAAATGGCCTTTCGCTCCCTGTATTTATCCCTGCCACCTTCAGAATTTGAAAGAGGGTATTCCAGTCAACATTGTCAAAAGCTTTCTCTAAGTCTACAAATGCTAGAAACAAAGGTTTGCCTTTTCTTAAACTAGCTTCTAAAATAAGTGGTAAGGTCAGTATTGCTTCACGTGTTCCCATATTTCTACGGAATCCAAACTGATCTTCCCCATGATCCCTATTTTACAGAAATGTTTGCTAGGTGTGTCAGAAATTTTTTACCTCCTAATCAAGCAGGGAAGTGGAAAATTACAGGGTATAATTTGTTTTGGAGAGACAGTATAACATTGCAACTTTGGCGCATACGTATTCTGAAGTTAATGGAAGACGAAATTGTGTGGTATGTTCATAAGGGATATGGACACTTTGGAATAAAAAAGTGTATAGCTCACATGAATAAGTTCTATTATTTTAAGAAGCTAGGGCATAAAGTACCATCTTTAATCAGAACCTGTGAGACCCGTCTGAAGGTGAAAGAGAATAACATTCATGTGAAGTACAAAATGTACCGGATTATTCCTAAGTCATTACACGATCTCACTGCACTGGATTTTTTTGGACCAGTTCTGAAAGGAAATGGAGGAGTGTCATCATAGAGTCCTGGTCAAAGTATGGTAAGCTATACCCTATCAAAAAAGCAAATATGCCAACAGTTATACACTGTTTGTAACAGTACTTTCTGGAGCTAGGTAAATGAAAATGGTTTCTCACAGATAATGAACCACCGTTTGTAAGCAACGATTTTAAAGAGTTTCTTGCTTGTGAAAGTATTCATCAAGTATTAATATCCAACTATAACCCATCCTCAAATCCGTGTGAAAGAGTTATGAAAGAAATTGGTAAATTATGCGGTACTTACTGATATGAAAAACATACTTTATGGGCAACGAAAATTAAAGACTTTGAACTTATTTTAAATTAATTGCCACATTTATCAACCTTTAGCAGTAATAGGCAAACCCTTTGCAGGAAAACCTCTTATTAAATGTTTTATTTGGCATCAACAGCCTAATGATGATTACGAACTTAAACAGGAACTAGTTTCTAAAAACTTAGTTGAAAAAGCACAACAACGAGTAAGTAGACATAATCAAAAAGCTGTCAAACCTCAATATGAGATGAATGACCTAGTTCTAATAAAACAGCATCTTCAAAGCTCTGCCCCAAAGAAAGAAACACAAAAGTTTTTCCAAAAATATGAAGGACCTTACCGAGTAAAAACGGTAGTCCATCCCAAGACATTATTTTTAGTGGATCCAACAACTGGATCAGAAAAGGGAAAATACAGGGTAAAAGACACAAAGTTGAATATCCCCCAGGGACATTAACATTCTTAGTTAACAGGTGGAGTGATGACCGTTGAGTCCCAAGTTGTTTTTGGTGTTTCTTCTGTAATAATATTCCTGCACCAAATTACCCCAAACTCTTAAACTATTCTATCCTCCCACACTTAAGAGGTACTGGTAAAAACCTTACCAGTGACAGTTTGTTATTATGCCATTCAAAATTGCTCCTGGTAAGAGATTTTCTTGTTCCAGTCATTTAGACTACTGACAACCTCTAACTCCCTATGAATTTTTGACTGTGTCATCCTTGTTAGTGAGAGAAACATACCAGCGAGCATTTGTTATTACATCATCCAAAATTGCTCCTGGTAAGAGATTTTCTGGTTCCAGTCAGTTAGATGTCCCGACTTTGCTCGGCTGCGGCACGAGGCGAAGAACTGCACACATGTTGTCTCCGATCTCAGTCAATTGGCATAGCCTTGGGACAGGATATATTAGGTGCCTGGTCAGTTCTTATCTCCCTCTGTCATGGGAATACTATTCTCATGCAGAATGTAATATAGTCAAGCCAGATTTTGCCGTTTTGCTCTACACAAGGTTTCTGTCCTCGCTGAGCTGGGCTTATGAACTGCGTTATTCTTTGACAAGATGTACCGCCATAGTCGGTCCAGAATTCAAATTTATATTTCCTAACGCATATTTGTGTTAATGAACAGAAGTGAATATCATGTTATCAGAACATATAATATTGGAAGAATAATTAAATAATCTGTAGGAGATGATTTAACATAGGGCTGGCCAAATGCTGCACAGTGTGCAGATGTGCAGAAGTGCTGCATATGATACTATAGCATATAATGTTCTATTTTGTATAGAATATTTTATACCTTTTATGAGGTGTCATGTGGACGAGAGGGTTTGTATTGATTTTGAAAGGGGTGGGTAGTGAGAATAATAGCATGATTTACACCAACAGATAAATCATGGCTAACACATAACACATGTCACACCTTTCAAACAACCCTGCAAACAAGTGTGACTGGTTCTTCACCATTTGCCGTTTCCATAGGGTTGCTAAGATTTCCTTCGGGGACCTCAAGGGTGAAGGTGGGAATGCCCGTTCTGTAGGAGATGATTTAACACAGGGCTGGCCAAATGCTGCACAGTGTGCAGACGTGCAGAAGTGCTGCATATGTGCGCACGTGTGTGACAGCGACATCTGTTATTAGACATGTGTCCTAAATGAATGGCAGCGGCTCCACTTCCCTGTTTATGTGGTACAAGCAAGAGCACAACATACCCAGTCTCGTTTACCCCTGGTGACCGTAACCTTAACAGAGAAGTACAGAGAAATGGCAGGTACTGTGAAAAAGCAAGGGACGGGAGATCTATGTTCTCAGTCGTTTAAAAATGACTGGGAACTGCAATTCTTTTTTGTAGCCATTGGTGAAAACTCACAGTGTTTGCTGTGCCGCCAAATAATAGGTGGTCAGCGTAAGTTTCCAATTGAAAGACACTACAATACATATCACAAAGATGAGTGTAGTGTACTCAACAGTGAAGAATGGCAAGCAAAATTAAATGTCCTTAAGAAAATGGATGAGACACATCAACTCGATTTTACTGTAGGTCAAAGTAACTGATACTTCTAGAACTTGTGTTACATTTATGTCTATTTTACTGTATGCTGTACAATGTACTGTTTTCAATTTACAAGAATGACAACCACACTAAATCTTCACTGCGAGCAAGTTTTAAAATCGCATTAAGTATTACACAATCTGGGAAACCCTTTTCCTAAGGGGAGTTTGTGAAAGGGTGTCTCACTGACGCTGCAGAACTTGTGTGTCCCACGAACCTTAGCAGGTTTCAAGAAATCAGTCTATCCAAACAAACAGTGACAAGACGTATCAGTGTCATAGCCGGCAATGTGCACACACAGCTCATAAATAAGGCTAAAGACTTTGTTGCTTTCTCTGTTGTACTTGATGAAGCAACAGATGTTACAGATACAGCCCAGGTTGTCATATACATACGAGGTGTCGATAACACACTTTGTGTAACAGGGGACGTTTTGGACTTAGTACCTTTGAAAGGGACTACTACAGGTGCGGAGTTACTCCAAGCTGTCGAGCAAGCAATTGATGGTGTTGGTACGGACTGGAATCGGTTAGTCTCAGTTTTACAGATGGAGCGCCATCAATGGAAGGCCATCAGAGAGGACTCATAGCACAGATGCGCAAAAAGCTAGGTTGCACAGATGAGACGTTGTATGGAATTCACTGCATTCTGCATCGAGAGGCGCTTTGTGCAAAATCAGTAACTTTAGCAAACGTCATGCACATTGTTGTGCATACTGTAATCTATCTGAAGACACATGGGCTTACACATTGCCAGTTTCGGCGGTTCTTGGAGGAATTAGGAGTGGAGTATGGCAACATACCTTACTATACCGAAGTACGCTGGCTCAGTCGAGGTAAAATGCTGAAAATATTTTTTGATTTAAGTTTGGTCATAGTAACATTCTTACATGAGAAGGGAAAAAGTGAACCTATGTTGGAAGACCCTTGTTGGATATCAGATCTTGCATTTCTCGTGGACATTATGTCTCACATGAACAGCCTGAACGTCAGTTTGCAAGGTGAAAATAATTTAATTTCTGACATGTTGGAAAAAGTCAATGCCTTCGAAAGGAAGCTTGCGCTTTGGGAGAGCCAGCTATTGACAGATAACACTGCACATTTCCCATCTCTTGGACTGGTTCATGAAAGTGCTAGATTTCAAGAATACGTGTCAATAATTGTAGAAATTAAAGAACAATTTCGAGCACGATTTGCAGATGTTACAAGCTTGTCTTCGGTCATTCGCCTCTTTGCTCGACTGTTCTCGTCGTCAGTTGAAGATGCTCTGAATGATCTATAGATGGAACTGGTTGACCTACAGTGCAATACAAGACTGAAGGACAAGTTCTTTGCAGTGCGAAGTACAAAAGAATTCTACAAAAAATTTTCACAACAAGAATTTCCACGCCTGCACCGAGAAGCTGCGAGAGTATCTCCATGTTCGGGTCGACAGATGCTTGTGAAAGATTTTTCTCAGTGATGAAAATGAATAAATAAAGATTTGATCAAGCATGAGTGATGAAAATCTTTGCAACTGCTTGCGTTTGTCAATGAACCGTGCTTTTGTGCCCAATATTAACTATATCATTTCTCGTGACCAGTGATAAACGTGTTTGGATTTATTCCTTTCATAATTAAAAATTATTGTTTACTAACTGTGCATTATTGCCTCATTCTGCTCCATGTTACATTATTATCAGGAAAATTGGTCATTAAACCGATTGTTCCAATGTATACTTACATTTAGGGTTTTCTTTTAATGTGTGAAGGGCTACGCTCAGCTGAAGTCGATAAAACATAACATTCATCTAATTGTCGGTTATTATGCAGATCTCAGACGGAACTGATGAAAGATATAGCAATAATGGTATTGAAATAACAGATGGTCATTGAGAGGTCTGCAGTTATCATTCTGTTCAGAGGTCGGTGAGACAGAAATTATGTGGGTGTAACTGAGGGCACCAAGAATTAGTTATAGGAAACCTTGCATTAGTTTAATATTATTTGAAATCATGAATAAGGTTCGTTGGAAGTCGCTAAGTGCTCTCTTTCTTAAATACTAGATCAAAATCATTACACGTATTTACGTGCTGTCAGTCAAGCTGCCTTAATAAAAATCCATGGTTGTTAACTGTATTACTTGTCTTACTGGGTTAAACTGTTAACATAAAAGTAGACGTCTCAATGAGTAGACTGTGACAGTATTTTAAATGTTTAATATGTGAAATACCTTCCCATGGTTGGCTTGCAAGCTGTGGAAAGAGCACTAGAATGCGCTGGTACAGAGTATCCCAGCAAGTGAATAAAGCAACATTTGTGTGTAGAAACATGCACCACATGAATGCTGACGGCTGCGGCGTGCACGCTGTGACCCGGAAGTTGCACATGTGCAGGAGCACCGCACACGTGCACAATTTCTGGCCGGTCCTGATTTAACACCATACCTCCTCTGGCTTCTCACTCAAGTACTGGCGAGCTAGGGATCCTGGGGAAGGGGGTTGGGAAGGGTTTCCTGTCTTTGGGGCTGTCTACTTTGATCTTAGCAACCATTTCTATTTTTTTCCTTTCTTACTTCTCTTTTGAGGACCTAACTATATTTTCCCTCTTTCCATATTCATATACTTCTATTGCAGAAGTCCTTCCTAGTCTCCGTGGTTTCCAATAACCTACAACTTATTTTCACATAAGAAGGCCAAAGAATCAGAACACCCAAACACACATACGCATACACACAAAGCAATACGAAACAATGAAGTTACAGATTAGAAGGATGTAAGAACTTCCAAGGGTTGTAGGGGAGAAGATATATGTACATCTAGAAAGATGCACACATTTTTTTATTATGAGAGTTCTACATCACCTATGAAGATTCCATATCACCTATGTACAAAAGTATAGAAAAACTATGATGATCTTACAACAAGCATACATAAGCAGGAAGCACGAGTAATGAAGGAAAACACAAGCCACATTCAAGTTAATTGTGATGCTTATTTAAGAAAAGTCAGTGTAGCGAATACTCAGATAAATTGATAAATAGTGTGATAGTGGGGCTTGAACAAAATAGGTAGACATAGTATCTACCATGAGTTGAATAATATGTGTAGACATAGTATCTACTGAGCCATGGTTGGCTCCCACTAATGCCATTTTCCTTTTGGGCATTTTGTCACCATCGAGTGGCGTCTTATTCCTCCCTCAGTTACTATCTGAACAAGTTGCTCACTTGCCTCCATCAGTGGCAGCAGCAGCGTTTATTGATACTAGTACTGCCGTGACTTCTGTGGTGGGGCAGTTATATTTCTGCATCATGGTGTGTGTGGGGAGTTGGTCAGTTGTGGTGAAGCAGCGAGGAAGTCTCTGCGGCATGTGATCAGGCTGGGGCCGCTGGTGGTGTGCACGCACGGTTGGAGTTGTGTAGCATTAGCTGCAAGAACTGTTAAGTTCATCACCCACTGCACCTGCATACTGGAGTTGAGTAATCAGTGAACCTGTCATGAAAGCTCAACCATTGTGACATCTCTTCATTGATTGCTGGTTGTTGCATCCTGGGCCATCCCCGCACGCAGCAACGTGATGGTGTGTTGGAGTTGGCAAAAATTTGCAGCCATCTCCTTGTATGGTGTTTAACCTTTGAAATGATTATAATTTATTAGTGAAGTGCACCAGCGGTATCTTGTGCCTTGTGACCGTTAATGTTCCAGTTACCTGCCCTGGTTGTTAGTGCGCTTCTGCGCCAGGGTGTTGATGCTGCCCAGCACTGTGTGTAGTTTGACAGCTTGGTGTTGTTCTCTCTTTCTCTTTGAGTGTTTACCGTATTTACCCGAATATAAGCCACACTTTTTTCCGGTTTTTGTAATCCAAAAAACCGCCTGTGGCTTAGAATCGAGTGCAAAGCAAGCCAAAACCTCTGTGTCAGTAAATAAATTTAAAAAAAGGTGGAAGACGAGCTATTTTTCTCCGCCCCGAGTTTCGATCACTGCATTTTCATACATTATCCAACGAAGTAAATACAAATTCCATATTGTTCATCTTCGAATGTAGCAGAATTTCAATGTATTACGAAAATCCAACTAGCAAGACTGTTTGGGATGTTTGTCAATATGGCCAACTCCACGTTCTGAATTTTTTCCTACCTGTGAGAAGAGATGGTTGCTAATAGGAACCTGATGAAATGTGAATCACATGCAGTATTCTCTTCACCATAAGAATAATACGAATATAAACATTTTGCCATGTATTCTTTCGTGTTTGCTGCTATCTCATTTAAATCCTGTCTGCCTTATAAACTACGAAACTAGAGTGAGGCAACAGCAAACGTGGAAGAATATACATATCGTGTCATGTTTATATTCGTATTATTCTTATGCCTAATAATGATACAGTCAGAAATGAAGCACGTCAACTGACTAGATTTTTAAATCTAAGGTGACTCTAATTCCTGTGCAGAATTTGATGTACTAAAGAAGTGGCCGCAAAGATTTTTAAACGGAGAAAAATTTTCGCTTAACTCTCGTTCAGAACATGTTCTATCTTATGCAGTCTATTATTTGGTTCTTGTTGATAATTATCAAAGAAAGCAGCAGTGTAAGTAACAACAAATAGCAGTCTCTTTTTTTTTTTTGTAAGCGGCGGTAGCGCGCACAAAAGCAACCATGCCACGAGCGGCGACAGGCCGTAAACACGCAGTATCAGAATGCGACAAACAATGCATGACACAGTACAGTAATGCATTTTCAGTTTAGAGTGACGTAAACACCTATAACAAAGAAAACGGCACTTATCAGCTCAAAAGAAAATAAGCAATCGATTCAAACCAGACGAAGCACGTGGAAAAGGAAGGGTATCCGTATAAATATGGACGGAGCACGTGACTCATAGCAATGGCTACCTGGTAAAGCTTAACTGCTAAGCTTACGACTCGAACCAAACTACTGTAGCTGTATCGTCATTCATTCGACCTGAATTGTGTCCCATATTACAATGGACCAACTTTGTTTCGATTTGGAGGTGCGGCCTAAAACTTTTCTTTCCCCTTGAATTTCGAGTCTCAAATTTCAGGTGCGGCTTAGATTCGGGAAATTTTGTTTCCTTTATTTCGAGTCTCAATTTTTAGGTGCGGCTTAGATTCGAGTGCGGCTTAGATTCGAGTAAATACAGTATTGTGCCTTGACTGTGTTTATACACCAATTGTTAAGACATAATCCTGCTGCATCCCTCGTCTTCGCTTATACCTTTGGATGTTGTGCTGTTGGTCAGGTGGAAGGGAATTGATTAGGTGGTTGGTTGGTTCATCAGCCGTCCCTAGGTCGTGCTGCAATCCAATTGTTTAGTGTTATGCTTGGCTGGCTGTCTCACCTAAACTGTGGTTAGAATTTCCTCCCCAGGCTGACCCTTGGAACACTTCTGAGCACCACTGTTTGTTGTTTGTGATTATCATTTTATTTGGTCACAGGTACTGTGCCAGGCCTTCGGCCATGTATTAATATTGTCTGTTTTATGTTTAGTATATGGCCTTCAGCTGAACTTCATAACAACTTTAAGATTAGGCCTTCAGCCGTGTTTCATTTAAAATTCTTGTTGCTCTGTATTTAGGCCTTCAGCCATGTTTGTTTCAGAATCTGATGCTTTAATATGTAAATCCTTGTCTGTAAGGTTTCTCTTTAATTATCTTGAATTCTTGAAATGGCCTTCAGCCATGTTCTGTGAAGGTTGTATTTAATTATTCTTGAGTAATTGTTTGGGCCTTCAGCTGATAAGATACTTCAAGTTTTCTTAAGATGTTTTGCTGTTGTACGGTTAAAAACTTATCTTTAAAGCCTCTTCTTTATTATGTAAAGAAAATTTTTTTATTGGGCTTTCAGCCACAGAATTAACTTGAATTTTCCTTAATATGGCTTTTAGCTGGAATATGTAAATGCTTGGCTTTTAAAGAATATCCTTAGCTGATATGAAATATTATTTCGACCTTTAGCTGAGAAAATACTGTAATTTTGCTTAAGTAAGGCCTTCAGCCATTACTCTAAATCCTGGTGTTTTAAAAGCAATAATTCAAACTTATTCTGGAGAAGTTACTTGGGGCCTCAGCCATGGATTGACCTTTGTTGTTTTAAGGAGAAAACTGTGCACTGGTTTGAGTAATAAAGTTGTGTGTGTTCTTGTATCACTAACAGTAATTGCCCTTGGCCCCTTTCCACAACCTGACCCGCTCTGTCCTGTGAAACCAGATTTCATCTATTAAGATTATAGAAGTTGAAAAGCAGAGGAGGACTGTAGGGTATTAAATGAGGTACTAAGAAGTGAGAGTGAAGTGTAAAATAGATTTTTATTTTACCAGGTAATATTTAATTATAGTGTACATAAAGATATGTACTTGGGCAATGAACCATGAGGCCCAATCATAAAGATTAAGGGGGGCATACCTGACATTTGCTAACAATATAGGGCAGGCGTACCTACATAGAGGTAGCTGACCTGTGGCCTGATGAATAGGGATGTTTTACAAAGGGGCATACCTACCGGGACAGAAGGAGAAAGTGCACTCATAGGGTCAACCCACATAGTTACTGATCCTAGAGGAAAAGGACAATATCGTGACAGAAGTCACACATTTAATAGGAATTATCCTGGTAAGTTTGAATTCTATACACCACTAGCTTTTATGTGAGTTTAAAAGTGTTGAAAAGAATACTTTCAGTTGCCCAGAGTTCCTCCAGACTACAAACTACTATAAATAATGATACTAGTATGTACTAAGGAAAAAATAGTACAGGGTGGCACAGGGGAACGGGAAATTTTGAATGTTACAGTTGGCAGCACTGTAGCACCGGCAGATGTTCGAAACTTTGCACAATTGATGTGAACGCATTGCCATTTAGTAATCATGGAGAATTGGACTGGTGCGGAACGTGCAGTAGCTGTGAGAGCGTTTTACAAAAATGGTGATAGTGCGACTGCCGCGCAGAGAACATTTCGACAGCATTACCAGCTTGGGCGTCATGGATGTGTCCCATCTGCGCATGCGATTACAACGTGGGTGCATAATTTTGAAGAAACAGGATCTGCCTTGAAAAAGAAACCTCCAGGTGGCATACCAACGGTACGTACCCCAGAGAACATTGCAGCTGCTAGAGCTGCAATTGAGAGAAGTCCCCGCCGCTCCGTTCGACAGCATGCATCTTTGCTAGGAATTAAGCGACGAAGCTTACAAAGAATACTGCACGAATTAGACTTCCATCCTTATAAGTTGCAGATTGTGCAACACTTACATGAACGAGACCCAGCATCACGTATGGAGTTTAGTAGCCAGATATTGGCTAAAATCAACGAGGATGCGAATTTCCTTGGTAACTTACGGATATCAGACAAAGCCCATTTCCACCTAAATGGATTCGTACACAAACAGAATTTTCGTTATTGGGCACAGGACAATCCTTGTGAGTTTCACCAGCGACCACTACATAGCGCCAAGGTCACAATATGGTGTGCTGTATGATGTCATGGTGTTATCTGCCCTTATTTTTTTGAACGTGAGGATGGTAGCGCAGTGACAGTAACATCCGCTCGATATGTTGAAATGCTTCAAACATTCTTTACACCGAGACTGTACGAGCTTAATCTTAACGTCGAAAACATGTGGTTTCAGCAGGACAGAGCTATGTCACACGTTGCTCGACAATCGATGGCAGCAGTTCGTCAATTGTTTGGAAGACGCATTATTTCACGTAACGATGACATTGTATGGGCTGTGAGATCCCCTGATCTTAGTGTGTGCAACTTCTTCCTGTGGGGATATCTTAAAGGCAAGGTGTACCGTACACGTCCTGCAACAATCCATGAACTGAAGGAGAACATTGAAAACGAAATCACTGCCATTCCCCAAGATTTGCTACACCGCGTATTCCAGAGTTTTCATAACAGGCTGTTAGAGTGTGAACACTGAATGGGAGCACATCTTTGATGTCATCTTTAAAAAGTAAAGAGACACTTTTGGACATTTTGATTGTAAAGACATACTGAGTAATGGCATACTGAATACATTCACTTCCATTAATAAATTACTAGTTTTATGAATTTATTCATGAAAATGACGTTATTTCGAAATTTCCCATTTCCCTGGGCCACCCTGTACACAGAATTAGAATAAAGAACTCAAGTGTCATGAACACCTGGAACTTATGATTGGAAACTAAAGTTTTAGTCCTTACGATTCCTAGATATAAGAAAACAAACTCCAACATTCATTGAAATGTTCACATTTTTTTATTAAAGTAAAATAAAAAAAAGGAATAGCTAAATAATAAGAGAAAGGGAATTCACAGTTATGAAAAGAACAAGGTACTGTTGAAATATGAATTGTAATTATATGTTATATAAATGTTCATAATGATTGTATATAAAATACCACATGTTTGATCTGAGTTGGGGGTGGGGGATGGGGAATATGTAGTGCTTCAAGAATTTCTGAGTAAATTTTAAAATCACTTTGTCCTTCCTCCACCTCGAACACGTGATATTTTAAATAGAAGTGTGAGCAGAGACAAATCTGACCTACTGCACATTGCATGTTTGTGTGTGCAGTTCTAAAAACAGTCACGAGCAAAATGTGGATGCGGCGGCTGACAAGTACCTGCTGTACGATCCATAGAGTTTCAGTGTATGTGTAGAGAAGAACAAGGAGAGTTTATGTATTATTCTGTGATTTTAGTGACTGTGATGATTGTTAAGGACAAATGAAAAAATGAGATTAGACATTTAAGTAATTCATGTGTTGACTAACTAGAACCAAGACATGTTCATAAATCATGCGGTTGTTAAACCAACGCTATTGTAAATGTGTTTAATCATGTCTAATGTGAGACGAATCAGTTGACTTGCAAACATTCAAATATTTATGTGATAAATGGTGAATTTGTTCTTTGTGGAAGTTGAAATATACCAAGACTAATCAAAAAGTAATCTGCAAGTATCCACTTATTTCATGAGTAGAGAGAGAGAGAGAGAAAGTCTGATAAATTCCGTTAACCAGCAGTATTCTTCGGAGAAGAAGTTTTTGGAGATCGATATAGCTGGCAATCCAGAGAAGAAGCTTGACAGTGCTTACCAAGTAAGTCAGCTGATGTGAGAGAGGTGTGAAGTTGGAAAATCAGCTCCACATTGATTCTTGTCATCTAAAGCATTAGAAACTTTCCTGAACTGCTGAAAGTTTTTGATCTAAAACTATTACATTAGTTTGCATATTCTTTCCTACATTTACATTTTTTGGCTTCAACTGGCGACATTCTGTTGGGTGGTAGCGCCCAACTCACACTGTTTTTCTACTATGACTTTCTGTTCAACTCTGATGTCATCAACATTCTTTGATTGTTTCACTGACTCAGCTACAAACTCATTTTCTACTAAAACATCAACTTTTGTATTCACACTTTTTACCCCCTCCCCCCTGACCACCCATATCTTAACTCTGAAACTTGATTACTAAGTTGACCTATCTGATCTTGTACTCTGTCCAGTTTGCTATTGTTTTCAGTTCTTACTTCAGTTAACTGGTCATTAACTGACTAAATTTGCTGTTGTTATTTGTCCTCATTTCCATCATATGCTGGGCTAAAATGTGTGGGAGACTGGCATTTTAACTCACAGATTAAACCTGGTAATAGAACAGGTGCTTACCTGTTCTATTAAATTGCCTCAGTGGGTGATTGTAGAACCGCCCCAAGAAAGATTGTGGGCATTACAATTCTCTAAATGAATAGGATGCAGGTAGTTACAAAATCAAGTGGGTGATCAACTGGTGTGTGATTTTAACATCTGGAAGTAGATAAATGTTACAGGAGCGTAAGGTCAATTCGTGTCCATATATTGCTACTTTCAGTGAAGTACTGAATGGAAACCCCACCCAATGACCTCACAGTGTCACCTCAGTTTTTGTATTTTCCTTTGTAATGTCTGAGAATAGGAGAGTAATCTAATGGAAACTGGATTTCGTGTAGGGCTATACCAAACCACTGGGTGGAGTGCTATTTAAGTGTTTAACTTTAATGAGGTGGCAGAAGTAGCCATTGCAGTTGCATGGTGAATAACTGTGTTCGTTTTCTTGGGCAGTTGGAGGGGGGGGGGGGGGGGGGGGGGCTGCGAGTGAATGTGTTGAAAACTTAATGTCATGCCTAAGTGAGAGCCAGTACCATCTGAGTGGGGGATTGTTGTCAATTTTCATAAATTCTCGAGAGGGCATCAGGGGATCTAAAGCTGTTATAGTTACCAGAGTCATCTTTCCCTTCAGTTTATTCTTTTCTTCCTTTTTCTTCTTTTAAGTTTGGAATTTTAATTCCAGTTGAGAAATGTCTGAGGAGGTTTCTGGTACTGGAGATGAAAATACTGTCCTGCAGCCCATTTCTTGCACTTCCTGGTTGTTCTTTAGGTGTGGTTTGTGGTTGTGGAATGTGATGTAATGGGGGGAGAGGGGAGGGGGCAGGGGTAGCTGTTCTCTAAGAGATATCTATCAAGGAAGATACTGCTCTGCTCAGGAAGAAAAGACCAATACCATGAATATCTGCAAAAGGGCTAATAGCGGGGAGAACACCTTTTCCCTGATGGGGCATGCTTGGGACTATTTCGACCTAATTTAGAATGGTGAAATGGGGAAAGTAAGCACTCTTTTCTGTTGGTTACTACTTGTATGAAATTTGATATCATTTGTACAGGATGTAATCATTCATATTTCTTCTGAGCTTCAAAGACTTTAGGCAGTAAAAGGTTTTATATTCTTTTATTTTATGTTCTATTATGTAGACATGACGAGCTGAAATGTTGCTTTTTGAATAATTAATAAAATATGCCCCAATCATTACATTAAGGCTAAAATACATAAAAATTTTTCTCTGTTAAATAAATCTGTAAAGTAAGGAGAAAAGACCACGATTTAATGAAAAGAATGTATTGTTTGCTGTTCTGATAAGAAATGAGCCAGAGAAACGTTTATATATCAAAACTTTAAAGCAAGTTGAACACAGTCACCATATTTTGTTTTTGGATTACGTAAAATCAGGAGCTGTGAGCTTGCTTTTCTCTCTCTCTCTCTCTCTCTCTCTTGTTTGTTTTCAATGACTGTTTCACAAAATATAAGTGTTGTTCTCATATCTGTAACTTTTGGCTAAATAATTATGCTAATTTAATTACAGTAGCCATGTTTGAATTAAGAACCTACTTTCCTCTTCCATTAATACCATCTCAGTTTATTATGTTGCATTTTAGAACTTTTTCAGGCTGCAGTGAAGGAGAGTTGCAAACGAATTGTTTGGAGACCACAGCCAAACACTACTAGTGTTCAGTCGGCATTTACTGTAACAAACTTTTATTTCAACGTCCCTGAGATCTCTTTTACTGGTCTTTTCTATCAGTATCCAGGCAATGTAATTATGTAAACTGCATAATTTTGAGATCGGTCACTGGCCTCTAAACAATGCCATCGGTCAACGTTCTCATTGGGCTGATGGGATTCTGATGCTGGATGATGGAATATAATTTCATTACCAACATGTAAAAATTTTCTATGCACCATTTTACCATTTCAGAAGCTTTGCCACCAGCAAAAGTGATAAATAAAATATTACAATATTTTTTTAAATACCACTAATATTATAAAGTCAGTGAGTGGGAAGAATGCTTTTCCCCACAATTAATACAAAATGGTGGTTTTCAATATGAAATGTTCTCGTGTAATGGTCCACAAATTGGGTGATTCAAACTGCATGACAACATGTCTTGATAGTGCAAGCATTTAAAACACTACGTACAATATGGTTTGTATATTTAACATCATATCAATGGGTGATCATCTTCAGATTCCCTGAGTTTGTATCAACTTCAAAAGTGAGGATGAATGTTCCATTCTCTGTGGTACTAGCCTTCTAGTCTTGCTGGACACAATGATCAAAGTGGGTCCAGTTCTTTTTAAGTTAACCCATAATTCTTTATCTGTTTATAGCATAAGATAATGATGAAAAATTATCCCTTGCACCCTGTTGAAGCTGTTATGAGGTGTAGTAGTGACCAGGATATCACCAGGCTTGGCACAGCAGGGCAAGGCTTGAGACTGTGTGATCAATATTGATGCAACTCCACAATACTTATTTTCAATTGTCCTGCAAAAGAACAATGTTTTCAAATTCAATATGGATTTGGAATCTGTTCTGGAACAGACCAAGGGTTGGGGAGCATATTTTGTTTCTTAAATCAGTTTTCCTTGGAAGGTGTAACTAAGAGAGGAAATGTCGTGTGACCATATATCTCAGAATTGTAACCACCTGATCTTTCAAGCGAGACTGTTTGGATTGCATGACTATCACCTGGGGAGAGTATAGACATTATCATTGTGATTTGTCCACTTTGATGATGTCCTCTGATGGGATCTCTCCCCATGAGCACCACAAGATTCACACATAGTAAGTTGACAACATAGGCACCAACAGTGAGATCTCTGCATTGTCAGGGAGCTGTTGTCATGCAGAAACTTGATGACCCCACAATGGGCAGGCTGGCTGCTCTCTCTCTCTCTCTCTCTCTCTCTCTCTCTCTCTCTCTCTCTCTCTCTCCCTCCCTCCCTCCCTCTCTCTCTCTCTTTCTCTCTCTCTCTAACAGACACACACACACACACACACACACACACACACACACACACACATACACGCACGCACACACACATACACGCACGCAAACCAGGTGAATAAGGTGAGATTTCATATCTGGTGGGGTGAAGTTTCCTTGCACAGTCTGCACTACTGAGAAAATTTTGGGAACTGGAAGGTCAGACGCATTAAGAGGAACTCTACTTGATTAGTCAAAAAAGGAGATATGATAAAGACCAAGGAAGTGGAACAGTGACTAAAATCTGAATCTTAGTGTAAGCTCAATCTATGTCAAAGAAGTTGTCATGGTTTACAACAATAGCCAGAAAGGGGGCAAAGGGAATTGCAGCGTAGAGTAAGACAAAATACTGCAATGGCTCAGGTCCGAGGTGCACCATGCACATGTTCACAAAGTGCTTTGAACCCTCTACAGAGTTCAGAAAATTAGGTTGCAGCTCACTGTTCTTACATTAAATATTGTTGAGTCACATCACAATGACCCCCTGCAAACATCAAGAATAACTATTATTTGAGTACACACAGCATATAGACATGCTGGGCATTACCAGATCAGGCAATGGAAGGTCCCACAGATATATTGATGTCTATATCCTTGTGTTCATCCTGCTATGGCTACAGTGTACCTGTTGTCTTGTGTTTCTCACCATTGTTGTTGTTGTGGTCTTCAGTCCTGAGACTGGTTTGATGCAGCTTTCCACGCTACTCTATCCTGTGCAAGCTTCTTCATCTCCCAGTACCTACTGCAACCTACATCCTTCTGAATCTGCTTAGTGTATTCATCTCTTGGTCTCTCTCTACGATTTTTACCCTCCACACTGCCCTCCAATACTAAATTGGTGATCCCTTGATGCCTCAGAACATGTCCTACCAACCGATCCCTTCTTCTGGTCAAGTTGTGCCACAAACTTCTATTCTCCCCAATCCTATTCAATACCTCCTCATTTGTTATGTGATCTACCCATCTAATCTTCAGCATTCTTCTGTAGCACCACATTTCGAAAGCTTCTATTCTCTTCCTGTCTGAACTATTTATCGTCCATGTTTCACTTCCATACAAGGCCACACTCCATACAAATACTTTCAGAAACGACTTCCTGACACTTAAATCTATACTCAATGTTAACAAATTTCTCTTCTTCAGAAATGCTTTCCTTGCCATTGCCAGTCTACATTTTATATCCTGTCTCTTCGACCATCATCAGTTATTTTGCTCCCCAAATAGCAAAACTCCTTTACTACTTTAAGTGTCTCATTTCCTAATCTAATTCCCTCAGCATCATCCGACTTAATTCGACTACATTCCATTATCCTTGTTTTGCTTTTGTTGATGTTTATCTAATATCCTCCTTTCAAGACGCTATCCATTCCATTCAACTGCTCTTCCAAGTCCTTTGCTGTCTCTGACAGAATTACAATGTCATCGGCGAACCTCAAAGTTTTTATTTCTTCTCCATGGATTTTAATACCTACTCCGAATATTTCTTTTGTTTCCTTTATTGCTTGCTCAATATACAGATTGAATAACATCGGGGAGAGGCTACAACCCTGTCTTACTCCCTTCCCAACAACTGCTTCCCTTTCATGTCCCTCGACTCTTATAACTGCCATCTGGTTTCTGTACAAATTATAAATAGCCTTTCGCTCCCTGTATTTTACCCCTGCCACCTTTAGAGTTTGAAAGAGAGTATTCCAGTCAACATTGTCAAAAGCTTTCTCTAAGTCTACAAATGCTAGAAATGTAGGTTTGCCTTTCCTTAATCTTTCTTCTAAGATAAGTCGTAAGGTCAGTATTGCCTCACGTGTTCCAGTATTTCTACGGAATCCAAACTGATCTTCCCTGAGGTTGGCTTCTACTAGTTTTTCCATTCATCTGTAAAGAATTCGTGTTAGTATTTTGCAGCTGTGGCTTATTAAACTGATTGTTCGGTAATTTTCACATCTGTCAACACCTGCTTTCTTTGGAATTGGAATTATTATATTCTTCTTGAAGTCTGAGGGTATTTCGACCGTTTCATACATCTTGCTCACCAGATGGTAGAGTTTTCCCAGGACTGGCTCTCCCAAGGCCGTCAGTAGTTCCAATGGAATGTTGTCTACTCCTGGGGCCTTGTTTCGACTCAGGTCTTTCAATGCTCTGTCAAACTCTTCACGCAGTATCATATCTCCCATTTCATCTTCATCTACATCCTCTTCCATTTCCATAATATTGTCTTCAAGTACATCGCCCTTGTACAGACCTTCTATATACTCCTTCCACCTTTCTGCTTTCCCTTCTTTTCTTAGAACTGGGTTTCCATCTGATCTCTTGATGTTCATACAAGTGGTTCTCTTATCTCCAAAGGTCTCTTTAATTTTCCTGTAGGCAGTATCTATCTTACCCCTAGTGAGATAAGCCTCTACATCCTTACATTTGTCCTCTAGCCATCCTTGCTTAGCCATTTTGCACTTCCTGTCGATCTCATTTTTGAGACGTTTGTATTCCTTTTTGCCTGCTTCATTTACTGCATTTTTATATTTTCTCCTTTCATCAATTAAATTCAATATTTCTTCTGTTACCCAAGGATTTCTTCTAGCCCTCGTCTTTTTACCTACTTGGTCCTCTGCTGCCTTCATTACTTCATCCCTCAAAGCTACCCATTCTTCTTCTACTGTATTTCTTTCCCCCATTCCTGTCAATTGTTCCCTTATGCTCTCCCAGAAACTCTGTACAACCTCTGGTTCTTTCAGTTTATCCAGGTCCCATCTCCTTAAATTCCCACCTTTTTGCAGTTTCTTCAGTTTTAATCTACAGTTCATAGCCAATAGATTGTGGTCAGAGCCCACATCTGCCCCTGGAAATGTCTTACAATTTAAAACCTGGTTGCTAAATCTCTGTCTTACCATTATATAATCTATCTGATATGTTCTAGTATCTCCAGGATTCTTCCATGTATACAACCTTCTTTCATGATTCTTAGCTATGATTAAGTTATGCTCTGTGCAAAACTCTACCAGGCGGCTTCCTCTTTCATTTCTTAGCCCCAATCCATATTCACCTACTACGTTTCCTTCTCTCCCTTTTCCTACTACCGAATTCCAGTCACCCATGACTATTAAATTTTCGTCTCCCTTCACTACCTGAATAATTTCTTTTATCTCATCATACATTTCTTCAATTTCTTCATCATCTGCAGAGCTAGTTGGCATATAAACTTGTACTACTGCAGTAGGCGTGGGCTTCGTGTCTATCTTGGCCACAATAATGCGTTCACTATGCTGTTTGTAGTAGCTTACCCGCATTCCTATTTTCCTATTCATTATTAAATCTACTCCTGCATTACCCCTATTTGATTTTGTGTTTATAACCCTGTAGGCACCTGACCAGAAGTCTTGTTCCTCCTGCCACCGAACTTCACTGATTCCTACTATATCTAACTTTAACCTATCCATTTCCCTTTTTAAATTTTCTAACCTACCTGCCCGATTAAGTGATCTGACATTCCACGCTCCGAACCGTAGAACGCCAGTATTCTTTCTCCTGTTAACAACATCCTCTTGAGTAGTCCCCACCCGGAGATCCGAATGGGGGACTATTTTACCTCCGGAATATTTTACGCAAGAGGACGCCATCATCATTTAATCATACAGTAAAGCTGCATGCCCTCGGGAAAAATTACGGCCGTAGTTTCCCCTTGCTCTCTCATCATACATATTATAATCCAGCAACATTATGAAGCAGAAAAGTATGACTTATCACCAATCACAATCAACCAATCAGGAGGAACTCCATTTATAGACTGCAAAAAAATTCAGGTCATTTCCACCAGTCCATCACCATTAGTAGTCACCAATAAACTGCTTGGGATCCATACTAAAGAGGCCCTGCTGAATGGTTGTGCTCCACATTAGTCTGATTGCTGTGTGGTTTACTTGGAGCTGAGCTATTCTGGTCAGATATCAGAACCTAGTCAATATTCACCATGGACATCAGTGGCACATGGGGCTTTGAAATTGGGATGATGTTTATTCAAAATAGTGTAATTAGTCCACTTCCAGTACACTTTCACCACCAGACCATAAAACTATTTAAACATCACAATTTCGTAAGTGTTGGCCTCTTGTGTCAAAAGCCTTTTTTGTAACTCTTTTCTATACCTGTGACGTCAGTGAGATGAATTTATACAGACACAATGTACATCCTGGTATATACCTAATTCACTAGTGCACCCACACAGGATGCACCATCAGTTAAAACTGTAAACACAGTCACAGTGACCACAGTAATATGTCTAATGGTATAATTCCAAGGGTTTGGCCAGTTATTACTGCACAGATTCAAAGATTCACTCCATTTGTTGGTAAACATGCCGAGTCTCTTGTGAAAGGAAGGCAGACACAAGGGGGTAGGGGTATATTAATCATAACAAATTCATACATACAGCAAATAATGGTACCCTTTTGAGAAATGACAGCAAAGAATGGGAAGGAACACCATGTGCTCTTAGTGCACATGCCTGGGGGCCTCATTCAATATGTTGAAGAGGCTATTCCAGCAGCCATTGAGGGAACCACATCACCAAAAAACCAGCCTGGCACTAGTCAGGGAGAGGATCCAGTACCCTCAATGCAGATTCAATGGGACCTCTAAAGAGCTCTTCATACTTCACCTGCAGTTGGTGTCAACACTCTGCCTGCCTTGTGTGAGTGGATAGACACAGTTAACTTGCCTCAAGCCTACAGAGCATGGCAGACCAGCTGCTAAATAGAAAAGCATTATGGCTAAATCACCACAAGAAAAACTTCATAGAATTGTAATCAACAGTAAAGAGAAAATAACTGATGAGGCTACCTTATCTGTACTAGGAAAGGGGGCTGAATTTTGCATTGAGACTGATGACCCTACCACCTGCATAATTCACCATGTTGGAACAGACTGTCTTGCATTTCCACAGATGCTGCAGAGGAAATAAGATGTAAAACACACCTTATACTTACTAAGGCTTTTCCAATGAAGCCAAATTTCTCCAAAGAAGAGAGGAAAATGCACAAATGCCTCTGAGAGGATTCTGAGACAATCATTCTCCTAGTAGAGAAAGAAAATTTTACAGTCCTGCTATCACACCAAGTACACAAGCATAGTTATCTACAGCAGAACTGAAGATAATCCTACGAGCTGAATGAAAAGGAAGACTATTCAGCTTCTCCAAATACACATTGCAAGATAACAAGCTGGTCCTTCCCCACATTATCACCAACTTTAGCACGCAACTAGACAGTAGAATGAAAGACTGTTTTGAGACAGAATAATTATTGATAACTTATATGCTGAAGCACCAAAGAAACTGGAATAGGCATGGTATTCAAATATAGAGATATGTAAGGAGGCAGAGTACAGTGCTGTGGTAGCAATGCCTGTATAAGTCAAGTGTCTGGCGCAATTGTTAGGTCAGTTGTTGCTGCTGCAAAGGCAGGTTATCAACATTTGAGTGAGTTTGAGCATGGTATTATAGTCAGCAGATGAGTGATGGGACACAGCATCTCTGAGGTAGCCATGAAGTGTGGATTATCCTATACAACCATTTCACAAGTGTACCCTGAATATCAGAAACATAGTAAAACATCAAATCTCCAACATTGCTGCAGCCAGAAGAAGATCCTGCAAGAACAGGACCAATGATGTGTGAAGGGAATCTTTCAACCTGCCGGAAGTGCAACCCTTTCGCAAACTGCTGCAGATTTCAATGCTGGGCCATCAACAAGCATCAGCATGTGAACCATTCAATGAAATATCATTGATATGGGCTTTCGCAGCCTAAGGACAACTCGTGTACTCTTGATAACAACATGACATGAATGTTTATGCCTCATCTGGGCCCGTCAACACCGACATTGGACTGTTGATGATTGGAAATGTGTTGCTTGGTCTGACAAGTCTCATTTCAAACTGTCTCAAGCAGATGGGCGTGTACAGGTATGGAGACAACCTTGTGGATCCATGGACCCTGCATGTCAGCAGGGACTGTTAAGCTGATGGAGGCTCTGTAATGGTGTGGGGAGCGTGTAGTTGGAGTGATATAGGACCTCTGATATGTCTAGATATGATTCACACAGGGACATGCATATAAGCATCCTGTCTGATCACCTGCATCCATTCATGTCCATTGTGCATTCCAACAGACATGGGCAATTCCAGCAGGACAATGCAACACCCCACATGTCCAGAACTGCTAGAGAGTGGCTTCAGGAACACTCTTCTGAGTTTAAACACTTCCACTGGCCACCAAACTTCCCAGACATGAACATTATTGAGCATAGCCAGGACTGCCTTGCAACGTGCTGTTCAGAAGAGATCACTCCCTTGTGCTCTTATGGATTTATTGACAGCCCTGCAGGATTCATGCTCTCAGGTCCCTCCAGCACTACTTCAGACATTAGTCGAGGCCATGCCACATTATTAGTGGCACTTGTGCATGCTCGCAGGGGCCCTACACAATATTAGGCAGGTGAACCAGTTTCTTTGGTTTTTCAGTGCATAATCAGTATCAGAGTCTTATAAAATTGTGATAATAGCAATGATCTTTTGAAAACAATTTAGTTTTGTGACTGAAATAGAATTGAAACATTTATTTTTTACCCCTCAGGAGTAACTACCCCCAGGTTGGAAACCACTGACCCAGACCTGAAGGGCTACCTGAAGTCCACAGATGAAGAATGCCACTCCACCCTGTTATTAGCAACGTCCTCAGGCTATTACCCAATTTAGAAACTTATGATATAAGATGAGTAGTACTAAAATTCTTAAGTTCTTATCTCCAACGTAGAAGACAGCGTGCTAAACTAATTGTAAGTTATAGCAATGAAAGTAAGATTAAAGCAGTATAATCAACATAGAGAACTCTCAACTGTGGAGTCCAACAGGCAGGTATACTTGGCCCATTCCTGTATATATTGACATAACACAGCCACAAAACTCAAAACTATTGAAGTATGTTGATCATTTATTAGCTAGCACTATACTGAGCAGCTAACATGCTAAACAATAAAGAGAACGTTAAAATGATCACAGAATATCTAAAAATGAATAAACTCATACTGAATAAGGGCAAAACTATAGTAGTAAATGTTCATGTTAAATTATTGTAATACCCATATTGAATCAATTTCTACAGTTGAAACATCTGATAAACTTAAGTTTTTTGGCACTCTGATTGACGAACATCTCACTTGGAAAGAGCATATCAGCTACATCTGTAGAAAGGTTACCAGTAATATTTACTTACTAAAATGTCTTGCACATATAACATCCCTCCCATCCTTAAGCAAATGTACTACCATTTAATCCAGTCACATTTGCAATATGGGATTGAGATTTGGGGTGGGGCACACAATAAGTAATTTACTCCAGTCCTGTGGGGATCACTTCCAAAATTACAATTTAATTTTCTGACTGTATTCTTTATATGTCCTTAAGACCATATTCTTTGTATGTCCTTAAGACCATAACATTTGTAAAAGAGAGTGATGAAATAAGTGTAATAAACAGAAACATTGATAATTACAAACCACAAACCATTTGTGACTATCACAGGACACTGACAAACAAAACAGCTACAGATCACAGTCCTTTCAAAATTGAGAGACAATTCTATAATAAGTTGCCAAACATAATAAAACTTGCTCAAAAGGGAATCGCCTGGGACTAAAATAATTTTCCAAATTGATAAGTTTCCAAATTACACAAAACTCACCAGGCTGCATAAAATTTGTCAGATATCATGCACAAAAGTACAGTAAAATTAAAAGAAAAAAAAAAGCAATATGCATATACTGTATTTACGAACCTTCACTCTAGCACAGTAGATGTTCAAGCAAATTGGATAACATCATTTATGCATGCAGTGGCTTCTCCAGGAGTGTTAATTTCTCTAGGGACATAATTTTGCACATCTTCTTCTTCCTTTGTTTCTTCTTCATTATCCTCTGTCTTGTGGATTTCTATTAAATCTGTTGCTGAAGTGAAAGTGGAGTAAGTTGACTCAAGGTCATCGCTTTGAAAGTAATCACCTGCACTACATGAAATGTTTCACATTTTCTTTAATTTAGCAATTGCTGCTGCATTTTCTTGAAATTTGATAGCCACAGACAGAAACTGACCGTACAAGGGCAAACACACTTTCGGCTTCTTCAACACTAAGAATAAGAGACTGCATCAGTGACCGCCTATTATGACACTTGAATGTGTAAATCACCCCCTGGTCCATGGGTTGTGTGAGGCTGGTTGAACCTAGAAGGAACCAAGCCAATTTCACATTTGATAACATTACTTTCAGGTGGCAGGTTGCATTGTCTAGGAAAAGAAGAACTTGGCGATTTCCTTTTCTCATTTTGGCATTGAAAGAGCCCAGCCATTCTTCCATAAGGCCACTCACCATCCACGCCTTTTTATTGCTTCGCCATGTGACTGGAAGCTTACTGATGTCTATGTTTTTGAAACAGCATGGTTTTGCTGCCTTTCCAATCACCAGTGGCTTCTCCATTTCACCTAACATGTTTCCACACAGCAGTACAGTGAGCCTTCCCTTAGACATTTTTCTGCTGGTGCATTTTTCACCTCAAATTGCTAGCAATTTTGAAGGGACCACACAATAAAACAGACCCACTCCATCGGCATTGAACAAGTTTTTTCAGTTATAATTCACAATTATGTTGGACAGTATTGCCTTCTGTTCTGTTGCTACACTTTCCTGCACATCCTTAGCTTCCGCACACACTTCATTCCACACAATGTTGTGCCTAGCTTCGAAACTGTGGAGCCTTCCTTTGGATGCCTTAAACTCCATAATTCAAGCTCTTTAGTGACTTTCAGAGCCTCATTCTAAAACATGGTCCAGATAAAGGAAAGATTGCCCACACTATTTCATTAATTTCTTTATTTCCGGTCTTCTTCGTCTTTCTTTTCATCTGGCCGTTCCCTTTCATCCATTTGTCATGAATCTTATCCTTATTTCTGAAAGTCTCATAAATTTGTGTGTTACCGCATTTGAAACGCAACATAATTTTGCACACAGAGAGTTTGCCTTTCTCACTAACTTCAATTACGTTAATCTTTTCGTTAAGTATTAATGACACATACCATTTGTCAGACATCATGTTACTGTATCTCTTGAAGTGCTACTAGTCAACTGAAACTGGCAGAAAATAATGAGAGAAGATATATGTACATCTAGAAAGATGCACACATTGTTTTTATTAGGACGGTTCTACATCGTCTATTTACATGACAATTATGATGGTTCTATATCACCTATTTACATGAAAAGAACTGTCATAATAAAAACAATGTGTGCATCTTTCTAGATGTACATATATGTACTCTCCTATAACCATTGATGGTTCTTACATCCTTCTAGCCTGTGATTTCATTGTTTGTGTATTCGTATTTCTTTGTGTGTATGTACAAATGTGTTTGGCTAGGAAGGACTTCTGCAAAAGGAGTATATGAATCTGGAAAGAGGAAAAAAATAGTTAGGTCCTCAAAAGAGAAGTAAGAAAGGAAAAAATAGAAATGGTTGCTAAGATTGAAGAAGAGAAAGAAGACAGCCCCAAAGACAGGAAACCCTTCTCATTCCCCTTCCCCAGTATCCCTACCTCGCCAGTACTTGAGTGAGAAGCCGGAGCAGGTATGGTGTTAAATCGTCACCTACAGAATGGGCATTCCCACCTTCACCCTTGAGATCCCCAAAGAAAATCTTAGCAACCCTATGGAGATGGCAAATGGTGAAGAACCAGACAGTGTTAGCCATGATTTATCTGTTGGTGGAAATCATGCTCTTATTTGCATTACCCACCCCTTTCAAAATTAATACAAACCCTCCCATCTACATCATATCTCATAAATGGTATAAAATATGGTTATAATAGAGGGAAACATTCCACGTAGGAAATATATATCTAAAAACAAAGATGATGTGACTTACCAAATGAAAGTGCTGGCAGGTCGACAGACACACAAACAAACACAAACATACACACAAAATTCAAGCTTTCGCAACAAACTGTTGCCTCATCAGGAAAGAGGGAAGGAGAGGGAAAGACGAAAGGATGTGGGTTTTAAGGGAGAGGGTAAGGAGTCATTCCAATCCCGGGAGCGGAAAGACTTACCTTAGGGGGAAAAAAGGACGGGTATACACTCGCACACACACACATATCCATCCACACATATACAGACACAAGCAGACATATTTAAAGACCAATATGTCTGCTTGTGTCTGTATATGTGTGGATGGATATGTGTGTGTGTGCGAGTGTATACCCGTCCTTTTTTCCCCCTAAGGTAAGTCTTTCCGCTCCCGGGATTGGAATGACTCCTTACCCTCTCCCTTAAAACCCACATCCTTTCGTCTTTCCCTCTCCTTCCCTCTTTCCTGATGAGGCAACAGTTTGTTGCGAAAGCTTGAATTTTGTGTGTATGTTTGTGTTTGTTTGTGTGTCTGTCGACCTGCCAGCACTTTCATTTGGTAAGTCACATCATCTTTGTTTTTAGATATATGGTATAAAATATTGTATACAAAATAGAAAATTGTATGCTATAGTATCATCATATTGTAATTACTCATCCAATATTATATGTCCTGCTAACATAATATTCATTTCCGTTCATTAAGACAAATATGCGTTAGGAAATATAAGTCTGAACTCTGGGCCGACTATGGTGGTACATCTGTCAAAGAATAATGCAGGTGTCCTAAGGCCAGCTTAGCGAGGACAGAAACCTCGTGCAGAGCAAAAAGGCAAAATCTGGCTTGACTATATTACATTCTGCATGAGGATAGTATTCCCATGACCGAGGGAGATAAGAATTGACCAGGCACCTAATATATCCTGTCCCAAGGCTATGCCAAATGACTGAGATTGGAGACAACATGTGTGCAATTCTCTGGCTCATGCTGCAGCCGAACAAAGTCGGGACATCTAACTGACTGGAACCAGAAAATCTCTTACCAGGAGCAATTTTGGGTGATGTAATAATAAATGCTTGCTGGTATGTTTCTCTCACAACTCAGGACGATGCAACCAAAAATTCATAGGAAGTTAGAGCTTGTTAGTAGCCTAAATGACTGGAACAAGTAAATCTCTTACCAGCACCAATTTTGAATGATGTAATAACAAATTCTCCCTGGTAAGGTTTTTACCAGTACCTCTAAGTGTGGGAGGATAGAATAGTTTAAGAGTTTGGGGGAATTCAGTGCAGGAAAATTATTGCAGAAGAAACACTGAAAACAACTCGGGACCTGACGGTCATCACTCCACCCGTTAACTAAGAATGTTAACGTCCCTGGGGAATATGTGACTCCACCCAGATCCCTTGGATCTGATATTAACTTCACTTGATCAAGTGCAGACCAGTACTTCTCATTACATTTTATTTGAAAGTCTCCCCAGTTCAAAACAATCAACACTTCACTAGGTAATACAGCATTAGGTGAAGCTATTCTTTCGGAAGAAACAAGAGGCGACATGTTCCTGGATGTTATTCTCTCGGTGAATTTTTGATCTATAATTCCTTCAAATTGTTCTTCCAGGCTACTTATATTTACTGTATCAGAGTTAGCTACCCTCTCTTGGAAACTCCTTTCTACATTTTCTACTCATGTATTAACGACTGTAATTTGCGATTGGATTATTGGTATTAATTCGCTATTTTTATCGCTCCCTTTTAAAATATGTGGTCTCTGTTTTACATCATCAAACTTAACATAAAACAAATTTTCAAATGATCCTAACCTTCCACTAAGTTCAGATTCCACATTATTACATTTATCTTCAATATCAAATTCTAATTTTTTTTATCAAATCCTGCATTTGATCATTCTGTTTCTGACTAAAGTCAGTGAACAGCTGATTTACATAGAGGTTTAAATAGTTAGTTACTTCATTCTTTAATTTTAATTTCAAATCCTCTACTTTATTATTTAAATTGTCAATTTCAATCCTTCCAGCCCCCATGCTTTTGCATTGACTACCAAATTCTTTGCTTTCAATTCTAATTTGGCATTTAACAAATTTAATCGAGAATTTACTGAGCCTCATTCTTACTTAAGGTTTCATTTTGAGCAGCTGAAGCTGCACTCTGGGCATCCAATTTAGCATTTTGAGCTTTGATTAGGTTTATTAATTCAGACAAGTCTGACCTTTGTTTACTAATTTTCTTAGCCATGCCTGGTACTGACATTTCTCCAATTTGCTGTTCCTGATCCATATTCTTATAATATTTAGACATAGTAATCACTTTACAAAATTCAACTCTGAGTATAATAACTACACCAATAAAAGGCACTCTACTGTTTGTTTCACTTCTTGCTAAGATACTGAAGTTCTGTTTTGCACTCACCCAGCGTAGAATTCTTGCAACGCAGATAAACTGATGTGACGGCAAGTCAGCACCATTGAACAGCAAGCCAGCGGCGTCAGACATTGGTGTCAAGGTCAGCGTCCGTAGACAGCTGTGGAAGCAGGTCAGCACCGGTGAACCACAACTGGTGCCGGTGGTGTCGGATTTTGTTTCCATGTCAGCATCGCCGCAATGCATGTGAGAGCTGTACACTACCCCCACTGCATGTTCTTAGTTGAATTATTCAATTATTAGTCTAATACGTCGAGGGCTTCTCTCCATCCTTTTACCATTAATTACTTCCTTACGTCTTCCCTTTTGTTGCATCCACAAATTTTTCAATTTGATTTTTGGACTTAATCCAATTACACAAAACAGTTCTCTTGTCTTGTTATATCTGGTTGCTATGGCAGCACATCATATCTTCTTCGATTTCTTCTCAAAATTCCCATTTTTTCGAGTCCTTTTCACTGGTCGCCAGTCTTTAAGGCTTTTTGATAATAGAAAATGTGGAGTAAATATACAAACTTTATGTTTTCACCAATTAACGATGTATTGTATTGTGCAGAATAACATTCTCACATTTCACATGTAAATATCTCCGTCTTCTTGTATTTCACTCGTATTTTGAGCTTTAGAAAAGTATTAAACTGATATTCATAAGCGAGTTGGTTTAAGAACCACTCGTAATTTATGAACATGTCTTGCTTCTAGCAAGTCCAACACGTGAATTACTTAAAAGTCTAATCTCATTTCTTCATTTGTCCTTAACAATCATCACAGTCATTAAAATCACAGAATAATACATAAACACTCCTTGATCTACTCTACACATACACTGAAACTCTATGGATGGTACAGCAGGTACCTGCCAGCCTCCACGTCCACATTTTGCTCGTGACTGTTTTTAGACCTGCACACACAAACATGCAATGTGCAGTAGGTTGGATTCGTCTCTCTCACACTTCTGTTTAAAATATTGTGTGTTCAAGACGGAGGAAGGCCAAGTGGTTCTAGAATTTATTCAGAAATTCTCGAAGCACTACAGTTGTTGCACAGAGTGGCACGGTTTGAGGGCCACACCAGTAGCGCCGCACTGCACTGGATATGTTTTCTTGGTTTTGCGCCGCTTAACAGAGGTGTTAAAAAGCAACGTCCTGGTAGAGTCATGAATAACTAATGAACTGTAATACAGTAGTACTGTATAGGCTCTTTTCCACATTATAGAATGAATTATTTAGTATATTCTATGATTTACTTTCCGTTTCCGCATTAGGCACGTTCCACTTTATACAAAAAATCAGCATATAAAAGTGCACTGAATGCGTCGGGACTGAAATATTTGTACAGTTTGGGTGGATTTCAAAATTATGCACATGGTGATTTGAGCAAGTTTTACTGTAATATAGAGCAACTACATGGCAAACTTCGTAAGGACAAGCTGAAACAGATGTTAATTGAAAGATGTTTATATGCAGTTAAATAATTCTGAGCTACAATACAGATAGTTCTACTTTTATATGTTGCAGTGTATTATTAGTAATAAATGTTTATACAAGAGTATATAACGTGATACTTGATGTGTAGCATAATTATATGTATGGCATGATATCATTGTTATAAAAGCACGAAAATTATAATGTCCAAGACTATAAAGTTAAGACAGATGAATAAATATTATTATTATTATTATTATTATTATTATACGCTGCTACTCATGTATTTGACTGTGTGTGGGATGCCCACCAGGGATTTTGGATTAGATTACGAATAATGAACCAGAATTATAAGGATCTTTAATCAGTAGTAGATTACAATACTGGTCTAATTTACAAAATTTGTTATTCCATTCTTTTTTTTTCAGCTATGCCTTATCTAAAATTGCAAGTCTGATGTTCAAAAGGGGAGCTGATAGGGTCAATGTATTGTCTGGAAATATTTATTTCAGTGTTTCTCTGTTCCCGGTCTGCTGGAATGCTTTAGTATACCATTTTTATATTTGATTTTAAAGAAGTTAATTATCCTATAAATTCCATTACTTTCATTTGACCACAATTGACATATATTTTGCATTTTGCAACACTTAGTTACTTAATTTCTTCGTAACATTTTCCTTTAAATTAAATCAAGAACTGTTATAATTTTCCATAGATATCAGCCACGTAAAATATAAATGTTTATCAACATAGCAATGCAACATACTCTGCAAACCTTCCAAAGCTATAATTCAAAATTTTGTTTAATAATGTATAGTTATCTTTAATTGTGCAAAGTTTACCGAACTTAAGTGTTGTGTCTTTTTTGTTATATATCACTTATGTACGTAGAAAAATATGTACAAAAATTACTTTGATCTTTAATTGGTTCCGGAAACAATCTCAAACTCCAAGCTATAATATATTGTTGTGATACATGGCCAAAGCAAGCCAGCCGATGCTTGGAGTTCAAGTAGCAGAGTCTTTGCTGCAGGCAAAAGTAGGACAGTTTTTGTTTTATGAGTTGCGTAGTATGAGTTGTCCTGGTACCGCGGAAAGAGTATGCATCATTTACAATTCTTTTATTGAGACTGTGAGTTACAACTGAAACTGCATGTGATATGTGTTACAATATTGTCAACTGGAGGGCATTGTTTGTCCCGAAACCTATGGAATTTGGGGAAAAACTCTTTTTAGTAATGAGCAAAAATGCTGGTGCCTGAATTTCATTGTTTGCTATCTTCAGATGGGAATTAAACAGCAATTATAAGACAATGCAAATAATTATCTTTGCTTAAGCTTTAAAATCTGTACCGAAACATCATCTGCTAGATGACAAGAAGATGACATGTGGAGCCATGAATATATCAGTGAAAACTCATTGCAACCATTTGAGTATCTATATTACTGTTTCCCACAAATACGATTACGCATTTAAATAGCTGTTATTAACTAGCTGAAGAACTGCAGTACATTCTTATCAAGTTACATAATAATGACTTTTGAATAGAACATAGGGAATGGTAGTGTTAGAGACTCTCCATCTAGGCTAGCTAATGATAGCTGTAGGAGCCATGGAAGTACCAGTATAAGAAACAAAGACATGGCCCCATAGGCAAGAGGTAAATCCTTGTAGTTGACTGCCAAATTATTCACAACAAAGTTCAAGAATTTGAAGTGCTTTTAAAAAGCAGTGAATCTCATGTAAAACTAGGTACAAAAAGCTGGTCAAGACTGGAAGTTGACCTAGTAAGATTTTTTAGGGAACATGTAAGTTTGTATTGAAAGGTTTAGGTTAATGGGAAATCATGAAATCGTTTAGGCAAGACTCAGTGTGAGGGATGTGCATAAAATTATAATTGGGTCCTTCTATCAACCACCAGACTCACCTCCTGATACAATCTAAAACACTGGAGAAAACCTCAGTTTGCCAATTATACTGTAATCACTGGAGGAGACTTAAATCATTCGACAATCAACTGGACAAATAAAGTTTTATTAGTGGTGGGCATGACAAAACATCCTGTGAAACGTTACTGAATGCCTTCTCTCAAAACTACCTAGAATATTTCTTTCAGAACCCTACCCATTATAGAAATATATTACATCTAATGGCAATAAATTTACCTGATCTCTTTGGGATGTTTGTATTGAAACTGTTATCAGCGACCTTGAAGCAGTTGCAGCATGAATGCTTGTCAGAGTAAAAAGGACAACTAAAACAAGAATGTAGATGTAAATGATAAGCAAACTAGATAAAGAAGCATTAGTGTTTTATCTCAAATAGTACCTTGAAACTTTAATTCAGAACAGGAGCATGTATAGGAACTATGGCTCAATTTAAAAAAAAGTAGTTGACCAAACACTGAATAGATATGTACCCAGTAGAACTGTTGGTGATGGGAGGGACTTGGCTCAATTTAAAAAAAAGTAGTTGACCAAACACTGAATAGATATGTACCCAGTAGAACTGTTGGTGATGGGAGGGACTTTCATGGTATACAGTCACTGTAAACAAACTCCTAAGGGAACAGAAACTACTGCACACCAGCCGTAAGATAAACCAGAAGGCTATAAATAGAGAGATGCTGAATCAAGCGTGTTTGGCTGTCAAGAGAGCAATGCGTGAAGCCTTCAATGAATTCTGTAGAAGAATATTGGCAAATGATCTATCACAAAACCCAAAGAAATTCTGGTCATGTGTAAAGGCTGTTAGTGGCATGAAAGTTAGTGTGGAGTCACTGGCGAATAAAGCTGGAATTGAAATTGAGGGTAACAAAGCAAAAGCAGAAGTGCTTAACTCCATTTTCAAACGTTCCCTTAGAGAAAATTCTGGACCAAGCTGCTGGAGTTGGTGGTCATGTATGCTTGTGGTGTGCTTGCTTCTGTATATGAGTGGAGGGTACTTCTCTTTTGCTGATGAAGGCTGTGACTGAAAGTTTATTATAAGTGTCTTTTAACTGTGCCTGTCTCCAACTTAACCTGCTTTTATTATGGTAAGTAGCAATCTATCTTTTCCTACATTGTAGACAGATTTTTGGATAATAGTTGTAAGATGCAAAGCTCCTACTGGCCACCAAAAGTAATGGAAACTTCCGCCTACAGAATAAGGAGAGGCAGTCTCTGTAGGACAACAGACCTTTTGTGTACGAAGCCTGTTCAACTCACGGGCATGTGCCTCATGCTTAGCTATGCTGAAGAGGTACTGTTCATGTCGTAAGCGTCGCTGGGCCTGTAATTTGTTGTGCTCAGCATCTGCTTCACTCTGTGCATGGACCCTGGCAGCCTCCTCCCTGTGTTCATGCACAGCCTGAGCCTCCTTGCGGAGCTGTACCTCTTTCAGACGGTGCAGCCATATCATTGTGTGGTACTCATATGCTGCCTGGGCTGACCGCTCTGCTTGCCACTTGACAGCTTCTCGCTTTTGCTGTTGCCGAGTTACTTGCAACTTACTGCGCCACTGTATCTCTTGCAGGTCCTCTGACTCCTGCTGCTCACTCTTCACTTGCATGGCATATTGCTTGGCAAGCTCTTCTTGCCTCTTCCTCAGCTCATCAAGATCTTTCCATTCAAACCAATCACTAGAATGATTTTGTTCCAAGGCTTTTCCATATTCCATAATTTTGCCTGTAAAAGAATAGGTGACACAACTGACAGTAGGGTTTCAAAGTATCAATAAAGAAAATAAATTTAAAAGATTAAAGAACAGGTGATTATTTGTCTCAAATTTCTCAGTCTTTGTTTGTTGTTGTTGTTGTTGTTGTCATTATTATTATTATTATTATTATTATTATTTTTAAATACTGGTACCTAGGATTTGACATTCATTTTTTCTGCTACAGACATAATACTCTTTGCTTTATTGATGTGGCTTTCCTTTGCATTTTCATTATTATTGTTGCATAGTTGATCCACTTCCTTGGACAGATAGTAGATCAAGTAAAGCATTATCATATAAAGTGACAGATAATTTCCAATAGCCATTGTTTCCAGTCTGTGCAGTGTGGCTTCTGCAGGGTGGCTCAGTTAAAAGTAGCCTGTCTCCCCTTTGAATGCAAATGCAATATTTTGACTTCTATTTCAGAAAAAACAGATACAACAATGGAAAGTTTTATGCAATAAACAATTGTTAGCATTCTTCTGCAAACATTTCAGTTTATTTCATCACCGACGTTAGATGTTTTTTCTCTTTGTGGTCTGCAAAACGACTTTCTTGATACAAGAAAGAATTAAAATTGTGGAAGCATATTTGTTTGATTAAGGAAATTTTCGGGGTCAAGTATGCAGATAGAGAACTACCAGTAAAAAGAGAGGCTGTATAAAAATTGGCAGACCTATGGATCCATGCAAAATGTAAAAGCCAAAGAATTTCTTCAGTTCACACACCATAAGTCATTACAGACAGAGTTATTGAGAGCCCAAAGAAATTTACTTGCAAATTCATCCAACAGGTGCAAGTAACAAGGAGAGGTTACCTATGGATACTTAAAGTCTGAGGTTACTGCACATGGCTTCTGAATAATAGCAACAATGGTTTGTTAGACCCTTTCCATTATGTCATGAGTGATGAAGCATGGTTTCACCTATCCAGTCATGTGAATTCACAGAGCATGAAGTACTGGGCAATGGAGAACCCTAACACTGTATATCAGCAACCACTCCATGACCAAAAAATCAGTGTTGGTGTGGTGTAATAGGAATGCACATCATTGGACCGATATTTTTTGGCACTACCCTCAACACCGTTGCATATATGGAAATTTTTGATACATTTTGTGCTCAACTCACTGAATATGAAAGACAATATTGCTTCTTCCACCAAGATGGGGCAACATGCTACATGTATAAGTTATCCCTGGAATGAGTTCACGATATCTTCACTGAGGAACGAACTGTCAGCAAACATTTATGGTCACCATGTTCACCACATCTAACAGCAAGTGATTTTTCCTGAGAGGGCGCTTGAAAAGCAAGGCCTATGAAGCAAATCTGCACAAAATACAGGAACTGAAAGACAACAAACATCAGATGTAAAGCTGCCACCATCAATATCCGAACTGTACATTGCCTGTATATAAATATGCTTAGAAATTCACAGCTGCGTATTGATGTTGCAGGGGGTTGCTTTCAACATCTTCTATAAACGTATTTTTCACTGTTTTTTTCATTGTAAATAATTGGTAAGTCCATTTCAGCTCTCTGTTTCTGTAATTTCACTTCATTTCCTTTATACTTACACAGGCTACTTTTTTCTGTGCCATCCTGTGTTTTTATGCCTAAATCTGAGGTTACATAGTCTTACTGCTTCAACAGCAGCAATGCATTTTTGTTTCATTATCCCTCCTAGTACAATTATGATAAACATACAGCTAAATTTGCATGAAAATGCTATGAGGGAAGCTGCCATTGGAAGCACTTTAATAACTTCCAGATGTCCTGGCCACACTTCATATGTTGTTGTTGTTGTTGTGGTCTTCAGTCCTGAGACTGGTTTGATGCAGCTCTCCATGCTACTCTATCCTGTGCAAGCTTCTTCATCTCTCAGTACCTACTGCAAACTACATCCTTCTGAATCTGCTTAGTGTGTTGATCTCTTGGTCTCCCTCTACGATTCCCTCATCTTCAAAAGCTATTAAATACGATACAAATGTAGTATCAAAATATACCAAATATGTTACATCTTCATCTACGTCTACATCTACATGGTTACTCTGTAATTCACACTTAAGTGCCTGGCAGAGGGTTCATCGAACCATTTTTATACTACTTCTCTACAATTCCACTCTCGAATGGCATGTGGAAAAAAGTAACACCTTAATATTTCTGTTCAAGCTCTGATTTCTCTTATTTTATTATGATGATCATTTCTCCCTATGTAGGTGGGGGTCAACAAAATAATTTCGCATTCGGAATAGAAAATTGGTGATTGAAATTTCATAAATAGATCTCGCCACAAAGAAAACTGCCTCTGTTTCAGTGACTGCCACCCCAACTTGTGTATCATATAAATGATACTCTCACCCATACATACATACATACATGCATTAATCCTTGTTCCATAAAGCATGAATACGACATTTCGTAATGATGTGGAACATGTCACTTTAACATAAATTTTCTTTACACAAGATAATTAAACAATTAATTAATTTTTTTTTCTTCTTTTTACAGTTACTACTTCATATCTAAGAATTCATCTATTGAGTAGAAGGAGTTGTCATTCAGAAATTCTTTTAATTTGCCTTTAAGTTTTGGTTGGCTATCTGTCAGACTTTTAATACTATTTGGCAAATGACCAAAGATTTTTGTGGCAGCATAATTCACCCCTTGCTGTGCCAAAGTGAGATTTAATCCAGAATAGTGGATAACACAAAATGAGCTGCCCTTATTTGCACTTTTGCGATGTCCTCTGTCAATCCTAGCTGGTTTGGATCCCACATCATGCAGCAATATTCCAGCAGAGGATGGACAAGTCTAATGTAGGCTGTCGCTTTAGTGGGTTTGTCGCATCTTCTAAGTGTTCTGCCAACAAAGCTCAGTCTTTGTTTGGCCTTTCCCACAATATTATCTATGTGGTCTTTCCAATTTAAGTTGCTCGTAATTGTAATTCCTAGGTATTTAGTCAAATTGACTGCTCTTGTATTTGTGCAATTTATTGTATACTCAAAATTTATCTGATTTCTTTTAGTATCCAAGTGGATGACCTTTGCACTTTTCTTTGTTTAGTGCCAATTGCCACTTTTCACACCATACAGAAATTCTTTCTGGATCATTTTGTAATTGGAATTGATCGTCTGATGATTTTACTACACGGTAAATTACAGTGTCATTTGCAAACAATCTAAGGGGGCTGCTCAGATTATCACCTAGATCATTTATGTAAATCAGGAACAGCAGAGGGCCTATGACACTACCTTGCAGAATGCCATTATCACTTCTGTTCTACTCTATGATTTTCCGTCTATCACTATGAACTGCAATCTCTCTGAGAGGAAATCATGAATCCAGTCACACAATTGAGATGATACTGCATATGCACGCAATTTGATTAATAGTCACTTGTGAGGAACAGTATCAAAAGCCTTCTGGAAATCTAGGAATATGGAATCGATCTGAGATCCCTTGCCGACAGCACTCATTACTTCATGGGAATTGTTCACCACTGATTAGAGCCATAGTATAGCGAGTAGAATATGGTTTTTTGGCTTAGCAAATATAATGTCATCACTGAATCGGTGAAAATCGTCAAATGAATAAATTGTATCTTGTCAACATTCTTAACCAAGAGACATATGCAAACTGCTGTCAAGGAACAAGATTCAAACTAAATGGACCAAACTGTTAGGCGGTGCTAGATACATGGTACATGACCCATTTCTTTGCTCACAAGTATGTTTTTCATCATTACAATATATAAAACAATTCCCATCATGAAAATTTACTTTTCAATGTTCATCACAGGTTTTTTTTTTTTAATTTTTAATTTTTTTTTTTTTTTTTTTTAAGTGTAACAGCTTTGAAAGCTTGAAATGATACAATGGAAGACGATACTTGTTAACAAGCATAATTTTTAACTAATTACAATGTATAAAATTGTGCTAATCTTAATCCTATTCTCCTCCCACCCCCTCCCCCGACCCACCCACCTCTATAATTTCTTTAATTTTGATTACAATGTATAATATAATTATTACAATGTATAATTATATGCATACAATTCCAGCATAAGTTTTATTGTATGGTTATACGTCTTCTGTTAGAGTTATCTTAGATTCATACAAGAAATTGCAATATGAAATATGTTTTAATTTTCTTTCTGTGTGGTATTTATGCATTTGCTCCCATTTCACTGGGTTTTGCTCTTACTGGCAGAGATGGCAAAACGTGGATACCACCATTTCTTCCAAAAGTAATTGCTTCATTCATCTAGCGATATTTCAATATTTTGCAAAACTTTTTAATAAGGATATTTATGAAATTTTACCGATGCAATCATTTCACATGTCATAATTAGTTAATAATTATGCTCGTTAATGGACAATTTGCCTCACTGTATCCTAATGCTGCCCAGCAGCTTCATCCATTGTATCACTTCCAAGCTTTCAAAGCTGTTACACGTTGTTTCGTTAAAAAAATGCATGAGGTAAACCTTCATAAAGTGAATTTTTATGAATTATTTAGGATGGGAATTGTTTTATATCATTTAAGTATGAAAAACATAGTTGCGAACAAACAAATCCATTGTTACCACAGATCTAGCACTGCCCAGCAGTTTACTCCAATTGGTTGTAATCTTGCTCCTTGATAGCACTTTGCACTTGTCCCTTGGTAAAGAATTTTGATGCTATATATTATACTCTTTTCACAATTTTCTATGTTTCATATGATGCAATAACATTTAGTAATCCAAAAACCATATTCAACTCACTGTGCAATGTCTCTAATCAACAGTGAAAAAGTAATACAGGGTGTATCAAAAAGGATCATCCGATTTAAAAAATCATGACAATTATGTTATTTGAGATACGTGCATGTACAACATATTGTTGGAAACAGCAAACTCTTGAATTTTACATGGTTCCCACTAGATAGCAGCAGTGTATGTGTAGTTCAGTTCTAGTAAAAACGTTGCCATAACAACAGAAAACGTTTTTTATTCTACATTTTGCGCAGTGCGGATCAGTAGTAATTGTTCACCATAACTTTCGTAGTAAGTGTGGTGTAGATCCTCCTACAGCACAAGGCATTAGATGATGATATGAACATTCTGAGAAACAGGTTGTTTGTGTAAAGGCAAATTGCCGGGCCATCCCCAAGTGTCTGACACAGACGCTGAATGTGCCTGCCATAGTTTTATAAGGAGTTGCATAAATCCTTTTGCCGCGCAGCTCGACAGCTCAACATGCCCACCATGTTGCGTCAACATTTACACATGAAACCACACAAAATTCAGCTACTGCAAGCTCTTCATGTGAGTGACAAACAATGTGTGGAGTTCTGTAATTTCGTTCTTGTCAATATGGAGGATGACAGTTTTCTTCCACACTCAGTGTTTGCTGACAAGGCAACACTCCATTTAAACGGAAAGGAGAATCATCATAAAGTGAGAATGTGGGGTATGGGACAACCACATGAAGCTGTACAACATAAGAGCCCAGAATTTAATGTGTTTTGTGCAGTTTCATGGGAAAAGGTGCATGGTCCATTTTTATTTGCTGAGAACACTGGTGCAGGACGCACATATAACGATATGCTTGAGAACTTTCTTTTCCCGCAGTTGGATACTGATTCGAATGACTTCAGTTACCAACAGGATGAGGCATTGCCACATTGGCATCTGGAAGTGCGGGAATTTTTAAATCACAGGATTACTGAATGATGGATTAGTCGCAGTGGACCAAATGATTCAGCCTTACGTTAGTGGCCAATTTATAAAAGACTCTGCTCATGTGCCTCCTTTACCAACAACAATGAATGAACTGAGGCATCACACAACAGCGGCTGTGGAAGCTGTAACTCAAGACATGCTCACTGCAATGGGGGAAGAAATCTGAATACCACATTGACATACCCCGTGCATCTCAAGGGGGCTACAGAACACCTATGAAAACATATGGAAAAAGGTTTTTGACTTTCCCATTCATCAAAATACAATATTCATTGCATGTGTTTATTAGTGTCAGAAACATAGATGTGTCAAATAGGATGATTCATTCTGATATCCCTGTATATTTTGTATCTTTTGATACCAGTTTTGTATTGTATTTTATAGTCTTTGAAAATGATGGAAATACTGAAATGCTTAAGACAGTTTCAGAAATAATAAATCAATGTAGCAGGACACCTAAAAGTTATAATATGTTACGTATATTTGCAATTCTTGCAACTTGTCAGCTAGTTGTAAAATTAATTTCTGAACCTGGAAAAACTTTAGTTCTATGCAGAACATTGGATTAAGATGGAAAAAGAACAGCAGAAAGAAAGAATTTGTTTGAGGACATTGCTGCAGTTTATATGCAACCAGAAGCACAACTGAAAACGGAGGGGTATCTGTTGAGAGGCCAGACAAGCATGTGGTTCATAAAGAGGGCAGCAGCCTTTTCAGTAATTGCTGGGGCAACGGTCTGGCTGATTAACTGAACTGGTCTTGTAACATCAACCAAAATAGCATTCTTGTGCACAAAGCCAACACCCACCACAGCAGTACAAGTTTAAATGCCAACTAGCTTTGCAGATGATGAAGAGACTGAAAAAAATGTATAATGAGATAAAATATATTATTCAGATAGATTAGGAAGACAAAAATTTAATTTGATAGTAGGAAAAGGAACAGAAGCAAAAATTGTATGTGAATATGGACTGGGGGGAAAGGAATGACAGAGGAAACTGCATGGTACAAATTTGCACAGAGAATAATTTAATCATCGCTAACATTTGGTTTAAGAATCACGGAAGAGGGTTGCATATGTGGAAGAGACTTTGAGAGACTGGAAGTTTCCAGATTGATTACATAATGGTTAGACGGAGATTTTGGGACTAGATTTTAAATTGTAAGATGTTTCATAGGGCAGATGTGGACTCTGGCCACAATTTATTGGTAATGAACTCTAGACTGAAGTTGAAGAAATTGCAAAATGGTAGGAAATTATAGAGATGGGACTTGGATAAGTTGAAAAAACCAGAGGTTGCTGAGTGTTTCACAGGGAGCGTTAGGTAATGGTTGGCTAGAACGAGTGAAAAGAATACTGTTGTTGGGGGATGAGATAGTGAAGGCAGAAGTTCAAATAGGTAAAAAGACAAGACCTAATAAAAATCGTTGGATAACGTGGGAAGTACTGGATTTGAGTGATAAATGAAGAAAGTATAAAAATGCAGCAAATGAATTAGGTGAAAGGAAATACAAATGTCTAAAAAATGGGACTGACAGGAAAAGCAAAGTGGCTAAGCAGGCATAGCTAGTGAACAAATGTAATGAGTTAGAATCATATTTCATTAGAGTAGAAACATACAGCCTACGGGCTTTTGGAGAAAAGAGAAGTAGACACATGAATATCAAGAGCTCAGATGGAAAACCAGTACTAATCAAAGAAGAGAAAGCTGAAATGTGGAAGGAGTATATGGAGGCCCTATACAAGGAAGATGAACTTGAAGGCGATACTATAGTACTGGAAGAGAACGTAGATGAGATGGGAGATATGATAGTGAATAATTTGATAGAGCACTAATGATATTCTGTCAGATCTACTGATAGCTGTGGGAGAGCCAACCATAAGAAAACTCTTTCATCTGATGTGCAAATTGTATAGTGTGCCAAAGCACGATGGTGCATTTCCTTTTTAAAAAACCTAATGCTGAAAATTCATTTTTGTTCTCTTTTTGACGCAAAATATCAGTTTTTCCTGGTAAAATAATTACACTTTCGTATTTTGACATACCCCTTTTGTAGAATTTTCAGACTTCTCCTTGAAATAAAACATATTCTGGTTATGTTCACAACAATTACATTCCCTCCTTGACAGCAAGAAAGAGTAGTGACCCAGAAACTATCAAAAATTATAAAAACTACTGAGTTATATTAAGAAAAGTTATTAAAAAATCCAGGAGTATGTGTATCATGTCTGAAATCAGCAACTCTGATAATAAAATTAAAACAATTTGGAATATTATTAAAAGAGAAACAGGTCAACCAAGAGCAGAGGAAGACAATATTACCATCAAATTGAATGAAAGCTTTACGAACAAAAAGTCAGAAGTTGAAAATATTTTTAATAATCATTTTCTAAATGTTGTGGATATAGTAGGATCCAGGTGTTCATTAGAAGATGCTAGGCTGTTAATGGAAGAGGCTATACCTATGCAATTTGATACAATTGAAATCTCACCCACTTCTCCCTCTGAAATTAGGAAAATAATAAATTTGCTTAAAAGCAAATACTCACATGGAATTGATGGCATTTCCAACAAAATACTAAAAGCTTGTTCTCAACAGATAAGTAAGATTCTCAGCCACCTGTGTAATAGCTCTCTGGAACAGGGCATTTTCCCTGATAGACTGAAATATGCTATTGTTATACCTTTGCATAAAAAGGGGGATAGATCTGATGTCAACAATTACCGTCCAATCTCCCTTCTAACAGCTTTATCCAAAATTTTTGAGAAAGTAATGTATTCAAGAGTAGCTTCACATATCTGTAAAAATGAAGTACTAACAAAATGTCAGTTTGGTTTCCAGAAAGGTTTTTCAACAGAAAATGCCATATATGCTTTCACCAGTCAAATTTTGAATGATCTGAATAACCGAACACCACCCATTGGGATTTTTTGTGATCTCTCAAAGGCTTTTGATTGTGTAAATCATGAAATTCTGCTAGACAAGCTCAAGTATTGTGGCATGAGTGGGACAGTGCACAAATGGTTTAATTTGTACCTAACTGGAAGAGTGCAGAAAGTTGAAATAAGTAGTTCTCGTAACATGCAAAGATCAGCACATTCCTCAAACTGGGGAACTATCAAGAATGGGGTTCCACAAGGGTCAGTCTTGGGTCCTTTGTTGTTCTTATTATATATTAATGACTTGCCATTCTATATTCATGAAGAGGCAAAGTTAGTTCTCTTCGCTGATGATACAAGTATAGTAATCATACCTGAGAAACAAGAATTAACTGATGAAATTGTCAATAATGTCTTTCAGAAAATTACTAAGTGGTTCCTTGTAAACGGACTCTCACTGAATTTTGATAAGACACAGTACATACAGTTCCGTACAGTGAATGGTATGACGCCATTAATAAATATAGACCTTAATCAGAAGCATATAGCTAAGGTAGAATATTCCAAATTTTTAGGTATGTCCATTGATGAGAGATTAAATTGGAAGAAACACATTGATGATCTGCTGAAACGTTTGAGTTCAGCTTCTTATGCAATAAGGGTCATTGCAAATTTTGGTGATAAACATCTTAGTAAATTAGCTTACTACGCCTATTTTCACTCATTGCTTTCATATGGCATCATATTTTTGGGTAATTCATCACTGAGGAATAAAGTATTTATTGCACAAAAGCGTGTAATCAGAATAATAGCTGGAGTCCACCCAAGATCATCCTGCAGACATTTATTTAAGGATCTAGGGATATTCACAGTAGCTTCTCAGTATATATACTCTCTTATGAAATTTGTTATTAACAACCAAACCCAATTCAAAAGTAATAGCAGTGTGCATAACTACAATACTAGGAGAAAGGACGATCTTCACTATTCAAGATTAAATCTAATTTTGGCACAGAAAGGGGTGAATTATACTGGCACTAAAGTCTTTGGTCACTTACCAAATAGTATCAAAAGTCTGACACATAACCAACAAGTATTTAAGAAGAAATTAAAAGAATTTCTGAATGACAACTCCTTCTACTCCATAGAGGAATTTTTAGATATAAATAAAGAAAAAAAAGAAAAAAACAAAAATATTAAAAAAAATAAAAATGAAAAATAAAGAAAAACAAAAAAACACAAAAAATAAAGTTGTTATATCAACTTAAGTATGTTGTTAAATTAACCTAATTATGTCATGTATTGGAAAATTCGACTGGTTCCACATCATTACGAAATATCGTATTCATGATCCATGGAACTAGTATTAATCTAATCTAATCTAATCTAATCTTCTGTCATTCCTGACATATCGCTGAATCACAGGGTTTGCAATGGAACATTTGTTCTGCAGTTGGATCGATACATTTGCAAAACCCACCACACCCATAAATGTAGTGCAAAAACCTCTAAGTCAGTATTTCACTAACATTTTAATGTATAAAACACTCACAGTTTTCAGTCATTAATATCGAGTAGTTAATTATTTTTTACTTGCTTTTTAAAAAAGAAATGAAGTCTTTAACTTAAGTAGTCTGGATAGAATGAGTTTATCACGATTACGTCAGTTTCGCTTATCATGCAGTTAGTGGCTTTTGCATCTGGGCTACTCAGCTGTACTTTGTACTTTGGTAATCATTGTTGCCATAATCATGTCACGGTCACTGATACCAGATTCGATGTGGACATCTTCAGAGAGGTCAGGTCTATGTATTCTCATTAGATACACTATGTTTCCATTATGAGTGACGTTCCTAACTATCTGTTCTAGGTGCTTTTCAGAGAAGGCATTTAGTAATATTCACAGGATTTCTTATCACGTCCTCCACTAACAAAATTGTAATTTTCCAAATTAATTGTTGGATGATTAATGACTCCACCAAAGATTACAGCATGATTTGGGAGCTTACATACAAGTTAACTGTGGTTTTCTCTAAAATTTTCAGTTACATCGGAAGATGAGTCTGATGGGTGACAGAAGGATCCAATAAACATTGTATGCTCCAAGGCACTCCCTTGTTCCCAGCGTCATCAAAGTTCCACTGTTGTCACAGGAAAACCTCTTGAACATGAGGTCACAATAGGCCAACGATGTTTATGGCATTCGATGCCCCCACGTACTGTCTACCATGAAACTGCAATATTGGCTCCTAATGGCAACAAGGGGCAGGACCGAAGGTATCCAGTGGTGAACACAGCATGAGGCTATCAAGCCCAGTTGAACTGCTTAGTTGATGCGTAACTCACAACAGTGCTACATTGCTAGTGGTATTGATACAAAACAAGGTTATGGAAACAATAAACAAAGCTATCATTGTGTTACATCTGCAACAACTGGGGCCAAAGTTGACATTCCATCATAAAGGATCACAAGGAATTTCGCAGAGTGAGACAGAAGTGGCAGAGGAAATGTTGGCGTTTCTGCAAGATGAGTCAGTATAATGTGTAGTGTCATATATTGTCGACTATGTGGACAATGCACATGAAGAGTACAAAGGTGATTATGATGCATGCTTAGCAAGTGAAAGTGATACTGGAACAGATGTCAAGCCACGAATTCATCATACTTGTCAGACAGGGAGCTATAAATCCCATCTTGTGGCGATGACGGATTAGAGGGCATAGCAAAATGTGACAGTTTCATCTGAAACAGCACCTCTCAAACTTCGACTGGGCTAGAACTGACCGTGTTCAACTACTCATACTGAAAATACTCCCATCCATCTCCCCTAAATTTTAAGTTGACTGGAACCAGGAATAGTCTACTTTTCTTTCATTTGGCTGAACATTACACTTGCACACGCAATTAATTACCCAAAAACTGCTACAATTCGATGATCACCCACTAGTCCAAACCAAACAGACTAGCACTGATTAAATATTCCACTAAACAAACTAAATAACTCGTGATTTTTTTCTACCTAATAATGCAACCGAGAATAATGCATAGCGCGCAAAATTCATCAGCAGACCACAATAATTCGCGTCAGACCACATGCGAGACGTCAAACGCACATGCAGATCAACACCTACGAAATATATAAACAAAGAAGCTTTGGCAATTAAAAGCAAATGAAGGAACTTTCACCTCGTTAGTATTCATAGCAATTGTTTCCAATAACACGGACTATATCGTAAGTCCATCAATTCGCAATATTATTTTGATTATGGAAAGAAATAAGATAACTGACGAAATCACGTTTTAACTATTATTTTGAAAGCTTTTACTGAAAAGAAATCAAAATAGCAAGGCAATATGACAGTTTACAATTACGTAAAATTAATCACCATGAGAAGTTTCTCTTGCTGATGCATATTGAGCTTTTACATCACTGATTAGCTTCGCGGTGTCTCTTAGTCAATGTTCCTTTAAAACAGTTTCCATTTAGCTGATGCTGTCGACAAGTTTTCGACGTTCACCTCATTAGTCAATGATGCTTAAGCGTGTAATCCAATGGGCGCCTGCTACAGATCTACCAGGAAGGCTCGGTGAAACTTCTGGGCGGATTAAAACTGTGTGCTGGGCCGAGACTCGAACTCGGGATCTTTGCCTTTCGCGGGAAAGTGCTCTACCGTCTGAGCTACTCAAGCTCGACTCACGACCTGTCCTCGCAGCTTCTGTTCTGCCAGTACCTCGTCCCGAGTTCGAGCCTCGGTCCGGCACACAGTTTTAATCTGCCAGGAAGTTTCATATCAGTGCACACTCCGCTGCATAGTAAAAATCTCATTCTAGGAGCGCTCGATGTTTGCAGAATTAATTCCAATCTGCATACAGCGACTAGAATTAAAGACGCTTCTTTCCATTAATGCGTGACGTAGTCTGACGTAATAATGTGGATTACATACTTCAACTACTGTTTCCAGATTTATGGTTTATGATCACGACTAGGCACTTTTCAACGTACATCAAGTCGATTGTTCTGTAAACCATTAGTCCGTGGTTAACTAGAGCAATAAGTGCTGTGTGCAGTTGTCTACGCAATCACTTCGATTACGCAACAATCTGCACATTATACATTCACAGTTAAAGTTTTTCGTATCGATATACAACACGAAAATGTTGTAGCATATTTTATGTTTCATTTCACAGTCTGTCGCATGCACTAAACAGTTTGTGCTGTCTGCAGTCGAAACAGTATCTTTACTGCGTGCATTACAGCAATGTGATTCTTTAAGAGTGGATACCTAGCTGAACGTGCCGCACGGTTTATAACTCCCAAGGAGTTCACTTTCAATCTTGATGGTGTCAAGCTTTGTTATCACTGTGGCGTGCCATTTTTCAGTCGGTGTTCATGGTGCATGTTAATGGTTTGTTTTGAACATATCTTTAATGTTGAGGACATCCATTTTGTGACATGCAATACACACGACTCATAGATGGTTGATATCTGCACCACCTGGACAGTGATTTTCTGCCGCCCTCCTGATACACATGGTGAGTTACTACAGCTAATATTTTTCCTGTCCTAATCGTTAACACAGTAGTTTCAAATGAGCCTTACTAATGACTGAACTTGCAACCTCACACTCAAGTGGTTCCTTATCAGCAGCTGGTGAGAAGTGGAGTGGCCATTCCAAAACCCAAACTGTTCATCTGGTATGACACTCTCACGTGACGTGTAGCATCAGTCGCCTGGCGTACAGCCTCTGAAAACCTTCGAGAATGACGGGAGTAGGCTCCTAATATTCAGAGGCCAGAGTGGAACTGGGAGTTCTACCTACCTCTGTGATCAGTTGAAAGACGTCTTCTTCTGCCTGGAAGTAAGGGAGGTGAGCAGCTGCTCTTTAACCTGATGGATGTGGTTCTTGTACTATGCACCGGCAATTCGTGCTGGGGTCATGTTTATAACTGATGAGCGTGATCTTACTGTATGTAGCTGTAACTGATGATCTACATCGCCCGAGATAACCAGATGATGCCCTACCCAGGTGAAAAGTGACATTTATGGGCCATTAAAGAGCATTCTGCAACCTAGGACTTCCTTCTAATATTTATTGTTTGGTTACTCTAGTAGGAAAATTTACAAGTGAAGATATTTCATAACAGTACAGGATATTAAAGTAGGAATCTGACTTCATTGTACTGATATTTATTTCCCCACAAATGATTATATTTGTTTTTGGACAAGATACCGGAGCTAGTGTCTGGTTTAGTTTTGAGAAAAAGAATCTGTATCACCACTGTCGGATCGGTACACTCAGATTAAGATTAATTTTTTTGACATGCTATGTTCTCATACTTCAACAGGTGATAGCTCGAAAATTTATCAACACATAATGTAATAATGTCATTTCTGACTTTAAATGAAATAACTCTTTTAATATAAATACACGAACTCCAACTTTCATGAAGCCTCTACTGCCAAAACAAGTTCATATGTGGTTAAAGATAAACAGAAAACTGGATTCTCTGTGCCCCAGTTATCAGTAGGACATACAGTTGAGCTGTCTAGTGTTTGTGAATTTACCTCTAGCACCTAAACTTTGTTCTTTTGGATTTTATATTTTCGTCAAAGACAGTTAAAAATTTAGTTATACTTTTCGTGGTGGCCTCCTTCTTGTGCTCGAGATTAAAAAATCCTTTAGATGACATAGAGGCACTGTTTTCTACCTGCTTTGCACTTAAATTAGCCAACACACCCTGTCCTAACATTAGCCTGGCCAATCTATGGTCTAATCATAAAATAGTTGGAGATAACTGGTTTCTCTCCAGTGGAAGATGTGACAGAACTGAAAAAGAAATAGTGACATGAGTTGGTTCTCATTGGAAGAACAAAGGGAAAATTCCATCAGCTTCTTTCTCTAAGAGAAGTGATCCAGAAGGCTATGGCTACACAATTGACATCATTGCGTTGTCCTACATTCTTAAGAAGTGCAGGGCAGTGACAAGGTTATCAAACATGAATTTTTGTTCGACAGTAGATCCGGATACAAAAAGCCAGTAATAGTTGTGGTTTATAATCTGACAAATGGAAGAGTGGATTGGGCAGATACGAAATGCGCAAACTACAGCACAAGTCGCCGCATTCGTAGGTATTCATATTCAGTGACTACCTTTCATGCCACGTTAGACATGGCTATATTGAATTCATTTATACTCCTTCAAAGCATGAATTCGGTATTGAAAGAAAAACCTTCATGAAAGATTTGGCAATGAGACTTGTACTTCCACATCTTCAGCAAGCGGCGTTCATCACACCAGAATACCATTATCACTAAGAAGCCTAGTTCGTGATAGCTTGGGAGAGGAGTGTCCATCCAAACCTCAAAATCACAGAAGTGAGGAGCAGCCACCTGTTCAAGAGCCTAAAAGGAAGTAGTGTTACCTTTCCCCATCAAAAGTAGACAGGAAAACGTCACAATATTGTAATAAATATAAAAGACTTGATTGTAGTGTCTCCAAACAATTTGCAAAGGTTATGTAGAATGAGGAAAAAGCTTTTTTTTCCCTTGTTGTTACCGTTTTATATGTAAATTACAATATTTTGCAGAAACTGGTGAATGTTATTATTAATGTCATTATTATTATTATTATTATTATTATTATTATTATTATGCAGTCTACTTTCGAATATGAAAGGAAACATGTGCAAAGGTTCCATATATGTGTTACCCATTTCATCATTTCCCAAGCTGTCGTTCATGAACCATCAGTGGGTTTGCAAAATATTTCAAGTGTTTCACTAAAACTCTTTTCCATAAAAAAAGCCGGGTTCATGGTTACGCCTATTAATGTTTTCTTAGTTCCTGCTGGATTATCATAATAATATTAAATTAACCCTATAATGTCCCTTGTTACCTATGTGTAACATTGAAAATTTATCACATTATTACCATAAAAAATTAATATTTACTGCAAATGCCTGATCTACAGTAATGTAACAACGTTAGAAATGCATTTGATTTCGATACAATGGAAATTTAGTCTGCTAACATTTTTGTGTTCTAACACTGCTAACTGTACGGCCCACTAAGAAATGGTTACATGGTGGTCAGGTCTTTGATTTTCAACACTAGCCTACTTCTCCTTTACTTGTGCCAAATGCAGTAAGTTGCCTGTTGTATATTAGAATCGTTTCCGTTCACAATAAAATCGCAAGTTACTGTTGAAGCTATCGAGTGGAAAAATGATTTAATTATGTCTGTATCTGCTGCAAACAATGACAAACCTCGTTCTGGATCTGAACATTTAGTGCGATCAACCGCCGAATTAACGACAGTTCGTGCCAGTCCTTCGTTTGTGACTCAACTTGACGAATCGACTAATGATGTCGATTTAGCCATCTTGTTACTTTTCGTCCGTTATATTACTGGGGAATCTGTAGAAGGGGAACTACTGTTCTATAGGCCCTTAAATAAAAAGGGAGAATTGCAGGAGCAGCTATATTTAAGTTAACCAACGAATAGTTCGCGAAAATTCAATAGCCTGGACTCGCTGTGTAGGCATTTGCTCTGATAGTGAAATTGGTAGCACCTAACGCTTCTTACACACATTGTTGCATTCATAGGCAGTAGAGATGGGCAAACTGAAACACGTAAATGTTTCGAAACAAATGAAACAGTACAATGTAATGTTTCGATACGGTGTTTCGAAACAGTTTGTGTTTTGTAATCTAATAAACCTACACATTTTATCATCTTGAATGTCTACTGTATAAGTATGTCCATATAAACACAAATGAGGTGCGAGAGCGCTAATCATAACGCAGAAAGTATGAAACTATCACTTAGGCGTCTTGGCAGTTTCGTATTTCCTGCAGCAAATGCGCTGCATTTGTGTCATGTGACTTTCATACTTTTCAATTGGCTGAGGAAAGCCTTAGCTGAAGACAGAAGAACCACCACGAACGGAACTGGAGGTGGGAGCAAACTGCAGAAACAACAGATATGCTACTGGGATTCCCACATTCCATTAGTATGGCTAATATACCCATCCTGCTAATTTCCATGCACACAAAGGGAATCATTGTGGATAATAGACACAGTGACTATAGACTCACAAATAACGCCAAATAATTCGAATAAATAACAAAATATTACAGAAAAAAATTTTGTGTTTCAAGGTGTTTCGAACCGTTACTATAAATTTACGATGCTTCCCGTTCACCATTACACTATCAGTGATATGTCAAACAGATTGCTTGCAATTATACCTACATCAAATTTATGTACATGTCTAATAACTGTCACTCTACGCCTTTTTTTATTTAAAATGTTGTAGTCTTACATGCGTTTCTTAATATGATTACTGTACATGAACAGAGAAGCGTATGTTATAAAAAAAGTGTAATTTAACTGAATGATTTTCACATATTTATTATTTTGAATGCGAATAGTATGCGTTGTTTAATTGTTTGGTTAGTGTTCATAAAGCAGATGTTACGCCATTTCGGAATAGGACAGTCAGCTAGAAACGAAGCTTTATTTTCGGATATCTTAAGCTTCATGCTATTGCTTATCAAAAGATTTCGACCCTCTTGAAAGTGTTTCATGAAGTGGTATGTTGTGTTTCAGTACCTGTGCCGAGCCCGAATCTCGTCCGACACAGAGCGGAATGAAACATCACTGTTTTGATACAATTAGTCCGTTACAGGCGCAGGTGGACTGAAACAGTCTTATTTTGAAACAACGATACAGTTTCTGTGTCTGGCTCGAGATCCGAGACAGGGGCGGAATGAAACACCACTGTTTCGAAACAGTGAACCATAGCCGTTCCAAAACACTGAAACAGTTCCAGGTATCGATACACTGTATCGAAACATAGAAACAGTGGCCAAGTCTAATAGGCAGGCTCTTGTTTCTAAATGCGTGCCTGATGGATCGAAATCTGTGACGTTGCCGTGAAAATAATTAATTTTATTAAGGCTCATCCTACAAACTCCACATCTTTGCTGTGCTTTGTGAGTGTTTATTGTCTCACACCGAAGTTAGGTGGCTATCTCGAGACTGAACTATTTCCAGACCGTATGATCTTATTATCTTATCTGCAGTAGAGCTACAACAAACACCAGTAGCAGCAGCAAAGGCTCAGATATTCTCACCAGCAGTGTCAGATAAACCAATAGCAGCAGGATCACCACAATCATCAGCAGAGCTGTCGTCATCAGCAACAGCATCCAGAACAGCAGACCCCATAATACTACCTCAAGGCAATGAAAATGCATGTGAGGAAAACATACAAAGGTCATTAGCCACAGCAGCTAACAAAGAAGGGCAGTCACCAAGTCGGGGAGCACAGGAGCCACCAGCAACAGCAACCACACAGAAGAGGTGCCTGAGGCCTGGGAGATCAACAGCAGAAGCAGCTTCCAATCAAGACAGATGCCTGAGAACTAGGAGACCTGCTACACTAAGTGAGGATTTTTTATGGTACCGAGTAAGCAGAAAGAGAACATGGAAAAAGATGTAAGTAAAACTGTCCATCTTAAATACCAGTGTGACAATAGTGAGAGGAATATAAACACCGGACAAAGATACGATCCAGGTTTAATGACACAAACTGAAAAAAATCACTGCATAGTACCAGAAGCAAAGGGAGCAAGTAAAGTGCTTAGTATATTACAGGAAGGGGAACTATTACATTTAAAGCCAACTGTTAGAATACTTCACCAAAATGTTCAATACATAAACAATAAAACAGAGGAACTAGAGGTAATATTACAGGAGTATAGGCCAAACATTCTAGTAGTTACAGAACATGGGCTAAAAGAAAATCACATAGGAATTTACAACTTGAAGAATTATGTGAAAGTAGCCAGTTTTTGCAGAACTTCCTATAAAGGTGGTGGGGTTGCCATTTTTTCTAACTATAAATCAACTAAAGCCATAAATATAACAAAATATGCTATAGAATTGAGCTTTGAAGCTACAGCACTGGAAACTAAAATTGCTGGGAATTTATGTTGTTTATTGGGTTTGTATCGATCACCAAATGGTATAATTAAAACCTTCTTTGAACAGCTGGAAGATATAATCCAACACCTCTCAAAAACATATGCTTATTTGATCATTATAGGAGATCTGAACATAGACACGAGTAAAAAGACAGACAATACTAAGACCCTACTGGACTTATTGTGCATATACAATCTAAAAATAAAAATAGATAAACCAACCAGAGTAACAAAGCATAGTGAAACTATTATTGATCATGTAATAACAAATATTCCTACATGCTATTGTGACACACAGGTAATAAACTCCACATTAGCAGACCATTTTGCAATCATGATAGACATAAATATAAAGACTAGTGATTCAGTGCAGAAGATATGGGAGATGAGAAGACAGAACTACCCACATAACATAAATCTGCTAAAAAAGATGTTAGAGGCAGAAAACTGGGAAACAATATATGCAGCTAAAGATGCAAACACCAAATGGAACCAGTTTTATTCTTTATTCAATTATTATTATGATGTTACATATCCTGTTAGTAAAAGGCTTGTCAAACAGCAACAAAAAAAGAAAAGCTGGGTGACTGGAGAAGTAATCCATGCCAGAAATAATCTGAGAGTGTATTATGACCTCTCCAAACAAAAAAATAATGAGGCCTACAACACACTGTATAAAATAAAAAAGAAAGAGTACTGTAGTTTTATCAGAGAAACTAAAGCATCATTCATCAGGATGTCTATAGATAAGGGAAAGAACTACTCAAAAGGTTTATGGTCGTTCATTAATGGAGAGAGAGGAAAAGTAACAAATCGGGCAGAGGACATCTGCCCACTGATGAGTGGGAAAAGCAACGCAAACCCTCTAGAAGTAGCCAATACTTTTAACAGATATTATATTACTGTAGCATACGAATTAATAAGTCAAAATAAAACAAATGCAGTAAGTAAATTGTTAAACCCCCCACATACAAATCATACTATGGTTTTCATACCTACAACAGATGCAGAAGTATCAAACCTAATAAAACAACTTAAAATTAAACACTCTTCTGGCTTGGATGGTGTTACATCACATCTCATAAAGGAATACAGAGAATGTATATTAAAACCATTGACACACATGCTGAATGCTGTGATAGACAAAGGTATATTCCCAGATTCACTGAAAGTAAGTAAAGTGAAGCCAATATTTAAGAAAGGGAACAGGGGTGAATTAGGAAATTACAGGCCAATATCATTGATCTCAACATTTGCTAAAATCTATGAAATGATAATAAAGAATAGAATTGTAAGTTTTATAACAAAGTACAGTATGCTGCATTCATCACAACATGGTTTCAGAGAAGGGAAGTGAACAAAAACAGCATCAACAGATATAACTGAGCACATTCTTAATTTACTTGACAGGCAGCAGAAGACTTGTGGGATTTTTATGGACCTATCTAAGGCATTTGATTGTGTGAACCACTCAAAATTAATGATTAAATTATATCAGTATGGAATTAGAGGAAAATGCTATGACATACTTAAATCATACATTACAAATAGGAAACAATGCACAGAAATCAGACATACTAGTGGGGGAAATATAACAAACTGCATATCAGAATTACAAACAGTTAAACACGGTGTGCCACAAGGATCTGTGCTTGGGCCAATACTATTTATACTCTACATAAATGACTTGCCTAGCTACATAAATCAGAAACTTACAATGTATGCTGATGACACAACAATCATTTGCACAGCTGACACAAAGGAGGAGCTTGAGAAGGAAGCACTCCTGACTATTGAAAATGCAAATAAATATTTAACACAAAACAACCTGTTTATGAATCAGTCTAAAACAATGAATGTAGTATTTCAGACCAAGCATAGTGAAAATTATAATATAAATGTTAATATAAATGGAAAGACTATTAAAGAAGTAACCAGCACAAATTTTCTAGGAACTATAATAGACAAACATTTGGCATGGGGGGAGCACATAGATGCACTGTGTAAAAAGATAAACAAACAGATCTTCATAATGCATAAAACAGCTAAGACTGTGGATGATAAAGTCCTCAGATCAATGTATTATGGACTTGTCTTCCCACACTTGTCTTATTCAGTTCATATATGGGGAAATGCACAAGCTGGCTACCTAAAAAGAATATTCACAATTCAGAAAAGGGCAGTGAGATGCATTGCAAAAATACCACCAAGACAGACCTGTAGGCAAGCTTTTGTACACTATAATATTATGACAGTATATTCACTGTATATATACCAAAGCATAATGGTGGTAAGGTCAAGTGATAAACACCTCCTAAATAAAGATGTACACAAACACGGTACAAGATGAAATGAAAATTACTACATGATAAACAGAAATCTAAAACTGTCTATGACTGCCCCAGAAGAAGCAGGCAAAAGGTTTTTTAATAAACTCCCCAAAATCATTAAAAAAGAAACAGATCTAAAATGTTTTAAAAATCATTTGAAACTATATCTCACATAGAAATGTATATACAGTTTGAGTGAATACTAAGATGGTGTTTAAATATATCATTACTGAAATGTACCTGTAAAAATTATCATTTTTGTATGTTTCTTTGATTTGTGTGTACGTATAATGTGAAACATGTAAAACCTTTGTATGATTATGGACTATTTCTGTTTAATCATTTGTTTAATTTATATATATATTGAAATCAAGTTTGATGTTAATAGGCTATTGTATGACACACCCAATACTCTCAGCTGGATTTTCAGCTGGAGTCCATGGGCAAAGAATAAATAAATAAATAAATAAAAGACTAAGTTTACGTTTTTCTCGCCAGCCATACCTTTCACAAAGCAAAATGCATGTAAGATGAAATCCAGCTTCAGACTTAAGCTTATTTGGCAGAAATTTTCTCAAAAATTAACAGTTTAAACTTAACTCTACAGGAGTCAACTATAAAAGTTTATATTCTGCAAGACTGTATCGAATCATTCATTACAAAAAACTTAATTTTTGGGAAACGTGTTTCATTTCAAACCAAGTGCTTTGATACTCTTCACGACTTCCTGATGGAAAATCATCTTTCTTTGGGTGAAAATGTCAAGAAACTGGTCAAAAAACTTTTGATGGAAAACTTCAAAAAACCTTCAGAGAATATTTCTCTGCTATGTCCAATAACAACTCGATTCGCAATCCTTTCGAAGAATTCACAGTTTTAGAATTTGCATGAAGCATAAATAAAAAGAACAGCTCCTTGAAATATCCACTGAACTTCATTCACAGCGAAGTTATAAACCTTTGCCATTAATTAGTTTTTGGTTAAGTTTATCCCAGTGTTAGAGAATAAAGCCATATCGGCGTTTTACACTTTTCATCTACATTATTGTGCGGTAAGTCGTTGTCTTCATATGCCTATTTAAAAAATAAATACAGACACAGGCTTTGTGCTGAGAATGATTTGAGACTTCATTTGACGTCCGTGGTTACTGACTTCAAAGCTCTGTGCCATGGTAAGCAGACGCAACCTCCTCATTGAATTCCAAGGAAAAGGTGAGTTAAACACTATGAAAACTTGTATCTATTATTGCAACTATGGCTAGACGTTGTGTAAATTTTAAGTCTTAAGTAGAGTAACCTCAGGTTTTAACCATTACGGGTTAAGTTAATTTAAGGTTATTAAACCTTTTGCTTTGAATTAAATTTTACGCACGTCTGTTTTATGTATATCAAAAGTCGGTGTTTGGGTTTTCGAGACGATTTAAGTGAGTTTGAATGTGGTGTTACAGTTGACGCACGAGCGATGGAACACAACATCTCGGAGGTAGCGATGAAGTGGGTATTTTCCCGTGCGACCACTTCACGAATGTGCTGTGAATATCAGGAATCCGGTAAAACATCAAATCTCCGACATCGCTGCGGCAGGGAAAAGATCCTGCAAGAACGGGACCAATGATGACTGATGAGAATAGTTCAACGTGACAGAAGTGCAACCTCTCCGCAGACTGGTGTAGATTTCAATGCTGGGCCATCAAAAAGTGTCAGCATGCAAACCATTCAACGAAACATCATCGATATGGGCATTCCGAGCCGAAGACCCACTCGTGTACCCTTGATGACTGCACAACACTTAAGTTTTACGTCTCGCCTGGGCCCGCCAAAACCGACATTGGACCTTTGATGACTGGAAACATGTTGCCTGGTCGAACGAGTCTCGTTTGAAATTGTATCGAGCAGATGGATGTATCGGAGTATGGAGATAACCTCATGAATCCATGGACCCTGCATGTCACCAGCGGACTGTTCAAGTTGGTAGAGGCTCTGTAATGCCGTGGGACATGTGCAGCTGGAGTGATATGGAATTCCTGATACGACTCTCGACAGGTGACAAATATGTAACCATCCTCTCTGATCACATGCATGCCTGCATGTCCATGGTACATTCCGACGGACAAGGGCAATTCCTGCAGGGCAATGCGATACCCCCCACGTTCCGAATTGCAACAGAATGGGTCCAGGAACACTCCTCTGAGTTTAAACACTTCCGCTGGCTACATTTTTGAGCAAATTTTGGCTGTCTTGCAACATGCTGTTCAGAAGAGATCTCCACCACCTCGTACTCTTACGGATTTATGGACAGCCCTGCAGGATTCATGGTGTCAATTCCCTCCAGCACTACTTCAGCCATTAGTCAAGTCCATGCCACGTCGTGTTGCAGCACTCCTGTGTGCTCGCGGGGGCCCTACTCGATATTAGGCAGATGTATCAATTTCTTTGGCTCTTCAGTGTATAGTGGGTATTCACTTCATTCAAAATTCCCGAAATGAACGCGTCAATAGCGGTAACCAAGAAAGTATGAATATGGTGTGCCAGGGGGTCACCATCAGTTAATGAACTAACTGGACACCTAGCACATACCGGAATTGTAAGTTTCCAAAACATTCAGTCGCGTGTCTACCATCATTGTTTTACTGTCATCATGCTGCTATTTTCTGAATGGTGTTGATAGCTTCTGCCCTCCTCTCACCCTCCGGACGACTGCAACTTCTCTTGACACAGCAATTAGTACTTCCAGTGAATGCCATCTCGCGCACGGCCCACTACTTTGTTTTCTGCATTCGTCTGTTGTGAGAAACAAATTGCAGAGGTCAGATGACTTTTAGGTGTCGACATTCTCTATTCATTTAGTCATAGGGAATCCTATAGTATAAATAATTTATAGAATGTCGACCATTGTTCTGAAGCATTTCAGTGCCACCGCATAGACACAAGACATGCTAAGATTGTTGAAGCACAGGGGGTGGACAATAATGTGGAAACATCAAAAACAAAACATATTAGCATGCCTTATACGGTTGCATTCAGAACAGTTTCCAACCAACTCGGAATAGATAAATATAGGTTCTATATGATTTTAAAATAATCTTATACCATTCTTCCTGCAAAATAGTGACAAGTTCAAGTAATGGCGATGGAGGTGGATGGTGACCAAGCATCCTTCTCTCCAAGGAAGATCACAACAGCTCAGTAATACTGAGGTTCGTGACTGTGGTGGCCAGAGGACAATTCATACTAGTGCTCGCAAAACCAGTCCGGCACGATGTGAGCTGTATGAACAGGGGTCTGGTCTTCTTCAAATACTACAGCGTCACCAATAGGGAACAAACATTGTACCATGAGGTGGACCTAAATCTGTCAGAATGGTCACATCACCCTTTGCAGCAATTCGACCCTGCAGAGTAATCACGGGGCTCTGGAGTATCATTATACAGCTGCGCAAATCAACACCAAAGCTCTTGCTATGTTTCACTCTTGGGATGTAAACTTGGACATAGCTTTCTTCCATTGCCCTACAGTCCAGGTTTTATGGCTTTGGCACCACGTTGTCCTGTTATAGACACTTGCATCACTGATGAGTGGTTCTACAATCCCAGTTCGACCAGCAATTCCTTGCTTTTGGAGCCACCTTCGAGGTGTTCCAGTGTTGACAGGGCTCGCGAGTGCGACATTCAATTCTGCAGTGACTTTTGCACCCGTCGTTCTCTAATTTTTCGCCATAATCCTCTTCAATAATCGTTTGTCACGATCACTCAACACACAACACTTTCGCCCACGTTGTGGCTTAGCAATATAAACCGACGTGACGCGTCCCGAAATACCAAAGCTTCTTTCCCTTAACCCACCATACAAGAACCAACAGTTTTTCCACGTTTGAATTCACGTAGCTCTGACATAAGACACTCACAACCACAAAGAACACTAATTTGACGATGACAGGCATTTGCAACGTACAGAGGACACTGCATTGGTGCCGTTCATTGTCAAGTACAACAGTGCAGCCTGCACGCTTGGCTGGCATCTGCATTTATGTTACAGCATGCATTTCTCGCGGCGTGTCCAGACTTGTGGAATTTGTTGCATTATTAGTTAATATATTTACCGAGATAAAAATCAGGAGACATTAATTGCTGATTGACGCAGTAAAGAGCGGAACGCGATGCAGCTGTAGGTTGCACCTTACCGTTACTATCGAGAAGGGCTCGTACCAGCTTCGCTCAGATTGGAGGGGTCCGTAGTGGGTGCGGGGCGCAAGCCGGTGTTGTGGCGGGCCGCCACCGACGCGAACTTGCTGCTCATCCTGCCAGACAGGAGGAACACCGCCGCGACCACCTGCGCTTTACAACTACTGCCGCATTGAAAAGTCTAGTTTAACGCCTAGCCAGACAGAAAGCTGCTGCAGGTGTGGCTCCCGCCACAGCAGACTGTGGCAGGCATTCAGCGGCAAGGGACGCCGAACAGGCAAGAGCAACTGGCCTTAGGCCGGTGTTACACTATCAAATTTCTTTGTCCAATTTCTTTGTCAAAGAAATTTGATGGTGTAATAGGGAATTTTGTCAAATGTCGTCAAATACTTGATCAAATCTAGGGTCTCGCTGTAGATTTGATCAAAGAAGTCGCTTGTCTTCTGTTCACTGCAATGTGACATGTTACCACGTGGAACACTACCATCGCTGCAGCGTTCTCTCATCTGTAGTGTTTTTATAAACATTGCTGGTAAATACAATTGGTGTGTACCGACAACTACAAAATTAATAGAGATGTATGAAGCTGATGAGGCGCTTTACAACGTGAGGCACCCTGAATACAAAAATAGATTAAGAAGATTGGAGACGTAACCTAACCTAATCCTCTCCTGCAGCAAGGCATCGGAGTGTTACAGTGATCCTGTCTTCTGCATATGTAGCAGTTCTTAAGTGAGTATTGTGCTTTATGATATGAGGATACACTTCACTGAGCACATACAGAAATGTATGCTCATCCATTCTTCAGTAATTGATGTACGACTTGACGTCCTCACTATAAGCTCATGTAACAAGTTTTGTTGAATGCTTTTATTGTGTCATCGTAAAACCCACGGCTTCACCAGTTTCCTTTTTTCCCCCCGCTTCTCTTCCGCATTTGCACACACTACATTTGTGGTACATGCAACTGCTGTTGACAACAGCTAGTTGTTGTCAGCCATCTTGAACTTTGACGAAAAATATGATGACACTGTAATACCCCTTTTTAGCGCCACGTCAACGATCTTTGTCAAATATATTTGATGACATCTTTGACAAAGAAATGTGATAGTGTAATACTGGCCCTATCGGCTGCTGTTACTGCGTCAGCTGTCACACCGCAGAAGCAGCCGAAACTTCATTAGCAGTTTGCGCTTGTAACACGGTAAAACAGATCATCTTCCCGCCGATGCCGCCAAACAGCAACCAAATGCGCCAGCAAGTGCTCACTGCCTCTCTGGCCTGCGGTGAGTCTGTATTCTGAGGCAATTCTGGGCCGGCCAGTGCGGCAGGCCAGTTTCCGCTACGACAAAGTCGCACTCTGTGTGACCGGCACTACGAGGTGCATTCAAGTTCTAAAGCCTCCGATTTTTTTTCTAATTAACTACTCACCCGAAATCGATGAAACTAGCGCTACTTCTCGACGTAATCGCCCTGCAGACGTACACATTTTTCACAACGCTGACGCCATGATTCCATGGCAGCGGCGAAGGCTTCTTTAGGAGTCTGTTTTGACCACTGGAAAATCGCTGAGGCAATAGCAGCACGGCTGGTGAATGTGCGGCCACGGAGAGTGTCTTTCATTGTTGGAAAAAGCCAAAAGTCACTAGGAGCCAGGTCAGGTGAGTAGGGAGCATGAGGAATCACTTCAAAGCTGTTATCACGAAGAAACTGTTGCGTAACGTTAGCTCGATGTGCGGGTGCGTTGTCTTGGTGAAACAGCACACGCGCAGCCCTTCCCGGACGTTTTTGTTGCAGTGCAGGAAGGAATTTGTTCTTCAAAATATTTTCGTAGGATGCACCTGTTACCGTAGTGCCCTTTGGAACGCAATGGGTAAGGATTACGCCCTCGCTGTCCCAGAACATGGACACCATCATTTTTTCAGCACTGGCGGTTACCCGAAATTTTTTTGGTGGCGGTGAATCTGTGTGCTTCCATTGAGCTGACCGGCACTTTGTTTCTGGATTGAAAAATTGCATCCACGTCCCATCCATTGTCACAACCGATGAAAAGAAAGCCCCATTCATGCTGTCGTTGCGCGTCAACATTGCTTAGCAACATGCCACACGGGCAGCCATGTGGTTGTCCGTCAGCATTCGTGGCACCCACCTGGATGACACTTTTCGCAACTTCAGGTCGTCATGCAGGATTGTGTGCACAGAACCCACAGAAATGCCAACTCTGGAGGCGATCTGTTCAACAGTCATTCGGCGATCCCCCAAAACAATTCTCTCCACTTTCTCGATCATGTCGTCAGACCAGCTTGTGCAAGCCCGAGGTTGTTTCGGTTTGTTGTCACACGATGTTCTGCCTTCATTAAACTGTCGCACCCACAAACACACTTTCGACACATCCATAACTCCATCACCACATGTCTCCTTCAACTGTCGATGAATTTCAATTGGTTTCACATCACGCAAATTCAGAAAACGAATGATTGCAAGCTATTCAAGTAAGGAAAACGTCGCCATTTTAAGTATTTAAAACAGTTCTCGTTCTCGCCGCTGGCAGTAAAATTCCATCTGCCATACGGTGCTGCCATCTCTGAGACATATTGACAATGAACGCGGCCTCATTTCAAAACAATGCGCATGTCTCTATCTCTTTCCATTCCGGAGAAAAAAAATCGGAGGCCTTAGAACTTGAATGCACCTCGTAATATAGTAACGAACGATCAACGATGCGACCTGGTCGTCACTGCCGGAGGCCTCACCACCAGGCTACTTTCTGTCTGGCCAGGCCCAGTGAACCCAAACAAACGAACATCAACGAAAGAGAATTATCTCTGGTGTAAATGGTGGCGAACACAAGCGAACCCCATTCGACGTGTTCAGTTCGCATTCGCAGGTGCTCACTCATCTTGTTGGTCTTTCATCAAACCGTCAGAGGAAGTTCGCGCCCTCCCCGCTTTGGCGCTCGCATAACAGAGCAGTCACCTGCCGTTTTGCGTACCAGCTGCTTTTGCTGTTGACGTGAGTTGCGTGAATGATGGAGTAGCCCGAAGAGAAAGTAATATCACTGGTAGTACAATATAGACGTCATTGGTGCGTGTGAGATCCAAGTGGCCCACTGCACAAAATGCCAAACAAAATAAAGTGCTATTTATAGCCGCGCTGGATTAGCCGAGCGGTCTAGGGCGCTGAAGACATGGACTGTGCGGCTGGTCCTGGCGGAAGTTCAAATCCTCCCTCGGGCATGGGTGTGTGTGTTTGTCCTTAGGATAATTTAGATTAAGTAGTGTGTAAGCTTAGGGACTGACGACGTTAGCAGTTAAGTCCCATAAGATTTCACACACGTTTGAACATTTTGCTATTTATAGAGAATAGCCGAAGCACTCTCAAAGGTTCAATTGGGAATATGAGAAAGAACATACTTTCATTAGATACATTTGTCACGTGGCAAAGGAATGAATAAGCACAAACCTTTTTATATTTTGATTGAAAAGGGACAGCGTGATAAATTTCCTTAAAAGTAAACAAATACGAAAATGTATAAATTATGCCAATTAAAATTAAAACTGTACGAAAGACCTGATCATTATCTTTGCTTATATTCATATAGGCTGTAGCTACATCACTGATGAATCACTCTCATTTTGTAGATTTTTTTTTGTAATAACCGAATAAGTAGAACTCATTTTCCCACAGTCACTCTCTCTCCCCTCTGACAGCCTGCACACCCTCATACGGCGAGAGGCGGGAGTACGTAATGTGCTCAGGACCGTTGTCCAACGGGATTGCTTTTGGTGGTTGAGCTATATGCTGAGGGAGGCATAGTGTTGCATGGGTGTACTGACCACAAATCTTTGAACATGGTACACGCGGCAGTCAACGTTATTGTATAACGTACTCCTGCCCCAAACGCGCCTTTTCAAGGGTGAATTCAGCCCTGACACCATTTTAATGGATGACGATGCGCGACCGCATAGAACTGCGCAGGTGGAGGAGCTCTCGGAACAAGAGAATATTCGGTGAATTGTCTTGCCTGCCCATTCTCGCATTTAAAGTCTATTGATCAATTGCGGGATGCTTTCGAGAGACGTACTGCAGCATATCCACATGCACCGACTAGCATCCCAGCAGTTGACATCCGCGCTAGTGGAGAAATGGAACGCCTTATCATAAGAACACCTTACCAGCGTTGTGGCCAGCATGGGATCACATTGTAGAGCGCGCCGCGCAGTGCTATCCGTGGTGACTACACACACTATTAACCCTCAAATGGAGCTATGACTTCTTTGTATCATAAATGGCGTTACAGGGTCCAAAAGGATACCCCCTTTGTTTTATCCATGAAGGGTAATTTACTGTGCTTTCTGTTGCTGCTGTTGCTTTAGGGCGCAAAACAGCTGAGGTCATAAGCGCCCGTATCATAACTTTAAATGGTAAATGACCGGATTACATTGAAGTCGATAATACTCAGAGCCTAAAAGACTGGAGTGGAGGGACAGCTAAAAACAATCACGGACAGCTAAAAACAATCACTTCACTACTGAGGTCGACGCTCAAAAGGTTGAAAATTAAATTTTCTTCGCCATATTGAAGGCAAACCTACGTTTCTAGCATTTGTAGACTTAGAGAAAGCTTTTGACAATGTTGACTGGAATACTCTCTTTCAAATTCTGAAGGTGGCAGGGGTCAAATACAGGGAGCGAAAGGCTATTTACAATTTGTACAGAAACCAGATGGCAGTTATAAGAGTCGAGGGGCATGAAACGGAAGCAGTGGTTGGGAAGGGAGTGAGACAGGGTTGTAGCCTATCCCCGGTGTTATTTAATCTGTATATTGAGTAAGCAGTAAAGCAAACAAAAGGAAAATTCGGAGTAGGAATAAAAACCCTTGGAGAAGAAATAAAAACGTTGAGGTTCGCCGATGACATTGCAATTCTGTCAGAGACGGCAAAGGACTTGGAAGAGCAGTTGAATGGAATGGACAGTGTCTTGAAAGGAGGATATAAGATGAACATCAACAAAATCAAAATGAGGATAATGGAATGTAGTCGAATTAAGTCGTGTGACGTTGAGGGAATAAGATTAGGTAATGAGACACTTAAAGTAGTAAATGAGTTTTGCTATTCGGGGAGCAAAATAACTGATGATAGTCGAAGTAGAGAGAATATAAAATGTAGACTGGCAATGGCAAGGAAAGCGTTTCTGAAGAAGAGAAATTTGTTAACATCGAGTATAGATTTAAGGGTCAGGAAGTCGTTTCTGAAAGTATTTGTATCTAGTGCAGCCATGTATGGAAGTGAAACATGGACGATAAATAGTTTGGACAAGAAGAGAATAGAAGCTTTTGAAATGTGGTGCTACAGAAGAATGCTGAAGATGAGATGGGTAGATCACATAACTAATGAGGAGGTATTGAATAGAATTGGGGAGAAGAGGAGTTTATGGCACAACTTAACAAGAAGAAGGGATCGGTTGGTAGGACATGTTCTGAGGCATCAAGGGATCACCAATTTAGTATTGGAGGGCAGTGTGGAGGGTAAAAATCGTAGAGGGAGGCCAAGAGATGAATATACTAAGCAGATTCAGAAGGATGTAGGTTGCAGTAGGTACCGAGAGATGAAGAATCTTGTACAGGATAGAGTAACATGGAGAGCTGCATCAAACCAGTCTCTGGATTGAATACCACAACAATTACCACGACGAATAAAAATTAAAACGCAGTCTACAGCTTTTGAGTAACTGCTAAGATATCTGATAAATCAGATGGCAAACATACATTCAAACGTAAGCGGTTATAAAACTGGCGATGGATCAGAAAATGACTCACTGTCAATGGTTGGTTGTAGTACACACAGAGTGATGTGGGTCTCCACTTAACAAATGACGGCGATTGAAACGACAGTGCCCGGTACGCAACTGAGCTAAAAGTATCTCCTCGCGGCGAGAGGAAATCGTCAAAGCCGTCGGGAGGTGTTTAATTTACCTGATTTTGTTCTCATACAGCGAAGACCAGTGTTAGGACTAGAGGGACATAATGTTCCGACGTGCAGCAACACAGAGATCATAAATTTCCTGCATGTCATAAATTTCCTGAATGTAGGAAAATACTCAACATCAGTTTAGCACCCAAAAAACTCCAAATAAATGTCAAAAGGAAAACATTTTTATGTAACCCTGCAAAGCAGCGAAGTGAAACGAGACATAAAAATTCAAATTAGCTTAGTGCATTCATTAGAAATAAGACGAAACAGTAATAGATTGCTGTAAGATGAACATAAGCGCCGTGAAAATTAGCAGCATACAATGAACTTCACCTTTGAACCGATACACAATTTTTCACAAACATTCACCAAAATTCTGTTTTCCACACTTGTTACATATCACTCACTGAACGACAGGTCTGGCAAACTGGACGACTGTAGCAGACACAATAATGGTTGGTCCTTTCCTTGGGGACACAGCGCGCGTTGTTTGCTCGTTGAATCCAGAAATGGTGTTCGTAGTCTTGGGAGAGGTTTCTTCTAAACTCACGAGATTGTTGTTCGAAGTCCAGAAAATTTGATTCAGTCACTGATCTACATGAACGAGAGTTCGAAACTAGTGACACTGAAACTAAATGAAAAAAAAACGAATTAAGCCTAAAAAAATGATATTTAGTTGTCAAGTAAACTTGGACCATATAGAAAACAGAAATACCGTCTCGTATTGTCAATCATGGCACCACACAAACTTTCCAGCTGTGCACTGAGGAAGCGGACAATGCTTATAGTTTGTCAGCAGGTCGGTTATCACCTGCCGACAATAGATGTGGAAGTGCCGACAGTAGAATAACCAATAGAGGAAATAGGAGGGGTGCATAGATTCAGTGGTATCGAAAAGGACCGCACAACTCCATTTAAGTATTAAGAACAGTGTCCCGCCTTTTCTAATGTCCACCTCCATTATAAAACGCAGTGACTTCAAGTTTATTATTGCGATTGAATAAAAGCGTCGTTTTTGTTAATCTCATATGTGTTTCTTTCAGTTACCGTCTGTACTATACTGTCCCACTTCTTTCTATGTGTGGTCCGGATATCATCCAGATATGTTACTTGCCAGAGAGTCATCAAGTGAATTTACTTTTGTCCTAAAGTTTCGCCTAACAGTAAAGAATTAGTGACATGTTCTATACATCGTTCGAACGACTCTTTTATGGAAGCGTCAGTTTACAGGATATGTTTACGTGATTAGTATTAACATTAATGAACACATTATTTTTTAATCCTACTCATGCAATACACTTAATACTGTTTTTTAAATCAGGCTACGAGTTTTCAATAAGAAATTCGTCTATTGAGGCTTCTGGGATCCAAGTGATCAAGTGATCCACTGAAAAAAAAGAAAGATTGGTCGAAAATTGCCGAAAAACTCAAAGGTTCACCTGGAAACATGAGAAAAATGATAAATCCATTAGAAGCTTCCATCGGGCGCCATTGAAGAGAAAAATCAAAAATTTGGTAATTTTTTTAGAGAAAGCAAGAGCACGCTAAATTTCCTTGAAAGTAATTTAATGCGAATATATTTATATATTAAGCCGATTAAAATTAAAAATATACCAAGGACTTGATCATTCCCCTTGCTTACGTTGATGTTAAGAGGAGTGGAAGGGGGTTGCGGGCGCTCGACACAGAGTTTATCAGCGACGCTGATGGTAGCTGTAATTACATCGCTGAAGTATCAGTGTTATTTTATAGGATTTTGATGCAATAACTGGACAAATAAAACTCGTTTTCCCGTGATCACGCTCTGCCCTCTCTAACAAACTACATCTTGATTTTTTTTTTTTTTTGACGTACCTGAAACAAATAATGTGTCATCTCATGAAGACTGCTGGCTGAAGGAGGTGGGCTGGAAGTACAGGGAGCCGCGCGGAAACTTTCTTATTTGAAACGTGCGCCACACAGCGACCGTTACTCATTATTGTGTGAGGTTGAGTGCATTCGAAAGCACAAGACCAAACTTTTTTTAAAGTTAGTTTAGTAGCGATCATATAATGGACGAGAGAGGAGCGCTTACATTCACCGTGGCGACTTACTTTTCCAATGGCATACATTAAGGGAACACTTTAATATCGTGCCTACAAGTCGTATTCCTCATCTGGAATCGATTGTTATGTGGGTCGTTTGCGGGTAGTGGTAGTCTGCAGTAAAAGAAAATCGGGACCTTCAAGAACCACAAGACACCAGAAAATGTCGAGATAATAAGGCTGGCGATTTTGAATTCGTCCAAGCGGTCTGCAAACGTGCAGTTGCGCTTGCAATCTCTAATCGCACAGTGAAACGAATTCTTCATGAGGACTTGAAATTCATCGATACAACTGGCAGTGGTGCACACACTTCATCCATGCGATTTTGTTTCACGAAAAAACGCATGTGAAGCCTTGATCGAAAACCTGCCTCATGACGCCTTTGTGGTCTTCAGCGAAGAGGCACTTTGCGTTTTCCTGGCTGCGTGAAAAAATAAAACACGCCATACTGGAGTGGCACGAACCCCTGACAAATTCTTGAGTAGCCCCTGCATACAAAACGCTTGATTGCTTGGTGTGCAGTATGCAAAATTGCCATTATTGGTCCACGGCTTTTCGAAAAGAGCGTGATTCTGAACTAAAAACTTAAAATGAAATTGTGTGCAGCAGCGGCGTCGGCATACAAGGAGTCTGCTGAGCTGGCTGGGCTTGCAGGACAGCGTGCGGGCAGCACGCCGAGACTATGCTTCGCACATCGAGTACTGTAAATTATCTGAATAAACCAATGTTACCGAATACCGCTGTATCACTCTGCACTGCCCCTTGACGCTCTTGAACTTGCTCGGCCTCCTGACACAATACGGCACGGTGGGTCCCAGCTTCAGCTCTGCCATCTGGAGTCCCGGGTTGGACACACCGACCCCGCAACAGTGGTGTCGGAAGTGAGGGTTTTTGATGAAGGTGACCTCGATAGGGAGGATTTAGAGGCGTGCCATCAGCAAAAGTCGAGGTAGCGCAATTAAGGGGAAAATTACTGATTTGCAGGGAGACGATAGGGTCACGTTGGAGGAATTGTTATTGACATTTAGCGATTTATTCCGAACGGGGGGTAGGTTACCGGTAACACCGAATACGAAGCATCACATACCAACGGAGGATAATACACCAGCTTTTAGGATACCATATAGGATAGCACGTCATATTCAACCACTACTAGAGGACCCTATAGAACAACAACCACGGGATGGTGTCATAGAGCATAGCGATCGTCCAGATTCAAGCAATGTTCTTCTCGTACCTAAGAAGTCGGTGGATGGTACAAGGAAATATAGGTTTCGTTGTGATTATAGGTTTCTGAATGCGAAAACTATTTCGGGTGCATATCTGATCCCGAATATCACAGACACATTGGACAATCTGGGACAATGTAAGTATTTTACGATGATGGATTTATGGAGTGGATATCTTCAGTTGGAAGTAGCGCCAGAGTACAGGGCAAAGACAGCTTTTACTGTTCCTGGGGGACACTATCAGTATAAACGTATGCCATTCGGGTTGAAGAATGCACTGGCAACTTTTCAGTGATTATTAAATGGGATTTTAAGCGGATTGAAACCAAAGACATGTATGGTTTACCTAGATGACATTACAGTATTTTCGAAGGATATGCCAGAACACGTATACACAGCTGTTTGAAAATCATGGGCGTCAGTCACATGTCCTTCATCACCTCCACTCATATGTGAACACAACAAAAGCGATGTTAGGCTACGTAGTGTTCTGACCATTTCAATGCACACTTCCCCTGCAAGCACACATGTTGTTTACTTCACGTCTCACAAGGGAAACCCCCCTCAGATTTAATGGTAAGATGGCCCGTCAAAACTGAACGCAGATCAAGCATGAAAACGGGAAGGTGTACTGCTGCACTGTGAAAAAAAAGGCAAAATAAAAACTATGAACTGTGAACGGTCCAAGCTTAGCAGGTACAATAATCAAGTGAAACTGCACAACGCGGCGTCGTAGTTATGTGGTCACGGTGTTGCACTGCCAGGTGGGCGAGCCGTGTTCACAACTCCCTCATGCCACTTTTTTGTTTTTGTTTTTCACAACATCATGAATTGTCCGTCCAGTCATTGAAATGTTGGTTCTCTTTCTGTAGTCTTGGCAGTTGTCACACTATACATTAATTATAGAATATAAATCATGTGGTAAGAATACGTTACTGTCGCAAGTAAATGTGATGAATAGTGAGAGCAGGCGAGATACCACATGGACGTCTCACAGAAATAAAAATAACAAATAAACAGGTGTGAACTATGTTAAAACAGAGGAATTCAAGTGTCAAACCGTCCAGAACGGAACGCAACATCAAAAACGTTAAAAACATGTTTTGACAGAGAACATAGAAACTGTGTGATTGTGTAACAGTTGCATTCTTTTTTTCCAGCTTATGTGACAAAGTAATATTTTTTCATCATTTCCTTGGGAGTGATCACATTCATATGCACTCCTAAACGTGGGAAGAAGGCATATCTGACTCACTTAACAGGCGTACAAATTAGGTGCGTCGATAAGAGATTCCTCACGTGCTGTCACTAGTGCCGTGTAGGGCTCACCAGATGTGTTTTCCGGTGGCGGATTCGGTTGACTAGAGTAGGGGGACAACCTATGTGTCACACCACTCTCCATTGTTGCCAAATTTATTCAAGATGGCGGCGATGACGTCATCCAAGATGGCGGCATGTAGACTTGACAACACCGCATGACGTCATCCCAGATGGCGGCTTTTGGCGGGAAAATAGATCAATTGTGCTACGTCCACTAACCTAACCTGAAGCAAAAATGGCGGGAAGTTTGAATTTTGGTGGGAAAATAGTCCAATTGTGCTACGTCCACTAACCTAAGCCTCCAGAAGAAAAAATATGGTGGGAAGTTTGAATTCCAACAGGATAATGCATGCAAAGACCGTACTTGTCTATATTATTATCATACATTAACATTCATTATCATTTATTATCATTTATTACTATTTATTATTATTGACCTGCCTCCACTAGAAATTCCCTCCAAATTCAAATTCCAACATGATAATGGCTGCAAAACCTTACTTTTGTTTATTATTCATTATCATTCATTATCATTTATTAACATTCATTATCGTTCATTGTCATTTATTATCATTCATTATCGTTTATTATCATTTATTATTATTGACCTGCCTCCAATAGAAATTCCCTCCAAATTCAAATTCCAACACGATAATGGCTGCAAAACCTAACTTTTGTTTACTAGTGATCATTTATTAACATTCATTATCATTCATTATCATTTATTATCATTCATTATCATTTATTATTATAGGCCTACCTCCACTAGAAAATTACGCCAAATTCAAATTCCAACACGATATTCGCTCGAAAACTGTACTTCTATGTATTATTATCATTTATTATTTACTCAAGATGTCCGGTTTTCTCGGTGAGAAAGCCATTCTCCTTACATCCATAACAAAAATCTATCACAAGTTCAAATCCCCAACACCATAATTAATCACATGTATGAGCTTTCTCCGTCACTTATCTTTTTTTCTCACTGGTAGCCTATCATAATCGCGTCAAATAATAAACGTAACGTAATTCACGTCCTTTGATTTTGCAGGGGGGAAGGGACTGAAGACTTTATTTAAAGCAGCACGCTCATCACTTGTTCTCCAACAGTCAGCACACACATCTTTGATATCACAGTGCAGTCACCACAACGTCCGCACTCTAACTGAATTAGTTCAAATCCTCGCCACCCCCTGGCCAGCACGCGGAGACACTGCCTACGTCTGTCACGTGAGGCGGCCAGCCACGAGCCTTGTCGAGTTTGATGTCACAGCGGCCCCTTGTCCGCGAGGCATGCATGTGCAAAGAGATACAGAAAACAGAGCAAGCGCTCTCCGAAAGTGGAGGTGACCAGATACGCTTTGGTTACATTTAGAGACAATTTTAGAACACAGAACGATAACTTATGTCGCGGTCGCATGGATAGATCTGACATAAAATCGAAAGAAATGCGAAAACTGATTAGCGCATAGATATAAACTAACCTCATATAGACTGAAATGCGGTGAAAATGAGAACGTACTTGTTTATCTTCTGGTTCGCAGGGGGGAATTTGTACATGGAGTCAAGTATGCGGCAGCAAGAGGAATGCAGGAAAACGATGACTTCGAAGCGAGCCAAATAAGGAAGGCAGTCAATCTTTTCTCGTTGAGTTCGTATTATCGTGTATGTCTACTGAGGTAGCAGTGATACACGCGAGTTGAATACTGTATTTGATGCTTTTCAGGAGGACAGAGAATCATTCACGTCTAAACTTACTCACATCTGTGTTAAATCATAACAGAGGGTGTACGGGATGATCGATTGAGACAGAGCTGCAACTAGGTATGATTCAAACGTTGACTCATTTATTCTAGAGAAGGACAAGTTGTTGAAGGTAGATTTTTTTTCCAGTATTCTATTAGTCACGTGATATAGCCAGCGTTCTAGTCATATGCGGCTACGTGTTTGGTATGTGGTTTCAAGCCCTGTCTACTTGCGATCGTTAACGGTGAACCCGTCGGTCATCAGAGGACTTCCCTCTCATGTGTGATGAAGGTTGATACATTCCTCTAAATGCACTTTAATTTACGCGATGCGCACCCTGTCGCATGCTTGGTGTGAAATCGAGACTTCAGCGTCATAACTAAGTTAGCTGTGGGTATTTGTGAGGGCCTGTAATCATTGTGTACACACTTACCCGACAGACGGGTGTTTACAGAGTCGGTGACGGGACGACTTTTAATTTTCACATGTTGGACGCTGCTGTTATACGTATCTTGTTTGCTTGTAGGATGTAACGGCTGCTAATAACTATCATTTTTATATAGACCTCATGGAGTAATAGTATTATTTCTAATAATAATAATAATAATAATAATAATAATAAATGATAATAAATGATAATGAATGATAATAAATGACAATGAATGTTAATAAATGATAATGAATGATAATGAATAATAAACAAAAGTAAGGTTTTGTAGCCATTATCATGTTGGAATTTGAGTTTGGAGAGAATTTTCTATTGGAGGCAGGTTAATAATAATAGAAAGACAAGTACGGTCTTTGCATGCATTACCCTGTTGGAATTCAAACTTCACGCCATTTTTTCTTCTGGAGGCTTAGGTTAGTGGACGTAGCACAATTGGACTATTTTCCCGCCAAAATTCAAAATTCCCGCCATTTTTTGTAAATGCACTTTGATTTACGCGACCCCCTGTCGCATGCTTGGTGTAAAATCGAGACTTCAGCGTCATAACTAACTAAGCTGGGGCTATGTGTGAGGGACTGTAATCATTGTGTACACACTTACCCGATAGACCGGTGTTTACAGAGTCTGTGACGGGATGACTTTTAATTTTCACATGTTGGACGCTGCTGTTATATGTATCTGTTTGCTTGTAGGATGTACCGGCTGATAATAACTATCATTTTTTATATAGACCTGATGGAGTAATAGTATCATTTCTGACTCGTGATCTGGTGTGATCATTGGGCACTAGACGTGTCCGCAGGGCTATATTCGGCTCGTATCATAGAAAGGAAAAGTTTTACGATTGGGGTAGAGATAGCTCAGCGTAAGGTGACCGGGGAGAAGGATTTATGTCTGACAGGACGGAAAAGTAAACGATCTAAGGTTATTGCCTGTTTTTAAGTGCTGAACGTTCTAGTCTTAGGAGTGTGTGTGTGTTTATGTTCTCTCTCTCTCTCTTTCTCTCTCTCTCTCTCTCTCTCTCTCTCTCTCTCTCTCTCTCTCTCTCCCTACCGGAACCATCGATGCACCGATCATGGACTCTAGAACAATACTTTACACATGATAGATTGGATCATTTGCTTAAAAATCTATCGAACTACGTTGTGTATAAATATCGGTCCGTTCTTGTTCTTCTTAACTGTATGCTATTAAATTAAGGTGCTTTGAGATCTGTTACTATAGATCGATATGGTGTGATAAGCTCCAAGACTTGGTTACATTTCGAGAAATGTGGTGCAATTGGATGGATTAGGACTAGGAAAGATCTATTCAGGTGGAGTGTAGCTGTATTCGTCTGCTCGGTTGAGGAATAATTGGGTATCGATGTTGCGGGGTAGGTACGTCAATGCCGAGGTGAGGATGGTCTTTTAACGTAAGAGGACTAGATAGCTCTGTGACCGCCATACGCAGAGAGATTGATCTAGTACTATGTGCGAGGTCTTAGAAATATGTATAGCATTGTCTGGTATAATTTGATCGTCATTATGTGTTCGAGAATTAAGTGTGAATGGACGTGTTGACCAGTCATCTATGAATGATCGCAATGATACTTGCAAAGTAGAGGATGTATGGTTTAGCTATGATACTGAAATTAAGAAAACAAGCTGTCACATGATTGGCGAGTGTTGGACTTACTGTAAAATTTTTCGCAATATCAGCTGTGATGGATAATATTACAGTAGATCGGTGGTGTCTTATCCATCACATCTGTGCGTTGGGTACAACATAATGATTGACTGACAATGCTTGCTTGAGTTGGGGGAGAAATTTTGGTTGATGGACCGCAACTTCCAGGGTTGCTAGCACTGAAAACGGTGATCCTGTACTTGTGTGCAAAAATGACCAATCACTAGAAATTGAATGCAAAGTTATAAACTATTCGGTCACTGCGACATATGAGTTTAAATTTAGAGGTAGTCAATCACTTTCGAGGGAAGTGGCTACAACGCCAGCAGGCTCTTCTATTTTCCTTGTGTTGTGGGTGTCCTTTATTTAAAATTGTTCAATGTTATGCTATCGACCGTAAGAATATGATTTATAAGGTGTAAGGTATAGTTTCCTGTGAGAGACCGTGCATCAGTCTGTGCTAATATCTGTTTAGAATCAGACAATGACTTCGAAGTCGTGGCAGAAAGACGAAATGCTTGGCAGTGTGCAAAAGCGTGTTAGAAAACACTGTTTAAACAAGAGCCAGAGGCAGCTTCTCATTCGCTTAGAGTATGGGTGATTAAACTTTAAAGGGCTCTCTGCAGCGTGTGTGTATATTTAATATGATCTTGTTCATATAGGCATTTGTAGTTTGAGGTGTTGGATTTGGTGAGCTGTTAGGAATTCTTGGATGGTTGCACTCTGAGTTATTCGGGGGGAGTATTGTGAATTCCGTTTGTCCGCGCTGGAGGTGGATCGCATTGGTGCCTTCGTGACTTTTTCAGTGTTTGATGGTCGAGGATAAAGATGATAGGGTGTTGATGATCTGTTGTACTTGTACCTAGTACATACAACATTGCGTGCATTTCCGGCGAATGGTCAAAACAAGGTCCTGTTGTAGTAACTGAGATCGTTCTGTTTATAGACAGGTTGCAGAAGGTAATAGATATGTCTTTCTCTGACTTAAATTGCAGAGATCAGGGACCAGGCTTTGAATATTGTCTTATGTGCTTGATGCTTTGTATAAAAGTTTGAATCTTTAATTGGGTTTGATATTTCTGGGTGTGTGTAAAATTAATTTTACTGTTGACAGTGAGAGAAAGATGAGTTGATTGGTGTTTAGATAGAGGCTACGTTTGCAATTCGAAAAGAGGGGATGGTAAATTGATTGATGGGCATGGTTTGTGGGGTGATATATGAATGTCAAGATAGGGTTGAGGACGTTTGCGTATGTTGATGGTGGGACGGGTGTGAGGTTAGGTGCGGTCGGAGGTGTAAATTAGATCTTATTTTTTTAAAAAATGTTGTAAAGTAGGAATAATATTGAGAAGGTTTTTAGATGGCTGGTCACGCGATGAGACGAGAGCAGGGATGTGTAGTTATGTTTAGTTAAAGGGCCGTGTAATGTCTTATAAGGAGCAATGTGCAGTGTGCTACAGTGTCATAGGAGGTAAAGATATGTGCTGCTATGATGTGTCTGGCGTATGGAGGCTGCGCTTTGGAATTATGCTACATTGATATAAAGTTGACTTTCACCCGCGTTAGGTGGTCACGGCTCGGGTTCGCAGTACTGGACGGACGTATGTGTGTGCTTTGACCGCTGACCGCGCCAACTCACACTTGCGCAAGCCGAGCAAGGGCTGTGCGAGGTCTGAAATCAGACGGATGGGTGACTTCACTATCCAGTGGGCAGGGTGCAGAGTGGGGGTACTTGCGCACGTCTGCTGCGTTATTTTGCGAGCGGATCTGCAGGCTCTGCTATGCGTTATTAGGATAGTTTACGAGTACTGAGCGTATCTACACATCTGTGTGATGTATTATTTAGTAGCAGTTTGCTATAGTGTGTACTGAAATTATGATTGGGTGCGTGTCTGTGGGCTGTGCAACATGGTCCAGGGCACATCTGGGATTGGTGTTTTGCGATAGTGTGATAGATACATTGTATGGTTAAATAAGTTGTTCGAAAAAAATAAATAGTGTTCTCAATGATTACACGCGCCTGCAGCGCAGATCAGAGTGATTTGGTTTTTCCATCACCACCTGGGTTGCATGTGAGTAGTAAATGTTTTCCCGGCCGCGTTAATCGAGTGTGTCAACAAGCTATGAGCTATTCTGAAAATAGACGTGAAGGCAGGTCCAGACTTGAGACGCCGGCGGTATACATGAGAAGAACAATGCAGCTTTCACATGTGTCGGCTGTCACGAGCGCTCGGAAGATGAACTTGGCTGGAGACTCTGGTATCCCCTTCCCCGCCGACCGCAAGTGCGTGCGGCCTGCCTTGGAGCATAATCTAAGGCGCATAGGCGATATCAATTTCTCCGGTGATGGGTGCGAATGTGACTGTGTTGAGGTCATGTTTGGGGGAGGCCGAGCAGAGACTTTTGGTCAGTTTGGCAGCTGGTGGTGTTTGGGCGCGTCTGTTGCACTCTTTTGCGAGCATGTCTGTGCACTGTGCGGTGCTTTATTTGGAGAGTTTAAGAGTACAGAGCTCGTCTGCTGACATTTTGTACTGCATTATTTAAGAGCTGTTTGCTATTGTGTGGTGAAATTAGGAATTGTTTACGTGTTTGTGGCCTGTGTCAGATGACCACAGTTGGACTGTGCGGGTGTTTTGTGACAAATATACTCCACGACTAAATAAAAGGGCTCCAAATTAATAGAGTGCAGCAATTCCTTGCTTCCCCGAGCAGCACAGCGCAGTCTGAGCTGTTTTTGTGCAATAACAACAATCTGGTCAGAATGTGAGTGAGTAGACAAATAACTGGACAAATTTATCTGTAGAGGAGTTACAGGTCTGGAATGGAATGAATATCTTGATGGGTGTGGTTGTGTTGCCAAGTGTAGTGCACTACTGGAGTTCAGAAACTGCCTTATGTCAGCCTTACATATCGAAACCTATGAGAAGTAAAAGTTTCAAAAAGATATATAGCAAATAAATAAAGTACACTTGTTCTTTCTTCCATTAGCCTATGCACTGAAATTATTTGCGAAAATTAGCAGTTGTTTGGCTATTTGGAGGTAAATGTTTTGCATTATTTAAGAGAGGTTTGCATGTCTGTAGGCTGTGCTATGAGTTATTTTTAACTGTTTACAATTAGCAAGCGTGTGTCTAGAACATTATAAATGAGTTATGTAGGAGTGTTTTGCAGGTCTGTATGATGTTGGACATATCGGTGTGATATATATACTCCATTCCTAAATAAAGTAAATTCGTTACTAAGTCCGTGGACCTAGTGCAGGGTGATTCCATTTACCAGATACGTGTAGGAAGAGGTTAAGTGCTGCTGGCTTAGTTTGAAACAATTTTCTTAGGCTGGTGGCGGAAGCGCAAGTGAGCTTTGTTTACTGGCAGATTTCAAACTTGGCGCTGGTTCCTAGGAGGAGGAGGAGGTGGCGTTCTGGTCCTCGAAAAGTAGTTTATATTAGGGAGTTGAACACGTTTGCATACGTATATGAAATTGTTAATTCAATTATTTAATACAGCTGGGGTGGTAAGAGTGAATCAGCAAGCGTTCTCGCGTCAAGCAAACGCGCTGTTATACGGTCCTGGTGGATTCCACTGTTGGTCAAACTCTGGCGCCAAACGTATCCTTTGTATGGCACGCGGTCGACAGGTTTCATCGTGTCCGGTGTTAAGTGCTCGCGGGCGCGGCCGACCGTTTGTGGCGGGACCCTCAGGCGCTGCTCGCCACCGCCTACCTGGTGCGCTAGCCGTGGAGGTGTCAGCGGGCCAGGGAGCAGGCTCAGCCGGCCACGCGTACATCAGCTGCGCTCTGGAGTTTTGCTGTGTGAGCGTGGAGAAGTCAATTGGGACACACCTGCATGACCGTAATGTCTGAAATAAAGAGTCATTTTCCATGTATTTACAGAAGGCTAGGTCCGTTGCGTGTATGGAGGCTGTGTGACGTAAGCGGGGCGGCGGCGCAGCGATTGTACAGTTATTACGCAGGCGCGCGAGAGCGAGTCAATTAGCGGGCGTTCTAGTATGGTCCAAAGGTGCTGTTATATAGTCATGGCGGATTCCACTGTCAAGCAAACTTTGCCACCAAAAGTGTAGCACTGTGTTCTCGCTCGCACAGGGACACGTGGAGAATGGCTGTGTGTGGTCGACATCGACAGGTTTGAACGTGGTGCCGGAAGTGTTACAGGGAAATGGCCGACCATTGTGCGATTCAGCTCCGAGGCACACAATTTTGGCGGGAACATGTGGAGGCGACGAATGCACGTGGTGAGTGGACAAGGGGCCCCTGTGACGTCAAACTCGACAAGTTCCAGCGTGTCCAGCGAAAACATGTTTATGACGTGGGAATGATCGCTGGGCACGCCCCCCGCACTAGTGACTACGTGACAGACGTAGGCAGTGTCTCCGCGCGCTGGCCAGGGGGTGGCGAGGATTTGAACTAATTCAGTTAGAGTGCGGACGTTGTGGTGACTGCACTGCGATATCAAAGATGTGTGTGCTGACTGTTGGAGAACAAGTGATGAGCGTGCTGCTTTAAATAAAGTCTTCAGTCCCTTCCCCCCTGCAAAATCAAAGGACGTGAATTACGTTACTATAAGTGCAGTTTATTATTTGATGCGATTGTGATATGCTACCAGTGAAAAATAAGATAAGTGACGGAGAAAGCTCATACATGTGATCAATTATGGTGTTGGGGATTTGAACTTGTGATAGATTTTTGTTATGGATGTAAGAAGAATGGCTTTCTCACCGAGAAAATCGGTCATCTTGAGTAAATAATAAATGATAATAATACATAGAAGTACAGTTTTCGAGCGAATATCGTGTTGGAATTTGAATTTGGCGCAATTTTCTAGTGCAGGTAGGCGTATAATAATAAATGATAATGAATGATAATAAATGATAATGAATGATAATAAATGATAATGAATGATAATGAATGTTAATAAATGATGACTAATAAACGAAAGTTAGGTTTTGCAGCCATTATCGTGTTGGAATTTGAATTTGGAGGAAATTTCTAGTGGAGGCAGGTCAATAATAATAAATAGTAATAAATGATAATGAATGTTAATGTATGATAATCAATAATAATAATAAAGACAAGTACAGTCTTTGCATGCATTATCCTGTTGGAATTCAAACTTCCCACCATTTTTTTTCTTCTGGTGGCTTAGGTTAGTGGATGTAGCACAATTGGACTATTTTCCCGCCAAAAGCCGCCATCTGGGATGACGTCATGCGCTGTTGTCAAGTCTACATGCCACCATCTTGGATGACGTCATCGCCGCCATCTGGAATAAATTTGGCAACAATGAAGAGTGGGGTGACACATAGGTTGTCCTCCTACTGACTTGTAGCCTTGTCATCAAACGTTTGCGGTTCCAATGCGAAAGTCACTTCCTTTCGGCTGCTAATAGAGTAGCTGGACAGAATCAACTGTCATTGTAGGTCCCCAGATTACTTCTCGATGTTGCAAACGGACCATCGCGACACAGACACAAATTTGAATACAACAGAAAAAAGGGCACGGTTCGTTGCAAGTCAATGCCGCAATAACTTTTTTAGTTCTTTTGCATTTTGTTCGTTACTGTTCATTGTATTTGGTCTTAGTGGACGTCACATGACATCCGTTGAAGTTCGTTGTTGATCCCTTCACTCAGATAATTTTTTTTTTACTTATTTATTCGTTTTTTTTTAGAGCAGACAACGCTCTGACCGAACACCCTAAAAATGAAAGCTCATTATTCTGCAAAATGCCACAGGTCTTAACATATGACATGATCTTGGTTCACCGTTTTGTAATGAGAATTTGAGGGCCACTGTTTGCGAATACAAATTCCGGGGAGCATGGTATTTAACAGTGTGTTTGGCAGATTGCGTGAGCATGGTACGCTTCCCAGAGGACATTTTGTATCTAAATGTCCCGTCCAAATAAGTTCTTAGTGAAGCTGAGAACATTCTTGAGAGGGTAGAACACAACCCGGTTACCAGCTCTAGAAGAATTGCTGCACAGCTTGGTATTTGTCTGATGTAATCAAATTTTCCTCGAGCTCGGTATTTCACAAACAACAAGTGAAAGCATAGTATAGAGCCGGGTCTGCATCTGCATCATCGGCAGAGCGTGCAACATCTGCATTTAGGAGACGATGTCAAACGAAAGGAATTCTGTAAATATGTCGTTGCCAATGAACGCTGTATTCCAGGTATTCTGCTGACTAATGAATCAACATTTAGCCCCAACGGCGTCAATTACACACATTGTGGAACCAAACTTTTCAACGACGTTTCTCAGTGAATGTGTGGTGGAGTATTATTGATGGCCTACTCATTGGTCTAGCAGGTTCGGATAACCATCTTAATGGAGTACTGTGTCTCGATTTCCTTCAAAATGTGTTACCACAATACCTGGAGGATTATGAAGTGCATTCGCAAACTGCGAATAGTGTCGTATAACTGTTACACTTTTTACTAGTAATATATGAAAATTTGTGCTGGACTGGGGCTCGAACCTGGGTTCCCCGCTTTACGCGAGCGGTCGCCTCGACCATCCGCATCCAAGCACGACTCCAGGTACGACACAAACTGTCATACTAGTGCCTACGTCGCATAGTGCTCGCATGGAAATAGTATGATTCCAGCAAAGAGAGAGACGTTGTTTCGCTCGTCAGATTTCCTTGCTTTGCCACAAAATACAGTTGGACAGTGTCTGCATTTTACAGCGTATGCAATGTTCCTTCGGGCATGTCTGAATGCAGCGGTATTCGGTTATAAGAACACTGAGATAATGAAAGACAGATGGTTCAAATGGCTCTGAGCACTATGGGACTCAACTGCTGAGGTCATTAGTCCCCTAGAACTTGTTGTTGTTGTTGTGGTCTTCAGTCCTGAGACTGGTTTGATGCAGCTCTCCATGCTACTCTATCCTGTGCAAGCTTTTTCATCTCCCAGTACCTACTGCAACCTACATCCTTCTGAATCTGCTTAGTGTATTCATCTCTTGGTCTCCCTCTACGATTTTTACCCTTCACGCTGCCCTCCAATACTAAATTGGTGATCCCTTGATGCCTCAGAACATGTCCTACAAACCGATCCCTTCTTCTGGTCAAGTTGTGCCACAAACTTCTCTTCTCCCCAATCCTATTCAATACTTCCTCATTAGTTATGTGATCTACCCATCTAATCTTCAGCATTCTTCTGTAGCACCACATTTCGAAAGCTTCTATTTTCTTCTTGTCCAAACTATTTATCGTCCATGTTTCACTTCCATACATGGCTACACTCCATACGAATACTTTCAGAAATGACTTCCTGACACTTAAATCAATACTGGATGTTAACAAATTTCTCTTCTTCAGAAACGCTTTCCTTGCCATTGCCAGCCTACATTTTATATCCTCTCTACTTCGACCATAGAACTTAGAACTAGTTAAACCTAACTAACCTAAGGACATCACACACATCCATGCCAGGGACTGGATTCGAACCTGCGACCGCAGCTATCTCGCGGTTCCAGACTGCAGCGTCTAGAACCGCACAGCCACTTCGGCTGGCAATGAAAGACAGTTCACTAGGTTCCGAGAGTCGTTGCAGTTTCTGCACCACTTCGTATAAACAGCTAGAAGACAAAAGCAAAGCACTTCAATGCATAGTAGAAATGCCACAAGCAAACATCACAATTCGAAAAGGCGCACAGGCAGATTTCCCAGCTCTCCCCAGACTCGTCGAATGCAGCAAACGGCGCTGGGGACGTAGCCACGACCATTTATTGATGTGGTTGTTGCTGCTGAGAAACGAGCTGCAGGAGAACGACCTGCTGTTATTTCTGCTGTTGCTCTTGAGCCGCAAACTGTTGCTGTTGGCGTGACAGCTGTTGCTGCCAAAGTTCGATAAACTGGGGTCCATAACGCTGGTACTTGATGTGCCGAAAACACGAAAGGTAATTTTAACAATTATAAGGGTGAGCAAAAAGCTTCCGTTAGAAGGCCGCACGGTCCATGCCTGCCAGGCAAAATCGCCACGAGGATTGAGGCAATCATGCCACAGACGCACCAGTTTGAAAATAACTGTTTGCAGCTGCTCGCTCCGTCTGACTGGAATCGTCGATCCTTCAAGGTCTCTTTCAAGGGAGTGAAGGCGTGATAATCCATGGGGGAAGATCAGGCCTAAAGGGTGTGTGTTACAGTGTGTCCCACTTGAGTTTGCATAACTTCTGTGGTACATCATTTGCGATGTGGGGACGTGCGTTATCATGAAGCAGCAACACTATTTATCGCAGTTGGTTTTCGACGGACATACTGCCCCGTATACATCCTTCATTCTCCGATGGAGGTCTGCCGATGTTTGTCCTTCGGCAGCCAAGAAAAAAGTAACAGCTCATTGAACCTGTTTGGGTGTATTTGGTAATAGCGTCACCGTAGTTCACGTTTCCGCGTTTACCGGACACGTGTCAGAAACACACAAATGCCACACTAATCCTTTGATTACATGTCGGCGCTTGTACACCCGCATATGAGTCACGCTACTTTGCATGCACCCTGCAGCAGCGTCATCAAACGGAAACTTTTTGATCGCCCCTTATAATTTTCACTCTGCAGCGGAGTGTTCGCTGATATGAATCTTCCTGCCAGATCAAAACTGTCTGCCGAACAAGGAGTCTAACTCTCGTGATTTGTAACTATACGTGCGGTGTATTATTCGGGATTGTCACGCGGCCGCTCGTCTAGATCCGAGCTGCTATATCTGCTCTCGCCCACGTGACTTTTAGCTGCCCTTAGCTTTCGCTAACTGTAATGCCTCCGATCTGCTATCGATGAAGTTCGCCGCTGAAAGTTTCAAGACTGTATCTCATAGGAAAGTGTCAGTGCTAAACGAGCGAGGCCAACGAGAAAGACTTTCTCGTTGGCCTCGTAAACGAGTACCTTCCGTCACACACCAGACGAAGGATGCGAGTTTTTCGGCATCTAATTCTGAGCCATGATGAAATTTTCGACTCTCCAGCTCATCAGAAAGTTAGTTTAAAATCAACTGTAAATTTTGTATAAAACAGACAGAACGAAACCAACCTAATAAAATCGTATCAAAAAAATTGGCTGAGTGCGAGTAGGATTCCCGCTCTGAAAGTTCCATACAAACTTAATTATGTATGTAGACAGTTCATCCACTACGGGGATCACGAATCTCGACGATTTTCGCCTGTTGTCGACATTGATACTAGGAAGATATCGCGAATTCTAAGACTTTCGACAATGCTTTAATTTTTAAGTTTGAAACAGGATAACAAATCATAAAAGCAATATTTTTTCGTTTGGTATAATTACAGATAAATAATTTTCGGACTTTTTTCCATTACTTAGATTGTGAACGCTTCTTATTTCCAACTGTTATAATTCTAGGACAATGGAAAGCACCCAGTAGGTTTTAATGAGTGTGTTTGCGAATATCAAAATATGTGACATAAATGGCAATATCTTTTGACTGTATTGACTTAGAAGCTTACATTTATTACATCGCCAAGCGACCATGGAGTTTAGTATGTGACATAAATTTCAACTTGGTACGTCAACTTCTTCCTGAAAAAAAAGGGGTCTTAAGAGACGGACAGACAGACAGTCGGATACCAAATGATAAATATTTTTCGGTGATCTAATTACAAATTAACAATTTTCCGTTTTTTCCTTTAATTGAATTGCTTTAGCTGCCAAATTTCATGACTTAAGTTGAGTGGGTGGTACCCCATAGGCTTAGATGAGGGATTGTTATGAATAATAGCCAGATACACTGCTATGAAAGTTGTTTATATTTTATATCGTTCACGATGAGCCCATTTTGACATATTACCATCGTCACGTGCTCTGTGAATATATAAGTAAGCGATGGTATTAATATAATGGTCTTGCAAATATGTTCTGAAAAGCTAGATACAGCATTAGGTGTTTTTACCTCACATGTGACATCATTGCTGTCGTGTCCTGTCTTTTTTAGAACTATTACTTTTTCCTAGCTGTACAATGGAGATGTACATCGCATTTTAGTTGGTTTCCATTATGTGGATGGGTTGTTTTCACTTTCTCTGGTCTCCACCCATCCACATTTTTCAACATTTACAAACAGACAAACACGACGTTAAACAGATAAACGAAGCACTAGAAATCCTCCATATTAGGCCGAAGGGAACATTCATGAACATCCTCGAGGAAATAGAGATATATTCACATGCATATAGCAACCCAACAAATTTACTAAACGAATAAACCAACCTAAAGCACAAGCAGTACATAGAAAACTTTATTCACATTAAAAAACCAAGAAAACAGGTAAAATAATAAATCAGAGACGTTCAATAACATGTTCATAATAACAGCGATAACAACATGAAGGGTATTAAACAGAGACATAACACCAACATAAATCATAGGCAATAACAAAATTATTACGAAAAAATTAAAACTGTAAAATAAAAATCTCATGTAAAACTAAAACAAACACTAGGCAAAAACATAATTAGAACCAAGACTATAAAAATAATAAAAAACAACTGAATTTCACAGGTCACTTATTTATAGCGGTAACTATATAAACATGTAATAAGCTGATCCACTATCATCCACACTGTCAGAAAAGTAGCATATAATGAAACCAGTTAAAATCCGACAAACATCTCCAGTGTACCCCTAGGAGAAAGCAATAATTCTAAAAAAGACAGGACATGACAGCAACGATGTTACATGTAAGGTAAAAACACCTAATGATGTAATATAGCTTTTCAGATCATAGTTACAAGACTATCATATTAAGACTATCGCTTACTTATGTATTTACAGAGCACTTGGCGATGGCATTATGTCGATATGGGATCATCGTAAATGATACAAAAATAAATAATTTTTATAGCAGTGTAGCTTGCTATTATTCATAATAATCATGTCATTAAAAGATATATTTTGCACTGCGGGCCCCAAAACAAACGTTTGACGAGGAAATTTGCGAGTATCAAAATATTTATTTATTTATTGCTTATTTAGCCTGGCCAGATTTGGACCTTAAGGACCTCTCTTACATCTGACCAGGAACAACACATACAAAGAAATATTACATAACAATCACAATAATAATAATATGCATCATTATTAAAAATGACAGTTGGCAATAATAATACTAATAGTAACACTAATAATGATGATAATATAATGGAGGAATTAAGAATGATATTAGTTAGTTATTAATGACTAACTCAATAACAATAATTTGCATTATTAACAAAATAATTTGCAGTAATAATAATAACAATAAAATAATAGTGACACTAATAATAATAATAATAATAATAATAAAGTAATGGAGGCATTGAAAACGATATTGATTAGTTTCGGACTTATGAAGTCTTGTTTAGTGTTAGAAGAAGTGGAAGGAATAATGAAAGAGGAGAGTATTGAAATGAAAGTAACAATGGTTTCTAGGAAAGAAGAGAATTTCAATAAAGAACTCTACAGAGAAGGGGAAGGAAAAGTCGTGGGGAGGTAGGGTTGACGAGAGTGAGCTGCAAGAAGAGAGAGCTATTGTGATACAAGGTGACCCATTAGCTGTCTTCTGAAGTCTGACAGGATTTCAATTGAGTAAGAGTGTTCCAAAGTCGGGCTCCTAATACTTAAAAAGATTCAGAGAACATGGCTGTTTTATGCAGTGGTACAGAGAGGATTCTGCTGTGTTATTAACGAGTATTTCAGCTGTGTTGTTCAGATAGTAGTGTAAGGGTTGAAGATAAATAGGAAAGAGTGCAATGATTCAGAAGACGATACAGCAAACAAAGCTTATCAGCATGTAGCGATGATGATCGTTCATAGGCAGGAGTGATATGGTTGAAAGAGCATACATCGCAAAGGTATTGCACACAAGCATTCATCGCCAGTTCCAGCTGATGTGAATACTCATAATGCGAAAGTCCTTGGAGAACAGGATCACCATGATCAGGTATGGGTAGGATTAAGGACTCTATGAGTTTCTTTTTTTTAAACTCGAAAGGAAATAACGTTTTATATTTCTGTAATGAACTGCACTTTTGTGTTCAATCAAGTCTAGGTGATGGTACAGAAATATCCCCAAATTCTTTGCAGAAGAAGAAAAGGTAATTTCTGTGCTGTTTAGGATTCAGGGTGGAAGAGATTCTCTGAACTGACTAAGATTACTTGCGTTTTAGATGGGTTAAGTTTCACACCTATGTTCTGCACCCATTCTGGTAAAGCAAGTAAGTCAGCACTTAAAACGTTAAGCACAGCTTTGTGCAGAATTTTTGTGCTTGTACTTACATATAACTGTAAGTGTATTAATGGAATTTGCAATGGGAGATAAAAGTCAGTACATCATTAACATACACTCCTGGAAATGGAAAAAAGAACACATTGACACCGGTGTGTCAGACCCACCATACTTGCTCCGGACACTGCGAGAGGGCTGTACAAGCAATGATCACACGCACGGCACAGCGGACACACCAGGAACCGCGGTGTTGGCTGTCGAATGGCGCTAGCTGCGCAGCATTTGTGCACCGCCGCCGTCAGTGTCAGCCAGTTTGCCGTGGCATACGGAGCTCCATCGCAGTCTTTAACACTGGTAGCATGCCGCGACAGTGTGGGCGTGAACCGTATGTGCAGTTGACGGACTTTGAGCGAGGGCGTATAGTGGGCATGCGGGAGGCCGGGTGGACGTACCGCCGAATTGCTCAACACGTGGGGCGTGAGGTCTCCACAGTACATCGATGTTGTCGCCAGTGGTCGGCGGAAGGTGCACGTGCCCGTCGACCTGGGACCGGACCGCAGCGACGCACGGATGCACGCCAAGACCGTAGGATCCTACGCAGTGCCGTAGGGGACCGCACCGCCACTTCCCAGCAAATTAGGGACACTGTTGCTCCTGGGGTATCGGCGAGGTCCATTCGCAACCGTCTCCATGAAGCTTGGCTACGGTCCCGCACACCATTAGGTCATCTTCCGCTCACGCCCCAACATCGTGCAGCCCGCCTCCAGTGGTGTCGCGACAGGCGTGAATGGAGGGACGAATGGAGACGTGTCGTCTTCAGCGATGAGAGTCGCTTCTGCCTTGGTGCCAATGATGGTCGTATGCGTGTTCGGCGCCGTGCAGGTGAGCGCCACAATCAGGACTGCATACGACCGAGGCACACAGGGCCAACACCCGGCATCATGGTGTGGGGAGCGATCTCCTACACTGGCCGTACACCACTGGTGATCGTCGAGGGGACACTGAATAGTTCACGGTACATCCAAACCGTCATCGAACCCATCGTTCTACCATTCCTAGACCGGCAAGGGAACTTGCTGTTCCAACAGGACAATGCACGTCCGCATGTATCCCGTGCCACCCAATGTGCTCTAGAAGGTGTAAGTCAACTACCCTGGCCAGCAAGATCTCCGGATCTGTCCCCCATTGAGCATGTTTGGGACTGGATGAAGCGTCGTCTCATGCGGTCTGCACGTCCAGCACGAACGCTGGTCCAACTGAGGCGCCAGGTGGAAATGGCATGGCAAGCCGTTCCACAGGACTACATCCAGCATCTCTACGATCGTCTCCATGGGAGAATAGCAGCCTGCATTGCTGCGAAAGGTGGATATACACTGTACTAGTGCCGACATTGTGCATGCTCTGTTGCCTGTGTCTATGTGCCTGTGGTTCTGTCAGTGTGATCATGTGATGTATCTGACCCCAGGAATGTGTCAATAAAGTTTCCCCTTCCTGGGACAATGAATTCACGGTGTTCTTATTTCAATTTCCAGGAGTGTATAAGGAGACAAAGTCATGGGCACAATACTGATACTTGTGGTACCCCTGATACTACAGTCTTCCATTGTGACCTCTGTATTCCGATCACTACACAGTGTTGGCTTTATATGAGGTATGAATGGAACCATTGTGCAGTTTTTGCAGAAAAGTGTTGACTTTTCAGTTTAGCAAGCCCACAGTGCCTAAAGCTACGCTGAAATCTAAAACGCACATAATAGTTGCCTCCTGTTTGTCCACATCTTGTTTCAGTGGATCCACTTTTATAAAAGCAGTCGCTGTGCTGCAATTTTTCTATAAGCCAGAAGTAGCAGGGTAAGGGGGGCACAAAACTACTTTTTATCTCAAACTGATACACAAATTAATTAAATTGATATATTTATCACCCCCTGACCACGCCCACCCCCACGCCCATATGACATTATTTGTTTTCATCAGCCTGCGAGTGGGTTCCAGCTCCCTCCCCATCCCCAACTACGCTAGTGGCGGGAACTTCGAATTTTGATGGGAATTTCGAATTTTGGATGGGATTTCTTTGCCCCAGGGCTGAGCTGACGTCCCTCCATGGGAAAGCCCAAGAAAATCCCCCCCCCCCCCCCCAACACAATTATACCACCAGAAGCGCTTGAATTTGGCAATAGCCAATAGGAACACAGCATCCGATCACATCGATGATATAAGGTGGGCCCAGCAGTTCTGCAGCGTCAGTTGCAGTCAGTCAGCCAGCATAAACTGCCAGCCACGATCATGAAATGCCGCCAAGCCATAGCAGCAACAGAATAGGAAGAAGCTGCGGAGGAGTAAGCACACCTGCTTACTGTCTCTCTTACTGCCACGTGAGAAAATGAAATCTTTGTGCTCCTGTCATTGGTTGTAACAGTTTTTCTTCTTTACTCATCAGTGGATGCGATGTCCTCCAGCCTGTCTGAGACTGCAACAATGATGTGTCCCAGCCTGCCAGGACCCACAGCAGCGACACCACCCTGGTAACCTCTCACGCAATTGGTCAGCTTGATGGAGCAGGACAATCAGCTATTATTGTCCGTTGAAGACACCCAGCCAGCCCCTGACTTGCTGAAGTGCACCGGGGTGTCCTAATCAGCACCCCTTCATAACGGACCCCATCATATGCGCCATCACAGAATATTTCAGTGATACTGCATGGGCATAGCGAGGGTGTAGTGGATGAGAAGACGACAATTAAGTCCTGTGAGTATTGGGACTAAGTTCATACAAGCGCATTTTGTTAGTGCGGGTTGCCTACATCAGAGGCAGGTATGGACTCAGGGGCAAACCTACTGTTTCTTTTGATTGACGGGTACTTAACCTATTGTTCCCATTTGATTGACAGGTAATTAATCTATCGTTCTGCTAAAAGGATCCTTCCTTTTGATTGACAGGCACTTAACCTATTGTTCCCTTACCCCCTCCCAACCCCCTCCCCATCAGGAAACTTCACCCCTCGCTGCTACAGGTACACTTCACTCTCACTCTTATCAATTTAATTGACTACTTATTTAACCTCTCCTCCTCTGGTAAATTCCCCCTCCCACCCCCCTCTCCCAGAAAATGGCGGGAAGTTCAAATTCCGTTAAAAACAATGCAACATACCATGGCTACCTCCACTAACATAGGAAAATGGCGGGAAAAAGTGCACTTGGGCTATGTCCACTAACCTAACTCATCCCACCATCACCTCTTCCTAGGAATTGGCGGAGAAAGGTCTCAGACTATGCTGGACATGTCTTCATTTTCAGTCTTGATTGAAACAATTAGAGGCAGTACTGCCATCAGGTGTGTTCACCCCGAAGTCCGGAGTACACAGTACTGTCACCAGAGGGTGCTGTCATCCCTTCCGTGTCGTAATACTAGATGGCGGTCTGCTGGTAGAGAGGAAGGATCTCATAACAGGAAATTCAAGGGTATATTGTAATTGGTACTCAAAGATGTCTGAATTAATTGAAGTCTGTCAATTTTATTGGCATGCAAGTCAAGATGGACGTGGAGAAATTAAAGAACGAGAATCCCAACCAACAAATAAACTGACTTCGAAATCTGAGGAAGAGACAATGCCTTTCTTACCATAGCATTTGGTTACTTAGAGAGACGGGCTCTTTCTTTCAATAAATATCGAGTATTTGATTTGATGACGCTATCAGAAATCTCAGATTGAGTTATGATTGAAAACAGTTTTATATACCTGCCTAAAAATAATGTGAAGATATCAGGTGACAATTATTTTCAGAAAGGTATGAACCTGAAGAAATTTTTAGAAACTAAGTGTAACTCGGAAAAATGGAAGTCTAAGATCTCTGTAGAAGAAAGGTGAATCTACTTTCTTAAGGAAACCGAAAATGCTGAACACAAATGCCAGCTGCTAAGATTATGTGAATATTTGTTTTTTGTTCCCACACACAACGCTGTGGTGGAAAGAGTGTTTTCCCTGATTTCGGCCCAATGGATTTATGAAAGGATTTAACTGCTGCTGGAGATTGTAGAATCAATCTTACGGAGCCAGTTAACCTACAAACCGATTTATGTGGACTTTTATAAATACGTAAAAGGGGAAATATCGTGTACAAACTAGTTCTTCTGCAACAAGTTCCATGTAATTGTATTAAAAAGCAATTCTATTAAATGCCAAATGCCTTGCTGCAGTGGTAACACCGGTTCCTGTCAGATAACCAAAATTAAGTGCTGTTGGGCTTGGCTAACACTTGGATACATGACTGCCCAGTTTTCCAAGCGCTGTTGGCAAGTGAGGTACACTCACATTTTGTCAGACAAATTGAGGAGCTACTTGCTTGAGAAGTAGTGCCTCCAGTCAAGAAAACTGACAATGGCCGAGAGCGCGGTGTGCTGACCCCTCCATATCCGCATCGAGTGACGGCAAAAGGCTGAAGATGAACTGCTCAGTACCATTGGGCCTCCTGAGACCTGTTCATGTGGAGTTCATATTAAATAAATTTTTTACTCCATTACTACACCCCCATCTCATGGTGTCACAACGAGTTCCCAGCTAGATATGGCAACCTTATGTTAAGTGAACAGACTGAAATCGAGTGAAATGTATGAAGCTTATGTATGAAATACATGTCCTACATAGACACTCACAGCTGCGAAAAGAACAATAGATTTCAGTGAGTAATCTATAAATAAAATTCCTCGCTTCAATCAAAGGAGACAGTGTAACAATCCATTGAGTTCTTTTCCTGTGTATGTCAAATGACAGTGAAAATGTTACGTATTTTGTATTATAATTGCTATTTAATTCCTGTAATTGAATGACCTTTTTTATAAGCATGGCCAGAGAAGGCACACTTAATATATACTGGTGGAAAGAAATTATTTCGCCCTTCTAGAGGTTTCAAGTTCACTCAAGATTTATTGTTGCAACACTGCATACGGAGTACATAAAATGATTACATTTACGGATCATGGCATTGCCAGTTCTGAGGTACCAGATACAAATCCATGCTGAAACACACATATTAGTACATGGAATAGCCCTCATGGGCGCCAGTGCAGGTGCTAACTCTGGGATCCAATCAATCATACAGATGATGAATACTGTGCTCGGTTATGTTATGCCATGCCTGCTCCAACTATTTATGTAGTTCTGTAAGTATTGTAGGTTGGCAAGTCACAAGAGTCACCTCTCGTCCAATCGTATTCTCATGGGTTAGATTTGGGGACAAGTCCAGATATCATGCTAGCCAGAGAAGTTGCTGCACATCTTGCAAAGCACATTGAGTTTTACAGGCAGTGTGTGGGCGAGCAGGACAAACACATAGCCTTCCTGTTCCAAGAACTATAAAAGAATGGGTCTAACAACATTAACATTCTGCATGTATTGAGCTCTGATTTGCATCCCCTCCCTTAATCAGAGGTGAACGAGCAGCTATAGCTAAAAGCAGAAAATGACTTCATTTAAAGAATTTATGGAGGCTATGGACCTACATTATAAGAAATTAGTCGGAAACTGTGTTTGCTGAAGTGAATTCTGGACACCTCTGGTGCCTATAGTGCTGCCTGGGATCGCTGGTATCAGAGAGCCTTCTGATTCGCGTATCCTGACCACACTCACCTGATGATGAATGCAAATGACAAACAGTGACAGGTCTGTGAATCTCTGGGCAGATGACGAAATTGGGTGTAGTAGTATGGTAATACATGTTCTGGCCCATTTAGTTTGTGTGGGTTGCATACTTCCAGGGGCAAATTTGTTGTTATGCTAATTATGACCCCTGGGAGTTGATTTATGACCCTGTGGGGATAATCTATCCTTTTGAGGAACCTCCCCACCCCTCCTTCTCCACCTCCTCCTCCTCCTCCTCCACCCCTTTGGTAATCCCCAACCCTCCCACCCCCCTGTCCCCCCTCAGTGGTGCAAGCACATTTTTGATATCAAATTAATTTAATGGATCAATTATTTACCCCCTCCCCCTCCTGAGAAATCCCCCAGCCATCCCCTCCCCTCCTCTCATCTTCCCTCCCTATTTCCCCCCTCCCCACCCAGAAAAAAATTGTCAGGAAAATATCTTACTCTGTGCAGACTTGTTGGCATGGAAGCTGCAGTATTACCATGTCCAGCAACTACATGTCTTAATTACGTAATAACACTGCTGCTGGTTGGAGGTGTTGACTTCTTGGAAAATTTTCGCATGTGTGCTCACTCTGACTTGTAGAGATCGATTGAGCCAGAGCTCAATGCCACAACCAGAGGACGTCACACTCCCCACCCCTCTCAGAAAAAAATTGGCAGGCTAAATCACTGAACTGGTGGACTGGAAGGATCCCATGACAGGTAATTCGACTATGTAGCAGCGGGTATAAAAATGTATTGTTTATTTATAAAATTCAGTTTGCGAGGGATTGATCTCTCTTTTATTGGGCAGGAAAAACTCATCATCCTCTGCTGTTTTGGAAGAATCATGTCTTGTAAAACACATCGAAAAGAAATACTTAAATAGATTGCTTCCTTTCCTGTTGCATGAGGAATAGCTTCATGAAAGCAATGTCAGCATACCTCACCACATGTAATTACACTGTAAAAAATCTTCAAATCGCGCCTTCACACTGACTGCAGTGCAGACATGCCAGGGGCCACACCGACCAGGAAATTGCATTTTCACACGTCCATGTGCCACTGGCTTTGCCGTGATCACACCACGCATCACCACTGCTAGCCAGAGCAGGACTGAAAGTCGGCATGCGCACCATCCCCACTCAAGTGGCTACTTCCTGTTGAACAAAACATCAGGTGGTGACAACCTATGACATTTGATACCTATGACAACATCACAGCTCTCTCTCAAGTGGCTACTTCCTGTTTGTGAGTGAACTAATGTGTGCAAACACACACAGACCAAAACGTTCCTCCACCCTCCCCATTCCTGCCGCTGATAGTTGGTGTATCCCTTTGTTCTCACGCTACCAGTGCTATGGAAAGCTGCAGCAGATGGTACAAAGGCATTCTGAAAGCGCTAGGTAGCATCTGTGTGCCATCAGAAACCAATTAGCGGGTACGTGGGAAACCACCAGCCTTTTTGAAAACGCTTGACTGTGGATGTCTTGGATATAGGTCCTCCACTCTATCAAATTGATTGACTAATCAATTAACTTGATACCCTCTGTGTGGTACAATTCTGTTTGCATCCTATTAATGGATACTAGGGCTGGTATATGTGGTGGGGAATACCAGGATTAGATCCTGCAACTGCTCAAATTCCAAACTTCTGGATTTTTTTCCTTCCATCCTGTTGGCGGATACTGGAAGAGGTATGTCCTTTGCCAGGAAGACCATGACGTTGGAAGTAGCTGAGAATTTAAAATTTCAGCTCAGTTCGTTATGTCTTTAACCAATTTGCAGAATATTGGGTAGGGATTTGATGGGAGTACGCTCACAATACCACCATCAGAAACAATAAAGAGATCAATTGATAATTTGATGTTGGTATTGGTATTTTTAATCACTATATAGTCCGTCCTAGGTAGCTGAGTGGTTAGCGCAAAGGAATGTCATACCCAACAGCCCAGGTTCGATTCCCAGCTGGATCGGAGATTTTCTCCGTCTAGGGACTGGGTGTTGTGTTGTCCTTATCATCATCATTTCATCCCCATTGACATGCAAGTCGCCAAAGTGGTGTCAACTCGAGAGACTTGCACCAGGCGATCGGTCTACCTGAATGGAGGCCCTAGCAACATGGCATTTCCATTTATCACTATATAATCCCTAAATCGGTTATCTCAGCTACACCAGGATGAAGAATGAGGAGGAGGAGAAGGAGGAGGTAGGCCCTTAGACCTACAACGGACATGACGCATTGTCAAGTGGACAAATGGTGATAAATGATACACCTACTGTAGAGGAAACGTGTCCATTGATGATCACATGTGAGGTGCCTTTTGTTATCTCTGATAATGTATCCTGATAGCCCTCCCAACACATCCATTTGCAGCATCTTCCAATTGGCTGACAATTTTTGGGGCGATTCCCAGCTGCTTATGAAGAGCAACTAACTCATCTGTGCTTGAGAACAGAATTCACAGTGTGGCTGTGTTGTTACTTGTTGAATGTGTTCTTTTTCATAATAGTAAACCAATAACATGTAGATAAGACTGGTGATTTGTTCTTTTAATTTCTGAATTTCGTATGCTGCAAGGAATAAAAGTTCCCTTACAGAACTGAAGTATTAACACACATCAAAATGATTTCTGTTATAATGAGAGGAAAACACGGTATAAAATTTATCGAGTCCCTGGAAAGACTGATTTTTGTTTTGTTGAGGTAAATTCTCTAACAAAGTTCTGTAATGAACTCAAAACTAGCACAAATTTACAACAAATGCAGACAATATGTTCTGCTGTTGAAAGGGGAAACTAAATCTGTAGTGGCTCAGAACATGATAAAAGACACAATCATGAGAAATAAACAACTATTTATTGTGTAATGGTGTAACAGTGTAAACATACATAAAACAATTCAAATGTTCAAATGTATGTGAAATTTTATGGGACTTAATAAAACAATACAGTTTAAGGACATGTACAAGACTAGTGATGAGCACAGACCTGTTGACATGTACAGACTGTCAGCTGGGGCTGATACACGGTTGTATAAAGAGCATTTATTTGCCAGGAGCCACTGACTTTTGGCTACAGGCAATTGAAATGCTGGACCATGATCAGCAATGTCTGGTGGAGGCCTGGAGCAGCCAAGCGGTGCACTACTCAAAACTGCATGATGTGCACCATGATAGTCGCAGCAAATGTGTAGTAATGTATGGGTTACTACAACATTAAACATAATATGACAGTTACATTATGTGCACAGCATAGAATTATGCCATACCAATCAACTTCCTGAAAACTGCATTTACATCCGAATCTCACACTTTCAAGCATTTTGTAAGAAAACCTTGGCAACAAGCTGAAAAAAAGTGTACACATTGCACTAATTAAGTAAATACCTACATTGCTAGTAAAGGGATATTAATTTTTCAAACACTGTATTGCTGCTAAAATTGGTAGAGCCTCCAAAACTTTTCAGAAATCAAGGAGGAGGATGTTCAGGTGTGTGCAGTGAGTAAAGGAAACAATTCTTAAAAACAAATAACGGAAATTCCAGGTTGAAATTTCAACAATGTAAGGAAAAGATAGAGTGCTACTTACTGTAAAAGTGACACATAAAGCTGCAGAGAGGCATGGTTAAAATATACTTACACATCAGCTTTTGGCCACAGCCTCTGCCAGGAAAAGAAAGAGAAACACGCACACATTCATTCACACGAGCAAGCGCACCTCGTGCACATTGATTTAAATTGCTGCTTAACAACAAAAGCCATCTGCTATCACCAGCTTTTCTGAACTGTGCAGGTGGGAGTTATCCTTACAACACATTCTCCGCTCCTTAAATTATCCTGGCCTCGACCTACAGTAACAGAATGTCCCAACAGCCCCAGCCAACAATTTCCATGCCTCTGCCCTATCACTTCCTCCATATTTTTGTCTCCCAAACTCTCTGTGGGCTGCCCTCTGCCAATGCACCCACCCATCTTTCCCTGCTCTTCTCCTTTATTGCTCCTTCCGCCCACTCCCCTCCCCACCTCCCTGCCCCACAGTCACCTCCCCTGACGCTTCCTCTGCTACCCCTTTTCCCTTTCCTGCCCCCTCCAGATTGCTGCTTCCATTCCATGTGACAGTTACATTCTGGTCCAAGCTGCCAGAGATGGTGGTCATGTGTGCAAGATACTCTTCATGCTTACACCACATAAATGTACCTAGTAAGTTACTATGTCTGAAACAGCAGAAGCCTGTTTACAACAAATTACTGATTGTCTTCCTATTTTACAATGATCATTGTTTCTAACTATACAGTTAAGAGAAGCTTCCAGGTCTTGAATCTAGATAAACAAGTAATTTGTAGGAGGAGAGTCTAATGTGTTCTGAATTTTCTTTTGAACAGGCAGGGATTCTCAATTTCTCACTTTTCGTTTCACAGGTGCTTATTGAAGACCTTTATACCATATTACACTGAAGCTCAGGTGACAGAGAAGCTGGATGAAAATTATTTTTGTGCCTTGCATTGTGATTGTGTAAACCGCAGTTAGCCAAAACTGCATCCTTGTGGAACTCCACACATAATATCCCTCCATTCTGAATTTCATTTTATTCTCATGATAAAGACTGTCAACATGTCTCTACTTTCAGTTACACCCAAGCAAGAGATATGGATTTAATGTATTATTATTTTAGTTTGTCAAGTAGAATTATACGGTCCACACAATCAAAGGATTTGGGGAGGCTGCATGGTACACCAAGAACAGGTTTTTCCTTGTTTATTTTTAACAGAACTCCATTTTTGAGGTTTCATATGGCTTTCTCTGTGGAAAATCCTTTACAAAATAAGATTGTTTTGCTCGTGCTGGATGCTTCTGTTAATTAACTACGCAAGGAACCCCTTATTATAAGCATTCTGTTGCAATCAATGCCATAAATATTGTAACTGAATGAGGGGTCATGAACTAGTTACACTCCTGTGTGATCTTTTCTCTCTCCTGAGTGGTTCAAGACACAACCTTCACCGTAGTGTGGTGAGCATTCTCAGCAATGTGCCTGATGTCAGACTCAATTTTTTGATTAAGATTGTGGTCCAAACTGTTACTTTCACCTCCTACTAGTATTACCTGTTCTTCTTTATGAAGATTTTCCCCCCACAAATCCTAAATCACAAGCAACCTCTCCGAACCTCGTGCTTGGCTTAAAAATACCTGTTTACTGATAATCGTCACTGAAAAAGTTCTTTATCAGTTCTGACCTTCCTTTCTCATGACTACTTATATAGCAATAAGAGCTTCTCAATGTCCTTAACTCTTTTCTTTTTAGCCATAAATTGCAAGATAACCTTGTACCACCAGATTGTTTCCGAACTTGGATTGTTTGTATGCTTTCAGCCACACCTCAACTGACATGTTGAAAGATGGCAGTGCCTTCCAGGCAGGCCAGTGTTGTGGTAAAACCCATCAGGCACCTCCCCTTTCATTGTGTTTCAATGATTATCATACAATTACATTCGCCTTTTAAACCACTGACTGATCTTACAGTACTTGTATGACTTGAGTAGCAGTAGTAGAATTAAACTCGGCTATAGAGACAGATTTTGAAGCTGGAGGTGACCATTCCATGAGGGGCAGCTTCAAAACTTTCCCCGAGCAGCAAGCGAGTGTGAGGATTCCTTTGTAATCACCGAAGTGGGCCATGGGCATGGCAGGGCAGTCGTTTATGGGCTTCCATTCTGGCATTCAGCCTTGTTCTGCTGTTGGCCAAGCAAGAGGGTGGGAAAACCATGGCTGAATGCTAAATGACAATTCTTTAGAAACTTGTGGTGCCTGGCATCCTGGCGCCAGCCTAGCCACTTTATTAGCAAGTGGACGTGGTGTGGGAGCCTGGTCTCCTTATCCCATGTGCGGGCCCAGGTAAAGCGGCATCAGGCTGATGCCCTGCTAATGTGTTTATTACAAGAACAGCATACCGTGTGAGACGGTACGACAAATTTCTCCAGATGTCATGTTTCTTAGATGCTGCCGCACCCCGCCAAAATGGCGCACACTAAATCATTTTATGGACAAGACAGAGCTTGTTTTGACTAGGAAGCTTCCCTCATCTTGTGAAATGTGCTGGGAGTTTGACTGCAGTACCTCCAGACATTGTGTGATGTTTTTTCAGAGAACTGAATGTGTACTGCACTGCAGTGATTGGTTGAGGAGATTGGGTCTCCTTGCTAGAAAACATGATTGACACGGTAACCACTGCTGGGCCATGATAGGTTTATTCGAGAACATCAGAGTGAACAGCTGTTTTTTGGAAGATTGAGAAAAAGGGAGAGGTGGGGTCTCGTTTCTCAATGGTTGTGAAGTGCAGCCACTGGGGCTCTTTCGTTTATATGGAGAGAACAGTTAGTTGTAAAGATGTCTGGGCACCCGGGCCAATCTTTATATTTTTGCAGACGTGAGACAATCAGTGGCAGACATGGGATCATCTCTTTGCAGTACAACACTTCAGCAGTGCCTGTATTCAGATGACAGTGTCTCATCTTTCACCAGATATCGGTAACATTGCACAGCTTCGGCAAATTCAGAAGCCTGTCAATTGTATTGAGGACAATCTTTTTTTCATGCCAGCCTTTTACTCACAGCAGTCACTCCCAGTGTCCATTTCATGCTTTATTGTATCTTGACACAAGAGACCAATCAGTGATATGATACAGCAGAGTGTGCTTGTCTAGACTGGCATCCTGTCACTCACAGTAGCCAGTCTCATTTACACATAAATTCCAGTTAGGTTCCCCTAAGTGTATTGCCAACCAGCCTGAGTTCATTTAATGAAATGTTACAGTTAGAGTTTCTGTTTATATGTTTGTTCTCTCTTGACCTTGATATTAGTTAATAAATCTCTTTGTGATACCGTAGGTCCTTGTTATTAATTTTTTCAATTACACCCATTCTCATTCCGTACTACGTAATTTATTTTGTTGTGAGTTTGAAGTTATTAAATTAATTTTATGTGTAGTTAGCCAACTCAGGGATGATCCACACAGGGGCCAATGTTTAATGTCAGATTTCTGTGCACTATCGATGAATGTGGTACCTCGTGGGTATGGTGGTTATGACTTTTTAGTCATTTGGCAAATGGAGAAAAACCATAGGTTAGGTTGCATTGTTTGTGTATGAAGTTGTATGTGCACACAACGTTCTTTGAAACTGGTTAAAAAGAACTGAGTTAAGCTTAAAGTTGTATCTGATTTTTTGATGCCCCATTTTGTAAAGGTTCTTTGTGTCCTTAATTATCTCATACTAACATATTCCAGTCTTTTGGTCTCAGCTTTGACCTGCTTGTTTCTTGGTCACTTTGAAATTTCAGTTTGACTTCTGTAATTGTGTGTTACTTCTTACTATTCATTGTATTGTCCGCCTGCTTAGCTAAGTCATAACGTGCATGCCTCCCATGCAGTTGGCCCGGGTTCGATTCACAGCCAGATTGGAGATTTTCTCCACTCATGGACTGAGTGTTGTGTTGTCCTCATCACCAGCATGTGAGTCACCCAGTGTGATGTTGACTGAAATAAGACTTGCACTCAGCGGCCGAAATTCCCCAGATGGGGCCTCCTAGCCAACAATGCCACAGGCTTATTTCATTTCATTCCTTGTATTTCTCATAACATAATGTTGTGAGATTGCTTTCTTTTCTTTTACACCTGTACTTTTCTTTGTCACCTCCACTTCATGTCTTCCCTGTATCCAAATGACGGATCTGGCAGTCATAAAAATATATGATGGGAACATGTTTTTTTTCTCACTTGTTTGTACTGTTAACTTTTTCCATTACTTGTGTGTGCTGGGAAAATGTTCATTCCTCTTCTGTATTATGTATTGTTGCTATATTACACTTATGAAAACTGCATAGCCAAAATAAAACACAAAATTTGAGGAAGAGGCGGAGATTAGTGTTTAATGTCCTATTGACAATGAGGTCATGAGAGACTGCGCACAAGCTCAGATTAGGGAGGGATGGAGAAGGAAATTGGCCATGCCTTTTCAAAGGAACCATCCCAGCATTTCCCTTAAGTGATTTAGGAAAATCATGGGAAACCTAAATCAGGATTTCTGGATGTGGGTTTGAAATATCGCCTTTCAAATGCAAGTCCAGTGTGCTAACCACTGCAGTACCCTGCTCAGTCAAAATTTCAGGAGGGTAACCATCCACCTGTAGATGAATGAGGGATAGTGCACCTACATCTACATGATTACATTACAAATCACAATTTAAGTGGTGGACTGTTCAAGCTATTTCTTTACTGTTCCTCTCTCGAACAGCATGTTGGGAAAAAGAATGCTTAAATCTTTCTGTGTGAACTCTGATTTCTCTTATTGTATTATGATGATCATTTCTCCCTATGTGAGTGACCACCAACAAAATATTTTCACACTCTGAACAGGAAGTCAATTTTGAAATTTCATGAGAAGATGTTGCCAAAATGAAAAACACCTTTGTTTAATGATTGCCATCCCAATTTGCATATTATATTCTTTGCAATTTCCCTCCTATATTGTGATAATACAAAATAAGCTGCCCTTGTTTGAACTTTTTTGATGTTCTCCATCAATTCTATCTGATGTGGATCCCACACCACACAGCTGTACTCCAGAAGAGGGCAGATAAGCATGGTAGATCTAGTATATTTTCTAAGTGTTCTACCAATGGATCACAGTCTTTGGTTTGCTTTGCCCACAACATTATCTAATGTGGTCATTCAAATTTAAGTTATTCATAATTGTGGTCCTTAAGTACTTAGCTGAATGTAAAGCTTTTAAATTTGTGTGATTTATTGTGTAACCAAAATGCAGCAGGTTCGATTTTTTATATATTTATTCTTTTCCCATGGACTCCAGCTGAAAATCCAGCTGAGAGTATTGGGTGTGTCATACAATAGGCTATCAATCTAACTTGATTTCATTATATATACATGAAACAAATAATTAAACAGAAATAGTCCATAAGCATACAAAGGTATTATATGTTTCATTTCATTTCATTTCATTTCATTTTATTATCTTCCTGTATATCATTTACATGATGTAGGAATTGTCACAACAAAGTTATCATACTAGTACAAGTACTACAGACATAATAATGGAATATCACTTTCAAGACATTTTTTAAAAGTACAAGTTTAGACATACAAATTAAAATTTTTGGCAATAAATTTACACACAATCAAAGTACTCATCTACGTCATAGAATGTTTTGCTTAAAAGGTAATTTTTAAGTTCAGTCTTAAATTTTACTTCATCTATTATTGCCTTCATGTACACTGGTAGAGCATTGTAGAGTTTTATTCCAAAATAACTTACATGCTTTTGGGTTTGTGTTGTCCTTACCCTTTCTACATACAAATTCTTACGAGTTCTAGTATTATAATTATGGCAGTCCTCATTTGTACATACACTCCTGGAAATTGAAATAAGAACACCGCGAATTCATTGTCCCAGGAAGGGGAAACTTTATTGACACATTCCTGGGGTCAGATACATCACATGATCACACTGACAGAACCACAGGCACATAGACACAGGCAACAGAGCATGCACAATGTTGGCACTAGTACAGTGTATATCCACCTTTCGCAGCAATGCAGGCTGCTATTCTCCCATGGAGACGATTGTAGAGATGCTGGATGTAGTCCTGTGGAACGGCTTGCCATGCCATTTCCACCTGGCGCCTCAGTTGGACCAGCGTTCGTGCTGGACGTGCAGACCGCGTGAGACGACGCTTCATCCAGTCCCAAACATGCTCAATGGGGGACAGATCCGGAGATCTTGCTGGCCAGGGTAGTTGACTTACACCTTCTAGAGCACGTTGGGTGGCAAGGGATACATGCGCACGTGCATTGTCCTGTTGGAACAGCAAGTTCCCTTGCCGGTCTAGGAATGGTAGAACGATGGGTTCGATGACGGTTTGGATGTACCGTGCACTATTCAGTGTCCCCTCGACGATCACCAGTGGTGTACGGCCAGTGTAGGAGATCGCTCCCCACACCATGATGCCGGGTGTTGGCCCTGTGTGCCTCGGTCGTATGCAGTCCTGATTGTGGTGCTCACCTGCACGGCGCCAAACACGCATATGACCATCATTGGCACCAAGGCAGAAGCGACTCTCATCGCTGAAGACAACACGTCTCCATTCGTCCCTCCATTCACGCCTGTCGCGACACCACTGGAGGCGGGCTGCACGATGTTGGGGCGTGAGCGGAAGACGGCCTAACGATGTGCGGGACTGTAGCCCAGCTTCATGGAGACGGTTGCGAATGGTCCTCGCTGATACCCCAGGAGCAACAGTGTCCCTAATTTGCTGGGAAGTGGCGGTGCGGTCCCCTACGGCACTGCGTAGGATCCTACGGTCTTGGCGTGCATCCGTGCGTCGCTGCGGTCTGGTCCCAGGTCGACGGGCACGTGCACCTTCCGCCGACCACTGGCGACAACATCGATGTACTGTGGAGACCTCACGCCCCACGTGTTGAGCAATTCGGCGGTACGTCCACCCGGCCTCCCGCATGCCCACTATATGCCCTCGTTCAAAGTCCGTCAACTGCACATACGGTTCACGTCCACGCTGTCGCGGCATGCTACCAATGTTAAAGACTGCGATGGAGCTCCGTATGCCACGGCAAACTGGCTGACACTGACGGCGGCGGTGCACAAATGCTGCGCAGCTAGCGCCATTCGACGGCCAACACCGCGGTTCCTGGTGTGTCCGCTGTGCCGTGCGTGTGATCATTGCTTGTACAGCCCTCTCGCAGTGTCCGGAGCAAGTATGGTGGCTCTGACACACCAGTGTCAATGTGTTCTTTTTTCCATTTCCAGGAGTGTAGATTTTTCATATGTGCTCTTGTACACAGAATGCTTTTAAAAATATACAGTGATGGTATTGTGAGTATTTGCAGTTCTTTGAAAAGGGGCCTACAATGAGTTCTTGGAGAGTTATGTGTTATGATTCGTACAGCTCTTTTCTGAAATTTGAAGATATCTGTTAAGCTTGATTTAGTTTTACCCCAGAACACTATGCCATAAGACACGATGGACTGAAAGTAAGCAAAATACACTAGTCTAGTACAGTCTGTGCTGCATACTCTAGATAATATCCTCAATGCAAAACATGCCGAATTGAGCCTGTGGGATAAGTACTTGAGATGGTCTTTCCAGCTTAAGTTCTGATCAATGTGCATGCCCAAAAACTTTGTGGATTGTACACGCTCTGAAGTGGACTGACAAGGCAGCCAGTCCACAGTGACGGGTAGCCGATAGAAAGGCACGAGTACACACTCACGCCGACGGGCGTCAATTCTGGAACAGGATAACTATTGAATGGTAGCAAGAAAAGTACGTAGCTGCTTTATACTTAACTTTATTATTTGATGACTACAGCATTCTTCTTGAGACATTTATACTATAACTCTCAAAGTAGGTAAGGCTAATGGTGCCTTGCTAGGTCGTAGCCATGGACTTAGCAGAAGGCTATTCTAACTGGCTCTCGGCAAATGAGAGGAAGGCTTCGTCCGTATGGTCGCTAGCAATCTCCTCGTACAACTGGGCGAGTGCTATATCGTCTCTCGAGACCTGCCTTGTGGTGGCGCTAGGTCTGCGATCACACAGTGGCGACACGCGGGTCCGACATGTACTAAATGGACCGCGGCCGATTTAAGCTACCACCTAGCAAGTGTGGTGTCTGGCGGTGACACCACATTCCTCCCCCGCAAATCAGCGAACGGTCGTGAGATAAGGCTTCCGCCCGCCGTGGGGAGGACCCCATGTTGACGTATGCGACGAGGTGGGGAGCCTAACAACAGGCGAGGCTGTGCCACCCGCACCCGGCCATTCGGTCCGAGGGGAGCTAGGAAACGCCTGAAAAGCTAGTCCAGGGTGCACGTCAACATGCGGTGTATGCGCCCGTAAAGAAACATGAGGGGCCGAAGTGTCGACCTCCATTGCGTCGGGGTAGCCGACGCGCGAAGACGTCATGTGGTCCGGAGCGGTCGGGAGTTCCATGGCGGAGGACAGCTGGTCACGGGAAGCGATCGGCGGCGCGTGACCCTGGGAGGCGCTTGGCGGCTGCAGCGAAGCGTCGAATGCGGGCGGCACCGGCGGAAGAACAGGCGGCGGCGGCGGCGGCGGCTGCGGCGTCGCGTCGCCATGGGGCAAAATGGAAGGCATCGTCGGTAACACCTGGGGATGAGGCGAGCCAGTAGATGGGTCCCCAGGGCGCTGACCGGACGGCACCGTCGCTGAAAGCAGACGGGGAGCGGCAGAACCCGTGCGATGACAGAGGCGCAGCTGATTGAGATGCCGACGCACCTCACCAGAGGCCCCCAAAACCAAATACATCGCGCGGACGAGGCAGCGAAGAATGCGCCCTGCGAGCCAACGCCGTGACCCGCGATAGTTGCGATAAAATACAACGTCGCCTGGAGCAAAAGCAGGAGTCTGCCGCTGCACAGGAACCTGATGCGGCGGATGCAGCAAAGACATCAAGGTGCGATGAGGACGACCGTGGAGCAACTCAGCCGGCGAGCGACCATCTCGGGGCTGAGAGCGATACGAAGACAAAAAGAGCAACAATGCGTCCTCCCAAGAATGCGACTCTTTCAATTTCAACATCTGTGACTTGAAAGTCCGGACCAATCGTTCAGCGGCACCGTTGGACTGAGGCGAAAATGGCGCGGATGTCAGATGTTGAATACCATTGGCCTGGCAGAATGACTGAAATTCTGCGGACATGAATTGTGGGCCATTGTCGGAAACAATAGTCTGCGGAAGACCTTCAATGCAAAAGATAGCAGACAACGCTTGGATGGTGGCGGAGGACGTCGTGGAAGACATCCGGACAACAAAAGGAAAATTACTGAAGGCATCGACCAGAACCAACCATCGAGCATTCCAGAATGGACCAGCAAAATCAATGTGCAAGCGTTGCCAAGGGGAAGTGGCTTTTGGCCATGCAAAGACTTTCCGCGGCGGTGCGGATTGTTGTTCAGCACATGCCATGCAAGAAGAACACATATTCGTAATCGCAGCATCGATTCCGAACCAAGTACAGTGCTGACGAGCAAGTTGTTTCGTTCGCACTATACCCCAATGTCCGTGGTGAAGAAGCCGTAAAACAGAGGACTGTAACGAACCTGGGACCACGACCCTGGACTGATCATTATCAGAACGCAACAACAAAACACCACGTCGAACAAAAAGTCTCTCCTTGTGAGCAAAAAATCGGCGAACCAACGGATCCTCGATCCGAGACTTTGACAAAGGCCATTGCGTAGCAACAAAACGTAAAACAGTAGCAAGGACAGGGACAGCAGCTGTGGCTGTAGCTACACGACGAAAATCAATCGGAAACGATTCGACCACTTCATCGGTTTCTGAATCAATGAACATGCAAGCAAGTTCGGAAGAATCGAATGCTTTATCCTCAGCAACAGGCAAACGGGACAACGCATCGGCGTTTCCGTGCTTAGCAGTGGACCGATACAAGATATCGTAGCGGTACTGCGAGAGGAAAATAGACCAGCGAATGAATTTCTGCGCTGTACGTGGAGGTACAGGCTTGGTCGGATGAAAAAGCGATGTCAAAGGTTTGTGGTCTGTGATGATGGTAAAGTGACGACCATACAAGAAATCATGGAACTTAGTAACACCAAACACGAGAGCCAAAGCTTCTTTCTCTATCTGTGAATAATTTCTTTGCGCAGACGAGAGCAATTTGGACGCAAAGGCAATAGGGCGATCATGGGAGCCAACTTTGTGCGCAAGCACAGCACCGATCCCGAAATCCGATGCATCTACCATCAACAAAAGGGGTTTCCGGGGATCGAAAGGCGTGAGGCAAGTATTAGAAAGCAACGCCGAATTCAACTGGCGAAAGGCGCGTTCGCATTCCGTCGTCCAGAGAAGCGGAACACCTGCACGGCGTAAGCGATGAAGCGGAGCTGAAAGAGAAGAGGCATTGCGCACATTCACTCTCACCTTGTGATTCTAAAACGTGGAATGTTCTTGCGACCTCATGACGCAATGCGTGAGGAACATTGCGTGCTCTGAAAAATTTCGGTTGCGCGTTTACTTTCAGTTCCAAATGTGCTTCATAGTTTTTAGCGCAACCAAGGCCCGGTGCAAAAATGTCTGCAAATTCGTCACATACACTAGAAACACTGTCTGTAGGCACAGTTTGATTCACTGATAGGACCTGATTTACAATAGACATGTTAAACAACTGAAATAAATCTAAGCCAAACAAGTTCACTGCAGAAGAAGAACGAAGAACATAAAATGACACAAGTTTTGTTTGTCCTTTATATGTTGCAAAAAGAGTGCACTGTCCTAACACAGGAAGTGTCTGTCCAGAATAACTTTTTAACTGAACATTTGCGGCACGCAACGGAGGTGCGCCCAGGTGTTTGTACGTGTCGTGATTGAGCAATGAAACTGCAGCTCCGGTATCGAGCTGGAATGGTATCACTTTGCCTTCAAAGTCTAAGTCCACAAAAAGTTTATTGTTCTGCTGACGACAAGAGCGACTGTTTTGTGCAATTTGAACAGACACTGGTACAGAATCACTTGCTAATTGACGTGATTTCCGGCGACGTCGACGCACAGTTTTTGTGGGATGAACACAGGCACTGTTAGAGAAAGTGTCACTGGACAAAGTGGAATTAACGACATGAATGTCCATGGGCGAAGGTCCACGAGCCTGAGTGTCCTTGGTTCGATTCCGGCGCGAAGCAAAGGGCCTGGAATGGTTGTGATTGTCTGAACGGAGCTTTTTCTGGCAAACACTTTCAACATGTCCTTTCTTATTGCAGAAAAAGCAAATAGCTTGGCGTGATGGGCAATGTTCACGCGAATGTCTAGTAGCACACCGCGGGCATGATTTCACTGCAATTGTGTGCTGGCGCGGCACACCTGGCTTAGCGCGCGGCGGCAGCTGTGCGGACGTATGCGAGGGCAGTTGACCGGGCCGCGCAGCTCGAGAGCGCCCAGCGGGCCGGTTAATGTTACACACAGCTGGCGAAGTTTCAAAAGATTCCTGAGCACAGTCAAGAGTGTCCTGTCTATCCAATATGTCTATCACTTGTTGAAGGGAGGGATTAACTAGTTTCAAAATTTGCTCCCGTATGCGAACATCAGAAATGTTCTGTGCAATTGCATCACGCACCATTGTATCTGAATAAGAAAGACCACAGTCACATTCAAAGGCACAGTCCCTAGTAAGTCCTTGCAATGTTGCTACCCACTCCCTATTAGTTTGACCGGCCGTACGTTTTGTACGAAAAAACGTATACCGTTTTGCAACCACATTAACTGTTTCTTTGAAATAGGCATCTAATGCAGACAAAATTTCCTCGTAGGACAGAGTTGCTACGTCTCGTCGGGGAAACAATTTCACTATCACACGGTAGGTGGACACACCGACACAAGAAAACAAAAACGGCTGCCGCTCATTACCTTGAATTCTGTAGGCGGCGAGGTGGAAGGCGAACTGTCGGGACCATTCCTGCCACGTCTCCTGGTTCGGGTCGTAGTGCCTAAAAGGCGGTGCAACGGCAGATTGTGGCTGCGGTAGCGGTGAAGCGGCGGCGGCCGCATCGGTGTGCAGCGCACGTTGACCCTGGACGAGCTGTCCAAGGGCATCCAATAACGCCTGCGTCTGCTGATTCTGCAAGCGATAAAATTCGGACAGTACATCTGGCGAAGCCATGACACAAATAAATGTAAGCAAAGTAAAACACAAGATCCTTTGTAGACTCGTCACCAATGAAGTGGACTGACAAGGCAGCCAGTCCACAGTGACGGGTAGCCGATAGAAAGGCACGAGTACACACTCACGCCGACGGGCGTCAATTCTGGAACAGGATAACTATTGAATGGTAGCAAGAAAAGTACGTAGCTGCTTTATACTTAACTTTATTATTTGATGACTACAGCATTCTTCTTGAGACATTTATACTATAACTCTCAAAGTAGGTAAGGCTAATGGCGCCTTGCTAGGTCGTAGCCATGGACTTAGCAGAAGGCTATTCTAACTGGCTCTCGGCAAATGAGAGGAAGGCTTCGTCCGTATGGTCGCTAGCAATCTCCTCGTACAACTGGGCGAGTGCTATATCATCTCTCGAGACCTGCCTTGTGGTGGCGCTAGGTCTGCGATCACACAGTGGCGACACGCGGGTCCGACATGTACTAAATGGACCGCGGCCGATTTAAGCTACCACCTAGCAAGTGTGGTGTCTGGCGGTGACACCACACGCTCTATCTTCTTATCCATTAGTTTTAACTGGAGGTCCATATCTTGAGTTGCTTTGCCATACTGTATATAATTTGTTTTACTTAGATTAAGTGTTAACTCATTAGCATTAAACCAATGTTGAATATATTTCAGGACTGTATCAGTTGTGGCGGTTAATGATTTTTTATCATCACTTATAATTATGCTAGTGTCATCTGCAAACAACATTATTTTGGTAGAAATATTAGGATTTTTTATGTCATTTATATAAAGCAAGAATAATAAAGGACCGAGAACACTGCCCTGTGGGACACCTATTTCCGATTTCTTTGCATCTGAGACCCACTTGATTTTCTGATTTTTATGCTCTGCGATGATTTCTACCACCTGAGTTCTATCTTGAAGGTAAGATTCAAACCACTGCTTCACAACTCCCCTTACACCTATTGCCTCCATCTTGTTTAACAGAATTTTGTGATTTACTGTATCAAAAGCTTTAGATAAATCTAAGTTAATTCCCACTACACATTTTTTAGTGTCGAGACTCCTGACAATCTCTTTGGTATAGGCATGGATAGCTGATTCTGTGCTGTGGCCTGAGCGAAAGCCATGTTGATTGCAGTTTAGAGGTTTGTGAGCATCTAAGTAATTTATGAGTCTGGTTTTCATTAATTTCTCTAGAATTTTTGAAAATGATTGGAGAAGGGATATTGGTCTATAATTTTTTACCTTGTATGGATCTCCTTTTTTAAACAGAGGTCTAACCTTAGAGATTTTCATCCTCTCAGGAAACACACTTTCGCTGAAAGACAAATTGGCAATATGTACCAGGGGCTTTATAATTTGTTCGGTAACTTTTTTTATTATTGACACAGGCACTTCATCCACACCTGCAGACATTTTTGATTTTAGACTCTTTATCACCTTTAATATTTCATTATCATTTGTGGGAATTAACAACATACTACTGTCTACTTTTGGGGCTGTTAATTTGTCATGTTTAGTAAAGTTTTTACTTAATGACACTGGTACACTTAAAAAGTAATTATTAATGTAATTTGCCAGAGTTTCATCTTTTAATTCAATATTTTCACTATTTTTGAGTACTGTTTCCTGATCCTTGAGGCCCTTACCTGTTTCCCTTTCCACAATTTCCCAAATAGTTTTTGATTTATTGCCTGATTTTCTTATTAATTTATCATTACTTTATATATACACACAAATCCAAACAACATACAGAAATGATAATTTTTAAAGGTACATTTCAGTAATGATATAACATATTTAAACACCATCATATTATTCACTCAAACTGTGTATACATTTCTCTGTGAGATATAGTTTCAAATGATTTTTAAAACATTTTAGGTCTGTTTCTTTTTTAATGATTTTGGGGAATTTATTAAAAAATCTTTTCCCTGCTTCTTCAGGGTCAGTCATAGACAGTTTTAGATTTCTGTTTGTCATGTAGTAATTTTCATTTCCTCTTGTACCATGTTTGTGTACATCTTTATTTAGGAGGTGTTTACCGCTTGACCTTACCACCATTATGCTTTGGTATATGTACAGTGAATATACTGTCATAATATTATAGTGTACAAAAGCTTGCCTACAGGTCTGTCTTGGTGGTATTTTTGCAATGCATCTCACTGCCCTTTTCTGAATTGTGAATATTCTTTTTAAGTAGCCAGCTCATGCACTTCCCCAAATATGAACTGAATAAGACAAATGTGGGAAGACAAGTCCATAATACATTGATCTGAGGACTGTATCATCCACAGTCTTAGCTGTTTTATGCATGATGAAGATCTGTTTGTTTATCTTTTTACACAGTGCATCTATGTACTCCCCCCACGCCAAATGTTTGTCTATTATAGTTCCTAGAAAATTTGTGCTGGTTACTTCTTTAATATTCTTCCCATTTATATTAACATTTATATTATAATTTTCACTATGCTTGGTCTGAAATACTGCATTCATTGTTTTAGACTGATTCATAAACAGGTTGTTTTGTGTTAAATATTTATTTGCATTTTCGATATTCAGGAGTGCTTCCTTCTCAAGCTCCTCCTTTGTGTCAGCTGTGCAAATGAGTGTTGTGTCATCAGCATACATTGTAAGTTTCTGATTTATATAGCTAGGGAAGTCATTTATGTAGAGTATAAATAGTATTGGCCCAAGCACAGACCCTTGCGGCACACCGTGTTTAACTGTTTGCAGTTTTATCTGTAGTTTGTTATATTTCCCCCACTAGTATGTCTGACTTCTGTGCATTGTTTCCTATTTGTAATGTATGATTTAAGTATGTCATAGCATTTTCCTCTAATTCCATACTGATATAATTTCATTATTAATTTTGAGTGGTTCACACAATCAAATGCCTTAGATAGGTCCATAAAAATCCCACAAGTCTTTTGTTGCCTGCCAAGTAAATTAAGAATGTGCTCAATTATATCTGTTGATGCTGTTTTTGTTGACTTCCCTTCTCTGAAACCATGTTGTGATGAATGCAGTATACTGTACTTTGTTATAAAACTTACAATTCTATTCTTTATTATCATTTCATAGATTTTAGCAAATGTTGAGATCAATTTCCTAACTCACCCCTGTTCCCTTTCTTAAATATTGGCTTCACTTTACTTACTTTCAGTGAATCTGGGAATATACCTTCTTCTATCACAGCATTCAGCATGTGTGTCAATGGTTTTAATATACATTCTCTGCATTCCTTTATGAGATGTGATGTGACACCATCCAAGCCAGATGAATGTTTAATTTTAAGTTGTCTTATTAGGTTTGACACTTCTGCATCTGTTGTAGGTATGAAAACCATAGTATGATTTGTATGTGGGGGGTTTAACAATTTACTTACTGCATTTGTTTTATTTTGTCTTATTAATCTGTCTGCTACAGTAATATAATATTTGTTAAAAGTATTGGCTATTTCTAGAGGGTTTGTGTTGCTTTTCCCACTCATCAGTGGGCAGATGTCCTCTGCCCGATTTGTTACTTTTCCTCTCTCTTCATTAATGAAAGACCATAAACCTTTTGAGTAGTTCTTTCCCTTATCTATAGACATCCAGATGAATGATGCTTTAGTTTCTCTGATAAAACTATAGTACTCTCTTTTTTTTACTTTATACAGTGTGTTGTAGGTCTCAGTATTTTTTTGTTTGCAGAGGTCATAGTATACTCTCAGATTATTTCTGGCATGGATTACTTCTTCAGTCACCCAGCTTTTCTTTTTTTGTTGCTGTTTGACTAACAGGACATGTAACATCATAATAATAATTGAATAAAGAAAGAAACTGGGTCCATTTGGTGTTTGCATCTTTAGCTGCATATGCAGTATTGTTTCCCAGTTTTCTGCCTCTAACATCTTTTTTTAGATTTATGTTATGTGGATAGTTCTGTCTTCTCATCTCCCATATCTTCTACATCTACATCTACATTTATACTCTGCAAGCCACCCAACGGTGTGTGGCGGAGGGCACTTTACGTGCCACTGTCATTACCTCCCTTTTCTGTTCCAGTCGCGTATGGTTTGCGGGAAGAACGACTAACTGAAATCCTCTGTGCGTGCTTGAATCTCTCTAATTTTACATTCGTGATCTCCTCGGGAGGTAAAAGTAGGGGGAAGCAATATATTCGATACCTCATCCAGAAACGCACCCTCTTCAAACCTGGCGAGCAAGCTACACCGCGATGTAGAGTGCCTCTCTTGCAGAGTCTGCCACTCAAGTTTGCTTAACATCTCCGTAATGCTATCACGGTTACCAAATAACCCTGTGACGAAACGCGCCGTTCTTCTTTGGATCTTCTCTATCTCCTCCGTCAACCCGATCTGGTACGGATCCACACTGATGAGCAATACTCAAGTATAGGTCGAACGAGTGTTTTGTAAGCCACCTCCTTTGCTGATGGACTACATTTTCTAAGGACTCTCCCAATGAATCTCAACCTGGTACCCGCCTTACCAACAATTAATTTTATGTGATCATTCCACTTCAAATCGTTCCGTATGCATACTCCCAGATATTTTACAGAAGTAACTGCTACCAGTGTTTGTTCCACTATCATATAATCATACAATAAAGGATCCTTCTTTCTATGTATTCACAATACACTACATTTATCTATGTTAAGGGTCAGTTGCCACTCCCTGCACCAAGTGCCTATCCGCTGCAGATCTTCCTACAATTTTCTAATGCTGCAACTTCTCTGTATACTACAGCATCATCCGCGAAAAGCCGCATGGAACTTCCGACACTATCTACTAGGTCATTTATATATATTGTGAAAAGCAATGGTCCCATAACACTCCCCTGTAGCACGCCAGAGGTTACCTTAACGTCTGTTGACGTCTCTCCATTGATAACAACATGCTGTGTTCTATTTGCTAAAAACTCTTCAATCCAGCCACACAGCTGGTCTGATATTCCGTAGGCTCTTACTTTGTTTATCAGGCGACAGTGCGGAACTGTATCGAACGCCTTCCGGAAGTCAAGGAAAATAGCATCTACCTGGGAGCCTGTATCTAATATTTTCTGGGTCTCATGAACAAATAAATCGAGTTAGGTCTCACACGATCGCTGTTTCCGGAATCCATGTTGATTCCTACAGAGTAGATTCTGGGTTTCCAAAAACATGATACGCGAGCAAAAAATATGTTCTAAAATTCTGCAACAGATCGACGTCAGAGATATAGGTCTATAGTTTTGCGCATCTGCTCGGCGACCCTTCTTGAAGACTGGGACTACCTGTGCTCTTTTCCAATCATTTGGAGCCTTCTGTTCCTCTAGAAACTTGCGGTACACGGTTGTTAGAAGGGGGCAAGTTCTTTCACGTACTCTGTGTAGAATCGAATTGGTATCCCATCAGGTCCAGTGGACTTTCCTCTGTTGAGTGATTCCAGATTCTTTTCTATTCCTTGGACACTTATTTCGATGTCAGCCATTTTTTCGTTTGTGTGAGGATTTAGAGAAGGAACTGCAGTGCGGTCTTGCTCTGTGAAACAGATTTGGAGAAAGGTGTTTAGTATTTCAGCTTTATGCGTGTCATCCTCTGTTTCAATGCCACCAACATCCCGGAGTGCCTGGATATGCTGTTTTGAGCCACTTACTGATTTAACGTAAGACCAGAACTTCCTAGGATTTTCTGTCAAGACGGTACATAGAATTTTACTTTCGAATTCACTGAATGCTCACGCATAGCCCTCCTTATGCTGACTTTGACATCGTTTAGCTTCTCTTTGTCTGAGAGGTTTTGGCTGCGTTTAAACTTGGAGTGAAGCTCTCTTTGCTTTCGCAGTAGTTTCCTAACTTTGTTGTTGAACTACGGTGGGTTTTTCCCATCCCTCACAGTTTTACTCGGCACGTACCTGTCTAAAACGCATTTTACGATTGCCTTGAAGTTTTTCCATAAACACTCAACATTGTCAGTGTCGGAACAGAAATTTTCGTTTTGATCTGTTAGGTAGTCTGAAATCTGCCATCTATTACTCTTGCTAAACAGATAAACCTTCCTCCCTTTTTTTATATTCCTATTAACTTCCATATTCAGGGAGGCTGCAACGTCCTTATGATCACTGATTCCCTGTTCTGCACTTACAGAGTCAAAAAGTTCGGGTCTGTTTGTTATCAGTAGGTCCAAGATGTTATCTCCACGAGTCGGTTCTCTGTTTAATTGCTCGAGGTAATTTTCGGATAGTGCACTCAGTATAATGTCACTCGATGCTCTGTCCCTACCACCCGTCCTAAACATCTGAGTGTCCCAGTCTATGTCTGGTAAATTGAAATCTCCACCTAAGACTATAACATGCTGCACTGAATCACTAGTCCTTATATTTATGTCTATCATGATTGCAAAATGGTCTGCTAATGTGGAGTTTGATACCTGTGTGTCACAATAGCATGTAGGAATATTTGTTATTACATGATCAATTATAGTTTCACTGTGCTTTGTTACTCTGGTTGGTTTATCTATTTTTATTTTTAGATTGTGTGTGCACAATAAGTCCAGTAGGGTCTTAGTATTGTCTGTATTTTTACTCGTGTCTATGTTTAGATCTCCTGGCTATGTTTAGATCTCCTATAATGATCAAATAAGCATATGTTTTTGAGAGGTGTTGGATTATATCTTTCAGCTGTTCAAAGAAGGTTTTAATTGCACCATTTGGTGATTGATACAAACCCAATAAACAACATAAATTCCCAGCAATTTTAGTTTCCAGTGCTGTAGCTTCAAAGCTCAATTCTATAGTATATTTTGTTACATTTATGGCTTTAGTTAATTTATAGTTAGAAAAAATAGCAACCCCACCACATTTATAGGAAGTTCTGCAAAAACTGGCCACTTTCACATAATTCTTCAAGTAGTAAATTCCTATGTGATTTTCTTTTAGTCCATGTTCTGTAACTACTTAAATGTTTGGCCTATATTCCTGTAATATTACCTCTAGTTCGTCTGTTTTATTGTTTATGTACTGAACATTTTGGTGAAGTATTCTAACAGTTGGCTTTAAATCTAATAGTTCCCCTTCCTGTAATATATTAAGCACCTCACTTGTTCCCTTTGCTTCTGGTACTATGCAGTGATTTTTTTCAGTTTGTGTCATTAAACCTGGATCGTATCTTTGTCCTGTGTTTATATTCATCTCACTATTGTCACACTGGTATTTAAGATGGACAGTTGTACTTACATCTTTTTCCATGTTCTCTTTCTGCTTACTCGGTATCATAAAAAATCCTCACTTAGGGTAGCAGGTCTCCTAGTTCTCAGGCATCTGTCTTGATTGGAAGCTGCTTCTGCTGTTGATCTCCCAGGCCTCAGGTATCTCTTCTGTGTGGTTGCTGTTACTGGTGGTTCCTGTGCTCTCCGACTTGGTGACTGCCCTTCTTTGTTAGCTGTTGCGGCTAATGACCCTTGTATGTTTGCCTCACAAGCATTTTCATTGCCTTGAGGTAGTATTATGGGGTCTGCTGTTCTGGATGCTGTTGCTGATGATGACAGCTCTGCTGATGATTGTGTTGACTCTGCTGCTCTTGGTTTATCTGACACTGCTGCTGAGAATATCAGAGCCTTTGCTGCTGTTACTGGTGTTTGTTGTAGCTCTACTGCAGATAATGATGGTTCCACTGTTACAGATGACTCTTGTTTTGGCGGAATTGGGATTGGAGACACTTCCATTACGGACGACTCATTAATAAATTTAAGTATTTCGGCACTAATAATCTTTTTCCCTTTTACGTTCATGTGGAGACCATGTCTTGTGAAGTGCTCTCTGTGAACACTGTTTACGAAAGTCGTATTCTGGAAACCTCTACATATTTTCTCAAATAGCCTGTTTTCTGTAACAATCTCGATGTTTACACACGAGTTTTCCATCAGATCGTGTCTCCTGGGGATACTAAAAATGTAGAAATGCACTCGAGGCATCCTTTTGATTGTTTCCTTTAGGATTCTCATTGCACGCCAAGTTTCATTACAGTAAACATCATTTGCGCCTCCTATTATGATGCAACTGCTACGGGTCGTTAATATGTTGTCACTGTTTTTCAGAATTTCGCGTAGTGGCGCCTGGTTTGATGATGCCTGTTACATTAAGGTCTGGGTGATTTCTTCTCATAATTTCTGTAACTCCTCTCCCATGACTATCTGCAAAAATATATGCCTGTTGCTTGTATCCTTGCTTATGCATAACGTGGTTGTTTACTTTTCTTTCTTTACGAATATTTACCTTGTGTTTTTCTCCGTTTAATCCACTTGTATCTTTTTGTGTGGATAGTTTGTTCAGATTTTTATCCATAGACGCACTATTAACACTTTCTTTTCTTGCGTTTAATTCACTTGTGTCTTTTTGAGTGATCAGTTCGTTTATATTACTAGTTACAGTCGTACTGTTTACACTTTGTACTTTTGGTTGTGCAGACCTACGAATATTATGGCTAGCATTAATGAGATCTTGTTGCCTTGATGATTCAGACAGTTCCCGTATGGTTAGTACCACATTTTCCATTATTTTTATATATTTTTTTTATAATGTCAAGTTCTTTTTGAAGTTCGTCATGCACACTGTCTTCTATTCCCGCGTAGCACTTTTCACTCGCGATCTCGCGGCCGTTACACTCTATGTCACATTACACTGTATTTGTAAATCTTCTTGAGCAAAGCAGTGTGAATGGCACCATTTATGTTTAAACATGCATATTCTAATTCCATTTAGCACTGTTTCGTCACAAACAGTACACTTGATTGAAATTAAGTCCTTAAAAACTGCAGAGCGGTTTAAAGTTACGTGTACACTTGCCGCCATCTTACCGCCATCTTATTGTATTCATCAAAATGAAATGAAATAATCGCGTGGCATTGCCGGCCGGAAGGCCCCATCCGAGGAAGTTCGGCTGCCGAGTGCGAGTCTTTATAACAGTCGACGCCACACTAAGCGACTAACGTGCCGGTGATGCAATGACGATGAGGACAATGCAACACCTAGTCTACGAGCAGAGAAAATCTCCAACCCGGCCAGGAATTGAACCCGGACCCGATGCATGGGAGGCAAGCACGTAACCTCTCAACTAAGCAGGCAGGCAGATTTATCACTCATGTGGATAACTTCACATTTTTCACTATTTAGATCCATTTGCCAGGTTGCACACCATACAGATACACTTTCTAAATCGTTTTGCAGTTGATTTTGATCATCTGGTGAGTTTATAAAACAGTAAACGACAGAATAATCTGCAAACAATCTCCTAAATCATTTAACAATACCAGAGAAGGAAAGTTGCTACTCACCACATAGCGGAGATGGTGACTCGCGATAGGCACAACAAAAAGATTCACATAATTGTGGCTTTCAGCCATTAAGGCCTTTGTCAGCAGTAAACATACATACACACACGCACACACACACTCATGCAAACACAATTTGAACACACGTCTGCAGTCTCAGGGAACTGAAACTACACTCCTAAATCATTTATGTATATCAGAAACAGGAGAGGGTCTATAACACTTCCTTTGTGAGTGCTAGATGGTACTTCTGTTATACATGATGGCTTTCTACATCTACATCTATACTCTGCAAACTAGCACAAGTTGTATGGCAGAGGGTACCTCCCATTGCACCAGTTATTATGGTTTCTTCCTGTTCCATTCACATATGGAGCATGGGAAGAACAATTGTTTGAATGCCTCTGCATGTGCACTATTCTAGTCATATCTTCATGACCCCTATGTGAGTGATACATGGAGGGTTGTTATGTTCCTAGAATAACCATTTTATGTCAGTTCTTGAAACTTCATTAATAGCCTTTCTTAGGATAGTTGATGTCTCTCTTCAAGTCTTCCATTTTAGTTCCTTCATTATCTCCGTGACACTCTCCCTAGATTAAACAAATCTGTGACCTTTTGTGCTGGCCTTCTCTGTTTATAATCAGTATCCCCTGTCAGGCCTATCTGGTTTGGGTCTCACACACCTGAGAAGTATTTCAGTACTGGTCACATGAGTGATTTGTAAGCAATCTCCTTTGTAGACTGATTGCACTTCCCCTGTAATCTATCAATAAACCGAAATCTACTACATGCTTTACCCTATGTGATCAATCCATTTCATATCCCTACAAAGTATTACATCCAGGTAATTGAATTAGTTGGGCAATTCCAGCAGTGAGTCATTGCGATTATAGTCATAGGATAATATGGTTTTTCGTTTTTTGAAGTGCAAAATTTTACATTTCTGAACATTTAAAGCAAGTTTCCAATCTCTGCACCACTTTGAAATGTTATCAAGATGTAACTGAATATTTATGTAACTTCTTTCAGACTGTATTTCATTGTAGATAACTGCATTATCTGAAAAAATCCTGATTTTACTATTAATATTGTCTGCAAAGTCATTAATACACAACATGAATAGCAAGGGTTCCAACACACTTTCCAGGGGCACACCTGAAGTTACTTCTAAATCTGAGGGAGACTGTCCATCCAAGATAACATGCTGCATTCTCCCTACCAAAATTCCTCAATCCAGTCACAAATTTCACTTGATACCCAATATGACCGTACTTTTGACAGTAACCGTAGGTGTAATACTGCATCAAATCTTTTTGGAAATCAAGAAATCTATGTGACTGCCTTGATCCAAAGCTTTCACTGTGTCATGTGATAAAACTGCAAGTTGTTTTTCACATGACTGATGTTTTCGAAATCCATGCAGGTTAGTATTGAGGAGGTCATTCTGTTCAAGATACTTCACTATGTTTGACCTCAAAATATGTTCTAAGATTCTACAACAACTTGATGTCAAGGATATTGGATGGTAGTTTTGTGGATCACTTCCACTACCCTTCTTGTAGACGGGTGTGACCTGTGCATTTTCCAGGAACTGGGCATAGTTTTTTTTGTTCCATTGATCTATGAGAGATTATGGTTAGAAGGGGGCTAACTCAGTCACAAATTCAGTATAGAATCTGAGAGGGGCTCCATTGAGGCCTGGAGCTCTGTTCAGTTCTAACGATTTCAGCTGTTTCTCAACACCACTCACACTAATACTTACTTCACTTATCTTTTCAATGGCACAGGAATTAAACTGGCGCAATTCTCCTGGCATTTCCTTTGTAAAGCAACATTTGAAAATGATGTTAAACATTTCAGCTTATGCTTTGCTACCCTCAATTTCAGTTCCTGTTTCATTCACTGGGGAGTGGACACTAACTTCAGTGCCACTAACACCCTTTGCATATGACCAGAATTTCTTTGCATTCTGTGAAAAATCACTTGACAATATTCTACTACAGTAGTCACTTTGTTTTACACCTATTGACACTCTGTCAGTTACTACAGACTGTAACTTTTTTGACAGGAAGTCACAAATCTAGGTCCAAACTGAGACAACACTCCCTAGGCACAAAATTTTTATGATTATATGTTGCTTGTGAGGAACTGTGTAAAAAGCTTTCTGAAAATCTGAAAGTAGGGAATCAATTTGATATCTCTGTTGATAGCACTCATTACTTTGTAGAATAAAGAGCTAGCTGTGTTTAAGGATGATGTTTTCTGAATCTGTTTTTAAGTAAATCATTTTCCATGAAGTAATTCCCAATGTTCAAACACAGCATATGTTCCAAAATCCTTCCTTTATTAGCTGAATTAAGCTTTACAACACTTGAGGACATCTACTTCTAAGTCACTAATGTTGGCAGTTGTTTTTGATTCAGATTGTGGAATATTTACTTCATCTTCTTTGGTGTTTAGTAACTGTGCTTTAATGGCACTATAACATCACCATCACCGTCACCATTGTTATCGCATAGTGAAGATATTGACTGGATCTCGTCACTGGTGTACTTTACACATGACCAGAATATCTTTGAGTTTTCTGCCAGATTTAAAGATAGGGTTTTGCTGTGGCAACTATGAAAAGCATCTCACATTGAAGTTGGTGGTAATTTTGAGCTTCTGTTAAACTTCATGAATCTTGGGGGTTTTGTGATCTTTAGAATTTGGCAAGCTTTTTTTGTTTCTTCTGCAATAATGTTTGTCTTATTTTGTGTACCATGAGGGACCAGTACCATCTCTTATTGAAATATTTGGTATGTATCTCTCAATAACTGTTGATACTATTCCTCTGAATTTGAACCACATCTGGTCTATGCTTATATAGTCAGATTGTAATGAATGGAGACTGTCTCTTAGGAAGGCATCAACTGAATTTTTATCTGCTTTTTTAAATATGAGTAGATGTATTTTACATTTATTTTTTATGGGTTTGGATGTTAGCAGTATTCATTCTCACTACAACAACCTAGTGGCTACTAACTTCTGTATCTGTCATGATGATCCTGTTTGCTCAGAATTATTTGTTGCTAAAATGTCAAATACATTTTTGCAACCATTTACACTTAATTTTTCAATGTCAGTAAACTTCACGAACAGCACTTTCAGCAATTCATTTTGCCATCTTACCATCTGATGTTGCATAACCATGATGGACCAACAGAGATTTACAATTCATGTGGACTCCTGCACTAATAGTTCAAAATAATTTTCTGAGAAAGTATTCAGAAGCATTCAGTTAGATTTTGGACAATGCCGTATGCCTACCGTTGACATTAAACATGTATTTTTGTGAACACATTGAAGGTATATTGAAGTCTTCACCAACTATAACTGTATGTGTGTGGTACCTATTTGAAATAAGACTCAAGTTTTCTGTGAACTGTTCAGCAACTAGAATGAGATTTTCACTCTGCAGCAGATTGTGCACTGATATGAAACTTCCTGTCAGATTAAAACTGTGCACCAGACTGAGACTCGAACTCGGGACCTATTGCCTTTCGCGGGCAAGTGCTCTACCATCTGAACTACCCAAGCATGACTCACACCCCATCCTCACAGCTTTACTTCTGCCAGTATCTCGTCTCCTACCTTCCAAACTTTACAGAAGCTCTCCTGCAAACCTTGCAGGACTAGCACTCCTGAAAGAAAGGATATTGCGGAGACATGGCTTAGCCACAGCCTGGGGGATGTTTCCAGAATGAGATTTTCACTCTGCAGGTGAGTGTGCACTGATACGAAACTTCCTGGCAGATTAAAACTGTATACCAAACTGGTCTTCAGCAACTGTTACGCTTTGAGTTGGGGGCTCAGTAAAAGGAAGCAGTTATTAAGTTATTCCAGTTGTCAAGTATAATCTATACCAACAGTGACTTACAGGAACTATCTACTTCAGTTTCGCTGCAAGGTATACCACTTTTGACAGCAATAAACCCTCCACCACCAACTGTATTAATCTATCCTTTCTGTACATGGTTAGGTCCTTTGTAAAAAAAATTCGGCTGGACTTATTTTTGGCTTTAGCTAGATTTCCGTACCTATAATGATTTGAGTTTCAGTGCTTTCTGTTATGCTTGAAGCTGGCACTTTCCAAATACACCTATGACAATTTACAACTACAGTACCAATTGTTGCTGGGTCTACTTTCTGTGTTTGACCTGCACGCTTTTAGACTGATCCCTTTCTGTAGTTTTCCACTAATCTAAAAACCCTCCAGTCCTCTCTACACAGCCCTCACTACCAATGTAGACACATCCTTTTTGTAGTAGAGCCCACATGTATTAGGTGGACCCTGGGAACCCATCACTCTATGGTGGAAGTTGAGGAATCTGCAACATACGTGGTCAAAGAACCACTTGAGACTCCGATTCAGACCCTCCACTTGGCTCTGTACCAAACAACCACCTTCAGTTCTGTTGATGATGCTACAGATTGATGAGGTGTCAACTTCAGTGCAGGCAGTACCAGAGGTGGCCACAGTAGTGGACAGATTGAGGGACATGTGGTTCATGCTGGATCAGATTCTCACATCCAGCTCCCCACAGTGATGCCCATTCGCAACAACCTCAAGCTGTGCGACTGAAGCTAACATTGCCTTCATCTTGCAAGCAAGGCTGGCAGTCTTTATCACTTCAGCTAGCTGTCCAAAACCAGAGAGAATCTCTTCCAATACAAAGTGACATACATTATCAGTACTGACATGAGCCACCACCTGCTGCTGGCTGCACCCTATGCTCTTCATGGCAGCCTGAAGCAGCTTTTCCACTTCTGGAATGAATCCTTCCAGTACGCACATAGAGTGTACACTGGTTTCCGGACCCTCATAGGTAGCTGAATCCGTAAGGTGCCACATTATACACCTACATCTTAATAACAACCAGTAATCCCATCCTCTGTGATTGCCCTAACCTTGCAGGCTGGAGGCTTTCTTTGGAGCAAGGCAAGCAGCTGCATTTGTCTCAGGGTGTTTGTCAGCCACAGATAGCACTCAAAACCTGTTGATCAGATGACCCCAGGAGGCTCTCTTATCAGCCACCCAGAAAGTCTCTCACTGTGTGCCACATCGTGGGACAACCTCTCACTTGACCACAGGTGAGGGGCAACATCAGTACAGGCAGTACCCGAGGTGGCCACAGTAGTGGATCGATTGGGGGACATGTGGGTCATGCAGGACATCCCTCGGATCCCCACATCCAGCCCCCAACAGTGATGCCCATTGGCAACAACCTCATGCTGTATGATTGAAGCCAACACTGCCTGGAGCTGTGAGTGAAGAGTCAACACCTCAGATCGCATCTGCACAGCAATCACTTTTCCTATCCGTATTGAAGATGGTGGAATAAAGTCTAGACAGTAACCACACAGATAATTGAATATAAGTTGCTCCAGTTTGAAGTTCATAAAAATAATTCACAAACAAATGGTCTACTCATCTGATCTGCTACGGGAAGCTGTCTCACTGATGATCTCACTGACACTGAGTTGTTCTAACCAAAACAAACAAACAAAAGCATGTACAATAAGAGGGACAATACAAGCATTGATACAAGTAGTGGTACTTTATGTTGCACTGCTATTAAAATGAAAAGCTGTGCCTAGTAAGCATGCAAGAAACTTAACAATTTGTCCTAGAAACCACTCAGGTATTTGGAAATAAGTCACTCTTGTTTGAAGCTCATAAAAATAATTCACAAATGAATGGAGTACTTGCCTGTTCAGCTGGGGGAATGAAAGGTGCTTCTTCACTGACAGTTTGACAGACACTGAGCTGTTCTAACCAAAATCAACAAACAAACAAAAGCCTGTAGTCATACAAGCGTCAATCCAAACAATGACACAAGTGGCACTACTTTCTGCTACATTGCTATTGAAACAATAGACTGTGCCTAGTAGGCACTCAGACATCCAAGAAATTTAAACAGTTATACTAGTGACCACTCAGCTAATATGAAAACAAAACCCAAAATTTGAGAAGGGCAACCACTCGCCTGTAGATGAAAGAGTGGTAGTGCACAGACACAAGTAATGCACTAGCTTTTAAAAATCATCTATTCCTCCAGTGTATATGTGAACACTGTACCTCTGACTTTTTCCATGTGCATATGTATCTCCATCTATCTGTAAATGAGACAGAGGCAAGGAGAGAGAGAGAGAGAGAGAGAGAGAGAGAGAGGGTGAGAATGAACAGAAAGGGGAAATGAAGAAAAACCAAATAGAGAATATAGTGAAAGGAGAATTATATGACATAAAAAAAGGAAAAGATTAGGAAATTTGAAGTGAAAAATGAATCAGATAGAATGCTTAAAATAATTTGTTCACGGAAGGTGAAGAAAGACAAATTACAACATGAAGTAGGAAAGGTAATTTTAGAGAGGTTACTGACTTAATCTGCCATGATCATCAAATAAAGCAGGAAAACAAATAGTTGGACTAACTTAGTACAGTAAGGAAAAGTGGAAAACTTGGAAATGTTTTAAAAGATAAACGTATGTTGTGATGATCACATGACTGATGTGGTCTTTTTGATTTGAAACAGAATTTTGGTTTCGAAAGCTTTGTTATTTTTGTTGATGAATGTGTAATTTCTTTTAGCATCCAGCTAAAGAATTTTTCAGCATTTGTCCACATTTTCTAAAAGCGCTTCAAAGACCTAATATATTGATAACATTGCAGTACTTCTTATAAATACCAAAATTTTCAGCATGCAAGTGTGTCTGATTACTGAGGAATATAGTGAGGGATATTACTGAATTGTTTGAGCTTACACTGAGGTGACAAAAGTCATGGGATAGTGATGTGCACATGTATAGATGTCGATAGTACGCAAGGTATAAAAGGGCAGTGCATTGGCAGAGCTGCCATTTATACTCAGGTGATTCATAGAAAAGGTTTCTGATCAGACTGTGGCCACACGTGGGAATTAACAGACTTCAAACATGGAATGGTTGTTGGAGATAGACACACGGGATATTCCATTACAGAAATTATCAGGGTGTTTAACATTCTGAGACCCACAGCATTAATAGTGTGCCGAGAATACAAATTTTCAGGCACTGCCTCTCAACACGGACAATGCAGTGGCTGATGGCCTTCATTTAATGACGGAGACCAACAGCATTTGCGTAGAGTTTTCAGTTCTACCAGACAAGCAATAGTGCTTGATATAACTGCAGATATCAATGTGGGACATGTAACAAAAGTATCTGTTACAACATTGTGTCAGCATTTGGCATTAATGGTCTACGGCAGCAGACAAATGACATGGGTGCCTTTGCTAACCGTATGACATCGCCTAGAGTGCCTCTCCTGGGCTTGTGACCATATTGATTGGACCCTAGACAATTGAAAAAGTGTGGCCTGGTCAGATGACCCCTGATTTCAGTTGGTAAGAGCTGATGATAGGGTTTAAGTGTGGTGCAGACCCCACGAAGCCATAGACCCAAGTTGTCAACAAAGCACTGTGCAAGCTGGTGGCAGCTCATGATGGTGTGGGCTGTGGAAGGGATTGGGGCCTTTGGTCCATCTTAACCAATCATTGACTGGAAATGCTTATGTTTGACTGCCTGGAGACTATTTGTAGCCATTGATGGATTTTGTGTTCCCAGACAACAATGGAATTTTTATGGATGACAATGCTCCTTGCCACCTGGTGACAATTGTTCCTCATAGGTTTGATGAACATTCTGGACAATTTGAGTGAATGATATGGGCACCCATAACACATTTATGGGACATAATCGAAAGTTTAGTTTGTACACAAAATCCTGCACTGGGAACACTTTTGCAATTATGGACAGCTGTAGAGGCAGCATGGCTCAATGCTCCTGCAGAGGACCTCCAACCAGCTGTTGAGTCTGTGCCACATCAAACTGCTGCACTACACTGAGCAAAATAAGGTCCTACAGGATAGTGGGAGGTATCCAATGACTTTTTGTCACCTCAGTATGATGTGAGTACATCAGGCATTCAAATAGTGACCACTTTGTTGCCTCCTCCTCACTCATTTTTTTAAGCTTTTTATTCAGTGTCTTCTCAAAATAAATGTTGTAAAATTTTCTATGTCTCATATTAATAGCTTTTTTATAAGAAAAGATAGTATTTTTCATGCATTTAGTAAGAAATAAGATACACATAATTCATAAAAATCATTGATTACAGGCAAAAGTATCTGAAGTTAACTTTGATGTTGCCAGTGCACAGAATCAAATTTGAAATATAATTTGTCCTTTGTTCTATTTTGAGGATTTTATCATTATTTATTTTAATGCTTTGGAAAATGCCTTGAGAATTTAACTAGCAGCTTTTGAGAAGTTTTTGGTATTCATTGGGACATTGTATGTCTGCATGTTGAAGATAGTGTATGACTTATAAGTATCTTTTTCTAACCATACCTGTACCTATGTAAGCATCCTACATAATGTGATGTGATGGGAATGCCCAGATGTAACTGATACTGTACAGACAGGAGCTGTTTCAGATGTAGGAGGGGTGATAATAGACTGAAAAAGAAATTTTCAGTAAATTTTTTGCTCAAGCCCCTAAATTTCCTCAATTTCTGTCATCTCAGAAAGACATGAAGATCTGTTTAAAAACAATGATACTAATCTTTGCAGCCTTAAGTGCTAAATTTGAATAAAGGCTACTAACACAATAAACATTAAATTAATGTCTAATGATAACTGCTAAGCTCTGGGTTTGTGTCTGTCTGGCATAGGGTTTTAATATCTCACAAAGTTTCAGTGTCACACACAGTTTATGTATAGTGAAAGATTCACTGTGTAAAGTATTCCTATGCCGTAGCTTACCCATTCTTCATGATTTTTGTTCAGTAAAGGACATAGAAGAGCACTGCGTAATTTGGATACATGAGAAAGTGTTACTGACAAGCTGCTACTTCAAGTCAAGCAAAGAGATAGGCTTGGGTGGTTACACTGATGAAATATTTCCTGGAGAATCAAAGATCTGCTCTAAAGTCTCAGTTGGGCCTAGAATTTCAGTCTGGCAGAAATTTTCATTACCCTCTACTCATTACAACAGACTGAAAGATTTATTCCAGTTTTGATTTTTGGTATTATGATATATTATGTCCATTTGATAATTCAATCAGCAGAGGAAATTTTGGCAAGTAGGAGGAACCACTGAGTCAGGCCAAGAGGCATGTTTGGATAGCTTCACAGTAAGCAGTTACTTGGAAAACAATGACACTGGTTTGAGTCCTGGTTTTGGCATCGATTTTCAGTTATCACTTTGGATACTTGCTAAAGAAACAAGTTCTAGCTTCACTAAATATTTATTCAGGGAGTAAAGATAAAGTGTGCTGCAGTAGGAACCATCAGAATTAATTATTGTCCATAGAATACTAAACTACACCACAGTTAAATCATTTGATCGCTGAATATGTTAACTGCCACTGTCTCTCATTGTATGATCCATAATGTGTTAGTAACTTATTGTCTTGTGCCCTTATTTTGTACATCATACACTGTAGTTTTTAGAATTATTCTTCATGTTTTTCTTTAATATTACTTTCTTTCATGTTGAGTAGGCCTATAGTTATGAGTGGCGATCTTGATCACAGTGCTGCATAGATGGTTTTTATTCTCCACCTGCAATCAGTAGTCACCAGATATGCCACACAAGTTTACTATCTCTCTCAGATATGTCTTTTACAATCTATTTTCCTTTTAAACATTTAACTTTGTTTCAGTATATCATTTCACATATTTGGAGCAAACTACCATCTGTGCGTAGGTACAGTCCCAAATCTGTCTTCTTAAATATTATGAAAGAATGATCAACTTAGATAACGAATATGGGAGGTATTTCTCCAAAGAAACAAGTCAAAATTTGCCTCAATTTTGATAAAGTAGTAATTTGTACATTAGCATGTCATCTCCCATTAATTTACAGTGCAAATGAATTGTTCTGTGACTAATATAGATTTGTACTGTACTGAAATGAAACAGTTGCATCCGCCCTTTCATAACATTTGGTCTATTAAAAAACTGCCAGCCTTTGCATTATTATATGTGCTCATGGTTTTTGTTTATTTTGCATTTGCTGTGACTTTCACTTTCCTTTAGGTAGGCTACATATAAACATCATCATCATATTTTCTAGATGTACAATAAATTTTTACTTGACGGTAACTACTAAAAAAAGAAAAAATAAGATAGTGCACAGTGTCAGTTGAGCTGTATCAGCTGCACGCTGGCCATGAAAGGGCTTCTAGGGGCAACAAAAACTTGATTTTCTATATTTCACATAATTATCGGCCGAATTTAAAAATAAAAAATGCTGTCATCTATTCATTAAGAGGTATACTCTTATGTCAAAAGTTTTTCACAGTAAGGCAAGCGATAGAAACTGTGCCAAGTCTTGAAGAAGTGCATTTCACGGCGCCCAAATTATGCAGAGTATATCGTCTAGTGTTTGAGAATGAGGACACTTTCGCAACTTTCAACAAACTTAAGACATAATGTCAAACTTTTTCTCGCTGACATCCCCCCCCCCCCCCCCCCCCTCCGCAAAAAAGAACCCTCTCTAACTACATTTTCGCTGTTCACGCAGTAAAACTGCCACATAAAGCACGAAGTTGTGTAATTTATTACTGCCTTACTACTAACTGTGGCCGTGACATATTTTGCATACGGTATCTACATATACAACTGAATGTACCTGCAGAATTATAATACCATTGTACAACACATAGTTTGAGACACGTGACGTTTTATGCACAGTGCCTTACTACTAACTGTGGCCGTGACATATTTTGCATACGGTATCTACATATACAACTGAATGTACCTGCAGGATTATAATACCATTGTACAACACATAGTTTGAGACATGTGACGTTTTATGCACAGTTGTTGAAAGAACCAGCAATGGGTTTATGGTAGGCTTAATTCCAGTTTGCAAGAAAAGTTCAGATGAGTTCCTATTCGCGAGAGAATAGTAAAAGGAAGGTCATCGTCACCATGATGATGAAGAGTTATGAGAGACCGAAGTACTCCCCTGTTACGGTAATGGTGCCAAATGCCCAAACATGACTTTCATCTGCCCGGAGGCGTCTGAGGTGGCATCACATGGCACCGGACCTCCCTGATCTACAATGAATTGATATTTTATTATATACTTCTTTGTAAATGTAAAACATGGGTTGAGAATAACGTATGTTTGTATATATATATTTTATGTTATGGAATGGTTATGGAGTTTACTCGCATGGTATTTCACAACAGATTCGTTTAGCATCAATTAGTTTAAGTAGAGTTCTTTCTCTAGTTGAAATTAATTAATAATAAGGTTTTCGGCAACGTTTTTTTCTATTGCTTTCAATCTCTAAGAGATGGCGTTGTCAACGTCAAAATATGTACCTTCCGCTGTACCGTGCGGGCAGGACTGAGGACACTGCTTTGCCGGGTAGATTAAACGGAGAACTGTGTATATAGCGTAAGGAAGATGTGAAGCAGACAGTAGTTTAACGCTGCTGTGTCCGTACAAATAACATGCCCAAACAGATTTAATAGTCACAGAGAGAGACAACGAAAGGCATTCACAATTTCTCTGAGATTTTTCATCGTCAAATATTATGTACAACATTGTCTCAATCACAAGTTGATGCAGTCACCGGTGTGTTGGTACTAAAAGTAGATATGCTTCTATAAATGTAGTGAAACTTCATTTGTTGTATTAAACTGAAATCTCCAACTACATCGATGTTGCAGTGCTTCGCCTGTGTGTCCAAGGGTTTAGTTTTCGTGTGAAACGTCGACAGTAGCTAACATGTATGACTTGTACAAGATTTTGAATAGGGGGATATTTGCAGTTAATAAAATAAAATATTTCACTTCAGCAGAAGTTGTTGAACAGCTAAAGGAGACCATACGTAGGGGTACGTAACCTAATCTTGTATTTTGTGTACGCTTCTAGTTCGCATAAGTCAACAATCGCATTTCTCTGTAGGACCCTCTTTACTTGTGTGACAGTACAACGAATTGTTGCACTAAACGACAGTCAGTTCTTTAAATTTCCATCGTTTATATTCACGATGTCCATTTCGAAGTAGATAGTGTCATTTGCAGATAAGGTTAAGGTCGTGTATGCCGTATGTATGCCTGACTAATTGGATTACACGTCTGTAGATACAATATGTAAGCCTAACTACTCATTGGAGCATCCGAAAATTTGTGGTAAAAACATCCAGTCCAACAATATTGAAAGAAACAAGCAAACAAAAACTTATTATAGACTGGAGAAAATTATGAATCTGAATAAACACTCAATACAGTGTTGCTTATGTAGATAGCTTATGCCTATCAAAACATAACAGAAATGAAAAATAATGTAGATCTGAGAAAGAGGCAAACACAAATAGAACTGTCAGGTGTAGAGCTTACAGACTTGAATGTTTATATAACAGCAGCTTGCATCCTTTACAAAAATCTAGCATTGCTAACTGAAAAATTAAGTAGAAGAAAATGTTAGTGTTTTAATATGTGGCGATCTTAACATAAATTTTCTGTCAGACATTTAAGCTTCGAATATTTTATGCACAGCTACAGCCTTGACTGATGGTTGAATCTCCAACTAGAGTAACAAACTATAGTATTAGCTGTCTGGACCAAGTAGCCAATAACATCAGTTGCACAGTATTCTCTTTACATTTAGGATTCTCAGAACATAATACATTAATAATTCAGGTTAAGTTTCCACTGAACAAGCCTCAACCTAAAAAGTTGTATGGAGGAGAAAGTTCAATAAAAATAATATGCACAGTTTCCTCTCTCATATGCAAAAAGAAAACATTTTCTACTACCTGTCACTTACCGTTACAAACAAAAAACATAAACAGGGACACAAAACCCTCAAACCGTATCACCTCAGGAATAAGATCAACTCAGAGGAAAAGAGAACATCCCTCTATTAGCAAAACAGAACAACGTGATAGTGAAGAATTTAAGAAATACTTTATTTCATATAAAAAGATATGTAGAAATGCAGTTAGTGCAGCCAAAAAGCTATGAAATGGTAACCACATCAAACAATCGATTCACAAAAACAGTTGAAAACCTGCACCTCAGAAATAATCATCTCCTAAAATCAGAACCAAATTTATGCCCCGACTGACTATTCGTAATGCCAGCATGAGAAACTGGGATAGAAAAAGTAATTCATTGCAAAATAAAGAAAAAAAGTTCATTTGCTGGCCAAGAACAAATCCTGTACTTTCTCCTGCATAATTGGTGTAACATTATCAATGAACCATTGGTTTACATAGTAAACTCCTCATTCCTGAATGGTATATTTCTTAGTAAGCACAAAATTGCAAAAATCATACCTGTTCATAAAAAGGGAAGGAAAGAAGATCGTATCAACTACTGACCTACTGCAGTGCTCTCATTGTTTGATGAAGTATTTGAATATATGATGGCCATCTGACTTAATTTGCTTCTAAGCAAAACAAAAATCTTGTCACCTGCTCAGTTTGGTTAGTAGGTTGGTTTAAAAAAGGGGGGGGGGGGAGACCAGACTGCTTGGTCATCGGTCCCCAAAGAAAACTACTGCTGATGTAAAACATGAACTGTTAGGTCTTACTCTGGAGCTCATCAACAGAAGACTGCCGGCCATAGATATATTTCTAGACGCTAGACGTCACGAAGGCTTTCGACATGGTTAATCATAGCATACTGCTGCAAAAGATGTGTTCTTATGGAATAAGAGGAACCACCTATTATTGGTTTACAAACTACAGCAGTATGTTGAATTAAATAAAATCAACCACTCAGGATCAGCTAGTGCAGCACATTCTTCCACACACCATAAAGCAAGGTGTTCCCCAGGCATAGTCTTGGGCCCCTTTGTGTTTTTAATTTACATAAATGATATTCCACATAGCCTATCAGACACAAAAACTCTTCTGCTCGCCAATGAAACCAATGTTCTAATATCTGCTACAGAATAAATTCCCCGGTCTGCTGTACATGGAACCACATGTCAATTAAACCCATGGGTTAACAAAAGCAGGCTGCATCTTAAGTAAACGAGACGGTCGGACTGCCCAAAATAGACATCCACTGGTGCCAACTGTATCAGTGGGCAATGACAGCATTGAATTTGGCAGTGAAACTAAATTCTTGGGGGTTTCCGTAACTGACACTCTTACTTGGAAAAAACACATTAGGTTTAACTAGCAAGGAACTCAGTGAAGTATGTTTTATGATCAGATCAATAAGGAATGTTTTAAAAATGAGTACACTGATATCAGTGTATTATACTCTTTCCCATTTGATACTTAACTTTGGAATTATTTTTTGGGGTCAAAATTCGAATCAGTTAAGTTATTAAACTTGAAAGCGGTCAGAACAATTTTTTTTCAAACAGCAAAGAGAAACAAGTAAACTATCTTTTAAGAAGCTGAATATATTTCCCCTTCCATTCCGCTACATATTTAAAAAAAAAAAATTACAAGAAATGAAGGAAGATTGGGTTTAACATCCTGCCGACATTGAGGTCATTAGAGACGGAGCACAAGCTTGGTTTGTGTCAAGGATGGGGAAAGAAACTGGCTGTGCCCTTTCAAAGGAACCATCCTGGTATTTGCTTGGATGGCTGGAAGCGGGTCTGAACCATCGTCATCGTGAATGAGAGTCCAGTGTACTGACCACTGTGCCACCTCGGTCGGTAGAAACATTACATTTCACTATGAAAAACATTAACAAACTTCACAGATATATGGATTGCCACCATCCTGACATGAGACCAAAAGCCTCTTTAACAATAACTCCCCACTAATGAAACCTTTACAATAATGGTGTTAAATATATGAGAATAAAATTATATAATCACTTTCCAGCAGAAAAAAATTTAGGTGGTAAGTAAATTTAAAATGAATGTGTAATCTCTCTTAATAAAACACTGTTTTTACACCATCCAGTAATATTTGGAATCTGACCTGTCCTTAAATAAAACAAACACATTAACCACCCAAGCTATTGTCATGCACATGTGCTATCAGCTATGAATTAAAAATGTTAGTAGTTGAGTATTTTAAGTCATCTTTCCCATTTGTGCAGCACATAAGAAAATAAAATGATAAACTGTATGAAGTTGTAGCTATTAGAACCTGTGCTATATAGATAAAAATAACACTATCAATATTATAATGTTCCTATCTGCTGTTTGTAGACGGTCTTTAGTAAAATTTTGTGAAAATGCTGTATGATATTCATGTTGTGATCTGTATTTTTGTATTGTCTTGTATCATTTAATAATATGTATTTTGTATTGACTTATCCTGAATCAATTGTACAAGCTATGTACTGATTTGATCCACAGGACAAATAATGAATTAAAAAAAAAAAAACCACTATTACAGGCTGGAGAATATTATTAATCTGAATAAACACTGACTACAGTATTGTCTATTAAGCCAGCATAGTAAAACAGTTTGTGACAACTTGATTTTTGCACACAATTACCTTCATAATTTGGATGATTAATGAGACACTAAATCATTTACAATGTGGAAGACCATATTGTACCCCAAGCCCATTGTAACTCCCATCACATCTGCACCTGCTATGTGAGAACAGGTTATGGACTCTCTGGAACATTCTGTGTTGTCTCGCACCCCAAGTCTAGCAGCAGCCACACTAAGGAATTACCATCCAATGCCGCTGTTAATACCACAGCACAGCAGTATGGCTGCCAAGTTCTGTAATCATTGTCTAGGGTGTGCTATCGCATCTGCTCATGTGAGGTCCTCATTTAAGAGAATGGACACACTATTGTGTTCTTCATCAGAGACATTGTGACAACTTTTGGAAAACTGTGTGTGTGTTAATAATGCATCAACTGATTTTCGAGTAGGTCTTAACATAGCTGAACATAAATTTTTATTCATGCTACAATCTGCGCTTAAGAAGCTTTGTTACATACTTCACTTGTGATATGGTGGAAGAAAGAATCAAGAGCTGCAGTTTTAGCAGTTGTAACTGTGTTAACAGTTATTAAGTGTCTTCTGTTGCGTAAGAGAGGCACATCCTGCATATGCACTACCTTTTTGCAATGCAAGTCCATGTCTTTTGGGAATGTAATAAACTAACTTTCTAGATAACTTCTAAATAAACACTTTATTTGTTAATGATGGTGACTATAAAATGCATTTTTTTTTTTCAGGTGTTCATGAAAGATATTTGCCAGACCCATTCAAAGTAGGTCATGGTGGTACTTTAGATGATACAGCAACCGGAGTTCTAGGTAACACTTTCTTGAATGTGGCACAGTCTGCCTGGAAAGTCCTGCATATTTTTCAATCAGTTTATTTTCTTTGAATTGACTAACTAAAATATGTAACAACTTCAGTTCCTTCTTCTTTGTTTCCCATCTTTCCAGTACTCAGTCATTTTCTCACCAATTTATCTTTTTCTTTATTCTGACCGCTCCAATTTCTTATTTCGCCTTCCTTGAAAGGCTTGTAATTTTTATATATATATATATATATATATATATATATATATATATATATATATATATATATATAGTTATAATGGAGGGAAACATTCCACGTAGGAAATATATATCTAAAAACAAAGATGATGTGACTTACCAAATGAAAGTGCTGGCAGGTCGACAGACACACAAACAAACACAAACATACACACAAAATTCAAGCTTTCGCAACAAACTGTTGCCTCATCAGGAAAGAGGGAAGGAGAGGGAAAGACGAAAGGATGTGGGTTTTAAGGGAGAGGGTAAGGAGTCATTCCAATCCCGGGAGCGGAAAGACTTACCTTAGGGGGAAAAAAGGACGGGTATACACTCGCACACACACACATATCCATCCACACATATACAGACACAAGCAGACATATTTAAAGACCATGTCTGCTTGTGTCTGTATATGTGTGGATGGATATGTGTGTGTGTGCGAGTGTATACCCGTCCTTTTTTCCCCCTAAGGTAAGTCTTTCCGCTCCCGGGATTGGAATGACTCCTTACCCTCTCCCTTAAAACCCACATCCTTTCGTCTTTCCCTCTCCTTCCCTCTTTCCTGATGAGGCAACAGTTTGTTGCGAAAGCTTGAATTTTGTGTGTATGTTTGTGTTTGTTTGTGTGTCTGTCGACCTGCCAGCACTTTCATTTGGTAAGTCACATCATCTTTGTTTTTTATATATATATATATATATATATATATATATATATATATATATATATATATATATATATATATATATATATATATATATATATATATATATATAAAAATTACAAGTATATATATATATAGTATCCAAAGGAAAAATAACCTTTACTTTGCCATTACTTGTCACATTTTAGCTAAATTTTTGTAAATCTCCTCATTCCATCTTGTTTGCCAACCATCTGTGGTTTGCATTGTGTGCATTATTTTTCTAGTAAATAATACATTTTAAAAAAATTCTGGGGGTTTCATTTGTGACTCTCAAAGAAACATACCTCCTAAATTCAAGTCAATAATTTATTTTCCTATGCCAGACACAATTTTCCAGTTATAGGCAATTTTTTTTCTCCCCCCCCCCCCCCCCCACCCCCCTTACTGTGTGTATTTATATAGACAAAACAAACAAGTATCACCATTCTATCCACTTACATAATGATGTTGAAACCATTCCTGCAGTGTATAAACAAAAACATATGCAGACTTATACATTATCATTTGCTGTGTGAAATTACATATTTGAAAGCAAAAAATATATATATACAGGGTGAGTCGCGTAAGATGTAACACCCCCTCTATTGCAGGGGCGATTGCACATATCGGCATGCGGTTTTCGGCGAATCATAGCGGACTATGGGGCACATACATTGGTATGTGCACAATAATCACGACATTTATATTGACCGAGATAATCAGGCAAGTGCATGTTTTGTAAATGGGACATTGTACTTTTTTTTTACCATCATTCGAATGCTCTGGAAAAGACGCGTATAGTGATGTAACGCATGTTGCTATTGTGATCCAAACTTTGCTTAAACGAGGGTGGATGAGGATTTACCTACGTAGCGTAGGCCGTGCATGCTGCATAGAGCACGGCAACTCGGCCTGCGGGTTGTGCGAGGCGTGTTTACAGTCTGCAGCCGCTTCCGACCGTCTCGACCTTCAATCGTACAATATTTCCCAGCGTCTTTTAAGTGAAGTTTGAATCCCAATAGCAACATCCGTTACAGCACTATACGCATCTTTTCCAGAACGTTTGAATGATGGTAAAAAAAGTATAGTGTCCTGTTTGAAAAGCATGTACTTGCCTCATTATCTCAGTCAGTATAAACGTTGTGATTATTGTGCATGTACCAACAGAATAATGGGGGTGTTACATCTTAAGCGACTCACCCTGTACATATAATTGTATTTTCTCAGAGACAGCTCATTTTATTCTCATGTGAACAATTTTGCACTCTCAAATAATGTTTCAGCACTAGTCGGTTAGCATTGCAGGCATCCATTTCCTTTCACAGTGCTTTTCCAAGAACGTTATTTCTTGATGGAACCTTTCAAAATGTTCACCAGGAACATCACTCCATCTCTCAGGAAGATAAGTCTTGGTGTCAATCTAGAAAATGCACTTTTAAAAACATGTTGCATCCAAAATCCCTACACGCATTTATTGTTTCTTGTACGAGTTCTTCATAGTTGATAGCTCTTTTTCTTCCCTGAAAGTTTTGTGCTACATTTGTGAAACATGACCATGCTTTTTTCTCGTGGTCCAAAGCATTCTTCAGAATGTGAGTTTTTTTTTAAGTTCTATAATTTGGGGGTCTACAAACATGCCTTCCTTTATTTTTGATGAAGAAAGACAAGGAAACGTTTTTGAAAGGTACATAAACCCTTTTTGTAGATTGATTCATGGCTTTTGCAGATTATTAGCTGTGTGAAATTACATATTTGAAATCCAAAAAAATATATACAAAATCGTATTTTCTCGGAGAAAGCTCATTTTATTCTCATGTGAACAATTTTGCACTCTCAAATAATCCTTCCAGCACTAGTTGGTTAGCATTGCAGGCATCCATTTCCCTTCACAATGCTTTTCCAAGAACGTTATTTCTTGATGGAATCTTTCAAAATGTTCACCAGGAATATCACTACATCTCTTCTGCCCAGTACCCTCATACATATACTGGACAAACAGGTCACGAGATTAAAATGCGGTTTCAGGAACACCTTCTCACTAAAATGGGCATTGTAAAGAATAACTCTTCTTTTGCCGAACATCTTAGAGCTAGTGAATTTGTAGTGGGGATTACTGTTCATGACTATCCCACCCACAATGAAAATACCCGCATTTCATGTAGCCTTGGTGCACACCCATTATCATGGTAACTGTTTTCAACTCATCACACATTTTCCACTTATGTTCTTCATACTTAATAAATTGCAACATATTTTCCAAAACGTCATAAGAAACGTTACCATAGTAGCGTACACAGCTGGAACAGAATGCATTGTGTTTCCATTGTGGAGGAGAACTCACTTGAGACTGAATTTGGAAGCCTCTATGAAAAGTCTCCACTTCTGTGTCTCCTATTTGAATTTCAAAGCACTCATGAGACCACAAACATCATTGTAGTATGTCATCATGTCAGTTTGTTGCTTTGTCCAAACTCCATTATTTTTGTGTCTGATGCTAATAGATTACATTCTTGCAACCTTAAACCTCAAAGGCAGTGGTGTTGAAATCTATTCTGTCTGTAATTGAATCCAGTTCCAGTTCATGCACAATGAGCTACCAGTGAAAGACTTTTTTCCAACTCAGGAGTCTATAGACTCACTTCTGCCCAATACCTTCATACATATACTGGACCTACGTGTGGTACCCAAAGAGAAAAAATTAAATATTTGGTAGGAGTTTGAGATAGCCAAATTTCTCAAGTGATTGGTCACTAAAAACCAAATTTTCTATGACACCATGATATGAGCTTTGTCAAAATTTATGTAGATTTTTCTGTTTTCTTTGTGACTGTTGGGTCTGCTCCTCATTTTTTCAGCCTTTGTCTCCTACCACTGTAGTTTTGTGTTTGGTTTTCCCAATATTTTTTTAAGCCTTTGTGTCATTTAACTTTTTCCTCCCCACTTTCCCACCCTACGTTCGTCATCTCCTATCTTTACACCTCTCACCTTCCCTGCCCCCCCCCCCCCCCTCCTCCTTCCACCTATTCATTTAGATTGACATTTCAATCCATCTTAATACTTGGCAGTTCAATGAAATGGTTACTTTCCACATCACTACTAGTTAGTCTATTTTTAATTTTTAAGAGTATTTTATTCTGTTCCATTATTTTAATTGGCCCTGTTCAGCATTTACTTTATTGCAGTCCCTTTCTACAGTCAGTGCTGCTACTCTGTGCTTTCAATAAGTTTCATTCTCAAGTCAGTTTACTGCATGGTCTAACTTGCTTCAGAATATATATTATATTGATCACTATTTGTTTACCACTGTGATTCATGGCTGTGATTTCTAACCAATCTTCAAACCACATATTGCTTTGGTTTGGGGAGTTTCTTTTTGACTCCTGATACAGTGCTCATGCAGATTTAATTTCGTATTAATACTATAATTTTACACACTGAGGTTTTCTCTCGCCATTTCAGGATTTCCTACGATTATATTTGATGATCCCATTAATTGGAGCTAGATAGGTTCACGAATAAACTGCTATGTAGCAAGATTGTTGTTGTAACATTAAACAGTGACAGTGCATAAGTAAACAATGCACCTAGAGGCCACCTGACATTGGCAGAGACGGTGCAGGAAACATTGCGCAATGTGCAAACAGCCATATATAAGACAGTGCGCTGGGCCCGTGGGCACTCTAGTGGTGTTGCAACTATTGAACACTTCACTGTTAGACTATGTCTAAATATAACCCTTGATTTTGTGTGCTTGTACTTATTAGTATGTCATTCAGTGTGTCTATATTGGAAGCAAATTAAAAGTTGGCTGGTGGGAATTCTGATATTGTGTTTGTGCAATGTTACAATATTTTTTGGTAAATAGTGTGCTATTTATTCAGCATGTCTCATTTTGTGGGTCACTATGGCCAATATGTTAGTCAAAGAAATTCCTCAATCTCTTGTTGAACAGCAACAAGCTCTCACCAACCACTAGCAGGCTTTCTCCCTGGCACTAAACAATTTGGCAGCTCCATTGACGTGCCAGAGTTCACCACCGTCGATGCAACCCCTACTGTTTTTCCTATATGATGACAGTGGGAAATATTGGGAAGCATACAAAAAATGTGTTCATTTCCAGGCTTTTGATGTCGCCGAACCCAGCATTTGTAAGGCTTTTTCTTTCTGTCTTGGATTTCTCCTCGTGTTTATCCCCTTTTGTGTGAGCTAGCTCCCTTGCAGGAACCTGCCAGTCTCTCTTTTGTTGAAATGTGTCAGTTGTTCTCTAATTATCATTGCAAATGTACTTCTGTTGTTGCTGCTTGCATTGCCCATTGTCAAAAGTGGCCATAACAGTCTTACGGAGCTTAGGCAATGGAACTTCACAGGCTTAGCTATTGTTGCCAGTTTGTTACTGAAGCTCAGTGGGACTCATATGCTGTTTCAGTGGTTCGTGGTGCTATAATATGCTTGGACTCTGATAGCGAAGTTCGTGAATGCACTTCACAATGCGAAAACCTTGCTCTCACGGAGATTTTGAACACTGACAGCATTGGCCAGTCTTTTAAAGTATCTAGGGAAGCAGGAAATCAGATTGAAGCTTGGTGTGAAGTAGCTGCTGTTGCTTCTCAGCCACTTGTCGGTCAGCTCATAGAGGAAAGATGACACCGCAGCCGTGCAATTGTTGTCTCCATGTTGCATGGAGCAGCGCTGTGCTAAACAGCGACAGCAGTCAGTGTCACGACAGTAGCCAAGTCATCCTCCCCCACCGTGCCCTTATTGCTTTATTCAACATGGATGGACCGCATCCCCAAAACATTGGGTGATGTGCAACCATTGTAAAAAAAAAGGGACATATTGCATCTGTGTGCACTCTCAATCTCATTCATCAGGCATAATCATGGATGTGAACATTGGTTCTCAAGTGATCAAGTGATGGTAGCTCCAAACAAACTTTATATCGAAGTACGTGTTATGAACAAGATGTTAAAAATGTAATTAGACATGGTTGTGGCTGTGACTTTGTTAAATTCTCAAACCTATGTGGATCTTGGATCACTTGTGTTGTCCTCTGTCTCTCATTGCTTGGTGATTAACAACAAAGAATGAATACCCATATTGGGGCAGTTTTCTATTCCTGTAGTGTATAAAACAGTTGTTCAGCCTTTGGCCTCTCTAATTGTAGATGACGCCTTCAAAATTTCTTGTGCATGTGGTATCAGATCAATTTCCGGACCAACAACTGGACACGCTCTGATTGGAATTTTCCTCACTATTTTCAGACAGGTTAGAGTGTCCTACCAATTTCAAGGCTCACAGCAATGATATTGATGGCACACACTCGTTTTTTCATGCCTGCTCAATAACAATTCTTAACAGGAAGAAGTCAAAGCAGAACTTGATTGACTTATGCCCTTTGGTGGTGTCGTCCCTGTCTCCTCTAGTTAACGGTCTAATTACTGGTAATTGTCACAAAACCTAACAGCAACCTTTGGCTCTGTGATGATTTTAAAAAGCCTATAAATTCACAGTCCCTTATTGATACCTATCCCTTACCCCGTCAGGTTGAATTCTTAGCTCAGCTTTCTAAGGGCCAATATTTTTTCAAAATAGATTTATCTGAAGCCTACTTGCGAGTGCCTCTGGATGAGGGCTCCAAATGTATCCTTGTAGTGAATACCCGCTTCAAGGTATACCAATGCTGGCACCTGTCATTCGGTGTAGCTAGCACCCGTGCTATTTTACAATGAATTTTGGAGCAACTCGTGGCATCTGTGCTGGGGTGCATTAACTACCTGGACCATATTGTGGTCTCTGGTTCCTCAACAGATGAACACTTACGGAACCTTCGGGACTTGTTCATGGTGTTGCAGGCAGCCGAGTTGAAATGTAAGTTGGACAAATCGCAATTTTTTCATCCGTCTATCGTCTGTAGCCTATATTGGTTTTGAAGCCTTGCAAGCTGATGTCAAGCTATTCCACCAGCATGTTGATGCCATTATGGCTTTGCCACACCCTACCAATGTCAAAGAGTTGCAAGCCTTTCTCAGAAAGGTTGTGTATTAGCATTAATATCTTCCAGATGCAGCCACTGTAACTCAGCCTCTTCATGCTCTCTTCAGGGTGTATACAACACGGGAGATCCGGGAAAAAGCTGGGACTTTTTTCATCCGGGAGAAAACCGGGAAAGATCCGGGAATTTTTTAGAATTCCGGGAATTTTTCGTTGTTTTAGTTTTCAGTTAAATTTTTGTAATTTTGAATGGTAAGAACTAATACTCTAACAAAGGATAGTGTATCTCGCTACTGCAGAATAATACTGCAGCATTAAAACATGAATGAGAGAAAAAAAACGAAAATAAAACTTAAATTGTAAAGGAAATGCGCTATATAAAATAACACAGTGCTCGTACAAGCGTCTGCCAATAGCAAAATGTGTCAAAGGCTTTCGGAAGACTATGCAATGCTTCATAACAACAAATCGCCTGCGATGAGCGTGACGCCGCAACTACTGAGGCAGTCAATTTATTCCACACTATTGACTAGTTTCAACTGTTCACTGCATTTCAAACGCACGTTTTCATCTTTAAGCACGTGTCGCCTTATGCCATAACAAAGAACCAAACATGAGATAATACAGTACTGGTACTCCAAGAAAGCTTACGTCCCGAAAACCACACTGAAAAACTTCATATCTGGTCGAGGCCTACATCATTGAGAATGTGGACATACAAATGTGCACTGTAAGACGAACTATGCATTTTGGTATGGTTCACGAAATTCTGATGCTATTGGAATATCCTCTAATGTCTTGTTTCTTTTATGACGTAATGTAAGATCTTTTAATGTTTTACACGTACGGACATACGGGCTTCCTACATCACCGTAGCTGCGCAAGCGCGGTGACGCCTCTTATCTGGCGCTCTCTGACAACTGCTGAAATGAATCTATTTCTAACAGCTCACAGGAAAATATTGCGAACTGTTGTCCAGAAATCGTTACTTTCAAAGTAAATATCCTTTTACGCAAGATGAACTTAAATCGCAGTGTGTTTGGTCTCTTTTTAAAAATCAACTCTTTGATGACGAATCATTTAGAAGAATTTCGAGCCCAGAAGATTGGAGATTTATGTCGGTATTAAAAATTTTGCTGGCGTATTTGTGTGATGCATCTTAAAGTGTAACATGCGTTAAACAGATTAACATTATAAGTGAAAGCTTAGCTTCTCTTGTACCTTATTAATCTTCGAGACAAATATTATATGCGAAAGCTTTGCTTTTCTTGTAGCTACGTATATTAATTTAAATCATTAACTTATCCTGTTGGTGGAATTCGAATTTATACTTTCGTAATATGAAAATATGCAGCGTACATGTTGCTGCACATCAAAGATCTTTCCAAAACGTGTTTTTTCCCCCCTGAGTATCGTTTTCTAAAGTGCCGGGAAACTTTACGCTGCTGTATGAAACCATATCCTATCAAAGGATAAGTTTTACAGTTCCGAGGGAAAGTATACTGTCACTTAACATGGCAAAAGTGTATTTTCACCCGGGAGAAAATGTATTTTTAACCGGGAGATCCGGAAAAAATCCGGGAATTTTTTCTTCTTGTACGCGTATACACCCTGTCTCTTACATAAAAGTATTCCTTTTCACTGGTTGCCAGTCTGGAACTGTGCTTTTACTCTGCTGAAGTCGAAATTACACTTGACGCCTTGTCTGGTTACCTTCCAACCAGGCTAGTATCTTGTTTGGGCCACAGACACATACTTGTGCACAAATATGTAGACAATTCCAAATGCCCTGTTGTGTATGCTTCCAAAACCCAGAATCAGATGCAGCAATGCTACTCTTAGGTAGAAAAAGAAGCCCTTACTGTTGTGTACACACTCAAAACATTTCATGTTTTCCTCTACTGTTCTAAATTTTGTTTGATTACAGATTGTAAACCTCTGGTTTCTCTTTTCCATTCTTTGACATCTCTTCCAAATAAAGTGACACATTGCCTGCAATACTGGGCTCTTGTTTTTTCAAACTATTACTATGAGATTCACTTCTGCCCCACAGCACAACACACTTGTGCAGATGCTCTTTCTTGGTTGCCGATTGCCCCCGATCCAGTATTTGTTGAGGATGAACTGATGTGTTTTCATTTAGATAGTGAAGCCCAAAACATTGTTGTTTGCCATTGATACACATTGCCAGTTTCCAGTTATTGGTGACTTTTGTGACTGATCCTGTCGTACATCAGGTTGTACATGTGTCCACCATGACTGGCTGGTAAACCACTGGGCCAAGCTTTGGATCCTTTCCATAATTATGCTCTCTGCCATCACTTCTCAGTTCTTGATGGTGTGTTACTGTTGCCTACTGAAGAGTTGGTATGCAGGTTTGTGATCCTGTCAGCGCTGCAGCAGGACATCATGCATCAGCTCCATCTGGACCATTGGGGTATTTCTCATACAAAACTGCTGGCCCACCACCACATGTTGTGGCCGGGTGTTGACAATGAGATTATACATGTTGTGTCGATCTGCCTGCAGGACGCCACCCATCAGGCGACACCATGGGTCTCGCTTTCCCCATGGGCTATACCCCCAGTGCCCCTGGGAGCACATTCATGCTGATTTTGCGGGTCCTTTCCATAATGCCTCTTTGCTTGTCATAGTTGACACTTTCTCAGAATTTCCTTGTGTGAGTCACCACCCATCCATATCCTTGGCAGCTATGGTCATGACCCTGTACAAAGATTTTTTCCTTGGAAGGATCACCATATAAGTTTGTGACAGACAACTGCTTACAATTTCTGTGTCAGGGTTTTGAAGATTTTTGTACCAAGACTGGCATTCAACGTGGTATGCCCCCTCCATTTCATTCTCAGTCAAATTCTGAGGTGGAATGGCTGGTCCGTACTTTCAAAACTCAGACGAAAAAATACATCATCCAGTCTTCTTCTGAGAAATCCGTTGATAGGTTCTTGAGTTTCTATAGGCTCACTCCAGGTGAGTGGATACTGAATGTTGTCTATCACTGCCGAGGCTGCCACCTTTGTGTCATGTGTACCTCCGATTGTTTGGTGTCCTGACACTACAACCAGCTCCGCCCACCTGTTACTGACCATGTGCCATAGACTTCAGTGTCCCTGTGGCCGCCTCCATTGTCTGTGCCAGGCCACAGGGCACAGTCCCCACCCCCTTCAGCCTCCTCAGCTGTCTTCATTCTGGGTGTTACCATCACCGGGTGGAGTAGTTAGCGCTGAGGTGCCTCAGGCTCTGTGGGCCCTGTCTCCACCACCACCACCACCACCACCACCACCACCTGTGTCTTCTCTGCTGCATCCGTAGCCAAGCACTTGGTTGGAGGTGGACATGGATATGGTGCCTCCATCACCAGTGCTCCCTTACGGTCTCTTCTGGGGGAGTGGGCACCACATCTGTCCGTGTCTGTGCTATTTCAAACTGCATTCTCCTGTGACGGCACACCACCTGCTCAAGTAATCCAAGCAGTCGCCTCTTCCAAAAAATATGGACACCTCCACAGTGAACAGTTTTCGCCAAGGGTGTAGAAGTGTTGTAACCCTGTACAAAGAGCAATCATAATTAAACAGTGCACACCTCCACAGCCAGCCTAAAGAGGCCACCTCACATCAGCCAGCATTGCACCATGTGCAGACAGCTTGTATAGAAGCTGGTGCACTGGGCTCTCAAGCTCTCTAATGTTTTTGTAACCACTAAACATTTCACTGTTAGACTGTGCCTACATGTAACCCCTGATTTCGTGTCCTTGTACTCATTACTGCATCATTCAGTGTGTGTGTATTTTCCTTTATATGGAAGTGAACTAAAAGTTGGTTGCTAGGAATTCTAATTTTCTCTTTGTACAATGTTACAGTAATTGTTATAATTAATTACAGATAATCTGAAGATGTGCTAATCACATGAAATATCATTATTAATAAAGCACTTGTGACAGAGACAGTTTTTATTTTTGGAACTGTGAACCACTGTCACTGCCTCAGGTGAAAATGGAATGGAGTAATGTGTCTTTGACCTAATAGTTCTGCTTTTTGTTTACATAGGTCTAAATCACAAACTATGTTATTCAAACATGCTTGTGTCATGAAACACTAAGTCAAAGAGCTTGTCAACAGTTATGATGGTCTTTTTTTTAATTTGTTTTTTTATGGAGAAAATGTCAATTCTTCATTTACACTTTCTGCATTGTCAATACCTGTTTCATTGTCTTCACTTGTTGGTCGAATAGGTACTAGAAGAGTTTGTGAGTGTGGGATTGGTCTGATTACAGAAGGCACATTGGGGTATACTTATGTCTCTTAGATTTCCAATTTGTAAAACCGTGAACATCTGTCAAACATAAGTACATGGAGCACTTTGTAGCAGTATGGGCATGAAAGAGATGATCTTCTTAATCAACCAACAGGAGATGAGACCTGGGTGTACAATTACAAACCAGAGGCTTAGGAGGTAATCATTGTGGTGGATTCACCCACCATCTCCAATCAAGAAAAACTTATAAGGTACAGGATTCACTAGAAAAGTCCTGCTGGCTGCCTTTTTGGATGTCAAGTTTTTTTATGTTGGAAACTTTTAGGAGGAGGAGCAAATTGTGACTTGTGCTTACTATGTTGAGATGTTGCCAAGATATTTGTATGATTAAAGTACTGGAAACATCTCTTGTAAATGCTGCTCCTGTCATATTTCACAGTGCACACATTCATAAGGCAATGTATACTCTTGGTGGTCTGAAATTCCAGGTGTGGAAATATCCATCATAAAGTCTAGATTTGGCACCATGTTTGAATATTCGGTGGAACATTTGTTGTGCCAGAACTTTGTACAGTTGATGAGGTCAAGTGGTGAAGGGATGGATGTAAGGTGTTCCATCCCCCTGTCCCCCTTCTGCCCTCAAGTGGACTCGTGCATTTATAGACAGGTGGATCAAGTGTGTAGGAAAGCAAGCTTGCATAGTAATAAATAAATAAATAAAGGTAACAAAAATTTCTGCTAGTTAGAATGAAACTCCCATTATTTAATTATGTGCTCTCATTATGAGAACTCATTAAAGTTGCTTGAGTGCTATATGGAACAGGATATGATTTCCATTTGTAGACTTTCTAATTAAAACTGCAATTCATGATGTACAAAAATATCAGGAAAATATGCAGTTCAGTGCAGTTTGTTTGATATGTTTTTCAGATTAACTTCCATTTCATTCAACATGTCTCTCTGTCCTTTGAAATCTTTCCAGCACCAGATTTTTGAACTACACGGAGGCAATTAGCCTTGCAAAATAACCTTCTGCTTCCATAATCATTCTGCCCTGAATCTTGTTAACCTACTGCGCCCACACCCTCTACACAATATTCCCTCCCTCTGCCCTGTCACGGCCTCCCAGTCCACTCCTCCACTCCACTGTTATCTACTGCACTAACTATCTGACTCCAGTGCCTGTGTGTGTGTGTGTGTGTGTGTGTGTGTGTGTGTGTGTGTGTGTGTTTTTAAATTATAATTCATATTGTTTTTCTCAATGCATTATATTATGCTTTGTAGTTGTCTGAAAATTGCAGATGCTGAAATTACCACAGTGAGATAAAAACAATAACAACGAAAATCCCATATTACGCCCTTTACAAAATACACAGAAGCCGAGGCATATTACAAGAAATTAACCTCTAATGGTATTTCGTGTTTGAGTGATGCAGAATAACTGTCGCAGATTCAATTTTGTAATGGTATAAAGTAGCAATAATGTTGCTGGACAAAACTTCTGAGTAACAGCTAATAGGCTAGCTCTTGATTTGAATAAATCACAGTACATCCAGTTCCTTACACACAGTTTTATTTGTGTGACATTCACTGTTCTTATTATGGTAGTACAATTAGTGAAGCAGACAACACTACACTTCTGGGACTTTGTATGAATAAAAAGAGCTTGTGAATGATACGTATTCATGACAACATAAGCTGACTGAAGCTGTCTTTATGATTAAAATATTGTCCACAGTCACACCAGTAATAGACTGAAATTTGTTTTTATGTCTCATACTTTCATTCCTTGATATCATTTGGAATAATGTATTGGAGGAACTTGATTGAGGCATTCTTGTTGTCGTTATTATTAGTAAGTTTTATTTATTGTCTCATATTTAATTTTACCATTAATCTGTTTTCACTTTCAATAAGTTACACACTGAAGCACTAAAGAAACTGGTATAGGCATGCATATTCAGATACAGGCAAAATACAGGGCTGTGGCCAGCAACGCCTATAGAAGACAAGTGTCTGGTGCAGTTGTTAGATTGGTTACTGCTGCTACAGTGGCAGGTTATGAAGATTTAAGTGAGTCTGAACATGGTGTTATAGTCAGCGTATGAGCGATGGGACACAGCATCTCCGAGGTAGCAATGAAGTGGAAATTTTCCAGTACGACCATTTCACCAGTATACTGTGAATATCAGGAATCCGGTAAAACATCAAATCTCCGACATTGCTGTGGCCGCAAAAAGATCCTGCAAGAACAGGACCAATGATAACTGAAGAGAATCGTTCAACATGACAGAAGTGCATCCCTTCTGCAAATTGCTGCAGATTTCAATACTGGGCCATCAACGAGCATCAGTGTGTGAACCATTCAACGAAACGTCATTGATATGGGCTTTCGGAGCAAAAGGCCCCCTTGTGTACACTTGATGACTGCATGACATGAAGCTTTACACCTCACCTGGGCCCGTCAACACCAACATTGGAATGTTAATGACTGGAAACATGTTGCCTGGTCGGACGAGTGTCGTTTCAAATTGTATCAACCAGATGGACGTTTACAGGTATGGAAACAACCTCATGAATCCATGGACTCTGCATGTCTGCAGGGGACTGTTCAGGCTGGTGGTGTTTGCAGTTGGAGTGATGTGGGGTCCCTGATACGTCTAGATAAGACTGTGACAAGAGACGCGTACGTAAGCATCCTGTGTGATCACCTGCATTCATTCACGTCCATTGTGCATTCCACCGGACTTGGGCAATTCCAGCATGACAATACGACACACCACATGTCCAGAATTGCTACGGAGTGGCTCCAGGAGCACTCTTTCCAGTTTAAACACTTCTGTTGGCCACCAAACTCCCCAGACATGAACATTATTGAGCACATCTGGGATGCCTTGCAACATGCTGTCCAGAAGAGATCTCCACCCCCTTGTACTCTTATGGATTTATGGACAGCCCTGCAGGATTCATCGTGTCAGTCCCCTCCAGCACTACTTCATACATTAGTCGGTCCATGCCACGTCATGTTGTGGCACTTCTGCATGCTTGTGGGGGCCTACAAGATATTAGGCAGGAGTTCCAGTTTCTTTGGCTCTTCAGTGTACATGTAATATAATGTATTTTACCACATTGTGTCACTGGTATAAGTCCAAGAGAACAAAAGTAAACAAATAAAAAAATAGTATATGTGGTTCTGCTCATCCTTGTATGGCAGCAAACTGTGAATGATAAACACCGCAGATGAGGAGGAGGAGAATGAAAGCTTTTGAAATGTGCTGCTACAGAAGGATTAGATGGATGGAATGGATAACTAATGAAAAGGCACGGAATCAAATTGGGGAGAAAAGAAATTTGTGACAGAATGTGACCAAAAGGAGGTGTAAGCTGAAGCATGAATAATTACCAAATTCGGTAATTGAGGGAAGTGTGCAGGGAGTAAAAATTGTTGAAGACCAAGGATTGACAATACTGGAAGGGCTCATGTGGATGTAAGTATCAATAATTACGAAGAGACTTTTACAAGGCAGGCTTATATGGAGATCTGCATCATACAAGTCTGTGGACTGAACTCCACAATAACAACACATCAAGAATTCCTTTTTATAATATGTTCATTATTAATTGAGAAACAGTTGTAGATTTTAAAATACCTCTCACTAACCCAAGCAAGTGAAATCTGTTACGATTTTTGTAGTTTTTATTTTACACTTTGAATTATTAATTTTTTATTTATTTTATTTAATTTTATTTTGAGGAGATGGTATTTAGACTAGTATATACAATAGCAATAGTTTTGAGCTATCCTATTTTCATTCATTGTCTTTTTCTTACGTTCTTTTGGAACCACTTTGACATATAAGCAGATAGTTGCAACTTTTAACTTAATGACATCATTAGTATTAAAAATTTTGACACAACAAGCATTTGTTATGCTGTCCCCTAGTACTTAAAAATCGTAAATTTCAGTTGTAGGTGTTGGTGAGGGCTGTCAGCTTTTAGCACGATTTCTACATGGAAACAAAAAATATGTAGTAACAGGATGTTTGGGTTCTGAAACAACTACATATAACGAGACTGGAATTCATGTCAATTCAGCACCTTACGGTAAATGGATTTTTATATTATTGTGTATTAACTTTTCTGCACAGTATGAAGATAATCATATACCTCAATGCTATTTCCAAACAGATCACATATCAAAAGAGTCATTAGAGGAAGCTTTGATGTCATTTAGAGGAAAAATATTGCAGACGCCTCCAAAATATTCTGCGCTAAAGATGGGTGGAAGAAGAATAGCTGATCTGACAAGGTAAAGCATCTTTGTGCCTTGTTATAAGGTAGTGTATTAAAGTGGCAAGGCAGTAGGCTAAAAGATGTCAAAAATGTTTAGCAGTTATACTACTTACAAGGATTGATCAATGAAGACTGTGTTGTCCTCTTCCCCCTTCACAGTTTTCTTGATAATTGCAAACATGTACATTGAATAATTGAAATAAACATGGTTGAATTAAAATATCCATAAGATGCATTACTGCTGTTCATTTGACAATAGTGTAGTGTTTTCTGTGCTGTGACAAGAATGAATAGGTAGAGAGGAAATTTTGTTTATGTTTACTTTTGAAAAGTTGCATTAAGTTTGTAGGGAAAAAAGTAATGCTTTCTACTGCAGTGTTTAGTCTTAAAGGACAAAAATTGTGCATAAAAAGTATGGTATTCATCATAGAGCTGGGTGGTATCTTTATTTTGGATTTCTAAATGGATAATATAGCTGCAGTGATTACCCATGATGACTAAAAATTGCCTGTGATGGCCAGCAGCTACCATTATGTAAATTTCATTGAGACTGTATGAATCTAATATAGCAGTGTCTTCAAAATAATTAATAATCACCTTCAAAAGACTTTTTGTGATCATTAGCTTGTCACTTTAACAAAATCCTAGGAGCATGGTGACATGTTGTGAGATGCTTTCTCTCTCTGCAGCAGAAGGAAGGGTACTTTTCTGAAGTCAGTAACCCTCTGGAGATATGACATGTAGCTCCGGCATTGTAATCCTGAGGTGAAAAAAACACTGGCACAGAGTATAAATTACTAGGTGCTCCACCACATAAAAGAAGCAAAAAGTTGTTCAGTCCCTAAGGATTGTGATGCAGTCATATTAATATTAGTACAATGTGCTGCATGTTCCATCATAAAGACGCAATGTAAACATATTAAAAGAAATACATGTATTACTGGGCAAGTGAACTGGTTATCTGGCCAGGGTGGCGACATGACTGTGTTTATGCCTGAGAAGCTTCAGTATTCACACAAGCTGAGCACTGTCACATGCTATGCATCTGTGTGCACCATTGAATGTATTGTCCATTTACAAGAAGAACAGAAACAAAATGTACAGTACACCTCTCCTTGACTGCTCAGGATGCTTCACTGGCTGTATCCATGAAACTCCCTTCCCCAGTGATATCACTATATTCCCCAGCTGATTTGTTGTCTGCTGTTTCAGTTGCAGAGGTTAACGTGTACTCCTTTGTTCAAATCTATGCTGATTGATTTTACTGTATTTTCAGTTTCCTCATCTGCCAAATTATCTCTTCTCTTGGAGTCATTACACGTTTTTTTGCTTGATGTGTGGCATTTCCACTTTTATAATGTCACTACAGTAAAACTGTGTGTGGCGTTTAGATTAGGCGACTCTCCATCCACCGAGAAGTGTCAGTGTAAGATTTAAAGAAATACCTGCCACAGGTGAGAGTATTAAAATCCTAATGGCAAACTGCTGAAGCAGTCACAACAAAATGGCAGAGTTTGAAGTGCTCATGTAAAGCAGTGAAGCTCACATAATACTAGGTACAGAAAGCAGGTTGAAACATGAAAATGAGAGCAGTGAGATTTTTGGGGAAAATTTAAGAATATAATGAAAAGATAGGCAAGTTGGAAATGGTGGTGATATAATAGTCACAGTAGACAATAAACTCATATCCACCAAGATAGAAGTTGAAGCTGCATGTGGGATTGTTTGGGCAAGACTCAGTATCGGGGATGGGCATAAAATGATGATTAGATCCTTCTGTTGCCCACCAGACTCATCTCCTGATGAAACCAAAAACTTTAGAGAAAACCTCAGTTCACTTGCACATGAGTTCCCCAGTCATACTGTAATCCCTGGTGGAGACTTTAGTCATCCAATAATGAATTGGGACCCCGCAGGGGGTCCACAATTTCTGCAGCTCTCTTTCCTTTCCTATATGCCTTCCCTTTCCACATCCCCCCCCCCCCCCCCCCCCCGATCCTTCCACGCCCCTTACCTTTCCTTATGCCTACACCCGGAGACAGATGCTTGTGACCAAATGAAGTGGTTTCTCTTCTTTTGTCTCTACAGTGTTAAGTATCTGTCCTTACTTTGTCGTTCCTTTTCCTTGATTCTTCTTTTTACCTTCATCTCCACTGCAGCATTTGAGAATTCTTCTCTTCTTTTTATTTCTTTGTTCCTCCCTTTTCCTCTCTTTCCTCCCTGTGCATGTCTGAAGGCCGACCCATGCGTTCCCACGCGTAGCCGGTGATGGGGTAATGTGTAATTCCCTGCCCCGGGTAGACAAGTAAGACAAATACGTGCCCCCTGGTAAAGGCAAGGCCCAGGGAGGGTGATTACTCGAACTGGTACCTTCCGAACATGCCGATTGGTCCCTCCATCCATTTCTCAGGAGGTGTGGACAATCGCCTGAGGCAAGAGTGCTCTCTGAGAGGACCCCACTAGGAAGGAGTGCACCATCAGAGACACCGGTAATCATGGGGAATACTTTTGCAATGGTTTTTTCTACTACTACAACTTCAGCCGACAAGAGGAAGCTAGATGAGTCTTAGCCACAGAAAATTCTTCCATCGGTGACAAAGTTCCTAGTTGTTTCTCGGACTGACGAAGGTCAAGAGTTCTCAACAGTAATCTGTTTCATTATTCAGAAAGGTTTCGATGCAATTGCAGGTCCTGTAAAGTCTTGTTCCAGGTTACGAAATGTCACCTTGTTGTTAGAAATAGACAGTGCCCTCCAGGCACACAAATTGTTTCGAACTACACTGCTACACACCTTCCCTGTCCGGGTGGAAGCGCACCATACTTTAAACTCATTGGGCGGGGTGATTTATACAAGATCACTCAACAGATTATCATATGATGACATTCAAAATTACCCATCTGATCAGGGAGTAATGGCCATACATCAAGTAATGAAAAGGGTTGAAAAGGAATTGGTACTGACCCACACTCACTTCTTGACATTTGACAGAGTTCAACTTCCATCGAACAGAAAAACGGGCTATGAGATACTTTCAGTTCACCCTTAGATCCCCAACCCTACGTGTTGCTATCAATGTCAGAGGTTTAATCATACCTGCCAGTTGCGTTCCAATCCAGCCAAATGCATTACTTGTGGCAGGAATGCCCATGATGGTGACTGTCCACCCCCATGCCCTCATTACATCAACTGTATGGGCGACCAAGCTGCTTCCTCTAGAGATTGCCCTATTTTTAAAGATGAACGAATTATTCAGGAAATCCAAGTGAAGGAAAAGGTCTCTACCTTTGCTGCTCGTAAGTTATTTTCCAGGAGAAAAAGCCCATTCTGCTCCCAGCGGGTAAATATAGCACTGTCCTCGCCTGTCCTCGAACTGCTAAGGAGGTGGCCACGCAGACTTGCGATCTCACCGTTAGCACCACAGTCGTCAAATTGGCCAGCCCAAAGATCGCCCATTCAACCTCCCCACTTTCACCTGTTCACTCTAAGGATCAACCTTCATTGGCTCCTTCTAAATCGTGGGCCCCTAATTTGGATGCCTGGACTTCCAAAAGATTTTTTATGTTCTCAGAGCTCACAACCACCAACTCCTCCTTCATCTCAACGTCCTGCTTCCAAGAAGGCTCATAACAAACACAGTTCCTCTCCTTCTCCACCAAGGCATGTCTCTTCTACAGCGCCGCACAGTGGTGACTGCCCTCTGCTATCTCACATGTTGCCGAGATGCACCGCTGGCGGCCAATCAACCAGCTGATCACTGGCGGCAGGAGCTGTCCCCGAACAACCTATGGATCAGGATCTTCTGCCTCTGACTGAATGCCAATCCATGCTCTCGGCCACTCGCTCTCGGCAGTCACTGACTTGACGGCAACTGTGGTGAGTATTTTCCCTTTTTCGTCCACCCTAAGTCAGTTATCCTTTGGAACATCCATGGAATTCTCTCCAGTTGGGATGAACTGCCGATCCTGTTACGGTCCTACTCCCTGGTCATCTTCTGCCTTCAGGAAATGAAGCTAATCCCCATGATTGTTTTGTCTTCCCTCATTTCCAGTCAGTCCAGTTTGATCTCCTCTCTGTTGATGGCATTCTGGCACACGAGGGACTTATGATTCTTCTTGATGATACTATCCATTATCATCCAATCCCCATACACAGTTCCTTCCAAGCTGTTGCTGTACATCTTTCCCTCTCTGGATATACCTTCTCTTTTTGTACCATTTACATTCCGTCATCCACACCAATGGCAAGAGCCGATCTCCTTCATCTTCTTCATCAGCTCCCATCCCCCTGTTTGCTGGTTGTGGACTTCAACATCCACCAGTCGCTTTGGGGATCTCCTTGTCCTTGTTGGAGAGGCTCCTTATTGACTCACCTTTTCCACCAAGCGGATCTTGTTTGTCTCAACACTGGGGAACCTACATTTTTGTCTGCTTCCACGTCAACCTACTCTCATTTGGATCTTTCGGTCGCTACTGTTTGGCTAGCTTGGCACTTTGAATGGTTCGCTCTTGCTGATACACACTTGAGTGACCATTTTCCATGTGTCCTTCGATTATGGCCACAATTGCCATCTAAGTGCCCAAGACACTGGAACTTTCCCCAAGCCAACTGGACAATTTTCTCCTCTCTCGCAACATTTTATGACTGTCAATTTCCTAGCATCGATGATCAGGTCACTCATGTTATGGAAGTTATTCTTACAGCCTCAGAACTTTCAATACTTCGTACCTCCCCTTTGGGCCGGCACCCCCCAGTTCCTTGGTGGAACGAGGTGTGCCGTGACACAATATGCGAGCGGAGACGTGCTCTTCACATTTTCTTCCACCATCCTACATTGGCCAACTATATCTGCTATAAGCAATTACGGCTGTGATGCCATCGTATCGTACGTGATAGCAAGAAGGCAAGCTGGGATTTCTTTATCACCTCCTTTAACACCTTCACACCCTCATCTGTAGTTTGGATTCGAATTTGGTGGTTATCTGGCACATCTAGTTTTTCCATGATCCCTGGGCTAACTGTGACGCCAGATACCTTAGTGGACCCAATCGCAATTTCTAACTCATTGGTCAACACTTTTCTGAGGTTTTGAGCTCTTCAAATTACCCACCAGCCTTTCTCCCAAAGAAACAAGCAGCGGAAGAGCAACCTCTTGCTTCCTCCCCTCAAAGTCGTGAAAGCTATAATATCATTTTTTCTATGTGGGAACTCCAACATGTAATCTCTTCCTCTCGCTCTTCCGCCCCAGGACCAGATGGCATCCACGTCCAAATGTTGCCGCATTTATCATACCCTAGTCTGTGTTACCTCCTTCTCCTTTATAATTGAATTTAGACCGACAGTACCTTTCCCAGAAGATGGCAGGAAGCTTTCATCATTCCTATTCCGAAACCTGTAAAAGACAAACATCTCCCCTCTATCAACCAATCTCTCTCACGAGTAGTGTATGTAAGGTTTTGGAGCATAAGGTAAATTACCATGTAGGCTGGTGGCTGGAGTCCCAGAACCTTTTGACACCTGCCCAGTGCAGTTTCCAAAGCATTGTTCCGCAATTGCTCTCTCCACTTATATCATGAACAATTGTCTCAGGGAACGCCAAACTGTAGCTATAATTTTTGATCTGGAGAGGGCTCATGATACCTGTTGGAGGACAGGTATCCTCTGCACACTTTTCTCTTGGTGCTTTCGAGGTCGTCTACCCCTTTTCATCTGTGAATTTATGACAGAGCGCACATTTAAGGTGCGGGTGAACACTACTCTATCCTGTACTTTTTCCCAAGAAAACGGGGTGCCCCAGGGCTCCATGCTAAGTGTTGTACTGTTTGCCATCGCCATAAATCCAATTTTGGATTGTCTCCTTTCCAGTGTCTCAGGCTCCCTCTTTATCAGCGATTTTGCAATCTACTACACCTCTAAACGGACCAGCCTTCTTGAACAAAGTCTTCAAGAATGTCTCAATCGCCTCCTCTCATGGAGCATCGAAACCAGCTTCTGATTTTCTCCCAGTAAGACTGTCTGTGTAAATTTTTGGCATCGTATTGAGTTTTATCCACCTTCACTACATCTAGGCCCTATTGACCTTCCGTTTACAGATGTTGCCAAATTCTTGGGACTTACATTTGACAGAAAACTGTGCTGACATTTCATATCTTAAGCTCACTGTCTGCAATCCCTCAGTACCCTCTGTGTTCTGAGTGGTACCTCGTGGGGAGCGGAACAAGTGGTCTTCCTCCACCTATATTGTGTCTTAGTGTGCTTGAAATTGGACTACGGAACCATAGTTTACTCCTCTGCATGGCTGTCTATCCTTCAGTGTCTAGATTCTGTCCACCACCGTGGATTGCATTTAGCGTCTCAAGCTTTTTACATTAGCGCCATGGAGAGCCTTTATGCTGAGACTGCTGAACTTCTGCTGTCCAATTGGCGAGCCGTCCTTCTGAGTCATTGCGCTAGTCATCTGTCTTCCATGACTGCTCATCCGACCCATGCCCTTTTTTTTTTACGCCTCCTTGGATTTAGGGTATGCAGTGAGCCCTTCCTCTCTACTACCACCGGGAGTCCACTTCTGTCAACTGCTACACTCACTTTCCTTTCAATTTCCTAAAACTTTCTTAATAAATGGGGTACAATGCCACCTTGGTTTCGCCACCGGACCTGCCTTCTCCGTGACCTTTGTCAGCTTCCCAAGGATAGTAACCCCCCCACCCCCCCATAGTTTATCGTCGGGCATTTGCTGCTCTAAGCGCACAAATAGAGGATGCTACATTTATTTACACTGGCAGCTCCAAGACCACCTTTGGTGTCGGGAGTGCCTATATTATTGACAGCACCCGTATTAGATTTTGGCTTCCCAACCAGTGTTCAGTTTTTACTGCAGAGCTTTACGCTGTTCTACAGGCTGCCCAATACATCTGTTGTCATCAGCGGGTACTGTGTATTATATGCTCGGATTCACTCAGTTCTCTTCTCAATCTCCAAGCTCTTTGTCCCATCCATCCTCTGGTCCACCAGATTCAGGACTGCCTTCACATGCTCCACTTGGGGGGCATCTCTGTGGCATCCCTCTGGATCCCAGGACAGGTTGGTATACGTGGAAACGAGGCAGCCAATATAGAGGCAAAGGGTGCTCTCTCTCTTCCTCGGCCCGCTGTTCCCATGATTCCCTTTGCCCATCTACAGAGCGTTTTATGTGGCCGTGGTCGTGTTCTTTTATGGCACACACATTGGTGTGCACTTCAGGATAATAAATTACGGGAAATAAAACCTCTTCCCTGTTGCTTGGACCTCTTCTTCCCAGCCTTGTCGTCGGGAGAAGGTAATTTTAACTGGACTTGAGATTGGGCACTGTCTTTTTAGCCACTGACATCTTTTATGTGGCGACCCTCCCCCGCTTTGTCCCTACTGTATCAATCATGGACCGTGAGACACCTTTTACTTCAGTACCCCTAGTTTAATCCGCTACGCACATGTTTACAGGTGTCTCCTGATATATCTTTCCTTTTAGCAAATGACGTGTGCTCACCTGATCGCATTCTTGAGTTTAGAAGTGTTAGTGAGATGACATTGGTCGTTTGAAGCTCTTTTTGGGGAAAACAATCCCCCTTCAATAGCACTTTTCTAAAATTTCCTTCCATTTTTAGTTTCCCTCTGTCTTGAGTTTCACTCCCATAGCTGCTGTTTTAAATTCCCGTTTTTTATGACCATAGCTGTTTTGTGCCCTGAAACCACAATATAAAAAAATAAGTAAGAAAGAAAGAACGACTCAGGAAAATTACAGTTTTGTTTTAAGAGGGCATAAGACGTCCTGTGAAACTTTACCAAATGCCTTCTCGGAAAACTACCTTGAACAGATAATTAGGAACAGCACTCATGATGGAAATATATCGAATCTAATGGGCTGCAACTAAACCTAACCTCTTTGAGGATGTCCACATCAAAACTGGTATCAGTGACCATGATGCCAGTTGTCTCAACTATGATTACCAAAGTACAAAAGACATCTAAAACATGCAGAAAGATATATAGACACACACACACACACACACACAAACACACACACACACACACACACAGTAAGCCAGATAAAAAATCAGTAGTGTCATAAGCCAGCGAGGAACCTGAAACATTCAGCACGGGGCGGAGCATGTAGAGGAACTCTGGCTCAATTTTAGACGAGTAGTTCATCATGCACTGTATAGATATGTACCCAGTAGAACAATTCATAATGGGAGGGAACCTCCATGGTATAAAATGTATAAAGTCACTGTAAAGGCACTTCTAAAGAAACAGAGATTACAGCGTAATAGGTGTAAAACAAAGCATAAGGCTATACAGGATGGAGAAAAATTGTGTTACAAAATTTTAACCCTGTATAGCTGATGCCAGTAGGAACCAAAATTACTAATGTTGTGTAGGTCAACAAAGCATCATTTTTAAACAATGGAAACTTGGCACATGTGCTCCGATTGGCCATGGGATTGCCCTGTTGCCATTCGTTGGTTGATGGGCAGCGCTGTGGTTGTTGGTTCGTACAAACAAACGTCCAACGCCCTGTCACTGCCCCAACATGATACACACACATGTCGAATAGATCTTGCTGGTTGTCTCCACCTCACATAATAGGCATTCACTCATAAGCTTTGCTTCGGAGCACACGCACGTCACCTGCGATTTAGCGATACAGTAAGCATGGCGGTACAGTATTCTTTTGAAGAACAATGAGATATGGTTTTTGTTTATGGACTAGCTGATGGTAATGTGCATGAAGCTTGACGGTTATATGAGGAACGGTACACAGCAAGACGCCACCCACACCCGCAAACATTTACAGCAATTCATTGGCGAATTGGCAAAAAAGGCTCATTAGCGGGATATCATTGTGATGCTGGAAGACCTCGAACATGGTGGGATGCTGCATTTGAAGAGACTATTCTTGAGTACTTTGAGGTAGCACCTGTTACAAGTACTTGAGCGGTTGGACACGACATGGGGGTCACTCATCGGTTAGTCTTGGAGGTTTTGAAGGATGACAGCCAGTATCCATTTAGTTTCCACCCTGTCCAAGACCTAAATCCTTTGGCAGACTATGAACACAGGCTAGGGTCTTACCGGTGGTTTCTGCCACGTGTTGCATGAGATCCTGACTTCCCTGCCATTGTGTTGTTTACCGACAAGTGCATCTTCTGTCGGGATGGCCTTTACAACACTCAAAATGTCCATTAGTAGCCAATGGGAAATCCTCACGTCACATACATCCACAGACACCAGGAACTATTTTCGTTCAACTTTTGGGCAGGTGGTGTGGTGGCCATTTGATTGGGCTGGTCTGTCTACTTGTTTAACTTACCACCACTTTTTGCAAGAAACTCTACCTGGCCTGCCGGAAGATGTTCCTCTGGACATACAGTTATGAATGTGGTTGCAGCATGATGGGGCACCTGCAAATAACAGTTATGCTGTGCATGGATATTTAAATGAACTCTTTGGTGTCCGGCTAATTGGCAGAGGGGCTCATAGGACATGGCCACCACAATCACCAGATCTCACGCCACCGAACTTTTTGCTGTGGGGATTCTTCAAGGTTGTAGTTCACCCACACATTTGTGAACCACCTAGAACTGAAGAGGAATTAATGGATCACATTCAACATGCCGCCAATCACATCAGGGCAATGCCAGGAATCTTTGAAAGAGTTTGGCAAAACACTGTTCGAGTACTTGCTTTAAGTAAACAATATCTTAGCTACAAAAAATGCCCTTTTCAGGGCCGACACAATTTATAAAATTTTCTGTACACAAACTAACAGCTGTTGATGGGTTTGTTTTCACTACGTCTTCCATGAAACTACAATGGATGTGCCATGAACCCGGCATCCAGAGTGGAAGGCTGGCATGCTACCACTGAGCATTTGGACTGCCTTGGGTACATCGCGATCTCCAGCAGGCAAAGCATTCGCGGTCATGCGTTGTCCAGAACATGTGGAAATAGGGCAATCCCGAGGTCAATCGGAGCGTGTGGTGCCAAGTTTCCGTAGTTTAAAAATTGTGCATTGTCGACCACACAACATTAGTAATATTGGTTCCTACTGTCATCAGCTATCCAGGGTTAAAATTTCGTGACACAACTTTTCTCCAACCTGTAGAGAGAAAAAACCCCATTTTGGCTATCAAGAGAGCAATTTGTGATGCCTTCAGTGGCTACTGTACAAGAATGTTGTCAAGTGATCTTCCACAGAATGCAAAGAAATTTGGGTCTTATGTATAGGTTGTTAGTGGCACTGAAGTTAAGTGTCCAGTCCCTAGTGAATGAAACAGGTAGTGAAATTGAGGGTAGCAAAGCAAAAGCTGAAATGTTTAACATTATTTTCAAACGTTGCTTTACAAAGGAAATCCCAAGAGAATGGCCCCAATTTAATTCCTGTACCACTGAAAAGATAAGTGAAGTAAGTGTTAGCATCAGTGTTGTTGAGAAACAGCTGAAATCATTAAAACTGAGCAGAGCTCCAGGCTTAATAGAGTCCCTGAGTTAAACCCCCTTCTAACCATAATCTCTCATAGATCCCTGGAACAAAAAACTGTGCCCAGTTCTTGGAAAATACGCAGGTCACACCCGTCTACAAGAAGGATAGTAGAAGTGATTCACAAAACTACCGTACAATATTCTTGACATCAATTTGTTGTAGAATCTTAGAACATATTCTGAGCTCAAACATAACGCGGTATCTTGAGCAGAATGATCTCCTCAATACCTACCAGCATTTATTTCGAAAGCATTGATCATGTGAAGCCCAACTCGCAATTTTCTCATGTGAGATATTGGAAGCTTTGGATCAAGGCAATAAGGTAGATTCAGTTTCTTGACTTCCGAAAAGTATTTGTCGAAAGTATGATCTTATGTGGCATCAAGTGAAATTTGTGACTGGATTGAGGACTTTTTGGTAGGGAGAATGCAACATGTTATTTTGGACGGAGAGGCATCATCAGATGTAGAAGTAACTTCGGGTGTGCCTCAGGGAAGAGTGTTGGAATCTTTGCTGTTCATGTTGTATATTAATGACCTTGCAGACAATATTAATAGTAAAATCAGGCTTTCTGCAGATGATGCAGTTAACTACAGTGACGTAATATCTGAAAGAAGCTGCATGAATGTTCAGTCATATCTGAATAAGATTTCAACATGGTGCAGAGATTGCTAACTTACTCTGAATGTTCAGAAATGTAAAATTTTGCACTTCAAAAAACGAGAAACAATAGTATCCTGTGACTATAATATCAATGACCCACTGCTGGAATCAGCTGAATCATATGATTACCTGGATGTAATATTTTGTAGGAATATGAAATGGAAGGATCACATAGGTTCAGTGATGGGTAAAGCATGTGGTTGACCTTGGTTTACTGGTGGAGTGGGAGAGTGCAATCAGTCTGTTAAGGAGATTGCTTACAAATCACTCGTGCGACCGATTCTAGAATATAGTCATGTAGAAGAAGGTGTAATTAAATGAATGACGAGCACTAATTTCATTTAACAAAGGTTTATTCAGCACTAGCACATACAAGAGTGCAGAGCGAACTGCCTCCGGCCAGAACACATACAGTATGTACACAGCTACAGAACATTCCAGTACAATTATTCTTGACAATTGTGGATACTTCTAGAATGTACTCGAACCAAATATAGAAATTAAAGTTGTACAGTCCAGGTGAGTTTTGAACTCGCGACCCTCCATGCAAACATTATAGTATCATAACCACGGTACTACTCAGCTTCTTCTGTGACATTGCTCGCTCCTTAAGAGAACAGCGTCTCGATGTTACGTCCTCCTAGTCCAGGAACGAGTCATTGGTCCTGCATACTCCGACTCTCGATGACTGATGCTTGCCCTGGTGGTGATCTTCTTAGAACTTCTTATTCCGCTTGTTGCCTGTTGCTGGAGCTTTGAATTTACTTTGGGTGGCAGGATCCTTGTAGGGCTTCATTCGAAGGATGTGGATTGTATCTTTAATCTTTCGTCGCCTTGCGTTGCGGTCGAAATCTTCAACTTAATAAATTACAACAGACAACTGTCTTACAACATTATGAAGTCCAAAGTAGTGCCTGAGAAGCTTCTCAGAGACACCAAACTTCGTTCGAACAGGAGTGAAGATCCAGACGAGGTCACCAGGCTGGTAGACAACAGGGCGGTGGCTCGCGTCATACCCTGGGCAATCATTTTCTTGGGCCTGCAGTGTGCTGAGCCGAGCTAACTGCTGAGCTTCCTCAGCTCTGATTAACACCTGGCCAATGTAGTTGTTGTCCATGTCATCAGATGTAACGGAAACACAGTGTCCATAGTATGTATACAGTCACCTCACACCCGTGCACCAGGAAAAATGGCATAAATCCTGTGGTATCTTGTTTGGCGGTGTTGTAGGCAAACTTCATGAAAGGTAGCACCTCATCCCAGTTTCTCTGCTCAACATTGACGAACGAACATTGATAGTATGTCGGCTAAGGTCTTATTAAGATGTTCAGTAAGCCTGTTAGTTTGCAGATGGTAGGCAGTCGTCATGTGATGAGTAATGTTGCACCGACGGTTTATCTTTGCCACAAGATTCGATTAAAAAACTTTCCCTCAATCCGTAATTAATGACCTTGGGGCACCAGGCTTTAATACAATGTCTTCCATGATGAATTTGGCTACCTTGGATGCTTTGGCTGTTTTCATGGCTTTTGTAATGGCATAGCGTGTCAGATAATCAGGGCAAACAATAATCCATTTATTGCCACTAGCAGACATTGGAAATTGTCCAAAGAGGTCAATACCAACACGCTGGAAAGGCGTTTTGGCTGGTGGAATTGGTATGAGTTGGCCAGGTGGTTTTTGAGGAACTGCCTTTCTCCTCTGACACTCTCGACAGTGCGACACACAGTGACGGACACTCCTAAATAAACCTGGCCAGAAAAATCTCTTGCAGATTCTATCATATGTCTTAATAAATCAGAAATGTCTGGCCTCAGGTGTGTCATGGAATTTCTGTAGAACATCTCAGCAAATGTGTTTAGGAATCACTGGTAGCCAGCTCTTTCCAAGCAGATCAAAGTTTTTCTTGCAAAGTAATCCATTAACTACCTTAAATTGTCCTTTCACATCCTCTGACCAATTTAAGGCAAGCATAATGTGAGATATCTTGGCATCTTTCTTCTGCTCAGCAGACAGATCCTGGAGTGCAGCGAGGCAATCACTATCTTCATCAAAGTCTTGATGGTTTTGCACAGTGTTTCTTGAGAGACAGTCAGCATCTTCGTGTTTTCTTCCACTTTTGTACACTATGGTAATGTCATACTCTTGAAGACGTTGTGCCCACCTGGCAAGTCATCCTGTTGCATCCTTAAGACCTGTCAACCAACAAATTGAATGAACAAGTCTTGGAGTGGCCTGGCTTTGATACAAAAGTCTTTGATAAAACGACAGTAATAAGAGCATAATCCAAGGAAGCTTCTCACATCTCTAATACTTTCAGGAATAGGAAATTCCGTTATAGATCTAACTTTTTCTGGGCCTAGCTGCACACATTCATTTGACACAACGTGTCCAAGTATTTTGATTTCTTTTGCTCCAAAGAGACACTTTCTTGGATTAGGTTTCAGTCTGCCTTGTTGGAGACATTTAAGAACAGCCCTCAGTCTTTTTATATGTTCATCAAATGTCTCTGAGTACCCTGTAATGTCACCTAAATAACAAAGACACATCGTCCACTTCAGGTGAAGTTGAGGATTATCCATCATCTGTTCAAAAGTCGCTGGTGCATTACACAAACCAAACGGCATTACCTTAAGCTCATACCAGCCCTCAGGGGTGATGAATGCAGTTTTCTCATGATCAATCTCATCTACTTCGATTTGCCAGTATCCCGAGTACATGTACGTGGTGGAGAAAAACTTAGCGCACTTCAGACAATCAAGTGTATCGTCAATTTGTGGAAGAGGGTAAACATCCTTTTTATTTAAGCTTCCTGTAATGAACACAAAAGTGTCAACTGCCATCCTTCTTCCTGACGAGAACCACTGATGATGACCATGGGCTCTGCAAAGGCTGAATGATATCATTCTTCATCATTTTCTCTACCTCATCGCGAGTTATTCGACGTTCCATTGCTGAAACACGGTATGCTCTCTGGCTTATTGGTTGATGGTCTCCGGTGCTTCACTGTCGATTTGTCTAATCTGCTCTTCACCTGTGGATTGTAGCACACAGAGAACTTCTTGAAGAATGGCAAGTAGCTTCTTCTGTTTTTCCTTAGTGAGATCTGGTGATAGTCGAGCTAGAAGATCTTGTCTCGTAGTGGTAGCGCTAATTTCGCCCACAGACTTGGCATGGGAGGTTTCTATGATGCTCAGCTGTTCTTCAATTAACGGCTCAGCATTTGCTATGCACATTTGTCTTGGAAGGATCTGCGGTTCTTGGCGACAGTAACTATCCACAATTCACCGAATCCATTCTTAAATGAGACGACAGAGGCTGGGACGACCAAGTTATTCTTCAGTAGTATGCTTCTCTTACATTCCACTACAAGATCCATGGGTTGATGCATGGCATGACACATGACAGTTACCTTTCTAGCGCTGTCTGCAGGAATGATCACTTCAACCAGCACACATAGTCTCCACACATTCAGATGCGCATCTTCCTGACGACAGTATCTCATCTCATCTCCTCTAGCATAATCTTCGAGCAACCACAATCTATAATTGCCTGAGAAGCTTTCAAAAAGTCCCATCCAAGAATGACATCATGATTACACTCTTGGAAGATGATGAATTCTAAGGGCTGTGTATGGCTGCTTATACCCACACGAATGGTACATCTTCATGTAGGTGTTACATATTTCCCATTAGCCACCTTCAGCAGAGATGTTTTGTTGTCAACGAATATGGTTTTCTGTAACTGGCAATGGTACTTCTCCGAAATGACTGAATATGATGCTTCAGAGTCCACAAGAGCTTGGGCTGGTCGGCCATCCATGAGGATATCGACGTAATTTCGTATCATTTTTGTATTGATTGACGGCAGAGGATTTTTCTCTTTGGTGGCTTCACCTCCATGGAAAGTCGCACCCTTTAGTTTTCCAGGTTGCGGCGGCTGGGTGATCGGTTGGAGCTTCTAAATGGCAATGGAGACCTTGATCAGCATGTTGGGGATCGTCCTCTCCAGTGGCTAGCTTGTGGCGATGGTGACCTACATTGTCCTGCACCCACATCTTCTTGTTCATCTTCGTCGTCCCGGAGTTGGCGTTGGCTCAGATCGGTCTGCTGTCTTCTGGCGTAGGCGTCATCAAATATCTGCCGCCTTTCTCGACAATAGCACACCACGTGTCCCAGTCGTCCACAGTGGAAACATACTGGTTGGTCATCCTGGGTGCTCCAGACATCAGTCTTCCTTGGTGCCCAAACAGGTTCCTCATGCAGCATTGTAGGAATGTAACTCTGCCTGGGTCTCGACTTTTTCACCATTTTAAAGGGAAATGAAGGATGAAAGATTGGGTTCAATGTCTGTTCCACTTCCTCCCTTATGACCTCTTGACACGTCTCGGTTTTTTGCTAGCTGTGCAATCCAAGTGCCTTCTGAACTTCCTTTCTCACTCTCTGATGATGAAGAATGCTTGTGAAATCAGTTGCTTCCTCCATCATAGACATCGATACGACGTTTGGAAGCCGTTCAAACTTATTGCATGTAATTCTTTTTTGATGCATTGTCTCGATATACTGGCACCATTTTATGAAGTCGTCTGCTGTCGTAACCTCTGTCAGGACTAGGGCTTGATACATGTCCTCAGCAACACCGTTCATGAGACGTGCAACCTTATCATCTTCCTTCATTCTAGGATCCACTATTTTACATAGCTCCAAGACGTCTGGAATGTAGGACGCTGTAGTTTCTCCTGGACGCTGTGCCCTGCACTTTAATTTATCTTCAGCCTTGCACTTCTGTCATTGTGTGTCACTGAAATACTTGCGCAGTTCCGCCTGGAAAACTTCCCAGCTTGTGAACTTCTCCTCATTGTTCTCATACCATTGCTTGGCAGTGCCCTCCAAGTAGAAAAATATGTTAGCCAAACACACGGTGTCATCCCATTTGTTAAATTTGGATCTTGGCCATCATCACCAGAGAAACTGGAAGGATGTCTCATGTGGAGGACACAGCTGCTGTCATCGTAACGTCCTCTTTTTCTTCTGTCTCTGGTAGATTGCGATCTGTTGAAAATGGCTCGAACTTGGGTTTCTCGCCACATAAACGGCGGCTCTGTTGTGGCCTGATGGAAGCCACTGTGTCGTCGATAATGTGCACTATCATAACTTCCAATACCCAGCGTCTCCACCAGAATAATGTCACATAGAAGAAGGTGTAATTAGATGAATGGCAAACACTAACTTCACTTAACGAAGGTTTATTCAGCACTTGCACATACAAGAGTGTGGAGCGAACTGCCTCCGGTCAGAACACATACAGTATATATACAGCTACAGAACATTCCAGTACAATGGTTCTTAACAATTGTGGATACTTCTAGAATGTACCCGAACTGAATATAGAAATTAAAATTGTACAGTCCAGGTGAGTTTTGAATCGTGACCCTCCATGCAACAGTTTAGTATCATAACCACTACACCATGGTGCTACTCAGCTTCTTATGCGACAATATTGCTCAAGTGTGTGGAACCCGTACCACATAGGACTAATAGGGGATGTGGAACATATACGAAGGAGGTAAACATAAGTGGTCACAGGTTTGTTTAACATGGGAAATGGTCACAGAGATATTGAAGGAACTGAACTGGAAGACTCTTGAAGATAGAGATAAACTATCCTGAGAAAGTCTATTAACAAAGTTTCAAGAACAGGCTTTAAATGATCACTCTTTTAATGTACTACAATCCCCTACATTTTGTTCATGTAGGGATCGTGAACATAAGATGAGAATAATTACTGCACGTACAGAGGCACTCAATCAATCATTCTTCACGCTCCATATGTGAATTGAACAGAAGAAACCCTAATAAGTTGTACAATGGGACGTACGCTCTGCCATTCACCTCATGGTGGTTTGGAGAGTATAGATGTAGATGTATTGTTACAGCAGCATGAGAGAACTTACCATGTGGTGTAGTGGTCAGTGTTCATTGTTATCAACACTGAGGTCCCAGATTTGATTCCTGTTGACAACCTCTTGTTTTTCTCTGGTTGAAGGGTCTGGAAGGAGGTTGAGTCAGAGATACACTCAAAAGCCAATTGATTATAATGTACCATAATTGATGTGCAAGTTGCCGAAGAAGCATCACGTTGAAGGGATTGCATCAGGCTGCTTTATTAGCAGCAAAAGCCTTTTTTTGTATTAAAGAGTGAACTGCTTGACTTACTATGTCTAAGGATCTTATTTATTGCAAGAAACCAGACTCGTACTGTAGTACAGTGTCTGACAAAAAGTGTAGCACCCAGAAGAGGAGGAGGAGGAAATGAAATGAAACTTCACAGGTTAAGGTAGTATGTTATGTTAGTTCAGTGACCACAAAATAAAGTCAAATTCACAAAGAAGTTGGCAATATGAGCCCACTTATCAGTATGACATTCCACTTCTGTGGCCTGGATATGTGCACTGATTTTGTGGGAAGTGGAGATAAGCTGGTGCACAATTGAAATCTTATTTCAGCCGATGCTACATTGGGTGACTTGCGTGCCAGTGATGAGGATGAAATGATCATGAGGGCAGCACAACACCCAGTCCACTTGCAGAAAAAATCTCGAACCCGGCCAGGAATTGAACCCGGGACTGCCGCATGGGAGTCAAACTCGTCACCACTCAGCTCAGCAGGGGGACATATTGGCAGACACAGGAGTACCTCAAAATCAGACAGACAGTTCGTAAACACATGTGCCATGTGCTGATGTGGATTGTTCTGTTGCAAAATGGCATCAGTATACTGTTGCATGCAAGGTAATATATGAGAACGCAGGATGTCCACGACATAGCGCTTATCATCAAAAGTTCCCTATATCACTACTAGCCGTGACCTGAAGTAATATTCAGAGGTTTCTCGCAGCAGGGCGCAAGGAAATAACACTGCTGTGCCTCTCCAGAACATTGGAAGAATTGGATGTCTCCCCAGTGTGCTGCAATACCCGCCACTGATGGTCATGTGTAGTAATGTAGAACCACGATTCATTAGTGAACTCGATGTGATGCCATTCATCAGTAGGTCTTGTTTCCTGTATATGACACCACTCTAAATGCAGCTGTTTGTGTTGTGGTGTTAACTGCAGCCTTCAGTTGGTATGGTAATTTGCTCACATCCGGATGTTGCTAGTCTGACGTATGGTGCAGGATGACACAAAATGTTGCCGGGTTGCCATTACTTGTTCTCGAATGGCAGGCCCAGAAGGTAGGAGTTACGATTTGCTTGGCGCTGCTGGGATGCCACATGAATTTCTGTTAGTGTTGTACTATGACCATGCCTTGCAATACTCCCACACAATTCTCAAAACAGTTGTGTACCTAATGTACATAAATCAATAGACTGCGGCTCTTGCTGATAAATTATTTTGTTCTTAGACTCTGTTACACGGTGTATGATGTCTCATGAGATGCCATCATAAGAGATCCAGGCTTGATATTCTCTTCTTCGACATTGTTTATTATTGGTTCACAGATTCTTCCATCTGGTTTATTCCTTGGAGCTGCAGTTGGCAATGAGACCTCTGTGCATTTGCTGTGACTTCATAATATTGGCTGCTGCGCCCCGAAGCCACCTGTAGCCCAACGAATACATCAAACAGAAGGTGCACAAAAGCCAAAACAAATGTGTTCAATATTTACAAAATCAATGGATTTACAAAACATCATCTTACCTAACATTAATCACTACAGGAGCAACATTATAAACCAACATGTTCATTTATTCCTACCTAACACTAAGGGAGCAGAAATTTTAGTGTGGTGAGTTTAAAGTTTTTGTAGTCTAAAAATTTCCGCACCATTTTAGTGCACGATACAGTGATTGTTTCTTGTGTTGTTCAGATGTGGTCGGCCTAAAACTTGACTACTTGTATGCCTTTCCTCAATTCTCATGTATTCCGACATTGGGTCAGTGTTACATCTGAATGTCCCACAATTCTGGCTCTTGCAAAGTTTTACCACCTAGCCAAGTGGAGACCCACAGTGAGGCTCCTTTCAAACTGTATCAGCTGCCGATGATGATTCCTCACATGATGCAACATATCTGTGTCCCTAGCAGTGATCTCCCAGCATCTGGTGCTGTTTGTGCCCTTATATATCCTACCAGGCTTGATAACAGCGCTAAACATGAACAACACTAACACATTCCAGTTGCCATTCCTCCTGTCACAGGGAAATGTCTCTACATACCTGCCAACAGAGTGCATGTATACAAAGTTTTACGTGATGCTACCCAAAATATCCGAGAATTTCATTGTAAAACTCAGAAAGCCATACTTGTGTCCTAATGTCCTCCATCGAATTCAAAGTAGTGGTGGTGGTGGTGGTTAGTGTTTAACATCCCGTCGACAACAAGGTCATTAGAGACGGAGTGCAAGCTCGGGTTAGGGAAGGATTGGGAAGGAAATCGGCCGTGCACTTTCACAGGAACCATCCCGGCATTTGCCTGAAACGATTTAGGGAAATCACGGAAAACCTAAATCAGGATGGCTGGAGACGGGATTGAACCGTCGTCCTCCCGAATGCGAGTCCAGTGTGCTAACCACTGCGCCACCTCGCTTGGTGAATTCAAAGTAGTCACCTTGAGCTTGTATGCAATGGTCCCAGCATTGTTCCTATTTTTGGAATCATTCCTTGGAGTCTGCATGGTGAAGGGTGTTGAGGATCCATTATGATTGCACTTTGATGTCTTCAGTGGAGTTAAAATGTCGCTCCTTTAACATGAATTCCATCTTCGGGAACTGGCAGAAGTTGCATGGGGCTAGGGCCTGGTGAGTAGTGAGGGTAGGGGACCATTGCCGTGTTGTTTTTGGGCTGGAATTCTTTCACAAGTGAAGTCTGCACAGATACATTGTCATGGTGCAACAACCAGTCTTTCTTTTTCTACAACTGTGGCCATTGGTGCCAAACATTTTCCCCAGAACCTCACAGTAAAACTGCATCCTTACAATCTGAGCAGTTGGAACAAACTCCTTTGCAGTATTCCCCAAAACCTCACAGTAAAACTGCACCCTTACAATCTGACCAGTTGGAACAAACTCCTTTGCAGTATTCCCTGAATGCGGAAAAAAATAATCAGCATTGGCTTTATGTTGCTGAGGATTTGTCAAACTTTTTTCAGCCTTGGAGAAGATGGCATTTTCCATTGTAATGACTGCTGCTTCATTACAGGGTCGTAACCATAGATGCAGTATTCATCACCTTTTATAACTCAGGATAAGAATTTTGAACACTTTCAAATTCTTTGTTGCAGTTCAGTGCCTGTCTAATCCTGAGGTTTTGTTTGGTCAATGCTGAGAAGGCAAAGTACCTTTGCTGGAATTCTTCCCATGTTCAGTTTGTCAGCTAGAATTCATTGATATGTACTGCATCTGTTGCAAACAACATGAATTGCCTGCCTTCAGTCTGAATTAATCGTGTCATGCACTTTCATGATCACTTCCATTGCTGTGCATGTTGATGGTTGACCAGAGTGTGTGTCGTCTTCCACAGATTCTCAGCCTTCCTTTAAGCACTTCAATCACTCAAATGTTCATGGTTGACTCAGTGCACTCTCACCAAATGCCTCTGTCAGCATGCGGTGGGTTTCAGCTGCTGTTGTCTTCAACTTGAAACAGAATTTGATGAAAATCCACTGCTCCTTCATGTTTTCGATTTTACAATTCGCTAAAGCTCTGAAACACATCCTGACACACACATCTACAACCCACAACTGCATGCACCAAAGATGACACAGCTTTGTGCCGCAGTAGCTAAGACTGTACCTCGAGACATGTAGTGGTGGAAATGTCGTACTGCTACTAATTTTACTGGTTCGTTGAAATTCTCGGATATTTTGGGTAGCACCTCGTAGTGACACCCAACCATGTCTTCTAGGTGCTTAACTTTGTTTTGTCAGGCAGTGTATTTGGGTCTAGATGGTAGGCAGTAGTAAGAGGGGAATCATTTTATTGCAAAATTGTGTGAATGGAATAAAGATGAGACTGCTGATGCTTCTCTATTAATGTTGTAAGTTCAGCTTTCCTTCTCTCTGTGTTTTTTTTCCTGTCCATTTCTACTTATAGTCCAAAGTTTTTCTGTTGTAGTCATGCAGGAAAAGTGAAGATGAAACAACACTCTGTATTCACAATAGTGAAACATTGTGAGTACTCTTCATACGCTGTCACTTATTCAGAGTGTTTATTGTACACAAATCTACAGTTCATCTAAATAAACCACTGGCCACTTTAATTCTGATGCTCCTTTTTGCGAGTCTGCACATAATGACTCGCTCATTCTGGCACCTTTGAATATCAAATCGAATAGATGAAACAGTTGTTTTGAGTATTTCTTCGCTTGCCTGGAAATTTAGTTCTGTGCATCAACTGTTGCGAAATTTGTGCCAAGATGGTATTTCCTTGTATTGTTAATAATATTGCAGAAATTGCTATTTAATATCTTATTTATTTATATTATCAATGAAATATTTACTGTCACTGTACCATTATAATTCCTGTGCCATGTAGGTGACATTAGTTGCAAGTTGTCGCAGCTTTCCGTGAAGGTATTTCTTGTGATCACTGCATGTGACTGTACCTAGTCATGTGAGCAAGTTAGTTCCCCGTATGGTCGGGTAACCAGTTTTCATTGCTAAGTAATAGAATCGTAGTGAGGTTTGGTGATCTTGTCATCACTATACATGTTTTTAGATCACCAGTCAATTAATGGAATATTTGGAAAAAACTCTGTTATAATCTTCACAGTACATAGACCTTCTTGCTCCATACTTTCTTGTTATGATATAAAAGGTAAGGCTACAAGATACACATTTGAATACTAGCCTTTGCTAGTCCCTGTCCTCCATGTGCGTTTCCTCTTTCCTGCTCCAACTCTTGTGCTACACACGCATCCTATCTGTCCAATGCACCTGCATAGTCCTTTCTCCTTCTCCATGAATCTTCTCTGCTTTGAACAGTGCATTTGAAACAGAATAGAATGCCTCTGCAACGTTATTCAAGTTTGGGGAAATACCAAGTGAGGGAGGCGTTGTAGGGTAGTACGTGCTGTTGTGCAAAGTCACTGTGGTGTAGTGGTGTAGTAGTTAGCACATCTGCCTATTGAGCAGGAGCCCTGAGTTTGAATCCCAGCCATGGTACAAATTTTTATTCATTGCTGCAGTCTGCATATATGCATCATAGATGCTTGACACTTGAGAAGGTCTCTGGAACCATATTGTTTCATTTGAGAATGAAGAAAAGATGATCACAAATGGTTAAAAATCTAAGCTTTACAAAAGAAATAATGGAGAAACGGGAAATAGTAACAGAAATGTAATTAAGCATGGCTGTAACTATTATAATAATATGAGTGGAGAAGAAAGAACCTGATCTTTGAAGCATTTTGTCTTTTTATAAGAAAATAAGAAGTCAACAGTGCAGAAACAGATTCCATTTGCACACAATTTATAAAAAAAAGATATTGAAGTTTTGTGGCCTTGTTTGCCTGAGACTGTAGTCGTGTGTATGAGTGTATATGTGTGCGTTTGTGTCTAATTTTGACAAAGGCCTTACTGGCCTGGCCAAAAGCTATATTTGTGACAGTCTTTTTGTTGTGCCTATCTGTGACTCAGCATTTCCGCTGTATTCTGAGTAGCAACTTTCCTTTTCACAATATAGAAGTTTTGAGTGAGACATGTCAGTGCTAAAAGTGTCCAGCCTGTAAACCCCTGGCACTGTGCTAGGGTGTTGAGCAGTGGGGAATGTGTGTAAGACTTCACTCCATATGTGTGTATGCATGGCAGGTGCACCTGTCTCTAGTATTCAGAACATTTTCTCTAACAGTGGTTGTAGATTGTATTCCACCAGTAGCTACATAGTGGTTGACTGTATTATGATGGTTGGATGGAAGAACACACCGAAATCATTCACCAGGATGGTGAGAAATGGGGGACTAATTGAAATCAAGCATCCTGATGATGCAGGAACTTAACGAAATCAACAGAAAACTAAGTTATGTGAAAAGTAGCTTTATTTGCCAGACTATTAAATGTCTAAATGTAAAAGTTTAACTGTACAATCAAATTTGCAAAACTGAATTAAATTTTAACAAAAATATGAACTGTTTAGGGCAAGAAGTTACATTTTATTGCAAATGTAATTTGGAATCAAATAAGTTGGTCTTTAATTACAAAAACCAAAATTTAGTTGAATACAGCAACATCTGCCACAGATGGTAAAAAAAAAAAAAAAAAAAAAAAAAAAAAAAAATTCAGGTTAACACTGGATATATTTTGGCATAGAATCTGAATCTGCATTTAAAATGATGGTCTGCATTTGAAAATAAAAAGCTGAGTCTCTCTCATAGTGGGTGGTGTTGGGGTGGCTAATTTTATTACAGACATATGTCCGTAAACTTTTTATCTGACACAGTTCTTTTTCCATATGATGAATATTTTTTGAAATATTTAGTTGTTACAAGATAAAACAAACACCCTGTTGTGACAAAGCAAGCTGGGATATTTTTACTTCCCCTCTTGTTTTGCCATCTGCCTCCTTAAATTCGATTTTTCACTTTTAACTAATTACCATTAACATACATGAGAATAATCTGCATTTTCATAAAGTAGAAAGGTTGGCCCTCAGTTTTAAAGAAGATAACATCAGATCTAATTTTGTGCTTAGTTTTATTTATGTAATTGATTTTCTAATTTATTTCAACTATTCCTAGCTTGTTATAGGGTGAAATCAGTAATTGTTTCGTAACTTAAATTCTACTGTTACATATAAACAAATATAAATTCTGTACTAATTATACACATTTGGAAGACAAAATGCTAGTAACCTTAAGGTCTCTATTTGGCTCTACTCGAAAACATGTTAGCAAAGCCAGCTCTTAATTAATTCCAAAGTAATTAACATTTTGTCAAAAGTATTGTTTGCATAACTAAATATGTTAATTCCATGATTTAAACAAATAATTCACTTTTGTAGTAGAAGAAACTGTTAAAAAATACCAATTTTTCGATGTATTCAGTTAATCGAATGAGTTAAATTTTAATTGTAATTCCTGTAAATTTAACTTCGAACAATCTGTAGTTTCAGTACCTATGACTATAAGTCCACATCCGAGTTTCAGACGAGGAACCTGTTTGTTTAGAATGACAACAATGCATCAACTTAACAGTGTAATAAATGTTACGCAATTAGGCCGTGTGTTAAAACAGAGACAGTGTCTGCTCCATACTTACCTTTCTGTTCTTCAAGAACTGTGAACTTTGTGGTTGACCTTTTACTGCTTGTAGATGTTCAACAGTAAACTGTTGTAGCAGTATGTGGATGTTTGCCTGCTACCTATTAATGACGCTTATCGAAAGTAAAACAATAGTGCACTGGCCATATTACATGTGTGTGTGGGGGCTTGTGAAAAGTGAAAGTAAATAACAGTGAAACACAAATGTGCATCTGATGGCTACATCATTTACAGTAGACAGTAGTACCACTTCCTCAATCCGTATTTCAGCTAGTATGTCGACACAGAGGACAATCAACGAAGAAACAAAGTAGGCAAACTGCTACACTGTATATATCAAACTGAAGCAGATGCTGGCCAGAAGTACCCTTAGGAGGCAATTTTTTTTTTACTGTTGCCAGTAGATGCATATAAAAGTACAAAATAATTCTAGTTTGGGATCCAAGTCACCTGCCATTCCTTTTCAACCTTACCCAGCCTATCCCTCATTCCTCCCTGAGGAAGGAACTACCAGTTCCAAAAACTGGAATAATTTCTTTCTTTTGTATGCATTTGTCAACAGTACTAAAAATTTTGCCTCATAAAGTTAAGTAAAGGCTAGCAGTTCTGTGTCATAACTTTATATTTTTCTCAAGCGAATTTTCCTTTCAATATACCAATACAGCAAATTTCTTGCTCCTTTGAGTATTGTTATTTGCCAAAACTATTTCAGTCTGTAGAACTGTTTACAAAGTATTTGAGGTGTCCAAGTTGTGGACAAAAGGGAGACACTGAATCCGCAAAATTTTAGCTACATTAATGCTTTATCTTAGTAGTACTTATATTTACAAAATATAACAATTCAAACAGTAGTTGAAGATGACTGTGATAACTGATTTTCTTTGCCATTTACAGATCTGGTATCAACGTAGAAATGAAACCACGACACGTTATGTGCTACAATGTGAAGTGCACAGATTTCAACCCACCATTTTTTAAACTTGCTTTGTCTTGTGGACCTGGCTTTTATGTACGAAGTTTGGTTCATGACTTAGGACTTGGTAAGCATGTTAGCATTAGTTATACATAGTGCATCTTAATATTACCTTCTTAACTGACTCACTTGCACATATTGTGGAACTTCAGTTTACACACAGTGCTTCTCCCACTCCCCTGCCACCAATATTGTTTCTCAATCTATGTTCAATTCATAATGTTCCCAACTTATGTGTATATATCAGACAGATGCTTACCTTTCGAAATAACTATCTGCACTTCGCATTTTGTGGGAATCAGACATGGTACCCCCTTTTGTAAACATATCATCCTAAAATCATGGTTAATGCATTGTTGCTGAAAAGTTATTGGCAGTAATTGTAAGGGTGAAGGATAACTCCTGCATTAGGTGCACCAACATTCCTCTAGTGGTGTACCATCCCATCCTTATTTTACAAGGAGATAAAGATACACAGCTGAACAGAACTTTACTATATTGATGCAGAGTCTTACATTCACTAGATGAATAGATATGTGGGATGCAGTGCATCTTTCTTACATAAAATGGCTGTCAGGGCCACAACACTAGCATCAGCTCTTTATGCCATAAGTGACACATGAAACAATCTGCCATCATTTGTTATTTTATTTCCTGTTTAATGCAGCATGACATCTTAACTTTACCTGTGCATTGTGAGAGTGGCTGTATACAGTTATAGCTGTTATTTAACTGTGAATGTTTCATTATTGTTAGAAGGGGCAGTTTATTTAATGTTCTGTTAAACAGAGTATCAGAATGATGACATTAATGATGTTGGTTCTTTACAAATTGATGTTGATTTGCAATAATCTTTTCATTACTCAAATAGCATATAACTACACACAAATGTATGAAGAATCAGAAATACATGCACATGATTGAATCAACATGACCATTGTTGCTAAAACTTTCCCCATTTAATTTTAATCAGTCACCTTGCAGTGCATCAAGATTACAAACAGTGTTTCGCTCTTTGGAGCTGCAACAGTGTCACTTCAAATAGAATGACCGATCGAGGAAATACTGATTTTAATTGTCATTACTCCCAATGTGGTCACAAACGTACATCAGTTTATTAAGATTTAATTCTGTATTGACCCTCTTCATATCATAATGTCATTATATCTATGGAATCAAAAGTCAATTAAAATTAATGTAGGTCTATTGTATTTATTTTTTAAATTTTGACATCACACCATAAAATCACTAATAAATTGATGTAAATTTGCGATCAAGCACTGGGGGGTTAAAGTGTACCTCTATTTGAATATTAAATTCTTTTTCATCAGTAGTCACTATTCAGTACAACAGCAGTGTGTTTGTCAGTTTCATTGTAACCATTATTACAAGAACAGACAACAGTTTTTCCATAAGATAAAAAACTTGAGTTGTTGAGGTGAGGTGATTAGCTTTTGTTCTGCAGAATAAAGAAGTTTTTACCATATGCACGTCTGGCACTGCTGCAGGCTATCATTTGCAAGAAACCTCCTTTTGATATCTTGAACCGTTTATGAAATATGATGATTGTTATGACCACATGATTCCTGATACAAAAGCATGTGCTGCACCATGAATAAATAAAGGTGTTGATTTGGGGACTGATTGGCACATGCGAGCAGCGTTGATATTTTGGAAACGAATCTGTGAGGTAAGGTTATGACACCACTTGCTGGTGAAAAGGCCCGGCCAGCACTGTATACAAGTGTCAAAGTAACGAGGCCAGCGCAGGGCACTGATGTGTTGTGAGGAATCCATATGTTGCAGTTACAAAAACGTCTAGTTATCTGTCTATTGGGGCCAAACCGGGCTGAGGAAAGCCAATGTTGTAATTATTAAAGAGCACTCTGCACGTGTCCCCTCCAGAAGAACTGTGTCAGAGGTGTAGGGAAAAGACTTATAAATAAGCGAGCCCAGAGGCTCAAATCACGCGGCATGTCGCCATTCTGTCCATGTCTAGAATTGGAGAGAATGATGATTCTTTAAGTTGCAAGCCAACCACAGTGGCCTCAGGTAATGGATATCGGTGGCCAACCGGCTTGCTGAAACTATTTTCAACCTCTGCTGCATGGACATGTCTTAGCAGTGGCTGGGCGGGCCACAACTTGGAACTGCACCAGCGTGAGGAGTGAGAGGGCTGCTGGCCTATGCTCTCTGGGTGACATTGTCTGTTGGACAGCAAACTGCCATCTGCAGGGGTGGGGCCAGGGTGCAGAGCCGTCTGTGGCCATTGACCGAGCTGCCCTGTGCAGACGGCCAGTGCTTCTGAGGCTCACTACGAGAACAGTGCTCTACATGGAGTCCACGAGTTGCGGTTGACAGAGTAGTCAACCATGACGTGAACACACGCTGCAGCTACATAGTCGTGGCAAGAGTAGGAGTGCTACTTCTGCAAGTCTAGGTGACCGGACGCTGATGCTGCAGATCCCAAGGTTGGCGGCATTGATGCTGACCCATGCAGGCATGACACACAGCACCTTTACCAGAATCGGCAAAAGGCTGGCTTTGTACCTTTGATGCAATAAAGTCAATGACACACTTGTCGGTGTTTCTCTGCATGATTTGACACAAGTTGCCCCTCTCTCCCAGACTATACCTCTCGGTCATTCAGACATATTACAACCCCTAAGCCTGTGGGATTTTAACAGTGTGGTTTCAGAAAGTGGTTGTTTTGCTTTCCAACACAATACAATGTCTTGGAAAATGTTCGTCAATGTCCAACGCTACATTTTGGTGAGAGAGTTGATTTTGGTAAGTGCTGAGTGATTCAGTGTCGCTTTATGTAAGTTTGGTGTCACCATTTCAGCACAATATGATGCAGTGATTCTAAGTTTTATTTATGTTGTTTGCTCTCCCTGTCAGAGTTGTTGTGTGAGCTGGGGTACAAGATGTTAATAGAGTTATTTTTTGGGACCACAGGAACCTATGGAATTATCTTTATTTAGAGGTAATGGTGAACGTGATAATTTAGTGGCAGTGAGGTCTTCATTTTGTAATTTGACTGGGCATGAGCTGCCATATACCAGAGCTGCAGCAACAGTTCAGTATGTAGGTGTACTGGTCACCTGTCTAGTAGTTGTACTGAGTGTAGATTGGTGGTGATTCGCTGGAGGAATTAATTTGTGTTTAAATTTTCTTTGTAGAGTTAAATGGGAGTTTGTTTTTTGTTTTAAAAAAGACAGTTGAATTAAGGTGGAAGTAGAATATGCGAAATGGTGAAAACACATGCTACTACCTCAGGTGCAGTTTCTACTTTAACTCAGCAAGTGTAAGTGGTAACAGAGCAGTTTGGAAGGGCATGGAACAGTGAAATTTTGAACTTAGTCATGAGTTAGAGGCTTGTAAAGAGAGTTCCAATCAGAGTCGCGGAAGAGTAAGTCTGGATTGAGAGTGCCTTCTGTTCTGTATGACCCAACAGTGGTTGAACTGATTAATCCCTTCTTGGGCAAGGCAGCAGGATGTTGGAGATGCTGCAGAAATACATGGGTGGTCAGATGATGTAACCCTGTATGTTGCTAAAATGTGTTTGGTAAGGACATCAAAGCATTTGTTGTCTATTACGGCACATTGAGTAAAGCACTTACGTTCCAGGAGTGGGCCACTGGATTGTGCCAAAAAGCAGAACAGTGTGAGATCTTTTTGGGAGAAATTAAGTACGTTGTCAATGCAGCGCAACGAGCCTGTGGAATTGTTCTCAAATAGAATCCGTATGCTTAATGCAAAAACCTATGTACAGACCCAGAATGCAATACACGAAGACAACTCACTGAGTTGCTGTCTCCTCTTCATATGAAGCAAGTGTATAACGATTGGAATTCACGATATCCAGTGATTTATGGTGCTATATGACAAGTTTGTTTATTTGTATAGAGGTGTATTGGTCCTGAAGATGGCACCGGAGCTTTTGGTCAGGGAAACTAAGTTCAACGAACTCATGGAGATGTTGCCATCCATAGGCGAAGGTTATTCAGTTATTCTCGCACTAGACATTCTTGACAAACATCTTGCTAAGATTAATCTTTTGCAATGCACAGTGGAACTCGGGGAGATTTTGTTCCAAATGGGGGAAACAGTTATAATTGATTCAATGGCACAGGGCTCACCTATCATGGGGGTAAGACCAGCAAAACTGCATATGTTTTCAATAAAGACTGATCAGCAGGATAAAATACCAGCAGGTACGGGGAAGATAGTGTAGGTTTTAGTGGATACTGATTTGCTGAGGGAAACATATGTGGTTGAACCCTTCTTAAGCAATGAATAGTTGGATAGTTCGCATAGTTTTATCCACAGGAGTTTAGCAGAAGTGAATGACATTAATGGGGGACAGATGACTCCAGTTCCTGTGGATAACCTTCAAGGGGTGGAATAATAGCCGCTCCGGAAGTCTGGGGACTTCAATAGGTCGAGCCTAGAGGAAAGCGACAAGGAAACTGTTGATACGGAAGTGTTATGAGGGAAAGTATACGGAAGTGTTATGAGGGAAAGTAGGTCATTTCAAGTGTAGTGATCAAATGGCTAATGAAAACCTGTTGTTGAGGTTTACTGACTTATTTTGTGTGAACTGAGAGTTATTGGCAACCCCACTGACGCAATATCATACACCGACAAAGGATAGCACACAAGTTTGTAAGAAGACATACTATATAGCAAAACAGTTGCAAGCACTGGAACCAAGTGATAGTCCCGTGAGTGCAAATATTGTCATCATGCCAAAGAAATCTGTGGATGGGACACGGAAATACAGATTTTGCTGTGACTGAAGGTATATAAATGTGCAAATCATTTCGGATCCTTATCCAATGCCAAACACCACAGAAGCTTTGGATAATCTGGATTAGTGTCTTTACAACTATGGACCTCAGGAGCTGATCATCAAATGGAGGTGGCGCCTGAAATAGGCCGAAAGCAGCGTTTAGCATCCCAGCATCTTTACAAACACATGCCATTTGGGCTAAAGATTATACCAACAACTTTTCAGAGATTGTTAGGTAGGGTACTGAGGGGATTAAATCCAAAAATTTGTTTAATCTATCTCAGTGACATAATTGTGTATTAAAAGAATTCACCAGATCATGTGAGATGTTTGGAGGGTGTCGTTAGTAGAATACGATTGGCACATTTGACATTAAGTGGGGATAGGTGCCATTTTGCACAATGTCAGGTAAATCTGGGGCATGTGATTAGTGAATGTGGTGTACAGACCGATCCTCATCTTACAGAGACAGTTCAAAATTATCCAATAGCACAAACAACTAAGCAGGTACAATCCTTCATTGGCCTCTGCAATTATTATAGATGGTTCGTGAAGAAATTTGCGAAAGTAGCTGGAACCTTGAACAAACTAATGAAGAAGGAGACAAAATTACAGTGGTTGCAGGAATGTCAGGATCATTTGAAAAACTGAAAGAAATATTAGTTTCAGATCCAATATTGATTTTTCCAGATTTTAAGAAAGAGTGTGTTCTTTCATGTGATGCTTCAAATGAGGCTGTCGGTTGTGTTTTGGGACAGATGGTAGATTGTCAGGAACATCCGGTGGCTTATGCTTCAAAGCAGTTAAACAAGGCGGAGCATAACTGTTCAACTGGGAAAGAGATGTTGGAAGTAATATATGGTATACATATTTTTGGAGCTATCTGTATGGTAGGAAGTTTAAGGTCATGATAGACCATGTCTTATTGAAATGGTTGCTTTGTTTGAAAGATCCATCTCGTATACTAATTCGGTGGACACTTAAGCATTGTGAATTAGAGTAAGAGGTAATCCATAAGCCAGGGAGATCGCATGGAAAAGCAGATTTGTAAGGAGTGCCAGGCAGTTAAGTCACAGCCTCAATTTGTTATGCATGAGGGTTTGTTGTGTAGAATGATGAGGTGTGAACCATGTGTGGTGGTTCCAGAGGGTTTTCAGAAGGAAGCTTTGCAGCAAGCTCATGACCATATGGTGTCAGGTCACAGTGGGCAACGTGCAATGGACAGATGTGAAAGTAGAACAATTTTGGAGGAGGAACAGGAAGTGTGACGTGGAGCAGTATATTAAGGACTGTGTGCCATGCGTGCAGAGGGCCGACATTATGCGCAAAAGTGCCATTGCAAAGATTACCAGAGGCATCCCGTCCATTTTCTATATTAGGATATGATGTCCTCGGACCATTTAATAAAACACCTGCAGGAAACAGGTACATTCTCATGACCATCGATCATTTTTCTTGATTTTTGGCAATTGTGCCAGTGCAGGACCAATGGGCAAGTTCTGTAGCTCAGGTGTTAGTAAACAACTGGATATTAAAGTTTGGGATGCCTGAGACCATAATTATGGACCAAGGGTATGAATTTTATGCCGCATGTTGCGTATATGAAAGTTATGGACAAGTCCATTTCATCTGCAGACCAATGGGAGAATAGAATGCATACACAAGACAGTTGCAAAGATGTTGAGGTATTACATAGGCTCCAGGCACAATGACTGGGATGCCGAAGGTTCATACTGCAATGGGCTCGTTGCCATTTGAGATGGTGTATGGCAGGAAAATGTCGTCCCCCTTTGATGTTTTGATTCCTAAAGTAGGTGCACATGCTGAGTCAGCGAGAAAGTTTGCCAGAAGAATGAGAGAAGTTTGGAGGAATGTGCAAAAGGTGAACACGAAGCCACTAGAACGCCACAAACAACTGAAGAAATGCATTGGTAAATTGCTGCAATACTATGTGGGGCAGTGGGTAATGGTCGCTAGTCCCCATACATCAAAGAGAAAAATTTTTTTAACAAAATACTAGGGACCATACCAGTCATGGAAATGACCTCACCGGTCAACATGAAGATACAGTTCCCCACAAGAACGTCCAGTATACACGTCAGTTGCATAAAACCATTTAAAGAATTGTAGAAAGGATACCATGTCAGCAACCAACCAGGAGAGGAAAGTTATAAAGGGTAAAAAGAATGAACTTGGAATTAGTGAGCATCTTAAGGTGCATGATGTGCCTTATAGGTAAAGGTCATGTAAGTAAGTTGTGTAATTGTAAGTGTGTGTGTGTGTGTGTGTGTGTGTGTGTGTGTGTGTGTGTGTGTGTGTGTGTGTAGAGTATCAGGAAGTATTTATTTTTATTGCCATGGGGATATTTGTTGTTTTTTTCTCTGGAGTTGTTAGTTTTTCATGTTATTATTAATGATATTGCTTTTTTTGTGAATTCTGTGTAAAGGGGAAGGTTGTGATCGATCCGAGTGACCAAGTATGGGCTGATAAGTGGACACATGAGGCGAGTTTGTTTTTGGGGAAAGTAAATGGAATGAGTTGTGGGAAGGAGCTTCAGCCAGCCTGAACGTACTTTCAGAGGGTGGGTACACATTGGTTATACTTCGTATTCACACTGGAAAATGTATGGTTGAATTGCTGCTAAGGAGGCAGACCAGTAGAGTTAAAAAAAAAAAAAAAAAAAAAAAACCTCGAGTTTTGGTGAAAGCGGAATGATCATCAATGGCACAACTTGTGAGGTAGTCGGGATGGATTTTTGTCTTCCAGCTATGCTTACAGGTTCAACTGTTATGACATTGGCCAGAAAGATCTCTGATGGTATCACCCATTCAAAATTTAACATATTTAAATGACACATTCAACCCAGAGCTTTTGCAGTCCTTAGATTGATTAATAAAGTCCCAGCAATGGGAAAATTCGAACGTACATATGTGGCAGCATGTACATCATTTCTGGGAAGAACAGGGTGAGTGCATTGACCATTGTGGTGTGTTTCTAGCAGGCTTTTGTGGTCTCTATTTCTGGGAAAGATGCAAGAGGCCACAGGTTGTGGACGTGCCAATACACCAATTGCAAGTAGAATGATTGACTGATATTGGTCGGGGAAACAGTTAGTTCTAAGGTCTTAATTAGTGTATAAGGGTATGATAAGGGATACATGATAGACGTAAAGTGTGATCATAAGTCCTGTATTGTAAATTCACAACCTTGTCCTCAATATGTAAATTAAGATAGTTGAGTGAAGCAGGATGTTAAAGATTTGGGACAAATCTTGTCGGAATGGGGGAGATTTGCTGCACCACAAATAAGTACAGGTATGGATTTGGAGAATCTTGTGAATTTCATACAGCTGTGGTTCAAAGATAGCAGTAAGAGACCGAGTGGCACATCAATGGCAGGCATGGTCAGTGTTGATATTTCCCAAACGATTCTGTGAGGCTCGGTTATGACACGTTCGCAGGTGAGATAGCACAGCCCAGTGGGCACTGTATACAATTGTGAAGTAATCAGGGCAGCAGGGAAAAGATGCATAAATAAACGAGCCAGGAGGCTCAAATCAGGCAGTTGTGTTGCCATTTTGTCCTCATCTAAAACCGGAGAGAATCATGATTGTTTAAGTTGCTGGCCATCCATAACGACCTCTGGTGATGGATTTCAGTGGCCAACTGGCCTGCAGAAACTACCTCCAATCTCCACCATGCAGATGCGTCAAAGCTGTGTCATGGTGGGCCACACCTTGGAGCTGCACTGGGACAAGGAGTGAGAGGGCTGCTGGCCTCTGTTCTCTGGCTGACATTGTCCAGCGGGCTGCGAGAAGCTGCCATCCACAAGATCCACAAGGGCAGGGCCTGGATGTGAACTCTCAGCCTCCTGGTTGCAAAGCTGTCTGTGGCCATTGACCGAGCTACCCTGGGCAGACAGCCAGCGCAGCTAAGGCTTGCTGCAATGATGGCGGATGGCTGTTTACCTTCAGCACTCTACATGGGGCCCACGTTGTGCTTGAGGGACCAGTCAGAAATGCCATGGGCTACTGGTGCAGCGAACATCCATGGCGGCCACTTAGCCATGGCGTGAGTAGGACTGCTACACCTGCACGGCTGGTTGACCGGATGGTGATGCTGCAGATTCTGGCATTGGCGCTGACCCACGCACACATGCTGCACATCGCCTTCACCCAAATCAGCGAAAGGCCGGCTGTACACTTTCGTTTCAATAAAGTCACTGACACACTTGCCGGGGTTTCTCTGCACATTCGGCATGAGTCACTTGTCTCCTAAACCATACCTCTCGGTCATTCTGATATACTGCAACCACTAAGCTCGGGGCGGTTGTAACACAGGGAAATGGGCATGTCATGTGTGGCCGTCTAAGTCATGTGTGGCCCTCTAATGTATATAAAAATTAGCAACTCAAAAACAAAATGAGATATTTTTCTGCTGTCAAAATAAAATTTTGATATCTTATCTGCATTTCATACACTGCAATGTATGAGCTAAAATCATTCTACTCAAAGCTTACACAATGTGTTTTTACCTCTGCAAATTCTAAAATTTTGTGTGGTGTTTTACTTAATTTGATGCTGCACAGTAACTGTGACAAGTAATATGAAGATGCCAGATTAAGATGTATAGAAATCAATTTTTTCACTGAATAGTTTTTGTAAAATTGGATGGTAATTATTTCATAACAGCCGGAACACTGTCTGTCAACACTGTTAGCAACATTTGGTGAGCAGAATAGCAACAACAAAGCCGCATTCATCACTGAATGCAAAGAGCATGTCTGTAGCGGCAAAGGGGTTAACATAATCTCCAGTGAACTGTCAGCATTGTCAGCCTCCACAATGAATATTCTGTGCAAGTATTATAACTGATTTGGGTTCCAATGCACCATGTATACCACAAACATGTTAAAACTAAAGTAAGGTGATGAGCAGTATTTGCAGGTAGTTTTAATATACTTTTCCAATTACGTCTTTTATAGTCTGAGATCAGAAAGAGAGAAAAGCAACAGTGGCCACACCATTATGTACTCTTTGTTACCAGGTAAATAGAGCCAAAGACACACAGATTGCTAAGAACCATAGTGAGTTCAAGATAAAAGTGGTCCCATACATACATATTCAGTCATTGAAAGACACAAGTATTTCTGATAACTTTTAAAACATATGTCAAAAAAGCAAAAACTGCATTTCTATGCATTTTTGTGTTTGTGAAATTACCTTCGGACTAATTTTATACAGATCTCTAATACTGATTGTCTCAGTACTCTGGTGTATCTTTTCCTTGAGTTGATTTGCCATTTGAGGGTTTGCTTTCATACACATTTCCCTGTAAATATCTCCATATATAAGGCCTGGTGAAACATGGCTCGTTTTCACCCCACCAGCTCCCCTCATGAAGAGCTGTCATGCTTCACCACAGCCATAACTACACCAATTGCAGATATTAATCGTTCTGGATCATGAGCCCTATGGACTCCCTATACACAAATGTAAATTCAGATTATTTACATAATTTTTAAAATCTGTCAGAAATTCTTATGCTGATTAAAAAATGAATCCATATAGCGGAGATGCTGAGTCACAGATAGGCACAACAGAAAGACTTTCACACTTAAAGCTTTCGGCCAATACCCTTCGTCAACAATAGACACACACCCGTTTACGCAAACACAACTCATACGTGTGTGTATTGTTGACGAAGGCCGTTGGCCGAAAGCTTTAAGTGTGAAAGTCTTTTTGTTGTGCTTATCTGCAACTCAGCATCTCTGCTATATGGTGAGTAGCAACTTTCCTCCTCATGATATTGTTACTCTGTTTAAAAAATAGTAAATTTTTATGTACAAGAAAAGAAAAATGAGATAAACAGTTTCCTGTACTCAGACAACGAATTTTGAAATAAGGAATTGTATCTCCATATTCTGTGTGTTTTTGTATCAAAAATTGCGCACATTTATGATGAGATAGTGTGATCAATTTCCTCAATTTATTATATTCATAATTTTTGTTACACATTTCATGACACAACCATTTTAACACTTTTCCCACCAAAATTACCAAACTTGTTACTCTGAATAACAGAACTGAAGCAAGTAATTCTTTCACCACAGAAAAGGTCATCAGTTTACAGCATAGCCTCCAGAAAAAAAAAAGAGTATAAATTAAATTATCGATACTCAGCAATGGAAGCGCTATATGCACTCTCAGAATAGTACCTTTGTCATTTGGTAAAAAAGGGATGAACATTTTTTGTTTCATTGTCTTCTTGGTTCTGATGTTCTAGCTGACGGACGCTCATTGTTCACGGCCTGTAACTAATACAATTATCTGTAGTAATACTAGTAATATTTTGAATTTGTATGAAACTACTGCTTATAAAAATTGTGTTTTCGTCAGTAGTGAGTACCTTTCCTGCCCATGATTATTCAGTTACGTAATAATTAAATGTTACCCTGGCCATTTTGTATAGGCTCATTGTTGTAGTGATGCCATTAATGATAAAAATGACATAAGCTATTTTAATAGTCATTTAATGCTAAAGGTATTAAAAAGAATAATCTCAGTAAATACAAAACGGTGTCTTGTAATATTTTCCAATTCTTTTTCAGCCAGAGATACAGTTTTATTAAGTAATTTCTATAAATGTGCATGCTGCTATTGCACATAGGCAGCTGTCCTGGAGCATCAAGCCTGACAGAAAAAAATAATTAAGCATAGTTTTCAATTGGCTTATCACATAATATTAGTTTTTCTTAATCCATTGTGAGTAAGATGGATGTCTTCACGGTGGAATATGTATGATATTTCTTGCAAGAGCACCCTAAGAAAATTTAGCTCTGGGTATTAGCAAATATGAAAGAGAATTTTTAACGCGATAAGTTGTTATGGAAGCAAATATTAAAATCTGAATGAGATCTGTCCGATAAGTGTCCTCGACCAACAGTTTACAACCAAATTGTGTAGTCTCTTTTTTTAAGCTATGGTCCTATCAAGAATTTGACTTTTTACTGTGTTATACTAGAAAGCAGCTGTTTTTAAATGTTCAGTGACAGTGTTGCAACCAAATGCTTTCGCGATATCTGTTTGCACATACGTTCAAAAGTATGCTTCCACTGAAGAATTTCTGCTTGTTTGCTAATTTTGAGCATAGCACACATTTGCAGTTAAACACCTTTTCTAAGAGTTAATGGCACAGGTGACTTTTGTATTTCCATTGTTAACTTGTTCACTCAAACGCATCATTTTCATGAGAGTAGCATTTCATGGGGCAAAGAGAAGTGTCACTGAGATTACTACCTTTGTTTTGACATAATCATTTTTTACATATTAAACATTGGGGTTTTCATTGAAAGACACTTAATCCCCCCCATTGAAAACAGGTTTTCAGTGTTTTTCTTTTCAACATTCTCAAGAACCATAACTAAAAATATTACCACAGTGATAACCAGAATAATAGCTGTAGTAAGAACCAAATTAACAACGTGAGTGAGAGCATAATATTGCAGAGAGTAACTCCGAATAAGCTGTTGACAGCAAGCAATGGCTGTTCAACAGTGAGTGAAGGCATGAGAGCCTATGCTTTGAGGAAACAGTCAAAGAAACACTGCCCTCTCGACTGCTGATAAAAGCTGATTGTATGCTGTCATCTGCCCATGATGTCACCGTGCAAGTTGGAGGGAAAAGCACTTGTTGGAGGGAAAAGCACTTACTGGAGGGGAATGCCTTATAAGCCACACTTTGCCACACCTACCATAGATAAAGGTCACAGACAGACAAGCATAGCGAACAAGATATCCACAAACGTCTGCTTACTGCGCATTCTTTTGTGAAGGCTTTATGAATAAGAGACAGCAATTGACGAGATGTGTGGCACGTAGCTCCATTTTTCTGGAAAAAAGCTGAACTGCATTTCATATTCCTTTAACTGAGAGTAGAAGTTTATGAAAATTTGAAGATATACGTCTATATTGATAGGAGTTTTAAAGATGATCAAGCAGACAATTGAGCTACCAGAACCCACACATTCAAACTCCTTTTTACTTGAGTCGCAATGTGGGAATTTTTGGTGAACCAGTAGAAATCAATCTGGCTGTTTCCAAGGCCATAAAGGTGGAAACAAGCTTCGTTACTCATAAAGTAAGTGGCTGTGACAATTATTATGAAATTATCATTCATTGGCCTTGATGCAAGAGATGAATTTAGGAAACGCCCCCCCCCCCCCCCCCCCCCAAACACACACACACTTACAAGCATCAACAGTAACAACTGTAGCTGTGACAATCACACCCTACCACTCAACCAAGCAAGCAGGTAACTAAAATATCCTATTTATTGGTCGCAAACCAGGGCTACTTTTATCTTGGACTGACTCTACAAGTCCATCTTATACTATTGTCTCTTCTTCTGTTCAAATGACTTAAGCACATATCCACCTGTTAATTTCAGCCCTGAAGAGCTACGCATATGTAACTGAATTACGGAGAATACAGCATGGACCATTTACAGAGGATGACATGCTTGAACCTGAGAAGTGGACAATAGAAGATATCGTGTGTGCTATTCAACAAGCATCTGAGAAGTATGCAGAATTCTTGCAGAATTTAAAAAATGGAGCAATGGCCGGTTAAGAGAGAAATTCATAAAATGCTTTGATGTAAGGAAGAGGATATAACTCCAAGGTGTGAAAGAAGAAAGTTCCACTGACACTGTAAATAAATATAATTTTATCTTATATTTCCATCAGTATTAACATAAAAGTAACTGAATAACAGGAAATCCAATGGAATCTTCAATTTGATTACAAACTGTAAGTATATGAATAAGCACTTGCAAAAAACACTAGTGATAACAGAAGTAAAAATCTTTGTTTGATTTATAACACAGAAACAGAACCACTATGGTGAAAAAATTTATGCATATAAACAGATGGTGAGAAAGTACAAGATAAACATGTGGTCACAAAATACACTGACAAAAAAACCTGAAAGGAATTGTTAGCTATCTATGTGATTTTGCACATGTAAATACTGGTGATGGATATGTTAATTATTAGAGTTTCAGTCATCTGTCATTATTAAAATGACTTGATATATAAAGGGATGCATTTTGTGATGAAGTCTGGAGAATGCCACATGCTCATTTGGCATAACGTTACCAATACATAATGGATTTTGAAAGATTCTACACATGGCAGATGCGCAATGTCCATACAGTTGTCTGATGTCAGAATTACTAGAAATGTAAGACTAACCGAACATGTAAAGATTTCAGTCAGCAGAGTGACCACCCAAAGCACACTGCACATATGCACCAGAACTGAAATTATTTCACAACATACTGTGCCATTGGTTAGAGACATGTTAATAGTAGCCTATACTTGGAACAGTGTCTCAGTGGCCTAAAAACAGAATCACTACCCTGGATGTAGGCTTCTATTAACATCACATACAGATGGCAACATTTGGAATAGTGTTTTACTCGAGAAGGATGAAATTATGACTAATGGAATTGAACTATTTTCATGAATACTTTGGACGACCACCATCTGTATATATGGCGGTATGTTCTCCTAATGTTTTGGATCAGTGTGGGGAGCCATTCTGCGTAACTTCAGTTCACCAGTGATAGCATTTAGGGAACTCTGATGACACAGGCATCCTATCCCCTTATATGCTACACCTCATTATAATTTCTATGTCCATCAACTTTCAAATGGACAATGCTTGCCCTATCTATGAACTGCGTACATGATATTCTCCAACAAGATCCCCTTACCATCTGCCCTCAGTAGAATGTGAGGCCAGCTTAGATATTAACTATGGCCCTACGTCCGTATCCAGATACAGAGGATCATTTATGACAGTTGTGGGCCAACTTACCTCAGGAGAGGATACAGCAGCTCTACAAAAGGGGACCAAAAAGTAACAACAATTCCTTTCCTGTTGGCAGATGGGATATCATAGGGTTCACAAAGCATCTGTGCATTTTGTTTTAAGACCTAGAGTAAACATGTGGCTGCAAAATATGTTCCTCATGTACTTTCCAATGAATAGAGAGCCATCTGTATTGTGAGAGTCCGGAATTTAAAGAAGTCACAAACTGATTCCAAATTTTTATGAGAAATCATTATAGGTGACAAAACATGGTGTTATGGGTATGACCAAGAAACCAAGCAACAACTGAGCCAATATAAAACTGCTTTAACAGCATGGCTGAAGAAAGCAAATCAGATGAAAAACAGTATGAAAACAAATGATTTTTTTTCCAACATAGAGAAGATAGTCCACAAAAAAATTTGTTCCCAAAGGTAACACAGTTAACCATCTTCAACTGCTAAAATAATTGCAAGAGCTGTTAGAGAAAAGGCATACAGTACTGTAGTGGCCAAAAGGTTTAATCCTCCACTGTGACAAAGCTCTCAGAAACACAGCACGATGTGTCAGGCTGTGTTGAGGCAAAAACAAAATGGCAATGGCATTGGCTCTGCACCCACTTTATTGACCAGATTTGTACACCAGTAAGTTCTTGTTCTTTATAATGAAAAGGGACCTCAAAGAAAACAATTTTTTGAGCACAGAAAACAATATATCTGGATGAACCATGCAGCATAATTACAAATGACTTACAAAAAACTGTTTCCTATAGAGATAAAACATTGGTACACACATATTAGGGCCAAAGGATACTGTTCTGAACATGCTGCAATTTTACAACAAACAAAACTCTGTGTAAAATGTTCTCAATGCACTTGTTGCATTAATTCTTAAAGAAAATTTGGAAGTTTAACAATGTTATCATTGTCTCTGTCACAAAAACAACTGACTGTCAAGGAAGTAAAGGATTTAACAGATTTGACTGCAGATGTGCCCACTGCATCTAGAGGTTACATTGGCACCAACAGCGAAATATTACTTGAAGCATATTTCTTTCCATTATGAGGTATTATATGGGATGTGTGTACCAATAACATTTAATACAACCAGCCCATCATGAAAGACTTTATGGTCATATACAAAATGTTTAATAGAATAATTCTTATTACCTTTGGGTCCCCAATAGTATGACATCCTTCTGAATGAAACCTGTCTTTAAATTTTGCCAGAAGGAACGCAACATCCTAAAGACGTGTTTCACTTGATTGTGTAACCTATAACCTTTCTGCATTTACAAATGTCATGTCATTTCCTCCTCTCCTTCTACGTATACAGCATCTTGTCAGTCATTGTATAGTTTTCACATGCTTACACACATTTGAAAATTCAATAATCAGCTTGTTAAGTTTACCAGAGTCTATTTCTGACAGTGAAATCTGCAAGTTTGTGTTTTTCCGTATACCCAATCAAATTTGAAAGTAGGCAGACTTTTATGTACTGTATTTCATTATGGATAAGAGGTTTTTTTTAAACTCAGCTTCAGCTGATGCTCTGTAGGTTTCATTTTCTGCCTCATGCTACTTCCACTGATCTGTCAAGTATTTCTCCTTCACTTGTGGCAAGGATTTGGGTATGTGACCATCAGGTTGCATCATGGGATTGTTAAGTCATTTCTAAGATCACAGGAAGGCAAGTAGAGCTAATCAAAGTGTCTGTCAGTCCCACTTGCTTCTTGCCATAGCTGCGGCTCTTTACCACCAGCTCAGACGTGTTGAGTGGGGACAGCTGATGTAACATTGCTTACGTGAGTTGGTGTTGACAACTGTTGAATTGGCACAAAATGGCAAGTTCCCAAGGTAGCTGATATTCCTGTTTTCACATCAGGTAGCAGCTTTTGTCAGTTGTTGCGCTAGTTTTCAGATGTTCAGAGCATTTAATTGAACATAAGCAATAGTGAAGCCACGTCTATAAGCGGGAATTCTATATTATAGGCAATCACGAAAGAAACTTTTTTCAGTAAACTGGGGCTGTTGGAATGTACATTCTACTGAATAGTCCGGGAGTAAGAGAAACTGGTTGTAGTTGGGTAAAATTTAAGGTGAGCAGTTCTACGATTACTATACACCTATAAAATATACCTTACAAATTATGGACATTATAATATTGTATTAGTCGATTGATTTCTTTATTTTATAATTTTTTAGCATTATTGCTTTTGGACCAACAGTTAATTAAATTGAAATTGTTTTCATTAAATATATGAGTACATTAATCTTATTTATTATGGTGTTTTCATGTAGTTGTGGAAAGAGACATTCATCTTTTCGCTGACTATTTTCAATGCCAAAATGAAGATTGTGGCACATGTTAAGGCCAACACTTATTAAATGTTATAATCTTTGAGTTCTGATAAACTGGCAATTAGAGACAAATATGTTTTCATGTGTGCAAGTGTTCTCCACCCTTTTAATATGATAACTGGAGAATTCATTAACTTAGCTCAAAAACTCATAAATATAGGAGCAAAATATGGACAGGTCACTGCCCAAGAAATTCTGCCTTCTCCCAGGACTGTAGCAAGACACATTGAATATATGGCTGAGCATATCAGGAGTGAGCTTATACCTGAAGTGAAAGAGGAATATCTAAACACGAATGTGCAATGACGTGACCTATCGATTGATAGCTACCGGTAAGAATTGTTATGTCATCCTGCATCAGTGAGTCAATGGACTCATGGAGAAGGGGAAAAAAATTATATTCTGATAACTATAAGGTTCCTCAATGTGATGAAAACTAGCAAAAATATTACAGAAATGTATGAGCAAATGGCAGAACTGTCTTGTCACTGTCTCAGAACTAGCAAAGGCTACTTTTGTTATGGATCAGGAGGCTGACATTAAGAAAGCTGTAGAAGCACATAACATCTCCCATGTGTGGCATTACATCAATAGAGCAATGCAGCACACTGTCCATTATAATTATACGGGCTGTTATGCCGTGGTTGGTTGATGAATTTTGTCTCAATTCCCAACGTTTCATCTCCGACTGCAGGAGACATCTTCAAGGGGGTCCGTAGGTCGATGGGAGGTCCAACACACCCACTGGCTCGCTACTGACTGCCGCTAAATTCCACGTCTGTGCGCTCCCGCGCCGCGGTGTGACATCATGTGTTTTGAAAATGTCAGTGCAATTGGCCGCTGTCCATCGCCATCGCCATCACCCAGTAGTGGACGGGTGGTACACATCTTCTTTAACACCGGCATCCATATACCATTTAATTTCATGCCCTCCTCCTTTCGGTTGAAATTATTTGGGTGTTTAGCGATTTCGATTGCCTCCCTGTAGAGCCTTTCGTAGTATCCGCTTGTGGCCGCTAGTACTTGCGTCTCCTCAAAACGAATATTGTGGTTCCCTGGCTAGAAATCATGCCCTGCAACAGCTGATCGTTCCGTTTCTCCTCTTCTACAATTTCCCTTGTGCTCTTCCAAACTTTTAGAAACAGTTCTTTTAGTTGTACCCACATAAACACCACCACAGCTGCATGGGATCCTATACACTCCAGCTTTTTCCAAAGGTTTGTGAGCGTCCTTGGCAGGCTTAAGGTATTCCTGTATCTTCGTGGTGGGCTTGTAAATTACGGTAATATTCCGCTTCGTCAAGATCCTCCCTATTCTTTCCGTTACATTTTTAACAAACAGCAGGAAAACCTTAGATTTTGCAGTAGCCTGTACGTCAGTATGATTTCTACATGGCTGCATCAACGCACGTTTTATTTCGGCGGACGAATATCCATTCTTCATTAGTGCATTGTGGAGATGTTCCATCTCAGCGTCGAGCAACTCAAGTTCACAAATATTTCTAGCTCTGTCCGCTAACGTATTGATAACACCCCGCTTCTGTTGTGGGTGGTGGTTCGGATCCCCGTGCAAATAACAGTCTGTGTGCGTGGGTTTGCGGTATACTGAGTAGCCCAAACTACCATTTTGATTTCTAAAAACAAGCACATTGAGGAAATGTAACTTGCCGTCTACCTCCTCCTCCATTGTAAACTGAATTCTCGAGTTTATGCTGTTTAGATGTTCGTGGAACCGGCTTAGTTCCTCCCTACCATGTCTTCACAGCACAAACGTGTCATCCACGTATCGGAACCAAACAATTGGGTTTTTTGCAGGCAGCACCTAAGGCCTGTTCTTCGAATTTCTCCATACAGAAGTTTGCAGTTACGGGACTTAGGGGGCTTCCCATAGCCACGCCATCCATTTGCTCATAAAACTGTTCATTCCACTTGAGGTATGTGGTCGTCAAGCAACAATTAAACAGTTCTAAAATATCGGCGGGAAAAATTTGATCCAGCTGTTCCAATACATCATTAAGTGGAACCATGGTAAACAGCGAGACCACATCGAAGCTGACCAATATGTCCTCCGGCTGGACAACTATGCCATTCAATCTGCTGATGAAATGTGTCGAATTCTTTATATAAGAGTCCGAACGGCCCACATGTGGTTTCAACAGCGCAGTCAAAAACTTGGCTAACGAGTAGGTGGGCGAACCAATGGCACTTAGTATCGGTTTTAACGGCACGTTTTCTTTATGAATTTTGGGCAATCCATAAAGCCTCTGTGGTAGCGCAACCGAATTGCAGAGACCTTTCTGTACACTCTCTTCAATGGAGGACTTTTTTATTAACCGCGACAAAGTTCTGAGAACGTTGTTAGTGGGGTCCTTATTCAGCTTCCTATATGCTTGCGGATCCAATAGATCAGTAATTTTACTCTGATAGTCGGCCACATCCATAACCACCGTTGCGCTTCCTTTGTCAGCTGGGAGAACCAAAATACTATCGTCGTCATTCAGAAGTTTTAAAGCTCTTCTCTCACCCACAGTTATATTACTTTTCGGCGGTTTTGCATTGGCTAATATTCTCACTGTTTCTATACGGATTTCTTCAGCTGTTACAGAATCCACACTGCGAATTCCTGCTTCTACACTGGCTATAATTTCTTCCGTGGGCACAAAACGCGGACTAACAGCAAAATTTCCTCCCTTGGCAAGCACAGATGTCACAGATGTCTCATCATCAGATAATGAACGTTTGGACAAATTGATAACGGTCCGGGAAACGTCTAAATGTCGAACAGTCTGATTAGGTAGCAAATTATCAAACTACTACTTCTGTCTACTAGACGTTGTCAACATACACTTCCCCATGGTATCATGCAGTGGTCTATCAATTTTCTCCCAGTCACTGCTGCACAGTTTATTACTGATCGTAATATGGAGAGACATTAACTTACAGTTTGTGCTTGCCAAGTCCCGTCGGGTCTGCTGAATGCGCTCTCGTAGTAAGCCTCCTCCTCAGTCCGTTTGAAAATGCGTTGTGCCTTTCCCGAATAGAACAGTCGCTTTATCTTCAGAAACTTCGGTATAACGCTGACGGCTCTGCAACGAGACAGGAATGTGAGGGTACACAAAACCTGCTTTCTCTTCTTCTGGAGTCCTTCCAGGCGTCGCACTTCTCTTGACAACTCCTCCCCGTAGAGGCGTCTGATACTAAAATGTAGACTTTCACGGCCGGAAATATCATGTCCATTATAATTATCCGGGCTGTTATGCCGTGGTCGGTCGATGAATTTTGTCTCAATTCCCAAGGTTTCGTCTCCGACTGCGGGAGACATCTTCAAGGGGGTCCGTAGCCCGATGGAAGGTCCAACACACCCACGGGCTCGCTACTGACTGCCGCTAAATTCCACATCCGCGCGCTCCCGCGCTGCGGTGTGACATCACGTGTTTTGAAAACGTCAGTGCAATTGGCCGCTGTCCGTCGCCGTCGATTGCCGTTGCCATCACCCAGTAGTGGACAGGTGGTACACATCTTCTTTAACACCGGCATCCATATACCGTTTAATCTCACGCCCTCCTCCTTTCGGTTGAAATTATTTGGGTGTTTAGCGATTTCGATTGCCTCCCTGTAGAGCCTTTCGTAGTATCCGCTTGTGGCCCTTAGCGGATGTCTCCCGCAGTCGGAGACGAAACGTTGGGAATTGAGACAAAATTCATCAACCGATCATGGCATAACAGCCCAGATAATTATAATGGACATGATATTTCCGGCCGTGAAAGTCTACATTTTAGTATCATTGCAGCACACTTTCAACAAAGTATTTTTAAGCGATGAAATTCCTGGTGTATATGAATCCACCCTAGCTGTTCATAAATTGGTAGGGCATATGAGGTGGTCTGGCTTAGTTAGTAGATTAGAGGAAACATTGGGCCAGGATGTTGGAAGTAGGTGCAACAGTGTGTGTACAACACTAGACTCATTTTTTTTGCATAAAGACCAAATAGAGAGCATTCTGAGTGAATCTAAAAAATACAAGGTGATAAATTCTTATTGCAGTGGAACTATGGTAAGTGTGAAGTTTCTGCAGTTTTTCAAGAAGACCATGGACAATTTGGAATGTGAAAGGAGTCAGTGCTACCATTTGTAGTGCCATGGATTCTCAAAGTGTTATATCATTGCTGAACTTAAATCGACAGTGTGAATATGAGGAGACTAAAGGAAAGGGTAGCAGTGTTTTAGAAAGAGAAAGTTTTAACTGAGCTTCATGATCTTCAGTACCTTCCTGCAACCATCTTTCAAGGAATTGCTAGTACAACCTAAAGAGAACAGAGAAAAATTTTATCAAGATGCCTGGCAAATGTTAAACAAAGTATATGACAAGAGTGAATTAAGATTTAATGTCTTCTCCACAAGAAAATCCCAAAACTGGCGATCATCTACCTTAAAATCAAGAAATGAACTCGAGAAATATACAAACATGGAGAGTCTGCACAATAAGCTGACCAAGCTTTTCATATTGGAAGACAAATACTGGTACACTTCCTAAACTCAAAACTCAGCAAAGAGGTCTACTGTATACCTGCAAGTAGTGCTTCAAGCGAAAGCAATTTTTGCAAGGCAGGGATGCTAGTGTCTTGGAAAAGGAGCTGTATAGATTCTGATAGGGTAAATGATATTTTGATTGTTCATAACAACAATACATCCAAGGGAAGCTAAATTTCAGCAGAAGAAGTGAAAGCAGCTGAAAAGAACTGTGTTTATGATATGTTACATGTTACGAACTTGATCCAGTACATTGCTGAGGAATAAAAAGACATGCCTACAGGCTTATTAAGGAGATATTCCATTCTGTAGTGTATATTAAACAAAATAAACTGATATTTAAACTAACATTTGTGATAAATGTTTCATAATATTTTGTACAGTTTTGCTGTATATTGGGGAATTTTCTATTTCCAGTTATAACAATTCAGTATTGTTCTCTAAAATCTTTTATTTTGAGTTTGTAAAATGACTTATCATTTTGTGTGTAGAAGGGAATTTCTGTAGCGAATAACTGCAAGATCAGTGATGGGCTGCCATCATTGCAACTCCAATAAAATGGACGTAATACTTCAATATGTTTAGTTTTGATACACCAGTTGGGTTCCATTGCTATCCTGGCTACTACTGTATGGGTTTCCACGGGCATTCTGTGGAAATGTATGTTATTATGAGACCTACACTTTAGTCTTACATCAAATGATGTACCTCTTACATGTTAGGCAACATACTGCTATTTACGTTTTAGAGCTGATGTTCTTCAAACGGTAGAGCAGATTTTAATCATATATCTCAATTAAACCAGCCTTCAATTTAAAAAAGAGAAAGAAAGAAAGAAAGAAAGAAAGCTGTGTTCAGATTGGTCCAATTGTTTCGGAGCTAAAATGTCACAGATAGGCTTATAGAGAGATAAAGGCATCCAACTTATAACACCCCTTGTTTTATGTTGGGGGTTAAAAAGCTAATAAGTTCACCTGATTATACAGGTGCTACTCAATTCACCATTACCTGTAACAAATAAAACAGTACCTCTCTCCAGTACCTGTGAACATATGTTTCATTAGGCCATAGCCTCTGTCTTCAAACTTTTTCCCTTATCGCCCCTGTTTTAAAAGCAAAAATCCAATCTACATTTGAATAAACAGTCTTGAAAAACTGAGGTATCACCTCAAATATTTTCACACTATTTGAGAGCTATCTTTGATGACACTATTTGAGAGCTGTCTTGGATGCTAACACTGTTCATTATAAAGGAAATAAACTTTATCAGTTCATCGCAGATGAAAAAATAATGAAATAACACTGCAGCTAAATAGATAAGAAGAATCACTCAAGAAAAATAAGGGAAGAACAAACCTGAATGTAATATTTATTTACTTGTTTTTGTGGATTTTTATTTCCCATTGATTGCAAATGTCATTAGATATGATCTTATACTACTTAGCCTAGCTTATTCTAATGACAATCACAAATATCCATGTCCAAGGGGAGGGGGGGGGGGGGGGGGGGTATTTGAACCCACAGCGGGAGTGGCCTTGCTATGTGTGACACGATGCTATAGACCACAAAGGTGTTCCCGCCAGCTCAACATTAATTTCACACTTTTGTGAAACATCTCAGGAGCTAAAACAAAATGGCCTTTCCAACATCAAAAACTCTTCAGAACTCTTAATAAATTAGCACATATACATAGGAAGGAAAGGTTTTGTACAGAAAAGACCTTGAGCAGTATGCATGCCCTTGCAGGTACTAGCCATGATATGAGCTCCCACCCATTGTGGCCAGTACACTCATGTGAACACTGTATAACTCTATTGAAACACGGCCTGGCCATTTATGTTAGTCAGTTCCACTCCTTGCGGAGGCAAATTTGTTTTAGTGTTGGCAAACACTGAGTGACTAGTTATTATGCCTAAATTCCACTTCCATCATCTTTGGCACAGTATATATTTCAAGCTCCCGTGAGAGATTTTATTTTTGTTCCATACCTTACAGTAACAGAATATTTGCTAATAGCTTGAGCAGAGCTAGTGACTTTATTCTCTGTCTCCACACTTTTGGGCCATGCGTAGAGCATTTATTTTCAGGTCAAATCACTACTAAGGACACTGTATTTACCATGCCTTGTGGCACCAATCTCTTCTTTAGTGTTCATCATATTACCTAATGATATTAATAGTGTGCCTTGTGGTTTCAGAAACCACTAAGAACTATTAATTCTTGAGATTATTTCAATGTTCCATGTAGTAGTTAATTCAGTAAACCAGTTTGTTTTGCTTTAACCTCTTGTAAACATTATACATTGTGAACACACCTGTCGCCACATGCTCAATTTTAGGTAATTTTATGTGCGTTATTTAATTAAGTAGGCCGGGACCACCGTTCCCAGACAGGTGACCAGACAATCTCAAGTGACTCAATTTTTAAATCTGGCACATTGCTGGCTATCTGTCCTAGCCACCCATTCCATAAGGTGTGTGTCACGGGCTCTCGCTCAAGTGCGCATTCCACTAGGTACGTCCGTTGCTGTTCTATGAATGCTGTCACACTAAGGCTATTATTGTGTGTTTCACATGACACACTGTGTACATGCTATGGACACCATTGCATCACAATCCATATTTACTGCTTTGTACCACGAACTATTTCCCTTGTGTGTGCTTCACGTGTCCGCCCCTGTGTGACGTAGGGACTGTGGCTTCTGCCACCAGTTCAACCAACACCTAACTGCCTGTGGTTGCTGCTCCGGCACATCCCGATATCATCACAGACCTGACCGTGTGCCTCTGGAACACTGCAGCGACGACCTGTGCGCATAACTTGCAGCTACGCAGCCCTCATCGCCCTGGCCCCCCCCGACGTTGGACTACACACTGACACCTGCACTGTCCCCTGCATCTGCTTGTTCCACCTGCCCACAATGAGCCAACTTCTGAGCTGCCCCCTGCCACAGCTGCAGTCACCCACAGTGCCACCAAGTTCACCATGTTGAGCAGTTAGCTCGAGCTAACATATGCAGTGGAGGTCTGTGATGTTATCTCATTGTCGCCAACCAACAACCACTATCAGATACTCCGACCCTGCCTCGTGATGCAACTCACAACCTCTGAGGTGCAGCACACTGGGTCTTCCTTTTCTTCAAGCAGTCTGGGGTCCAGCTGGAAGTATGTGGCTTCCTCACCTGGTTCAGTGTCAACATGTTGACGCTGCAGGCTATTGTTACCTGCCTCAACTCCAAACCCTGCTGAGTGCACAGACTTAGCCAACTGCACAATGATGGCTACCATCGCTGCAGCTCCAGCCAGACTGCCAATGCTTCCAGTGATGTGACTAATCTCTGCTGGTATCATGAGCGCTTTGGCTCAGATGCTGCAGTTGTAGAGAGCTGTGCTTGTTCCCCCAAATGCCAACACCTGCTGTGATTAGTCCTGCCCAGCTGCTGCTCAGTCTCCCAGAGCCTTTGCATCCGTCGCACCAGCTCCAGTATGCCATTTCTGATCATTACCAGCTTGGAGCCGTGTCTCTTTCCATGCAGCTTGTATGTGACGATGGCATCGCCGTAGTGATCTTCCTGATGGCGCTGAACATCTGTACCATAGTGAAATTTTTACTCTGCAGTGGAGTGTGCTCTGATACTAAACTTTCTGGCAGATTAAAACTGGGTTAGATTAAGTCTCGAACTCGGCACCTTTGCCTTTTGTGAAAGTAAATCTGTGAGAACAGATTGTGAGTGTGCTTGGGTAGCTGGAGTGGTAGAGCACTTGCCCATGAAATGCAAAGATCCCGAGTTCAAGTCCTGGTCTGGCAAACAGTTTTAATCTGCCACGAAGTTTCAATTCTACGATCACCACCCATGGCATAAATCATTGTGTCCTTGACCTCAGTCTGCAATGGGACCTTCCCATTGCCTTCTCTGTCACCAGACTTCACTGGCAGTACTGCTTGTTGCCTGAAGTCGCCAGTCACCTCATTGACAGCGATACCAGGAGAATAATTAAATACACCACCCAGTTTGCTGCCTTCTTCGATGTGAGGTAGGTGGCATACACCATCCTGTATGTTGAACTTTTCGTGCAGTTTCCTGATTTCACATGCCTGTCCAGAGTGCTTCGGGAGGTCTGCCAGTGCAGTTGTCCATTGCATTGATACCACACCAGGACCACCCATCTTTTTTGGGCCATGGCCCCTACTACTGGACAAGTTCAAGATTCCCAAGGATGTGTTTGGCAAGCTGATTGCCACTAGCACACTGTTCTTGGGAGAGCCCATGGTGTCTGCCGTTTACCTTGTCAAGAACGATGACTACTGGCACCCAGGTGGTGATTACTGGGTGCTAAATGCCAGTACAATTCCTAAGGCTCTCCTTCAGCTACAACGCTCTAGCCAGAGTTATTATCTTCAGCAGCATCATCTGCTCCAAGGCTTTCATACATATTTCTGTAGCACCTTAGGATATCCAGAAGACTGCCATTTGACCTGTATGAGAGTTCTTTTGTGATCAGCCTAAGTAATCCTGTCCAACATGGCAGCATTTCCTGGATGGCGTCTTCTGCACCACGAGCACCTTTGCACTCTTTGAATGTCTCCAGAACACAGCCAAGTGCATCTTTGGTGTTGGCGAGGTGGTATTGCTGGGTCATATGGTCTCTGCCACCACCTCACATCTGCTGCTCGACAGGTTGCAATCTATCCTCAATTTCCGACTCCATAAGACATTCAAGGATCTGTGCAGCTTCTTTGGCATGTTTAACTTCCTCAGCCACCACCCGATGAATGCCACTGTTAGACAGGGGCTGCTCACTGTTGTCCTTCTCAGCGTCAAAACAAAGTGAAATGAGTCAGTGTCACGGACATCACAAATGAAGATGACACCCTGCTTTCCATCCCGCCACTTGCTATTGTGGTCCATACCATTCAGGTGGCCATTGGTGCCATTCTGTAGCAGCATATCAGTGACATCTAGCAGTCCCCGCCTTTTTCTATTGCAAGCTCTCCACCATTCAAAGGCACTGGAGTGCATACAACCGAGCTCCACACCTATGAGGTAATCAAATATTTTCGACTGTCAGTGAAGACCTGTCGCTTTAGGTCCCCAAGTCAGTTCTGGAAGCAGTCTTTCATCTTTCAGTTGATGATGACATACATCATGTTACAAGAATTGACAATGTCTTCGCAGACTGCCTCAGCTTCTCCTGCACGATCACTTCATCCCTACAAGACTCTGCCCCAAGCACTGCCCCAAAACCCGACCTGTAACTTGCATGCCTCCGCCTGGGTGTCACTTCTGCCTCCACCTTCTGTGTATGTCAGTCTGTCTCAGTCTCAGAAAGCAGTACCTGGTGTGACATATCAACACCCTCACCACGCATGTTCCTGTCCACTGCTTTCTACAAGGCCACATTTGACTGATTACACAACCTGGTCCAACGAGGCATATGTGCTTCCACCACCATGGTGTTGCAGTGTGTAGTGTGGCTGTATATTCAGAGGGACAGCAAGATCTGGCCCCATACCTACGTTGCCTGTCAGTGTTCCAAGATTGACCCCCACGTATATGCACATGCTACTACCTTTCCTGATGCAAGGCACTGCTTCACTCATGCTTTACATGAGCATTGTGGCCCTCTGCCATCTAATGGTGGTCGCTACCTCCTAACCAGTGAACAGGTTCAGGCCAATACCTGATGTCACGGCTGCAATGGTAGCCATTTCCTTCGTCTCCGTGTGGATTGCCTTTTTCAGCTGCCTGCGCTGCATCACAAGAGACCATGGGTGCCAATTTACATCTTCCCTCTTTTGCATGCTGGTGAACCTCTGTGGAACTGACCTGCACTGGACACTGAGCTACCATCCAGCTGCCAGAGGCACAACCAGCACACATCAGCCCCCACTTCACCTTTACTATGTCAACCTACACTGGGTTCTGAAGCGAGACTGCAATACATTTGCACCAAATCTACATGGCACCTCTACCAGTATCTCTATCGGTATGCTGCCTGAACTATCACTTACACCAACCACTGCCTTCATCAACACACCGCAGGCACACACCACCAACAGCACACTGCTTGATGCATCTACATCTACGCAATTAGTCTGCAATTCACTGTGGCAGCCCTTTGTCACACATTGGTTTTAGCAGTCTGGCCCTGTTCCATATGTGCCCAATTCATTAAGGCCATCTGCTAATGCAGCACATGCAACCAGACATCTGTCTACAATGGTCACTAGCTAAAGGGACCCAGACATTAGCCACACTACTAGCGAGACTTCTGTTGGACTAACCTTGCCCTCGGTTCTGTGAGTCAATAACACTGGAGTTTGTTTCTTCCCATGTGCCGCAACTGACACACTACAGACTACATTCTTCATATCTCGAATAGTGTATTACACAGTACAGGGTCCACTATATGCTTCTTGCAAAAGTAGTGACCTGAACCACCTCTACAATTGTGCAACACTGTACGTAAAACAGTCCATTGCATTGTAAGACATGTAGTGGATTGTTCAATCGTACATCTTCTGCAGTTTAAAGTCTAAAATTATATGACTCTTTTTGATGAACACTAAAAGGTCATTCAGTAATAAGCATTCAAGTAAAGACAAACAAATAATAATTTCTTCAACTTTACTTTTATTAAATCTGAAAAATGTTGTAAGTGCTTTGATCATAAACATTCTGTGTCATGGAATATTTTATTATTAGAATTAGATTACATTGTAGCTTACTCCACGTGAGGTATTACAAATTTTATAACATTTGAGCTCCTTGTCATAAACATTATGGAAGTTTCTGTGTAAAAAAGCTGTTTTATGAATAATAAGTAGAAGTTAATTTATCATGGACGTGGAAAAGTGTATCACTTGTAATGTACCGCTGCTGCGTATATGCCAAGAATACAGTTGCAAAAGATAGAAAGTTAAGTCCGGTCCTTCTTGTGAAGCAGTGCTGACAAGAGAAAAAAGTTCATTATTTCAAAATCTAGACGGCAATGGTAAGAAAGACGAGATACACATTGTTGCTTTAAAAGACCTCAAAAGAATTTTCCTCATCTCCAAAATAAAATCACTTGATAAGAAAATACAAGTAACTGTACACATCGTTAAGGACGTACAAGGATTCCCAAACTTTGTAATATATATCTAATTTTCCTAGGTCAGTCACACTACTGTATCATCAACATTACCACTATACTGTATAAATTACAGTATAATGGCATCTGTGCATGAGAGGACCTGTATAAAATTGCCTTTTACCATGCAAGAGTTTTGACCTCTTAAAGATAGAAGTATTATTATGTGAATATAATTTTCCAGAATTGTGCGACTGTAAATGTGCTAATGCCTATAATTTTCCATTTCATGAAAAAAACTTTCCAATAGATAAATGAAATATATTCATGCAATAACAAGAATCTTGGAAAAATATCAATAATTAGGAATATAATAATCAAAGGAAGCATAAGTACTACAGGCAATGGCATTTATGAACATATTGTCTATGGAATACCTGAGTAAATATTCAGTTAGTAATATCAACTGAATCATACTAGGTACATTTGCATCCAATTGTACGTCTCTTTTGGAAATCTACGAGGGCCTTTTTTTTTTTTTCTTTCTTTCTTTGAACCTTCAATAGGCTATAAATAAAAGACCGGTTCATAGAAAACATTATTTTATTACCGAAAGTGTTGTACACTTACGGTTACTTTTCAAAATAATCACCGAAATCATTGAGACATTTATCTTGCCTGTGGACAAGCTTGGCAATACCCTCTTCAAAAAAATGTTGCTGCCAATGATTGCAGATGAGCATCGACATTGTTTTGAAGATCTTTATTGGTTTCAAAGTGCTGTCGTCCTAGCCAGATCTTCAGTCAGCATTCCTCTTCATTTGTTTTGAATGACCAAATTTGCATTTGACTTCAAGAATTGTGTTGATCCATGACAATGCTCATCCACACACTGCTGGCAAAACCCAACAGCCCTTTGAACAATTTGAAAGGGACATTTTCAATCATCTGCTGTACAGTGCTGACCTGGCACCCAGCGACTTCCACCTTTTTCCTAAACTGAAGATGTGGCTAGGAGGGCAGCACTTTCAAACCAACAAAAATCTTCAAAGCAAGTCAGTGCTCATTTTTGCAATCATTGGCGGCAACTGTTTTTGAAGAGGGTATTGCAAAGCTTGTCCACAGGTACAATAAATGTCTCAATCTTTTCAGTGATTATGTTGAAAAGTAACAATAAGTGTACAAAACTTTTGGTAATAAAACAATCGTTTTCTATGAACTTGTCTTTAATTTATAGCCTATCGGAGGTTTGGAGGGGGAAAGGGGGGGGGGGGGGGGGAGACCTCGTATTCTTAATACTTCTAGCTAAATAATTTTTCTTTCTTTTGTACAGTTAATTTCACTTATTAGAATAGTGCATGATGTGCAGTGATGGATGGCATATACATTTATATTGTTGTTACATTCTAGGTGTAAATAGAAATCACCCTGCCAATAAACTACTTGTATACACAGTAATAAGTAGTATCTCTAGCAAATATAGTCATCACTGATAGAATTTTACTATAGAAGTAAATAATATTACTGAAAACCAGATTAAAAAAGGCAGTACAATGGAATTGCCGTGTGGCTAGAGCCTCCCGTCGGGTAGACCGATCACCTGGTGCCATCTTTCAAGTTGACGCCACTTCGGTGACTTGCGTGTCGATGAGGGTGAAATGATGATGATGATGATAAGGACAAGACAACACCCAGTCCCTGAGCGGAGGAAATCTCTGACTCAGCCGGGAATCGAACCCAGGCCGTTAGGTATGACATTCCGTCGTGCTGACCTCTCAGCTACCAGGAGGCAGTCCAATGAAGTGAATGTACTGGCAGTTGGTAATGAGTCACCAGTGGAAACTGCAGTGACACAAGGAAGCACTGGAAGTCAAATAACAAACTATAGTTTGTTGAAAATAGATGATACAATGATAACTTGTGATAAGTGGCCTATAAGCACATTCTTGTGCGATAGTTCTTATTGTACTGATTTATGTGAATGACATCTCTTTCCTGGTAAGTCTGCAAATAGTAGAATGGGAAATACCCATTGAAAATGAACAACAAGTGCGAAATCCTGTCTCACTGCCATCTGGGGTGACAGTCTTATACTCACCAGTTTGACGACCTTACCTTAAAACAAAATAGTTTACAGACAGAATGTGATAGCTTAGCAAAGGCAGTATCTGTGGTGCAAACTAGAATGTCAGATACACAACACATACAGTGATTTACCGGATCAGGTACAAAAAATATTGGATGATATGGGATTTCGTAAATTAAAACAGAAATGCGTCAGTAATGACGTACAAAAACTAAATGATCGTGCTGATGTTGAGTTATTTGACAATGCTACTACATTTGCAGAAAATGCGGTAGAGCAACATGACGCTCACCTTGGAGAAGTTGAAAGGGAGGATAAGACTGTTAACAAACTCAATACTGATTTGAAAACTGTTATTCAACAAATACGTAACGAAATAGGCGTAGGAACCAATGAACCGTTTATCACTATTAACAACAAGACAAATGGTAAAACAGTAAAGAAGCAAAACAACAGTTTTCTCCTAGTATTACATATAATTTAAGCCAAAGAGACTATGGGGCATGTGGGTAGTTACCAGTAACTAATGTACTACAAAGAAATTATCTGTGTGTGACACCGGCAACTATACCGCATACACATGACTGATGAAAGCCTATTAAAACATAGACAGTTCCAAGTATTTTCTACGGAAACAAAAAAAGGTACATCCTGCAGTATTAATTCGATCTTTTCTTTATTCTATCACACACTTGGTATGAACTGCAGAAGATTCTTTATGTAGTAGGATATACACAAGGACAAATTAGTCACTTTATTAGAAAATGATGTAGAGTATTTTCTCTCTGTAGTGCAAGCCATTGACCTCATTTACAAGGAGGGACGTATGCAAACAAGAAACAGATTTGATGCAGTTTTCATAATAGTCTATGGCAGGTCAAAGCAATAATACTAACCACCAACAAGGATGGCAACAGCCAGTAACACCAGGCAGCTATAATTTTAAAGCTGGAAACACACAGAGAAAGGAGATGGAATAGATATAACCTGGATTACCCCAACATGTGAGGTAATGGTGATAACCAGAATAGACAAAACTGGTATGGTACACACTGTAACAGGAATCTTAAAACAGTAGCAATGGTTATCACAGAAACTCTAATGGTCACATGAACCCTGCCTCGAATAACAACATTAGACAAGGGGAACCAACTTTTTCATAGTAATCCAAACAATAATTGGCATTCTCAAGAACATCCAGTTCAAATAGCTGAAGTGGTTAAAAGTAATGAGAGTATTCCAGAACCTGGATTTGGTTGGAAGGGGGGGGGGGGGGGGTGCAGTAAGGAACTATTCATTTTTTGAGGTATGATGAGGAACACATTTTGAGAGGTAGGAGTTATCTTAGAGTGATAAAAAAGGAGGATGAAGAGGGAGTGGTACAAGTGATAACACATGCAAATGTAGGCAGTATACCAGTGCGTATAATTCTGGATACAGGAGTGTGTGCATACATTTTGTCCAAAAGTTTCTTTGACACAGTAACAAAGGACATGCATGTATCAACTTTCCCTACACACAACTGCAAAAAATTAACAGCCACAGTAAACAAGACACAAAATGTCAACTTCAAGCATACATTCCTATTACCTTAAATAATACTATGATAAAATACAGTTTTCTTGTGGTTAAGAAATAAATACTAATTGCATTCTAGTGATGGAGTTTTTCAGATGGTTTAAGGCAAACCTCGACGTGGGTACTGATAAATGCTGCTTGCAGCTTGATAAAGAGATTATATCAATTAATTTGGTTATGACAAAGGAAAATCATACTCGAAATACTAATTCAGTAAATTTTCAGCTTATCTATCCTGAAATACTTTTCATAAATGGGCAATGCAGTGAGGAGGGGCTGGATATCCTGGTACCTACAGTTACAAAATTGATGCATATCCACATCAAACTTCCTGTCCTAATTCTTACTCAATCCCTTGGGTGAAGAAAGTAGCGGTGAATAAGAAAATAGCGAATGTTAAGCTGGCAAGTAATAGAACCTTCAGATTCTCCATATTGCAGCCTATTGTTGGCTGTCAATAAGGCAAATGGTAGTATTCAATTAGTACTTGATGCACGATCCATTAACAAAATCATTGTTTCTCTAAGGGTGAAACCAGAAAATATTGACGAACAAATCTTAAAATTTCATGGTGTTAAGTATTTAACTTCCTTTGTACTGGTAGCTGTCATTGCATCTGGAAAGTAGGAAATACACTGTATTTGTATTTTCTGATCACAGTTGCCATTTTTGTGTATTACATATTGGATACAATGTTAGTGCAGGTATCTTTGTAGCAGCAATGGACACTGTATTGGGACCAACACTGGCACAAGAGAATCACTCTGTATGTCAGTGATATATTGATTGTAACAGGTTCATGGAGGGAACTTTTCGATTTGTTCGAGGTGATACTTAAGAAATTTCTTGAATATGGTGTTCGGTTAATTTACAGAAGTCCAAGTTTTTAGGCCATATTATCTCTCACATTGACATTAAATAGTGGTCCCCTCCTGAACTTGTTAAGAAAAAATAATTCACAGTTATCGAATGAAGAATGCCAAAAATATTTGCAAGCCATAAAGGAAACTTTACTAAATGCAAATATTTTACACTATCCAGAGATGACAAGGTTTTTTGTTGAAGCCTTGTGGGGGCACGCATGTGTATAAAGCATGCCAACTGCAAATAACGTTGTCGTGTACCATTCCATTGTTGTTTTACAATTGTGAGTCCGTACCTATTCCTTCATTAGCTTCCTCTAACACAGTGATAAGTTATTTTGTCATATGTCCAAGTGAACAGGAGTTATACAAAATAAACAGCAAGCTGGGTGAGGAAAAAATTTATGACCCATGCAAGAAAACACCCCAGATTCTGAGCTAGCAGCACAATCCCACAATGAGGTAGTTGTCTACAAGACAATTAGTAATTGAATAAGCGTTTGGGCTGGATCTGGTGCAACTGTGCCATTTAAAGCTTTGAGTGGGTCATTGCTGTGGTGTAACACTTGCATATGGCCGTAGAGTGACATGAAAGTTTATTTATCATTGTTTAATCAAACAGTAATTTAGCTTATATAACATAAGTTTATTTTATTGTTATTTAATTAAATTAAGATTACACTGTGATTTTTGCTCATACATTACACTTTGATGAGATAAAAAGTGCTATTCTTTACATGTTTATGAAGCACGTTAGGCGCTCACTCTTGTTACAAAAATCGGTGTGCCCACTCAAGGGCTAAGCACAGATGTGTCATTTTAGGGCCTTGGTGCTTGTCTGTTTCAAATTAGAGAAATAGATGGAAAGAGCATGAATTGTATAATTAGTTTTGTTAGCCAAACACTCACCGAGTATGAAAGAACATACTTGGCTACCAAACTCGAAGCATTGGCCAAAATGTGGGGAAAACGCATTAAAGTTTATTGTGACAACCAAGTTTTATCTTTTTTGTTGACTTGCATGTTGTTACGCAAGTGGATTCCTCATTGGTTTTTAATTTTACAAGAACTGAGTTTTGGAATAATACATATAAAAGGGGAACAAAACATTAAGCTGATGCACTGTCTAGACTTCCACAATGATTAAATAAATTTACAGAAGTAAATGAACAGACCTTAGATTTTATGATATTATTAATGCAATATGAAAATTATAGACCCTATTACTTAAAACTGTCAAGAAGTGCATAATTTACAAGAAAAGTATCCTCGTTGGAGGAAGGTAAAAGAAAACTGAATAACAAGGAATATGGAAATCTAGGTAAGTATTATACGATATACAAAGGCGTGCTATTTCATTTTTATTAGGTTCACATGCCACACATTGGGTCATTATGGAGTAAAGAGGTGTAGTGAAAAAAATATGTCATATCATTATTCTCCAATTTTTCGCCACAAAGTGCAAAGAGTAATAAAAATATGTATCATATATCAGAAGGCAACCTTCTTTTCTGGGGAATAAATGAGAAGGGAACCACTGCCTTGTGGTGGAGGAGAAACTCCAAAGGCTAAGGGAGACAACCCCAACAGAAAATCCTTTCTTGCGTTAGGCCTGGCAATCCAATAGGAAAGTCTTCATATATTGCTTTCAAAACACAGAAGAGCCTTGGCACGAACTGCTCGGGATTTGACCCCACTGCTTCTTCAATTACTGGTGCAAATGATGGGAGACCTGATGATATTCGTCAGTACAAGAAGGTGAAACCAAGTGCACTAAAAAATAACCTAAATACTGGCACCCGTAATATATTAACCCTCAATGGAAAAATGGAAGAAATGACAGATGTACTAACAGAAAAAAAGTTACTTATTTTGGGATTAAGCAAACCGAAGTGGAAGGGAAAAGGTGAGAAGAATTTGAGAGTAGGAGGAAAACTGTAATGGAATGAAAATAATGGTTTGGAAGAAATGGTGTGGCAGTGATGGTGAATAAGAATGTACAAAGCTGTATTGAAAGTGAGATATATATCAGTCAGGATCATAATCTTAAACCTGAGATTCCAAAAAGAAACACTAAAAGTTATCCAGATTTATGCACCTCAAGTGGGATGTAGTGAAGAAGAGAAGATGGACTTTGAAAATGAGTTAGAGAACCATATAGTGATGGGAGATTTTAATGCACAAGTAGACAAAGACAGAAAGGGATTTGAGGAAGTGTTGGGATGTTTTGGATATGGAGGCAGAAATGAAGAAGGGGAAAGACTCCTGAATTTGTGCCAGAGGAATGGAATGAAAATAGCAAACAGCTGGTTTATGAAGAGAGAAAGTCATGTTATCACCAGATACAGTTGGGATGGAAGAACCAAGAGTGTAATTGGTTATATTCTAGTAAATAGGGAATGGGGAGAGAAAGTAACAAATGTGAAGGTAATTCCACAAGTGTGTGTGTGTGTGTGTGTGTGTGTGTGTGTGTGTGTGTGTGTGTGGGGCGTCGCAACTAATGCGCGATCGCCCATTTGTCTATTAAAAGCTTTACCTCAGAATGTATATGGGCTGCAATGTAAGCTGGTAGTGTATTATACGGTCAGTAACGGACGAGTTGTGTCCTGCAGATTGACGTCACGACCATCTGTTGCAGCTGCGCGTATGAAAACAGTGGAGTAGCACTGGAAGGCCACTTACATTATACGAAACTAAAAATATTAATAACTAATAAAGGAATAACCTGAGGAACGTCATATTTGATGTACATCCTTCTGTTGTGAAAACAAACAATATGTCAAAGTCTGAGATCAAAAATAGTTGTATTTTGGAAGTAAATAAAATTCCATAAAAAAAACGTAATTTTCCGACAGTCAAGAATTTAAATAAATACAGTGATGTAATAGTTCACCTTCAGTGACTATGTACGATGATCTGATAACACTTTCAGTGTTCATATATAAATTTGAAAAGTTGTTAGTTTCAGAAAACCTCTGTGACTTTTCTATAATAATAATTTCAAGAATTCTAAGTAAATATGTGTATTGTGTGTCAGGGTGCGTGTGAATGAGAATGCATGCGTGAGAGTATGTGGGACGTTTGGCATTATTAAAAATCATTCATGTAATTCTCTACAGGATCTGGCAAATGTTCCAACTCTGTAACGTGGGAACAAATCCACTAGTGGTTCCCCGACTAGTGAATGTCGGATGACCAAGTATGTATGCTTATGTATAAGACAACCAGAACATTCGCGACTACATAATAAATTTCCAGATATAGAGTAAAGCTTATAGTTCATCTTGTTTTGTTTATTTAATTAGAGAATTTTGTGTTACTTAATTTTATGGCGTCAATGAGCCTAGAGAAGTGGTTGGTGCTTGGTAGATTTTTGGCGCAAGCCGCGCCCTAGAAGTGAGTTCTCATTGGTCATAAGTGCTGACAGCCAATGAGAAGCGAGACAGTTGGCCGCCTAGCGAGGAGATATAGTTTTGAGTGTGGGAGAGTGAGAGGGGAGTCTCGAGCTAGCTTTGATTGGAGGCGGTTATGCTGGATGTGACTTTTCACATTATGTGTAAGATGAAGTCTTGGGATGACTTCCGCCGTTGGATAAGCAGCTGCAGTGCAGCAAGTCATATACTCTTAGCTCACTTATTTGTTAAATAGTTTAATTCTTAATTTCTTTGCGTGTTTTTGGTACTTGCATTGTTTAATTCATAAATTTCGGGCGTATTATAGTATTTGAGAGTGTAGCATCGCGAAGTCTCCTTCCGCCGCCGAGCAGTGTGTCAGCAGTGCGCAAGCAGCAGCATTACTGCATCTATCAGGCAATCTTGTATTTTAATAACCGTTTAAATTTTGTGTCGAATTGTTTGTGCTCTCTGTAGATTAGTTCAGATGTTCTTTGCACAACAGTTTATAGCATGGATAGGGACTGCAACTGCTGTGTTCGGATGCAGGCTGAGTTGGCATCCCTTCGCTCCCAGCTTCAGGCAGTGTTGGCTTCGGTCACACAGCTTGAGGCTGTTGCCAATGGGCATCACTGTGGGGGTCCGGATGGGGGTTTGTCGGGGACGGCCAGCTCGTCCCATGCATCCCCCGATCGGACTACGACTGTGGCTGCCCGGGATACTGCCCACATTGAGGCTGATCCCTCACCTGTGGTAGAGTGGGAGGTTGTCTCAAGGTGTGGCAGGGGGCGAAAGACATTCTGGAGGGCTGAACAGAAGGCCTCTCCAGTTTGTCTGACGAACCAGTTTCAGGCTCTGTCTCAGGCTGATACTGATCTTCCGGCCGGACATGGCTGCTTGTCCTGTTCCAGAGGTTGCCTCTCAGTCTGCAAGATCCGGGCGGTCACAGCGGGTGTGCTTACTGGTAGTTGGGCGCTCCAATGTCAGGCACGTCTGATTTGGTGAAGACTGCCAGTCTCGCTAGCGAGATGAAAGCAGAGCTCACCATCTGCAGCATCGTCGACAGGACTGACTGCGGACCTTTGGTACAGAGCCAAGTGGAGGGTCTGAATCAGAGGCTGAGACGGTTCTGCGACCGTGTGGGCTGCAGATTCCTCGACTTGCGCCATAGGATGGTGGGTTTCGGGTTCTGCTGGATAGGTCAGGAGTCCACTACACGCAGCAAGCGGCTACATGGGTGCAGGGGTTGTGTGGCGTGGACTGGGCGGTTTTTTTAGGTTAGATGGCCTCGGGCAAGTACAGAAAGGGCAACAGCCTCAAAGGGTGCGGGGCAAAGTCAGGACATGTGGGGTCCAAGCAGCAATCGATGTTGTAATTGTAAACTGTCGAAGCTGCATTGGTAAAGTACCGGAACTTCAAGCGCTGATAGAAAGCACCGAAGCTGAAATCGTTATAGGTACAGAAAGCTGGCTGAAGCCAGAGATAAATTCTGCCGAAATTTTTACAAAGGCACAGACGATGTTTAGAAAGGATAGACTGCATGCAACCGGTGGTGGCGTGTTTGTCGCTGTTAGTAGTAGTTTATCCTGTAGTGAAGTAGAAGTGGATAGTTCCTGTGAATTATTATGGGTGGAGGTTACACTCAACAACCGAGCTAGGTTAATAGTTGGCTCCTTTTACTGACCTCCCGACTCAGCAGCATTAGTGGCAGAACAACCGAGAGAAAATTTGGAATACATTTCACATAAATTTTCTCAGCATGTTATAGTCTTAGGTGGAGATTTCAATTTACCAGATATAGACTGGGACACTCAGATGTTTAGGACGGGTGGTAGGGACAGAGCACCGAGTGACATTATACTGAGTGCACTATCCGAAAATTACCTCGAGCAATTAAACAGAGAACCGACTCGTGGATATAACATTTTGGACCTACCGATAACAAACAGACCCGTACTTTTCGACTCTGTAAGTGCAGAACAGGGAATCAGTGATCATAAGGCCGTTGCAGCATCCCTGAATATGGAAGTTAATAGGAATATAAAAAAAGGGAGGAAGGTTTATCTGTTTAGCAAGAGAAGGCAGATTTCAGACTACCTAACAGATCAAAACGAAAATTTCTGTTCAGACACTGACAATGTTGAGTGTTTATGGAAATAGTTCAAGGCAATCGTAAAATGCGATTGTGTGAGACCCAACTCGCTTTATTTGTTCATGAGACCCAGAAAATATTAGATACATGCTCCCAGGTAGATGCTATTTTCCTTGACTTCCGGAAGGCGTTCAATACAGTTCCGCACTGTCGCCTGATAAACAAAGTAAGAGCCTACGGGATATCAGACCAGCTGTTTGGCTGGATTGAAGAGTTTTTAGCAAACAGAACACATCATGTTGTTATCAATGGAGAGACGTCAACAGACGTTAAGGTAACCTCTGGCGTGCCACAGGGGAGTGTTATGGGACCATTGCTTTTCACAATATATATAAATGACCTAGTAGATAGTGTCGGAAGTTCCATGCGGCTTTTCGCGGATGATGCTGTAGTATACAGAGAAGTTGCTGCATTAGAAAATTGTAGCGAAATGCAGGAAGATCTGCAGCGGGTAGGCACTTGGTGCAGGGAGTGGCAACTGACCCTTAACATAGATAAATGTAATGTATTGCGAATACATAGGAAGAAGGATCTTTTATTGTATGATTATATGATAGCGGAACAAACACTGGTAGCAGTTATTTCTGTAAAATATCTGGGAGTATGTGTGCAAAACGATTTGAAGTGGAATGATCACATAAAATTAATTGTTGGTAAGGTGGGTACCAGGTTGAGATTCATTGGGAGAGTCCTTAGAAAATGTAGTCCATCAACAAAGGAGGTGGCTTACAAAACACTCGCTCGACCTATACTTGAGTATTGCTCATCAGTGTGGGATCCGTACCAGATCGGGTTGACGGAGGAGATAGAGAAGATCCAAAGAAGAGCGGCGCGTTTCGTCACAGAGTTATTTGGTAACCGTGATAGCGTTACGGAGATGTTTAGCAAACTCAAGTGGCAGACTCTGCAAGAGAGGCACTCTGCATCGCGGTGTAGCTTGCCCGCCAGGTTTTGAGAGGGTGCGTTTCTGGATGAGGTATCGAATATATTGCTTCCCCCTACTTATACCTCTCGAGGAGATCACGAATGTAAAATTAGAGAGAGATTCGAGCGCGCATGGAGGCTTTCAGACAGTCGTTCTTCCTGCGAACCATACGCGACTGGAACAGAAAAGGGAGGTAATGACAGTGGCACGTAAAGTGCCCTCCGCCACACACCGTTGGGTGGCTTGCGGAGTGTAAATGTAGATGTAGATTATGGTCCAGTGTTAATGGTATCTGGTTGTGACCAGAAACTGTTTATGAAAACTTTAGAGTGTTGTGATAATTCGTTCCGATGAAAATCGCGAGTGAACTTTGAATTATATAGTGTGGCGGTACTGAGTATATTCTTACTGAGTATTTTATGGCGAGCATAAACTTTAACTAAAGACAACCACTGAATATCGTGTGCAGAAGTAATTGGCCGATCATTGACTGTGTTACAAGTAATTGGTTTCGGAATTTGGGAAGGTAAAAGTTCTGGCTGTTTTGGGTATGGTGATAACTGTGAGCAGAAACTTTAGTAATTTTCGTAAATGTGGGCTGATGATCTTGCTTAACGGCAATAAAGAGCTATTGAAGGTTTAAATTTGAACCTCATGTTTAAAGTACGAGTGACATCCCCTTTCCAAATCATTTCTTTAAAGTACATAGACAATATTCAACAAATTTTACTTATAGCGGCCTCCGGCGTGTAGCTATGAGGTTATAGTTTCCTCAACACTGTTTTTCTGTGATCTCGTAAGTAGCTGCAGTCAGGGGTTTACGTGCGAAGATCTACCGCTGTAAAGAGGTAGGTGAACAAAAATTATAAAAGAAATTGCATTGCAGCAGCAGCAACGTATAATCCGTCGCAATTGGTGCATCGCACGCACGCACGTAAAAAATCTGTCGCAAGTGCAAATGGAGACGATAGATTACTGGTGGGACAATGGAAAGTGAATCAGTGTGTGAAAACTAGAAAACACAAACAAGAAAGTGATGAGGATACGGGATTGGAAACTGAAGGAGAGTGGAAGTGCTGAGAAGTATAGAGAATTAATTACACAAAAATTTCCAAAAGAAGTTTTCTGCAGTGTAGAAAAAGAATGGAGTTTATGCAAAGACTCTTTAGTCGAAGCAGCACAAAAAACATGTGGTAGAACATGTGGAAAGGAAAAAGTACGACAGACAAGTTGATGGGATGATACCACAATCCAAGCAGTTAGAAGAAACATGGAGCATGGAGAAAGTGGTGGAGAACTAAAAATTACAAGGACCATAAAAGATACATAGAGGAAAAGAAGAAGTGCAAAGAAATAGTGGAAACAGCAAAGAAAAAGGCATGGGAAGAGTTTACAAAAAAAACTTGAAGTTGTGAAGAGCAATAAGAAAATGTCCTATAAAATCGTGAAAAATAAAAGGAAGGCTTCTGAAGTACCAGTAAAAATGTAAACAGAGGATGGTACTGTGACTGAAGATCCATGGAATATAAAAGATCTCTGGAGAAAATATTTTAAGAAATGCTGAGGAGCAGGTACATGAGGAAACAACAAATAATGGAGAAATCGATAGAACTTGGGAAGCAGAATTAGGACAAATTACTTGGGAAGAAATGGAAATAGCTGTGACGAAGATGAATTGGGGGGGAGGGGAGAAGCCCCAGGACCTGATGAAGTATCAGTGGACATGATAAGAGCAGCAGGTCCTGTGGGAATGCAGTGGCTGTATAGTGTGCTATCAAGTGTGTGGAGAAATAGTATAATACCTGACGATTGGAGAATAGGAGACATTGTTCCTATCTTAAAAAAGGCAATAAAAGGCTTGGTAAAAACTACAGAGGAATAACCCTTATGAGTCATACAGCTAAGATTTTTAGATTTTTGAAAGAATTTTACTAAATCGAATAAGTGAAAAGATAGAAAAGGAGCTGAGTAAAGAACAGCATGGGTTTAAGAAAGGAAGAAGCACGACTGACCTGATATTTTCTATCCGTCAACTGATGGAAAAAAAGTTGGGAGTATAACAAAAGGGTGATAATGGTTTTTATAGACATAGAAAAGGCATATGACTCAGTTAGATTAGATTAGATTAATACTTGTTCCATCGATCAAGAATACGACACTTCATAATGATGTGGAACGTGTCAGGTTAATAAAAGATGTCTGTACAAGATATTGCATTACACAAAATATCGCATGACACTAATGTTTAAGCTTTTTTTCCCCCTTAATTTATATCTAAAAATTCAGCCAATGAGTAGAAGGAGTTGTCATCTAGAAATTCTTTTAATTTATTTTTAAATGTTAGTTGGCTATCTGTCAGGCTTTTGATGCTGTTTGGTAGGTGACCAAAGACTTTTGTGTCAGCATAATTTACCCCTTTCTGTGCCAAAGTCAGATTTAACCCTGCATAGTGAAGATCATCCTTTCTCCTGGTGTTATAGCTATGCACACTGCTATTACTTTTGAACTGGGTTGGATTATTAACAACAAATTTCATAAGTGAATATATATACTGTGAGGATCCCTATATCCTTAAATAGATGTCTGCAGGATGACCGGGGTGGGCTCCAGCAATTATTCTGATTACACGTTTTTGAGCAATGAATACTTTTCTACTCAGCGATGAATTACCCCAGAATATGATGCCATACGAAAGCAGTGAATGAAAGTAGGCATAGTAAGCTAATTTACTGAGATTCTTATCACCAAAATTTGCAATAAGCCTAATAGCATACGTAGCTGAACTCAAAGAATTCCATGATTTACACAATCAAAGACCTTTGAGAGATCGCAAAAAATACCAATGGGTGATGTCCGGTTATTCAGAGCATTTAATATTTGATCAGTGAAAGCGTATATAGCATTTCCTGTTGAAAAGCCTTTCTGAAAACCAAACTGACATTTTGTTAGTACTTTATTTTTACAAATATGGGAGGCTACTCTTGAATACATTACTTTCTCAAAAATTTTTGATAGAGCTGTCAGAAGAGAGATTGGGTGGTAGTTGTTGACATCCGACGTATCCCCCTTTTTATGCAATGGTTTTACAAGGGCTTATTTCAGTCTATCGGGGAAAACACCCTGCTCCAAATAGCTATTACATATGTGGCTGAGAATACTACTTATCTGTGGGGAACAAGCTTTAAGTACCTTGCTGGAAATGCCATCAATTCCTTAAGAGCTTTTACTTTTCAGTGAGTTTATTATTTTACTGATTTCAGAGGGAGAGGTTGGTGGAATTACAGTTGTTTCAAACTGCACAAGTATGGCCTCTTCTATTAGTAGCCTTGCCTCTTCTAGTGAAGATCTAGATCCTATTTTCTCCACAACATTTAAAAAATGATTATTGAAAATATTTTTAATTTCTGATTGTTTGTTAGTACACTTGTCATTCAGTTTTATGGCACTAAAGTCTTCCTGTGCTCTTTGGTTGCCTGTTTCCCTTTCAATAATATTCCAAATTGCTTTAATTTTATTATCAGAGTTACTGACCTCAGACATGATACACATGCTTCTGGACTTTTTAATAACTTTTCTTAGTACTGCACAATAGTTTTTATAATATTGAACAATTTCGGGGTCAGTACTCCCTCTTGCTGTTAGATACAGTTCTCTTTTATGGTTGCAAGATATTCTTATTCCTTTAGTTAGCCAAGGTTTTTTATATGTTTTCTTGGAATTATGTTTAACTATTTTCTTGGGAAAACAATTTTCAAATACCCTTAAAAATGTATCGTAAAAGAAGTTATATTTCAAGTTTGCATCGGGTTCCTTATACACTTCATCCCAGTCTAGCTGCTGTAGGCTTTCCCTAAAGTTTGCAATATTTATATTGTTAATTGAATGCACTGCTTTGAAAGTATGATTTGATATACTGCTTGGAGCTATGTCATGTACTGTAACTAGCTGTGCACCATGATCTGAAAGACCATTCTCAACAGGATAAGCATTTATGTCCTTAAACTTATCTTGGTCTATAAAAAAGTTATCTATCAATGTACTGCTGTTCTTTGTTATCCGAGTAGGAAAATCAATGACGGACCTCAAATTGAAAGAACTAAGTAATGCTACAAAGTCATTCTTCCTATTACACTCTTTCAGGGAATCAACATTGAAATCCCCACAAATGATAATTTGCTTCCCCCTGTCTGACAGATAGCACAACAAAGCATCCAAGTTTTCTAGAAATAGCTGGAAATTCCCTGAGGGGGACCTATACACTGTTACAATTATGAAAGTACCATCATTTAGTTTAAGTTCAGTGGCACATGCTTCCATATGTTGCTCTACACAAAATTTTTTAGTTTCTAAATTTTTTACACTGTGGAAGCTTTTGACATATATGGCAACTCCTCCTCTTATCATATTATCTCTACTTACATGTGCAGCTAATTTGTACCCATTGATGCTAACCTTTTGCATATCAGTGACAGTGTGATGCTCAGACAGGCATATTACATTCTCAGTTTCTATATCTTCTAAACAAAGCAGAAGCTCATCAATTTTATTCTTCAATCCCCCAATATTTTGATGAAATATACTAACATTATTTTTCACTTTACTTTTGTGAGTATCTTAAACTTTTTTAACATCTTTAGTACTTGCCTGGCTGAGTTTCCCCACTGGACACTGATCTTACACTAAAAAAGAGTTTCCACCTTGAGATGCAGTTCTTCCCCCCTTTAAATTTCCTGCTATCAGCCCAGCCAGTTTACCCTTCCCTTTATTGTTGAGGTGTAGGCCATGTCTAGTTAACAGGAAAGACTGTGAAGAAATGAAGAAGATAGATATAGAAGAAGGATACATTAATGTAATAAAGACAATGTACAGAGGACACAATTGTAGAATTAGAACACCATTAGGGAACTCTGTGTACTTTGAAATAAGACAAGGAATTATTCTATCTCCTGCACTTTTTAATGCTGTGATGGAGGGAATGAATAGGGCAGTTAAAGATACAGTAAAAGAAAAAGACAAAAAGATGATTTTTGCAGATCATGTGATAATATGGGGTGATAAAAGAGGTAGATGTATAATTACAGCTTGACGCGTGGAAGGAAATAATGAAAAGGTGTGGATTAAAAATAAATTAAGATAAGAGTGAAGTACTGGTATTTGTAAAAGACAAAGCGATCAACGGAAATATTATTATGAATGAGAACCCCTAAAAGTGGTAGGCAGTTTCACTTATTTGGGGAATGAAATATCTGGTGATGGAAGAATAACCAACAAAATTAATAGGAGGTTACAGAAGGGAGGCAATTTCTATCAAAAAATAAATCACCTGATTTGGAATAAGGAAGTTTCAGAAAAAGCAAAATTCTTGATGTATAAAAGTTATTACTTCCCTATTGTCACCTATGGAGGAGAAACATGGACAATGGCAGAAAGGGACTGGAGCAGACTTGTAGTTCTCTTAAAAAAGTGAAAAAAGTTTCTTTTGTAAACCTTGACATGTCTCCTGTACATCAAATCAAATGATTTGAAAATTGTATGTAATGAGATGAATAAACCACATAACACATAACATAACATAACATGAAATTTCTCAGAGGAGTTAAGGGAAAAACAAGAATGCACAGAATAAGGAATGTAGATATTAGAAATGACCTTAAACAACAAAGTATGAGAGAAGAAATTGAAAAAGAGATTAAGATGGCGCGGGGATGTTAAGAGGATGCGTGGGCAGAGACTCCCCAAAATTATGGAAGAACTAAAAATGCATGGAAAAAGACCTAGATGGCGCCCAAGAACACGGCGAAAAATGGGAGTGAGAATACCTGTGGAAAGGAGAGGTGTGGCCTGGCAGCAAGTAGAGGAAGAAAAGTGGTGGGAGGACCGAGCCAAATGGAGAGGACTCGTCAGCAGCCAGACCCAGCAGTAGCTGGAGCGGGATCCAGATATAGATAGATGTCAGAAGGGCAGGCACTCGAATTGGTCTCACCTGAATGAATTACATTGTACTACTACAACGAAACCACTTGACATCTGACCTTGACCTCGAAGGAGGGGAAGTGTCAAATATTTTATTGCTGTGTATGATGTCTTTACGAAATATGTATGTATGTATGTATGTATGCATGCATGCATGCATGCATGCTATGAAAACCATTGTAACTAATGCAGTTATTAGGAGGATAGTAGGTGGCAATTATTCTGAGTAAACAAGCACAAAAAGGAAGGCCAAGAAAAACAAGAATTTAGGTCAGACTTGTACCTTCCAGATAGGAGACTTAAGTATTGTTACAAACACACACAAAATCTAGTAAAATTAAAAAGGTAAATAATGGGAAATGCTATATTCAGAACCTTTCCTGGTAACGAACATTCCACATCCAGTATACTATTTGTTAGCTTACCCATATCATGAAAGATCAAATGACTGAGTGCACACAAAGATATGAAGAAGTTTGTTCAGTGAATATGAACACAGAAAGCCTGGAATAAAAGATAGATGAGTGTAAATATACAAATAGTTACATAAGTTTAAATTATGAGCACTGTCCAGAAGGAAGGTATGGGGATAAAGATCCATTTTGCATCACTACTAGGGAAGATACCTGAAAATTATACATGTAATATACAACATCGCTATGGCCTTACATTACCTGGGGGGCAAGCACTAAATAAAAGACATATATTACCTGTAATTTCGTAGACTTTCACAGTGATTCGGTGTCATCTCATGAAACCCCTGCAGCTGTTTCTGGTGGTGCTGTTCATTTCTATGCATTCTGTCTTCCGTCTGTCTCCACTCCTGCTGTTTTCCCCAGTGGTGGCCGTGCCAAGGCGTTCCTTACAAAGCCCACACCCGTCAAGTGCATTCCCAGCACTGGCTCAGACCCCCAGATTTTGGGATAGTGTGATTACTGAATTTATCGAAATCAAGATGACAGAAAACCTAGTCAACCAAGAAGCAGGATACTGAAAAGAAGGTTCTTGGGATATTATGAAATTAAAAGAGAAACACCCACTCTGCAAAAGCTTTACAGTGGAGTTTTGTTTTAAAAAAGTAAAAATAGACAAAATTTCTGGCTGAGAAGGAAACATGGGTGCATACACACTATACTGTCCGTAAATTTTGACAGCATATTGAGGTACCAGGTGCACAGAAAAATGAAAGTTCTGGACAATGAGTGGTAGTCGGAGGAGAAGTGGGGTTCACTGAGGATGCAGAGCTCATCTACATTTCGGGATCAACATCAGAAGATTATTACAATGAAATGAACAGGAAAATTGTATAAAATGGTTGCAACAGCACCAAATAGCAAATATTCCACATTGAAGTATTGTGGTATTAGACAATGGAGCCTACCATTGTATTCACAAAAATAAAGTGCCTAATACATCTTCTCATAAAGTAGATATACAATCATGGCTGAATAAGCATAAAATTCCATTCAGTGCAGATTTAACATGCAATGAACTCTTGGAAGCTGTGAAGTGTTACAAACCCGAGCCAGAATATACAATAGATGGAGTACTGAAAAATCCGGGATAGGACTTACAGTGTTATCTGTTATCTGAATCCCTTTGAACTTATCTGAAATTTAATGAAACACAGTTTCATCAAACAATGTCAGTAGTGTTACCATTTCCCAACTTCAACAAATGATTACACCTGCAATACGGAGCTTTACAAAACATGACTGGAAGAAGGCATGTGATAAAGCGAAAACTATTATGCATGAATACTGGCACAGATAAGCATTGATGGATGAAGCTATTGAGAGCATAATTATTTAACTTCATCCAGAAAGTGACAGTGAAATTTGGTTGTGTATTTCTGAGGATACATTGGACGAGGCAGATTCAGAATCGACATCGACGGCTGTTTCGGATACGCAACAGCTCTACCGAGTCAGCAGATGTGGCAAAATTGTGTGCGAAGTGCGAGGTGTTCAGCCCTTACATACGGATCAAAGATTGTTGAAAATATTGTATTAACTTTTTGTTCACTAGGTCACATTTTTTGTTTCTGCATTTCTTTTTTCATTTGGACTCCTTGTGTATGTGATTTTAATTATTTTTATCTATCCATCATAATATTTAAATGTTTGAAAATGGTGATGTATTCATTAAAAAACAAAAGTAGAATAATCTGTTTCTGTTGGTTGCGCAATATGGTCAAAAATGTATTTTTTGCTACAAGATTTAATAGTACAGTGATCAAAGTCATTTTGATAAAGATTTGGAAGTAAGCACTCGTGTTGTCCACTCCACTGTGTATTTTCAATAAAAAAAACAAAATAATATACACATGAAAAACAAAAGGGATAATACAATCACGTTATTAGAAATTTTCTGCGCTTGTATGAATTTTTAGGCTATAGGACTACTTTTCTTACATTTCAATTGAAGATGCAGGCAGCGGACTCCAAGTACACCAGTGCGTGTCATAATTATGAAAATACTCATTACATGGTTTCACTTCACTTCACTTCACTTGAATAAAAAATACTTAATACTGGTATCAATTTTTTTCTTATTTCTAAACATGTATGATACAAAACACTCGTAGCCCATCATCCTCCTAACGGCACTTCTTAACAGAACTTCTGCATACAAGAGGGTATGAGACAAAATCATGTACAAAAAAATGAATGATTTTTTTTTCTTTTTTTTCTCTTTCATTTGTCTGCACCTTACCGTGCATTCATAATTAATGTAGTTGTCAATGCTTATAATCAATCGGTGTTTCATTTTTGTTTTTAATAAATTTTAACATTACAATATCCTGAGGGTATTTCGCCATGTACCTACAAAACTACCTCAGTTGACAGTATTTGTTCACTATTTTAATGGTATAGATTCTCACGCATAATTCTAAAACTTGTTTTTCCTCCCCTTCCCCCATTACTTGCAAATGAGGGCCCACTGTGGTGAATTGAATTGCTCCTAGACATGATACGTGGGACCCTAATCTGCACCACCATATGTATGGTTTCAAAAGTCAATCCCCCCCACCCTTTAGTTATCAGGCTTCACACCAAAATTTCTATTTCATTTTCATTTCTTATTCTTCCCTGTTGAATAATGTATTTATGTATTTGCAGCGAATGTATTTTTATCTGTTGCACGCCCAACTCAAGTTATTAGATGATTAAAACAAAAAAAAAAAAAAAAAAAAAAAAAAAAAAAAAAAAAAAAAAAAATTTTTTTTTTTTTTTTTTTTTTTTTTTTAAATTGCATGATTCTCTGTAGAAGAATGTGTTAATAGCAAATGTATTACATGTTCACTTCAGTTATTAAATCTTAACAGTTTTTTTTTTCTTCATTTCCTACACTTTCCTGAAGAATACTATATTAAAAAAGAATGTACCATTGTCTCCTAAATGTTTGCACTGCTGTTGTGTTCAACTGTAAAACAACAGTTCTATATTATTATTGTTCATTTCAATTTTTTGTGTTAAAGGAATGTATATTGTTTTATCTGCTGCACATATACCAAGTACAGTTGACAAATCATGTTACATATTCATTGAGCACAGGTATATCACACATTTGTCATCTGAAACAATCAACTGCAGCACAGCACATGTCAACAATTTGCAGTGCACCTAGCTAAAACGGCAATTGTAAATTGAATGTGTAATACATAAGAACACTATTATGTTATGACATGATGAGAGTTAGAAATATTTTATAAGAGGCAATCGATCGATGCCTTGTTTAGCATATTTTTAGGACATGATACAGGAGATACTACTATGTTAAGCTACAAGATATATAAAAGTATATATGTATGAATACAGGCATGTACAATGCAAAAATGGTTCAAATGGCTCTAAGCACTATGGGACTTAAGATCTGAGGTCATCAGTCCCGTAGACTTGGAACTACTTAAACCTAACTAACCTAAGGACATCACACACATCTGTGCCCGAGGCAGGATTCGAACCTGCGACCGCAGCAGCTGCATGGTTCCGGACTGAAGCGCCTAGAACCACTCGACCGCAGTGGCTGGCTGTACAATGCAACAACCTACAAACTAACTAGATCTAGGTAAATACAATATGCACACTAATTCTAAGTTAACAACTATGCCAATACTAAGGTAAATATTACACCTACAGCAATAATCTGCTATACTGCATGATATTAAAAAGCAGCTGATTAGCTAACCCAAGTGTATCAGTATATTCACCTGTCAAAGGAAAAATAAATATGACTGCTAGGAGGGGCAGAAAGAATATTTTACGTTAGCCTTGAAGGAACACAAAATGCCAGACCAGTTACCAGAGTACTCCAAACTCTACATAACTCCAAGTGTGCACAAATGCAAGTACCCCCATATATATGAATCTCATACAATGTTATGACAAGAAGTCATAAAATGAAGTGAGTATAAGTAGTTTTCTTAGATTGTCTTAGCTACACTTGCTGAGAACATTGAACATGTCAACAGTTACATGAATCAGTGCTGTTTCAAACACTATTCTATATGAATCAGTACATAAAAGAGAAATAATTAGTTGTACAAGGAATATACATTTGCAAATGAGAACTTGTCCTGTACTGACGTATGCTTTTGAAAGGTGCAAGAAAAAATTTGTCACATTATGGTGCAACACACAAGAATACATAATAACACAATGTGCTACTGAATCACCACATGGGTGCAGTGAAATGCTGAATAACCTGCATGAGCGAAGTATTGGCAATCAGGTAAGCCTTGGTTGATGATATAAAGAATGTCATGTTGAAAAGGTTCTATTTTCTCCTTTGTGAATGGTAATTCTTCTCATTCTTTGTAATCTCTGTAGCTTATAGTCTCATATACCAAACATTGTAGAAAAGCGTATGCTCCATAGTTAAATACAATGGATGCAGATGAGTCTGTTAATTTTGCTGTGGGATATGGAATGTTGAGATAGTGCACAGATATGACAACTGGGATGGGAAACTTGTTCTAGCCTGTAAGATAGAAATGCAGAATTATAGTATTATATTTGTGTGTCTGTTCCTAAATGTAAACTGATACACTGATAAGCCAAAATATTATGACTACTGCCCTCTACGATGTTGGATGCCGACTGGTGGTGTTGCAGGCACATGATGTGGTAACAAAAGTATGCAGGTGGAGCAGACATGGATGGGGGATCACACTAGTGAAGATATGGGCTGCAAATGGTGAAATCCATTGAGAAAAGCAACTTTGACAAAGGGTAGATTATTATTGCACAGAAGCTGTGAATGAGTATCTCGAAAATCGGGAAGCTGGTTGAAAATCATGTGCCACTGTCTTGAGTGTCTACAGAAAGAGGTAGAGGCAGTGAAACTACCACCAAATGCTAGATGACTGGACATCCAAGAATGTTCACAGAATGTGGGGTTCAGAGGCTTCTCTGCTCTGTAAAGTAGGACAAATGGTGATCTGTGCTAGTGCAAGCACAGGTGGTTCTGAACACACCGTTCAACATAAATTGTTGAATATGGGGCTTCAACCCTACATATTCACATGTTGACCCAATAACGTCATCAGTTATGACTGCAGTGGACCACTGGTACTCTACTGTGACTCAATGGAAACATGTCTGCTCTTTAGGTCAAAGGCATTTTTGCTACACTAGGTCGATGGTCATATCCACAAATGCCATCATCGCCGGCCGAGGTGGTCTCGCGGTTCTAGGCGCGCAGTCCGGAACCGTGCGACTGCTACAGTCGCAGGTTTGAATCCTGCCTCGGGCTTGGATGTGTGTGATGTCCTTAGGTTAGTTAGGTTTAAGTAGTTCTAAGTTCTAGGGGACTGATAACCACAGCAGTTGAGTCCCATAGTGCTCAGAGCCATTTGAACCATTTGAATGCCATCATCGAGATGGATGGCGCCTCAAAACAAGCAGCATGCCATGGTCACAGGCTGATGGGAACAGTATTATGCTATGGGAGACATTCCCTTGCACTTGTGTGGGACCTGTGGTAGTAATCAAAAACATGCTGACAGCTGTGAACCACATGCATCCCTTCATGCTTGATGTCTTCCCTGATGGCAATGTCATCTTTCATCAGTATAATTGTCCATGTCTCAGAGCCAGACCCATGATATACACAAATGAGTCACCAGTTATAAACATAGCAACAAACTTTTGGATCCCTGATACACAGAATCAGTGATGTACTTTGTTCTAAAGACAGAGAAACAAGCTATTAAGCAGGTGGTTATAATGTTCTGGTTCATCAGTGTATGTTATTGTGTTGAAAGTATTATTTTGATTGTAATTATTATAATGTACATGCAGGAAATTAATGTTCAAAAATCAAGAAAAGTGTGAGTGATCAAAAACTATAAGCACATGCTACATGAAAAGGTATGCGTGAAAATGCCATAATGCTATGTCAAGTGATAAGTGAGATGTCGTTAGAAAAAAATTGCTGATCAGTGAATCAATGATGAATGGATGCACGTTTTAAGGAACTTCATGAACACAGAAGACAATATTAAAAAAAGAATGGGATGATCAGGATACTTACCAGACAGGATTCTGCAGCTGGCATGATGTGTGCTGGGTACTCTTTGGCTTTGTAAGTCCACACAAGCCGTCGTATGTCTGAGGACAAAATATTTTCTCCTAATGTTGACAAGGCACCAAGGCATATAAACTGCTCATGGTTACTTGCCTTTTACACTGCAGAGGCAACTACCACTGAGAATGGACAGTCTCCGGTCAACAATGGGATTTGGGAATGTAGCATGAACGACAGTAACCCACAAAACACTTTTGCAAATTTGAATAGAGAGATTCTTATGAGATAAACATTATATTAAACGTACTATATAAACTGCATGGGATGAAAATTTGAACTTGGAAATGTTTGGAGATGCCAATGGATAGGAATATGCTGACTTACTAGGCTTACTATCTTATTTTACTTCATTTTTAACTTTTGTTTCTAGTATGTACGTTATACATAAAGAGATCTTGAACAGACACGTACTTTCAAAGAAATAGTGCCTAATAAAGGATTTCTGAATGAAAAGAAGATTTTAGATAGAAGTACATGGCAATTATCGATCTTCTGAATCAATGAGCTTTGGAACCGGTGTGACTCTTGTTGTTGTTTCTAATACTCTGCTGTGTTAAGTGTGATCGTGCATTAACAAAGCGTGTTTGACTGTAAAAGGTTGGTTGTCTATATCTGTCAGCATCAATAGAAAACTCTCGTTGGTGTCCCTGAGTTAAGTGAATATATTTCAATTTGTGCATTACTTATTACCAGTTTCAAACCAGCATTGTTTGCAATGGCTTAACTTCCAACCTTCCCAGCAGTGCAAAACATCACTATCATGGATTTGACTTCTGACTGTGAAGTGCTACCAATACATGAACGCTAGTTTCTCCAATGTTTATTTTGCTGGAACAGATGACTCTAACCTCTTTAGTCACGCCACACTGCGTGCAGCACACACCTGCATTGATTCCTGCTACTGGATTCTATGTTCGCCAGGAAGTTTATCCAAAACAAGATTCTGGTTTCCTCTGCGCAGTGCTTCTACCAGACTTTACTAGGGACAACTCGGCCATACAGTTTCAGGGTCCATATGCACAGCTCCCCTCTCCGCAGAGTGGTTCGCCATTACATGCATGTCACACCTTTGACACTGACTTTTTGCCAGTTGCATTCTGTCATTTAATGTGCCCACTTCCGCACAGGCCAACGGGATACTAGAGTCAAGCGCAGACTTGCATCTGCCTGACCTAATGTGCTGCGCCGACCTCGAGCGACATACTCGCTGTGGTCCGCCTCGCCACTAAATTGCGATTTTGTGCCTTCTTTTACAAATCCATACACATCAGTCATCGATACTTCTGCGGCTCCTACGCAGGGTTTTGCTTGTGGTCATGTGGTGCACTTTCCTACACAGATAACGGATCTCTGGCAGACCACCTTGGAACTGCTGCTTTTGTTTCTCTTGTCTTGCTTAACAATTCTCCTATGCTGGCAATGCTGTGTTCATTGCATGGCCACACAGACCTCCTCCTCCATGTAAATTGTGAGCGTTTGGCATCATATCACGCCAACATAAGTACAGGACTTTCATCAGAACATTGTTCCTGTCAACGTTGTACAGACGACACCAGTAGATGCTACTTTTCCAAACCCTCACGTGCTCTGCGCCCTACTGAATCTGCCGTAAGCTCTGCCTCCAAATTGTTTTCCGAAGCTGCCCTGATACAAATCAACAACCCCCTGATGTGGTTTAACTTGGTTGACAACATGTTGGACACACACGGTATCATAGATGACAGCACTCATTTTTTTTGTTTAGTGAACCATCTGCATGATCATCCATATCTTTTTAGTGACGTATTGCTAAATCCACCTGAGAATAACAAATATGCTTTTGCTCATGCATTCTTCCTTGAGTGTCTTTCACGTACATCAGCAGACGCAAATCACAGTATCAATTACGACGAGCGTTCAGGTGATGGAACCCATTCCCAGCCGTAGTGATGCCTGTGTGGTCAGGTCATGACACAGGTCATGCCGGACTTAGTGCTTGGGGCATTGTGGTTAGTTGAACTGCCACAGGAACTACAATTACGATTGGTTGCTCACACCTCATCATCATGCCAGGATAAACTGTGGGTGGTTGACAAGGCATACACCATAACTCAGCACTGCTGCCAGCTTCCCTCGCACAGTGCAGCATCTGCTACTGAGATTGGTATACCAGCACCTATACTTTCTGTGTTGGATGGTAGATGTCGGGTCCAGGCTCACCTTGGACCATGCAACGAACTGCAGTCACCTAGTGGTTAGCAGTGGGAGCCACCAGCTGCTTCTCACCGAACTTCCTTTACTACAGCCGAACTAGCACGTGCCCTCCCTCTGTTCCCCTCTCCCGCTGCCGCAGGAGGCATAGCAATCCCAGCTGACCCATGCTCAACACCCCACGCAGTATATTCTCTATGCTGGTTCCAGCAACTGCTGACTCCTCTGCGCAAATGCTTCATGCGAGTTGCAGTAGATGCCATAGCTTGTGTTGTCATTTCCTTGTCAACACTGGAGCTGATGTTGTTGTTCCACTCTCATTCACTGCAGTGGTTGTGATACAAACCAAATTTTCCTTTGAGCAGCTAGTAAACCAGTACTTCACCTAAAAGCACGGTCATGTTACCTATTAAACTCATTCCTGATGAACCATTCACATGGTCCTTCCCAGTGGCCAAAGTCATAGACCCAGTCTTGGAATTGATTTCCTGATTCACTTCGGCCTGTCGCCTGACCTCCTGTTGTTGGTTTTCTTTCACTGTATGCCTTCACCCAGACCGATGCTGTCTCAGATTAGTAACTTGCGTGCTACTGATTCCTGCTTGAGATGTCCCCTTGTCATGTTCATTGGTGCAAATGAACTCTATTGCGAAAGGGACAACACCCAAAATTGTCACGACAGACAGCCCCCGCAGTGCCGCCCTCCATACAAACTTCATCTTGCCAAGACTGAAGTGGTTGAACTTTTGTGGGCAAGCATTGCTTGCCCATTGGACAGAAATTAGTCTTCCACCATACACTTAGTCCCCAACAATGGCATAATGCATTTCTGTGGTGACTATCATTGTCTCAATGCATGTAGCGTAATAGACGTTATCCTATCCCATACATCCAAGACTTTACTCAACTACTTAGCTGAGCATGCATTTTCAGTGTTTTGGACAGCTGCAAGGCATATTTACAAATAGCAGTGGAAGGGGGTGACATACCCAAACACAGCCTTGATCACCTTCTTTGGCCTTTATGAATTTTGTTACATGCCTTACGTTTTCAAACATGGAGCCCAAACTTGGCAATATTTCATAGACTCACTTCTCTTTAACTGCTCTTACTGCCACACACACTTAGATGGCATTCTCATTTTCTCCTCCTCTGAAGAAGAACGTGAGCTACGCTTGGCCATGGTACAGGATTTGCTGGCATTTAACAGAGTCGATATTAATCACAATAAACCGCAACTTCAACACACCTCTGTTACCTTTCTTGGGTACACTGTCTTCAGTGAGGGTGCACATCCTCCACAAGATCAGCCTGACTGCATTTGCGATATACCACTCCCAGTGACTTTTCGCAAGTTGTGTGGGGTCTTGGGGGCCATCAATTTTTTCAGACAATCTGCCTACGGCCACTTCATTTTTTTTCCAAAAAACAACCTATAGCCGGCTTTTGACAGTGAACTCCTTGTGGAGCACGAGGCCATCCAATATTTCCATGCAGACATCAAAGGAAGGCACATAACAGTTTTCATGGATCATCGTCACCTCACCAACGCTGTTCGCAATGCTGTCATTGACCTTCCATGCAGGTTTCAGCAGATAGATCTCATTTGTGAGTACATGATGGACATCCAATATATCCACGGCTCAGAAAATGTGGTGGCCTATTATCTGACATGTGTCAATGCTATTTTGTCTCCTATTAATTTTGACGAACTGGCCCACGTACAGAACAATGACACCAAACTTCAGAACCTCCGTCAGGCACCTTCCACTTTCCTGCAGATAGTTTCTTGCAACCTACCAGGCTGTCAGGCTGATATGATGTGATACATCCATGGGCATTGCTCGGCCTACTGTCTTGGCTGCATTAGTTGCCAATATTTTGATGCTTTGCATAATCTTTCACACCTTGGCACTAATGCTACTACGAGTCTCGTCATGGAATGCTTTGTGTGGCCAGGCGTCAGGAACTGCCACGAGTGGGCTCGTGCCTGGGTGCCATGTTAGCACAGCAAAGTTGGAAGACATAGACAGACTGACCCCTCTAGGCACATTTGACATCCCACGAGGCAACTACTGACATGTGCACCTAGACCTTGTCAGACCATTAATCGCATCTGATGGTTTCAGATCTATCTTGTCTATCATCGGCTGTGTTAGGTGGTGGGTGGAGGCGATCCCTCTTGCAGACAGTATGGTGGATTCTGTAGCACAAGCATTTGTATCTTCCTGGATAGCTGGATTTGGGTGCCCTACATCCATCACCACCAATCAGGGTAGGCGGTTTGAATTACTGTTGTTTAACAAACTCTGCATGCTCTGTGGTGTGGATAAATTTCGCACTACAGTGTACCACCATCAGAGCAACAGGCTCGTTGAGCACCGGCACATGACCTGAAAGCAGACACTCGTGCCATGATGGTGAGTGGTTTGACATCCTTCCCTGGCTCAAGTTAGGAATCCGCATGGCTTATAAGGCAGACTTCCAGCCATCATTTGCTGAGATTCTATAAGGTGGGACATTGGTCCTCACAGCTGAGTTCATTGATGGTGGTGCAACCATTGACCTATCAGACCTCCACGCTCTTGTCAAGCATGTCTAATTGCACACACCAGCTATCCCAACGACTGGCATCAGAGAGTTTCACTTCAGGAGTTACACCAGCCTGGATGATCGAGCAATCTGTCCCACAACTTCTCGAGTCGAGTTCTCCACCATTGTGTGATGACCTCCCTGAACCCACACATACCACCCCTCTGCCAGTGTGCCACCCAGATCGTGAGCATATGCCTGTCAGTAGCTCAGTGGCTGTGTGTGATGATCCTCCTCCCCTGCCTCACTGAATGTGATGATCTGTGGCCTTAGATTCATGTGACATTACCTCATCACTATATGTTGTCACTTGCTGCTCCCCAGTTTGTTCTAGGGTTTTTCCCAAGATACGATATTTTTCCCCTCCTCCTTACAGTTCCCCCTATGACAACCATCAGTGAGATTTGATTTTCTATAAACACTTCTGGGTGTCCATGGGACAAGCTTTCCTTGCAACTCCACGGATCAATCTCCATCATCCATGTGAGGGACACTTCGCATGAGGTCACACCAACTTCATATGTAACCATCCTGTGCACAGTAGCCATTCCAGATAGGGTGGATGCAGCTGAAACAACAGCGACACACAGCACGAATGGGACACTCAAGATATGCTTCCCAAACTCCTGCAACACCGCCACATCCGGTGCCGGTCCAGTTTACACATGCAGATCGACTGGTCCGTCCAGTCTACCGGATGGTGGACTATACCTTCTCTAGTCCACCCTGCATGGACCTCCACGACTCCACCAGAAATGGTCCATCCATGCCTTCCATTCGGACCAGCCACAGAATGGGTGGTAACACTACCTTGCACGATCAACCAACAATTCTCGCCAATGCATAGATCATTTGACTATGAGATCACAGCTACAGGTTATTATTTGTGGCGAATTAGCTGTGGGGCGTGAAAGCAGATGTGTGCAGCTTAACCCCATGACTACATTGAGCTATTCTTTCTAAACAGAACCATGAATAGCCCAAGTACGAAGTACGAGTAACCACAGGTGAAGATCAACAGGTTTGCTCATATGGGATGCCGTTTGGTAGGGCAGCTACACTAGCAGTAATCATTAGGTACCATCACACAGTCATATGAAGTATATATCAGGAATACAGTTGCAAAAATAAATAAAATTAGATTTGGTCCTTCTCATCGAGCAAGGCTGAGAAGAAATGTTCATTATTTCAAAATCTAGGTGACACGGTCACGAAAGAAGAGATACAATATCATGGCTATAAAAGACCTCAGAAGAAATTTCCTCATGCATGAAACAATACCACTGCACAAGGGCTTGCTAAGAAAATACAAGAAGAACACACCTTTAACGAAATATGCGGACTCTAAAATTTGACTCCGAAATCAATTGTAAGAATTTGGTAACATCATCTAACCTTCCTAGAATAGTCACACCAATATATCACCACCATTCCCACTACATTGTATAAATTACAATATAGCTTGTGCGCATGTTGGTACTAGCTGAGATTCAAGCTCCAGCCCATCACAGCCAGTATGCTCGTTCTAAGACACTGTATCGATCTATTGAATCCTGCCCTGGTCATTTCCCCATGAGATACATTAGTCAGTCCTGCACCTTGTGGCAGTAAATTCATCCTAGTGCTAGTGAACACTGAATGACTTCTTTGTTATTTATATATCTAAAAACAAAGATGATGTGACTTACCGAACGAAAGTGCTGGCAGGTCGATAGACACACAAACAAACACAAACATACACACAAAATTCTACCTTTCGCAACAAACGGTTGCTTCGTCAGGAAAGAGGGAAGGAGAGGGAAAGACGAAAGGAAGTGGGTTTTAAGGGAGAGGGTAAGGAGTCATTCCAATCCCGGGAGCGGAAAGACTTACCTTAGGGGGAAAAAAGGACGGGTATACACTCGCACACACACACATATCCATCCACACATATACAGACACAAGCAGACATATTTAAAGACCAATATGTCTGCATGTGTCTGTATATGTGTGGATGGATACGTGTGTGTGTGCGCGAGTGTATACCCGTCCTTTTTTCCCCCTAAGGTAAGTCTTTCCGCTCCCGGGATTGGAATGACTCCTTACCCTCTCCCTTAAAACCCACTTCCTTTCGTCTTTCCCTGTCCTTCCCTCTTTCCTGACGAAGCAACCGTTTGTTGCGAAAGGTAGAATTTTGTGTTTATGTTTGTGTTTGTTTGTGTGTTTATCGACCTGCCAGTGCTTTCGTTCGGTAAGTCACATCTTCTTTGTTATTTATACACATCACCTCCAACATCATTTGTGTAGTCTATATTTCACGCTCCTGTGCCCAACATTATTTTTTCTCCATGTCTCATGGTATTACAACATTTGTTGATAGCTCGAGTTGCTGAGTTAGTGTCTCCACACTCATGCTCGGATATGTGTGGAGTGTTTACTTTCTGGGCCATTTGTTGGTAAGGATGCTATTTTTACTGAACCTCGTGGTATCATTCTTTTCTTTAGTGTTCATCATGTTAGCAAGTGACAATAATAGCATGCCTCAGCATTTCAGGAACTATTAAGAATTATTAATTCTCTAGATTATTTCATAGATCCTTGCAGTAGTTTAATTAATTCAATAAACCAGTTTGTTTCGCCTTAAACCTCTTGTGAACATAATTCATTGTGCCAGTACCTAATATGCCTGTTCCCACATGCTCAATTTTAGCTAATCTTATGTCAGTTATTTAATTAAATTAGGTACTGACCAATGTACCAATATTAGTATTCTATCATGAGGTTTAGCATAAATCCATATGCTGCTGAAACTGTTTTCATGCAGATCACAGCACTCTTAGGAATCTAGGCACCAATCAGTTAAAGATTTCAGTAAACAAAACCAGTAGTGGAAATTAAAAGCATTTCTTCAACAATACAATGTGGGACATGCATAAAATTATACCCTACTCCCTTTTTCCAATTACCAACAACTATCTCTTCAGGAATTTCAAAAGAATTTAAGAGAGCCTGGACAAACAGCTCAGCCAATATCAAGAATTGTTTAGAAAAGGCTGCACTACTGGAAATCAATAACCCACTACAGTATGCAGAGTGCCAAACAGATCGTGTTGTCTTCAATAAACTTCAGACACTTTAGATAGAATGGCTTCTTTTTTAATATCAAAGACACCCTAATAACACAACATGCAGTGTAATGTTAAAGGCAGCACTTTCCTAAACATTCAGTATCAAGATGCAGCACTTCCTTTCCACTGCATCCTAGATTTTGATAAATTGCAACTCAGAACTAGACAGTTTGGGAGTAGCCTCGATAGGAGGAAACTTGTGGGGAAAACATCGTCAAAGTTCAGGAGCCTCTTTATTTCTTGATGTGGTTGTTTCAGAATGTTTACATAGTATCACCAACTATTATTTTCCTCACTGAGATTTCTTGTGCATCTCTAAAACATTGACCCTAATGCTTACGACAAGTGAAATCAACTTCGTCTTTCTTGGTGTGGAGCAATTGGCTTCCACCCGTTACTTTAATTCCAGTTTCTTTTCTAGCATCAGGCAATTGACTTAGGCCTCATTCATCCTCATAACAGATCAGCATACAAAATGAGTAAAATTATTGTTTTTGTAACAGTACAAATAATGCTGAAGATTTTTCTTTTATTTTCTATGAATCAGTCATTATTCATGCAAGCAGTGTCCATCATGCAGAAAGCTTTATTATAGTTAATTCTTCATGTAAAACCTGTCACTTTCTCATCTTGTATACCTAAGGTACTGGTGATTTCATGTTGAACATGCAACTTGGCATTTTTCACATTAGCAAATACTACAAGAAGTGATAAGTGCACACAAAATTCTAGTACTGACCAGAGAGCATACCCCAGATTTTAGGATCTGTGGGATGGTACAACGGCTATTCAGAAAGTAGGGAATGTTTTCGTCTGACGTGCTAGGCACGCGCCAATCACATATATTTTGGTATGTGCGTGCTCGGCAGCTCAGCCGGCACCCATCCGTGACAGCGGAAGCGTCTCTGTGCATCTGGTTTTTTCGATATTTGAATCTGAAATGTGGGCTGCAATCGAAAATCTCGCCAGTTGTGAGGTGCAGTCTGTGATACGGTTTTTGTTGGCAAAAAACCTAAAACCTATAGAAATTTATCATAAACTGTGTGAAGTGTATGGAAACAACCTAATGAGTGAATGTTCTGTCCAGAAATGGTGCATTCGGCTTAAAAATGGCCGAATCAACATTCATGATGAAGAAAAGAGTGGAGACCTGAGCATTGTGACACGATCTTGTCGCTGAAGTTGATGAAATAATTCGTGAAAACCGTCGCTTCACAATAACAGAGCTTTTGCTTTCTTTTCCACAAGTTTCACAGACTTTGTTGTTTGAAATTGTCACTCAAAAGCTAGGCTACCACAAATTTTGTGCATGATGGGTGCCCTAAATGCTTACAGAGTACCATGAAGAACAGCGAATGGAGGCAATGTTGACATATCTGGAGGCGCACCACAAACATGGTGATTCATTACTAGATCGAATCGTAACCAGTTACGAGACTTTGGTGAAAAACGTCAATTGCGAGACAAAATTTCAGTCCATGAAGGGAACGCACACAAGGACTAGAAGTCTGTTAGATGCAACTTAATTTCAGGAAGTAACTTTTCAATGTTCAGTGCAAAAAGGATTTCCAAAATTATAAAAGTCACATTCAAACACGACTTAATTTACCAAATATATTTATCAAAATCGTCTTTCACAGCACAGTAATACAGGGTGTTGCAAAAAGGTACGGCCAAACTTTCAGGAAACATTCCTCACACACAAAGTAATAAATTACGTTACATGAACATGTGTCCGGAAACGCTTACTTTCCATGTTAGAGCTCATTTTATTACTTCTCTTCAAATCACATTAATCATGGAATGGAAACACACAGCAACAGAACGTACCAGCGTGACTTCAAACACTTTGTTACAGGAAATGTTCAAAATGTCCTCCATTAGCGAGGATACATGCATCCACCCTCCGTCGCATGGAATCCCTGATGCGCTGATGCAGACCTGGAGAATGGCGTATTGTATCACAGCCGTCCACAATACGAGCACGAAGAGTCTCTACAGTTGGTACCGGGGTTGCGTAGACAAGAGCTTTCAAATGCCCCCATAAATGAAAGTCAAGAGGGTTGAGGTCAGGAGAGCGTGGAAGCCATGGAATTGGTCCGCCTCTACCAATCCATCGGTCACCGAATCTGTTGTTGAGAAGCGTACGAACACTTCGACTGAAATGTGCAGGAGCTCCATCGTGCATGAACCACATGTTGTGTCGTACTTGTAAAGGCACATGTTCTAGCAGCACAGGTAGAGTATCCCATATGAAATCATGATAACGTTCTCCATTGAGCGCAGGTGGAAGAACGAAACTAAAATTAGCTCTAACATGGAAATTAAGCATTTCCGGACGCATGTCCACATAACATCTTTTCTTTATTTGTGTGTGAGGAATGTTTCCTGAAAGTTTGGCCGTACCTTTTTGTAACACCCTGTACATCCATTGATATATTTGTTGTGTGTCCCCCTCTTCCTGATTTTATTCACTTACAATTAGTAATTTTCTCTTGAAACCCAAAATGGGGTAACATACTTCAGTAACTTCATATTTGTTCTGTAAAGCTGTATTCAGGATGTTCACATGCTATTCAGGTTAGTTGGAAAGGTAAGATCCTATATTCACTTTGAGCAATCCTGAGTATTTTAATTGTGTTTACAACTCTCTCCTTGACTATTTTGAAACCTTTTGCCACCAGTTAACACAACACAGTGTATTGCTGCTATTTTCTACTAGTCTCCAGCTTCCTTAAATTTTTTTCTCGACAAAGCAGTAACACAGGTCAAGGTCATGCTTATTGATTATGTTTTCTACACAAGAAAATATTTCATTGGTGAGAGTTATGTCACACAATGGAACAAAAATAAAAGAGTTTTCCCATAACTTTGAACTAAGTGTAAAAACCACTCACAAACACATCAAGTTGAACAACATAAGTGCCTTCACTTAAAGGCAAGACATCTTTATTCCTGTATTTCAAGTGCGCTGCAATGTCGTTCCCTATTTCTTCATTGTCTATACACCATTCTCCTTGAAACAGGAACTGTTTCAAAAAATGAAATTTCCAATGTCTTAAATGATTCAACAGTTATGTAATAACACAGTGTCATTCCAGCATCATTATGCATTGCACAATTTTCCTCCTGTAAACATGTATCGAGGAGGGGTGAAATAAAGGACATCACATAATGTATTATCAGTGTGTTGTTGTTGTGGTCTTCAGTCCTGAGACTGGTTTGATGCAGCTCTCCATGCTACTCTATCCTGTGCAAGCTTCTTCATCTCCCAGTACCTACTGCAACCTACATCTACATCTACATCTATACTCCGCGAGCCACCTTACGGTGTGTGGCGGAGGGTACTTATTGTACCACTATCTGATCCCCCCTTCCCTGTTCCATTCACGAATTGTGCGTGGAAAGAACGACTGCTTGTAAGTCTCCGTATTTGCTCTAATTTCTCGGATCTTTTCGTTGTGATCATTACGCGAGATATATGTGGGCGGTAGTAATATGTTGCCCATCTCTTCCCGGAATGTGCTCTCTCGTAATTTCGATAATAAACCTCTCCGTATTGCGTAACGCCTTTCTTGAAGTGTCCGCCACTGGAGCTTGTTCAGCATCTCCGTAACGCTCTCGCGCTGACTAAATGTCCCCATGACGAATCGCGCTGCTTTTCGCTGGATCATGTCTATCTCTTCTATTAATCCAACCTGGTAAGGGTCCCATACTGATGAGCAATACTCAAGAATCGGACGAACAAGCGTTTTGTAAGCTACTTCTTTCGTCGATGAGTCACATTTTCTTAGAATTCTTCCTATGAATCTCAACCTGGCGCCTGCTTTTCCCACTATTTGTTTTATGTGATCATTCCACTTCAGATCGCTCCGGATAGTAACTCCTAAGTATTTTACGGTCGTTACCGCTTCCAATGATTTACCACCTATGGCATAATCGTACTGGAATGGATTTCTGCCCCTATGTATGCGCATTATATTACATTTATCTACGTTTAGGGAAAGCTGCCAGCTTTCGCACCATGCATTAATCCTCTGCAGGTCCTCCTGGAGTACGTACGAGTCTTCTGATGTTGCTACTTTCTTGTAGACAACCGTGTCATCTGCAAATAGCCTCACGGAGCTACCGATGTTGTCAACTAAGTCATTTATGTATATTGTAAACAATAAAGGTCCTATCACGCTTCCCTCCCGAAATTACCTCTACATCTGCAGATTTTGAACCGTTAAGAATGACATGTTGTGTTCTTTCTTCTAGGAAATCCTGAATCCAATCACAAACCTGGTCCGATATTCCGTAAGCTCGTATTTTTTTCACTAAACGTAAGTGCGGAACCGTATCAAATGCCTTCCTGAAGTCCAGGAATACGGCATCAATCTGCTCGCCAGTGTCTACGGCACTGTGAATTTCTTGGGCAAATAGGGCGAGCTGAGTTTCACATGATCTCTGTTTGCGGAATCCATGTTGGTTATGATGAAGGAGATTTGTATTATCTAAGAACGTCATAATACGAGAACACAAAACATGTTCCATTATTCTACAACAGATTGACGTAAGCGAAATAGGCCTATAATTATTCGCATCTGATTTATGACCCTTCTTGAAAATGGGAACGACCTGCGCTTTCTTCCAGTCGCTAGGTACTTTACGTTCTTCCAGCGATCTACGATAAATTGCTGATAGAAAGGGGGCAAGTTCTTTAGCATAATCACTGTAGAATCTTAAGGGTATCTCGTCTGGTCCGGATGCTTTTCCGCTACTAAGTGATAGCAGTTGTTTTTCAATTCCGATATCGTTTATTTCAATATTTTCCATTTTGGCGTCCGTGCGACGGCTGAAGTCAGGGACCGTGTTACGATTTTCCGCAGTGAAACAGTTTCGGAACACTGAATTCAGTATTTCTGCCTTTCTTCGGTCGTCCTCTGTTTCGGTGCCATCGTGGTCAACGAGTGACTGAATAGGGGATTTAGATCCGCTTACCGATTTTACATATGACCAAAACTTTTTAGGGTTCTTGTTTAGATTGTTTGCCAATGTTTTATGTTCGAATTCGTTGAATGCTTCTCTCATTGCTCTCTTTACGCTCTTTTTCGCTTCGTTCAGCTTTTCCTTATCAGCTATGATTCGACTACTCTTAAACCTATGGTGAAGCTTTCTTTGTTTCCGTAGTACCTTTCGTACATGATTGTTATACCACGGTGGATCTTTCCCCTCGCTTTGGACCTTAGTCGGTACGAACTTATCTAAGGCGTACTGGACGATGTTTCTGAATTTTTTCCATTTTTGTTCCACATCCTCTTCCTCAGAAATGAACGTTTGATGGTGGTCACTCAGATATTCTGCGATTTGTGCCCTATCACTCTTGTTAAGCAAATATATTTTCCTTCCTTTCTTGGCATTTCTTATTACACTTGTAGTCATTGATGCAACCACTGACTTATGATCACTGATACCCTCTTCTACATTCACGGAGTCGAAAAGTTCCGGTCTATTTGTTGCTATGAGGTCTAAAACGTTAGCTTCACGAGTTGGTTCTCTAACTATCTGCTCGAAGTAATTCTCGGACAAGGCAGTCAGGATAATGTCACAAGAGTCTCTGTCCCTGGCTCCAGTTCTGATTGTGTGACTATCCCATTCTATACCTGGTAGATTGAAGTCTCCCCCTATTACAATAGTATGATCACGAAACTTCTTCACGACGTTCTGCAGGTTCTCTCTGAGGCGCTCAACTACTACGGTTGCTGATGCAGGTGGTCTATAGAAGCATCCGACTATCATATCTGACCCACCTTTGATACTTAACTTAACCCAGATTATTTCACATTCGCATTCGCTAATAACTTCACTGGATATTATTGAATTCTTTACTGCTATAAATACTCCTCCACCATTGGCGTTTATCCTATCCTTGCGGTATATATTCCATTCTGTGTCTAGGATTTCGTTACTGTTCACTTCCGGTTTTAACCAACTTTCCGTTCCTAATACTATATGCGCACTATTTCCTTCAATAAGAGATACTAATTCAGGAACCTTGCCCTGGATACTCCTGCAGTTTACCAATATTACGTTAACTTTTCCTGTTTTTGGTCTCCGAGGACGGACATTCTTTATCAACGATGATAATGCCCTCTCTGGTAAGCCGTCAGGTATTTTATCGTTTCGCCCAAGGGGGGGTCCCTCTAACCTAAAAAACCCCCGTGTGCACGCCACACGTACTCTGCTACCCTAGTAGCTGCTTCCGGTGTGTAGTGCACGCCTGACCTGTCTAGGGGGGCCCTACAGTTCTCCACCCAATAACGGAGGTCGATGAATTTGCAACCATTATAGTCGCAGAGTCGTCTGAGCCTCTGGTTTAGACCCTCCACACGGCTCCAAACCAGAGGACCGCGATCGACTCTGGGCACTATGCTGCAGATATTAAGCTCAGCTTGCACTCCGCGTGCGATGCTGGTTGTCTTCACCAAATCAGCCAGCCGCCAGAAGGAACCAAGGATGGCCTCAGAACCCAAGCGGCAGGCGTCATTCGTTCCGACATGTGCTACTATCTGCAGCCGGTCACACCCAGTGCGTTCAATAGCTGCCGGAAGGGCCTCCTCCACATTACGGACGAGACCCCCCGGCAAGCACACCGAGTGCACACTGGCATTCTTCCCCGACCTACCCGCTATTTTCCAGAGGGGCTCCATAACCCGCCTAACGTTGGAGCTCCCTATAACTAATAGGCCCGCCCTCTGTGACTGTCGGGACCTTGCCGGAGAATCGGCCACTGGCCCAACAGGCGAGGCACCCTGTGGTGGCTCGGAAACGATGTCATCACCACTAGGAAGCACCCCGTATCTGTTGGAAAGGGGTAAGGCAGCTGCCACGCGGCCAGATCCCACCTTCGCCTTTCGGCCAGGCACGCGCGAGCCCACCACTGTCCGCCATTCACCCTGGAGTGATGGCTGACCGGTAAGATGCTCACTGCCGGAACACGCAGCGACATCAGGGGTTCCATGTGATTCCAAGGCCACCGAAGTAGGCATAGGTCTCACCACAGTTGCCCCAACGCCACTACGAGCCGACGCCTGCGCCTCGAGCTCGATGAGCCTAACAGACAAAGCCTCCACCTGCCCCCGAAGAGTGGCCAATTCTCCTTGCGTCCGCTCACAACAACCACAGTCCCTACACATGACTATGTTTACCCTACTCTATAAGGTGAAATTCCCAAGATAATCTTCTGATGAGCTACTCTGATAATCAAGAAACACTCACTGAAATACGAGACGCGAAAACTACGCTAGGTTTTCCCAGAAAAACTATTTAAAAGCTAAGCGCAGCAAATAAGTACAAAAACGCTTTATACAAACAGTACTCGCTGCTGCTGGTGCTGTCGCTCTGGCTGTCACAAGACAACTGCTGATTCAGGTGACTAGTGGCTAACGGCCGCGAAACAAACAAAAGACGGTTTTAGGGCGCTTTCTGTTCTAAACGATCAAGAAAACACTAAGAAATCTAACACGAAAACTACGTAAAGTTTTATCAAGAACTGTTAGTTACTATGCAGAGCAGATAAACACATCCTTCTGAATATGCTTAGTGTATTCATCTCTTGGTCTCCCCCTACGATTTTTACCCTCCACGCTACCCTCCAATACTAAATTGGTGATCCCTTGATGCCTCAGAACATGTCCTACCAACCGATCCCTTCTTCTGGTCAAGTTGTGCCACAAACTTCTCTTCTCCCCAATCCTGTTCAATACTTCCTCATTAGTTATGTGATCTACCCATCTAATCTTCAGCATTCTCCTGTAGCACCACATTTCGAAAGCTTCTATTCTCTTCTTGTCCAAACTATTTATCGTCCATGTTTCACTTCCATACATAGCCACAATCCACACAAATACTTTCAGAAGCGACTTCCTGACACTTAAATCTATACTCGATGTTAACAAATTTCTCTTCTTCAGAAACACTTTCCTTGCCATTGCCAGTCTACATTTTATATCCTCTCTACTTCGACCATCATCAGTTATTTTGCTCCCCAAATAGCAAAACTCCTTTATTCTTTAAGTGTCTCATTTCCTAATCTAATACCCTCAACATCAGCCGACTTAATTCGACTACATTCCATTATCCTCGTTTTGCTTTTGTTGATGTTCATCTTATATCCTCCCTTCAAGACACCATCCATTCCGTTCAACTGCTCTTCCAAGTCCTTTGCTGTCTCTGACAGAATTACAATGTCATCGGCGAATCTCAAAGTTTTTATTTCTTCTCCATGGATTTTAATACCTACTCCGAATTTTTCTTTTGTTTCCTTTACTGCTTGCTCAATATACAGATTGAACAACATCGGGGAGAGGCTACAACCCTGTCTTACTCCCTTCCCAACCACTGCTTCCCTTTCATGTCCCTCGACCCTTATAACTGCCATCTGGTTTCTGTACAAATTGTAAATAGCCTTTCGCTCCCTGTATTTTACCCCTGCCACCTTTAGAATTTGAGAGAGGGTATTCCAGTCAACATTGTCAAAAGCTTTCTCTAAGTCTACAAATGCTAGAAACGTAGTTTTGCCCTGTCCTTAATCTTTCTTCTAAGATAAGTCGTAAGGTCATTATTGCCTCACGTGTTCCAGTATTTCTACGGAATCCAAACTGATCTTCCCCGAGGTCGGCTTCTACTAGTTTTTCCATTCGTCTGTCAAGAATTCGTGTTAGAATTTTGCAGCTGTGGCTTATTAAACTGATTGTTCGGTAATTTTCACATCTGTCAACACCTGCTTTCTTTGGGATTGGAATGATTATATTGTTCTTGAGGTCTGAGAGTATTTCGCCTGTTTCATACATCTTGCTCACCAGATGGTAGAGTTTTGTCAGGACTGGCTCTCCCAAGGCCGTCAGTAGTTCCAATGGAATGTTGTCTACTCCAGGGGCCTTGTTTCGACTCAGGTCTTTCAGTGCTCTGTCAAACTCTTCACGCAGTATTGTATCTCCCATTTCATCTTCATCTACATCCTCTTCCATTTCCATAATATTGTCCTCAAGTACATCGCCCTTGTATAGACCCTTGTATTATCAGTAATAGCATTAATTTCAAAAAATGGTATATAATCTACACAGGTACTTCTCTGGTCTGTCTTAGCTCGAGAAGTGTGACTTTCTTTCTTCAGCATTCTAATTAGTGACTAATTTTTCATATAGCAGTAAGAAATGTCACTTTATGTTACAATTCTTCCAAGCTGATAATGTTATATTACAAAACAAACTCTGAGGGTTGCTTTTTGTTTCAACAAACAAGTAATCTTCCTGTTGTAGATTGAAGTGTAAGAATTGATGAGATTTTCATTTTCCAGACCATAACTCTTCTGTGAACTTTTTCTTGTCACTAACTTTGTCTTTTTATCACAAGCACAACCTTCATACAGATGTAGACAATGCTAACAGGCCATGATGTTGCACATCAATTTGAAATAAGGCATGTCAACGCTACCTTCATTCAGTTTTACCTGAAGTGATGACATTTACAAAACACTGTGCAACGTCTCTTGCACTGCGATATTTTCAGAAATTTTATAAATTATATAACTCAGTACATATCTTGAAATATCTCTTCTTATCTTACTGATTCCTAAACTTAAATATACGAAGATTGTCAATGCAAAGTAGTTTCAAGCCCTATTATTCCTTGGAGCGTCCATTTACTCCATGGAATAGCTTCTCTGCTATCTGTTTTCTCTTATGAAAAGAATGATTCAGATCTTGACGATTAGCCGTGAAAGAACGAAGATGTATATGTATGTATTGTTGAGGTAGTCGCCATCTTGATGAGATTCTGTATGAGAAGGAATTTAATACATGAACTAAAGTAAGTGTGTTCGCGTATCATTTAACTGATTATTATTGACAATGTCTGCTTACTACGCTGTGTAGCACGGGATCAGTGGGGAATGTCTGATTTACACTGGACAAACCTGCCGTTTTGTATGCTCAAGATATCCAGTTTATTACTTCCAATAAATAAGCTAACACGGTCTTACCAGCAGATCTCTGGTCTTCCCCATGTGATCACCGAAAGTTAATAATTATTACAAATGTTTTTAGGAGATCGACTGAATTTTCATCGCACCGAGACTTGGAATTTAAGTTAAGCTCAATTTAATCAGGATAGAACAGCATTGAACTGTGTGAATGTGATAAGCCTGCTTTGTGAATGAAAATTCCCTTAATACACGCATGTTTTTTACTATCCTGATCAGTGAAGCTAAATCAGGGCGGTGTGAAGAGAGGTTTTTAAATTTAAGATCCCACAAAAATATTAAAACTGTTCATCCCTCACGATCCTCTGCATCAGACACTGTTAATGTCATCTCATGAGCATTCAAGTTGTTCCAAGGTTTCAGTGTAACAAAAATTTAACTCATATGATTAACACATGATGAACCTGTGGCATATTTTGATACTTCTATGTTAAACCTATCCTTTGATAAATTAAGAGCCATTGGATATAAAACATAGTGTTATGTTTTCATTATTACTGAGATGTGGAGGAAGAGAGGGGGAAGGAAGTAGGGGGGCAGGTAGAGGTGGGGGGGGGGGGGGGGGGGAGAGGGAGGGAGGGAGGGAGAGAGAGAGAGAGAGAGAGATATCCTGTAAATAACAAGGTTATTAGAGACAGAGCACAAACTCGTATTAGGGAAGGTTAGAGATGGATGGAGTAGGAATCACTGCGCTACCCCACTTGGTGTTTGTGCAGTTCTAGCTTTCGAATCCTTTGACATCTCTTGACGCTTTATTCTGCATATATTCAAATTAGGAGGGAAGATTACTGTTTAATGTACTGTTGAGGATTAAGATCATTACAGATTTAGAGATGGAGCACAAGCAGGGAGAGGGCAAAAAAGAACAATCCCAGCATTCATTTTTATCAACTTAAAGAAGCACAGAAAACATATACCAGGAATTCTGGATGGGAATTCAAACCCTGTTCCAAATAAAGATGGTTGGTTGATTTGGGGGAGGAGACCAAACAGCAAGGTCATCGGTCCCATCGGGAAGGAAGTTAGTTGTGCCCTTTCAAAGGAACTATTCTGACATTTGCCAAAAGTGATTTAGGGAAACCACAGAAAACCTAAATCAAAATGGCCGGATGCGGGTTTGAATCATCGTACTCCTGAATTCATCCAAATAGAGAGTTCAGTGAGCATCATTTATGTTGTTTGAGTTGGTAAACTGATAAGAGCTTTAGGGTTATGGAGATTGTCACAGTGAAGCAGTAACACACCTGTTCAGTTAATTGGGTGCACTTTATTCATTCCACATAACACACTTAAAGTATGAACTTGCACAGGTGATAGTATGGGACTAGTGAAGTTAACCACTCTTTTTGAGATTTGTACATATGTTTTAGTCCCTGCAAAATTCAGCAGACAGGGTTTGCACAGTCTCACAAGCAGCACATTGAAGTCTTCATAGCATGATAATTTAATCACTCTTACAGTAGGGTTCAGCTTCATCTTTAGCTTTTAATCATTTTCTTCTACCTGATGCTCAGTGGATATGAATAGGATCTCAACAGTGTTGCTCTTGAAAGAACCTAATATGGAAATTAAATTTAAAAGTCACAGCTGCTATAATGCACAACACGCACTCATCTTTTGGCTGTATAATTGATGACAAATTCAATAAAAGATACAGCAAAGAACTATTCCTAGCACTTTAATGTGGCTTCTAGTTCACCATTTGCTTTCAGTTCTTTTATTATGTCCAGACCACCTATAAGTTCTCCTTTCACATACACCTGGGGATACGTTGGCCATTTGGAGAATTCCTTTAAACCCTGGCGAACATCTTCATCCTTTAAGATATCATAGGTATCGTAATCAATTCTGAAACAAAACCAGAAGATGTTCATGTTATTTCAGAAACCATCTAGTGAAAATAAAACAACTTCCTATTATTAGTTTTGGCATGGCACAACAAATCGACATTATTTTGTAATGATGCAGTATGTATTTTAACTGCAAATAACATTCACAACAGGAAGATGTAATTGTAGGTACATTTCTGACTGATGCATTTGCTTGCAAAAGTGTAAAAAGTATTTTACATGACTTATCTGATAGTTTATTTTAACTTTCTTGCTATGTGATAGATACATGCAAATGTTTCAATACACTTAATTATAGAATAATGATTCTGCACAGTTTGGTTCACACTGTGAACTGGACAGATTGCCCTTTCCCCCACACATAAATTGATGAGCCAAAACATTATGACCATCTGATTAATGATGTGTTGGTCCACACTTTGAACACATGACAGTGGCAGTTTAGCATGGCATGGATTCAACATGCTCTTGTTACATTTCTCTAGGTATGGGACACCAGAGGTCTACACATAGTTCTCACAAATTACGAGCCAGTATTAGTGCACACTGAGCTGGTGCCATATAGAATCCACATGTGCTCCATCAATTTCAAATAAATCAAATTTGGTGGCCAAGAAATGAACATGAGTTCACTACTATAATCCTCAAGCCAATGTACTAGGACGATTCGGGTCTTGTGACAGTTACTATGTTGTCAGATGTAATTGCTGTCAAAAAGGTATCAAGCATGAAGGGATGCAGGCAGTCCCCTGCTGTCATGCTGTCTTCAATCACTACCACTGACCTCATGGAATGTCCCAACGGCATAATAATGTGTCTGGTGCAGTACATTTTTGAACAGCCATTATGACAGTGCAGCCAAGAGCGGATCCAGAAACAGCCTTTCACTTGGTGTAACGAAAGAAACATGCTTCATCATATTAGGCAATAGGTTTCCATTGTTCCACAATCCAGTCTTGAAGATACCTCATCTTACAAAGTGGGCATGCATCTGACTTACACATTCGATAATGAAGCATGGACTTCCCCAACTTGCCTTTTGGAATTCTTCCAAGTGGCTTTCCATCTCTTGGTGAGGAGGAAGCTAAGGCACCAAAAAGTAACAATTCAGGCAAAACTAACAAGGGGGATTGGTAATGGATGTTAGTAAAGGAATACCGTTTGATTTCGCTTACTTTTTGTTTGGACACAATTGATAATTACACAGAACAACTTTAAAAGGAAGGAAAATTGTTAGAAATAACAAAACCTACAAAGTGGGCATGTTAATAGTACTTCAAGTAAATACAAGTTGAGGAAAAAACCCGTGGAAGTTTAATTCATGGTGACAATTTTTTACAATATTCTCAGCTTTTAGATTTGTAATTTGTTGACAGGAGGGAAGGGAAATCCATAACCACAAGGAAATACATCACAAACAGTTGTCAATGTGCGCGCGCGCGCGCGCGCGCGCCCACACACACACACACACACACACACACACACACACACACACACACACACACACACAAGCAATTATCTTACACAAATTAATTTTGAAATTTGACACACAGACACAGTATGAGGACAGAGCTTACCCTATCTCTGAGAGGATATCAACCAGTTGTTTGCTAAAACCACACTGTGGCACGAATCGATCACCTTTCATAAACACCATGCAGGGGCTTCGTGTGATCAACTGTTTTAACCTGTAAATAAAGGCATCATTTAGAAGACTACTATATTTTATTATGATCAGCTGGAAAAACCTGGTTCACATGGTTTTTATTTTCATTTGTTTTCTGCAAACACTCCAGATCACTCAAAAACACAGAAAAAATGAAGTCAAAAAACTGTAAAAAACATTAGAATTCCACGCTAAAAAGACTCTCGAATGCTCAAAAACACACTCCAACACTTTTAAATCCATTAAGATGTTCAACAATAACCTAATTTGAAATAAACTACTCTGTCAATCACTTCTTTACAGAACTCTGGGAAAATTTCAAAACATTTAAAAAAATCAGGAGCTTTCAAGAACATACTGAAATCTAGAACATTCGAGAATATTTTAGAACGTTCAAAAACATTCAAAGGTATTCACAAAGGCTCAACAACCAAGATAAATCTCTAACTTTTTCCCTTAAAATATATATGCTGATATGAAAGGAACAAAAGATTCCTGGTGACTGGTGACCACCACAATATGATAGCAACCACTTCCAACAATCTTATCTCCAAAAACACATCATCTATCACTGCACAACCACACCAGTACACAACAGAGGAATCCAGGGTAGCACCTGATGCAAAAACCAGTGATTGGTGGTAGGTGGTGAAGTCAGAAATTATAAAACTATACTAATTCATAACATTCTTAATACAGCTAGACACAATTTAGTGAATGAAAATATTTCTTTGTTTTCACTATATTCCATACTTAATTAACTCACCACAATACTTGTTGTGAACTACATTTGTCATCTTGTTATTTGATGAGTGGATACATAAATTCTTTGAGTTTCCCATTCCTAGACCAAGCTATATAATTGTAATTGGCCATGATGTATGATTATTTTACATTAATAACACCTCATTTATAGTGACACTAAATGCTAATCTTACTGGATACTGCAGTCCTGACTTGAAATGGCAGCCAGGTAGATGCAAGTTGAATCCTCTGAATAAATGCTGTTTTTCCTTTATCTTCTCCTGATATTGTTTTTGCTTCAATTACTCTGTTTGATAACTGTTCATGACCATTTCTTGTTTTGATTTTTTAAATTAATAGCATCAACTACTTGACTTCTAACTGATGAAATGGGTCTTTCAAATAACCAACCGACTAACTTTAAGCAATGCTCAGCAAAACTTTATCCATTAATTCATTGGAGCTACTGACAATGTTACATCAATTATTTATAAGTTCAATTTGGCCAAGTTACAAAATCAACTGGACGAGTGCCTTCACTAATTTGTATGAGTTTATTGCCAAAATGTTTCACTGCTTCATCATTGGAAAGTTGAACTCTCATATTTGCTCTTAATTGTACTTTCCTCACTAGAGACCAAAGAAATGATTTCTTCCAACATGAAATCAATGCATCTGCTAGAGCACGTTATTGAATAAGTGGAAGGGTTTGCCAAAAATTCCAGAATGTGTAAGTAATGCACCTACCATTAATTCCAGGTTACCTCCAAGATCTAGAACATTCTTGAATCTGCTGAAAGATTCTGTAACATTTTTGAATATTCTAGATAGATCATTGGAACATTCTGACTAATCCCCAGGCACTTCAACACTCGATTCCAAAGCTATTTCACTATCTTCTCATATGGAGTCCATTGGTGTAACGCCTTTAAGTTGACATCCATATCTTCAAACCACACCTTCTTCATAGTCAGGAGATGGAAGGTTACCATATCACATAACCCTAATGAGTCTGCAGGAGTGTGTGGCGGAGTTATAGCGGCGTGGCACAGACAAACCGCACTTACATTCATTACGTCGTTACGAACAAATGCCCTCTTAAGACAAACATATCTTCATAACTAATCCCTGCAGTTCCAAAACAAAATTACCTTCATGCATGGGGCACGGAGGGTTACCACTCGCTTGCAAAGTTCTGGCAGCACACGCAGCCACAGCAGGCTTACTTTTGTTAATATATTGATTAAGACTCTATACCAGAAAAGCATAAATTTAACAAACTGTAGATGAAAGGTTTTTGCATAGTTTTGTACATAAAATTTGAGTGTTTATATTCACATTAATAACATGTTTGCCAAATGTAGCTGACAAAGCTTTTTAACTCTTAGACATGCAAAGTGCAAGCCTTTGCCCACTTCTACTGTATGTGTTCTAAATTCATCTCTTTCAAGGTCAATGAATGATACACCCCATAACAGTTACTACATGAAGCCAAGCGCCGGCACGCCAGTCGAGGATGACAAAGCAGAGAGGCTGCGAGAAGAAATCAACCAACTGCACACTGACTGGACCTCAGGATGACAATGCGACAGCAGTGGCCCCTATGTGAAGAGGACATAAGTGCCGCGACTGACTGGTGACAGCCCAGTTCGACAGCAGCTTCAAGATTAGCGACTTGGATAGCAGCATCACGATAGGCACTTTGATAGCAGTTCAGGAAAGACTTTTGTCAGTTAGACATAAGCAGTCACGCAAAGATTGCTTATTTCATATGTTCGCCCTTTGCTTGCAACTCATCTGTGTAATTGTCAAAGTTAAGTATTTTATCTTTTCTTATTGTAATAAAACTCATTAATATGACTTGTTTGATTGATTTTCTTGTGAACCGTGTATGAAGGCTTCCTAGACACAAAAACATTGGCGACGAGGTGAACAAATCCCATAGTGAAACACAGAGCCTGGATGATATAGTTTTGTTTATTGTGGGCTTTTGTGTTTTGCTGGCGCCTTAATTCTTCCTTGACTTTGCTTTGCAGGGTTGTGTTTACACATTTTAACGTGTCTCAGTGTTTTTTCTATTTAGTGTTTTCAGGTGGGCATTGTAGAATTTTTTTTGCTTGTGTGCTTATTTCTATTGCTTGCATTGTCTATTTATTGCATTTGTCTATTCCAAAATGAGCAACCCACCTATCTCGCCCCCTGCTCAGACGCCTCAGTTGAAAGCAACAGATGAAACGCAGCTAACACAGGTGTTTCAGGTTCAGACGCAGCAGACTGCAACCCTTCTAAACATGGTACAGCAGTTACTCGCAAGCCAATGACCGAACACAGTGCATGGCAACAACTGTAGCTCCAAGTGCCACACCGCCCTTTCACCAGTTTAACAAAAAATAAGAGGAATGACTCATGTAGTTGCAAATGTATGAAGCCCACACTATTGCTCACAAAGTATCAGGTACCGTGAAACTACATTACTTTTTTTGCCAACGTAGGAAGGGCAGTCTTTTGCCTCATTCAGAAATTGTTCCCCAATGTCACTCCAAGTGACTTTCCTATGATCAGGTTGTAGATTCTCTAACTAATTATCATGGCCAACAAGTGAATGTGGTGGTTGCTAGGTACCAATTCTATGATTGCAAGAAAAGGTCAGAACAAACTTACTGTGAGTGGGTAACATATTTTCAGGGTATGATGAGGAAATGCAAATTCAAATGTGCTTGTGGTGCTTTATATTCAGATGTTTTGTTGGCGTTATGCGATCGTGTACAATGTTACTGATATCAAACTTAGAGAACAGATTTTGAAACAGTCAGATTCATCATTTCATCACATAGTGCAAATTCTGTATCAGTATGATTCAGGTGCCACAGTGGCTGACACACTTGAGCAGCCAACAATTTGTTGGGTTGAGTGGTCCCTTGCTGACAACCGAACCAGTAAGCACCAATACACGCATGTGCCAAGCCGCATAAACAGTTCTCTAAACAGGTGAACAGAATTAAGTCATGCCCTTGGTGCTATTCATGGCACAAACACCAATATTGCCTGTTCCGACAAGCACAGTGTTACGATAGTGGCAAGAAAGGTCACATACAATCTGTATGTTTGCAATGAGACGAACATAAGAACTCTGCCCACTCCCAAAAATCTAGTCACGAGGCCCATGTAATCAATGCAGTTTATTCAAAACCTGCTGCAGACATTAGCAAAACTAGCAAGCAAACAGTTTCTTCAGTGCTATGCCAGTCCAACATACTTTTTGTTCATTTGTGTATTAGTGGAAAATGTGAGAAATTTCAGTTGGACATGGGTGCCTCTGTTACATTGCTGAATCGTAGCACATATGAACTACTAGACTCCCCCCGCCTGTCTAAAACTAGCACACACCTGGCGGCTTATAATGGACAAGACATTCCCATTCTCGGAAAATGTACCTTGCCTCCCATGTAGCACTTGCATACGTGAACTGTAACTTTCACTGTGCTACAATCACGTGATTGTGAGAACATATTTGGCCTTGATTTGTTTGGCTTTAAAATTCAATTCAGGACAATGTGTTGTAAGTGACTGCATTCAAGCCAAAGACAATGTAGCTGAAAGAACCCCCTGAACTCTTCTCTGAAGGTTTAGGCAAACTAACAATTTTGTTGCATATATTACTATGAAAGACAATGCTCAGCTGAAATTTTGCCACGCCAGAACTGTACTGCATTACGGGATAAAGTGGCTGCTGAACTTAAAGAATTGCAAGATAGTGGAGCTATTGCACCCATACAAGCTAGTCAATGGGCAAGTCCACTGGTTTGCTCCCCAAACCTACAGGCCGCACTCACTTCTGAATTGACTAAGTCTACAGTCAACCCACAAACTGTGATTGATACTTATCCCTTGCCATGCCCAGAGGATCTCATGGACAGATTATGGGCTAGTCGCTACTTTTCAAAAATTGATTTGTATGGCGCATATCTTCAAAACCACTAGACAAAGAATCTCCAAAAGTGACTGTTGTGAACGCCCATTTGCACTTGTTTAAACATTTGCATCTGCCTTTTGGCAGTACTTCCGCACCCGCCATTTTCCAATGGTATTTGGAAGAGCCGACTGCTTAAGTACCAACTGTTCAATCTATTTGGACGATATTGTCATAGCAGGTTGTACACCTGAAGAACACACTGCAAATTTGCATGCTTTGTTTCGTGTGTATCCGACGCAGGACTAAAGTATTGACTGGACAAGTGTGATTTTTTTTAAAAACTGAGTTGCAGTATCTTGGTCATGTGATAAACAGTCAAGGTGTACATCCTCTTCAGTCACATTTGTTAGCCATATGCGACCTGCCAGTTCCTCACAATGTCATGGAATTGCAGTGAGTCTTAGGGAAAATGAACTATTACATTCGCTTCATATTGAGTGCTGCACAAATCGCAACTCCACTGTGTCACTTGCATTGCAAGAATGTTCCCTTTGTTTGGACACATGAGTGCCAAGAAGCTTTTCAAAAACTTAAAGATGAATTGTTCAGTGATCGATGCTTGGTTCACTTCGATCCTGACAAACCAGTTGTATTGCAAGTTGACGCTTCCTTTCATGGAATCGGTGCAGTGCTTATTCACATAAAGACAGGCCTACTGCTTTCGCATCAAACGCGTTTTCCAAAGCACAGTGTAACTATTTGCAAATAGAGAAAGAGGCATTGGCTATCGTGTATTATGTCACCAAATTCCACCACTATTCGTATGGCAGAAAATTCTACTTAGTAACAGATCGCAAGCCACTGCAGTCCTTGTTTCATCCAATAAAATGCCAGTACACCAGTTGGGAACAACGAAGCAGAGAAGGCTGTGAGAAGAGATCAGCCAATCACACGCTGACTGGACCTCCCTACGTGACAGCAGCGGCCCCTATGAGAAGAGGACATAAGTGACACGACCAACTGGCGATGGCCCAGTTCAATAGCAGCTTCAAGGTAAGCGACTTGGATAGCAGCGTCATGACAGTTCAGGAAAGACTTGTCAGTTAAGAGATCAGCAGTCACTGCAAAGACTGATTATTTCGTATGTCACCCTTTGCTTGTGACACATCTGTGTAATTGTCAAAGTTAAGTACTGTATCTTTTCTCACTGTAGTAAAACTCATTAATACGACTTGGCTGATTGTTTGTCTAGCGAACCGAGTATGCAGGATTCCTAGATGCAAAAATTACAATTGCCAGTGCCACTATATTCTCCACAGCAATTCTGTAGTACTCTTAGTACTCATATCAAGTTGGAAGAGTGCAACAAAAAGGGAACTTCTGCTTTTATTTGTAAATGAAACGAGTCCATCATTATGACCAATATGAATAGTGTCATCTCGATTACTTATTAGCTTTTTTTTTAAAATCCATTATTTCAAGAAACATTTTTCTTTATTTCCAAGGTGACACCCTCCTGTGATATAAGCTTTAATATTTACTGACACACTTTATTTTGGAAATTGTAAATTTGGTACCACTCAAAAAGGCATATAAACCAATAAACTAATGAACTGAAATAGATAGCATCATTTGTAATGATGCACTTTTACATCTATACTCAAAACCCACCATTTGTGTGTAAGGGGGTACCTACTATTCCCGGCCCTTTCCTGCTTCATATGTGAACTGTGTGCAGGAAGAAGAGCAAGTCTTGGCAAGTTTGAATTTCCCTGATCCATAACTAGTAAATATTGAGGACTATTGTATTATATCAGCGATATGAAATAATATTAGACATTTAAAGAATGCAAGAGATCAAACTGTAAAGTCAAAAATTCAGCAGTTTGAATAGATTTTTCATCAGTTTTGAGCAGATCATTTACAGTCCAGAATTCAGACATCTTTTAGTACACAAGACATCTTGTAAACAAGGTGTGTCGCAGTCTGCCATATTCACAGAGCACCTATGGTGATGTATGTTATTTCACTCCCCCATCCTCTCTCCACCCCAACCTTTCGAAAAATAATACAGTGGACACCTATGTTTGTTTTCAGTGGACTGGTAATTGCAGTGTGGCGAATGAGACTGAATAGCTTGGACAGATGTTCCAAGACAAGACATGTGAATGGTTGCTGGGGAACTACAGACTGTTGTTTACCAATGTGTAGAGAATTCCAGCAAGAGAATAAGTACCCATTTAAGCCATTTGTTTGCAGAAAGACATTAGAAAAACTTTGAGCAGTTCTTTAGAAATGATTGCTGCATGCAAATGCAACTACCTACTATTTTAATTTTGGAAAGTTTAAAAGTTTACGAAGTTTGTTCAGGCACACTCTGGTATGCCGTTAGCAGAGGTTGAGAGCTTAATGGGTGGAGCAGGTAGTATCATGTAATCTAGGACAGTCTCAAATGGCCTAGCAAGTGGCCACAAGCATGCCTCTACGCGAAAAGCGAGTCAAGGGTGACTTGGGTGGAATTTCCATCAGATTTACACTTACCAACATCAATCACCCCCCCCCCCCCCCCCCCCCCATGAACCATGGACCTTGCCGTAGGTGGGGAGGCTTGCGTGCCTCAGCGATACAGATAGCCGTACTAGCCGTACCGTAGGTGCAACCACAATGGAGGGGTATCTGTTGAGAGGCCAGACAAACGTGTGGTTCCTCAAGAGGGGCAGCAGCCTTTTCAGTAGTTGCAAGGGCAACAGTCTGGATGATTGACTGATCTGGCCTTGTAACAATAACCAAAACGGCATTGCCGTGCCGGTACTGCGAACGGCTGAAAGCAAGGGGAAACTACAGCCGTAATTTTTCCCGAGGGCATGCAGCTTTACTGTATGATTACATGATGATGGCGTCCTCTTGGGTAAAATATTCCGGAGGTAAAATAGTTCCCCATTCGGATCTCCGGGCGGGGACTACTCAAGAGGATGTCGTTATCAGGAGAAAGAAAACTGGCGTTCTACGGATCGGAGCGTGGAATGTCAGATCCCTTAATCGGGCAGGTAGGTTAGAAAATTTAAAAAGGGAAATGGATAGGTTGAAGTTAGATATAGTGGGAATTAGTGAAGTTCGGTGGCAGGAGGAACAAGACTTCTGGTCAGGTGACTACAGGGTTATAAACACAAAATCAAATAGGGGTAATGCAGGAGTAGGTTTAATAATGAATAGGAAAATAGGAATGCAGGTAAGCTACTACAAACAGCATAGTGAACACATTATTGTAGCCAAGATAGATACGAAGCCCACACCTACTACAGTAGTACAAGTTTATATGCCAACTAGCTCTGCAGATGATGAAAAAATTGAAGAAATGTATGATGAAATAAAAGAAATTATTCAGATTGTGAAGGGAGACGAAAATTTAATAGTCATGGGTGACTGGAATTCGAGTGTAGGAAAAGGGAGAGAAGGAAACATAGTAGGTGAATATGGATTGGGGGACAGAAATGAAAGAGGAAGCCGCCTGGTAGAATTTTGCACAGAGCACAACATAATCATAACTAACACTTGGTTTAAGAATCATGAAAGAAGGTTGTATACATGGAAGAACCCTGGAGATACTAAAAGGTATCAGATAGATTATATAATGGTAAGACAGAGATTTAGGAACCAGGTTTTAAATTGTAAGACATTTCCAGGGGCAGATGTGGACTCTGACCACAATCTATTGGTTATGACCTGTAGATTAAAACTGAAGAAACTGCAAAAAGGTGGGAATTTAAGGAGATGGGACCTGGATAAACTAAAAGAACCAGAGGTTGTACAGAGATTCAGGGAGAGCATAAGGGAGCAATTGACAGGAATGGGGGAAATAAATACAGTAGAAGAAGAATGGGTAGCTTTGAGGGATGAAGTAGTGAAGGCAGCAGAGGATCAAGTAGGTAAAAAGATGAGGGCTAGTAGAAATCCTTGGGTAACAGAAGAAATATTGAATTTAATTGATGAAAGGAGAAAATATAAAAATGCAGTAACTGAAACAGGCAAAAAGGAATACAAACGTCTCAAAAATGAGATCGACAGGAAGTGCAAAATGGCTAAGCAGGGATGGCTAGAGGACAAATGTAAGGATGTAGAGGCCTATCTCACTAGGGGTAAGATAGATACCGCCTACAGGAAAATTAAAGAGACCTTTGGAGATAAGAGAACGACTTGTATGAATATCAAGAGCTCAGATGGAAACCCAGTACTAAGCAAAGAAGGGAAAGCAGAAAGGTGGAAGGAGTATATAGAGGGTCTATACAAGGGCGATGTACTTGAGGACAATATTATGGAAATGGAAGAGGATGTAGATGAAGATGAAATGGGAGATATGATACTGCGTGAAGAGTTTGACAGAGCACTGAAAGACCTGAGTCGAAACAAAGCCCCCGGAGTAGACAATATTCCATTGGAACTACTGACGGCCGTGGGAGAGCCAGTCCTGACAAAACTCTACCATCTGGTGAGGAAGATGTATGAGACAGGCGAAATACCCTCAGACTTCAAGAAGAATATAATAATTCCAATCCCAAAGAAAGCAGGTGTTGACAGATGTGAAAATTACCGAACTATCAGCTTAATAAGTCACAGCTGCAAAATACTAACACGAATTCTTTACAGACGAATGGAAAAACTAGTAGAAGCCAACCTCGGGGAAGATCAGTCTGGATTCCGTAGAAACACTGGAACACGTGAGGCAATACTGACCTTACGACTTATCTTAGAAGAAAGATTAAGGAAAGGCAAACCTACGTTTCTATCATTTGTAGACTTAGAGAAAGCTTTTGACAATGTTGACTGGAATACTCTCTTTCAAATTCTAAAGGTGGCAGGAGTAAAATACAGGGAGCGAAAGGCTATTTACAATTTGTACAGAAACCAGATGGCAGTTATAAGAGTCGAGGGACATGAAAGGGAAGCAGTGGTTGGGAAGGGAGTAAGACAGGGTTGTAGCCTCTCCCCGATGTTGTTCAATCTGTATATTGAGCAAGCAGTAAAGGAAACAAAAGAAAAATTCGGAGTAGGTATTAAAATTCATGGAGAAGAAATAAAAACTTTGAGGTTCGCCGATGACATTGTAATTCTGTCAGAGACAGCAAAGGACTTGGAAGAGCAGTTGAATGGAATGGACAGTGTCTTGAAAGGAGGATATAAGATGAACATCAACAAAAGCAAAACAAGAATAATGGAATGCAGTCTAATTAAGTCGGGAGATGCTGAGGGAATTAGATTAGGAAATGAGGCACTTAAAGTAGTAAAGGAGTTTTGCTATTTGGGGAGCAAAATAACTGATGATGGTCGAAGTAGAGAGGATATAAAATGTAGGCTGGCAATGGCAAGGAAAGCGTTTCTGAAGAAGAGAAATTTGTTAACATCCAGTATTGATTTAAGTGTCAGGAAGTCATTTCTGAAAGTATTTGTATGGAGTGTAGCCATGTATGGAAGTGAAACATGGACGATAAATAGATTGGACAAGAAGAGAATAGAAGCTTTCGAAATGTGGTGCTACAGAAGAATGCTGAAGATTAGATGGGTAGATCACATAACTAATGAGGAAGTATTGAATAGGATTGGGGAGAAGAGAAGTTTGTGGCGCAACTTGACCAGAAGAAGGGATTGGTTGGTAGGACATGTTCTGAGGCATCAAGGGATCACCAATTTAGTATTGGAGGGCAGCGTGGAGGGTAAAAATCGTAGAGGGAGACCAAGAGATGAATACACTAAGCAGATTCAGAAGGATGTAGGTTGCAGTAGGTACTGGGAGATGAAAAAGCTTGCACAGGATAGAGTAGCATGGAGAGCTGCATCAAACCAGTCTCAGGACTGAAGACCACAACAACAACAACTAACATCAATCAAACACCACAGCATGCACATCTAATGCACTGTACTTTCCAAACTTCACTTACAGTTCTGAATATTAAAAATGTGCAGCATATTCCTGTATTTGTGTCGGTACAAAAATAATTCATGTTAGTCTAATATTTAATGAGGCGTTATTCATTTTTAATGTTTACTGAAGTGTTTTGTATCATTTGATTGGCACTTGAGCACAATCTATTATTTATGAATGTAAGCCAATTGACTCAAAGATGTGAAAAATATTGTAATAAAATGAACATCATTAGGACGGAATTATGTGGTAAGAAGGAGAGAACAGTGGCAGCTAATGAAGAAAAAACACCAGAAAGAAATAGTGAGGGCAAATGGAAGCTGGGCTTGTATGTGAAGACGAGGGGAGACTTGGAGTTTAGACTCTAAGGAATGAGGAACTTTGAGTTTATCTTCAAAACAAAGTAGGAAAGTTTGTGACCGATACCTGGCGGTAAGTGGCCACGTAGTCATGTTGTTGGGACTTATTATTTCGCTGGCCTTGTGACTTAGGATATTTTCACAAGGGGTCTTCGGGTTTACCATCAAAAGGTTGAGGAGCTCTATCTCAAGGATGCAAATATAAGTCGAGTTTTAGAACTTTGAATATTTCAGGAGTCCATCATGACTTACAATTTTTCAGTGAGTGTGAACTTCGAAAGGACTGTAGAGTTTCAAGGAAAGTGGATTAACAAACTAACAGATTGAACCCATCACTGTGATGAGTCTGCTTTGTGAATTTTGCTGCCTGCTAAAGTTTACTATAATTAAGTGCCAATAGTATAGTACTGTTGTGGCTTTGATGAATAAACAATTTTAATTTAAAGTTATTATTGAGTTGCCTAGTTTATAAAGAATCCAGCTAGGGTCTCATTTAAATCACAGTTATTAAGTCTGCAAATAAAGTATAAACTTGTAATCTTCTCAAACACCAACTGTTTTGCAGCCGAGTGTTGTCAGTCACTACAGTCCTATTACAATTACTTGTCAGTTGATGTCTGTAACTTGCCATTATAGCGCTGGCACATCGGCTACTGGCTATCACTCAGTTATAGGTGACACCCAAATGTATCTGGTTACTTCAGAAGTGCTGTAGCACACTTTCTCTTGTATCTTCTGTGACAGGTGGAAGTTGGCTGCTGCTCCAGAATGTTTACGCTCATTTTCAACCTTAGCTACGCATCATTACTGTGCGCCATAGCAATAAATAGCCATTGTGTTTGGTGTAATGTGTTGTGCATTCAGATTGTTATATTATTTACAAAAATGAGTAACGAGGCTGTACTTAGTCCTAGTGAGTCAGCATCAACTGTCATGTCACTTCTGCTATACATCAATCCATTACATGGCTGTTTCTTTGATAAGCTATAAGCTGGCTACTCTGAGACAGGGAGGTGTGGTGGTCTGAGCAGCCAATGTGCAATGATCCGATCTCAATCTTCTACTTCCAGCATCCTCCACTCAAGGGCAAAGAGAACGTGTGTATCTAATGTGTAATTTGGAGCAATGTTGGAAGCAGTCACTGAGAGCTACGATGGGTACAGGAGATAATCTGTCGACAGCTGATTGTCACCAATAACTGAACTGTGCTAGACAATGCATTTGGCAGCCCTAAATTTAAACTCATGTTCTAGACTAAACACGATCTTACAATGTGCAATGAATTCAAGAAAATGACAGTTGACAATCTGTTGCAAAACTACTGATCATGCTTACTTTGTCCATGATGATTAAAGCTAACCTCTATGAGCAAACTCAGGATAGAGAAATTTCAGTCTGAGTGCTGAAAGCAAACTGTAATTTCTTGCTCTCACTGGTCACCAGAAACTATACTCGCCCTGGCTACATGAGCTGCCACATTACCAATTGTAGGCAGTCCTGGTTATAGGTTACAGACAACACACATGAATGATAGAAAAAAAGAATACATTAAAGAGTCAATATAATGATGTGGCAAAGTATTAGAAATTAAAACATTTTATATAAATCAGTTTATTGAATAAAAATAATAATCAAAGTCATTCTGATAAGGTTAGAAATAAATTTCAAAGCATGTGATGAGATTTGAACCCAGGACCTTCTAGAAGACAAAAATGTATCTTAACCATTGAGCTACACTACTATCCTGCATTACACTTTACACTGATACAGTTATGATTTTCCATTGCTAGTCACAATGCTGATGTGCCACCTTCAAAAAGTTTGGCATCTTATATGAAGCTTATCTAATCTAAGCTGATCCCTGTGATGATAATATTTGTGTATATGACAGCAAATCACATCTTGTGCAAAAGGATTGAGTAGTGTTTGGTTAGTGCTGTGTATGAAAAGTGCGTATTTCATTAGCATCATTGCGTGTGTTAACATGTCTGGTGAAATGCAAAATAAAAGGGGCAGGCCCAGGAATCAGGATACAAAATTCCAAACATATCAAGAAAGAAAGCTGGGCGGGGCATTGCAAGTAAACTAACAAATTATTCTGGTACTTTGACAACAGTGAACAGCAGAGCGCTCAGGTTGGAGGAAACCTGCTACAAAGTGTGAAGTGTCAAGCAACAAGTGACTGAGCAGACTATAGATTATATCCCACAAACCAAAATCAGGTAAATCCAATCATACATTTAAGTTCCTGTGCTGAGGTACTAGTAACAAATAGAGTGGTAGCTATGTGTTACTTTGCAGTTCCACATTATCACATCATCTGCTAAGTTTCTCATTAACAAATAACTTAGAGACTATTTGATCTCTTGTGACACAAAGTATTTTGACAAACACTGTTGAGATTGAACAGCTGCCATGCTTTATTGCTGTTGTGCTTCACTATTTTTCCATTTTAGAATCCAAAACAGTGAATGTAGTGTGTTCCATGCGATCTGCCCCAGATTGAGGGAAAGAAAGGAAGTGAAAGATACTTTGTATAATTGTACTGATACTTGAGTCAGTGACAGGTGTCAAAGAGATGAAAAACTGCATGGAATAAACAAAATCACCTAGTGAGACACTAAAAATGATAATTTTTGTTACAGGTGTTGCTCGAATTGCTATCTGTTTGTGTGCTCACAGATTTCAGACTTTTGCTGTTAATATGCATAATCCTTGAGGTATATGTCCTGGTATTCCCTAAATTTATTATACATAACAGAAGAAAAAGGAATAACGAGAATGTTTGAAATGCCACTTGTTAGTGGTTCCAAGAGACATGCATAAATGCCGAAATGCAAATCAATCAGAAGCCCTGCAATAGATCTTAGTAATAACTGTTGTATAAAAATGTAACAGTGTGTTGTTTACTATTATTAACAAAACATATATGAGCACAAACATGCAAGTGTCAGAATTCTGCAATTTGCACTGCATATGTTGTGTGTCCAGGTAGCAGGCCAACATTGGATAGGATGCTCTCTCACTATCAAGCAGGAGACAAGTCTATTTTACATCAAAAATAAAATTTTCCTCCAGATAACTATACAATCATGAGACAGAATTGATGGCCAGGAGGCAAAAATGTCAGTAATGCCGATAGGCAGATACAAAACATGTGAGGCTATCCTTGCTTTTGGAACTAATAGTTTCTTCTTCGCAGAGGAGAGAGGGATTGGCCAAGGAAAGTTAAAAAGGAAGGGTTGGTCACTCCGACCCCAGCATGAGAGGGAGCCACCTCTTAAGGATAGGATGGTCCCTCTCATAATGGGTCTGAGTGGCTTGCCCTTCTTCTTTAACCTTCCCCTACCTACCCCTCTCTCCTCCTAGAAGAAGGAATTATTGATTCCAAAAGCTAAGACAGACCAGGTATTTTTATATGTACCTATTGGCAGCACTGATATTTTGCCTCCTGAAATAAGTATGGGCAAGCTATTTAGTATATTCTGCCACTTACCTATTCGCATCAACTTTCTTTGGTAACAAACCAGCTAGCTCTCCACTTTCTTCCATTTCTTTAATTATGTCTAGGCCACCAATAAGTTCACCATTGATGTACAGCTGGAACCATTACACAATTTGGTTATTTGCAGACTAATTTCAATGGCATAAAAATGCTTACAGGAAATAAATTACTGATATTTGATAAAGTAATTTCGATTGTATGTATTTGTTATAGAATACTATAAAAAAGCTTCACATCCATTGTGCCTATAACTTGTAAATCTCTGAAGCCAAGAAACCATGACTCCTGTTCCAGTGAATGAATCACAATTATTACCAGACGATTGCATTCAATAATATTTGGAAGATACTAGAATACCTTAATAGTAATTTCAATTGTAAAATTATGGTTTAAGACAATAATATTAATGAACAGTTTCTATACCTCACAGAAAAATGGTAAACTTGAGGATATCAAAGCAATGGACACGTATGTGGAGTATTTTGGTGCCACATTAGAACTGCATATACCAGCAATACTGCAGTCTGTTAGTGACATTAGTAAAGAGGAGAAAACTTAAAAATACAGAGTAAGATGCTGAGGGAAAAATGGTAGCTAATACAGCCAATTAGACTGAACGGTATCAAGCCATTGGTCACCACTCAAAACTTCAAAGATGAGTCACTTCCACACTGCAGAGAAGTCATACTCAAGTAATGATGTTCAGATGATCAAATGTTCTTCCTTGTGTTGTTCACAGTGTGAGAACCATTGTTAACCTTAGGTATGCTACCAAATAGGCTTAGACTAGGGCTGCAACATGACCAATATTTTCTGTGATGCACTTTGAAACGTAGATACAATCATGACCACATTCAAATTATGATCAGCACCTATGCCAGCCACAGCAAAAGCTAATAACACTAAATGCATAAGGCTTTAAAAGGTCATGTGTATGCAAGGCAACCAGTACCACTCCCAACTGGAGAGAGGAAATGAAGTGGGGATGCCACTATGAATGCTGGACTGTAGATCAATGAACACTAGTTCTCTTATAGAAAAAGTTCTGTTAAAGCATGCAAAATGACAGCAGATGTGTTTTCATTATCACACCTTGAACAACCAGAAAGATCTGCTTTGGATGGGGAGGTATCCAAGCTTGTGTGGTGTGGAGTAGTGGTAACTTAAGTGTGCGCAAAGTCATACATGGTTTTCATGTGGAACTGTGTAAATCTAACAAGAGAATATCTTTCACGCTTATGCATGTCCCTATGCATGCCAATTTAAGTAGGTGAGAATTTCACCCTATAAGACAACACTACTTGGCACAAAATGTTCATGTTATTGACATATGCCTCCAATAGAAAAGAATTAAGTGCACAGTCACAAAACTGATCTCCCAGGTTATTGCACAATATATTTAAGAAAGAATATTTTTAAAGGCATATTTGTTTCTACTTTGGCTGTATTTATTGACAAATGTGCATTTTTACATGGTTTTCATGTGGAACTGTGTAAATCTAACAAGAGAATATCTTTCACGCTTATGCATGTCCTTATGCATGCCAATTTAAGTAGGTGAGAATTTCACCCTATAAGACAACACTACTTGGCACAAAATGTTCATGTTATTGACATATGCCTCCAATAGAAAAGAATTAAGTGCACAGTCACAAAACTGATCTCCCAGGTTATTGCACAGTATATTTAAGAAAGAATATTTTTAAAGGCATATTTGTTTCTACTTTGGCTGTATTTATTGACAAATGTGCATTTTTAACGGAACTTCACAAATGGAGCCTCATCTCAGTGCATGCCCGTTGCTATCTAGATATGATATCTTCAAGTCATGAGTTGCAACTGTATAATAATGATTGATTATACGATTAAGAGTTGAGTTGTTTGCTGTGAACCACTTGTAACCCTATTCCATTAATCTCTGGGTTATTGTGAAATCAGCATACATTTTGAAGAATCCTCCAATGTCTTGGACCAACCATTTAAGTAGGAAAAGACCAGGAGCAAGCTAAGCACCAAATATTGTGGTACACCATATTTAATGTTTCCATTCTCTGAACTTTATTCTTGTGATACCAATTATTAATGTGGCCCTCTGTTTTCTAAAGTAAAGATATGACTGCATCCATGAAGGAGACTACCTTTAATGGCATATCCTTTTAATTTTCCAAGGTGAGTTTTAGGATCTACAATTGAAATCCTTAACAAGACAGAACATGTCAACAGGGTAACTCTTGTTTAGTTCTGCCAGAACTGAGTTTGTGGGATCATGCATTGTATTCTACATAGAGAAGCTTTACAGAAGGCTAGCTGCATTGACAGTAAAAGAATATCAGAAAGGATGTTCAACATACTGATATAAGGCTTCTCCTAAAGACTTTCTGAAATCATGGGAAAGATGGAGATTAGTCTACAATTAGATGTATCATTCTTCCTTCCATTTTCATAAATGGGTGGTACTGTTACAAATTTTGGTCTTTCAGGAAATACATCTTATCTCATTGACTCCTGACAAAGACAACACACATGGAGTGCTACCATGTCAGCAGAAGATTTTAGTACTTTTTGGAAGTCCCAACAACAGATGAAATTTTGAAGAGGTCACAAGAATAATTAAAGGAGAGACAGAATTTACCTGTAATACAACATAAGAACTGAATGTTACATCTTTACTCTGAATGAAACCTCTGGTGATAGAGGGATACTACATTACATTAAGTACCACTTGTCCTGGCAAGTGTACTTGCAGTAATGAAAGCTTTGTGCGTATATTAGTGCAATCATTACTAGTACATACTGTTATAATATTGTACATAAAAGTCAGGAACTGAAATGGCAAAATGCTTTCTTAAATAAAATATCTTAGGATCCTTGCAATCCCATTGCTATTTTGGCAGTACCAACAACTAGAATATTTCATTAAAAGTTCTTTGCTGTAAATCCTTACTATTACACTTGGAAGTCCTGGTGTAATACAGGTAATGGAAGGAGTATAAGTAAAAACTCATAATTGAGGGATTGAGCAGCTGACACACACACACACACACACACACACACACACACACTCTGCGCAACAACAAACAACTTCACACAGTGTTGATACATAGCACATTGTCAATACATCAAATGAAATGGTCCATTCGTGCATGCTCTGTTTTTCTGTTTCTTGCTTTCAATTTTTATTGGGATACTGGAACATTGCAACGCACCTACAAATGCTGCTCCATTCTGCAGTTCTGCCCTGGCCTGTGCCATTCTGCGCAGCTTTGCACCATACGTCTGTGCACGGCACATCCAGTGTGAATGCAGCTTTGCACTGCAGGCCAACAGAGTCGGACTGCAGAATTGGGACACTGTAGTAGTGTGTGTGTGTGTGTGGGGCGGGGGGGGGGGGGTTACAACTGTCCTTCCATCAACAGTCTACAATTACACCACTTGTGTTGACTAAAAGGTGTCCATTTTTTTGCTTAGTACTCAATGATCTTACACACACCAGCACACTGGAGTTACACACAACACAGGTTTCCTGTTCATTAGAGGTGTCTTACTACTAACACAATGGGATGTCCAAAGTTCCAAGAATTTGAATTTTGCTCACAAATGGTTGTGAATATATGAAAATCCTATTAGGTATCTTGTCATACTTTCTTCTTGAATAAGTGTGGCAAGTAGCTACTAGATGAGTGGTTTGGTTAGTTGTTTGCGAGTACATTTCCATTGCCATGTTTCCGTTAATTTGTGATTCTGCAAAGGACAACTTGAGATGCAGCAAGTTTATATAGTTTTGGTTTGAACTCCGTAATCACTGTGGAAGTGCACCAAATGTCGAAACAATCTTTTGCAGAAATTCATCAGGCACCATACAAACATAAAGTACAACTGGTACAAGCATTTTGAAAACTGGCAAATATTGGCTGATGATAACCGTTCCAGCCGGCTGTCAACTGGCATCACACCAGAAAATGTTCAGTAAGTAAGGGATATGATTCTAGAAAATGTTCAGTAAGTGAGGAATATGATTCTGCAAGACTGTAGACAGACCATTAAAGACTTCTAAAACACTGTGGGACTAAGTTATGGCACTTGAGGATGAATTCTGTCAGAAGAATTGAATATGAGCAGATTTGTGCCACAACTGCTACAAGATTATCAGAATCAACATTACATAGAAGTCTGCAGGATACTTAAAACAACTGATTTAAGGTGAGTCCAAACTTACTTTCAAAGGTTGTCAGAATTGATGAAACTAAGTAGCAATTATTGCAATGGAGTGTTATCCTATTCTTGGCAAGTCAAGAGTAACATTAAGTCCTAGTACGTTCATACAGCCATGCGACACTGTTAGAAAATTCCTTCCTTTGGGATGTTGTTCAACTCGTGCATCACAATGACTTGAATATTGATTATTTTGTCAAATTGTTGAGTTATGTGAATTTTTATTATTGGAAACAAAAAAATGTTACTTCGCACCATATATGAAGAATAGTTAAGAACTGGCACTACTTCTTTCACTAGAGACTGCACTACAACTGCAGCCTTGTGAACAGGCACATTGTTGTGGAGGAAGAAGAGATACCTCCCCTTCATTGTTCTGGATGAGCAGTCTCAATCCTCTTCCGCAATTAGTCAGTGATGTATAAATCTAACTGGGAATTTACAGTGGTGCCAGTGGACCTCTGGATAATGCTTTGAGCCTCAAAAAAGGCCATGAGCATTACCTTCACTTTTGATTTTACCTTCTGCGCCTTCTTCAGTCTTGGCAAACAATCTGAAACTCATTCAGCACTGTGTCATCTTGTAGTAGACTGATAACCTCAGTATCATCACCCCTGATGACTTTTGCAAAAGAGAACTGCCTCCTTCTTTCATTTCACAGCTGGAATCCATGAATCATTGTTTCAGGTATGCAGAACAAACTCTGCAGTTTTCTGTTTGAAAACATCCTAGAGAATGTCTTGCACAATTGATTAAAGTCGATACGTTCTTCAGCGATAGCTCTGCATGAGTGATGATGTTCAGTTTTCAAAAGGTCATGAATTTTCAGTGTTTCTGTTGGATTAAATCGAGGTGGGCACCCTAACCTCTCTCTATCTGTATATTCTTCCACGACTTCAACAATTATCGCTGTAACCTTTTTAATGGTCTCATATGTCTCCTTAGCCATTTTGCCAATTAAAACATGGAATTTTATCCCAGTTTATAGCTCCATTGCAATTTGTGATAAAACAACATTACAGCCACACGTGCGTTACTTAACACTGTCTGCTCACAACTGGCCAGGAAAATGCCCATGTGGTGTTTATAGTTGTTAGTTCAATCTGCCACCATAGTTATTGTGCTACATCACTTATATAAATGGAACAAAATCAGTCTAGGAATTTTTCAGACAGAAGATGTGAACAGGACTGTTAGTAAAAAGTTTGCCCCTTCTTGCCAGACAAGAACAAAAATTTCTATCACGATGTTCTGAAGTGTTTGAAGGAGGGCTCAAGGAGAAAGTTCACGGAAGTGTTGTAGGAATGACTGGGTACTCCACCAACACAATGCACAACTGCAAATGGTCTAAGTTATTCAGGAATTTCTTACTAAAAGCAGGATGACAGTTGGAAACTGCACACCAGGCCACGAATCAAAACTGGGACCTTCACTTTTTACCAGCAAGTATTTGGAAGGTAGGAGATGAGTTACTGGTGGAAGTGAAGATGGGTCACCAAACATGCTTGTCTATTTAGTCAGCAGAGCACTTGCCCACAAAGGCAAAGGTCCCAGGTTCAAGTCATGGTCCAACACACAGTTTTAATCTGCCAGGAAGTTTCAAAGCAGTGGCACACTGTACTGCAGAATGAAAATTCTTTCTGCAAACACGATACTTGTTCTCTACCCATTGTACTCACTATACTTAGCTACATGTGAATTCTAATCTTCCCCAAAATGGAAATCAAGTTGAAGGGGTAGAGATTTGATATAGCGTATGTGGCTCAAGCAGAATCACCGATGGTACTGAAGATTTTTACAAAGATGGGCCTGCAGGATGAATTCCAAAGGTGGCAAAATATTATGATTGGTATATTATTCCCATGGGAACCACTCTGAGTGTGATGGTACCAAATAAGATCTTTATACGACTTAATAAGTTTAACTAATACATCCCATAAACTTTTGGAGACCACCTGATACTTGAGGGACTACTACTTAATATACAATATTTCTTACATGGTTCTGAAAATATACATATCTACTAATGGTTTACCTGTGGGTAGGTGGGCCAATTTGAAAATGTTTTTAGACCCTGCCTTACTTCCTCATCTGCAAGTATATTAAAAGACTTGTATTTGGCATTATGTTTGTCCAAAATGCCTACTATCGTTTTACTGAAGCCACATCTTGGTTCTTCTGGTGTTCCTTTCATGAAAAGCATTACTGGTGCAGCTGTTATCAGCTTCCTCAACCTTGTATTGAGTTCTTCTTTAGAGCTTTGTTCTTCAACTTTTGGTGGCAACAATGGCTGACTCGAAACCTGGAAAAAAAAAAAAAAAAAAAAAAAAATCTGCATTTTCCTTAATTTTTAATCTGACAAAATTGTACTTTTACCAACAAAAATGTTGGTTGAGTTGTTGTTTTTTTTTATCACTGAACATGACTTTTACATAAATCCCAAACTTTCCGTTACTTCACACCCTGTACCCCAAGAGTTCGGTCCCAGATTTTCAAAAGGAAAATATTGTTTACATTGAATTACTGATAAATTGCCAAGACTTTTTGGATGTACTCTGCCATAATGACATTTCTGTAGCTAATTTAATTTGACACTGATTAGCACTACTGACATACTTTCACACAATTTAATCACAACAATCTTTTAAAACTGACACATTGCTTATCCTGCGATATTTTCACAACGTGGGTCACCGGAATACGCAATAGATAAATAAAATAAATTTTAATATGTAGTTTAAAAACAAAGATGATGTGACTTACCAAACAAAAGGGCTGGCAGGTCGATAGACACACAAACACAAACACACACACAAAATTCAAGCTGTCGCAACAAACATATTTAAAGACCAATATGTCTGCTTGTGTCTGTATATGTGTGGATGGATATGTGTGTGTGTGTGCGCGAGTGTATACCCATCCTTTTTTCCCCCTAAGGTAAGTCTTTCCGCTCCCGGGATTGGAATGACTCCTTACCCTCTCCCTTAAAACCCACATCCTTTCGTCTTTCCCTCTCCTTCCCTCTTTCCTGATGAGGCAACAGTTTGTTGCGAAAGCTTGAATTTTGTGTGTATGTTTGTGTTTGTTTGTGTGTCTATCGACCTGCCAGCGCTTTCGTTTGGTAAGTCACATCATCCTTGTTTTTAGATATATTTTTCCCACGTGGAATGTTTCCCTCTATTATATTAATACTTAGTTTGTATCATATTTTGCAATTTTTAGACAAAATAATCACAAACAAATGTTATCTATGATATTATTTGGTGCCAAAGCATAATCATCAGATTCCAGTAGCAGCTCAACAAGCATTTAAGTGTAATGGTACAAACCAATTGGTTCACTTTCTTTGTCAATTCTGCAGCTTTGGCTCCATCAACTCGATCAAGTAAAATGTCTCCATTTAGCAGCAGGCATGTTGGTACAGATGATACATCATATTTCATTGAAACTTCTGGAACATCTTCAGCAGGGCATTTAGCAAATTTTACTCCCTGGAAAGTCACAATCATTAAACAATACACTGAAAATTTTGAATAAAATAAAAATAAATCAAAAATTTTATTTCATTTACTAATTCTCTATAACAGGTATGGGAGATAACATATACTGTCACAAACATAATATCACACATTTTACAGTTAACAACTTGTTCAAAAAAAAAAAAAAAAAAAAAAATTGCAAGCCTGAAAGCCTTGAGTATTTAAAATATAAAAAGAATTCAACAGCTAACACCAAGATCTAGTGTATTTATAGGTGGATACCAGATACACATACAATGCAAATTCTGTTTTTGTAAATATGAAAACATGATGAGAAAGACATAAATGTTTTGCCAACCTGAATGAAGCATTTAACATATACACTCCTGGAAATTGAAATAAGAACACCGTGAATTCATTGTCCCAGGAAGGGGAAACTTTATTGACACATTCCTGGGGTCAGATACATCACATGATCACACTGACAGAACCACAGGCACATAGACACAGGCAACAGAGCATGCACAATGTCGGCACTAGTACAGTGTATATCCACCTTTCGCAGCAATGCAGGCTGCTATTCTCCCATGGAGACGATCGTAGAGATGCTGGATGTAGTCCTGTGGAACGGCTTGCCATGCCATTTCCACCTGGCGCCTCAGTTGGACCAGCGTTCGTGCTGGACGTGCAGACGGCGTGAGACGACGCTTCATCCAGTCCCAAACATGCTCAATGGGGGTCAGATCCGGAGATCTTGCTGGCCAGGGTAGTTGACTTACACCTTCTAGAGCACGTTGGGTGGCACGGGATACATGCAGACGTGCATTGCCCTGTTGGAACAGCAGGTTCCCTTGCCGGTCTAGGAATGGTAGAACGATGGGTTCGATGACGGTTTGGATGTACCGTGCACTATTCAGTGTCCCCTCGACGATCACCAGTGGTGTACGGCCAGTGTAGGAGATCGCTCCCCACACCATGATGCCGGGTGTTGGCCCTGTGTGCCTCGGTCGTATGCAGTCCTGATTGTGGCACTCACCTGCACGGCGCCAAACACGCATACGACCATCATTGGTACCAAGGCAGAAGCGACTCTCATCGCTGAAGACGACACGTCTCCATTCGTCCCTCCATTCACGCCTGTCGCGACACCACTGGAGGCGGGCTGCACGATGTTGGGGCGTGAGCGGAAGACGGCCTAACGGTGTGCGGGACCGTAGCCCAGCTTCATGGAGACGGTTGCGAATGGTCCTCGCCGATACCCCAGGAGCAACAGTGTCCCTAATTTGCTGGGAAGTGGCGGTGCGGTCCCCTACGGCACTGCGTAGGATCTTACGGTCTTGGCGTGCATCCGTGCGTCGCTGCGGTCCGGTCCCAGGTCGACGGGCACTTGCACCTTCCGCCGACCACTGGCGACAACATCGATGTACTGTGGAGACCTCACGCCCCACGTGTTGAGCAATTCGGCGGTACCTCCACCCGGCCTCCCGCATGCCCACTATACGCCCTCGCTCAAAGTCCGTCAACTGCACATACGGTTCACGTCCACGCTGTCGCGGCATGCTACCAGTGTTAAAGACTGCGATGGAGCTCCGTATGCCACGGCAAACTGGCTGACACTGACGGCGGCGGTGCACAAATGCTGCGCAGCTAGCGCCATTCGACGGCCAACACCGCGGTTCCTGGTGTGTCCGCTGTGCCGTGCGTGTGATCATTGCTTGTACAGCCCTCTCGCAGTGTCCGGAGCAAGTATGGTGGGTCTGACACACCGGTGTCAATGTGTTCTTTTTTCCATTTCCAGGAGTGTATTTGGCAGAGAAGCATTAATTTTACTGTGTTTTTAATCAATCATTGTAGCCATGAAAACCAATCACAGTGAGTGCAGAATATTAATACCTAGGTTTTTTTCAAAGGTTCCTCATGTGACTGACAGAGTTTAGTGCTCATCTTAAAAGTAAGGCTATCTTATAGTAACTTACATTTAACTCTGGCTGCTTTGCCAGCTCTTCAAGCACCTCATTCATTGTTTCACACTGCTTGGCCCAATCGGCATAAAAGTGAACCACAACCAGGCTATTAGATCTGAAATGAATCATTGTATTATTACACAGTCACGAGTGCCTTGCCTTATAATTTAACTTCAGTGCACACAAAACAGCAGAATTTAAAACAGTTTATACGTATATGAAATATCAATAGCTAAATGAAAAGTAGAATTTTTGTTAACACTGTCTGCCAACCTACACTGATATATGTAATTGGACAGATAAAAAATCTACACACCAAGTGACGGCAGAACACACACATTAAAGGTTATAATTAGGCAAGCTTTCAGAGCCGGTGGCTCATTCTTCAGCCAGAAGGAGCCACTGGCTCCAAAAGCTTGCCTAATTATAACATTCAGTGTGTGTTCTGACGCTGCTTGGTGAAGGAGATTTTTTTATCTATGCAGTTATACTGTCAAAGATTGATTGTTTTCATTGTTATAACATATACTGATAGCAGCACCTGCTACATAATGTATACACTAGCTGTTGCCTGCAGCTGCATTTGCCTATCAGTAATGTTGTTATGATGATTGTGTGTTTTGATTAGCATAGCTTGTGATGTGCATGCCCCCCCCCCCCCCCACCTAACTACTCCAGCGCACAATGCGACAGCATGCACATTACGGCCGCCAAGTGGTGCGTGCGTACATCTATGCATCTTGCTATACAACTAGCTATACATTACACAACATGTATATTATGTACCAAATTTAATAATTTTTAAAATAGTTTTATGTCCACTGATGGAAAAAAAGGAGACATTTCATTCCCTACCTCACACTATTAGGTGTTTTTTTAAGTACAGGGTTATTACAAATGATTGAAGCGATTTCACAGCTCTACAATAACTTTATTATTTGAGATATTTTCACAATGCTTTGCACACACGTACAAAAACTCAAAAAGTTTTTTTAGGCATTCACAAATGTTCGATATGTGCCCCTTTAGTGATTCGGCAGACATCAAGCCGATAATCAAGTTCCTCCCACACTCGGCGCAGCATGTCCCCATCAATGAGTTCGAAAGCATTGTTGATGCGAGCTCGCAGTTCTGGCACGTTTCTTGGTAGAGGAGGTTTAAACACTGAATCTTTCACATCACTATGCGTGAAACTTGCCCGCACGCGTTCAACCGTTTCTTCGCTTACTGCAGGCCGACCCGTTGATTTCCCCTTACAGAGGCATCCAGAAGCTTTAAACTGCGCATACCATTGCCGAATGGAGTTAGCAGTTGGTGGATCTTTGTTGAACTTCGTCCTGAAGTGTCGTTGCACTGTTATGACTGACTGGTGTGAGTGCATTTCAAGCACGACATACGCTTTCTCGGCTCCTGTCGCCATTTTGTCTCACTGCGCTCTCGAGCGCTCTGGCGGCAGAAACCTGAAATGCGGCTTCAGCAGAATAAAACTTTATGTGTTTTTCTACGTATCTGTGGTGTGTCGTGACCATATGTCAATGAATGGAGCTACAGTGAATTTATGAAATCGCTTCAATCATTTGTAATAGCCCTGTAGTTTATATTCTTCCTCAGGTTCAAGCTATTTCCATACTAAATTTGATTGAAATCAATTAAGTGGTTTTGTCATAAAAAGGTAACAGACAAACTTTTGCATTGATAATATTACACTACTGGCCATTAAAATTGTTACACCATGAAGATGACATGCTACAGACGCGAAATTTAACAGACAGGAAGAAGATGCTGTGATATGCAAATGATTAGCTTTTCAGAGCATTCACACAAGGTTGGAACCGGTGGCAACACCTGCAACGTGCTGACACGAGGAAAGTTTCCAACCTATTTCTCATACACAAACAGCAGTTGACCAGTGTTGCCTGGTGAAACGTTGTTGTGATGCCTCGTGTCAGGAGGAGAAATGCGTACCATCACATTTCCGACTTTGATAAAGGTCGGATTGTAGCCTATCGCGATTGTGGTTTATCATATCATTGCTGCTCGTGTTGGTTGAGATCCAATGACTGTTAGCAGAATATGGAATCGGTGGGTTCAGGAGGGTAATACAGAACACCGTGCTGTATCCCAACGGCCTCGTATCACTAGCAGTCGAGATGACAGGCATCTTATCCGCGTGGCTGTAACGGATCATGCAGCCACGTCTCGATCTCTGAGTCAACAGATGGGGACGTTTGCATGACAACAACCATCTGCATGAACAGTTCGACAAAGTTTGCAGCAGCATGGACTATCAGCTCGGAGACCATGGCTGCGGTCACCCTTGACGCTGCATCACAGACAGGAGTACCTGCGATGGTGTGCTCAACAACGAACCTGGGTGCACCAATGGCAAAATGTCATTTTTTCGGATGAATCCAGGTTCTGTTTACAGCATCATGATGGTCGCATCTGTGTTTGGCGACATTGCGGTGAACACACACTGGAAGCGTGTATTCGTCAAAGCCATACTGGCGTATCATCCGGTATGATGGTATGGGGTGCCATTGGTTACACGTCTTGGTCACCTCTTATTTGCATTGACGGCACTTTGAACAGTGGACATTACATTTCAGATGAGTTACGACCCGTGGCTCTACCCTTCATTCGATCCCTGCGAAACCCTACATTTCAGCAGGATACTGCACGACCGCATGTTGCAGGTCCTGTAAGGGCCTTTCTGGATACAGAAAATGTGCAAATGCTGCCCTGGCCAGCACATTCTCCAGATCTCTCGCCAACTGAAAACGTCCAATGTTAGGTGCGTAATGGGGCCCCTTAAAGATATGGCGGCTAAGGAGGGGAAGAAATCCAGTGTGCACTCCGTGTGCATTCCGGGTGGAGTCATTCCTGATGTGGAAAGGGTCCTTCCGGATGCCATGAAGAGCACAGGGTGCAGCCAGCTGCAGGTGGTGGCACATGTCAGCACTAATGACGTGTGTCACTTTGGATCTGAGGAAATTCTCTCTGGATTCCAGCGGCTATCTGATTTGGTGAAGGCTGCCGGTCTTGCTTACGAGATGAAGGCAGAGCTCACCATCTGCAGCATCGTTGACAGAACCGACTGCGGACCTTTGGTGCAGAGCCGGGTGGAGGGTCTGAATCAGAGGCTCAGACGGTTTTGCGACCGTGTTGGCTGCAGATTCCTTGACTTGCGCCATAGGGTGGTGGGGTTTCGGGTTCTGCTGAATAGGTTAGGAGTTCACTACACTCAGCTGGCGGCTACACGGGTAGCGGAGGCTGTGTGGCGTGGACTGGGCGGTTTTTTAGGTTAGAAGGCCTCGGGAAAGTACAGGGTGGGCTGCAATCTCAAAGGGTGCATGGCAAATACAGGACGTGCTTGGATCAAGGAACAGTCGGAATTGTAGTTGTAAATTGTTGCAGTTGTGCTGGGAAAGTCCCTGAGCTTCAAGCGCTAATAGAAAGCACAGAAGCTGAAATTGTTATAGGTACAGAAAGCTGGCTAAAGCCTGAAATAAGTTCTGCAGATTTACAAAGTATCAGACGGTGTTCAGGAAAGATAGATTAGGCAGAATTGGTGGTGGAGTGTTTGTGTCTGTCAGTAGTGGTTTATCTAGCAGTGAAGTCGAAGTAGATACTCCGTGTGAATTGGTATGGTTATACTTAACAGCCGAACTAAGTTAGTAATTGGTTCCTTCTACCAACCCCCAGACTCCGATGATATAGTTGCTGAACAGTTCAGAGAAAATTTCAGTCTCGTAACAAATAAATACCCCACTCATACGGTTATAGTTGGCGGGGACTTCAACCTTCCTTCGATATGTTGGCAAAAATACTTGTTCAAAACCAGTGGTAGGCAGAAAACATTTTCAGAGATTGTCCTAAATGCTTTTTCCGAAAATTATTTCGAGCAGTTAGTCCACGAACCCACACGAATTGCAAATGGTTGCGAAAACACACTTGACCTCTTAGCCAAAAACAATCCAGAGCTAATAGAGAGCATCATGACTGATACAGGGATTAGTGATCATAAGGTCGTTGTAGCTAGGCTCAATACCGTTTCTTCCAAATCCACCAAAAACAAACGCAAAATAATTTTATTTAAAAAAGCGGATAAAGTGTCACTAGAAGCTTTCCTAAGAGAGAATCTCCATTCCTTCCGAACAGACTATGCAAATATAGACGAGATGCGGCTCAAATTCAAAGATATAGTAGCAACAGCAATTGAGAGATTTATACCTCATAAATTGGTAAGAGATGGAACTGATCCCCGTGGTACACAAAACAGGTCCAAACGCTGTTGCAGAGGCGACGGAAAAAGCATGCGAAGTTCAGAAGAACGCGAAATCCTGAAGATTGGCTACAATTTACAGACGCGCAAAATTTGGAACGGACTTCAATGCGAGATGCCTTTAATAGGTTCCACAACGAAACATTGTCTCGAAATTTGGTAGAAAATCCAAAGAAATTCTGGTCGTATGTAAAGTACACAAGCGGCAAGACGCAGTCAATACCTTCGCTGCGCAGTGCCGATGGTACTGTTACCGACGATTGTGCCGCTAAAGTGGAGTTATTGAACGCAGTTTTCCGAAATTCCTTCACCAGGGAAGACTAATGGGATATTCCAGAATTTGAAACACGAACAGCTGCTAGCATGAGTTTCTTAGAAGTAGATACCTTAGGGGTTGCGAAGCAACTCAAATCGCTTGATACGGGCAAGTCTTCAGGTCCAGATTGTATACCGATTAGGTTCCTTTCAGATTACGCTGACACAATAGCTCCCTACTTAGCAATCATATACAACCGCTCGCTCACCGATAGATCTGTACCTACAGATTGTAAAATTGCGCAGGTCGCACCAGTGTTTAAGAAGGGTAGTAGGAGTAATCCATCGAACTACAGACCTATATCATTGACGTCGGTTTGCAGTAGGGTTTTGGAGCATATACTGTATTCAAACATAATGAATCACCTCGAGGGGAACGATCTATTGATACGTAATCAGCATGGTTTCAGGAAACATCGCTCTTGTGCAACGCAGCTAGCTCTTTATTCGCACAAAGTAATGGCCGCTATCGACAGGGGATCTCAAGTTGATTCCGTATTTCTAGATTTCTGGAAAGCTTTTGACACCGTTCCTCACAAGCGACTTCTAATCAAGCTGCGGGCCTATGGGGTACCGTCTCAGTTGTGCGACTGGATTCGTGATTTCCTGTCAGGAAGGTCGCAGTTCGTAGTAATAAATGGCAAATCATCGAGTAAAACTGAAGTGATATCAGGTGTTCCCCAGGGAAACGTCCTGGGACCTCTGCTGTTCCTGATCTATATAAATGACCTGGGTGACAATCTGAGCAGTTCTCGTAGGTTGTTCGCAGATGATGCTGTAATTTACCGTCTAGTAAGGTCATCCGAAGACCAGTATCAGTTGCAAAGCGATTTAGAAAAGATTGCCGTATGGTGTGGCAGGTGGCAGTTGACGCTAAATAACGAAAAGTGTGAGGTGATCCAAATGAGTTCCAAAAGAAATCCGTTGGAATTCGATTACTCGGTAAATAGTCCAATTCTCAAGGCTGTCAATTCAACTAAGTACCTAGGTGTAAAAATTACAAACAACTTCAGTTGGAAAGACCACATAGATAATATTGCGGGGAAGGCGAGCCAAAGGTTGCGTTTCATTGGCAGGACACTTAGAGGATGCAACAAGTCCACTAAAGAGATGGCTTACACTACACTCGTTCGTCCTCTGTTAGAATATTGCTGCGCGGTGTGGGATCCTTACCAGGTGAGATTGACCGAGGACATCGAAAGGGTGCAAAAAAGGGCAGCTCGTTTTGTATTATCGCGTAATAGGGGAGAGAGTGTGGCAGATATGATATGCGAGTTGGGGTGGAAGTTATTAAAGCAAAGACATTTTTCGTCGTGGCGAGATCTATTTACGAAATTTCAGTCACCAACTTTCTCTTCCAAATGCGAAAATATTTTGTTGAGCCCCACCTACATAGGTAGGAATGATCATCAAAATAAAATAAGAGAAATCAGAGCTCGAACAGAAAGGTTTAGGTGTTCGTTTTTCCCACGCGCTGTTCGGGAGTGGAATGGTAGGGAGATAGTATGATTGTGGTTCGATGAACCCTCTGCCAAGCACTTAAATGTGAATTGCAGAGTAATCATGTAGATGTAGAACAATGGTGACCGAGCAACTGGCTCGTCATAACGCCAGTCACTACTCTTTATGAACTCTGGTATCGTGTTGAAGCTGCATGGGCAGCTGTACCAGTACACACCATCCAAGCTCTGTTTGACTCGATGCCCAGTCATATCAAGGCCGTTATTACAGCCAGAGGTGGTTGTTCTGGGGACTAATTTCTCAGCATCTATGCACCCAAATTGCGTGAAAATGTAATCACATGTCAGTTCTAGTATAATATATTTGTCAAATGAATACCCGTTTATCATCTGCATTTCTTCTTGGTGTAGCAATTTTAATGGCCAGTAGTGTATTATGAATTTTACACTCAACTAAACCATGTAAACACATGGAAAAATGCCACAAAGACATCAACATACTACATTATAAGTTATCAAGCACATAGTACGTTCAACACGTAATTCCTCTTAAACGAAAATTATTTCAACTAGGATAGGTGTGTTACCTTTATATCAGCTAACAAATGACGTTAATTCTTACAACTAATAACATCACATATGTTGTTTTCTTGACATTCCTCAATTCAGAAGGAGTTCACAGAATATATTGTACGTAGAATAGTAATAATCAACTTAGAACAACAGCAAACACTGAGGGGACAAAAGTCATGGGATAGTGATGTGCACATCAACAGATAGCAGCTGTATTGCACACACAAAGTACAAAAGAGTAGTGTATTGGCAGGGCTGTCATTTTTATTCAGGTGGTTCATGTCAAAAGGCGTCAGAAGTGAAACATTCCATTTCGAAAATCGTTAGGGAAATTAATATTTTGAGATTCACGGTGTCAAGAGTGTGCTGAGAATGCCAAATTTCAGGCATTACTTCTCATTCTGGACAACACTGCTTATCTGTGGGTGGATTCTCTCAATATGGCATAAGTATCACTAGTTCCTTTCATCAAAGGGTTCGAAAAGTGCCGTGTTCAATGCCCTGGATGCTCACGAGGGCAAAATACGTAAGAAGAAAAGTGACGAAAATCTTGACAGTGATTAAAAAAAATAGTGCTAGTGAAGTTAATAGTCAAATCAATGAAGTCTGATTATAAAGTTGCTATTTCAGAGTAATGTTATCAACACAACAACATTTTTAATGCAGCTAAGAGTGGCTATATTGTTTGCAGCTTATGTAAATGGTTAATGTAGGAGCAATTTTCCTTCACTCAGAGTCTCTCTTTTCTCCCCCTCAAAGTTAAGAGTGCTGTTATATTTTTAAAAATAGGGCAAGCATGTCTGTTACTGTAAACACTATTTATGCATCACATGTGCAACATACATCACTTTTATTAATAAAAATTTTAACATAATTATGTTACAAACTATACTTATATAGCTAGAGAAATTATGCTGGTTTAGTACCTTTGTTGCCAAAGGGCTTTCTTTGACTAATACTGCTGTATCAGAAGTCTTAAAGTGACCTAAGTCTTAAAAGGATGGACGTACTGTATTATTTTATTGTCGACACATTAGATCGTCTGAAAAACATTTAAATTCCATCTATTCTATTGCCCAATTTGTGTTTTTGGTGTTATGAGGAAAGGGATGGAATGTCATCATACAGATACAGTAATTGAAACACTATTTACAGGTATATTATCTGATTTTATAAGAACGTAAAACTTTTATCTCTTATCCTTTGACAGAGGTCTTCATGTGTCCAAGTGCAATATTTGTAGCAATCATCTTCAGGATAAGTACTGGGGTCGGGGGTGGTCTTCCCTAAATGACATCACTTTGTTGTACAGAACGGTATTGCCTTGTTAATTTAACAGCTCATCGGCAAGCAACAGAATGTCAGCAGCTCGAGCACAGAGGCAGCATTTTACTGCAGCCATACAGTAGATCTCTTGGGTCACTTGTTTATCATGTTGAACCCAAGCCTTAAAGAGCTGTTGGCTGGCAAGGACACAAGCTGGGTGAACTGGAATCACTGGCAGTAAGGTTGCCAATAGCTTGTGCCACAGCATTTATCTCAATATCTTCTTCTATTTTAAGCATACAAGGTTCTTGAAAATTTGTACATCAGCCACACACCAACCAACCAACAGCTGTGTTGTCCCAGTTGCACATGATCTTCACCCTCCAATATGGGACTGATAATAGAATACGTCTCTCAGTTTTGTCAACACAGATGTCTGTGCAGTCACATGCCAGATCATAAAGGCTTGCAGCATACAGTGTGGCTACAAAATACTTTGTGGGCCTCCTCAGATCCTGTGGTCACGGTGAATATAGCAAATCAGCAATAGCCTTACACCACCTGGACAGTGACCGACCTTTCAGTTTTCAAGTTGCCTGCGCGCTTGCTTCGAGGCTATGGATTGGGAGAATTTTGGGAAAGAGCGATTCACCTGTAAACAAGACTGCACATAGGACGCTGATGAGATCTATTCTTGAGAACTGCTCGAGTGTTTGGTTTCCATACCTCATTGGATTGAAGGAAGACACTGAAGCAATTCAGCGGCAGGCTACTAGATTTGTTACCGGTAGGTTCAAACAACATGTAAGTGTTACGGAGATAAATTGGGAACTCAAATGGGAATCTATGGAGGGAAGGTGACAGTCTTTTCGAGAAACATTGAGAAAATTTAGAGAACCGACATTTGAAGCTGACTGGCAAACGATTCCACTGCTGCCAACAAATATTGCGCATAAGGACCACAAAGATAAGATACGAGAAATGTACGGAGGCATACAGACAGTCATTTTTCCCTTGCTCTATTTGCAAGTGGAGCAGGACTAGAAGTGCTATTAAGTGCCCCAGAACCCAGCAGTTTAATTCCACTGATGAGCATTGCTGTGCAAATGTGGACAAAATGTTGGATTTACAGACTTTTTGTACTTTATACAATATGGCCCAACACACTAAAGAATTTTATTCAAACTGACACTAGCTATAGAAACCTACGGACTTATCGTGCGTTAACTGCTATGTATTTAGTTTTATTGCAGCTACAATTAATTTTGTGAAACTAAATCTGCTTGCAAACAATTCCTGGTCTCTACTTAATGGTGGGCGTTTCACATTATTTGTTTTGCTCTTTTACCATTAACTTGGTTATTGTTAAGAAAACAAATAGTTATCAGCATAACAACACACAAATATATTGGAAAGTAGGGTGTCTATAAATAATCTTTCTGCTGCAGCTGTCATTTCTTATTTCAGATGAAATTCATCTGTAATCACTATCAGCCATTTGACATTCAATAATCGACGAAGATCTTCTCTCCATGCAGTGCAGTCTTCTGCAATATATTGTCGTGCCGCCACGACAGTACGCGCAAACGGCGATAGAGGAGCTCCGCAACTCGGCTGAGCATGGGAGCGCCACCTAGCGCCGGCCGCATGTCACGGCACGGCAGTCGAATAAGAGATATTGAGCTGTTATCATGTAACGAGCTATTGTTTCTAAGTGAGTGTGTTTGAATATCCACGCAATTATTGCTGATTAAAGGTTATAACACTTTTTGGCGATGAGGTCGGATATTTTCATTGCGTTGTGGATTTGTGGATTTGTGTGTTCGTGACGGGGCAGACATGGAACAGCTTATGCAAGCGCTCATTGAACAACAAACACAGCTGACGGCTGCTATTCAGGCGTTGTCGACGTCACTTACTCATCGTCTGTCTTCCTCTTCTCCGCCTCCATTCCCTCCTTACGACGGGGCTGCTGAAGATTGGGAGGATTATGAGAAGCGTTTGCAGCAACACTTCTTGGCTTTCGGCGTTGTCGACACTCCTATGTGTAAGTCGTTATTTCTATCTTGGATTTCCCCACGGATCTATCAGCTGCTATCTCAGTTAGCCCCTCTGTGGGAACCTGCCTCTCTGTCCTTCCAAGAAATGTGTGACTTATTGTCTAACTATTACCGAAAAAACACCCACATCGTTGCCGCCCGCGTGGCGTTCTACCGGTGTCGTAAACAGCCCCATCAATCTTACCGGGCTTGGGCAGCGGAACTACACGATCTCAGTAGGAAATGTCAGTTTGTCATGGACACTCGTCATGAGTCTTATGCTGATTCAATGGTTAGGGATGCTATTCTATGGCTTGCTCCTGATAAAGAAGTTCGGCAACGTGCCCTACAACTGCCAAACCCGTCGTTGTCGGAAGTTCTAAGCATCGCTCAATCCTTTGAAGTGTCTCACGCTGCTGGCGCGCAAATAGACGCGTGGTGTGATGTAGGCGCTGTACAGTCAACTTTCGGCACGGACAATTTGCCTGTCTCACAGGAGAACGAAGATGTGGCGGCGGTTCACTCGCGTAAACAACGTCGCGTTGGGCCGCAACACTTGCAGCGAAAACAGCAACCACAGAAGCAGGTTCGTTCCGCACTTCCTTCTTGTCCACGTTGTTTCGTACAGCATGACAGGGCCGCTTGTCCAAAACGTTGGGCCACGTGTAATTCATGAAGGAAAAAAGGCCACATTGCTTCCGTGTGTCAGTCCCCTAAAGTTCCCGTCGGCGAGGACGAGGCATTGGACATGGATGTTAACTGTGTGCTTTCTCAAACAAATAAGTTGTTTGTTACTGTTCGTGTTCTGGATAAAGACATTCACATGCAAGTGGACACTGGCTCTGCAGTAACTCTCATTAATTCTCGCACGTATTTGGAGTTGGGCTCCCCTCCCTTGTCTCCAGTTACACGAAACCTGAGAACTTATAATAAACAGAAAATTCCTATCATTGGCCAGTTTGATGCTTCCACTGCCTACAAGTCTGTTGTTAGGCCCCTCACGTTTTATGTGGTGGATCATGCGGGCACTGAAAACCTGTTCGGTTATGATGCTTTCCAGCTGTTCGGGTTCTCCATTGATGATGATGTGCACCTCATATCTGAGGATATTCCGTATCAACAGCTGGATGGATTGTGTTCTGAATTTCCGTCCGTGTTCTCTGCTGGTCTGGATCGTGCCAAGGATTTTGAAGCCCACATTACTCTTAAACCTACAGCTCGCCCTAAGTTTTTCCGGGCACGCCCTATTCCGGTGGCGTTGCGTGCACCTGTCAAGGCTGAAATAGACAGGTTAACAGCTTCAGGGATTCTCCTTCCTGCTACCTCCAGCGAATGGGCATCGCCAATCGTGGTGGTTTCTAAACCAAATGGGAGTCTGTGATTGTGTGGTGATTTTAAAGCCACTGTCAACGCTCGGAGCCTCATTGACACTTATCCTCTTCCCTGTCCTAAGGAGTTATTTACCAAGCTCGCTGGGGGCCAGTTCTTTTCCAAACTTGACTTATCGGAGGCGTACCATCAGTTGCCGTTGGATGCGTCTTCCAAGGAATTTCTCGTCATCAACACTCCTTGTGGGTTGTATCAGTACCAGCGGTTACCATTTGGCGTCGCTAGCATGCCGGCCATTTTTCAGCGGTTTTTGGAACAGCTCACGGCTTCCGTTTCCGGCTGCATAAACTATCTGGATGACATTGTTGTCACGGAGGCCTCCACTGAGGAGCACCTTTGCAATTTGCATTCACTGTTTCGGGTTTTGCATTCGGCTGGGTTGAGATGCAATCTGGACAAGTCACAGTTCTTCCAACCCTCCATTGTGTATCTTGGTTTTCCACTTGTCCCGTGAGGGTATACGTCCTCTACGTCAGCACGTTGCAGCCATTAACACTCTACCCCGGCCGTCTACGGTCAAAGAACTTCAGGCATTTCTAGGCAAGATTGCTTATTATCACAAATTCATTCCATCTGCGGCGACGGTAGCTCATCCTCTGCATCAGCTGTTACGCAAAAACATCCCTTTCTGTTGGTCTGACGAGTGTGAGCAGGCTTTTGTCCACCTGAAGGCTCATTTGCAGTCGGCACCTTGTCTTGCCACATTCCGTCCGGGTCAGCACTTTGTTCTGGCGACTGAGGCGTCACAGTATGGCCTAGGGGCTGCTCTCGCCCATCGGTATGAGGATGGGTCGGAACGACCCATCGCCTATGCTTCCAAGACCCTCAACGATGCGCAACGGCGTTACTCTCAAATTGACAAGGAGGCGCTCGCTATCATTTATGCTCTAAAAAGTTCAGCGTTTTTTTGTATGGTTCTAAGTTTCACCTCATCACCGACCACAAGCCGCTGGTCTCTCTGTTCAGCCCATTGGTGTCGCTTCCGGATAAGGCAGCTCACTGCCTGCAACGTTGGGCCTTATACTTGTCTCGTTTTCACTATGAGATTCACTATCGCCCCACGGCCCAGCACGCCAACGCTGACGCATTGTTGCGATTGCCGATGGGTCCCGACCCGGTTTTCGATCGTGATGAACTACTGTTTCCACATTGATGAGGAAGAATGTCGTGCGGTCGAAACTACCATGCCTTGCACCTTCGTCTGTCTGTTCATGATGGTTTTGTTCTTCTGGCCACAGATGGCGCATCTCCACGGGTCGTGGTGCCAGCCTCTCTTCGCAAAGATGTTCTCAAACTGCTGCATGAAGGCCATTGGGGTATTTCTCAGACTAAGTCCCTGGCCCGCAGGCATGTTTCTTGGCCTGGTATTGATTCGGACATCGCCCACATGGTTGCTGCGTGTGGTCAGTGTGCTCAACAACTGACTGCACCTCGTACAATGCCCTCTCTGTGGCCTGATCCGGCGCAGCCTTGGGAACGGGTGCACACCGACTTTGCCGGCCCCTTCCTCGGTACTTATTGGCTACTGTTGATTGACGCCTTCTCGAAGTTTCCGTTTGTTGTTCGATGTCCGTCGCCCACCAATGCAGCGACGACGCTGGCTTTATCCAAAATCTTTGCACTAGAAGGTCTTCCATCCATGATCGTCACGGACAATGGCCCTCAGTTCTCTTCGCAGGCCTTCCGTGATTTTTGTACTGGACAAGGGATTCATCATGTTACAGCACCGCCCTTCCATCCGCAATCGAATGGGGAGGTCGAGTGCCTTGTCCGCACTTTCAAAAGCCAGATGAAAAAATTCCTAAGTGATTTTTCCACAGATGACGCTCTGCTGCAATTTCTGAGTTCTTATCGCTTCACGCCTCTCGGTGATCGCAGCCCTGCTGAACTCTTGCATGGCCGCCAACCGCGCACTCTACTGCACCTGCTTCACCATGTCAGGCCTTGTGCTGTGTCCCCTAGTGCGGGAAAATACTCGGTGGGCGCCGACGTGTGGGCACGAGGGTATGGATCTCGCCCTAAATGGATTCCAGGGGTGGTCAAGGCTCTTTGTGGCTGCCGGCTTTGTGAAATACGTACGGACGACGGCATGGTTGTTCGCCATTATGACCAGATGCACCCACGAGTGGTGGCCACGCCGGTGCCACCCCCCTTCCTTCGCCTCCACCAGCCCGAGAAGCCAGTCCTGTCGCTGCTGCCGATCTACCGTACGTGTTGATGCAGCCGATGTCGCTACCGCTTCCGAGTACGCCGGAACCGGCCCCAGTCGCGATGCCGCCTTCTCCGGGACCCATCTCGCTGGAGCACACCCCCAGGTCCACGACACCTATGGATGCCGCTCCGGAGTTTTCACCCATCATCTCGTCCAGGAGGCACGTTCCACGCACGAGCTTCCATCCTGGACATTTCCGACCATACTCTCGTGTCTCTCCGCGGGATCTTCTCAGGGCCTCACAAGAGGCCATGGATGTCTCCGCACTGTCCATGTCTCCAAGGAAGTGAGAGGGTGTCGTTTTTTTTTTTTCAAGGGGGGAAAAGTATTGTGACAGTGCCACGACATTTAAAAGTGCCGCCACGACAGTACGCGCAAATGGCAATAGAGGCGCTCCGCAACTCGGCTGAGCGCGGGAGCGCCACCTAGCTACGAACGGCGCTGGCCACATGTCACGGCATGGCAGTCGAATAAGAGATACTGAGTTGTTATCATGTAACGAACTATTGTTTCTAAGTGAGTGTGTTTGAATATCCACGCAATTATTGGTGATTAAAGGTTGTAACATATATTGCTACTGTTTGTTTTCTAATGTTATACACCTATTTGACAACAGGTTGTTGCCTCAATATTTTCTAATCTTTTGAAATCTAGCAAAGAACTTCTTCAGTCCAGTTACCAATGATATGCTTGGCTCCACAATCCACCCACCTCCAATTCATGTTCATTAGTCATAATTATTCTTCAACTTTATAGTCTGTTCTTGAAACCCTCTTTCTGCATTTAATTTCTGACACATCAGAAGCCCTGTTTTCAAAACACTGATTTCCCAAAAAAGGAATCATTGAGTCGCAGACAGGCGCCTTTGAAAGACTGCTAAAATTAGGGAAGGTGGCTTGTTGGATTGAAGAAGACCAAGTGAAGCAAATGGGGGAAAAGGTGGTGTTCTGGAGGAAAGTGGATAGGGTGTCCTCACCTTTGGAACAGACCATGAAAATATCGTCAATGAAACTGAACCAGGTGAGGGGCTTAGGATTCTGGGTAGTTAGGAAAGATTCCTCTAGATGGCCTATGAATGTGCTGGCATAGGGTGGCGCCATTAGGCACCAATTGCTGTACCACAGATTTTATTGTTGGTGATGCTTTCAAAGGAGAAGTCATTGTGAGTGAGGATACAGTTGGTCATAGTGACCAGGAAAGAGATTACAGGTCTGGAGACAGATGGATTTTGGGAAAGATAAGTGTTCAATAGTGTCAATGATATGGGCTTTGGGAATCTTGGCATTGAGGGAGATGGCATCAACGATGACAAGCCATGTGACAGGTGGTAAAGGAACAGGAACTGTGGTAGTCGATGGAGGAAATGGTTGGTGCCTTTTATATAGGATGATAGGTACAGGTAACAGGCTGAAGGTACTGGCTCACGAAAGCAGAGATTCTCTCAGTAACGGCATAGTAACTGGCTCCAATGGGGTGTCCTGGGTGGTAATATGCCAAGAGGCTCACTGAGGCATTCACAAATCAAAATTACCTTCTGAACCTTACACAGCAACAAATCTACCAAGCCTAGTCTCTCCAGTCATCTATCACCACCCATATACCCACCATCTGGCTACAAAGGATAGCTTCCCTTGTGACTCAGTACCAACCATGACTTGAGCAACTGAATCGCATTATCCACCAGGATTTTGACTACCTCTCATCATGCCCAGAACTGAAGAATATCCTACCCACTATCATCCTCACTACTCCCATAGTGGGATTCTGTCACCCACTCAACCTATGCACTATCCTTGTCCATCCATATTCCACCCCTGCTCCCAACCATTTGCCTCATTGTTCATACAGGATGTATATGCGAACAAGGAAAAAAGTTCCCAGATTTCCTGGTTAAAAATACAGTTTTTCCCTGGCGAAAACACACATTTTCCCAGGTAAAAATAAACATTATCTGTGTTACATGATGGTATATTTTTTCCTCTGAACTGTAAAACTTATCTATCCTCTGAATGGTAAAGGTTTTACACACTGGTACAGAACTTTCCTGCACTTTAGGAACTGAAACTCAGCAGAAAAAACAACACATTTTGGAAAGATCTTCGATGCACAGCAACATGTATGCTGCATATTTTTGTATTATGAAAGTATAAATATGAATTCCACTGAACACAGCATCTTAGTTTCAGAAGCACTGAAATTTAAAGTCCAATGCACTTTTGTCAGCCAATCATAGGTCACATCACCTTGTCTTGCCAGCAAATGATAGCAGATATTCAGAGCATAGGACACGTGATGTCAGATAGCAACATCACTGGTAAATAGCATAAACAAACAAATAAGAAAACTTCAAGGTTTAAATTGATATAAATAACAGTATAGCTACAAGAAAAGCCAAGCCTTCACATATAATATTGATCTTTTTTTACATGTATTACCCTTTAAAATCCATAAAACACAAACGTGCCAGTAAAATTTTAAGTGATGACATAAATGTCTGGTCTTGGGGACCACAAATTTTTTTAAGTGGCTGGTTCTCAAAGTGCTACATTTTGAATAAGAATCAAATGTTCTGTGATTTAATACATTCACAGCACATTCTCACATGTAGCATAATTCATCTTGCGCAAAAGAAAATTTATTTTGACAGTAAAGCTTCTCTGAATCACTATTCACAATATTTTCCTGCTACCTGTTACGATTTAAACAGTTGTGACACGACACTCATCAAAAGCAGTTTGTTGTTACGAAGTATTGCATAGTCTTCGTCTCAAAGCTTTTGATGCATTTTGCTGTCGATGTACACTTGTGTGAGCACTGTGGTTTGTTGCTGTAAGTGGCGCATTTTCTTTGCAAATTTTTATATTGGTGTTTTTCTCTCATTTACATTTTATTGCTGCAGTATTATTCTGCAGTAGTGGGCTAAAGTAAAATTCTTTGTTAGAGTATCAGTTCTTATCAGTTCAATACTACAAAAATTTAACTCTAAACTACCGTAATTCTACAAAATTTTTCCCGGTTTTCTCCCAGATGGAAAGATTCCCCAGTTTTTCCCTGATTTCCTGGTTGTCCTGGGGCGTGTACACCGTCACATCCATGCAATAAGACCTAGGTGCTAGACCTGTTCCATGCATCCTCCCACTACCACCTACTGCAGTCCGGTCACAGGCATCTCCTATCCCATCAAAGGCATGGCTACCTGTGAAAGCAGTCATGTGATCTACAAAACACACTACGACCATTGTGCTGCTATCTACACGGACATGACAACTAACTAGCTATCTGTAGGCATGAATGGGCACTGCCAAACTATTCCACGAGACAGCTGGAACACCCAGTAGCTGAACGTGCTACCCAACATGACATACTTCTCTTCAAAGACGGCTTCACAGCCTGCTCCATCTAGACCCTTCCTACCGACACCAGCTTTTCTGAACTGCACAGGAGGAACTCTCCCTCACCTCATCCTTCACTAGGCCCTGTCCTCCACATACTTATCCCCATTTCTGGTCCATTTCCAGATCACAGACACCTATGCTGCCAGAAAGACACACAGGCTAGTCTTTTTTTCCCTCTTTCTCCTTTTCCACTCCCCCAAACCTCCTCACTGTAACTAGCAGCCCTACTCTGACCCCACCACATGCCTGCACACTCCCAAAAGCAGCACTATATTCCCCCCCCACTCTTAACCAGCTATCCTTTTCCCTTCTCCTCTCACGCCTCCTCCCTGCCACCACACCAGGTTCTGCTCCTGTCAAGATGCAGTTGCTGCCTGCAATCCAGCCACAGCTGCTGGAGACAGTGGTCACATGTGTGAGAATTGTGCTTGTGTGTTCTCTGTTTCTGAGTAAAGCTTTATGGCCAAAGGCTTAAATGTTTAACTGCCTTTCGATTCTGCCTGTCTGCGAGGCAACACTTCCTCTATATGAGGAGTAGCAATCTATCCTTTTCATAATACTGTAATTAGTTCATCCTAGACTTTCCATTGTTTAAAATTTACCAAAAGCATTTTGGGTCTTACTCTTCTGTTTATTTCTTTCACAAAACATTCTTTCATCTTCAACTGCCCTAAATACAAAATCTAGTGAACGGTTCTCTGACTTCACTGTTAATTTGTACTACTATTTTTTTTTTGTACGCTGACTACAAATTATTTTAATCTTCTTGTAACTGACTACCAGACCTAAGTCAGACTTGCACAATTAGTTGTTCTACTCCCAGCTGAAGTTTATTTGCACTAGAGGCCAGCGGTATGTCATCAGCAAAATAAAGGTGGTGAAGTGCATTGTTACATGCTGTGTAATGCTACCTGCATTTGATTACTATTTTTAGCAATAATCTTTGGTGCAGTCGCTGACTTATGTTTTCTCTTTGTTTTTGTATGTGTTTTATTCTGTTATTGAATGTGCTTTTTGTAATAAGTTGTATGAGTTATAGTCTAGTTTTTACTGCAATAAAGCTAATTGTCTAGCTCCACAACAATTGGTGACCCTGAAGTGATATCTAATGGTTACTGACATGAAATTTGATGGTCACTGATACTTCGTGTCATGCTAAGTATGAACATTCATATGAACTGTGTAGCACATCTGTAACTCCACAATGTCAGACCCACCGCCAACTATAGACGTGTCTACTGACACAGTAATTAAATGCTTGACAGTAAAGCAACAGAATCTCATGCTGTGGTTTGTAAAACTAGAAAGTCAGTTTGTGTAATACATATAACTGCAGATGACATTCATATAGTTGCTGCACTCAATGAAGGCGAGGCCACAGTCGCCACCTAGCACTGATCATTATTCAACCATCAAGAGATTACCCGACTGATGCAGTTCATGGCAAAGAAATTGGAGAAACTACTCGAACACTGAAAAGCAACATGATCGCACCCCATTGCAGCTACTATGCCAACTGAATATATTAGCGATCAATGCAGTCAGTGACGACATTCTGTGGAATATTTAGTTTTCTACCTGACAGCCAACGCGCAGAAGATATTGACTGTGTGCGGCAGTGATCTACACGCACTAGCGCGAACCACAGATCACACAGTGGAAATGTATCCGTCCATATGTGTCTCAACTGCTTGCCCACAGCCTCAAGCAGATAACACCCTTGCCGTGCTACAAGCACAGGTTGCTAAGCTCACTGCACAAGTTGCTGCATTACGGAACCAGACTGCCAGTAGCTGATCTCGTCACCACCACTCAATGGAAAAATGCAGCCACTCACCTTTGTCAGCAAGTCTGTTAGACCCACCAATTGTACGATTCTGAGGCACGGGAGTGTAGCCTGCTGTACAAACAAGATCAATTAGCAGGAAGTCAGTGATGACTGCCACTGGCTCTCCAGACAGCAGCCGTCGACAGTACGTAACAGAACATGGCACAAAGCTAAAGTTTTTGGTAGACATGGGTGAGTAGACATGAGTACTGACATGTCAGTCTACCCACCTGCCCAGTCCCAACGGTGATAACTGCACCTTTTTGCCACCAATGGTTCTACAACTGCGACGTATGGTCGTGTCACATTACTGTTGAACTTGGCCTACAGCACAAATTTGAATGGCAGTTCATCGCAGCAGACGCGACACAGCCGATACTCATGGCAGAATTTTTATCGTTTAGTGGACTTCTGCCTGACCTCCATTACCTATGCTTTCTGGACACTATTACCAACCTAGCAAGCCAACGTAGAGTGTGTTTGTGTGAGAGACAGCAGCACGGATGATTACTGGTGATTCTCCATTCACAGAGTTCCACAGACAGTTCCCACAGATCACATGACAGAAACCGACGCTAGCACACATCCCAGAAACTGAAGATACTTACGCAGGAATTCTCGTCAATGCTTGCACAAGGAATCTGCCACCCATCAAGCAGTAGTTGGTCAACTCCACTACATGTTATCACAAAAAAGAATAATGGATAGCATCCATGTTGTGATTATAGACAGCTAAATGCCAGAACCATTCCAAATCGATATCCAGTTCTGCATATTGAAGATTTTTACGTTCAATGTCCATGGCAAGCACGTATTTTCTACATGGACAATTCGTGAATTCTACCAGATACCTGTGGCACCAGATGACGTTGCTGAGACTGTCTGTACACCATTCAGATTATCCGAATATAACTAAATGCCTTTTGGACTTTTCAATGTTCCCCAAACATTTCAACAGTTCATGGATAAAGTCAAATGTGAGTTGGACTTTTGTTATGTGTATATCGACAACGTCCTGGTCGTGTCAAACTCAGAGGCAGAACACCTGTGACTTATGACAAATCTTCACTCACCTATGTGCACATGACCTGCTCGTCAACCCAGCAAAGTGTGTCTTTGGAGCACCTGAAGTACAGTACCTAGGCTATACTATCAATATGCACGGCATACAACAACCGCAAGAGAAAGAAGACGTTATACTTAATTTTCCACAGCCTACGGCAGTCAAAGAATTATGATGATTTCTTGGTGTAACCAATTTTTACCATTGGTTTGTTTGGAATCATGCTCTCCTAGCTTCACCACTGAATACATTGTTGCATAGTTCACTGAAGCCAAAGGACAAACTCCATTGGAATAGTGAGGCCGAGTTGGCATTTACCAAGCTGAAGACTGCCATTGCAGAAGCTACACTGTTAGTGCACCCAGTTCTGCAGATGCCTCTTGCCCTGATGGCTGACGTGTCTGCCACTGCAATTGATGCTGCACTGCAACAGCAAATAAATGAGCATTGGCAGCCCTCTGCCTTTTTCTGTAAAATGTTATTGCCATCACAACAGAACTGGTCCACTTATGATCGTGAATTGGATGCTGCCTATGCTGCTCTGAAGAAATGTTGTCACATGTTGGAGTGACAGCAGTTCACTCTCATCATAGATCACATGCCACTAACAAATGCTTTCTGTCAGCATCCTAAGAAAGCGTCACTTTCTCAGCTGCAACATCCAGACTATATCGGACAATTCACTACCAATATTGTTCATGTTGATGGAGAACTAAACAAGCCAGCTGATGCTCTCTCTTGGATTGAAGCAATCACTGGTGCAGTTGATTTTGGCGCTCTCACCACACCGCATCAATCAGATACTGAATTATGAGATTTGTTAGTGATACCCTCAGGCCTACAACCGCCATATTACACTGCCACTGACAACTGCACTGCTATATTGTGACATCACCGCTAATAAACCACAGACATTTCTACATTTATGCTCTGCAAACCACCATGAAGTGCATGGCAGAGGGGCACATCCCTTTGTACCAGTTATTAGGGTTTCTTTTTTGTTCCATTCACATGTGGAGTGCTGGAAGAATGATTGACTGAATGAATGCCTTTGTGTGTGTGCAGTAATTATTCTAATCTTATCCTCATGATCCCTATGTGAGCAATATGTAGGGGACTGTAATATATTCATAATCATTTAAAGCCATTTATTGGAACTTTGTTAACAGACTTTGTTGGGATAGTTTATGTCTATGTTCAAGTGCCTTCCAGTTCAGTTCCTTCAGTGTCTCTGTGACACTCTCGCATGGATTAAACAAATCTGTGACCATTTGTCATGCAAGTTCAATATCCCCTTTAGTCCTACTTGGTATGGGTCCCAAACACTTTAACAATATTCTAGAACCAGTTGCACAAGTGATATGTAAGCAATCTCCTTTGTAGATTTATTGCACTTCCCCATCATTCTACCTATAAACCGAAGTCTTCCCACCTGCTTTACCCACGACTGAACCTACGTGATCATTCCATTTCACAGCCCTACAAAGTGTTACACCCAAGTATTTGTATGAGGTGACCGATTCAACAGTGACTCAATGATATTATGGTCATAGGACACCACGGTTTTTTGTTTTGTGAAGTGCATTTAAAGCAAGTTGCCAATCTCTGCACCACTTTGAAATCTTACTAAGATCTGTCTGAATATTTATGCAGCTTCTTTCAAATAGTACTTCATTACTGATACATCTGTGACTATTGACTTTCACCAACAGGCAATTGCCTCTTTACATAACATGTCGCACCATGGAGTATGAGCCACTACCAACATGGAGAAGCAAGCTTTTGTCTGGCCACACGTGGACAAAGATTGCAAGCAATATGTGGAACAATGTGTGGCCTGTCAACGAAATAAAGTCAGCCTAGCACATTAGGTCACTTGTTGGCATGTTTCTTCCTTCGAATCATCGATCTGAAATTGTCCGCCTAAATCTCATAGGACATCTCCCACCATCAGGAGGATACATTTACTGTCCTACAGCCGTCTATCGTTTTACATGCTGGCCCAAGATGTCGCCTATCGCCAACATTACCACTGAAACTTTCGTGACTGCATTCTTCTGGGGATGGATCGCCTGTTTCGATGTGCCTCTACGAATTACAACAGACGAGAGAAGACAATTTAAGTTGTATCTGTTAAATGCACTCACCGTGCTACTAGGTAAAATGTGGATTAGAACTGCAGCTGATCACCCAGCAGTGAATGATGTAGTTGAATGCATGCAACGTCGCTTCAATGTCACGACACACAGCGGTTGACAGAGGCGTTGCCCATCGTTCCCCTGGGCCTCCCCACATCACTGACAGAAGACCTGAAAGCCATGACTGTAGAACTTGTATATGATCAGCTGATACAACTGCCTGACGAGTTCTTTGCCAACAGCCAGATGACTGCACAGACCGGTCAGATTTTGTACAAATGCTGCATACACAAACCCGGCAACTAAGACCCGCCACACTTTTGTTTTCAACGAGTTACGGGAGTGCCATCATGTCTTCGTCTGGCATGACACAGTATGCATCCCATTGCACTCACCCTATGATGGACATTACCATGTCATCAGTAGGGACGACAACACATTCAAAGTTGATATGAGGCGTACGTCAACCACCATCACTGTTGACAGGGTTAAACCAGCTTTCCGCACTCATCTAATACATCAAGGACTCAACAAATACTCATCATGTGTTACTGATCAGCCACAATGGACATCGCAGGTGACCTCACATGTGCCATCAGCAGTCTGTGTATGACCCTTTGTTACCCAGTCCGGACGACATGCCTGAGGTGGTGAAGTGCACTGTTATGTGCTGTGTAATGCTTTGTGCAAATGATATTTAATAATTATCTTTGGTGCAGTCACTAACTTCTGCTTTCTCTTCGTTCTTATATATCTTTTAATCTGTTGTTCACTGTGCTTTTTAACAGAGTTGTATGAGTTACAGTTTAGTTTATGATGCAATACAGCTAATTACCTAGCTCCACAACAGTGGTTCAGAACATTCTATTAACCTGTATTCCTCCTCCTTTCTCTCATGTCAGGGATCTACAAACTTGTTCCAGGAGTGTTAAAAATAGTTATGATAATGTGGAATCTCTCTGCCTGATTTTCTATTCAATTATGAAATTCTTACTGTCATGATTAAATCTACAGCTTGTGGAAACTGAGACAAAAGTTCTCAATTTGTGAGTCCCAGAAAAGGTGGTGATTCATATGCAATGTTCCATTGTAAAATTTCATTTACAGCTTGTTATTTGCTTGGTTAAATATGATTTTTTCCCCTAGTGCTCATTTTGTGAACATCTTGTGCATTATTTATAGGCAGCTTACAGAACTATGTACATTTTTAATGTTGTCTCTCTTGTTAAGTGGAACAGTGGCCACATTATTACGTAGTCTTACACTGCAGTCATTCTCTACATAATTTTCCTTTTCTATTACTGTTCACCCACCTTTAATGTCGAAGATTTCACCGGAATCTTCCGGCAGCATCCCTTCCATCGTACCTCAAGTCACTGCATAATCCTATTCATACAGGGCAGTTACCTTCATAGTTCCCGAATTTATTGAATTTAGGTTATGTTAATCTGCATATTTGTTTTGTCCATAACAGATGGTCTCAAACATTGTTTTGCACACACTATTTTGGAAAAAATGTAGACTAATCAGTTCTAGATATTTTGGCAGGCTTTTTTTTTTTTTTTTGTAAGATAATTACTTTATTATTACAATGATATCCTCGGTTTGGACATGTCTGTCAATCTGTAGCCTTCTAATGGTTTCTTTTTAATTCAAGCATCTTTTTCAAAAATGCCAATCATAAGTTTTATTTTTTGTTGATCTGCGCCATACAGTGCTACATTCTCTGAAAAGGACAACTTTCACTTCTAAGTTGAATAGGTTTTACAATAAACAATGTTCATGTTTTAACTTCCAAGGCTTAATTTTTTTACTGTGGGTGTTTATTACCAAGAAGATTAAAATTAACCTTCTATTTTATTACTAATTTCTTTGTTGCTCTGCTTATTTTTAAGATCTTTATTGAGTTGTCGTTTTGTCGATTTCTTTGTTGCAGTTGTTCATTGCTGGTTTCTGTATTGCAGTTGTTCATAGCTAATTTCTTTATTGTAGAGCCTTAGACCATCCAGGGAATTCTGTGTCTGTGAGGATTCTGCTGATAGATATATTGTAGGGTGCTTGAAATGAACGTTGACAGGGCCACAGAAGAGAGACTTGTGCGGATTACTTGCACATTGATAAGAAAGAGTTTCTTCAGATTGCGAATAGTTGTGCTCATTTCAAGGCTGTTTCAAAGTCAAAATGTTTCCAGTGATGACTTTCTATGTTCTAAATACTTTGACAGAATACCTATGATGACAGTACAAGAACAAAGTGATGTCCCCTATGCTGCAGATTTTCCATAGGTAGAGAAAGAACTACATTTCCTGAATAAGTCAGCTACAGAGGTAGACGTTACCCCTGTTAAAAAACCATGATGGGTGAATTCAAGTCATAAGCTCCATCCATCAAGAAAGTGCAGAGAAATTACTGAAGACGTGAGGGAGTACACCAAAGCACAACTGATAGCATTCTTCAAAGTAGAAATTCCATATGCAGAAGAAAATGAACAAAAGGAAGCTTCCACAACTTGCCACAAATTCTTCTGGGGATGGATCGCCTGTTTCGATGTGCCTCTACGAATTACAACAGACGAGAGAAGACAATTTAAGTTGTATCTGTTAAATGCACTCACCGTGCTACTAGGTAAAATGTGGATTAGAACTGCAGCTGATCACCCAGCAGTGAATGATGTAGTTGAATGCATGCAACGTCGCTTCAATGTCACGACACACAGCGGTTGACAGAGGCGTTGCCCATCGTTCCCCTGGGCCTCCCCACATCACTGACAGAAGACCTGAAAGCCATGACTGTAGAACTTGTATATGATCAGCTGATACAACTGCCTGACGAGTTCTTTGCCAACAGCCAGATGACTGCACAGACCGGTCAGATTTTGTACAAATGCTGCATACACAAACCCGGCAACTAAGACCCGCCACACTTTTGTTTTCAACGAGTTACGGGAGTGCCATCATGTCTTCGTCTGGCATGACACAGTATGCATCCCATTGCACTCACCCTATGATGGACATTACCATGTCATCAGTAGGGACAACAACACATTCAAAGTTGATATGAGGCGTACGTCAACCACCATCACTGTTGACAGGCTTAAACCAGCTTTCCGCACTCATCTAATACATCAAGGACTCAACAAATACTCATCATGTGTTACTGATCAGCCACAATGGACATCGCAGGTGACCTCACATGTGCCATCAGCAGTCTGTGTATGACCCTTTGTTACCCAGTCCGGACGACATGCCTGAGGTGGTGAAGTGCACTGTTATGTGCTGTGTAATGCTTTGTGCAAATGATATTTAATAATTATCTTTGGTGCAGTCACTAACTTCTGCTTTCTCTTCGTTCTTATATATCTTTTAATCTGTTGTTCACTGTGCTTTTTAACAGAGTTGTATGAGTTACAGTTTAGTTTATGATGCAATACAGCTAATTACCTAGCTCCACAACAGTGGTTCAGAACATTCTATTAACCTGTATTCCTCCTCCTTTCTCTCATGTCAGGGATCTACAAACTTGTTCCAGGAGTGTTAAAAATAGTTATGATAATGTGGAATCTCTCTGCCTGATTTTCTATTCAATTATGAAATTCTTACTGTCATGATTAAATCTACAGCTTGTGGAAACTGAGACAAAAGTTCTCAATTTGTGAGTCCCAGAAAAGGTGGTGATTCATATGCAATGTTCCATTGTAAAATTTCATTTACAGCTTGTTATTTGCTTGGTTAAATATGATTTTTTCCCCTAGTGCTCATTTTGTGAACATCTTGTGCATTATTTATAGGCAGCTTACAGAACTATGTACATTTTTAATGTTGTCTCTCTTGTTAAGTGGAACAGTGGCCACATTATTACGTAGTCTTACACTGCAGTCATTCTCTACATAATTTTCCTTTTCTATTACTGTTCACCCACCTTTAATGTCGAAGATTTCACCGGAATCTTCCGGCAGCATCCCTTCCATCGTACCTCAAGTCACTGCATAATCCTATTCATACAGGGCAGTTACCTTCATAGTTCCCGAATTTATTGAATTTAGGTTATGTTAATCTGCATATTTGTTTTGTCCATAACAGGTGGTCTCAAACATTGTTTTGCACACACTATTTTGGAAAAAATGTAGACTAATCAGTTCTAGATATTTTGGCAGGCTTTTTTTTTTTTTTTGTAAGATAATTACTTTATTATTACAATGATATCCTCGGTTTGGACATGTCTGTCAATCTGTAGCCTTCTAATGGTTTCTTTTTAATTCAAGCATCTTTTTCAAAAATGCCAATCATAAGTTTTATTTTTTGTTGATCTGCGCCATACAGTGCTACATTCTCTGAAAAGGACAACTTTCACTTCTAAGTTGAATAGGTTTTACAATAAACAATGTTCATGTTTTAACTTCCAAGGCTTAATTTTTTTACTGTGGGTGTTTATTACCAAGAAGATTAAAATTAACCTTCTATTTTATTACTAATTTCTTTGTTGCTCTGCTTATTTTTAAGATCTTTATTGAGTTGTCGTTTTGTCGATTTCTTTGTTGCAGTTGTTCATTGCTGGTTTCTGTATTGCAGTTGTTCATAGCTAATTTCTTTATTGTAGAGCCTTAGACCATCCAGGGAATTCTGTGTCTGTGAGGATTCTGCTGATAGATATATTGTAGGGTGCTTGAAATGAACGTTGACAGGGCCACAGAAGAGAGACTTGTGCGGATTACTTGCACATTGATAAGAAAGAGTTTCTTCAGATTGCGAATAGTTGTGCTCATTTCAAGGCTGTTTCAAAGTCAAAATGTTTCCAGTGATGACTTTCTATGTTCTAAATACTTTGACAGAATACCTATGATGACAGTACAAGAACAAAGTGATGTCCCCTATGCTGCAGATTTTCCATAGGTAGAGAAAGAACTACATTTCCTGAATAAGTCAGCTACAGAGGTAGACGTTACCCCTGTTAAAAAACCATGATGGGTGAATTCAAGTCATAAGCTCCATCCATCAAGAAAGTGCAGAGAAATTACTGAAGACGTGAGGGAGTACACCAAAGCACAACTGATAGCATTCTTCAAAGTAGAAATTCCATATGCAGAAGAAAATGAACAAAAGGAAGCTTCCACAACTTGCCACAAATTTTTCATTTTCACACACATCAATTTAGTTGTTGAATTGTGTGCATCCTACAGCGAAAAGGTGAAAGCTTTAACTATCATCCCAGAGTTATTATCAAAGAAAACAATTTTGCATCATAGTCCACCAGCACCAAAATACATGGAGAAATCAAATGTGAGATCAGTAAACGGAGTGTTTGGAAGACCAGATCCCTATTATAGTTATCCTATAGAAGCAGCACACGTTCAAACAGCACAGTCACTTTACCTGAGAGATAAATGGGACTGTTCTCAGCACAGTGCCAACAAAAAGGACACTGTAACAGTTGAAAGACAAGGATTCGCAGTATTATAAGAAACTTTTGTCATATACAAGAACGAATATATAACATTAGACATTTCAAGATCAAAATTTTACGCACTACATCCCAAGTGGGTGGTTCCACAACAACCTAGGGATGCCTCTTTATGTGTGCACTGTACAAATTTTGAACTTAGTGTGGTAACTTTGGAGAACCTATGTGAACATGTGACATACCACACCTTTGTTGAGCATGTGAAGTCGTTAGCAGTTTGTAATATAAAGCGTGAGTCTTGTTTGTTTGAGGAATGTGGTGACTGTCTTGGAAAGGGAGGATTCTCTTTACAAACACTTTGTCTGAATGACATAGAATATGACTCTTCAGAAGTTATATATGCAACATGGGAGGAAAATAAACTAAGAAAATTGTTGCCATTAACTGTGCCATTGATGAACTCAGGAAATGGACAGTGAAAGCAGTAACACACCAACATACGAAGAAAATGCAACAACAACACACTGCAGAAGTGAAGGGATGTGTACATGCTGAAGGACTATGTTTCGTGATTTTGCCAAGAACTGGTCTATGATTCTCCCACAAAAAGTACAAGGGTACCACTGGAGTAATGAGCAAGTTCTTTTGCAGGAGTGATATATTTTTAGAAAAGAACCATAAGTGTTGCAGTTATAAGTTACGACACATAACACAACTCAGCACACACATTGCTGGCAATGCTCAAAATCCTACAACAACTGCAGCCAAAGGCAGAAAAGATCATCATAATTTCCGATGGTGCTTCCAGTCACTTCTAATATTGTTGCGGGGACATGCAAAGCTGCTGGTCATGGGAAGAGGCCTTTTGATAATGTAGGAGGCTCGTTGAAGCATCATGTTACAAAACAATCTTTCCAGCCCAAACACAGCTGCAATTTAGAATGCCGAGTACTTTACAAGAGCAATGGAATCATACACATCTACAGCCCTTATTCTTTTGTCCAAAGAGGAAACTGAAGAATTCTGCCAGCATAAAAGCACAACTGGTCCAACTAAACTATCCCTATGAAAGAAATTCAGAAGACCAATAGCTGCACTCAAAGTGATGATTATGCTGAATGCACTTTAAAAAGCAAGATTCAAGAAGAAATATCATTTGTCCAGACAACATCCCTGAAACAGCATGAGAATATTCAGATTCACAACCTGGGAAAAGGGATGCTTGTGGCATGTGTGTGTGTGGCTGTGACTGGTGGATCACAGAGGTTAAAGATATACGTTATGAGTTAAATGAAATATTTGTAAACTTAATCCGACCACATAATCTGGCTCCTGGATATGGGTTTCCATTTCTACGACAGCAGTGACACAATCAGTGTTCACTTCCCGTTCACAATGCTTTGAAAATTGTGACTTCCCCAGTTCCTCTTGGTTCAACAGGAAGGCATCATTCAATATCAAAGGAAGGTAATGATGCAGTGGAACACACCTTTGTTCACTGAATAGCCAATTTCAGTTCAAAGCAGAATGCACAGAAGTTGTATGCTTTGGAACCTGTCACATTTTACATCTTTCACATACATTTTAGAACCATTTATTATGTTTAAAACATGTGCCTCTTTCTCATTTTTCAGAAGAAATCAGATTCACTGTTATAAAAATATGGTTTCATTAACTGAATATGGGATAATGTGGTTATGGAAGCTGGTTTAATGCAAGGCAAAATTTTCAATCATCTGTAAAATCTGTTCAACTTAACAGTGGTGCTCCTTTGCAGGGTATTTAGTACTATGTGATACTAATAAACAGTAAAAAAAAGAAAATGGGGGGATTAGTATTTTTTTGGAGAAAAAGTTTTTTCTTAAATTAAACGAAAATCAGAATACTGCAGCAAAAGCACTTTGACACATATGTTAAATGTGTAAGCTATCATTGTAATCATAAAATAGTTACCCTTCAATTAAAAAAAACTAACAAAATATTGAAACTGTTCCAGAGGTAAAGTGTTTTAAAATTTTCCCAGAAAATCGCATGTGCGGAATGGTGGTCGAGGCATCTTTGGCGGCTTGTATCTCACGCTAGGGTTTTTTTTTTGGGCAAAATGTAAATATACAGGTTTCTTAGTTACTCCTGAGATGTAACACATGCTAAATTCAATAACATCCAAGGCTATAAATTTAAGATTTTTTGCCTTATCCTGCCTGAAATGATATGGACTATGCAACCACTATTTACCTTAGAACCGTATGGGTAGATCACATAACTAATGAGGAGGAACTGAATAGAATTGGAGAGAAAAGAAATTTGTGGTCTAACCTGACTAGAAGAAGGGATCAGATGGAAGGGCACATTCTGAGACATCAAGGGATGACCAATTAAGTAGTGGGGTGGAGTGAAAATTTTTGAGGGAGACCTAGAGATGAATACAGTAAGCACATGCACAAGGGTGTAGGTTGCAGCAGTTACTCAGAGATGAAGAGGCTTGCAGCAGATACAGTACCATGGAGAGGTACACCAGTCTTTGGAGTGAAGACCACAACACCACATCTCCTTTACTCAATTACATTGACCCAATAATTTTTTAGGTAATTTAGTAATGGACAAATCAAAATCTGATGTTCATATTACTATTTAGTTTATTAAATTGGCCTACAGTATGCTAACCATACTAATTTACTATTCAGCATATTGCAAATATTTGTGTACTACTGTTTTCCTACCTTCTAGGTAATTGAATTACTTGTTAGGAAAATAAAATACATGGTTACTTTAGGCCCGCGCACATGTATTTAATACTGTTGTCTTGAAAATTATTGCTATCGAGCGCCTTCATATGTTGACAGATTCCTGAATCTACAATGAACCAAAAACCAATGTATTATTACTGGAGCGAAATTAATGGTAACGACTTCGATCCAACATCGTTTCGAGGGAAACAATTAATCCATAATAAGAGAATAACTGAAATTAATGAGTTCAAACTTTGTCAATCTTTACTGCGGAAGGTTTCACACTCACTTTGCAACATCCTCGAATTCAGTCTTCGTCTGTATGTTGATAACACCCATTTTTATTTGTACCTAGAAGCTGAAATACACTTGAGCGCAAACTCAGTCAAAAAATGCCACCTTCCACAGCCTTGTGCTTCTCCTCTGCCATCCAATAACAATACACGGACACCAAAATAATGCTGTATCCACAGATAATATTTGTGCTGTTCCGACGAAAGTTTTCACATTAAACACTTGTGCCAACATTACACATTCGGAACTTTTTCTCGTATTTAGTAGTAACAGGCTGGGTGCAGACATAGACTTACTGGGTGTAGATTGGGCTATGATGCAGCCATATCATACAAAAACTTTGACACTTCAAAAAAAGTTATTCCCGTATGTAACAAGGAGCAGACAGCAGTGAATAATGGACCAATGTATAGTAGTTACTTTATCCATGATAGTTTAAGAACACCACGAATGTTTTTGTTACAATTACCGATGAAAGAACTGCAATCGGCCACAATTTTTGAATGAATGTAGGCTTCGCGAAACAGGTCTAATGGTGTTGTTCGAACAGCATACGAAAGATATCTACATACATACTCTACAAACCATTGTGAAATGCATTTACATCCACACTCTGCAAACCGCCTTGATTTAATGGGGCCCTGGAGCTTTGTTCATTTTTAATGATCTCAGTTGTTTCTCAACACCACTGACACTAACTCTTGTTTCATTTATCTTTTCTGTGGTACGAAGATTAAATTGGGGCAATTCTCCTGGGGTTTCCTCTGTAAAGGAACACTTTAAAAACGGAGTTAAGCATTTCAGCTTTTGCTTTGTTGCCCTCAATTTCAGTTCCTGTCTCAATCACTAGGAACAGGACACTAGCTCTGGTGCCACTAACAGCCTTTACATACAACCAGAATTTCTTGGGGTTCTGTGAAAGATCACTTGACAATATTCTGCTACGGTAGTCATTGAAGGCATCACCCATTGCTCTCTCGACAGCCAAATGCGTTTCATTCAGCATCTCTCTATATCTATAGCCCTAGGCTTCATTTTTCACTTGTTATGCAGTAATCTATGTTTCTTTAAAAGTTCCTTCACAGTGACTGTATACAATGGATGTTCGCTTCCATTATGAACTGTTCTACTGGATATATATCTACCCAGTGCCTGGTCAACTATTCTTTCAAACTTGAGCCAAAGTTCCTCTACATTCTGTGCTTAAAGTTTCAAGTTCCTCATTAAAACACCACATTACTGATTTTTTATCTGCTTTACTATTTATATCTTCTGCTTGCTTTAGTTGTTCTTTGCACTTTAGAAATGATTGTTGCCACAACTACGTCATGCTCACTATTAGCAGTTTCGACGTGAGCATCCTCAAAAAGGTCAGATCTGTTTGTTACCATTAGCTCCAATATACAGGGTGATTCAAAAAGAATACCACAACTTTAGGAATTTAAAACTCTGCAACGACAAAAGGCAGAGCTAAGCACTATCTGTCGGCGAATTAAGGGAGCTATAAAGCAACGAGTTAAAATTTCATAGAGTGGCTGAGATACTAGTTACAGCGCTCCTAGCGGCAACCAACGCTAACTCGGCCGCCATGTTCTCCTTAGTCAAAACATTAGGAAAGCGTTACTGTTGTTTGTGTTGGAAGTGTGTCAGATGTTGTGATATTACTGCAATATTTAACTTTTCTAGTTGACTTTTTTGTTACAAAATATGAAGTCAACATGCCTGCAGTGTGCTCAGCGTTCAACTGCACAAATCGCAGCGATAAAACAACAAATATTTCATATTATAAGTAAGTATATTAGTACCGAAATACGACACACGTTTTTTAATGTTTATTAAAGAGTCATTTGCATTGGAACTGTAATTATGCTTAAGACAAATGCAGGAAGTAATTTATTTATCGTTGATTACAGATTTCCTTTAAAAGATAAGGAAATTACAAAAAGATGGGCTATAAATATGAAGCGAGAAAACTGGTTTCCTACTACAGCCAGTTACCTCTGTTCAGCTCATTTTGAAGAGAAATATATGTACCACACAAATGTCCAGAGGCGCCTTTTGTCAAAACCAGTACCTACTATCTTTAACTTTCCACCACATTTACAAAAGCAAGATAAAGTATTACGACCACAACCCAGAAAGCGATCTTTCGACAATTTGCAAGATAGTGCTATTACAGTGACATCATTAGCACAAAGTAAGTCAATAATTTAATTTTACTCCGTGTTCTTATTACTTTGAATTACATACTTTCTATTATAATCTTATGGTGTAACTGTTATAAACTTATGATGTAACTACATTCTTTCAGTGCCTGTCGGACCCACATCTGTTTCTGCTGACCAAGCCCTAAGAAGTTGAAAACACAATATAACAGAGTACAAGCAGAGAATGTGCGACTAAAGAAGCGGATAAAGCAAATGAAGCAACTTAGTGTACGACACAAAAGAAGAATAGTGCAGTTACAGACTGTAGTTGCTGGTTTGAGAAGAAGGCTATGTAGTTCAGTTTCTGAAATGTTAAACAGTGAACATGTAGTTGGTTTGTTGAAGGAGCTATTGGAACTTCAGTGCAGTGCTAAAGTATGCCATTATTCTCAGCAAATAAGGAAATTTGCCCTGACCCTACACTTTTATTCTGCCAAGGCATACAGCTACTTACGAAAATTTGTGAAATTACCCCACCCAAGAACGCTTCGACTTTGTTATTGAATTACTATGCTTGTGTTAACTACTTGTAACACATATTTCAAATTCTCGTTCACAGTGTGCTGGTTTTTGAGGCTTTGACTGTTTACTTTGAAATAGCGACAAAAATATCGCATTTCTGCGCCCGTTACTGTTTCTAATAGTTAACCACAGCATGTTTAGAAGTTTCACCGTAATATTCTGGTGGTACCTGCTCTAATTGCATTAATTTATGGGCAGCAAGTAACGTTATAGTGGATGGACAGACTTATTTGAGTTGTCTTGTAGTGTTACCTACATCGAAAAGTTTAGCCATATTTCGACAAAAACATCCCTTTTTGCTGTCAGTGTACACTGAAATGACTGCTGTCTATTGCTTGTTTTAGAAAAAATAAAGATAGTATGGGCTATTTCAAGTAAGTCAAACGCAGTTACAAGGGGGCGGGACACAGCAGACGAATGCTTTGACTAAAGAAAACATGGCGGCCAGAACTTCAATTTGCTTCAAACATGGCGGACCTATAGCCACTCTATGAAATTTTAACTCGTTGCTATACAGTTTCATTTAGTTGTACATTTGTTCGCTTGAGGCGCTGTTGACTAGGCGTCAGCGTCAGTTGATGCTAAGATGGCGACCGCTCAACAGAAAGCTTTTTGTGTTATTGAGTACGGCAGAAGTGAATCGACGACAGTTGTTCAGCGTGCATTTCGAACGAAGTATGGTGTTAAACCTCCTGATAGGTGTTGTATTAAACGTTGGTATAAACAGTTTACAGAGAATGGGTGTTTGTGCAAAGGAAAAAGTTCTGGATGGCCGAGAACGAGTGATGAAAATGTAGCACGCATCCAGCAAGCATTTGTTCGCAGCCCAGGAAAATCGACTCGCAGAACTAGCAGAGAGCTGTAAATTCCACAATCAACTGTATGGAGAGTCCTACGAAAAAGGTTAGTTATGAAACCTTATCGTCTGAAATTGGTTCAAGCACTGTCTGCAGCTGATAAGATTCAAAGAATCGATTTCTGTGATTTTATCCTTGCTCAAATGGAAACAGATGAATCTTTCATTTCAAAGATTGTGTTTAGTGATGAAGCAACTTTCCACACTAACGGGAAAGTCAACTGTCACAATGTCTGTATATGGGGCACTGAGAATCCACGGGAAACAACTCAGTATGAACGTGACTCACCTAAGGTGAACGTTTTCTGTGCCATTTCAGCCAATAAAGTTTTTGGTCCCTTTTTCTTCGAAGGTGCTACTGTAACTGGACTACAGTATCTGGAGATGTTAGAGAATTGGCTGTTCCCTCAGCTCGAACAAGAAGCACAACAATTCATATTTCAGCAGGATGGAGCGCCACCACATTGGCACTTATCTGTCCGTAACTACCTGAACGTCAACTACCCGAGGCAATGGATCGGCCGCCAGGCAGCCCGTGACAGAGCACTTCATCACTGGCCTCCAAGAAGCCCTGATCTTACCAGCTGCGAAATAACAGCAGCTATCCAAACTGTTACGCCTGATATGCTACAGAGAATGTGGAACGAGTTGGAGTATCGGGCTGATATTGCTCGTGTGTCTGGAGGGGGCCATATTGAACATCCCTGAACTTGTTTTTGAGTGAAAAAAAAACCTTTTTAAATACTCTTTGTAATGATGTATAACAGATGGTTATATTATGTTTCTTTCATTAAATACACATTTTTAAAGTTGTGGTATTCTTTTTGAATCACCCTGTATTTCCGTCATGAGTGGGGTTCCTAACTGTTCTAGGTAGTTTTCAGAGAAGGCGTTTAGTAAATTTGTCTTATCAATACATCTACATCTACATTTATACTCCGCAAGCCACCCAACGGTGTGTGGCGGAGGGCACTTTACGTGCCACTGTCATTACCTCCCTTTCCTGTTCCAGTCGCGTATGGTTTGCGGGAAGAACGACTGTCTGAAAGCCTCCGTGCGCGCTCTAATCTCTCTAATTTTACAATCGTGATCTCCTCGGGAGGTATAAGGGGGAAGCAATATATTCGATACCTCATCCAGAAACGCACCCTCTCGAAACCTGGCGAGCAAGCTACACCGCGATGCAGAGTGCCTCTCTTGCAGTCTGCCACTTGAGTTTATTAAACATCTCCATAATGCTATCACGGTTACCAAATAACCCTGTGACGAAACGCGCCGCTCTTCTTTGGATCTTCTCTATCTCTTCCGTCAGACCGATCTGGTACGGATCCCACACTGATGAGCAATACTCAAGTATAGGTCGAACGAGTGTTTTGTAAGCCACCTCCTTTGTTGATGGACTACATTTTCTAAGCACTCTCCCAATGAATCTCAACCTGGTACCCGCCTTACCAACAATTAGTTTTATATGATCATTCCACTTCAAATCGTTCCGCACGTGTACTCCCAGATATTTTACAGAAGTAACTGCTACCAGTGTTTGTTCCGCTATCATATAATCATACAATAAAGGATCCTTCTTTCTATGTATTCGCAATACATTACATTTGTCTATGTTAAGGGTCAGTTGCCACTCCCTGCACCAAGTGCCTGTCCGCTGCAGATCTTCCTGCATTTCTCTACAATTTTCTAATGCTGCAACTTCTCTGTATACTACAGCATCATCCGCGAAAAGCCGCATGGAACTTCCGACACTATCTACTAGGTCATTTATATATATTGTGAAAAGCAATGGTCCCATAACACTCCCCTGTGGCACGCCAGAGGTTACTTTAACGTATGTAGATGTCTCTCCATTGATAACAACATGCTGTATTCTGTTTGCTAAAAACTCTTCAATCCAGCCACACAGCTGGTCTGATATTCCGTAGGCTCTTACTTTGTTTATCAGGCGACAGTGCGGAACTGTATCAAACGGCTTCTGGAAGTCAAGAAAAATAGCATCTACCTGGGAGCATGTATCTAATATTTTCTGGGTCTCATGAACAAATAAGGCTAGTTGGGTCTCACACGTTCGCTATTTCCAGAATCCATGTTGATTCCTACATAGTAGATTCTGGGTTTCCTAAAACGACATGATACTCGAGCAAAAAACATGTTCTAAAATTCTACAACAGATCGACGTCAGAGATATAGGTCTATAGTTTTGGGCATCTGCTCGACGACCCTTCTTGAAGACTGGGACTACCTGTGCTCTTTTCCAATCATTTGGAACCCTCCGTTCCTCTAGAGACTTGCGGTACATGGCTGTTAGAAGGGGGGCAAGTTCTTTCGCGTACTCTGTGTAGAATCGAATTGGTATCCCGTCAGGTCCAGTGGACTTCCCTCTATTGAGTGATTCCAGTTGCTTTTCTATTCCTTGGACACTTATTTCGATGTCAGCCATTTTTTCGTTTGTGCAAGGATTTAGAGAAGGAACTGCAGTGCGGTCTTCCTCTGTGAAACAGCTTTGGAAAAAGGTGTTTAGTATTTCAGCTTTACGCGTGTCATCCTCTGTTTTAATGCCATCATCATCCTGTACTGTCTGGATATGCTGTTTCGAGCCACTTACTGATTTAACGTAAGACCAGAACTTCCTAGGATTTTCTGTCAAGTCGGTACACAGAATTTTACTTTCGAATTCACTGAACGCTTCACGCATAGCCCTCCTTACGCTAACTTTGACATCGTTTAGCTTCTGTTTGTCTGAGAGGTTTTGGCTGCGTTTAAACTTGGAGTGGAGCTCTCTTTGCTTTCGCAGTAGTTTCCTAACTTTATTGTTGTACCACGGTGGGTTTTTCCCGTCCCTCACAGTTTTACTCGGCACGTACCTGTCTAAAACGCATTTTACGATTACCTTGAACTTTTTCCATAAACACTCAACATTGTCAATGTCGGAACAGAAATTTTCGTTTTGATCTGTTAGGTAGTCTGAAATCTGCCTTCTATTACTCTTGCTAAACAGATAAACCTTCCTCCCTTTTTTTATATTCCTATTAACTTCCATATTCAGGGATGCTGCAACGGCCTTATGATCACTGATTCCCTGTTCTGTACAAACAGAGTCGAAAAGTTCGGGTCTGTTTGTTATCAGTAGGTCCAAGATGTTATCTCCACGAGTCGGTTCTCTGTTTAATTGCTCGAGGTAATTTTCGGATAGTGCACTCAGTATAATGTCACTCGATGCTCTGTCCCTACCACCCGTCCTAAACATCTGAGTGTCCCAGTCTATATCTGGTAAATTGAAATCTCCACCTAAGACTATAACATACTGAGAAAATTTATGTGAAATGTATTCCAAATTTTCTCTCAGTTGTTCTGCCACTAATGCTGCTGAGTCGGGAGGTCGGTAAAAGGAGCCAATTATTAACCTAGTTCGGTTGCTGAGTGTAGCCTCCACCCATAATAATTCACAGGAACTATCCACTTCTACTTCACTACAGGATAAACTACTACTAACAGCGACGAACACTCCACCACCGGTTGCATGCAATCTATCCTTTCTAAACACCGTCTGTACCTTTGTAAAAATTTCGGCAGAATTTATCTCTGGCTTAAGCCAGCTTTCTGTACCTGTAACGATTCCAGCTTCGGTGCTTTCTATCAGCGCTTGAAGTTTTGGTACTTTACCAACGCAGCTTCGACAGTTGACAATTACAATACCGATTGCTGCTTGGTCCCCGCATGTCCTGACTTTGCCCCACACCCGTTGAGGCTGTTGCCCTTTCTGTACTTGCCCAAGGCCATCTAACCTAAAAAACCGCCCAGCCCACGCCACACAACCCCTGCTACCCGTGTAGCCGCTTGTTGCATGTAGTGGACTCCTGACCTATCCAGCGGAACCCGAAACCCCACCACCCTATGGCGCAAGTCGAGGAATCTGCAACCCACACGGTCGCAGAACCGTCTCAGCCTCTGATTCAGACCCTCCACTCGGCTCTGTACCAAAGGTCCGCAGTCAGTCCTGTCGACGATGCTGCAGATGGTGAGCTCTGCTTTCATCCCGCTAGCGAGACTGGCAGTCTTCACCAAATCAGATAGCCGCCGGAAGCCAGAGAGGATTTCCTCCGATCCATAGCGACACACATCATTGGTGCCGACATGAGCGACCACCTGCAGATGGGTGCACCCTGTACCCTTCATGGCCTTCATGGCATCACTCCCACCACTAACAAAACTGTAATTTTCCCAAACAATTGTTGTATGATTAAAGTCTCCGCTGATAATTACAGTATGATTGGGAAACTTGCGTACAAGTGAACTGGGTTTTTTTCTAAAGTTTTTCGTTATGGCAGGAGATGAGTTTGGTGGGTGATAGAAGTAAACAATTATCATTTTATGTCCACCCCTGATACTGAGTCTTGCTCAAACGATCTCACGTGCAGCTTCAATTTCTACCTCAGTGGATTTGAGTTTCTTGTCTACTGCATCAACTACACCACTTCCATTTCCCATTTGCCTATTATTTGATATACACTTAAATTTTCCCCAAAAATCTCACTGCTATCAATTTCATGTTTAGAAAAAGCTTTCTATAGCTAGTATTATGTGAGTTTCAAACACAATAAGGTCTGGCACTTTATCGTTAAAGCTTCGACAGTTTACCAATAGGATTTTAATACTGTCATCTGTGGGAGGCACTTCTTTCGAACTTAAACTGATCCTTCTGGGTTTCCTACAGCTGTCTTTATCTGGATTTAATGGAGAGCTGCCTAACCTAAAAAACCCTTGTGTGCATTCCACACACAGTCAGCTACCTGAATAGCAGCCTCTGATGTGTAATGCCCACCTGACCCATTTAAGGGACCCTACAGTTCTCAATTCTATGGCGCAAGTCCAGAAAGTCGCAGCCTAGCATGTCACAGAACATTCTTAATTCTCTTGTTCAGTCCTTCCGCTTGAGTCAGAAGGAAAGGGCCACAATCAGTTCTGGAGCAATGGTGCAAAATGTGAGCTTCGTTGAAACTCCATGAACAAGGCTGGTCTTCTCAGTCTTCTCTACCAGTCGCTGTAATGATCCATGAATGACCTTGGAGCCCAGATGACAGGTATTGTTTGTTCCAATGTGCGCCTAATCTGCAGTTGGTTGCACCCTGTACCTTCAATGGCTGCTGGAATAGCCTTTTTAACATGAGGCCCCCAGTCATACACACTGAGTGCAGCCTGGTGTCCTTTCCTATCCCTGCCCTTTACCTAATGGTTAACATCATATGTTTGAACTGCCGACTATTATTAGACTCCTACCCTTTTGCATTTACCTCCTCCTGACAGCGGACAAATGGTTCAAATGGCTTTGAGCACTATGGGACTCAACTGCTGAGGTCATTAGTCCCCTAGAACTTAGAACTAGTTAAACCTAACTAACCTAAGGACACCACAAACATCCATGCCCAAGGCAGGATTCTAACCTGCGACCGTAGTGGTCTTGTGGTTCCAGACTGCAGCGCCTTTAACCGCACGGCCACTTCGGCCGGCGACAGCGGACAAAATAGGTTTCCCCAAAACAGGTGAAGTGAGTTCCACTGGCTCAGTTTCAGGGAAAGACAACACCTCGAACTTGTTGGTTAGGGGTATCGGTACAACATGATGAATCCTCTCTGGTACCCACCCACCCTGTAAAGGATGCCTAGATCTATCATTGACACGCCACTCCCAATCAAGTGGACAGCTGATGACAGATCCTATACTTTCTTTAGAGGACACAGGATCCACAGGAGAGGATAGTACTTGAGGTACCTCTGGTACAGATGCAGTATCACAGGCAAACGATTCTCAGGAGCACTTCCAACACACCGATTCGCAGCATCTTGCAATCATTTGATAGTAGTCAGGGCGATTTCCAACTGCTTACGAACGTCAACCTACTTGTCCTGTGTTCAAGAATAGCGTTCACAGTGGGGCTCCATTTTGGCTGGTGCAATGTATTTCAAGACAGTGAACAAATAACTTTAAATTAAGTCAATTGATTATCTATTAATCTGTTGTGCTAAAAAGTTGCTAATTCCCTGTAAGAATTGAATCAAATACAAAAACGAGATTTCTATTAAGGCAACACAAAAACCTGTGGTAAAAATTACTAGTTTCCTAAAACGTTCTGATGTTAATTACAGTTGTTAACAAACTCGAAAATAGAGTTAATTTACCGTAAATGCAGATAATATATAGGGCTTCTCCTCTTTAAAAGGAAACAGGTTGTAACCGAATACGTCAATCAGAAAATCTGCTACACTAAGCAAAACACAAACTCCGATTTTCTGCAGATTGCTCATAGATTATGCAAAGGACAGTGGTAACTTCCGAAAGTTCTCAAAAACGCGGGTTTATTTGCGTTGTCGTACAATTAAGTTCAAGTCTGATGTATTCTTTGGTAGAGCTGCGAACCACAAATGCTGACTTGCTACGAAATGAATTACGTATCCAAAATGCTCGTACTGGTAACTTGCGAAAATATACACTCCTGGAAATGGAAAAAAGAACACATTGACACCGGTGTGTCAGACCCACCATACTTGCTCCGGACACTGCGAGAGGGCTGTACAAGCAATGATCACACGCACGGCACAGCGGACACACCAGGAACCGCGGTGTTGGCCGTCGAATGGCGCTAGCTGCGCAGCATTTGTGCACCGCCGCCGTCAGTGTCAGCCAGTTTGCCGTGGCATACGGAGCTCCATCGCAGTCTTTAACACTGGTAGCATGCCGCGACAGCGTGGACGTGAACCGTATGTGCAGTTGACGGACTTTGAGCGAGGGCGTATAGTGGGCATGCGGGAGGCCGGGTGGACGTACCGCCGAATTGCTCAACACGTGGGGCGTGAGGTCTCCACAGTACATCGATGTTGTCGCCAGTGGTCGGCGGAAGGTGCACGTGCCCGTCGACCTGGGACCGGACCGCAGCGACGCACGGATGCACGCCAAGACCGTAGGATCCTACGCAGTGCCGTAGGGGACCGCACCGCCACTTCCCAGCAAATTAGGGACACTGTTGCTCCTGGGGTATCGGCGAGGACCATTCGCAACCGTCTCCATGAAGCTGGGCTACGGTCCCGCACACCGTTAGGCCGTCTTCCGCTCACGCCCCAACATCGTGCAGCCCGCCTCCAGTGGTGTCGCGACAGGCGTGAATGGGGGGGACGAATGGAGACGTGTCGTCTTCAGCGATGAGAGTCGCTTCTGCCTTGGTGCCAATGATGGTCGTATGCGTGTTTGGCGCCGTGCAGGTGAGTGCCACAATCAGGACTGCATACGACCGAGGCACTCAGGGCCAACACCTGGCATCATGGTGTGGGGAGCGATCTCCTACACTGGCCGTACACCACTGGTGATCGTCGAGGGGACACTGAATAGTGCACGGTACACCCAAACCGTCATCGAACCCATCGTTCTACCATTCCTAGACCGGCAAGGGAACTTGCTGTTCCAACAGGACAATGCACGTCCGCATGTATCCCGTGCCACCCAACGTGCTCTAGAAGGTGTAAGTCAACTACCCTGGCCAGCAAGATCTCCGGATCTGTCCCCCATTGAGCATGTTTGGGACTGGATGAAGCGTCGTCTCACGCGGTCTGCACGTCCAGCACGAACGCTGGTCCAACTGAGGCGCCAGGTGGAAATGGCATGGCAAGCCGTTCCACAGGACTACATCCAGCATCTCTACGATCGTCTCCATGGGAGAATAGCAGCCTGCATTGCTGCGAAAGGTGGATATACACTGTACTAGTGCCGACATTGTGCATGCTCTGTTGCCTGTGTCTATGTGCCTGTGGTTCTGTCAGTGTGATCATGTGATGTATCTGACCCCAGGAATGTGTCAATAAAGTTTCCCCTTCCTGGGACAATGAATTCACGGTGTTCTTATTTCAATTTCCAGGAGTGTAGTAATGTAAGCATCAGAAAATTTTCAGAATAATCTATTTCTCACGTAATTGTACAATTAAATTGGAGAAACATTGTTTTCAGAGAGGATAGGTCTACTGTTCTCAAAAATTTTAACAGAGCTGAATTAAGTTTAAGCCTACAATTGACGATAACAGAGAGTTTATCGCGGCTCTCGTGAATGTTTGACATTTCACAATATGTCACAGTACAAATGGATATTGATACAATCAATGAAAGATTACGCAGAAACGATGTGAACAGTAAAATATGCGAATCTAGAACTTTAAATCGGCACACGCGGTCTCACATAAGGGAAAATTCCTAAGCCTGCTTTTACGTATAAATACACATGCATATTGCACGGGTTTTTCAATTAGTTGATTCTGTGTACTCTTCTACACTTGCGTGCTGAAGAAGAACACTGCAGCCTGAGTTTATCTCGATCAAAATCTCTAAAATGTGCAGCACCAACAAAGCACAATGGTAGAGAGTAGGCTCTACTTCCCACTGTACAAGTTAATAGAGCTCTTCGCGTCAGTTCACGTAAGGAGCACGGAAGAATGATTGTTTAAATGCCTTTGTGCACTCTGTAATAAGTCCTGTCCGCGCTATTCCTATGGGACCGACAGGTAAGAGGTTGTAGTACATCCCTGGATTTATAACTTAAGGCTGGTGCCCGAAATTTGTAAGTAGGTTTCCTTGGAAAAATTTTCGTCTTTCTTTGAGCGACTGTCAGTTCAGTTTCTTCTGCATCTCTGTGACATTCTCGACTGGAACAAACCTGTGACCATTCGTGATGCAATTATCATTAGGCCGTTAGAGTAATAAACCACACCACACACACAGCATAATACAACTGATAATTAAAAAAGGCTAGTTATTAACATTACATTTACTATAATACCGTTGATAAATTGTTTTGTATCATAGGATGGGTGGGCATTTTACAAGTCATGAAGTATTTGTTTGAACCCTTGTTTCGATAGATCTTGTACAGTCTGTGAAAACTTATTAAACAATTTTTGTCTGATGAGTTCATAGCTATTAAGTAACTTGACACTTGACAGTCTGTGGTACAGGGTATATATATATTCTCTTCTGTTGTAACAATGTAGATTTTCTCTACATTTTGGTTCTGGTTACTTCTTCTTCATATATATGAAAACATTCACATAACACACATGTAAACCACTCTTTTGTGAATAAAAACCATGACTGCAGTATATATGTTCACAAAAGAGTGTGTGTTATGTGAAGAACCAGTAATTACATTAACATATATATATATTAATGTAATTTCTGGTTCTTCACATAACACACACTGTAAAACCATATATATATATATATATATATATATATATATATATATATATATATATATATATATAAACTCACAAGGGAAGTATTTTATTTTATTTTTTAAATGTAATCTACACTGGTCGAAAATGTAAAAATTTTTACGTGCATTAGTTCAACATCGAATAAAATCTGTAATTTTTTATATAAAAGGCTGTGGATTGCTGTGCTATAAAGGTCATGTCCAGAAGAAGATGGTTGAGGTTGAGGAAGTTGAAACAAAGTTTGAGAGACAAGAAACTTTCTGATAGTAAAACCTTAAAAGGCAGGGTGACAGACAAAATTATCGATGAACTACAGTAATATTATGGAATGGCCATTAGAAATAATACTGAGGATTTGTTGAAAATGAAGCAGAGAATTAATACTGAGGATTTGTTGAAAATGAAGCAGGCAGTATGGGCTACCTTCTTCCACAGACCATCAACTGATGAAAAACCAGGACACTACCTTTGCCCTTCTGGACCTGATTCAAAGTGCAATTACTGCAATCCCCAGTACTCAAACAGTTCATACAGCCATAAACATTCCAGTCCAGCAGCAGTCTTAGATGTAATAAAACCTATTTACAGAGACCTGGCAAATTCTGAATTACTGAAGAAGTGTCTGCATGGTCAGACTCAAAATCTCAGTGAGTCGTTCAACAATCTTCTATGGACTCACTTACAAAAATATGTTTTTGTTGGAATGAAGACACTAGAGTGAGGGATGAGCGATGCTGTTATTGCTTTTAATGATGGCAACATTGGTAGGGTGAAAGTGCTACAGCATATGGGAATTAATCGTGGAGGAAACTGCATCAGAGAACTTGAATGGAGGGACAAGATTCACATTGATAAAGCAGAGAATGTAGCACAATTGGCCACTAAGGAGACCAGAAAGAGAAAAAACTTGGAAAAAGATCAAGAGGATGATATACAGTATGGGGCAGGGTGCTTCTGGGTGACTAAAAATAAAAAATTAACTATATATTAAGTGAGTTACAGTCTTTTGAAACTTTAGAAGCTGTTACTGAAAATTTACATTTTCTGTTGTATTTTCCCTAAATCTCAGAAACCACTTTGAGTAAAGCATTCAAATTTTCAGGGAGTAATAACAGATATATCCAGAGTCTACTGAACTAAAATAAGAACATAATGTTACGTAAAATTAAAATTATTTAGGATAATGTACAAAAAAGCACACAAAATGTTAACCATGTAATTAAAAAATTGTATTTCTGAAAGCAGTAGCTGAAATTCAATTATTGTAGTTTAGTAGACTCAGAACATACAGTTTAATGTGCTGTAAAAGTTTCATGTCAATGGCTACAGTGGTTTCTGAAATATACAGAGAAGTTAAGTCACTAAATTTAACATTGTCAGGTTAATAGCCATTATTAAGATATCATGCAGAAAAGAAGAGTTTCTCCATAACGTAATACCATGAGCTATTATGCCTTGCAAAAAATGTGAAATAGGATGTTTTAATAAGTATTTCAGTTACACAATCCTTAAGTTGTCTTAACAAATAAATTGCTCTTGACAACTTATCACTAATAGGCTGCATTGTACATATTGATCCCAAGATAATTATCATCTAAACCAGGGCTTCCCCACGTGTGGTCTACGGACCCCTTAGGGGTCCGCCGGCTCTTTCTATGGGGTCTGCGGCCACCTTTCACCAAATTGTGTAAAATAATGAGTAAAATTATTGAATAAAAATGTGAAAATCTAATTCATCACTTTTTCTGTGTGTGAAAAACATGTGTTCTTTTACTTCAGGTCGTATTCCCAAGCAGCCATTGCGGTTCCTAAGTGAGAACGCATACACAGTTTAGTGCCCGATAATACAGCTTCTCTGATCGGCTGTTTCACAACAATACGGGGGTTGTTTGTGCGCCGGTTCACGGCGCTAGATGAGCTGAAACCTTTTACGCATCCGCGGAGCGAGCTTTGCCAACCAATCATAGCGCCTGCTGGCACGTATGCGGCCCCAGGCATAATTAAATGTTAAACTTGCTTTTTCAGTGCACTACCTATTTCATAAGTCGATTTTTGACCAGTTTATTACTTCTAACATGGATCGGTGGCTGAAGTCAGGATCATTGAATAAGGATGCAGTTTCTCCATCGCCTTCATAACAAGGGAAGTTTCCAGTTGAAATGAATGAGGAGGGAGGACGACCAATGGAAGAACAATCACAAGAAGCACCACAGCCGGCTTTATTATGTGAAAACGCTGCAAGTACTCCATTGGTTGCAATGTCCTGTGGAAGTAGAATAACCAAGAAGCGTAAGTACAACGAAAGCTATTTAGAAATGGGCTTTATTGAGACAAAGGAGGGTAAAACTCAGTGTGTAATTGTGAACGAGTGCTTCTGAACAGTTCAATGGTTCCAGGTAAATTGCGCCGTCATTTTGAAGGTACTCACCCGGATTTCCAGGTTAAAGACAACGATTTTTTCAAAAGGGAGAGTGCTGAAATAGCTGCTTCTCAGCATTGCATGAAAACTCATGCAACAACAATTAACGAAAATTCATTAAAAGCTTCTTCCTTGGTCAGTTATCGAGTGGCAAAAACAGGCAAAGCTCATACAATCGCAGAAAATCTCATAAAGCCATGTGTTAATGATATTGTTTCTTGCGTGCTAGACGAAAAGGCAGTAAAGCTTGTATCTTCTGTGCCATTATCAAACAATAGTGTCAAGAGACGCATTGACTGATGACCACAGATGTTAAGTCCCATAGTGCTCAGAGCCATTTGAAGAGACGCATTGTTGACATGTGAAATGATGTGAAAGACACTCTTGTTTCTCGCATACAACACAACTCATTTTCTCTGAAGATGGATGAATCCACTGATGTTGCAGGATTTAGCGATTTTATTGGCTTTTGTCCTTTATGAATATTCTGGATGTTTTTGAGGAGGACCTCTTATTGTGCAGACCACTACCTGCCAACACAAAAGGTGCTAAAATATTCCGTCTATTGGGTGATTTTTTAAGGACTAACGAAGTTTCATGGTCTAATTGCACAGATGTGTGCACAGATGGTGCAAAAGCTATGATGGCTCCTACAGTTAGGGCAATAACGAAAATAAAACGCCAAGAATTGCAGCAGTAGTCATTGTGCTCGGCACAGATACGCTTTAGCTACGAAACAAATGCCTGTTTCGTTCAAGAAAGTTTGAGACAAATTCATTGAAATCATTAACTACATAAAATTAAGGCCGCTGTGAAGTCAAGACTTTTCACAGTACTGTGTGAAGATATGGGAAGCCTTCATCGTTCCCTGCTTCTCCACACAGAAGTGAGGTGGCTCTCACATGGGAATGCACTCTCTCGGTTGTACGAATTAAGATTGGAAGTCTTAGCTTTCCTTTTGGAGCATAACACCAAATTAGCAGACCTTATTAAGAACGAAAATTGGCAGTGTATACTTGCCTATTTGTCAGATATTTTCTCCAAAATGAACGAAATGAATATTTCACTCCAAGGGCAAAGTGAAACAAAGGTCACTGCTGTCGACAAAGTTCGAGCATTCAAGAGGAAAATCAATTTTTGGGCAGAGAGTGTCGAGGAGGGGGAGGTCGAGTGTTTTGCTGTTCTCAAGGAGTTTTTGAAAAACAAAACATTGGCGCTTGGGAAGAATTTGTTTCATGAAATCCTGGAACATCTCTGAAGCTTGATATCGTTGCTGGAGCATTATTTCCCTACAGCTGCAGTTGAGAAGCTGCAGAAATACGAATGGGTGGTCAACCTATTCATTGTATCCAAAAGCCAAACATTCTGTCATCAAATGAATATGAGTTGTTGATAGAAATTGGCACAGACCCTACCTCGAAATCAAGTTTTTACATTGACAGTTACTCACACTTTTGGATCTGTTTGGATAACAAGAAATACTACCCCCTTGTTGAAAAGGCAAAACGTGTACTTCTTCTGTTTGCCACAACTTACATGCGTGAATCTGGATTCTCGATCTGTGCTGCCCACAAAACTAAGTATGAAGCTGTCTAGATGCAGAACCAGACATTCATCTCCAGTTGTCAAGAACTAAACCCAACTTTTCAAAATTGTGTCAGCAGAAGCACCTCAACCATCACATTAGGATTCCATTATTATTCCTACAGACTCATCTATAGTAAATAAAACAGCATTTTATTTGTAGATACTCAGTGAACGCACCTGAAATATAACTGTGTAGGAATTTTGTTTCTGTCTTCTATCATTTACAAAATAATTATTAATTGAATTCTGTTGGTATTGATATTTTTGTTACAAAAATTAAAATTATCTCTAAAGCTAATTTCTTTCTTTATAATATATTCCATCCTCTCAGTTAAAAATATTACTCTGACACTATATAGTGGCAACTGGCTGCATGCGTAAGCAAATGAGGACTTTTCATGTGCCACCTTGTAAAAGGTAAACCTCCTCTGCCAGAATTGTTTCCTTTGAGAAAAAAAGTCTTAGATTCTGTGAAATGCTTTGTCTTCTTATATAGAAATAACAGAGTCTGTTTGTTTGTTTTCCTAATTTCTTTACAGTCAAGGCAGACTGCCACGATCTAGTGTCCAAGTAGTAGTTGAAGTTGTCAGCTGTGGCTAAACTGTTGCCATGCCGCCTGCCAGTTGCCAGCTACCAACTGACAGTACACTGTTGCAACGCCGCCTGCTAGCTGCCGGCTATGGCGTGACAGCTGCCATTCAGTAGATACGCAAAGACGTAAAAATAACTGGACTTTCCGAGCTGTTTACATGGGCACGGAAATCGATTGTGGAACTGGAAAACGGCTTTATAAAAGCAGATTTGCAGAATCGATTTTGAAGTGTTTATCTGACCAACTAAAAGTGGAACTGGGACATCGACTTACGAAATCCGGTTTTGGAAATGCATGTAAACTGGGTGAATGTATTCCCACACATTGCACAACAGATGTAACAATAGTCCTTTAAAGGCAATTCCTTGGCCTCTTTTCTTTCGTGATGTGTTTGTATCCCGAATCAGGGGTCTGCCTCTTTTCTTCACAGCTGCAGGGAATGGCCGCGCAGTCTAGGGCGCTATGTCGTCGTGGAATGCGCGGCCGCTCCCACCGGTGGTTCGAGTCTTCCCTTGAGCAGATGTGTGTGTGTGTGTGTTTTGTCATTAACGGAAGTTAAACTTAGGTGAAATGTCAATTACCAAGTAATTTTAATCAGGCTATAGTGTGTTGAACAAAGGGAGTAAATCCACTAGTAAGTGTCTGGATACAGTGGGGATTCAAATTGGATAGTTAATTTCAAATTGTTTTCACTCATCTCCAAACCAAAGACTATTGATACTTGAGGGAGGGGGGGGGGGGAGGGGGTCATTGGGAACATGGCACTTGTATTAAGAAGCTTTCAGTTCCCATGGGTTTCGCTCTGAAATTTAAAGTTACTGTGCTCTTGACTGAGTAGGTGTCCGCTATGGATTTTCAACTGAAGAAGGGGTCCGCCAGCTGAAAAGGTTGGGATGCCCTGATCTAAATATACCCCCCCCCCCCAAAGCTTAACATAGCTTGGATCATCTGAAGGATGCTTGTCTTTTTTTTATCAAAAGCCATCTGTTGTGTTTTGCTTTCATTCAGCAATAATCCATCTGCTTTGAACCAATAGAATGCTTGAGCAACTGTCTTTGCAACACAAGTTTAATGCTACTGAAATCATTACTATAGTGAAGAAAAGTTGTCACCTGCACATAGTAATGTAATGGGCTTCATAAATGATAACAGATCATTAATCATTATCAGGAATAAGAAAGGGCCCACTGCAAATCCCTGTGGAACACCTATGTTAACTTGTTCTTTACTGGACATTTCCTTATGAGCATATGCAACTTGCTTACGGTTCTGTAGATATGATTTTCATAGTTTATCTTTAATGCTATAGAAGTCCATTTTTTCTAGTTGTGGTATATACCCTACACAATCAAAGGGTTTTTGCTTAGACCACAAAAAGTGACTTGAGCAAAGCCTTTATCCTCAGACACTTGAAGCAGGTATTCAACTACAGAGTCTACAGCATCAACAGTTGACAAGGTTTTCCTAAAACTAAATAGTCATCAACTAATTATTCCTTGATTTTCAAAGTAAATAGGTAACCAGCAAATGTCTATTTATATGTAATTCTGAAAGAACAAACACTGTTGATGATCCACAGCTCTGAGAAGTACTTTGAAATAAAATTAAAATTGCTAAGCAGCCACATGTAACTTTCTCTTTATTTTAACATGTTTTACTTGACCAACAAGAGCATCTTCAGAACTGTGGAAATGTTGGGAGAACATACTGTGGACAGTGACCGCTGTTGCTGCTGTAGTTCGATCAAGAATATCTGAGTGTCCTTATATTTAACAATAATAACAGAGCTATAAATATTATGATACACACAATAATAATAATAATAATTAGAAATAAATAGATAAAATAGTTACTAATAGTCTTCTTCTTCCAAGCTACTGATGGTGCTGGTAGCACTCTATATTGGATGAAGTACACACAGTGGCATTCACACAATCAAATTATAAAGATTAAATGTCTTAGAAGTATGAGGAACTGACCATGCACACCATTGGTGCCCTGAGGAGCCTCGTTCTCTCACAAACATGTAATGCTGTTGGCCACAAGGGGAAAGAGGAGGGAGAGGGGAAGGGGCAATTCTGGGAACGCTGAGGCTGACATAATCAATTCTGGGATTGCCGATGCTGATGTCTGCGAAATGCAGCAAGTGCGTTTGCCAGAGAACTGGATGATGCTATCGGTGATTTGGACCAGAACATATCCTACACCCCTACTGATGTCATCAATGTGTCTAATGGTAATATTTACCACCATTTTGCAGAATAAGCTACGAGATCATTATTTTATAATGCCAAAGTGTTTTACCTCATAATATTTTGTTATACACCACTATTACTATTTATGAAACAATTCAATACTTCACTATGGAGTTTAAATGCAGCGCCTCAAAAGGCAGAGCTGAATTAATTTGTTGTCTTAAGGTCAGGCAGCTTCTTTCTTTAAAGTGAGTATTGTGTGTATCTTGTCTACAAGAATGGATGGATTTACACATCAGCATAGGTTATCATGAGGCGACATGGATGTGACTTCAGTATGATATTGGTACGGCGCCGGTATGATGTGCGTTCTACATGTGGTAAAAGCACATGTTGGAATTAACTTGCTATCTTAACATTAAGCAACTAATTATTTAGAATGTGTACTGCAAGCATCTTTTCTACAAGAAAGGATGCTTTAACACATCAAGCAGGTACAACTGCATGCCAATTGACAAAATCAACTACGGTCCTCGAATGATCCCTACTGGTTGCACTGATCTTCTCATTACGGTGACCCGACTCGCAGTTGCCCTAAAGGAAGAGGGATTGAGAAATTGTTGTTAGTTAAATGACAGCAGGCCGATAAATCTGAGAGATCATCTGTGAACTGCTGTATTTCAACTACTACTGGGTCAGGGACCCACTGGGCTGCTGGAAAAAATAACAAAACATAAATATATTCGAATATATTAAAAATAATAGGAACAGTATTACGTGTTACTTGATGGATTGTAATGTGACAATGTGCCATTTAGTGAGGGGCAGGCATAGTCAATGCGCAACAGTAGAGAAAGTGGACGCTTATGCCATCTGTGGGCCAGAAGCGAAGGCAAAACAGAAGTGCTTCCACCTGGCCTGGTGACAGCTAAATTAAAGAACGCTATGCAGGAGACAGTGTCTGGCTTGTGCTGCACACTGACAGCGAAATAACAAAAGAATTAAACTAAATAATACTGTTATGTGTAGCAAAAATAAAAATGTAATATTACTTTAATATATGAAAATGACTGTAATTGAATACTGTAATGCTATGGGATGTTTAATTATAAATAGAGAACTTGACGTAACGTAAAATAATGTTTAGGTGTGGGGGGAATCCCGAGAATGAGAACGGTGTACAGGTTGGCGTGTAATATTGGCAGTAGAAGTAAGTTGGCGTAGCTCTGAGGCAGAACAAGTGTTAAGTGGCGTAAAAGTGACTGTTGGTGTGTGCTATAGTAACGTTGCTAACAGACCATTTAGAAGTGAGCTGAAAACAGATATGGACTTCGTTTATCGTATGGCTACAAGCTAAATGGACACTAAGGCTTGCAAGACGCGGTATTTCGACGGAGATGGACTGTGGGCGGCAAAATAGTACGGTTTCCCGCTCTGAGGTACTTGGCATCGCTCTGGGGTACATGGTACTGCATGGTGCAATGCTGTGTTAATTGCGACGAGTTACTTATGCCAATGGCGAGGTGTAAAGGGACCAGTAGCCGCATCCAACGGCGTATTGTGATCTCAGTAACTGATAAAGTCCATTGGTGAGCTCACTTCGGTAGCAACGACCTAGAAATTATCTGTTATTATGAACAGTGGTGGTTATACCGACGCCATTACCAGTACATTTATATTCTGTGAATCAGTTTGTGTAATAGTCAAATCAAGTTCTCTACAGTTTGTAAAGTTTGGAGGCAATAATTATTCTGTGGTTTAAATTGCATTCCCCAAGTGTAATCAATTATATAAAGAAAATAGCTCATTATTACCCCATATGCAGTGATTTCTATGCGCTGCAACATCAGAAAAAAGTTATGGTGCGTGAGTATCGGCATAGCTATATTACAAGAGAAAATAGTCGGAATTAACGCCGCTCCCTGTTCAGTCACATCAAAGAGATTATCAGTGCTACTAATAATCAAATATAGATGTAAAAATAAGTTGGTTACGCGCCATTATCATTATTTATTCCAAAAATTCCGCGTAGCAGTTGCATCACCATAGGGTGTCTATTCAAACCTATTACACGCGAGAGCCGCTTTCCGGAAGTCCGATGCCATATGGTCTAATAATAATACAGTAAATTCGGGTAGTGGCATCGCATATGGCTTTGCCATGACAGGACTCGTCACAGTAGCCAGTTTTTCGTGGTATCTGACTGACAAGTGACGACCGTAGGCGATAGGGATGGTAAATTTAAGTACTGTCCAGAACTTTGCATTTAAAATTGGATGTATTTTTAGTAACACGATTTCTAAATTTGTACGAAATTTCAAGATGCCTACAAGCAAAAATTATTAAGTGAGATGGACAAGGTAGAGCAAGATGGCGGAATTCCAAATAGTAACAATGGGGAAGATAGCACAGTTGAACTAGAGATGGCACAGTATTTAAGAGTAAACCAGAACATGTTTGAGAATTGTCCAAAGAGTAGTGGGGCTGAAGAGGACTTACAAAAGACAGAGAAAGTAAAAATCGAAACCATAAAGCAGGAAGTCACAGGTAGTGACCAAAGTAGTTCAAAAAGGGCAACTGCGTACACAGTACATGTAGGAAAGGTAAAAATGGAACACATATTGGAACCCACTTGGAATTTAAGAATGTTGATAGGCATGTTGCAAACAATGAATGGAAACACAAGAACAATTAATGGAAATATAGGCTTGATGAATGAGGAAGTGAATGAAAATATAGGCTTACTGAAAGAGGAAGTGAATGAAAATATAGGCTCACTGGGCGAAAAGACAGACACTGTAAACAGAAATATGGAGGCATCACTAAAAGTAATGGAGGAGAGGCTAGACACCTATGAAGGACGTATTAAAGCAATTGAAACTAGCGCAGAATTAGTAAACTTTGAAATTAAACAGATGAAAGAAACTCATGAGGCCGTAACCCAGGAAATAAAAACTGAAATACAGGAATCCATTACTAAATTAGATACCAAAATTGCTCAAGTGCAATCAAGCACTGAAACCAAAATGAAAGCAGTAGAAGAGGCAGTAGACAGCAAAATTTTTAATGCAGTAGCAGTAATAAAGCAAGATGTAGATGGTAAAAATAAAGACTTAGCTAACCATGTGCATCAATAAATTTCTGAATTGAAAGTGAAGGAGGTAGAAGGGCTAATCACAGTAACTTCTGAAATTGCTGAAAGGGTTGAGAGTTTGGAAAATGCGAAGAAGTCAGCTATAATGTATTCATTTGGAGGGGCCTGTCACAACCATGTAGGTGCCGAATTGGAAAAATTTGACCCAAAAGGTAGTAAAAAACATCCTGTAACTTTTATGAAAGCTTGTAGGAGTTCGATTGCTGGGGAACTTCCTGAGAAAAACAGAATAATGATAGCAGAAACTAAGATGATTGGGGAAGCTAGGAACTAGGCAAGTAGGGCTGCAGAGGATTGTGAAACTTTAGAAGAGTTTTTGAGTAAATTTGAAGAGGAATTTTGGTCCAAAAGTTAACAGAGTGAAGTGTACCAGGATTTCTTGGATGCTGCACCATTCAAACAAGGTGGCAACAAGACCATGAGAGAATACTGTGAGGACTTGTGTCGAAAAGTAGATAATGTAAGAGGTTTGGTAACAGAGGTGCACTTGCTACATGTGTTGCATAGGAAGTTACCTTGGAATGTATAAGGTTACATTAGCTTAGCAAGTAGCAACCAGAAAGATTTCTTACGAAGGGTAGAATGTGTGGAATAGAAGCAATGAAAAACAAGTCCAACCATAATAACCAGAACAGGCACAATTATAGTAATTACCATAACAACAACAATAATAACAGGAATGAACAGAAGCAGGAATATGGGGTGAGAACAATGAGAACTAATAGAGGTATGAGAGGTGGAATAGGTTTTGGCGGTAGAGGTAACTACAATGGTAGACCACAATATCAATTGGAAAACGAAGAACCGCCACAGTAGAGGGCCGAACTGGAGCGGAATATGGGGGTAGGTCCCAACAACAGTATCATAGGAATCAACATTGTCACCAAAATAAGCATTATAATTACAGTAGGCAATACAATAGGTAGAAATTAAATTATTGCAATCAGAGTGGACAGAGGGAATACCATGCTTGGTATGAGATAGATATGAAGCAATGGGGGAAGAGAGAATGGGACTCTAAATTAAAATGTGTACAAGGTTTACCCGAATTTTGCAGAAAGAAGGAACTAGATAGGTATTACAAGCTAAGAAAAGCCTATCAAGTCGATATAGACGATATCTTGCCAGTAAATGAACATAATAACTTAACCACTGTTAAAGAAGGGATACCAAAAAGGGAAAAGGTTGGTCCTTGCAGAAATATAGGAAGGGTTATCAATAGTAGTACCAAAGAAGAAGTAGGAAGTGTAGTTATTGAGAGTAAGTTTCACAATAATACTAGTGGTGAGGAAGTATATGATCACTGGGTAAATGGCTTATATGAGTTAGTTACAGGAATATTAGAGTATGAGAAGGAGCTAGGAGAGGATACTTGTAGTAGATATGAGAAAGTTGAAGAAAGGGGTAGAATTGAATTAAAGCGGAATATAAAAGATATTCCAGAAATGGGTAGTGAAATGGAGGAGAAATCAATAAGTAGTACCAGTGATCATAGTGATGATGAAATTAGTAATGATGAGAGCGATGAGGAGGTAATAGAAAGGAATGCTACTATTGATAATATTGAAGTCTATAGTGTGAGTACACATATTGAGCATAGTTTGCAAGGAGAGAGTTTCAAAGGAAGTAACTCAAATAGTGGTCAGGAAGGTAATTGCTTGACAGACATGGGTAATGAAATTAGTAGTGTAGAGGGACAAGTATTCAATGATAAATGTGATATGGTGATAGTAGTTGAACCTAGTCAAGAACAGGAGAGGTTATATGGTACCCAAAGAGCCAAACTAAGTGAAAGAGAGTATCCCACCCGTGCTGAAAGAGAAGTGCGAATTTTTCTTGTCAAAAATGGTAATTGTAGGGAACGGAACCAAGAGGATGAAAGTGTGAAAGGTGATAATGAAGGTTCATCATTAGAAATGGGTCAAAACACAGTAGGAGAGACGAACAGGAAAATACCCCAGAAAGAGTTTGTCACAGAGAGGAAGAAGGAACCACCTGATAAGTATAGTGATAAATTAGTCCAAGGAATGTTAGCAGATTGGACTGACGAAGCCACTGAACAGGATTTGCTAAGAGAAGAGGAAGATGAATCCTCACCATTAATAAGTGTACAGTTGTATGATGTAAGTGAATATGCATTATTAGGTACATGTAGTGAGATAACTTGTATTTCTGAGTCTTTGTGGAGACATATTAGTAGTGAATATGAAATTCCAATAATGTCAGTGTCTGGACCCAAGATAGTAGGTGCCACAGGGAAGTTAAGTAAACCTGTGAAGAAACAAGTGTATTTGTCTTTCAAAATTGGTAATTGTAAAATGGAAAGTGTGTTTTTAGTGATTCCTAATTTAAGTATAAATATGATCATAGGTTCAGATTGGATGATGGAGAATCAAGTAATAATTAATGGTGACCAAGAGCTGATGATATTTAAGGATTTAGGCATAGAATATATAGTGAATTTTACAGGAGATCTGATGGATGATAAGGAACCACTAGGTTGTCTAAAATAGTGGAAGGGTCAGTAGTTGAATGTTGTGAAGAGTGGGAGGAAGGAAATGTTGGTGAAAATGAGAATTTATGTTTAAACAAGAATAGGTTGTTCCATCAGAAGGTGAGTGCAGTGGACGGTATTGATGAACAACATAAGGAGGAGCTATATAATCTGCTAGTAGAAAACGAACAGGCGTTTTCTGAAGAACCAGGAACAGTAATTAATTTTGAGTGTAGATTACATATTAAACTCCATGAACCCTTTTATAGAAAACCATTTCATATAGCAATGGCAAAGAGGAAGGCAGTAACTGCAGAACTGGACAGAATGGAAAGACTGGGAGTGATAGAAAGAAGTAATGGCAATTATAGTAATCCAATTATGTGTGTACAGAAAAAGGATGGTGGGATCAGAGTAGTACTGAATGCCAGGAAGCTAAATTCAATAATTGAAAGAGAATGTGACAAACCAGATAGTTGAGATGATATAATACAAAATTTTAATGGGATTAAATACTTAAGTAGTCTCGATTTAACAGTGGGATATTGGCAAATAGGCCTGGCAATGGAGCATAGAAAATATATGGCTTTCTTGTTTGGAGGAAAATTTTACCAATATTGTGTGGTACGATTTGGTCTGAATATTTCAGTATCCATATTTATACAGGCTCTAGACAAAGTATTAGGTAAGGAGCCGACTAGCAAAATTACAGTGTATGTGGATGATATCCTCATAGCTACCAAAAGTTGGGAAGAACATAGTACTATATTGCGAGAAGTGTTTCATGCTTTGCATGTGAGAGGAATGACATTACGATTAAAGAAATCTGAATTTGTGAAAAATGAGATTATGTTTTTAGGTGACCTAATTAGTAGTCAGGGAATTAAGAAAGATCTAGATTAAAGCAATAAAGGAATTCCCTGTGCCCAAGAGTATGAGACATTTGAAAGCTTTTCTAGGATTGTGTGGTTTCTACAGAAGATATATGTCAGATCAGGCATTTAAAAGTCCAGCCCTCAATGAGTTACAGAAGAAAAGTAAAGCTTTTATTTGGTCAAAAGCGTGTCAGGAGGCATTTGAAGATCTGAAAGAAAAACTCAGTGATGATAGTATGTTAAGTCATCCAGACTTAGGTTTGCCCTTTTGCTTAGAAACTGACAGCAGTGGATATGGATTAGGTGTACACTTATTCCAGGTAGTCAGTGTGGAGGAGCAGGAGGAAATAAAATTTATAGCATTTGCAAGCAGGACATTGAGTAAATGTGAACGTAACTATACCATTTCAGAAAAAGAAGCTCTAGCAATAATTTGGGCATTTAAAAATTTTTATAACTTTTTGTGGGGGACATATAGTAATAATATATACCGATCATCAGGCATTGACATTTATTAACAAACGTAAGTTAGTACATATCAGATTGACACAATGGGTATTGTATTTACAACAGTTTGATATCGAAATAAAATATAAAAAGGTGAACAGAACTTAGCATCAGATGCTTTGTCCAGGCTACCTATAGGAATGAGAATAGAAGGAGTATTAGGAGCAGAGGGTTACAAGAGAATCCACTACGTAAAAGGAATGAAAAATCAGAAAGAAATCAAGAGTATATGTAAGAATTTAAGAAGGGAACAAAAAAAAGGATCCGTTTTTGGTACTGGTGAAAACAGAACTTAGAAAAAGAGGTAATGATAAAATGCAAACGTATTATTGTGTTTTTGATGGACAATTGTTCAGAAGAAGAGAGGAAACGTCAGATGTGTGGAGAGTATGCTGGTCAGACGAACGTGTAGTAGCATTAATTGATTGCATACATTTATGGCCATTGTGGGACAAAGAAATGTTTAGAGAAATTAACAGAATCAGTATATTTTAACAATATGGCAAGGAGGATCCACGCAAGATTGAAGACGTGTGATCTCTGCCAGAAGACAAAGGTAACAAATCAGAAGAGTAGGGGTCAGATCCAATCCATATTACCCAAAGATACCTTAGAAACCGTGGCCTTGGATTTCTATACTCCATTACTTAAGACTGTCGGAGGGTTTTGTTATATTTTAGTAGCAGTAGATGTATTTTCAAAATTTGTAAAATTATACCCTCTGAGAAAAGCCACAGGAAAAGCAATTTTGTGACAAAAGGATTAAGGACTATTTTGTAAAAATAGGCAAACCAGGTGCTATACTGTTAGATAATGGGTCTAAATTCATTTCAAAGAAATGGAAGACGAGTATGCAGGAACAAGGAGTAGAATTAAGGTACATAGCAGCATACCATGCAGCGGGCAATCCTGCCGAATGCTATATGAGAGAGATAGGTAGACTCTGTAGGACATTCTGCCATGACAAACATGGCTGTTGGGGAAAATATGTACCTGACATTGAAAATGTTTTGAATAATCTGGGGCATGAAAGTAAAGGCTTTACCCCAAATTAAATAATGATGAGAGTAAAAGAGGCTAACATACTTGAAGAGAATATTAACTTCCCTTCGAGAAAGGAGATGACTTAAGGGAAAAGAAAGAGCTAGTTTAAGATCGTATGGAAAAACGTATGTTGCAGAGGAAGAAAAGACATGATGGGAAAGGAAACTTAGCTAAAGCAAAAGTAGGAGACCTCATGTTGGTCAAATCCCACGAGAAATCCAAAGAAATTACTTCAGAGATTTCAAAGTTTTTTCATGTATACAAAGGTCCCTTTGAGGTGGTGACATACGTCATACCAATGCATAATCAAAGAAAAAATGTGGTGTAAGGAACATAGAGGACTTAATGCTGTATAGAAAGAGAATACAGGAGTAAAAAAAAAAGCTATTGTATATATGTAGTAGGTATTAGTGAAAATTTGCCGGCCGCGGTGGTCGTGCGGTTCTAGCGCTGCAGTCCGGAACCGCGGGACTGCTACGGTCGCAGGTTCGAATCCTGCCTCGGGCATGGATGTGTGTGATGTCCTTAGGTTAGTTAGGTTTAAGTAGTTCTAAGTTCTAGGGGCCTGATGACCTAAGATGTTAAGTCCCATAGTGCTCAGAGCCATTTGAACCATTTTTTTTTGAAAATTTATAAAGACTATAATAATATTGAAGATTATGATACTGTGGTGGTACAGCAAAAAGAAACAAAAGATAAATGTGTAATATAAGACTGTACTTAATGAAGGAATTAACATGTTGCTGTGTGATTTAGAATAGGCAAATTGAACTGAAAATTACCATGTTGTTTATTAGTTATTAATCATCATTGTTTAACTATAGTGTTATTGTATGTGTCATATAAAATGTTGTCTTTCCAAAACAAATTACAATAATAACTTAGCACATTGAACTAACTGCTTCAAGCAATAGTAACCATGATAGGAGGGATGCTGCTATTTCATCCCGACATTGTATAAACGACCCAAGATGAAACAGAGGGGCATATGTAATGTGACAACATGCCATTTAGGCATAGTCAACGTGCAACGGTAGAGAAAGTGGACGCTTATGCCATCTGTGGGCCAGAAGCGAAGGCAAAACAGAAGTGCTTCCACCTGGCCTGGTGACAGCTAAATTAAAGAACGCTATGCGGGAGACAGTGTTTGGCTTGTGCTGCACACTGACAGCGAAATAACAAAAGAACTAAACTAAATAATACTGTCACGTGTAGTAAAAATATAAATGTAATATTACTTTAATATATGAAAATGACTGTAATTGAGTATTGTAATGCTATGGTATGTTTAATTGTAAATAGAGAACTTGACGTAACGTAAAATAATGTTTAGGTGTGGGGGGAATCCCCAAGAATGAGAACGGTGTACAGGTTGGCGTGTAATATTGGCAGTAGAAGTAAGTTGGCGTAGCTCTGAGGCAGAACAAGTGTTAAGTGGCATAAAAGTGACTGCTGGTGTGTGCTATGGTAACGTTGCTAACAGACCATTTAGAAGTGAGCTGAAAACAGATATGGACTTCGTTTATCGTATGGCTACAAGCTAAATGGACACTAAGGCTTGCAAGACGCGGTATTTCGACGGAGATGGACTGTGAGCGGCAAAATAGTACGGTTTCCCGCTCTGAGGTACATGGCACCGCTCTGGGGTACATGGTACTGCATGGTGCAATGCTGCGTTAATTGCGACGAGTTACTTATGCCAATGGCGAGGTGTAAAGGGACCAGTAGCCGCATCCAACGGCGTATTGTGATCTCAGTAACTGATAAAGTCCATTGGTGAGCTCACTTCGGTAGCAACGACCTAGAAATTATCTGTTATTATGAACAGTGGTGGTTATACCGACGCCATTACCAGTACATTTATATTCTGTGAATCAGTTTGTGTAATAGTCAAATCAAGTTTCTACAGTGTGTAAAGTTTGGAGGCAATAATAATTCTGTGGTTTAAATTGCATTCCCCGAGTGTAATCAATTATATAAAGAAATAAGTCATTATTACCCCATATGCAGTGATTTCTATGTGCTGCAACATCAGAAAAAAGTTATGGTGCGTGAGTATCGGCGTAGCTATATTGCAAGAGAAAATAGTCGGAATTAACGCCGAAATTGCCAGCAGACGCCGCTTGATGCAATGGATGGAAGATACCAGGTACTGTGACACCTTAATTACTGTCCAGCTCGATGTGGTGGCTCTTCAGTGCATTGCCATAGTCAAAAATTACTCGGTTGTTCTTTAATTAAGCGTTCAAGGAAATTGCTGCCACCACAGTACACATTGCGCCTTAAGCACAATGCAACTCAATAACATTAACTTCAGTAATTACAATTTGTGTAGTTTACATTAAACTAAAACAGGTTCAAGTGTTTATAATTTGTGTTAAATATTGTGAAACGATTTCAGGCTGTGGTATTGTTTTAAATGAATAATATCCTCCTGTTAGGCAATATCAAATTAAGTGCTCCCTGTTCAGTCACTTCAAAGAGATTATCAGTGCTACTAATAATCAAATATAGACGTAAAAATAAGTTGGTTACGCGCCATTATCATTATTTATTCCAAAAATTCCGTATAGTAGTTTGATCACCATAGGGTGTCTATTCAAACCTATTACACGCATGAGCTACTTTTCGGAAGTCTGATGCTGTATCGTCTAATAATAATACAGTAAATTCAGGTAGTTGCATCGCAGGATGAATACTTACTTTCAGTCTTCTTCTTCTTTTTTTCTGATCTTTGCTGACAGCACTTTGGGATGATCGTTTCATTAAAGAACACGGACCTGAAATAATCCTTATTGACCAAAAGCAGTGAGTGTCTCCTGGTGATTTGCTGAGAGCATCATGACGTTGAAGTATTGCAGTTGGCCCTCCCTTCCCACTTTCTATCCTTCCCTCCTACTCTCCTCTCTCCCTCCCTGAGAGTAACCTTAAATGACAGGCACAATTGCATCAGCTGTAAGTCCTGACTTTGCTGTAGCACTACCCTACTTGAATTGGGTCGTTTTTGCCATCTAGGGTTTCCCCTCCAGAAATCTGGTAAATTGAGAGCTGTGCTCAGAGCTGTCCTAAACAAGTAGTAATCAATAATGGGACTACCTGTGTACGGGAACACTCTGCATTGTTGCCAGATTTATTCAAGATGGCGGCGATGACGTAATCCAAGATGGCGGCATGTAGACTTGGCAACAGTGCATGATGTCATTCAAGATGGCGAATTTTGGCTGGAAAATAGATTAATTGGGCTATGTCCACTAACCTAACCCCTATAAAAACTATGGGTAATTTGAATTTTGGCTGGAAAATAGGTCAATTGGGCTATGCCCACTAACCTAACCCTCCAGAAACCATTGGCGCGAAATTCAAATTCCAACAGGATAATGTATGCAAAACCATACTTGTATGTATTATTATTCATTATCATTTATTATCATTTATTATTATTTACTATTATTCATATCATGCGCATGTGTACGCAGTCCAACTGGCTTAGTTCATATCTCAGCCACCAGGGAGCGCCGCCGTGACGTCATTCAAGATGGCGGATTTTGACGGGAAGAAAGCCGATTGGGCCACATCCACTCAACTACCATTATGACCTTAAATGCTCCTGCACATTCAGTCTTTGCTGAGTTGTCATTGTCAAACCATTGCCATGTGTTCGATCATCGAGATGAATGTGGGTGATAGAGCAGCTTTCAATAGCTGCATTACATGTAGACATTCGAGGGAGGGCTGTAGCAACAATTCACTACATGAGGCATGGAAGCGTATGATAATGGAGCAGTGTTGGAGGAATAAGTACAAGAATTCTGTTCAGCAGATTTCGGCAATGCAGAGGAATGGAGCCAGGATGCATCCTGTAACCAGCATATGATCATGCGCATGCGCAAACTGCAGCGATATTAAACATCAAGCATTCACTCTCCCAAAACGCAAGAGACATCCAGTTGAAGTGAATTTGCTTCAGTCTAAACATATTCATATACTCCGTATATACCATTGAAGACCATCCTGCAGAATGTGTTCTATCGATGAGTTATTGGTGTCTAACTGAGACGAGTTTAACAGCGGTGTAGTTTACAAGCATACAGCCGAGGACTTCCTCCATAGCCTCCTACATGTGGAATGGCAGCGCTGATTGATGCTCGAACATATGAACAAAAATACTGTCTTCCAAATAAATTCTTTGCAGCAAGATGCTATAAAAAAGCATTACCCATCTCATGGAAACACCTGTACTGTTGGAACTGCTTGCCTTTTCTAACGCCTACATATAAGCTCCCAGCCCAGAAGAGACGACTGCTTCTCATCCAGCAGAGTGAAGAACTGATCTGGCTCACCACTAGAGTACACTTCGATAGGTCATGTGGTCACATCATTCAGCCAATAGGAAAAAAAATGGTTCACATGGCTCTGAGCACTATGGGACTTAACATCTGTGGTCATCAGTCCCCTAGAACTTAGAACTACTTAAACCTAACTAACCTAATGACAGCACACACATCCATGCCCGAGGCAGGATTCGAACCTGCGACCGTAGCAGTCGCGCGGTTCCGGACTGCGTGCCTAGAACCGCTAGACCACCGCGGCCGGCAGCCAATAGGAGCACAGCATCATGATGAGGTAGGTGGCTTGTATATAAGGAGGACTCAGCAGCTCCTCGACCTCTGTTCAAGTCAGTTAGACAAGATGAAGCGTCACTCGCCGCAGCAGAATAGGAGGAAGAAGCAGCAGGCAAGCAAGTCCCAAAATTATTATTATTATTATTATTATTATTATTATTTCTGAGCCAACAGCATATAATGCTTATGAATATTCGTCTTTGTCCTGTAGCTGCACCCGTGACGTGAGCATCAGCAGGTTCCAACCTGTCCCGGTCCTGTCCTGTAGCTGCACCCGTGACATCAGCATCAACAGGTTCCAACCCGCCCTGGTCCACACACGTGAAGACCTCGGACTCGTCCACACAGGATCCTGTACCGCAGCTTCTCACCATGCTGGAGCAGGATAGCGAGGTGTTAATGTCGGTGCCGGAGGCTACCCTTGACGGAGCTTCACAGTACTGGGCTCCTTCATACACGCCATCCATTGATTATCGCCCAAGAGACTTGTCGCCAACAGTGCAGGAACAGCAGGCTAACTGTGATGGTGGGGATGTCATCGATGAGAAGATACCGACCGCCAGTGCACCTCAACCTTTACTAGCTATGTGTTAACAGCTAGTACTTCAAAACGTCTTCATTTAGGACTTGAAGTTTCACAATATGGTAGCCTTTCAGCTGTTTTAGTGCTGGAAAATGTGCTCAAAAATATTAAAGTGAAATGTTCTGACTATGAGTGGCATGAACTGTGTCGTGTAAAAACACAGATCAAGAAACATATGACTACCGAATATTACCCATCCCAATCCTACCAGGACATGTACTGCGGCACTCTAACTGAGTATTCTATCAATGTATGATGATGCTACAGTAAGAATTAAAAGTGTGGACGGTTAGAGTATTTTCATGCAGCACTCGATTTGTGATAACTTGTTCAATGTAGACATGGCTGTAACTAGTACGATAGAGAGACTAAATAGATGGTGTCCATATGTTCAAGCAGTTTACAGTGATATCATTAACTGGTTTCACACATGTAGCATCCACATAGAAGATATAAAACATTGTTTTAGTACCTGTATAACACCAGTGCCCAAGTCTTGTTCTATTCCTCGAACAGGTGTTGACAATGTTGAAGTCAAATTTACTGATGGAATACCAGACTATTGCAATGCACCAATAACATTACGAGATATACGTGCTGAATTTGAAGCGTACAGAAAGCAGCTATTTTCCAAATAATGTGCTTCTGCTGCACCGTTTAAAAAAGAATCATGGAATTTTTTCTCATGCTGATCATATTTGTAAATATTTTAATAAAGAAATATATTTATAATATTAAATTTGTCTTTGTGTTTTTTATTGTTAAGACAAAATGTCACCTACGTTAATCTATATGACACCCTTCCCTTTAAATATACCGCTTGGAGTTCATTCTATTGTGTAGCCGTTGTAGCTCAGATGGTAAGGTGACTGCGCTATAGTGGCTACACACATACATATTGTTTATCATATGCAAGCCTACTGCACGCCAGGACCTAGCACAGTAGGTATCATGGCAGGATGGGTGAAACAACCTCGCCGCAGGGACTTTGTTATAGGTGACTGGTCCTGTCATGTTGATGAAGATCAGAAGATCAATAAGAATGAGCCACTCCTTCCTGACAGCATACGAGCGATAATTGTAGGCCCTTCCAACTGTGGTAAGACACATGTCCCCATGGCTCTGTTAACGCACATAGATGAAGTCCGCTGCGAGCACCATTTCGTCTTCTCCAAAACACTCTTTCAGTCCAAGTACCAGTTACTGAAGAAAATATTAGATGGAGTAGATGGTGTAACGTACAGAGTATTCAGTGAAAGCGACGACGTTCCCACCACCTGAAGAGGTAAAGCCTAACACTGTCTTCATATTTGATGATGTCGCTGTTGAGAAGCAAGATCAAATCCGTAACTATTTCTGCTTCGGCCATCATATGGGTGTTGATGTATTTTATCTGAGTCAGACGTATTCCAGGATCCCAAAACAGTTGGTGAGGGATAACGCCAACCTCATTATAGCATTCAGACAAGACAATCTCAATTTAAAGCACATTTACCATGCTCACGTAGGGACCAACATGTCATATAATGAATTTGTAAAGATATGCGCTGATTGTTGGAACCACTCACAATACGGGTTTCTCGTTATTGATAAAAGTCGCAAACTGAATGACGGTAGGTACAGCCGGAACTTCCAAGACTTTCTCCATATATAAACGTGCAAAATAGCTTAGTGCGTCAGTTGACACTACAGATGCACAAATTCGCACGCATGGCACACGCTCAGTATGAGAGGTTAGGTGTGTAGGGACAGAATGCTCGCATGTACACCGATATCAAATTTAACAATCTTGAGGCGACACTCGTTAAGGTTGTAAGGACATTAAAGGACACTCAGAAACTTCTTGCGGTTAACCAAAACCGGATAGAGAACAGAATTAGCGAAATAGAGTGGCAGATAGAAGCCGAGGCTGTTGTTATTGAAGAAAGTAGTGTAGGAAACAAGAAAAAGAAGAACAACAAAGCATATATAAAACCACGTGATATTCAGAGCTCTGATTAGTATCCTTCGAGATGTCGACAAAGCATAAAGTCATTCAGGCGCACAAAGCAGTTCGACATAAATTACGTTTGCTTAAGTTGGGACATATCAATTGCGAGCAAACACTAAAAGAGACTTTTAAACCTGTTACTGAATCTATCACCAAGATGGCTTCGCGTGATAATGATCCAATAGCAGAATTCACCAACCAGTATCCACTCATTAAGATAGACAGAACATTTGGTGTCAGCATGGAGAGACTGTACATGCTAGGCTATCAAACTATAAGTTTATCCGATAGTACAATACCCATCGGGGATACAGAGTTTAAAAGAACGCCAGGCTCAATGAACCTAATCTTCCTAAGGCCATCAAAAAACTTAAAATACACTGCCCATGATCGCAAAGTCTATCGTGAAATACTTCACCTGACTGATCTGTATAAAAATCCTGATGGAACATTGAGAAAGCCGGAAAACTCTAAATGCACGACCATTATACAACCTTTACTGAATGGACAACCTAAAAGCATCGGTGAGAGTGTAGAGTTCCAGCATAAAGGAGTGAGCAATCAAGTCATGCAGTATATATATTACGATGAACCAGATGAACTAATAGACAGACTTCGACTGTTGATGGCTTCAGCTGCTGCAGGCAATACAGTTCATTCGAATGAGGTTGTTTTGATAATCTCTGAGCTTCGAGAGAGTGGTATCATCGAATAAGTATGGACACAGTAGCTCGAGAACTGCACAACGCAACACACAGAACATACTCTCGCAGGCATGTTACGATTTAAGGGCTGGGTGACTTGTGGCAAGCTGATCTTTTAGATATGAGTCAATATTCACATGATAATAATAGATTCGAATACATTTTAATGGTTATTGATACATACTCTATATTCACATGGGCATTACCTGCGAAAACTAAAGCTGGTAGAGATGTTGCTTCGGTGTCTGAGTGTTTGCTGCAGACACGAACGAATCACAGTCTTCAAACCGATCACGGTGGCGAGCTTTACAATGAACATTTCAAGACTGCTACGGAGCGGTACGAGATACATCACTACTCTACGTTTACCCACCTGAAAGCTAGCATCGTGGAGAATTTGAACAGAACGAAGCTCAGATGTGGACTGGGTTTAATCTTCAGGGTTCTTACAAGTGGCTAGGTAAACTCCCAGAGATAACTGCACAGTATAATCGAACCAAACATAGTACAATAAAAATGAGACCGATCGATGTCCGCAATAATTCACTCATGGACACAGTATATTTCCGCATTAAAATGCTGGACCCTCGCAAACAGAGGTTCAATGTTGGCGACTTAGTACGTATTTTAAAACAGAAGACAGCGTTCGAGAAATCATACTTACCAAACAGGTCCGTGGAGATATTCACAGTATCCAAAGTGCAGAGAATGAACCTTAGGACATATATCTTAAAAGAGGGCAAGGGTGAAGAAACTGCAGGATGCTTTTACATGGAGGAATTGCAGAAGAGTTTTGAAGCAGATGTGTTTCTCATCGAATGCGTGATAAGACGTCGCGGGAATAGAGCACTAGTTAAATGGCTAGGATTTCCATCATTAGAAAACAGGTGGATTGACGTTGACAAATTGGTATATAACAGGGAGGCTAGACCTCTATCTCCTTAATAGTGTACCATGCACCATAGGAGGCACATCATAATAACAGGTGGAGGTGGTGTTCTCGACAAATTGCCTGTTGAATTACACCTCCCAGGATATAACTTCTGTGGGCCTGGAACGAAGCTTCAGAAACGCCTGGTACGTGGTGATACTAGACGAAGCCTGCCTTGAGCACGACCTCGCATAAGCTGCAAATAAGGATCTCTTAGCACACCACGTCACCGGCCGAATATTAGCAGATAAAGCCAAGCAAATGAGGGAAAGAAAAGATCTCGGAATAAGCCAGCGCATTGCTGCATTCATAGTTGATAAAACAATGCGTGGAAAAATTAAGTTGGGCTTGGGGTTGATGACTTTCAAACGAATTATGAAAGCAGCGAGAACAGCTTTGAGGGCGAAGAACAATAAGAACAAGCCTGGTTGTTTGAAAAACTGTATCCTCACTTCAATGTGTGCAGCTAAACGTGTGTTGAACGGTGGGACCAAGAAGAAGAACAAGAAGAACAAGACTTCAATTAAATGGCCTAGGGTCCTACCACTACCAAAGACTTCAGGTGGAATTATCCCACTCCTCGTTCCAGCCTTTGCAGCCCTGTCCACTGTATGTTCGCTTACAGGTGGGGCCGCAGCTGTCGCCAAAACGGTGAAAAACGGGCAGAATGTACAGGTCCAACTAGAGGAAGCCAAAAGACATAATCGCGCTATGGAGGCAGCGGCCATCGGAAAAGGTCTCTACTTTAAACCATATAGGAAAGAACTAGGTCTTTTCATAAATAAAAAAAGTCCGTTAGTTATCCTACCTGACCGAGTGCTCACGAATAAAGATCTAGTTAAAGTTGTTAAAGAAAAACTTCACATTCTCGCATTCCGAGGGGTCTTTATGCGCAATACATTACCGAAGACCACATGGCGGACTAATGAGTGCGGAATTGTAAACTTAGATGTTACTGGTGGTCCAGGGACCCATTGGGTGGCGTATGATAAGAAAAGTGCAAATACAGTGCAGTATTTCGATTCATACGGGGATTTACAGCCACCTGAAGAATTACAACGCTACTTCACCAGCAAAAGACGCGTCTTCTGCAATTTCCGGCGATATCAGGACTTTAACACATACCTGTGTGGGCATCTCTGTGTTATGTTCCTCATCACAGCGACGGCGAATCCCCGGAATGAGCGCTATATTTAGACCGAGAAGTCCCGAATGTGCGCTTTCTCCTGTACTTGTCAGAGCAGGTGTGCGACATATAAAAGAGCTGTCCTTGAACGGATGACCATCATTTGATGTTTAGATGCAATCTCGTACACTCTGACTTCAAAAGAGCGACGATCAGTATTACGTGCAAATTACTTTCCACCAATTGATTTAAGTGCAGGGGTGTGGAGTATTGCGCTAATTGGTCTAGAGACGTATAACAGCATTCCAAATATCACAAAGAGCAACAATAAACTTCATCTTGAAACTGAATGCCAGAAGCAGATTCTACAAACACAAGCTGGTGCCTACGATATTGATAATTTAAACGAGGTCTTAAAACAGTCAGGAAAAGGTATCGAACAACAGGCAAACATTAATACCCTTAAATCTAAAATATGGATAGAGAGTGCTACGATTGACTTTACACAGAAAGATTCAACAGGTTCACTGCTAGGTTTTGATAAGGATTGTGTTTAGGTGAAGGACGCCAGTAAATTTTACGCATCAGATCAAGCTGTAGATATACTGCCAGTGAACACAATCCATGTTGAGTGTAATATTGCCACAAACTTATACCTGAACGACAAGTTGATTCACTCAATTTATGGATTCCTTCCTACAGTCGGTACATGGTTTAAAATAGTTCAAGCCCCCACAAACGCTATATATATCCCGGTGACAGTTCAGACATTGGACTGCCTTGAACTGCGTATTGTGAACCAGAATAATCAGCTTGTTAACTTTAGAGGAGAAGAGATCATTGTACACTTGCATCTAAGGCTAGAGGGGAATAGCATTCGGGAATACGACGGTTCAATCCCGCATCCAGCCATCCTGATTTAGGTTTTCCGTGATTTCCCTAAATCGCTCCAGGCAAATACCGGGATGGTTCCTTTCAAAGGGCACGGACGACTTCCTTCCCCGTCCTTCCCTAATCCGATGAGACCGATGACCTCGCTGTCTGGTCTCCTTCCCCAAAACAACCCAACCCCCGAGATGGGAATAAGGTATAAAGCTAGCACACCGAGCTCACAACCCGTCAGTCCATCTCGGAAGGGCAAGGTGATAACACGCCTTAATTACGAATTCCTCATTTCAGCAGGTTTAAAACTGCAGAACGACGTAGCTCAATGTAACTCAGTCAGTAGAGTATGAGAACCGAATTATACGTCATGAATACCACTCACACAAGTCCAACACTTCAAGCTTATTTAACAAGAATGATGAAATTAGGATTGTTATCCAGCACCAGGACGCAGTAACACTGCCTTGCAAGAGCTTCCTGTATCTGGACTGCACATTTAAGAAAGCTGACGGGGCTGCGGTAGTGCTCTTGAAGCTCACTCGAAATGCTGTAGCATTCCTGTTTCAAGAGGTACGCTATCAACTCAACGGAATCGAAATCGACCGCACAAGCAATGTCAGTATTACGTCAACCGTTAAGACATACGTTTCAGCCTCACCCTCTGATTCAAACAGCTTGAAAAATGCTGGGTGGTTCATAGATGCGACGGATGGTGAGGGGGGGGGGGGGGGGGGGGGACACAGCCGATACACTGCGTGCGTATCAGTAAAAATGCTAACGGGTTATTTTGAGAATATGCAGCGAAAATTATCAATGCTAAACAGGAATTTATTTTGGTTCGGAGTGCAAGTGGCGCGAATTCATTTTCTCAAACAGCTGCAGAGAATGTTCAAATCAAGATTAATAGCATAGCATGGAAAATGCCTCACATCACCGTTGCCGACAAGGAGCGCTTGAAGCTCTTAGAAGTTCTGAATGCCGGCACCTACCTACCACTAACCTTCCAATCATGGGAGCTTTTTGAATACCCAGTCCTACCTATAGCATCCACACATACTTGAGCTATTAAAACATCAGCGCAATTGGAAGCACCTCAACTCGTCATACTTGCATTTCAAACTCAATGGCATTGTGATGTATCAAAGGACTTAACTGAATTTGTCCACTGCAAGTTAACTAACGCCAGAGTCTACTTGAATTCAGAATACTACCCATATGAGAATCTTCATCTACAGTGAGACAGAAATGTATACAGCCTGGCATTTGACATGTATACAAGATTCCGAGCATCTTACTATGAAGGCATTGAAAATGAAGGATGCCTACTCAGTTCACAGAGTTTCAAGAAGCTAGCACCAATAATCGTGATTGACTGTTCAAAACAGAATGAGATAATTAAATCAGGGCCTGTAGATGTACGGATTGAATTTGAATCTTCAGCAAACTTCCCTGATCAGACTTTGGCATATGCTCTTGTTCTGCATGATCGTCTTGTTAACTACTGCCCACTCACGGGTGTAGTGCAACGAGTTGTATAAATTAATAGACACTCTGCTAGCTCTAAGGCAGATCTCGATGTTACCTCAAGTTGTGAGGATCGTAGCTGACATTCAAGAGTTTTACTACGATGAGCGCAGGCGATTCATAATTAAAGACTGTGCATTAATAGTATTCACGCAAAGTAACGGAATAATAGGAATATTTGCATCAAGAGTTGAATCGCCAAAACCATTCAAAGATGTCAAGTGCAATGAGACAGCTAGAAGCACGATGCGGTTAACAAGATTGTATCATGGAATTCACTGGGATGATCCTGGCATCTTTTATAAAGATTTGGTGCAAGTGCTGCGAGTATTTGATCACAAGGAGACAGTACTCTACGTTAAAGGCGTCCAATCTTCAAGTATGCGGTTCTTCGGAACCTGGAATACTACGATTGTCCACCTCTCCATCAACTTAGACGGCGAACGTGTGAAGAAGAGGAAAATAGTGTTGTGTCTGCATGTGAAAATGTAAAATTACTTTTAAACTGGAACGTCAATAATTAAATAAATTTATTTGTGCATACGAATTCTTGCTGTTTTCTTTCTGTGATACCTACATCTGTAGAAGTAAGTTTATTGGTGGTACTGCGCATGATGCGCATTGCACTGGAGCTGTCTGAGCCAGTTTACCTGATTCCACCTCGTCTGCTCGGCGATGCGTCTGCCGTTGAAAGTCAGAGCTGTGAGACGTACTGTGTCAGACGTCTGCTGTTTAAAGTGACAGCCAGCATGCTAGGTGGCTGAAAGAGAGAGGCGGTGTCTGTTTGTGGCTGGCGGACCAAGTCCAGCACAAGTCATTCAGAATTCATGTGTGTCTTTAAAGCAGTGTACTGTGGCTGTATCCATGTTTCTTTTGCATACATTTATCATATTTTTTAATAAAAAAAGAATGATCATGATTGAGGGTGCAATAATAAGAACATTGGATATTATTTTTCACAGTAAAATAAGTGAATTTATTATTCAATTCAGAATTTTTTAGTGTTTGCGAAATATCAGTACAATGATTCACTTTTTCACATTATACAAGCTTACAGATATATTATTTTTTTCACATAAAAAATATGAAATTTCTGCAGATTGGTGTTTTTACATTATTTATAAGCATTGTGCCGAGATAACTATATATATATATATATATATATATATATATATATATATATATATAAAGCAGAGGTAGCACAAGCTAATTGCACTATCTTACAGCGCAAATAATATCGCTAGTGAAGTTCCACCAGAAAGACTTTTTTAACTATAGTCAGATGTATTTTTATTTCAAGTTAGTGGCTCTAAACCAATTTCCACTACCACGATCAATTGAAAATACACTTCATTCAAGTAAGTTGGTCTAAACAGTTTTTTCCCCACTACAACAACGAGGTGCAGATATTTTTCTTGTTATAAACATTTTTTTTCCAATAGACGAACGTATATACACTCCTGGAAATTGAAATAAGAACACCGTGAATTCATTGCCCCAGGAAGGGGAAACTTTATTGACACATTCCTGGGGTCAGATACATCACATGATCACACTGACAGAACCACAGGCACATAGACACAGGCAACAGAGCATGCACAATGTCGGCACTAGTACAGTGTATATCCACCTTTCGCAGCAATGCAGGCTGCTATTCTCCCATGGAGACGATCGTAGAGATGCTGGATGTAGTCCTGTGGAACGGCTTGCCATGCCATTTCCACCTGGCGCCTCAGTTGGACCAGCGTTCGTGCTGGACGTGCAGACCGCGTGAGACGACGCTTCATCCAGTCCCAAACATGCTCAATGGGGGACAGATCCGGAGATCTTGCTGTCCAGGGTAGTTGACTTACACCTTCTAGAGCACGTTGGGTGGCACGGGATACATGCGGACGTGCATTGTCCTGTTGGAACAGCAAGTTCCCTTGCCGGTCTAGGAATGGTAGAACGATGGGTTCGATGACGGTTTGGATGTACCTTGCACTATTCAGTGTCCCCTCGACGATCACCAGTGGTGTACGGCCAGTGTAGGAGATCGCTCCCCACACCATGATGCCGGGTGTTGGCCCTGTGTGCCTCGGTCGTATGCAGTCCTGATTGTGGCGCTCACCTGCACGGCGCCAAACACGCATACGACCATCATTGGCACCAAGGCAGAAGCGACTCTCATCGCTGAAGACGACACGTCTCCATTCGTCCCTCCATTCACGCCTGTCGCGACACCACTGGAGGCGGGCTGCACGATGTTGGGGCGTGAGCGGAAGAAGGCCTAACGGTGTGCGGGACCGTAGCCCAGCTTCATGGAGACGGTTGCGAATGGTCCTCGCCGATACCCCAGGAGCAACAGTGTCCCTAATTTGCTGGGAAGTGGCGGTGCGGTCCCCTACGGCACTGCGTAGGATCCTACGCTCTTGGCGTGCATCCGTGCGTCGCTGCGGTCCGGTCCCAGGTCGACGGGCACGTGCACCTTCCGCCGACCACTGGCGACAACATCGATGTACTGTGGAGACCTCACGCCCCACGTGTTGAGCAATTCGGCGGTACGTCCACCCGGCCTCCCGCATGCCCACTATACGCCCTCGCTCAAAGTCCGTCAACTGCACATACGGTTCACGTCCACGCTGTCGCGGCATGCTACCAGTGTTAAAGACTGCGATGGAGCTCCGTATGCCACGGCAAACTGGCTGACACTGACGGCGGCGGTGCACAAATGCTGCGCAGCTAGCGCCATTCGACGGCCAACACCGCGGTTCCTGGTGTGTCCGCTGTGCCGTGCGTGTGATCATTGCTTGTACAGCCCTCTCGCAGTGTCCGGAGCAAGTATGGTGGGTCTGACACACCGGTGTCAATGTGTTCTTTTTTCCATTTCCAGGAGTGTATAATGAATTTAATTGGTGGAACTCACATACTTAAAACTAGCTCTGACTGGATGGATAGCAGCAGGTGAAACTTACAAACTAAAATCTATAAGAACTACTCAGATCAAAGCAGATATGAACTGTGCAAAATTGTATTTTCTTCTTCTTCATTATAAAAGGATGGAGTGAAGGTCTAAAATTTTATGTTTTTGCTCATATATAAATTAACCAGTAATACTCGTCAAGAAATATATATATATATATATATATATATATATATATATATATATATACTTTTTTATACTTTTATTTTAGTTTTTTGTTTTTTGAATTTTTTTGGTGTTTTTATAATTTTTTTTCTTTGGTAGAATAAATAATATTTACATTTACACACAGACACACTTAACACAGGCTCGCACACATTCACACACTCAGACATACACGGAAGCACGCAAGCTGATACACTCTACAAAACACTCTCATCCAATATTTACAGTATGATAAAAGGGTCATACTACTACTCTGTAGACACTCTCGCTATCTCTCTCTCCCTCTCAATCAGAGTCCCCCACCCCTTCTCTCACCACAAGTGAGTAGTGTGAGTACGGGCGAGTTTCAATGCCGTCATCACAGATGACCCTTTTATCGTCATGAGGCGACAGACCAGTTTTAAACTGCAGCACAGTGTAGACCTCGTGCACTATCGATCGAATGCTTGTTTGCCGTACCATATGCGGTGGCTGCGGCACAGCACCGCGAACACCACCACGTAGGCATTGCAAATGGTCTTCGATAGATAGGGCTATCGAGGCATCCACCATAACCCCTTAGCCCGTCTCTGAGTGGGACTTTCCAATGTGCGATATGCATACATTTTTGACCAAAGACCTACAAACTCCACAATCAGCAATTCATTCGACTGTTCTTTCATGAGACCGATAAACTTCTTGTTTTGTGGAACAATACCATAAGGATTAGCGGCCACATAAGAAGACGTGTCGAATTCATTGCCGTGGTACCTAATTACTTCATATGGATCACAGTTCTTCACGCAATAGATGAAGCTATCTGTATCCATATAAAGTAATTTATGATCTGCGAAATGAGTTTTCGTGAACTCATAATGAAAGCGGTACATTTGGAGATGGATAAGTCTAGTATGCACATCCCCACATAGATAAGTTTAGTAAACTCTACTGCAGTTTTCATCATCTCCACAGCAACAAAGTTCTTATTGAAAATGGTGACCCGTTTAAAATTTGGTCTGGCAATGCATTGTCTTATGCCGTAATGCTCATCCCATTTGGTCCTTATAAAAATTTCACGTCGTTCCCCCAAATTCTCTATAGTTTTACCGAAAATTGAATTATTCATTAATTTATAAAAATCTTTCTCAAAGTTACACGACGCGGAAGGTCTCTGTCTCGTATTCAAATCAATATACTCCTTCAACCAGGGGGACTGGTTGAAGGAGATGGCCTGGGTGATTTTAACCAGCTCCATACCCAAGCTGAGGCATTGCTGGAGGTTACGATAATGAATAATGTACCTCTGCTTATCCGGCAGCGTTGTCATCAGTTTTGGTGTGGAGCCTCCTCGCAGAACTAGTTGCTCTGGACACTACGGCAAATTGGTATGTGCGTAATGCAAACTAACAGAGTATGCGAGTTCTGCCTCCACAACATACCCTACATCGGAATTGGCGGCCATAACCCCTCTGATTTTTCCACCTAATCCCTTGCATTCATCTTTGGACAGCCACCGAAACTCGCCAATCGGCAGTGATTGCTGCATGGCGTGCCTGTATAAGTTACTGACGTCTAGATACATTATGTAACTTGAATCAAGGGATGCATTGAACCTGTCACCCATCCGTGGGTTATTTGCTTTCGCATGTCTATGAATACATTGCCAAAGCCCCCCATGGATCCCCCGCTCAAAGAAAAGAAGCACGTCAGGATCGGTCAATAATTCGATACTGCAGTTCGTTTTCTTGAGCATCGCGTCCCAAGACAACCCAGGTGCCGTGTAATAAAAGGCGGGGTCCAGAGAATATGTGGTCACACATAGACTCCGGAACTTCTCGAAAACGTCCGCAAGCAAGCGCATGTCTGTGTCCACGTAAAGCTGTGCGTGCTCTCCTAAATTAGAAACAGTTAATTCCCGCCAGAAATTCATGGCATGCTCATACTCTGCATTCGTTGTGGCGTTGCCTGTGGAGTTGCTGGAGAATGCAGTTATGTCGGGTAGCCTGGTTTCGTTGAGTTTGGCCATACTATCCACATACTCATATGGGAAAACCCTCTTCCTAGTCACAAGTTGAAACTTTTCCTCGTTAGGAAATGCAGCTCGAGTGATATGCATTTCCCCACGAGGTAGAGACTCCTCAAGTTTCTGTGGTGGTGCCTGGATAAAAAGTAGCGTATCGAGGGAGTGCAGCCTAATTCTTGGCGTCATTCGTTTGGAGAATGGAATATACTTCTCGACGCTCTCAGGTAGGACACTCACCTGATCTTTCTCCAAACCGAAATCGGCCAAGTCCTCAACTAGAAAGTGAGCGTCATACCCATTTAAATTATGGAAGAAAGCAGGTATGTGTCTAGGTAACTGGTACTTCAAATTGCAAGAGTTGTGAGCTGTGCCGCGGAATTTACCCATAAGATGGCAGTGGTCCCGACGAGGAGTTTCCGCTTTTCTGTCTAAAGGCAGCCCACAAATATGACAATCAGTGGCTTTATTATACAGATCTTCATTCTCCTTCAATTTGGTCATGGGAACGTTGCTGCTGTACAGTGTATCAACTTCCCGTGAAAATTTTTCAAGCTCAGAGAGCAACCAAGATTTGTATCGGTTAAGGTTGGAGTCTTATGACGATACAATTTGGTATGCTGTCGTATACGGTACGTGTTTCTCTGTAAAGGTAGTGTGTGAGGTTGTAGGATCGCCTTCACAGTGGGTCACAGGAGCAAGGAGGCATTCAAAGTCGGTGTACACTACAAACGGACACCGCTCCTGGTGGTGAGCATTCCTAAACTTTATGAATTTGTTTTCCTCGGTAGGCATGATAACATGTACTGCATCCTTGGACGTACAGTCTACTAGATGCTTAGCTAACAACTGTTCATAGGAGGAATAATTGAGGCACCTTAAACAAATATTCTTTTTATAGGTATCTTTTGATAGTTGGGTGGAAAGGAGTCGGGGCATGTCCTTGATCCAAACATAGTGATAATTGTCACCTTCAGAGAAGAGTAGCATATTTACATGCAGCTCTCGCCCACCGGCAAATTTTTAGAAATGGAGGGGGCTGACCACAGTATGCCTGTCTTGCTCATCTGACTTGCTTTTCTCCTTCTCCAGGCCATAAACAGTATTCTGCGCCTCAAATTTAGGTGTGTCCTAGATCTTGACGGGGAAGTCAATACCATCAAAGTTATAATATGTGCTAATATCAATGACTTTGTAACTGGTCAGACGATGAGGGCAATCTCTTCTACCATACTTTCTCTCGCAAGCCAGGATTGACGATGCAAAACAAGCATGATCTTTCCTATTTTGGACATTAATGCATGCCTGCTTATTAGCTATATCTTGAGGGAGCTTAATATAGCTAGACCCTCCATTTAATGGATCGTGGACATGTATATGGATGTCCAGGTGTAGAATTCGGCTGATTGCCTTAGCTGAGCCATTGACTTCCATCTCGGTAAACCGGCCCAATATGACACTCAAGGTGGATTTACGAAACCACTCGGCGATTGATGTGCTCCGCGTTATTACGCCATTATCCCCCCAAAGATAATGGATGCTGGTCTCTCCACCACCAGACTCGACTTTGGGGGGATGCAATAACTCAATGCATTGAACTGAACTGTATTAACGGCGGGATAACGTGGATTATCGACTACCTTGAGGAGCTGCGTTTCCAGGACAGGGAGGCACGCTTTTAGGAATCCAACAGGATCGTGGTACCCCCTGCCAGGTTTTGCATCCTAGTGATCGAAATTCGCTCCTCAAAGGCGTCCGCAATCACCAAGTACTGCAACTAAGGTATGGTGTCACCGAACTGGTCTACTTGACTACAAGGGCGGGTGACAGAACTACCACTAGCCACAGGATCACTAATACTACTGCTATAACTAGGTGAGATGTGCTTACCTCGCACGCTGGAGATGACGCACGTGGTGGCTGCTGTGAGGGACCAGCTGGCGTGACCTTGGCGGAGGCGGTGGCGGCAGCTTCCCACTTGGCGGCTGATGCACGTGGCGGCCGAAGGGAGTCCCAGCACGAACACCCGGCCATGGGCTCCGTGACCTTGGCAGCTGCAGTTTCGCGTGCGGCGAGCAGGGCCGTCTTCACCGGCGAGGCATGTCTCTACGGGGGCTGCTTACCGGACAGTTTACCCACCATGACAGGCATCCATGCAACAGCGTGCTGAGAGTCGATCGCTGTAGAGATAAAGTAAATAAGTACTTTGTATACCGTGGTGAATTCTAACGATCACATACATGGTTACATGGAGAGTGAGTAATTACCTTTTTCGCTCTGACTCCACGCCATGAATAATTCATCCGGGCAGTCTATGGCACCATCTAAAAAATCACCAAAGCCATTATCCAATAAGTTTTTATAATCGCCTAGAACATACAAGATATTTTATATAAAGGGATTTACTAGAGAAAAAGACCTAGGTATATTAGTATTTTTAGAGATAGGTAATTTTTTTAAATACTCACAAGTAGGCTGTTGTTGTTCTAATTGTCGCTGGATGGCTTCGATCTGTCTATCAATAGCCATAAGGTCGTCAGTGGTGTTTCCTGTAACAGAATGAAATATAATCTTAGTTATTTTGAAAAGGATAGCTAGAGTGCAAGATGATTTATTTTTCGGTATACTCACATGAGTGGTGGTGTTCTGTGGCATATGGAGCTGGGGGCTGAATCCAGTTATGTAGGGGGCTACGTGGGGCAGCCCCCAGCACTGCTTCCAATTAGAGCTGCATTTGCCTTAAGTGATCTAGAAACAAAGACATATGAAATAAGAAAACAAATTTTTAAATTGTTAATGAATGTTAATAAATGAGGAGAAGATTAAAATTATACTCACAAGGCAATTCTGGCTGTGACTGGATCACAGGAGCCTGTTGCACCCCAGTGCGCTCCTCGCATCCAAGGATCAAGTCCGCAAGGTCCACTATAACAATGAGATATATTTAATTAATAAGCGGAATATATGTAAGATATACAGGAAAGTGGATAATGAAAAACAGAAATTATTTACTTACTTGGTAATGGCGTATCGTGGACTCGAGGTCTCTTGGGTGTTGAGGGCATGCTGCTGGAGCTAACTCTCTTCATATTCGCAAATAACAACGAAAAAGCAAGGAAAACAAACGAACGATATGGCGGACAATGGACGAGTGAGAAAGATGACCAGAGGGTGACTCCTTATATAAGTGTGGTGATGTAGTATCACGTGATCTTAGGATGAACCAATGGCTGTTGAGAATTTTGTGGGGGTGGTAATTGAGTTCACTAGCACCCCTAGTAGCTGAAAGCTGAACTATTCAGATGCTTCCAGGACTTGGTGGAGAGCTGAGCATTTTATAATTTATAAAATTATAGACACATACTTGATGCTATTTAGAATAGAGACTGGATGATAGTGAAGTCAGGATTTGAGATCATAATGTGTACGTATATTAGGAGGTATTGTGTTAGAATGAATGATTTATTATTAAAAAGTATGTTATATAAGTGTAATGCGAGGTTAATGGTATTAAAAATGGCGTTAGTAAGCGCTGAATGAAATGATTTAGAAAGTCTGAAGATGGATATTGTTAGCTTTTTTTTTCTTGGTAAAGAGAGAATTTTGTGTGAATAAAGAGGAGTTTAAGTATTTGTGGAGGAATACAGAATTTGGGTGAGTTCTTGTTTTCTGTAGACAGGGATTTGAGTTGGGAACTTTGCGTTAGATTCATTTGCAGATAGGAGGGCTCTATATCGAGTGAGTTCTTATTTTTGTTTAAATAGACATTTGAGTTGAGAACTTTGCATTAGATTAAGTTGACGAGAGCAAAGGGTTAAGGAAACAGGCGTGAGTTTTTCGGGACGATTTTGGATTAGGTGGTGGGCTCATGTGGATTGAATAATGAGAGTCGCGTGATCAATTAACTTAGCGAGGGGTCTCGTGGCAAACAAACGTGCTGTTGTACAGTCATGGAAGTTTCCAGTCTCAAGGAAACAACTTCGGCGCCAAAAATGTAGCAGGGCGTTCTTGGTCGCACAAAGACACATGGTGGATGGCGAAGTGTTGTGTGACATCTGCACCGGCAGGTTCGAACGTGTCCAGGAAAACATGGACCGAACAGCCGACCGTTGTGTGATGTGGGGGAAGATTCTGCTCCCAGGCAAACAATTTTGGTGCAAAACGTGTGGAGGTGATGAACACACCTGGTGAACGGATAACGGGCCATTGTGACATCAGTATGGGCAAGGTCGAACGAGCAAAACATGTTTAGCTGTGTGAGCGGCCGACCGACCGTAGTGAGGTAGGCACGGACAGGCTCCAACCTGTCAAGCAAAACAAATTTGGCACCAAAATTGTGGCAGTGTGTCCTATGTCGACCACGTGGTGGATTGCGAACGGACGGGCGGTTGTGTGACGTCAGCATCGGCGGGTTCCAGTGTGTCCGGCGAAAACATGTTTATAGGGTCCAGCAGCTAGCACGGGCTGACGCCTGCAGGCTGGGGCCCTGAACCAGGGGAGTGAGCGCTGGCCGACACACAAACAAGTCGACCCCAGCCGGCCAGGGGCGGCTGCGAGCGGGCTACCGGTGACCGGTGGCGTCTGGGGGCAGCCTCCTCTACTGGCGACCATATGAACTAATGCAGTTGGACTGGGGGCCTCGTGGCAACTGCATTGGGTGTTGCTGCGATCTCGAAGATGTGTACTGACTGTGTTGGAGAACAAGTCATGACTCTACTACTTGAAATAAAGACTTCAGTCTTTTTTCCCTGCAAAATTGGAGGGTGTGAATCACGTTAGTACAAGTGCAGTTTATTATTTGACGTGATTTTGATAGGTTAGCAGTGAAAAAACATAAGTGACAGTCAAAGTTCGTAGGATGTGGACTATTTCGTAGGTGTGATGGATTATGGTGTTTTAATTTGAACTTGTAATAGATTTTTGTTATGGATGTAACGCAAATGGCTTTCTTCCCGCCGAAATCGGACATCTTGAATAAATTATAAATGATAATAATAATAATAAATAGAAGTACAGTTTTCGAGACATTGTTGTTTTGGAATTAAAATTTGGTGCAATTTTCTAGTGGAGGTAGGCCAATAATAATAAATAGTAATAATAATAAATGATAATAAATGATAATGAATGATAATAAACGATCGTGAATAATAATGAACAATAATAAAGACAAGTATGACTTTGCATACATTGCCCTGTTGGAATTTGAATTTCGCACCAATTTTTTCTGGAGGTTTAGGTTAGTGGGCATAGCCCAATCGACCTATTTTACTGCCAAAATTCATATTTACCGCCATTTTTATGGGGCTTAGGTTAGTGGACATAGCCTAATTGACCTATTTTCGCGCCAAAATCCGCCATCTTGAATGATGTCATGGGCTGATGCCAAGTCTACACGCCGCCATCTTGGATTACGTCATCGCCGCCATCTTGAATAAATTTGGCAACAATGCAGAGTGTTCCTGCACACAGGTAGTCCCACTACTGTAATCACAGCTGTGAAGCAGCCGGGCAAAGCCAATTAGATGCTAAAAGTCCTGTCTATATGAACACGGAGGTTGCATGAGCATGTGTTTCTCCACATCTACAAAGCCTAGATTCAACATGTCCTGTCCTATGTATGTGTAGCCTGGATATCGGAGCCAAAATTTTATCACTAGTGCAAAGTCATTAGGTGCCATGCTCTACATCTTATTTTTGTTGATCAGCTGGTCCTCCTCCACACGTTTACTGCTTGAGTCATTTCTTTGCTGTCAAAAGAAAAAAAAAATAGTTTGGTCCGATTTCTTTTGGCAGCACACTCCGTTCTTCAGATGAACATATTGAATAAATTCGGGTAGCACAGGCTCCTTTCAAATGCAATGTTAATGTTTGTGGCGAACTTGCCTATTACGCTATGAGACGAAATGTCTCCTATGATTAGAAGAAAATAAACTAATATGCATCATACAATGAACTACACTTTGTGCTAGCCTAAAGTCACAAGAGGTTATTATATCTGAAACTCTGTTTCTGAAATTCGGTTTATTCACTAAGTTTCAGCAGATACTTGCTTTTCTTCCCCTTTAATTCTCATGATTAAGCATTAGTGTACTAACTTCTCTGACTGTCCAGTATATTGTAGTATCTGATTTTTCCTATGATGAAATGACTTGTTCTGTGTTGCTGTCGAAGCTGGTGCGGATAGCGCAGGTGTGCTTATCACTGTTCCCGTCTGCCTAGGTTGCTTTTGGCCGTTTCGTTATTTCTCGGCGGTGGTATATAAGACCGCAGCAGACTCTTCGAACCTTTGTCGCAGCGTCCGCCTTGATGAGTAGATCTCCACTCGAGAAGTCCCGCGGAAGGTGGAGTGTCCCCTAGAGTGCCCTAATTTGTACCACGTGAAGGCGGCTCAGGTTTGATTGTGCGGTGTTCCCCAGACGACTGCTGCGTGTTCCAGCAAAGATTGTATAAAAGTCTTGTACAGTGGAATCTCGCTTAGCAAGCACCTCCCATAACACGCAGTTCTCATAACGAGCAAAGCAGCATATGAACAATGTCTTTACTGCAGTCTGGGTTTAGCGCTCTTCATGCTACCTACCATCTTAGTGCAGCTTGTGATAACACGTTTTTCTAAATTTGTGTTCACACAGTGTTCTTTGGTGTGCAAATTTTAATAACCTTCGTAGAAATGTTCCCGAAGAGAAAGGCGCAAGAAGACGACCATAAAAGAGAGACAATGACCTTGGAAATGAAACGTAAAATCACTGAAAAACGCGAAAGTGGTGCGAGCATTGCTGATTTAGCACGCACATAGGATCGGTCTACATTAATTGTTTGCAATGTCCTCGAGAGCAAGGACAAGATTAAGGAAAATGGTTCAAATGGCTCTGAGCACTATGGGACTCAACTGCTGAGGTCATTAGTCCCCTAGAACTTAGAACTAGTTAAACCTAACTAACCTAAGGACATCACAAACATCCATGCCCGAGGCAGGATTCGAACCTGCGACCGTAGCCGTCTTGCGGTTCCAGACTGCAGCGCCTTTAACCGCACGGCCACTTCGGCCGGCACAAGATTAAGGAGATAGATGCTTCAAAGGGAGTGGTAAGAGTATCTAAACAACGGTTTCGTATTTTGAACGATGTCGAAAGGTTGCTCCTTACATGGACAAATAAAAAGCAATTGCAAAGCGACACTATTAACGCGTACATCATTTGTGCGAAGGGACAATGATTTTCGCCGACCTCGTTAAGAAGACGTCAGGGACGTCAGTGGCCGAAGAAGTGTTTAAGGGAAGCCGTGGGTGGTTCGAGAAGTTTAAGAGAAGAACCAGCATCCACGGCGTTGTGAGGTACGGCGGAGCATACAGCTCCAATACAAAGATAGCAGAGAACTTCATCAGCAAGTTCAAGATGCTCGTAGATTCTGTGGGTTGTCTGCCGAAACAGGCTTTTAATTGTGACGAGACGGGTCTCTTCTAGAAAAAGATACCGAGGCGTACCTTTATAACAACAGAGGAGAAGGCATTTGCCGCTTACAAGCAAACGAAAGACCGTCTCACAGTGCTATTCTGTGCCATGCAAGGGGCGATTTGAAAATTGAACCGCTGCTTGTTTATCATTCAGAAACTCCACGAGCCTTCAAGAGGTGTAAAGTCCAGAAGAGCAGGATAAATGTGGAGGTCCAACAACAAGGCCTGGGTGACATATAATATCTTTTGTGATTGGGTCAATGAAGTGTTTGGTCCCTTGCTGAAAAAATATTTGCTTGAGATGAACCCCCGTCTTGCTTGTTATGGACAGCGTTCCTGCCCATTCTTCAGGCCTACAAGACAACTTCCTAGAAGAATTTCAGTTCAGCAAGACCGAATTTCTGCCTCCTAACATCAGTCACTCCGTTACTCCAAGTTATGGACCGGCAGTTTATTTCTAACTTTAAGAAGCTCTACATTAAAGCACTCTTCAAGCATTGCTTTGAGTTGACTGAAGCTACCAATCTCATTCTCAGAGAGTTTTGGAAATACCACATGAATGTCGTTGCCTGCGGCAAGATGATCGAAAAGGTGTGGGAAGAAGCTACCAAGAGAACTCTGACTTCTGCTTGGAAAAAGTTTGGTCAGAGTGCGTTTTCGAATGTGACTCTGAGACATTTGAGTCAGTAGCTGTAGGGCCTGTAGTCAAAGAGATTTTGTCTTTGGCCAAGAGCATGGGACTAGAAGTGGATATTGATGAGCTTGTGGAAAATCTCAGCCAAGAAATGACCACCGAAGAGCTTATGGACTTGCAGTGTGTTTCACAGCAGGAAGTTGTGGAGAGGAGTTCTTCTGAGGAGGAGGAGGAGGAGGAGGAGGAGGAGGAGGAGGCGGTAACAGCAAAGCAGAAATTTTCTGGCGCAATAACTGAAATGCTGAAAGCATAGGAATCGGTTGCATCGTACACTGAAAATCATCTTCCCAATAAAACAGTAGCTACGCGCGCTACAAATTTATTTGATGATACAGCTAGTAAAAAAGAATTACGTATCACGAATAATGAAGTACATAATACTGTATGTATAATTTTCCTTCAATAAATGACATGAATAAGATAACACTTTTAGTACTCTTTCTGCATGAAATGCATTATCATATTTTCCATTAATTTATATGGGATAAATGGTTTCGACTAACGAGTGAGTCGCACCACGAGTAAGACTCTGGAACGAATAATGCTATGCGAGGTTCCACTGTACATGATTACGCCCAGGTACTCAGGCAGCGAAAGTGTTGAAGTTAACACTGGCTAGAGCATACTCATTCTCCCCAGTGTTTTCTTGCGAAGTTCTTTGATATGTTGAGGCTACATTAGCCGCGTGTCTAGTGTGACGCCGGAGTACTTCGCTGTCGCACTCCGTAACATAAGCCACGTACAGTCCCGACAGTCACTACTGTGAAAATTATTGCCGTCTGACAGCTGGTACGACGCAAGTGATCCAGGCGGCGAGAAAGCACCATAAATATTAATATTTTTTTAAATTATTTTTCTACTTAATTAACAAAATAGTTGTTATAATTTTGGGTTCTGACTCACTGACAGAAGCTACAGCTCATTGGTGAAGAAAAACGTTCGAATTTTTGTACAACTGCAGCTTGGTCCGCTGAAAGCAAGGGAATATAAACACATATTTCATTCATGAAGAGCATGTATTTCTTTTGTTGTCTGTTCTTATTATTATAGGTACTCCCCTCGACACATAACAGTTTTCATGGAGGCTAATGACTCTCACATTCTTATACATTGCACAGCTTTCTAATACATTAATATATTTGGAAATGTAATTACTTTTGCTTTAAAAGCGAATGTGTTGAATATACTTGCCGTTTGTGGCTCATACGTAGTAACAATTGTGCAATTGATTTCTTCTGTTTTGGGAAAAATGCTTACCTTCAGCTGCAGTTGGTGTTGGCTTTTTTGGTTCGTAAACTGATTTAGGTATTACGTTCCATACAAGTGTCTCACGCTCCACATTCACTGATTTGACTGGATGCGTAGTGAAGGAAACTTCACATTGTTGAGCATATCTATATTTTTCACAACGAATGGCGAATTGTAAATAGTCATAAAAAATTTTCACTTCCGACCACGTTAATAACCTCTGTAGGCCTAATATTGCCTTTTAATTACTTTTGTTGAAAAGAAAACACCTGAATGCACTATATTTTTTCCTTTCCCTGAGGCCTAGCAGCATCTCGCCGAACATAACCTCAACAAAGTTACTTGTATTCGCAACCAACCACAAGAACAGGATGGCGCTGTAACCGCTGAATAAATTAGGGCTGGGACCTGTATAGGCTGCACAAGAAATTGGTCGTTCGGTCGGTTGGTGCGTGCGTATGGCCCGTTATCCCTGCATCTGAGTCAAGACAGCCTTCAACCATCGAACTCCTCCCAGTCCGCTGTGGACTCTGCAGGTCTACATGGCCCACACTACACAAACAGACACATGTCACAAAACTCAAGGCTCACAAATTCGCAGCCCAATGAGCAGTAATAAAAAAGTAAAGACGCCAAATGAGCCCTCGCAATCTGAAAAAGGTGCTATTACACGTTCCAATCACACACCTGTCTTCAAACGCAAAGATTCTGCTGTTCCGTTGGCGGAAGAAACACTAGATAACGTTTCAGGATGAATGTCCAGACATGTCACCAATTGTGGTATACAATACGAAGAACTATCTGGATATTTTGCGTGTAATTAAGCATTCAGCGGTGGGTTCTCTCACAACAAAAATTGTTAGAGATAAAATATGATTCCTGTTCATAGACGAGCAACATTTTTACTCCCTTAGTGCCTTATTAATGCAGGAAAATATTCCGTTCTACACTTAGGAAAACAGATCTGACAAGCAACCGAAAGTTGTCACGAGGAAACTTATAAATGACATAGACCCAGACGTAATAAAATAGAGCCTGTTGATACTCCATTTCCCAATTCACAAGGTCACTCAACTGTCACAACCATGCGATCATGGCTCTGCCAGAAAGCTTCTACCCAACTTTCTTGTTCGCTAGGCGAACACGGAGGCTGGTAAACGGATTTTCAACCTTTGTACCTTACTACAATTTAGGGTCACAGACAAACTATTTAAAGCTCCCAAATGTCCAACTCATTGTCATAGTTATCACGAATTCTGCCATGACTTAGAAAATTGCAACTTCTGAAATGTGTCAGTGTGGTCAGAACCACAAAATGGCTGATTGTAAGAAACCTCCAGACATACCACTAATCTATTCAAATTCAGTGGTGCCGACACAGCAAACTATCGCAAACGCCCAGTTTATCTAGAAGTACTGTGTCTCACAAACAATACAAAATTAAATCAAGCAGAACTCCACCACAGGACGCGCTAAAAGTCAACCTCCTGGTCCATCTGATACGCATCAGTTTCCAGCGCGGCTTACCAGGGATTCGACAGGGGCCAACTCCAACTCACGACATAATATTATCCTATCCGTTGCTGCTCATAGTTAGTACTGCCATGCAACAGGAGATGGTCCGACTGCCTCCTGCCAAAGGCCACCTCGCCATCGCTTTATCCTTCTCCCCATTCGAAAACATTATGTCAGATATTCAGTTCATCCTGGCATCATCTCCGACCTTAACATCTCATTGATCATTACAACCATACGAGAGTCTGCAGCAAAACTCCGACAAAAAACTGTTACGTCCACACGAATCTCAGTCATGTTTAGCACAGTCTTAACGTTTTTCGATGGCGCACCTGGATAGGTCATCCTACATCGTTAACTAGAGTACCAGTGGCACTCATAATCAGCGTCATCAGCTGGTAGACTCCCTCGATTCACACCACGTCGATGTAGCACTGCTTACCAAAACTCACTTCCAGCCTAAGAAAAATTCCGAAATTCATAGTTATGCTGATTATCAAACTGATTGGATCAGTCGTCTCAGTCACACAACTTGTACCATACAGAGAGATTCTCGTCCCAAATTAGACCCAAGTCGAGGCGAGTGCAGTCAGAATGTGTATCAATGAACAGCCAACCATTCTCATAACCTCTTGCAATCTTCAAATGGTTCAAATGGCTCTGAGCACTATGCGACTTAACTTCTGAGGTCATCAGTCGCCTAGAACTTAGAACTAATTAAACCTAACTAACCTAAGGACATCACACACATCCATGCCCGAGGCAGGATTCAAACCTGTGACCGTAGCGGTCGCTCGGTTCCATACTGCAGCGCCTAGAACCGCACGGCCACACCGGCCGGCTCTTGCAATCTTCCTTCATCTGAGGAGTGACTTAGAAGTACTCACGAATGTGGCCAGACTGTCGTCATAGGTGGCTAACTTCAGCTCAAAGTAATTTCATGTCACTGTAGAACGATTAACCTGAACGGAAAAGCGCTCCATTTGTGTATAGAAACTTTCAGAAGTGTCACTTTCTCAGTACCTGGTGTACCCAAGTATGTGGACTATGACAGTTCTAGAACAATTAAGGATGCTGCTCCCAAGTGACATAATTGATGATGTCATTGATAAGTCATAGGATTTCCCCAACCCTCCCCCTATGACGTCATGCACTGTTGGCGGATTTCCTGAGCCCCTCTGAATAGGCCAGTTGCCCTGTTTATAAAAGCGAAGGAAATCCTGTAGGAAATTCAAAATAACCCAGTTGTGCTACAAGGATTTCCGCCTACTCCTATGACATCACTGTGGAAGTAGGGCTGTTGTCTTAAGAATAAATTGGCGGGCAGTTCAAAAAAATCGAAGCTAGAACATTGTCATATTGACGAAAGTATGTCACTTGTGCTATATGTGGAACTCAAGATGGCCACTGTGTTTTCCCTGATATCACTGTGAAAGTATAGCTGTTGTCCTATGTACAGGACCAAAGATGGTGGCCTGTGAAAAGGCATATTTTTTATGCTGTCAGAATCCAAGGTACTAGGACAAAGGAAAATAACCAGTCTGCTGACCTACTTAACATGGTTTTCCTCAAGCTATTATTCTCTCTGACATATATGATTATTTACAGCAGTCAGGTCACTTATAGAATTCCAGGGTTTTCCCCATCTGACATCACCATTTACATAGTCGACAACCTAAGGTTAAGTTTGTGATGATACAGAGCCTTTTACGTTCTTAATTATCGTAGCAACAACATAAGGCAAGTGTCCACCTGAGCTTATTCATGTTAAGTACAGTATAACACAGACAATCTTTGCATAAATTATGTTAAATTCTGTTTTTAAACATACAAATGTGTGTGTTTGTTGTTTCCTATGTTATGTGAGCGGTGCAGCAGCTAAGTGGCAGCAGGCTGGAATTTTGACAGTCGTCGCACGCAGATGTCAGTGGGCCGACTGCCGTGCGCAGGAGGAAGATGCCGGATGCTTCTCTTAGATGCTGTGGCCTATGTTTTTAACAATGGAAAGTTCATACGCGAAAATGTAGTGCTGTAAATTCGAATTCGACGTCAGGCGTTCTGAAAGAGCCATGCTTCATGGAAGATGTACATTGAAATAGTTACATAGCAGTCGTCTGTGTATGGTGATACGAAATAACACATTTTGTGTCTTCTAAAAATAAAAGTATCAAAGAATTAATTGTTTTGAAACTCCAGTTTATTTATATTGAGATGTGTGTGAGACCACGGAGAGCGGTGATTCTTACTGTGTGAAAATTTACATACCTTTCGACGCTAAAAGAAAGTGGTGTGTAATTTCTGACTTACCTAATTTACAAGAAGTGATATAAACTGTGAATCTAGGAATTATTTCCAAACCATAATGATCTGATAAGGTATATCAGTGCAACATTATCAATGTTTTTATTCAAGGAGCTCTAAACTGAACACAAATTACATAATTAATAATTTCCTGCACTTGATAATTTTAATACTCTTACCAGAGATAATTATCCTTATGGAGATGGTGTTAACATCATCATCAGTTATCTGCTATATTAGGAGGTCCTTTGCCTCTCCATTTTCTGCGATCCATTGCTTCCTTCTTAAGGCTGCTGTATGTTGTACCGTCCATCATGTCATCCAGTATCTGGAATCTCTTCCTTCCTCGTTTCCTTGCCCCTTCTATATAAACTTCTAAAACTGTTTTTATCAGTCCGTCATTCTTTCTTAATATATGCCCAATCCAATTTCTTTCTCTTTTCTTTATTACATCTAGTAACTGTCTTTTCTCTCCCACTCTTCTCAGTACATCTTCGTTTTTTACTTTTCCCATCCAACTTATTCTTTCCATCTTCCGCCATGTCCAGATCTCAAAAGCCTCCAGCCTTTCTCTGTCTTTTTTCCTCATAGTCCATGTTTCAGCGCCATATAGAAGAACACTCCATACAAGACATTTTATGAGTCATCCTTATTTCGCATAGTAACTGGTATACGAATAGAAGAAGATCTTTGGTTTCAACTTACGTAATTATGCCAAAGGATAATTTTTCTGAAGTATTTATTCAGAGACCACAATTCGACCGCTAGAGCGGAGTGAACCTGTCTAAATAATAATGTTACTAATCTTCGGATATACATTGATGTGGTTAGGCGCGATCTCTGTGAAGAAGGTAGTGAAACTTATTTGGCCTATGCGCTACATGACATACGTTCGGCCCGAAGAGTCTTTAAGCTTCTGATCTAGAGAGAGATTGCTACATGATGCACCCTAAGATAGTAACATTTCAAGGTGAAAACTGAGATTTAAGAACTCTATTTCTCATGTTAAGCTGTTCATTTCTAAGGGCTACAAGCATGTAAAGGTATATTATGTAGATAAAGACAGCAGACAAGCCAATTTCTGTTTTTTATAAACTATGAATGAGTTCTTAAATTTTTAACTTATTACTGTTGGCATAATTTCCTTTCTCTTTTATTATTTCATACTATTGTCAAGATCAGTAACTTTCTTTTTCTTTAACTATTTCGAATGAGAAAATCTTTATTTAGTCAAATACATATGTTAACTTTTTAGTGGGAGTTTGAATACAGTTGATTTTTTGCTGACAAAACCAAAAATGCCCTTTCGAAAATTTCAGATGAACAATTTGGATAGTGGGTAGGGGAAACTGGGAAGGTTTGACCATATGGGCGGTTCGACCCACCCTAGTTTTATCATATTTGGAACACAGAAATGTCATACCATCCAGTGGTAAGTGTTAACGTTATATTTGGAAAGAAACATACACAAAGAGAAGCCATTTTGTGAGACAGTGCAGCAAAAGCTAATGTTTATTTACTGTGAACAAACTGAATATTTCTCATTTTACTCGTAAGCCTGCAGGTAAGTCAAATAAATATTAATGAGAATGTGATTAACTGCATTTTATTCATTGTTCATTTCTCTCTCATTTCATGTAAAAATTTCGTAAATATTTTGAAATATTTTATTTGTTATACTGCACTTTTGTGAAGAGGTTATGCCAAGGAAGTTTGACCCGAAATTTTAAGAGAGGTTTGACCCTACAGTTATATTCAATTTACTGTAGTTTTAACGATATTCTGTTTCTTTTCTTCAGGATGCCCTTTATTTGGAAACCCAGCAAAAATGCCAGGCAGAAGGTTTCCCTGAAAGAATGAAAGTTATTGAAAGAATGCAAGTTATTGAAAGAGGTGAAAGTGTGAGAAAGGCTGCAAAAGATTTCAATTTGGACAGAAAGACACTGGGAAGATGAATGTTGAGTAAGTAAGATCTGGCCAGGAAACTAACTTTGAAGCAAACCATGTGTCTAATCAAATATTTACAATGGACCAGGAAGCTGATCTAATGTATTACTTGATTGAGGCCAGTAAGTTAAACTATGGTTTAACACCAATTCAAGCTAGAAAATTTATTTTTGAATATGCTATGGCCCTTAATTTAGCCAATCGCAATTTCAGTTGTCCAAACAACTGGAAAGATAATGAAGCAGCAAGTTATGATTGGCTCCATGGTTTCATGCTATGGAACAAGAAATTATCCCTACAAACTCTACAGGCTACAAGCCTTGGTAGAGCAACAGCTTGTAACAAAACAAAAGTTAAGGAGTTTTTTGATAATTTAAGTAAAGTTTTTGACAAACATGCCTTTGATCCTGAAAACATTTATAATTTAGATGAGAATGGAGTCAACACAGTCCAACAACCAGGGAAGATAATTGCTAGTAAGGGAGAGAAACAAGTTTCAAAGGTCGTGTCATATGAAAGAGGAACATTAGTGACAATTTGTTGTGCTGTTAGTGCTACTGGTACAGCCTTGCCACCCTTATTTGTGTTCCCTAGAAAAAGAGTGAGTGATTTAATGAAATCTGGTGTTCCTCCAAGATCAGAGTTCTGCTGCCATGGCAGCGGATGGATGAGTGGTGAGAATTTTGAGACAAATTTGTTCATTTCATCAGATTCTCTAAAACATCCATTGATCACCCAACATTAATTATACTTGATAATTATGACTCACACATCACTCCAAAAGGTCTAATGATTGCCAAAGATAATGGAATAACACTACTGACTCTGCCACCTCATACTAGCCATAAACTGCAGCCCTTAGACAGGGCCATATTCAGTCCTTTTAAAACCTTCAATAATAAAGCAGCTGATGACTATATGCGCGCTCATCCTGGGAAGACAATATCTAAATATACAATTCCTAGCTTGGTTGGAATAGCGTTTCCTCATGCATGTAACCCAGTTAATATCCAATAAGGCTTTGCCTGCACTGGTATTTGGCCATTTAACACAAACATTTTTACAGAGGGTGACTTTTTAGTGTCGTATGTTTCAGGCAGACCGTATGTGAGTGGAGACACTTCTTCTACAGAAGAGGTAGCAGTGCCATCCACTTCTAAAAAGGTTCATGAAAATGCATCAGTTCCAACAGCGGGTCATCTGGCAGCAGCCAATTCTATGGAGGATCAACCAGTTGCATCCACTTCTACAGGGGACATTGCAGTAGCATCCACTTCTGTGGAGAGTAATATAATTGAGTTAATGTAATTGGGGATCCAAGCAGTAGATTCGGCATCTAAATATTTTGTTGAAACTTCTGGGAAATCTAGCCAGAGTGCTAAAAAAATATCTTTTCATACTACTAAGAACACAGTCTGCCTATCTCCAGAGGAGGTCAGACCATTTCCTAAAGCAGGTCCAAGAAAGAACACTAAAGGTAATAGGAAAATATGTATTAGTAGAATTTTGACTGGCACACCTATCAAAAGAGCCATCGAAGAGGAGCATGCTGAATGTCTAAGGAAAAGAAGTAAGAAGAATGTTGCAAAAACAGTGAAACGAAACCTTGTAACATCTGAAGATGAGGATGATTTAGAAGAGTTTTCAGACTTCATTGATCTGCCACAACAAGAGCCCACACAAGAAGGAGATTATGTTCTTGTGAAATTTGATGTGAGGAAGAGTGAGGGATGCTCTTATGCTGGTAAAACATTAAAATTTGTAAACAGTCATGAAGTAAAAGTGCAGTTTTTGAGAAGAGTGACATCTAAATCAAAGTATTCTCATTTTTCCTAACATTGATGACACTAGTGTTGTTATGTTAAGAGATGCTAAAAAATTACCCAAACCAGTTGTAAATGAGGGAACACAACGTCTTGCCTCTAAGACAACGTTTCCTGTGAAATTTTCAACACTTGATATATGTTAGAACAATACAACTTGTATGTTTTGTACTTAAATGTTCAGTTTGACATAATTGAAACACTCTATTTCAGTTATTGCTTGTTTATTTGTGTCTGCATAGTTTATTTTACCATTTCTGTCTGACTGGGTCAAACTGCCCTCACCACGGGTCAAACCTCCCTGCCTATGTTAGCCATTAATAAAAATTGATCTATAGTCACTTATGTAGGATGGAGAACATACAGGTAGATACTGTAAATATTCAGGAATTAATTAGTAGGCAAAAATCAATGAAAAAGAAACAGACTGACAACATGTTTTATAAAAAGTGGGTCAAACCTCCTAGTTCCCCCTACAGTATAACACCTACCAAGAACAATTGCATGTCTATAGTTAAAATTTCCGTAATAAATTAATCCAATGGCTAATATTTACTGTCCATTCTCTCCATAAATACTCATTACTTAGTGTTGATATCTAATTTCACCCCTTTTATCAAATACATATAATTTAAAAACTATATCGGCGTTTCAGAACGATTTTAAGAAAAATTCCGCTGACAGCTGGTAAAATGCTTGTTTTGTTGATACACAACCGGTTTCGCAACCTCAAGTCGCATTATCAGGTGGAACTTACATGGTAAAGAGTAATATACAATATCTCAACTTTGTAGATATTAAAATTAATGAAGGTGATATCTAAAATATACTCACAATGTTTTAAAATCGTGGGTGTACATTGCGAATTGTGAGTATATTTTAGTTATCACCTTCATTAATTTTAATATGCGCAAGGTTGACAAACTGAATATTACTCTTTACTATGTGAGCTGCACCTGATGATGCGTCTTAAGGTGCTAAATTGTTTGTGTATCAAGAAAACAAAAGTTTCAGCAGCTGTCACAGGAATTTTAACATCATGTCTGTCAACAGCTGCAGATGCCTAGAATATAAAATATTTTGTGAATGTTTGAAAAGCCACAGAAGGCTTTAACAAACTCGGTTTTTTTTAAGTTTTACACAAAACCAAAAATTTTAGCACCGATGTTGTGGCAAAGTGATACATTGGTTTTACATTCAGGTATCAGTGAAAAAAAATACTTGTCATAACCGAAACCAAACAAATATCTAAAACTATTGGTTACTCAAAACTAATATACCGGTATAGGTTTTTCCCACCTCTGCTTCAATGTCGTTCGCCGAGGCCTGAAGCCACCACATCATCGTGTGGATATTCATACTGCGGCTGACCACAGATGTATCGTCTGCGTACAGGGCGAGTTTCATTTGAGATATACGCAGAAGATCGGCCTTATGGAAAGGGTGCAGCAATGGAACCTTGTGGTTCTCCGATAAGTACAGAGGACAGACAAAGTAATGTGAACAGTGGGAGTAATAGGATGGTTGTCTTTCATGGCCAGCAACGCAGGTGAGGCGTGTGTCGCACTGCACAGGGCGTGTTCAGTACGGACTAGGCATCGGCGCAGGTTGTTTACGAGTAGTGCACACTTCGTGTTTGCATTCAGAGGCCAAGGTCGACGTACACTACTGGCCATTAAAATTGCTACACCACGAAGATGACGTGCTACAAACGCGAAATTTAACCGACAGGAAGAAGATGCTGTGATATGCAAATGATTAGCTTTTCAGAGCATTCACACAAGGTTGGCGCCGGTGACGACACCTACAACCTGCTGACATAAGGAAAGTTTCCAACCGATTTCTCATACACAAACAACAGTTGACCGGCGTTGCCTGGTGAAACGTTGTTGTGATGCCTCGTGTAAGGAGGAGAAATGCGTACAATCACGTTTCCGACTTTGATAAAGGTCGGATTGTAGCCTATCGCGATTTCGGTTTATCGTGTCGTGACATTGCTACTCGCGTTGGTCGAGATCCAATGAATGTTAGCAGAATATGGAATCGGTGGGTTCAGGAGGGTAATACGGAACGCCGTGCTGGATCCCGACGGCCTCGTATCACTAGCAGTCGAATGACAGGCATCTTATCTGCATGGCTGTAACGGATTGTGCAGCGACGTCTCGATCCCTGAGCCAACATAGGGGGACGTTTGGAAGGCAACAACCATCTGCACGAACAGTTCGACGACGTTTGCAGCGGCATGGACTATCAGCTCGGAGACCATGGCTGCGGTTACCCTTGACGCTGCATCACAGACAGGAGCGCCTGCGATGGTGTACTCAACGACGAACCTGGGTGCACGAATGGCAAAACGTCATTTTTTCGGATGAATTCAGGTTCTGTTTACAGCATCATGATGGTCGCATCCGCGTTTGGCGACATCGTGGCGAACGCACATTGAAAGCGTGTATTCGTCATCGCCATACTGGCGTATCACCCGGCGTGATGGTATGGTGTGCCATTGGTTACACGTCTCGGTCACCACTTGTTCGCATTGACGTCACTTTGAACAGTGGGCATTACATTTCAGATGTGTTACGACCCGTTGCTCTACCCTTTATTCTGTCCCTGTGAAACCCTACATTTCAGCAGGATAGTGCACGACCGCATGTTGCAGGTCCTGTACGGGCCTTTCTCGATACAGAAAATGTTCGACTGCTGCCCTGGCCAGCACATTCTCCAGCTCTCTCATCAACCGAAAACGTCTGGTCAATGGTGGCCGTGCAACTGGCTCGTCACAATACGCCAGTCACTACTCTTGATGAACTGTGGTATCGTGTTGAAGCTGCATGGGCAGCTGTACCTGTACACGCCATCCAAGCTCTGTTTGACTCAATGCCCAGGCGTATCAAGGCCGTTATTACGGCCAAAGGTGGTTGTTCTGGGGACTGATTTCTCAGGATCTATGCACCCAAATTGCGTGAAAATGTAGTCACATGTCAGTTCTAGTATAATATATTTGTCCAATGAATACCTGTTTATCATCTGCATTTCTTCTTGGTGTAGCAATTTTAATGGCCAGAGTGTACAATGAAAGATCTAACAGAGTTCCAAAGAGGGCAGATTGTGGCGACCCGATTACCTGGAGCATCAGTAACCAAGACAGCGAACTTATTGAATGTTTCAAGAGCAACTGTTTCAACAGTCTTGACAACCTACACAAAACATGGAAAGACATCATCGTGTAAACGTAATATTGGGCTCAAATCAAAATTAAATGACAGAGATCGTCGTACGCTACCAGGAATTGTGTCTACACATTACAAAACTAATGCGGCTTAAGTGATTGCAGAGCTCAACAGCCATCTTTGAGACCCCGTATCTATCGACACTGTGAACCGAGAACGCCACAAATCAAGTATTTATGGACGAACTGGTATACCGAAACCGTTAGTGACGGCAATCAACGCAAAGAAGAGTGAAACATGATGTCAGGAGCACAAGTTCTGGACGGCTGATCAGTGGAAACGCGTCATACGCTCCGATGGGTCAACGTTTTCGTTATTTTCAACATGGGGCCGGGTTTACGTCTGGAGAACGCCAAAACAAGCCTACAATTCTGATTGTTTGATTCCAACGGTTAAGCATGGAGGTGGAAGTGTGATGGTGTGGGCAGCCATATCATGGTATACTTCTGGCCTCATCATTACCCTTAAAGGCCATGTTACAGCCAACGATTATGTGAACATTTTAGGTGATCAGGTGCATCCCATGATTCAAATGTTGTTCCCCAACAACGATGCCATATTTCAGGACGAATATGCACCAATTTACACATTCAGGACAGTACAATTGTGGTGTGATGAGCACGCTACTGAGTTGTAGCGTCTTCCCTGACCAGCCCAGTCTCCGGACTTGAACATTATCGAATTCTTGTGGGCGGTACTGGAGCGCAGACCCCGGAGCAGCTTTCCGACTCCTTTGTCGCTACAGGAGTTACAAGAGGTTCTGATCGAAGAGTGGCACGACATTCTACTGGAGACCCATTATATGCCAGCATTCCAAGAAGAATCGCAGCTGTATAAAGGGCAAATGGGTGTCGAAACCGTTGTTAATCAAGCATTCCCATGTAAGTACAGGCGTTATCATTTTTGCCTATCCCCTGTAATGCATTCGGCGCTCAGTGAAGGGTCCACTTTCTGTTCGGATGTGCAACGTGAGACCCGCGAGATAACTCTGCAGGAGTTTCAGATGTGATACTGGAAGCCTACGGATAGAGGAAGCCATCGTGCTATACTGAACCAAATGCGCGAGATACGTCGAGCCAGCAGTGCACGGAAGCGCTCGCGTCGCTCCACGCCACCGACTGCTTCCTCCGTCAGTCGCAGCAGCTGGTGAATTCAGGCAGGAGTTGGTACGTGGGCCGGCCCTCAGCAGCGGGCGGGTACCAAACCGGCGCCTCCGGCTGTGGCTATTGATCGACAGGTCGCCGGCGCCGGAACACGTGGCGCGGTTGCCACAGAGCGGACAGAACCTCCAGCGCTTTGCTGTCTCACCTGTGCCTGGACTGCCGCGGAGGTCCACCGTCGCCTTGTGCTTACCCACGACCGGCAGCACGACGAGTGACGATATTCGCTGTAAAGACGCTTGTGTTCTTACAGTATATCCAAAACATGACAGCTGTTCCTCTTTTATTGTTTTCGTGCATAAGTTCGTAGCGTTTTTGCGTAAGTTTAACCCTTTCGTGGGTAAAATTATTGAGCAGTTTTTTTTAATGAATGGAGAGCAGATAGTAGTTAACAGACAGGTATATTTATCATACAGAATATCAAATTTGCTCGAACTGTCAAAGTGACGTCACACATCAATGTGGGAAGTATTCCTCCCACTGCCCTTCCTTGGAATTAAATGACAAAAACAACTTTTTCAATATATGTCATATTTATTTGATAAATTTACTTCTCTTGTTACAATGATTGTTCACAAATACTTGCCATGAAATTTTCTGAAACACGGGTCTGTGCAAAGTGGTATTTGAGAATATGTACAAACACAGCGAGTGCTCCTTTCCGCAGCTTTGGTACTACGACGACGGCACGTCCAGTAGGTTTCTCCTAAAATGGGTTGATGCTCCCCTACAGCCACATGACGAAAATCTTCAGGTATTTGACCCCTTTTTGCCAGGCGATCAGTTGTCTGGCTAGATGGATCCTGTATGTGAGCTGATCATGCTGTCCACTTTCTCTTTTACTTATTTTCCACAGGATAAAACTGTTCACTATAGCAACGTCCACCAGGAAATAAAATATTCTGTGCCACCATTTTACGGCACGTCTGCTAATAGAACACTTCTCGTAATTGATCGAACTTTTCGACACCACCCATTATTTTGTTGCATTCTGCCACAACTTCAGGACAAGAAATCTCTGTATTAGTACCATCCTTGTTTTTCCTTTTCACTGTGGCTGTTTCTCATGCGTCATGAATTGAGGACAGGAAAGTGACTGGATGGTTATCTATCCATTTTACTGCAGAAATGGCTCTTTTTGTTCAAACTGGAATTCTCCTCGATCCAATTTTACGTTTTCCTTCATAAATTTGGGTAAATACTATAGCTTTGAGGAAAAACATCACAAAATGTCACGCAAACAGCACTGAAAGGCTCCTCTACAAAGCAACACTCAGCTTTACAATGCCTCTGCGCGAAGCTACAGCAAAAACGGCGGGAACTTCCGATTGGAAGTAGTACCCTATACTGTTCACTAGGTGGTAGCACCGTACAGAAGTGGGAACTGTAAATCCCACTGGACTAGGAGCGAGTTCATTGCAGTGGGAAGCATGTTTCCCACGGCTCACGAAAGGGTTAATAAACACAACAGAGACATGCAACAGAGATTTTAGTCATCAATAATATATTTTTCTTCACTATTTACAACAGTTTGCCAATCCTAGAGCAACTTTCGATTGCGAGACTGCAGAAATCACACGGTTTTGAGGAGAAGAGCACATCGAGCCGTGTTCGGAGTGCATTTTCATCTGGAAAGGAAGTCCCTTGAAGGTTATTCAGCAGAGAGCGGCAAAGGTGAAAATCTGACTGCACAAGATCAGGTGAATAAGGTGGGTGTGGAATGAATTCTCAACCCAATTCCTGTAGAGAGTCTTTTATCAATCTAGCAGAAAGCATGCGAGCGTTATAGTGGACGGAGTCTTCGCGGTCGTCGTTCTTGGACTGCGTCTACAGGACGGCCCAGTTGTTGACAAGTACGCTCGTAACGAGAGCAGGACGAATATGTGAGCCGCAACACCTCAAACGAGAAATGCAACACCTGGAAACTGTCCTGAGGAGCAATGGGTACTCCAAAAATTATATTAGAAGAGTGTAACAGAGCCAAACACTCGGCAAAGTAAGGAACCAGAAAAAGAAATGTCGGGTACGGCCTTTCTGCCCTACATTCCCAGAGTGACGGACAGAATCGGCCGTAAATTGCGCAAACATGGCGTAAAGACGATTTTCAAACCGACAAGGAAGATCAAAGAGTGTCTTAGACCGGCGAAGGAGAAAAGAGACCCACTTGCAATGTCGGGAATATACCGTATACCATGACGGAATGACTGGACGATCCATTAACACCAGGATCAAAGAGCATAAACGACATTGCAGGTTGGGGCAGGTGGAGAAATCGGCCGTGGCAGAGCACGCACTGAATGAGACCGACCACGTAATAAAATTCGCCGACACGGAAGTTCTGGCTGTAGAGAAGCACTATCACACGCGCTTGTTCAGAGAAGCTGTGGAAATACAAAAACACGCGAATAGTTTGAACAAGAAAGAGGAAAGCCTTAAGGTAAACTGATCCTGGCTTCCCGTACTGCAGTGAACGACCGTCGCAGGTAGCAAGAGGAGAACCGCACCGGAAATGACCGCGGAGAAGCCCTCGGACGTTGGCGCGCCAGGTACATATAGTCTGCGCCCGCGAGCTCGGCTCCAGTTCACCACCGGCAATGGAGGGTGAAGCTTTGACAATGCCAGCCACTCGTGCTGGCGAAACGTCAGAAAAATCATTAGATGAACGTCGGCCGAAGAACCCGAGACAGAAGCCAGTAGGCAGTTTGTCAACAAGTGGCCACGAAAGCCTAAACAATTTTGTGTTATAAGGAGCTGCTTGTCCATTCACACCACTCTTTTTTACCTCCATACACACAGTCACTGTGCTAACTGGACTGCTGGTAGCGTCTCAGAATTCACGAGTGCTTCCTTCTGCTGATTTCATGCGACTTTTACAGCCACCCTCCACAGCGACCAACGGTCCCTGTTCGTCAGTGCATGGCGTCTGTTTGGTCTTGGTTTAGCTGTGGGCGTTCCTTCGCGTTTCCACTGCACAATAACATCACCAACAATCGACTTGGGCAGCTGTCTCTGACGGATTTGATCAAATGGTTCAAATGGTTCTAAGCACTATGGGATGTCAACATCTGAGGTCATCAGTCCCCTAGACTTAGAACTACTTAAACCTAACTAACCTAAGGACATCACACACGTCCATGCCCGGTCATTCTGCTGTTACTGCGTCTCTACTGACAACACAGTACCCCTCATCTCCTTTAGATGAGCGAGTCCTCCTTTCGTGACACCTAATGGTCAATTACGCGTTACATAAGATTCTCCGTATACTTTAGATCAGATAGTGTATATGATCATCATTAAGTTTATGACTACCAGCTCTTATTTCTCTTACTATACTGCGATGATCGTTTCTCCTTATGTACGTAGAAATCAACGAAATATTTTGGCATTCGGAGATGATAGTTGATAACTCAAATTTCGAGAAAACATCTTGTCGCAACTAAATAAGACTTTGTCGTAATGAGTATCACTCAACTCGCTTACAACGTCTGTGGTCACACTCTCTCCTGTATCGCTATTAGACAAATCGAGCTGCCCTTGTTTGAACTTCTTCAGTGTCCTCCGTCGATTCTCTCTGGTAAGGATCCCATACCGAGGAGCAGTACTCCACAAGAAAACGGACAAGCGTAGAATAGGTTACTTGGTTAGTAGATCTGTCGTATCTTCAGAATGTTCTGCCGCTGAAACACGGTCTTTTGTTCGCCTTTTCATAACATCTTCTGAGTGATGGTTCAAATTCATGGTGTTTGTAATTGTACCATCAGATATTTAGTTGAATCTACACCTTTCAATTCCTGTGATTTATCACGTAACCAAAATTTTACCAGAGTTTTTAGTTCTCGAGGTCCACACACTTTTTATTGTTTAGTGTCAATTACCGCTTTTCGCACCATGCAGGTATCTTGTCCAAATCATGTCGCCATTCGGTTTGATCTTCTGATGACTTTAAAAGACGGAAACAACAACATCATCTATATAAACGATTTAGGAGACAACCTAAGCAGCCCTCTTAGATTGTTTGCAAACAGTCTAAGACGGCTGCTCGTTCATACAGGTTAAGAGGAGCACTTTCTTGGGGATCCCTAGATATCATTTGAGTTTCAAAGTAATTTCCGCCCAAACGATTTACCTCTTCGATTCATCATATTGCCAACTAATATTTTCTGTGACCTATCAAAAGTATTTGATTTTGCAATTCACTGTATTCTCCAAGACAAGCTCGAATATTATGGTGTCGGAGACAACTGCTCGTACCTGGTTTTCAACCTACCTCAAAAAAGGGTGCAGAGTATTGTATTAAGAAACTCTGCAGGCGTGATGCTGTCTTCTCTAGTAATGTTCTGTTTAAGATTGTCTGTCGTGCGAGGATTCTCAACATTCATTTTACTTTTTAATGTGTCCCATAAATAAAAATCACACGATATTAAGTCCGGGGATCTGGCAAGTCTGCCTTCAGGGAACACGTCGGTGGTGTGAAACACACTTTGGTTGGATGTGTGAGTGGTTGCTCTATCTTGTTGGAATACTATTTACAACTTCTCTCCCTTTGTTAATGGTTCATAGAAAGAATCAAAAAGCCCTCCAGACATCTGGAGGTGTAATTGAGACATATGGGGCCAATAATGCACTGTCAGACACTACATACCAAACACCTATCTTTTATGAGTGGAGAAGTTCTTCATGCAGAATATGTGGGATGCCCTGTGACCAGGATCTGCAATTCTGCGAGTTTACATAACCTGACAAATGAAACCAGGACTCATTTGTGGTGAAGAAAAGCGATTGGAGCAAGTAACCATTAGCAATTGATGTATATAGCCAGTTAGAATAATGAACTCTTTTCTTCTGATCCTCAAATTTCAACCCTTGCATCACATTTCACACGACAGGCTTTTAATTTGATATCTTTTAGTATACGTTGGCACGATGTACGAGAAACACCGTCTGCTGCGTTAATCCCCTTATCGACTTGTGGGACTTCTCATAATATCCAAGTGAATTCTGTTTATACTTTTAGGAGTCCTCACTGTCGATCACCTACCCCTCTGCATATTCTGAACGGATCCTTCATCCCTCCATTTCTTGTACAGACCCTGAATAGTGCTGGTCGTGGGTAGTTTCCTATCAGGATACTTCGCTTGAAACATATCTTTACATTTCTTGAGGTAGCCTGTCTTCAGGTAACACTCCACTATATCACTTCGGTGTTATAATGCAAACTGCCCCATTTCTGTAATAAATCAGCAATACGAACTTCTCACAACAACTGCCGCACGAACACACAACTGCTACAGTCTAACATAACAGACTGTGCAGCTGCACTAAGCTCTCCGATAAAATCCAGTGCAGCCAACTTCCGACACAGTGTTGCCAGTTCAAAAGCAATTCGACTAGAGATGATTAACCGGTACGTGGGGCGCACCGGTTTAATGCGTGACATCCTGCATAGAACTGCTCTTTCATCATAAATCCAAAAAGCAGAAATAATTCATTTTGCTGACGATGGGAGTATTATAATAATCCTAATCGAGTAATTTCAACACCAGAAAGGGTAAATAACGTATTATTATAATTAATAACAGTCTCTGCTAATGAAGTGACACTGAATTTAAATAAAACACAATAAACGCAATCCTACTGCTCACGGCTACACCATACTATTATAAATAACCCAAGAAGGTAAATCAATAAATGAAATAAATTATTTGATTATCTTAGGTGTTTATACTGATAATAACCTAAACTGGAAGACATACGTCGCAGAGCTTATTAAATGTCTAAATTGCCAATGAATTTTCTTATCATGTTATAGTATTAGGGGGAGATATAAACTTATCGCCTGTAGACTGAAAGGCTCAAGTGGTAAGGGCACTTAGTACAGGGAAACATGTGGAACTGTTCTACATGCCTTACCAGAAAATTACCTCGAACAGTTAATCAGAGAACTGACTACTGAGGGTAACATTTTAGATGTTCTGGTTACAAACAGGCCCGAACTTTTTCAGCTGTATTAATATTACATATTCACCTATACAATGATCATAATTTCTGCGAAATTCGTCACATTAATAAGAAGATAGCTTTCGATGTGGGTAAAGCGGACAAATATGGTTTGGAACAATATATTTACAATTTGTTCTTTATAACATATTAAAACTGCTAGAATTACATTTTTTCAGGGAATTCAGTCTTTTTGCAGTATTGCGCATCATGTAATTTATCAGAGGGACTGGAAGACAACTTATCACTCTGATAGGAAGCATTTCATTTAAAATAATTACTCACAAATGTATGTAATTGTATTTTATGCTCTTATCAAAAGTGAGATTCGTTTCATGTCCAGTTTCCTCATAAAGTAGGCGTTTATATTCGATAATGTTACATTAAAACTAAAGAAATTGGAAAAAGGAAGGAAATGATGGAGATGGGACTTTCAGAGGGAGCATTAGGCAACGATTGACTAGAACAAGGGGAAGGTAAACATTAGAAGACGAATGTGTAGCTCTGAAAGATGAAAAAGTGAAAGTAGTAGAAGATTCAGTAGGTAAAAATACAAGCCCTAGTAGAAATCCTTGGATAACTCAGGAGAACTGAATTTAATTGATGAATATAAAATATAAAAACGCAGTTAATGAAGCATGCGAAAGGGAATACAAATGTCTAAAAAATGAGATTCACAGGAAGTGTAAAATGGCTAAGCAGGAATGGCTAGAGGACAAATGTAAGGATTCTACATCTACATGGATACTCCGAAAATCACACTAAAGTGCCTGGCACAGAGTTCATCGAAACAACAATTCTCTATCATTCCAATCTCGAACAGCGCGCGGAAGAAACGAACACTTGTATCTTTCCGTGCGAGCTCTGATTTCCGTTATTTTATTATGATGATCGTTTCTCCTTATGTAGGTCGGCGTCAACAAAATATTTTCGCATTCTGAGGAGAGAGTTGATGATTGGAATTCCGTGAGAAGTTTCCGCCGCAACAAAAAACGCATTTGTTTTAGTGATGTCCACCCCAAGTACTATATCGTGCCAGAGACCACTCTCCCACATTTCGCAATAATACAAAACGTGCTGCTCTTCTTTGAACTTTCTCAATGCATTCCGTTAATCCCTAGGCCGCACAGAAATAGTCCAAAAGAGGACGGAAAAGCGTAGTGTAGGTAGTCTCTTTAGCAAATCTGTCACTCTTTCTGAGAGTTCTGGCAGTAAAATATAGTCTTTGGTTTGCCTTCTGCACAACATTTTCTATGTGTTCTTTCCAATTCAACTTGTTTGTAATTATAATTCTTAGGTATCTAACTGAATTTACAGCCTTTAGATTTGACTGATTTATCGTTTAACCGAAGTTTAACGGATTCTTTTAGCACTCATGGGGATGGTCTCACACTTTTCAATATTTTGGGTCGATTGCCAATTTTCACACCATACAGATATCTTTTCTGAATCGTTTTCCAATTTGTTTTGGTCTTCCGACGTATTTACTACACGATTAACGGCAGCATCATCTCCAAACAACCAAAGACGGCTGCTCAGATTGTCTCCTAAGTCATTTATATACATAAGGAACAGCAGGGAACCTATAACACGACCTTGGGAAACCCCAGAAATCATTTCTGTTTTACTCGATGATTATCCGTCAATTACTACGAGCTATGACCTCTCTGACGGGAAATCACAAATCCAGTCACATACCTGAGACGATATTCCATGAGCATACAATTCGTCTACAATCCGCTTGTGTGGTACAGTGTCAACAACCTTATGGAAATCTAGAAATACGGAATCAATTTGAAATACCTTGTCAATAGCACTGAGCGCCTCATGTGTGTAAAGAGCTAGTTGTGTTTCACAAGAACGATGTTTTCTAAATCCGTATTGGCTGTGAGTCAATAGACCGTTTTCTTCGAGGTAATTCATAATGTCTGAACGCAATATATGCTCCAAAATCCTGTTGCATATCGACGTTAATGGCAGGGACCTGTATTTAGTGGATTTCTTCTATTGTCTTTCTTGAATATTGGTTTGACTTGTGCAGCTTTCCAGTCTTTGGGTAACGATCTTTCGTCGAGTGAGCGGTTGTATATGATTGTTAACTATGGAACTATTGCATCAGCATATTCTGAAAGGAGTCTAATTTAGAATCATATTTCACTAGAGGAAAGACATATGTCGCCCACAAGAAAATTAAAGAGGAATTTGGAGAAAAGAGAAGCAACTGTATGAATATCAAGAACAAAGATAGAAAACCAGTCTTAAGCAAAGACGACAGAGCTGAAAGGTGAGTATATAGAGGATCTGTTCAAGGAAGTTGAACTTAAAGGAAACATTATAGAAATGGAAGATGAAGGTTAGAAGGGAGATGTGATACTGCGACAAGAATTTGACAGGGCACTGAAAGACCTAAGTCGAAACAAGGCCCCGGGAATAGACGACATTCCGTCAAAACTGCTGACAGACTTGGGAGATTCAGCCATGACAAAACTCTTTCGTGTGGTGTACAAGATGCATGAGGTGGGTTAAAAAAAAGAAAAGCAAGTGCTGACAACTGGGAATATTACTGAACTTTCAGTTCGTAAGTCATGGTAGCAAAATGCTAACTCGATTTCTTTACAGTAGAGTTCTGAAGACAGTAGGGATAAAATACAGGGAGAGAAAGGCTATTTACAACTTGTATAAAAATCAGACGGCAGTTATAAGAGTCCAGGGAAGCAGTGATTGAGAAGGGAATGTGACAGGGTTGTAGCCTATCCCCAATGGTATTCAATCTATACATTGAACAAAATATAAAGGAAACAAAAGAACAATTTGGAGTAGGAAGTAAAGTTCAAGGAGGAGAAGTAAAAACTTTGAGGCTTGCCAGTGACACTGTAATTCTTTCAGAGACAGCAAAGTACTTGGACCAGCTGTTGAACGGAACGGACAGTGTCTTGAAGATCTAAGATGAACATATAAGATGAACATTAACAAAATCAAAACCAGGATAATGGAATGTAGTCGAATTAAATCTGGTGATGCTGAGGAAATTAGATTAAAAAACGAGACCTTAAAATGATAGACGAGTTTTGTTATTTGGACGGAAAAATAACTGATGATGGCCGAAGTAGGGAGGATATAAAATGGAGACTGGCAATGGCAAGAAATGAGTTTCTGAAGAATAAAGATTTGTTAACATCGAGTATAGATTTAAATGTTAGGAAGCAGTTTCTGAAGGTATTTGTATGGAATGTAACCATGTACGGAAGTTAAATATGGACGATAAACAGTTTAGACAAGAGGAGAACAGAAGCTTTTGAAATGTAGCATTACAGAAGAATGCTGAAGATTAGATGGATAGATCACGTAACTATTAAGAATGCACTGAATAGAATTGGGGAGAAAAGTAGTTCGGAGAAAAGTTATTTGTGGCACAACCCAACTAGAACAAGGGATCGATTGAGAGAACACATTCTGAGACATCAAAGGATCACCAATTTAGTGTTGGAGGGAAGCGTGAGGGGCAAAAATCGTACAGGGAGGCCAAGAGATGAGTACAGTAAGCAGATTCTGAAGGATGTAATTTGCAGTAGTTACTCGGAGATGAAGAGGCTTGCAAAGGATAGAGTAGCATAGAGAGCTGCATGAAATCAGTGTTTTGACTGAAGACTATAACAACAACAACAACAACAACAATGCTTACTGAATCCGGTACGCAAGATGTTTCAGCAAGAATAGTGAATACCTTCGGAAGTGATACTGTAGACTGATTCGAATACAGCATTCCATTTAACAGGTGTCCAGTTGTTATTGGTTACAGAGATACAGCTGTTACAATGTAGCCCAACTGTGTTAATTAAAGACAAATTATTAAGTTGGAAGTTGGTTTTCATTAATTCCACCTCCGGCTTCATTGCACTTCTTAATTCTCTTGACAACATCACGTGTAGCTCTTCTGTCATCTTGTCTTGACGTTATTTTATGTGGGGCGGATTATTTATAATCCGACGATCACATAGTGTCTTTTGTTTACTTTTTCTTTGTAGAAGTCGTTTTTCAACCATCCCTAAAGGCGAAAAATCAAAAAGGGTGGGGTACGGGAACCTCTGTGGTCAAGCAATTTCTGCTGATCCATTTTCCGGGCAATCTTAGGTTTCGATAATGCGTCACCTGACGTCTAGAATGTGCATGGAGTGTGTCATGCTAGACAAAGACCGGCAGATTGTCCATCAGACTACGCTAAACATTTACAGAGAGTCGTTCTCGTAATGTATCTCCACAAAGGCATGTTGGTTTTCGGCGGACCGCCGATGTGAGTTACGAGTGTTTAACGTTAACACCGTCACGAGCGAAAGTAGCTTTATAAGTGAACATTATTATTGGGACTACTCGAAGAATTACAATTGACCAACAGTAACTACCGTCTACCTTCATCTCCCTCTCGGACGCGTTGAATCCGCTGTAAATTACAGGGATAGAGGCTGTGCATACGTGACAGTCACGGTATTCTTGCCTTTGGAACACGAATATGTGTAGAAATTGTGCGTGTGGTTCTTGACGGACCATGTTCTATCAACTGAATGTCGTCTTGTGTTTGACCCACACTCTGGTAATTTATCCATTCAGCTGAAGTATGACTGCTGTGCATTGGATCAGTCTTACGCAATTTAATGAAAACACTAGTAAACGTTCTTGAATCTGGCACTCTGCTGTTCGGAAATCGTCTATAGCACTACAGTATTATCTACAGGCAGCAGCAACGACACCATACAATATCTGTACACAAGTACCAATCGGCATTCTCAGCGACTGTAAATTCGTGCAGTATGGCTATACGATACAGTAGAATTGGCCAACGAATCGCAATCACAGTTGAAAAGTTCAGTTATGTAAAGTAAGCACAACTTCACAACTTGAACTTTAAAACAAAAGCGACAACCGATAAATAATATTAGATATTATCGATATACAGTACATAGGATGTTACGGCACTATTCGTTCAATTCAATATAGGAGGTAGAGAACATCAAAACAAATACATTTGGTTACGGTACGTGTGGTCCCAGACGGCAATATCTGATACTAGGGACGTTTTACGCAGAAAGTTAGTTTAGCAAGTCAATTACAGCAGTGGTATTCATAGGAACTGCTCGAATGCGCGACCTTTCACCTGTATACGCGCAGTACGTCGTCGGACCATTGATTGTAGAGTTGGAAGATTCCTGACAAGTTCGCAGCGGTACCAGCAGCGACAGCAGTTCTATCGACCAGATCTTTCATGCTTCCCCAAACGTTTCATACAGCAATTGCTTCATATGCCAGCAGAGAAAGAAATCCAGACACTTGAGGTCAGGTGACCTGGGTGACCAGGCTACAGGGCCACCTCGGCAGACCCATCGATTCCCGAAAGTGGCTCTCAGATCATTACCCACAACGCTGAAATGGGTTGGAGCCCTATCATGATGTAAGTACATCCTTTGTCCAACATTTAGCGATACATCTTCCAGAAGTCCTGGCAACACATGTTCCACAAAGACGTGATATCTCCGTCCTTTGAGGCGGAGCGGAAGAATGTAGGGTGCAGTCAAACTATCACCGAGAATTCCAGCCCACTCATTAGCTCCGAACAGCTGTTGATGAGTGCGAGGTGGCTTTCCTCGTGGATTCACATGTGTCCAGACATGAGAATTTTGGATAAAAAAATGTTTGCGAATTCCTAAGGGACCAAACGGATGAGGTCATCGGTGCCTAGACTTACACACTACTTAAACTAACATATGTTAAGAAAAACACACACACCCATGCCCAAAGGAGGACTCGAACCTCTGGCAGGAGGGGCAGCGCAATCCTGACATGGCGCCTCAAACTGTACGGCCACTCCGCATGGCAATTGTGGATACTGAAACAGCCTTCACGAAAGAGCAAAGTTTCGTCGGTGCACATGACCTCGTCCAGAAATATTGAGTGCACGGCAATCTACTGCAAAAACCATTGTGCGAACTCCACGCGTTGGGGAGAATTTTCAGGTGCCAGCGCTGACATGCGCTGAAGATTGACAGAATGAAGCTGCTGGACATGTATTAGATTCCACACAAGGTTATGTCTGACGCCAAGTCTGGAACCGCGCGACCGCTAGGGTCGCAGGTTCCAATCCTGCTTCGGGCATGGATGTGTGCGATGTCCTTAGGTTAGTTAGGTTTAAGTAGTTCTAAGTTCTAGAGGAATGATGACCGCAGAAGGTAAGTCCCATAGTGATCAGAGCCATTTGAACCATTTTGACGCCAAGGATGTGTGTATAACGTCGTGTACTTGTAGATAGAGTGTCTTCAACATGTCTGCCGTTTCAGGAGTTCGTACTGTTCGATTTCGACCTGTCTCATGTATACTTGCACGGGAATGATCTGTTTCACGTCGCAGGCGATGCAGACGTGAATGTTTACCGCTGCGGAACCCGTCGGTTGGGAGAACGCTGTCGATACTCTCTCACTGCAGCTTGTCCTTTTCCATTCACATACCCCTATACCGGATGTATGTCAGCTGTTTCAGCATACGTAAACTGCTCCATGTTCACTGTTGTTGTCACAAGGCGGTAATGATAGCAACTGAATCGGTGTGTTTACAAGAAAGTCACCGTTGTTGTCACAAGGCGTGACGTTTGCGAATAAATAGCCGTGTTTCAAAATGGTTCAAATGGCTCTGAGCACTATGGGACTTAACATCTATGATCATCAGTCCCCTAGAACTTAGAACTACTTAAACCTAACTAACCTAAGGACATCACACAACACCCAGTCATCACGAGGCAGAGAAAATCCCTGACCCCGCCGGGAATCGAACCCGGGCGCTACCGCACGACCACGAGCTGCGGACAGCCGTGTTTCCAAGCAGATCTCAGAGCCAACCAACAGCACACATAGCAGCTCCGAATATCGGTATATATTCCCAGTCTGCGACAGCGAGACAACACAATATTCCCTAACATCACTAGTTGACTTTTTTATTTTTTATTTTTTATTTATTTATTTATTGTTCCGTGGGAACACATTAAGGAGAAGTCTCCATAGTCATGGAACGAGTCAATACATGAAATTATAACACGATAGTGGAAACAGATAAAATGAAATATAAGAAACATATTCAGGCGACAATTCGTAAGTTTAAATAAAGAAAATCAACAATGTAACACTGGAATTTGCTTAATTTTTCAGCTCTTCCAGGAGCTCCTCGACAGAATAGAAGGAGTGAGCCATGAGGAAACTCTTCAGTTTAGACTTAAAAGTGTTTGGGCTACTGCTAAGATTTTTGAGTTCTTGTGGTAGCTTATTGACAATGGATGCAGCAGAATACTGCACTCCTTTCTGCACAAGAGTCAAGGAAGTGCATTCCACATGCAGATTTGATTTCTGCCTAGTATTCACTGAGTGAAAGCTGCTAACTCTTGGGAATAAGCTAATATTGCTAACAACAAACGACATTAAAGAAAATGTATACTGTGAGGGCAATGTCAGAATTCCCAGACTATTGACATCAAAGAACATCTGTTCCTTATTGAAGTATATTTGTTTCGATGTTCTCCACATCTTAAATTAAAATGGGCGAATCGTTTCGGAACACCCTGTATTAGTATCAGTGGCGTCGGAACGGGTGAAATCGTTAAAATGTAACAAAGCCCCAGGGTCCAATGGTATCCCATTCAGATACTGTACTCAGATTGCGACCAAGTTAGTCCCTGTGTTAACTATAATCTATTGTAGATCTCTCGAACAAAAATCCGTGCCCAGTAGGCGGTAAAAAGCACAGGTCACACCTGTCTACAAGAGGAGTAGCAGAAGCGAACCACAAAACTACCGTCCTATATGCATACCGATACTGACATCAATTAATCTTAGAACATATTCTGAACTGAAACATAAGTGGTGTCTTGAACACAATGGCCTCCTCCACGCCAACCAGTGGGGATTTCGAAAACATCGATCATATGAAATCAACTTGCACTTTCTCACATGACACACTAAAATAAAATGTAAATGTCGTGCAACTAGGGCCTCCCGTCGGGTAGACCTTTCGCCGGGTGCAAGTCTTTCGATTTGACGCCACTTCGGCGACTTACGCGTCGATGGGGATGAAATGGTGATGGTTAGGACAACACAACACCCATTCCCTGAGCGCAGAAGATCTCCGACACAGCCGGGAATCGCACACGGGCCTTTAGGATTAACATTCTGTCGCGCTGACCACTCAACTACTGGGGGCGGACACACGACATACTGAAAGGATCAACGAAGACAGGCAGATGCATTATTTCTCGATTTCCGAAAAGCTCATGATTCAGTACCACATCTACGCTAATTACCAGAAGTACGATGGTGTCTCAAGCGAAATTTGTGGCTGAACTGACGATTTCTTGTTAGAGAGTACGCAGAAAGTTATCTTGGATGGAGAGCCATCGGCAGATGTAGACCTAACTTCGGGTTTACCCCAAGGAAATGTGTTGGTTCGCTTACTGTTCATGTTGTTATAGTAATGACCTTGTAGACAAAAAAATTCGGTGTACCTTGCCAATTTCTTTCATAATTTCCGAAGTGCCCTGCGTTATTATTTTTTGGTTGTTCCGTATTTCTATGTCCCTCTTCCCTTATTGAAGCGCGAGTGTCCTCTGAAATATGTAATTCTTTTATTACCTGTGTCAGCTGATCTTGTACTTCCCAGATTTCTCTTTTGTACTGTGTATTGATTTGATTTTGTTTGAATTTTCTAATTTTTTCATCCTCTTCTGTGTCAGTGAAGGCTACAGATCATCATCTGCCTTTGTGGATAAGTTAGTGAACTGATCTGTAAGTTCGGCTACTTTATCCGATAGTGAACTGATTTCCTCAGTGTGTTTTTCTGAACCAAGTTTCAGAGTGTCCATTTGTGTTGAAATCGTATCTACTGTGTCCTTTAAGTTTTCCTGAGCTTTTGCAAGTTGCGTAACCAAATCGGTAGATGCAACTGAGTCAATTTTAGCTTGCAAGGTGTCGTGATTTTCATGAACAATAGCTTGCAGTTCTTTTATGGCTGCTTCGTGATTCTGTAATGCATTTTCATGCCGCGATAAATAGGTTGAAAATGCTCACAAATTTGTGTTTTTACGTCATTACAGACTTTTTGACATTTCGATTCGATTTTAAGTAACTAAGCAGTTAAACCTTCACGTGTTTGTTCAAGCAATTGTTCCATTGAGTCTAACTTTTGAAGCTGTTGCTGTGTTTGTCTCTGATTTTGTTCCATCGTGTCTAACTATTGCTGTGTTTGTCTCTGATTTTGTTCCATTGTGTCTAACTGTTGCTGTATTTGTCTCTGATTTTGCTCCATTGTGTCTAACTTTTGAAGCTTTTGTCTCATTTGTTGCAATAATTGTAATAACAATGCACTGGTGTCTGAAACAGTGCTACTCGGCAGTGCATTTGAAAAGCCAATATTCGCATTTTGAAAAGAAATGTGTCTTGACTTGTTTGAGAAGCGGGTAATGACGCAAAACCTGAATCTACGGTATTTGCAAAATTGTGTCCTGTCATTTCGGATCCCTGTGGCGAGCTGTTACCGACCGACCGATCGACAATACTACCCTCTTCACTAGCTGTTTCACTGTCTACACGATTATTTATTGCCTGATCCATTCCCCTATGCACAATTACCAAATTACAATGTTGAACATTAGTTAATTCATTACACGGTGGCGCTAACACACTGCTTTCGTCTTCACTGTCATTTCTCAGTGTACTTTGGAGCCTAGTATTACCTTTTTCACATGTCATTATTGTCACAATACTTCACACGATAACACAGAAGGCCGGCCGGAGTGGCCGAGCGGTTCTAGGCGCTACAGTCTGGAACCGCGCGACCGCTACGACCGCAGGTTCGAATCCTGCCTCGGGCATGGATGTGTGTGATGTCCTTAGGTTAGTTAGGTTTAAGTAGATCTAAGTTCTAGGGGACTGATGACCTCAGAAGTTAAGTCCCATAGTGCTCAGAGCCATTTGAACCATTTGATAACACAGAAAATCACAATTTGAAGAGCAAAATAAGAAAACACATTAACATAGCATTGAAAATAATATCTAATTAATTGCAAGCACAGCTGCGAAATACTTAGTGCAAATCTATGTGCATGCCACATCTGTTTTACTGCAACGCTACACGCTGTTCACATCCAACTGCCCAACACTACAATAGCGAATATTACAACAATGCCAACCAGCCACAGACTGCACACAGCACAGCCAGTGATTTTCATACAGAGCTCTACGTGGCGTTACCAATATAAAAACCTAAACAGCCTACTTACAGGTGTAAATGACTCACATTTACAGGTAAGCTCAACAGCTACAAAAGCAAATGAATGACCGCGTTTAGATCTCTTAATAGAACCAAAAGCGTCAACAGCAGTTTATTCTCTTAGTTTCACAGGAATGATTGGAAATAGTTGGGTCCTGTGCGTAGCGGTAGGCGGTTTTGCCTTTAGGCACTGTTTGCATTTATCTAAGACACTACGAATTCGCTTTTCCGTATTGTTGAGGTAACATGTGTCCCATAATTTAGCTACCAGAAATTATTTATAATCAAAACCATCATTTTTCTGAACTGATGAATTTTCTCTCATACCGTAACTCGCATTATAGTCATTGTGTCCAGCAAACGTATCACGTTCACGAGAGAATTAATGAGCATTACCAAAATTAGTGTGTTCATTGTGATTTCCCACGTGATAATGATTGAACCTACTGGTATCTTTCTTCGTCACGTTCATTTTACTGATTAATCGTCTTCTGTCCTTCTTTAAAACGTTTCAGAGACTGGAATCCTTCCGTATCAGAGAACGAACCGGCTGAGTATCGTCTAACCTGTTGTCTGAATCATTTTTCATTTGCGTCACATCCTCTGATAGTTCTTCAACTCCTTTTGCAACAGCCATCAACTGATTTTGCGTCTTCGGAACTTCAGTGTTATTCTGTAACTGTAATGACTCGAACTTTGTGCTAATTCCTCTAGTTGCAATTCTTGATGTGACGTCTGTAGTTTCAACTCAACATTATCAACAGGCTGTACGTGGTCAAGTCTGGACTCAAGATTAATAATATCTGACTCGAGTCCCTTATGTACCTGAGTTTTCAAGCGCTCTGACATTTCTTCGAATTTTGTATTTAAATTGTCATTCATCTCATCCCTATATACTTTGATCTCCCCATCAACTTCGTCATTCGATTTTTTAATCTCACCAAATCGAGCTAGATTAATTGTGTAATGTCATTACTGAAAGAAGGGAAGACAAAACTACCTTGTTCTATAGAAGTGGAAGCAATACATGAATGTCTAATAACAAAATCGAATTGTGTCTCGGTAGTTTGATCTCCTGAATTGAGTGTAGTTCCCTGCGGTTCATCGCACATGATTGGTAGATAATAGTCTGTACTCTGGTTATTCACAGAATTATTCGAAAGGTCCCTGACTTCTTTATTCTGAGAAGAATTTTCTACACTAAGTCTCAAATTTTCCGAAACTTCATTTGAAGCCACTCCCACTGTCTTGTTCATTCCTACCTGTGCTCTAGTTTTCAGTGTCGTTGTAGCGATAAAGAAAACAGTACAAAAATGCAAAACAACCATCTTAACACAAAACTGTTAACTTCACTGTTAGAAAATAAATTCTGAACTAGAAAACTGCTGGAATAAAAAGTTTTGAGTTAACGCAAAGCAGCGCGTAAGCAATAGAAAATGCTATCGAACAACTACTAAGTACTATTGCATAAAATTTGTCAAATGCAGTAACAATACGAAGCATCCCTTAGTGGTAAATCCTCCAATGAAACGAAATCCGGACAAGCACGTCCACAGGTGAAACTCTTTTGGGTAGATTATGTTGTAAGACGTACGGAATCATGTGTGTAACGCTCCGTCTCTGACAATAATGGAATTCTCATTGAGAAATAGGAAAAGAAAATTACTCCTCCTACGAATTGTAGGAGGAGTAATCAAATCTCGACTTCCTGACTGCGAGTCTTAAAATAATTCTCTAACGTCCCCTAACAACTGTTCTGCAATGCTCCTGTACCCAACAAACAGCTTACCTCGTCTTGTCGCTGCAACTGTGTGATCAGCAACTTGCTAGAATATTTCAAAAGCAGTACTGCAATCCATGCAGAGTGCAATGCATCGAGTAATTAGATCAATTAGTGACATTTTTTTTTATACATTGCAACTGAATGATCAGGAAGGGTCTGGTCAACTAGCCTTAAACGATGAAAAACAAAATGAAAGAAACGAATAAAGTCTATAGTCTTTTATATTTGAAATATATCATTCAAACGCTGACAAACTTTAAACAGACTTTTTATTATTCCACAATGTCTGTACTCAAAAAACCGTGTTTCTGACCACAACAAAGAAAAGAATATTACTCTCAGTGAAAGCATACACAAATCTGACAAAAATCCGACCTGTGCGCAAGCAACCAACAGCCACTTGCAGCAAAAAGGCAAACTACCAAAAATCCTCAATTAATGCCAAAGTCGCCTCCGGCGCTACTAGCACGATCACGGCAGGTTGCGACCCCTCATATCGCGCGGTTTCTCTCCACCAGAGAACCAACCACTTCCGACATCCCTCAACAACTGTTCGCTCGCTACTACACGCGATAATAATATCGCAGACTCAGAGTTTGTGCATGCACACAGCTGAATCATAGACGTCCAAATTTCACCCTGCATTGTAAAGAGAATATTTGTTTATTTCCTTATTTATTGCTTATTTAGCCTGACCAGATTAGGACCATAAGCCCATATATGACATTTTACCAGCAACAAAACATACCAAAGATATTACAAAACATTTCCAATAATCCAATAAAAATAATAACAATAATAACTATGATAAAATCCACCGCGTTATTACGTGATGTGGTCTCCTCCTCCTTCAATTCTGGATCTTCTATTTGCCACAATTTTGTTAGTAAATTTCTTTGCGCTGATCTTCGCTAATTATATTTAGTTCTGCAGTATCTTTCTCTGGTTTATTTTAATGTTTCATTTGTTTATTGGGAATAGTTTGCAGAATGATAAACAAAACATTCCAGAACAATATTAAAATTTTATAGAACCGTGGCTACACCTGTATTGCTATATGGAAGTGAGACATGGATCCTTTAAAAAAAAAAAAAAAAAAAAAAAAAAAAAAGCGATGAAAGCAAACTACAATCAGCAGCGAAGGTGAAAGGAGTCACTGGGGAAGACCGTATAAGAAATGAAGGTATTAGGAATGAACTAGATATTTATAAAATTGATGAAAAGATTGAACAAAGTAAAGTATTATGGAAACATCACCCACAAAGAATGAGTGCAGAGAGGACCCCACGCCTGACGATGCTTTACCGGCAACCAGGAAGAAGGGATGTAGTAAGACTCACAATAAGGTGGCAGTGAAAAGTGAAGACAGAATAGGCACAAGTGCCTAAGCTTTGAGGTGCAGAAGAACAAGGACAATAATAATAATAATTGACACTGTTAATAAAAATGACAATAGTAACTGAGATTAATAGAATAGTAATAATAATAATAATAATAATGACAGAAAAAGGATTTGGGATGGTACAGATAAGCTCAGCATATTTGAAACCATGTTTATTATTACTTCCTGGCAGATTAAAACTGTGTGCCCGACCGAGACTCGAAATCGGGACCTTTGCCTTTCGCGGGCAAGTGCTCTGGTTCGCAGGAGAGCTTCTGTAAAGTTTGGAAGGTAGAAGACGATATACTGTCAGAAGTAAATCTGTGAGGACTGGCCGTGAGTCGTGCTTCGGTAGCTCAGATGGTAGAGCAGTTGCCCGCGAAAGGCAAAGGTGCCGAGTTCGAGTCTCGGTCGGGCACACAGTTTTAATCTGCCAGGAAGTTTCATATAAGCGCACACTCCGCTGCAGAGTTAAAATCTCATTCATGTTTATTATTCTTAGAAGCGGAATGGATAAAGGAAGGGAAGACGATTAAAATGACGGCGACAGTGGCTGTTAGGGAGAAACAGAGAACTCTACCGAAAAGGGGTAGGGAAAATTTGTGGTCGAAGGGGACTGGCGACAGTGAGCTGCCCATAATGTGGGAGAGATGGCTGTTGTAATGAAAGGTCAACCGTGAGCTGTCTTTTGAAGTTTGGAAGGAATATTCGTGTGAACTAAATTCAGAAAAAGTACAATAGTTTCACACAAGTATCAGTAAGAAACCAAGGGGTTGGTTTGGTTTGTGGGATTAAAGGGACCAGAGAAACCAAGGAATTGTATGTAAAAGCACTAAAGCTTCAGAATCAATCACATCCCTCAGGTAACTAGGAACACCTGTCCGAAGTGATTTAAGATGGAGTGATCAAATAAATTTAGCCTTGGGGAAGGCAGATGCCAGACGCAGATAAATTGGAAGCATCCCAAGAAAGCGAAATTCCCGCATGAAAGGAGTCAATTATAATAACCTTACGAGACCTGTTCTTGAGTGTTATTGGTCGGTCTTGCACCCTCGCCATATTGGACTAGCGGAAGATGGACTCGCATTCGGGAGGACGACGGTTCAATCCCGCGTCCGGCCATCCTGATTTAGGTTTTCCGTGATTTCCCTAAATCACTCCAGGCAAATGCCGGGATGGTTCCTCTGAAAGGGCACGGCCGACTTCCTTCCACATCCTTCCCTAAACCGATGAGACCGATGACCACGCAGTCTGGTCTCCTTGCCCAAACAACCAACCAACTAGCGGAAGAGATAGGAAAGATTCGAAGAAGAATTGCACGATTCGCCGTGGGTTTGCTTAGTCAGAGGGAGGGTGTCACGGATATGCTCAACCATCTGCAGTGGGAAACGTTACAATGGAGACGATGTGCATCGCAGAGAAAGGCTGCCTCACAATGTCGAGAACGGTCGCCAGCTAACGTCATCAGAGGTTTGGTCACAGTGCGTCCGATCTCCGTCGTCGGATTTTGGTGGAATGCATGCCACGATGCTTCCGTGCGAAGAGACGCATCCTACATTGCGGCGTTCGCTGTTGAAACGACGCCAGATGTGTGAATAAGCTATATCTCTCTCGAGAACAATATACTGAGTACCATATACTGTTCCCTCAGTTATGGCAACAACCAGGCAAGTTTTACGAATATATGAGAATGAAGAGAGAAACGTTCTTACTCCAGATTGTTCGTGGTGACATTGTAAGGCAACCAATCTTCATGAAATGCATTTCGGTGGAAGAAAGGCTAGTTGTAACCGTCCGGTAACTACTTATTATTCATTATATTTCAAATTTTGTTCAGAAAAATGCATGGTGCTCTACGCGGTTGTTAACCTCATTTCTCGTAAGGTACGACGCAGTATACCGCCTCACACTAAACCTGGTGAAGTAATACAGTGATCAGGATAGATAGTCTTTTAACTGACTCAGCTTGTAAATCATCTGCATCGTACAATTCAAATCAGTTAATTTTAAGTAAGTCGTCTTAATTTTCCTATGATTCTCATTTCTGCTTTCCAATGAATTAGCGATTACAGATTATAAATACCGAGATATATTCCTATTAAATATTTCCCGTCTTGTCACAAACCGCTTCTTTCTTGTACTAAATTTACTTGTTTCTGACAATATATCATTTGGATGTGGTAACGTTACCCAATTCAACCGAAGAAAACAATCTAATTTCAGCTCCGCCAACCGTCGTCCGAAGGCTGTATGTTCAGGTGTTGAGACTGGTTGCACTGATGCCGCGCTCGTACTGGCGTATGACTTGTCTACGGACGATGTCAGTCTTCGGAGGAACTCCCAATATCGGATCCACTGTGACCACAGCAATTCTTACCAAGATATATATCATATCTGGAGTCTGTTGTTTCGGACATGTCCGAAGGAACAGGCACCGCATATATGCACTACTGGCCATTAAAATTGCTACACCAAGAAGAAATGCAGATGATAAACGGATATTCATTGGACAAATATATTATACTAGAACTGACATGTGATTACATTTTCACGCAATTTGGGTGCATAGATCCTGAGAAATCAGTACCGAGAACAACCACCTCTGGCCGTAATAACGGCCTTGATACGCCTGGGCATTGAGTCAAACAGAGCTTGGATGGCGTGTACAGGTACAGCTGCGCATGCAGCTTCAACACGATACCACAGTTCATCAAGAGTAGTGACTGGCGTATTGTGACGAGCCAGTTGCTAGGCCACCATTGACCAGACGTTTTCAGTTGGTGAGAGAGCTGGAGAATGTGCTGGCCAAGGCAGAGGTCGAACATTTTCTGTTTTCAGAAAGGCCCGTACAGGACTTGCAACATGCGGTCGTGCGTTATACTGCTGAAATGTAAGGTTTCGCAGGGATCGAATGAAGGGTAGAGTCACGGGTCGTAACACATCTGAAATGTAACGTCCACTGTTCAAAGTGTCGTCAGTGCGAATAAGAGGTGACCGAGACGTGTAACCAATGGCGCCCCATACCATCACTCCAGGTGATACGCCAGTATGGTGATGACGTCTACACGCTTCCTATGTGCGTTCACCGCGATGTCGCCAAACACGGATGCGACCATCATGATGCTGTAAACAGAACCTGGATTCATCCGAAAAAATGACGTTTTGCCATTCGTGCACCCAGGTTCGCCATTGAGTACACCATCGCAGGCGCCCCCGTCTGTGAAGCAGCGTCAAGGGTAACCGCAGCCATGGTCTCCGAGCTGATAGTCCATGCTGCTGCAAACGTCGTCGAACTGTTCGTGCAGATGGTTGTTGTCTTGCAAACAAAAATGGTTCAAATGGCACTGAGCACTACGGGACTTAACTGGTGCTGTCATCAGTCCCCTAGAACTTAGAACTACTTAAACCTAACTAACCTAACGACATCACACACATCGATGCCCGAGGCAGGATTCGAACCTGCGACCGTAGCCGTCAAGCGGTTCCAGACTGTAGCGCGTAGAACCGCTCGGCCACTACGGCCGGCTTGTCTTGCAAACGTCCCCATCTGTTGACTCAGGGATAGAGACGTGGCTGCACGATCCGTTACAGCCATTCGGATAAGATGCCTGTCATCTCGACTGCTAGTGATTCGAGGCCGCTGGGATCCTGCACGGCGATCCATTTTACCCTCCTGAACCCACCGATTACATATTCTGTTAAGTCATTGGATCTCGACCAACGCGAGCAGCAAGGTCGCGATACGATAAAACGCAATCGCGATAGGCTACAATCCGACCTTTATCAAAGTCGGAAACGTGATGGTGAGCAGTTCACCTCCTTACACGAGGCATCATAACAACGTTTCACCAGGCAACGCCGGTCAACTGCTGTTTGTGTATGAGAAATCAGTTGGAAACTTTCCTCGTGTCAGCACGTTGTAGGTATCGCCACCGGCGCCAACCTTGTGTGAATGCTCTGAAAACCTAATCATTTGCATATCACAGCATCTTCTTCCTGTAGATTAATTTCGCGGCTGTAGCACGTTATCTTCGTGGTGTAGCAATTTTTTGGCCAGTAGTGTACATAAAATTAAGGCGAGATCGCCAATGATCTCTTCAGTGTAGACGCACACCAAACTCCAGCTCTTACGGGAATAGGTGAAACGTCGCGAGCAGTGGTGACAATGGGCAAGGGGCACTACATTAGTAAAGCGTGGATTAATTGATAATTTGGGTCTGACAAGAGGCGAGATTGGGTAGTCCGTGCATTTGCAATGACCACTGTGTACCTATGGCTTAGTGGTCAGAGCGATCTGCCTAGTAAACTGCAGACACTGGTTCGAATCAGGATCCGGCACACATTTTCAATTAAAAGGAAGGTCATCGTTGGACGTAATATTGATGTTTTATTGATAGCAGAATCGATTTTCGATCACATAGTGATAATCTTCAGTGTTGTCAAATTAAACTCAGACACTCAGTGTCAGTTTAATTTAACATATATGGTCGTTGTGCAGACAGCACTCCATGGAGTCTCCAATCAACAAATTTTCAAGTTTCCCCACTGATTTGAATCAATGCCCGCTCGCAGCCAGTGTCTGTAATTCCTTTGTGTCTTAATTCTTACCAAATGAGCAAGTACAGATAGAACTTATTGACCACGTCATCAGAATTAGGGGAAATTCAGGCTCATACAGAAAGCTATCACCAGTCTAGCAACATTCGCAAATAAACTAGGAAAGGGGGGGGGGGGGAGGAATAGCACTGCTGCTTGTGTTCTATGATGCACCCTCTGCCATACCATCGCTTGCGGAATGCAGATGTGGATGTAGAGGCAAGTAATAACTCGCAAAGGTCAAATAATTTTAAACTCCAAAATGAATTATTGAGTTAAATTAATTGAGGAGGGAGCAAAAACGCAGCGAGTCTCTCTGCTGATGAGTGGAGCACTCTTTAGAGGTCTCCCGACGTTTAATGCCGCCGGAGATTATCAGCACCAGCTGGAGAGTTGCCAAAAAAGTTACACAACCACACTGAAGGTCAAAACACCCTCTTAAGTAATTAGCTGTTCAATGGACGACAAGAGATTTACAATGTGCGATAACTTCACCTAATTTATTAATGCCGACGTATCTGAACGTTGGTATTAACGTTCATTTTCTCTTCGCTTGGAGCGTGTTGAATATTATTAGTAACAGAGTTCGCAGCTAGAGTAGGTGAACATCTAGATGTCTGCTATTTCTCATCCTCCACTAACCCTGACCGATAACACACTGTGTGGCAATCGACAATTTATTTGCTAATGGAACGCTTGCGAAGCTTCCACTGGCGACTTTGGACTGTTTATTCAGATTAAGTAGGACTGCTACGATAAGAGTTGTGTCAGTGATTACATAATCGACTCAGATGCCAAATAAGAAACTCTATGTTAGACGTCGTAGTTTGACGTCACGGAGTGCTAGGAATACTGACAGGTAGCTTGCATAACTTAGGCCCCCTCTCGTATAGTTAGTTCTTTGCTCATCCACAGATGATTTTACGATGATATTAGAGATATCAGCTTAATACACCAATGAACATAATTAAAAGGTAAGAAACATGCAGCTGTATAATTGCTCACGGGTTGAGGTAATATCAAAACTCATGTTAAAATATTTATTCATTTCTCATCACAAAAACTTCACACGCCCTTTCCAAAGCAAGAGATCATTTTCATCTGGTTGTTTACTTAAAACATGTGCTTTATTTACCAATACCGGCAATAAGAATAAAATACTTATTTGACCGAAATAACCTGGTAGAAATGATACTTTTTTCAATTTATCGAGGCTGTGGTGTCCACAAGGAACACATCAACACATTTCTTCGCCTAACTCAGGCCCAAGATAATGCTCTTGCATCTTCATTACATCTTGATATGCTTTTCCATTTGTTTGTCAGAAAAACTGAGTCAATATACCTCCGTAAGGAATGAGGTGTTGAGCTCTTAAAGACGAAAGGAGGTCTTCGGCAGTAGCATGCGGCATACAATGATAGTATATTGTACGATAGAAGAGGTTTTTTAATATTTAGCAAACCGTACGTCATGTTATTTAAATAATCCTTTAATGCATAGAAAAAAGCCGGCCTCTAGGTTAAAATGTTTAAATGGCTCCAAGCACTATGAGACTTAACGTCTTAGGTCATCAGTCCCCTAGAGCTTAGAACTACTGAAACCTAACTAACCTAAGGACATCGCACACATCCATGCCCGAGGCAGGATTCGAACCTGCGACCGAAGCAGTCCCGCGGTTCCGTACTGTAGCGCCTAGAACCGCACGGCCACCGCGGCCGGCTCCGGCCTTTGGGGCCGAGCGGTTCTAGGCGCTTCACTCCGGAACCACGTGGCTGCTACGGTCGCAGGTTCGAATCCTGCCTCGGGCATGTATGTGTGTGATGTCCTTAGGTTAGTTAGGTTTAAGTAGTTCTAAGTCTAGGGGACTGATGACCTCAGATGTTAAGTCCCTTAGAGCCATTTGAAGCATTTTTTATAGGAAAATAACGACATTACCACAAGTTATCCATGATATCTGTGATGTTTGGCATAATAAGTGTGGAAGCGACACAGAGGTCCTGAGTCAACTGTAATGGCAGGCGCTGGATGACAGGCATTCTGCATCACAGTATGTTCTAGTTCCAAAATTCCGAGAGTTTACGTTACTAGAAGAGTTAAACAATATATTGCTTTCTCCAACATACATCTCGAGAAAAGACTGTGAAGATCAAGAACGAGAAAACGAAAGTTTCCCGGCGATTGTACTTCCTGCGAACCATATGCGAGTGGAACAGGGAAAGGGGGAAGTAACAATGGCACAAAAAGCACACTTCGCGACACAACATATTGTGGCTTGCGGAGTATAGATGCAGATATAAATTTAGCTGTAGGGTACACACCTGTGATCGTACGTCGATCCAAATATCAATAGTCACAACAGATCTATAAACTCACCAACTATCTGAACTCTTTTTTGAGACAATAATTACCGGTGCATCCCAAAGTTTGGTATTTTCTTCTACTATTCCATCATGGAGTTTTTATTCACAAATGCCTCCATTCCTCCACCAGTTGTTGGAAGTGATGCGGAATCCAGTATGGCATCCTACACACTAGCCGCTCATTCGCAGTGGGAATCCCACGCTGTGTTACTGGCATAGCTGGCAGGGGTCCAAGAGGGTTGAATAATTCCACGTGTTCCACTAACGACTTTTCCGTTACGCCCCTATCATTTTCTTGCAAATGTGTGATACCTTCCACCGCAGTGTGGCTAAATCAACAGACTGTCCTGGTTTAGAACACTTTAGACTGAAAAATTTGTCGAATTCATCTTCCTTTATCACTTCAAGTTGATTGTCAGAGCACCTCGTGATAGCTCCACTTTCCTTGCTCGAAAATTATCTACGCTGATGAGCATTACCCGACTTCTTTAATGTCTTACACGTATGACAAACTACGGTGTACAAAGAACTGTGCTATGTCCAGCTTCTCGTTTCCTGCCAACAGTTCAACCATCCACACCATGTTAACTGGCAAATCTGCTTCTGCGTCCACCCAGAGTGGTTTCCCTATGCATGTCGGTATTTTATACCGTAAGTCGAGTTAAGTAGCGTACACGCATTTTACATCAATTTCTCGGGTGTGCCTCGTGGCATCACGGTTTTTCCAGCAGTAAAACGTAAACGGAACAACGTCCCATCCAACTCTATTACACGCCATTATGAATCTACGTTGGAGCGATGTTACTCAGGAAATCCAGTCCAAGTACGACATCACGGCTTTTGCCAATCCTAGGACTTCCACGTAAGCCTCGAAGTTTTTATGTTCCACTCAGATATTCATCCATGTCGAACTGAGTGAATCCATACTGCCCCCACATACGCCATTTAACCTACAATGAGGCAGGCTCAAGTCCTTCACCTTGCTATGGTGGATACCTGTGATTCCATACCCAGTAAAAATTTACACGTCCTTCATGTATATTCTGCCACTGATTCAGAACATGGGTACTGTAACACTTATACCCGTTATCGATTATGATACTTTTATGTAACCTCTCTGTTCCTTATGGATACTGTAATATCTGTGTTACATATTTTCTTTGACTTACATGGAAATAATTTTTATTACTCTGTAACATCATGAAACTAGAATTTATTTAGTAAATGTCTTCTTTAAAACTGTGTTCTTTGGCAGTATGGATTTATTAAATTATTATATGTGTAACTACACTCCTGGAAATTGAAATAAGAACACCGTGAATTCATTGTCCCAGGAAGGGGAAACTTTATTGACACATTCCTGGGGTCAGATACATCACATGATCACACTGACAGAACCACAGGCACATAGACACAGGCAACAGAGCATGCACAATGTCGGCATTAGTACAGTGTATATCCACCTTTCGCAGCAATGCAGGCTGCTATTCTCCCATGGAGACGATCGTAGAGATGCTGGATGTAGTCCTGTGGAACGGCTTGCCATGCCATTTCCACCTGGCGCCTCAGTTGGACCAGCGTTCGTGCTGGACGTGCAGGCCGCGTGAGACGACGCTTCATCCAGTCCCAAACATGCTCAATGGGGGACAGATCCGGAGATCTTGCTGGCTAGGGTAGTTGACTTACACCTTCTAGAGCACGTTGGGTGGCACGGGATACATGCGGACGTGCATTGTCCTGTTGGAACAGCAAGTTCCCTTGCCGGTCTAGGAATGGTAGAACGATGGGTTCGATGACGGTTTGGATGTACCGTGCACTATTCAGTGTCCCCTCGACGATCACCAGTGGTGTACGGCCAGTGTAGGAGATCGCTCCCCACACCATGATGCCGGGTGTTGGCCCTGTGTGCCTCGGTCGTATGCAGTCCTGATTGTGGCGCTCACCTGCACGGCGCCAAACACGCATACGACCATCATTGGCACCAAGGCAGAAGCGACTCTCATCGCTGAAGACGACACGTCTCCATTCGTCCCTCCATTCACGCCTGTCGCGACACCTCTGGAGGCGGGCTGCACGATGTTGGGGCGTGAGAGGAAGACGGCCTAACGGTGTGCGGGACCGTAGCCCAGCTTCATGGAGACGGTTGCGAATGGTCCTCGCCGATACCCCAGGAGCAACAGTGTCCCTAATTTGCTGGGAAGTGGCGGTGCGGTCCCCTACAGCACTGCGTAGGATCCTACGGTCTTGGCGTGCATCCGTGCGTCGCTGCGGTCCGGTCCCAGGTCGACGGGCACGTGCACCTTCCGCTGACCACTGGCGACAACATCGATGTACTGTGGAGACCTCACGCCCCACGTGTTGAGCAATTCGGCGGTACGTCCACCCGGCCTCCCGCATGCCCACTATACGCCCTCGCTCAAAGTCCGTCAACTGCACATACGGTTCACGTCCACGCTGTCGCGGCATGCTACCAGTGTTAAAGACTGCGATGGAGCTCCGTATGCCACGGCAAACTGGCTGACACTGACGGCGGCGGTGCACAAATGCTGCGCAGCTAGCGCCATTCGACGGCCAACACCGCGGTTCCTGGTGTGTCCGCTGTGCCGTGCGTGTGATCATTGCTTGTACAGCCCTCTCGCAGTGTCCGGAGCAAGTATGGTGGGTCTGACACACCGGTGTCAATGTGTTCTTTTTTCCATTTCCAGGAGTGTAGTTCATGCTTAGGGGCTGTAGTATTGTGTGAAATATAAAAGCTGGAGGGAAGTCCCTCAACAACAAAGTGGGACTGTAAAAGTTTAATGCTACATAAAACGCATTTGAGTGATTACATTTTGTAATTGAAGCATTATTAGAGACATTTTTGAACTACAATAACACAGAGAAGGTTTACGGTGATACAGGTCATTCCGCAGTTTTAATCTGTAAGATCCATCAAGGGGGTACGCCTACTTTGACATCGTTACCATATTTCTCTAACACAGAATTACTTTACACAGCTGGGTTACTTCGCATTTATGAATTTGTTCCTTGTCTACATTTTGTGTACTGTTCTTATATATTTTCGGAACCAATGTGATACCGCGAGAGCTTTGAGTGATGTATATTGTATGGGATCATGATTTTTGAAGTACGTTTGAGGTAGATGAGACTACTGAACGAGCAGAGAGAATTTCTTTATAAGTTTTGAGATTATTGAAGGAAGGTACGACAATTTTGAGATTTGATCGAACTGTTATGATGATATTATTACGACGACGATGTTTATTATGATGCTGAGATATGGTTATGATAAAAAAGGTGATGCTATGAGGAATACGATTATGCTACATGTTTATTATGATGAAATATTGAAGAAGTTTCGGCTGTGTACGTGTAATGAGGCAGTGAATAATGGGTAGGGGTTAGGGACTCTGATTTGTGGAAAAGAATGTTGGAAACCAAGAAATGGACTTTAAGAGTTATGAAAAGTGAGTATGTATGTGAATGTGAATACCAGAATGCCGACGGAAATTTTTGATCAGTGCTGTTGATGAGATTTCGTTTCCACACACTTCCCCTATAATTTTTCAACCTGTGAAATTTTTTTATTTGTATGGAACTATCATTGTAGCTGAAACTGCTGTTGTAAATATTTTGGTAAAGAGTACATGCGACTTTGACGTAATGCTCTGCTGTGCTGGGCTGCGCGCTAGCCTTGGCGGACTGTTGTAAATAATGAAGGAGAATATATTATTGATGACCAAAGTCTCTGTTATGTGTATCTATTGTGTTAATTAAACTTACGGAAAAAAGACACGAACTTATGGACCAACGCAGTAGTGAGTGCCCTGTGCTTACATTTACTGGGAAAGCTGCTCAGTGGGCGCACCATTTCTTTCTTCGTTAAATTCTGGTGTTCAAGCTCTGCCCTGCGACGACCTTCCCTATACTTGTGGTCACCTGCACGGACGTTCCTAGTCAGATTGTCCAAGCCCGACACACAGCTTTCCTCAAATTTCACCACTTGTGACTAGGTTGACGACAACGATAGCACACGATTGCCGGCCAGAGTGGCCGAGCGGTTAAAGGCGCTACAGTCTGGAACCGCACGACCGCTACGGTCGCAGGTTCGAATCCTGCCTCGGGCATGGATGTGTGTGATGTCCTTAGGTTAGTTAGGTTTAAGTAGTTCTAAGTTCTAGGGGACTTATGACAACAGCAGTTGAGTCCCATAGTGCTCAGAGCCATTTGAACCACACGATTTCTGCGTTAAAGACCACCTTCATTTCTCTCGTCCTGGTCACCGTATCTATTTCTGCCAGCGTTCTCGCTACATCTTCGTTTAAGGATTCTGGAAATTTCTCTCGTACTTAGCGCGAAAATTCGGCTGGCGAACCCTGTATGAACGCGTCTAGCGTCCTCTCCTCTGTCTCCTGCAGAACAGCCCTGTTGATTTTATCGTCATCCATAAAATCTTAAATACTAATGTTGAATTTTCTAATCTGATCAACAAAACGTTCTACAGTCTATCCCTGTCTTCGTGAGATATTATTTAGCTGCTCACGATAAAACGTAGGGGCACTTTTCCTTCTATGCCGATCCACCAACCCCCTCCTGTGGGTTATGAAAAACAGAGCAATACCCAACTCCCTGTGGTACATTACATATGCCCTGACGTCACCTGTCAACTTCAGCCGAGTCACACTTAGTAACTGTCACCCATTCCATCCCCTAAATTTTGCAGTTGTCAGTAAAATGTCTAAAACAAAAATATTTCCCTGATCTGCTGAAACGGGAGTTACCAACGAAGCAGTACAGATGTCTAGGACAAGTAGAGACATGTAGGAGAGGATCATTTCCTTCTCTTCCACTGGAGACTCTGAGACTTTCTACGTAATTTTAAGCTATCAACTCGGTTTTGAGTAACCTCATTCAACAAGCGTTGAACTGTTTCCTAAGGTGAAACGTTTCACCTGATGCCATTTCGATTACCGCCTTTTACTACAAAAAGCTTAAAGTAAGAATATTTCCAAATTCGAAGGAAGGAGAGGGAAACAACCATACAGATCCATACAAAAACTTGAACTCGGCATGTACTCGTGACTTTCCGTTGTTGCTGTCATTATTGCCCTTTGCTTCTGTGAATATCGAATCACCATTGCAACCTCTACAAGTACTTCTGACACGACTTGTGGAGGGTGTGGATGTGCCCCTGCGGAGGATGGTGGGTTGGGGTGAGTCAAGAGCTGCTGGATGACAATAGAATTCTTTGATTACTTTCCGGAAGTTCATATTAGTAGCTCAACCCCATCTCTGAGGCATTAATCCACAGGTCTGAGTGGTGAAGCGTTCTCATGAATATGCCTGCAGCTTCTGTGCTCAATACAGCCCAGGCGAGGCCCTCCCAGCTGGTCGCTGCACTGTGTCAGGAGCTGATGCGCAAACTCATATGGCTAGACAGAGTTTGGAATGGGCTGGCAGCCTGTCCCAGTTATGCAAGATAATTGGAGCTTTAAATGTTCAGGGCCAGAACTCCAGTGCCTGGCTGGTGGCATGTGGCACTGGCAGAAGCTAGTGGCTCGGTGGCTGGGAGAACCTCAGTTGGAAACTCAGCCGATGCTTCTGCTGGACCCCCTGTCGGGCGGTCATGTCAGGATGATGATGAAGTGATAGCGAGCTGAAAGCAGAAGCCAGCACTGTAGGAGACGCCCACCCAATAACTCATCAGTGAGCTGTCTGGCTGGAGCTGACCAGATTTGCTGTGGTGTCGCTGCCACAAAAGTCATGTATGCCTAGTGCCAAAGTGCTCCTGCTTGCGATAACTAGCCGAGAACTGACCGGCAGGTGGGCAGTCGTGGGTGGGTGTGTGTCGTGGCATAAAGCTGTGCCAGTGTGGAAGGTGTCATTTTTACGCCATTAAGCCCTTTTGGCTAACCTGGTGCACTTACAGAAATGAGTTCAGTATGCATCAACAAATATTCTTGATCATTCGCTGAATAATGGTGCGCTGTGCCCTAGTCTGGAGCATTGAACAATCTGGTGCCAATGCAGCAAAACGATGTCTTAGGGAGAGAGATGCCTTCGTTGTGGTGACCATACACTGTGAAATAAGAAGACATTTTCAAAGTGAAAGAGCGTTTATTCACAATGCTGACTAAGTGCAAGAAGTTAACCAGCGTCTCTGAAGGGTAAAGCTGTGCAGTACAGCAGCTCTGGTTAGGCTTCTTCTGGAGCTGACTCAACAAGAAGAGAATGAATGAAGTCATTCCCACCCAATAGAGACACCAAGCTGCTACAGTCTGTTATGTCTTTTGGGGTGAGAATGCTGTTGTTGAAGAAGTACTGAACAGCAGGCTCTCCAAACTATTCCCCCAAATCAGACTCTCACTCTCAGATGTTCTCAAATGCTGCCGACACTCCATTTACACGACCATATTAGGGTGTGTATGTGATGCCTACCACTGCTGTCTCCATCAGTTGCTGACTCTGAGGTGTGGACTGCTACACAGCCAGATGAAGTATCCCGTCATTTACCAAGGACGTCATCTTCAGTAGCAACAGGCAACCACCTGTGCTGTCACCCTCTGGCCACATCTCTAGTGGGATGCCGTGCACAATCTCCCGACATGTCATGTTGAAGACTATGGTTTGAGTACTACCGTACCCTGTGCTGGCGGGCCAGAAACTTGTATGGGGTTGTCATGCATTGACAGTGGCGTGCGTTCTCTACCTGCTACAGCCGCCCTGCTGACTCTGGTGTGTGACGCTGCTTTATGCATGCTGCTGCTCATGCATACCTGCTGATGACGGCTCACTGAGCTCTGCGATCATCCTGGGGTCGACTGCCTCTCCTCCAGCGGCGACCACGCCTCTATACCTAACGCGAATAAAAACCTAATTCAATGAAGGGTGTCTTGCTAGTCGACTGCCACTCACAACACACACCCTGGCGAAGAAGACGGCGTTATTTCCTGACTTTCACATACCCGTTTCCTCCGCCCCAGTAGAGGTTACATATGCAGATTGAAGCGACGAATGAAAATTTGTACCAAGGCTGGTATTCGAACCCGGATCTTCTGCTCACTGGGCAGATTCTGTACCAGTTACACCAACCTGACTCACTGGCTTTGCACAACTGCACAGACTACCCTAGAATGCTTCCCTCCTCTCTCCAAATTCCCGTTCACGCCTCAGTCCAGTTTGTATTCTCACTAAACGGCGTTACAGAGCTTCTCCAACTACATTGGAATATCTCCTCAACATCGAACGAAACAAGGAATCCTGCTTGAAACTCTGGTATAAGTGCTTTAATCAAGTGGAACTACGAGGTTCCAGAGACTTTTTAAAGTCTCAGACATCTATGATGTATATATATTCAGAATGAAGTGACAAAAGAAAATTTGTACCAATGTTGGAATTCGAACCTGATTCTCCTGCTCCCAATACGATAGTAGAGCCATTGTTATGCTGTTCGAGTTTCGGCAGAAAACCAAGTGGAATGAGGCGTGAATGGGAATTTGGATTGAGGAGGGAGGCGTGCAAGGGTAGTCGTGCCGTTGTGCAGGGTAACTATACCCGGGTGGCGAAGTGGTTAGCGCATCTGATTACTGAGCAGAAGACCCGCTTTCAAATCCCGGCCTTGGTACAAATTTTCATTTGTCGCTTCAATCTGCATTTGTACATCGTAGATGTTTGAGATTTGAAATGTCTCTGGAACAATAAAGTGTCATTAGAGTAGAGGTTACGCGGCCAGCCTTTAGAATAACACAAAACGTCTGACAGGAAGCAAACAAAGTTTTAAATCTAAACTAATATATAGTTTCTTCTGGACCACTCGTCATATTCCGTAGACGATTTTTTAAAATTGATAGCATGTGAAGAAACCGCGAGTTTTAAGTGTAGTTGCATGAATACGACAGAGAAACAATATGCGCATTACATACATAAATTTCGCGCAAGCAAAGATAAGATATGAGAAATTAGGGCACACACAGAGGCATTTAGGCAGTCGTTTTCCCTTCGCTTCATTTGCGAGTGGAAAAGGGAAGGAAATGAGTAATAGTTGTACAGGGGACGCTCCGCCACGCGCCGTATGGTGGCTTGCGAAGTATGTACGTAGATGTAGATGTAAAATGTTAAATGAAGGCCGATGAGTCATTTAGGAACTTTTAAATTCCTAACGCGTAGTCAATTATCTGTACGTATGTTGCAAACTGGCTACTTTCACACAATTTTGATAAAAAATCTTTCAGTTGATCCATGGAACACGTAACAAACTAACTAAAAAATTTTGTGTGGGCATGTTGTATTGTATTACGTGAGCATGTCCATCACATATCGTTACATGGATAGTTAATGGTAAAATGTATATCATGTGTTTTCTACATTGCTGTACCGATTACCACGTCACAATAAATTGATGTAAATTTATATCATCAGCAGTTATTTGTGCTTCTTAAATATGACTTTCTCCAAAAAATTTCCCATCCTAGTTGAAAGCGAGCTTTGGTCCCACCTCCAACAACTTCGACGTTTCAAGAATGAGATTTTCACTCTGCAGCGTAGTGTGCGCTGATATGGAACTTCCTGGCAGATTAAAACTGTGTGCCGGACCGAGTTCGAGTCTCGGTCCGGTACACAGTTTTAATCTGCCAGGAAGTTTCAACTTCGACGTGTCTGCCTGTCTTCCCTTGGGACGGGAACCCGAAGACCTACATGCCGATCGGTATCCGGGATCAGAGTCCGTCGTGGCACTTTTTATCACCTACCAGATACCATCAGCATTGCTTACACCAGTCTGCATGGTATCATATCATTAAAAATAAAAATGTTCTTAACTAACTTCGTATGTTGATTTCAAAACTATTCCTCGTTTTCTTCGATAGCGTACCATTTTTCCCCGATGGAATTAAGAACATTTTACTTTTACTCATACGAATTTTAGTAGAACAACTATCTGGATACACGAAAATGTGAGTGGGGTTGCTGGGCAAAGCAAAATCACTGCACTTTAAAAGTTTGGTCATATTGGAAACTAAAAAATATGAAGCATGAACCTCTTGCACACCACAAAAATATGTATCACTTTCAGGAATACACATGAAACTGGTCTTGATGGAGCACTTTGTAAGCTCTCTTCCACGAGATGGATGCTCTGAAATTACCCTTCATCAATCACGAAAAACTGAAAGCTCTAAAGCTTGTTGATTCTCAAATTCATAACTGATAGAGGGTCACGAATCTGCAAATAGAATAAGTGTTAGAGAAAAAGATACATGGACTACCTTTAGGTCTGTCAGTGAGAATTTTCCAGGGAACAAATAACTTCCAAATAACACTGTCTGAACCGTACTGGGAAATTTCAAGCTTCTGTGTTCTAATCTGAGTGGAAAAGTCCAGTTTTTACACTCAAATACTCACTACATCCCTGGAAACTTGAGATATTGTGTGAATACCACGAAGAATGCCTCCAGTGGGACATCAAGGATATGGTGAAGAGGTACCAGGGATGATTGAATGAAAGAATGATGGGATGAAAGTACGATGGGTGGCTTTTGTTGTAAGTTGAAGAGTGACAGTAAAGGTGAAAGTTCTGCGAGCAATTAAAAAAAAAAGAATGTTTGAAAATTAAATGTAACAGAGTACTTATAGTGTTGTTAAAAGAACTTCAAAAATGGTTCAATTGGCTCTGAGCACTATGGGACTTAACAGCTGAGGTCATCAGTCCCCTAGAACTTAGAGCTACTTAAACCTAACTAACCTAAGGACATCACACACATCCATGCCCGAGGCAGGATTCGAACCTGCGACCGTAGCGGCCACTCTGGTCGGCATTAAAAGAACTAGTCTTTGTCATAACATATATACTCTGATTGAAATTTTCTTTTAGGGGTTGTGGCGTAGAGCTTGTGATCATCAGACCTTGCGCCAAGGTTCTGGATTTAGTTCCAAACCTCTTCGCAGTGTCTCATGAAGTGAAGGCATGCGACACTGTTGATCCGTCCGTGGGATGGGGACGTTAAACTCGGCGGCCCCCTTGGTGCCGTTCGAGAGGAGCAGACTATGCGCCGGTACCGCGTTTTACTCTCTCCCTTCTCACATCATCTCCAACACGAACATGGCACTCACTACACACACTGAGGCGATACGGTATGCGACAAGGTACGTGGTGAGATATTACGTAGAAGCAACACGTGTCTGTGGAGCGCATAGAAACATGGTGGAAGCGACTTAACTGGTTCACACTGATATGGCTGAGGCGATAGAAGTCAGGGAATAGCGATATGCACATAGACAAACGGCAGTACTATCGTGTACACAAGGTATTAAAGAGCAATGCATTGCTGGGTCTGTCATTTGTACCGAGGTGATTCATGTGAAAAGATATCCGACTTGGTTATGGCGCCGGCCGATGTGGCCGTGCGGTTCTAGGCGCTTCAGTCTGGAACCGCGTGACCGCTACGGTCGCAGGTTCGAATCCTGTCTCGGGCATGGATGTGTATGATGTCCTTAGGTTAGTTAGGTTTAAGTAGTTCTAAGTTATAGGGGACTGATTACCACAGATGTTAAGTCCCATAGGGCTCAGAGCCACTTGTACCACTTGGTTATGGCCGCACGACAGGAATTCATTATTCGAGAGTGTTCCGCGAATACAAAATTCAGGCATTACCTCTCACCAACGACAATGCAGTGATAACAGACAAGCAACATTGCGTTAAATAACCTTAGAAACCAATGTGGGACGTACGAGGAGCGTATCCATTAGGACTGTGCAACGAAATTTGGCGTTAATGGGCTATGGCAGCAGACGACCGACGCCACTGCCTTTGCTAACAGCAAGAAAGTTAAATTCCTGTTACTTTTGAATGAGCAGCTGGACGAAGCCACGGAGAGCACGTCAGGATTTTCCTTATCGTCAGACACTTCTTCCATTTTTTTCAAAAACGGTATGCACCTCTACAAAGAATTCACCACCCGTTGCTACAATATCCATGTAATTGATCTCACTTCAACTACAGCAACGTTTCTTCCGAATACTCCTCATCTCAAACTGAATCATGTACTACTCTGCGAAACTGAACAGTTGTAGAAATATAAGAGGCGATCAAAAAGCTTCCGTTCGAAGGTCGTGCAGCTCAGAATCGGCATGCCAGGCAAACCCGTGAGCATTGAAGCAATCATCCCACCGATGCACCACGTGGACGGTACTCGTTTGGTAAAACACTTCGTGAAGAAGTTCGTAACTGCCATCTGCATATCCTCGCCCTACAGTGAAGTTTTGATAATCGTATGGGGAGATATCAAGTCTTAAGGACGGGTGCTCGGCCTGTCGCTGTGGACGACCAGTTCTAGGCGCTTCAGTCCGAAACCGCGCTGCTGCTACGGCCGCAGGTTAGAATCCTGCCTCGGGCATGGATGTGTGTGATGTCCTTAGGTTAGTTAGGTTTAAGTAATTCTGAGTCTAGGGGACTGATGACCTCAGATGTTAAGTTCCATAGTGCTCACAGCCATTTGAACCATTTTTGATTGGTGCTCGAGTGTCTCCCACTTGATTTGGCGTAACTTTTGCGTTACGATATGGGGGCGTGCGTAATCAAGAAACAATAGTATCATCACGAAACTTGGTGCACCATCCCACAATGGTGGTTTTCGACAAACTTGCTGCCCCACACACACTTTTCATTCTGCGATGGATGTCTACCGGCGTGTATCGTTCGGCAGACAAGAAAAGAATAACAGCACGTTGATCCTGTTTGGCTGCATTTGGTAATAATTCACGTTCCCTCATTTACAGCACCCACGTCAAAAAGACAGGAATGCTACGCTAATCTATTGTCTACACGTCGATGCTGGTATACCACCATCGGAGACGCGGTATGTTGCGTATTACGTTGCAGCATCGCCCTCAGATGGAAACTTTTTGATCGCCCCCATATACACTCCTGGAAATTGAAATAAGAACACCGTGAATTCATTGTCCCAGGAAGGGGAAACTTTATTGACACATTCCTGGGGTCAGATACATCACATGATCACACTGACAGAACCACAGGCACATAGACACAGGCAACAGAGCATGCACAATGTCGGCACTAGTACAGTGTATATCCACCTTTCGCAGCAATGCAGGCTGCTATTCTCCCATGGAGACGATCGTAGAGATGCTGGATGTAGTCCTGTGGAACGGCTTGCCATGCCATTTCCACCTGGCGCCTCAGTTGGACCAGCGTTCGTGCTGGACGTGCAGACCGCGTGAGACGACGCTTCATCCAGTCCCAAACATGCTCAATGGGGGACAGATCCGGAGATCTTGCTGGCCAGGGTAGTTGACTTACACCTTCTAGACCATGTTGGGTGGCACGGGATACATGCGGACGTGCATTGTCCTGTTGGAACAGCAAGTTCCCTTGCCGGTCTAGGAATGGTAGAACGATGGGTTCGATGATGGTTTGGATGTACCGTGCACTATTCAGTGTCCCCTCGACGATCACCAGTGGTGTACGGCCAGTGTAGGAGATCGCTCCCCACACCATGATGCCGGGTGTTGGCCCTGTGTGCCTCGGTCATATGCAGTCCTGATTGTGGCGCTCACCTGCACGGCGCCAAACACGCATACGACCATCATTGGCACCAAGGCAGAAGCGACTCTCATCGCTGAAGACGACACGTCTCCATTCGTCCCTCCATTCACGCCTGTCGCGACACCACTGGAGGCGGGCTGCACGATGTTGGGGCGTGAGCGGAAGACGGCCTAACGGTGTGCGGGACCGTAGCCCAGCTTCATGGAGACGGTTGCGAATGGTCCTCGCCGATACCCCAGGAGCAACAGTGTCCCTAATTTGCTGGGAAGTGGCGGTGCGGTCCCCTACGGCACTGCGTAGGATCCTACGGTCTTGGCGTGCATCCGTGCGTCGCTGCGGTCCGGTCCCAGGTCGACGGGCACGTGCACCTTCCGCCGACCACTGGCGACAACATCGATGTACTGTGGAGACCTCACGCCCCACGTGTTGAGCAATTCGGCGGTACGTCCACCCGGCCTCCCGCATGCCCACTATACGCCCTCGCTCAAAGTCCGTCAACTGCACATACGGTTCACGTCCACGTTGTCGCGGCATGCTACCAGTGTTAAAGACTGTGATGGAGCTCCGTATGCCACGGCAAACTGGCTGACACTGACGGCGGCGGTGCACAAATGCTGCGCAGCTAGCGCCATTCGACGGCCAACACCGCGGTTCCTGGTGTGTCCGCTGTGCCGTGCGTGTGATCATTGCTTGTACAGCCCTCTCGCAGTGTCCGGAGCAAGTATGGTGGGTCTGACACACCGGTGTCAATGTGTTCTTTTTTCCATTTCCAGGAGTGTACAAGGGTCCCAAAATAATGTATACTCTCTTTGAAACTGAACATCTCTTTAATGAAAGGGGTTATAAATACAATTTTAGTGGTATTAGGTGCCTCAAAGTCCAACTTAAGGTGGTAAATGCTCAAACTGGTGTCTGTCCATCGCAGTACACCATCGACAACGACTTACGACTAAGCGACATGCCAACTTTATTGTTTTCAACGGAGTAGCAACACAGGCTTGTTCAGTTTGCTCTCTAAGATCATCCAGTGTGTGTGGTCTTGCAGCGTAAACTGTGTTCTTGAGAGTACCCCACAGAAAGAAGTCAAGAGGAATTAAACTTGGAGCTCGAGTGGGATACTCCACACTCACTCTTCGTACTATCCATCTGGCAGGGAATGTACGATTGAGAAATGGCCTCACATCCAGGTGAAAGTGATGTGGCTCCTCATCATGTTGAAAGTAATAATCTTCATCTCCAAACACAACGCTAAGACCAAGAGTTATCATTTCCAACATTTCCAAGTACGAGTCTCAGGTGACAGTGTTGTCAAAGAAGTACGGCCCGACTAAACCTCTAGAAGACAGATCACACCAGACTGTTACTCCTGGTGGATTAACATGACTTTGCTCGGTTACATATGGATTCTCCCTGGCCCAGTACACGCAATTATGACGGTTAATTGTTCCATGAAGTTTAAACGTCGTTTCATCTGACCAAAGAATTCGATCTTGGAAACTTTACTCTTCTTCACATCTCTTGATGAACCACTCACAAAATTCGCTTTGCCTGTCAGGATCATCCTTGTTAAGAGCATGGAGAAGTCTTTGAATGTAAGGCTTAAAGTTTTGAGACAGTAAATCTCTATGAACATTGCTTCTGCAGATCCCAGTCTCACAAGAGCATTGCCTCGCAGATTTCTTCGGGGATCGTGTGTATGCCTGGATTACTGCATCAACATTCTCATTGTCTGTTGAACTTCTCTTTCGTCCGCTATGTCCCTTCTTCATATCGTGCACCGTTTCTTCGACCACAAACTTATCTCTGATTCTTGTAATTGTTAATCTTGTCGGTGGTGGTGTTCGAAATTCAACTCTCCAATGTCGGCGTACCGCACTCACATTCTCTGTTTTTCCAGTAACACTTCAGCACCCATTTCCGTTGTTCAAACGATACCGCCATGTTTACTGACAATCCTGAAACAAAAGAAGGCATTGTTATGTTTTTCACTGCCTTCTATATTATTACTCATAAAAATTGTATTTCTGTCTCCTTCAGTTAAAGAGATATTCTGTTTCGAAAGAGTGTATACATTATTTTGGGACAACCTGTATATTCTAGCCTTATCAGTCTTTAACCATTGTTCATGCAGGCTATGTACCACAATGAATAAAGTACCGATCTGGGTCGTCTTATGGTTGCATTTTTAACGTCATTAACACACTTTCAAAAAATTACCTTACTGTAATGGCTATCTTCCCAGGAGGAGAAATAGCAAGCAGAAAATTTGTACCCCACTTTATCAGAGTGGTTGATACTAGCTGCTCCACAAAGTGGAATCTGTCTGGTCTCATTCTGCAGCATTCCTGGAATTCGTGTTGGGGGAGATGACGAGAAACCACTGGTGAACAATGTTTGATATTTATAGGATTGTAGTGGTGCATCCACTACTTCCGTTTTCTTTTCCAGTTTATTTAGCTTTCAGCAGTGAAAAGCCGCAGTAACGTCCTCTCGCAAGATCTCATGTTTGTAACTATAATGTTTGTAACTGAAGCTGCAAAAGAAACGTGATTCGTGTATTGATGCTTGTTGCCTCGCGCATTGTATCGTATAACGTGTCGTAGCGGTGAGAACGCGAGCGTCGCACCGCTAAGCGTCGCTTCGCGCAACCTCTACTGCAACGTGTCGTATCGCATACCGCTCCATCTCAGAATGAACCGCGCCTTATAGTCACCTACACTTCAAAGAAATACTTATACATACATCTCTTGCACTTCGCGACGCAAAGGTGCATGGGGGCGCGAAGAATAGGAAGAACCTTTCCAATTAGGCGGCTGAACCTACCCTTCGGGTTCTGTCAACCATTCATACCATACGACTTTACTTTACTTTTACTTCAATTACATAAACCTTATTTTGTGGAAAATACTGAGGTGACAGAACAAAATGAAAGTAATTATCAGAATCAGCTACTTCACGGAGAGTCCCGCACAGCTGCTACAGGTAACTTTTTTCGACTGCGGCTGTCTTAGATCATGTTTACGTTTAATGACACGTTGCGCAGATGCGTTTGCACCGCCAGACAAAGGAAAGCTGCAGAGAATAGCGTTTAGGAAAGAAACGTTAACCTATTTCAATTCGCCAGGCTGCCAAAATGTAGCCACGTGTTTCAATGTTGAATGGTGACATATGCTGTACCTTGCGTGGTTTGGCGACTGGAGTCAGTTACTCGTGCTTTGATAGTCCATTGCGTGTACGATAAAAAATAGTAAATTTCATTTTTCCACATAAGGCACATAATTTTCCGAGAACTATACTGCCTGCAAAAAAAAGAAAAAAAAGAAAAAGAAAAAGAAAAAGTGAAGCATCCATAAAGGAGGGAGCAAATAAAATGCAGCTTCACGGGTTGCGATGGCATTTGATGTTCTTTCAGCGAGAACCCGGACTGAGTTGGCGTAAGAGCATACAGCTTCTATTTCCTGACACCGTGGAGCTAGCTAAAATACTGTCATCGTGATAGTGTGGGGTGTATATGAAGATGCACCACCACCGAAACTTGAGTCTGCTTGGAAGCGTCACGAAGGAAGAACCCCTGTTTCATCGTTTTCCTGACTGCTGAGGAAATGTTTTCGTTACACTTTTTTTTCGTTCTGGTGAGCGGGTAGTTCGAATTATGGCGCTACTGATGGCGGTTTTCGAAAGAGTGGTTAACTGTGTTTGCGTAAGTGTATCACAATCTTACATGCCTCATGTTTGAAATTGCGTGGTATTCATTTTGGTTTTGACATTTCTAGTTGATGTAGCTAGGTATGGGGTCATAGACAGTTATGACGACTCGTCCAACATCTAGAGCAGCTAACTCCTCCAGCATTGTTCATTAAAAAATACCATGTGTGAAAAATGAACACATACACATCACCCCAGAAGGAATTCGTCCTTTACCCAATGCCAGGCCACGGCAGCCGTTCAACCATAGCCAAAAAGAAAGGTTTCTAACAGACAGTGGCATCAAAGATAGAATCTCTGCTGAAAGGTCCAATAACAAGAAAACGCCATGAAGAGACAAGAAGCGCGACATGACTTGATAAGTCGAAAAAGAACAAAATTCCTAGCAAGCGTCGATTTGAATTTTCCTCTACGGATTCCGATGACGACGTGTCAGACGTTAACTATGCCGAAAGTAATGGCCAAGAGATTCCATCCTTAGCCTCCAGCCAACAGCATGGTGAGGGTCCTCATTCGATAGTTCCTAGCAACCCTGGCGATCCTCAAAAACATGCCAACAGGTCAAATCGAACAAGACCAACAACGAACCCTCCACAATCTCGAGGGCCTCCTAATCACCCCGAGTTCCATGTAAATGCTTGTTTTGGTGAAGTATCATGCTCACGTTAGCCTGCGAAGATTGACGAGATTCGTGCGTCCATCATGGTAAAAAAATAAAAAATAAATAAAAAAAGAGAGGGAAAACGGGAGATGGCCAGACGAGTATAATTAAGTTTTGTACGATCACCCCACCGCCGCCCCACACCGAACCGGGTATCGTGCGGTTCGGCCCCCAGAGGACCCCCCGGAAACGTCTCACACCAGACGAGTGTAACCCCAATGTTTGCGTGGTAGAGTAATTTTGGTGTACGCGTACGTGGAGACAATCTTTGCGCAGCAATCGCCGACATAATGTAACTGAGGCGGAACAAGGGGAACCAGCCCACGTTCGCCGAGGAAGATGTAAAACCGTCTTACAAACTGGCCGGCACACTAGACCTCGACACTAATCCGCCGGGCGGATTCTTGCCGGGGACCGGCATGCCTTCCCGCCCGGAAAGCAGTGCGTTAGATCGCACGGCTAACTGGACGGGCGATTTTCTAGTAGTATGGTTTCGGTCAGACTATAACAAACTTGTTTGATGCAGGGGACTGTCGATTTGGGCACGGTCGGGTTGACTCCACAGAGCGATAGCTTGGCTACCTTTAAATATTGTTGTTCAAAAGATTGATTGGACTAATTTGTGGCCGGCCGCTGTGGCCGTGCGGTTCTATGCGCTTCAGTCCGGAACCGCGCTGCTGCTACGGTCGCAGGTTCGAATCCTGCTTCGGGCGTGGATGTGTGTGATGTCCTTAGTTAGGTTCAATTAGTTCTAAGTCTAAGGGACTGATGACCTTAGATGTTAAGTCCCATAGTGCTTAGAGCCATTTGAACTAATTTCTGGAGAAATTGATATGAGTGCGTATGGTTATTTTAGATACTGTTTTATTACGATCTGAGATTGAACTGAATTCTTGGTCATGATTAGTACGAACGTAATTAAGGAACTGAAATAGCTGGTTGGATTCTTAAAGGATTATTCGTGGATGGCTGTATTTTTAAAAACACTTTTCGTTTAATTTTTTTCCTTTGACGATAATTTAGAATCGGAATAAGTTCCATTTAGTTTCCGGTTAATTTGGAAGTATAAATAGCGTTGTGAACCTTGAGACTGCACAGTAATTTTTTTGGCGTCAAGTGTAAGTTACGCATTATTTGCACTCTTCCACACTCATTATTTGCACCGAAAGTACCATAACAGTAATTCAGACTGCCTATTTGATTGCGTTAGCTGTCACTGTTTGCCTTATTAGCATATTAGTTTAGCCAACATGTTTTTTGTACATTTATGCTCTTGCTCAGATTCATTTTTGTACATGGACACTTCAAACGAAGGAGGAACTGTCAGAAGTTATCACATTGCCTGATTAGCGAGTTATGTTAAACACATATGTTTGTACTGTTATAGAAGAAATTCTTTACATATTTTGATAAATAATATAGACAATTTGGATGTGAAAATGTTTAATTTAAGAATCAAATGCGCCCTACCCATATGTGGTACAATAATCTAATTAGACTTGTCGAGGAGTGCAGATTAAATTATAAGTTCGATCAGCAGTTGGTCACGTGTACTGTAGTAAGTAATACTGACATTTTATGCATGGAAATATTTAATTTTGGCGTCCCAAGTGTGGTGCAATAATCAAACTATGATTGTTGACAGGTGCAGATTAACCTGTAAGTTACACTTTTTGCTTATTTTGATAAATAATACAGCTCGTTCAGATACTTCTGAATGTGACGTAAAAATCAAATCATTCGAATACATTTGTACATAGACAGGATGCTCAGGGACTCCACGGCGATCAGCTGTTTCGTTTTAATAGATGGCAAAACACTTTGACTGAGAGATTTAAATGTGTATGCACAAAAGAGAGAGAAAAATGGGGAGAGAGAGAGAGAGACAGAATTTTTGTCAGGGAAGTCCAGACTTGGCGATGCTGCCGAAACAGCAGCACGTTGTGCAGATTTGTGCCTGCGTAATAGTGTTTTGTATGTATGTGTGTGTGTGTGTGGCGGGGGGGGGGGGGGGGGGGGGGTTGGTTGGTTGAGTTGGGGCGCTTACATATGTTTGATTGATGTAGTTCGTCAAACTGAGTACTCCTCGACGGTCTGGGTCTCATACCAAGATCTATCAACGGAAGAGAGAAGATTCAAAGAAGCGTTGCGCGTTACATCGCTGGTTCGTTTAGGCAGCTTGAGTGTGACACAGACTCAGTATTGTGGCAGGCGCTACAAGAAAGCCGCTGCGCCTCACGAAGAAGTTTACAAAATTCCGAAAACAATGGTTCCACAACGAACTGAAATCTTATTGCTTCTTCCAACATGCAATTCGCATAGTGACCAAGAAGTTTAAATCAGAGAAACTCTGGCCTTCTACATGTAAATTTACACACATACTCCGCAAGCCACCATGCGACGCATGCTGAAGGGTACTTCATACCGCATCTAATCATTCCCTTTATTGTTTGACTCGCAGATGGGGCTAGGGCAATATCCATGGTCGTCAAACTTTTTGCTCAGGAGTCAACAGACCGCCGTCCTCAACTGCTTATAGTTAAAAGCCAGCACTATTTGGAACAATTCGTGTCGACTGTTCTGTGTTTCTCATTGCTGCCATCTTAAGCGACACTAAATTAGTAACGCTGTAACTGGCTAAGTAACTGTTGTTGGGGTGTATTTGTAAGCGGATGATTAAGTGAGTAATAACAGTAATCGTACCTATATTTCAGTGCATTATGCAATATGAGATACGATCACAAACGTGTACTAAATTTGTGTGATGACTAATTCCAGGTAAGCTGCAATAGTTTAATTAGTCGTCATTCTCAAGTAAACCTGTGGATGTTACATTTGGTGAGTCTATTTACGTTTAAAACTGCTGTACATAAAGGTCAGTTTACATATATACTTACCTCTAGTTGGAATAGATGCCCATATTACATCACTGAAGAAAATGTAGATTATCTATTTATTGCCAGATTGATATAATCACGTAAGTTCTAGTTGTGTATAATGTCTTCGTGAAATACTATTGACAGGTGTACTGAGAGTTCATTCTCTTTTATGCTTTATGTTTACACTGCAATCTTTGCTAGTCAGCTTGCTAGTTGTGTTTCATTGATATTACAGTTCTGCACAAACATACGAGGGTCGTTCAATAAGAAATGCCGCCCATTTTTTCTCAGACTATACTTATTGTTAAGAGTCAGAATTTGGTGACAATATCCATCAACATGTCTTGTCCATGTCCTATTTTTCTACGTAGTCTCCATCACGTTCTACAGCCGTACGCCAACGTAGTGGAAGAGCATGCATTCCCTGCTGGTAAAAGCTCTTGCACTGTAGGCGCAGCCATGTTTTCACTGCACGATTGACACTCTCGTCATCTTCAAAGTGTGTTCCCCGTAGAGAATCTTCAAGCGGTCCAAAGAGATGGAAGTCCGAGGGTGCCAGGTCTGGACTGTAGGGTGGATGAGCCAATGATGTCCAACCCAATTTGGCGATGTGTTCCCGGGTTCTCAGACGTGTGTGTGAGCGAGCATTATCGTGTTGGAGCAAGATTTCTACTGGATTCTTGTCCGATCGAACACGTCGGAAACGGTTCTTGAGTTTATTCTGAGTCTTCACTAAGTCTGTGAATTGATGGTTGACCCTCTTGGCATCACATCCACGAGAATGACGCCATCATAATCCCAGGAGACTGTCACCATGACTTTTCCGGCAGAGGGGGTTATCTTCAGTTTCTTCTTTTGTAATCTTCAGTTTCTTCTTTTGTAATGGAAGGATGATGCTTCTCCATGGACTACCTTTTTCTTTCTGGCACAAAGTGGTGCACCCAGTTTTCGTCCCCCATAACTGTAGAGCCAATTGCCGAATTGTGATGCGCTGGTCGGCACGAATAATGGTAACCGCGCGATTCAGCATGTCTGGGACAGTGGCTGTGACAGGACATCCCGAAAGTGGCTGATCATGGAGCTCTGTTTCTGCATTTCTTGAGGCTGAAAGTTTGTTTACTCATCGCCCAAATGTACTCCTATCAACTGCAACATCGCCATACGCTGCACACAAACGTTTGTGGATGTTCACCACTGTTTCTTTTGCTGCACACAAGAATTCAATAACAGCGCGCTGCTTGTAACGTGGGTCGTGTGTAGACGCCATTTTGACGCTGTTCTACGTCTCTGCCATCTGCCAGAACGGTTCGAAACTCCACCGGCGCACAGAGCAAACATCAAATGTGAAGCACCAACAAGTACGTTTTTCTATGTATATTAATGGCTTTATTTCTTTTTTTTTTAATGTGAGACATTACTTGTTGAACGACCCTCATACATTACTAGACTGGCACAGGCGCCTCTTTTACTGAAGGGTGACGTTTGGTGAAGCAAGATGGCGGTGTCAGGAAATTTGTATATGGTCCTACCACGATTTGCTACAACGAAATGACGTTGTAAGCTTTACGAACTGGTCTAAACAAGTTCTGCAACCGAGCAAATATTTGTGTACTAGTTTAACACATACATTTAGAATCGTGTTGTGAGAAGAACATCAAGTTGCATAATTACAAGTTTGAAGCATTGAGACATGTTCCTTTCCTTGTATCATCTGTCTTCTGTACGAAAAATTACAGCCAAACACGATCATTATATCAAAACTGTAAGGGTAGCATATTTACATCAGTTTATCCCAATTTCTTATGACTGTCTTATCAGTAAATAAACAGCTGTTTACACATCCATTGTGGTTGCCGCCATATTGCGATTCTAAAGTGCTGGCTTCAGTGACACCAGTGATACTGTATACAAATTGCCCATGGAGGTAAAAAAAAAAGAAGCGATATGATGCTATAGACATGCTGTACGTTATTTTTGGAGCCAGAGTGGGGGAAGGGGGAGGATGCGCTGCCGCCATCTTAAATAGCCCAAAACATTATTAGATTGCTGTTTACGATTGCTTCTTACTCTTATTTCTGTCCTGTCTACGCAACAGGTGTTTTAAATGCTGAAAATTGCAATGCTTACATTAAGAGCATAGTGTCAGAAAGGCAATTTCGAACGTCTCTCTGTTCTCAAATGCGTATTTGCTCTAGTAATACGATACATTTGGTCTCGTTAACGTAAGATATTCTGACTGTTCTGTTTTAGCAGACAGTGGTAGCTCCTTTATTTTTTAAAAAATCTCTTCATTGTTCTTAGAATCACGGAATAACACTACGAATGCACTTACAAAACAAATTTTTATGTATTCTCCATCTGTGTATGCCTTTCTTCTCTTACCAATCAGTGGACGTACAACAAAGCTTGCAAGGTTAGTGTTGTTGGAAGAGTGCACCCAGTGATTAAATATGGAACTTGATTTTTCTTTATTCATTTGAAGTTTCTGAACAGTTTCCTTCCTTGCATCAACCGGTGGGATATTTTACTTCCAAATGACGTATGTTTGGCTGTAAAGTGCCTCTCGAATTTGATTTCTTATTATGTGCCAACTTTTCTTGGCAGAGACGATTTAAGTTTTGTATGAAGGCAAATTTCTCAGTCCATTCAACTTTTAATTCATGATTTTTTTCTTCCGTTTTTCTTTGCTTCTTCTTCTTTGTAGCCATGACTAAGAAGTGGCACGTAAAGGAAAATTATCGTTTTAATAAAACCAGAAACACTAAGTTGTAACAATTTCTTAAATTGTTGCCGGAAACGGGTGAGAGATTTGTGGTATGTACTCCGGCATGCCAGTTATTAGATGGTACAGCAACGCGTTTCTCTATACTTTCCCGTGTAAACCTACATTAATAGCTAATGTAGTTCCATGTTTTATTTATGGTATGTTATACCAGCATAGAGTAGGGATCCATTTTCAGTATGCGTGAGTATACTGTTCATGATTACTCACAAATAAGCAACGGAGAACATCAACACTCAATAGTGTCCTCGGCTGCAACAGCGATTGTTGAATAGACAAGGCATAAAACTTGTCACCACAACTGCCGATTCAGGTGGGATCACTGAGAAATATTGACTTACTTTGGAATTGTTTCAAAAGATGCACGAGCCATTACACACGTACACCTGAAAAATGGAGCACAACGTACGTGCTGGGCGTGTTTATTAACAGATGAACTGCGTCATCAAATACAGCCGCATCCGCTCATTAAATTTAAAATAAACTTTTTTCATAATGGTCTCTGTGACTGAAAATGCGGGAATGAAGAAAAATTATATTCTTTTTCTTTCTTTTTTTCCTTAGCCCTTTAACCTTTTTGGAGTCGGCATGTTTACTGAATGGGGTGTGTGAATGTAAAAATGGACTCCTGACCGCTGAGCGCACTACCACGTAGTAATAGGCTCACTAAAACGGTATGCCAGTTGCGCGATAGGTAGCGTGTCATCATAGTTCTGTCAAGAAACATTGTCCAGCTTACGAACACATGCACAGCCGGAGAGTTTTACTTCATGCTCTGCAGCAGGGAAGATGACGGGCGCACGAATCTTTGATGAGAAGTTGTGACGTGGGAGACTGTGCCATCTTTTGTGTTTATTACAGTATGAGAGGTTTTTATTTAAAAAATGCTCGCTGCGCTTGGATAATTTTGAATACCGTGAAAGAAAGCTAGCTTTCCGGAACATCTTACAAGTCTTTCCTCAATTAAAAACATTAAATAACTTTAATGTACCCACAGACAGCAAAGGACTTGAAAGAGCACTTCAACGGAATGGACAGTATCTTGAAAGGAGGATATAAGATGACCATCAACAATAGCAAAACGATGATAATGGAATGTAGTCGAATTAAATCAGGTGATGCTGAGGTGATTAGATTAGGAAATGAGACACTTAAAGCAGTAAATGAGTTTTGGTATTTGGGAAGCAAAATAACGAATGATGGTCGAATTAGGGAGGATATAAAATAGCAATGGCAAGAAAAGCGTTTGTGAAGAAGAGAAATTTGATAACATCGAGTATAGATTTAATGTTAGGAAGTCCTTTCTGAAAGTATTGGTATGGAGTGTAGCCATTTACAGAAGTGAAACACTGACGATAAACAGTTTAGACAAGAAGAGAATAGAAGCTTTTGAAATGTGGTGCTACAGAAGAATGCTGAAGTTTAGGTGGCTCGATCACGTAACTAATGAGGAGGTACTGAATAGAATTGGGGAGAAGAGAAATTTGTGATACAACCTAACTAAAAGAAGGGATCGGTTGGTAGGACACATTCTGAGACCTCAAGGGATGACCAATTTAGTACTGGAGGGAAGCGTGGGGGTGACAAATCGTAGATGGAGACCAAGGGATGAATACAGCAAGCAGATTCAGAGGGATGTATATTGCAGTAGTTATTCGGATACGAAGAGGCTTGCACAGGATAGAGCAGCATGGAGAGCTGCATCAAACCAGTCTTTGGACTGACGACCACAACAACAACATCTAAAAGAGCTGCGAAATGCTTCCAGATCGGTCGATGTCAACAGATAAGAAGTAAATTTTATATACTAGTCCTGAGGACGCATATCTTTGATAACTGCAGTAGTTTTATAGAAAAGGATGGTCGCCGTTGAGCGCCCATAAGATCCAAACACACACACACACACACACACACACACACACACACACACACACACACACACTGCAAAGGAGACTGCGCATGGAACACTTGAGCGACCCATTCTTGAGTACTGCTCGTGTGTATGGGATTAAAGGAAGACATCGGAGCAGTTAGATTTGTTAGCGGGAGGATCAATCAACATGTGAGTATTACGGACATGCTACGTGAACTCAAATGGGAATCAGTGGACGGAAAAGAAGCACTTTTTGCGAAACTCTATTGTGAAATTTTAGAGAACCGGCATTTGGGACAGATTGCAGAATGAGCCTACCGTCGCCAACATACATCTCGTGTAAGGACCGCAAAAACAATATGACGTTTGCGGCTTATCTGAAGGGCAGAAGGGTAAATAGCGCAACCACCGACGGGGTTAAAGGACGTCCTCCAATACCGACAATTCACAGCTGTTATGTCATAAATTTTGGTACGTAAGTAACATGGATTCGTGAATGCGCACTGTAGAGTAGGTCATCAAGCAGTATATATTTGTAGCAAGTAATATGAAATTAAATTAAGGCTGTTGTACTACAATGCGATGAGTAGAACAAAAGTGACATTCGAAACATTTAGCAAACGTTTTCTTTTCGTCCGGTCTCGCAATATACAAGATGTTACCACATGGAATTTTATAATGAGTAATTCCAGATAACCTGCAATATTTTGATTAGTAATGTGTCTTCTTTACTACAAGCTTATTTCGGCTGTAGCGCCATTCTCAAGTAAAGCTGTACATGTCACTTTGGTGAGTATACTTGCGTCTATGAACCCTGTTCAGAAAGGCCTGTTTGCTGGAATAGATGCCACTAAACTGTCGACTGTCTGTTTGATGCTGGGATTATATAATCACGTAAGCTCTACTTGTATAGAATATTTTCGTGAAATCGTTTTGACGTATGTATTGGTAGTTTATTTTCGTTGGGACTTTATTTTTACAGTTTAAACTTTGCTAGTCAGCGATGTTAACTGTGTTTCTCTAATGATTGAAGTCACAGATTCTTACACAGGTAGCGAACATCAAGAGGACGACGGAGATCTTGATTACATTATATTTGGGTGTTCCAAATATATACCAAAACAAAATAAACTGTGGGAATATCTCGTAAAATACAAGAGTCCCATGTTAACAAATATTAAACGTTAATGAGTGAGAACAGCCTCAAAATTGACAGTTTAATAGTCCATTACATATAAGAACCAGATATAAATAACTCACATATCAAGGGCTCAATTTGTAAGTCTATTATGTACAAAATAGATACCTTTTTAAAAGGTAATTATAGTCGCTAACTTGAGCAGTTGTAATGGCTGTATTGTTTGCTGTGAAAAGACAATAAACATAAATAAAAAACTGTTTTTATCTTTTGAAAATTAAAAATTATCAAGAGAATTTCATTGACATTTTGGAAAAAGAGAACGGATAAAAAGAGCAGAAAATAAAAAAAAGCAAAAGGTAATCATAGAAACAAAATTACAGACATACATTACTAGACTTGCAATACCATAGAGGTAAAAAATGAAGGAAGTTGTCATTGCGTCTCAAACTTGAAGACGACGTCCGCCATCTTAAGTAGACCAAAACATTAGGTTCAACGCATTTATATTTCCACGGTTCACCGAGGTGATACTTCCCTGTGATGTCACTCTGATGTGTCCGTGGCCAGTTTCGACCGTTGGGGATATCCATATGCTTTTGTGGTCGTTTCTTCAATAGCATCTGGTGCTTTTATTTTGTGGAGATGTAGTTGTTTTGTGAAAACAGCCAGTTGGTGTCTTTTGCAGGTGTACTAATCGATCCGATTGTAATCTGAAGTTTAAAACAATCACATTTCATTCATAAGTGGAGACGATCAAGCAATATTTTCCTTTGTATACATTAATTATGGCTGCGTTGTTTATTTTTAATCTTTCCTGTGTTTTTCATTGCCTTCCAAATCGCAAAGGCTCCGACGTCCGATGCACACTGTACCAGCGGTCTCGTCCCCTCACAAGGCTCGGTTACGTGACCGTGCTGATGTTTGCTACAGTATGCCATGCCTTAAATTCCTCTCGCCGACAACTACAAAACTACGTAAACACACTTTTCGTTGTGCTCGCCTGCTGCAATCTGTCCACTTCACAGTATAGTTATTCCCTCATGAACTTCGTTGTAAATGCCGGCCGTTGTGGCCGAGCGGTTCTAGGCGCTTCAGTCCGGAACCGCGCTGCTGCTACAGTCGCAGGTTCGAATCCTGCCTCGGACATGGATGCGTGTGATGTCCTTAGGTTAGGTTAGGTTTAAGTAGTTCTAAGTTCTAGGGGACTGATGACCTCAGATGTTAAGTCCCTTAGTGCTCAGAGCCATTCGTTGCAAATAACGACTGCACTTCAGTAGGAATAATGATGTAGATAATTACAATACCAGAAGAAAAAAATTACATTCATTACGCCACATTAAGTTTGTCTGTAACACAATGCTGTAAACTGCAAACAAAAATTTTGATCACTTACCCATTGATGTAAAATGCCTGAATGACAGCAGAGTAAAATTTGAAACTAAATTGAAAACGTTTCTCTTTGTCAATTGCTCCTATTCCACAGAAGACTATCTATTATTGTAATTTGTAAATGGTGATAGGTAGGATTACTGACTAACGTGTTTGTCTTTAATTAAGAAACAGAAAACTAATAAATTATCAGCGTGGAGGCATATTTAAAAAACTGATATTAATATAAAATAACTCGTTCCACATTATTACGGTTTAACGTGCAAATGATACATGGTAGATGAAACTAATAACTAACTAACTTTTGGCATATAAGAAAGCGTGGTATAGACTTACACACTTTGAAAACCTGGGAAATCACCTTATTGATGAGAACCTGGAATCCTGCCTGAAGTTAAAAACAACAACATACTATGTGGACATAGTCAAAATTTCCAAAGAAATGCAAGACCACCGCTCGCATTCAGTATTCATTGTCATATATTGTTTACTGTATTTTATTTGTCAATAAATAGGGTTATCATTAATTGTGATCTCTATATTTATTTGCTGTTAGTACTATTAACCAACTCCTGAAAGCATTGTTCTAGAAAAATTTTTATCACTAGGCTACTGGAATTGGCTCTTTTAACGAATGAGTTTGCCGACCACTGCTCTGTTCGAACATTACAGGCTTTGTTTTCCTACTCGGTACATAACTTACATGTTTGTATATTAGGAGCGCCCCAAATTATATTAGGAGCGCCCCAAATTAAAATTCTGTCCAAGTCATCTTGTGTTCTCCCATGTCGTCACTCAACGACCAGACTTTCCTGCACGCTACAGCGCCATCAACAAACAGTTGCATATCGTTGCTCCTACTATCCCTCGTATCATTTATGTGTATGGAGAACAAGAGAGGTCGTATCACACTTCTCTGCGGCCAGTAGTAACAACAAGTTTGTCTCTGATGCACACTCTCCGTCCAGGTCAGTGTAGTGGTTCTTATTACTTATCAGGTTTTCGAGCCACTCACGTATCTGTGAACCCACTGTGTGTGCTTCGTTAACAGTCTGAAATGCGGCAGCGTGTGAAACGCTTCCCGGAAATCCAAGGATACGGAATATTGCTGTTGCCCTCCATCCATAGCTCGCGGGATATTTTGCGAGGAAATGGCAAGCTGATTTTCACTCAAGTGACACTATCTAGATCCGTATTGATTTGTGGATAGAAGCTTTACTTCTATTGCCTGGCAGTCAGTCTTGTAGGAGGCGATCTGCAATTGTAAATGCTGAAATCTTCTTATAATAACAAGGCGAAGGTCGCATCTGTTCGTACAATGATGACTAGTTTCGGCAAATTTTAGCTGCCATTTTCAGATCAAACTAGTACAAGCAGTAGCGCCTGCGACAACCATTATAGGTAGACACTTTGTCATAGTCGATAATACTTTGCGTACCATTATTATCGATTGAGAGTAAATCTCTACCTATAATGGTCGTTGTAGACGCTACTGCTTGTACTAATGTGATTAGAAAGGGGCAATTCACATTTGTCAAAATTAGTCATCACTGTAGAAACGATTACTAGCTTGGAAAATAAAATGTTCGCTTAAAAAGGCTTCAACATTTAAAAGCTTTTCTCTCTCCAGTAAATTCGAAGTCAGAATATCCTTAAGAATTCTGCAGCAGCAAACCGACGTTAAGGATGTTGGCCCGTAATTCTGCGCGTCCGTTCTCTTAGCCTTCTTACATACTGGAGCCAGCTGCGCTTTTTTGCCGTCTCTTGAGACTTGGCGCTAGGCGACAGATCCGCTATAAGTTCAGAGGAAGGAAGACAGCCGAAGAGTACCCTCCCTCAAACTGAACTGGGTTTCCATCTAGACATGTTGACTCATCAGTTTTCAACTCTTTCAGCAGCATTTCAGCGCCAGGAATGTCTATTTCTACTTCCGTATCGGAGTCCACGCCGGCGGTCAAGCTATGGTATATGTGCACGATACTCTAGCGTGAATGACTTTTTTAAACGCAAAATGTAAAGCTTCAGCTTTCTTCAGTTGCCACATCAGACTGGTCTGCGAGTTACTGAACAGAAGCCTTTGACGGCGTTAACGATTTTATGTAGGACCAGAATTTTCTGGGATTTTAGGCGGCATCGTTCGTTAACATAGGACGATGAAAGTGACAGAGCCTTCGCGCATCGATGTTTATAGAGGCACGACATTCTTTTAACTTTTTCCTGTCGAGATTTTTCTGGGTTCTTCTGTGAACTGAGAGTGCGTCTATCCGTTGCCCTGTAAATAATCCATAGACGTCCTACTCTGCGCTCGACTGGTTGCAGACGTCTTCAGCTAACACTGCAATGATCAGAATACTACGAATTCACATTCTTCGAATGATTCTATAAATGTTACAGCGGAATCAGGCGGTCGGTAAAAAAAAGATTACTTTGAGTTCATCAAGATGTCACTCGCCTCCACAAAACTTCCCAGTCAGACTGAGTTTCTATGTCGATAGACATAATAATTATGTGGATTTCAATGAACACTCTCTCAGGACGTGTAACCTGTCTTTTCGATATACGCCTCATGGCCCGTTAAACAGTTGGGAGCTTCACGCCGCAAGTTTCATCCAGCTTTCGGTTTCAAATATAGCTTGAGAGCAGTTGCTTTCCTGGAGGTCGGCAAATTCAGAGACTATGTTATGAATGTTTTGGCAATTTTTCTGTTAAAATCTTAACATTAGAAGAATCTTTGTCGCCTCAATTAGAGAGTATCAACAAACTTTCCTCACGCGCACCGTCCACGAACGGAAGGGAAAGAAAAGATAACTGATACACTGTGTACCATCCACAACACACCGTACTGTTACCTAAGTACAGATGTAGTGTAGTGGTGCTTCTTAAATAGCTTCATTCCATTTTTCACTCACATACGCGCATATGCACAATCAGACGAACTGCCGATACAGCACATTAGTACGAGTACACCCAAGACCTTTACACAACCTGCAACTGTTATTCCCGTTGCGTGTTGCTGCCGACATACAAATATAGGACACAGCTGCTAGCACGGTGACTCAAGGACGTTAGTTTTAGCGTCGCAAGATAAGCTGACAGTTTCTCAGAAACGACGTGTCAAAGGAAAAGTACACACGAGCAATTCACAGTACATTTCTCTGCAAAGACAGGAGGCTACACATGAGACGAAGTATCGACTATTCCATACGACAGATTTTGGAACTACGAGTACATAACTGTGCCGGTCATTTGTCCGTGCGAGTAAAGTTATATTTCAATAGGTACTTACAATAACAAATTATCAGTTCACTATACTTGGTAAATTTTGCGTACGTGTGGTACACATATGAGAGCTTTTTTGGCTGGAATAACCTCTCAACACGATCCACAGGCAGTTAAGAGTGGAAGACTGCAGAACAAAAGCGACAATAATCTATTTTATCAGAAAGTATTGAAATGGTAAACTGTCTGGTAGAATTACGTACAGAAAACAGTTTATTCATTCCTTACATTTGTTTAAGAATCATGAAAACGGTTCTAATCGTGGAACAGTACTGACACCGAAAGTTTTGGGAGAGGCCGTGTAAAGGTAAGACATGGATTTCGAAACTCGGCTTTAGACAACATAAATTTCGAACGGTAGACGTGGGCTATCATCTACTGTTTACGAACTGCAAATTAAAACTGAAGAAATTAAAAATAGGAAAAATCAATGGGATAAAAGTTGGATAAGTTGAAAAAAAAGAAAACAAAGATTATCGAGAGTTTCAAAAGGAGCATTAGGCAACGATAAAAGAAGCAGGGGAAAGGAATATAACAGAAGGTGAATGGGTAGCGCATTAGGGAACGATTGACAGGAACAGGTGAAAGAAATATAATGGAATATGAATGAATAGGCCGGCCGGAGTGGCAGAGCGGTTAAAGGCGCTACAGTCTGGAACCGCACGACCGCTACGTCGTAGGTTCGAATCCTGCCTCGGGCATGGATGTATGTGATGTCCTTAGGTTAGTTAGGTTTAAGTAGTTCTAAGTTCTAGGGGACTTATGACCACAGCAGTTGAGTCCCATAGTGCTCAGAGCCATTTGAACCATGAATGAATAGCTATGTTAGATCAAATTGTGAAAGCAATATCTATGCAAAAATACAAGGCCAAATACGAACCCTTGGGTAATTCAAAGGATACTAATTTTAAATTGAGAAAGGAGAAAATATAAAAATGCAAGAAATGAAGCAGGCAAAAGAGAATACAGACGTCTGAAAAAAGTAGACTAGCGGAAAGTGCAGAACGTCGAAGCAGGAATGGATAGAGGATAAATGCAAAGCTGTAGCGCACAGAGCTATGGCAAATGTAGATAACGGCTATACGAAAAGAGGCCTTTGAGGAAAAGGGAAACAGCTGTACGGAAAATTAAAGAGCTCGGATGGGAGCTGGAAGGCGGAGGGAATACATACAAGGAAGACGGAAGGAATATACACAAGGGCTACACAAGGAGGCGAAGACAATATTCTGGAGGTGTAAGAAGAAGTAGATGAAGATGAGATGGGAGATATGATTGATTATGTGAGATGATTTTGAAAGGCTTCTGAAAAACCTGAGATGAAACAAAGCACTTGGAGTAGATGACAATCTCTCAGAATTAGTATTAGTGTTAGTGGTAGTAGTAGTAATAGTAATTTTATTCACCTGTAGATCTCTTTTACAAGGATGCTATACATGTCTTAATATTAACTTTTAAGAACAACAAAAATAAAGTAATTCACTTATATAGACATATAGACTTATTGGGCTGGTGTGGCAAGGATGGGTTGAAGTTTATGTGAAAACCAACCATGACAGTACTATTCCACCTGGCGTGCAACGTACATCATACATACGAAATACCTTCAGATTTCAAGAAGAATGTAATATTAATTACTTTTGGATACATTGTGGAAGTGAACAGTGATCAATGTTGTTACAAATATTTGCTATCAAAAACAGTCTCGATCACAAATTATTTATTCCGGTAACCGGTTTCGACCACAACTGTGGTCATCTTCAGACCAATGAGTAAGAACCTCCTTCTGGTGGTAAATCACTACTCACACTTCTGATTTACCACCAGAAGTAGGTTCTTACTCATTGGTCTGAAGATGACCACAGTTGTGGTCGAAACCGGTTACCGGAATAAGTAATTTGTGATCAAGACTGTTTTTGATAGGAAATAAAGAATGTAATAATTCCAAAAGGGTTGCTGACAAGCGTGATTGCTACTGAACCATTAGATTAATAAGTGAAGGTTGCAAAATAGTGACGCGAAATATTTAATGAAGAACGCAAAGGCTGCTAAAGCCGACTTTTGAGAAGATCAGTTTGATTTCCGGAGAAATGCAGGAACAGACAACTTATCTTAGATGATAATGCAAACCTCCATTATAGCATTTGTACACATCCAGAACCTTTTTGACAACGTTAACTATAATATGCTCTCTGACATTGTAAAGGTAAGAGAGCTGAAATACGAGAAGCGAAAGGCTATCTACATCTTGTACAGAAAACAATACTACAGCTAAAAGAGCTGAAAGATCCCCTTATGAGTGCTTCCGCTTTTGTCTGAGGGAGTCTGACCCCATGCAAAAGTAAACCGTTTTAGAAGTTTGCGCGTTAAAATTATCATCAGGTGGAACAAATGGGACGAAGCGGAAGCACTTGCCCAACCCAAGGTGCGACGTGGTCCATGCTGAGGGGTGCGTGGCATGTGGGAAGATGTGTCATGAACGGAGCCTCGTGGATTCCGTGCAACCCCCCTGTCCCTTACACCACGTAGGGCGGATATGGGCGATCATTCTTTGTTGATGAATAATAGCTTAAAACAAAAAAAATTAAAGATAGGTAGCAAATTAAAGGGACGAGAGCTGAATAAGTTAAAAAAAATTGTACAAAAACAAAAAAATGAAGGACTTGATTTTCTACTTCAAAAACCAGCCATTTGGCGCCGAGCGTATGGAAGTTGTTCCCGCAACTAGACAGAGGGAGGGACCACTTCCAGGAGCGGAAAAATTTACTGAGGAGGTTTACCAGATCAAAATTAAAGCCTTATGTGGGCACAGAGGAGGAATCTCCTAGGGAACGGAAGGAATGTAAGGAATGCCTTCCTAAGAAAAAGTGGAACTAAAAGGTCTTGGAACTAAGACCTTCAAGAAAAGACTGACTCAAAAGGGACAGCAGACTCCTATTTCTAAGACAGGTAGCAAGAGATCGAAGGAGGAGTGTGTTACTCCCACTTCGTAGGAAACACGCATCTAGAAACAGACGAGATAAGAAACAGGGAATTAGTCCTATAGCACTTTTTTAGGATGGATATTAGCTAACAAGGCTAATCTCTGGTTAACACCATCTCGCAATAGGAGCATATAGTTTAGATGGCACTCTTTGGAAAAAAAGACCTTGGGAAGGATGGAAGTCAACAAGACAGCAGCGAAACCATTCAACAGTGCTAAAATGTCAGTCTGGGTACCAAAACTACTTAAGGAGGTTCCGCCACAGATTAGAGACAATACAGGTGCAGAACTAGAAAATCTCGACAAAGGACTGGAGGATCACTAACCGGAAGGTTGTAACTGACGGTCAGTCCCTTGTGGCGGAAATAGGAGAATGAAATTTGCGAGAGACAAATTTAGAACGATATTTAGGGTTCTCCCAGCTACTGTCACGGTGATAAAAGATATCAAAAAGAACAATAACTGCAAATTGTCGCTGGAAGTGTTGCAGATCGGCAAGGGAGTAACTGCGGCCTCGAGGCACCTTCTGGAAAGACAAGAGGTGGACGTGGCCATTGTTTCGTTTTGTTTTAGGGTCCAAAAACAGCTAAGGTCATCCGCGCCCATGTCAGGACCGTAGAACACGAAGACGATAAAGGAGTTCAAAGCATCTATACGTTACGGTCAACGGACGGAAGGAAAGGCAGGTAAAAACCGGGGCTTTCTCTTGGAGAAAGGACCATAAAGTACCTCATAAAGACAACGGAGGTCCTGAAAAGGGTAAATGTCCTTAGCCATATTGCAACGAAGGATAAAAAGTAAAACGCGGTCGACAGCCCTCGCATCGTTCGCTAAAACGGCGATGACACTCACGGCAAACATAGTAGGTGGTTAAAAAACGGGCATTCCGTCAGCAAATGGCGAACCGTCAAAGGTTGAGGACAATGAGCACAGAGTGGTGGGGGATCACCACTTAACAAATGGCGATGGCTAAAAAGACAGTGCTCAATATGCAGCCTAGCTAAAATGATCTCCTGGCGGCGAGAGGGCCGAGAGCAGGTCGGCCAAGCCGCTGGGAGAGGTGTAATTCCCCGGAGCTTGTTCCTATGAAGGGAAGACCAGTGGTGATGCCAAAGTGACACCATCTGCTGACAGACGGCAACGCACGGATCATCGGAGGGAATGGAAGAGCTAGTGGGCCGAGGTACGAGGACTGCAGCCTTGGCAGCAGCATCAACGGCCTCGTTGCTCGTCAGACCCACGTGACGAGGAACCCACATAACAATCACAGAAGCTCCTTCAAGAGTGAGCAAGTGAAAGCTCTCCTGGACCGGTTGTACCAAGGGATGGCCGGTGTACAGCACACAGAGTGGGCGTGGCCCTGACTCAAGAACTCTACTTATGTGAAGGGAGCGTACCAGGCCTCAGATGAAATAGAGGTAAGCTGATTTACGCGAGGAATCTGAAAACTCGCAAAACATGCATTTATTTTGAAAATGGAATGTCCTTCATGCCGATGATTAACTTCTGCTCCAGTGACCATTAGAACGGAACAATGGAGGAAGGGAGCACGTGGGAAATGGTACTGACCTCAGCATACCTTCCTTACGAAGACCAAACCCCTCCAGTCCAAGAAGTGATGAGACTGATAGCTGTTTGTAGGTGAATGGGTAAAGCTGCTGGTTGCCGTACCAGTGCCCACAAACTGCTGTGGGGAAGTAGCGACACCAACAGCACAGGTGAATACCTAATAGAGAGCAGCTTAGAGATCTTGAATAGCGTTAAAAAAAACTACCTTCAGAAACAGCAGAAGGGAAGAATTGATTGACATAACTTTTTGGACCATCTTAATTGGTAATTACATAAAACAATGGCATGTGGCAATGGAACCCTCTGAGCATATAAGTATATAGTTCTGGCAATACCGGCCATGACCTTCCCTTTCTGTGCGGATGCACATATATTACCCGAACTCTTACGGGACTTGGTAAGAATGTCTTCCACGAGTAATGAGTGTGTTGCGTAGGGACACTACAAATGTAGTGTGTGGACATATAAGGTGAGAATGTGGTTCTCGCGGGAGACCTGCGCGAGATAGTCCCTGCAGTCGCACTATCCTCCGTGCCCTCGATGGCTCAGATGGAGAGAGCGTCTGACATGTAAGCAGGAGATCCCGGGTTCGTGTCCCAGTCGGGGCCCACATTTTCACCTGTCCCCGTTGATATATACAAACGCCCGTCAACAGCCGAAGGTATTAATATATAATTCTAATTTCATATGTGTATTGTTAAAACAGATCATGACCCATATGAATCCTGGGAAGACAGGCTGAGATTTGACTAAGAAAGATCTAAACTCACTTCTATCCAAAGTTAAAATTTCGATAAGAAATCCCATAGGCTTGGAGGAAGTAAAGGCTGCCACCATGACATGCTATTTAAAAACTATCCATCACCAAGAACATACCTTGGTGGAACGACAATCTGGAATTGCAAAGAAAGCGTGTAAGAAGACTCTAACTTTGTAAGAAGGAAAGCGCATGCGACATTAGAAGCACTCCTCAAGACTCACTTCTCCGAATGCACCCTGGTAAATGATCTATTCAGCCCCTGTGAAGTAGAGGTTTACAGACAACCAATGGGAGAACTGGTTATCTCCCATGGAATGTGTGGAATTCAAGAAAATCCAGTGGGCGGAGGGAACGTTTCAGGCTTTCAAGTAACCAGGTCCAGATGTCTTTTCAGTTATGCTGCAACTACCAGGAGAGAGATTAATCAGACTCCTATGCAAACTGTTACGAGTTAGTTTAGCTGCAGTGGTCATTCATAATGCTTGGAGAGTAGTAAAGGCTGGTTTCATTCCGAACCCAGAAATGATTAATCACACCAGGGCTAAGGACATTGATCAACCTGTCCCCCTTTCTGCAAAAGACATTAGAAAAAACTGGTTAACGTGGATGCCAACAGCAGGGAGTCAGCTGAGGTTCCTCTACATGAAATCCATACAAACGGCATTTCACTAACTAGTTGCGACAGTGGAAAAAACACTACACGCTCAAGAAATGGCGCTGTGCATTTTTCTGGATACTGAGGAGGCTTTCAGCGACTCACCTTTCGAAATCATCGTCAAAGCTGCAGAAGCGCATGACATCAAGACCGGTGTATGTAGGTGGATTAAGTTCATGGTGAGTAGACGAAAGGTAGAAGCCATCGGTGAAAGTGGTGATGTGAAAATGGTGATGTAAAAATGGTGATCAGCACTACGAGAGAGTGTCCGCAAGGTGGGATCTTGTCCCCACTGCTATGAAACCTACTAATGAATGAACTCATTAAGGAATTAAACGCTAAGTATTAGTAATGCCACGGATATACAGACGATTTTGTCAAATATTTGGCTAAGTTGTAAGTACTGTTAGAATATTGGCACAGTGCTCTACGAACATTGCGTGAAACTGGTGTAGAAAGCAAGATCTAAGGATTAGCCCCAGGAGAACTTGGTAGTATTGGACACAAAACTAACACGGATCCCTCACATCAAGAATACATGTTCCAAGGTAAAAAGCTGCTCTTAATGTGTACTAGGAGGGCCTGCGTAAAAATAAATAAATAAAAAATAAAAAAAGCTAAGGCCTTAGTCCTAAAAGCATTCACTTATGTAATAAGGCCTATGATGCTTCTTAGGTTATCCCATTCTGCTCTGCTTCTCGACTCGCTGCGTACCGCATCGTTGCTGCTCTCGTTCACCTGCACATCGGCGACATGTCTGAACGCGGAATGGGAGGCAAAGTCGCCGCCGTGGTTGAGTTCCTGCTCAAGGTGGCCAGGAACGAGCACGACGACAAGAAGAGGAAGGCGAAGATAGAGCGGTGCTGCCGCTGCCAGAAGTTGGGACACGGCGCTAAATTCTGCAATGGCACAGTCGGGTGTTTGAAGTAAACGAAAGCTCTTGACACATGCGAATATGTCAAACCACGAGATGTCGCCGCCACATGCATGAACTGCGGCGGCGCTCACGCCACAAATCCGCGCAGCTGCAGCTATATCAAGAGTTGAAGTCGTGGCGAGAAGCGGCTAGCTAAGAAACGCAATGACTTCACACATGAAGTGTTGGCATCAGGTTGCACTGAACAATAAGCAGTAGCCGCCCCGACCCCCAACCAAAAGGGGGAAATGGGCAGCGCTGCCACGAAGAAGAAGACATGCACGCCAAATTGCGAGCGGCTTCCTACGACGCGGTGGCCGACCTCAAATCTGCTATGGAGGCGAAAATGGCGGTACTAAAGCCAGAAGTCGAAGACATACATCGCCAGTTGCAGCTGTTAAAGGAAGAGCTGCGGGCGGCAAAAGAAGAAACGTCTTCCCCCGTCATGGCGGCGTCCCCCACCCCACCTCCGACCCCTGCAGAAATGCAAGAGGCCGGGGAAGCGTCCATGCAGCTAGAGGCGCCTGCTCACCCTCCCGAAAGGAAGGTCGCGCGTAAGGCACGGGAAACCAAAGAGAAGCCTACGGCGACAGCCCTCCAAGAAGAGACTGCGTCGGCGGAGCAATCATACTCCTGCTTGCCTGACCAGTACAGCGTACAATGCAGCGCTGAACAAGACTAACGAGTCTCTTCGTAACTGAACCTATCCTCACCTTGACAGTCTCTATCCCTTCACAATATCCCAAATCTCCCCTCCTCCACGAGCCGCTTGATTTCAGTGAATCACAAGGAATCATGTACGACGTCGTCTCAAAGAAGGACCTCAAGCTCATCAACGCCCAACTCGTATTCGCCCATAATGATTGGATACATGTCACTGAAGAGTCGGCCCAGTGGATAAAGGAGGAACACCGTTCGAGAAGAAGGACGTACACCGCAGAAGAACTCTATATCCTGTAACTGATTAGCAAGAAGAAGAGGAAGACGTAAAGATCAAGTCTTCTCATAACTGTTAGCCTGCTAGCAGCCCATGTTTTTATTCGCTTTTCAGATCCACAGGTCACAAGCGTCAATCCATCAAGAGAGGTCATCAGTGAGGAATGGCAGGAGTCGCTTGCCATAAGCATGAACTGCCACACCTCAGACCAAGGAAAGGCCCGTCATTAAGCGTCAACGTCCTAGATTGTCGGATGTACTTCTGGATCCAATCATTCAAGGTTCATACTGCTGAGTTCAATCATCAGAGGTCCACGACATTTCGTCGAATAACCATTCCGCCATCATCAAGCGGTGCTGATGGAGTGATGTGTCTCTTGCGTGCCGGCGGTATTTATACCGACTGGTCCAGATTTTGGGCCTCACCAGTCCCGCGCTGTGCTTGGTGGGGGGAAGGCGTTAGGTGGGATGGTGGGGCGGGGGGAGGGGGAGAGAGAGGAAAGAGAGTCTCATTTACCCTCTGCCCACCGTCCGTGTCGCATCCCGCTTCCAGATGTCGCATTCTGCTTTGGTGGAACTTATTATTGGCACTCATGCTTTGCTCAGTTGGAAGCCCAGGTCCCTGTTGATTAAATTATCAATCAAACGGATTTCAATCATTTCTAGAAAATGGAGTCCCAATACGAGCTGACATCGACTTATTTTATTTCCAATGGACAATACTATGAGCAGAATGATGGCGTAACCATGAGCAGCCTCCTTTCGCCACTTGTAACAAACTTATTCATGGAATGCTTCGAGAGTAGAGCACTGGAAACAGACGGACTAAAAGTTGTTTGTTTCTCTTGGTATGTCGACGATAGTTTTGTCATCGGACCACATGGTCCAGAAAAACTACGGAAATTATTAGAACATCTGAAAGCCAGCCATGAAAACATCCAGTTCACCAAAGAAGTAGAAAGAGATGACAGACTTCGCTTTCTCGATGTCCTAGTTCAGCGTAGGCCCGATGACTCGCTTGCCCACAGTGTATACCTACGCTAATGATACGGATTTATATCTCCGTACCACCAGTTGCCACCATCTCTAGTATACAGGACATATTCCATTTCACACGAATAATGAAAACAGAAACCGACAAATTCGGATGATCCTGCGACGCAAGATCCCCAAGAATGACACGAAGGCCGAAAATATGGAAGACGGTAAGGAGACCACTTAATACCGTTTGTTGACAATGCATCATCAAAAATTGTCAGACCACTGAGAAAATACCACAGTTTTCCGCTCACCACCGAAACTACGAGCTTTATTAGGAACCGTGGATAATGATCATGGTCTCAAAAAAGACGGAGTGTACCCCAAGTTCCGTAAGAAAGCGGTAAAACTTAAGTTGGACAAACCATCCGCACAATGGAAGATCGACGTATAGAACGTGACGCTACACTCGCTTACTGCAGCCCATCAAGTCTGCAATAGTAGAACACTGCATTAAAAACGGACATAAATGTAATTACCTACCAGGAAATTTTGGGACTCCAAAGAAGCGATTGAAATCCCTGTGACTCATAATTTAAGCAACTGGGACAAGGGCTTCCAACTGAGCAAAGCATGGGGGCCAACACAAAGCTCCATCAAAGCAGAACGTGACTTCCGGACTGAGACGGCGGGCAGAAGGCGAATGACACTCTCCCTTCCCCCGCGCCCAAATCGTCGCAGCCTCACGTCTCCCCCCCTCCCCTCCCCCATAACTCTCACGGTCACCACCACCTAGCACGGCGCGGGGCTAAAGAGGCCCGAAATATGGAGCGGCCAGGACAAATACCGCCACCATGCAGCAGACGCATCATTCCGTCAGCACTACATGATGATGGCGAAACGGTTATCCGCTGAAAAGCCGGCTGTTGTGACCGAGCGGTTCTAGGCGCTTCAGTCCGGAATCGCGCGACCGCTGCGGTCGCAGGTTCGAATCCTGCCTCGGGCATGGATGTGTGTGATGTCCTTAGGTTATTTAGGTTTAAGTAGTTCTAAGTTCTAGGGGACTGATGACCTCAGATGTTAAGTCCCATGGTGCTCAGAGCCATTTGAACCATTAGTCATCATGACAAAACTATTGAGATGCAAGCGAAATAGCAGGTAACAAGTAGTACATTATAAAATGTACTGTTTTTATGTCCGGAAATATCACACTTAGTATAATAATGAAGGCTATTATCCTGTCGTCGAATGACGGGAGTGACGGCTGGTACGTGTTGCTGTGGTGGCAAAATCTGTCATCCAGTACTAGGTGAGCCAGAGTAATCCCTAAAAATTCTATTTCTGCACGAATGTAATGCATAGAAGCTATTTTAAATAAAATTAGAGAGTATAATGCACGCTTTCAGATTCGACATGTAGCGAAATAATAGAAAACCAATCATTTGTACCTACGTACTGGTAGTGCATACATTTTTATACATACGTCTCTTCACCACTATATACATAAACATCTCGTAAAATTACTAGCCTACCTATTCACCATCAGTCATCAGGGCCGGCCGTTGTGGCGGAGCGGTTCTAGGCGCTTCAGTCCGGAACTGCGCAACCGCTACGGTTGCAGGTTCGAATCCTGCCACGGGCATGGATGTGTGACGTCCTTAGGTTAGTTAAGTTTAAGTTGCTCTGATGACCTCAGATGTTAAGTCCCATAGTGCTTAGAGCCATTTAAACCATTATCCGCCGAAATATCGTGGCCCTTCGAAAACTGCATCTGGTAACTATACCCGAGAATCTTGGAAGCAATCTATTTGCCTGGAAAGCCTCAAGTCACAAGACTTATGATAATTTATGAGGCTATTTCATTTTGAAATAAAATATAAGGTGGCTGCTGCAGAGATTTGCCTGTCTTGCCATAACGGGTAGAATTAGCAACACTTCCACTACTGAGATGGAGACCAGGCTCCGTATGCCCTCATTTGGCTTACAATGCAGGCTGAAATAGGGACAAATAGATTAAAAACTGGAAATCCTTAGGATTTCAGAATCCAACACTAATATAATGAATGTTTAGGGGAATGCTGGCTGACTGTAGGTCAACTTCCGGCTGCTTCAATAAAGCCCTCTATGTAACCACAGGAAGCAGGGAGCAGTGGAAAAAAGAACCATGCTACCGTTCAGGTGACATAGTTTGATTTACTGACGAGTCGAAAATAGATGAATGTGGTGGGACCAGGGTGTATGGAATTCGACTGGAGAACGAAATCTCTGTAGGGAACTTGGCTGTGGTATTCCGTGTGGAGATATTGGCTATCAGAGTATGCGCAGAGGAGATATAAGGATCGTACCTTTTACATTTTTTTCGGACAGTCAAACTGCTCTGAAACCTCTCTCAGCCACTGCAACGAAATGAAAGAGCGTTGCAGAATGTCTGACACCCTTGAGAGGCTAAGGGAAAGAAAGAGGTTAAACCTGCTGTAGGTACCTGATCATTCAGGAATAGTGGGGAACAGTCAAGCTAACCAGGGCATCGGCGACGAATGCATCTGTCGGACTGGATCCTGTCTTATCCAGCATCAAGACGATGGTAAAACCTACGTAGCTGGATACAGAGGCAGCACGTAGGATACTGGTCTAAAACACAAAAACAAAAGCATGGAAATCTAATGATGCCGAAATCACGTTTTAACAGAAGTTGTGTGATCTTGCGCTTGAACAGGAGGCAGATTAATCCCATTGTAGGTCTAATGACTGGCCATGAGAACTCCAGGAAACCCCTGCACATGATAAGAATAGAGAAAATAATCAGGGTGGTGAAACCGCATCACATTTAACTTCCAATACGAAGCACTGGAGATCAAAAGACGAAATATTTGGAACATTAATTAACATCTCGGAATGCAATAAGAAATTGTTTAGTTCATGTACCAATCGCTCGAATGGCAACGTGTCTCATCCACCTTCTCTTCATTTTCAGCACCGGTACAGTCATAATTGCGTCTTTCATTCGAAATGCCGCAACACGATGTGACACGGACTCGGCTATTATCTGAAGTAGTGCCGGAGAGAACTGACACCATGAATCGTGCAGAGCTGTCCATAAATCCGTAAGAGCGCGAGGGGGTCGAAATCTCTTCTTAACAGCACGTTGCAAGGCATCCTAGATATGCTCAATAATTTTCATGTCTGGGGAGTTTGGTGGCCAGCGGAAGTGTTTAAGCTCGAGTGTTCCTGGAGTCATTCTTTAACAATTGTGGACGTGTCGGGTTTCGCATTGTCCTGCTGGAATTGCCCATGTCCGTCGGAGTGCACAATGGACATGAATGGCTGCAGGTGATCAGACAGGATGCTTACGTACCTCAGACTCATATATACAATCCTGGAAATGGAAAAAAGAACACATTGACACCGGTGTGTCAGACCCACCATACTTGCTCCGGACACTGCGAGAGGGCTGTACAAGCAATGATCACACGCACGGCACAGCGGACACACCAGGAACCGCGGTGTTGGCCGTCGAATGGCGCTAGCTGCGCAGCATTTGTGCACCGCCGCCATCAGTGTCAGCCAGTTTGCCGTGGCATACGGAGCTCCATCGCAGTCTTTAACACTGGTAGCATGCCGCGACAGCGTGGACGTGAACCGTATGTGCAGTTGACGGACTTTGAGCGAGGGCGTATAGTGGGCATGCGGGAGGCCGGGTGGACGTACCGCCGAATTGCTCAACACGTGGGGCGTGAGGTCTCCACAGTACATCGATGTTGTCGCCAGTGGTCGGCGGAAGGTGCACGTGCCCGTCGACCTGGGACCGGACCGCAGCGACGCACGGATGCACGCCAAGAGCGTAGGATCCTACGCAGTGCCGTAGGGGACCGTACCGCCACTTCCCAGCAAATTAAGGACACTTTTGCTCCTGGGGTATCGGCGAGGACCATTCGCAACCGTCTCCATGAAGCTGGGCTACGGTACCGCACACCGTTAGGCCGTCTTCCGCTTACGCCCCAACATCGTGCAGCCCGCCTCCAGTGGTGTCGCGACAGGCGTGAATGGAGGGACGAATGGAGACGTGTCGTCTTCAGCGATGAGAGTCGCTTCTGCCTTGGTGCCAATGATGGTCGTATGCGTGTTTGGCGCCGTGCAGGTGAGCGCCACAATCAGGACTGCATACGACCGAGGCACACAGGGCCAACACCCGGCATCATGGTGTGGGGAGCGATCTCCTACACTGGCCGTACACCACTGGTGATCGTCGAGGGGACACTGAATAGTGCACGGTACATCCAAACCGTCATCGAACCCATCGTTCTACCATTCCTAGACCGGCAAGGGAACTTGCTGTTCCAACAGGACAATGCACGTCCGCATGTATCCCGTGCCACCCAACGTGCTCTAGAAGGTGTAACGCTGGTCCAACTGAGGCGCCAGGTGGAAATGGCATGGCAAGCCGTTCCACAGGACTACATCCAGCATCTCTACGATCGTCTCCATGGGAGAATAGAAGCCTGCATTGCTGCGAAAGGTGGATATACACTGTACTAGTGCCGACATTGTGCATGCTCTGTTGCCTGTGTCTATGTGCCTGTGGTTCTGTCAGTGTGATCATGTGGTGTATCTGACCCCAGGAATGTGCCAATAAAGTTTCCCCTTCCTGGGACAATGAATTCACGGTGTTCTTATTTCAATTTCCAGGAGTGTAGATGTATCAGAGGTCCCGTATCAGTCCAACTTCACACGCCCCACATCATTAAGTAGCCATCACCAGCTTGAACACTCCCCTGCTGACATGCAGAGTCCATGGACTCATGAGGTTGTCTCCAAACATGTACACGTGCATCCGCTCTATACGATTTGAAACGAGACTCATCCGACCAGGCAACCTGTTTCCAGTTATTAACAGTCCAGTCTCGGTGTTGACTGGCCCAGGCGAGCCGTAAAGCTTTGTCATCAAGCGTACAAAGGTTGGCCTTCGGCTCCCAAAGCCCGTATGTTTCGTTGAATGGTTCGCAGGCTGTCACTTGTTGATGGTCCAGCATTGAAATCTGCAGCAGTTTGCGGAAGGGTTGCATTTCTGTCACGTTAATCTTTTTCCGGCCGCAGCGATATCAGAGATTTGATGTTTTACTGGATTTCTGATATTCACGGTACGCTCGTGAAATGGTCGTAGGGGAAACTCCCCATTTCATCGCTACCTCGGAGACGCTGTGTTTCATCGCTCGTACGCCGGCTATAGCGCCACATTGAAACTCACTTAAATCCTGATAACTTGCCATTGTAGCAGCAGTAACCGATCTATCAACTGCGCCAGACACTTGTCTTATATAGGCGTTGCCGACCGCATGCCGCATTCTGCCCGTTTACATATCTCTGTATTTGAATACGGATGCCTATACCAGTTTCTTTGGCGCTTCAATGTAGAACATATCGAACACTGAAATTATACGACAGTGAGAACGAATTTTTGCAACGGCGAGCCACAAACAACAAATCATGCAACGAAGGAAGAAATGAGGTCATTACGTCGAATTCAGTCTTTTAGAATTAATGAAGCGTCTGCTTTCGTTGCATTTTGCGTTTGCGGTATTACCTTCCTCGTGTACAACAGTCCGCTAAGTCGTTCGTCGTTTAGCCGCTAGATGGAAGACGTCTACCAGATACTGCTGCGGTACGATCATAGCGGGTAACCTACCAGTCAGGTGTAAGCACGCGCCGTGAAACTTTACATGAAACAGTAATGTTATCGTCTGTTTCTTTTGCGGTTGAAAAACAGTGTATCGCCGTTATGTGACAGGAGAATGGTTGAGAAATGATTTAATGAGTTCATACACGTGTCGCTTACCTCCCTCATTTTATCCAAGTTGAACGGGCGAGTTACGAATGTGGTTTTATCTAAGTTGATATAATGAAAACAATTTTCACAAAGCATCCAATAACACTTTTTGTGTCAGTATTAGTCGTTATGTTATTACCATAAATTACTAAGGTACAAAAACAGTTTTTTATCTAACTAGCAGATTAAATTTATGTCTGACCCGGACTCGAGCCCGGAGCTTTGTTTTCTTACTGGTTGAGCTGCTTCAAAACTTCGCTGCCGGGAAGGGAATTCCCCGTCAAAGAAAACGTATTGCGTTCGGGTCCCGGTCGGTTACACAGTTTTAGTATGCTCGAACTCGCTCAGCTACAGAGTTAAAAGGTTCGTTCTGAATATCTTTTTCTGCCAATGGAAAACAGCGCATACTACAAAACACAACTTTAGCTCTTTCCTTACGCTACCTTGAAAGAAAGGAGAGGAACTTTTGGCTTTGATCCTCCTTCGACAAGGAGCTAACTGGAGACGGAGCACAAAGATTAGAGAAGGGAGTATGTAACTGGTCGTAACTTTTCAAAGAAATCATCCCATCATTCTCCTCAAATGATGAGGAAGCCACGAGACAGTTAAACCTGGACGACCGGACTAGGATCGGAAGCGCAATTTTACCACGCACGACCCCAATGCTTCACCGAACGGATGCCTTACCTCGTCCAGCAAGAAATTACTGTAGACTTAGGGATTGAAGAAGCTAAACATCTAAGGTCATCAGTGTGTTATTCACCCGGTACGATGGAATCAGTCTTCCACTGAGTCTGTGTCTACAGTTAATCCATTGTGCAAGTGTGTGGACATTTTATGAATGTTTGCGTAGCGTGTGTCTGAGGCAGGACGTGGATACCAGCCCAGTATTCACCTAATGGGATGTGGCAAGCCGCCTAAAAGCCACATCCAAGACGGCCGTCTCGCCAGCCTTCGTCGTTAATCCGCAAAGCGCATTCGAGCTGGAAGCGGCGTGCTAACGTGCTCTGCTATCTGGGCAAGTGTAAAAGAACATTGCAACTACCAACATCCATGCAGCATGAATCATATGCGTTTAACAAGAACCATTACTTTGAAGAAACTTCTACAAGCAATCAAGACATAAAGTCTAAAGACGTATGTCGTAGTAATCTGCCGCAGCTCAAATGGAAATCAGTGTCATCAGTTACGACACTAGTGGGGAGAAAGTAGCGTTTATTACAATTTATTGACGTTGATTCTCGCTCGAGAAGAGGATGATTGTACTTTGACAACATTCGATCACTTATAGAACTGTGTAACTGCGGGCAATGCGAGAGGTGAGTAGTTTTTGATTCTTTAATTTTTATATTTTTCAACAAAATCGCAATACAATTACTCGTTTCGATAAGCCAGTGGCAGTCTTCAGACAGTTATTAGAGAAAAGGAGAATATAATCAGTCATTGCTTAACGGGCGATCAACAAGTTTCCGTTCGAAGGCAGTAAATCGAAAATCAGTACGTCAATCAGTCAAAATCGCCGTCAGCATTGAGGCAGTCATCCTAACGACGCACCACTCTGAAGATAAAAGTTTGGTAAAACACTGTGGCCTGTTGCATGAAGAGATCCGTAATTGCCTGCTGTACGTCCTCTTCCGAAAGGAATCTTTGACCAAGGACTTTTTTAATGGACGGAGGCGTGATAATTGCATGGGGCGACATCGGGACTGCAGGGCTCGTGCTCGAATATCTCCCACTTGAGTTGACCTACCAGATCGAGCGGCGTCAGGTGTCGTATCGCGACCACCACGGAACGTGGTGCACTGTTCCACAGTCGTGGTTTCGACAGATAAGCTTCCCACTCACATTCTTCCTTCTCTGGTGAATGTCTGCTGCTGTTTGTTGTTCGGCAACCAAGGAAAGAAAAACAACATGATCGTTCTGTTTGGACACATTTGGTAATAACTTCGCCATAGTTCACACTTCCATATTTACCGCACACATGCTAGAAAGATGCAAGTGTCACTCTAATCCCTTGCACATATTCTCATCCATCATCTATCAGAGATCATTGGAACGGCGGGAAGTTCCACGGGACTGGAAGAAGGCCCAGGTCATAGCAATGTATAAAAAGGGTAGAAAATCGGATGCACATAATTACCGGCCAATTTCACTGACATCGATTTGTTGTAGAATCATGGAACATATTTTGTGTTCAGACATAATGACCTTTCTAGACTCTGAGAAGCTCTTCTGCAGAAACCAGCACGGTTTTAGGAAACAGCGGCCATGCGAGATTCAGCTGGCCCTCTTTGTGCGTGATATGCAACAGGCTCTAGATACCGGCTCCCAGTTTGATGGCATATTTATCGACTTGTGAAAGCCGTTAGACTCAGTTCCGCACTGTCGCTTGCTCCAAAAAGTGCGCGCTTACGGTCTATCCAATGACATATGCGGCTGGATAGAAAGTTTTCTATCAGACAGGGAGCAGTATGTCGTCCTGAACGAAGTAACTTCAATAGAAACAAGCGTAATTTCAGGTGTGCCCCAGGGCAGCGTAATAGGTCTGCTGCTTTTTACGATTTACATAAACGATCTGGTTGATGGTATTGACAGCGGCATTAGACTGTTTGCCGATGATGCTGTAGTCTACAGGAAAGTAGTATCACACTCTCTTGTCAGTCAGGATCTTTCTTCCGACCACAGTTCTGATATCGTGCTTTGTGATGTCGTGCTTGGTGATGTAGTGCTTCGTGATGTCGTTTTACACCACTGCTTGCAGACACGTTGAGCAGACTGCCGTCAAAACACCAACAAATCCAGCAACTTCGCACATCGCATGGTCATGGACAGTACCAAATAGGATTTCCCCTTTTTGCTATTCCGTCATGTCTTTACATTTACCGAAGTTTACGTACAATTACTGATTTAAACGCAAGTGTGTCACTGATTGCTGCTGCCTTATGCGCACATAGTCACATAGCTGTAGTGCCCCACCCACCTTCCTCATACGATAAACGTTGTGTATTGAGTTTTTTAACATTATAGTTACAAATCTTACAAATCACTAAGAATAAGTACATTTGTTGCCATTTCGCAACATCGATCTGCTATATCGACGAAACCAGAGTCGATGGTCTTCTACAGTTTCGAAATTTTGAGAAGTGTATTTCAAACTCAGTGTGTGTGTAACGTGTTTATCAATTAAGAAATAAAACCGTCATATTTTTAGAAGAAGAAAACTGACCTGAAGCCGTGAACATTAGAAATGGTTTATTTGTGATAAAATTGAGCAACTTATTTGACATATTCGAAAAATTAAATACATTGAATATTCAACACCAACGAGGAAATATACATATGTTGGAAACGAGTGAAAATTAACTGCTTTTTGTAGGAAACTGCATTGTAGGACTGCAATTAAAAGCAAAAAATCCTAGAAATGTTCGCCAATGTGGATGGATGTGTTAAAACTTATAAGGTTAAAGAAAAACATGCAAAAACTGTTTTTGTAATGATTGTAATCATTTAAAGGCGCTGGAAAAGAATTTAAAAAGTATTTTCTTCCTGACAATACTTGACTGCACATCACGAGTAGGCTAGGGGTGCATTTCAAAATACTCCCGGAGGTCTCACAACTGCCTAATAAGAAATCTTCATAGACTTCACGGCTAGTGGTGAAACCAAAAGACAGTTTAGTAATATACTAAATTAATTAATGTGACCACCTGTCAAAAACCTCAATAACCACATTTTGCAGCGCGAACCTTGCAGCAAGGAAGTCAGTGAGGTTGTGGAAAGTACGACAGGGATATGGAGCCATGGCGACTCCATTGCTGTGGTTAGCTGCGGCTTGATTTCTCAGCTGATGATCCATGGCGTCTGGGTGGTCCTACAGATTAATCTAGTTTACACCCGGGGCTTTTGGTGGCCAGAGGAGTACGGTAAAGTCATCCTGTTTCTCTTCGAACCGCGCACGTACACTGCGAGCAGTGTGACACGTTGAACTGTCCTGTTGGTAAATGCCGTCGTGCCGGGAAAAAACAAACAGCATATAGGAGTTGATATAGTCACCTAGGACAAATGCGTACTTGTGTTGGTCCATTGTGCCTTTCAGAGTGGCGGGATCACCCAGGGAATGCCACGAAATCATTCCCTAGACTATAACGCCTCCTTCTAGTTGCAGTTTTCAGAAGTCTCACGTGGATGATTGTTGCAAGGTGTTTGCTTTCAGGTGGTTCACACCGTACCCCCCAACGGCCATCTCTCCGATGGAGCATGAAACTTGGCTCATCTGGAAAGGCCACCTCTCGCCACTCAGTGGACATCCGGTTGCGCTACTGGTGTGCAAATTCCAGCCTTCGTCGCCGATGAACTGCGGTGCATGAACCAGTGGCTTACTGCGATGGCCCATACGCAGCAACGTTCGCTGAACGGTCGTTGAGGAGACTCTGTTGATAGCTCCCTGTGTTATATGGGCGGTCAATTAGTCTACAGTTGAACGTCTATTCACCCGTACACATCTGCGCAGCCCCTGTCGTCTATGGCGTATGATGCACTGCAGTTGCCTCGGCATTGGTTCAGGATAGCGACCATTTCCCACGCATGTTATACCTCAACCACGGCGGCCCGCGGTCAGTTTACAGTCTTAGCCGTTTCGGAAATGCTTCCAGCCTTGGCCTGAATGCCAATGCTCATGACTTGCTGGACGTCAAATAAATCCTCCCGTTACTGCATTACGATTCACTGTTTACCGCGTCTCTCCGAATGGTTTAATACACCCTCCACTGCTAGTGCTGCCACCTGTTGTCAGTGAGCGGTTATTGCAGGTTGGCGTCGAACATAGGCGGTGGTCAGTTAATATGACCGGACCGTGTAAATCACTCTTTGAATTTTGAGCTGAGGTGAATAATGAGTTTTATGCACTGATAATAAGAGCATTTTGTATACTATTGAAATTTTCAACATCCTATCTTTGCGAAACCGAATTTTCTGCATTGGCTGCTTTGAAAATATATATCTCAGCTAAACATAAAAAAATAACTCAGTGTCTATTTCTAACATTAAATCTTCCTTCAAAACCTTTGCTCTGCAGGCTAGGCCTCTAGGGAGTCGCTAATAATTACTAAATTTGCTTTTGATTTGGTATTGGAAGTCGATTATTAAATGCTTTGTGCAGTACTGTTATATTTGTATTTATAAGTGCTTTACACCAATGGAAATATGAAAGCTAATTTTTATTGTATCAAAATGGATTTTGCTTTGCTTCCCTTCACTAAATTAACCAATTTTTTTTATTAATAATTTTTTTCTTTTCAATTAGCTCGCGCCCACCACTTAGTTTTATCATGCCTCCTTGTGGAAGCGCGTCCCATAGGTTGAGAATCGCTGCTGTAAAGAAGTGCTGTCTGAAAAAAGTTGCACAAATACTCAGTCATATTTTCGTACGATTTCAAAATAGTGCTATGACCGGAAATATGTTTTAAATGCTCAGAAACGTTAAGTATGCACTTCACGAACCGAAAAGTGGTGTCGTATGACTACATCTATATCTACGTGAATACCGTGTAATCCAGAATTAAGTGGCTGGCAGAGGGTTCAATGAACCACCCTCAAGCTGTCTCACTACTGTTCCACTCTCCAACAACGCGCGGAAAAAAAACCAACACTTAGATCATTCTGTTCGAGCTATGATTTCTCTCATTTTATTATGATGATCATTCATCTCTATGTAGATGGGCGCCAACAAAATATTTTCACACTCTGACGAGAAAAGTAGTAACTGAAATTTCCTAAGAAGATCCTGCCACAACGAAAAACGCCTTTGTTTTAATTATTGCCACCGCAATTCACGTATCATGTCCATGGCGCTCTTTCCTCTACTTCACGATAGTACAAAACGAGCTGCCTTTCTTTGAACTTTTTCGATGTCCTCCGTCGATCCTATCTGATGCGGATCCCAGATCGCACAGCAATACTCTTAGAAGAGGACGTACAAGCGTTGTGTAGGCAGTCTCTTCAATAGACCTGTTGCATTTTTTGCTTTCCCCACAACATTATCTACGGGGTCGTTCCAACTTAAGTTATTCGTAATTGTAATCATTTAGTATTTAAATGAATTTACAGCCTTTAGATTTGTGTGATTTATCGTGGAGCCGAAATTTAGCGGATTCCTTTTATTACTCATGTGGATGACACCACACTTTTCATTATTTAGATTCAACTGCCACTTTTCGCTCCATGAAGATGTCTTGTCTAAGTCGTTTTGCAATAACACTCTAAGAGTGCTGCTCAGATTGTCTCCTAAATCGTTTATGTAAATCAGGAACAGCAGAGGGCTTACAACACTTCTGTTTCACTCGATGACTTCTCTTCAGGTACTACGAACTGTGCCTTTCTGACAGGAAATCGTGAATCCAGTCGCACAAGTGAAACAATAGTCCATAGGCACGTAATTTGATTAAAAGTCGCTTGTGAGGAACGGTGTTAAAAGCCTTCTGGGAATCGAAAAGGCTGTTCGTCAGTAAACCGTTTTCTTCTAGCTAACTCTGAATGTTTGAAAGTATATGTTCGAAAATCCTACTGCAAATCGACGTTAGCGTCATGAGTCTGTAATTCACTGGATTACTCGTATTTTCTTCCTTGGATGTTGGTGTGACTTGTGCAACTATCCAGTATTTAGATACGAATCTTCCAATGAGCGATCCGTTGCGTATGATTGTTAAATATGACGCTATTGTATCAACATTTTCTAAAAGGAAACTGACTGATATACAATCAGGACCTGAAGCCTTGGCTTCATTAAATGGTTCGAGATGCTTTGCTACACCGAGGATATCCACTCTTAAGTTACTCATTTTGGCAGTTGTTCTTGCTTCGAGTTCTGAAATATTTACTTCGTCTTCTTTGGTGAAGGAATTTCGGAAAACCATATTTAGTAACTCTGCATTAGTGACACTGATATCACTAACATCAACATGGTCATCACACAGTGAAGGTATTGATCGTATCTTTGCGTTGGTGTACTTCACATACGACCAGAATCTCTCTGGATTTTCTGCCAGATTTCGAGACAGAGTTTCGTTGTGGGAAGTATCAGAGACATCTCACATTGACGTTCGAGCTACACTTCGAGCTTCCGTAAAACTTCGTCAATTTTGAGGGCTTTACGTTCTTTTAAATTTGGCATACATTTTTGTTGATTCTGCGGCGGTACTCTGATCTGTTTTGTGTACCGTGGGGTATCAATACATTCTCTTATTAATTTACTTGCTATACATCTCTCAATAGCCATCGATACTATTTCTTTGAATCTAAACCACGTCGAGTCTACGCTTACATATTCAGACTGGAAGGAGCGGAGACTGTCTCTTAGGATGGCCGCAAGCGAATTTTCATCTCCTTTTTTAAATAGACGTGTTTTGCGTTTATTTTTAGTGGGTCTGGATGTTAAGGTATTCAGTCTCTCTACAACAACCTCGCGGTCACTAATCCCTGTATCCTTCATGATGATCTGCATTATTTGTTAGAAAGAGGTAAAGTATGTTTTCGAAAGCATTTACACTTCGGGTGGGGTCCTGAAATAATCGTTCAAGATAATTTTCTGAGAACGCATTTGAACGATTTCGAAGCTTTAGGCCTACCTCCGACTTTAAATATGTATTTTCTCCAACAACAAACCGAGGGTAGATTGGTAGACTGAAGTCACCACCAATTATAACTGTATGAGTTGGATATCTATTTGAAATGAGAGTCAGATTTTCTTTGAACTGTTCAGCAAGCGTATCATATGAGTCGGGGGGGGGGGGGGGGGGGGGTCAGTAAAAGGAGCCAATTATTAATTTATTCCAATTGTCACTTGTAGCCTCTACCCATACTCACAGGAACAGTCTACTTCGATTTCACTCCACCACCAACTGTATTTAATCTGTCCCTTCTGAATACGGTTAGGTCCTTTGTAAAAATGTCGATTGATTTCCAGCTTTAGCCAGCTCTCTGTGCCTACAATCATGTTCAGAAAAAACAGAACACCTTGAACGACTAGAGACAGGGCGTTCATATTCACAGGACATGTACCTTAGTATGTTCTGCAGAACTTCGGTTCAGCAAATGTTCTGTTGGCTAGTAGGCACAGTGTCTGCCATCAGCCCTGATAACTTGTTCCATGCGCATTTCATTGACGCGTATAAGGCGCGAATGGCATCCTGTGGTATAGTCATCCATGCTGGTTCCAAAGTTCATCTGTGTAGTTGCCATTCGGTCACAGCGCTGCACCCGCTGAAAAATGGAGTCTGGTGTGTTGTACAGAAAGGGTACGGCTACGGGTAGCAGGACGTCATTCACGTAGGTCACACTGGCCACAGTGGCCTGAACGCGAACCAACTGAGATTTTTAGTTGTACCCAATAGCATCCCGCATCATAAAGCCTTAAGCCGGCGCTGTGCGTCTGCGAATGCACGCACTGTAAAGCCGCTCCCTCTGTCTGCGACGAATCAAAATGCGGCCATTGTTTTCAAACAAACAGAACATGGATTCGTCCGAATACGCTATCTGATGTCATTTTTGTCCCCAGTGACTTCGTTCCATACCCCATTGCCGTCTAGCATATTTCTGCACATTCGCCAGAGGTAGGCGATAACGTACGATTACGAGTATTACACTGGGCCATTGTTGCGCCAGAGCCGAGGAGGACGCAGATCTGTACTGCAATGCCATTTGGATGAGGTGTCGACCATCTCTGGGTGGTGCGACGTGACCCATCTTGTCTTGTTCTACAGCCTTCCGTGAACCATTCTGCACAGACCCATTGCACTGCCGAAGCACTTCGTCCCACAAGAGCAGCAGTTTCCCGAACGGATGCATCACATTCTCTCATGCCAATAACGTGCTCTCTTTCAAGCTCTCTGAATTAACGGTACGGTTCGCGCGTACGTCTGCGAGGCATCCTGCACGTCTGCTCAAGTCACACTGATCCATTACCTTCGGTTCATAGCGACAACGAGAGCCGCAGGCACTTTTTACCGGTAGGTGGCGGTGCGCCACGATATCGATGTTGACCTTGAAAACGCGGGACGACATTGTTCAAATGCTAATCATTTCTGCAGAACGTACATGTCCTGTGAATATTCAACGTCCTATCTGTAGTCGTTCTAGGTGTTATGTTTTTTCTGAGCATGGCGTATAACGAGTTGGGTTTCAGTGGTTTCTATTAACGCTTCGAGCTCTGCTTCTTTTCCAGCACAGCTACGACAATTTATAGCTACAATACCGATTGTTTCTAGGTCTACTTGGATGTATTTGACCTGCACTCTTTTAGATTGACGCCCTTTCTGTAGCTTCCTGAGAACCTGTAACCTAAAAAAACCGGCCAGACCCCTTCACACAGCCCCCACTACTCGCGTAGCCGCTTCCTGCAGGTCGTGGACCCCTAACCTATTAAGCGGAAGCCAGGAACCCACCATCTTAGGGCGCAAGTCGAGGTATCTACAGCCTACACTGTTGCAGAACTGTCGGTGCCTTTGCTTCAGACCCTCCACTCCTCTCTGGATCAAAGGCCGACAGTCGGTTCTGTCGACAATACCACAGGTGGCGAACTCTGCCTCCATCACACAAGCAAGGCTGGTAGGCTTGACTACTTCAGCTGGCCCCCTGAAACCAGAGAGAATATATTCCGATTCAAAACGACACACCGTTAGTTTCGAAATGAGCCGCCATCTGCAGTTGGCTGCACCCTTTGCTCTTCATGGCATCCGGAAGCACCCTTTCCACACCTGGAATGACTCCTCCCGGTATGCACACAAAGTGCGCGCTGGATTCCTTCCACTCCCTGGTAGCCATATCGCAAAGGGGCACCATTACGCAACTAACGTTGGAGCTCCCTCTGTGACTTCCCAGATCTTGTGGGCCGAGAGGTTTCCTCTGGAACAGCGAGACCGACTTCATCTGTCTCAGGGACTTCGTTAGCCACAGATATTTCCCGAAACATGTTCGTCAGACGGACCAGGATTGCCCTCTGATCGGCTCCCGGGAAAGTCTGTCGCTGCCTGCCTCTCCTTGGGGTGTTCTCCAACTCGACCACGGGTGTGGGGTCAATGTCAGTGCGAGCAGTACTCAGGATGGCCACAGCAGTGGATCGATTAGGGCACATGTGGGACGTACTAGATATCCCCCAGATCTCCACCTCCGGGCCCCCACAGTGACGCCCATTGGCAACAGCCTCAAGCTGTGACCAAAGCCAACACTGCCTGGAGCTGCACATGAAGGGTCATCAACTCACCTCGCATGTGAACACAACATTCACAGTACCTTTCCATACCAAAGATGGGAAAACTGTACACTACACTGTTATTAGAATGGGGGTTGATTAGAAGGCTAGACTGTACCTGGTAAGCACACAAACATGCAAGCAATTAAGAAAGTTAACTAGTATCCACACAGATGAGTGAAAATAAGTCGCTCCTCCAACACGAGTCACTCAAAACTGGCATCAGTAAACTCATTCAAATATCTAGGTATAGAAATTTCTAGGAGTAAGAAATGGAACGATCAGGTCGGCTCAGTCCTGCATATGGCAGGCTTCGGTTCATTGGTAGGATACCATGAAAATTCAGTGAGTCTGCAAATGTGAATGCCTGCAAAACACTCATGTAACCATTGTTCTAATGTGTGGCGCTCGTACCAGACAGGACTGACAGGGGATACTGAACATACACAAATAACGGAAGCAAGAGTTTGTTTGACTCCTGCATGAGCGGCTCGGAGATCTAGAAAAAAACTGAACTGGCAGATGCTAAGAGGCAGACGCGAACTCTCCGGTGAAAGCCTATTTAAAAAGTTTCGAGAACGAGCTTTAGGGGAGAGTGGTTTAATGGGGCTTTGCAATTTAACTATCTAGGAACACTAGAATCGAATGGAAATAATCCTCGGTTGCGCCACGCGTTCATTGCCGGTCACCTCAGTACCAAGATTAAAGTGGCGACAGGCATACTAATTTTTTCCTTGCGTACTTCTCTTGTAATAGGTTCACAGATATATGTGTGACTCGAAGATTTATAAGTAGTAGAACCCAGCACATTGTCCACGATGGCGAGCGTTAATCAGACACAAGGGTATTGTTAGGAGTGCCCCAGCGCAGTGCGACAGGGCAGCTCTTATCCTCTATACACATAAATGATCTGACGGACAGGGTGAGCAGCAATATGCGGCTGTCTGCTGACGGTGCTGTGGAATACGGGAAGCTGTCGTGGTTGAGTGACTGTAGGAGGGTGGAAGATGATTTAGAAAAAAATACTAGTTGGTGTGATGAATGGCAGCTTGCTGTAAATACAGAAAAATGTAAGTAATTGCATCAGTAGGAAAAACAATTCCGCAATATTCGAATACAACATTAGTAATGTACTGTGCAACGTCCCCTTAGAAGAATTATACAAGACTGTGCTTAGACTGACACACAATATTTTGTAGCGCAACGCAATCTGACTTTAAATAATCCCTACAAAAGAATGGCCCTGACTACAAATCACTGACAAATCACTTACCTCACAAAAATCTTCGTTACTCGAACTACTGCAATACAGCGAGCGCCACTACTGCCAGCTAAATAAAAGATTCAAACTACGGAAGGCCTAACTACTGATAGACATAGTAAGCAAATGAAAGATTTTGATAGAGAACAAACAATGTATTTACCTCAATTGTGTTCAAAAGTCATAATGTATATAGCAGTTCATGATATCCAGTGTTACAAATTTCAAAACTCCGCCATCTCTCTCCCCACATCCACCACTGCTGGCAGCTCACCTCCAACTGCGCAACGCTACGCGCTGTTAACATCCAGCTGCCCAACACTACAATGGCAGACAACAATGCAAACTAGCCACAGACTGCACACAGCACAGCCAGTGATTTTCATACAGAGCGCTACGTAACGTTGCCAATAAGAAAACAGCCTACTTACAACTGCTTCACACAATCATGTCGATTAAATATGTACACTTAACGTTGCAAAGTGACATGAAATGGAACGAGCACTTACGGATGGTAGTAGGGGAGGCGAATGGTCGACTTCAATTCATTGGGAGAATTTTAGGAAAGAGTGATTCATCTGTAAAGGAGACCGCATTAGGACGCTAGTGCGACCCTTCTTGAGCCAAAGCAATGAGCCTCATCACGCGCCTTCCTGTTGTTAGATTTACATTTGTAGATCTACCTAACTCTTTAAATTTCACCTCCTCCTCCAAAGATCTACTGGAAAAGGGCCTCTTTAGCAGAGCATCCACAAATCATCTACAGAAATCACTTTCATACTAAATTTCTTCATATGCTAGCATTTTTTACCATCTCCCTGTGACTTACGAGGGTAGTAATCGTAATTAAATCGAAGGTATAATTTTTATGTATATAAATTGTACTGTTTACATGTATCTAAATTGTGTAATTAATAGTATAACACTGTAAGGAATAAAATAAAGTGAAAAGGAGAATTATAGAAGCAGTGGGAGTGTAACCCAAGGCGACAAATTGGCATTCACTGCACTTCACCATTTGGCTACAGTTCCGTTATGTCAACTGCTCCTCAAAAATCCCCTCCACAATACGTTACATGCACTTTCAAAGAAAAATACCGACCTGGTGCTAAGAGAAACGTACCACTCATATTCCCAGAACGGATGACGTCACATCAGAGCATGCGCAATCGAAAACAGACAGCTCCATCCCTCCTCTGAACTGATCGTAGCGCGGTTGACCATCGTTTCAGCATTCAACAATTGTTTCTAGTTACCGCGAAGAAAGCACTCCAAAACATGTATGCGTCTGTTTTATTGGCAAACTAGCACGTGGTCCATGGAACTCTTCAATCCCTGACGTTTCGTCCAAGGCTACGTTCGACATCTTCGGAGGTACTCCTGATTGTGCTGAGTCTTGCCGACTGTTCCATGGACCACGGCCGTACAACCAGGAACAATCCTCAGCAGCTGAAACATCCGGTCGTGAAAGCCTTCGTTGCATGATTAAACTAGCACGCATACGAAGAGAAATGACATAATTTTAGTGCAATTTCCGATTCGCATTCCAAGACAAATAGCATAACTTTAGTGCAATTTCCGGCTGTCAAGTGGCATTGTTTTAATACTATATGTACAGTGTGCTATAGCACATTTTTTGTGAGTCATCACTATTCTGGTTGGTTTGATGCGGCCCGCCACTAATTCCTCTCCTGTGCCAGCCTCTTCGTCTCAGAGTAACACTTGCAACCTACGTCCTCAGTTATGTGCTGGATATTTTCCAACCTCCCGTTCCTCTACCATTTTTGCCCTCTACAGCTTCCTCCAGTACCGTGGAAGTTATTCTCCGACGTCTCAACTGATGTCCTATCGTCCTGTCCGTCTTTCTTGTCAGTGTTCTCCGTTTATTCCTTTTCGATTCTGCACGGATCCTCCTCATTCCTTACCTTATCAATACACCTAATTTTCAACATTCGTCTGTAGCACCACATCTCAAATGCTTCGATACTCTTCTATTCCGGTTTTCCCATAGTCCATGTTTCACCACCATACAATCTGTTATCAAAACGTACATTCCCAGAAATTTCTTCGTCAAATTAAGGCCTATGTTTGATACTAGGAATGCCCTTTTTCCCAGTGCTAGTCTACTTTTGATGTCTTCCTTGTTCCGTCCGTCATTGGTTATTTTGCTGCCCCGGTAGCAGAATTCTTTAACTTCATCTGCTTCGTGACCATCAATCCTGATATTAAGTTTCTCGCTGATAGCATTTCTGCTACTTCTCATTACTTTCGCCTTTCTTCTATTTACTCTCAGTCCATATTGAGTACTCATTAGACTGTTCGTTCCATTCAGCAGAACGTGTAATTTTTCTTCACTTTCACTCAGGATAGCAATGTCATCAGCGAATGGTATGTTTGATATCATTTCGCCTTGAATTTTAATCCCACTCCAGAACCTTTCTTTTATTTCCATTATTGCTTCTTCGATGCACAGATTGAATACTAGGGGCGAAAGTCTACATCCCTGTCTTACACCCTTTCTAATCCGAGCACTTCGTTATTGGTCGTCCACTCTTATTATTCCCTCTTGGCTCTTGTACATGTTATATATTACCCGGCTCTCCCTGTAGCTTACCCCTACTTTCTCAGGGGTACATCTTGCACCACTTTACATTGTCGAACGCTTTTTCCAGATCGATAAATCCTATGAATGTGTCTTGATTTTTCTTTAGCTTTGCCCCCATTATCAACCGCAATCACAGAATTGCCTCTACGGTGCATTTACCTTTCCCAAAGCCACACTGATGATCATCTAACAAATCCTCAATTTTCTTCTCCATTCTTCTGCACATTATTCTCGTCAGCAACTTAAATGCATTAGCTATTAAGCTGACTGTGTGATAAATCTCGCTGTTGTCGGCTCTTGCAGTCTTCCCAATTGTGTGGATGACATTTCTCCATAGGGCTGATGGTATATCGCAAGACGCGTACATTCTACACACCAACGTGAATAGTCGTTTTGTTGCCACTTCCCCCAATGATTTTAGACACTATAAAAAAATGGTTCAAATGGCTCTGAGCACAGCTTTGGTCATCAGTCCCCTAGAACGTAGAACTACTTAAACCTAACTAACCTAAGGACATCACACAACACCCAGTCATCACGAGGCAGAGAAAATCCCTGACCCCGCTGGGAATCGAACCCGGGAAGCCGGGTGCGGGAAGCGAGAACGCTACCGCACGACCACGAGCTGGAATTTTATCTATCCCTTCTTCCTTATTTGATGTTAAGTTTTCCAAAGCCGTTTTAAATTCTGATTCTAATACTGGATCTCTATCGCTTCTAAATCTGCTCTTCTCCCTTCTTCTGTCTCATCAGGTAACTGTTTCGCCGCATAGAGGCCTTCAGTGTTCTTTTTCCGCCTAACCGTTCTCCGTTCTACATTGAACAGAGGAATTCCCGTTGCATTCTTAATGTTACCACTCTTGATTTAAATTTAACCGATGGTTGCTTTGATTTTCCTGTATGCTGAGTCTGTCCTTCCGAGAATCATTTCTTTTTCGATGTCTTCACATTTTTCATGCAGCGATTTCGTCTTAGTTTCCCTGCGCTTTCTGTTTATTTCATTTCTCAGTGACTTATGTTTCTGTATTCCTGCATTTCCCTGAACATTTTTTTACATCATTTTTTCATTGATCAACTGAAGTATTTCTTCTGTTCCCCATGGTTTCTTCGCATTTACCTTCTTTATACCTATGTTTTTCTTCACAACTTCTGTGACTACTCTTTTTGGAGATGTCCATTCCTTTTCAACTGTACCGAACTATTCCTTATTGCTGTATCTATAGGCATAGAGATCTTCAAGCGTATCTCGTCATTCCTTAGTACTTACGTATCCCACTTCTTTGTGTATTGATTCTTCCTGACTAATGCACTGGATGTGGGAGTGGCACCACTCTGACGAATCTCGTTTCTGCCTTCAGCATCACGATGGAGGCTTTAAGGAGATTTCATTCGTCATTGTCATACGGAGTCAGCACCAGGCGTGATGGTGTGTGTGTACACAACACGATCACATCTGTTCCGCATAGACAGTAATTTAGAGAGTAGACGTACATTTCTGACGCGTCAAGGCCGGTGATGGTACTGTACGGACTTACTTCAATACAGACAGTATTCGAGAGTTGCCCTGGTCAGTACTTTCTCCAGAACTCTCACCTACTGAAAACACCTTTGCATGGCATGGATTGCTTAGAAACTGACAAACCAGCACCAGCCAGCCACGACGATTAATGAACTCTAGCGTAGTGTTGAAAGAGCATGGAGTGGTGTACCCGTTTCTGTCATCTAAGCTCATTTCGATTCGATGCCCAGTCGGCTTACAACCGTTGTGTACTTTTTCCGCAACCTACATACCCCGAAATTTCCTAAAAATTTAATATCTTCCACCTACTAAGCTGGATACGCAAAATAAATAAAATTTCATAGCTTGCTGTCCTTCCCTAATGCTGCAGCTTTTAAAACCGCTCATGTATTTACACATAAAGTTGCTTCATACACAAATTGTCAAAATGGCGGCAGCTAGAAATGATTGCACCGCACCATGAGCCACAGGGGTAAATACGAAAACTGCGTACCAGCCAGTTCGACGTGCTACCTGTTATGCTGTTACTGAAAGACGTATCTGGCACAGGGTTGCTCGCCTCTCAGTCCGCCACAAGGCTCTTGGTTTTAGCACTACGAGTTAAGCTGACAGTCTCTGAAAAACAAGTCCCGCGAATAGCCTCTTATGCAGAGATACGCAGTTCACACGTGTCTGCATCTGGAATACGTGTTCAGCATTAGTCCGGTAAAGCCATAAGTGCAGTGATACATACTTTGCGCAGTATCACAGAGAACTTGGCCGCCTAGACCATGTGTGATACTGCATACATTTGATCCAATGAGTTTATTACAATAATACTTTTATTTAACACAAATAGCATTTGTAGACTTTGAGAAAGTTTTTAACAATTTTGACTGGACTAATCTCTTTGAAATTCTGAAGGAAACAAGGGGAAAATACAGGAAGCGTCAGGCCATTTACAACTTGTACAGAAACCAATCGGCAGTTATAAGAGTCGAGGTACATGAAGGGGAAGCAGTGGTTGAGAAGGGAGGGAGACACGGCTGTAGCGTATCGCCGATGTTATTCAGTCTGTACAGTGAGCAAGCAGTAAAGGACATTTGTTAGGATTTAGAAGCATATTTCACTAGCATACAGGAAAATTAAAGAGGCCTTTCTATATCTACATCTGCGTGATTTCTCTGCTATTCACAATAAAGTGCCTGGCAGAGGGTTCAATGAAACACCTTCAAGCTGTGTCGTTACCGTTCCACTCTAGAATAGCGCTTAAATTTTTCTGTGCGAGCCCTGATTTCTCTTATTTTATCGTGATGATCATTTCTTCCTATGAAGGTGGGTACCAACAGACTGATTCCGCAATCGGAGGAGAAAACCGGTGATTGAAATTTCATGAGCAGATCACGACGCAACGAAAAACGCCTTTGTTTTAATGATTACCACTCCAATTCACGTGTCATGTCCGTGGCACTATCTCCCCTATTTCGCGGTAATACAAAACGAGCTGCCCTTCTTTATACTTATTCGATGCCATCCGTTGGTCTCACCTGATGACGATCCGACACACACAGCAGTACTCCAGAATAGGGCGGACAAGCGTGGTGTAAGCAGTCTCTTTAGTAGACCTGTTGCACCTTCTAAGTGTTCTGCCAATGAATTTTTGGTTTTCTCTACCCACAACATTGTCTATGTGATCGTTCCAATTTAGGTTATTTGTAATTGTAATCCCCAAGCATTTAGTTGAATTTACAGCCTTCAGATTTGTGTGACTTATCGCGTAAAAGAAATTTAGCTTATTTCTTTTAGTACTCATGTGAATAACTTCACACTTTTCTTTATTCAGAGTCAATTGCCACTTTTCGCACCGTACAGGTACCTTATGTAAATCGCTTTGCAATTTGTTTTCATCATCTGATGACTTTACAAGAAGGTAAATGACAGCATCATCAGCAAATAATCTAAGACGGCTACTCAGATTGTCTCCTCTATCGTTAATATAGATCGGGAAGAATAGAGGGCCTATAACACTTCCTTGGGGAAAGCCGGATATTACTTCTGTTTTACTCCATGACTTTCCGTCTATTACTACGAACTGTGACATTTCTGACAGGAAATGACGAATCCAGTCGCACAACTGAGGTGATATTCCATAGGAACGCAGTTTGCTTAGAAGACACGTGTGAAGTACAGTGTCGAAAGTCTTCTGGAAATCTAAAAATATGGAATAAATTTGGTATCCCCTGTCGTTAGCACTCATTACTCTATGAGTATACCATACAGAGCTAGTTGTGTTTCACAAGAATGAGATTTTCTGAATCCGTGCTGACTATGTTTCAATAAATCGTTTTCTTAAAGGTACTTCATAATGTTCGAACACAGTATATGTTCCAAATCCCTACTGGAAACCGACGTTATTGACGTCGGCCTGTAATTCAGACATTACTCCTACTTCCCTTTTTGGGTGTTGGCGTGACTTCAGCAATTTTCCAGTCTTTAGGTACGAACTTTCTGTGAGCGAGCGGTTGTACATAATTGCTAAATGTGGAGAAATTGTTTCAGCATACTCTGAAAGGAACCTGACTGGTGTACAATCTGGACCGGAGGCCTTGCCTTTATTCAGTGATTTAAGCTGCTTTGCTACACCGAGGATATCTATTTCTATGTTTCTCATCTTGGCAGTTGTTCTTGATAGAAATTCAGGAATATTTACTTCGTCTTCTTTGGTGAAGGAGTTTCGGAAAACCGTGTTAATAACCCTTCTTTAGTGGCACTGTCATCAGTGACTACACCGCTGTTATCGCTTGGTGAAGGTATTGATTGTGCGTCTTGCCATTGGTGTGCTTTATGTATGACGAGTATCTGTTTGGTTTTTTTTGTCAGATTCCAAGACAGAATTTCGTTGTGGAAATTATTAAAGGCATCTCGCATTAAAGTACGCGCTGTATTTCGTATTTCTGCAAAACTTTGCCAGTCTTGGGGATTCTGAATTCTTTTAAATTTGGATGCTTTTTTCATTGATTCTGCAACAGCGATCTGACCCGTTTTGTGTACCATGGGGGATCAGTACCATCACTTGTGGTAATGTGGTATGTATCTCTCGATCGCCGTCGATACTATATCTTTGTAATCGTTCCACATCTTTTCTACGCTTGCATGATCAGATCGGAAGGAGTGAAGATCGTGTCTTAAAAAGGTGTTAAGAGCATTTTTATCAGATTTTTTTTTTAAAATACATATACTTTACGTTTGTTTTTGATGGTTGTACGTGTTACGGTAATCAGCCTAGCAGGAACTGCGTTTTGGTCGCTAATCCCTGTATTCGCCACGATACTCCCATACATGGCTACGCTCCATACAAATACTTTCAGGAACGACTTCCTGACATTTAAATCTATACTCGATGTTTACAAATTTCTCTTCTTCAGAAACGCTTTCCTTTCCACTGCCAGTCTACATTTTATATCCTCTCTACTTCGATCATCATCAGTTATTTTGCTCCCCAAATAACAAAACTCCTTTACTACTTTAAGTGTCTCACTTCCTAATCTAATTCCCTCAGCATCACCCGACTTAATTCGACTACATTCCATTATCCTCGTTTTGCTTTTGTTGATGTTCATCTTATACCCTCCTTTCAAGACACTGTCCATTCCATTCAACTGCTCTTCCAAGTCCTTTGCTGTCTCTGACAGAATTACAATGTCATCGGCGAACCTCAAAGTTTTTATTTCTTCTCCACGGATCTTAATACGTACTCCGAATTTTTCTTTTGTTTCCTTTACTGCTTGCTCAGTATACAGATTGAACAACATCGGAGAGAGGCTACAACCCTGTCTCACTCCCTTCCCAACCACTGCTTCCCTTTCATGCCCCTCGACTCTTATAACTGCCATCTGGTTTCTGTACAAATTATAAATAGCCTTTCGCTCCCTGTATTTTACCCCTGTCACCTTTAGAATTTGAAAGAGAGTATTCCAGTCAACATTGTCAAAAGCTTTCTCTAAGTCTACAAATGCTAGAAACGTAGGTTTGCCTTTCCTTAATCTTTCTTCTAAGATAAGTCGTAAGGTCAGTATTGCCTCACGTGTTCCAACATTTCTACAGAATCCAAACTGATCTTCCTCGAGGTCGGCTTCTACCAGTTTTTCCATTCGTCTGTAAATTATTCGCGTTAGTATTTTGCAGCTGTGACTTATTAAAGTGATAGTTCGGTAATTTTCACATCTGTCAACACCTGCTTTCTTTGGGATTGGAATGATTATATTCTTCTTGAAGTCTGAGGGTATTTCGCCTGTCTCGTACATCTTGCTCGCCAGATAGTAGAGTTTTGTCAGGACTGGTAGAGTATCCCGTATGAAATCATGATAACGTGCTCCATTGAGCGTAGGTGGAAGAACAAACTAAAATGAGCTCTAACATGGAAATTAAGCGTTTCCGGACACATGTCCATATAACATCTTTTCTTTATTTGTGTGTGAGGAATGTTTCCTGAAAGTTTGGCCATACCTTTTTGTAACACCCTGTATGTAAACAATCTTGCGTCCAATATACAACAAGCAGAATTAGTTCTTTTCGCAGATGGCACTAGCATTGTAATCAGTCCAAGCATACGTACAGAAACAAAAGAAACGTTCTTAAAAGTGGTTGACTGGTTTTCTACAAATGGTCTCACCTTCAATTTTAAAAAGACACCTAGGTGCACTGCGCCAATGATACGTGTAATACGTGGTGAGGAAATAATAAAAGGGTGGAAACTTCAAAATCCTTAGGTGCCCATACTGATGAGAATTTAAATTGGGAAAGGCACATTTTGGAACTCCTCAAACAACTTAGGTCAGCCACTTTTGCACTTAAAATCTTTGGAAATCTTGGGGGGGGGGGGGGGGAATCAGTAACTTCACACATTTTGCATATTTTCATCCAATAATGTCATATGTAATAATGTTCTGTGGTAACTCATCTTTAAGAAAGGAAGTCAAAATTGCTCAAAAACGCGCTGTAAAAATACATGTAGTGTTCACCAGCGATCATCTTGCGGACATCTGTTTCAAGGGGTTGAGCATTTTGACTACTGATTCACAGTATATTCATGCCATCATGAAGTATGCTATAAATAATCCGCTATAGTTGAAAAGAAACAGTGAAATACACAACTACCATATCGGAAGGTAAAATGACATTCATTACCCCAAACTAAATCTATCTTTAGCCCAAACAGGGGTGCACCACGCTGCAACTGAAATGTTTGATAACTTACCTAGTTATATAAAATGTTTGACAGACAGGAACTCAAATTTGTATACAAACTGAAAATGTTTCTCCTCTTATTCCGTAGAAAAATTTCTGTTATTGTAACGTGTAAATAGTGGTGAGTAGGTATTAATAATTCACATGTGTATAAATAAATAAATAAATAAAAACGCCTTGTAAGTGTTCGGCGTGTGGTCAGGTTAACAAATTAATTTGCAACGTGAATGCAAAATGACCCGTTCCACATCATTAAGATTTATCAAGCAAAAACTTCCATTAAACATGAAAGTAACTAAAACTAAACCCATGATTAACTTGCCAGATGATATCAATTTGCCGCACCGGCTGCTGCTGTTAGGGGCTCTCACTGTTCCCAGACACAGTGGTGCTTTCGCGTAATAGTTCGGATTATGTCGGTAGAGCGAAGAGTGTATTTTCTGATCGTTGTGAATGACTGTTAACTACTGTCTTTTTGTATCCCGTATCCGCCTTCCCCCTTGTGCCCCCCTCTCGCTCCACTACCTGACACATTACGAGGACGACGTAGACTTGGAATCGCTGCCCGTTCCCGGATGGAAAGACGTATCTGTGGCGTTACCGGTCGGTTTTATCGCTTCCGCGTAACCGCTGCGGACCGAGGCTAACTGGCCGTCCTTCAAGAGCTTCTAAGAGAGAGTTGCGCCTAAGTGGCAGACAGATGGCGGTCCGTGGTTCGTGTCTTCCTAGGCGCTTAACGTGTCTAGTGCGCATTAGCAGTTCGTAACGAATAAAACTGGGGTCACTTCGGAGAAGGGTAAATAATATCAGTCGAGCACTATCGTAACTCGTCTCTCGGTTCCGGAAGACATTTTTAGTGTGCGTAATGAAAATACTATGATAATTGCAGCACTGCAAAAAGGTTCGAGTTTTCTCTCACAAACATAGAGAGAACTATAGTAGACTTGCTGATTACAAGCTTTAAAAATCGAATTTTTCCATGAATCGAGCTAATTTCCCTGTACTTTGAAAAAGCTGCGATAAATCGAAGTTATCCTGTGTGTTTTGATAGAGGCGATACTCATATATCGAAGCGGTTTTCTTGACATCCCACGAACAATCTCTCTACAGTTCGAAGTCAGTGGCTATTTAACTCTTGTTCGTTCAAATGTTTCATCAGTTATTTTGGTAACTGTTTCGACATTACCTTCAACTCTTCATGACTTTTATTTGTTTAATCGACAATGAACTACGATACATAAACCAGTTGCACATGTATGGCCATCACATAGGTGTCTTCCTGATGTAAGAGAAAACCAATTCATACCCGATTCTTCAAAGTATTGAACACCCATGTATGTACTTTACGGATGAGTTAATACGTTGAATATTTGACTCTAAGTATGTAAGCGAGAAAAGTTTAGAAACGCTCTGAAGTCAGCCTTAAAGTCTGTTGGAAGTCTCTAAGTGCTCTCATTATGAAACTCTGAATGAATATGGTGTGGGTAATTTGCGCTCCATCTTAAGCAAAAGCAAATTCTTCGCGCTTCTCAACGTTTATGGTGTCATATCTCCTGAACTATGTCTCGTTCAATGACATAATTTCTCAGGTACATCCAGTGGCATATGTGAATACCGTCTGCCAACTGCGTTGCGAATAAGAGGTGGGGCAGATTAGTGTTTAACGTCCCGTCGACAACGAGGTCATTAGAGACAGAGCACAAACTCAGATTAGGGAAGGATGGGGAAGGAAATCGGCCGTGCCCTTTCAGACGAACCATCCCGGCATTTGCCTGAAGCAATTTAGGGAAACCACGGAAAACCTAAATCCGGATGGCCGGACTCGGGTTTGAACTGTCGTCCTCCCGAATTCGAGTCCAGTATGCTGCGCCACCTCACTCGGTGCGGTTAAGATTATTAGTAATGAAGTGATAAATTAAAACGACATGCCTGATGCTCAGGTTTAACTGCGTGAACAGCGAAAATTTAGTAACCGATAAAATGTTTTCCTACCCTCATACTGAGTGGGAGGAAAAGTTTCGTAAAATTTGAAATTATGTGTAAAGTTTGTTGAAGTCACTAAGTGCTCTCATTCCCAAATACTGGATGAATAAAATACCGCTATTTTTATGCCATCAGTTACGTTGCCTCACAACAAAGAGACAGTTTCTAACTGCAATACTTGTCTTATTGTGTTAAACTTTGTACCACAGGATGCTGTGCAGCAGGTTCAGAGTTAAATGAGTCCAGGGTAACAGTTTGACACATCTATTAACTTCATACGACAGATAAAAAGACAAAAAAATTTATACTTCATGCAAGTAATCAATTAAAACGTTACATTAGACAATCAATCACACATTCAAAGAAATTTCTTTTCCACTAGGCCTTTCAGTACACGTATAGGTAGTGGTTTCTACTGAGGCCGCTACGATCACATGCTATACTATTAGTTTGAGACTGGCCACTAAACACTACTTACAAATAGTAGGGCAACAAGGACATGACCCCACTTTCCATTGTAGCCAAATTTATTCTAGATGGCGGATCAAAGATGGCGGCGATAGATATCGCAATGTCGCAATGACGTCCTTGCGAGAAGTTCAAATATTTAACGGAAAATAGGTCAATTGAGCTACCTCCACTAACAAAAAAATGGCTCTGAGCTCTATGGGACTTAACATCGGAGGTTATTAGTCCCCTAGAACTTAGAACTACTTAAACCTAACTAACCTAAAGACATCACACACATCCATGCCCAAGGCAGGATTCTAACCTGCGACCGTAGCGGTCGCGCAGTTCCAAACTGAAGCGCCTAGAACCGCTCGGCCACTCCGGCTGGCTACCTCCACCCTTCCCTCCCCTCGAAAATGACAGGAATGTCAGGAAAAGTTTTGCAAAAACTGACAGGAGAAAAGGTCACTTGGGCTACCTCTGCTAACATATGTCATCCAACCACCACCACTTCCTTGGAACTAGAGGGAAAAGGACAGTCTGTGCTGGGCTGCTGGATGGGATGGATGTAATTCTATCTTTCGCATGGATTGTTTGTAAAAACAGTTTGAGTTGTCATAAGCAGTAGCTCCAGTGTATTCACAATGAGGTCTCAGGTCCAGCTAACCTAGTACACAGTACCGCCACCAGAGGACACTATTATCCCTCCTGTGACATAATTGAAGATGCCGGTCTGGGAAAGAAATGGTGGCAAAAGGACTCAGTCTGTGTCTAGCTGAGAGGAAGGAGTGCACTTTACTTATTTTCAATGGGAAGTTGGAACAATTTATTTAGGTATGGATTTATTGTGCTGATACAAAACACTCACCATGACGTGCCTGGGGTCACAATAAATAACCTACAGATCTTCAAAATGCTCGTAAATTACCAAAATAGTGCAGTACACTGTGCATGTGGGCTTAATTAACTACAATGCAAATAATTTTAATTTTAGTAGCTGACTGTCCGATTACGAAGTCTCGTAACCGGTTGGCCCTAACTAGTATTAGTACGCAATCTGACTGCATAGAATAACAACAAAGAATGAAAGGAAATTTCCGTTACCACAATTAATTAATTAAGTCCCCAGCAACTATAAAAGCTACGAAACAAAAACTACGAACAACAAGGACAAGTGTAACTGTTCTGTGTGTGGAAGTGTAATTCAACGTACACATCTGGCACGGTTCTTCCTCAATAAGACAAGATATTTTAAATACCGTTTACACTGAATTAATTAAATAAAACTGAAATACTATAATTGCATATAGAAACCCGAATTACAGTCTGATACATGAACACAAGCCAGATGCTTTGTTGACTGAACCTGTGACCAAGAGGCATTGTTAGCTAGGAAACTTTAAAAAAAATGTTTTTTACCTTCATATATATATTGACTAAAAATACACTCTGATCATTACATCATCTCCATTTGAACATCTGCTGTCTAGCCCATCAAAACAACTGCACACGACATGGCCTCAAATAATACAGCTATCAACATCCTCTCAGCAAAGCACTAACCACCACCACTTCTGAACAAGCACTGCCAGTGGAGGCGGCGGAATAAAACTCTTTGGCGCAATCTCTGGCGCGGTGACTCAGTGTAGCCACCTTTCATATGCCCCTCCTCCACGGGCTATAATTTGACGGTATTTTTGCCAGCATTGGTGGTGAAAATACCACCAAATTCGTCAAAAAAAATACAGACAAAAATAAAAAATAATATTAATAAGTAAATATCACATAACTAGATGAATTTTGGCTTTGCACTGACCCTTCAATAACCTAATATATAAAATACAGTAAGGAATACAAATGATTTCATACATGTGATTTTACATAATAGTTTACACAAGTATCATGTGGTTACACAATTCAATCAATAGCGTCAGCAATGACGAATGTGTGCAGGTAAGAGTCTCATAACATTTCATAGACAGTAAATACACAAAAAATCAGTTTATACAAATAGTCATATAAACTCTTGTCAGTAGTTCAATAAACAAGTAGCACTCCTCAGAGTAGTTGACAGTTCCAACAGTAGCACCCAGCAATGGTCAACAGGTGCAAATAGCAGTCTCATAACATTTCATCAGCAGTATTTAAACAGCTCCAACAGTGGCACCCAGCAATGTTGAACAGGTGCAGACACCAACAAGTGACATTATGTCAGTAGAAGCAGTTCCATCAGTGGCACCCAGCAATGTTGAACAGGTGCAGACACCAATAAGTGACATTATGTCAGTAGAAGCAGTTCCATCAGTGGCACCCAGCAATGTTGAGCAGGTGCAGACAGCAACAAGTGACATTATTTCAGTAGAAACAGTTCCATCAGTGGCACCCAGCAATGTTGAACAGGTGCAGACAGCAACAAGTGACATCATTTCAGTAGAAGCAGTTCCCTTAGTGACACCCAGTAATGTTGACAGGTGCAGACAGCAACAAGTGACATCTTATCACTGGATGAGCATTTCCAACAGTGGCACCCAGCAATGTTGAGCAGGTGCAGACAGCAACAAGTAACATCATTTCAGTAGAAGCAGTTCCATTAGTGACACCCAGTAATATTGACAGGTGCAGATTGACAGGTGACATCTCATCACTGGTTGAGCAGTTGCAACAGTGGCACCCAGCAATGTTGAGCAGGTGCAGACAGCAACAAGTGACATTATATCGGTAGAAGCAGTTCCATCAGTGGCACCCAGTAATGTTGAACAGGTGCAGACACCAACAAGTGACATCATTTCAGTAGAAGCAGTTCCATCAGTGGCACCCAGCAATGTTGAACAGGTGCAGGTAACAGTCCATAATATTCACTATCACTAATTAGCCAGTTCATCAGAGTTCATCAGCAGAAATTAAACATCTCCAAGTGGCACCCATCATGTTGAACAAGTGCAGGTAACAGTCCATAATATTCACTATCACTAATCAGACAGTTCATCAGAGTTCATTAGCACAAATTAAACATTTCTAAGTGGCATCCATTAATGTTGAACAGGTGCAGGCATGAACAACAGTTTGAATGCACACACAATTGCTTTTACAAAATTGTTCTCAATGCTCTTACACTAAACATAAAAATAATAATAAACACACAAATGATATCAGATAATTGTCATATTAAATATTACAAATACACAAATATCAGTAAACCTATAATATTTATGGGTGTCAGTGCAAGCCACAACAAACAAGTAAAATAATATTTAGGAGATAGGTCAGTACCAATTATTTGGGATTAGGAAAGGAAAACACACAAAACACACTCACTCATCTTTCATCCACATTAAGTACTACTGTGTAATTGAATAGTGTTAACTGGGTAAATGCAATTCTGTCAAAATTTGATGTTCAACATGTGTATCAAGTTGTAGTGGCAACAGTGTATAACAGTCAATAATAGTTAGTCAACGTCATAGTCATCTTGACAAGACCAATGTTTGCCAAGCCAAATCAAAATGTACGGTTGCTGAACAACTGTCAGTGTGCCAAGATATGCAAATACTTCCTCTCTCCAAAAAATAGTATATACTGCTTAGTGATTTAACAAAGTGTGTGTGTAGACAATCTTCCTTCTACTTGAGTGTTCTAGTCTGCCATCTTCATCCTCCTTGTTCCATATAAACCAACAAAAAAAAAATGCTCCTCACTTACTTTACCTCTTATCCAGCAAAACTCCAGTAATCATCAGCATCACATAATCTTAATACTTCAATAATACCTCTTACGTCGATACATATAAACCTCATCATCAATATCATTTACCTTACCTCTTGTCCACCAAAACTCCAATAATCATCAACTTCACACAATCTCAATACCTCAATAATACCTCTTCAATACGTCAACACATATAAACCTTATCGCCAATATCATTTCACTTCCGTAACAACTCTTTCCTCTAGTCAGTCTCCTTGAACAAGTACATATAAAATCCTAGTGCAAACTTCAATCCATCATCCCATACAATCCGAAGACACAATGTCCACACACAACCTCTGTGTAATCTATCTGACCCAAATCTTCTGCTCATTATGAATCATAAAATACATTTTGGTTACCTTGTCCATCATTAAATAAAATAAATGCATACATGACCTCTAACAGCCTTTAGTTTGAATAACTTTCAGTAAGTAAGTACGAGTACGGAATGTGTATGATCATAATTTTTCACAGTGTGTACACCACTTCAAGAATCACAGCAAAACAGAAGCAAACATGTGGAGTATTTCTTGTGTCAAGTGTCACTTGCTATTTCAATTGCTCACGAAGAATGCAGTGTAATAACTGTCAATGGTCTAAACCTAGTGTTGGTATGTCATGTCGTTAGCTTCCTTCCTATTAGCATTAATTTATACAGCTTCCATAAAACCTCCAGCTCATGTGACTTCAATGAAGTTTCTTGTACTAATGTCGTTCGTAGCATTATAGTAGTTCATTTTCTTATCTTAAAATATAAGGCACTGAGCGTAAGCAAAACATGCAATAGCGAGTAAATATACCAGTAGAGAACAGAATGTCAACAAATGGATGTAGCACAATCCCTAGAACGAGGCTCTGCCAAGAAAACAATCTATAATTAATACCATAGTGTAACCTAACCTCTATGTTTGTACACAGTATATCAACATTTCTATATACCAAATTAAAGAGTAATTATGACAACAAACAGAAATGTGTAAATATGCAATCCATACACAAAGCAGCAAATATGTATCTTACGTAATAAACAGGTCATTAGCATCATATCAGCATAAGCAAATAAATGTTCATATGTGATCTTAATAAGTAAACATGAAGGCGAAAGCAGATAAATCACAAAGTATAACTTACATACATAACCATATCAGCACAACTAATCAGGTGACAATTATAATTTCAATAAATAAGCACAGCTGGCACATAATAAAAAAGCGATGCATAATATACACAAGTAACAGCCCTGTTCATTAATCAAACATTAACAAAAATCAGCAAATGTACGCAAGCACGTCGCTTCACAAGTAAATTCATAGAACATGAAATTTAGCACAAAGTATGACTCACGTAATCGCGAGCAACAAATTACGTCTAAAGTACGTACCTAAGTGGAAATATGTTACCTGAAAAATAAACTCAGTTAATAGTTACCTTTTTAGTTTATTAGTTTCTTCTTCGAAATTACATTCTTCCTGGAAATTTCTCGATAGCAAGTCCTCTTAACGTCGGACACACACAGAATTTACTTGAAGGTCTTAAGTATGTTATACAACCGTATCCTGAAAAATACTGAACGTTAATAACATAATTTATCAAGTCACTATAGCTTTATACTGAATTTAATCGGAGAAATTAGACTGTGTATTTGTTTACGGCTGTCAGCGCATTCGCACTGAGCGATCGATCAGCTGTAGATACGCGTGACGTAGGAAGTAATTGTTTTCGGTCAACGACTGCCTTGTGCGGCGCGCAGACTTGACTGTTGCTTTGAGTATGTGCCGCCGCAGGAACACGGCGCGGTATCCTTGTACTCTCCGTGTTTTTACGTATAACTGTTGGTTTTTCAAAAGTCTGTCATTCCACAAAAATTTTAACGTTCGATATATGATGCATTCCCTTAGAACGTCGAGATTTAAGAGTTTCTACGTCGACAGTGTTATCATGAATTATTTCGCGAACTCTATATGGACCGTTATAAAGCAGAAAAAAATTTCGACACAAGCCGTTTCCTTTGTGAGACAAACGATGAGACTTAATTAACACCTTTTGACCAACTGACAAGGTTTTTAAACGACCAGGACGTTTAGCTGATTTCTCTCTTCTAGCAGCCGCAGATGCAATATTTTGCAGAGCCAGGTTCACAACTTCAGAATGCCGCAGTTTCCGTGTAGGCGGAAAAGGAACGATTTCAGAAATGCGATTTGTCGGTGCTTTACTTTTTAATATCAATATAGGCGGTAAAGAAGTTGAATCATTAGGGAGTTCATTCAGAATGTTTTGAAAAATATGAACATACTGATCCCAAGTTCTGTGATTCTGATGACAATAAAGTCGACACAGTTTATTGATTTCCTTCATCCATCTCTCTGAAGCGTTAGATTGAGGGTGAAAAAGTGAAATGAAAATTGGTTTAATCTTACAACGCCGTAGAGTACGAAGCCAAATTTTAGAGCGCAACTGTGATCCATTATCTGATATAACCTTATCAACATGACCCACTTCTTTAAGAAAATGTTTGATGAAAGCGTTAAATACTGAACGAGCTGTTGCTTTGCGTAAAGGTGTAAAACACATTTTGATGTCAATTCCACTACCACCAAAATGTACACAAAACCATTGGTAGAACGAACCACTGGACCGAACAAATCGACTGCAGCCAAGTCCTTTAATTTCGCTGGAATGATAGGAAACAATGGTGCTCTGTGAGAAATAGTTGGCGGCTTAGCCTTTTGACATAATTTGCATTTGGCAAGAACAGATCGAATACGTTTGTCCATATTACTGAAGTAGCAATTTTCTCGTAATTTATGAAAGCATTTTCTGGGACCAAAGTGTGCATAACTGAAATGTGTATACCAAATCAATTTATTAACCCACTCATCAGGAATGCAAACTAACCAAACAGAGTTGTCGACCGATTTTCGTTTAAAAAGAATATCATTGCGAACTAAATAATACTGTCTGATCGCTACACTTTCCTTCTTCCTCCACTTCTCCTTAATGTCCTTCCAGATTGGATCCTTGTTTTGCTCCTTAGCGATGTCCTGGAGCGAAGAAGAAATAAAATTTTCAAACGCAGCACCTTGAATATACATCAAACAATAATTGTTTTCTTTGCAGTCCTCCTCAGCACTTTGTTTCAAACCCATAGGTGCACGTGATAAAGCATCAGCAACAATATTTGAAGAACCCTGTATGTAAACAATACTAAAACCAAATTCATGTAGATACAGCGCCCATCGTGACAATCTTCCATGTGTTAATTTTGTTGACATAAGAAATTCCAGAGTTCGATGATCGGTGTAAACCTTAGTATGTCTGCCAAACAAAAATGTCCGAAATTTTGTGAAAGCCCAAATAACAGCCAAGGCTTCAAGTTCCGTAATCGAATAATTCTTTTCTGATTTAGAGAGAACACGACTTCCAAATGCAATAGTTTTCCGTACTACAACGCCGTTTTCTTCTATCTCTTGAAATAAATGTGCACCTAGGCCTTTGTATGATGAGTCCGTCGCCAAACAAAAATCCTTAGATAAATCCGGATGTGAAGGAAGTGGAGCAGCAATTAAAGCATCACGAAGTTGTTCAAATTATGATTGAGCTTCTTCATCCCAACACCAATTAGAATTCTTTCCAGATAGTTCACATAAACGAGATGTGGCCAAATCGTCCAATCTAACTAAGCGTCTAAGAAAATTACAGACGCCAAGGAAACTACGAACATCACGTTTTGTGGTAGGAACAGCATAATTACGAATAGCGTCTAGTTTCTCTGGATCATGAAGAGTACCTTCTGTAGAAATAATGTGACCAAGAAATTTCACCTGAGAACGACCAAATTCAGATTTTTCCAAGTTCACTGTAATGCCAACTCTTGCAAAAATACGTAATAATGAATCCAAAATTTTGTTGTGCTCACTCCAAGAACGTTTAGCAATAAGAATATCGTCAACATATGAAGTAATATTGTCACGAAGACAAACAGGTAAAATTTCGTTTAAACTACGAATGAATGCTGCTGAAGATACAGTAAGTCCAAACGGTAATTTCCGAAATTGGTAACAGTTACCAAAGGCTAAAAAGGCAGTGTATTGTCTACAATCAGGGTGGAGCTCTATTTGCCAAAAACTTGCGCGCATATCAACCGTGGATAAAACTTTAATTCCATGGAAATGCTGAAGAAGCTCATCTAAATTTTGTGGGCGGTCAGTTTCAGGAATGATGATATTATTTATCTGTCTGGAATCCAGAACCAAACGAATTGACCCATCCTTTTTAAGAACTACGTGTAATGGGCTGGTATAAGGACTGACTGCTGGCTCAATAATGCCTTGATCTAACATGTATTGAAGTTCACTCTTAACCTTGTCTCTGTAAGCCAAAGGAATAGCGTACGTTTTTCCTCGAAATGGTGTGTGTTCTTTTACTTTAAATAAATATTGTAAGACTTGTATAGTTCCTGTGTGATGACTAAATACTGTAGCATGTGAAGTCAAAATTTGGTACAGTTCTTCCCTTGCAACGTCATCTGGCACTTCAGCTTTATTAACCTTTTCATTAATTAATTCTTCGCTATTAATTATATCATCCATCCCGTCTCTGTATCTATTGTCGTTGTCATGAATGAACACATTGTCGTCATAATACTCAGCGAAAACATCAGAAGTAAGAAACCTTAAACATTTTGTGTCTGATTCAGATTTTGTTAAACACTCGAAAAATTTCAAACATTTCGGCATTCCGGCAACAGTCAAATTCATACTTCCTTCTTTAAAGTTTAAAATTGCCTTACGTGTGTTAAGAAACTCCATACCTAATATAATTTGTGTATTGAGTAGTGGAACAATAATAAAATTAGCAGAAAATTCGTATCCTTGACAAATGAAATTTAGGTTGGTCTGTTGTTTGACTTCCACACTTTTTCCAGAAATAGCTCCTCGAATTGTAGTTTTAGAAACATTAAACACAGGACAAGGAATAGTTCTTACACATATACCAAAAACTGATTCACTGATAACATTCAATGGGCCCCCAGAATCTAAAACCGCAGTGAACTTATTCTTAGCCACACATACTTCAATAACAGGATGTAAAAATGCGTCTACATTATTTTCCTTTTCGTCTAGCAAAATGTCTCTCATGTCTTCCAGGCGTACGTAGTGTAAAGTCGTAGTGTCATTACTTTCTGAACCGTCTATATTGCTGCCAGAAGCCGAAGCTACAAGTCATTGTCGGTTGTTTGCATCACGTCTTTGATTATTCGCGTCATTTCGCGGATCAATTTCTACGATTTGCACTTGTCTCTCTGAAGTTCTGTCACGTGGAGGATGCCAATTAGGTCCCTCATGTCTGTTAGATGCAAATTCTGGGTTGTGTCTGTTATTAAAATTTCTATTTTCCTGTCTATCTGCATGACTGCTTCTTGTGTAATTTCGACTGTCACTTCTGAATTTATTGTTATATCTACTATCCTGGTTATTTCTGTAATAAGAATTTCTATTATTGTATGAATAATTTCTGTCTTGATGATACCGATTACTGTTTCCGTATGATTGATCATTCCGGTAGGAATTTCCGTTATTATAATTGTATGTGTAATTTCTGTTAGAACGTCTGTTATTGTCATAAGGCTGGTATCTATTGTCCTGTCTGTTTCGTCTGTCTTTCTCAAAATTACCCATATAACGTCCGTTCCGATCATTATCCCTTCTCTCTGAAAATCTATTGTGATTACCGTTACTGAAAAAATTACAAGGAGTCCCGTCGTCGTTGTCATACTCAAGTTCTTATAGCAAAGTCTTAAAAGTCTCAATGTCGTCTTTACAGCTTCCGGCTAAAGCAATTTGTCTTATGGATTGTGGCAGCTTAGTTAAACAAATGCGAATTAATTCAGTCGGGCTATAAGGGCTGGAAAGGAACTGATTCTTTCGAATCATGTCTTCAAAGTATTCTGCTGGCGTGCGGAACTCAGACTGTTTAAAATTACGCTGCATTATAAGACTATGTTTGACTCTGTCTTGCGTGTTTTCAGACCAATATGCCGATGGAAATGCATGATAAAAATCATTTAAATTATTACAATCTCTAATAAGTGCGCGCATCCGCGTCGCCGGTTCGTTTTCTAAATATCCACACATAAATTCCAGTTTGTGACTTACTGGCCAATTTGGTGGAAGTGCGTACATAAATTGATCTAACCATGAACATGGATGTATGTCATTCTTAGAATTGCGAAAGATCTTAAATTTCCGAACAGTTAAAAAGTGTTTATAGTCAAAGTTTTCGCCTCGTGGCGACGCGGACCTACCGCGTCTGTCCCAGTCCGAATGTCGATTATTGTCAAGTTCGCGCGCCTGGCGCTCTCTTGTTGCATCTCGTAAATGAAACAAATTATTTTCTTCAAAACCCGCTGCTATCTGTGATTCTAAATTTCTTCTACTGTCTTTCCCTACGATTTCGCCTTCAATTTGTTTGACTTGCTTTCGTAATGCCTCAAATTCCCTTTTAACGCGTTCATTAAATTTTCCCTGATTTTCAACATGTTTATTTATACTCTGGTACTCTTCTGTTTCTGCAAATGGCAATGGAGCTGTATCATCTGAATCTCTGTCCCCATTTAAACTAAGACTTGGCAATTTATTTGAAATCTCCTCAACTCTTTCCGATAAGTCACCTATTTGTTCTTTCTGTTTATTTACGTCTTCCGTAAGTGTCGCGACTCGGGTTTCAGTATTGACACATTTAGTAGTTAACTGTTCATATTGTTGTGCTAGGTTATTTATTCTGTCATTTGGTACGGATTCCTCGATTCTCTCAAATATTTCTTCCTTATCGTGTGCGCGTTGTAAATTTAACTCTGAAAATTTTTGTACTATCACACGATCTTTCTTCCTGTTCTCTATCCTGTTCCTTTTATCTGATTTCTATTGAAATTAATCTATTATTGTGAGCATTCAAAATCAGTTGTACTTGTTCTCTAATTTCTTTCTCTAATTCATCTTTCATGTTTTTAAAACATGTTCCTATTCGTGATTCTAACCGTGTTTCCATTGTTCCCATGTCAGTTTTAATTTCAGATCGTAACTGTGATCCCACTGTTTTTAATTCAGAACCCAAATTAAATATTGCACTCATCAACTGCTCCATATTAACTGGTTCGAAATTCTTATCACCCCTAACATTTCCCGCAAAACCAACTTCTTCCGTCAAAGCTGTAAAGCTATCTGTGTTCTATACTATTCCAGAATCTTCTGTCGTTAATCTCGTATTCTGAAAATTCTTTAATTGTGAAAAGTTTTGAACTGGTTCTGGACTATTTTCCCTGTTTATTAATTTGTTTTCTACGTCATTATTCATCATACTGTTCTCCTGTGTTGGCGAGTTCGCCATGTTAACATTTTCGTCATTCTCCCTATCCATCATTTTTGCCTTTTTCATCGATCGCGTAATCATTTACAAAACATACAAAACTCGTCACTATGCGAAAATTACACACAATATGACACTTTATCACCAACAATACCATTCACACGAAATGCTTCCCTCAAACACGATTAACGAACAATTGAAATCTTGATAATTGTACAAAATTGTCAAACACGTATACAAGACATCAAAAATTAAATTCTGCAAAAATATCATTAGAAGAAAGACAAGACAACTACAAATGTTCATTAACAAATCTACACATGCAATATAGACTACAATTACTAAATTACAAATTACTACAATAATACTACTGTCTGCTTTTTTTACTATCAAAAGAATTCCAAGGGACGATCCGAAGCAGCGGTCGCCACGTGCATGGGGGCTTAATTAACTACAATGCAAATAATTTTAATTTTAGTAGCTGACTGTTTGATTACGAAGTCTCGTAACCGGTTGGCCCTGACTAGTATTAGTACGCAATCTGGCTGCACAGAATAACAACAAAGAATGAAAGGAAATTTCCGTTACCACCATTAATTAATTAAGTCCCCAGCAACTATAAAAGCTACGAAACAAAAACTACGAACAACAAGGACAAGTGCAACTGTTCTGTGTGTGGAAGTGTGATTCAACGTACACATCTGGCACGGTTCTTCCTCAATAAGACAAGATATTTTAAATACTATTTACATTGATTTAATTAAATAAAACTGAAATACTATAATTGCATATAGAAACCCAAATTACAGTCTAATACATGAACACAAGCCAGATGCTTTGTTGACTGAACCTGTGACCAAGAGGCATTGTTAGTTAGGAAACTTAAAAAAAAAATTAAAAAAATGTTTTTCACTTTCATATATATTGACTAAAAATACACTCTGATCATTACATCATCTCCATTCGAACATCTGCTGTCTAGACCATCAAAACAACTGCACACGACATGGCCTCAAATAATACAGCTATCAACATCCTCTCAGCAAAGCACTAACCACCACCACTTCTGAACAAGCACTGCCAGTGGAGGCGGCGGAATAAAACTCTTTGGCGCAATCTCTGGCGCGGTGACTCAATGTAGCCACCTTTCAACTGCTGTACAGACATGTTCACTACGCATAAAATTGTCAAAATAATTCATGTATAAAGCTCTGCAAACATGCTCACAACGCTTAAACAGCCAAAATAATGCAGTGCACAAAAAACCATTCCATGTGAAAACTCTTTTGAACTATTGTTAAGAAATTTGGCCACAACGTCTCAGCGATCTGTTCCCTACAGTGGTCCAAGGTGGAATGATGACCAGATGTGTCGGTCGCACACGCTGGTCCAGCCTGTCCCACATGCGAGACATGACTGACTGCCCACATGTTTAACTGGTCACCATAGCTAGTGTGCTGATGCATCCCTTAGTACCTGCAGGTCCAGCACCAGCCTAACTGCTGCAACTGAAACGTTGTCAGTGTTATACTGACATCTCATGCCTATGTAAATAACAGCCAAGACTCCCTCTGGACATGCAATAGAAGCCTTTTGCAGTGCTTTCAGAAACTGTTTACGAAAATATCCCAGAATAACACAGGATGCTTTCTTCCTAGGATTCTAACAGGACAATCCATCCGTTACATATCAAGCCTCCCTGGAAATCATAAAGTGCCACAGAAATGGTTAATGGTCGCTTTTGTTGTTGCAGGAGCATGATGTCTCATCATGTCTATATGAAAATCCTTGTCCTAACAGGATCTGTTTGCGAAAATCCCAGAATAACACCAAATGCACTCGTCCTGATGGTTCTAATAAGCCACCCTGTCCATCACATGTTTCTGGAAATCGTAACATCCTGCTTTCAACATACGTCTCCAAAACGGTAAACGTTCACTTATGTTCTCACCGCTAAAAGTCTTCAATGTGTCTCCACATGCTTGTTATTTGGAAACAGAGCACTGTCTAAGCACAGATGGGGAAATCAGAACAATTATACAAACAGAAATCGAAGCACTGTGCTACAGAAGAGAAAAATGACTGGAATTTTCGGTGTCGTACAGCTACTGGTCTGGAGATGTTCTAATGCCACAATGGCGAATGAGGGCCAGCATCCCCCCAGGGATGGATGATCTGCTTCAAGTTGTCTTTGAAAACTTGAACAAAGAAGACATCACGTTACTCTCGGAACTTTCCATAAATACCTTGCCCCCATCTTGTTCGCACCAGTCTGTAGAGGCACCTATGCCCCAAAACAAAAGATGTCTTGTGAATGAATGGAGCATTCTTATTTCCTCTTGCTGAATTTACCCATCAAACTGCTGCTGCTGCCAGTGTGGGAGAACATTCTGCCATTTTTTTCTCCAGACAAGACTTTCAGTGGCAAAAGTATTTTGTACAGATCACCATATTGCGCTGACAGTTAAAACCTGGAAACGTGTTCTACAGATCGTCAAATATAGAGAAACACTTCCTCTATTACACAGCTCGGCCATTATTGAGCAAAGGTTGAATTTTTCGGAGCGAAACCCGCCAAACTAATGCTGCTGGTGTCGGAGCACTGTATACCATTTTCTGCAGACGATACCTTCAGGGACAAAACTGTTTTGCACAACTCAGGATGTTGCACTGACAGTTAAACCTTGCAAAAGTGATCTACAGATCATGAAACGCGAAAAGACATTTCTTCAATTACACTGCTCTGCCACTGTTGAGGAAAGCTTGAATATTTCAGCGTGAAGCTGATCTCCAATGTGGCTATATCACCATCTACCATATCGATGTAGTAAACACATAATTGGTATCTTGCGTCACAGAAAATCACTTAAGCATCCTGTATATACACTCCTGGAAATGGAAAAAAGAACACATTGACACCGGTGTGTCAGACCCACCATACTTGCTCCGGACACTGCGAGAGGGCTGTACAAGCAATGATCACACGCACGGCACAGCGGACACACCAGGAACCGCGGTGTTGGCCGTCGAATGGCGCTAGCTGCGCAGCATTTGTGCACCGCCGCCGTCAGTGTCAGCCAGTTTGCCGTGGCATACGGAGCTCCATCACAGTCTTTAACACTGGTAGCATGCCGCGACAACGTGGACGTGAACCGTATGTGCAGTTGACGGACTTTGAGCGAGGGCGTATAGTGGGCATGCGGGAGGCCGGGTGGACGTACCGCCGAATTGCTCAACACGTGGGGCGTGAGGTCTCCACAGTACATCGATGTTGTCGCCAGTGGTCGGCGGAAGGTGCACGTGCCCGTCGACCTGGGACCGGACCGCAGCGACGCACGGATGCACGCCAAGACCGTAGGATCCTACGCAGTGCCGTAGGGGACCGCACCGCCACTTCCCAGCAAATTAGGGACACTGTTGCTCCTGGGGTATCGGCGAGGACCATTCGCAACCGTCTCCATGAAGCTGGGCTACGGTCCCGCACACCGTTAGGCCGTCTTCCGCTCACGCCCCAACATCGTGCAGCCCGCCTCCAGTGGTGTCGCGACAGGCGTGAATGGAGGGACGAATGGAGACGTGTCGTCTTCAGCGATGAGAGTCGCTTCTGCCTTGGTGCCAATGATGGTCGTATGCGTGTTTGGCGCCGTGCAGGTGAGCGCCACAAGCAGGACTGCATACGACCGAGGCACACAGGGCCAACACCCGGCATCATGGTGTGGGGAGCGATCTCCTACACTGGCCGTACACCACTGCTGATCGTCGAGGGGACACTGAATAGTGCACGGTACATCCAAACCGTCATCGAACCCATCGTTCTACCATTCCTAGACCGGCAAGGGAACTTGCTGTTCCAACAGGACAATGCACGTCCGCATGTACCCCGTGCCACCCAACGTGCTCTAGAAGGTGTAAGTCAACTACCCTGGCCAGCAAGATCTCCGGATCTGTCCCCCATTGAGCATGTTTGGGACTGGATGAAGCGTCGCCTCACGCGGTCTGCACGTCCAGCACGAACGCTGGTCCAACTGAGGCGCCAGGTGGAAATGGCATGGCAAGCCGTTCCACAGGACTACATCCAGCATCTCTACGATCGTCTGCATGGGAGAATAGCAGCCTGCATTGCTGCGAAAGGTGAATATACACTGTACTAGTGCCGACATTGTACATGCTCTGTTGCCTGTGTCTATGTGCCTGTGGTTCTGTCAGTGTGATCATGTGATGTATCTGACCCCAGGAATGTGTCAATAAAGTTTCCTCTTCCTGGGACAATGAATTCACGGTGTTCTTATTTCAATTTCCAGGAGTGTAGCTATTGAGCACGAGACACTTACACATATAACAGGAACACAGATAGCAGAAGCATATGACTTCTTCTTCTTCCTGTATTCTTCTCTGTCATTGATCTCCGACGTATTTGTCGGTGTATATTTGTTCCTCCAATTTTCCTTTCCTTCGACCTTGATCCCCAATTCCAACTAGTCCTTCCGAAGCTCAACAATCCATTTGGTTCCTGTCTTTCTCCTTGTCCTCCCTGTTGTTTCCCGCACTCTCTTCGTCATTCTGTCCATACTCATCCTAACTACATGCCCAGCAAACCTTGCCCTTTTGAGTCTGATTTCCCCGGATATTGTTCTCATGTTCCGGTACAATTCTTCCCTAGGTCTTCGCATCCACCTCTCTCCACCTCTTTTGGGATCTAGTATTTTTCTCAGTATTTTCCTCTCTTCTTTCTCTAGTTGCTCTGCCCCATTTCTTTCTAGTGTCATCGTCTCAGCAGCGTATAATACTGTATTCCTCACTGTTGCCTTGTAGTGGCTTATCTTTGCCTCTGTGGATATATTCTTTTTGTTGTACACCTCTCTCGTCATGCAGAAGGCTGACCTCATCTTCTTTATCCTCTCTGTTATTCCCTCCTTGCTCCTGTTCCTTCCTGTTATAAATTCTCCCAGGAATTTAAATCTGTCCTCCATTTGCACAGTGCCTTCCGGTGTTTCCCAGTTTGCAGTGGTATTTAATGTCTTTGTCTTGTTATAGGCGATCCTCAGTCCCACCTTTCTGGCTACCTTACTTAAGTTGTCGAGTGGTGTCTTTTCGTCTTCTTCCGTCTCACTATTGCTTTGTCATCTGCAAAGGCTAGGCAGTCCACTTGAGCCCTGTTGTCATTTTTGTCCCCCACATGGGTCTTTGGTATTCCCATTTCCTCGTTTATTGCTCTCTACTGCCTGATCACTTCGTCCAGTGCTATATTGAACAACAATGGTGACAATCCATCTCCCTGTTTAACACCAGTCTTGATCTCAAATTCTTCTGACAGTGCTCCTCTGAATCTCACCCTTGCTTTTGTGTCTGTCAGAATTTCTTTCATGAGTTCTTGTGCAGTTCCATCAAGTCCTCTGTTCTTCAGGATCCTAACAAGAGTCTGTCTGTCGATGGAGTCATATGCCTTTGTGAAGTCCACGAAGGTTATTACTGTCTTTTTTTTTAAAGGCCCTATGTTCTACATCTACATCTACATTGATACTCCGCAAGCCACCCAACGGTGTGTGGCGGAGGGCACTTTACGTGCCACTGTCATTACCTCCCTTTCCTGTTCCAATCGCGTATGGTTCGCGGGAAGAACGACTGTCTGAAAGCCTCCGTGCGCGCTCTAATCTCTCTAATTTTACATTCGTGATCTCCTCGGGAGGTATAAGTAGGGGGAAGCAATATATTCGATACCTCATCCAGAAACGCACCCTCTCGAAACCTGGCGAACAAGCTACACCGCGATGCAGAGCGCCTCTGTTGCAGAGTCTGCCACTTGAGTTTATTAAACATCTCCGTAACGCTATCACGGTTACCAAATAACCCTGTGACGAAACGCGCCGCTCTTCTTTGGATCCTCTCTGTCTCCTCCGTCAGACCGATCTGGTACGGATCCCACTCTGATGAGCATTACTCAAGTATAGGTCGAACGAGTGTTTTGTAAGCCACCTCCTTTGTTGATGGACTACATTTTCTAAGCACTCTCCCAATGAATCTCAACCTGGTACCCGCCTTACCAACAATTAATTTTATATGATCATTCCACTTCAAATCGTTCCGCACGCATACTCCCAGATATTTTACAGAAGTAACTGCTACCAGTGTTTGTTCCGCTATCATATAATCATACAATAAAGGATCCTCCTTTCTATGTATTCGCAATACATTACATTTGTCTATGTTAAGGGTCAGTTGCCACTCCCTGCACCAAGTGCCTATCCGCTGCATATCTTCCTGATTTCGCTACAATTTTCTAATGCTGCAACTTCTCTGTATACTGCAGCATCATCCGCGAAAAGCCGCATGGAACTTCCGACACTATCTACTAGGTCATTTATATATATTGTGAAAAGCAATGGTCCCATAACACTCCCCTGTGGCACGCCAGAAGTTACTTTAACGTCTGTAGACGTCTCTCCATTGATAACAACATGCTGTGTTCTGTTTGCTAAAAACTCTTCAATCCAGCCACACAGCTGGTCTGATATTCCGTAGGCTCTTACTTTGTTTATCAGGCGACAGTGCGGAACTGTCTCGAACGCCTTCCGGAAGGCAAGAAAAATAGCATCTACCTGGGAGCCTGTATCTAATATTTTCTGGGTCTCATGAACAAATAAAGCGAGTTGGGTCTCACACGATCGCTGTTTCCGGAATCCATGTTGATTCCTACATAGTAGATTCTGGGTTTCCAGAAATGACATGATACGCGAGCAAAAAACATGTTCTAAAATTCTACAACAGATCGACGTCAGAGATATAGGTCTATAGTTTTGCGCATCTGCTCGACGACCCTTCTTGAAGACTGGGACTACCTGTGCTCTTTTCCAATCATTTGGAACCCTCCGTTCCTCTAGAGACTTGCGGTACACGGCTGTTAGAAGGGGGGCAAGTTCTTTCGCGTACTCTGTGTAGAATCGAATTGGTATCCCGTCAGGTCCAGTGGACTTTCCTCTATTGAGTGATTCTAGTTGCTTTTCTATTCCTTGGACACTTATTTCGATGTCAGCCATTTTTTCGTTTGTGCGAGGATTTAGAGAAGGAACTGCAGTGCGGTCTTCCTCTGTGAAACAGCTTTGGAAAAACGTGTTTAGTATTTCAGCTTTACGCGTGTCATCCTCTGTTTCAATGCCATCATCATCCCGGAGTGTCTGAATATACTGTTTCGAGCCACTTACTGATTTAACGTAAGACCAGAACTTCCTAGGATTTTCTGTCAAGTCGGTACATAGAATTTACTTTCGAATTCAATGAACGCTTCACGCGTAGCCCTCCTTACACTAACTTTGACATCGTTTAGCTTCTGTTTGTCTGAGAGGTTTTGGCTGCGTTTAAACTTGGAGTGGAGCTCTCTTTGCTTTCGCAGTAGTTTCCTAACTTTGTTGTTGTACCACGGTGGGTTTTTCCCGTCCCTCACAGTTTTACTCGGCACGTACCTGTCTAAAACGCATTTTACGATTGCCTTGAACTTTTTCCATAAACACTCAACATTGTCAGTGTCGGAACAGAAATTTTCGTTTTGATCTGTTAGGTAGTCTGAAATCTGCCTTCTATCACTCTTGCTAAACAGATAAACCTTCCTCCCTTTTTTTTATATTCCTATTAACTTCCATATTCAGGGATGCTGCAACGGCCTTATGATCACTGATTCCCTGTTCTGTACATACAGAGTCGAAAAGTTCGGGTCTGTTTGTTATCAGTAGGTCCAAGATGTTATCTCCACGAGTCGGTTCTCTGTTTAATTGCTCGAGGTAATTTTCGGATAGTGCACTCAGTATAATGTCACTCGATGCTCTGTCCCTACCACCCGTCCTAAACATCTGAGTGTCCCAGTCTATATCTGGTAAATTGAAATCTCCACCTAAGACTATAACATGCTGAGAAAATTTATGTGAAATGTATTCCAAATTTTCTCTCAGTTGTTCTGCCACTAATGCTGCTGAGTCGGGAGGTCGGTAAAAGGAGCCAATTATTAACCTAGTTCGGTTGTTTAGTGTAACCTCCACCCATAATAATTCACAGGAACTATCCACTTCTACTTCACTACAGGATAAACTACTACTAACAGCGACGAACACTCCACCACCGGTTGCATGCAATCTATCCTTTCTAAACACCGTCTGTACCTTTGTAAAAATTTCGGCAGAATTTATCTCTGGCTTAAGCCAGCTTTCTGTACCTATAACGATTTCAGCTTCGGTGCTTTCTATCAGCGCTTGAAGTTCCGGTACTTTACCAACGCAGCTTCGACAGTTGACGATTACAATACCGATTGCTGCTTGGTCCCCGCATGTCCTGACTTTGCCCCGCACCCGTTGAGGTTGTTGCCCTTTCTGTACTTGCCCAAGGCAATCTAACCTAAAAAACCGCCCAGCCCACGCCACACAACCCCTGCTACCCGTGTAGCCGCTTGTTGCGTGTAGTGGACTCCTGACCTATCCAGCGGAACCCGAAACCCCACCACCCTATGGCGCAAGTCCAGGAATCTGCAGCCGACACGGTCGCAGAACCGTCTCAGCCTCTGATTCAGACCCTCCACTCGGCTCTGTACCAAAGGTCCGCAGTCAGTCCTGTCGACGATGCTGCAGATGGTGAGCTCTGCTTTCATCCCGCTAGCGAGACTGGCAGTCTTCACCAAATCAGATAGCCGCCGGAAGCCAGAGAGGATTTCCTCCGATCCATAGCGACACACATCATTGGTGCCGACATGAGCGGCCACCTGCAGATGGATGCACCCTGTACCCTTCATGGCATCTGGAAGGACCCTTTCCACATCTGGAATGACTCCCCCCGGTATGCACACGGAGTGCACATTGGTTTTCTTCCCCTCTCTTGCTGCCATTTCCCTAAGGGGCCCCATTACGCTTCAGGATAAGTATCTGTTCTACACAACCTCTTCCCTTCCTGAATCCCGCTTGGTAGTCGCCAACTGTACTTTCTACCTGTTCTTCTACTCTCTTGAGCAATAGTTTTGACAGCACCTTGTATCCGACCTCTAGTAGCGATATTCCTCTGTTGTTGTTTGCATCTCTCTTGTCCCCCTTCTTGTGTATTGGTATTACAATTGCATTCTTCCATCCTTCTGGAAACTTCTTTGTTCTCCAGATCTGGTGAATTATGTTGGTCATGTTGTCTATTGCTTTGTTGCCTCCCCACTTTATCATCTCGGCTGCTGTATCATCTTCTCCAGTTGCCTTATTATCCTTCAGATCGCTTATGGCATGTGCGACTTCATCCCTGGTTGGAGGGCGTGGCTCTCTCTCTTCTGTGTCAGTCCCCAGTTCCAGCTTTTCTTCAGGTGGTTCGCAGTTCAGCAGGTCGTGAAAGTGCTCTGCAAAAATCCGACAGTTCTCCTTCGCACTGACAGCCAGCTCCCCTTTCTTATCTCTTATAAACAGTTCTCTACCCTTGTAGCCAATCAGACTCTTTTTGAATTTCCCGAAAAAATGTCTGCTGTTGTTTTTCGTGAAGTTGGTCTCAATCTCGTCCAGTTCCTGCTTCATCTTCTGTCTTACATGACTGTATACTACTCGCAGCACTAGATATTTCCCGCGAGGTCAGGCGGTCAACCACCACAGCCGACGGTCAAAAGTCAACTGCCCCCACACCCACACTAACCTGACATGTGACCAGAGCACCTTCAGCAGACCGAGCTCACTCTCCAAGCTGTTGCACAGAGGCTGGGTCGGTTCTACAGAACCAGTAAATGTGTCTTCCACCCGTATTTGCCTGCTAGATACAACAACACACATCACAATCGATGTTCTCTCAACCAAAGAAAGACGGGAAACGTGTAGAAGCAGTCAACCAGAGAGTTAATATGGTAGGGAATAATGCTCCAGTCCACAGCTCGTGGCCGTGCGGTGGCGTTCTCGCTTCCCGCGCCCTGGTTCCCGGGTTCGATTCCCGGCGGGGTCAGGGATTTTCTCTGCCTCGTGATGACTGGGTGTTGTGTGATGTCCTTAGGTTAGTTAGGTTTAAGTAGTTCTAAGTTCTAGGGGACTGATGACCATAGATGTTAAGTCCCATAGTGCTCAGAGCCATTTGAACCATTTGAATAATGCTCCAGTGTAAACACACGTCCTTATTGAATCTCCTCAAATTTCCACAGAGAATACCCGCCATCATGAAGACTATCCAACACTACTATTAGTTCGATATTCAGCCATCTAGAAGGCGACATGGTTAGGTCAAGTACATTCCTGTAAACCTACCAGCCTTTCCATTCAGACGCCTCCTGCATAAGCCGGAAGCGTTAATCGTTCCCGCCACATGCCACCGCTGCTGCGTGCCATGCGCCTCAGACAGAATCGTTTTAGGAAAATGGCCACATATATTTGATCGCTGTACTTACAATTAAATATAACGATTGCACCCTCAATCGGATGACATTCGACAATGAGCAAAGTATTGGAAATACCGCCTCCTGCGACAGTGGCTCTGGAAATAGAAATATGTATACCACTGTTATGACCTGACATAATTTTCCAAGTAAAGAAAAAATCTTTCTTTCCCTTTGAAGCTATTGCAGTTTTCCACGTCTAATCCATACCTTCCCTAAGATGGGACATATCCATTTTCTTCACACATGTCGGACCACACACACATACTTTATAAGCCTGATGCTCAAGGCGAATCTATCATGCAACCCCTACTACTAAGTATAATTCTTCGCCAATAACTGAATGCTGGCGATACGAATCAATACTGAGTAAATCTGCGTGGACATGTCACATAAGTTTTCCTTACAAGTGGAACCACTGTGTCTTAGAAAGAGAAAAGTAATCATCTTAAAAGTCGCCAGATGTTAAAAACATGATCGCAACGACTATGTTACTGTCACAATCGGTCTTGGTTCTACAGGTACTCAGAAGTATCCATATCCATGTTAAAAACTATACAAGCCTAATAAATCGAGGTATGGCATTACATCCGAATGAAGTGACTTTCCACACAAATACCGCGACAATGAATACAGACAGTGATCGCTACAGTGTGTAGTTACAGACCGAAAATGCGGTTATACGTCTTCAACGGTGTAAGCTCGTAATAAAATCACCGAACTTAGAAAGTGATTCGGTTAAGAGACGTGGTATGAAGCCAGTATTTGCGACTCCCTCATGCCGCCGCTAGATATTTCTTCAGTATTTGTAATGCACGCTGTTTCTACGCCACGTCAGAAGTTCTGCGATATCTCCACTGGGCTATAGGCGATGGTTGATTGAGAATAATCGCATCCGGTAGATGGTGTGCTGATTGGGGTTGTAAGAAATGTACACAGGCTTTTCAGATCTCTAGTGTTACGCTTTCCTGTAGAAATGCTGTCTGCGATATGGAATCAAGTCTTTCCATTCAACCACATACCTGTGTTGGATCCTTTGGAGAAGTCTTTTAATGATTACAGCCACTCGTGATTCACATTCGTGGCACTCTCATATCCCTAAACGAGTCACCTTTCTCGAAACTTTCTGCTACAGTAGTCCCTATGCATCTTACAACTGCTCCTCAGATTCTGCCCTACCATCCATGTAGCTTTGCGCACGTGATCGTTCCAATTTAAGTGGGAACTGAGCAGAAGTTGGAGAGAGTTATATCTACCACATTCTGCAACCTGTGTAGATACAAGCTAAACTAAGTGAGTGTGACAGGTCCGTGTTTTGACCATTCAGAGGAAATGGGAACATATTGTCGTAGCTGCGCCAATCGTATATAATATGAAAGGTCAGCGCCAAACCAATCCCACTCCTGCAACACAACATAGTGTAAAAGACAGTAGGAACAGTTACGGTGGTGTTTCTTTTTGGGAAAAGTAAGAAGACTAAACATTATACAGGTACTGCAGTCCAAAGCAGATGCGCATCCCTCAGGGTCCATTTATGTCTATAACCCCAACATTCTATCATCATTATTCTGTACTATTCAACAATGAAAAATTATGAGCTATAAAAGCTCCGCTAACTTCATTTAATAGAGAACTCGATATGATGACTCCCAAGACCTCGTCTTCCCACTGATGGATCCAACTTCGAACATAGAAATATCTTCGGACATAACACGTGACTGGTCTGTCTTCGCTCCCCATCCCAGATGTGACGTGTGGTGGATCCACCTCTGAACATTGGTCTGGATATAACGCGTGGCAGATCCACACTTGAACACTAACTCGGATGTGGTATTTTGTGGATCTGATCCCAACATTTCTCTGGACATTATGCATGTGGATACACCTTCAAACACTATCCTGGATGTGGCATATTGTGGTTCTGCATCCCAACATCACTCCTGATATAATACCCATTGGATCCACAATCGAATGCTAACTCGGGTCTACTGTGGGTCCTGGGAACCATCTGCAACACATGCACAGACGCAGACGTAAAGAAAACAGAACAATTGCACTGCAACTGTAGAATATGTGGATGAACGTGACTGTGTGCAATCGAGTACAGTGCTAAACTATGCTGCCTGACCAAAGAAATAGTGTATTTGCGCTAAGTGTTAGCAGTGTACTACATTTACAAGCAATTTCAGAACATAGAACGAGAAGTGATGTCATCATCGCATGGATAGAAGTGACATAACATCGACAGAATAATGAAAAATGACAGAACATATGTATAAATTGAAGAAAAATATATCTAAATGCGGGGAAATTGAGGAAGTACTTGCGTGTCTTCTGGCTGGCGCAGTGCAATTCTTGTACACGGAAACAAGTATGTGACAGCAAGAGGAATCCGAGAAAAAGTTGACATTGAAGCACCTGAAACCAGGGGAACAGTCATTTTTTTCGTCAAGGCAGCATTCTACTGTATGTCTTCTGAGGTAATCACTAAATGTCTAGTTACAATGAAATGAACACACTTAGCTGCTTACAGGCGTTGACATACGTCAACGGGGACAGACGAAAATGTGTACCGCGGCCGGGACTCGAACCCAAGATCTCCTGCTTACATGGCAGACGCTCTGTCCATCTGAGCCACCGCGGACACAGAGGATAGCGCGACTGCAGGGATTTATCCTTGGCTCGCCTCCCGCGAAACCCACATTCGCGGACATGTCCGAAAGAACAGTGTAAGAGGTATGCGCTGTCTGCGATATGAGAATCGCTGACCAGAGAGCAGTGTTGACTGCAGTACGAACCGTGTAACTGTAGCAGTTAGTTGTGGCTAGTCGCTTGGCTGAGGTTGTCTGCGCTTGTCTGCAGTCTGCTCTGGTCGGGTGTCTAGAGATGGAGTATTATTGTATAAGGTAAAGAAGTAGCGTCGCGCATATCTAGTAATGTATCTGAACTGTCATCCAAATGTTTTAAAAAATGTCCTAATAATAATTTTGGTAATATAAAGTAATTTTTTTTAAAAAAAGCATTCATTTCAAAAAAATCAGTTGCTTCCTTTCACAAATCACAAATGTATAGGTCAGCATTGCACGGAGCTGTGCCGGAAAAATGTTAAGTAAGAGCAGATATATTCGCCGTTTTTATTGAGGTAAGAATTTTTGCTTTTTATTCAGAATGGTCTTACAGGACCATGACGCAGCACTGCTGTCGTCCAAATTTTACCAGGTTACTGAATTTATTTTTTATTACGAGGTTTAGGAATTTTTCTGTTTCGAGCTCAGTTTAAATGAGAAAAGAATTTTGTGGGTACATTAAATGGGAACCAGTTTTGTTCTGAGGTCACACAAAAATTAGAATCGCTATGCATAATAATTATTTAATTTCAATTAAATTAATTTTGTGGGGAGGTTACACTTGGCGACATCCGGCCAGGATCGTATTTCTTTGTGAATCTCTGAGAAGTAGTCATATATCTGCTCTTATTTACTTAAACGTAGTTTGCATCTGCGCAACGCATTTACTAATTTGTCACTCTTGCTTTCACAGATCATCGGCAATTTATTGCTCTTTGTTGTAATTGTGTTTGTTCCATTTTTTGCTTCGTCTTTGTTTCATTTTGTGCTTAATTTTGATTTGCGTAAAAATGCCGCGAAAAACTGTTAACAGTACATCGCGATGTGCAATGAGTGAAATAGCCGACTCGAATAATTTGACCGATAATACTTGCGACACTCAGTGTCTTAATGATAGTCCTCCATTTACAGATAATCAGTGCGTACCGATCACTAATATTGATTTTGATCCTAATGATGAACAAACAAATTCAATTGTGTCCTCTGTTAATTTAACGACAATTGATGACGCGGCACGTTCCATTACAATGAACGCTGCCCAGTTTGACACACCCGGTTTGCAAAATTTACGTAACGAACAGACAAATTTTTCTAACGAAAATGAACAGTGTAATCAGAATACGTCAGATTTATTTGATTTCGGTGTAGTGACTAACAGTACACATCCAATTGGCGAACCTTTTCAAGAATCAGAAAATGACCGAATGGTTACACAAAACGTGACACATACAGATACATCAACACACAGCATAGAGAATACAGCAGCTAATTTTGGCATGGATCGAGTTATAGCATTAATGCTACAAACTAATGAAAATGTCAAACAACTTAATGAAAATTTCAAACAGTCGAAGAAAGAACAAGACAACAATCACAAACAACTTAGTGAACAGATTACAACCGTTGCCGCGCAATGTCATGATACTAAAGAACAATCACGTGAGGAAATTAAGGCTTGCGCTAGGAACAGTGGTGAAGAAATTAGATCTGTGGCACAAGAATTAAATAATACACATGCAGCTACAACTAAATTACTTAGAGCCGAAATTGTGCAGTCGCTAAACAATGCTCTGAAAACGCAACACAGTTACGCAACGAGTTTAAATTAATGTCAGCAGAACTTTCACGCACACTGGATGCAAAAGTAGACGCGAAATTTGACCAACAGAAAAGCCAAATTGACGAACGTTTCAATCACCACCTACAAAACAGTGAAACGCGTTACCGCAAATTTATACAGGAACAAAATAAAGTAAAGCGACAAGTCATGGAAACAATTACTGCACAGAGGCAGGAAGATAAGCGTAAATTGTTTACGAAAGCAAAAACATACGTAGACAACAACATTGTTACAGTATCAGACGAAATTAATGCTATCAAACAGTTGAACACCGAATTACATGATGAAATCTCTGATCTTAAAACAAAAACAGACACACACACAGTAGACTTTCAGACAGTGACCGACAGACTTGAACAATTAGAACTAATACAGGATCCCGATGCCATCAAAGCAGACGTTAAAAATTTGAACGAAACCACACGTAAAATACAAAAACAAATTAATGCTTGTGATAATAAAAACGATGATCAGGTAAAAATACTGACTGAAAAATATGATGAATTGGCCAGTCGTATTGACGTTATCGAAAGTAATAATGACACCAAATCAGACGATACGTCACCAGTTTCGTTTAATCAAACACCTGAATTTCAAAATTTACGGCAGACAATCAGTGAGATAGGTTCGTCCAATAATACATTACGTAGAAAATTGTCAATTTTACAGCAAGAAGTGACAGAAATGAAAAATGTTTCAGTCACTAACACGTCACAGCATATGCCACATTCCGAACATTTGTCACACTCACACAGCCAGTGTAACTTAGGTAATTTACAGAGACTACGTGACTTAGAATCCGAACAGACAGAGACAAATAGATTTTCATTCAGTCGTGAACCAGTTCACATATTCAGAGACGATAACGTTGATTATAAGCAATTTTTATCCGTAAAAAAATCTACGGTATTTATAAATGACAGAACACAAATACATCGTTTGGAATGGATACGACAATTTGCTTTTGTATTTTTATCAGCTTGGCCTGTAATGCAGAAACTAGATTTGGACTGGATACGACAATTTGTTTTTGAATTTTCACCGCCATTGCCTGTAACGCAGAAAATAAAATTTATTTGCAGCGCGTAATAGACCTCAGGGGATTTGTTACGCTTCGATGAATATGTGCCGTAGCGTGCACAGGGCCCCGAGCCGTAGTAGTGCTATTTCATCTTTAGTTTTTTGCACTGCTGCCTTCTCTTCTACTATCCTTTATATCTACCAAAACAGCTCTTCAACTATCGATCTATCTATGATTAAGAATGAGTAAAGAAAACCTGACATGACAAGTTTTACCGAAAGTGACAATTTTCATTAGGTACTCCAGAACTACCAGCGTAATTTTAATGAAAGACAAAATTTTAATTATCAGTATCGACAAAATTATCAGCAACAGGAACCACATTTTGGTAACAATAGAGGTTTTTCCCAACAACAGCAACAAAACCAACTGGTTCGCATACCAAACCAACGATGCAGTCTGCAAGGTCAACCAAGCTTTAATGTTTCGCCGCCTACACGTATAGCGTCAGCTCCAACAAATAGTAACGCACAGCAACAAGGAAATCAGTATGTACAAGAAACACACCATTTCAATTCCTATCGCAATGCACCGTATAGAAATGACTATCAGGACAGACGTAAAAGTAATGAGCACAATTTTCAGCGTACGTTTAATAACAGTCGGTCTTACCAACAACAAAATCATCCGCAACAACAAATTATCAAGAATGAACCAGACAGTAGGTATCATCCCGAACGTAATACGTCAGGAAGAAATAACAGAACAGTACAAATAGTGGAAATGCCACAGCATCCTCCCGCAAATGATAGCACGTCAGATAGAATTTGACTAGATACAGTACAGGTTGCATCTTCCAGTAACGCAAGCACTACTTTTGACACGCAGAATCTTGTTCACGAAAATGTTATTACTTTTGACGACATCCGATACACACTTTTGCATTAAAAGACAGAATCACAACGTACGTAGACGACATTCTTATTGCAGAAGCTAACTGGTCTGAACACAATCTGATTCTTGAACAACTGTTACGAACTTTTCGTGCACAAGGACTCACAGTTAATCTTAGCAAATCGCACTTTGGCAAAACTTCTATAAAATTTCTTGGACATGTGATTTCAGCAGAAGGCATTGCGCCTGACCCGGAAAAACTTCAAGATTTACGTGACATTACTGTTCCTACGACGAAGACACAACTACGGAGCTTTTTGGGTTTAATTAACTTTTTTCGTAAATTTATTCATTACTCTGCTTTAGACACCCCGAGATTATGTCAATTGACGGGTAAAAACACTATTTGGTCCTGGGATAGCCGAGCACATTCTGAATTTATGAACCTTAAAGAAGCTTCGTTGAATGCACCACATTTATCACATCCAGATCTTACTAGAAATTTTTCCATTGCCGCCGACAGTTCTAACACCGCTTTAGGCGTACACATTTTTTTAGGAAATTGAAGAAGATGGTACTACAGTAATTAAAAACATCGCCTTTGCAAGTCGCATTCTGTCACCTGCTGAACGCAATTATTCTGTTACAGAACTTGAAACATTATGTGTTGTTTGGGCATTTACGAGATTTCGGCATTTTCTTTATGGAAGACACACTACCGTTTACACAGATCATAGAGCTATACAGTTTTTACTTTCCGCTAAATTTACACATGACAGATTAACCAGATGGAAACTTTATTTACAGGAATTTAATTTTACAGTTGTTCACATTCCCGGCACACAAAATATTGTAGCAGACGCACTATCCCGTTCTCTCAGCAACAATCAGCAAGACATCGCAACCAACTTCTGCAAAGCAAATTTCAGCGTCATGTACATTCAACAAGTTGCATTTGAAAATTTCATTTCGTCGTCATTACAAGACATAGCACAAGAGCAGAGTAAAGACAACGTATGGAAAGAAATTAAAAACCTTTGGCATGATAGGAATAATGTTACCATTACTAACCATTACATTCTACGGAATAATATTCTGTTTCGCCGCTCTCACCCTGACAGCAAAAATTGGTTATTATGTATTCCTGACGTGCTTGTTAACAAATTAATTTGGCATACTCATTTAAGTTACGCACATTATGGAGCCAGAAAAAGTTTTCTTATACTGAGACAGAACTGTTATTTTATCAACATGGAGAAACGTATTCGACGAGTTTTAGCGTCATGTAAAATCTGCCAGAAAGCTAAGTCAGATACGACTTCACATATTCCTCCGTTACATCCCATTATACCTGTTAAATTGAGACACATGGCTGCTGTAGATATTTTTGGTCCGATTCCCAGAACTAATAGAGGTTTTTGCTACATCTTTGTCGCTGTTGAACTCACTTCAAAATTTGTTACCTTCACTCCGTTACGCAAAGCTACTGCTAAATCTGTTTCGAAAGCATTTGTAAAACATTTTCTATTTCATGTAGAGCATGTATTGAAAGTAATTTCCGACAATGGATCACAGTTTCGATCTGTTATGTGGACACGTATGTTACGAGCTAGAAACATTTCTCCGATCTATATATCCAGGTACCATGCTTCTTCGAACCCTTGTGAACGACTAATGAAAGAGATTGGTAAACTGTGTAGAATATACTGCTATAAAAAACATATTGATTGGGACACACACATACTCTCATTCCAGGATATAATTAATTCCATACCAAATGAATCTACTATGCTATCTACATCTACATTTATACTCCGCAAGCCACCCAAAGGTGTGTGGCGGAGGGCATTTTACGTGCCACTGTCATTACCTCCTTTCCTGTTCCAGTCGCGTATGGTTTGCGGGAAGAACGACTGTCTGAAAGCCTCCGTGCGCGCTCTAATCTCTCTAATTTTACATTTGTGATCTCCTCGGGAGGTATAAGTAGGGGGAAGCAATATATTCGATACCTCATCCAGAAACGCACCCTCTCGAAACCTGGCGAGCAATCTACACCGCGATGCAGAGCGCCTCTCTTGCAGAGTCTGCCACTTGAGTTTATTAAACATCTCCGTAACGCTATCACGGTTACCAAATAACCCTGTGACGAAACGCGCCGCTGTTCTTTGGATCTTCTCTATCTCCTCCGTCAAACCGTTCTGGTACGGATCCCACACTGATGAGCAATACTCAAGTATAGGTCGAACGAGAGTTTTGTAAGCCACCTCCTTTGTTGATGGACTATATTTTCTAAGCACTCTCCCAATGAATCTCAACCTGGTACCCGCCTTACCAACAATTAATTTTATATGATCATTCCACTTCAAATCGTTCCGCACGCATACTCCCAGATATTTTACAGAAGTAACTGCTACCAGTGTTTGTTCCGCTATCATATAATCATACAATAAAGGATCCTCCTTTCTATGTATTCGCAATACATTACATTTGTCTATGTTAAGGGACAGTTGCCACTCCCTGCACCAAGTGCCTATCCGCTGCAGATCTTCCTGCATTTCGCTACAATTTTCTAATGCTGCAACTTCTCTGTATACTGCAGCATCATCCGCGAAAAGCCGCATGGAACTTCCGACACTATCTACTAGGTCATTTATATATATTGTGAAAAGCAATGGTCCCATAACACTCCCCTGTGGCACGCCAGAGGTTACTTTAACGTCTGTAGACGTCTCTCCATTGATAACAACATGCTGTGTTCTGTTTGCTAAAAACTCTTCAATCCAGCCACACAGCTGGTCTGATATTCCGTAGGCTCTTACTTTGTTTATCAGGCGACAGTGCGGAACTGTATCGAACGCCTTCCGGAAGTCAAGAAAAATAGCATCTACCTGGGAGCCTGTATCTAATATTTTCTGGGTCTCATGAACAAATAAAGCGAGTTGGGTCTCACACGATCGCTGTTTCCGGAATCCATGTTGATTCCTACATAGTAAATTCTGGGTTTCCAAAAACGACATGATACTCGAGCAAAAAACATGTTCTAAAATTCTACAACAGATCGACGTCAGAGGTATAGGTCTATAGTTTTGCGCAACTGCTCGACGACCCTTCTTGAAGACTGGGACTACCTGTGCTCTTTTCCAATCATTTGGAACCCTCCGTTCCTCTAGAGACTTGCGGTACACGGCTGTTAGAAGGGGGGCAAGTTCTTTCGCGTACGCTGTGTAGAATCGAATTGGTATCCCGTCAGGTCCAGTGGACTTTCCTCTATTGAGTGATTCCAGTTGCTTTTCTATTCCTTGGACACTTATTTCGATGTCAGCCATTTTTTCGTTTGTGCGAGGATTTAGAGAAGGAACTGCAGTGCGGTCTTCCTCTGTGAAACAGCTTTGGAAAAACGTGTTTAGTATTTCAGCTTTACGCGTGTCATCCTCTGTTTCAATGCCATCATCATCCCGGAGTGTCTGGATATACTGTTTCGAGCCACTTACTGATTCAACGTAAGACCAGAACTTCCTAGGATTTTCTGTCAAGTCGGTACATAGAATTTACTTTCGAATTCACTGAACGCTTCACGCATAGCCCTCCTTACGCTAACTTTGACATCATTTAGCTTCTGTTTGTCTGAGAGGTTTTGGCTGCATTTAATCTTGGAGTGAAGCTCTCTTTGCTTTCGCAGTAGTTTTCTAACTTTGTTGTTGTACCACGGTGAGTTTTTCCCGTCCCTCACAGTTTTACTCGGCACGTACCTGTATAAAACGCATTTTACGATTGCCTTGAACTTTTTCCATAAACACTCAACATTGTCAGTGTCGGAACAGAAATTTTCGTTTTGATCTGTTAGGTAGTCTGAAATCTGCCTTCTATTACTCTTGCTAAACAGATAAACCTTCCTCCCTTTTTTTATATTCCTATTAACTTCCATATTCAGGGATGCTGCAACGGCCTTATGATCACTGATTCCCTGTTCTGCACTTAAAGAGTGGAAAAGTTCGGGTCTGTTTGTTATCAATAGGTCCAAGATGTTATCTCCACGAGTCGGTTCTCTGTTTAATTGCTAGAGGTAATTTTTGGACAGTGCACTCAGTATAATGTCACTCGATGCTCTGTCCCTACCACCCGTCCTAAACATCTGAGTGTCCCAGTCTATATCTGGTAAATTGAAATCTCCACCTAAGACTATAACATGCTGAGAAAATTTATGTGAAATGTATTCCAAATTTTCTCTCAGTTGTTCTTCCACTAATGCTGCTGAGTCGGGAGGTCGGTAAAAGGAGCCAATTATTAACCTAGCTCGGTTGTTGAGTGTAACCTCCACCCATAATAATTCACAGGAACTATCCACTTCTACTTCACTACAGGATAAACTGCTACTAACAGCGACGAACACTCCACCACCGGTTGCATGCAATCTATCCTTTCTAAACACCGTCTGTACCTTTGTAAAAATTTCGGCAGAATTTATCTCTGGCTTAAGCCAGCTTTCTGTACCTATAACGATTTCAGCTTCGGTGCTTTCTATCAGCGCTTGAAGTTCTGGTACTTTACCAACGCAGCTTCGACAGTTGACAATTACAATTCCAATTGCTGCTTGGTCCCCGCATGTCCTGACTTTGCCCCGCACCTGTTGAGGCTATTGCCCTTTCTGTACTTGCCCAAGGCCATCTAACCTAAAAAACCGCCCAGCCCACGCCACACAACCCCTGCTACCCGTGTAGCCGCTTGTTGCGTGTAGTGGACTCCTGACCTATCCAGCGGAACCCGAAACCCCACCACCCTATGGCGCAAGTCCAGGAATCTGCAGCCGACACGGTCGCAGAACCGTCTCAGCCTCTGATTCAGACCCTCCACTCGGTTCTGTACCAAAGGTCCGCAGTCAGTCCTGTCGACGATGCTGCAGATGGTGAGCTCTGCTTTCACCCTGCTAGCGAGACTGGCAGTCTTCACCAAATCAGATAGCCGCCGGAAGCCAGAGAGGATTTCCTCCGATCCATAGCGACACACATCATTGGTGCCGACATGAGCGACCACCTGCAGATGGGTGCACCCTGTACCCTTCATGGCATCTGGAAGGACCCTTTCCACATCTGGAATGACTCCCCCCGGTATGCACACGGAGTGCACATTGGTTTTCTTCCCCTCTCTTGCTGCCATTTCCCTAAGGGGCCCCATTACGCGCCTGACGTTGGAGCTCCCAACTACCAGTAAGCCCACCCTCTGCGACCGCCCGGATCTTGCAGACTGAGGGGCAACCTCTGGAACGGGACAAGCAGCCATGTCAGGCCGAAGATCAGTATCAGCCTGAGACAGAGCCTGAAACCGGTTCGTCGGACAAACTGGAGAGGCCTTCCGTTCAGCCCTCCGTAATGTCTTTCGCCCCCTGCCACACCTTGAGACGACCTCCCACTCTATCACAGGTGAGGGATCAGCCTCAATGCGGGCAGTATCCCGGGCAACCACAGTCGTAGTCCGATCGGGGGATGCGTGGGACGAGCTGGCCGTCCCCGACAAACCCCCATCCGGACCCCCACAGTGATGCCCATTGGCAACAGCCTCAAGCTGTGTGACCAAAGCCAACACTGCCTGAAGCTGGGAGCGAAGGGATGCCAACTTAGCCTGCATCCGAACACAGCAGTTGCAGTCCCTGTCCATGCTAAAAACTGTTTTGCAAAGAACGTCTGAACTAATCTACAGAGAGTGCAAACAAATCGACAAAATTTAAACGGTTATTAAAATACAAGATTGCCTAGTAAATGCAGTAATGTTGCCACTTGCGCACTGCTGACACACTGCTCGGCGGCGGAAGGAGACTAAGCGAAATTACACTATTCAGGTACTAAAACGCGATGCTACAACTCTCAAATACTATAATACGCCCGAAATTTACGAATGAAACAATGCAATTACCAAAAACACGCAAAGAAATTAAGAATTAAACTATGTATCAAATGAGTGAGCTAGGAGTATACGACTTGCTGCTGCAGCTGCTTATCCAACGGCGGCAGGGAGCACACTGACTGTGACCAACCGACACTGGCCGTTCGAAACAAAAACAGAAGACAAACAACTACGCGAATTTACACTATTCAGGTACTAAAACGCGATGCTACAACTCTCAAATACTATAATACGCTGAAATTTATGAATTAAACAATGCAAGTACCAAAAACACGCAAAGAAATTAAGAATTAAACTATGTAACAAATGAGTGAGCTAGGAGTATACGACTTGCTGCTGCAGCTGCTTATCCAACGGCGGCAGGGAGCACACTAACTGTGACCAACCGACACTGGCCGTTCAAAACAAAAACAGAAGACAAACGACTACGCGAATTTACACTATTCAGGTACTAAAACGCGATGCTACAACTCTCAAATACTATAATACGCCCGAAATTTATGAATTAAGCAATGCAAGTACCAAAAACACGCAAAGAAATTAATACTGAAAAATGTTGAACCACCTGACAAAATTAAAGAATTAGTAACCTTTCCTACATCTCGTCGACTACGACACCATAAAATAATTGACATTGCGCTGAACAACATCAAACGTGCCGCAGAGCGCCGGAGAAGACAGCAAAAACAGGTTTGTACACGCCGTGACTTTCACATTGGACAGAAGATATTAGTACGCACACATTATTTATCTAACAGAGGAAAGAATAGGTGTAGTAAATTTGAGCTTCTATACGCAGGTCCATATCGAATTCGCAGCACTTCTCACTCCAATGTAGTACACGTCGAAACTCTGAGAACCAGAAAAAGTAAAGGCAATCACCATGTCTCCAATATTAAACCCTATATTGAATGAACATACTTCATGATTTATCACACTGTAATGTCACTTTCTGATTTTTATATGACCAGTGATTGAATTATATCTATGTGATTACTTACTGACAATTATCGTATTTTTTCTTGGCAAGTGCCTGGCAAGGTAAGGTTAGCAGGTCGCTTTTCTTGTCGTTACACATCAGACCGTGCACATTTTCCATTCTTCATGTATGTATGATTGTTTTCCTGTTTTGTTTGTATGCGCTATGAAATCTTTAAGATATAACAAACACCAGTTGACTTTGACATTTTGCCTTATGATATCTCAACATCGTGACTATTTTACGTTTTTTTTGCTGCTACATTGTGATACTCTGTGTACATTTTTTGCACCTGAACACTGTCTATGTTTTTGACATATTACGTTTTCTGTCATGCTATGCTCTATGCTCAATTATATCACTAGAAACCAGTTTTTATTTAATGGGTATATGATTTAAATGCAAGACATTAATCATTGTTCATCATTTTCAGAAAGCAATAACGTGTAAAAGAAATAAATTAAACAAACCACAGTGGATTACTATGAAATGGGAATTTCACCTTCGGAATGAACGAAAGAAGATGCAATACCTCGTCACGAAGAGTAAATGGATCAGAATTAACAAGCATTAACAAGAATATACAATACACATCGTATGATAGCGGTCTTAACTAATTTTTTCTTTCAGAATACGAGGCGATTGATGCAGGCTGTCAGACAGAACTACACATCTTAGTTTTAGTGATGAAATATGCTAGAAATAAGGAACTCTATACTATGAATAGTTGTATGAAGTAAATGGTAATATGAATAATGAAGTGTCTTTTTGCAGATGATAATGAATGGTGATGAATAGTGATGAAGAATATGGTAATATGAATAATGAAGTTTTTCTTTGCAGGTGATGATAATAATGAAGTTATGGTGATATGAATAATGAAGTTTTTGTTTACAGGTGATGATAGTGATAAATTTTATATGGCCACTAAACGCACCACTTTTAAGTTTTCCTTTGCAGACGAGGATAATGATGTTTATATATTTACTGTTAGTTAAGAGCCGGCCGAAGTGGCCGTGCGGTTAAAGGCGCTGCAGTCTGGAACCACACGACCGCTACGGTCGCAGGTTCGAATCCTGCCTCGGGCATGGATGTTTGTGATGTCTTTAGGTTAGTTAGGTTTAACTAGTTCTAAGTTCTAGGGGACTAATGACCTCAGCAGTTGAGTCCCATAGTGCTCAGAGCCATTTGAACCATTTTGTTAGTTAAGAAATGCTATGTAGTTATTTAAGCATTTGTTGCAGTTCGTTTTGACAGTATGTCTTATGTCGCATGGTATGATGACTGAAGGTTTTGGAAAGGACAGCTAGAGAACATATATATTTAATACACATTTCATTACCTGTTAATTCGAAGTTCACTACTTTTCAGCATAATATGCGTTTCTTCCTTCAGCTTAATAATCCATTTTGTATTTTTTCCAGGAGAAGGTATTCATGAAATTAATGTGCTATAAGCAGTTGGTCATTAAACCTTTTCTAGTGTAAGTAGGCTGTTTAGGTTTTTTTATTGGTAACGCCACCTCTGTATGAAAATCACTGGCTGTGCTGTGTGCAGTCTGTGGCTGCTTTGCATTGTTGTAATACTCGCCATTGTAGTGTTGGGCAGCGGCAGCTGGATGTGAACAGCGCGTAGCGTTGCGCAGTTGGAGGTGAGCCGCCAGCAGTGGTGGATGTGGGGAGAGAGATGGCGGAGTTTTGAAATTTGTCATGAACTGCTATATTTATATATGATGATATCAAGGTAAATACATTGTTTGTTCTCTATTAATATCTTTCATTTGCTAACTATCCCTATCAGTAGTTAGTGCCTTCCATAGTTTGAATCTTTTATTTAGCTGGCAGTAGTGGCGCTCGCTGTATTGCAATAGCTTGAGCAGCGAAGATTTTTGTGAGGTAAGTGATTTGTGAAAGGTATAGTTTAATGTTAGTCAGGGCCATTCTTTTGTAGGGAATTTTGAAAGTCAGATTGCGTTGCGCTAACAAAATATTGTGTCTCAGGTTAAGCACAGTCTTGTATAAATTGTTCAAAGGGGACGTTTCATATGTCGACCCTTAGCCTAGGATACCTCACTGGAATCTTCTGATTTTTTCTTGTAGTTTGTGTATTTAGTGTAGCTTTTGTTTATCGCTAGCGCGTAATTGTAGAGAGAATCTCCTTTGTAGTTGTAGCCTTTCATTGTTGTACAGTAAAACAGTTGTGGCATGCATGTAGATTTGCACCAAGTATTTCGCAGCTACGCTTGCAATTAACTACATAATATTTTCAGTGCTATGTTAAAGTGTTCTCCTATTTTTGTACTTCAAATTGTGCTTTTCTGTGTTATCGTGTGAAATATTGTGACAATTATGGCGTGTGAAAAACGTAACACTAGGCTCCAAACTAAACTGAGAAATAATAGTGACGACGAGCGTAGCTTATCAGCGCCGCCGAGTAATGAATTTACTAATGTTCAAAGTAGTAATTTGGTAACTGTGCACAGGGAAATGGAGCGGGCGTCAAACAATGGCGTGGACAGTGAAACAATTAGTGAAGAGGGAAGCATTATCGATCGATCGGTCGGCAATAGCTCGCCTCAGGAAGCCGAAATGACACGACACGATCTCGCAAATACTGTAGATTCAGGTTTTGGATCCTCACCGTTTTCTCAAATAAGTCAAGACACATTTTCTGCTTGTCAAAATGTGAATGTTTCCGGTGCAAATTCACTGCCGAAA